>NW_026555051.1:0-4800000 GCF_021234165.1 Pteronotus mesoamericanus
AAGGGCAAGATGACTTGGGAGGAGCAGCCTAGCCAGAGACCCCTCCCAGGTTAACTGTTAATCATTGCTTATCTGTTCCTGTAGCCCGTTTTCACATCCCTTCCCCCGCCTGGGTAGCACATCAATCTCATCAATCTCCCACCTGAATGCTAATCCCTTCCCCCACCTGGGAAGCCCATCCGTTTCCCGCCCGGAATGCTAGGGCTTATAAACCCCTATCTAACCCCGATTCGGGGCTCAGAATTTGGAGACTGCCTCCTCTGAGCCCGCGCGTGTGAATAAAGGCTTACTCCGTTCCCTGAATCGTGTCTTGAGTCTGGCTTTCCGTAACATTTGGTTCCCTGACCGGGAAACGACTCACACGAGCAGGCCGTTTGCCTCCGGTGAAGACGGCTGGGGTCGGCCGGGCGAGCCCGGACTCCAGAGGGAAGCACGTGCCCCGGTGATTTCGGGTCCCGAGGGGCTGGGCTCCCCTTGGCCCCGACCTCGGGCCGTTCCATAACCCGGGCACTCGGGGAGCGGACCCAAGCCTACCTGAAGGCGCCAGACTGGTAAGTGCCCCGGGGACCAGACCCGAATCAGACCCACCTATAAGTGGTGGAAGGGGAGGCTGATCACCTCTCAGGCCTACCGGCCTCTGGCACGGTTTCCCTGTCGGGAGGGAAAGTGTTAACCTCTGTGTGATTGAGTGAGTGACTGACTGTGTGGCTCCACAGGCCAGCGGTGTTCCCCCGAGCCTACGGAGTCTGAGTGAGCCCTAACCTGCGGGTCCTCGGTCTGTCATACGGCATAACGGCTGGGAAGCTAACCCGGACTCTACTCGGGCAGCCTTAGCTAAGACAGACCCAAGTCCCTCGCGAGAGGAGAGGCCAGGCGGGCGAAAGTGAAAGTATCCCTGCTGCCCCCGTTTGTCTGCGCCGTTTCGGGAGGGATCATGGGGGGCAGACAGTCTACTGTCTTAGATTGCATGTTAAGGAATTTCGACCGGTTCCGGGGCCAGCAGCCCGATATGGATCCGGGGCAATTAGAAATTTTCTGTTCCGCTGAGTGGCCCACGTTCGGGGTAGGCTGGCCTCCTGAGGGAACCCTTGACCTAGACATAATTAGGGCTGTCCATCTCATAGTCACAGGAAGCCCAGGACACCCGAACCAACTCCTCTACATAGAAAAGTGGCAGGAGCTAGCGCAAGAGATGCCCGACTGGCTCCGAAAGGGTGCGGGGGTCAAACCTCGTCACCTAGGCGCGCTACGGGATGGCAAGCCAGGGGAGCCCGGAACTGTTGCTCCCGATCAAAGGAAAGGGATGTAACCCGCATCCTAGTTGCCAAATCAGTGGCGAGACCCCCTATCTATCAAGGCCCGCCAGAGGAAGACCCCCCGGTGCAGCCTCCCCCTTACCAGCTAGGAACTTGGGAGGTCAGGCAGAGGCGCCTGAAACACCGCCCCCTTCAGTCTCGCCCCCGCAGCCCGAGGCAGCAGCGCCCCCAGAATCTCCTATCGCCTCCCGCTTAAGACACCACCAGTCCCTCCAGATGCCACTGCGGGAGACCCAGGGCCCGCCACGAACGGGGCCTGATGGGACCTTATACCCGGGACCGGTCGTGTTTTACTATCAGCCCTTTACCACGACTGACCTCTTGAACTGGAAACACCACACACCCTCATATTCGGAGAAGCCCCAGGCACTCGTAGACCTAATGGAGTCCATTATGCAAACTCACCGGCCAACGTGGCACGATTGCCGCCAATTGCTCCTAACCCTTTTTAATACGGAAGAGAGGCGCAGAGTCTTCCAGGAGGCCCAGAGATATCTAGAAGCCAACGCTCCAGTGGGCACAATAGACCCAGCTCAGTACGCTCGGGTGGCAGCCCCAGAGACCCAACCTGACTGGGATCACAACACCGAACAGGGAAGAGCAGCCCTGGACCGGTACAGGGAAGCCATCCTCCAGGGGGTCAGAGCTGGGGCCAGAAAACCGACCAATATGTCAAAGGTGGCCATGGCCAGTGTTGTCCAACGGCCAGATGAATGTCCCGGGGACTTCTTAGAAAGGCTCCTAGAGGCCTACCGGATATACACCCCCTTCAACCCAGAAAGCCCAGATACACGGCTAATGGTAAACACTGCTTTTGTCTCCCAATCGGCCCCTGACATCCGCAAAAAGCTCCAGAAGCTAGAGGGCTTTGCAGGCATGAACATCAGTCAGCTGGTTGAGGTAGCAAATAAAGTCTACAATAACCGGGAGGAGGCCGCTGAGAAGGCAGCCCAGAAAAGATTAGAGAAAAAGGCCGCACTGCTAGCAGCCGCCCTCAGTCAGCCGGCAGCAAAAGGCAAAGGGGGACCGAAAGACCAGAAAGGGCACGCCAAGGTAGAGAGAGACCAATGTGCCTATTGTAAGGAAAGAGGACATTGGAAAAGAGAATGCCCGCACCGGAAAAAGAAGGCTGGTCCGGCGCCCTCTGAGCGGCGCCCACCATCCTTAGCCTGGCGGGCCTAGACTCAGAATGAGGAAGACCGGGCTCCCTGAATCTAGGCCCCCATGAGCCCATGGTCGAAGCGATTGTTGGGGGCCAGACTCTCTCTTTCTTGGTAGATACCGGGGCAGAGCACTCGGTCGTCACCACCCCTGTAGCTCCCCCCATCCGGACGAGAAGTCACCATCGTAGGGGCCACTGGTCAGCCAAGTAGCCCAAAACGCTTCTGCCAGGCCCAAATTGTTGATCTGGGAGGCCACCGGATTAGAAATGAGTTCTTATACCTACCTGAATGCCCTGTCCCACTGTTAGGGCGAGACCTCTTATCGAAGCTGGGAGCTCGAATCACCTTCCAGCAGTCAGGGGAGGCCTCGCTGCAAGTGGACGGCCCTAGGCTCATGGCCCTCATTTTGCCACGAGAGGAAGAATACCAGTTGTATTCTGGGGAATCTGGTGACCATGGCCCCAGACCTGAGGCTAGAGACAACCTGCTGCAGGAATTCCCCACGGTCTGGGCCGAGGACAATCCCCCTGGACTAGCCAGAAACCAGGTCCCAGTAATAACTGAACTCAAACCGGGGGCTAAACTGTGCCGCCAGCGACAGTACCCTATCTCAAGGGAGGCCCGCCTAGGAATATCGGAGGTCATCCGAAAGCACCTCCAAGAGGGTATATTGGTCCCCTGTCAATCAACGTGGAATACCCCGCTCCTGCCAATCAAGAAACCTGAGGGAACAGGGTACCGTCCAGTGCAGGACCTCCGGGTGGTAAACGAAGCCGTCGTCACACTGCACCCGGTAGTCCCGAACCCATACACCCTACTGAGCCGACTCCTGCCAACCGCCGCCTGGTACACATGTCTAGATTTAAAGGATGCCTTCTTCTGCATCCTGGTAGCTCCAGCCAGCCAACCTATCTTTGCCTTTGAATGGGAAGACCCGCATACGGCGGTAAAGACACAGTTGACATGGACCCGGTTGCCACAGGGATTTAAGAACTCCCCCACGTTATTCGGCGAAGCGCTAGCCCGGGACCTGCAATCTTTCTCAGACGAGGGAAAGGATTTAACTCTACTCCAATATGTTGATGACCTCCTCTTAGCTGCCCCCGACCAGAGCCGATGCCTAGAGGGGACAAGAGCTCTCCTAAAACTGCTAACCCAACAAGGGTACCGAGTCTCACGGAAAAAGGCACAAATCTGCCAACAAGAAGTCAAATATTTAGGGTTCCTAATTTCCCAAGGTAAAAGATCCCTAAATACAGACCGGAAAATGGTCATTACCCGCTTCCCGGCCCCGAGCAGACGAAGACAATTACGTGAGTTCCTGGGAGCAGCCGGCTTTTGCAGAATTTGGATCCCGGGGTTCGCAGCCAGAGCAAGGCCACTCTACCAGGCCCTGCGTGGGCCAGACACCTTACCCCTGGCATGGGGAAAAGAACAGGAACAGGCCTTTGCTCAAATAAAGGACCTCCTTAGTAAAGCCCCAGCTCTGGGCCTACCAGACCCCAGCCGGCCCTTCTATCTACACGTGCATGAGAAGGACAAGGTTGCTCTGGGGGTCTTAACTCAATCAGCCGGACCTTGGGAGCGCCCAGTGGCTTACCTGTCTAAGCAACTGGATAACGTCGCGGCCGGGTGGCCCCCTTGCTTGAGGGCAGTTGCAGCCGCGGTATCCCTGCTACAAGAAGCGGACAAATTAACTTTGGGGCAGGAGACCACTCTATTCGTTCCCCATAGCATCCATAGCCTCCTGGCAGGACAGGGGCACCGATGGCTGTCCAACCCCAGACTGACACAATATCAGGGCATACTCCAAGAGAATCCTCGGGTCCAGGTAAAGACTGTAAAAAGATTAAACCCTGCAACCTTCCTGCCGACCGAACTAGGGGACCCAGACCACTGCTGCCTAGAGGTTACTGAGGAGGTCTATGCCAGCCGACCGGACCTGCGGGACCAGCCTCTGCCCAATGCTGACGTGACCTATTTCACAGATGGCAGCAGTTATATGAGAGAAGGGGTCCGAGTGGCAGGGTACGCAGTAACCACGCTTGACCAGGTGGTAGAAGCCAAAGCCTTGCCCTCTGGATGGTCGGCCCAGAGAGCGGAACTCTGGGCCTTAATAAGAGCACTGGAGTTGGCCCGGGACCGGAAAGTCAATATCTACACTGACTCCAAGTACGCCTACGCCACCCTGCACATCCACGGGGCCATCTACCGAGAACGCGGGCTGCTGACAGCAGAAGGAAAGGAAATTAAAAACAAGACAGAAATCCTGCGTCTCCTCGAAGCAGTGTGGGCCCCAACTGCGGTGTCCGTCATCCACTGCAAAGGCCATTCCAAACAAGACACCATACCGGCCCGCGGGAACCAGAAGGCGGACTCGACAGCAAAGGCTGCCGCAGTATGTGGTGAGATGGCAGAAGTACAGCCCTCCCTTCTCGGACCCCTGCTGGGGAACCCCATTAACCGTCGGGACTATGAGCCAGCAGAAATGAAATGGGCCCAACAGGCCGGAGGACAAGAAACCCCTGAGGGAACTTGGAGGTTACCTGATGGGCGCGTATATGTGCCCCAGAGCCAGGCCAGCAATTTAGTCAGAAACTGCCACCATCTGACCCACCTGGGTAAGACCTCCCTGGAAAACTTGCTCAAAAGGTATTTCTATTTCCCCAACCTGTCAACCCTGTGCTCAACAGCCTCGGCTCAATGCGTTACCTGCGCAAGGAACAATGCAGCCCCGCATCAAGGAGCCCCACCGGGAGTCCAACACAAGGGGTCCCAGCCCTTCGAGGACCTCCAGATTGACTTTACAGAAGTCAAGACCAGCCGAGGATTTAAGTATCTCCTGGTCCTGATCTGCACCTTTTCGGGTTGGGTAGAAGCCTTCCCCACCAAAACTGAGAAAGCTCGGGAAGTAACCCGAATCCTACTCAGGGAAATTATACCCAGATATGGGCTCCCACTCACCATTGGTAGTGACAATGGCCCGGCGTTCATCGCCCAGGTGGTTCAGGAGGTCGCCCGGCTCCTGCGCATCGACTGGAAGCTACACACGGCCTATCGGCCCCAAAGCTCTGGTAAAGTGGAACGAATGAACCGAACTCTCAAGGAAACCCTAGCTAAGTTCCATCAAGAAACCGGCCTGCCATGGACAGACCTGTTACCACTAGCCCTGCTACGGGTTAGGAATGCCCCGAACCCCTCGGGGTATACTCCCTATGAGTTAGTTTTTGGAAGACCCCCACCTATAACTAGAATAGGAAGTCCCAATGACCTTTGACAGAAGGGGGAGTTACAGCAGACCCAGTACTTGCAACAGTTGGGTAAGACCCTAGACAGGATCTACGGGGCCCAATTGGGCCAGGAACCCAAACCCCGAGGGAGGCCAGCACACCCCTTCCGTCCAGGCCAGTATGTATGGGTAAAGGATTGGAAAAAGGAACCACTCCAACCCATTTGGACGGGCCCATATCTAGTACTATTAACCACCCCTACTGCCCTTAAAGTTACAGGAATAACCCCCTGGATCCACTACACTCGGGCCAAGGCAGCAGCAGATCCAGACGAGCCAGGACTTCGGAGCCACCGAACCTCCACCTCGAAGGGAGCCCCCACAGTCCGGCTGAAGAGAGCTGAAGGACAGTGGGCCGTCTACCTGAGGAACCAGAGACCTGATCCCACCCCAGAGTAGTGACCAACCATCTTAGTCGGCAACCAAGGCATGATCCCTGCAGAATAGGCGAGCCCTAGATCTCCTCACAGCAGAAAAAGGGGGGACTTGCCTATTCCTAGGCTGGAATCTTAACCCAGAAGGTTAAGGAGCTGAAAGATGGTGCGAAGCGCTACCGAGAGTCAGGGCAAGGGACATGGAGCTTAGATACCCAAATCTGGCTCCGCTGGCTGGCTCCATTCCTAGGCCCCCTGATATTACTCCTCTTAGGAATAAGTCTAGGACCCTGGCTGCTGCGCACCCTCATTAATAACCTAGAGACCGCGGTCACCAGACGAGCCGCTGCTCGAGTGCTGCTCCTCCAGCATCACCGATACCAAAGACTCCCGACCCAACCCCAACAGAGTGACCACCATGGCTTGTGTGATGATGCTAAGACTCAGGCCAATCTCGTCTAGCATCAAAGGGGGGAATGATAAGGGCAAGATGACTTGGGAGGAGCAGCCTAGCCAGAGACCCCTCCCAGGTTAACTGTTAATCATTGCTTATCTGTTCCTGTAGCCCGTTTTCACATCCCTTCCCCCGCCTGGGTAGCACATCAATCTCATCAATCTCCCACCTGAATGCTAATCCCTTCCCCCACCTGGGAAGCCCATCCGTTTCCCGCCCGGAATGCTAGGGCTTATAAACCCCTATCTAACCCCGATTCGGGGCTCAGAATTTGGAGACTGCCTCCTCTGAGCCCGCGCGTGTGAATAAAGGCTTACTCCGTTCCCTGAATCGTGTCTTGAGTCTGGCTTTCCGTAACAATCTTGGGAGTGTGGCTTAATCTTCCTCAAACTCAGTACCTATATTGATTAAAGAAATATATTTGCCTTCCCTTCCTTATTTTATGAATATTTGTAAGCATCAAGTTAAGTAATAAATGCTATAAATTTGATATATTTTTTAAAACATTAAGTTCTACAAAGACTTGAACTGCCTATTATTATTTAATGACAAATAATTAAATCAAATTTCAGGTTTTTAATACTTTTACATGTATCAGTAATCAGGGTTGGATATTTTAGGTATGTCAATTATGTGGTATTTATACCCACACACCTTATTTTTAAGGTTATGATCATGATTAATTGGATTATAGACTTCCAAATTTGGTAACATCTTTGTAACCAGAAAGAAGCTATGAATTAGATACCAAGGGCCAAGAACACTCAAGATGAAATTATCTGTCCTATTTTTTAATCCTTGTCTGTATCTGCTTTGGAGACCTTGGGGTTTGAAAGAGGAGCATCTTATCTACACATTCATCTGGGATTTGGAGTAAAATAGTTCTGGGAATAAAATGCGATTTTCTGAGAGCCACATTTTTAAATTATTCATGTTCAGTTGCAGAAGATTGCTTCTCATTTAAAAATTCCAAAAAGAAACTCTTAGCTAGAATTACATAAGTTTTCATTTAATGATAGGTAACAATGGATAAATGAAACAAAGGTAAGATTTAGAATTTCAACAGAGATTGGGATGCACTAAAGATAATTATCCTCATTAACTTCATTGTCCAGCTGCAGTGGATGTGATTTCTTAGGTTGATCTGGGTGATCTGTTTGGTCACTTTACCTGTTCACATATTTGTGGATATCCCTTTTGTAACTTCATGATTAGCAGGTGAGATGGATTTTCTCAGATAGAAAAATAAAACCTCACTGAGGTTAGCAAATTGCTGGTTATAATTATGTGCTCTCATGTTGTTACAATTAGCCTTACATTTATATATAATACTGAGGTGCCATACACTGCCCCACAGAGTACCCCCAACAGCCACGGATGGGGAAATAGGTCCTTCTGGACACTCTCAGTCTGTCAGGAAAAAGGGGTGGCTATTCCCTCTAGTGGAGAATGCCCTGAGCCCTTCTCTTGAAGTGGCTTTTATTGATAATGATATGTGCAGGGATATACAGCATGCATGCAAAGCCTATCAATCTACATCAAAAGGCTATATATAATAAACTGAAGAAATACAGAGGTTTGTCTTAAATCAAGGTCCGTCAGACAACTTGGCTCCAGGTACTCATTAAGGCACATTTTTCTGGGCTCAGAAATTATCTCCTTGTGGTGAAGTAAAACACCTGGTTTTTTTCCTTATCAGGGCAGTGGGAGGCAGCAAGCTTCACTAACTATGTTGTATTTTTTAGGCCAGATTTCCCAGGGGACTCTCCGTGTTAGTACCGGTCCATGCACCTCCCAGCATTCCTGGCTTTCCAGTGGAGGCTTACAGGCAGGGAGCCTAGCTCATGCAGGACTGCAATTCCTGATACCACACAAAGTATTCCCAACATATTATTCAGTAAAGAGGTTCAAATCTATAGGCAAGATACAAAATCGTTAATAATAGATATTTCCTATTACTTTTTTTAATCTATTATATAATAATGCTGTGTTTATTATCTCTTCTCCAGCCCCAACCATTATAATACCACACCCAAGCAAATCCATTCACTAAATGGAAGTCAAATACGTAGAAGGGAAAAAAGAGTTCATCAATACGTTTCTACACATTTTCTCTGCAAAAGGTGCTGTGAAGAGTGGTAAGTCTGCACTACAGGCTGACTGCAGGAATGATCCCTTGTTCCTTATGCCTTCATATGTTTCTCCTGGGAATACTGGAATGTTCTCTTTTCTCTTTCTTATTGAAATTATATGTATATATATGTGTGTGTGTGCGTATACATACATGTGTGTATGTATACACATATATACATGATTTGTCTTTTTAGAAAACATATATGTATATGTGTCTGTGTGTATATGTATCAGTGTATATGTGTGTGTATATATGTGTGTGTGTGCATGTATATATGTATATATATTTATATATATTAAAAAATTGTCTTCTTAGAGAACTTTAAGTGTCCAGACACAATTTCTCTAGTCCCTCAACAATATCTTTCTTGGGTTCTGGATTTGTCTATTAGATCCTCAGCTTCCCCAGTTAATCCTCTAAATCCTCTCATTCTCTTCTACATCACTCCTTGGTATTGCTGGAAACTTTATATTTCCTTCAGTGTGGAATTTCATTTAGTTTAGGTAAAATGCCTGTCATTATGGAGTAATTAAAAAAGGCCTGGTCTAATATTCCCTCTATTCACTGAGTCAGTATCTGTTTCTTTACACCTTGACTTAATTATAAGCAAGCACAGACTATGGACTGAATCGTGTCCTCAGTTCCTACCGCTGTCCAAATTTATAAGTCAAAGCTTTGACCAATGGAATTCCTACCCTTGTAAGAAGAGACTCCAGAGAACTTGCTCCCTCCCTCTCTTCACTTGCCCTGCACTGATAAAAGCTTATGTAAATACAGTAAGAAAGGGGCTGCCTGCAATCCAGGAAGGCAACCCTCATTAGGACCCAAGTACATTGGCACCCTGATCTCAGATTTTCAGTTTCCAGAGTTCTGAGAAAATAAATATCTTTCTTTAAGCAACTTGATATATAGTAATTTGTTATTGTAATGGGTGTGGAACGAGGTTCATAATAGGGTATAGGCTGAGACGCCCCAAGACCCCCACAGCCATTGCTTGGGGGATGGAGGAAGTAGACGGACGCCCCTCGCCCCTGCCCGCCCTGCCCCCGCCACCCGTTATTGAGAGGTATTTTGTATATCAGTAACACCGGGTTAGTTGCACAGTGTGTTAAGTAGCTGTGGCAGACTCATCGAGCCAGGGAGACAGGCGTGACTTTGACTCGTGAACTCTGGGGGTTTGCTGTGCCTGCGAATGAGTGAGCAACAAGGCCATTCCCCTCTGTGAGGGGTCCGATACTGACAATGGAAGCTGGAGAAAGGCAGAAGAGATCAGAGCACCAGCAGGGGCAGCCAATGGTGGGAGGAGCCGGAAATGGGGTGTTGGAGGAGGAGAAGGGTGAGGATTCAAACTCAAGTGTGGCAGCCATGCGCGGGCTCTTGGCCATGTGGCTTCGGAGCAGTCTTGGCCACAAGATTTAGAAAGGAGAAGGAGGCTGTCTGCCATGTAAGATGTAGTTTATAGTGAGGAAGGAGGCCATGTGACCTGGGAAGCTACAAAGGACTTCCTTATAAGATTCTGTCCTGCTACACCAGGATTTTTACCTGGACTATTAAGACTTACGCCCTTCCCGAGTTTCACCATGACCCAGAGAAACATTGCTCATGCTTTTTTGGACTACTAAAATGGAAGCTGATGAACAAGCATTTCAGATTCTGAAGGAGAGAGCTGCTGGCTGAGGATGGCGAGTTTGGTACCTTCCAGAGGGACTGGAGAACTGTTTGCACAGCCAGCTTATGATAAGGACATGGGACACTTTGGGAGTGTTTGGCTAGTAGCTTGTTGGACAGCATGGGAAGTGCTGGGTCTCATGGGAAAGGAGGGCTCTGAGCTGAGGTGCTCTGAGCCCCACCAAGGCTGGAATGTTTTAAATAAAGATCTGCTCCTTTCAGCATTCATTTTTAGGTCAGTCACCAAGGTGGCACATGGATGCGCCCCGATCTGCTCACTGACACTTTTGGAGAGCTCTCTAATGTTACAGCATTCCAAACAGACTCTTGGGGACTAATTTCTTAACACATTAAGTAGTTTTACGTAATTTTCAAGTTAAAGCATTGAAAATTTTATTAACAATTTTAAAGTTTATACATATAAATATCATTATTAAATATACTTTAATTAATCTATAGTAAAGTATTAAAGTCAACATTTAAGATAGTTTTGATTGTTTCATCTTTTTTGCATTTTCAGACTGCAAACCTTTCTCAGAAGTTATGTTTAATGTGATACTTTCAACCAGTTAATATTTTCTTCCAAATCCTATTTTAATCTTAAACAAATACCCATTACAAAAATATTTTGATTATTCCAATCAATACACTGATTTATTATAAAAGCTTTGAAATTAATGTCAATGCTAATACTCCCAGTTTATTTGAAAACATTACTGTTTATTTTAAAATATTAAAGCTGTATTGTCCTACTTCTGTAGTTTGTTGCTGCTCTCATTTAAATAGAATCTCATTTATCAAATACTATTTTAAGTGTAAATAATTTAAAAAAGACAAATTGGTACAGTGTATTAAACAATCCTGACATTCTGTAGTATAAAATAATTAAATTTATAGGACTTTTGTTTTTTTAATTAATATGCATTTAAATATTGCCTCATAAATATTATTTAATGCCATTTTACATTTCCACAGTGGACTGAAACATTCAGAATAAAGTTTAACCATCTATCTGGGCAACTTTGCCCAGCTAATTGACATAAAATTAGGCATCAAAATGTTTGCTTTCCGTTATACCATACTGACTCTAGATTATATATGATTATATGATATGGTAATTGGTGATAAGAAGGACTGCAAAAATGAAACCATGGCTGCAGGTTGATGTATCACTATCTGATGAAGTCATTAATTTATGCAATGCTCAAGTTCACACTTACCAAATGGAAGAATGAGAACACATCTTATCTGTCTGACAGCAAGTGTCCTTCACTAAGCACAGGATGCATTGTCTCTCAAATCACGTCACTTCAGGCAGATTGTTACTGAACTTAAAAAGTGAAACTTGACCCTTTTAGAAAATATCAAAGAAATATTCAGGTGACCAGACTGCAAGCTTCTGACCCCTCTGTTTCATTGAGGCACAACTCTGAGGATATGTGGAGATGGATCCCATAACATGTGAAATGTAATACTTAAAATTGTCCCCAAATTCTGTCTCCCAAGTGGCACAGTCATCTAATAGTTTAAGTTGTTCTAGCACCCCCTACACCCATTAAAAAAAAGGTTTTGACTTAGGGTAGGAGATCCTGAGAGCCAGAACCTGAAAAAGATGCTCAGGAAATGTGCATATTCCTGAAATAACAACTACAAAGGAGACTTCACATCAATGACAAATTAAAAAGATGGACAATTTTTAAGACATATAGAATCATGGAAAATGATAGGTGAGAGGGAATTGATGAAAAAAAGAGAAAAATTGCCATTATTTTATTGTTTGAAATGATGAAGGGTTTTGCTAGCTCCACTGACTCTGTTCATTTCTTTTTTAAAAATTAAATTTAATTTAATGCTTTTATATTTTTCTGTTGCCATTTAGTCCCCTTGTATCCCCCTCCCTGAAGCAATCACCACACTGTTGTCATGTCTATGAGTCCTTTTTCCTTTTTGCCCAATCCCTCAACACCCTACCCCCTTGCCCCCTTAGCTGTTCATCTTGCTCTCTATCTATGAGTCTGTCTCTGTTTTCCTGTTAGTCCGTGTGTTCATTAGACTCCACATAAGAGTAAAATCATATGGTATTTGTCTTTTTCTGACTGGCTTATTTCACTTAGCATAATGTTTTCCAGATCCATCTGTACTGTCGCAAAGGGCAAAATCCCCTTCTATTTTTATGACTGAGTAGTATTCCACTGTGTAAATGTCCTGTAGTTATTTTATCCACTCATCTACTGATGGACATTTGGACTGTTTTCATATCTTGGAGGCTGTAAATAACAGTGCAATAAATATAGGGGTGCTTATGTTCTTTTGAGTTAATGTGTTGGGTTCCTTCAGATATATTTCCAGAAGTGGTTTGCTGGGTTAAAAGGCAGATCCATTTTTAATTTCTGAGGTATATCTTTATACTGCTTTCCATGGTGGCTTCACCAATCTGCATTCCCACCAATAGTGAAAAAGGGTTCACCCTTCTCCACATCCTCACCAGCACTTGTTGTTTGTTGCTTTATTGATGATGGACATTCAGACAAGTGTGAGATGATATCTCGTTGTGGTTTTAATTTGCATTTCTCTGATGATTAGTGACATTGAGCATCTTTTAATGTTTATTGGCAATCTGTATGTCCTCGGTTCATTTCTTAAGTTACACTGTAAAATTACATACATTAATGTATTATAAGTCCTCACTGAATGTTATTGATAGGTTCTTGGAAACTGACTTTAAGCAAAACAATGTATAACAAAACCTATTTTGTAATAGGCTAATTGATATACAGAAATATGCCATAGGAATTTAACTCTTGTTTATATTAATTTGCTTATGGTAATACTGGTTAAAGTCACCATTTTTAACATTTTTTAAATTTATTTTTTTAAGAGAAAGAGAGGAAGGCAGAGAGAGAGAGAGAGAGAGAGAGAGAGAGAGAGAGACATCAATTTGTTGTTCCACTTATTAGTGCATTTATTGGTTGCTTATATATGTGCCCAGACCTGAAATGAACCCACGATCTTGGTGTATCTGAGTGATGCTCTAACAAATTGAACACCCAGCCAAGGCCTGTAGTTGCAGTTTTTAAAACCTATCAATGATGTTAAGTGATATCATATTATTTCCATGGGCTCATGTAGTTTAATCAACATATTCATGCTTTCTGAAGCCAAAAATTCACAGAGCAATTTGTGCTTATTGTACTGGTTTTAACAGGATTGATATTTGACAGAATTTTAAGATATTTAACCTATTTGTCATTATAAAAATCTGATTATAATTATGATACAGTACATATTTTATGACACTTTTACTCTATTATTATGTATGGCAAGACAGTATTTGATATCCAGTAGAAAAAACTTTATTGTTAGGGACTGTCAGAAATCTAGTGAATATTTTCTCAGGATTTATGGACACTAGACACAATGTAGGTTTAGTTTATGACTAGACACAATGTAGGTTTAGTTTATGAGATTATGAAAATAGAAACAGTTTCTATTTTCATAATCTCATGAAACTGAACACATCCCTAGAACGTTTATTCCAATTAGCTATTAAAAGCTCCTTGTTAAGAGAGACCACAAGGAAGCACTGTATTTTAAAAAAATTTTGCATTACATCTTCTTAATGTTTTATTTATAAATCATGTTTATTCATTTACAGTTGTCTCAATTTTTCCCCCTTTACCTCCTCTACCAATGCCTCCCCTACACCCCACTCCCATAGTCAATTCCCACTCTGTTGTCCATGTCCATGGGTCATTCGTACATGTTCTTTGTCTAGTCCCTTCCCCTTCTTTCCTCCATTGTCCTCTTTCCCCATTCCCTCTGGTCACTTTAAATCTGCTCCATGTTTCCGTGCCTGTGGTTTATTTTGTTCATTAGTTTATTTTGTTGAATAGAGTCCACTCATAGGTGAGATCATATGGTAATTGTATTTCATCAACTGGTTTATTTCACTTAGGTTAATATTCTCCAGTTCCTCCCATGTTGTCGCAAAAGGAAAGAGTTCCACCTCTCTCTCTTTCTTTCTTAGATGTAGACTGATTTTATTTATTTTTTTAGATGTCAAAGTTAATTATAAAATATTTAAAAAATTTTAAAACCATTATGAAGTCTCAGTAATTAAACCAACATGACACCAGCACAGAAATAATCAAGTATATCAATGAAACATAATGAACATTCTAGAGACAAACATAGATATCTGATTAATATATGTATGATTAAGTTGATATTTCAAATCAATGGGTAAAATAAGGCTTATTCAACAACATAAGGTGCATGGACCACTATTACTTGAAATAAAACAAATATAGAACCCTATTTCACACATTATACAAGAAATATTCAGATGAGTTAAATATCAATATGTAGAATCTAAGGAGTTTTTGAAGAAAATAGAACTAATATTTTTCATCATCTGAAGTAAAATATTCAACCCCAGAAGCTATAAAGTAAATATTGACACTATGACTATAGTAAACATTTAACTATATAGTAATATACATATAAAAAAAGTTAAAGGACAAGGAATAGAATAGAAAAGTATTTGCAACACATCTAAAACATGGTTAATAGGTTTTTTGTTTCTTGTTTTGTTTTGAGGGGAAAAAGTTCTACCAACCTTTAATCAATAAATGGGTAAAGAATACCAAAAAGTCATTTAAAGCTTTTTTTAAAAAAAAAATAGAAATAGACAAGAAATATACTAAAACAGGTTTAGTTTCAACAAATAGTAAAGGAACAAAAAAATAACATCATTGTCACAATCAGATTAATGAGTATTAAAAATATTGGTAATATTAAGTATTGGCAACTCTGAAAGGAACTGAGTATTCATAGAAATTTTTCTTCATCTTAAAGCAGTCCTTTTAGCTTATTTCTCAGTGCTGGTTTGGTGGAGGTGTATTCTTTCAGCCTTCTTTTGTCTGGGAAACTCCTTATTTCCCCTTCTGTTTTAATTGAGAGCCTTGCTGGGTAGAGCAGTCTTGGTTGCAGACCTTCGCTTTCATTACTTGGAATATTTCTTGCCAGTCCCTTCTGGTTTGCAGGGTTTCTGTTGAGAAGTCAGATGCTAGCTGTATCGGGGCTCCTTTAAATGTTATTACCTCTTTCTCTCTTGCTTGCTTTAAGATTCTCTGTTTGTCTTTGATATTTGCCATTTTAATGATGATATGTCTTGGAGTGGGCCTCCTTGTGTTGCTCTTCCACGGGACCCTCTGTGCTTCCTGGACTTGTGTGACTCTTTCCTCCAATTAGGGAAGTTTTTTTATCATTACTTTTTCAAACAGGTTCTCTATCCCTTGCTCCTCCTCTTCTCCTTCTGGTATCCCTATTATACAAATATTACATTTCAGGTTGTCCTGCATTTCTCTAAATGCCTCTTCATTCTTTTTGAGTCTTTTTTCCTTTTCTTGCTCTTTCTGGGAGCTTTTTTCTACCTTGTCCTCCAGCTCGCTGATTCGGTCCTCAGCTTCATCTAGCCTGCTTTGGATTTCTTCTACAGTGTTCTTCAATTCAGAAATTGTATTCTTCATTTCCTCTTGTCTCTTATTGATAGTTTTTATGTCCTTTTTCATGCTGATATAGTTTGCTGTAAGTTCCTCATAGTTTCCCTGTAGTTTTTGGTAATTCTCTCTGAGTTCACTGAGCTCATTGAACTTCCTTAGAACTGTCGTTTGGAACTCAGTATCTGATAGTTTACTTGCCTCTATTTCATTTAGTTGTCTTTGTGGGGAGTCCTCCTTTTCCTTCGAGTGGGGAGTATTTCTTTGTCTTCCCATTATTTGTGAGACTCTTCTACTTTGCTTCTGCTTCTTAAGTTGATCTGTTTTGATTTCATATTTTGTGGTGTGAACTTCTGTGGTTGGAGACCACTGTTTTTACCTTCTGGATCTGCCTCTGATGATGTCAGATGTTGACCCTGGCTGACCTTAGGCAGTCTGAATCAGACTTCCAGTAATCTACTGTTCGTGGCTATCTCCTTCAGCTGTTAATCTATTCACTCTGCACTAAGCAGGCCGCCTTAGACAGCTCAGGGCAGGGCGGAGTCCCTCCTGGGGGCGGAGTAATTCGGTTCTTTCATGCTGCTGCCGTATGGGGGAGGAGTCAGTACTGGGATCCCGCAGGCTATTCTCTCCATTCTCTCCCCAAAGCCTCCATCCTCAGTCTCTCCTCCAGTGTCGCCATACCTCTCTGCGTCCCCTTTAGCCAGGGATCTACTGTCTGTGGCTGCCACTCTGCGCTCAGCAGGCAGCTTAGACAGCACAGGGCGGGTTGGAATCCCACCTGGGGCGGGGCTATTTGGCCCTTTGATGCTAGTGCCGCTCAGGGGGAGTGGTCTCTGCCTGAGCAAAATGGCTGCTTGCCGCATGGGGGATGAGTCACAACCAAGATCCCACTGGCTACTCTCTCAATTCTCTCCCCAAAGCCTCCTTCCCTAGTCTCTCCTCAGGCATCTCTAGCCCACTCTCCCCCACCTTTGTCGAAGACCAGGGTAAGTGGCTGCAAATAATAATTTTGCATTGGCCCTATAGAAAGCTCTTTGCATCTCCAGCCGCCTGTCTCTGGCAGAGAGCAAGCCTGCTGCTTTTCGCAGCTGGCTGTTTTCTGTGTACTTTTTAGGCTCTGGTGTTGTGGGCTAGAGATCCCCACTTTTGGTTTAGACCCTACTCTTCTCAGGGGGATCCCACTGGCTATTTCAATATCCTTCTGGTGCTGCCGCCTGTTGCCCCTTGGCACCCCACCCGCCTTCTCAGGTCTCTACCACATTCCTTACCAGTTAGATTGCCCTAAAGGTGATTATTCTGTCTCCAAGTTTACAAGGCTCCTCTCTCACTCTTGGTCAGTTGTTTGTTCCAGGTGATTTCTCCCCAATTTAGTTGTAATTCCAGGTTGGTCCTGGGAGGAGGTCAATGTGACTTCCACTCACTCCTTCACCATTTTGATTCTAGATCTTCTTAAATTGTTGTATCTTCTGAAATTGTTGTAAATTAGAGAAAACAAAAGTACAAAAGTTATATGTTAAAACATAAAGTAGAGCATCAATACTAATCACTGATAAAATGAGGATTGTATCATGGAACTTAGGCCAAACATGGTTTTACTTACCATTTATTATATGCTCATTTCAATAAAATGTATATTGAAAGTAATAGATGATTTTGTAAACTACATTTTTTTTTTTCTGTAGAGAAGTGTCTACACTTCTCCATGGTAAGTGGAATAAAATGTGGTTTTAAAGAAAGTAACAAATTATTATCAAATATGAGATAACTTCCTAACTAAAGGAGAAGATAGGATGATTTATTATATAACACATTAATTCAAAGCGCTGGAGGAAGTTACATTAACATGATAAAAAGTCATGTTCATCCACTCAGTGCAGTATGGCTAATCAAGTTTGTCATGTCACTTGAAATGATTTTAAAAAATGCCTTATATGCAAGAAGTGGAAGTCGAATAGTGCATGGAGTTATGGTTGTGTGTTTTTTGGCCCAAATGAGGCTTGGTGTGATCAAGAATTCTTATGGCACTGCTGCATACTCAGTCCTAAAGTTCAAAATCTTCAAAAATTTTAAGCTTACTTTGAACATTTAACATTAGCAGAGAAAATCATGGTATTATGTTCACATTTATGACTTTTGATCACAACCTAGTCTTTGATGTGCAGCAATCTCAACATCTCTGCTTCAACTACCTCCCTTTCCCGTTCCTGTATTAGATATTCCAAACTTGGATGACTAAGTACAATTCATCTATCATTCATTTTAAGAATTTTAAGTGCTTCTCAAAAGCAATGTCATCTCTTGTGTTATGCTTTTTGGGGAAAAAAAATTGTGGCTATGGGCTTCAAACATTGTTTTTCTTTCCTTTCTAATGGCAATCCTTTTAAGTGCAAACTGTTTCTCCATGCTGAGGGTATAAATGCACCAGAGTAACAGTATCCTGTTCCATGGGCCCTTGTCTGCAACTCGTCAGGCTGTCCTCCAGTACTGTGCAGAATCCTCACCCAGGGAGCTGGTCACGTGTCCTCTCAGACCAGCCCAGTCAGGTGCCATATGGCACCTGTCAGACATTGCTTTTGTTACCTCTGTTAGGAAATGTCTGTACACCAGGCTGCTCGGCCTTTCCTGGGCACCAGTGCCACAGCCACTTGTGCACTGCAGTGTTGGCAGTGTGTCAGCACAAGGGCCAAGCACTTCTGCTGTTGTCATTTGATACCAGCATGTCTGCCAAGCCTTGCTGACATCACCTGCCAGGCCTAACGGTTGACCACCTGGCCCTGTGGCTTCTGCCACCTTTCCAAGAGCCAGGAAAGGAATGTGCAAAATTGAACCCTACCAGGCAGTCTGTGAAAACATGGAGAGAATGAACCCCACTTTATCCTTAACTATTATACTTTGACAGAGGGGTCCTAATGTACCATCTTGTTTCTTACTGTGATTTACTGAAATGTGTTCATTTATTATTCAAAGTGCAGTTTTTGCCTAAGCCATAGACTTGAGTTCATGGGAGTTTGGAGATACTCAGATTTGAATGACAAAACTTACAGGAATGATTTTGTGTAAGGAGTGTAAGTGGAAAAAAGAATGAGCAAATTTGTAAGTTCCTTGCTTCTGGTTAGGTTTCCTCAACAGACCCTGAGACAAAGAATTTGTGAGCAAATACTTTATTATGTTGTTGGAGAAAACAATAAGGTAGTGCAGAAAGCAGAAGAGGAAGAGGCCAAAGGACTGGTGTTATTTAGGTCAAATTTCAGTTCCAGCCTGATTCCTCGGGGAGCTCTGATGTACAAACGATGCCTCAGTGTTTTCCTAAGACCAGCAGAGCTTTCCTTCTCTCCCTCAGTGGCTGACTGAGGCGGCCCTGGTGTGGGCCTGGAAAAAGTCAGTCCTAGGCCCTTTCAGTTGTCTGAGTAGGCGAAGTGACTCCAGCAGCCCAGGACGGTCATCTGAGGGCAGTCACAGAGGCCGGTCATTAGAAGCAAAAGCACACAAAAGCCACAGCAAAAGTATACTGAAAGAATTTAAGGGCATCCCAGGAGATCACAGCAGAACCCCACAGAGTCTACCACACTTTGTTTCCTTTTATGAGAACAAAACAGTCCTGGAGCCAGGATAGCCAGAGAGGGCCCAAAAGTTTTAAAAATGTTATGGGCATTAGAGTTCAAAGGAGACATTTTTTCTAAACTAACTTGACCTAGAAGATTTTCTATGATTTGTTTCATAAAATCATGAATTTTGAAACTGAAGGGGCCTTAGTGACTATGAACAACCTTCTACCTTTCCATCTGCTTGAGATTTAATCCCTTACAACTATGCAGAAAGGTATCATCTTCTAGATTTAAAGAAATCACTAACAGAACTGTTATAATAGCTGTATTTGTGACTATCTTTTTATATTGTTTTTGTAATAATTATTTAATTTGCAAGATATATCAGACAAGGAAAAAGAGAAAATAATGTAACAGATACACATGTTCTCATCAATAGTTTAAAGAGACATTAACATTTGATCAAAATAGGTTCAGTTTTCTTTTCTATACCAAAAGGATAATGCTATAAATTCATCTAAAGTGTCGTACTTCTTTTTCACCAATCCTCCCAGCAATTACTTGCCCTGCAGAAGGAATGACTTTCTAAAGAAGGCATGATTTCTTGGCTTTTTTCTTTTTTTCTTTTTTCTTTTGGTAATTTTGCTACAGTTGTATGTAGAGATATATACACATAAATATCATCATGCTGCATATATAATTTTGCTATGAACTTGTTTTGCTCAATCTTTTTAGATAAATTCTTTTGATACTTTTAGATCTAATTTATTCATTTAAGGAGCTATATAATGCTGTGTTTCATAACATTTTCTCAGTGAGGTATGCAATTATGCTGTATTCTTATTTTACTGTTAATCAAAACAGTACCAATTGCATTTTATGCTTGCTGTATACCTAAGCAGTTTTCCTATAGCAGATGTGGAGTTACCAAGTTGTAACATATGTGCATCTTCCACTTTTTTAGGTTTATTTTTTTATAAATATATTTTAAAGAAACTCTTTACTCACAAGTAATTATGAATTCCCTCAAAAATATTTAATTAAATTTATTATTTAATATTACTAAAGCATCATCCCTAAGATAATGGACAATTAATATTTGGGTTATGTGTATTTATTCATTTGATGACTTTCTTTAAACTGAATCTAAATTTCACTTGCTGTGAATTATCATGATGGCAATAAGGATATAGAAGCTTGATATTAAAGTTGAGTTAGCTGCGAACTTTGAGGGGACAAAAGCTTTCAAGTTTATTCCCATTTTCACTCTTAGAGTATCTCCTAAAGCAGAATGCTTTTTCATGAACAGCCATATGTAGGTTGATAGGCAGGTTTTCTTTTTATTCTCCACTAAATACCTTTGAATACATGTTAAATAAGCCTGCCTCAAGACTTTGGTTCAAATATAGCCTTCCAACCATCACTTCCAGTGCCATGGTTGGAACTGGATTTAAAAAATGTTTGCTTTTTGACCTACCACAAATTTAATTATCCTTCATGAAAATCTATCCTTTAAAGAACAAACTCTCCAGTGCATATGGCTAGATGCTGACAATTATAAAATGCCAAAAGTTCTCTAACACAACACAAAAATTGCAGGGTTCTAAACTTTCTTGATAAGGTTGTAAGCCTTCTTCCAAGACTTTCCTTTTTCTGTGCTGTGGACAGGCACTGCGTTAGCAGGGGTATGAAACTGGTGAAAAGGGCCTTCCTTTGTTATCTGAATTAAGAACTAATTATATTTTCTGAACCATAGGCCTCTGAATCAGGTTTGGTCTGGAGTGTTGTCTGAAACCTATGACAAAGGTTGTGTGCATGTAGCCAGTAAAATCTCCTAGTATTCTATCACCTTATATCATAGTCTCTGCCTTAACCTTAACTATCTCAGAATTTGAGATTTCATAACTCCATTGGTAAATGAGCATTAAGATGAAACATGGAAAGATTTTTGATGAAAGAATCTATGAAGGATTAAAAAGAAACACAAATTCATGTAATATCCAGAATGCTTTCATATACATTTACTATATAGTAACCCCCGCCTCCAGAGGCTAGTAGATGTTGTTATTCCCATTTTACAGATGAGAAGGTTGAGATTCATAGAGATTAAATCATTTGTCTAAGACCAGAGAGCTTGGTTCCAGGTTCAACGGTTTCATACCTAGTACTTGTAGCTCAACATGCTGTCGTTTAACTTTTAGGAATTATATTATAACAAACCTTGCTGAAGTCAATTCGAGGTATACATAAGATATTCCATTTTCTTTCTGAACTCTCAGATTAAATCAGCAATCTTGATCCTGCTTTGGGATTAAGATGGAGGTGTTCAATTTTGCCATCTTTCTTGTTTTCTGACCTACATATATAAAGTCATTTTGCAGGGACAGAATTTAAAAGCAGCTATGTTACAACCTATCTGGAGGCAATGATGCAGGATTTAAGAGCATACTATAGGTTCTGGTTCAATTCCAAGCTCTGCCACTTATTATCAATATAGCTGTACACAAATTACTTTAATTTCCTCTTCTGTAAAATGGGTTTGATAACAGCCCCCACTGCACAGAGTTGTTTTGATAATTAAATGAATCATAGAATGTCAGAGAATAGTGCTTGCTATATAGTAGGTATTATATGTTTATTTAATATTATTATTCTAGTTGGAAATAATTGTGATTAAGTAACACATATCCCAGTGTAGATTCTCTGAGGAGTTATGCATGTCTGGACTGTTCAGTCTATGCACCAGGATAAAGTTGCTGTGAGGGCCTCTCAAAATGCTTCTTCTTCATTTCATTAAAAATAAATTTTTAGAATTAAATTTATTAGGGTGACATTGCTTCATAAGTACCTAGGTTTCAAGCATGAAATTCCATGATATATATCTGTTTATTGTATTTTGTTTACCACCCAAAATCAAATCTCTTTTTGTTACCAGATATTTGATCCCCTTTATTCCAACCAACAAGCATGGCAGTTATGACACAAGAATATGAAGAAAATAGAGTTTTCCAAGTTAAAGTAATGTCTAGTAAACACAAATATTTCTTAGGAATTAACTTCAGTGAGGTTCTGCTGCTAAGGAACTGGTGAAACACAAAATAGGACAGGGCTATTATAATATCTACCAATCACTTACCCCCTGCTTTTGTGAGGCATGGATGAAAACAAATGATGAAATTTCCAAGAAAATGCAGATAGAATCCAATTTTTTGTATCATTTAATAATGAAATTATAATAAAACACACCAAGCTGTGTCCACATCTTCATCTCTATTCATCACCCAATCCTCTGCAGTTTGATTTCTTTCTTCATGGGTCCTTTCCATTAAAGCATGAAACAAAACATACAACTCTGAGAGTATTAGGAACTGAACTACACCAACAGATCATTTGTGTGACTGATTTTAGTAGTAACAATAGGATAGCCATCACACTGCTAAAACAATGAGCCATTTTTGTCCTCTTTACTTGGGCTGTTGGCGGCATTAAACACTGCTGGCCATTCTCTTGGTAGGGCTCTCTGGCCACTCATTTTGTCTTATGTGATATTTCATCTTCTTCAGCCTAACAAAAGTTAATGTTGTTCAGTCATCACCCTCATGTTTATTATTTCTTCAGTGATTATGATATCTTCAGTGACTTTACCTACCATCCTGATTTAACTGCCATTTATACATTGATAGCTTTGAAATAGATATATTTAGTCTTGACTTCTCTGACAGAAGGAAGACCAATGTGAGCTGTATTTTCCAGGAAATACAGCTTGAGATTTGTATATGTTGAGACATCCTTAAAAATATAACTTAAGAAATAATTATTTCTGATTTGTGTTTGTGCCTTTTACAATGTAACACATATTGGCTTGGCCAAAAAATTCATTTGGGTTTTTCTGAGAGATGGTGTTTAATTGTCTTTAACTTCATTCAAAACAATTTTTTTAGATTGAATTTTGACAGCTATCATATCAGCATGAATGGAAAAAAACCATCAAAATTGGTGAATATTTGTGTAGTCATTTTAATATTGAAGAGGGAATAAAATAAATAACATTTTTGTCATATCGTGCTTTATTATTTCAAGAAAGGTAAAAATGCACCTGAAAAGCAGAAAAAAATTTTGTGCAGTGTATGGAGAAGGTGCTGTGACTGACTGAACATGTCAAAAGTAGTTTGCGAAGTTTCGTGTTGGAGATTTCTTACTGGACGATGCTCCATGGTTGGGTAGACCAGTTGAAGTTTATAGTGATCAAATTGAGATGTTAATTGAGAACAATCAATGTTATACTACATGAGAGATAGCCAACATATGCAAATATCCAAATCAATAAATTTATTGGTTAAAATGAAAAAAAAAGTGTCTTTTATTTTACAGAAAAAACTAAATGGACTTTTTGGCCAACCCAATATTGTTTACAATGTTAGGGACTTAAAAGGTATTCAATACATATTGAATGGAAGACTTTAATTTCTTAAATTCTTATAAAATGTGAAAGCAGCTATGTTATTCGTCTGTTTGAATTAGAAAGTATAAATTTATTAATGCCAAACATAAATTTTCAGAAAAAAATCTTCTCACAAATTGAAAAACTTTCATCATTGTTTATAAAATACAGCAGCAGAACTCTGGGTGCCCCTGAAGAACAAGCCATGTGTTCCCAACACATTCTCAGAACTGTAATTCATTATCCAGCTGTTCCGAGGTTTATGTAAATTACTATTCCTGAAAAACTTACAGCTGTAATCAATCACTCAAAAGATCAGTTAGTGCAGTTGGATCAATAGTGCTCCCAGTAAAGTCAACATTCCATGTCTCTATTTCCATTACTGATTTGTGATCCTGGAAATGATTCCATGTTTGCTGTTCCTTGTTCTTTTTAATGTTAAAATAAGTCCTTAATTTGTAGTATGAATATTATATGAGATATAACTTTCTAAGAAAAAAATAAATCATATTAACAATTAAATTAATTATATTATTTACGATGGTTTTATTCTAAATTATGAAATCATGGGATTTCAGTAGTATAAACATCACTGTGGTGACAATGATATGCCAGGTGATTTCTTAGCTCCTCCTCATACACACACACAGATTCCTAATTATAAGCCAGTGAAGTAGGTATTATTTCTTGGCTTTGGAATGAGGAAACTACACAAGGAGTCTGAGAAGAAATGGTTAAAGTAGAGGTACAGTGGGTAGTGATGTTAATGGGGAAAGAGCACAGAACAAGAATATAATAGTTTCAGGGAAATTGGAGGAATAAAGAGCCTCTTGAAAAAATAAGTGGTGCATAATATCAAATATCAAAGAGGAGTTTTGTAACATGAGATAGGAAACTGACTTTTAGGTTAGGTGCTTGGACGGTTCTGCTGAACTTATTAAAATCCATTTTTGTGGAAAGACAGAGGAGGACCACAGTCCTAGGGGTGAAGGAATATATGGGACATGAGGAAGCTGATCAGCAAATACAAGCAAATACACACCATCTGGGAAAGTTGATGCAAGTTAAGTCACAAAATGGTAATTGCTCAAGGAAGGGAGCTTCTCAAAAGAGTTTTTACTGTGGCTGTTGGTGTATTTTGCCTTTTTCGTTAGTCTTAAAAGCAATATTACTCTAGGAAATTCATATGATTACAGCAGGAATGAGGAGAAGTGGAGAACTGAAGACCCAATAAGTAGGTGTGATGGCAGAGGTGGGGAGAAGGTATTAGGGCCCAGATCAAGGGCTTAGTATCAGTCAGGAGTAATAAGTAACACACAAAATGTCAGGGACAGATAGAGACAAGAATAAAAAAAAAGTAAGTTGGGAGCAGATTAGAAAGTTGACTTCTCTTAGGAGAAAAACAGAAGCCCCGGAACTCCAGGACCCCATATTCCTGGGGCTTGTGATCTGTAAGCGATTACACTTTGTGCTAAACTTCAGCAAAAGAGAATATTAGGGGCTTTGCAATGGAATATTTCAGATATTCAGGGAGCACTCCAAACTAGGTAGGTGAAGACATGGCAAGCAAGTTGTTCAGGAGAAGGTTAATTATATTGCTGAAAACCTGCTCATTCAAACAAACAAAATAAGAAAAAAAGGAAAGAAAGAAAGAAAAAAGGAAGGAAGGAAAGAAAAGAAGAGAGAAAGAAAGAAAGAAAGAGAAAGAAAGAAGGAAAGGAAGAAGGAAAGGAAGAAAAAGAAAGAAAGAAAGAGGAAGGAAGGAAGGAAGGGAAGGAGGGAGGGAAGGAAGAAAGGAAAAAAGGAAGGAAGAAAAGAAAGGAAAGGAAAGGAAGGAAGGAAGGAAAGAGGAAGAAAGGAAGAAAGGAAAGGAAGGAAGAAAAGAAAGAAAAGAAGAAAGAGAGAAAAGGAAGAAGAAAGAAAGAAAAAGAAAAAAGGGAAGAAAGAAAAAGAAAGAAAGAAAGAGGAAGGAAGGAAGGAAAAAAGGAAGGAAGAAAAGAAGAAAGGAAAGTAAGAAAGGAAGGATGGAAGAAAGGAAAGAAAGAAAAGGAAGGAAGAAAGGAAAAAAAAGAAATGAAGAAAGAAAGAAAAGAAAGGGAAGGAGGAAGGGAGGGAAGAAGGATGGAAGAAAGGAAGAAGCAAGGAAGAAAGGAAGAAAAGACAAGACAAGCCAGGCCTCTTTTGGGTTCTGGCCCTTGGCTTGCTCCTGGCGGGTAAGTTCAGATGTGCTGCCTGAGGTGGGTGCTTTTGTGCATCTGTTAACTCTGACCAGATAAGTTTACCCCAATAATGTGAGTGACTGGGAGCTGACTGCACCCCTAATAACAGCCCTGGACACCAAGCTTGAGTGGCCTTCCCTCATTTGGCAATACTTTTTCTATATATTTATACATTCCTGCTGGGAGAATTGGGTCCTCATGGGACTTCACTGGCAGGAGACACCTGGAAGTTTGCTCTTAGTTTCTCCTGGACTTTACTCCATGTATGTTTCCCCTTTGTTGATTTTAATCTCTATCCTTTCACTCTAATGAATTGTTACTAGCAGTATAATAGCTGTCCTGAGTCCTGCAAGTCCTAGTGAGCCATCAAGACTGAAGATAAGCTTGGGAACCCCAACCCACAAATCAAGCATTACTTACTACTTTTTAGAAGCTATCTGTCCTTATGATTTTGTCACTTGATTATTTATTATTTATTCATTCATGAAGTGCTCACTATGGTCCAAGCAATGTAGTAGGTACAGAACATGTGGTGAGCCTATGTCTACAGGGTAGACTTATAGAAGTTGGAAGAACTATAGAAGAACCTAAGAGAAAACTAACAATCTCAGGCATGATAAGTGCTAAATAGTAAATACAAACAAACTCATCAAGAAACACACTGTCTGCTGGGAACTGTAGATAGACTGTGTGATCTCTATAGGGAGAGATGTTTGCTGGAAGGATCATGAAATGATCCAATGGAAAAAAAGCAAACAATGGCCCTGATAGTGGGAATGAGCTTAATATATATAAAACAAACTGACTAGAAAATAAATGCATGAAAGGAAAATCGGTAATAATTAAAATCAGAGCTTAAATATATATGTAATCTAAGAATACTTTTTAAAATTTCCCCTATTGTCATAAATACTCTCTCTGACTTTCCACATGGAGATTTTTTTTTAAAAGAAACCAACAGAGACAAGCAGGAAGGGGGGTGAGGACAGAGGAAAAGGAAGGGAAAGGGAAAGTCAAGGAACATATAGCAAGGACTCATGGACAAAACCAAAGGGGAAGGGTTAAGGGAGGGAGCGGGGGAGGGGCAAGGGAATGTGGTGGGGGGAAGGGAGAGACAAACGTATTTGAAGAAATAAATTAAAAAAAAATAAAAGATTTACTTATAAATCTTTTATTTATATTTATTTATTTTTAGAGAGAGGGGAAGGGAGGGAAAAACAGAGGGAGAAAAACATTGTTGAGAGAGAGAAACATCAGTCCTGACAGGGACCAAAGCTGTAACTCAGACATGTGCTCTGACCGGGAATCAAACCAGTGACCTTTCACTTTGTGGGACAATGCTCAATCAACTGAGCTGTACCAGTCAGGGCTGGACAGTTTTTATTTTAACTTTATCTCTATACTCTGATATTTTACCATAGTGTTTTGATTTGATATAGTAACTATTAATCATTGCTACTATATTAACTAAAATTCTTTGTATTTGAACTAAAAGCACATGGAGAGAACAATGCATTTGATCATCTTAAATCTTTATATTTTCTGCAGTGGCAAAGAATACATGAATTTGTAGTATAGTTATCCATATAATTATAATAATTTCCAAAATCTCTATGGTAAATACTCCTATTCAAATGAACCAATTAAGGATATATAAATAGGATATACAAAATCATCCAGAAGCTTTTCACATTGAATTGCTGTCTTGTTTAAATGCTTCTTGATATAGACACCCATTAATGGCATCCCTCTTTCCTCGAGCACCTGTTCCTGGTAAAAACAAGGACTATATTGATTTACTGCAATTTATCTTCTCTCAGGATTTTTGTCTTGACACTGTGAGAAGATTAATTGGAATTAATGGCATTTGCACAGCTAATTAAAGTCTTTTTCTTAAAGTCAAATCAATTCCTTTAATCAGAGGAGTGACAAAGCTTTGCTTACGTGTGTTACAGTCTGCATGTAAATGTTGCCTAGATGAATAAGAATCTTTGCAAGCATTGGGCATAAAATATAGTAGCTGCTTGGGTTAGAAAGGAATTTCTCTAGTACTTAATAATTTACAAAATTGTGCTTATGTCACTCACATATACACAATGAATATTTATAATCAAATGCATTTCAATAGAATTTACATGTATTTTATATATAGTTTATGTTTAAAACTTACAGTGATTGGCATGCATAAATTCTGCGAGTAGTTCTTAGGCAAAGTTTACATAGTACAGGAGGAAGCAGAAGAAATCAAATTGATGCTTATGTTTTCATTGTCTGATTTTAGGAAATTCTGGCAGCTCCTTTCTTCACATTGGTTATGCATTTATAGGAATATTGTTCTCCAAAAACTGAATAATTTGGAGAAAAAGAAGACATTTCTGGGAGAAAGCTTAGAGAAATATATCAGTCAACATTTTTGTCTATATTTCTGTTTCCTGTCAATGCAACAATGATATAACATCAGATACATGAGTAGAGGAAGGGGATAAGGGACCTGCACATTCACTTCCTCCATTATCTCAGAAATAAATATCTTAATATCATAGACAAGAGGGGAGCATAGTGAATGTGTCAAATATAAAGCAGGGTAGTACTTGAGATCAGCTAAAATATTCTGTAATATAAGTGGCAGTAATCTGTACTCTATGATAGTGTAAATCTCAAACACTTACCAAATATCCAAGTCTGTTTTAGTATTGGATACTTCCTAGACATACCTTACTCTCTTGGCCTGGTCACTGAGCCCAGTCATAGCAGTAATGGCTTCCACCACTTTTGCACTAAACATCTTACTTCACTTATTTAGAGATCCTGTCTTCCTTCCAGAAGTTTTTCCTACTCTGACAAAGAACCAGTGCACTCATGTATCTGCAACTCCAAAATTCAGGGAACTAATGCCTTATGGATCAACTCAAACAACAGGGGACAAGAAGTGATAGATGAATGTGTAATACAATCTGTAGGCTCTAAAGAAAGTTCTGATTGGGTCAACACTTTAGTTGCTCACAGACAGAGCCAACTAGATAACATGTTTTGTCCTGGCTATCTTGCTGCTTCACCTTCCTCTTCTCAGTCAGTTTCTTGGTCCCTCACTCTTGTTCTTTGGGACCACTTTCCAATTATTTTAGCTCTACACAAGCCCTTATTTCATCCTCTATGCTCCTGAAATACAAGCTATGACAGTTGTGATGAATGTACTTGATGCTATAATATTGTATTAAAGATAAATTATTTGTGAGAAATAGTGTGAAGTATTAAAAAATGTAATGATTGAGGAAAATAACTCAAGATTTTTAAAGATTTTTCAAGATTTTAAATCTACATAGAATGACTAACAGGTTGTGGGTTTATTTTTTTCTTGTGGGGGGGGTCAGGGGGAAGGAATTCACAACACATCAACATGTAAAAATCAATACATCACCCTTTGACAATTTATGCCTTGCAATGCAATTCATGCACTGATTTTGAATTTATTCAAATGATCTATTTATGATAAGGACCTCTTTAATGCTTATTTGTATTAATTAATAACAATGAGAGATGTATAATTAACATCTTACTTAGAATGTGGTAATCTCCAGTCATTGTAGTATCACTAATATGTGGATAATATCTACTTTATACAAGTTTTATGGCATCTCTGAGATTTAAAGGAATGTTTTTTTCATGGCAAAGTTATCTATTCATCTAGGAAATATATGTAAAAATAAAGCTAAGTGTTTAGCTAATAAATGCTAATTTAACTAAATATTTAAGACTAAACATGAGCTAACATCCATAATAACTATGTCTTCCCATATTATTTCAATTGTTTCATCTCAGTTCATAACATTTCATCAATCCAGTTAAGTCACAAAATTTTGTGACTCCTTGTTGTTATTTTATCTCTTCTAGTCATTTGGAATGAATAACCAGAGATGTAGAGACTTCTTTTTCTCTCCTGAAAATAATGGGAAGTCTGGTTTAAAATCAAAGCCATAATTTTCTAAATAAGGATGTTTGGAAGGAGTTTCTGTTCTTTCTCACCAGACGGATAAGGTAAGAAAAAAATCTGAAATAGTAGCCAAATCAGAATTTTTAGAAGTTATCTGAGACACATCAGTTATCCTTCTGAGTTCACTCCTGGGGTTCTTTCTTTTGATTGCAGATATTTTTTGTAAAATTGAGCTGTTGGAGGTATATATCAATGCCAATTTAGTAAAAGGTGAATAAAAAACAAAAACAAACAAACTCAAAAAGACCTTCTGATATGTTATAATATGAATGCCGTAAGTGAAAGAGAGCAATCACTGGAGACTTTATTTTTTTGTGGATATGTGTAGTTCGGGTGTCTTGTAGGGCAGAACTTTAAATTGTTTCTAACTACTTCCATGTGTGTAGCTATTTAAATACTTGTCAAGGCTTTCCACGGCTGACTTCAGCTGTGGATGGTAGAAATTTCCTAATAACGGAAGGAAGCATGAGAGTGTCCTCCTTAGTGATACAAGTAAATGTCAAAGGAGACAGCCATTACATGGAGAATAGAGGGCTCCTATTTTTTCTTCTAGTAGTCAATAATGACTTCTCAATTTCTTATTTATTATTTGGAATCCTTAAGTGTAAAGTTCAGATAAAGGTAATAAAACACTGAAAGTTTAATGAGCATCTTCTCTGGAAGCCCAACTTTACTACATATATCCTCCTTCTGATTATAACCATGTAATTATGAAGTATACTCTACATCAAGAACTAAGCATGTGGGTAAAAGTCATGGAACCCAAAGTATTATTTCCCATCTTGACCTAGAGAAGATACAAAATGTTATATTAAAAAATAGGAAAAAAACAATTTTCTATTTATCATTATATGAAATAAACATAGCTTGGGATTTGAAATGAACATTGAATTAAGGGGAAGATTTGATTTAAAATGTTAAACAGGGTGGGTGTTTGCAAAATGCTTCAAATTATGTTCCAACAGCTAGATTAGTGTTAATTCTAATTATTAAAAAGATTGATCATTCCAGTACTATGAAGATAACAAATAAATACAAATACCAATTATAGTAGTGACAGGAATATAGATTTTAAAACAAAAATGCCCTGAGTTGCAGTAGCTTTTTTTTCCCACTGTTATATTCTATAATTTTCCACCCTCAGAAAATAGAAATACCTTATTTCCCTAGTAAAACAAATATTTTTCCCCATAAACACATTATCCCAGGTAATATTTCAACCAAATTATAAACAAGCTCCATGGATTAATTTATATTTCTTTTTTTTGGAAATTAGATATAGGTGGGTCTTGTGAAGAAGTCTTCTTTGGATAACTTATCCTAAATTTATTTTCCTCTAATTATCTTGTTTGATTCACCATTATACTCTTTTTCATCTTCCAAACAAGAGTGATTTCTGAAATTCTCCCAGTGAAACTATTGGTCACCAGGGACTGTGTGTCTTTGGCCAGTTCATTTTTTTTTCTTTCTTTTTCTTTCTTTCTTTCTTTTTTGCTTTCTTTCTTTCTTTCTTTCTTTCTTTCTTTCTTTCTTTCTTTCTTTCCTTCTCTTTCTTCCTTCCTTCCTTCCTTCCTTCCTTCCTTCCTTCCTTCCTTCCTTTCTTTCTTTCCTTTCTTTCTTTCTTTCTTTCTTTCTTTCTTTCTTTCTTTCTTTCTTTCTTTCTTTCTTTTCTTTCTTTCTCTTCCTTCCTGTCTTTCAGAAGATTGTTATTATTTTTTTATTTTTTAAATTTTTTATTGTTCAAATACATTTGTCTCCATTTTCCTGCCACTACTTTCTCCTGCCCTACTTCCTCATCTCCCTCCCTCAATCCTTTCCCACTTTGGCTTTGTCCATTGGTCCTTTATACATGTTCTTTGATTTGATCCTTTCCTTCCCTTTCCCTGCCATTCTCTCCCTCCTTCCTTCTTGATTCTGTTAGTTTCTTTTTTCTTTCAATGTTGTTGGTTACATTTTCCTTGCTTGATTGTTTTGTTGGTTAGGTTCCACTTATAGGTGAGATCATATGATATTTGTCTTTTGCCCCCTGGCTTATTTCACTTAGTATAATGCTCTCCAGTTCCATTCATGCTGTTGCGAAGGGTAGGAGCTCTTTTTTTCTTTCTGCTGTGTAGTATTCCATTGTGTAAATGTACCATAGGTTTTTGATCCATTCATTTACTGATGGGCTCTTAGGTTGTTACCAACATTGGTTATTGTAAATTGTGCTGCTATGAACATTGGGGTTCACAGGTCCTTTGAAATTGGTGTTATTGGATCCTTAGGGTGTAATTCCAGCAGTGGAATCACTGGGTCAAAAGGCAGTTCCATTTTTAGCTTTTTGAGGAAATTTCAAACTGTTTTCCACCATGGCTGCATCAGTCTGCATTCCCACCAACAATGTACTAGGGTTCCCGTTTCTCCATAGCCTCACCAGCACCCGTTGTTTGTTGATCTGTTCCTGATGGCCATTTTGAATGGTGTGAAGTGGTATCTCATTGTGGTTTTAATTTGCATTTCTCTGATGGCTAGTGATACTGAGCATCTTTTTATATGTCTCTGGGCCCTCTGTATCTCTTCCTTGTAAAAGTGTCAGCCCAGGTCCTTAGCCCATTTTTTAATTGGGTTATTTCTCTTCTTGGAGTAGAGTCGTGTGCATTCTTTATGTATTCCAGAGACCAAACCCTTATCTGATATATCATTGGCAAATATATTTTTCCATACGGTTGGTTCACTTTTCATTTTGCTGATATTTTCTTTAGCCGTGCAGAAGCTTCTTATTTTGATGAGGTCCCACTTGATTGTTCTTCCCTTTATGTCCCTTACTTTAGGGGACATATCGGTGAAAATATTGCTGCATGGGATATATGAGAGTTTCCTGCCTATGTTCTCCTCTAGGATTTTTATGGTGTTGCGACTTATATTTAAGTCTTTTATCCATCTTGAGTTTATTTTTGTGTATGGTGTCAGGTGGTGGTTGAGTTTCAATTTTTTGCATGTAGCTATCCAGCTCTCCCAACATCATTTGTTGAAGAGGCTATTTTTTCTCCAATTTATGCTTCTGCCCCTTTTGTCAAATATTAATTGACCATAGAGACAGGGGTTTATTTCTGGGCTTTCTATTCTGTTCCATTGCGCTATGTGTCTGTTCTTGTACCAGTAACAGACTCCTTTGATTACAGTGACCTTGTGATACTTTAAATCAAGTATTGTGATCCCTCCTGCTTTGTTTTCCTTTCTCAAAATTGCTGCAGCAATTTGAGATTGTTTATGGTTCCATATAAATTTTTGAAATGTCCTATTTCTGCAAAATACATCATTGGTATTTCAATAAGGATTGCATTGAATCTATAAATTGCTTTGGGTAGTATGGACATTTTAATGATATTCTTTCTTCCAATCCATGAACACAGTATATGCTTCCATTTCTTTGTGTCTTCCTTAATTTCTTTCTTCAGTGTTGTATAGTTTTCTGTGTACAGGTATTTTACTTCCTCGGTTAAATTTATTCCTAGGTACTTTATTTTTCTTGTTGCTATAGCAAATGGGATTTTTTCTTGATTTCTGCTTCTGATATTTTATTGTTGGTGTACAAAAATGCCTTCAATTTCTGAATATTGACTTTGTATTCTGCTGTTTTGCCCAATTCACTTATTAGGTTGAGCAGTTTTTTGGTGGAGTCTATGGGGTTTTCGATGTACAGTATTATGTCGTCTGCAAACAATGACAGTTTTACTTCCTCCTTTCCAATTTGGATGCCCTTTATTTCCTTTTCTTCTCCGACTGTTGTGGTGAAGACTTCCAATACTATGTTGAATAGGAGTGGTGAAAGCTGACATCCTTGTCTTGTTCCTGATCTTACTGGGAAAATGTTTAGTTTTTGGCTTTGAGTATGATTTTGGCCGTAGGTTTTTTATATATGGCCTTTATTATATTGAGGTATGCCTCCTTTATTCCCACTTTGCTGAGTGTTTTTATCATAAATGGGTGCTGTACTTATCAAATGCCTTTTCCACATCTATTGAGAAGATCATGTGGTTTTTGTTTTTCCTTTTGTTTATGTGATGTATTACATTTATTGATTTGTGTATATTGAACCATCGCTGCATCCCTGGGATGAATCCCACTTGATCATGGTACATAATCTCTTTAATGTATTGCTGGATGCGGTTTGCCAACATTTTGTTGAGGATTTTATCATCTATGTTCATTAGTGATGTTGGCCTGTAGTTTTCTTTCTTGGTTGTATCTTTATCTGGTTTTGGGATTAGGATGGTCCTGGCCTCATAAAAAGAGTTTGGGAGTCTTCCCTCTTCTTGGAGTTTCTGGAGTAGTCTGGGAAGGACAGAGGTTAGCTCTTCCTTCAATGTTTTGTAAAATTCTCCTGTAAAACCATCTTGTCCAGGGCTTTTTTGTGCTGGTAGCTTTTTCATTGCTTCTTCCATTTCACCTGCTGTTATCAGTCTGTTCAGGCTTTCTGCTTCTTCTTCATTCAGTGTTGGAAGGTTATACTTTTCTAGAAATTTGTCCATTTCATTGAGGTTTTCAAATTTCTTAGCATATAATTGCTCATAGTAATTTCTTACAATCCTTCGTATTTCTGTGGTATCAGCTATTTCTCCTCTTTCATTTCTGATATTATTTATTCGGGTCCTTTCCCTTTTTTTCTTGATGAGTCTGCTTAAAGGCTTGTTGATTTCATTTATCTTTTCAAAGAACAAGCTCCTGAATTGGTTGAGCCTTTGAATTGTTCTTTTAGTCTCTATGTCACTCAATCTGCTCTGATCTTTATTATTTCCTTACTTTTACTTGCTCTGGGATGTATTTGTTGTTGTTTCTCCAGTTTTTGTAGTTGTAGGGTTAGGTCATTTATTTGAAATGTTTCTTTCTTTTTTAGGTAGGCCTGTATTGCTATGAACTTCCTTCTCAGGACTGCCTTTCCTGTGTCCCATAGGTTTTGACTGTTTTATGTTAATTTTCATTTGTTTCCAGAAACATTTTGATTTTTTCTCTTATCTCATTATTGACCCATTCATTGTTTAATAGCATGCTATTCAGTCTCCATGAGTTTGAATGATTTTGAATTTTTTTCTTGAGGTTGGTTTCCAGTTTCAAGCCCCTGTGGTCTGAGAAAATGCTTGCTATTATTTCAATTTTCCTGAATTTGTTGAAGCTTGTTATGTTTCTTATCATGTGGTCTATCTTTGAAAATATTCTGTGTGCATTTGAAAATAATGTGTATTTTTCTTCTTTGGGATGAAAGGTTCTATATATGTAAGTTAAGTTCATTTGATCTAATAATGCATAGTTCAGTTCCACAATATCGTTGCTGATGTTTTGTTTGGAAGATTTATCCATTGTTGACCATGGGGTGTTAAAATCCCCTACTCTCAGTGGGTTGCTGTCTATATCTTCCTTGAAATCCTCCCAGATTTTTCTGGTATATTTTGGTACTTCTATATTGGGTACATATAGGTTTACACTGTTTATGTCTTCTTGATGGATTCTTTCTTTGAGTATTATAAAGTGTCCCTCTGGGTCTCTTTTTATGGCCTTTGTTTTGAAATCTATTATGTCTGACACAGTATTGAGACTTCTGCTATTTTTTCCTGTCTATTTGTTTGGAATATTTTTTCCATCCCTTTACTTTCAGTCTTTGTTGGTCCTTTGTTCTGAGATAGGTCTTTTGTAGGCAACATATGTGTGGGTCATGTTTTCTTATCCATTCAGCTATAGTGTGTCTTCTGATTGGGGCATTTAGTCCATTTACAGTTAAAGTTATTATTAATAGGTAGTTATTCATTTTTTCCTTTTGTACCTGTGTTCTCTTTTTCACTCTTTTTTCTTCATCTTCTTAATTGAGTCCCTTTAGCATATCTTGTTGTGCTGGTTTGGTGGAGATGTGTTCTTTTAGCCTTCTTTTGTCTGGGAAACTCCTTATTTCCCCTTCTTTTTTTAATTGAGAGCCCTGCTGGGTGGAGCAGTCTTCATTGTAAGTCTTTGCTTTTCATTACTTGGAATATTTCTTGCCATTCCCTTCTGGCTTGTAGTGTTTTTGTTGAAAATTAATCTGCTAGCCATATTGGGGCTCCCTTGTATGTTACTACCTGTTTCTCCCTTGTTTCCTTTAGGATTTTCTCTTGGTCTTTGATATTTGCCATTTTAATGATGATGTGTCTTGGAATGGGCCTCATTGTGAATGGGACCCTATGTGCTTCCTGGACTTGTGTGACTTTTTCTTTCCTCAAGTTGGGGAAGTTTTCCATCACTACTTTTTCAAACAGGTTCTGTATCCCTTGCTCCTCTTCTTCTCCTTCTGGTATCCTTAGTGTAGGGTTATTATTACATTTCAGGTTGTTCTGCATTTCCCTAAATGCTTGGTTATTCTTTTTGAGTTATTTTTCATTTTCTTGCTTTCTCTGGAAGCTTTTTTCTACCTTGCCCTCCAGCTCACTGATTCATTCCTTTGCTTCTTCTAGCCTGTTTTTGATCCTTCTACTGTGTTCTTCAATTCAGAAATTGTATTCTTCCTTTCCCCTTGTCTTTTATTGATAGTTTCTATGTCCTATTTCATTTTGATATAATTTTCAGTAAGTTCCTCATAGTTTCCCTGGAGTTTTTCATAATTTTCTTTGAGCTAACTTAGCTCATTGAGCTTCCTTAGAAACATTATTTTGAATTTAATATCTGGTAGTTTACTTACCTCTATTTCATTTTGTTTTGCGAGGATTCCTCCTTCCCCTTCAATTGGGTGTTGTTTCTTTGTCTTCCCATTATTTGTGAGACTTCTTTTTTTGCTTCTGCTTCTTAAATTGATCTGCCTTGATTTCCTGACTTTGTGGTGTGAACCTCTATGGTAGTAAATGGCTCTTTTCTTTTTCCTTTCTGGATTTGCCTCTGATGATGTCAGATGTTGACCCCATCTGATCTTAGGCAGTCTGTTTGAGACTTTCAGGAATGTATTGTTTGTGTCTGTCTCCTGGAATTGTTAATCTATTCATTCTGCCCTCAGCTGTCAGGCTTTGGCACCACAGGGCAGGGCAGAACCTCCTGAGGTGGGGCTATTGTGTCCTTTCAGGCTACTGCCACTTGGGGCAGTGGTCTGCCTGAGCAAGATGGATGCTGAGGAGTGGGGAAGGAGTCAGCACCGGGATCCCCCTGGCTACTCTCTAAGTTTTCCCCTCAATTCTTCCTTCTCCAGCCTCTCCTCAATCATCTTTAGACCACTCTGTGTCCCCTTTATCCAGGGATTTACTATTGGTGCTGGCTGCTCTGAACTCAGCACCCATGCCTGCACGCAACACCTTTGGTCAGTTCTTTTAACCACCTCCATCAAAAGACTCTTATGAGATTTCTTTCTATATAATTATTTCTCTCAGGAAACAGAGTTTCCCATACATAATCTTATAGTCATGCGTTCCCTCAGTGTTTCAACTAAAATAAGTATATTGCTGTTATTTTAGCATTTCACTTCATTCTTTGTATCTCTGTTTCCATATAAATTCACATTTAATTTGTTTCCCATTAACACTTCCAGATTTCATTCAGTAATGTTTTCTATTTCCTTTGCTCACTTAATATCTATTACCATTTATGCATCCCTAGAGATATTAGGTTACATCCTTCCCAGCAGAATTATATTTTGTTATTTCGGATTCAGAGTCCTGTGACTTTTTTATCTATTTAAATGATTTCTCTTTCTACAGATTTTTCAGTAGTTCCAGACTTAATATTGTTGCCAATGTTATACATATACCATGTATTTCCTTCTACAGATCACACTATTGCTTTGACAGAGACCAAAGGGAATGCAATCTGTAGGCTTTATCCAAAGCTCTCCTGTATATATATCACCTTCTACTTGGCATCACCTTTCATTTTCCTCAAGCTTTGTTTGTTTGTTTGGACAAAATATGATTTTACCTTAATGCCACATGAACAAATATTAAACAAAAAGAGGCAGATGGAAAAATAAATGTAGTTCATGTTTATTGGTGATGATAGTGGCCAATAATAATACCAGTAACATACATTCATTGAATTCATATCATGTATTTTGCTATTTTACAAGTGCTTTATATGTGTTATATTAGCTAAGGCTCATGATACCTCTTTAAGTTAGTGACCCTTTTTATCCCCATTTTTGCAGATAGGTAAATTGAACTGAAAGATTCAGTAACTTTTCAAATGTCACACAGCTAGTAAGAGGGAGATCGGAGTCCAGTTTTTAACCAATATGCCATTATTCTTTCAGTGTGCTATTTATTGTTATTGTATAAAATATACACACAAAACTCAAAATCACTACCTACCCTCCCACAGTGGTAAATAAGAAATAAAAAGAAACAATGGCTTCTATCTCAGGCTTGGTATGATTTTCTTAGTCTTTGAGACTTGCTTATCAGAAAAAAAAAAAGAAAGAAAGAAAATAGCAACAGTTTTACCTGTTGGTCTCAATATTTATTTATTTTCCAGGTTTTGTATCCATCTCTTAATGCACTCTCCTTTTTGTGGTTGTCTCTTCATACTAACAACTTTACAAAATCATATTTTATTTCCACAGGTTTAAATTCAAAAAGTTTTTTACCATTAGCATATTATATTGATCTTGAAATGATGCCATTAAATACATAATTTTATGAATAAGAAAATATTTGATGGTTTATTTATAATATACAAATTATAAACAAGACACTTTCTCATATTACTGAATATGAATATGAGTTCTTGTGAATGAGAAAACTATTACAATGTAACAATTAAGAAACTCAATATACTTTACACTTATCTCTTTTCTCAAAGCATTTGTTTTGCTCTGTAATGGGTATGAAAGCAATACCTAGGTAAATCTTTCATTTATTCAATGGTTGTCAAGGTGTTAGGATTCAGTTGCTACAGCAAGTATGAAAAGCCTATTTTCTTTACTTTGTTTTTTTAATAACATACATTCTAAATACTACCTTGTTTAGAATAAATATCAAAGAATATTGCTTATAGTAGTATTCATTGTGGAAATTTTCCTGAAAAATAAAATCAGCATTTATCAAGACAAGAATAGCATGTAAGAAATGAGCACCCATTCTCCAAGAAGAGAGATAGCACAGATTATGATGATGAGCTAAAATTAGATTATGTTAACATCTGATCAAATACCAGACTCTGATTATCAACATCAAATGCCTTTTAGTTTTCTTTTCATCACTCTCATTTTTTAACCAATTTCAAACCTAATTTTGTGATTTACCAAAGTAGACAAGCATGAAATGGATTTTTCATAGTAAAGAATATTCTCATGAATAATAATGTTGTGTGATAGTGTCACTTCTTTAGATTTGTTTTAACTTCACTAATTCCTCTTTCATTGTGACAGAAATATGTACCTTCTGCCCTTCTTGTACTCACAGCTGCATGCTTCGTCAGTCCCTTGATGTTAGGTGGGACAGTAAAACTGACCTCAGGCCAATGAAAAATGGGTATAAGTGATGTTACCACCTTTAAATTAAAATCATTTTCATATAATTCCACTTTCTTTTCAATTCTGTGGACATCATTGAAGCCCAGTGTGATAGATGGTTAAATAGTGGGTCATAAATTATAAGGGGCCAATGTCCCTTTAGTCTCTCTTGCCAACACACACACACATAAACACACACATCACTGAACTGTGATGTGATTGAGCAATGTTTCTCCCTGTAAGCCACTGAGATTTAGAATGTTAGATCAATAAGTCTTCCTTGAATAATAGAGTTATTCCAAGTGTAATGTAAATTTGCATAGTGATTAAGAGCACGGATTTTCTATAAGATGTATCTGAGTCTATACCCTGGCTTTCTTTTTGTTAATTATGTGATAAATTAGTTAAACTCTCTTTCTCATTTCTATCACCTGTAAAATTAGGAAAATAGCTATATGACAGGTCTATTTTAAGTATTGAATAATACAATATGAGGTCTGTTCAGAAGGTATCAAGCCATGTATTATGAAAAATAGAGACATTTATTGAAGATACAAGATACAGGAAACATTTTTCATAGGACAATGACTTCTCCATCCCCTTCAAAGTAGGCAACTTGGGAGTTCACACAGATCTCCCAGTCAGCTACCCCATTGTATTTTGCTGAATTTCATCAGCAGTCTGAAATCTCTTCCCTTTCAAAGATGATTTTAGTTTTGGGAAAAGTCAGATGTCACAGAATGCCAAATCTGGGCTGTAGGGGTGCTGAATCACCTGAATGATATGATGTTTCACCAAATAACTCTGCACAAGACATGAAGCATGAGCAGGTGCATTGTGGTGGTGAAGCTGCCCATAGCTGCGACCTTCTGAATTATCTGAATAGCTGCTGTGGAGCGATGTTCAAGCTTAACACAAAATTTGATACAGCTTCATTGCTCTGCATGCTCAGTCACTTTGAATGCGAAGGCCACACAGTACACATTCTCACTTAATGGCGTCTACCACCCACACTGACTAGTGCAGTGAAATCATAATTGTTCATGCATATGCATTCCAGTCTACTCTCCTTGGCTACCAGGTTACATCAATATCCACAATCCATTCTCATTTTTAACAATGGCTGGACTTTCTCCAGAGACCTCAACCTCGTATCTATATGACGTATATCTAACAGTGATATTTGATAGATGTTAGCTTTTTAAAAACTTTTTAAAATAAGAATTGCAATTTATTTAGGTCATTCTCTATCCTAGAAAAGACAAAATTGAGAGAGTTAATTGACATCATCATTAGGAAATGGTAGGATGGAAATTCCCATGTGATAATTCAGAACTTTATTATGTCTCAGGCTTGTAAAATTTTACAGAGAATATTTCTCCACTTTATTCCTGGTTACTCTAATGGAACTTTGGTTTCTTTTCCCCAATCCAAAAAAATCTCTATTACTTTCTTTATCTGAGGGTATGTCTCAGATCTCCTCTGGCCCGGGGAAATTTCTAGGTTTCTAGCTGACGAGGTTGTATTTCAGTGTGCAGTGTCTGCGTCTTTCCTAGTTATCCATGCCACCCTCAATCTTCCTGTAGTCACTCTCAGAGCCTGTGTTTCTCTCTAATGCTAGTGAGATAATCACATTCATGCTTCCTATAAGCCCCCACAATCCCTGAATGTAGATTTAAAAAAAATTTCCTTTAACATGATACATATTTCACCACTCTTATGTCACAGACAACAGTTCTAAGGCATTTACTGTAGGCACAGTTATCTTAAGGATATTACTTTTCCTAAGGCTATTTATGATTCACATCTTGTAGACTAGTTTCACGGAGCTTGTAGTGGGTATTGGTTGGGAAAACAAACATTCTTTCATACTTTGAACTCTTCTTATTTACAGACAAGAATAAGGATTTACATATGGGAACACGTTCTCCAACAAAAGTTACAACTACAAATTCAAGACTTTTCTTTTTCCACTGTATGTTATTCCACTAAATATATAAAAATTCTACTTGACCTCTTGAAGTTTGTTGAGAGTGAATCTAGACAGAGAGATCTGGGCATATGAGAATATGTGAGCAATTCAACATACTTAAAATTTAGTACAATGGAGAATAAACTAGAAAGAGTTAGGAGTACTATATAGTAATTAAGATATTGATACATATCTCATATCACAGGCATGGTTGTAAAGAAAATAAGGACTTTGGGACAACTTTAACACTGCAGAGGTTGCAGTCAAAAAAATTACAGTGTATATTGTGTGTATCCGAGAAATACATTCATTACTAGTATGTGCTGAAATGTGGAAAAAAAACCACTGTGAATTTGCATTTATTATACTTATATAATAAAATATATTTTTTATTTTCAGTTACAATCTAGGAATTATTAAACATAAAAACATAAAGAATAAAAAGTTTTCTTCCAAATAACAGAAACATGGATATTATTAAAATACAACCAAAAACATGTCTTTAACATTAATTAATAAAAATCTTCAATAGTTGGCTTTGCAAAATGTTTATAATAGTCACTGGAAACAGCATTACTATGCTCAAGGTATACTTTTCATAACACTTGCAAAAATATTTTGCTAAGCAACTCAATTTGGATGCATAACACCTAGCACATTTTTTTCCCCCTGCTTGTCGAGGGAGCTGTATCTATGTTGTCATTAGAATTTCCTTCAATTTGTGTTTGAAATTGATGATGTTTCAGGTTTAAAGTCTTATGCATAACTGTAGAGACTTCTTATGCTTTTTTATTTGTTCTGACACTAACTGCATTACAACATTTCTAATAAATATCTGCACCTTATTTTCACATTGCTGTTCAGCATGTGAGTAGTCTGAGCACTTATTCCTGCAATATTCAAAATTGTGTAGTATGAAAACATTAGCCATCTTCTGGTGTTCTTCACCAGATTATATGTACCTATCATTTGGTCCACAGTGTCAAATCCTGACTTTGTTTGGTTGTAATATTCTATTATGTCAGGCTTTTGCAAATATAAGTTTACAGCATCATCAAAACGCATACTTGAAACTAAAATTTCACTTTTTCTCTTTTGGGTATATGAGACACAAGTGTGCAATGTGCACCAAAAGCAAATAAGTTGGATTCTCCAAGCCAGTTTTTAGAAGACACAAATTCAGGTAGTAGTTTGGATTCATATTTATGAAAAGTACCTACATATGAAAGTTGCTTATTTTTCAAGTTGGAGATAAGATTTATATCAGTGAACCAGTTATCTGCTGTAATATTACATCCTGATAAATAAATGGGTTCCACAGGTCTCTTGATTACATCTTTTGGTGTATTATTAATCAAGTAAGGACCTTCAGGATGCTTACCAGCATATATTTTAAGATTTCCTGTGTAAAATACTTTTGAATTGAACATAGCAAAATTTTTTATACCTTAGTTACTGGGTTTGGATAGAATATATTGTCTAAATCCACATTTGCCTCTAAACCCAGGTAACATTTTATCTATTTTTATGTTCTGTCCCATAGAATAATGTAATTTATAATTTTCTGCAAATGCTGAGAAAATACCTCTCACAGCTTTTAATTTGTCCACTTACAGGTGCTCTAAGCAAGAAAGTTTGTCATCAAACCTGAACCATTATGAATAAATCAAAATCTCTGTAAAGATATCAAGTCTAAAGAATTCAATCCCACTATCATCTGTAGCCCATAAAACCTGCAAATTTAGCTTATAGCTGCAATGTAAACCAGCTATATATGAAGCCTAAAAATTTTTTCAATTCAGTTTTGTGCATTCATTTAACATCTCTTCTTGTGAAAACCATGCTGAGATAGAATCAATGTATTTATTTGTATATAATAATATTAGAAGTAAAATATCATTTGTGATAAACAAGTTCCAAGTTTCAAGTTCTGTCTTGACAGCATTTCTTTTTCTTTTTTTCTTTTTTTTTTTTTCTGTGTTTGGCTAAACTAACAGAGGTTGACACAAAATATTCTGTGTCTGTTTTCTAATTTGTCTTCTTATTGGATTTTGTCCTCCATTTTGACTTTTTATCCTTCCCCCCAAAATACTTTTTTAAATCACTTTTTAATTGTTGTTCTATTGCAGTTGTCTCAATTTCTCCCTTTGCCCTCCTATGCCCATCTCACCCTCTGTTCCCACAGTCAATTCCCACACTGTTGTCCGTGTCCATGCATCATTCATACACATTCTTTGACTAGCAACCTTCCCCTTATTTCCACCATTATTGCCTTTGCTCCTGCCTTCTGATCACTTGTCAGTCTGTTCCATGTATCCGTGCCTGTGGTTCTATTTTGTTCATTAGTTTATTATGTTCATTAGATGCATGTATTGGAGAGATCATATGGTATTTGTCTTTCACCAACTGGCTTATTTCATTTAGCATAATATTCACCAGTTCCATCCATGATGCAAAAGTAGGAGTTCCTTCTTTCTTTTTGCTGCATAGTATTCCATTGTGTAAATGTACCATCATTTTTTCATCCATTTATTTAACGATGGACACTTACACTGTTTCCATTTGGCTATTGTAACCAGTGTTGCTGTGTATATAGGGGTGCATAAGTTTTTTGTACTGGCGATTCAAGATCCTTAGGGTATAATCTCAGCAGTGGAATCAATGGGACAAAAGGCAGTTCCATTTTTAGTTTTTTGAGGAAATTCCATACTGTTTTCCACAGTGGTGGCACCAGTCTGCATTTCCACCAAGAGTACACTAGGGGTTCCCTTTTCTCTGCAACCTCATCAACAATTATTGTTTGTCGATTCATTAATGATAGCTATTTTGGCAGGTATGAGGTGGTATCTCACTGTGGTTTTTAGTTGCATCTCTCTGGTGGCTAATGATGTTGAGCATCTTTTCAAATATTTTTGGGCCATCTGCATGTCTGCCTTGGAGAAGTGTCTATTTAGATCCTTTGCCCATTTTTTAATTTTATTTGCCTTCCTAGTGTTGAGTCATGTGAGTTCTTTATATTTTTTGGAAATCACACCTTTTTTCAATGTATCATTAGCAAATACATTCTCCCATACAATCAGCTTCCTTTTCATTTTAATGATGCTAGATCTGTGAAATATGCCATTACTGTTTTAATAGGAATTACATTGAATCTATAGATTGCTTTGGGTAGTATGGACATTTTAATGATGTTACTTCTTCCAATCCTGAATCCTGGTATATGCTTCCATTTATTTGTATATTCCTTAGTTTCTTCAGTGTTCTGTAGTTTTACAAGTACAGATTTTTACCTCCTTAGTTAAATTTATTCTTGGGTACTCTATTTTTCTTCTTTCTATGGGGTTTTTTCCTCATTTCTCTTTCTGATATTTCATTTTTGTTGTATAAAGTGCCATATATTTCTGAATATTGACTATATTCTGCTACTTTTCCAAAATCATTTCTTAGAGTAGTTCTTTTTGTGGAGACTACAGAGTTTTCTGTGTACACTATCATGTCATCTGCAAACAATGACATTTTTACTTCCTCCTTTCCAATTTGGATGCCTTTTATTTCTTTTTCTTGTCCAATTGCTGTGGCTAGAACTTCCAGTACTATGTTGAATAAGAGAGGTGAAGATGGACACATTTGTCCTGTTTCTGATCTTAAGGGGAATGTTTTTAATTTTTGCCCATTGAGTATAATGTTGGTTGTAGATTTCTCATGTATAGCTTTTATTATGTTGAGATATGCTCTCTCCATTCCTACTTTGCAGAGTGTCTTTATCATAAATGTGTGCTGGATTTTATCAAATGCTTTTTCAGTATCTATTGACATAATCATGTGATTTTTTCCTTCATTTTGTTTATATGGTGTATTATATTTATTTATTTACAAATATTGTACCATCCTTGCATCCCTGGGATGAATTCCACTTCACCATGTTGTATGATCTTTTAATGTATATGTGAAACCAGATTGCCTGTATTTTGATGAGGACTTTAGCATGTATGTTTATCACAGATTTTGGCATGTAGTTTTTTTTTCTTTATTGTGTCTTTATCTAGTTTGGGATTTAGGATGATACAGACTTCATAAAAAAGTTTGGGAGTCATCCCTCTTCCTTTTTTTGGAATAGTTTGAGGAGGATAGGAATTAGTTCTTCCTTAAATGTTTGGTAAAATTCACGTGTGAAGCCATCCAGTCTGAGAATTTTTTGATTACTGCTTCAATTTCACTAGCTGTTATCAGCCTATTCAGGCTTCTGCTTTTTCTTGATTCAGTTTTAGAAGATTGCATGTTTCCAGAAATTTGTCCATTTCACCTAGGTTGTCCAATTTCTTAGCATATAGCTGTTCATAGTAATTTCTTATAATCTTTTGTATTTCTGTGGTATTGATTGTAACTTCTCTTTTATTTCTGGTTGTATTTATTTGGGTCCTCTCTCTTTTTTTCTTGATGAGTATGGTTAAAGGTTTATCAATCTTGTTTATCTTTTCAAAGAACCAGCTCCTGGGTTTATTGATCCCTTGAATTGTTCTTTTAGTATTTATGTCACTTAATTCTTCCTTAATCTTGATTTTTTCCTTCCTTCTACTCACTCTGGGCATTGTTTGTTGTTGTGCCTTTAGTTCTTTTAGATGTAGGTTTAGGTTGTTTATTTGAGATTTTTCTATCTTCTTTAGGTAGGCGTGTATTGCTATGAACTTCCCTCTCAGTACTGCTTTCATTGTGTCCCTTAGGTTTTGGGTTGTTGTGTGTTCATTTTCATTTGTTTTGCAATAATATTTGATTTCTCCCTTGGTCTCACTGTTGACCCATTCGTTATTTAATATGTTATCTAGTCTCCAAGTATTTGAATATTTTTGAGTTTTTCCTTGAGGTTAGTTTCTAGCGTCAATCTTGCTTGATATGATTTCAATTTTCTTATATTTGTTGAAGCACATTTTTCTGTGTCCTACCATGTTGTCTGTCTGTTCCACATGCATTTGAAAAGAATTTATATTTTGCTTTTGTGGGATGAAAGTTTCTGCATATATAAACTAAGTCCATTTGATCTAAAGTGTCATTCAGTGCCATGATATACTTGTTGGTTCTTTGGAAGATCTATCCGTAGTTGACAGTTGGGTGTGAAAATCCCCTTCAATAATTGTGTTGTTTTCAATATCTTCCTTGAAGTCCCCCCAGTTTTTCTTTATATATTTAGTTATTCCTAAGTTAAGTTTGTATACATTTACAAGGTTTATATCCTCCTGTTGGACTACTCCCTTAAGTATTATATAGTAATCTTTGTTCCTTTTTATAGCTTTTGTTTCAAAATCTATTTTGTCTTATATTAAGTATTGCTACTTCAGATTTTCACATCCATTTGATTGGTATATATTTTTTCTATTCCTTCACTTTCAACCTGTGTAGATCTTTTGTTCTTAGGTGGGTCTCTTGTAGACAGCAAAATTCAGGTCATGTTTTCCTATCTATTTAGCCATGCTATGTCTTTTGATTGAAGAATTTAATCTGTTTATGTTTAAGGTTACTTTTGATCGGTACTTATTCATTGCCAAATTTCCATACTTGTGTGTTTGTTCTCTCCCTTTCTCTCTCCTCCTTTTAATAGCAGCAGCCCCTTTAGCTCTCTTGTACTGCTGGCCTGATGAAGATATACTCTTTTAGCCTTTTTGTATGAGAAGCTCTTTATTTTGCCCACCATTTTAAATGAGAGCCTTGCTGGATAAAGTAGCCTTGGTTGTAGCTCCTTGCCTTTTCTTACTTGGAATATTTCATCCCAATCCTCTCTGACTTGTAGTGTTTCTACTGAGAAATCAGCTGATAGCTTTATTGGAGCTCCTTTGTATGTTACTAGCTGTTTCTTCCTTCCTATCTTTAAGATTCTCTCTCTGTTTTTAAAATTTTCCACTTTAATTATGATATGTCTCAGAGTTGGCCTCTTTGGGTTCACCTTGATTGGGGCCCTCTGTGCTTCCTGAACTTGCATGACTTTTTTCCCCTCACCAAGTTAGGGGAGTTTTCTGTCATTTCTTTCAAACTGGTTTTCTTTCCCATGCTCCTTTTCTTCTCCTTCTTATATTCCTAAGATATGAATGTTGTTACATTTCATGTTCTCCTGAAGCTCCCTTAAACTCTTCTCATTCTTTTTGAGTCTTTTATCATTTTGTTGTTCTGACTGGATATTTCTTTCTACCTTGTCTTCTAGCTCACTGATTTGGTCTTTTGCTTCATCTAGCCTGCTTTTAATTCCTTCTAGTGTATTTTTTTCATTTCAGATATTATATCCTTCATTATTGTTCTTATTCATAGTTTCTATGTCATTTTTCATGCTTCTGTATTTCCCACTAAGTTTTTATAGCTTCCATAAAGTTTCCTATAGTTCTAGTTCCTTGAGATTATAAGAGCTCCTTATAAACCTTATTTTGAATTCTATGTCTGATTGATTGCTTGCCGCAATTTCATTTAGTTATTTTTTGGGGTGGATTCCTCTTTTCCTTTCAATAGGTGGTTCTTTCTTTGTTTCCCCATTTTAGGTGATTCTTTTTGCTTATTTCTGAATCTCAGATTGCTCTGCCAGCCTGCCTGTCTTCATAAGATGGGCTTATGTGGTAGGGGTTCTGAGGGACTCAGCAGTGCAGTCTCTATGATCTCCTGTCTGGATGCTCTAGGGTTGCCCTTTATTCATTTTATATGGGTTCTCTTGTTGTACCTGGACTTTGATTATTGATGGCTCATTTATTGGTAGGTTCTCTCTTCTGACTGGCTGACTGGGAGTCACAACCTCCACCACTTCTTATATGTGGGTTGTACAGGTAATGGTTAACAAATAAATGTTACCCAGAAAACCAAACCTACACCAGCAAAAATACCCACTACCTCCTCAGCAGTATCAACAGCAAATAAGCAAAGATTAATAAAGGTGGAGAGAAATTAGTAATATTATAATATAGGAAAAAGGAAATATGAGGTGACTAAAGGAGAGAAAAAATGATTTTGAGCAGGGAGAGGAGATAATAAGAATCGGGAACAGAAACAAGGTGAAGAAAGGGAGAAAATAAAATATAAAACATAAGTGAAACAGGGAAGTGCAGTGGCAAAATGGAGTAAGAAAAAGGAAGAGTATAATATGAGGTTTGAAATAAAATTTTAAAAAGATACTGAGCCAAAGGGAACAAAATTGCAGAAAAACCACAACAGGGTCAATAACAATAACAGCTGAGCAAAGATTAATAAGAGTGGAAAGAGAATAAGAATATTATATGAAAAAGAAAGGAAAGTATGAGATGTCTATAGTAACTAAAAATGTTTTTGAGAGGAGAACTAGAGGAGAAATAATATGAGTAAGGAATGGAATCTAGGTTAAGGAAGCAAAAAAATAAAATTCCAATCTCAAAAAAGCAATTGGTAGGATGAAGGCAAAATGGGGTAGGACGGGGGAGTGTAAACTGTGAGATTTGAAATTTAAAAAAATAGTGAACAAATAGAAATACAATGGAAGAGGAACAGCAATAACTATAATATCTGTGCCAAACAAGCCAATATATAAATGTGGAAAGAAAATAAGATTATTATGAGAGGGGGGGGGAAGAGAATGTGAGATAATAAAATAAGGAATAATGATTTTGAGAAGATAGAGGAAAAATAATAAGAGTAAGGAATAGGAGCAAGGCATAGCTTGGTGGGGAACATAATTTATTAGGAAAATAAGAAAAGGCAGGAAGAAAGTAAAATGGAGTAAGATAAGTGAATGGTACAGTGTGAGATTTGTAATAAAATAAAAATATAAAATATAAATAAAACTAGTAAAAAATAAAAGAAAAAGAATAGTGAATTGGAATACAACTGCAAAATAAAAAATATTAAAAGGCTATGTAGAAGGAAAAAAACCAGAAATTTTGAAGAAGAACAAGGTAGAATTTGTCTCAGCAGAGTTTGGTGTTTGCCTTCTGCCTTTTCTTTCTGGATCTGCTTTTTTTTTTTTATCAGCTCAAGATCCCAGGGTGGGTCATCAGACTTCTGACAGCACCACCTGTATCACCTTCACCTGCATCTAGATGGGGCTTCTATTGTGATTGAAAGGGTGGGACCCCGAGGTTTCCCCTGGAAGGCACTGTTCAGTCTTCTGGAAAAAATTGTGGGTGTGTTCCCCTGCCCCTGCACCACCCTTCTTGGTCTGTCACAGCTTATTTCCTCCAGTAATGCAGTTTCCGATGAATTAGCTGTCTGTTTCAAGGGAGGGGCCCATCTGTCTAAGAAGGTCAGTTCTTTTCTGCTTGCTGTCAATGGCAGGGCTGTATGAGAGTCAAGATTGGTCAAGGCCTTAATTCCCTTTTGTGGCACCAATTTCTGATCTCCCTGCTTGGCTGGACTCAGTGGAATAAGGCCCTTGGAACCAGTGTATTTTGTATCTGAGAGAAGTTCCAAATGGACCCTTTAGGTGTTCTTCTTTCTGTCTTTCTCTTGCAAAACTGTACTCTGCAGGGGGTTCTTGAGCCTGTCCTACCTGTTTTACAGAGTTTCCCCATGGAATACAGTGGAGTGGTGCTTATGATGCTGCAGGAGGTGGGGGCTGGGTGAGTCCTTTCCTTCCCAGAGCTTTGATCTCTGTCAGCCAGGGAAGGAGGTTGTGCCTGGCTGTAAATAATCTCAGGTGCCCAAATCTTGCCCTTCCAGCTCCCAGCACACTGCCCTCGCAGCAGACACAGTCCCAAACTCTGCACTCTGTGCAGCCTCTGGCCTGCTGGCTGTGTCAGGCTGGGGCCGAAAAATCCCCTTCTTGGGCGTCTTACTGATCTCTCTGCCCACCAGCTCTATTCAGTGGGAGCAAACTACACTTTTAGTCTTGTCCCTTTGCTGGCAGGGTGGCTGCACACAGTTGTCCCTGCCCAGCCCGCTTCAGTTCCCTTTTTTAGAAGTCTTTCTGAGCACACCCACTGCAGTACTGTCTGGTTTTACACACACACACACACACACACACACACACACAGGCGCGCGCGCGCGCGCACAAACACATCCCACCTACCCCTGTCCCCATCCCCCAAACCCCTCTCTGTCCAAAGAGCCAAAAGTCTCTCGCAGTTTTGTTTGGTCACAACCTAAGTCCACCTGCCTCTAGCGCAGATAGTCCCCCTCTCTGGCATTCTCTGGTTGGTGTTTGCTGCTGCAGCTATGGGTGTGCTGCTTGGGGTGGGGGGGGGGTGCGTGCGTGCGTGCGTGCGTGTGGTGCGTCCTGGATCTCTCCAACTTTGTATATCCAAGTTACCTGGGGGTTCTCTCCTTTGGGAAGGGAGGGAGCCGCAAAGCTGTGATCTTTGACCAGGCTTTCTGTGGCTGCAGAGGCCGTGCATGGAGTATTTCCGCTTCCACCTATAAAATCTCCTTACTACACATTGTAAAGCATCTTCTCTTCTCCTTGGCTTCCAAATTTCATATCAGCTAAGATTCCATTGAATATTCAATTTATTTGTTGGCAGATCTGCTGAGTATCCGAGTTGGAAGCAAGAGGAAGTAGACTCAGCTCCCAGCTACTTGGCCATCATATTCTTCTTGCCTCCCCTGCCAAAATACTTTTCATTCACGTCTAATTCATCTTTACTAGAAATATCTTGTTCAGTACCTGAATCTTCTAAATGAATTTCCAGATAATCGTCATCTTCTAAATCACTTGCATTTTCATATTTGACTCTCATTCTAATCATTGGATTTGAGTAGCATTTGCTGAAGTTCTTCAACATATCTTAGATTATCAAATTGATTTTTTTAGCAATTTTCAACTGTAAATAAAAAAACCACAACATTGACTTTGAAGTTTGTGAAAAATCACAACTACACCACTACTGACTTTGGGGTTCAAGGTATCTCTCAGATACAATTTACTATCGAATACTACACATCCTTATGAAACATATAATAACCAAACTGATGGCTTAAATGTTATGGCTTAACATGAGTTATGTACAAACATGCAACTTGACATGACCTTGAACCTATGCACCTGTATATGTAACAATATTTAATAAAATAATTCATTTGTATCTCTCAGATCAGCTGCTACCTCCACATGGCTAAACAGGAGAGGTTTGTGCCCAGAAACTGCAGATAGATTATTTTCAGTATGTTTATTCACCTATTTAAAGATCAAATAATCATCATATTTTAGAAACAGGAGGGTCTTGGAGATGTTGTTCATTTTTTCAACTTATATAGGCAGAATTATATAGTGCGCAAGTTCCAGATGCTCCATGACTTAGCTGGTGCTCCCGAGCTGGTTAGCAGTGTTGGGGCTAGAATGTAGCCCTCTGGTTTCAAACATGCGTTTCTTCTAATTACCTACTTTTCTTCTTACTTCTCCCTTCTGAATTTTATACTTGCAGCATTTTTTCAAAGGCTGATATATTTATATTAATGGTGTAACTTTTTTGATATTTATAATTCTGGTAAAATAAAAAGTTAATAGTGTAAATATTAAAATAGGATTCACTGTAGAATAATGTATGAATACATTATTATTCACTGTAACCTAGTAAGTCTGTTTGATACTTAAGATACTCAACATGTTCTAACCCAGCTATCTTAAAAATGTGTATTGATTTATCTATGCTTCTACTGGTCTAGGCCTATCAATCTACTTGTCTATTATCTAGCTCTGTATCTTTCTAAGTCTCTATCTATAATATATCAATTGATTCTTTTTCTGAATTAAAAAACTGTATGAAGGCCTGGTTCATAACTGTACCTACAGCCAAACCAAAATATACACCTGGCAGTATTACCCTGTTATTCAGATCGTTTATATTACTTTATCTGAGTTTTTTTTCTATTGCAGTGATGGATGAGGACATACTATCTCCTCTCTCTCCCTCCCTCCCTCCCTTTGTTCTTACTTTCTCTTATGGCCAAAGTAGCCTTTTCCCTACCTATTCTTTAGTATCTCCTATGTGTTATGAAGAAGACACAAGTAATCTGAATGAGCAGAAATTTGGTTTCTTCCTGGGCTATACTCTGAAATTGTATCAGTTTGGAATAAAAAGTGTCATAAACTCATACCCAGCTCACTTTTTCACACTCTGCCATACCTGCTTTGGTCTCTAATAGTTATCAGTATACACTTGAGGCTGTGCCTCAGGTTCTTATTCTGCACAGACAACCAAAGACTCATAAAAATCCAAGATTCAATTTGGAGTATAAGATTTAGAAAGAGATAGGAAGCCATGCTTAGATTTCAGGTGTAAATCTATTAAAATGGTTTTTTACCAAAGTTTTATATTGGGATAATAGATAATTTGATTTTAAGAATAACTTGGTATTTCATTTTAAAAAATGACTGATTTCTTGCATATGTCAATACTGACAATTAGAGGGGTGATAAAAGTAATGGGTAGGTCAGTGTTTGGATAGCTTTGTGTCTTAATCTAATAAGATTGGCAAAATGAGGTGTGACAATAATGGGAAAATAAGGCAAATAATTAAGAACATAGTAATGGATAGTGGTCATGGCTGCTGTGTATGTTACTTCTGGAAAAATGGTTTACCTATGAGAAGAACAGCTTTTTTATGTTTGTTTCTCTAATTGGAATTATAAAATCCTGGAGTTAGAAGAGCAACTTGGTTAGGCTAATGTCCAGTTAGTTATTCAATCAAACACTAACCTATGTGTTATAGTGAACTTTAAGTAAAGAAAATTATCCTCAAGATGTGAGTGGGTCTCATCATTTCCACTCAGTTGAAAGTCCTGAAGGGGAAAACCAGAATTTCCCTGAAGAAGAAGAAATTCTGTCTGAAGACTGCAGCATCAGCTTCTGCCTCTGCCTGAGACTTTCCAGCCTCCTAGCCCATCCTACAGATTTGATACTTGTTTGCCCCCACAGTCCCATGAGCAAATTCCTTAAAATAAATATATTTTTGTCCATCCATACTTCCACTCATCCATCAATTCATTCATACCTCTAGATAATCTATCTATGGATCAACCTGTTTATTCCTATCAATCTACTTTCATTCATTTATCTATCATCTAATCATCTATCATTTATCAATAGATACTTCTACTGGTTCAATTTCCTATGAGAACCTTAACTTATGCTACTCTCCAGTCTGATTCCCTACCCAATGCAAAAATCTTTTACATATCTGACAAAAAGAGCTTTCATTTTTTTCTTTTATTTATAGAAAGCACCCTGCTTTGTGAGGCAGACTTTTGCATTGCTGTATTAATGGAACTATTTCAGTGTTCTTTATTTTAAGCTTTATACTAAAATCATTACTCCTGATTAACTCTCTTATGATCTTTAAAATTTATCTAAATATATTTAGGGTTCCATTTTTGTTCACTAGATGTTATGATACCCATTGAACAAATTAGCACAACTATGCAGTGTATTGAAGTTCCATGTAAATATATTTTCTTCCTATAATAAAAGTTCTTTGTGGCTAAGGGCTGTGAAGGACTATGCCATATTCATACGATTATCCTTGTGATTTTTTAGACGCTCAAAATCACTGTTGAGTTTGATGTCCATCTTGGGATCAGTGAAATCTGCCATACTATTATTTGTTGGTCCTTCCTTTTCTTTCTAGCCTTGACTTAAAGTTAGGATACCTTCAAAAATCCAAATCCTACCCCAAACCATTTAAATCAATCTTTCTTGCATTGATCCAGGTGTGTGAGTTTTTGGAAAGCTCCTCAGATGCGACTGTCAGACTGAGCGACAGACATGCACTGCTCTGGAATAACATCCTCCTCTCTTTCCCCAAAATTCCACTTTAATATTTTAAAGATATTTTTCATATCTTCCTGTCTCTTTCCCAAATGAAACACTGTATTTATAACAAAGTTATTAGTGTTTATCTAAAATTTGCACCATGCAGTTTAACTTCATCTGGGACTTATATTAACTGATCAGAAACTTCATTAAATGTGACATTCTCAGCATATAGCTTCTTTGAACATTTTAGAGATTATCAGCCTCTCAACAGAGTTTCAGAATTTATGAGACAAAAACTCTGTTGTTATGGAATTAGTTTTGTTTATCTTGTTTGAAAGTGATACTCATAGTAGTTGCCATTGGTTATTCTGTTCTAACTTACTGTTTAATAACTTTTAAAATATATTCCTCTTCTAAATGAATAATACTCTGAGATTATTACCAAAAATAAAATACACTATGAAATCTGAAACATCATGAATGATTTCTTGTTCTACCAATAGGTAACTAATAGGTTGCCTAAGGAAAGCAGCATTAGTTGGGAGAGATTTGTTTCCCTCATCTCTCATAGGAATCAATGCAGCAATATTATCTTGCATTATTAGTGAAGATTATAAATAGCATTTGTAAAGGATTTAGTATAGAATCTGGCCTTTTGAGGGTGTCCATTAGATTGTATCTATCATCATAGCATACATGGATTTAAAACAGCTATACCTATGCTATCTCGACCTCCAGTGAACATGCTACAACAGTTTTCTACCAATAAATGGATTATTAGTAAATTAAGTTTTGATGTTATGCTGTTTTTGAAAGTAGAGAGGTCTACAGGGCCACATGCACTGTAAGCACCTACTCTGCAGAAGTCATCTGACACTTCGTCGCTAGTTCAGACACACAGAGTTTTTTTGGGCCTAGCCCAGACAGTGCCAGCAAACCCAGCAGAGACTAGTGCTCAGGCTCATTCTGTACGTGCTGCACCATTGGATTAGAATCACAAAGTATGGGTTAAGGGAGGATTAGGTACAAAGCTAGAGAGTCTGCAAGGAAACAAAAGCTGGCCAGGTTCCTCATCTATTACTGACATAAAGGCATGGTGGCAGCTAGAGCATTTTGCCAGATTCCCAAATTTGGGTTAATGTTGCAACAAAGGGATGATTTATCTCTGTAGTTTCATTTTCTTTTGGGAGAGAGGATGAGTATTAGATATATAAATAAGACAACTTTGTCTGTGAGGGAATATTCAGATGATTTTGATTCCTGGAAGTCAGAAATTGGGATCCAGCTCTTTATAGGTAGTGTTGCCTAGGAAGAGAACTCAGGTTCCCATGAGATCTTCTTCAGGGGAAGAAAGTCATTGTTTCTGTAAGTATTTATTTTGGATAAGTTCACTCTATTTTGAGCATGGCAGCCTCAGTTTCTAGCAACTCAGGAAACCCAGAATGAGCTTTTGGAGATTTACATTCTTTTCCACCTGGTTTCCTCACCTAAAAAAAAAGGAGTCAATAAAAATAATATCTTAAATTTGCTGAATGTTTTAAGAGAAACATTAATGTGTGGCTTACACAGAGATTGTCCCCAATATATGGCATCTATCAATATACTGAATCCCAGACATCATCATCCAGACATTGAAAAGCTATGGCATGTATATTAAAGCATACGATAATGTAAATAATAGATTTTATTTCAAAGTAGCTACTAGGAAACTTGTCACTTGCCATTTCACCAAAACTCCAACATGCTTTTGTTTATATATGTGTTTGTACAAACTGCTACTTCTTCTTGAAATAATATAACTACATGACGAGTTAAAGTCATATTTAAAAAAAACCTTTATACAGAGGTTTTTTTTTCTGGTGAAGCATTTTGAAATTATGAAATTTATTTAGAAATAATTGTATATTTACATGCAGTTACAAGAAATGATACAGAGGAATTCTGTGAACCCTTTACTCAGTTTCTTTAAATGATAATGTCTTCCAAAACTATAATAACTGTACAGTTTTTAATACAAGCTTATCTTGCTGGAATGAAATGTTGAAGACCTTTTTTTTGCAGGCAGTTCTGTTTATCTACCTGGCTCAAACAAGATATTGAAACCTAGTCTCTGATCATCACTATAGTAAAATCCTCGGTCTCTTTGCTTTGATGAGTATTTCACCCATTGGCTTTTGTCTTACTTAAAGTAACTTTTTAAAATTTAATCTGTATTGTATTTTTCCAATACCATTTAGTCCCCTTATGCTCCCCTCCCCCTAGTCTTCTTCCTCTCTTGTCCCCATTTACCAGTGGAAATAACCATTTTTATAATTGTAGGGTTTTATTATTCCTCTATTGTTTCTTTAGGCAAATGCAAGCAAATAAATACAACTATATATTCTTATATATTCACACTTCTGACATATAAAAAACAACATATTATATACAGTGTTCTGTTAAGGTTTTGATGAATTTTTATGGTACTCTCACTGGGAGTAGAAGTGACGAAGAAGTAAGAATATGAGGGAATGTTTTTTTGTTACCACTGGCTTATTTTTTAAATTCCTCAGCAGGGACCTTACTCTTCCTTCCTTATGACCATCTGTTAGTGTTCTCCCTTACTGACCTTGTTGTAAGTTGTGATCACTTCTCCCCTCTTGTGCCTAACACAATGCTGGGCACATGGAAGGAGATAATAATAGTGTGTTAGCTGAATGAGAAGCAAATACATTAAATACCCCAGGGCATGAGACATAGGGTCTTTGTGAAGCACGCCACAGCACTTCTACCAAAGCATCTCTTTCTGTTGCAAATTAACATCTTTAAGAATTTTAGTAGTTTTGTGGGAATAGTATTTTAGTGTGTCACTGAAGTATGGAAAATGCATTTTTTTTTGTAATGAGACATTTTCAGGTGCTCATAATTGTACTATACACTCAGCCAGTTTTCAAATATATTAAAAAATGATTCATGAGGAGTTAGGTAAAGCACATTATGCAAATTATACACTTAAAATATAATTTAACTCCAAAGACTCAATTTTTATCACACTTTAACTATTAATCATCTGGTTTAGTATCTGATTTTTAGGTCAAAAAACTGGAATAAAAACACAGATTTTCCAGTACCCAATTGCATCCTAATGCAGTTCTGTCTAGCTGGAATTTAAATAAGTCATTGAGAAGAGATATTCGGTTATTTTGTGGAATAGATTTGGAGTCTATGATGACAGTTAATACAATTTCCATTAAAGAGAAACTGAAATTTAATCACTTGGTCAAAATTATATTGTCCATTTAGAATTTGAAATACTGAAATTAAATGATGATAGCACTACATTTAAATTTTCACCTCCAATTCTTTTGAAGGATAAAGCTTCAAAATTTTTTAACATCCCACATGGATAAGTAGCTCCTCAGCAGTGAGAGCATAATGGGGTTTTTCTCTTTATTTATTTTTTTATGTCCACTATTACAGTTGTCATCATTTCCCTTCTCCACCCCTTTCCCACCTCAATCCAGCTCCAGCTCCTCTCTTCCTTCAGACCATCACCCACACCCACACAGTTGTCTCTTGTCCACGTCCATGGATCAGGCATATATGTTCTTTAGTTAATCCTTTCACCTTCCTTCTTCCAGTTCCTCCCTTTCACGTCTCCTCTGACAGCTGTCAGTCTGTTCCATGTTTCTGTGCCTCTATTTCTATTTTGCTCATCAGTTTGTTTTGTTCATTAGATTCCACATACAAGTGAGATCATATGGTATTTATCCTTCACTGATTGGCTTATTCACTTAGCATAATACTCTCTAAACTGTTTCCAAAAAATAATCTCTCCTCCTGGGGTAAGAATATTTCTAAGTAGATTTTGTTTTGGTATATTCACATTCAGTGAAATTTGTAGAACTCTATGTTTAAATTATGGATATATATTGTTTTATTGGATTACTATTAGGCAATCTCACACACTTAAAATGTCAGATAACTTTCAAAACTATGAAAATATTAGAACCTGAACTTGCCATGAATACCATTACTTAATCCTTAAAAGAACTAATTAATAATAATAATAATAATAATAATAATAATAAAATGGCAGTGGCTATTTTCAAAGAGAAAAGGCAAAAATTTCTGAAATATGAAGACTCTCTTTAGACTCCTGTTAGTCTTTCATGAAATAAGCAGCACAGTATTCTATGTCACATTGCAAGTTTTACCAGTGCACATGCCATTGGTGGCTTGTTCACATCTAAGAAATATAAGTGATTGAAGAATTTATTTACTTTTATATGATTTGCAAGTCGAACAAGTAAGTCTTGAATAACTAATGCAGAGTGTAATAAACATAGAAAACTATATTGTACTATAGTCATCAAACTTGCTAAGACACTAATCTTAATTATCCCCACCACAAAAAAAATATAATTATGTGCTATCATAGAGGTACTATCAATAGAATGGTAGTTGTATTATAATATATAAATGTATCAAACCAACATGTTGCACACCTTAATCTTACAAAATTTTGCATGTCAAATATACATTTTCCTTAATATTTATCTATTTATTATGTATTATTGTTTAAACTTTTTATCATTTATGCTATTACAGTTGTTCCACTTTTTCTTCTTTTGGCCCCCTCCACTCAGCAACCCCCACTCCTTCAGGCAATCCCCACACCATTGTCCATGTTCATGGGTACAGCATATATATTCTTTGGTTACTCTATTCCTTGTGCTGTACTTTACATCCCCATGACTATTCTGTAACTACCAATTTGTACTTCTTAATCCCTTCAACTTCAACTTTTTGCCTATGCTCCTGAACCCCCATCCCATCTGGTAATCATCAAAATGTTTATTGTATCTATGATTCTGTTTCTGTTCTTCTTATTTCTTTATTTTGCTTTTTGGATTCAATTGTTTTAATGTATATTTATTGCCATTTTGTTATTCACATTTTTTATCTTCTCCTTAAAGAAGACATTTTAACATTTTATATAATACTGGTTCAGTGGTGATAAAGTCTTTTAGCTGATGAGTTTACTATAACTGGGTTATTTCTGATTCTGGTCAAATAAAGATAAACCTTGAAAACAGGATTTTTCAGACAACTGTCAGACACCTCAAATAATAAAGATTTCATGGGAACTGCGTTTTGGAGATGCTCTAAATCCATCTTCAGAGGTTGTTAGAGTGTTGGATTTCACTGTGATTATGGAGCTATTGGTTTTCAAGGCTATCATGGTTCAGAGATTTGAATTAGATTAGGGTAATTAATACACCACAAAGCTCTCACTTCTACTCAAGATACAGCTGTTTTTCTTGAATAATCACTTTCCAGTGTTTCAGGCTTTTGTTTAGTTTCCAGAGTTCATAAATAGATGATTTTGACAATTTTTACCAATGTTCACATTGCTATGGAGGAGAGAATTTTTGGAGATCATTATTCACCATTTCTACTGACCACATTCTTTCTTAATATATGTATTTGCTTTCTTATTTTCCAGTGTGACTCTTTCAAACCCTCTCAGACAAAACCATATTTCTTTCTTTTACCACTGTTAGCTGATGTAATACTTCACTGATAAAATAAATGGAATCCAGAGGTGCTAAGTTATATACATATGTAATTACATTACCACCTACCCTCCTTTTCTAATGGAAGACATATTCCCTCTCTTATTAAAGTCAAATCCATTCACTTGTGCTGTAAATTTCATCTCTTTCATACTTTACAACTTCATTCTTTCAATATTATTAAATCTTTTGAATTATCATGTATTCCATCTCTACTGTGTCCTACCAGGCATATGCACCTATATTATAATATACTGTCTATTAAAATTCTAACTCACTGATTTCACTCTTAGGTACATACCCAACATAAATTAAAAACATATGTCCACACCAAAATTTGTACAGGAATGTTCCTAGCAACATTATAATAGCCAAATAATAAAAAGAATCCCAAACATGTATCACTTGATATATCCATACAATCCTGAAAAAATAAAGTATTAACACATGCTAAAACATGGATGAACCTTGAAAATATTATGAAACTGACAGAAGTCAAGACATAAAAGGACATATATTCTTTTTTTAAAAATTAATTTATTTTTTTAAATACATTTGTCTCTGACTACCCCTCACCTCTTTCTCTTGCCTCCCCCCTCCCTCAACTCTTCCCCTTTGGTTTTGTCCATGAATCCTTGCTATATGTTCCTTGACTTTCCCCTTCCTTTCCTTTTCCCCTGCCCCCCGCTTCCTCCTTCCCTTTTATCTCTGTTGGTTTCTTTTCCTTTCAGTGTTGCTGGTCTTATTTTTCTTGCATCTTTGTATTGTTGGTTAGGTTCCACTTATAGGTGAGAGCATGTGGTATTTATCTTTCACCCCCTGGCTTATTTCGCTTAGCATAATGCTCTCCAGTTCCATCCATGTTGTCACAAAGTTTAGTAGTTCTTTTTTTCTTTCTAATTCCATTGTGTAGTATTCCATTGTGTAAATGTACCATAGTTTTTGGATCCAATCATCTACTAATGGGCATTTAAGTTGCTTCCAACACTTGGCTATTGTGAATTGTGCTGCTATGAACATTGGGGTGCATAGGTTCTTTTGAATTGGCGTTTTGGTGTTCTTAGGGTATAGTCCCAGCAGGGGAATCACTGGATCAAAAGGCAGTTCCATTTTCAGCTTTTTGAGGAAATTCCACACTGCTTTCCACAGTGGCTGCACCAGTCTTCATTCCTACCAACAGTGGACTAGGGTTCTCTTTTCTCCACAGCCTCGCCAGTACCTGTTGTTTGTGGATCTGTTTATGATGGCCATTCTGACCGGTGTGAGGTGGTACCTCATGGTGGTTTTGATCTGCATTTCTCTGATGGCTAGTGATGCTGAGCATCCTTTCAAATGTCTCTGGGCCCTCTGTATCTCCTCCTTAGAAAAGCATCTGCCCAGGTCCTTTGCCCATTTTTTGATTGGATAATTTGTCTTCTTGGAGTGGAGTTATGTGAGTTCCTTATATATCTTGGAGAGCAAACCTCTATCTGATGTATCATTAAAGAATATATTTTCCCATAGGGTTGGCTCCCTTTTCATTTTGCTGATGTTTTCTTTTGCCATGCAGAAGCTTCTTATTTTGATGACGTCCCACTTGTTTATTCTTTCCTTTCTGTCCCTTGCTTTAGGAGACATATTGGTGAAAAAATTGCTGCGTGGCATATCTGAGAGTTTCCTGCCAATGTTCTCCTCTAAGACTTTTATGGTGTTGCGACTTACATTTAAGTCTTTTATCCATCTTGAGTTTATTTTTCTGTATGGTGTCAGCTGATGATCCAATTTCAATTTTTTGCATGTAGCCATCCAGCTCTCTCAACACCATTTGTTGAAGAGGCTATTATTGCTCCACTTTATGCTTCTGCCCCCTTTGTCACATACTAATTGACCATATAGACCTGAGCTTATTTCTGGGCTTTCTATTCTGTTCCACTGGTCTATGGATCTGTTCTTGTGCCAGTACCAGATTTTTTTTAGTATAGTGGCTTTGTAGTAGAGTTTGATGTCTGGTATTGTGATCCCTCCTACTTTGTTTTTCTTTCTCAAAATTGCTGCAGCTATTCGGGGTCATTTATGGTTCCATATAAATTTTTGAAATGTCTGTTCTATTTCTGTGAAATACGTCATTGGTATCTTAATAGGGACTGAGTTGAATCTATAAATTGCTTTGTGTAGTATGGATATTTTGATGATATTAATTTTTCCAATCCATGAACACGGTATATGCTTCCCTTTATTTGTGTCTTCCTTAATTTCTTTCTTCAATGTTGTATAGTTTTCTGCGTACACGTCTTTACCTCTTTGGTTAAATTTATTCCTAGGTACTTTATTTTTTTCTTGCTATATCGAATGGTATTTTTTTCTGATTTCTTCTTCTTCTATTTCATTGTTGGTGTACAAAAATGTCTTTGATTTCTGAATGTTGACTTTGTATCCTGCTGTTTTACCAAATTCACTTATTAGGTTGAGGAGTTTTTTGGTAGAGTCTTCAGGGTTCTCTATGTACACGATCATGTCATCTGCAAACAATGATAGCTTTACTTCCTCCTTTCCTATTTGCATGCCTTTTATTTCTTTTTCTTGTCTGACCACTGTGGCTAGGACTTCCCGTATGATGTTGAAAAGAAGCAGTTAAAGCGGACATCCTTGTCGTGTCCCGATCTTAGTGGGAAAGCTTTCAGTTTTTGCCTGTTGAGTACGATGTTGGCTTTAGGTTTGTCATATATGGCCTTTATTACTTTGAGGAATGCCCCATTTATTCCCATTTTGCTGAGTGTTTTGATCATAAATGGGTGCTGTATCTTATCGAATTCTTTTTCTGCATCTATCGAGATGATCATGTGGTTTTTGTCTTTTCTTTTGTTTATGTGATGTATTACGTTTATTGACTTGTGTATATTGAACCATCCCTGCATCCCTGGGATGAATCCCACTTGATCATGGTGGATAATCTTTTTAATGTATTGCTGGATGCGGTTTGCCAATATTTTGTTGAAGGTTTTAGAGTCTATGTTCATCATCGAAATTGGCCTGTAGTTTTCTTTCTTTGTAGGGTCTTTATCTGGTTTTGGGATCAGGGTGATGCTGGCCTCATAGAAAGAGTCTGGGAGTCTTCCCTCCTCTTGGATTTTTTGAAATAGTCTGAGAAGGACAGGGGTTATTTCTTCCTTAAATGTTTTGTAAAATCCTCCTGTGAAATCATCCGGCCCTGGGCTTTTGTGTGCCAGGAGTTTCTTGATGACTGCTTCCATTTCCCCAGCTGTTATCGGTCTGTTCAAGCTTTCTGTTTCTTCCTACTTCAGTGTTGGAAGATTATACTTTTCTAAAATTTGTCCATTTCATCAAGATTTTCAAATTTCTTGGCATATAATTGTTCATAGTAGTTTCTTACAATCCTTTGTATTTCTGTGGTATCAGTTATTTCTCCTCTTTCATTTCTGATATTATTAATTCTATGATTCCATTTATATATAATGTCCAAAATAGGCAAATTCTTGAAGACAGAAAGCAGATAAATGATTGCCATGGGATAAGGGAAAATGGGGAACAACTGTTTAATGCGTACAGGGTTTCTTTTGAGGATGTTTAAAATTTCTGTAATTACAAATGATAGCTGAATAACATTATGAATATAGTGGAAGCCATTCTAAAATGGTTAAAATACTGAATGTTATGTGAATTTCACTTCAATTAAAAATAAACTTCTTTTTTAAATCCTTTATCCTGGACCTGTTCATTGATTTTAGAGAGAGAGGAAGGAAGGGAGGGAGGAGGGAGTGAGGGAGAGTAGGAGGGAGACAGAGAGAGAGAGCAAGAGAGAGACAGAAATTGATGTGAGAGAAACATTGATTGGCTGCCTCTTCTAAGAGCTCCCACTGGGGATCAAACCCACAACAACCTAGGTATGTACTCTGAACACAACCTTCTGGTATACAGGACAACGATACTAAGCCAACTGAACAATCCTGCCAGGGCAACAAACTTTCTTCTTGAAAAAAAATTTTTTTTTCTGCCTTTCACCACTTGTTTTCCTACTTTCTCTCTTTCCTTATTATTAATTGAATTATTACTCTGCTCATCTTTTTTGCCTAAGGTTCACAGATGTGTTGTCCTTAATACTCCCCATTTTCTTAATGCCAGTTTCCAAGAAAGGAGCCTTTTATAGCTGAGCACTGAGCTGTGTCAGTTCTGGCAGCAGAATGTGGATTGGAAGGTCTTGAATGAAGAGGGGCAGAGGCTACTTGAATTATCACTAAAAGCAGGGACAAGTTGCACAGATTCATGTCTGGCAGGTCCAAATGCAGCAATAATTTGACATATCAATCACCCTTAATATAAATATAATTTAAATCCCTTATATAAAATAAAAAGTGAAAGGCAGATGAAACTCCTCCCATCTCAAGTGTTTGTGATACATAGAATTACTGAATACAAAACCAATGCCATCCCAATACCCTACTAATTCCATACCTAAACACTTTTTAAGTGGGATAACCTCTAAGAAGACTGAGCAGTGGGTCTTCAACTGCAATTTCAGGTTTTATGTTTCGGTTATCTAGAAATGTACCCCTGTGTCCAAACTTCTTTAATGTGAAATCACACATTAATTTAACATTTTGTAATATTTTCTACCTTAGCTATGAGATATAAGAGCCTCTATTTTTTAGGAAAAATATGTAATATTCTTCAATCTTTACTCATCTGTATCATATTCAGTATCACAATGAAATTATATAAATTATATGAAGAAACAATAATATGTAACATTTATTTAAGCAAAATTTATTAAACAGAAACCAATACAGAGATGACTTGGATGTTAGATATAGCAGGCAACTTTACAGTAGCTACTATTAATATGCTTAAAGCATTACAGGGAAATGTAGAAAATTAGTAAATAAGTGTGGAAATGGAAACTATAAAGCAGAATCAATAGAAATTCTGAATCTGAAAAATATAAAATAACTGAAACCTAAAACTGAAAGATTTGACAGGAGAATATGACAACCACAGAAGAAAGAATTAGTGTAAAGACAGGTTAATTTAATGCCCAAAAATGAGACAAGAAGAAAAGACAAAAAAAAAAAAACCCTAAAACTAAAACCCTGAATTGAATCAGTATAAAACAGAGTATCAAGTTTAATATATGTATAATTTAAATCACAGAAAGTAGAACAAGGGAAAAAAACACATTGGAAGAAATACTGGCCAAAACCTATTCAATTTGATGAAAATCTTAATCCACAAATCACAAACAGAATAAATGTTCAGAAATCCACACCTAGGCACATCATTATCAAGTTATAAGGTACTAACAATATAATATAGATTTTAACACTATTTAGGGTTATTAGTTATTCATTATACACAGCAATTAGAATAACCATTAAATTTTTATCTAACAATGCAAGCCAGAAAACAATGGAGCGATATCCATCAGGAGAGACCTAGCTGTGCCTTTGAGAAATAATTAATTAAGTAAACCAAAGTGAAGGAAGCCTTTCAAGTATTGTTCAAGGATTACAGATGAGATTGCAGATAAATTGTAGGAGGTAGAGCAGAGACACAAGTGGAAAGTCAAGAAACAATGAGTTGCAGAAACAGTAATGAGATACAGAAACAGTAATGAGGTAGAGGACAGGTGAACAAAGATGGGTTTAAAGCACCCAGAAAGTGGACTTACACATATACAAATTATTTTTCACAAAAGCACAATATAATTCGATGGAAAAAGAACTCTTTTAAACAAATGGCTATGGACCAGTTGAATATCTGTATAAAAAAGTTGAACCATGACTTATGCCTCTTATTATACATAAAATTACCATTCAAAAATTAACTCAAGATAGATCATAGACCTTGAGGTAAAAGTGAAATTTACAAAGTTCAAAGAAGAAAACATAGGAGAATATCATTGCAATGTGAAATGTGGTTTCAGATTTGAGAGAATGCAAAAAGCATTGAACTGCTCTTCATCAAAATTAAATATATATCTACCTATGAACCAACAGTTTCATTCCTGGTATTTTCTCAAAAAACATAAAAGCACAAAACAACATGCATAAAATGTTTATGATACTCTATTCATTATATCAAAAAATGGAATTTCCCTGTTTCTATCAACTAGAAAAAGAATAAAGAGGCTGATATAATTATAAAAGCATGTTGTTCAGCAATTGAGAGGAAGAAACAAACAAAAAGGAACAAATATATGTAATGACATGAATGAACTGGAAAAAAGTATCTGCTTTAATCTCTCCTTCTTGATTAGATTTCTAACTTTCATAAAATGAATTAGATAAGTAGATTGCTTTGTATTTTATTGTAAAATTTTCTGCATATTTTTCTTTTAAATATATATGCTACAGAGTATTTTTTCTGTCATGCTGAGATTTACATGTAGAACACTCAAACTCCACTTGTTATTACACAAACAAAACAAAAACTCTGTTTTTTAATCATAATTTTTGGTGATCACAAAGTGATGTTTTAATCATTTCCAATGATAATTTGGTTCCCTTATGCACAGTTTTCATTTTTTGGTTATGTTTTAGGAAATTAGTTAGACATTTGGGGTCTAATAATATAATGCAATATATATTTTTTTCTTTAACATAATAGAAATAAACTCTAAGCTATACTTTTCTGAAAGAATATTTAATTTTCAAAGGTAGTTTACTAATATTAAGCAGGAGGTGGTTGTAGTTGATTTGACCTTCATTTGTCCCTATTTGATCCCAGGAAGTGTCCCAAAGAAGTCTCCATGAGAGGGACAAGTGAAGGTGATAATGCAACAGAATTCCAAGTAACATATTTTCTTTTTAATATACCTTTTTTTTTCTCAAATACCAAAGCAGAGGTTTTTTTCTGAATTAGGATGTGTAAACATATAGGTTTTCCCTTTCATCTTCCATAACTATGCAGTATCATGCTTATACCACATTGTCGCTTGCAATATGAACCTAGAGAGAAGTGCTGAGAGAACAAAGCTGACCTGGCTTCCTCTATAAGTGAGAGCTGTCCTTAGACTGATTATGATTCTAGGAACCCTAAGAAGAGAAAGAATACTACACTGATTTTCATTTTATTTTCCACCTCTAATTATGCACATCTACATGACCACAATAGTTCATCAGGAAAGATTATTTCAATGAGTGCTATATGATACTAGTGTATAATGGGATGCCAATATTTATATAAAAGAAATAGAAATTTTTACAGGGGAAGCTAAATCCATTTCCACAGAGGAGCTAACAAAATAAAAAACCTGATAGCCCTTGTCATTTTAAATATATGTTTTAAAGTGCTACGAAATATAATAAATATGTCAAAGAAATGAGTTTTAAAATATCTTCTCCCCAATTTCAGGGACTAGTTCTTAAACATTTCATAAAGTCCTTTGGTATGCTATACTTTATATGTTGATTGATTTTTATGTGATTCCATAAACCTTAAGTTGACATGTGAACTATATATATAGTCTTACTTTATCAACATATTCACTCAGGAATTTTGCAAATTATCTTTTGTGCCTAAACTTTCTAATATAGGTCATTGTGTTGTTTCTTGTTAAATGAAGACATGCATCTCATAAAATGCTAGTATATCACAGAGAAAAGTAGAATAAACTCCCTTTATATATGTTCAAGTTTCTCAGTGTTTCCTCTAAGATTGTCTTAAATCATTTTTTATTGATTTAATTTCTTTTTACTATAAGCTCAAATACTATTATTACCTTTTCAGGTGTTATACTTTTTATTTAATGATGACAGCCTAATGACAGCATAATCAAGATTTTAAATTATTCACTATATCTACACTCTTCCTTATTTCCTCAAAAGATAGGAACATTGCCAATTTTCTGAAATCTTTAAGCAAGATATAAATATGAAAATCATTTTTATGAGTCTTATTTTATAAAGAAGAAAAAAACCCAATAATATATTTAATGAAGAAAAATAGTAAAAAATTAAAGAACACTATTTCCCTGCGTGTGCATGCGTGTGTAGTTCTGTGTTTAGAAGTAAAAAGATGTTTTCAACCTTGTGATTATCACTTGTCTAGCTGTTCCTTAAAAAAAACACATTTGCAATATTCTAGTTCTTAAGTCATATATTTTCAAGGAAAAGATCAAATGGAACAGAAAAAACATCATTTTTAAATTTTATCTGATCCTGATCCATTTAATCTTGATGTTAGCTAACCAACAGCACTGTTTCCTTAAGCCTGATTATTAGTAGAAAAGTCCTTCTTGCCAGATTACAAAGAAAATCTTTCTAAATCCAGACTCCTGTTTTTAGTAAGTCAGAGAGCCGGTCTGATATATTTGTTTGATTTAGGATAGAGTTGTGATTTTTGTTGCTGTATTTATTCTTACTGTATTTATTTCCTGGAAAACAGAAGTTTAAATCAGTCTATGTCACTCATAGTGGTTTTAGATAAGCTCCATGGAGGCTTTAATTTCAAAGAGCTTAACATTGGGTACATAAAAAATATTCTTTATATAAAATCATTTCAAAATGTTTTCCTAGCAACACTGAAGAACTGGTTGGAATCCATATATCCCTGTTGCAAAATATGCTTATTTGCAGAACAGCTGAAGTTCAGGCTGCAGTCAAGTGCCTTGGAAGAGACTGAAACACAAGAAGCCAGTTCTTTCCCTTTCCAACTTAGCCTGAGAAGGTAGCCTTGCATGTGAACAAAAGCAGGTCTTTGGACCCAAGTGGATACAAAGCCCAAAACCAGTTTTCAAACTCCGTTAAATGATCCACATCACAAAATAGTTGATCTAAGTACAAAAACTCTGATCTTTTCCTGAAGTTTTAGTTGAGACAACACTGGTATCCTATCAGTTTATGATATGAAACATTTCATCTAGACTGTCGACCACAATTTGTTGTTTGTAACAGGAAGGGATGCAGTTAAAATCTGCAGTTAAAATTCCTTTCCTTCAGGATTAAGGGGGGGAGTGTAGGGGGGGCAGGGGAAAGTGGTGGAGGGAAAATGGAGACAAATGTATTTGAACAATAAAAAAAGCATATATGAATCAAAGGCAGGCTAGATGAAGCTGAGGATTGAATCAGCGAGCTGGAGGACAAGGTAGAAAAAATCTCCCAGAAAGAGCAAGAAAATTGAAAAAGACTCAGAAAGAATGAAGAGGCATTTAGAGAAATGCAGGACAATCTGAAATGTAATAATATCTGTATAATAGGGATACTAGAAGGAGAAGAGGAGGAGCAAGGGATAGAGAACCTGTTTGAAAAAGTAATGATGGAAAACTTCCCTAATTGGTGGGCAGAAAAAGTCATACGAGTCCAGGGAGCACAGAGGGTCCCATTCAAGAGGAACCCAATGAGGCCCACTCCAAGACATATCATCATTAAAAGGGCAAATATCAAAGACAAACAGAGAATCTTAAAGCAAGCAAGAGAGAAAGAGGTAATAACATATAAGGGAGCCCCAATATGGCTAGCAGCTGACTTTCAACAGAAACACGCCAAGCCAGAAGAGAATGGCAAGAAGTATCCCAAGGAATGAAAAGCAAAGACCTGTAACCAAGACTGCTTTACCCAGCAAGGCTCTCAATTCAAATGGAAGGCGAAATAAGGCATTTCCCAGACAAAAGAACGCTAAAAGAATATACCGCCACCAAACTAGCACCACAAAATGTGCTACAGGGACTACTTTAAGATGAAGAAGAGTCTATGATTACCCAGTTCCTTTCACAATTACCAATACTTGATATTACCAATATGTTTAATACGTATTAATCTGATTGTGACAATGATGTATTACTTTACTTGTTCCTTTATTATTTGTTGAAACCAAACCTGTTTTTGTATATTTCTTGCCTATTTCTATTATTTTTAAAGAGCTTTAAATGACTTTTTGGTATTCTTTATCTATTTACTGATTAATAGTTTGTAGAATTTTTTCCCCAAAAAAAACAAACAAAAAAAATATTAACCCCTTTATAGATGTGTGGCAAATATTTTCCGATTCTATTACTTGTCCTTTAATTTTTTTATATGTTTATTTCTATATAGTCTTAAATGCTTAATATAGTCATATTGTCAATATTTTACTTTATAGCTTCTGTGTTTGAATATTTTACTTCAGGGTAAGAAAAATATTAGTTTGTATTTTCTCCTAAAACTCCTTAGATTCTACATATTGATTTTTAACTCATCTAAATATTTGTTATATAATGTGTGAAATAGGGTTCTATATTTATTTTATTTCAAGTAATAATGGTCCATGCACCTTATTTGTTGAATAAGCCTTATTTTCCCCATAGATTTTAAATATAAACTTAATCATATATTACATTATAGACAGATATATGTTTGTTTTCAGAATGCTCATTTTATTTCATTGATCTACTTGATTATTTCTGTGCTGGTGTCATGTTGTTTTAATTGCTGAGCCTTTATAATGGATTTAAACTTTTAAATATTTTATAATTGACTTTGACATTTAAAAAATAAATAAAATCAATCTGCATTTATGAAAAAAAGAGAAAAAAAGAAAGGAAGAGAGAAAGAGGGAAGAAAGGAAAGTGGGGAGGGAGGGAAATGAAACTCCTATGTTTTGCAACAATGTGGATGGAACTGGAGAATATTATGCCAAGTGAAATAAGCCAGGTAGTAAAAGACAAATACCATATGATCTCACCTATAAGTGGAATTTAGTCAACAAAATAAAGAAACAAAATAAACCACAGGCATGGAAACATGGAGCAGACTGAAAGTGACCAGAGGGGATGGGGAAAGAGAATAGTGGTGGAAAGAGGGGAAGGGACTAGACAAATAACATGTATGAATGACCCATGGACATGGACAACAGAGTGGGGATTGACTGTGGGAGTGGGGGTTGGGGGTGGGGGTGGCATGGGGGTAAAGGGGAAAAATTGAGGCAACTTCAATAGAATAAACATGATTTAAAAATTATAAAAAATAAACTATACAACTAAAAAGACTTCATAGAAGCAGGAAAAAAACATATGAAAACACTGTAAATCCATAAAATATTATGAAAATTTAAAGTAATAATATACTATTTTTAAGTAGAAATTTAAAATATTTTTAAAAATTCCTTCCCTTTTCTGTCTGTGATTATAAGCATATTTCCTTTCTCCAGCCAAGTTCACAGAAGATTTAAATAAAAAATAGTGGTGCCATGTTACAGCTATATGATCTTCATATACCTCAAGATGAATAGAGCTTTTTCTACTTTAGCAAAAGGAGAACTGGGTGCTTTTTTAACTACTAGACTTTTAAGCAGCATAATTGATTGATGCTCTCAAATTGATACATTCTGTGTCTGGCTAAAAACACAGGTGCATGTATATCTGATAGAAGCTCATCAGTACATCTCCTACAAATATGATGTTTTCCATTTTTAGAGAGAAAATGCCTGTCCAGGACCTTTGTTTTTTCATCCCCACAGTGGATCATTTGTACCATTCCAAGAACTATCATTTCACTTGGCAGCTTTTCATTAAAAGAGACAGTGAATTTTTCTTATAGAGAGCTGTATTTATATTTGTCAGGGGTTGCATTTGCTTATTACAAGCTCCCTGCAGCCCTGGGAATACATGGAGAGCTGTCAGTCCTCTGTGTTTCTTGTCTATTCCATTCAAACAGCCCAGAAACAGCCTAGGCCCAGCCTATAAAGCAAGCATTGCAGAGCAGTTTACCTCTTTTGCAAGAGTTAAATCATCATTTTTTTAAAGTTGTTTTTTGTTACTAGTTAAAAACTAATGACATATTAAAGGAAAAAAGAAATTTTCCCTGGCCTGTGTGGCTCAGTTGGTTGGAGTGTCATCCTGCAGCCAAGAGTTATGGGTTTCATTCCCTGACAGGACACATGCCTATATTTCAGGTTCGATCCCTGATCAAGAGCATACAACTCCGGTCCATGATCATATGTGAGGCAACCAATCAATGCTTTTCTCTCACATAGATGTTTTTTATTTTCTCTCTCTCTCTTCCACTGTCTCTAAAAGCAATGAAAAAATGTCCTCGAGTGAGGAAAATAAATAAATAAAATTTATTTGTCATTATTAGATGAATTTTCATATGATGACAATTGTCACTATTTTCCCAATTAATCTCTTTGTACTTATTTGCTTGGGAAAGTTCAGTTCTTATTACTCTTTGGCTTAAGGAAAACATATTTTATAATGCTGAGATTCAATCTATGCTTGCTTTTTTTACTGATGACTCCAGCTTTCTTTTTTGTTATACATGATCCTTATTAACCATGAGAAAGTCACAGCCAAGTTTAAGTTATCAAAGTATTTGAGACAATCATACAGTTCAACTTTTGTTCTCTCCTTTTGTGTTATGATATCAAAAGTCAGTTTTTAGTAAATTTGGCTTCTATAGAAGTTCCACAAATGCACTGAACAACAGGCTTTGTGTTCTTATATAAAATATAAAGTGCTTTAAAATACTTAAAAATATTAGTCCCTATACCATCAAAAAACAAGTGTCTCATACCAATTTGAAAGAATGTATGCACTCTTATGTTTGTAGCATTATTATTTACAATAGCCAAGATTAAGAAACATCTTAAGTTTCCATTAGTAGATGAGTGGATTAAAAAAGATGTGGTACATTTATACAGGGGAATATTGTGCAGCTATAAACAAGAAGAAAATCTTACCTTTTACAACAATGTGGATGGAGCTGGAGATTATTATGTTAAGTGAAACAAGCCAGTCGGAGGAAGGTAAATACCATATAATTTCATTTATATGTGAAATATGATGAACAAAATAAACTGATAAAAAAAATAGAAACAGAGGCATGGATACATGGAACAGACTGCCAGCTGTCTGAGGGGAGGAAGAAAGGAGGGACTAGGTGAAAGAAGGTAAAGGGATTAGAATATATATAGACATGACCCATAGACTTGAACAACAGTGTGATGATGGCCAGAGGTAACAGGTGGGTGAGGCTGGGTGGAGGCAGACAAAGTGGGGAAAAAGAGGGACCTTTCTAATATCAACAATAGAAATAAAGTTAAAAAGACAGGAAAATCATCATGATCTCAGGTCTTGTTTCTTATTTATTGGATCACCAGTTGTGTCATAAGTAGATGTGTGTTAATTTATCTGATTAGTATGCTAAATGTGGCAATATAAAAATAGTTAAGACATAATCATCTCCTTTAGGAGTTGACTGTGTTATGTAATCTAAACCCTTCCTCTATTTAATCTGAATTTTCATAAACTTTTTAGAATTTTTTATTGTATTACTTATTTTTTATTTATATTTTATTGATTATGCTATTACAGTTGTCCCATTTTTTCTCCCCTTTATTCCCTTCTGCCCTACACAACCATACCACCCAGGATCCCCCACTCCTTAGTTCATGTTCGTGGATTGTACATAAAATTCTTTGGCTTCTCTATTTCCTATACTGTTCTTTATCTCTGCCTGCCTATTTTGTACCTACTATTGATGCTGCTTATTCCCTGTACCTTTTCCCTCGTTCCTCCACCTCCCCCTCTAGTCTGTTTTACTGTTCATAGTTTTTTATCTTCTTTTTCTTATATAGGTCCCTTTAACATTTCATATAATAAGGGCTTGGTGATGATGAACTCCTTTAACTTTACCTTATCTGGGAAGCACTTTATCTGCCCTTCCATTCTAAATGATAGCTTTGCTGGATAGGGTAATCTTGGATGGAGGGCCTTGATTTTCATGACTTTGAAAATTTCTAGCCACTGCCTTCTTGCCTGCAAGGTTCCTTTTGAGAAATCAGCTGATAGTCTTATGGGCACTTCTTTATAGATAACTGTCTCCTTTTCTTTTGCTGCTTTTAAGATGCTTATCTTCAATCTTGGGTAACTTAATTATGAAGTGCCTTGGTGTGTGCTTCCTTGGGTTCAATTTTTTTGGGACTCTCTGAGCTTCCTGGACTTCCTGGAAGTCTATTTCCTTGGCCAGATTGAGGAGGTTCTCCTTCATTATTTTTTCAAGTAAGTTTTCAATTTCTTGCTCTATCTCTTCTCCTTATGGCACCCTTATGATTCAGATGTTGGGTCATTTAAAGTTGTCCCAGAGGTACCTAAGCCTCTCCTCATTTTTTTGAATTCTTGTGTCTTCATTCTGTTCTGGTTGAATCTTTATCTCTTCCTTCTGCTTCAAACCGTTGATTTGAGTCCTGGTTTCTCTCCCTTTACTGTTGGTTCCCCATATATTTTTTTTTATTTCACTTTGTGTAGCCTTCACTTTTTCCTCCATTTTGCGACCGTTCTCAACCAATTGAGTGAGCATCCATATTACTAGTATTTTGAACTGTGCATCTGACAGTTTTGCTATCTGTTCATTGCTTAGTTCTATTTTGGGGCTTTGATTTATTTTTTTTAATTTAGGCCATATTTCTTTGTCTCAGTGAGCCTTGGAAATTGTTGGAAGGGGTGGACCCTTAGGTATTCACCTGGGTGGGGCAACCCAGGTTGCTGAGTTGTGACACTGTACCCCTATGGGTCTCTCCAATGGACTCTCCTGTGAGCCTGGGCATTTATCCTGCCATCACAACTTCCACAAGTTTTTTCCTCCAGAGGTTTAGAGGCTTTCTTTTCCTTCCCCGGAATCCTGGATTGCATCATTTTTGAACAAGGGAAGAAGTTTAGGAATCAGAGTTGATAATCAAATTTCAGATTTTTCTAAATAACTTTTACTTGTTCTGCTATTTTTGAATAGCACCAGAAGGAAAAACGTGATTCAGAGAAGTACTGTTTAAATGGAAGAAAAACTCACTGTTACTCATCTGAAAGCTTGTACATTCCCCATAACATTCATTATAGTCACTGCCAATTATTTTGAGCCAGGCTTATGATCATTAGAAAATACATTATTATGGTGCATTTATACATGAAATATAATAACAATGATAATTATAACACCTAATATTTCTGGGGTTAATTCATGGCTATGAGTCAGGCACTGTTCAATATGTTTACATATATAATATTACTTAGTCTCATGAATACTGTAATAAAGTACTTATATTATTATTTTCAATTAAAGAAACTGAAGCACATGGAGGTTTGGTAATTTTCCCAAAGTTATGTTGCTGTTGTTACATAGGAGAAGCAGAATTTGACCCTGGCATTTTTACTCCAAGATCTATAACCATAATCATTAGGTTTCAAAATGTGAAAGGGGTGGAATAATCTTGTGTTTTCTTATAAGTTTACACCTAATTTGAAAAAGGGCAATAAGAAAATTGACAAATATCCTCATTAGTGGTTGTTTCTAATTAATTTTACCTACTTACCAAAAACAAACCTCACCACTATTATATCCACCCTCCACTCCTCTGCCTATTATTCACACATTTCAAGCAACCTGATCCATATAACCTCCATAATCTAAAACATTTTTAACATATTCACGCCTGAAAAATATGGTCTCTGCCCAACCATTCTTAAAGCCCATTGAGATAAACATAAGCCTACTGGTAGTAAGATGACTACCTAACAACCTATGTGTTAATCCTACACTGGCTATACATTGAGCTTTTCTAAAACAAACTTTATCACAACCAATAGATTCTACCCCTAGGAGCTTTGAAATACTTAAGAGGGATGTTTAAGTAAGGTGCCTGGATGTTGTCTGATGAAATTAATATGTATGTATATTCTTCCATCTTCCAATTTAATGTGACTTACATCAAAATGTCCATGATAGCAAACTGTAGTCCTATGTCAGTCTCACTATTATTAGATATGTTACTTTAGGTTAGCTTTTCAATAGTGTATGTAAAAGTTCCATCATTTTAAGAAAATTACCATCTTCACAGTGTTATTGATAGAACAAATCATTTGAAAACATGTAGTGTTTTGCTTACTATGTGCTACACTAGAAGTACTCAATAATGACTGGTGATAATAATAAGACCACCTCTTCATCAGAAAATTTAAATGTTTCTTTACAAATATATTCTAAAATGAACAAGGTCTTTCTGCTTGGTTCTATCCAGCAGTATGGTTTATCAAGCAAGAGATTTTATAAAGTAAAAGAGCAATATATTATTTGGAGTGAGAACATCTAGACTCTAGTGGCTCTCTAATGAGCGTGGAAAGGTCTCTTACTGATTATGAACCCGCATGCTACAGAAGAATTCTGACCCTGTCTCTCTTCATCCTCCATGTCCTCCAACTGAATTTTTAAAATCAGTTTTATTAGGTTATAGGGAGAGGAGGATGTCAGAGGAGTAAGTGGAAGTCACGCTGACCTCCTCCCAAGACCAAACTGGAATTGTGACTAAATTGTGGAGAAATCACCTGGAAAACAATGGAACGATAGAGGGAGAGGAGCCTTGGAGTCGCGGACAGACAGTAGAATCAACTTTCACACATCCCAACGGGTGAGAAGTGCGGTGGAGGTTCGAGAGGGTGGGCTTGGGTGCCCATGGGCGCCAGCACAAGAGGGACATTGAAATGGCCAGTTGGATCCCCCTGAGAACAGGGTCTGAATCATAAGCAGGTACTCCTAGACTACAGTATCTGAAACCAAAAAAGTGCAGAGGAAAAAACACAACCACAGAAAGCATAGTGGCACTCTCTGCCAGAGACAGGTGGCTGGAGACACAAAGAGACATTTAAAGGGCCAACGCAAAAATCTGCGGTGGCAGCTGCCTTCCTTGATCTCTGGGTAGAGGCAGGAGCAGAGTGGGCTGGTGCCTGAGGAAAGATTGCTGAGGAAAACTTTGTGAAGAGAACTGAGACAGTGGCCAGCAGAGCCCTGGTGATAACTCACCTCCAACTCTGCATCTACCTTCCCGCTCAAGCATAAGTGAATTAATAAACCTGTCTTCTGAACGCTCTGCCCAGAGCTTGTGCATGTGTGAGCTGGGGGCTGAGTGCAGTGTGGCCAACAGAAATAGAGGATATCTGGCCAAAGCAGACAGAGAGCTGCCTGGAGACCCTTGAGGAGAGAATGGAGACAAAGGTGTTGGGGAAAGAACTGGAGGAGTAGCCAGGACTTCCAGAGCTGACTCCTTCCACATTCTGTAGTCTCCATTTTGCACAGGAAGGCCACGCCCACATAGAGGCAACAGCAGGAAAGTGAACAATAGCCCCGCCTTACTCCACCCAGGACTTGCAGGTGGTCCAGGGTGCTGAGTGCGGTGCCGTTGGCAGAAAGTAGATCCCTGGCCAAAAGGGACCCAGAGCTGCCTAGAGATTCTTGATGAGAGACTGGAGACGGAGGTATTGGGGAAAAAACTGAGGGAGTAGCTGGGGTGAGGGGGGGCAGTCCTGGTACTGACTCCTTCCCCATCCCGCAGTATTCATTTTGCACAGGCAGGCCACGCCCCAAAGAGGCAGCAGCAGGAAAGGAAATAATAACCCTGCCCTCAGGATAGTCTGGCCCAGACAGGAGTTGCACACAGGTCTTGGTGCTGAGTGCAGAGTTACCTACAGAGATAGTAGACCTGGGCTAAAGAGGACACATATCTACCTAGACACTCTTGAGGAGAGACTGGAGGCAGAGGCGTTGGAGAGATAACTAAGAGAGTAGCCGGAGGGCATCCTGGTGCTGACTCCTTCCCCATTCCATGGTTTCCATCTTGCTCAGGAAGACCACTCCCCTGAGTGACAGCAGCCTGTAAGGACATGATACTACTGCCCTCAGGAGGCCTGGTGCCTAAGCCTGACAGCTGAGGACAGAGTGACTAGATTAGCAATTTCGGGAGACAGACATAGACATTAGATCCCTGGAAGGCTCAAACAAATTACCTAAGGTCAGACAGGGTCAACAACTGACATCATCAGAGGCAGGTCGAGAAAGAAAAGTAAAGAAAAAATAAATAAATAAACAAATAAATAAATAAAAATAAAAGAACCACCTACCACCATAGAAGTTTAATCCACAAAGTCAAGAAATGAAGACTGATCAATTGAAGCAGAAGCAATAAAAAAAGAAGATTCTAACAAACAATGTGAAGAAAAAGAAATACTCCCCAAATGAGGGGAGAGGAGGAATCCCCACAAAGAGAGCCAAAAGAAATAGAGGCAAGGAAACTATCATATATTGAATTCAAAACAATGGCTCTAAGGAAGCTCAATGAGCTCAGCAAGGTCAAAGAGAACTATGAGAAACTATAGGGAATCTATCAGGAACTTACTGAAAACTGTATCAACCTGGAAAAGGACACAGAAACTATCAAGACACAAGAGGAAATGAAGAATACCATTTATGAATTGAAGAACACAGTAGAAGGAATCAAAAGCAGACTACATGAAATAGAGGATTGAATCAGTGAGCTGGAGGACAAGGTAGAAAAAAGCTCCCAGAAAGAACAAGAAATGGAAAAAAGACTCCAAAAGAATGAAGAGGTATTGAGGGAAATGGAGGACAACCTGAAACATAATAGAGATACCAGAAAGATAAGAGGATGAGGAAGGGATAGAGAACCTGTTGGATAAAGTCATGATGGAAAACTTACCCAATTTGAGGAAAGATAAGGTCTCATGGGTCCAGGAAGCACAGAGTGCCCCAATCAAGAGGAACCCAATGAGGTCCACTCCAAAACACATCAACATTAAAATGGGAAATATCAAAGACAAATAGAGAATCCTAAAGGAAGCAAGGGAGAAACAGGGAGTAACATACAATGGAGCCCCAATACGGCTAGCAGCTGACTTCTCAACACAAACATGACAAGCCAGAAGGGAATGGCAAGAAATATTCCAAGAAATGAAAAGCAAGGGCCTAAAACCAAGGCTGCTCTAATTAGCAAGGCTCTCAATTAAAATAGAAGGTGAAATAAGGAGTTTCCCAGACAAAAGAAGACTAAAAGAATACATCTCCAACAAACTAGCACTACAAAGATAGGCTAAAGGGACTGCTTTAAGAAGATGAAGAAAAAGAGTGAGAAAGAGAAAAACACAGGTGCAAAGGGAAAAAAATGAATAAGTTTCTATCAGTAATAACTCTCAATGTAAATGGACTGAATGCCCCAATCAAAAGACACAGGATAGCTGAATGGATAAGAAAACATGACCCACACATATGCTGCCTACAAGAGACCCACATCAGAGCAAAGGACCTACACAGATTGAAAGTAAAGGGATGGAAAAAAATATTCCAAGCAAATGGACAGGAAAAAAAAGCAGATGTACCAATACTTATATCAGACAAAATAGATTCCAAAACAAAGGCCATAAAAAGAGACCCAGAGGGACATGTCATAATACTCAAAGGAAGAATCCATCAAGAAGACATAAACATTGTAAGTTTATATGCACCCAACATAGGAGCACCCAATGTATAAGGAAAATCTTGGAGGACTTCAAAAAAAAAGATACAGACAACAGCACACTGATAGTAGGGGATTTCAACACCTCACTGTCAAAAATGGACAGATATTCCGAACAAAACATCAACCAGGAAATTGTGGAGCTGAATGATGCAATAAATTAAATGGACTTAACTGACATATATAGAACTATCACCCCAAAGAAGCAAAATACATATTCTTTTCCAATGTGCATGGAACTCTTTCAAGGATAGATCACATAATAGGACACAAAGCACGCCTCAACAAATTCAGGAAAATTGAAATAATAACAAGCATTTTCTCAGACCACAAGGGCTTGAAACTGGAGAAGCCTTAAAACCTTGCAAACTAATGGAGACTGAAGAGCACACTATTAAACAATGAATCGGTCAATAATGAGATAAGAGAAGAAACCAAAAGTTTCTGGAAACAAATGAAAATGAATACAAACAAGCCCCAAACCTATGGGACACAGCAAAGGCAGTCCTGAGAGAGAAGTTCATAGCAATATAGGCCTACCTAAAAAAAAGAGAAACATTTCAAATAAATGACCTAACCCTACAACTTCAAGAACAGGAGAAACAAAAACAAATAAATCTCATAACAAGTAGAAGGAAGGAAATAGTCAATATCAGAACAGAACTGAATGACATAGAGGCAAAAAGAACAATCAAAGGATCAACCAATCCAGGAGCCAGTTCTTTGAAAAAGTAAATAAAATCAGTAAGCTTTTAATCAGACTTATCAAGTAAAAAAGAGAGAGGACCCAAATAAATAATATCAGAAATGAAAGAGGAGAAATGACAACTGATACCACAGAAATACAAAGGATTTTAAGAAACTACTATGAACAATTATATGCCTAGAAACTTAAAAATCTTGATGAAATGAAAAAAATTCTAGAAAAGTATAACCTTCCAACACTGAATGAAGAAGAAGCAGAAAGTCTGAACTGACCGATAACAGTTGGGTAATTGAAGCAGTAATTAAGAAACTCCCATCACACAAAAGCCCTGGGCAGGATGGTTTCACAGGAGAACTTTACAAAACATTTAAGGAAGAGGTGACTCCTGTCCTTCTCAGACTATTCCAAAAAATCCAAGGTGAGGGAAGACTCTCACTCTTTTTATGAAGCGAGCATCATCCTAGTCCCAATACCAGATAAAGACCCTACAAAGAAAGAAAACTACAGGCTAATATCGCTGATGAACATAGACACTAAAACCTTCAACAAAATATTGGCAAACCGCATCCAGCAATACATTATAAACATCGTCCACCATGATCAAGTGGGATTCATCCCAGGGATGCAGGGATGGTTCAATATACGCAAATCAATAAACATAATACATCACATAAACAAAAGAAAAGACAAAAGCCACATGATCATCTTGATAGACGCAGAAAAAGCATTCAGTAAGGTACAGCACCCATTTATGATCAAAACACTCAGCAAAATGGGAATAAACTGGGTCATTCCTCAAAGCAATAGGCCATATGTGAAAAACCCACTGCCAGCATCATACTCAATGGGCAAAAACTTAAAGCTTGCCCACTAAGTTCGGGAACAAGACAAGGATGACCTCTTTCACCACTTCTGTTCAACATAGTATTGGAAACCTAGACACAGCAGTCAAACAAGGAAAAGATATAAAAGGCATCTAAATAGGAAAGGAGGAAGTAAAATGGTCATTGTTTGCAGATGACATCATAGTGTACATAGAAAACCCTGTACACTCCACCAAACTATTGAACCTAGTAAGTGAACTGGGCAAAACAGCAGGATGCAAAGTCAATATTCAGAAATCAAAAGCATTTTTGTACACCAGCAATGAAACAGAAGAAGAAGAAATCAGGGGAAAAAATTCCATTCAATGTAGCAAAAAGAAAAATAAAGTACCTAGGAATAAATTTAACCAAAGAGATAAAAGACCTGTATGCAGAAAACTATACAACATGGAAGAAAGAAATTAAGGAAGACACAAATAAATGGAAGCATATACCATGTTCATGATTAGGAACAATTAATATCATCAAAATGTCCATACTATCCAAAGCAATTTATAGATTCAATGCAATCCCTTTTAAAATACCAATGATGTATTTCACAGAAATAGAAAAGACATTTCAAAAATTCATATGTAACCATAAATGACCCCAAATAGCCACAGCAATTTTGAGAAAGAAACACAAACTTGGAGGGATCACATTACCAGACATCAAACTATATTACAAAGCCACTATACTCAAAACAATCTGGTACTGGCACAAGAACAGACTCATATACCACTGGAACAGAATAGAAAGCCCAGAAATAAGCCCGGGTCTATATGGTCAATTAATATTTGACAAAGGGGGCAGAAGCATAAAGTGGAGTCAAAATAGCCTCTTCAACAAATGGTGTTGGGAGAGCTGGACAGCTACAAGCAAAAAATTGAAATTGGATCATCAGCTGACACCATACACAAAAATAAACTCAAGATGGATAAAAGACTTAAATATAAGTCACAACACCATCAAAGTCCTAGAAGAGAACATTGGCAGGAAACTCTCAGATATCCCATGCAGTAATATTTTCACCAATATGTCTCCTAAACTCAGGTACGTAAAGGAAAGAATAAACCAGTGGGACCTCACCAAAATAAGAATCTTCTGCATGGCTAAAGAAAACATCAGCAAAATGAAAAGGGAGCCAACCCTATGGGAAAATATATTTCCTAATGATACATCAGATAGAGGTTTGATCTCAAAAATATATAAAGAACTCACACGACTCCACTTCAAGAAGACAAATGATCAATTAAAAAATGGACAAAGGGCCTGGGCAGACTCTTTGCCAAGGAAGAGATACAGAGGGCCCAGAGGCATTTGAAAGGATGCTCAGCATCACTAGCCATCAGAGAAATGCAAATTAAAACCACAATGATATCCTATATCACACCAGTCAGAATGGCCATCATAAACAGATCGACAAACAACAGGTGCTGGCGAGGTTGTGGAGAAAAGGGAACCCTAGTACACTGTTAGTGGGAATGCAGGCTGGTGCAGCCATTGTGGAAAACAATGTGGAATTTCCTCATCAAGCTAAAAATGGAACTGCTTTTTGATCCAGTGATTCCCTTCCTGAGACCATATCCTAAGAATCCCAAAATGCCAATTCAAAAGAACATATGTACCCCAATGTTTATAGCAGCACAATTTACAATAGCCAAGTTTTGGAAGCAACCTAAACGCCCATCAGTAGATGATTGGATCAAAAAGTTATGGTACATATACACAATGGAATACTATGCAGCAGAAAGAAAAAACGAACTACTACACTTTGTGACAGCATGGATGGAACTAGAGAGCATTATGCTAAGTGAAATAAGCCAGAAGGCGAAAGACAAATACCATATGGTCTCACCTATAAGTGGAACCTAACCAACAGAACAAAGAAGTAAGGAAAATATGACCAGCAACATTGAAAGAAAAAAGAAACCAACAGAGTCAAGAGGGAAGGAGGAAGGGGTGGGTGGGGAAATGGAATAGAACGGTCAAGTCAAGAAACATATACCAAGGACTCATGCACAAAGCCAAAGTGGGAAGGATTGAGGGAGGTAGATGGGGGAGTGGGGCAGCGGAAAGTGGTGGTGGGAAGGCTGAAACAAATGTATTTGAATAAATAAATAATAAATAAATAAACAGTTTTATTAGGTTATAAATGATACACAAAAACTACATATAGTTAACATTGGTTGACTTTTGTCTCTTCAGAAACCTACCTAATACTTAGTCCATAGAACATTTACTTGGGAAAATCCCCATAACCTCTACTCACCCAGATGTTCTTCTGGCTGATTTCATGTCTTCATTCAAATTCTAATGTTTAAAGTCACTTTCTTAGCAGATCTTCACTGGTTAACCTATTTAACCTGACTCAGCTCCCAATTTCATTAACTTCTTAGCAACTGTCATTATCTGAAATTATCATATGTGTCACTTTGTTTGCATGTTATTGTCTGTTTTTCCCTGATAGAAGGGCATTTCTGTGAAATCAAAGACCTTGTCCATCTTTTTAATGAATTATGTCCTGACACAAAGTAGATTGTGAATAAACATAGATTGAATGGAAGAAAGAAAAATTACCCTATTATTCTGACACAGTTACTGAGGACAAATACAATTACAGATAAGAAAACATCTCCTGAACTGTAATGTACATTAAAAATTACTACTATTAGATCTTATTACTTCCATGTTACTTGACCAAGGATATAGAACTATTGTATAAGAGAACCAGAATCTGAACCCAGGCAGTCTAACACTAGGCAATGTAATGGTGGCCAACTTTTTCAAACAAAATAATCATTTCTTTCTTAGAGCAAGTTGGTGCATCAGAGGGATTTAAGCCTATGAAAACTTCCAATGAATAGAGTTCAACATGATCTAGGAAACTATTTTAAGAACTTGGTATAGAATATTTAACTTTTTGTTAATATCTAAGCTCTCTCTGACTGCCAAAGGCTGGTAGGGATTATCACAATAAACTATTCTTTACTTTTTACCTTCCTAAGGATATGTCAAGTAAGGACTTATTGGTGAAGCAAGCAGAAGAGAGACTGTAACTTCTCAACCAACTCTTCTATAACTTTCAGAGAGAAATGTGACTATTTTTATTTCTGTCTTAAAGCATATTTGCCTGAAGTGAAGTCTCTTTGGATTTCATTCACAGCTTCCAGAAAGAAAATGATATAAGAACACTATATGTGCTTATTTTATAATTGTTTCAGGCACTTCACAAAATTTAGGGATTTTTTTAACCTTAAAATATTTTTACATAAATGGTTTAGATGGATGCCAGTGTTTCAGAGTCTTTTTCATTATATAATTAGGACATTAAATAAATATGATATTTTCCTCATCTACTCTGTGTTATTTGATGTTCATTTAATTGTTTATATGATTCTTATATAACAATCAGTAAATTTTCCTTTAGATCTAAAACAAATTTATATTTGGGTATCTTCACCAGTTTCTTTATTAAGTGTGTAACGGAGATAAAACTCTGAAATATTAATAATCCATCTAGAGAATAATGAGACTCTATGAGGGGAATGAAACATTAAGAAATTAAAAGTTTCACTTTCAGTCAAACATGGTAAATAATTAATAAAAACTGCATAACAAGAGAGTCCTGATAAATGTCTTTGAAAATGACAGATTCAGATCTTATGTAATGACTTTACTTTCATTTTAAGAGGAGTACTGACAAAGTAGTGAAATTAGAATGCTAAGAGCTCTCAGACGTGATTCACCAAGCAGTAAGGAAAGAGAGTGTTTAACCTAAGAAAGAGGTGGTTACTTATTATTACTTATTATTAAGACTCATTATTACTCTCAAATATTAGAAGAAATGACATATTAAAAATCCATAGCACATTTTTTGATTCATTCTTTGGACAGCAAGTGTTGTGTTAGTAAGTGGTAAGTTCTCAGTAATTGGAAATAAACGTTTAAGTGTGAACAGAAGACTGCTAACTAGAGATATTGTAGGTAGGAATCAATTTGGGGAGGTTGACAAAATGCACTTTTTATTTCAAGTCCTGTATTTTTTGAAATAATAACTGGCAGGATCAGAGCTCTGGATGTCAGAAGACCTGAGATGTAGAATTAGATCTCTCACACAGACTTTGAGGTTCATAAGCCACATAATTTAAGCACAGTTTCATTATCTTTAGTGTCTGCTTTAGAAACAGCCAAGTATTCAGATGCAAATACTTTATGGGGTACCTTTTTTTGAAAAGTTTAAGTTTTGCTTCAATTATGTTGGACAAGCCAAGATAATCTTGGCAGTGTTCAGCAGGGTGGCTCCAAATCAGTGAATGTCAGGGCCTGTGTGGGTCCCACTCTTCAATCCACATCTAGATGTTCTCTGAACTCTATCTCCATGCAAGAGGTTGACCACATGCCCCAATGAGCTTTATAATTGACTTATATATAGTTGTCTTAGGTCCTTATGTTCGAGTCTAGGTCTGGTAAATTGATTATTTCCACTAACCAGCATGATATTTTTTTCTGTAGATTTTATGAGCTGGGATTTCTGAATGGTGCTTTCTGAGTCTTATATATTTTACACAGAAAAGGATGAGCTCAGGCTCTGGACTACCAATAATCCACTACCAAATATTGGACAATCTATTTGTGTGGGTTTCATGTGTAAATTCTCATTCATGTATGTTTCAACTTTGATGCAGCCTCTAGTACACAACAATTGAGAGCAGCAGGACTAGCAGTAGGTATCTTTCACCCTGTGCATTCTCTGACACTGGCACTCATGGTGGTCACTCAACCCCCTTTACACCCTCTGTGCCAAATTCTTTGGTAGTTGCAGAGCCTATTTCTTCCAAGGACCTTCAGTAATTTTGCTCCTCAAAGACAATAAAACCTTTCAGTCGATGTCTTTCTTGTGTTTAATCACAGTAATACTACGCTCTTCCCTGGCCAGTCTTAAGTCATTCTAGATAAAGAACAGGTATTTCTCACATGAATGAAACAAATTATTTTGCCCATGAGGCCTTTGTCTATCCTTCCAATGTTGGTTGTTAGTGGAAAGTAGGGATATGGTCAATATTGAAATAAATTTCCTTCTAAGAAAGCATTGGTCAAGACCTAAAGAGTTCAGAAGATTGCATTATTGGAAAATGTGTTATTCTATGTTTACCCTATATAAAATTATAAATGTTAAATTTAACATGACCAGAAGATAATTGCTTAAATAATTTCTGTTTAATATAAGTGATACAACATTTGTGTCCCAAATTGTCAACAATGCAGAGTAATAACTTTTGAGTTGATGGAAGTCAATACTCATGGTTAGCACAATGGATATAGCACAGCATTATAAGAAACTGTGCAATTAACATTAAGTAAATGGTATTAGAAAACTATAGGGATAGGAAGTTCCATATTATTTCAATAAATACTTGTTCTAAAAAACCATGGTATTGTGAACAATAACTATTGCTACATTTTCTCCAGTTAGGAGATGTAAAATTTGCCAGGAATAGCATATTTCACAATGTAGGTGATAAAAGAGAGAATTTATGGACTTGAGAAGAAAGAGATGGGACTTGGGCACTAAGTAGAATCTCCATGTTCAGTGATTGGACAATAATAAATTTACAAGTTACTCTTTCCTACCTTTTGTTTCAAGTTTTCATTAATAACCTACTACTCCTGGGTTCTATGAGTTTTCTAATAAATTTATAATCAAGTGATTTATTTGCAAACCCCTCCAAAATATTGACTTAGTGCCCCATATGCCCTAGGGGTGGTACTGCCTATCCATTTTAGAAATTGGCCTGTATTTGGTAAAAAGCTTATGATTCTATATAAACATTTATAATCTCTTTCATAAATATATTTGTGTATCATTTTTAGCAAAAAAAAAAAAAGCAAACAATAAGCGATGTACAAATGAGGTAAAATATTGTGGGATGGGCAAGGTAAAAAATCTGGATCAGATTTAAGCACTGGTAAATAATAATTGGATCTTTCTTGAGTCTATTAACTAATTATATAACTCAATAACAAATAACTTGTGCAAAGAATTTCTGTATAAATGCAAGATCAAATATAAATGATGGCACAAGTGGATATGACTTCGAAGTTTTTGATTAGTTTCCCATGGTTAAAATTTTAGAATCTACCAAGTGTACAAAATCTATTCAATATTTACAATGTTAGATGAGCTCATGACCCTGGGAAAGTTTGTTTTCATGCACTTTAATCTATAGTCTAGGAGGGAAAGAATATCTTTGCTGAAAGGCATTCTTGTTTGCCATAGCCACAATGATGGTAATTAGCATACAGTTAGCCAATTGATTTATTGCACTATTCAACATACTGCATAATTCCTCAGGCAGGTCAAACCATAGTACTACAGTACATGTAGTGACTCTTCCATTTACACAGGTGTCTTTCCTTTGCATGTATGTCCAATATAAGAGTCCTTTAAATAAAATAAACAAAACAAACAAGCAAAACAAAATCCTGAGAACAATTAAAATATGTCAAGAATTTGAATTTCCCAAATTTTTAGGCATTCCTTTCCATATGAAACAAGTTAATCCCACAACTTCAACCAGGGACTAATGAACTTGATTAACACTTAATGTGAGGACCCTTGGTACTAATGTTTTGCCCCCTGAAGCACTGAGCATAACTCAGTGACAACTCAGAAGAGAAGGGAGTATATGCAGCATCAATGGGTGTTGTTACCAAGTTTGGAATGGGAGCTGGGGACCTGTGGATGATTTGTAGGAGAAATGGTGATATAGTAGCTCTAAAGATATCACAAAACTTACTTCAAGTTTCATACTGAAATAGGAGGAACCAGAGGTTCAGAGATTGTATAGCAAAGTATCCCCATATGTATGTTGGTGTCTGACAACTTGACTTTAAACACAATGATTTGCTAGCTTTGCCATATAGAGCAGAACTGCTGTGTGTGGTTGTGTGGGTGTGCACTGCCCAAATTCTCTCAGTTGGCTGATCATTCAGCCAATGATCTACTTGCACCTGAAGATAGAGAAATCTTTTTCTCATTCCCCCAAAGTTGTTTGTTTTTTTTTTTTTTTTACCTTGAAGGTGATAATTAACATCTTTGGGATTCAGTTTCTTCGTCTTTCTTCATCTGTACTTAGTAACATTTGCCTTGCAGAGTTGTGATGGTTACAGAGAATGTGTGTGAAAAGACTCCTAAAATACATGCACCTAATTAGAGGCTGTTAGAGTAATAGGACTATTGCTTTGTGCTCAGTTTTGTGTATGTATGAAGGATTCTATGCATCATATAATATCTTCTGGGAAATTATGAGTTATTTGTGAAAAAAGTGTTCACATTAACCCCATTCAGTAAAGGAGATCAGGATAGTCAAGGCAATTAATGTGTCATGGCAGAGATCGGGGCATATTACTATATGTAAAATTATACTTCCTTAAAGAAACATTTAAAAAAATACTTTGTTTTGGAAAAGTGCATATCCATTATGATTAATAATACGCAAAATAGTACTTGAAAAGAGAACTGTGATGAAAAATAGCAACATGATAACAGCACAGAGGGAGCATAGTGGAGTGGACTCGAGTTAGAGAGATCTTGAGTTAGAGCCTTTCTCTGCTGTTTCCCTGTTTCAAAAGGTTATTGTTGGAGCTCTACATGCCTTAGTAAACATAGGTTATATAATAGATTATATAGTGGAACTATTTTATGTTTTTTCTGTGATATTTAAATAAACTCATGAAATTAACATAAAATACTAATAGTGTTATTATAATCTTTGATCAGGAGCACTTTAACTTCATACATTTCTGAATTTTTAGTTTTTCTAGAATGAAAATGAATTATAACAGAAAAATATAATCATAATTATAAAAATATGCCAGATGAAAGCTGTGATTTTATGTAAGGAAGCAGATAATTCTTCAAAATCAAAAGCAATGGAATATTTTCAGAGTTTGTCTGGTGGAGCAGTGATTTTTTTTATGTAAGTAGATTTAAAAAAAAATTTAAATCCTCACTTGAGATTTTCATTTGCTTTTTTAGAGAAAGAGAGGAAAGGAGAGAGAGAAGCATCGATGCGAGAGAAGCATCTATTGCTCGCCTTTGTATGCACCCAGACCAGAGATCCGTGCTGGGACTGGGGTCCTATGTGTCCTGACTGGGGTTCACATGCACCCATGCCTAGACCTGGGATGAACCCACAACCTAGGTATGTGCCCTGACTGGGAATAAAAAAACCCTTAACTCTTGCGTTACGGGGTGATGCTCCAACCACAGCCACACAGGCCAGGGCAAGATTTTCTTTTCAGGTATTGGGGAAAGTTTTCAATTAGCAAAAATCATGGCTCGGAAAAACCGCATTGACTATGTTACTGCCACTGAGCAAAGCTGAGATTTTTTTTTCAAGTAAATGTTTCTATGGATCTATTTTCCAATGACCCGATGAGCTAGTGTCTGAGTCACCAATAGAGAGGGAAGGAGTAAGTGACCAGGGTAACATTGCCAGGTTTAGGGGAAAAAAACAAGAAGACGTGCAGTTAAACTTGAATTTTAGATAAAAAATGAATGTAAAATTTTACTATAAAGATGCCTCATGCAATACTTAAATTAAAATAGTATTCATTGTTTATATGAAATAAAAACTGGTCATTTTGTATTTTATCTGGCAAGTCTACCCAAGGGCTTAGTCATTGAAAAGCTCACATTAGTTATTTTTCCTAAGGCAATGAAGCTATCTCCCAGGGTTGGACTAATTTCTCCCTAAACTACTAAAAGAGGAAACAGGACAAGACACCAAAACCATCTACATCTTTTTCTTTCTTTAAGGAATAATGAAGTTAAAAAAATAGCAAAATAAAACACAAAAAACTGAGCAGAGTTGTTGAGGAGGATGACAAGGTGACATCACAAAGGCTCAGCCTTTGGTTCAGGAGCATAAAATACAGAGGAAGTGATGAAACAAGAAGGTGCTTGCAATATAGTATCAGCAAAGCTAACAATGTCTTAGAATGGTCTTTAAATAAATTTTTCACAGCAAGCACAAATTCATTTTGCCTAAAAGATCAAGGTAAGAGAGGGGTAATTTTTCAATGTATAAGCCTAAGCAAAATATATTGATGTGGGAAATTTGGGTGGGAAAGCACACTAAGAAAAAGGGCTGAATGCTGTCAACACTGGAACCTCAAATGAGAAGTATGTGACTCTGGAGTGTATCTGGAACCAGAAGCACTAAGTGCTTAGGAATGTACATCTACAGTTGCACTCTATAGTGTTCCCCAGTGTTTTTAAAGGGGTCATCTCTAATATCTTGAGGTGAATGCAGTTTTTGTATTGTCGAAGATTTGGTCAGTTAAGTAGTTATTCAGATTAGTGATTACATGAGTAGGAACTAACAGCCCCTGTCACATGTCATTAGAAAGTTAATTTGTTGATTGAAAAAAATGCATTATGTAAAGGTGGAAGGTAATTCCCATTCCTACTTTTCATCATCAATGGTTTCCATTTGAATGAAAGAAAATTTAGGTTGAGAATCATTTTTGTTTTATTATTTATTTTAATTATGGAAGCATTACTTTGAACACCTTAGAATTATTTTTATGTAAAATTAAAAAAAATATTATGTGGGTGGGTTCTAAAACTCTAATCTTTCAGATTTTAAATCTGCTTTGAAAAAAAATCTTCGCTTTTGTGTATCATACGTGCTTTAGCATGCATTTGTGTGTGAAAGATTTTGCCTTTTAGTATATTTTGGTGAGAAGTTTTAGAGCAATTAATAATGCATTAGCTGACAGTTCATTGTTGCTTTTAAAAAAAAAAATCAAACGCCTCACCATACCACTTTGTAATTTCCCTCTCAGCCATCTGCTAAGCTAGGTTCTTTTACCATGTTTTGTTTTACATATGTGACCTACTTTTAAAGTCTCAACATTTTTTCTAGCTCTGTTTTCAACAGACACCAAATTCAAATTACTGAATGTGTTAATGTTCCACAACATTATACAAATATAAGCATTGCAGAAAATTTACATACTGTTATTACTTGAGAAATATTGCTTGTTAAGCTGTATTTAGTTGAGTGCATACTTCTTGATAAAGTAATCTTAATATTTCTCTTTCATTTAAGAGAATATGTCTGATGGCTAGAAAATAAATCAGCTTTAAAATTATCCTTGATTTTTGGTTATTTTCAACTTTTTTGTGTGAAAAATGCTTTTTCTGCACCCACAAGTGATAGGCCAGTCCCACAAATATAGCTTCTGACAGTAGAGAGGATAAAATTCTTGTTCCTCAGTCTCACATGGTAGATATGAATAGATTCCATATTAGAAAGGATGACATATGTGATAGAGAAAGCCTCTTAACCTTTACTGAGCATAGCAGCAGGCTAAAAAATGTAGCTAATCCACCAAAGACATGTCCACATACTAATCCATGGAGATTGTGTTACTTTATTTGAAAAAAGGTATGATTAAGAATCTTGAGATAAGGAGATCATCCTGGAATATCTGGGTGGACCTAGAATGCCAACAAGAGTGCCCTCATAACAGAGAAACAGAAAGGAGAAGACACACAGGGGAGATGGCTTTGTGAAGATAAAGGCAGAGATTGGAGAGACATGGACCCAAGCAAAGGATACACCAAAAACTGAAAAATAACCTTTCTCATTTATTTATTTTGAATTTATTGGGGTGACACTGGTTAATAAAGTTATATAAGTTTCAGGTGTACAATTCTATAATACATCATCTGTATATTGTATTGTTTGTTTACTACCCCAACTCAAGTCTCCTGCCATCACCATATCTCTCTCCATTTGCCCTCTTCTACCTCTCCCCACTCCTTTCCCCTTCCAGTAATCACCATAGGGTTCTCTGAGGTTTTTTGTTTGTTTTTCCTTAATCCCTTCACTTTTTTTCCCATCCTGGTCTATAACACCTCTCGCTTCTGAAAGCTCTCAGTCTGTTCTCTATCTATGTAAAGTTTATTTCTATTTTGTTTGTTAGATTATTTTGTCCATTGGATTCCATATATGAGTGAAACATGTGGCACTCATTTTTCTCTGGCTTATTTCACTTAGCATAATGCTCTCCAGCTCCATCCATGATGTTGTAAGGGGTAAGATTTCCTTCTTTTTTATGGCTGAGTAGCATTCCATTATGTAAATGCACCACAGATTTTTTTATTCACTTATCTGCTGAATGACACATGGGCTGCTTTCAAATCTTGGCTATTGTACATAAGTTTACCGTGAACATAAGCTTGCATCTATTCTTTCAAATTAGTATTTCAGGTTTCTTTGGATAAATTCCCAGAAGCGGAATCGCTGGGTCTTTAGGCAGTTCCATTTTTAATTACTTAAGGTAACTGCAAACTGCTTTCCATGGTAGTTGTACCATTCCCACCCACAGTGCACAAAGATTCTCTTTTCTTCACATCCTGCCAAGACTACTTTGTTGGTTTATTGATGATAACCATTCTGACAGGTGCGAGGTGATGTATCTCACTGTGGTTTTAATTTTCTTTTCTCTGACAACTAGTGATGTTGAGCATCTTTTCATATGCCTGTTGACCATCTGTATGTTGTCTTTGGAGAAGTGTCTATTCAGGTCCTTTATTTTTTAATTGGATTGTTTGAGGTTATTTTGGTGTTAAGTTGTATAAGTTCTTTATAAATTGTGGATATTAACCCCATTATCAGATGTATCATTGGTGAATATGTTCTCCCATTCAGTGGGTTTTCTTTTCATTTTGATGGTGGTTTCCTTTGCTGTGCAAATTGGTAGTCCAATTTGTTCCTTTTTTCTTTTGTTACCTTAGCCTGCAGTGATATAGCAGAAAAAATAATGCTATAAGAAATTACTGCCTAGGTTTTCTCCTAGGATTTTTATGGTTTTGAGTCTAACATTTAGATCTTTTATTCATTTTGAGTTTATTCTTGTGCAAGGTATAAGAAGATGGTCTAGCATTATTTTTTTGCATGTATCTGTCCAGTTTTGCCAAAATCATTTATTGAATAGACTATCTTTACTCCATTGTATGTTTTTTCCTTTGTCAAATATTAATTGGCTATAAAGTGGTAGATTTATCTCTGGAATATAATTGCTTTAAGAGCACTGCAAGGGAATACAGACTTGCCAATACCTTGATTTGGCCACCAGACTGTGAGAAAATAAACTATTGTTTTAAGCCACCAAGTTTGTGGTAATATGTTAAAGCAGCCACAGGAAAGATACACAGGAAACTACTATGTTCTAGGCCTAAATATGTAGTAGCTCTTTTTGTAATGTTATCCTACTTATTCTTCAGGTTTTTCTATACTGTGAGAAAGATTACTTTTATCTTAATTTTATAGATGAGGAAAATGAGGCTGATGTAACATTCTCAAGGTTCTATAACTACAGAGAAACAGAGTCAAGATAAAAGAGTTGGTTTAACTGACCCCAAAGTTTATGGTACATTTACCTACACACATTTTGTTCACAAATTTATTATTCTTTTAAACACCACACCAGACATTGAGAAAGTCTGTTACCCCTGAAAATGATACATTCTCATTTATATTACCTAAGAAAAATACTACATGAGGTGTAATTGTTAAGCAGCATACATGTATTAATGATTCAAATGGTTTTCTGTTTTAAAGTGATAGAAAAATATACTCTGTATCTCTTTCTCCACTTGCTTTTATTTTACCTGTGACATGCTAAAAAAAAAAAAAAACACATTCTATCCTGGATTTGATTTTGTGATTAGTGTCTCATCAGATTAGGTATAGAATTTACCAAGGTTTTGGTAAATTTCAAATCAGACCCACAAGTTCATTCTCCTTGCTCATTGGCCTACCTTCCTGCTTTCAGATTGAGTCTTACTGTCTAGTTCTCATGTAAATATGGATTTCCATGAGGAAGTAATCTGTTCTATAATTTAAAGATAATCTCTAGCACAATCAGATAAAATGAATAGTTAGGTAAGATACACTCAGTCCAAGTAACTGCAACAATGAATAGAGAGGTTCATTCTCTGTATACATTATTTAAAATATACATTAAAATTGAATGAACTCATTCAAAGTAGTGTAAAGAAAAATGTTTGCTTTATTATGTAAAATTTATGCTTTGTATACTTGTATTTGCATGAACATAAATTTATTCATAAATCACAGTTGTTATTAGGGAAATGGTGATTCTCCTCAACCTTCTAGGTTAAGTCATAATTGTTGCTCTGCATGAAGCTGGATGCCATTTTTCTTGTGCTGCTTCCATTAAACTGACCCTTTTTTTTCCTGACTCCTGTGGGATCTGATCACTTGCCACTTACTGTTGGGATGTTATTTCTTCCTTTCATGACCTGAATTGTGATTTCAACATAATCCTTTTATGTAGACTGTCTAAATGTCAAAGTCCACCTTGTGTGCAGCCTTTGGAGTGGTTTGGCTGATTTTCTTATGCTGTTATGCTGTGAGCAAAGCAGGTGCTCTCTCTGCTTGATAAATCAGGAATGTCTTTGGCCATTGTGCTCGGCTTGGCAGCTTACTCTCCATCTGGGGCACCCAGGAATGCTTCATCAACATCTTTATACTATGGCAATATAAATTATATTTTCCTTCTGGCAGAAAAATTTACATTTAAACAAAAACTGGATTCCACCATGAAGACCGCCTGGAAGAGTTTATATAGAGTTAAGGGACAAATCTTAAGTTCACAGCTTGACAAATGTTGACATTAAGATAAAGAATATTTTCATCATCTAATATAGGTTAGCTCTTTTAAAATCAATCCACTCTCTGCCCTCAGAGACTCTTTTTACCTTTCTCTCTTGGAACAGATAATAGACTTGAGGAGGTAAAAGCTGAAGTGTCTGAAACTGGTTGGATTCTGGGCTTTTAAAAAAGAAGAGGGGTAACTCTGAGAACATATGGGTTTTTTTAAGTTTTGTAAATTGTATGCTTTGAGGTTTAAGACATACATGTGCTTGCTCTTCCATACTGACCCAGAGGTATAGGCACATTTAAGGGAGCATTTAGATGACTGCAGACTGAAGTATAAATAATAGAGCCTTGGAATTTTAGAGAGAGCTGCGAGTTGGTCCACAGTATCAGCAATGTATGCCTTTGAATGGCTCATGCAGCCTTGGACAATGAATATGTTTATTGGGACCATGATGCATACACCTGTGGTCTTCCCTCAAGCTTCCCAACATTAGTAAGTATGGAGTCCTGCATGACTCTAAGTCAGGGAAAGCATTTCCTGCAAAATGATGGACTGAATTTCTCATTAAACGTTCAAGGTGAGAGCAGACAAGAAGAAGTTCTCAAAGCCAATTGAACTCAATTTGGAACATATGGGGAGAGTACATGCTCTCAAGCACTGAAAATCAAATTTATACCTGTTTTACATTTAGTGATAACTAAATCTATGAGATTTTGACCATATCTCTTAAATAGACTATCCATATCAACATTATATCACCTTACCTTCTTTAATTTTGTTCATAGTACTTAATGCTATGTGATGTAGTATGTTTATTGCTTTTATCTTTTACTAATTTTAAGTTCCAGGAAGGAAGAAACTCTGTCTTTCTTATTCATTTCTCTATGTTCAGTGCTTACCATAGTGCCTGGCAATAGGAGGTGTTCAATAAATATTTGTTGATTAAATAAATAGTGTTCAGAAACTCTTATGGTTAAAAATAGGAGGATATCACTTGATAGGCATGGCTCCCTTGATTGAGTGCAGTTTGACAAATCAAAATATCATCAGTTCAATTCCTGGTCAAGGCACGTGGCTGGATTTTTAGCTGGTCCCTGGATGGGGAGCATGCCAGAGGCAACTAATGTTTCTCATACACATCAATGTTTCTCACCCTTCTGTCCCTTCTCTCTAAAAGTAAATAAATAAAGTCTTTATAAAAGAGGAAGAGATGATAATCATATCAAAATTAAATATTTTGACATGCTGACAAGAAGTAGCTCTTTATGAAATGAAAAATGCTTTCCATTTATGGCTTATCTTTGCTCAGCAGATGATCCTCCTGATGTGCATCAGGAATTGGGAAGGTGCATAATTTATCAGCAAACTCCATTTACTTGACAATCTTAGACTTCAAGTAAGTCTGAAGTGACCTCATTTATGTCCCTCTTTGCATATGGCTCTATATACCTTGTAATTTTTAATAAATCTATATTTTATATTATCTTTATTCTTTATTTTAAAAAGTAATGATACATAATTTTTATATGGTGAATATTTAGTACTTTCATTTTCTATTTGATATATTTACATTGAGGCCAGCATTGGAGTCCATCCTGTGGGCTGAGTTCTACAACTATCATACTTAAAATTATCTCTAGGCAGTATTATATACAGAGAGAAAGCAGAAACATTTCCCTCATGTGACTGACCACATTATTAGCTCTCTTAATTTTTTTTAACTAAACTGATAAACAAAATTTACAACATCCAGCCCTACAGGAGTTGAGGGAAAATTCAAATGATATTCAGATACACATGAAGGAAATAAGTAGACTACACTAAAAGTATTTGACCTTCTTCCTTTCTAAATTTTCTTTTTCAAATATCAAGCTTGATAAAATTAACCTGTCCCCATTTAAATATTAGGGAGAATGAAAACAAAACAAATATCTGAGTAGAAAAATAATCATACTGCTTTTCCTTAGTCCATTTTCTCTTCTACTTTCTTAAACTATCATTTCTTGTCTCTACTCTTTTCCCGCCTCTAAGCCTACTCCTCTACTTTGTCAAATGACCTTGCTCCTTAGTTCTTTAATAATTTAGACTCACTCCTATAAAATTAAATTAACTTTCCTACATCTGTACCATATATTCTCTCTCTCACTTTAGTTATTTAGGGAAAAATACTGTGGCTTTTGTCTACTATCAACTCTTCCCCTCATACACTAGAATGAACCTTCTCTTACTCGTGTATATTTCTCCAGCAACTGTTTCCTTGCATTTCTCAATTTTCAAGTTTTTTAATTTTGGTAGGTCATTATCATCAGTTTAAGAATATGCCACTAAGTTTTCCATTTAATTTTTTTCTTGACCTCACATTCATCTCCAAATGCTGTTCATTTCTTTTTTCCTCATTAAGAAAGTTCCTCAAAAAAAATTAAGCATACTTGCAATTTCCAATTCCTCTTTTCTCATTCTTTCTGGAACCAACTTCATTTGAGCTTTTATTCTTTATTTCCATAGAAACATCTCTTGTAAAGGCCAATAATAATAATAATTTCACTATATCCGAAGGTTAGTTCTAAGTCATTTTCTTATATGACTTGTTAGCATTTCACACAACTAATCACATCTTCCTTCTTAAAATATTTTTTCCATTTAGCTTCTAGTCAAATTTATGTTTGTCACAATGACAATTTATCTTCAGTTCATGTTGTTCCTTCTTCTGGACCTTCCTGATCTCTTCATAACAATACATAACAGAAATAATTACAGAATCCCAAGAGTTTACTAAAAAAAAAGGCAAAAATTTATGTGACCTGAAGAGAAACTAGAGAGTACACTTGAAACCTCTATAATCTTATTAACCAGTCACCCAATAAATTTAATTTATAAAAAAATTAAAAAGATTTAATTTATTTTTTCAAATACAATTGTCTCTGCCTACCCCCCACCACTTTCCCTTGCCCCCTACCTCCTTCCCTCTCTCAGCTCTTCCCCTTTGGTTTTGTCCATGAGTCCTTGCTATATGTTCCTTGACTTTCCCCTTCCCTTCCTCCCCCTCACCCTTCCCTCTTGTCTCTGTTGGTTTCTTTTCCTTTCAGTGTTGCTGGTCTTATTTTCCTTGAATCTTTGTATTGTTGGTTAGGTTCCACTTATAGGTGAGATCATATGGTATTTGTCTTTAGAATTAAAGGCTACAAAGAAGAAAATCTGGAAAATTAGTGTTGATAGATCATTTCAACTGGAGAATTTAACATGCTCTCATTTTATGACAAAAAGAAAAAAGGAATATAAAATATATGGCTAATACAATTATAATGCTCATATATTACATGTGTGTTCAAAACAAGCCCTGGCTGACTGTTTTTCCGGATGAGCTGCCAAATTCTTTTTTAATGTGTGTGTGACTGTTCACATCACCTACATGCAGTGTACATATTGACTTAAGATCTTATTGATTTGTCTGTATTCTTTTGTTATTATGGTCTATTTTTTCTCTGATAGAAGAAATTAATACAGAGCATAGGAAGTATTCTCTCAGCTCTAAGGGAAAAAAGAGTCATTTCAGCAGCCACTAGTCTGTAAAGATTTTCCTATCTTCCTCAAATATTGAATGTGGGTGCAGAAAGGCAATGGAGAAAGGAATTAACATACTGCAATGAAGTAGAGTCAAGCATTTTAGGTGGGATTATTGGATATCTCCAGGTTAGAGCAGAAAAATAAAACTTAACTACTGAAGTTTTCCATGCCAGTAGTTTTCGTTGTGGATAAGATGTGTGGAATCTAAGTTTGAGGTTTCCCAGAAATTCTCATTGTCAATAAATAGTATATACACTTTAATGTTTAGAATATATTTACTTATTATTGTTAATTCTTTTAATATAATGTAGACAATGTCAGTAGTAAAGAATTGGGAAAGATGAAAAAGAAAGATAAGAACATTCTGTGATTTTTCTATGTAGAGAAGGTGAGTATAAAAGCAGAATCCTTGATCAATCCAAATACAAGGCTTTTACAGTAGGAAGACTGATAAAGACCTACCTTAGCATGAATGATAAGTTACTGTTCACTAGTTATTTACTTTATGGTCCTTTCAGGTTTCATTGTTGTCTCAAAGGTGAATAAGAGCCAGCATTACATTATTAGATTAGACAGCATAATAACAGTTCTTATGAAAAACACTTTAACACCTTGCATGTAAATGTACATTATCTCTAGTAATGGAAATCCTCTCTGACATTCACATTAAGTATTTGCGTTATAATGCACTGTCTTGTTCCTAATCCATAATTCTGACCATTTTGTTTAGAGTAGGATTAGAATCATTATTATTAGGAAAATGTTCTTTCCTACTTAAGAGTCAGTTAATTCACCGGGGGTTTTAGTCTGCATGATGATTATTTGATTAAGTGCACCTGAAAAATTATGAAAGAAAAAAGTTTAAACAAGAATTAAAAAAATTGTTTGCTGTTTAGAGAAGCAAAACATGAAGGATATTGGGTACACTCAAGCTATAAAAATAAAGATGTCTACTTAAAACATTGATTCATGATACATATTGACACTTGTGTTCCCATGAGAGCAGAATCTGCTGCTAAACTGAACAGAAACTATGACTTAAAGAATCAGTGAATAGTTTTATGTAGTAATTTAAATGGCTGACTTTAGTGATATCCACCTGTTCACATGTCCTTACCCACTAAATGAAGAATGGTATGGGAAATTTGATCTTTCTACTATAATATTCATTTAAAATTTTCAATGTAGTAGGTACAGGGAGTATAACCAATTGAAATATTGCTGAGATGAGGGGTGGCTAGAAAGAATATCTAGTAATTTTAGTGATTAATTAGAGTCTAGAAAGATAAGAATTCAAAAGAAATATTTTCAGAAAACAAATGGATACAATAAGCTACTTAGCAAATTTTAATTTAATTAATCAGGATTTAAATAATTAGGTCTATATTAGTGGCATGCATTTTCTAAAGCATATTAAGGCATAGTGTTATGAAAAAAACATATGGGACCTGTGTCTGTAGTTTTATTCTTAAATTAGTGCAATATATGCTTTCTTTTTAATTTTTATTTTTTGTTCAAATACATTTGTCTCCACCTTCCCGCCACCACTTTCCCCTGCCCCCCTCCCCCACCTCCCTCCCTCAATCCTTCCCCATTTTGGCTTTGTCCATGGGTCCTTTACACAAGTTCCTTGACTTGACTGTTCCCCTCCCTTTCCCCACCCCCTCCTTCCCTCTTGACTCTGCTGGTTTCTTTTTTCTTTCAATGTTACACTTTTGTTAGTCAATAATACAACCTCTATAGGGAAATTGTTAATATAAATTTTATTACTCATGTTAGTTATAGTATATTATTAGATCATCTATTGAAGGTCAGCTGGGAGTACAACATTATATTACAAGTAAATTTAGTAAGCTTATGGTGTGAATATAAATCAGTGCTACTAAAAGTGGAAAGAATTCTATTAATATGTAGAATGAAAAGCAGACTCTCGTATATTTTTGTCTCTTTTTTATCAAATGACAATAAGTACTGAAATTAATATTGCTTCAGATTATACATATATATAAACAGAATAAGTTGTGTGTTAGTGAATGTTTGATTTACATGATTTGAACTAAAATAAGTATTGAAATGTAGACTTTTAGTATTTCAGGCACTTTAAATAGGTGAAATTTGCTAGCAACTAGTTTTAACAGTGACAATCAGCTTGTACCTAGTGGTAAGAGTGGAAAAATGTGAGTTAAAAAAAAGTTAAATTAAGTTTATTTCTTTATATATTTATTAAATAATGAGATTACAGGATATAGTTAATTAGAAATTTGTTTGTTTTGAACACCATACTTAAAGTGGGAAAATAATTTTTAAAGTTGAAATGTTTTGAAAATTTTGACATTAAAAAAACCCATACATATAGTTACTACTCTTACAAGCATGCTAAGCTTATAGTAGGTTTCTAGGGTGCAAATATAAAATGTGGTGCTTGATGTTAATATTTAGTTTTAATAAAGCATTATACTAAATAAAATAATATCATTCCCACTAAATATTGCAGTGCAGTTATCATATTGGATAAATTTTTAAAAATTAGAAGGGCTATTATAAATTCTAGTGAGAGGTTTATTATTGATAGGTGTTTTAGGAAATTATGTTATAACTTATACTATGTTATAAAAATTATTTGTCTTGTTAAACTACCTAAGTTTACTCTTACAAGTCTGTTTGTATTAATTTGTAGACTAATTCTGTGACTCAAAATATAATAATAATGACTTATTTTAATTGTATTTATTTTTATTTTATTTCATTTATTTACCTCATTTATAGGTTAATATCCTGACAAACCCAAGATAGTAAGAATACAATTTTGGGGTCAAACAATAACAGTTTGTTTATTACTAGGAAGGACTTTGTCGTAAATTATATACAGCTCTAGATTTTCAAATTGATATTTCTGCATTTAGGTAGTAATTGTAGTAATCTGAATGTGAAATTAATAATATAGAAGCTAATAATGTTAAATAGTGTTAACACTAATAGAATAATTACTCTACATTGGGGTTAGAGAAACACTAACAGATTAAGAGTTAGTTATTAATACAAGAAGAATAAGATCTGTATCAATACATTTTTATATAAAGAAACAGGTGACAAAAGGGATATTTTTTTTTAATTAATTTATTTACTTTTTAAATACATTTGTCTCTGCCTTCCCCCCACCTCTTTCCCTTGCCCCCTCCCACCTTCCCTCCCTCAGCTCTTCCCCTTTGGTTTTGTCCATGATTCCTTGCTATATGTTCCTTGACTTTCCCCTTCCCTTCCCTTTCCCTGCCCCCTGCTTCCCTCTTGTCTCTGTTGATTTCTTTTCCTTTCAGTGTTGCTGGTCATATTTTCCTTGCTTCTTTGCATTGTTGGTTAGGTTCCGCTTATAGGTGAGATCATATGGTATTTGACAAAAGGGTTATTATTGAGGTCAGTTTCAAAACTGAAATGAATGGATGTAAAGTAAAATTTTATTTGGCATATAAATTATATAATAGGGGAATGTCTTACTAGCAATTACTAATAAATTACTGTAATTATATGAAATACATTTGTATAATTAATATTGAATCATAGGTGCTGCCAGAATTATTGTTTAATGCTTTATAATAATTAGAAATATTTAGGATAATGTTGATAAATAATATTTGTGAGATTTGTGGCTTTTAAAAAATTTGTTTCCTTTAAACCATGGAAACTCTGTAGATATATACTCCAGCAGCTAGAGAGATAAAAATGTTAAATGATAATACTACTGGATTTAGCAGTTCATTAGTTTAATTCACAATAATGATCAACTTCTGCCCTAGAGGCTACACTTGAGTGACTAACAGCTCAAAAATATCCTGCAATAGAAATATTTTTAATTTACTGAAGATTGTTTTATATAAAATGTTCTTTGTACAACTGATATATGGGGACCTTTGACAGTATTCTTAGAAACTATTCCTTCAAGATTAGCATACTGTTAGTGTATTGTTTAATAGTTTGAATATCAATAGGGTTGATGACTTAGCTTAAAACTAAGCTAAGGTGCAAATAAAGCCTCTGTTGGTGGGCAGGGATTTAACTTTATTATATGGTAAGCAAGTGTATGGAAAGTCATTATTATTGTAAATATTGTAAGTATTATTGTAAATACCTTTGGGTGAAGATCTATGATTGAATTAGGACAACTGTGAACCTTAAATTTATAAGTACTAGATTAATAAACATGACTGAGGCTCGTAAACTAAAGTAGCTCCTCCCACTAGGTGAACCAGCAGGTGACAAGCTGTCTTATTTGCTGTAAATGACATCACTAAGACTTGGATAAATCAATAATATAGAAATTACAGTAATTATAGGTAGATATAAATATAACAGGTTTCCTTGAGATAGAAAATACATTTATGAGGCCTCAGTTTTATGGTGAAAACAAGTAATAATTGTTCCTATCCATAGTGAGATGACTATTCCTAGGTTTTACTGTGAGTTGTGTGACTGTGGTAAATCTATGTTTACAAAAAGTAATCTCTATTGCTGGGGGAATGAAAGAGGTGAATAAAAATGATCATTAATTTTGTTATTCAATTTTCGCATTTTAATTGTTTTGGGTGAAGATGATAGTTCAAAAACATAACAACATTTTTATTGAAAAATAATAGTGTGAGGATTATTTATAAGTTATTAATAGTTTATGGTGTTCTTTCTAATAGTGGCAAGTCATTGGCTAGGGATTTAAGTTCTCAGTCTTAAAATGTTAAAGGTAATTTATGTACCCAATGAATTCACTGTGTTAATGTGGATCAGTATTCAAAATATTCTAAAGCTTCTCTCTCAAGCACAATGTCTATGAAGTTTTGATTTCAGGTACTACATTTCAGAGCACTGTTTATAATAAAGACCATATCTAGTAGATGATGATATTTTTCACTTTACTTGCCTTGGAATAGCAACCATTTTTAAACCTAAAAAAGGAACATCTTATAGATAAACCACATTTTTTTAAGGAGACTAATGTTTACATTGATAGGTCTAAGGGAATTACTACATGACTGTCAATTTCTAGGAGATTAAAATTCTGTGAGTCTAAATCAAAGTTAATAACTTTGTTGTTTACATAATTATCAATTTAATTTACTGGCATTCTATTGTTTCTACAGGTAAGAATGGGCTATTGCTTTTTCCCAATAATTACATAATATATAATAATGGAAGTACAATAAGAATTAAGATAATGATGAGATGGCTTATACTGTTTCTAATTCTTGAACATGTTGTGATTTTATGAGTTAATTGTAAAGTTAATATCAGCTGTGTAATATACATTAAAAGATAAACTAAGACATTAAAAATTTACGAGTTCATCTGAGCAAAAATCTATTTGAATTGTGCAACACCAAACTAGTTAGGAATGTTCCACCAACAAGAGCTTGGGGAGAGGTTTTTATAGAGATAAGACAAAATAAAGTATTGATTGGCTATAGTTTTAAGCCTAGTTGACTGTTTGCTATGTGTTGCCCTTAGCATTTTGAATCTGTAGTCTTAAGGCATTTATATGCTTAGGTTTTGATTTGCTTACATAAGCCACCACATTTGAGCCACATCAATCTAATGACATCCTTGTTTAATTGATTTAACATATATGATACTAAAAAGATAATTATAAATGATTCTATAAGACATGGAAATAGAAGCATTACTTTATAATAGAAAATATATACATTGAAAACCTAGTTGGAATAGATATGCTAAGGGGCAATTAATTTTAACCTATAAATTAATTTTGATAAAGTTAGGTAATATCTTTACCAATATCTTATTTGCAAAGGAAAGCTCAAGAACTTATGATGTTGGCTTCAAACCAATTACTGTTGAATAGCTTTAGTTCCCTCCTTTCTCGATGTTTATGTTTCCTGTGGTGGTGGATTATTTTTTAATACTTTATAATTGATTTTGACATTTAAAAAATAAATAAATAAAATCAATCTGCATTAAAGAAAAAGAAAGAAAGAAGGAACTCCTTCCTTCATCACATTTTGCAACATCATGGATGGAATTGGAGAATATTATGCTAAGTGAAATAAGCCAGTCGGTGAAAGACAAATACCATACAATCTCACCTACAAGTGGAATCTATTCAACAAAATAAACTAACGAACAAAATAAACCACAGGCAAGGAAACATGGAGCAGACTGAAACTTAACAGAGGGGACAGGGAAGGAGGACAATGGTGGAGAAAGGAGAAGGGACTAAACAAAGAACATGTATGAATGACCCATGGACATGGACAACAGAGTGGGAATTGACCGCGGGAGAGAGGGGCGGGGTGAGGTGGGTAGAGGACGGCAAAAGGGGAAAAACTGAGACAATTTTAATAGAATAAACATGATTTAAAAATAAAATTAAATATATATATAAATAAAATAAATAAAACACAACTTGTTGTTGACAAACTCCTGTGAAGACACTCAGTGTTTGTAGTAATCTTTAATGTTCTTTTTCTTTTCTGAGGTAAAACACTGTTACATTATTAATATTTTATTATTCCTGCTATTAGTGAAGTAATCAATACATAGATAAGAAAGCATTTCATGTTGCTTTAGCATCAGTATAGGTTGAATATCCTCACTGCATACCAGAAAGGCCAAAAAATATGTTGGGGAAAGTTTAATTAATGAACTACAATTAATTGTTGGCTTTTGCCTCTCACAGGGTATAGCATGCATCTTGAAAATAATGAGAATCAGTACACAAAGCCATCTATGATAGTGAATACTGCTCCTATAGAAGGATGTGAGAGAAATGGGCAACAATATAATATGTATCTTACAGAACAGTATATAAATAATTCCTATTAACCTGTTTGCAGTAAGTATGAAAATAAAGCTTATGGCTCATGGAATAGCTGGTGATAATTTATTATTTCAATTTTTTTATCTTCACCAGAAGATATGTTTATTGACTTTAGAAATGAAGGAGGGGCAGAGAGAGAGAAAGAGAGCGAGACACAGATGTGAAAGAGAAATATCGATCAGTTGCCTCCCGTGCATGCCCAACCAGGGATGGAACCCACAACCTAGGGTATGTATGTGCCCTGACGAGGGATCAAACCAGCAACCTTTTTGGTGTAAAAGGTGATGCTCCAATCAACTGAACAACCCAGCCATGGCTGTTACTTCATTCTTGTAACAGTTAGTATAATTACAGTTGCAGGAACGAGATATGATTGCACATCTACTTCAATACTAGGGTACAGTTATGATGTGGTATATAATAAAGCCTAAAATGCCAATTGATAGTTCTGCTCAGGTTATTGTTATGCAGCTAAAACATTTTTTTCCTTAACAATATGTTGCAATACATAAAGTTATTCCACAGCATCTGTACTTCAGGATGTCCATTAATCAGAATAAATATTGATATTAAGTTTAGGTCTCCTCCTACTGCTGTATAAGAAAAGTAATACTTAGATTCCATTTATTGCTTCTGCAATTATTGAAAGTGTTAATTAAAATAAAACTGCAATAATTATTATAAATTATATGTTATATATATGTTATGTTATTTATAATATAAATGTTTTATATATATGTTATGTTATTTTGAGTGATTATTCTAAATTTGATCATGTAGTGGCTTATCAATGCTCTAAGGTCACCTGAACCAAAATAATTCAGGTTATGTTTACTCCAATTACTTAAATTACTAGTTGTGAAATTCAACTAACAAATTTAAGTTTTATTAATTCTTTTAATAGAGAGAAGGTTGAATGTTTATTAAGTTACTTTAACTTCTTTTTTGTTCACTGCATTTATAAGTTAACAGTATATTAAAGTGATACATTCAAATTTTACTTTTTTTATTTTCTATCAGAGGCTCATTCATTTTTTAAGGGCTTATACAAAAAAGTATTTATTTATATTAATTTTTCTCTGCATACATAGGTTAATCCAGTATGGAATTAGAAGGTGGTTTTGCTTATAGGTATTCAGTTATAGTTGAGCTAGAATTCATTGGTAATTGGAGCTACTTTTAGGCCAATTATAATTATATGAGCAATTATATTCAAGAAAGTTTTTATCTTATTTCAAATGATCTGTACATCTTCTGATTAACATTTAAATTTACATTAGGATTGGTTCTTCCTAAGGTAAATTCAAAGTTTGCTTTGGGTAACCAGCCATGACCTAGCTCAATTTTTAACTTCTACCTGTGAATTCTTTTCATTATTTTGTCACAGAGAAGAATTTTTTCATATTAACTGTTTGCAAGCAGCTTATACATTTTCTGTGTCTTACATTCTCTGTTTATGTTCTAGTTAATTTATTATGCTCAAGTATAAGATTCAATATTTCCCTTTTTTGTTTTGAACCTGTAATAAGAAATTTATATACATATATATATATATATATCAAGAACATTATGCTTGGTGTATCACTGGATCAATGGTTGTGGATACACAACAGAAATAGTAAACAGATCCTTTGTTCAATTTTTTAATTAGGTTGTTTGTCTTCCTGGTGTTGAGTCATATGAGTTCTTTACATATTTTTGAGATTAAACCCTTGTCTCATATATTATTGGCAAAAATGTTCTCCCATGTAGTCGGCTCCCTTTTCATTTTGATGATGGTTTCTTTAGCTGTGCAGAAGCTTTTTAATTTGATGTAGTCTTATTTATTTTTTCCTTTATTTCTCTTGCCCTAGGAGATATATCAGCAAAAGTATTGCTACATGGGATATCCTGAAATTTTCCTGTCTATGTTTTCCTCTAGTACTTCCATAGTGCTACAACTTATATGTAAGTCTTTTACCCATTTAGAATTTATTCTAGTGTATGGTATAAGTTGGCAGTCTAGTTTCATTTTTTCAAATGTACCAGTCCAGTTTTCCCAACACCATTTATTGAAGAGGCTATTTTTACTCCATTGTATGCTCATGCCTCCTTTGTCAAATATTAGTTAACCATAGAGACTTGGGTGTATTTCTGGGTTTTGTATTCTGTTTCACTGGTCTTTGTGTCTGTAAGAACAAACTGTTTTGATTACAGTGGCCTTGTAGTATAGTTTAATATCAGGTATTGTGATCCCTCCTACTTTGTTCTCCTTTCTCAAGATTGCTGAAGCTATTTGGGGTTTAGTGTGTGTGTGTGTGTGTGTGTGTGTGTGTGTGTGTGTGTGTTCCATATAAATTTTTGAAATATTTGTTCTATATCTGTGAAATATGACATTGGTGTTTGCCACAGCATGGATGGCACTAGAGAATATGCTAAGTGAAATAAGCCAATTGGTGAAAGACAAATACCATATTATCTCACCTATAAGGAGAATCTAATTAACAAAATAAATTAATGAACAAAATAAAACCACAGGCATGAAAACAGACTGACAGTGATCAGAGAGGAGAGGGGAACGGGATAAAGGTGGAAAGAAGGGGAAGAGACTAGTCAAAGAACATCTATGAATTACCCATGGACATGGACAACAGTATAGGAATTGACTTGGAAGCAGGGGTGTGAGGATGGGTGGAGGAGGGCAAAGGGGGAAAAACTGAGACAGCTATAATAGAGTAACAATAAAAAATGATTAAAAAATTAAAAATGGAACTAGGCGATTAGGACCTAGCGATTCCACTATTGGGAATATACCCTAAGAATCCTGAAACACCAATTCACTTATGGACTCCTGTATTCATAGCAGTTCTATTTACAATAGCCAAGTGCTGGAAGCAACCTAAGTGCCCATCAGTAAATGAGAGTGTCAAAAAACTGTGGTATATTTACACAATGAAATACTATCCAGCAGAAACAAAGAAGGAACTCCTAACTTTCCCAACAGCATGAATGGAACTGCAGAATATTATGCTAAGTGATATAAGCCAGTCAAAGATAAATGCTATTTGATCTCACTTATAAGAAGAACCTAGTGAACAAAATAAACTAACAAGCAAAATAGAACTAGAGGCATGGAAACAAGGAACAGGCTGACTGGGAGCAGATGGGTAGGGAAGGGGGATAATGAAGGAAAGAAGGGTAAGGGACTCCTCAAGGAATATTTATGAATATCTATGGACATGGACAATGGTGTGGGGATTGACTGCGAGTGTGGGGGGGGCTGGGTAGAAGAGGGCTTAGGGGGAAATATTGGAACTGTAATAAAATAACAATGTAAAATATCCTACAAAAAGTAGCAAGCAGAATATACATAAAGATACACACTGTTAGAGAATGAAAAACTAGTTTCCAATAGCAGCATGTTGGTTATCCCTGAGCTTTACTGGGTGCCCGCCAACACATCCACCTCCAGCAATACATGGTACATTTTCTCAGAAATTTCTCATCACGCTCATACCTGTGAATTCACCCTGTGGTACCTCTGCCTCAAGAAAGTTCACTCACTTTGCCTTGGGTATGAAATGCCACACAAAGTCAGAACTGCCCAGGTTCCATGCTGGCCTCACTGGCGTGCAGGCACAGGGAAAAGCCATGGGGCCTCACTTCCCCCGCCTGCGAGCTTATTGGGTTGTAGGTGAGCAATTTCCTGAGACAGAACAGAACCGGAAGGAGGCCGGCACTCTGCCTGCATCACTTCCGGGAGGGTCGTCTCACTGTCCTGCCCCAGGCAGAGAAGAAGAGATGCGTGAAATTGCTAGTACCATATCCTTAAAAACAAACAAGCAAACAAATAAACAAACAAACAAAAAGAAACTTATAGTGCTGTTTCTTTAACATTTAAATTGTTCTCTTCCATAGTATATTTTTTAAATATTTCGTTTAATATTACTGTAGTTGTATTTGCTTTATTTGTTGTAATTATATATATTTTTTCCTTTCTACTTTTGCTAGGGTTGGTTCATACTGGATTCATACTTATTTTAAAGTCCCCAATGGCATTCTTGTTCATGGTGCTTTAAATTTAAATTGTATGTTGGTTTGCCCAAATGACTTTCTAGTATGCTTACTATGTTTTGTATTACATTTCAAATTAATAGTACTTATTTTGTATTATTTGTATTCTGTTTGGATTTTTATTTGAAATAAGTTAGTTATATGCACATTTGAAAGCCTGGTTTAGTTGGGCTTTTTATTGTTAATTTACTTTTAAACTTAGTCTACTAAAGGTTCTTTTAATGGACTCAGAATGGTTATTTATACCACATTCTCTACCTGAGCTATTATCATTGTTATGATAATTCCTGTTTCATTGGATCATTCTTTTTAGAGTTTGCTGAAATGGTATCGTACTGGTTAAATCAGTAAGTGTTAATGAAGATTTATTGTTTATATAACAGGGTTCTTTAGAGGAATTTAAAGCTTTGCAAAATATTTTCAACTTTAAGCTACTGCTAATAGTACTCTGGAGAACTTTTTATTTTTTTAATTTTATAAATGACACAGTATGTTCTGTTGCACTTAACCCAGCCATTAGAATTTATGGATTTGCTTTCTAAATATAGTTCCACAATATATTGATTTGATATATCTTTAGAAAATTTGATTTAAGTGATGTGATTTCAAAGTCAAGATCAGTTCTTTTAAAATCTTATCTATAGAATAGTTGAATTGGGAGAGTTATTTCCTTTTAAAATATATATCCAGATAAGTACAGGAATAAAAATAAGTGGATATTGTTAAGTATATTATAAAACCTTCTGAAATCCAAATAACTAAATTTTACATTCATTGGTTGCATACCCATCCCTAGTAAAGTGAGAATCTCTATGCTATTTGGAAAATTTTTCAAGGTGTTAACTTTGAGTAGAACAACTTTATTCTCATTTTGGAACTGGGAAAAAGAATAAAATGGCTTTTGAACTGATTTTGTGAAAAGACACTTTAATTAATTTTATGTTTTTTTTTAAATTAGTATTAATACATTCATGTATTTCTTCCACTTTTTAACACATGCATACACATTACAGGAAGGAAAGAATCCAAAAAAAGAAAGAGAGTTGGACAAAGTCCTGGAAAGGGTGCAGTTGAGATTTTTCAAGCTCTGAGAACTGCTTCTGTCAACGCTCCTACATTAGTAAAAGCATACATCTTACCGAGGGCTGCACCTTGCTTGGTAAACCAGGATGGAGAACTTGACATGGATAGTGAGAAAGTGAAAAACGACTGTAGCTGCTCACTGCTGAAACTTGACAGCTTCAGCCATAGAGTTCCCAACTAAACGTAAACAACTTTCTTAGAATATTATCAATACTCAGACAAGGCCACTGTGTGACCACAAAAGAGAAAGACAGAGAAAAGGACATTTGGCAACCACAAATGTAGCTAAACATCTCCTTTTTCAGGAAAGCATGAGTAACAACTGCTCCGTTAGCAGTGACAATTCCAGCTCCACTTTGAATCATCTGCCCCCTAGTTAAATAATGGGAAAATAACCATGACTTGTTCCAGCTCCCTGACAGCTACCCATCCCACATTATCAACATGTCTCTAAATCTTCTTTAGACTTTCTCAACATAAATCCATATATGATCATAAGCTTCTCCTAACTCTGTTTTACAGACACATCAGTGTTTCTGTAATGTGTGTTCTCCTTTGCTGCAAGAAGCTAAATAAACCTCAATTTGTTTGAATACAGGTAAATGGTTGTCCTTGGTAGGTAGGCTTTGGCAATAGCGGCAGGAGTTGATCCTATCTAGTAAGGCTGGAATGAGATTATAAAGGCATACTAGAATGTGTAATGCCAAGAATATAGCCTTTGATCATTTCTACTATGGACAGTTTTTGGAAGATATAACACAGATAGAGGTACATTTCAGAAGTGTTTAAAACATCATTTTGGTGGTAGTTTGGAAGATAAATTGGTGTAGGGGCAATATCAAAAGGAATTGGGAGACAGTTTTAGCAATCTTGATGAGGTGATGAGGACCCCAAATAAAAACTGTCAGTATGAATAAAATAAAATGAGGAAAAGTACAAAGATTTGTAACTGATTCTAGAAAAGCATGTGGAGGGAACAGCCTTAGGGAGGGTTGAATAAGTTGGAGTTGCTTGTGAGACCAAAGTTTGATAATAATTCAGGTAGCAACTCAGTTCATTGATCTAACACTCAGAAAAAATGTTTGAGTTGGAAATATAGATTTGGTTTCTAACAGCAGAGAAATGACAATTACAACTATTTAATTTTTACATGATGTTTACCACATTTTGCCAGGCATAATGTGCACTTTTTTGCCGAAATTTTTGAGGGAAAGATAAGGATATGCATTATAAGTGGGTAGTATTAATTCTGTATCTATACAAGTGTTTTTAATTCTTTTATTTAAGCTTATGCATTAAAAGTGTAACTCTAGAAAGCAATAATGATATTAGTATGCAAAATAATACCCTGGGATGTAATAATCAGTTTTGTTTCTAAATATAAATAAATAAAACATTGAATTAAAAAATTAAAGTGAAAGATTTTTCCTGAAAGTTTGGGCCAAAAGCATGGGGGCACATTATATATGGGAGCATATTATACATGGCAAAATATGATAGTTATGCCTTTCGTGAATTAAACCCGAAGGCTGTGCTATCCTATCAATAGTTTTTGCTGTCTTCTGCTAGCAACTAATCAATGCATTTCAATTGTAAAATATCAAATGAAATAGTATAGAATAATTTGTACATGTTTTAAGAAGAAGGCAAGTAACTAGATTCAGACAATTCATAAATACATCTCAGCTATGAGGTAAGATAATAGACATCCTCTCCTGTTCATGAATCAGGCTGTCAAGCAGGAAATTGCTCAGCTAATTTCTCAGGTCCAGCCAAACCCATGACCATGGTGGAGATCAGATTAATAGATTCATGAGTGGAGGATTTTCTTTCCTCCTCTTTGGGGAGGAATAATAGTTGATAATTCCTAAAAGGTAGCTATTGGAAAGACAATTTAGGTAATCCATAGTCAGAGGATTTTTAGTAATTATTCATTTCCACATTCATTTCACTTCAAATGTTTTTTTCAATACATCCAAAATCTTGAACGCAACATGAATCCTTTCAGAATAAAACATTCTTAGTTCATAATTAGGCAAAGCCTTTTTTAAAGCAGGGTTTTATTGTTGTTTGTTTTTGTCTGGGGACAAAAACCTGTAGACAGTGAAAAATTATTGTTTGATTTTGCCCTTATTTTTTAATCACAACTTTGGATAATACGAGAGAGTATTTTGTATGCATAACAATATTGGACACAGTTCTTGCAGTAGACACTGTGTTATATACCTTACATATACTGTCAAATTTAATCATCATCACAATAGCTAATAGATAATGGGATTGTCTCCCAAGATAGAACTCTTAAGTACTGCATTTTTATTTACATAAATTGTTTTCCTCTGGTGAGAAAAGCAAATGCGAATGACCAAATCATTATACTGTCCAGAAAGTATCCAGCCACATACTATGAAAAACAAGCATTTATTGGGGAAGAAACAAGATACACAAAACATTGTGCATACGACAATGACACCTCAGTCCCCTTCAAAGTAGACACCGTGGGACCTCCTTTGTAGGCGCAGTTTTCCCAGTTGTCATCAGCTGCCCTGTCATATTTTCCTTAATCTCATCGAGGGCCTGAAATCACTTCCCTTTCAAAGGTGATTTTAGTTTTGGGAAGAGCCAGAAGTCACAGGGTGTCATATCTGGGCTGAGTAGGGGGGTGAGTCACTTGTGTGACTTGATGTTTCACAAAAAAAAACTCTGCACGAGATGGTAATACATGAGTGGGCCTGTTGTCATGTTGAAGCTGCCAGTCACCAGTTGCCCATATATGTGGCCTTCTATAATTTCTGCAGATTTGTGTTCAAGCTTAATGCAAAATTTAATGCACATTTGTTGCTCTACTCACTGATTTTGAATGCAAAGGCCACACAGTACACATGCTCACCCAATAGCATCTACCACCCCAACTGACGGTACAGTGAAATTGTTATTGTTCATGCACGTGCATTCTAGTCCACTCTCCTTGGCTGCCAGGTTACATCGATGTGCAAACCATTCTCGTTATATTAACAATGGCTGGACTATATCTGGACAGACCTCTTACTTTTCTTTTTTGATAGCAATTTATATCACAATTTGCTTCCTATTTTTGATTCATCACAAAATAGAATCACTCTCTGCCAAATTTTATATTGGGTATAAATTAATCTCTCACATTTTACATAGTATTGTGCTTTAAATTAAGAAATTCTCTCATTGTCTTTTATAATCACTCCCCCTTTTAGGTATATTCTCTTGAACAACGAAAGGCTCTAACATGGATGTGTTGATCTTTTCATTTTCTGCTGTTAAGTTAGTTTTAACCTCTATAGCAGGAGGAAAATTCTCTTTGATGTTTCACTTTGTACCTTGCTTCTCCTTAGGCCACATTTGGCACCCAGCCTATGAACCTTGGTTTGTGATTTAACAGTTTCCTGGACTCTACATTACTTATACTAAATCAAAGTCTTTGGGCATGAGGCCTGTAAAAATGTGAAGTTTATCAAGGATTCCAAGCAAGTTTTATGCGTACTATAGATTAACAACCACAGCTCTAGGGAGAAATGATTGGACATAACTTTCCAGAATTTTTTATCCAACTGTGAATCTTTATGTGATGGAAATAATATATAATTTGTTTATTTGTTTTTATTTCCTCTGAAATTACAAGTAATACATTATCATTCCATAGTCCTTATAATTTTTGTAAGATATTTTTAGTATCACGTAATTGGTATATTTGTATAATTATACATATAAAACTAATTTGTGCAAAGATGCATTTTATTTAACATATTATGCAGTGTTAGAATTTGCAAAATGAATTACCGCTTTTAAAGAAGAACAAAGACTCATAGCCATAAACACAGAGGATAAAAGTTTTATTCTGAAAGGATGAAGGAGAAGAAAGCAGGCAGTTCTTATATCATCAAAAAAAGGTTTTTTTTTTTCCTTTATTTTATTGCTAGTACAACTGAAAAGGGGGAAAAAAAGGTAATACAATTACATAAACTAAGGCATCCTGATTCAGTTTATTGATTTCCTTAGAAGAAAAATAAATAATTACTCTTGCTACTTTTAAAGCTAATATAAACATGAAATTATTTGGTGAGATTTTTGCCTTTTTTTCCAAGCAATACTGTAATTGCTTTCCACAGAACACTGCTCAACATCTTGGCTTCATGTCAAAGTGCCCAGTGAGGTTGCTATTGGCCCCAAATTCAGAATGGTCCTCACAGTTGGGATTTAATACTCTGTAGTTGCCATTTTGAAATGTAGTTCTTGAATGTAATTCTTAATTACATTCTCTTTGAATTTTATTCACAAGTGATGTCTATGTAGATAATGAACAATGTCTGGGGCTTGGAGTCTGCGCTCCAAGGGCCTGCCTCCTGCTACCTCTCTACCTCCCCTAGCAGGTTCCTAGCTACCTGTTTCCCTGGCCCAGAGGATCCCAGATTCTGTCTAATTGCCCCTCTGCTCTCAGCCCCTGACATCTTGGGTAGGTCATGACAATGGCAGGCCCTGTCTTGGGCTGGAATTATCAAAATGTATTTGGTGGGTGACTCAGTGGAGTTGAACCTCTTTTACCACCTCATTAGGTATTAAAGGTAACTAAATGTTACAGGTTGTTTCTAAACATCTGTTTTATAACCATCAACTTTTTCCTCATATTTGTACAGAATTCTAAGATCTAGTCATTGTCTCCCTGGATTCTGCAGTGGCCTAGCTGGTTTCTGGCCAGTTCTCTTTCTTCTGTCCAGTCATTCCAGGCTCCAGGATTAAGTTCTCTTTCTCCCAGCAAGCCATTTGATTTCACTCTCTTTCTCTATCTCTGTCTCTCTCTATATCAATATATCTCTATCTTTCTCCTTATAATTCTTTGTTTTGTAGCAGTATGTGTTATATGGAAGCACATTCCTTTGTGGAAGCAATAATTTACAACTTGAGTTTTAATGAAATGTAGTTGTGAACTGGAAATAAACTGTGAATAACATCACTACTATAGGGTTTTAAAGATATTTTAGTTTTCAGGAAATATATTTATGCTATCAAGAAAGTATTTGATTTTAATAGTTTATTTATAAATTATAATAGTACAATAAATATTTCCATACAGTTACTGCAGAAGATGTAACTTCTTAAAGTTGATATGTGTCAGAATTTCTTAATCAAAATTCTAGTAAGCTGAATCAATTTTTCAGAACATGGAAATATTTTTCTCAGATGTTTCATTTTAATGAAAAAAATCTGTGCTCCCAATTTTTCCAGCTAGTTTTCTCCTCCCCTACTCAACTTGGCTGAATCCAAATATCCTGGAAGTAGACCATTTTATAATGAGAGAATAAATTTTACTTTTAGAATTCAAATGTAAATTTTTATGTTATTTCATTTTGATCATTTTTATATAGAGGTTTTTGTTTTGTTTTGTTTTGTTTTCTGCACAGTGTAGATGGTACTTCACATCCAACTTGATGTGAGGAAGTAAGTAGGCATAAGCAAGCATAGTGAAGTAAAAGGATGAAAGGAATGAAAAGGGAGAATAAAAAAATAAAGAATTTTCATGGGGAATAATGAGAGAAAAAGGCTATAAATCACCATCAGCACATTCTGTTGGATAACAAGTTACCTAATTTCTTAGCTTGAATCTGTGTATATAGACAAAGGTCAAATCCAGATTAAATCACCAAACTAAAATCTACACCGAATTTCTAATGCTTATATTTTCTTTAAATACTTATCCATTACTCAAAATGGATTACTCAAAATGATCTATTTCAGATAAGTTACTACCCTATTAAGTTATATTTTTATTTGTGACTAACAGTCCAGCTCTTTCAGCATTTTGATGTATAGAATGGCTACTGGGAAATAAACTTAATCATTTGAAAAGTAAAATTATTAAACTAGGATTTTTTTCAACTACTCCTAAGAATTGTTAAAAATGAATATTCATTTGCTGACCAGTCATTACTGTTTGTTTACCTTCTTCTTTGTATTTCTCCAGAGATGGCAGAGAATTTATAAACTTTGAAGATATACCAAATCCCAAGAAAGTTGTAAACAAATACTAGAGTATTTGCAGCTCAAATGTGTAAGCAGAGCTATTGAAAAGTGCCAAATAGGATAATGGAACAATTAAAATTAATATGTGTGTAGTGCTCACTCTGTGTGAGGCTTTGTACCAGGCATCAGAGATGAAAAGGTGAATGAGAAGCAGTAGAGTCTGGCTGCTAGATTGGAATGAAATGAAGTTAATAGGGGAAATTGTAATTGGAATCAACTCTCCCATATATTCTGGGGTAAAGGAGAAAAAAGTGGGGGATGAGGTTACTATAATTTCATTTATTGAGCATATAAAACATACAATAATAATTCCTAATGTGTTTAGATTTTTCAGTGGGTGCCAGTAGCTTAGTTAAGAGTATTAAGTTAATTATTTCACTTAAGCCACAGGAAATAAAGACTGTCCTTATCCCTCCATTCCAGATTTTTGCCCTGAGGCTCAGAGAGCTAACTCTCTAAATTTACACAGGTATTAGTGACAGACTAATCCCAGAGGCAGTGCTCTTAATAGCTACACTGCAATCTAAGAGTTTGGTGTGAGAAAAATAGTGAGGGAATTCAAACCATAGTAACGTTATCAGGTTCACAAAAGTTGTGTAAGAAAATAATGCTATTAAAAGTAACATCTACATGATTTAAAATTACATGTTTTTTTCTCTACTAAACCAAAGCTGCCCCCTGATAATATTAAAGTGGAAGTGTGGGGTGATGAGCAAAAACTAGAACTGAGTGCCTATAAAGTAGACTGGGCACCAGAGTGAGAAATCAGTGGGAGGCTGTATAATTTCTAGTTATGCAAGCTGTATCTTTTTATATTACTGTTTGACACCTTTTCTACATTTCAATTTGCATGAATTTTGGAAGAATTAATTTAATGAAAAACTATATTTAATCTTTCAGAAGAAGAAAACAATATTTATTTTTATTTCCCCATACAAATATCACAGACTCTACAGTAGCTAGAATAAAAATGAATACTCTAAATAAATAACACTGTAAATCTCTCAAGAGATATGAGTTCTTTAGATCTTTAAGGCAAATAGTGTGGTTTCCAGAATTTATGATGTATAGTTATACTACACTTGGAGAGAGGTAACTCATTTTCCTCCTAAACATTGGGTGAACTTAACACTTTATGTGTTGATACTTCTGATACTGCCCTGACACATTAACAGGAGATATTTGTTGGAGTATTGGCTATCACACATCTGTGGGACTTAATTAAATAGAATTAAATATTTAATTACATTTTGTAGCCTTAGGTTAAGATGTTTTCGGAGATATAGTGCTCAGTATTTATTCTGTTAATGATAATACTAACACTATTATTCTCTTTCAATTTTATATTTTGAAAGGTATCCGAACTAAAAATTAAAATGTAAATATGTTCTCTTCTAATTTTTCTAATATTTAATAATAATTTTTAAACAAACCTATTATAGACAAAATAATTATAATATTTTAAGTCACTGAAATATAATAATGATATTTATTGATTGCTTCCTATTTGCTCTGTTTAAAATCTTTGCATGCATTATCCCACTTAAGCATTTTTTAGGTGTCGCTGTTGTTAACCCTATTTTACAAGTACTATTCTGTGGCTTAGAGAGTTTAATAATTACCCAAAACCGCAGAGAGAGTTTGAATTGGAACTGGTTACATAGACTCCATGCTCACTGTTATCATATTCACTTTTAATTTTTTTAATGTGGTATATTTCTTAGCCAGATTATGTTCTTTTCTATGAAACTTTATTACCTAAATAATTCAGAATGTCAATGTAATGACTACATTTCTTTTTACAGTCACAGAGTGGTATTGTAATAACAGAACAGCAGTAATTGTATTTGTTGCTCCAAAAACAACTAAAGATGAAAAAAAAAAAAAAACTTCACTGTTCACCAACAGGAAATGTTTTAAATTCCCACAGAATTCCATACTCTCATACTCTACCAGGCAAGGCAAATACCTATTTAATATATCAGGCCAGTTCTGCTTAAAGACTTACTCAGCAACATGTTAAATATGTATCTATCTGACATAGCTTTTCATTTGAATGTTTCCTTTTACGAAGAAGTTAAATTACTTATGGACAGTAAATACTGTACGTTGGAACCAAGTTTGCATCATAATCTTGATCTTCTTCCTCCTACTATTTCCCTTATCTATTCTATCTTTCCCCTAGTGTTTTCACTTCTACTTTCAACCCTGGTTATTTTGTTTATTTCCACGTAAGATTTTCCTGTAGTTTGTTATGTAGTAAAATCGTTTTCATATTTTTCCTTTGTTTTAGTGGACTCTTTGTACAATAAGGATGCTACTTGTTTACAGCAATATTTTTATGTTTTCTAGGTTTTTTTTTTTAATACAGTCCTTGGCTAAGTTCAGATGCTTTCCTTTGGCTTGGAGGTGATAACAAAAAGAAAAGAAAATGTTGGACAATGCTTATAGGGTGCCCTGGGGTCCTTGTATTCCATTTGTTTCCTTTTAAGAAGGAATACAGACTTTCACTTCTCTTTTTTGGTAGCCCTTAACCACTTTTGATTTCAGCTTATTTTTCTTAAGAAGTCCTGGTCCTCCAAAATGCATATCATTATGACATTTGTCTCTTGGTTACTTAGTATATCTCTTTGGTCCCTCTATCTACCTACATATCTACCTACCATCTATCCTTTTTTTTTCCCCCCTGACTGCCCAACTTTCACTTCTGGCGCTGTCTACATGGAACTCTGTTTATTGCCTAGAATATATTTTGATAAGTGTTTTTAGAAAAAAATTATAATATTGGCATTCCTTTGAGCTCTTGCATATCTGAGAACAACTTTCAGTTGCCTATTAAGTAAAAGACAAATTGGATAACTAAATACATTTCAGGCCCATTTAGTTTACTATAAAACTTGATAATTATTCATTATATTATGGGATTCAACATTATAGAGAATAATTCTGTAAATCACCTAATTATAATCCTCTTCGTTATTATTATTATTTATTTGCTTTAGTGTTTGTAAGATTCTTTACTTTTCAAATACCAAGGAAAAAATTTTAAGAAAACAAAAACAAACCAAAAGGAGAAAAAAAATTACAAGATATCGTATCTAGCTACCAGCATTTCTTCAGATTAAGAAAGGGTTTATTACTATAACTTTCAATCTTCTTTCTATTACTCTCTTCTTACCGTTCTTATCCACATATAGAAGATGCAGTATCTAAATGTTATAACATCTTTTTACTTCAATTTACCTTTTTGTCCTTTGTTTAAAATGTCTCAATATTTATTTTATTATTATTTCTTAAATTTTCTGTATTTTACTCCTAGGACATTTGTAATATTAATTACTTTATCATTTCTGTTTTCTCCCAGTCTTTCCTTATTTCTTTAGATAAGTAAAAATAAAGAGGTGGGTTGGTATAGATATAGTAATAGTTATAGATGACTATGCATATGAATGTATAATAGATATGGATAAAGATCATTCTTCCTTGATCTCAAATGTAGTTTATTAAAGTTCATAATTAGAGACAAGAGAATATAAAGGTTGATATCTGATATCTCTTTCCCATAATAAATATTTTTTAATAATCTTTTCCTCTTGTCTGTTAAATTTATTAATTTTATTAGTTAATTTGTTAATTAACTAATTAAAAATTTGTTAATTTTATAGTTTCATTCCGTGCAAATCCTTTTTACATATTCTTATGTTGGAGGGTTTTCTATTAACACATTCTTGTTTGAGAACAGAAGTTGATCTGTGGTGTATTCTTCAAAATGTTTTGCAAAATTTCTATAGGATAAATATCTCTTAACCAGGACAATGTTAGATTCTTCCTCTAAGAATTTAATTTAGAGGAATGGCTAATGAAATATTATGTTATCAGTTCAGTGATTTGTGTCATAGAGTAGGTGGGAGAAAGCTAAGGCTGAATTCAGCAGCTAATTGCCTCCTCATTCATATTATTTTTGTTTGTTTAATAACACCTATCCCAAGGCCCAACTCTAATTATCAGTGTTTTTGTGGCTCCTTTGGGCTTTTTTTAGCCTTAAAAGCACTGCTTTTTTTTTTTTTTTTTGTAGCTGAAATTTTTTCTAGAATCAATAAATATTAAATCATTTAAAAAATGATTTGATATTAGAAAGATATTTCTCATGAGTTTTCTTTATCCCACAGATGAAGACCTCTAAATTGCTTTAACTAGGCCTGCATTTGAGTATTATGTGAAGCTACTTGTCAGTGAAGTTTGTGCCCTCTCTATTACTCACAGATATGTGTGGTAAGGAAAGTTTTACTAGGGCTCTACTACTGCCACTTATTTTTTTCTTTTTTTTTTTAGCAGCATCATACTGCTACCATTGGAAAAGTGATGCATTACTCAAGAAGTCCCTTTCAATCATTCATTATTTGCATTACATGGAGCACAAAAGCTTCAAAAATATTGAATTATAAGATTAAGAAAACTTATTTGGACATCTCAGAAACAACTGATCAAAATTTTCTTTTATTTTGAAGGCATATGAAATACATGCTCATATTTACAAGTGCTCAGAAATATTCCTCTGGGGGAAGAAACAAAAACAAAAAAAAAAACTTGAAGACACACTCCAGGAGAAAGAGATATGATTGAAAACTAAATAATCAAGAATGTACAATATCAGGAATATTTTTTGAATTATAAATTAAGGTTTTTACAACCTCATGCTACTCTGCTCCTAGTTTAAAAAAACATATTAAGTGGATATAATATAATTGAATATATATGAAGATTTTGAGTGAGGAATTAATAATGTATGAAACCACCAGTGTGTAATAGGAATTTCCAAATGTGTGGCTGACATTGACTAGGAAGAGAAGAATGAATGAAAAGAGAAAAAAAAAAAATCAGGACTTAGCCTTGAGAAAGCCCAACATTAAATGTGGATAGTCAGGCGGAAGAGTCAGCAAAGTGGCCTGAGGAGAGTAGTCAGAAAGGGAATGATAGAAGCACATGGTTCTACAGAGGCCAAGGGAGAATCGTCTTTCAGGGAGAACGTCAGCCTACCAAAGTCCACTGATGATTAACGAAAAAGGACCTGGTTGGCTGTGATAAAGGACATGGAACATTAATGTATACTCAGAGAAATACTTATTATCTTTGTCAACATAAAATTCTCTGGTGACTTTTGTGATTGTAGTTCTAGTGATCTGTTGAGGAGTTAGAAATAAATCACAATAGACTGAAGAAGAATAGGGAAAGAGGGAATGGTATAAGACTTCCAGAAATTTGGTAATAAAGTAGAGAAGAAAAATAAGTTAGTAACTAGAGGGGTGGGGGGCTTAAAAGGACTTTTTTAAAATTGCAAATATTTAGATTATGTGTAACAGCAGAAACAAAATACAGAAGACAAGAATTTTAGACAGTTATGAGATTTACATTAGGTAAGGAAAAACTGTATAAGAAGAATGAAAACAGATATTAATAACCTAAAATACATACAAGGGATGATATATATATATACAATGTCTGTTTAGAAAAAGTCCAGCCACTGACATAATGAGAATAATTTGTGTGACATAGATGTAACCTGACAGCCAAAGAAAGTGGACTGGAATGTACATGTGTGAATAATGATGACTCCATTGTTCTAATCAGTGGGGGCGGTGGATGCCATTGGGTGAGCATGTGTACTGTGTGGACTTCAAATTAAAAATTACTGAGAGAGCAGAACAATGAATTTGCATCAAATTTTGCATTAAGCTTGAACATTCTTCTGCGTGATCCAGTCGAATGATTCAGAAGGCTTCTGAGGATGATGCAGAGAGTGCAGTGCAAATAAAAGTTTGGCACAAACACTTCAAAGATGGTCGAGAATCTGCTGAAAGTGATCCACATTATGGAAGGCCTGAAGCAGGCAGAACACCTGAGAATGCTGAACGTGTATAGGCTGCAAACAACAAAGACTTCTGGCTTTTCCCAAAACTAAAATCACTTTTGAAAAGGAAAAGATTTCAGACCATCGATGAGATTCAGGAAAATACAACGGGAGAGCTGATATCGATTCCAACAAAGGATTTTGCAGTGTTTTAAACCATGGAAGAGTTGCTCGGAAAACTGTGTGAGGTGCCAAGGTGCCTACTTTGAAGGGTACCAAGGCATCATTGTTCTATGTATAATGTTCCTTGTATCTTCTTCAATAAAGTTTTTCATTTTTCATATTACATGTCTGTATACTTTATGCACAGACAACATATATAAATGTATATGACATTAAATTGCTTGTTTTTACTGATATTTCCAAATCTACTGTGTACCTTTTGCATTTATAATTCCGAATTATGTAATGTATTATAAAGTATACAAACATTTATTTATAAAAAGTTATAAATAAAAGCATTTGAAAGAAATGTCAAATACTGTTAGGAAGTCAAACTGTTGGTGGTTTTGTGTTTTTGTCTTTTAGAGATTTTATACAATAAATGTATAGTACATTTTTTTTAAATAAATAACCCTTTATTTGTTAACATAATTATTATGATGGAAATGCTTTAGTTTCCAAAACCAAAATATTAATTAGAAGAGTAACATTGTTTCATGCATTTACAAATCTTTTTTTTTCTTTTTTTTAATTTACTTTTTAAATACATTTGTCTCTGCCTCGCCCCCACCTCTTTCCCTTGCCCCCTCCCACCTTCCCTCCCTCAGCTCTTCCCCTTTGGTTTTGTCCATGAGTCCTTGCTTTATGTTCCTTGACTTTCCCCTTCCCTTCCCTTTCCCTGCCCCCCACTTCCCTCTTGTCTCTGTTGATTTCTTTTCCTTTCAGTGTTGCTGGTCATATTTTCCTTGCATCTTTGCATTGTTGGTTAGGTTCCGCTTATAGGTGAGATCATATGGTATTTGTCTTTCGCCCCCTGGCTTATTTCGCTTAGCATGATGCTCTCCAGTTCTATCCATGCTGTCGCAAAGTTTAGTACTTCTTTTTTTCTTTCTGCTGTGTAGTACTCCATTGTGTATATGTACCATAATTTTTTGATCCAATCATCTACTAATGGGCATTTAGGTTGCTTCCAAGACTTGGCTATTGTAAATTGTGCTGCTATGAGCATTGGGGTGCATAGGTTCTTTTGTATTGGCGTTTTGGTGTTCTCAGGGTATAGTCCCAGCAGTGGAATCGCTGGATCAAAAGGCAGTTCCATTTTCAGCTTTCTGAGGAAATTCCACACTGCTTTCCATAGTGGCTGCACCAGTCTGCATTCCCACCAACAGTGGACTAGGGTTCCCTTTTCTCCACAGCCTCGCCAGCACCTGTTGTTTGTGGATCTGTTTATGATGGCCATTCTGACCGGTGTGAGGTGGTACCTCATGGTGGTTTTTCTCTGATGCATTTCTCTGCATTTCTCTGATGGCTAGTGATGCTGAGCATCCTTTCAAATGCCTCTGGGACCTCTGTATATCCTCCTTAGAAAAGCATCTGCCCAGGTCCTTTGCCCATTTTTTGATTGAATCGTTTGTCTTCTTGGAGTAAAGTCGAGTGAGTTCTTTATATATCTTGGAGATCAAACCTCTATCTGATGTATTATTAGCAAATATATTTTCCCATACGGTTGGCTCCCTTTTCATTTTGCTGATGTTTTCTTTTGCCGTGCAGAAGCTTCTTATTTTGATGAGGTCCCACTTGTTTATTCTTTCCTTTATGTCCCTTGCTTTAGGAGACATATCAGTGAAAAAATTGCTGCGTGGGATATCTGAGAGTTTCCTGCCAATGTTCTCCTCGAGGACTTTGATGGTGTTGCGACTTATATTTAAGTCTTTTATCCATCTTGAGTTTATTTTTGTGTATGGTGTCAGCTGATGATCCAATTTCAATTTTTTGCATGTAGCCGTCCAGCTCTCCCAACACCATTTGTTGAAGAGGCTATTATTGCTCCATTTTATGCTTCTGCCCCCTTTGTCAAAATTAGATGTCCATAGAGACCTGGGCTTATTTCTGGGCTTTCTATTCTGTTTCATTGGTCTATGGGTCTGTTTTTGTGCCAGTACCAGATTGTTTTGAGTATGGTGGCTTTGTAGTAGAGTTTGATGTCCGGTATTGTGATCCCTCCTACTTTGTCTTTCTTTCTCAAAATTGCTGCGGCTATTCGGGGTCATTTATGGTTCCATATAAATTTTTCAAATGTCTGTTCTATTTCTGTGAAATACGTCATTGGTATCTTAATAGGGATTGCGTTGAATCTATAAATTGCTTTGGGTAGTATGGACATTTTGAGGATATTAATTCTTCCAATCCATGAGCACAGTATATGCTTCCATTTATTTGTGTCTTCCTTAATTTCTTTTTTCAATGTTGTATAGTTTTCTGCATACAGATCTTTTGTGTCTTTGGTTAAATTTATCCCTAGGTACTTTATCTTTTTTCGTGCTATATTGAATGGTATATTTTTTCTGATTTCTTCTTCTTCTATTGCATTGCTGGTGTACAAAAACGCCTTTGATTTCTGAATGTTGACTTTGTATCCTGCTGTTTTGCCAAATTCATTTATTAGGTTGAGTAGTTTTTTGGTAGAGTCTACAGGGTTCTATGTACACTATCATGTCATCTGCAAACAATGATAGTTTTACTTCCTCCTTTCCTATTTGGATGCCTTTTATCTCTTTCTCTTGTCTGACCGCTGTGGCTAGGACTTCCAATACAATGTTGAAAAGAAGCGGTGAAAGCGGACATCCTTGTCGTGTTCCCGATCTTAGTGGGAAAGCTTTCAATTTTTGCCCGTTGAGTATGATATTAGCTGTAGGTTTTTCATATATGGCCTTTATTACGTTGAGGAATGCCCCATTTATTCCCATTTTGCTGAGTGTTTTGATCATAAATGGGTGCTGTACCTTGTCAAATGCTTTTTCTGCATCTATCGAGATGATCATGTGGTTTTTTTCTTTTCTTTGATATATGTGGTGTATCACGTTTACTGATTTGCATATATTGAACCATCCCTGCATCCCTGGGGTGAATCCCACTTGATCGTGGTGGATAATCTTTTTAATGTATTGCTGGATGCAGTTTGCCAATATTTTGGTGAGGATTTTAGCATCTATGTTCATCAGCGAAATTGGCCTGTAGTTTTCTTTCTATGTAGAGTCTTTATCTGGTTTTGGGATCAGGGTGATGCTGGCCTCATAGAAGGAGTCTGGGAGTCTTCCCTCCTTTTGGATTTTTTGGAATAGTCTGAGAAGGACAGGGGTTAGCTCTTCCTTAAATGTTTTGTAAAATTCTCCTGGGAAACCGTCTGGCCCTGGGCTTTTGTGTGCTGGCAGTTTCTTGATGACTGCTTCAATGTCCCCAGCTGTTATCGGTTTGTTCAAGCTTTCTGTTTGTTCCTCCTTCAGTGTTGGAAGATTATACTTTTCTAAAAATTTGTCCATTGCATCAAGATTTTCAAATTTCTTGGCATATAATTATTCATAGTAGTTTCTGACAATCCTTTGTATATCTGTGGTATCAGTTGTTATTTCTCCTCTTTCATTTCTGATATTATTAATTTGGGTCCTCTCCCTTTTATTCTTGATGAGTCTGCTTAAAGGCTTGTCAATTTTATTTATCTTCTCAAAGAACCAGCTTCTGGATTGGTTGATCCTCTGAATTGTTCTTTTTCTTTCTATGTCATTCAGTTCTGCTCTAATCTTGACTATATCCTTCCTTCTACTTGCTCTGGGATTTATTTGTTGTTGTTTCTCCAGTTCTTGAAGTTGTAGTGTTAGGTCTTTTATTTGAAATGTTTCTATCTTTTTAAGGTAAGCCTGTATTGCTATGAACTTCCCTCTCAGGACTGCCTTTGCTGTGTCCCATAGGTTTTGGACAGTTGTCTGTTCATTTTCATTTGTTTCCAGAAATTTTTTGATTTCTTCTCTTATCTCATTATTGACCCATTCATTGTTTAATAGTCTACTGTTCAGTCTCCATGAGTTTGCAAGTTTTTGAAGTTTCTCTTTGAGGTTGATTTCCAGTTTCAAGCCCTTGTGGTCTGAGAAAAAGTTTGGTATGATTTCAATTTTCCTGAATTTGCTGAGGCTTGCTTTGTGTCCTATCATGCGGTCTATCTTTGAAAAACTGCCATGAGCATTTGAAAAGAATGTGTATTTTTCTTCTTTGGGATGTAAGGTTCTATATATGTCAGTTAAGTCTCTTTGATTCAGTGTGTCATTCAGCGCCACGATATGTTTATTAATGTTTTGTTTGGAAGATCTGTCCATTTTGGACAGTGGGGTGTTGAAATCCCCTACTATCAGTGTGTTGCTGTCTATATCTTTTTTGAAGTCATCCAACAATTTCCTTATAAACTTGGGGGCTTCTATATTGGGAGCATATAAGTTTACAATGTTGATGTCTTCTTGATAGATTCTTCCTTTAAGTATGATAAAGTGCCCCTCTGGGTCTCTCTTTATGGCCTTTGCTTTGAAATCTACTTTGTCTGATACAAGTATGGCAACGCCAGCCTTTTTCTCATGTCCATTTACTTGGAATATTGTTTTCCATCTTTTTACTTTCAATCTGTGTAGGTCTTTTGCTCTGAGGTGGGTCTATTGTAGGCAGCATATGTGTGGGTCCTGTTTTCTTATCCATTCAGCTACCCTGTGTCTTTTGATTGGGGCATTTAGTCCATTCACATTGAGAGATATTACTGATAGAAACTTACTCATCTTTTCTCTTTGTACCTGTGTTCCTCTCTGTCTCATTCTTGTCCTTCATCTGCTTAAACCAGTCCCCTTAGCATATCTTGGAGTGCTGGTTTGGTAGAGATGTATTCTTTTAGCTTTCTTTTGACTGGGAAACTCCGTATTTCCCCTTTTATTTTAATGGAGAGCCTAGCTGGGTAGAGCAGCCTTGGCTGTAGGCCCTTGCTTTTCATGACTTGGAATAATTGTTGCCATTCCCTTCTGGATTGTAGTGTTTCTGTTGAGAAGTCAGCTCCTAGGCGTATCGGGGCCCCCTTGTATGTTACTTTCTCCTTCTCCCTTGCTGCCTTGAGGATTCTCTCTTTGCCTTTGACATTTGCCATTTTAATGATGATGTGTCTTGGAGTGGACCTCCTTGGGTCCCTCTTGAGTGGGGTCCTCTGTGCCTCCTGGATCCATGAGAGCCTTTCTCTCCTCAAATTAGGGAAATTTTCCACCATTACTTTTTCGAGGAGGTTCTCTATCCCTTGCTCCTCTTCTTCTCCTTCTGGTATCCCTATTATACAGATATTATTGCGTTTCAGGTTGTCCTGCATTTCCCTAAATGCTTCTTCATTCTTTTTGAGTCGTTTTTCTATTTCTTGTTCTTTCTGGGAGCTTTTTTCTACCTTGTCCTCCATCTCACTGATTCGATCCTCAACTTCATCCAGCCTGCTTTGGATTCCTTCTACTGTGTTCTTCAATTCAGAAATGGTATTCTTCATATCCTCTTGTGTCTTCTTGATAGTTTCTATGTCCTTTTCCAGGCTGATGTAGTTTGCTGTAAGATCCTGATAGTTTCTCTGCAGTTTCTCATAGTTCTCTTTGAGCTGGCTGAGCTCATTGAGCTTCCTTAGAACCATTGTTTTGAATTCCATATCTGATAATTCCCTTGCCTCTCTTTCATTTAGCTCTCTCTGTGGGGAGTCCCCTTTTCCACTCATTTGAGGGGAACTTCTTTTTCTTCCCATATTTGTGTCTGTTAAGTATTTTTGTCCTTTACTTTTCTTTCTGGGCTTGCCTCTGATGATGTCAGTTGTTGACCCTATAGGGCCTTGGGTTGTTTGTTTGAGCCTTTCAGGAGTCTAATGCCTGTGTCTGACTCCTGCTTGGAGCAGCTCTGTGTCCCCTTCGGTCAGGGCTGAGCTATTTTTTGGGATCGCTCTGCGCTCTCAAGCGGGCTCCTTGAGCGCGTTCCCAGCGCGGCAGGGTCCCCCATCTGCCTGGGCTCGCATGTGCTTGCCCCAGACCAGGGGGCTTATTCGCGACCTCCCGTCCTCATCTGGCCTCCCTGACACGCGAGCTTCGCGGCACTGGTCAGTTTAGGGTCTTCTATTGTGTGTTTTCCCTGCTTTTGGCTCTTTGGGTGCGTTGCTTGCCCTCGCCAAATGGGGACTACGGAAATGGGAGGAAATCAGCTCTAGGACTCTCTGGTTAATCCTGTTTCTGGTCTCTCCTCCAGGGACTCTGGGCAGCTCTACTTATTTTGTGGGCTGCTCCGCAATCGCGGCGGGTAGGTCAATTTACGCCTGCCCTTGCCCCTCTGTGCACTCCCTCGCAGGCCTTATGGGTGTCAGTCTGTGTGAGGCCTTGCCGGCAGGTGCAAGCATTCGCCAGCCCGCGTGGGTCACACACACGCTCTCCAACCCTCGCCGGTCACTCGGCGCAAGTGTGCGCGCCTGCTCTGGGTGTTTTGGGGGTGTCTATGTTTGCTTTTCAGCTTTTGGCTCTTTGGGGGTGTGGCCTCTTCCCACGCAATGGAGACTACGGCAAGGAGAAGGAGTCGGGACTCCCTGGTTCCTCCTCCTGTTCTTTCCCCAATGCCTCCGCTTTTAGTCTCCCCTCAGGGGCCTCTGGGCAGTTCTGTGACCCCTTTGGCCAAGGATCCTCCCCCTGTGCAGACCTCGTTTCAATCGCAGGCTGTCTGGTTCATGCGCACCCTGCTTCTGCCTCTTTGGGGTCGTGCCTTTCCAGCCCACAATGGAGACTACCGAACGGGGAGGGAGTCGGGACTCCCCGGTTCCTTCTCCCCTTCTTTCCCCAATGCCTCCGTCTCCAGTCTCTCCTCAAGGCTCTCCCGGCCAGTCTGCACTCAGCCCCGTAGCTCACAGGCGTACAAGCTGTGTGCGGAGCGCACAAAAGGCAGGGTAATTGATTCCCTTATGCCTGAGGGAGATGGTAGCTGCAGAGTGCGAAGTGCGTTATCACCTGGGCTCCACCGGCCGCAGAGTCAGTTCTCTTCACAAAGTTTTCCTCACCAGTCTTTTCCCAGGCACCAGCCCACCCTGCTGCCGCCTGTACCCAGCGATCAAGGAGGGTGGCTGCCGCTGCAACTTTTGCATTTGCCCTTTAAATGTCTTTTTGCATCCCCAGCCACCTGTCTCTGGCAGAGAGCGCCCCTAAGCTTTTCGGGGTTGCATTTTGTCTGTATTTTCTCGGCTTTAGCTGCTGTAGTTTAGGGGTTCCTGTTTATGATTCAGACCCCGTTCTTCTCGGGGGGACGCTAACTGGCCGTTTCAATGTCCCTCTGGTGCCAGTTCCCGTGGGCACCCAGCCCACCCTCTCGAGCCTCCACCGCAATTCTCACCCGTTGGGATGTGTGAGAGTGGAATCCGCTGTCCGCGGCACCAAGGCTCCTCTCCCACTATCGCTCCTCTCCCACTATCGCTCCACTGCTTTCCAGGTGATTACTCCATTATTTAGTTGCATTTCCAGTTTGGTTTTGGGAGGAGGTCAGCGTGACTCCCTTTCACTCCTCCGCCATCTTTTTTCGAAAAAACCTACAAATCTATACATTCACCTGGGAGAAGAAAAAGTCAAGGTGTCTAATGCAAGAAATGAGGCAGGCAACAAGGACTGAGAACAACAAGTCCCGATGAGTGACTGAAGAAAGCCATGAGAAGGAAATGCTTTTTGATGCATGCCAAGGCAGGAGGCCAGAGTGAGCACACTGAAGAGGTTCAATAAATGTATAGTACTTTTACATTAAAAATACTTTACTTTTAAAGGGGCAGTCACTTTAACAGGAATTATAGCATCTAAAATTGTGTTTTATTGATTCATTATGTTCCTTTACATTCTGTGGTTTGTGAAACCATTATTTAGAGATTTCCTGTGGCTTGTAATGTAATAAATTTCAGGGATAAATGTATGAGGTCTCAATGGAGGAAGCTAGAAGTAATTATGTGGCATTTGATTAGTAGTTCCTGACTGACATTCCCTCAACTACAAAGTACCTGTAAAATACAGGAAAAAAAAAAAGATAAGTTTTAAAATCATTTCAGAGTTGGAAAGTTCCACTAATTCTAATCCCAGTGACTTGAAATATGTAAGTAAAACAGCTGCTGCCCTGCAAATGTTTTGCTCTGACACAGGTGAGCACCTGAGGACGTGAGTGAGGAAGGTGGGGCAGCTTGTGCTTTCCCTCTTACACCCTTGAATTTGACAGCTGGCTTCCATTCTACATCACAGTGGAATTTTCCCTAAAATAAAGAAAACATACAGTAACAAAAAATAGGGACTTTTTTCCTTTTCTTTCATTTTTTACCTTTGTATTTGTTTACTAAATTAGACAAGGTTTTTCTAAGTGTGGATGAAAATAAGAAAAAACAGAAGAAAATTAAATATTGTTAAATGCAAGTAAACAAAACATATCTTCATTTCAAATATAAATCATGAAGTCATGTTTACCTTGCAGAATAAGTGAATAAGAACATCATAATGAATTCTCAAAGAGAAAGATCAAGCCACTGAAAATTAATGTTAGAGAAAAATTTTGGACATATCAATAAAATTAAAAGAAGTAGTGAATGCAATGAAAAACTATTAGGTCTCCTATAAAGAATAAAAACACAGAAAACAGACAAATTTGACATATAAAAAGACAAATTCTGCTTAAAAGAGATATGGGTGATATATGGGGGAAGTTCAAGAAGTTTAAATCTAATTTTTAAAAAGATATTTAGGTGAGTCAAAAGTACTCTAACACTTGAAATTGGATGAACATTTGGCAACATGGTAGTATTTTTCAAGAGAAATACTTGACACTTTTAAGCACTTAACAAGAGTGGCAAGAATAATATTTTTAAGACTATATAATCCAGTAATTCAACATTTAGAAATATGTTTTAAGGAAATAAAATTTTTATAAAAATTTGTGCACAAACATGTTCATGACATCATTAATTATAATATTAAACATTAAAACTCCTCTAAATTTCCAGAACTAGTAAATAAAATGATGCTACATAATTATAAAATAATATTGGGAGTTTTAAACCATATTTTTAAATAACTTTATTTTCATGGGAAAATATTTATTACAACATAATGTTAAAATGGAAAAACAAATCTCTAAACTACATATTCAAATACTTCTAATTTTGCAAATGTACATAAGACATGATATTTGATTAAGAATTTTTTTATGTAGAAAAGCGTTATTTATGTAAAGAGCAAGAGTAACCAGGATCCTTCTTATATAATTAATGGCTACAAACATTTTAATGTCAGAAATACAAAAACAAAAATCATTTGGATAAAGAGAGGAAAAATTAGGCTAAACATGGCCTGTTTACAAAAGCTGGGACCACATGGCTATTTATTATGTCAGTTTAGGTAAACTGCAAATGCATTTATCAGAATTCTCTTCCTTACTTAACCTGGATGTGAGCTGGCAAATTTGTCCAAGATTTACAGTGTGGAACTGATGCAGTAGTCATGTGGTCTTACAAGTCCATATAGCATTAGGTGAGGTTGCAGTTCACATTTATGGTCACTGATAAACTAGAAAACATTGCTGGTGAGGAGCAGCGGCTGACCTATGGCTCCTACAACTCCTGAGGATCTCTTCATTTTGTAAAATCCTGAGCTAGGATCCTGCACAGTTTCATGATGGGCTGCACCAACTTTTCTTCAGGTTATTTGCATTATCTAAGTCGAAGACCTGGAGGATACTAGAGACTAATATGTGTTCCAGAGAAAGACAGATATAATTTAAGTTTATTCTCACAGGTTCATTCATCTTCCTGGGTTCTGTGTTGTCCTTGCTTTCTGTTATACCCTGTCCACATTTCCTCCACACCACCATTTCTGCTAACCTCAGGCCTTGCACCAGATTTAGCTGCAACGAACAGATACCAGCTGCTTAATGAGCTCCAGCGATCATGGAAGGTCTAATTCATTCCTACAGTCTGTTGAACCACTCTTAGTAGTTCTGCCTCTCATGCTTGATAGTTCCATTTATCAGTTTTAAGTACACTGAATACATTGATCAATTATCATGAATGGCATCATATATGTGTTAATTTAGCAAAAGTGAATTATAACTACACTGTCGTATTGTCACTGAAGAACCTCATGTTGTAGAAAAGCCACTGTTATATAAGGATAATAAAAATCATATTTCTGAAAAGTTATGGTGAAAAGATTAAATGTAATCTTCTATTTTTATTGCTTCTTCCCTATCACTTCTCTTACCTGCTCACAAACATCTATGATCTCAAGGGGAGTTTCCTCTCTTTTCTGATATACTCTGGGAATTAGAAACACTTATCCACAGTGTGCTAAAAAATAGCTTCTGACATCAGCCCTCCTATCCCCCCCCCCCGCATTTTTGTTGAGGAACTATATCTAGAAATCACCGATGTTCCATTTGCAGACTGATAAATATGTTCACCTTAACTTCTAACTTTACCGCTTCTTGAGGAATAGGAGGTCTCTGCTCTGATGACTTTGGACTTTATTCAAGCAAATACTGTCATAGAGGGAAATATTCTCAGACATGCCTATTCCTTATATTCAGGAGTTTCCTGAAAAACCTGAATTTCGGGAGGGCCATAGTTGCAAATAATTTTTTACCTACACATTTTTCTTTATTTTCTCAGTTTGGATAATCCTTTGACTCTCTAGAGGAGTGAGGAAGATGTAAAAGGGACCTTTGTATATATGAGATTTCTCTCTGGAGACATGACTAATTTTTCTGGGGGACAGAACATATTTTAGATAAAAGTTCTTCTTTAGACATGGGTCCATACATTCTAAGAATTAGAAAGCCTTGAATACATGATGCAAAGTGAATTGTCAAGCAAGAAATCAGTAACAGCCTTACAAAACTATTAATTTTATTTAAAAAATAAAATATGAATATAAAATCATGCCTGGTAATTCATTTCTACAGGAGTCTGAAAAATCTAATATGAGCTTTTAGAATTTCTGACATATGGAAGAATTTACCCCTCTACTCACAACACATGAAACCTTGCATTTTCTTTGCTTTGTTCCCAACTTTATTAGCAAACCTCACATCATAGCACTACCTCAATTTAATGGAAAACATTTAAGGAGTACTAAACATCTTTGATATTACACTACATGTAAAGCCAGAGAAATGCTCTGTTATTGTCAAGAACTATACCAGAAATATCTTGTTATAATAAATATTATTTAGCCATGAAAAATTATGCAGCCATTTAATATTTTTGACAAAAGGAAGTTCAATAGTAAATATAAACCATGCTTTAATTAGGATAAACTAATAGATTCAATAATGGGGGAAAAAAGCCTCTGATTAAAGGACAGAGGTCATTGTATTGTAAAGTATTGCATAGGTTTAGCTACAACTAAAATATACATTTGACTCTTGTTATATTCAGGAGTTACGTTCTACAAGTCACCATGAACACTGAATTTATAAATAATGAACTATTGCTCCAAGGGGGAAAAAAAACACAGGGTTATATCTTCGTGAAAACCTTGTCACAGAAGTTTTTCAACTGAAATGTTATTTGTGTTATCTAGATTTGGTTGCCAATATTCATGTGAAACAAGTTGGTCTGCTCTTCCATGTAACTCTCTTCCTGTATAACACTTCACAGGTATTAAAAATTTTCTTCAGCCTCTTAATTTGCTCTTAATTAAACCTCACCTGCAAGTTTAACATTTTTCATGCCTTATCACCTTTTGAGACATGAGCCAGCCAGTCCTGTAAGGGAAAGGCCTAACATTTTCCTAAACCTAGGTAACGTGACAGGTATTTCCTTTGGCTTTCAGGTTAACAGTCTGTCCACATATGTTTGTTTTTTTGTTTTTTTTTAAATTAGTCATTGTCTCATGAATCCACAAGTTTAACCACTTTCCACAAGTTTCATCACACCCTATAGATGTGACTTTAGCACTTTTCAGGGCCACTTTACATACAGGTTGGTGAATTTCCTCTTCTTTTTCCTTTATATATCTTGTTGTCAATTCATTAGCATTAAACTCACAGCCAAGTGTATTACAACTCATGCCTGAACAAAGCTTATCTAGCACATTTTTTTTCCCATAAAGACACATCACAATGTTCTTGCACTTAAGAACACTAGGGAGCAACGCAGCGGTATGCTTGGGGGCCCTTGTAACGAGCAGACTAACCAACATAAAGTGCAAAAATGGCATTAAATAGACCCCAAAAGGACACTTGTTCTCAATGTAAGAACTGAAACCAGAAGGCTGAAAATGCCTTGTCTACTTCAGTTGAGAATATTTACATCAGGTGACTCAAAATTTTTGTCACTTGGCACATATCTAATAAATGACTGTGATAGTTGTCCAAGTATTGATTTGGGTGTTACCATGCTAATAAATTTTAGTGATTAGGGGACTTCGCACATATGGAATCTGAAGATAATGAGGACTGACTGTATTCATGATAAAGATCCAACTGAAATGATAGTTCTCTTGAGCATGCTTAACTGTGACATAAAGTTGGGTTTGCTGGCAGCCTTCTTTCCTAGTGAATCTGGAATTTCATTTTTTTAACTTTTCTTTATTGCTACATCATGGTTTAGAGAAGTTTTCTCAGTCTAGAACTAAACCAGGACCTTTTATCTTGCATAACTGAAACTTTGTACTCGTTGAATGACAACTCTTCATTTCCCCTTCTCTCTAACCCTTGGCAAATACCATTCCACTTTGTGCTTGTAAGATTTTGACTACTTTAGATATCTCATATAAGTGGAATCATGCAGTATTGTCCTTCTGCAACCAGCTTATTTCATTTAGTATAATGTCATCTACACCTATCCATATTTTCACAAATAGTAGGATTTCCTTCTTTTTAAAGGAATGATATTTTACATTTTCTTTATCCATTCATTTGTCAGTGAACATTTGGGTTGTTTCTATATCTTGACTATTTTGAGTATGTTGAACGTAGGAGTGAGTGCAAATGTCTCTTCAAGATCCTGACTTCAATTCTCTTGGATTATATGCTCAGAAGTGGAACTGCTAAATCATATAGTAATTCTATTTTTAATTATTTGAGAAACCTACATATATCAACTACACCATTTTACATTCCCATCAACAGTTTAAAAGGATTCTAGTTCCTCCACATCCTCACCAACATGTTATCTTTTTTCCCCTGATAATGCCATCCTAACAGGTGTGAGGTGATATCTTATTGTGATAGTTTTGATTTGCATTTCCCTGGTAATTAATGATGTTGAACATCTTTTTATATATTAATCAGATTATTGGTTTGTTTGTTGTTTTTTTTTTTTTGCTATTGAGTTGGAGTTTATTATGTATTTTGGATATTACCCTTTATTAGATAATGGTTTGCAAATATTTCCTCCCTCTCCATCCCTTGCTTTTTTACTCTTGATGGTTTTATTAGCAGTGCAATGTTTTTAGTTTGATTCAGTCCCTCTTGTCTATTTTCATTTTGTTGCCTGTGCCTTGGGTATCATTTCCAAAAATTGCTAAAACCAATGTCAAGAAGCTTTTTCCTTATATATTTTTTTGAATGTTGCATTTAAGTCTTTAATTCATCTTGAGTTGATTTTTGTGTATGGTATAAGAATGAGGTGCAATTTCATTCTTTTACATGTGGATATCCAGTTTTCCCAACATTATTTTTTGAAGAGACTACATTTTTCTGATTGTGTATTCTTGAAACTCTTGTTAACTCTTGTTGCCTGGCTGGAGGAAGCCAGAAGAAACTCTGGTGGAAGTTTTTAAAGGTCCTTATGTGTAAGCCAGTTGTCTGAACTAGGTATTGGGGTAAAAGACTAATTGACCCATGTAGTAGCTGCTTCCCTCTGAATTTTGTCTAGGATGGCTGGAGCTCTCACACGTGAACACATGCAGGTGTATCTGGTAAAGGAGGTGAGTAGAAGTCTTGGGGCCAAAACGACCTCAGTCTCTTCTCAAACTTTAAATGGGTAAGAAGCCCAGCTCTGGTATTATACTTCTTGGGAAGAAAATAAAGTAGCACCCCAAAATCCAACAAAGATGAAAAAAGGATAAAATAAAAGACAAAGTATGTATTTAAAAGAAAGTAAACAAAGCACACGTGGAAACAAACATGCAAAATGTTCTCAAATTAATAGTAGAAATATGACCTGAAATACTTTATTAGGTTATCTTTAGTTAACAAATTAAGACATTTTAGAAACAATTTTTTTTGCTATAATAGTATATTCTGCCATTTAATTGAATGTCTGGACCCTTACCCCTTTCCACAGTTCTGAACCCATAGCCTCCTCATGAATAAAGTTATGTCTGTGTTTCTCTAAAGCACATATTTTACTATTTTTGATGATAACTTCATGGCACAACACTATACAATATTAGGAGTAGATTATTTTTAATATACCTTGGGGAATGATTATACTTTCTAAAAGAAAAGTGTCCAAAATTAGAAGAATTCAAGCATATCAACAAACTTTTGTTAAACACATTTAATTTTTTAAAGTTGCATTTTTTCCTTCTCTTATACTTGACAACACTGCCTTATGTATATACCCAAGGGCCTGTAACATTTACAAGCATCACCTCATTTGCAAGAGTCCCAGAAATATAACTGAACATATGGGTAAATTCAGAAATTTCCCCAAGGCCTAACTTATATACAGCGTGCAGCACAGAATGCAGAGCATGCCTCAAGCCGGAAGCCCCTGATGTGATGCTGCGCCTTTCCTCAGTAGGGTAGTTTCATATCTCATTCTGCAGAGGTTCGTAGCAGAAATATAACATATTAGGTCAAGTAAATATTTCCCACCAACAGAGTTCATGAGAATTTCTAGAAATAGGTGTGTGCTTCTTTAATGCAGATACTAGTAAAAAGAATGGTTCTATTATTTTTGGTAAACACCATGATTTTTCCTTATGGATAGATTTGTTTCAGTAAAATATTTGTTAGGTTTCCTAATCTTATCACAATTATATTTTGTGCACTTTTATGAACTACAGATAAACTGAATATCTTATTTTAGAGATTAGGAAACCAAAGCACACAAAAAATTGCTTAGTTGATTTGTTAATACAAAGGCCAGAACAAGGATGGAAACTTTTTGGTTTCGGTGGTTTTTAGACTCTGCTAGAGGGTTTTTCTCATAAATCTCATATATAAGTACCATGTGCTAACTGATTGAGCCACTGGAGCTCCTCTTTCTGGTAAATCTCAAAACTAAATGTTCATCACAAGGACCTTCTTGTACTGCCAGATTAATTATATTTTTGAGATTTTTTCAGATTTTCCTAGAACCTTTTATCAATGTTCTTCATAGGTTGTTCTAACAAATTTGAATATCGAGTATGTGCTCTAGTATTAGGGAATTTTTTAAATGATTTTTCTGTAATTAGCATTAATTACTCTTTTCATCTATTAAATGTTATAAATCACTATTACAGACTTCAAAGTGATATTCCAATTAGTGATGTGTAATTATGTGTTTGATTACTTATCTCCTGTTCTCCTAAGAATTAAAGTAGTTCAATAATATAAGGACAATGATCAACAAATCATAGTAAAATATATCTCTTCTGTTTTGTTTGCTTTCTTTTGCAGTAAGCCTATCAATAATTTTTACTGTTCATGTATTTCACCAAAACTCCCATGATCGTATCTTATCCTTATATATGTCCTGTTATCTTGTGGTCTTTAGAGAAAAAATAAAATAAAATGATATCTATCATTATTAAAGAATAATATTTCAAAGTGCTTATTTGGATCATTTCTGAATTCAAGCTGGAAATTACAGTTTTCTTATCAATAGGTGTCATCATTTGACTAATTTTGGAAAAAGCTTTATTTATTTGATGCTTACTAGAAGAAATGAGATTCTACCTTAAGTGTGTTGATATAGTCCAAGGGAAGACTAGATTCAAAGAAGTTAAATTTTTCTTGCATGTAATGTCTTTTATAACCATCAAAGTGAGCAAGATAGTGTGGCTTTGTCATTCCTTCAGAAAAACAGTCTTTGATATATGAGTGTAGAAATCAGAAAATGTGTAATAGAATGTTGTGTAACTGTCCATTGTAAAGTTTGCTTTAGAGCTACATATTTTTGTTTTAGTGACTCATAACTTGGAGTATGCAACAAATTCAACTTTGTAATTAATCTGTATTAATTTGAATCAATGTGTTCAGGTATGGTCTGAAGCTATAGGTTAAACTTGGCAAAAACTTATTTAAAAGATGTGCAAAATGGAAGTAGGTAAGACAACAGCAATGCAGAAGGTTATTTAAAAACTGGTTTGGACTCATCGATTTTGTGACTGAGGCCAATTAAAGGAAAACAAGTAGATGTGACAAGAAAGAGCTATATGTCAACACCTATTTCTTTTTAGATTTGTTTGAGAACTAGCTAAATGTTTGTGAAATGGCTAATGTCAAAACACTCACAGAGAAAATTTATTTAAATTAAAAATATTGATTAAATTTATTGCCTGTAGCTTTTATGGAAGTGAACTTTTACCTTGAAGAGAGCTGCTTTTGCCTGTGTTCTGTGTAAGTTGGACATCAGTGATTGTTAGAAGAATACCCTAATAGATTTGACCATGATATAATTGTGCTGAAAATTGCAATTAGCCCTTAAGATAAAATATGGTGCTTTCACCATATTTTAGTGTCACTATTAAAAGTGACACTAAGTAATTGGAATTAACTTTGCATAGCTTATTAAAGTTTGAATTTTGGTGGCTATTTTTAACCCTGATGCCTTAGCAATAATTCACACTTTTATCCGTTTTTTATATTTTTTAGAAATTTTATTATCATTACTTCAATGTTTAGAATTAGAACAATTGATAATTTGGTAACAATATTCTCTGAGAAACTATATAAAGTGGGAAACACTTTATTTTACCATTTTACAACACAAAAAATTACAGGGGTTAGATAAATCTTAGTTCTATAAAGAAGCTAGAGGTTCACAATGTAGGATTAGCTGTTTCCAGCTACTAAGAATGCAAGCTTTGTTCCTCATGGGTTAACTACGTAAGTTGCATTTTATTTTAAGATCAACTTTACTGATTTGAATACAGGTATTTTGAATATTCACTACTTGTATATGTGCAGAGTTTCTACCATGAGTCTCATCATAATCTAGTACTGGGTATTAGAGTGCTGAAAAAACTGGGCAGTGCATCCATGAAGCTTGATTTCTGGAAGAAGTAGACAATAAATATTCATATATATGTATTTAATATATACACATATATGCATATCAGAGGGTATTGATGAATGCTGTGAAGAAACAAAAGGATATTATCTTTGATGAAGTTACCAAGGCATATATAGTCGTCATTATTTATATGGTGGTTGGTCATAATTTAATAAAGCTACTCATATTTTGCTGTGTATAATGTGCACCTATGTTATTGGCCCAAACTTTCAGTAAAAAAAATCTTTCATTTTAATTTTTTCATTCAGTTATTTATTTATATTTAGATACTTGTTTTTGTATTTTAAAGGAATTTTAGCATTTATTTTTGATCATATTATGGTACAAGAAATTTTATGTAACAGGTAATTATAAAACACAAGAACAAATACAAGGTAGAAGAAATTTGATATACCAGTAACAAATTAGTACTACTCATGTATAATGGGCATCCTTATTTTTCTCTCAAAAATTTGGTTAAAAAAATGTTCATTATGCACTGCAAAATACTGTAGTTAGTAAGGCAAATATCTCCAGGCTGGAAATATGCTCAGGACCAGATTCTTCTTGAGGCTAAGCACACACAAACTAGATATTATATTAAGCAGTTAAAAAAACAAAAAGAAATGAATGTCTTTTGTAATTGAAGAAGAATAATAAGAATATCTTCTCTATGTTTTTTTCATTTTTTGTTTTATTTGTTTGTTTTTTGTTGTTTAAGAAAGGCAAACAGGTAAGTAGACTGAGAAAAATATTTCAGCAATATTGCTGCTGAATTAGATTGCAGGACATGACTCTGAAATGTCCGTCTTTTTTTTTTTTCAATGTCAGATCCCAAGATAGAATTAGATCATTCGAGCACAGATAATGATGGAGTATTGGATCCCTCCCCCATAGGCTACCATCCTTATAAAATGCAATTGGATTTGAACAAGTTGAAGTGTTTATTGTGCTCAAAACATAAAATAGATTTTTGCATGCCGCTATCTTTTATGATTTTACTGCATGGAGAAAACTTTCCCCTTGGATCACTACTGCAGCTCACTGTGATTTTTGCTTACTTTAGGATAAGAGGAATGCTTGCAGTCACTTTAAAGTCACAAACAAAATGTCAAATCTGTAAATAGAACACTAGGTCAAAAAATAATACAAACTGTGAATTTGGTTTAACTGCAAATATGAATAGTCTCCCTTCATCTAAGATCACATGCTATTAGTGCAAACTTTCATAGAACACTGCATTTGGCTCTCTCCCTACTAATTTTCTGTTTTCTTCATTAGTTGCTATTCGATGGAGGTAGGGCAGGCAAACATTCTAGCATTCATTATTAGTTCAGTTTTTCTTACACATCTACACCAGCATCTTCTATCACAGAATTCTGTTGAAGTCTTTGTTTTAGAACTGGCCAAAAGAGGATGACCTCGACCTTCCTGAGGCATTCTTCCAAATCTGAAAGTGTTAGACTTGGTAATAAGCTCATAAGAACACATTTGTTTGAAAATAGAAACAATTTACTTGCTCTATTTTCACTATTTAACCACTGGACACAAATTACATTAAGTTAAATACTACTGAGACTAAGACTCATCTATAAATGATAGTAGATGAAGAAGAAATCAATGAAAGACACTTTTCCAAAATCTCTTGTTTACCTTTAATACATCCAGTTGGATAGATGTGCCTAAGAGTAGAAATGTTAGTCCATTCAGACTACTATAACAGAATAGCATTGACTGGGTGGCTCAAAAAAAAAGAAAGAAAGAAAGAAATCATTTCTCACAGTAATGGAGGCTGGGAAGTTCAAGTTCAAGATGCCCAAAATTTCAGTGTCTGGTCTGGCTTCCTGGTTCACGGACAGCATTCTTCTTGCTGTATCCTCACATGGTGGAATGGACAGAGGAGCTCTCTGGGATCATTCTTTTTTAAAATATATATATATATTTTATTGATTATGCTATTACATTTGTCCCATATTTTTTCTCCTCTTTATTTCCCTCCACCCTACACCACCCCACCCCCCAGCATTTACCCCCACCCTCTTAGTTCATGTCCATGGGTCATACATATAAGTTCTTTGGCTTCTCCATTTCCTATATTATTCTTAAATTCCCCCTGCCTATTTTGTACCTACTATTTATGTTGCTTATTCCCTGTACCTTTTCTCCTATTCTTCCTCCTTCCCTACCCCTCCTCTCTGTTTTACTGTTCATAGATTTTGATCTTTTTTTTCTTAGATATATCCCTTTAACATTGCATATAATAAGGGCTTGATCATGATGAACTCCTTTAACTTTACCTTATCTGGGAAGCACTTTATCTGCCCTTCCATTCTAAATGATAGCTTTGCTGGATAGAGTCATCTTGGATGTAGGTCCTTGCCTTTCATGACTTTGATAACTTCTTGCCATCGCCTTCTTGTCTGCAACATTTTTTTTTGAGAAATCAGCTGATAGACTTATTGGAACACCTTTGTAGGGGACTGTCTCCTTTTCTCTTGCTGCTTTTAAGGTTCTCTCCTTATCTTTAATCTTGGGTAACTTAATTATGATGTGCCTTGGTTATGTGTTCCTCCTTGGGTCTAACTTCTTTGGGATTCTCTGAGCTTCCTGGGCTTCCTGGAAGTCTATTTCCTGGCCAGACTGGGGAGGTTCTCCTTCATTATTTTTTCAATTAAGTTTTCAACTTCTTGCTCTATCTCTTCTCCTTCTGGCATCCCTATGATTTGGATGTTGGATCATTTAAAGTTGTCCCAGAGGTTTCTAAGCCTCTCCTCATTTTTTTGAATTCTTGTTTCTTCATTCTGTTCTGGTTGAATGTTTAACTCTTCCTTCTACTCCCAATCGTTGATTTGAGTCCCGGTTTCCTTCCCTTTACTGTTTGTTCCTTGTATATTTTCCTTTATTTCACTTTGCATAGCCTTCACTTTTTCTTCCATTTTGTGACCATACTCAACCAATTCAGTGAGCCATCCAGATTATCAGTGTTTTGAACTGTGCATCTGATAAGTTGGCTATCTGTTCATTGCTTAGTTCTATTTTTGGACTTTGATCTGTTTTTTCATTTGGACCGTATTTCTTTGTCTCAGTGTACCTCTTACTTTGGAAAGGGCGGAGCCTTAGGTATTCGCCAGGGTGGGGTTGTGGGGTCTGTCTTGCAAATACCTAGGGCAGAGCCTTAGGTATTTGCCACTTTGCTGCATTGTGGCGCTGTATGTGGGGGAGGGATCTAAGAGGGAACAATGCCACTTGCTCAGCTCTCAGCAGATTTCAGTTATTTCCCCTGTACCTCACAAGCAAATTGGGTTCTTCTAGTGCTGATCCTCAGATGGGTGGGTTTGTGTACATTCTAGGACCCTGTGGGTCTCTCCAACAGACTTTCTTGTGAGGCTGGGAGTATCCCTGCTGTTGCAACCCTCACAGGATTATACCTCCAGAGGTTTTGAGGCTTTCTTTTCCTACACAAGAACCCTGGGTTGCACAGTCTGTCTCGCTCCCCAGCTGTTTCTCCATTTTATCCACATGCAAATGTGGAACCGCCCAGTTCTCCAGTTGCTGCCTTGCCATGCATTCTCTCCACCCTCACTGTCTGTCTCTTCCTCTTCTACTAGTCTGAATTAATGTTTCTTCTTTAGCTCCTTGGTTGGTAGACTTCCATACAGTTCAATTTTCTGACAGTTCTGGTTATTTTCTGTTTTTAAATTTGTTGTTGTCCTTCTTTTGGTTGTGTGAGGAGGCAAAGTGTATCTACCTATGCCTCCATCTTGGCCAGAAGCCTTCCCTGGGATCATTCTTATGAGGGCACTAAATCTATGCATGAGGACTCCCATGTTGTGACTTGCTACACAAAGGCTCCTTATACCAACACATTGGGGGCTAGGCTTGACATATGAATTTGAGGGGAACATCCATCATTCAGTTAGTTCATTGCAGATGTTAATGGCTTCTCTTAGAACATAAAGAACTTCCTGGGCAGTCTGACCATCTTTTTCCCAGGTGGAGGAGCGAGATCAGAATTAGTCAAGGACTTAGCTTTCTTACAGTTCCCTTTTGGCTTCTAAGAATTGAAAGCTTGCTACCTACTTTCCATCTCCATATCCTTTATTTTCTATTTGGAAAGGTATGATAATTTTAAATTGGTATTATTTATTTATTTATTTATTTATCTTTACTAAGTCTAATATTGAAAGCTAGACTTAATATTTTATATTTTATTTTTTAAGTGTGTTTTTATTTTTCTAATTTATTTTTTCAAATACATTTCTCTCTGACTACCGCCCACCACTTTTCCTTGCCCACTCCCTCACTCCTTCCCTCAGCTCTTCCCCTTTGGGTTTGTCCATGAGTCCTTGCTATATGTTCCTTGACTTTCCCCTTCCCTTCCTTTTCGCCACCCCCTCTCCCTCCTTCCCTCCTTCTCTGTTGGTTTCTTTTCCTTTCAGAGTTGCCGGTCTTATTTTCCTTGCATCTTTGTATTGTTGGTTAGGTTCCACTTATAGGTGAGATCATATGGTATTTGTCTTTCCCCCCCTGGCTTATTTTGCTTAGCATAATGCTCTCCAGTTCCATCCATGATGTCTTCAAGTTTAGTAGTTCTTTTTTTCTTTCTGCTGCATAGTATTCCATTGTGTATATGTACATTACTTTTTGATCCAATCATCTACTGATGGACATTTAAGTTGCTTCCAACACTTGGCTATAGTAAAATGTGCTGCTATGAACATTGGGGTGCATAGGTTCTTTTGTATTGGCGTTTTGGTGTTCTTAGGGTATAGTCCCAGCAGGGGAATCACTGGATCAAAAGGCAGTTCCATTTTCAGCTTTTTGAGGAAATGCCACACTGCTTTCCACAGTGGCTGCACCAGTCTGCATTCCCACCAACAGTGCACTAGGGTTCCTTTTTCTCCACAGCCTCACCAGCACCTGTTGTTTGTTGATCTGTTTATGATAGCCAGTCTGACCGGTGTGAGGTGGTACCTCATGGTGGTTTTGATCTCCATTTCTCTGATGGCTAGTGATGCTGAGCATCCTTTCAAATGCCTCTGGGCCCTCTGTATCTCCTCCTTGGAAAAGCTTCTGTTCAGGTCCTTTGTCCATTTTTTGATTGGATCTTTTGTCTTCTTGGAGTGGAGTCAAGTGAGTTCTTTATATATCTTGGAGATCAAACCTCTATCTGATGTATCATTAGTGAATATATTTTCCCATACAGTAGGCTCCCTTTTCATTTTGCTGATATTTTCTTTAGCCGTGCAGAAGCTTCTTATTTTGATGAGGTCCCACTTGTTTATTCTTTCCTTTATGCCCCTTGCGTTAGGAGACATATCAGTGAAAAACTTGCTGCGTGGGATATCTGAGAGTCTCCTGCCAATGTTCTCCTCTAGGACTTTGATGGTGTTGCGACTTATATTTAAGTCTTTTATCCATCTTGAGTTTATTTTTGTGTATGGTGTCAGCTGATGATCCAATTTCAATTTTTTGCATGTAGCCGTCCAGCTCTCCCAACACCATTGGTTGAAGAGGCTATTATTGCTCCATTGTATGCTTCTGCCCCCTTTGTCAAATATTAGATGCCCATATAGACATGGGCTTATTTCTGGGCTTTCTAACTGTTCCATTGGTCTTTGGGTCTGTTCTTGTGCCAATACCAGATTGTTTTGAGTATAGTGGCTTTGAAGTAGAGTTTGCTGTCCAGTATTGTGATCCCTCTTACTTTGTTTTTCCTTCTCAAAATTGCTGAGGCTATTCAGGGTCATTATGGTTCCATATAAATTTTTGAAATGTCTGTTCTCTTTCTGTAATATATGTCATTAGTATCTTAATAGGGACTGGGTGGAATCTATAAATTGCTTTGTGAAGTATGGACATTTTGATGATATTAATTCTTCCAATCCATGAGCATGGTACATGCTTCCATTTATTTGTGTCTTCCTTAATTTCTTTCTTCAATGTTGTATAGTTTTGTGCATACAGGTCTCTTACTCTTTGGTTAAATTTATTCCTAGGTACTTTATTTTTCTTCTTGCTATATCGAATGGTATTTTTTTTCTGATTTCTTCTTCCTCTATTTCATTGCTCGTGTACAAAAATGCCTCTGATTTCTGAATATTCACTTTGTATCCTGCTGTTTGCCAAATTCACTTATTAGGTTGAGGAGTGTTTTGGTAGAGTCTACAGGGTTCTCTATGTATGCTATCATGTCCTCTGCAAACAATGATAGCTTTACTTCTTCCTTTCTATTTGGATGCCTTTTACCTCCTTCTCTTGTCTGACCGCTGTGGCTAGGACTTCCAATACAATGTTGAAAAGAAGCGGTGAAAGCGGACATCCTTGTCGTGTTCCCGATCTTAGCGGGAAAGCTTTCAGCTTTTGCCCGATGAGTATGATGTTGGCTGTAGGTTTTTCATATATGGCCTTTATTACGTTGAGGAATGCTCAACGTAATAAATCTATCTATCTATCAAGGTGATCATGTGGTTTTTGTCTTTTCCTTTATTTATGTGATGTATCACGTTTACTGATTTGCGTATATTGAACCATCCCTGCATCCCTGGGGTGAATCCCATTTGATCGTGGTGGATAATCTTTTTAATGTATTGCTGGATGCGGTTTGCCAATATTTTGTTGAGGATTTTAGCATCTATGTTCATTAGCGAAACTGGCCTGTGGTTTTCTTTCTTTGTAGGGTCTTTATCTGGTTTTGGGATCAGGGTGATGCTGGCCTCATAGAAAGAGCCTGGGAGTCTTCCCTCCTCTTGGATTTTTTGGAATAGTCTGAGAAGGACAGGGGTTAGCTCTTCCTTAAATGTTTTGTAAAATTCTCCTGTGAAACCGTCCGGTACTGGGCTTTTGTGTGCCGGGAGTTTCTTGATGACTGCTTCAATTTCCCCATCTGTTATCGGTGTGTTCAAGCTTTCTGTTTGTTCCTCCTTCAGTGTTGGAAGATTATACTTTTCTAAAAATTTGTCCATTGCATCAAGATTTTCAAATTTCTTGGCATATAATTATTCATAGTAGTTTCTGACAATCCTTTGTATATCTGTGGTATCAGTTGTTATTTCTCCACTTTCATTTCTGATATTGTTAATTTGGGTCCTCTCCCTTTTATTCTTGATGAGTCTGCTTAAAGGCTTGTCAATTTTAGTTATCTTTTCAAAGAACCAGCTTCTGGATTGGTTGATCCTCTGAATTGTTCTTTTCGTCTCTATGTCATTCAGTTCTGCTCTAATCTTGACTATTTCCTTCCTTCTACTTGCTCTGGGATTTATATGTTGTTGTTTCTCCAATTCTTGAAGTTGTAGTGTTAGGTCTTTTATTTGAAATGTTTCTTTGTTAGGTACGCCTGTATTACTATGAAATCCCTCTCAGGACCGCCTTTGCTGTGTCCCATAGGTTTTGGACTGTTGTCTGTCCATTTTCATTTGTTTCCAGACATTTTTTGATTTCTTCTCTTATCTCATTATTGACCCATTCATTGTTTAATAGTCTACCGTTCAGTCTCCATGAGTTTGCAAGTTTTGAAGTTTCTCTTTGAAGTTGATTTCCAGTTTCAAGCCCTTGTGGTCCGAGAAAAAGTTTGGTATTATTTCAATTTTCCTGAATTTGTTGAGGTTTGCTTTGTGTCCTATCATGCGGTCTATCTTTGAAAAACTGCCATGAACATTTGAAAAGAATGTGTATTTTTCTTCTTTGGGATGTAAGGTTCTATATATATGTTAGTTAAGTCTCTTTGATTCAGTGTGTCATTCAGCACCACAATATGTTTATTAATGTATTGTTTGGAAGATCTGTCCATTTTGGACAGTGGGGTGTTGAAATCCCCTACTATCAGTGTGTTGCTGTCTATATCTTTTTTGAAGTCATCCAACAATTTCCTTATAAACTTGGGGGCTCCGATATTGGGAGCATATAAGTTTACAGTGTTGATGTCTTCTTGATAGATTCTTCCTTTAAGTATTACAAAGTGTCCCTCTGGGTCTCTTTTTATGGCCTTTGTTTTGAAATCTAATTTGTCTGATACAAGTATGGCAACCCCGGCCTTTTTCTCATGCTCATTTGCTTGGAATATTTTTTTCCATCCCTTTCCTTTCAATCTGTGTAGGTCTCTTGCTCTGAGGTGGGTCTCTTGTAGGCAGCATATGTGTGGGTCCTGTTTTCTTATCCATTCAGCTACCCTGTGTCTTTTGATTGGGGCATTTAGTCCATTCACATTGAGAGATATTACTGATAGAAATTTACTCATCTCTTCTCTATACCTGTGTTCCTCTCTGTCTCATTCTTTTCCTTCATCTGCTTAAACCAGTCCCCTTAGCATATCTTGCAGTGCTGGTTTGGTAGAGATGTATTCTTTTAGCCTTCTCTTGTCTGGGAAACTCCGTATTTCCCCTTCTATTTTAATGGAGAGCCTAGCTGGGTAGAGCAGCCTTGGCTGTAGGCCCTTGCTTTTCATGGCTTGGAATATTTGTTGCCATTCCCTTCTGGCTTGGAGCGTTTCTGTTGAGAAGTCAGCTTCTAGGTGTATCGGGGCCCCATTGTAAGTTACTTTCTCCTTCTCCCTTGCTGCCTTGAGGATTCTCTCTTTGTCTTTGACATTTGCCGTTTTCATGATGATGTGTCTTGGAGTGGACCTCTTGGAGTCCCTCTTGAGTGGGGTCCTCTGTGCCTCCTGGATCCATGAGAACCCTTCTCTCCTCAAATTGGGGGAATTTTCATTCATTACTTTTTCGAGGAGGTTCTCTATCCCTTGCTCCTCTTCTTCTCCTTCTGGTATCTCTGTTATACAGCTATTATTGCGTTTCAGGTTGTTCTGAATTTCCCTAAATGCCTCTTCATTCTTTTGGAGTTGTTTTTCCTTTTCTTTTTCTTTCTGGGAGCTTCTTTCTACCTTATCCTCCATCTCACTGATTCGATCCTCGGCTTCATCCAGCCTGCTTTGGATTCCTTCTACTGTGTTCTTCAATTCAGAAATGGTATTCTTCATACCCTCTTGTGTCTTTTCTATGTCCTTTTCCAGGGTGATATAGTTTGTTGTCAGATCCTGATAGTTTCTCTGCAGTTTCTCATAGTTCTCTTTGAGCTGGCTGAGCTCATTGAGCTTCCTTGGAACCATTGTTTTGAATTTAGTATCTGATAGTTCCCTGGCCTCTATTTCATTTAGCTCTCTCTGTGGGGAGTCCCCTTTTCCAATTATTTGGGGAAACTTCGTTTTCTTCCCATTTTGTGAGAGTCTGTTAAGTAATTTACTTATTTATTTATTTATTTTTGCTTCTGCTTCAATTTGGCTGTCTAGATTTCCTGGCTTTGTGGATTAGACTTCTATGGTAGTAGGTGGGTCTTTTTATTTATTTATTTATATTTCCCTTTACTTTTCTTTCTGGGCCTGCCTCTGATGATGTCAGTTGTTGACCCTATATGACCTTGGGTTGTTTGTTTGAGCGTTCTAGGAGTCTACTGCCTGTGTCTGACTCCTGCTTGGGGCAGCCCTGTGACCCCTTCAGCCCAGGATCTACAATTTTGTGAGCGACTCCGAAATTGGGGCCTGCGCAGGTCAATTCATGCCTGCCCTTGCCGCTCTGTGCATTCCCTCACAGGCCATATCGGTGCCAATCTGTGGGAGGCCTTGCCGGCCTGTGCAAGCATTCGCCAACCGGCGCGGGTCACACACACGCTTGCCAAACCTCGCCAGCCACTCGGCACAAGTGTACGCACCAGCACTGGGTGGTTTTGGGGTGTCTACGTGTGCTTTTCAGCTTTTGGCTCTTTGTGGGTGTGGCCTCTTCCAGTCAATGGAGACTATGGAATGGGGAGGGGAAGGAGTCAGGGCTCCCCGGTTCCTCCTCCCCTTCTTTCCCTAACTCTTCCATTTCCAGTCTCTCCTTAGGGGTCTCTGAGCAGTTCTGTGACCCCTTCGGCCAAGGATCCACCACCTTTGCGGACTGCGTTTCATCGCGGACAGTCTGGTTCATGTGCGCCCCTCTTCTGCCTCTTTGGTGGCACCCCTTTCCAGCCCACAGTGGAGACTATGGAACGGGGAGGGGAGGGAGTCAGGACTTCCCGGTTCCTCCTCCCATTCTTTCCCCAACACCTCCATCTCCAGTCTCTCCTCAAGGCTCTCCCAGTCAGTCTGCACTCAGTCCCCCAGCTCACACACGCACAAGCTGTGTGCAGAGCGCACAAAAGGCAGGTTAATTTATTCCCTTATGCCTGAGCGAGATGGTAGCTGCAGAGTGGGAGGTGCACTATTACTGGTGCTCCACCGGCTGCCATGTCAGTTTTCTTAACAGTTTTCCTCACCAGTCTTTTCCCAGGCACCAGCCCACCCTGCTGCCGCCTCTACCCAGAGATCAAGGAGGGTGGCTGCCACTGCAATTTTTGCATTGGTCCTTTAAATGTCTCTTAGCTTCCCCAGCCACCTGTCTCTGGCAGAGAGCACCCCTAAGCTTTTCAGGGTTGCGTTTTGCCTGTATTTTCTTGGTTTTAGCTGCTGTAGTTTAGGGGTCCTCGTTTTTGATTCAGAACCCCGTTCTTCTCGGGGGAAGCTAACTGGCCATTTCAATGTTCCTCTGGTGCAAGTGCCGTGGGCACCCAGCCCACCCTCTCCAGCCTCCCCCGCACTTCTCACCCGTTGGGATGTGTGAGTGTCGAATCCACTGTCCGCGGCTCCAAGGTTCCTCTCTCACTATCGTTCCATTGTTTTCCAGGTGATTACTCCACTATTTAGTCGCAATTTGAGTTTGGTCTTGGGCGGAGGTCAGCGTGACTCCCATTCACTCCTCTGCCATCTTAATCCCCTAGAACTTAATATTTTATTGATTCAACTATATTCTGTGGTTCATGGGACTCATTAAAATGAAAATTTTAATGAAAATTTCATCTACAATGTAAAAGAAATCTCTCCAACTCAATGGTCAGAATGAGTCAGGCTAAAAATTTCAGCTGAATCCTCACTAGAAAAAGATAATAAAAAGTGACCAATATAACTAATACGTGTTGAAACTGTATAATTAGAAATATATGGATGTTCAATGCATTATTCAGTGTTCAGTATGCATATTTTGAGTAAAAAAAAACTGAATATACTATGTGTTAATACTTCTCCTGGATAGTTTCTTAGGTAGTATAAAGCATACTTTGAAGGGAGTTTATTCACAAGAAAGAAATAATGTGAAAAGTTATATTTTTTATTCTCATTATCAAAGAATTCACCTTTGCTATTTTTATCTATATACTTAGCTTTGCCAAGACATAGAACATTGACAAGAGATCCCACCATTATAAACAAATAAATGTAATAAATAAGTTCTTGTCAACCAGACCAAGCAATTCATAGAATATTTATGTGATATCTCCAAATTTAGCACATTCTTAGCACGTATTATATCCTCAGTGAAACTAAATTATTCTAAATTAATCGGTTGCATATGGTATACTTATTCTATGTGAAAGTTAGCAAGGAAGAAAAAGTTAGAAAGTCCCACTTGTTTCCACAGATGATTTAAATTTTAGTAGCTAGGATGAAAGAAAAAGACAACAATTATGCAAGATGAAATAAACTATATATCACAAGAGAGGAAATATGTCACATAAATTCAAAGAAGGAAATATATATTTAAATTTTATTTTTAGCCTCATTCTAGAACATTTTTTTCATTGTTTATAGAGAAAAGGAGAAGCAGAGAGAGAGAGAAACAGAAACTTTGATGTGGGAGAGAATCATCGATTGGTTGCTTTCTTGCACATGCCCAGGCCAGGGACTGAAATGGCAACCTGGGTATGTGCCCTGACCAGGAACTAAACCCAGAACATTTCGGTTTATGGGACAATGTTCTAATCAACTGAGCCACACCAGGGCCTAGAAATATATATTTCATGTACATTTATACATAGAAATTTATTATGACTCTATATTTTCATATATATAAATTTAAAATTATAAGGCAAAAAATGTGAGCTGTAAAAAATGTTGAGTTAATATAACCATAATAATATAGTTTAAATGAATAAATATGCAGGTTTACATGTGTCAAGATTCCGTAATGAGGGAATAATTAGATGCCTAATTAATTCAATAAACATATGTTGAGTTGCTGGGTTTAAGATAAATAAGATTAACACAGCCACTAGCATTTGATCACTAACAATTTAGATGAAGAAACAAATTAGTAAATGACTACTTATAAGAATTTGATAAATTGAAAGAGGAATACTATGAATATAGATACAGCTAAGTCAGATTTTGTGGATCAGGAAAAGCTGTTCTGGGGGGAGGAAGGTAGATTTTATACTGGGCTCTGAAGTTATTAGAAATTCTTCCATTGAAGTGAGGGTTGGTACAGTGTGAATGTACTTCTGGGCAAGCATATGAATTTATCTATAAAAGCACTGTGGACCTCTGTTGTAATTGTTTGTATAACTATTTTCTTATTCATTCATTTGACATTTATAACAATATTGTGCATTTTTGTTTCTGTGCTATATCCTTAGCTAGCATTATGAATGCTATTGTGTTGTCTCGTTTTTGACGCTACTTTTGGCTTTATGACTTAATAAAAACTCAGGTTTTTTTAAAGGAAAGTATAATGATAACAATGCAGTTTTGAAATATTTTACCTTCCAAATTGCTTAGGATAAACAAGCCGGTATAGCAAAATGTGAGTAAATAAATATTACATAGTTAAGATTGTTAATAAAACTGTATGATAAGTGATCTCCATGATCCACAAAATAATTGTCAAGGTAAAACCATGTAGAATCTAGACTCCACAAAGAAACAACCTGGGTTACTAGCAGTGCATAGCTGATGGAGGGAAGACAAAGAAGAACTTCAACAATCTATAGAACAGGCACAAAGTTGCCAAATAGATATGCACCTGCAAATTCAGAGGATCTCTTATCAGCAAGAAACTCAGGTAATATAACAAATGAAATAGGGAGAAGCCTCTAAAAACTTTAGTTTTTTTAAATAGTTTTATTCAAATATAATTTACATCTCATAAAATTTACCTGCTTAAGCGCACAATTGAATACTTAGTGAATTTACAGGGTTATACAATCATCACAATAAATACATTTTAGAATATTTTCAGCACCCCAAAAATATTCCTCGTAACTTTCTTGGGCACACCATATTTTCACCCCTAATTCCAGGCAATCGCTAATCTACTTTCTATACTTTTTATGGACAATTCATATAAATGGAATCATAAAATATGTGAGAATTTTTTGTGCCTGGATTATTTTTATAGTATAATGTTGAGAGTCTTATATATGGCAGATATCAGCACTTTCCTCTTTTTTATTGTTGAATAGTATTCCCCTGAATGGCTATACCACTTTTGCTATTCTCTCACTGGTTGACAGATGTTTGGTTTTTAGTTTTGGGGTATTATGATTTTGTTGCTATAAAACATATAAGTCTTCCTGAGTGCATATATTTTCATTGCTTTTGGTTAAATTCCCAGGAGTGGTACACCTGGGTTATATGGTAAATTTACATTTAAATTTGTAAGAAAATACCAAAATGTTTTCCAAAGGCATTATACCATTCTACTTTTTTTCTTACAATATATGTGGATATCAGTTCTTACACATGCCCACCAATAGATATTCTCTGTATTTCTTACTATATCCAATCTAGTGGGTTTAAGTGTCATGCATTATGATTTTAATTTGTATTTTACCCAATATGATGTTAAACATCTTTCCCTGTGTCCTATGGCTAATGTCATATTTGCAATGAAACATCTATTCATATCTTTTATTCAGTTATAAGATTATACTTGACCTTTGAACAACATAGAGCTGAACTTCATGGATCCACTATATGCACATATTTTTTCAATAAATACTGTAAATGTATTTTCTCTTTCTTATAATTTTCTTACATTTTCTTCCTCTAGTTTACCTAATTATAAGAATACAGTGTGTAATACATAAAACATATAAAATGTGTGTTAATTAACTGTCTATTTTATTGGTACAACTTCCAGTCAACAGAAGGCCATTAGTAAAGTTTTTAAGGAGTCAAAAGTTATACATGGATTATTGACTGTGTGGGGGGTCAACTCCCCATGTTGTTCAATAATCAATTGTACTTTATGAATTTTGAATCCAAGTCCTTTATGAGATATAAGATTTGCAAATATTTTCTCTCAGCCTACATCTTTTCATTTTTTAAAGGATGCACTTTGAAGTACAAAAATTTTTAACTCTGACCAAGTTTAATTTATATTTTTCTTTTATGCATGTCACTTTTAGAATGATATCTAAAAAATATTTTCTTAATCCAGGGTCAACTGTGTTCCCATTATTTTCTTCTAAAAGCCTTATAGTTTTAGCTCTTTCATGTAGGCCTCAGATCCACTTTGAGTTCATTTTTGAGTACAGTGTTAAAAAATAGTTTAAACTCATCTTTTTGTATGTGGACATTCAATTATCTCAACACCATTTATTGTAAAGACCAGTGTTTCTCTATTGAGGTAATTGCCTTTAAACCTTTTTTAAAAAATAATTACCTAAATATAAGAGTTTATTTCTGGACTGTCAATTCTGTTCTGCTGATCTGTACGTCAATCATTTTCTCAGGACAACACTGTCTTGATTACTGTAGCTTTGTAGGAATTTTGAAATTGGGAAGTATAAGTCCTCCAATTGTGTTTTTCTTTTTCAAGATTGTTTTTGTTGTTTTGTAGCCTTTACCTTTCAATATAAAATTTAAGACTGACTTCTGAATTTTGGAAGGAATGAAAGCCTGCTAGGATTTTGATAAGGATTACTTTAAAAGCCTAATGAATCACTTTGGGAAGAATTGCAATCTTAATGTACACAAAGTTTCCCAATCCAAGTACATGAAACTTTTCTCAGCAGTGTTTTTTTAATTTTTATTGTTCAGGTCTTACAATTCTTTTAATATTTTTCTAATTCTTATGTTATGCATATGAAATTGTTTCTTTATTTTTGGATTGTTCATTGTTAGTATATATAAATACATTGGACATTTATATTGATTTTTATCCTGGAACCTTGCTGAATTTATTTTTAAATTCTCATAGTTGATTATTTTTGCATATTTCTTAGAGTTTTATCTGTGAATAAAAATAGTTTTATATCTTTCATTTCATCCTGGGTACCCTACATTGTGTTTTCCTGATTTTGAGATTAGGCACCTTTGCCTTATTTGTGATCTCAATCAGAGAGCATACACTCTTTCACTATGAAGTATGAAGTTAGCTGTCAGTTTTTTAGGTTCCCATTATCTGGATGAATAAGTTCTTTCTATTCTTATATTTTGATCTTTTTTGTGTTTTAAACTTCAACTCAATTTTATGTGCATAAGAGTTGAAAAATCTGAGCCATATTAAAGAGAAGTTGTTTCTAAAATTTATAAAACCTATAAATAATCAGAGGGCAAACTGTATTAAACAGATTCTCTAGCAAGTAAAAATCTTGCAGTTTAAACAAAAGCTTGTATCCACTTTAGTTATAAGACAAAACATTCTTTTACAGTGGCTCCACCTTGGCAGATACACATATTTGTAATGAATGCACATCTGCTATGTGTTGTTTATCAGTAAAAACATTCCAGTTGATTTACAAAGCTCTGGTGGCATCTGTTTCATCTTCATCACAGAAAGTGTCCCCTCCCCCACTGGATAACTAAATTAGTTTAGATTCCTATCTCCACATCAGTGCATTGGAAAATTATGCCTGGTAAAAAATAACAATAAAACCACTTCTGTTGCAGCATAAGTTACTCACTTTAAAATTTTCAAATTCATATTTTTCATTAATAACTGGTCAGATAAGTTCCCAAAAGCTTTAACTTTTCATAATGATACCAGATTTTGCAGAAGCACTTAACAATTACTATAATCAGGTTTATGTTAAATAACTGCGGATTATCCCTCCACACAGCTTTTTGTTTCAGACTTTTAAGATGTGAATATGCTTTTAGAGTAAGATCTGAATTAACTTTCCCATACTCAAACAATGAAGTTTTATGACACTTCTTAATTGCTGGTTTGTGGCCAACCACATTATCAAAAGCATGGGTTGGTTACTAAGTAAAAAATATTTTAAGATTAATTTACAGTAAACATGAAAACTCCACAGTTTAAACCAAATATATACCAAACCATGTCCAATTATCAATTTAAAATGAAAATACTTACTCCTGAAAACTAAAAGCTAAGATTTTCTTTTTTTCACATCACACAAGTACCCATTGTTTTGGGGGTGTTTCTTGAGTATTGGTATTGGATTTGGTCTAATGCCTTTTTCTGCATTTGTTGAGACTTTTGTCCTTTATTATAGTAATATAATATATGATATTAATTGATTCTTGGGCATTAAAACAACCATGTATTCTTGGGATAAATTCAAAATGATCTCAATCTTCATAATTATTTTTATATTAAGTTTGATAATATGTATTTACTACAGCAAATTTTTAGTTATTCAATACGTAATAAGAATATATATGTCATACCTTGAGTAAAAGTTGTTCTCTAAAAAAATATTAAATTTATTATATGTCTTTGTTTTACCCCCCAGGACACAGTTGAAAATCTTCAGATGTATTTTTATTTTGGTGTGTAAACAAGGGGATAAGCAATGACCTGATTGGTTTAGAAAAACAAGACTTACTCTTGAATGTGAAAAAAGTGCTCAACAGATAAAATTTTGGCTCTGTCAGCAAAGGATTGAAAGAGGGAGCAGCTGTTAGTCTCTTAAAGGAAATGCATCTCTTGCTGACCAGTGTGGCTCAGTTGCTTGGGCATCCTCCCACAAAGCAAAAGGTCACTGGTTCAATTCCCAGTCAGGGCATATGCCTGGGTTGTGGGCCCAGTTCCTGTTTGGGGCATGTGCGAGTGGCAACCAATTAATGTTTCTGTCTCAAATCAATGTTTCTTTCCCACTCTTTCTCCCTTCCTTCCCCTCTTTCTAAAAATAAATAAAATCTTTAAAATAAATATATAAATAAAAGGAAATACATCTTCATTTTGAAGATTTGTTAAAACATTTGAAAGGCATCTCTGCCTAGTGCATTTTAAAGTGAATTTAAATGGTTTTGGGATTGATTCAAGTTTAACATTTGTCCTAGTGGGAATATATGACAATTTCAATGAGCCATAAGTGATATGAAGATGAAAATGTGTACTGTATTATTAGTTATGATTTCGAGGTCAGAAGTTGTTGAACATGTGAATGAGAAAAGGTAAGTTTGATCTTAGTGTTTTTTGACATACTGTTAAGAAATCATTGCTGAGAAAGAAGATCTACAGTCTGAGGAGAATCTCCACATTTAAGGCACGGACAGTGTTGGTCCTCATCCCAAAGAATTTGCAATTTTTGAATGTTGATTTCCAGGATTTTGTGTGCCTTTAGGTCTAAGAATAGTCACCTCTGAGAACTAGCTTCATTCTGTAGAAACTGCTGCTGGTGGAAATCATGTTCTTTCATGGAGTACAAAGAAAAGCATTCTGAGAGACCCATTTAGATGTCCCGGGTGGGGGTTGCGGCGGTTGTAGTTGGTGAAGAATAGAAGGCTGCCCCTCGGTGCCCAATATCTCATCGCCTTCCATCCCACCGTGGAAAAAGTCCAATTTTGCCTTCATTGGGCCCAGAAATAGGGCCAATGTCCAGAGATTCTGTGCCACTGATCGGCAGCAGCAGTAGTCTCCGTCCCTGTGCAGATAGCTTGTCACTTTTCCTATGTGTGATCCATTGCTCTGGTGCTGTACCCAGGCTCTTGGAGCCTTAGTTTGGAGTTCCTGTGGCTGATGAGGCCACATAGTTGCTATGGAGAGTGAATGTGCTGAGCCAACGGGGGCAACTACATGGTACTGGGAGAAAAAATAAGGGGGTGGGTAGGGAGATTGGGAGGGAGAGACTCTTGGTTAGCTGGGATCATATTATCTCGGACTTGGGAAAGATCAGTCTCTTTCTCAAATAACCAATCAACTTCCCAAGTTTTCATGGGTTTCTGATGGGTCCACTCCCTAACCAATCCATTTCCTTCATCTTCCAGGTTTGTGTCTCTTACTCAATTTAATCTTTTCCCCAGGCTACCCTGACAGGCCTCTGTGGTCTCCATCTTGGCTCTTACTGTCCATGTGCTTACCTCCCCCTTTATTTTTTTATCCCTTCTTCCAGTGATCTGTCAAGTAGGTGGGTAGCTCCCTAGGGAGTCTATGAAGCTGCAATTTCCTAGGGAAGCAAGCCTATGCTCCTTATTTGAGTATGCTTAATAATATCTGATTTCCTTTGCTCCCTTCCTGTATTAATATCTGGCTACCCACACTCACAAAACTACTTATCCCTTCTTCACAGTTCCTGTGAGCTTGTTGTGGGTCTTAACCAATGATTTTGGGGGGGAAAAGTGTAAAAGCCCAACATTTTTATCTCCAACTGGGAAAACGTTGAGGCATAGAGAATTTTCTGGAATTTCCGTTTGAGATCAGGCTGATGTTACTCTCCAAGTGAATTGCCTAAAATCATATCCTTGCTTGATTCAATCCTCCCCTTTTCTCCCCTGCACCCTCCATTCTTTTACACATTTCTCCTAACAGCATGTTTAATAAATCCCTCACACATAAGCCCTTAACTACATCTGAGAATCCAAACTAAGACACCTCATCTACACACACCTACAATGTGTTTATGAAGAACTATATGCATGTGCAGGAGCAGTGATGGCCAGACAATATTTAATATTGCCTGATTATCATTGACAATTTGGTCGTTACTGGCAGTAAAGCCTTGGATGAGACGTAAGTCAGTTCAGCTTTCGGTGAACTAAAGAGAATAGAGCCAAAAAAAAAAAAAAAGAGAGAGAGAGAGAGAGACAGACTAAAATTAACAAGCTTAAAGTCCAGTAGGTGAAATTATACTCAGTAAATCCATTAATAGTTACAGTCTTCAACAAAGACAATCATAACAAGAATGCAATAAGAAATACCTAGCTGACATATATAAACAGCCCAGGTATTAAGTGAGGTGATTTAGAGAACTATTGACAGAAATACTGATGAAAATTAGATCACTTTTTAAAGAAGATACCAAACTTGGATCAGCAAAAAGGACTGGTGAACATATTCCCTTTTGTAGCACTATAAGGAAAAAGATGGGAAAGCTAAAATATTTAAAGACCAATTAATGCTACTAGATTAATAAAAATGACAACAGTAGCTCATAACTAAGATTTCAAACACTCTTTGAAATGTTTCATGTGTGTTGTCATTATTTACTAAGAACTCTTAGGCAAGTTTTGTTATTCTGCTCTGTGTGATTCTAAGACAAATAGAGAATATATAATTTGCTCAATAATTTGTAGCATATTAATATTTTAAATAATATACTTCTAGAAGGAAAAATTAGATATTAATTTGGAAAATTTGGTTAGATAAAGTAGGTTTTTAACTTTTTGCACATAAATTGAGGATGCTGAACGAGAGCTCAGAGTGTATGCTCTAAGTGCCATTTCATCACACCCTGAAATTTGTCAGAGATGCACAATAGTTAAATAGTAGGCTAGGAAAGAGAAGAGTACTTAAAAGGCTTTTGAATCCACAGTAGATGCCAGGTTGTAAAGAAGTGTAAAAAAGAATGGAGTGAAAGAAGTATGTGAAAAATGATCAAATTAGAGAAGCAATTTTCAACCAGTGTGCTGCAAGAATTTTTAAAACATGTGATACCTGACAATTTTTTCAGGGACACTGACCTGTTTTCTCTCAGATTGTCAGATTAAAAAAATGACAGCAGCCAACACAACAATAGCCATCTGGTATGATTGAATCAAAATTTTACCTATTTTTGTCAGATCAGCAAAAACTATGTTTTTGGTGTGCCACATAATTTTAGTTATTAGCTTGTGTGTGTTATGAGATGGAAAAGCTTGAAAATTGCTGAATTAGAGTATTCGGATCCACATTTGAATGTTTCTACCTCTGCCTCTCTATATATGCATAAGCAGCTATAAAACAACCTCTGCACCACAGCGTAAATCCTACTTGAGGTCTGAAAATGCACTGCACGTATTCTGTATTTACACCTACTTCTCCACTAATCACAATAAAGTAATATTCTTAGAACATTAATTAAATGTAAGTTAAATGCACAAAAAATAAGCCTTCAGTAAATATATTGTATCATCAAACCATTTATGTTGGATTTTCCCCCCAGAATTTAGTAAGAATTTAAGAAGATTATATTGTTGGCATAATTCAAATTGTTGCAAATATTGTTTTCAACCATTAGATTATGAATAATATTGTGTCATTAATTTTAGTGCTAATGCCTATCTGTCACGTGTGTTTTGATCATTGAATCATTCCTTTCTGTGATGTTATAGAGAAATTCAGTGTTTGAAAGCATTTGGGAAGACTGTTTCTCATATATAAATTCATAGCCCCCTCTTTAGCTCCATATAATCATCTTTGTCAGATTGGTACTTTTCAGTGATTTTTATTTTTTCTTGGAACTATAAAAACAATGACCACCTCTATTACTCATGACGTCTAAAATGATCTTTTGGTTTTCATTTTTAAATAAATTTGCATCCCTATTTTATGATTTACTGTAAGTCTAGATCAAGTCCTGGAAACTTTGTTTTATTTATCTATAGTATAAGTAGTCTAGTCTGCTTCTTTAGAATGTCTGTCCATATAGGCCAGGTATAAAAAGTAAGATCCATTGGATGCCATATATTTCTGAATTTAGATCCTAAGTTAAATAGTTTAACATTAACCACCCCATGATCTTGTATTTAAACTCTGTTTACTTCCTTTGTTATTTAAATAGTTTCTTTTTAGTGAATCCTTGTTCGGTTTTTTTTGTCACTGGACTTGAATCTTCTCTTGACAACAGTTTGCACATCTCCTGGTTAGAGGATATTTTCTGGCAGACATATTGCCTATCATGTATTTACTACCTCGTAGTAAGAACATCAGTATGTAGTAGATATATTGGTAATGTCACCTGGAAAGAGTTTTAGTGCAAGGAACTATTTCTTGAGATATTATTCAGAATATCTAAATTCTATATACTTGTAAAATAAAATTTGGGATTTGAAAATAAAGTCATTTCTCTATCAGTGGAACTGTTCTACAGGTTTCTCTGGTTGATAACATGGTGATTTATTCTCATTTAAACAAATTAAATGTTGGTTAAATATGTTTATATTTTACTCCAAGCCCCTATAATTTTAAGTTGGGAGGTAGACCTTAAGCTTCTATTCTTTATGAAAAATCTTTTAAAAAGATAGAGAAAGTATTAGTTGTGAGTGTTGGCTATTAACAGATCCAAGTCTGGTAACTTTATGTACCATTGTTTGAATCTTGCAGGTATATAACTTTTTAATAAACTCTATTTTTTATATATTTTTTAGATTTATACAACAGTTAATAAAGATACTATAGCTATTTCCCATATGCCTGACACTCAGTTTCTCCTAAGAACAGCATTTTACCTTAGTATATACAACAGTGTTACAGTTAATTCAGCAATACTGCTATACAGTTTATTTGTACTTACTTAATTTTTACCTACTTTTTTTTTGTTTCAGCATCCTATTTACAATATTTCCTCATATTAGTTGTATAGCTTCCTTGTTTCCTCTTCTCTAAACTTGATAATTTTCAGGAATCCTGATTAGATACATTGTAGGATGTCCCTCTTGATGGATTAGATTTTTTTAAATAGGATTAGATGGGGTTTATGGGTTTTGGGGAGAATGGTCACAAAGGTAAAGTATTATTTTTCATCACATCATATCAGGGCACATGCTATCAACATGATGTATAACTGGTGATGTTGACCTTGATTTGGCTGAGGTAGTGTTAGCCAGGCTTCTCACCTGTAAAAATACTCCATACTGTAGTTTTCCATACTGTATTTTTTGGGAGGAGGTCACTATGTGCAGCACAAAAGTATCTACATAAGTTATTTGGAATTCTTCTGCATAAGGGATTTTTCTCTTCAGCCTTCTTATTATGTTAGTATGGATTATAGGTATTTATTTTATACGTTGTGTTATAATTTAATATTACTTTCATTAACTTTGTTGCTCAGTTGTTCCAGTTTGGATATTAGGAGTTGTTTCAGTTGAATCATGTGTCTCTTTGACATACCCCATCTATCTGCCTGTCTGTATATCTTCTTCTGTCTATCTATTTTAGAATGAGAACATTTAATTACTTTTGGTACCACAGGATGTACTGCAAGGATCATCCCTGCCCCACTTAAAGAATTAGCCATTTATCCACGGTTCCTATTACTGGAGGTTCCTAATAGGAACTAGGGTTTTTATTATTGGAGAATAATAGAAACTGAGATCTGGATAATGGGTGTATTCATTGCTACTGGGTGTTATTTCTTTTAGGCCTTCTCAGCTCACAGAGCTGAGAAATATATGCATATACATTAACCCACGTAAGATGTTAGCTGTAATTCTTTAGATGTCCCTTATGAAATTAAGAAAGTTCCCCTGATCCTGGTTTTGAGAGATTTTTATGATTAATAGGATTTTTATCATCATTGGACAAAATCATGATTTCTCCTCTTTAACTTGTTGAATGGTAAATTAAATTTATTGAATTTTGTATGTTAAAACAGCAATGCATACTTGAAATAAGTCCACTTGGTTGTGTGCATAATACTGTTTTTATATTACCGATTTTAATCTCTAATATATTTTAGGTGATTTTCCACATTTTTTCATGAGATACTGGTCTGCTGATTTTTTTTTTCTTGTAAAGTCTTTATCTGCTTTTGGTATTACGTAATGCTGGCCTTACAGAATGTGTGGGGAAGTATCTGCTCTGCTTATGTGTTCTAGTTCTGGATGAGATTTTAGATAATTGGTATCATTTTGTTCTTAAATGATTGATAGAATTCACCATTGAAACCACCTTAGTCTGGTATTTTCTTTTTTTTTTTTCTTATATTGTTATTGATTATTGATTCTACTTTTAAAATAGATATAAGCCTGTTCAGATTATCTATTTCACTTTGTGACTTTTGATAGTTTATGTTAAAGTATCAGTCCATTTAATCAAATTATGAAATTTGTAGGCATATATTGTTCATAACATTCCTGCTTTTTAAGAAAGACTTTTTTTCCTAAGAGAATTTTTAGCTTCAAAGCAAAATTGAGAGTAAAGTACACAGATTTCCCATATATCACCTGTCCTTACACATGCATGTCCTACCTCATTATTTTACTGTAGAGTTTGAGTTCTTTGTACATCTTGGATAACAGTCCTTTATCAGGTGTGTCTTCTGCAAATATTTTTTTCCTCAGTCTGTGGTTTGTTTTCTTATTCTATTGACATTGTCTTCTGCAGCAAAATTTTTATGTTTTAGTGTGGTTTAGCTTATCAAGTCTTTCTTCCATGTATTGTGCATTTGGTGTTGCCTCTTTATAATCATCACCATACCCGTGGTTTTCTCCTATTCTGTGCTTTTGGGAGTTTGTAGTTTTGCGAGTTGTGTAAGGTGTGTGTCTAGATTTATTTGTGTGTGTGTATCTGTGTGTGTGGATATCCAATTGTTCTGTCACTATTTGGTTAAAATGCTTATCTTTGCTCTATTGTATTACCTTTGCTCCTTTGTCCAAGATCAGTTGACTATATTTATTTGGCTGACTCTCTGTTCTGTTCCATTGACCTATTTGTCTTTTTTTTTATCAATAACATACTGTCTTGATTACTAATATTCCTTTTTTTATCCCTTCACTTCATTAAATAAGTAGTGATAACCTTTCTTATATTTCTGATACTAGTAATTTGTCACTTCTCTCTCTTTTTTTCTTGCTTAGGCTGGCGAGTGGTTGATCAATTTTAATAACCTGTTAAAAACCAGCTTTAATTTTCATTGATTTTCTATATTATTTTACATTCATATTTCCAATTTCATCATGTTCTGATTTTTTAGACTTAAATTGCTTTTATTTCTCTAGTTTTCTAAGGTGAAATCTTATTGGTTTAAGATCACCATTCTTTCCTAATATATCCATTAAATGCTACAAATTTCTATTTATGCATTCCCTCTAACAATGTTTGATAGCTTGTATTTTCATTTTGTTTTAAACTAATTTAAATTTACCTTAAAATTTATTATTTGACTCATGTTATTTAGAAGTACTTTGTTTAATCTCAAAATATTTGGGGATTTTTAAGCTATATTTCTTGTGTTGATTTTTAACTTAATTTCATTGTAATTTGAGAATATACTTTGTATGATTTCCATGCTTTTGATTTTATTAAGGTGTACTATGGCCCAGAATATGGTCTATATTGGTGAATGTCCCTTGTGATCTGAAGCTAATATATATTTTACTGTTGTTGGATGAAGTATTCTATAAGTATTAATTAGATCAACTTGACTGATAGTGATGTTTAGGTAAAATCTGATAGAAATGAAATAAAAATAGATAATTCCACTTTTATAGTTGGAAAGTTTAACAGGGCTTTTTGATAAATTGACAGTTGACTAATGAAGCAGGCAGGAAATCAGTAAGATATTTGTAAAAAGCAAGGAGGCTTGCATGGCTGGAAGAGAGTGAATATGTGGAAGAAATGTGTTAAATCTCAGGAAGGTAGGCAGGCCATGTGGTCTGAAATGAGATGTGAAGGAAGGGATTAATTTGGACGAGATATGATGAGCTCAGTTTTTATAGATGATAAGTTCAAACTGAGTATTAGAGATTCAAGAGAAGATGTCAAATAGACATCTGGGATATTAGCCACTACCTTATAGAGCCTCTAAGAAATACAGTGTGCCCCTATGAAATACTATTCAACAATCATCCATGACTGAACTTTTCATACCATCCTACTAGTAGGAAATGCATTATGAATGCCTTCCAGAAGTAAGGTCCACTTGGGATTTTTTTCATCAGTTGAAAATAGGGGAAATCAATATCACTGTCTATCTTTAGCTGTTAAGGTAAATGTAGAAGATGTGGAAGTTTTTTTTCTTTGTTTTATTCTGTGGGAGTTATTCTTAACAAGGTCAAAGATTGAAAAAGAATACAGGGCATGGGAATTGTATCTATATGCAAGAGAAAAATTTTATTTGTGGACAATAAATTCTAAACAGTTTGAGAAGGATTGTAAAGGCTTGAGGAATGTGAGGAATATAAATATATGATATGGTGAATAAAGAACTAGTCTAAACATTGTTGATAAATTATTGTGAGAATACTAGGAAAAAGTAAGTTAGGAAGATAGGAGGTATTAGTAAAAGAATATGATGCATGAATGAATATATTGACAACTTTTTGGATATTCTAGTGTTGAAAAAGTGGGCTGTGGCCATAGATGTGAATGGCTAATACAGGGTGAAAGACCAAATACCTGAAAGAAAAGAGCTCAAAAATTTAATTTTAGTATATTAGGAAGAGCATCAAAGTGGATATTAACAATACCAAGGATGAAGATAATAGTATTGGACAGATGGCAAGTGACCCATGTGCTAAAATCTACAAGGAATCAAGTGGGGGTATTTAGAAGGCAGAACAGGGCAAAGTAGGATCTAGTATAATCTGGAAAAGTACAAATCAAAACTCAAGAATTTTAGGGAGGAAAAAGGGAAAGGTTCTGGAACTAAAATTGAGGAATAAAATGGTAACCTGCCTTGTCTTCAAGTTAAATGATATAAGTGTATAGAAAAAAAATGATTGAATAACTTGACCAAAATCACAAGTGGCAGAGGTAGATTTACCTTCAGATCTTCCTGTTTGATAAGTGTACTCTTTTCATTTTTTTGGCAATGAAGTAAAATAAAGAAAAATAAAGGAAAAAAAAGAAATGATTCATGATTCAAACCGATTGTGAACAAGGCTGAAAAATGTAGTGTTAAATGGGACCAAGAAAATTAAATGGAGTTTTGAATATCACATCAATTTGCCACAGATAGATATAGTCTATTTACATTCTTATGAAAAAAAAAAAAAACCTTTTTGGATAGGAGGGTATGAAAAGGAAATTATGAAACTATATATAGATTTATTGAGAAAAAATTAGGGAGAAATATTTAAATATATCAGTGAGCCAGACAGGATGCTGTCAGATGAGTTCAAGGATAAAAACAGCAACTCATATATCAAGAAATCCTGAGTGACTTCAGTTGTTTGGAAGAGCATTAGAGTCACATTATTAATGCAGGACATGGACAACAGGGTGGGTTGGCTGCGGGAGTGGGGGTGGGCAGGGTAGGGGAGAGCAACAGGGGGAAAGGGGACAACTGTAACAGAACAAGAGTAAAAAATTTAAGAAAATAATAAAAATATTTCCTTTAATAAGTGTGAAGGACGCATAGACAAAGCTAAGGCAGGGAAGGATTGATGGGGGAAGGTAGGGAATGGGGCAGGGGTAAGTGGTAGTGGGTAATTGGAGACAAGTGTAGTTGAACAACTAAAAATAAATTGATTGGAGACTAGAGACGGAGGCCTTGGTGAAAGAACGGGAGGAGGAACCAGGGAATCCTAACTCTTTCTACTTGCCATAGTCTCCATTGTGCGGGAAGAGGCCACACCCCCAAAGAGCCAAAAGCTGAAAAGCACACATAGACACCCCAAAACCACCCAGTGCAGGCGCGTACACTTGCGCTGAGTGGCTGGCGAGGGTTGGCCAACGTGTGTGTGAGACTCGCGTGGGCTGGTGAACGCTTGCACTGGCCGGCAAGGCCTCCCACAGATCGGCACCGATATGGCCTGTGAGGGAATGCACAGAGCAGCAAGGGCAGGCATAAATTGACCAGCCCAGGCCCGCGATTTCGGAGCGGCTCACAAAATTAGTAGATTCTGGGCTGAAGGGGTCACAGAGCTGCCCAGAGTCCCTGGAGGAGAGACCGGAGACAGGATTAACCGGAGAGTCCTGGAGCTGACTTCCTCCCATTTCCGTAGTCTCCACTTGGCGAGGACAAATAACGCACCCAAAGAGCAAAAAGCGGGGAAAACACACACTAGAAGACCCTAAACTGACCAGTGCCGGGGAGCTCGCCAGCCAGGGGAGCCAGAGGAGTACACGAGATCGCGAATAAAGCCCCTGAGCTGGGGAAAGCATGCGAGAGCCCAGGCGGGTGGGATATCATGCCACACTGGGAAGCGCGCTCAAGGAGCTGGCATGAGAGTGCAAAGCAATCCGAAAAAATAGTCCAGCCTTGACCGAAGGGGTCACAGGGCTGCCCCAAGCAGGAGTCAGACACAGGCAGTAGACTCCTAGAACGCTCAAACAAACAACCCAAGGTCATATAGGGTCAACAACTGACATCATCAGAGGCAGGCCCAGAAAGAAAAGTAAAGGGAAATATAAATAAATAAATAAAAAGACCCACCTACTACCATAGAAGTCTAATCCACAAAGCCAGGAAATCTAGACAGCCAAATTGAAGCAGAAGCAAAAACAAATAAAAAAATAAGTAAATTACTTAACAGACTCTCACAAAAATGGGAAGAAAAAGAAGTTTCCCCAAATAAGTGGAAAAGGGGACTCCCCACAGAGAGAGCTAAATGAAATAGAGGCCAGGGAACTATCAGATACTAAATTCAAAACAATGGTTCTAAGGAAGCTCAATGAGCTCAGCCAGCTCAAAGAGAACTATGAGAAACTGCAGAGAAACTATCAGGATATGACAACAAACTATATCACCCTGGAAAAGGACATAGAAAAGACACAAGAGGATATGAAGAATACCATTTCTGAATTGAAGAACACAGTAGAAGGAATCCAAAGCAGGCTGGATGAAGCCGAGGATCGAATCAGTGAGATGGAGGATAAGGTAGAAAGAAGCTCCCAGAAAGAAAAAGAAAAGGAAAAACAACTCCAAAAGAATGAAGAGGCATTTAGGGAAATTCAGAACAACCTGAAACGCAATAATAGCTGTATAACAGAGATACCAGAAGGAGAAGAAGAGGAGCAAGGGATAGAGAACCTCCTCGAAAAAGTAATGAATGAAAATTCCCCCAATTTGAGGAGAGAAGGGTTCTCATGGATCCAGGAGGCACAGAGGACCCCACTCAAGAGGGACTCCAAGAGGTCCACTCCAAGACACATCATCATGAAAACGGCAAATGTCAAAGACAAAGAGAGAATCCTCAAGGCAGCAAGGGAGAAAGAGAAAGTAACTTACAATGGGGCCCCGATACACCTAGAAGCTGACTTCTCAACAGAAACGCTACAAGCCAGAAGGGAATGGCAACAAATATTCCAAGCCATGAAAAGCAAGGGCCTACAGCCAAAGCTGCTCTGCTCAGCTAGGCTCTCCATTAAAATAGAAGGGGAAATACGGAGTTTCCCAGACAAGAGAAGGCTAAAAGAATACATCTCTACTAAACCAGCACTGCAAGATATGCTAAGGGGACTGGTTTAAGCAGATGAAGGAAAAGAATGAGAGAGAGAGGAACACAGGGACAAAGAGAAGAGATGAGCAAGTTTCTATCAGTAATATCTCTCAATGTGAATGGACTAAATGCCCCAATCAAAAGACACAGGGTAGCTGAATGGATAAGAAAACAGGACCCACACATATGCTGCCTACAAGAGACCCACCTCAGAGCAAGAGACCTACACAGATTGAAAGGAAAGGGATGGAAAAAAATATTCCAAGCAAATGAGCATGAGAAAAAGGCCGGGGTTGCCATACTTGTATCAGACAAAATAGATTTCAAAACAAAGGCCATAAAAAGAGACCCAGAGGGACACTTTGTAATACTTAAAGGAAGAATCTATCAAGAAGACATCAACACTGTAAACTTATATGCTCCCAATATCGGAGCCCCCAAGTTTATAAGGAAATTGTTGGATGACTTCAAAAAAGATATAGACAGCAACACACTGCTAGTAGGGGATTTCAACACCCCACTGTCCAAAATGGACAGATCTTCCAAACAAAACATTAATAAACATATTGTGGTGCTGAATGACACACTGAATCAAAGAGACTTAACTAACATATATATAGAACCTTACATCCCAAAGAAGAAAAATACACATTCTTTTCAAATGCTCATGGCAGTTTTTCAAAGATCGACCGCATGATAGGACACAAAGCAAACCTCAACAAATTCAGGAAAATTGAAATAATACCAAACTTTTTCTCAAACCACAAGGGCTTGAAACTGGAAATCAACCTCAAAGAGAAACTTCAAAAACTTGCAAACTCATGGAGACTGAACAGTAGACTATTAAACAATGAATGGGTCAATAATGAGATAAGAGAAGAAATCAAAAATTGTCTGGAAACCAATGAAAATGGACAGACAACAGTCCAAAACTGTTGGGACACAACAAAGGCGGTCCTGAGAGGGAAGTTCATAGTAATACAGGCGTACCTAACAAAGAAACATCTCAAATAAAAGACCTAACACTACAACTTCAAGAATTGGAGAAACAACAACATATAAATCCCAGAGCAAGTAGAAGGAAGGAAATAGTCAAGATTAGAGCAGAACTGAATGACATAGAGACGAAAAGAACAATTCAGAGGATCAACCAATCCAGAAGCTGGTTCTTTGAAAAGATAACTAAAATTGACAAGCCTTTAAGCAGACTCATCAAGAATAAAAGGGAGAGGACCCAAATTAATAATATCAGAAATGAAAGAGGAGAAATAACAACTGATACCACAGATATACAAAGGATTGTCAGAAACTACTATGAATAATTATATGCCAAGAAATTTGAAAATCTTGATGCAATGGACAAATTTTTAGAAAAGTATAATCTTCCATCACTGAAGGAGGAAGAAACAGAAAGCTTGAACACACCGATAACAGCTGGGGAAATTGAAGCAGTCATCAAGAAACTCCCGGCACACAAAAGCCCAGTACCGGACGGTTTCACAGGAGAATTTTACAAAACATTTAAGGAAGAGCTAACCCCTGTCCTTCTCAGACTATTCCAAAAAATCCAAGAGGAGGGAAGACTCCCAGGCTCTTTCTATGAGGCCAGCATCACCCTGATCCCAAAACCAGATAAAGACCCTACAAAGAAAGAAAACCACAGGCCAGTTTCGCTAATGAACATAGATGCTAAAATCCTCAACAAAATATTGGCAAACCGCATCCAGCAATACATTAAAAAGATTATCCACCACGATCAAATGGGATTCACCCCAGGGATGCAGGGATGGTTCAATATACGCAAATCAGTAAACGTGATACATCACATAAATAAAGGAAAAGACAAAAACCACATGATCACCTTGATAGATAGATAGATTTATTACGTTGAGCATTCCTCAACGTAATAAAGGCCATATATGAAAAACCTACAGCCAACATCATACTCAACGGGCAAAAGCTGAAAGCTTTCCCGCTAAGATCGGGAACACGACAAGGATGTCCGCTTTCACCGCTTCTTTTCAACATTGTATTGGAAGTCCTAGCCACCGCGGTCAGACAAGAGAAGGAGGTAAAAGGCATCCAAATAGGAAAGGAAGAAGTAAAGCTATCATTGTTTGCAGATGACATGATAGCGTACATAGAGAACCCTGTAGACTCTACCAAAACACTCCTCAACCTAATAAGTGAATTTGGCAAACAGCAGGATACAAAGTGAATATTCAGAAATCAGAGGCATTTTTGTACACGAGCAATGAAATAGAGGAAGAAGAAATCAGAAAAAAAATACCATTCGATATAGCAAGAAGAAAAATAAAGTACCTAGGAATAAATTTAACCAAAGAGTAAGAGACCTGTATGCACAAAACTATACAACATTGAAGAAAGAAATTAAGGAAGACACAAATAAATGGAAGCATGTACCATGCTCATGGATTGGAAGAATTAATATCATCAAAATGTCCATACTTCACAAAGCAATTTATAGATTCCACCCAGTCCCTATTAAGATACTAATGACATATTTTACAGAAATAGAACAGACATTTCAAAAATTTATATGGAACCATAATGACCCTGAATAGCCTCAGCAATTTTGAGAAGGAAAAACAAAGTAAGAGGGATCACAATACTGGACATCAAACTCTACTTCAAAGCCACTATACTCAAAACAATCTGGTATTGGCACAAGAACAGACCCAAAGACCAATGGAACAGAATAGAAAGCCCAGAAATAAGCCCAGGTCTCTATGGGCATCTAATATTTGACAAAGGGGGCAGAAGCATACAATGGAGCAATAATAGCCTCTTCAACAAATGGTGTTGGGAGATCTGGACGGCTACATGCAAGAAATTGAAATTGGATCATCAGCTGACACCATACACAAAAATAAACTCAAGATGGATAAAAGACTTAAATATAAGTCGCAACACCATCAAAGTCCTAGAGGAGAACATTGGCAGGAGACTCTCATATATCCCACGCAGCAAGTTTTTCACTGATATGTCTCCTAAAGCAAGGGGCATAAAGGAAAGAATAAACAAGTGGGACCTCATCAAAATAAGAAGCTTCTGCACGGCTAAAGAAAATATCAGCAAAATGAAAAGGGAGCCTACTGTATGGGAAAATATATTCGCTAATGATACATCAGATAAAGGTTTGATCTCCAAGATATATAAAGAACTCACTTGACTCCACTCCAAGAAGACAAACGATCCAATCAAAAAATGGGCAAAGGACCTGGGCAGATGCTTTTCCAAGGAGGAGACACAGAAGGCCCAGAGGCATTTGAAAGGATGCTCAGCATCACTAGCCATCAGAGAAATGCAGATCAAAACCACCATGAGGTACCACTTCACACCGGTCAGACTGGCTATCATAAACAGATCAACAAACAACAGGTGCTGGTGAGGCTGTGGAGAAAAGGGAACCCTGGTCCACTGTTGGTGGAAATGCAGACTGGTGCAGCCACTGTGGAAAGCAGTGTGGCATTTCCTCAAAAAGCTGAAAATGGAACTGCCTTTTGATCCAGAGATTCCCCTGCTGGGACTATACCCTAAGAACACCAAAACGCCAATTCAAAAGAACCTATGCACCCCAATGTTCATAGCAGCACAATTTACAATAAGCAAGCATTGGAAGCAACCTAAATGCCCATCAGTAGATGATTGGATCCAAAAACTATGGTACATTTACACAATGGAATACTACGCAGCAGGAAGAATAAATAACTACTACACTTTGTGACAGCATGGATGGAACTGGAGAGCATTATGCTAAGCAAAATAAGCCGTGGTGGAAAGACAAATACCATATGATCTCACCTATAAGTGGAACCTAACCAACAATACAAAGATGCAAGGAAAATAAGACCGGCAACACTGAAAGGAAAAGAAACCAACAGAGAAGGAGGGAAGGAGGGAGAGGGGTTGGGGAAAAGGAAGGGAAGGGGAAAGTCAAGGAACATATAGCAAGGACTCATGGACAAAACCAAAGGGGAAGAGCTGAGGGAGGGAAGGAGGTAGGGGGCAAGGGAAAATGGTGGGGGGTAGGGAGAGACAAATGTATTTGAAAAAATAAATTAAAATAGAATTTAAAAAAAAGATAAAAAAAGAAAAAAAAGTCTGTGTAGTGTTTTCCATAAAATAAAATACAAATTTTTCATTTTCACCAATGACTTTATGTTGGATGTTTTGAGTATGGTAGCTATCTCCTGTATGATAAAACATTGTTCTCAAATTAATGTTTTAATTTTATCACTATCAACTTCAACTGTTCTTCCTGACCATGGATCATTGTCCAGCAAGAAATCTCTAACACAGAACTTCGCAAGCCACTTTTGACACATTTAATCAGTCACAGCACCTTCTCTGTATACTGCAAAAATCATTTTTTTGTGTTTCAGTTGCATTTTTACCTTTCTTGAAATAATAAAGTATAATATGCTGAAAATAATGCTATTTTCTTCCATCTTCAGCTTTAAAATGGCTACACAAAAATTCACTAATTTAGATTTTTTTTCTGTTCATAAGCGCTGATATGGTAGTTGTCACAATACAATCTAGCAAAATTGTTTCAAATGAAGTTAAAAACAACTAACCACTACTAGAGCCATCTTATGGAAAAAACAAACAAATGAACAAACAACTTTTTGGCCAATCCAATACCACAGCTTTTTTATCCACTCCTCTACTAATTGGCAATTCAACTGTTTCCAAATCTTGGCTATTGTATATAATACTGCTATAAACATAGAGGTTCATATAGTCTTTTGAATTGGTGTTTCAGAATTTTTAGGATATATTCCCAGATGTGAGATTGCTGGATAAAAAAGCAGTTTCATTTCTAATTTTTTGAGGAAACTCCATGCTCTTTTTTATAGTGGCTTTACCAGTTTGCGTTCCCACCAACGGTTCATGAAAGTTCACCTTTATCCACATCTTTACCAATACTGTATTTTTACCCCCACATCTTCACCAATGATTGTTGTTTGTTGATTTATTGATACTAACCATTCTGGAAGGTCTGGGGTGATATCTCATTTTGGTTTTAGTTTGCATTTCTCTGATGGTTTCATATGTCTATTAGTCATCTTTATGTCCTCTTTGAAGAAGGGTTTATCAGGTTCTTTGTCCATTTTTATTGGATTTTTTGTTTTCCTGGTTGAGTTGTACAAGTTCTTCATATATTTTGGAAATGAACCCCTTCTCAGATGTATCATTAGCAAATATGTTTTCCCATAAAGGGGGTTTCCCTTTCATTTTGTTGATCATTTCTTTTGCTATGCAAAAGCTTTTTAATTTATGTAGTCTCACTTGTTTATTTTTCCTTTGTTTACCTTGTTCTAGGGGATATATTGGCCACTATATTGCTATGATAGATGTCTAAGATTTTACTGGCTATGCTTTCTTCTAGGGTATTTATGGTTTTGCAACTGTCATTTAAGTCTTCTATCCATTTTGTGTTTATTCTCGTGCATGGTCTAAGTTGGTGGCTTAGTTTCTTTTTTCTTTTTTCCTGCATGAAACTGTACAATTTTCCCAACATCATTTATTGAAGAGACTCTCTTTACTCCATTGTATGCTTTTACCTCGTTTGTGAAATATTAATTGACCATAAAGACATGTTTTTATTTTCGGGCTCTCTATTCTTTTCTACTGATCTATATGCCTGTATCAGGACATTTTGATTATGATGGACTTGTAATAGAGTTTGATATCAGATATTGTATTGCCTCTAACTTTGTTCTCAAGATTATTGAGGCTGTTTGGGGTCTTTTTTGGTTCTATATCAATTTTTGGAATATTTTTTCTAGATCTGAGAAATATGCCATTGATAATTTAGTAGGAATGTGTTGAGTCTCTAGATTGTTTTGGATAGTGTGGGCATTTCAATGATATCTGTTCTTCCAGTCCATGAACACAATATAAGCTTCCACTTATTTGTGTCTTCCTCAAATTATTTTCTTCAATGTTTTATAGTTTTTTGAGTCTTTTTATCTCCCTGGTTAAAATTATTTCCAGGTATGTTATTTTTTGGTGCTGTAATAGTAAATGTGATTGTTTTCTTAGTTTCCCTTTCTGATGGTTCATTATTGGTATAAAAGTGCAACCAATTTCTGAATATTAATTTTTGTCCTACTTCTTCTCTGTATTCATTTATTATATCTAGTAGCAAACAAAAGTCCCAGACCAGATGGTTTCACAGGTGAATTTTACGGAACATCCAAAGTAGAATTAACATCTACCTTTCTAATACTCTTTCAAAAAAGGAAGAAGGGAAGACTCCCATGCTCATTTTATATCAGCATTACCCTAATTCCAAAAACAGAAAAAGACACTACAAAGGAAGAAAATTATAAACCAATATCCCTGATGAATATAGATGCTAAAATCCCTAACAAAATATTATCAAACTGAATCCAGTAAAACATTAAAAATATACACCATAATCAAATGGGATTTATCCCAGGGATGTAAAGTATGTACAATATTCTCAAATCAATAAATGCTATATATCACATAAATACAATGAAAAATAATAACCACATAATCACATCAGTAGATGCTGAAAGAGCATTTGATAAAACTCAGCACCAATATATAATAAAAACTCTTAACAAAATGAGAACATAGGAATCATACATCGACATAATAAAGGCCATATATGGAAAACCTACAGCCAACATCATACTCAATGGGCAAAATCTAAAAGTGTTTTTCTTAGGATTAAGAACAAGACACGGATGTCCACTTTTACCACTCTTATTCAACATAATACTGGAAGTTGTAGCCATAGTGATCAGACAAGAAGAAGAAATAAATGACATGTGAATTAGAAAGGAGAAAGTAAAACTGTCATTATTAATAGATGTCAAGATATTCTACATGGAAAACGCTTAAAACTACACCAAAAACTTTTAGATCTAATAGTTGTTACACTTTCATGGTCCCCTCTTAGCTGTAAAAGTTTCACAATCTTTCTCTTTCTTGAAAACCTGAACAATTTTTAGAATTATTTAGATTTTGGTAGAATTTTCCTTGGTTGGGAATTGTCTGATTTTTTGTCATAATTTTATTGTGGTTATTGGTTTTTATTCTATATCCTCAAACTCAGATTCTATTCTCATCTGTGTTCAGTCTACTAATAATAAGCCCATCAAAGAGTTTCTTCAAAATTGTTAATTTCTATTATAGTACTCTTGATTTTTGGCATTTTTGATTGTTTGTTTGGAGAGTTGGTTGTTTCTTTTTTCTTTCTTTCATCTCCCTCTCTCTGCTGACATTGTCCATGTGTTCTTGCATGCTGTGTACTTTATCCATTAGAGCTATCCTTAGCTGTTGTTTTAAATTCTGGTCCTATAATTCCAGTATTACTGCTGTATCTGATTCTGATTCTGATGCTTGGTCTATGTCTTCAAATTGTGTTTATTTATTTAATTTTTACCTTTTGCTAGGATCTGTAATTGCTTCTTGACAGCCAGCCATTATCTGTGTAAAAAGAACTGCTACAAACGTGTGTGTAGTATTGTGTTGTTGAGTTTGGGGGATGGGACACATTATATGATTTGGACTGTCTGTCTCCAGATGGTGAACTTCACAAGTGTTTTTCTCAGTTTATTTCTCCCCTCTTAGTTAAGACAGGATGGCTGATGTGGGCAGGAGTTGGGTATTTTCTTTTTCTTCAGCAGAAGGCAAGAGCTGACTAGAGTTGGGTATTTCCCTTCCCCTGGTCAGTTAGGCACTTGTAAAATCCTAGCAGGTGAGGCTCTCCTTAACTGTTTTCTCCTCAAAGCAAGTCTTACTAAGAACAGAGTGCTCTGCTGCATTTCAAAGTTGTTACTCCCCCCACCTCCCACCCAGATGCATTAGGGGATTTTTCTCTGGTATATAATGTGAGAACCTGATTGAGCTTCTGGAGGTAAATCTCACAAAATTATGGGGACCCAGTATGACTGGATTCTGCTGAACTTTTCAACTCTCAGAATTGTCCACACTGAGCCTCCAGAAATTTATCAATCACAATTCAATTTTTGATCTTCTTACTTGGCATAGGCTCCTGCGATAGCTTCCACTCGGAATTTTCTACTCCAGTAAGTCATGATTCCTTGTGTTCTCTTGTCTCCCCTCCTGGGCAAAATGGCTTGCCTGGTATGTTCTTCTTTTTTACAGTTCCAATAAAAGTTGTTGATTTTTTAGTTTGTTCAATTTTTTACTTCTTGTTAGAATGGAATGGTGACTTCAAGCTCCTTACGTGTGGATGCAGAAACACATCAGTTAATTTTTAAGGACTTTCTCTTAAGTGTATTTTCACATGGGCACAGGTAGATTAGAGAGTGTAATGGTCCTTATGCTTACCTATTCCAGTTCTGTCATCTTGGTACGTAAGTGGTCTAGCCTGAGCTTCCTTCTCTACTTTGACAGTGGATGGCAATACTCAAATTAGAACTAAGCTTTTTCTCAATATTATTTTTTTCATGTTTCTTCTACCTTTTTACTTGTGATCAAATGCTACTTCATCAAATATATGATGATTTTTTCCTCCCTTGATAGAAATACACTTTCAAATTTCTTTTTCTGTAAGGTAGGTTTGGAGATTTTGTATATTAAAATACTCAAAAACTGCTTGGGATTTTTGTTATTTATTTTACTTCCCTGAGTAAAAAGGCTGGTAATGAAAAACCTGGGGTTCTTTTAAAATTTTAGTTGCCCTAGGCCCTTGGCTAATCAGGGATTCTGTAATAGAGTTGAGCTTTCTAATATGGATTGATTGAGGAGTACTGACTACACTTTCTCTGCAGATATTCAAGTAGATAGTTGACATCCAGCTGGTGGAGATATTGTAGCAGGAACTAGAAAACCAGATGAGAATTAGAGTACTTATGTGCTAAGGTCTCCTCCTGACCTATGTGTCTATACATTTATACATTGATTTTTATTTGTTATAGTCATGAATTTCACTTGACTTTACAGTTACATAATCTTCTTGCTACACAAAAAGCTAAAGTTATGGTCAGGCAAAATATTGGTCCTTCCTATTAACTGACCAACAATATCACTTAAAACAAATAAACAAGCTCACTTTAAGTATTTTAACTAACATTTACTTGCAAATATGATTTCCTAATTTCAGGATTTCCACATATGTCAAGGAACATGTGTGGAGGACCCATGGACAAAGCCAAAGTGGGAAAGGGTTGAGGGAGGGAGGTGGGGGAAAGGACAGGGGAAAGTGGTGGCAGGAAGGTGGAGACAAATGTATTTGAACAATAAAAAAATAAATTAAAAAAAAAAGAAGGGAGAGGAAGAGATTGGAAGGAAAAGGCAAGATAAAAGCCAGGTTTTTTTCTAAAATGAAAGCCTATCATCTCTGGGCTGTGTGTGCACCTGTGTGTGCGTGCACACACACCTACTGAGCCCTTAAATGGCTTCGCATTGCCCCAAGGCTGTAAATTTCAGCACAGTGGTCTAGGAGGCCCTGCATGGTGAAACTGCTGCTGACTGCCTCGGTTTCACCTTTCTTCTCTTTCTCCAAATGCCAAGTAAAAAGGTTTTCTCTCAGCTGATCTAAAAGTCCATTTTCCTTCTTGCCACAGGTCCTTTGTACGTGGTGCTTATGTCTCTTAGTGCTCTAACCCACCCCATTCACTCGGTTGACATTGTTAAAATCTCTGCTGCTCCATCATCTCTGCCTCTGGATGTCCTACTTAATTCCCTTGGATATAGTCTGACTATTTTATTATTTATTGTTTTATTCACACTCTCACAGAACACACAGTTTCTTAGCTCACCTGTTAATTATGAAAAAAATTAGAATTCTTTGTTGATACAGTTATAGTAACTGTGGTGTAGAAAAAAGTGATGGAAACTTACTTCATCTGTACAGGTGCCTAATTCGCTATAGAAGAGAGCAGAACTGAAAGATGAAAGGAAAGGCGAGCTGACTTGTAAACAGTTGACTTTGATTTGTGAGGGTAAGAATGAAATATTATTGTTGAGGATGGAACATAAGAGTAATACAAAGAAACAGTGTAAAATATTTGTGAGTGATGTGAAGTAATATATAATTTTTGTGATATAAAGTTGATGTAAAAAGGTTGAGCTATCTGAAAACATTGAAGCTCCAAAGTAGCAGAATTGGAAAGAACTTCAAGGAGCCAGTGAAGGATTTTGAACAGAAATTGTTTTGAACTATGTGTACTTTTTAAAATGATGCAAGGTAGCTCTAAATTCTCTAGCATTTGTTCATGTGACTTTTGGGGTGGCTAGTAAATGGGATCTATATTGATAGCAAATTGAATTTTCAAAAATAACACTCAAGAAGCATTCATTTTAAGTAAATAAAAGTCAATTTTTATGAAATAAAACACTTTAAAAAGGCATCATATTAGCTTTAATGTTATCAGAGTTGGTGTCTATTCGTACTAGTTTGTTCATTTTATGCCACTGTGTTCCTACTGTCAAGGTCACTTGGATTAATTTTGTCTGAAATGAAGTTTACAAAACATGGTGATGCCTTTTAAGTCTCTTCCAAGTTATTAATGAGTAGAATATTCATTAATAGATAAATATCATGCAGCTTCTTATCTATCACACGTTCTTTGGAAGTAAAGAATACATTATTAATCTTCACAGTGGATTCCATGACCATGATTGAGTTGATTGTCTTTGTTGGTACTGTGAACTTTACTAATTCAATATATTTAATCATTAGAAAAATAGACTCAACTTTCTTGATGCAGGATGGATTAGTAGCCCCAAGACATCATGACATTAATTTTTAAAATACAAAATAACAATTTAGCTGGGAGAATATTCAGTAGTCTCTTTTTTTCCCCATTTTTGTCTACAATAAACAGAAAGATCATATAAAAACAGGTGTAGCATTTAATCTGAATTACCAAATATGCAGTTAAACAATAAATGCCAATATGATAAATTTTTCACAAGATTGAATCGAGATCTTGGTATCCTCAAACAGGAAGGAGTGGAAGGATTTTTTTTGTTTTGTTTCTTGGGGTTTTTTTTTTTTTTGCTTGTTTTTTAAAAAATAGATGCATGTGTTAATGGACACATGCCATCCATGTAAATTATCATTTCCATCTCAGTTAGACCTATTATGCAGGATTACATATCACAAAGTTGGATATGGTTTAACAGTATAACCAGTTAAGAGTAAACAAAAATTCTCTCTGTGAAAATAACTAGAGTTCTCCGCAGGATTCTAGAAATAACTTTTTATTAAGTAAAAGTTTCATAAAATTTACTGTTGGAAAGATATTTATTTAAGATTACTATGTTTTAGTCACCTTTAAATCTTTAACATCTTTTGTATGTGTTCATAAAAACATATTTGAATTTAAAAATTCATAGTGAAGTGTTGATCTTTTTCAACTACAATAAAAAAAGAAAATTTTCTGCAAATAAGCATTACACTATGTATTTGGTTTATTCTAGTAAAATATAATCAATTCTAAAAGTAAAATTAGGGTTTTCTTGGTTATTTTTGAGATCAGTGCTTTAAAAGATGTGCATCATTAAATTTTATGTTTTATATAATTTTAAAATAAAAATGATAGAAAGCATAAAATAAAAATGATAGAAAATATAATTGGTTACTTTTTGTATGGAGTACTGGTGTTCTTAGATGTCCTTCATTTATTTGCTCATTTAACATGCATAAATATGTCTTTGTTTTACTGTATAATTATATCTGATTATTATACATTTGAAACTGGACACTAACATGTATATTTCTTAATGAATTATCAAACACTTGTTTTCATGCATAATTTTCAGTTCATGATGATATATAAATATAATTCATATATTAAGTAATTCTTCTGGTACACAATACGCAAGAAAAATGATGCATCTGTGAAAATTAATAAACGGAAACTTTAATGGGGAGACAGGAGGCTGGGAGAGAAAAATTATAGACATGTGTCACTCAGAACACAGTACTGACTCTAACAAGAAGAGTCTTACCTTGCATTTCCTACAGGAAGCGATGCCATTTTACTACCTTAGCAGGAGGAAGAAAGATTTCTTCTTGCCCAGTCATAGCTCAGCAAATAGGAGAATGCCATATCTCAGCCAGTGAAAAGTCACTCAACTTTGATCTTTCAATTTCCTACAATGGACTCTTTGTTTGGAAAAGTCCCTCTGAAGTCTTATTGGCATATAAAAATGCAACTGATTTCTGGATAATAATTTTGTATCCTGCTACTTTGCTGAATTCATTGATCAGTTCTAGTAGTTTCTTCATGGAATCTTTGGGGTTCTCATGTACAGTATCATGCCATCTGCAATAAAGATGCTTTTACTCATAGATGGAGAAGAAATGACCGCTAGTGAGAAGAGGGAGGTTAGGAGGTGGAGGGATTAAGGAAAAAAAAAACAGAAAAAGGACTTATGGCCATGGAAATGTGGTGGTGGTTGCTGGGAAGAAGGTGGTTTAAGGGGGCTAAGTGGTAATAGAAAAAAATATATAATAAAGGTTATATATAAAAAATAAAATAGAAAAAAATGACTAACTTCTTCCTTTCCAATTTGGATGCCTTTTATTTCTTGTTCTTGTCTGACTGCTGTGTCTAGGACTTCCTTTAGTATGTTGAATAGAGAGGTGAAAAAAGATATCCCTGTCTTGGTCCTGATCTTGAGTGAAATACTTATAGCTTTTGTCCAGTGAGTATGATGCTGACAATGGGTTTGTCACATGTTATGACCACTTTGTTGAGAGTTTTTATCATAAATCGGTGCTGGATTTTATCAAATACTTTATCTACATTTATTGATATGATCATATGCCTTTTATCCTTTATTATGTTTAATTGATGAGTTATATTTAATGATCTGTGATTGTTGTACCAACCTTACATTCCCAGAATAAACCCAACTTGTTCATGGTGTATGACTTTTTTTTTTGATTCATTGCTATGTTTGGTTTGCTAATATTTTGTTGAGGATTTTAACATCTATTTTCATCATCAATAGTGGCCTATAATTTTCTTGTTTTGTAGTGTCTTATCTGGTTTTGGAATTAGGATAATGCTGACCTCATAAAACCAGTTTGAGAGTTTTCCTTCCTCTTGAAATTTTTGAAATAGTTTGAAAAGGAGAGGCATTAGTTCTTCTCAAAATGTTTGGCAAAATTCACCTGTGAAACCATCTGGTCCAGGGTTCTTGTTTGTTTGGAGTTTTTGATTACTGCTTCAATTTCTCTATGTGCAGTTGGTCTATTCAGATTCTCTGATTCTTCCTGATTTAGTTTTGGAAGATTGTATGTTTCTGGGAATTTATCCATTTTGTCAAAATTACCTTGTGCGTTGCCAAGTAGTTGTTCATAATATTTTCTTACAATCTTTTCTAGTTCTTTGGTGTAAGTTATTTCTCCTCTTTCATTTCTGATTTTATTTATTTGGGTCCTCTCCTTTTTTTGTTGATGAGTCTGGTTAAAAATTTGTCAATGTTGGTTATCCTTTCAAAGAACCAGCTCTTGGATTCACTGATCTTCTGTATCATTTTTTTAGACTCTATTTCGTTTATCTGATCTTGTCTTCATTATTTCCTTCCTTCTACTCACTTTGGGATTTGTTGGTCGTTCTTTTTCAAGTTCCTTTAAGTGTAAACTTAGATTGTTTACTTGAGCTTTTTCTTGTTTTTCTGAGACAGGCCTATAACACTGCAAATTTCTGTCTTAGGATTGCTCTCCCAGTGTCTCACCGATTTTGGATTGTTGTGTTCTCATTTTTGTTTGTTTCAAGGTATCTTTTGATATCTTTAACTCATTGACCCATTCATTGTTTAATAATGTTACTTAGCTTCCATGTCTTTGTATATTTTTCAGTGTTCTTCTTGTGATTCATATCTATTTTTATGGCATTGTGGTTGGAGAATATGCTTGATATGATTCGAATATTCCTAAATTTATAAAGACTTGTTTTGTGTCCTAACATGTGGTCTACCTTAGAAAACATTCCAGGCACATCTGAAAAATATGTATATTCTACTGCTTTGGGGTGAAATGCTCTGAAGATACTAATTAAATCCACTTGATCCAGTGTGTCATTTAAAGTGGCTGTCTTCTTGCTGATTTCCTCTCTGGAAGATATACCCATTGAAGTCAAAGGGGTTTTAAAATACCTGATTATGACTGTATTTCTGTCAGTCTCTCCCTTCATGCCCATCAAAATATGCTTTACATATTTAGGTGATCCTATACTGGGTGCATAAATATTTACTAGGGTTATTTCTCTTGTTGGATTATTCCCTTTATCATTATGTAGTGTCCTTCTTTGTTTCTTACTATAGATTGGTTTTAAAGTATATTTTGTCATACCTAAGTATGGTTTCCCCAGTTTTTTTTTTCCTTTCCATTTGCACAACATATCTTTTTCCATCACTTTAATTTTGGCCTGTGTGTATCTTTACATCTGTGGTGGGTCTCTTGGAGGCATCATATATATGGTTCTTATTTTCTTATCCATTCAGCTATCCTGTGTGTTTTGGTTGGATCATTTAAGCTATATATATATATATATTTAAAATTATTATTGATAGATATGTATTTAGTGCCGTTCTATTGTTAGACTATTTTCCTTTTTGTTCTCTTTTTCTTCTTCATATTTTTAAACAAAACCCCTTATTATTTGTTGTACTACTGGCTTGTTGTTAACAAACTCCTTGAATATTTAATAACACTCCCTTCTGGCCTGAAATGTTTCTGTTTTGAAATCAGATGACAGCCTAATTTGTGCTCTGTTATAGGTAACTGTCTGCTTTTCTCTTGCAACTTTTAGGATTCCCTCCTTACCGTTAGGCCTTGATAATGTAATTATGATGGATCTTGGTGTAGGCTTTGGATCCAACTTGTTTAGGATTCTCTGAGCTTCCTGCATTTGTATGTCTTTTTTCCTTCACCAGATTAGGGAAATTTTTGGTTATTATTTCTTCCAACAGTTCTCAACCCCTTGCTTTGCTCTCTTCTCCTTCTGGTATTCCCATTATGCAGATGTTATTTCACTTCATGTTGTCCCAGAAGCTTCATAAGCTCTCCTCATTTTTTAAATTCTTTTTTCTTTTTGTTGCTCTGCTTGGGTGTAATTTTTTTACCTTGTTTTTCCAAATCACTCAGTCAATCCTCTGCTTCATCTAACCTATTGATTATTCCTTCCAGTGTATTCTTTATTTCAGATATTGCATTCTTTATTTCTGACTGGTCATTTTAATGGTTTCTATGTCTTTTATCTTGCTGTTGAGTATCCTCATAATCATTACCCTAATTCTATCTGATAAATTGCTTACTTCCATTTCATCTAGTTCTTCTGGAGAATTCTTTTTTTCTTTTATTTGGGGCTTGTTTCTTTGTCTTTCTATATTGGCTGCCTCTCTGTGTTTGTTTATGTGTATTGCCTAGATCTGCAAAGCTTGGTGCGACCTTATATCAGATACTGCCTGTGACTGGCCCTGGGCAACCTGCTGGAGCTATTAGTGTTCCACAACTGTGGCTCCCTCTGCTGGGCTTGGGTGTGTGCAGAAAGAACCAGGTTGTACACCAAGACTGGCTTTTATCAGCAATGGCATGGAGGATGGTCAGCTATAATCTCAGCGCTCCCAGAGATCTGTCTCTGCCTGCAGGCTTTCTAAAAGGTTAACCAATGAATGTCTTCCAGCTGTATTCCTCAGCAGAAGAATGGCTTAAGCACCACAGGGTGGGAGAGAGTAATTCCTCTGGTCAAGGCTGTTGCTTTCCCTTAGGCTGATGCCATTCAGAGAAGAGTACTGTGCCTGAGAAAGATGACCTCTGCTGTATGAGGTACCCTGCTTGCTGGTCTGCAGTTTTCACCCCAGAATCATCAATCCCAGACTTTCCTCACACATCTCTAGTCCACTTTGCCTTCCCCCTGCTGGATCCCAGGGTGAATAGCTGCAAACAGAATTTTGTGCATTGACATTTTAAGAGGCTTTCTGTGTCTCCAGCCATCTCTCCCTGTGGACAGAAACCCTGCTGCTTTTAGCAGCTGTATGCTATTTGTGTTCCTTTCCTGGTTCTATTGCTGCAGACTGGGGAACCCAGCTTGGGGTTTAGACCCCATACTTCTCAGGGGGACCCCACCAACCTCTGAAATATCCCTCCAGAACTTCAGCTCCCACATGTGGGAGCCCAGCCAGCCCTCTTTTGCCTCGGCACTCCCTACCAGTCATGTTGTGGTTATGTGGCTTCTTCCATCTGTCCGTGGTTATAAGGCTTTTCTCCAGCTAGTATTCAGTTGGTTATTTGGGATGATTTTTCTATAACTTAGTTATAATTCTAGATTTATCCTGGGAGAAAGTTCATGTAGCTTTCACTTACTCCAAGAAGATAGAGATCTTCTTGGGTTTCTCACATTTGTAGTTTTGATGGTGAACAGTTAAATTGGGGAATTTCCTGCTATAGCCAGTAACCTAAGGTTGAGCTACTAGGCTCTTGAAATAATGAATACATTGGAATCACATTTTTCACTTCACCATATGATTTGTTTTTTAGTGACTCAAATAATGTTTAATTTTTTAATAAATAGGTAATTATAAGCCTTAAAAATTTCATAATTTATCATCCAGTTAGGGAAACTCTATATTTAATGCACTAAAGATCATACTAATTTGAGGAGTTTGAAGGTTTTGTTTTACATTACCATGTGTTATAGAAATAGTGTTGAAAGACTATATCTTAATCAGATTTGTTTAATATGGTTTGTGAAACAAATAATATTTATAGGTGATCATTTATGCCACTTTTGAATTTCTATCTAAGTAGATGACTATGTAAATAAGCTGGCTTTTCCCCCTGATGGGTCATATAATTTAATTCCAATAGATATTGTTGAACAAATTAAGAGACATTACAATATTCCATTTTTTCTCATGAGCCTATATCTAGAGAAGATACTAATTCAGGATTTTATGGTAATGTAGCTCTTATTCCTCCAGAGTGCATCTGTAGCTTTGAATACAGAATATCATGTATCTCTGTCTCTTCTGAATTTTAATATTTCAATTTCAGTTTTATTTTTTCCTCTTTACTGACTTTATTGGGGGTAATACTGGTTAACAGAATTATGCCAGTTTCAGGTGCACAACCTTCAACCCATCATCTGTACACTGCATGTGTGTCAACCAACCCAAGCCTTCGTCCATCACCATTTACCACCCCCTACCTTCTTTTAACTTCTTCCTGCTCTCTGGGAATCACCACACTGTTGTCCATGTCCATGAGTTTTTCTTTTTTATTTTTTGTTGATCTATAACTCTACCCCTTTCTCCCTGACAGCTGTTAACCTGTTCTATTTATGAGTCTGTCTCTATTTTTCTTGTTAGTTCATTTTGTTCACTAGATTCCACATATGAGTGAAATCACATGGTATTTGTCTTTCTCTGACTGGCTTATTTCACTTAGCATAATGTTCGCCAGAGGCATCTGTACTATTGTAACAGGTAAAATTACCTTCTTTTTATGACTCAATTATATTCCATTGTGTAAAGGCACCATATTTTTTAATCCATTTATCTACTTATGGGCACATGGGCTTCTTTCAAATCTTGCCTATTGTAAATAAGGCTATGAACATAGAGGCACATATATTCTTTCAAATTAGTGTTTAGGATTTCTTCAAATATATTCCCAGAACCGGAATCACTGTGTTAAAAGGCATTTATATCTTCAGTTTTTCAAAGACCGTCCATGCCCTTTTCCACAGTGGCTGTACCAAATTGCATTCTCACCAACAGGTCACGAAGGTTCCCTTTGCTCCACATCCTTACCAGCACTTCTCCGTGGATTCATCAATGATAGCCATTCTGTCATTTGACAGCAGAGACAAGAACATTCAATGGGGTAAAAACAGTCTAGTCAATAAATGGTGTAAAAATTGGACAGATACGTTCCAAAAAAAGAACCTAGGCCACCTTCTAACCCATATACAAGAATAAAATCAAAATGGATTAAAGACATATATATAAGCTCAAAACTATAAAATTTCTAGAAGAAAATATATACAGTAAGGTTCTGACATTTCTCTCAGCAATATATTCTTTTTACATATCTCTTGGACAAGAAAAAAGGAAAAATAAATGAGATTACATCAAAATAAAAAGATTTTACACAGAAAAAGGAAAGGGCAACCTAGTGAAGGGGAGAACATATTTGCCAGTGACACATCTGATAAGGAGTTAATATCCAAAATTTATAAAGAAATCATTCAACTCAGCACCAAATAAATAAAATTTTTAAAAAATCCAAATAAAAAATACCCATCAGTGAATAGTCATTCCTCCAAAGATGACATACAGATTGCCAATAGACATGAAAACATTCTCAAAATCATTAATCATCAAAAAATGCAAATTAAAAACACAATGAGATATCACATCACACCTGTCAGAATGGTTATCTCTTAGGTGTTTAAGACCTCAGAATATTAAAGGTATATAGATTCTAAAATCATATTCTAAAAGGAAAAGATAAAAACCAAATTTAAGGCTTTTAATAACATTGTAATAAACTGGAAGGGAATAAATATAAATAGACTATAATTAGTAAAATACAATATGTAATTTTTAAGTAAATAATTAAACTTTGTGATCATAGGATTATAGAGCAAGACTTTAGGACTCATAACAGCAAAGTTGGTTCAATGACTAGGCTCATGGACTTTTATGTTCAAACAGACCTGAAAAGAGACAATATTTCTAAAGCTTGTATTAATTTTGCTGAATAATTATATGAAGAATTTGTTAATCACATCTAATTATATAATGTACTAGTATGTTTGTTTATAATGATTCTTCTATTAGCTTTTTAAGTGTCTGTCTGGTCTGTCATGATATCCTATCTCTCATTTATTATATAATAATATTTTATCTTTCTGTACAGGATTATTCTATGTAGATGTTTATAAATTTTCTTAAAACTTTAAAAGGATGAAATTGTAACTATGCTCATTTTAAAATATTTTTTCTGTTTCCTAACTTATTAATTTATAAAATTGTTATTTCCACTTTTACTTTTTTTTTAATTTGTCTCCTTTTCTTTGTTTTTTAACATTGATATTTAAATAATGGATTTAATATTTTTTCTATTATATGAGTATAAAATATACATTTCCCTTTTAGAACCACAAATCTGATAATTTCCTGTTTGATTTCTGGATTTATTTAGATATATGTTGCTTAATTTCCAAATTTTGGGCTTTTCTAAAAATATTTTTATTTCTTTTCAATTATATTATATTATATTTTGTCAGAAAACATACCTTATATTTCAATGTGTGAAATAATTTACTTGGAGTATGTTATAGCTCACTTTATATCCCAGTTGCACTTGAAAAAACTGTGCACTCTCTGATTACTTGACACAATGTTTTATAAATATAAATCTATATTTTATTTATATTAATCAATTTGTCTCATATTGTTTTTCAAATCATGTATAGCATTTATTGGTAATATGTCAAATTTCTATCAAACATAGAGGGAACAAAGTTAAAAATATCAAAACATGACTATGGATTTCTCTGTTAATACATCCAGTCCTACCAGTATTGCTTCATGTATTTTGGAGCTCTGTTATGAGGTACATACATCTGAGGACACATAATTTAAAACAAAATCTTTTGAAAATCTACCAAATCCCTTTACAAAAATCAAAGAAAGATGAAATGGATTTATTATTGAATAAGTGTTAATCCAGAATGTGATGTGCATTATAAGGCACTCCACTAAAGAGAATCCAAGGACATAAACCAATGTCATCCTTTCATATAGTCAAGCAGGTACAACCTATATCATTAATGTGTTCAAGATAAGTTCTAACTCAGGAAAGGGGACTTGATAGCACCATTTGTCACACATAGTTCATCCTAACTTCATTTGTTATTTGTGTAGCATTTGTATTTACTTATTGCATTTATCTAAATAAAAATGAATTTCTTCTATTTTTATGAAAAACCATAGGTGTCTGACTTGGAGCCAGCTGAATTGAGGCTCCTACTCTTCCAAGGAGACTGTGAGATAGAGGCACCATCTTTCTTGATGGTTATCTTTTCAGATGGTTCTCAGGTCCTTGGATAAGCGATTCCTTGGTTCTAAAGCTGGCAAGATGCTTATTTACCTTTTTTTAAAAGATGTATATACTTCTCAATAGGTGCAGAGAAAAAGATTCACAATTACAAGTTTTTTGCAATAAATGTTCTAAGAGAAGGAAAGCCTATTCCCTATTTTAACTAGAGAAAAATTTTATTAATTTTTGAAGTGACATTGGTTAATAAAATATAGGTTTCCTTTCAAGTGTGGATTTCTATGATACAGCATCAGTATATCACATTGTGTGCCTACTACCCAAAGTAAAATCTCTTTCTGTCACCATATACTTGGCCCTCGTTATCCTTTACTACTCTCCCACCCCTTTCCCTTTGGTAACCACCATACTGTTTGGTTTTGTTTGTTCATTAGTTGCTTTCAGTTTTATATCTTACATAGGAGTTAAATCATATGGTTCTTTGACTTTGTCTATCTGACTTATTTTTCTTAGCATGATATTCTCAAGATCCATCCACATTGTCCCAAATGGTAGGATTTTATTTTTTTCTTATGGCTGAGTAGTATCCCATTGTATACTCATATATATGCACCATGTCTTCTTTATGGAATCACCTATTGAGGGACACTTCAGTTGTTTTCATGCTTGGCCACCATGAATAATAAATGCTGTGGGTTTATTTTTTACCCTTACCATACACATTTAAGTTGTCATGTCTTCTGAATTGTTTCTCTAATGTTATGAAGTTATTTACTTTTAATACACCCCAACTTGAATTTTATTTTAAATTTATATTAACACACCAGTTTTTTTATTTTTACTTATGTGATATGTCTTTTCTAATCCTTTTCATTTTTTTCTGCTCTTTTTTTGCCATCTTTGATTAACTAAATATGTATTATTTGTCTGTACTATTGCCTATACCGATTTTCATTTTTTCTGCTATGCCCAGTGGGATGTTAATCTTAGAGGTCACCAAAAAATATTGAAATGTTAGTTTTCAGTGCTGTTTCCTTTATTTTTTTAATTCTCCCAGATCTCTCCTTAAGTTTTCTATTGACTCACCTATTTTACTCATATTCTTTTTAAAACTCTTTTATGAGGGGGGACCCACAAATGGAATTTATTTATAAAAATTTGTGTATTTATTCTTACATATTTAAATTTCAGTCACCTTCAAAGAACTTTCCATTTGATTCTATGCATCTATTGAGACTTCTTTCCACTGCTCAAAACAATTTTTTTTTAATTCATTGATTTTGATGTCTTTTAGTGCTTCTGCCATTTTTTGTCTCACCTCTTCCACATCAGCAAAATGTTTCCCTTTGAGGACTTTTTTCATCTGGGGAATCAAAAAAAAATTGCTCAGGGTGAGATTGGGTGAATAGAGAGGGTGGGGCACAGCAATCCCCTGCTGTTTTATTTTGTCAAAAACTGCTGGACACACAATGCAGTGTGGGCAGGTGCACTCATAAATCATCCATCATGAAATGGGCAAATGTGTTGAAACAGTCTTCAAAAAAAATTCACTGAAGCTGAATGCAACCTCTCACACAACACCAGCTGGTATACTATACAGATGGCTTCCTAGAACATTCATGTATCAGGAGAAGCCAGTACTACACAGCCCACCCTCCAGTAGATAATTCCAGTGTTTTGGGGTCCCTCCTCGTATTTAACGTGATTATTTCCGTATCCTTCTGTGCTAATTTTAACTTTATAGCTTATGGATGTTTTTGCCTACTGACTAGCAGTTTCCTTGCCCATGGTTCATATTTCCCTGTTTCTCCAAATGGATGATAATTTGGGGTTATATCCTGGACCTTCTATCTAATATATTATGGAAACCCTGTCTCTGTGTGACTCTTCTGGCAGTAAGTCTTCAGGAGGTAATCTTGGACTACTGTAGGTTTGAATTTTTTTTAAAAATTTAGCATGGTTCTATTTCAGTTTGCCCATAATCCAGTAGTGAATCCCCATAATCCAACAGTGAATCTCACAGACCAGGGATACATGTTTTTGCTCCTAAGACAGTGCTCTCTGATGTTTCAGTGAAAGACAAGAGGTATTTTCTAAACTATGTTTACTTGAGGAGACTCAAATTCTGCCTTCCCTGTGATAAACAGTAACTTAAATCTCTGCTCAGCTCTTTCACTCTTCCACATACTGTTTTTCCTTGAACTCTGAAGTCTTGTCTGCATGTAATTTCAGGGGCTAGTCAAGTATTTAGTCAAAGTTTTTATACAGATTTAGTGTTTCCCTCCACAATGATTCTGTACTTTTCCTGATTTATACAATCATGATATCCAACCACGTAGGCAGTCCCAGTCTCCTATGATTTAATAATCCAATCAGACTGTGGGTCTTAATTTCAACCCTGTAGGTAGAGTATATCATAGACATTATAGGTTCCTCAGCAGAAAAGCCATATAAATTTGGCTTTTGAAAGTGTGTTTCCCTTTTCACTGGGGTCTGATCCCATCTATTGTTTGTCTGCTTTTATTTGCTCTTCAGGGACTTCAAATTCAATTGCCAAGTATTCAATTGTCAAAGGACTATTAGTCTAATAGAAAATATGCTACCATCACTGGAACTAAAGCTTAAAGTATTATTTTTTTATCTTTGTATATAAATTCATTTTCTTTAAATTTTTTGGAAACATAACATTCAATTCCAGAAATTATTTTCTTATAATTTTTGTAATTAATTTATTTCCAATTTAGAATTTTTAAAAATTAGTCTATGAAGCACTCTGGCCTCTTTAAGAGAACTTTAATTTTTAGGATATTATACCATTAATAATCATATTCACTATATGGGAATCCTAGTAAGGTTTATGATCATGAATGTCTAGAAATGATTTTAAAAATAAATATTTGCTCTTCATTTTAATGAGTAACCAGAGAAGGAGAGAGAGAGAGAGAATGTGTGTGTGTGTGTGTGTGTGTGTGTAATTTTTTTTTCCCATCAGGAGCTTGGCCTCAACAACATCTTTAAATTCAGGTTCACTTTGAGTTCAAGAAGATAAAATGCCTGAATTATTATTCAACTCAGATATAATTAAGCTCTTTGTTAGAGCATATTAGTTTACTGTTATTAAGGAGATAAAAGTGCATTGGAATACAAACAAAGACCAGAAAAAAAATCAAATAGAAAGATCAATATATTGCCCAGAAACTAACAAATTATATTGACCAATGTATTTTCACAGGAGAAAACGAAGACCTGCAATCAATGAAATAAAACTTTAGAAAGGAAGTTTCTTAACTAACATGAAGATTGAAAAGGAATTTTAAAAAATCAATCTTATATGTGGGTACAGTATATAGTTAATCTATAGTTTAATAAGTCTCTAGTTCCATTTTAGAGAACTCCTTGATTTCTTTTAATTATAATGCGGTGCCACACAGTTCTGCATATAGGTGATACCATCCCCTTTTCATCATGCTCACAAGAGGGAGAGTGAAAGTAAAGCAGTGTGACAAGTGTGATATGCCCAATTATTTAACAACCTCACCAGTCAGACACTGGTTCATAACCCCTCTATAAATCCTGGTCCGCACCATCTCCCAAGTATCTAAGGTGGATATAGTTGCAGCACTTCACACTTGGGTAATGATTGTGTTCCTTTTTTTCCTGCCCCCAGATTCCTAAAACTCCATATTGCCCAGTTTTGGTATGCTCTAGCTCTGATATTAAAGAGTCATTCTTTATGGTCTCCCTGTCTCAAATGATTTGTTTTACCTAACAACAACCTGAGTGGGTTTTAATTCAGGACAGTTCCTGAAACACTGAGTCTGTTAATCATACCTCTACTCTCTGCCCCATACCACAAGAGATTCAATAGCAAAGGCTAGACTGCCTCTTTCCTTTTCCCGTAACTCCTAATTTAGCAACAACAAAAAAAACCCAAATAAATATCTCAATTTTTTTGTCTTATATCTGCATTAGTGAACTTTCTCTCCTTAGTTTTAAGACACACACAGAAATTCTAATATGCCATCTTCACAATCTCTGGGTTTTCTAGACTTTTCAAGGGTAGGGAAAACTAGGAACAGGATCACACATTTATAAAACTAGACTAGATCTCTCGGCTTTGCCTAATTTAAGACAGAACCCATCTCTTCATTCTTATATATTGCAGGTATTATAAAAAGAAATTAATACAATAAAATGTTTTCCTAATAGAATGTGCATTCTAGAATTTAATGCACTGAGGATTCCTTGCCAAAAGTAAAAGGATGTGGAACTGTCCTTATTTAAGAAGAACTGCACTTTGAAGACTAGCTGTCAGTTCACAGTGTGAAGGAAATGTTTCAAAAAACAAGCTATTGTTGAACTACAAGATGTATGAGAATGTGAAAACTATAAATTCCATGTTTTTCACTTCTTTCATTTTTAAGTGGGCATTTTAAAGTAAATCCATCTTTCTTAGGTTTTGACATGACAGTCAAAGAAAATAGGCCTAATTGTTACAACAGTTATAATCATGACAAGCTGACATATCTTGGTTTGATTCTTCATATTGACAAGAAAAAAACATCAGGTAATACAGGCTAAACAGTTCACCAGAAATTAGCCAAAAATTGTTAAGTACAATGTCACTAATTGAACAATTCTTAAGATTCTTCTTTGTCATTCAAAGAATCATGTGATGCTACCCTAATACGACTTTCTATCTTTTTAAAACCATTTGCCTTAAATTATACTGCCTTTTCACTAATTTTATTTTCTTTCCTCCTTCCCTCCCTTTCCTCTCCATCTAATTTTATTATATATATAACACATTGTTTTCCTCTGTTCACTTTTATATTTTTGGTGTATGGTCCTTCCAATTCTGAAAGTTCAAAAGCTACCCACCTTTCAAGGCTTAAGTCAAATTAATGTTACCACTTAGCAAATATCCCCAAAGGAATATGTAGTTCTTTTCCCTGAACTAGCAATGAATTTTTCTAAAGCAAACTTTTTCCACCTAATATTGTATTACATGATCTATGATAAAATCTAATCAGATCTTCCCTGATTTTAAGTATCAGGAATTTATCCTTACATATCTTATATTGGATATCTCAAGTACAAAAATCCTGAAGCCTCATGGACAACAGAGTGCATTGCTGTAAAGATTCTAGGGATCACTCTTGTGTCTGGATTTATGGCAAAGGCCTGAAGAAATCATGGGAAGATAAGTTGTTGTATAAATTTAATATCGTTTCCAAATTCCTTCAGAGGATCCTGGAGGGAATTACGAAGCAGTTAGGGCCACCTGCCTTAACTCTGCACCACTTTTACTAATTGCTGCACATAGTATTCTGTGGGAGCAATTAGAGACTCTATGTGATGACTTGCTGTTCTCTTATATATTAAATTCTAGTTACAGTAAGCCTTCTTTATCCATGGGTTCCCTATCCTTGGAATCGACAACTACAGATCAAAAATATTCCAAAAAATGTTATGTCGTTGCTTACATGTACTATGAAGTTAGGCCTATGATAGCTGTGTCTGTTCTGAACATGTACAGACTTTTTTTTCCTTGTCATTATTTCCTAAAAAATGTAGTGTAACATCTACATACATGGCATTTACATTTTATTAGCTAGTATAAGTAAACTAGAGATGATTTGAAGTATATTTTAGAGGATATGCATAGGTTATATACAAATTCTACACCAATTTTTAAAGGGACTTGAGCAGCTATGAAGTTTGGTATCTGCAGGGAATCCTGGAACTAATACCTTGTGAATTCCAAAGGAATGACTATATTTTCAAGATCACTCTGCCAACTGGGTATGCCAGAGCTTGCTGAGAAAAGGAAAAGTCCAATACATGTACAAATCCTGACAATTCAGAACAAAATGCTTTGTTTCATAAGAGGTAAAATAATGATCCTGGCTAGTAATTAGATACTAGTAATTTATTCATAATCACCATTAATAATTATCTAAAGCAGTCAGTAAGAATTTATATGTGAGAAAGAAGATGTGTGATTTCAAGATTTGTATAATTTTTTTTAATAGTGGTTCTTTTCTCTTTTAAAAGATTTTATTTTATTTTTATAGTGGAAAGGAAGGAGAAAGAGAAAGAAAGAAACATCAATGTGTGGTTGCTTCTCCCATGCCCCCTACTGGGGACCTGGCCTGCAACCAAGGCATGTGCTGTGACTGGAGATCAAAGCTGCGACGCTTTGGTTCATAGGCCAGTACTCAATCCACAGAGCCATACTAGCCAGGGTAGATTTATTTTTCATAAATGTAATTTTCATTGTACACATAGCAATCATATTAACATAAACTACACCATCACCCAGGTGTGATATAGTAAGGATTAGCAATTTTTCTCTAAGGTTTTATCTATATTTTTAAAAATGTAATCAGTTGAAAAGGTTTTACAACTTTTTGTCTTAAGGTCAACTACATAATGTGAGGCCTTCTAAAATAAAATGAGATTGGTTTGGTTCTGAAGTAAAAAGATTTACACATTTTAGTTCAAAGGTTTTGTAGTCTTTGGGAATTAATGTCAACGGTATCAAGGAGGACAAGGCTGCCTTATCTAAATATACTTATTCCCCTGATAAAAGTTTGTAATTATGAAGATTATGAACAAATATTGTTAATTAATTTACATAAATTTATAATGAGATCTCCTGAACTGAACATTATAATAAATTAAGTGAGGAATTACTTCTTGAGGAGTTGATTCTCCAGGTCGCTTAAACTATTTCATCTAAATACATATGTCTATTTTTACATTTTGATAATATCTTTTTTAAGTTGCATTTTTCCTTGTTTATAATTTGTTTTTTTTATTTTTAAATTATGTTTGTTCTGTTACAATTGTCTCAATTTTTCCCCCTTTGCCCTCCCCAACCACCCTCCCACCCCACAGTTAATTCCCACTCTGTTGTCCATGTCCATGGGTCATTCATACATATTCTTTGTTTAGTCCCTTCTCCTTTCCACCATTGTCCTCCTTCCCTTTCCCTTCTGGTCAATTCAGTTTGCTCCATGTTTCCTTGCCTGTGGTTTATTTTGTCCATTCATTTATTTTGTTGAATAGACTCCACTTATAGGTGAGATCACATGGTATTAGTCTTTCACTGACCGACTTATTTCACTCAGTATAATATTCTCCAGTTCCATCCATGTTGTCGCAAAAGGTAGGAGTTCCTTCTTTCTTTCTTTCTTTTTTATTAAAAATGCAGATTGATTTTATTAATTTATTTATTTTAAATGTGAAGATCCATTATAAAATATTAAAAAATTTAAATCCATTATAAAGTGTCAGCAATTAAAACAATATAACACCAGCAAAGAAATAATCAAGTGGATCAATGAAATAAAATGAGCATTGTAGAAACAAATGTACATATCTGTCTAACAATGTGATATATGATTAAATTGATATTTCAAATCAATGGGGAAAATAAGGCTCCCAGAAGGAGCAAGAAAATGAAAAAAGACTCAGAAAGAATGAAGAGGCATTTAGGGAAATGCAGGACAACCTGAAACGTAATAATATCTGTATAATAGGGATATCAGAAGGAGAAGGAGAGGAGCAAGGGGTAGAGAACCTGTTTGAAAAAGTAATGTTGGAAAACTTCCCTAATTTGAGAAGAGAAAAAGTCACACAAGTCCAGGAAGCACAGAGGGTCCCATTCAAGAGGAACCCAATAACACATCATTAAAATGGCAAATATCAAAGACAAACAGAAAATCCTCAAGGAAGCAAGGGAGAAATACACCTTCACCAAACTGGCATTGCAAAATATGCTAAAGGGACTGCTTTAAGATGAAGAAAAAGAGTCTATGAATATCCAGTTCCTTTCACAGTCACCAATACTTCATATTACCAATATTTTTAATACTTAATCTGATTGTGACACTGATATGTTATTTTAATTGTTACTTTATTATTTGTTGAAACTAAACCTGTTTCTGTATATTTCTTGCCTGTTTATTTATTTTTTAAAAAGTTTAAATGACTTTTTGGTATTCTTCATCCATTTTTTGATTAAATGTTTGTAGAATTTTTTCCCTAAAAAAAGGAAAAACTATTAACCCTTTTTCAGATGTGTTGCAAATGTTTTCCTAGTCTATTACTTGCCTTTTAACTTTTTTCCATGTATATTACTATATAGTCTTAAATGTTTAATATAGCCATATTGCCAATATTTTACTTTATAGCTTCTGGGTTTGAATATGTTACTTCAGGGTAAGAAAAATATTAGTTTTTATTTTCTTCTAAAATTCCTTTGATTTTACATATTAATTTTTAACTCATCTGAATATTTGCTGTTTAATGTGTGAAATAAGGCTCTCTATTTTTTTTATTTCAAGTAATAGTGGTCCATGCATGTTGTTTGTTGAATAAGCCTTATTTTCTCCATTGATTTGAAACATTTTGATAACATTTTTATGAATTTATTTTCTTGGCTTCGTAAACATTATAATGAAGGTAAATCATTGAACAAGATAGAAACTTTAGAAATATTTATGCAAGGCCATTGATTTTCAGATAAAGAAAATAAGGACTGTCAATGGAAGAACCCATACTGTTAATGGACGTTCCTTATTATTTTTAATATTCCATATTGATTCCCAATAATTTTTCCTATACTTATTATACCAAAAGAATCTCTTCCACTATCAAAAATGCCCTACCTTCTGTTTGAGTAATGTAAGTCCCAAAGATGTTTTGGTGTGAAATGGTTTCTTGTGCTTTAAAATAATTTAGAAATACTAACTTTGAAAAGGTAGGTTGATTTTGATTTCAAATTATGACCAATCTTTAAATAAATAGATTATAATGAAGATAATTAACACTTTCCTTAAAAATTAGGTGTCATATTATTGTTAGACATATCTCAAACAGAAAATGTAAGGCTACGATATGAATTTCTGCATATTTAACTAGCCGTGGACTATAACTATAGATTTTTCAGAAAGATAGGGCATACTCTAAACAACCACTATTTGTTCAGTTTTACTCCTATGTCAGTGTTCCTGCAATTGAGGTACTGTTTGGCTGAAATCTGAGGTAAGAGTTGATTGCCTTGCTCAAAACTAAGTAAGATTTCTATAGAAATGGGTCATTTTGAACAAGTAACAAAAGGTTCTTTTTAATTTATTGATTTTAGAAAGAAATCAATAAAAGGAGAGTGAGGGAGAGAGAAGAGAGGTGGGGGGAGAGAGAGAAAGAAACATAGATATCTTGTGAGCTACCTGGCCAGGACCAAAAGGATTCTTGTCCACATTAAACATAAGAACACCAGCCATTGTGGTTGCCTAATCAGGCATTAACAAATATAAATCTTTTGTTCATTGAATTTGGGTGTAAAGCTTAAAAGAGGATAAACACCTGCCCTGACCTCATCTGCACTGGGTCCAGGCCTTATATTTAGAATCTGACTCTTGAGTTCACATATATCTGAAGGCAGGAACAACCAGGAAAGAGCCCTGTGAAAAGTGAGAACTTGAACTCCAACAGAGACCATGGTATTTCATTTCCTTTAGACTATTCACCTGCTAGAAAAAGAACAATTTTTTTTCCCTATCTTGAGCCATATGATTGCTCCAAGTCCTGTGGATAAGTTTCATCAACTATTATGGGGATCAATTCTTGTTTTATATTATAAAATCATGAAGTTCTTACAGACTATAAAGAGGCAAAGAACTATTAAATTAATTTATTCCTTTATTCAGTGAATATTTATTCAGAACTTATGGGGTGCTAGAAATAGAAAAACTAAAACATAAAAAATTGCTATTATTTTGGAAGTTACATTTTTATTGGTTGGAGATTCAATAAGTGTATACTTTGATATAATAAAATGTACACAAGGACTTTAAAGAGATGAGAAATAAGGTATGTGACTATCTGGAAGAAAAATATTCCTGGTAAAGGGAACAACAAGTAGAGCACTCTATGAGAGAGCATTCTGGATATGCTTGAGAAATAGTAGTTGTTGATTGAAGCAGAAAAACCTGAAGATGATAGTCATAGCAGAGAGGTAATGCAGAGTGGTGGCAAAGTAGTGGAAAGAGCTTGTTGGCCTACCCAAGTACTTCAGCCTTTCTTCAAGTAAAATAGGAAGCCTATAGAAGGTTTTGGGTGCAGCAGTGACAATGTTTTTATGTTTTAAAAAGCCACTTTGAGATTATGTTAAACAGACAATAGAGGGAAAAGGAAGGAAACAAGGTGATCCATTGGTACAATCCATGTAAGAAACGATAAGTTAGGCCAGAGTAGTAAGAGTGGAGTTGGTAATATGTGGTCAGGTGTGTGTTTTCTGTTTATTTTCTCTGCAATTTTATTGGCCAAAGTAATGTAATTGAATGGGTAATATTGGAACAACTCAGCAAGGAGTACTTCTGTTGGGCTGAGTTCAAACAGTACCTCAGAGCTGTCTAGGTTCCCCTGTGATCACATCCACATATGATTGTACTGCAGCATGTGTTGAATTCCTAAATAAAATTATATTCAGGAGAAGTGTGGGTTTTACCTTATGAAAAGAATATATTACTACTGCAGTGGTGAATTGAGATAAGTAAACACATGGAGATCAGCTATTCCAGAAGTTGATTTATACGTGTTTTAAGGTATTACAAACAATCATATGTAGAATGTGTATTTGAAGAAGTATAATAATAAAGAGTATAGAATGTCAACCTTGGCAGTGAAACTATTAATAAAGTAGGTAGCTAATCTAATTTCATAGACAAAATTAATATCTATGGTAATTTGTAATGCCTAATTTTTTTCTGTAAACTCTTCTCCTTTCTTTTTTATTCTTATTTATTCTATTACAGTTGTCTCAATTTTTCTCCCTTTGCCCTCCTCCACCCATAGCACCCCCCCACTCCCACAGTCTGTCCGCATACCATTGCCCATGTCCATTGGTCATTCATACATGCTCTTGGACTAATCGCTCCCCCTTATTTCCAACCTTCCCCGCTTCCCGCTTTCCTTCTGACAGCTGTCAGTCTGTTCCCTGTTTCCATGTCTCTAGTCTTCTTTAATTTTAAGCATTACAAAATAGCTTATAAACATAGTCTTTATTAAACTTTCAAAATTCTACAGTAAAAGGATTGGTCTTGGAGGGCCTGCATAACAGGAAAACAGAAATTCCATTTGGCATATAAAGTTCTATATGTGAGTCCCAGAACTATACTTTATTAAATCTATACTACTTTTGATTTTAAAGATATTAAATGTGAAAAATCATCTTAGAATTACTACAATACAGTCTTTCATTTGAAAATTCTCATTATAAAGGCAAAAAAACACACTTCACATTATTTATTTAAGTTTAAAATTGTAATATTTTCCCATATGTGTAAAACATTATATTAGTTTCTGTGAAGAAGCCCATGTTTAATAAAAAACATTACCTTTTTATTTATTTATTTTTTATTTTTTATTTTTTTTTAAACATTACCTTTTTAAAATAAATGGAAAACTTATATGGTAATAAGGTAATTAAAATAGTGAAATATAACATAAATTGGTAAGATATGTTAGTATGCTACCATCTATTAGGCAAATTATGGAGACTTTTTTGGATAAAATCTTCCCTCTCTCCTTTGGAAATTGGTGAAGATATTGGAAATGCAAAGACTGAGCAAAGAGAAATAATATAAGATCAAAGAAATGACATGCCTATGAAATTATTAATAATTTTATTCATTTTGTTTGAAAATTTTGCTAAATGATACCTATTCATTTGACAGGTATCTACTGTCAAAGATTTGAAGATTTTTCTACTTCCGTTAATTGCAAAATATAATACACAATATGTATATGTATGTATTTGTAAGTAAGGAGAATTAGAAAATAAATACTCATGTACCAGCATCATATTTAAGAACACACTGTTATGTAAATTATCATGAAGCTCCTTCTCATTCTGTACAGCTTCCCTCATATGGCCTTAGAACCCAAGAAAGTAATGATTCTGAATTTTGTTTCCTGTATTCTTATTTTCCCTATATTTTTCACATGTACGAATATAATAATAGTGTTTCATTTTGCTTATTTTTTTAAACTTTATGTTAATGTTATATGTATGGTATTCTTTTTATTTTCCTCTTTGTTCCAAACACCCATTAGTGTTAATACATGTGGCTGGAGTATGTTTGTTTTTTATTCATTTTGAATACATAGTAATTTCAGAGTTGTTTTCGATAGCTTTATCTTGTCAAATACTTGGATAATTTTTATCAAATTTAATCCATATTACATTATAATGCACTTTAGATTTTCGCTGTTTTAAAAAAATTGCCAGACATTGACACTTGAAACATAACGAATGATGTTTATTTGTGCAATGGCTTCTTATTGCTCTACCCAGAATAATAACTGTTGACATCTTTTTCTTGCCTTTGCTGGTAAAGACCTGTTACTTTATATAAGTAACTTGATGGCTTAATGTAATTAATGTCTTAACTAGAATGATCTTTGAAATGGATGTGACTTCTTAATAAAATATAGCTTGTTGATATATAAAGGTTGCAATAAAATTATGAGTATTCCTGAGTCATTAGAATGGTTATAGTAATCAGTAAGAATCACTATGAAAACTTCAGTTATGAATACTAGTTCCTGATGATTATTTTGGTTTACTTCATTCTGTCTTCTCACCAAACTCCATCCCATTTCAATTGAAATGACAAAAAAAAAAAGTCACAAAAGAAAATGTTCTTCAGTAGTTGGAACAGGAAAGGGTATTTTTCATATGCCAGTCAAATTAAACATTTTTACTTTTTTTTCCCTGTAAGATATGTTCAAATAAGTTTATATATGGGCAGGAAATATTGGAGTATAATTTATTATTATAAAAATATGGGTTTGGCTTGTGAAGAAAGAGAAAGTATTCCAAGCTCATCTGCTTTTGTGTGCTAACAGTAACAGTTAGGTCAGGTCATGGGGATTTTTGTGATTCATACTGTGACTACCTAAGGACTAGGTATGTGACTCAGAAAGTATATTTGCAACTGAGGCAGAGAGAATATAAATTGTGGACTTTTGGCAACTTGGGTTCTAACATAAAGCAAGAGCCTTTTCACAGTGTGTTCCTACTGAGGCTAATCATGTCAATTAAAGAAGACTCTATTTATATAAAATTCTAGAAAATGCAAACTGTAGTGGCAGGAAGCAGATCAGTGAGCGGCTGGTTGCCTGAGGCGGGTGGAGAGAGACTGGAGGGAGGAGTTATAAAGGGGATGAGGAAACCTGTGAGGGCGATGGGCATGCTCTGTTTCATGAGTGGTGTGATGGTTTCATGGGTATGGACACATCAAAATTCATCAGACTGTTCACTTTAAATATGCGGAGTTTATTCGGTGTCAATTGTACTGCTATAAATCTGTAAAAAATAAAAAAATGTTATCTTTCAAAAAAAAAAAGAAGACAGAAAATTCTTCTGCTCTTTTTATGGTGCCCTTGAAACAAGCAAAGGAAAACTGTAACTATCAGTGAAGTTAACTTACTGTTGACAAAGGCTTATCTACTAACAAATTGTCAAACTAAAGCTGTGAGGCAGCTAGGAATGGATAAAGCTTAGGGGTTAATACAAATTATTTTACTGGAACAAACACGTAGTAAGATACTTAATAATTTAGAATAAAATATTGAGTATTTATTCATTTAGTTTTATTTTTATTTATTTGTTAGTAAATATTTATTGAATGACTGCTTGATGCCAGAAACTATTCTAGACACAGAAAATACAGCAACAAACAACATAGAAGTCCCTACTCTACAAAAACAATAGATAAATTTATAGCATGTTAAGCAGTCATAGTGCTACAAAGATTAAAACAGAATAAAGAGGTAAATGAGGAGTGACAGTAGGGGCGATGTCTGGGAAAAATAATTAGGAGAACCTTGATTTTTTATGAAAAGCTGAATTGATTTTTGATTAAAAAAACTAAATTTCTACTGTATACAAAGTAGAAAAACAGGTGTGAACTGAAAATAAGAGACAAACACACATAAACAAAAAAAATCAAAAAGATCATTCTGAAATAAATGAATGTGGTGTGTGTCTGTGTATGTGTGAGGAGGGGGCAGGGAGAGAGAGGGAGAATGAGAAGGGAGAGAGGGGAAATGTGTGAGTATACATGCGCTTAATTAAACAAGAGAAAGCACATATAATGGAAGAAAAGTCACTAAGTTGTAAATAACCTTGAATATGTAGATGGAGTGAGCTCACTAATTGTAAGTGCAATTAATGAAAAACCTCATATTTATTGTATATATGTATTATGTAATATATGCTGAGCAGATTATTAAGCTTTTTTGTCTTCATTATATCATTTTCTCCTCTCCTTCCTTGTCTTTCTCTCTGTCCCTCTCCTCCCATTTCTCTCCTCTCCATTTATTTTCTATCAGCAATCTTATGGCATAGCTCAACTGTGATTCTTTTTTCACCTGAAAGGAAACTGAAACTTAAAGAATTTGTTAACTTCCCATGGTGACATAACTAGCAAGAGTCAAAGAAAAGCTTCTGACTCATGTGTGTCTTTTTCTAGAGCCTAGGCTATAAACATTACCTTGTTCCTACAACTTAAAAATCATGAAGGCAAAAAATAAACCTATTTACAAAAGAAAGAGTAATAACATTAAACCTCACTTTATGAATTGTTGAAACAGCATATTCTATATTCATAGTGATTTGTAGATGGTGATGTTGGGGAAGGTTTTAAATTGAGAATTTCATTTGGACATGTTATCAATTATATGTAATGTCAATAAAAATATAGGTAAGATGTGATGGGACTCTGAGAATGTATCTCCACGGTTTCATATATGAGCATTCATCAGAAATTTTTATTTCTGATGAAATTAGAAATGAGTATAATATGGGAAACAAGAATAAGTAAAAGATAGCATAAAATAAATGCCAATGCAAGGGAAACAGAGAACCTTATTTTTTTGGCTTAGTGTGAACATAAGCTATAAAGTAAATATCAAAATTAATTGATGAAATAATACAGGAACTAAAATTAACAAAAATGTTAACAAAAACACTGGGTGGTAGGATGAGACCAAAAAACAGGCAATGTAGCCTAAAATGTTAAAATTCTCATGTTACAATACAACACTGGTTTTATTAAGTTCACTTTCTGACAGAGAAATATGTTTAAATATTCATAACTTAAAGGTAACAACAGCCTAAAGAAATGCATATATTTATAGAGAGAAAAGAAATAAACTGACAGTATAAACAAGCTATCAAAAGTTAAGACTAAAAAAAAAGGTGGAAATTGAACCAATTGAGACAAAAAACATAAACAAATTAGGATGGCAATCTTAATAAAAAAAAATTTAGAAGATGTTAAAATGGACAAAGAGAAGAACTTCAGTATAGTAGTTAAGATAAAATATTTTAAAAATTAATTTGCTAAGTAAACTATAAGTATTTTTAATTTTGTCAGTAATCAATAATATGCAAATCAAGGCAAATAATTAAGTATAATTAAAATTACCATGGTTAGTCTTGGTGGTGAAACACATGATTACTTATCTGCTCTCAATAAAAGCATTAAAAGGCAATCACTTCAGTAAGATAATTTTGAGTGATTTCTTTTTTAATGATGGCTTTAAAATATGTAATTTCAGCTAAATAATTTTTCATATGAGAATTTATCTTATAAAAACATTAGACATACTCAAAATGTGTCGTGTATTCAACTTTTCAGAGAGGAAAATGTTAAAGTATAACATAACTGTTAAAGCCATGGTTTTGTAGAATATCTTCTACGCTAAGACATTATCATGTAATATTAAGTAAAAAGATGTGATCTAAAACTATGTATAGGCCATGATACACATTTCAGATAATATATTTTAATAGTTTCACATATATATATACAATGATGAAATTGCTTTTCTTTTAGTTGTAGGAAACTAACAGAATTTTCTTTTCAGGTTTTCTGTGAGTGTGTGTGTAGCCAGAAACAATATTTATAATGAAATTTTATAATCTAAAATTATTATGAATATAAAACTAAGTATATTGATCCTAATAGATATTATAATAATTAAATGACTCTAACCAAACCTTTCTCCAAATATGATGTTCATTATCATGTCTTACTTGTCGGGATATTCTATAACTGATGAGATAGCACCTTCTTAACTAATGCTGGGACTATTAACAAATTCAAAATATGTTAAATGTAACACATCTTACTTGAAACTGGAACAGCACCATGATCTTGTAAAATTTACAAAAATCCAAATCAATGTATTTGTTAACATCAGGATTTTTCTAAATAAAACTACATTGAAGTATCCCAGGAATCCCTAATATTGACCACTTGACATAATTTTGTACTATGTCAGCACATTAAGTTGTTAGCACATTTATTAGAAGATATGAATATACAGCTGTTTCAGGTATTTTTAGGAGCTATACAACATCCAAACCATAGTGCCCTTTGAGTGAATGAGTTATTAAGAGACTGTAACAGTAATAGCAGGTCGTTACAGCAGTGCCCTTTTCCCATAGACCTCACTTAGCCTAGTTAATGTTATTAGGACTCTACGATGAATAAATAATAAAGATAAATTCTCCATTTACAACAACAAAATTGTATCTCAAGAAGCAGCAATCATAATCAGAAAGTGATGGTGGAAGACAAACTACAAATATCTGTCAATTTTTAATGCATATCACAAAAAAATTTATTGGTTATGACTGTGTACATATGAAAGAGTGAGCCCAAACAAGGCGTGGATTCACAAAGAGCTAGGCCTATTGCAATATCATGCACCATCCTGATTTAATGCCTTGTTATGCCGTAATATTAAAGAAGAATACAAGATATAGACTGGGAAAGATATGACAAAAATGCTACTTATATTAAGGCAGGATAGTAAGAAGTTTAAAAAAATGTTTGGCAAGTAGAATGGGTAAACTGAGACAGCTGATTCAAATTGGCCTCATCCAGCACCCTGAGACACCTACTTCCTTCTCCCTTGCATGTCCACTTCCTTAAGCATTAAGCCCTCAGGACAATGAGGTTCTGATTAGCATCATAGAATCTTAGTAACAAAATTTTAGGTCTGTTGACCACAGAGAGAGAGCTTTGGTCAAACGAGAGATGGTAAATAGGCCTCAGTGGTGTTTCAGCTCTAGGCCAAGAAAAGCAGCAAAACAAGATGAAGTAACCCTATGGCTGACATCAGGACCAGATGCAGTGACCAGTGACTGAGCCCTAGCATGGACCAGTCAGTAGAGACCATGACCCTGATCTTATATGCTCATTTTGATAAAACAGCATTTTAAAGGACATGTCTGGAAAGCCAATGAGTGTTCTATTGAGATCCTCCCCTAGACCGCCAGTAAAATTCTTGCCTGTAGAAAACAGATTAAAAACTCTGAAGAGAAGGAACTCGGTGCATGCTCTCTCTCTCTAGAGCACACTCTTGCTTTCTTTCTTTAGGCTTGTATCGTTGCTTTATTTCTCCTAAGCTCTAAGGGTCCCCACAAGACTTGCAACAGGGAGAGCAGTGGGCAACAGCAGAGGGTCATCCTGAGCTAATCCCCAAAACGGGTCACCAAGAGCCCTTCTTTTGCCTTTGTAACTTGTTTCCTGAGTCCACACAGCCCAGCTGGCTCACTTCTAAAAGGCCAAGTCAACTCTCTGAGCAGTCAGCTTGAATCTTCTCTTCAAGTGTACTTTTGCTTTGCATGCTAAATAAACTTCCTCTTGGCATTAGAGTTCTTGCCTCTAATTAGAAAGAGTTAGAATTCTTTCTTTGCTGAACTCAAGAAACAAGAGGCAACATAGCCAGTATTAATATCACTTGTACAAGTGATAAAAATGAATTTGGGACTTATAAGAAAATTTGCAGAGAATTTTAAACTGGTTAAATTATCTTACCTGGTGTACCACATTAAGGATGTATGTCAACTTCAATGGACAAGGAATAATTTAGTTTTAAATGACAGGGTCTTATTGACAGTTGCATTGTATTAATACATTTTTATCATTGTGAATGAGACATTAGGTGACACAACGAATTATCAGAGGGCAGGAATCTATAGTGATAAAGTCCACATTGAATGACATATTCAGGATTTAAAATAGCTTCAGAGAAATGGGAGAGTGGGTCAAGTCTAACTAGGTCAATTTTCTCGGGATTAATATAAAGATTTATACTTACATTAAAAAATGTTTTCAGAAATAAAGAATTGGCTAAATGCTAATGCAATTATCAGCCTAAATTAAGATGTGATTACAAAAGCATTATCGACTACATTTATAGTCTGCCTTACTGCAATAAAACAAAATAATCATAATGACTTTAATAACAATTACATTATCCATGTTTTTATACATTAATTCCTATTAGAACAACACTGTGTATTAGATAATACAATATTGCAAGACAATCAGATTTCTCTTTGTCATCCTGTGCTCACTCTGCTTAGTGCTAGTAAGTATGTTGGTCCTCTTCAGCTTATGTCAAGAGAATGTAAGGTGATTTGTGAATTAAGACTATGAAAGGGCATTAGCATCACATTAAGGTCAACACTTTTATTCCTAGTAAACTGAGTAAAAATGAGATGGGAAAATAAATAGGGGTTTTCTGAAGGAAATTAGTCTTTGTGAAAACAAGGCAGTGTTGATGTAACAGGACATAACCAGGGCCCACCAAAGGGGATACGTAACAGGATCCAGAAATTGGTGTATCCAAGAAAAATATAGACTATTCTCACTCTACCCCAAGGGGGCTACCATGAGGGATGGGTGACAGGGAGCAGGGCCACTGAGAGTCAGTTTGTATGTCAATAACAGGAAGCTAACTTCATACTTCATATACAAAGATAGTTATTCTGAGTATCAACAAGGCTGCCCAGGAAGGTCTATTGACCTTTAACCCAGGAGGGAACTGGGAAGCAGCTACTCCAGTTACAGTGCTTGCTGAAGAGATTGGAGATGGGTTTGCAGGGGAGGACTTGTGCAGAGACTTTTTGACCATGCAGTTTAGGAAGTGGGATGTAACTGGGAAGGGGAGACAGGGCCTGCAAGAGAGACGAAGGGATACTACTCTGGGGAACAATGTGAAGACCATGAGGGAAGGAAAGGGGAGAAAGAACTCTTGCTAGTGGGCCATGAGAAGGTGCCACACGATTTTCGATTAAGAACTGGAGATCTTGGCAACTTAGCAGATGGTGTGGGGAACGGTGAGACGCCTGCCTAGCTGTGAGCTCAAGGCTTCTGTTATTTTTTCTTCTGAAGGATGGTACCCTTGACTGGCCCAACTGGGCAAAGCAGGGAAGGCGAGACTGAGTGTTGGTGGGTGTTTTAAATGGTGTGTGTTTTGAAGAGATTTTGAGATTTAAGGGTGACATTTAGCAATTAATCAAAACCTGTATAACTTTTGAATAAATAGTTCCTTTACTTTTCACCAAACTCTGCCATTGAGAACCATAATTTCAAGGGCAGTGGGAAGAAGACCTACAAGCAAGGGACCCCACGGAAGGGGAGGGGGTATGTTTTGGTAATAGCGTCTGGCAACTCCCAACTTTGGGTCTATTATTTGGTAACATTTGCTTTTAGGTGATACTTGCCACAGGCCAGACAATTATATCCACCCATTTGACCAAGCTCTAGAACTCCATTTAGGAACCATAAATTAAGAAAACCATGTATTTTAATATAGGTTTTATTGAAAATTAGGGGTCTCAAGAAATATGAAAAACATGCTCTGACTGGTGTGACTTAGTGAACTGGGCATTGTTCTGCAAAGCCAGAAGGTCACCAGTTTGATTTCCAGTAAGGGCATATGTGTGGATTGCAAGTCTGGTCCCAGTTTAGAGGTGTGCAAAAGGCAACCATTTCATATGTCTCTCACACTCTGATGTTTCTCTCCCTCTCTTTTTCCCTTCCTTCCCCTCTCTCTAAAAATGAATAAAACCTTAAAAATATATATATGAAAAATATATTTTTAAGAAAAGGGAATACTAGCTAATATTAAAAAAAAAACTTTTCTAATACACAGAGGGATTACTACCTCTACTGACATGTTAGAAAGGAAAATGTAAATGACAAGACAAAGTATTTCTAATACAGGTAGTTTTAATACCCACAGTAACCTATAAAAATCTGTACAATCTGGCCGCCTTTTCTTTATCACTTTCTCTCCTGCTAATTTCCTGACTCTTAACCATGCTCCAGCCACTGCCCTACAGCTGTTTCCTGAACTAAAGCTTTCCTGAGATGCTCTTTAAAAAAAAAGTCTCATGGTGTTCTCCATCTTAATCAATTATTACTACTCAAATATCTCCTCCTTAAGGGAAATAACTCAAATCACTTTTTATCCCAAATTCCAGATTCTACTCCCCACTTCTCTTTGTTCCTCATAAGCATCTGGCATAGTTTATATTTATTTTTTGTTTGTTTATTTATTTTCAGCATACTCTAAGGTAAGTCTTACACATACAGAGATTAATTGCTGTGTTTCCAGTGCCTATAATAGTTCTCTCTTACATAATATGTGCCTACTATGTGTCTATTATTAAATATAACATAAATTATTTTTCACTTATATAGTCAATACAGCCATTCCACTTTGATAGTTCCATTTAATAAAATAAGGATTTTTTTTTGTTTTTCTCATATTAACATTAAAGGATTTAGTTAAATAGATGGTATGTTATATAAATAGACCTTATATGAATAGCTGCTAAATTGATTATATTGTATTTTGCAATACTTTCAATATCATAAGAGCTCACAAAAGATAACAAATTCTATACTAATATCCATAAATTATTGATCACTTTGAATTTGTTGTTTTTACATTATATTATTAAACAGTAAAATGATAACTACAAAATAAAACAGCAGGAGAGAATAAATGGAGATACTTAATTTATATTAAACACTAAATTCCCTGCAATAAAGGAGAACTGGAACCCCATGAACAGGGAGAGAACTGCAGAAAGTAGCTGTGCTTTCCATTCAACCTGCACATCCAACCTGATGTTTTCTCTTCTTATCTCTAATACTGTATTTCAAAGATATTGAAATTTTGTGGGTTTCTACAGAGAATGAAATGAGGAAGTGGCCCAGATACCATATACTTTTTTTGTCCTAGAATTCTCCTTTTACTGTGTTTTGCTTTCTTCCTCCTGCTTTTCTGCCTCTTGCTCAAAATGTTGTACTTTCTCTCACTTGTATTTCTCAGACTCTTGATGAACTCATCTCTCTCAGCAGGTCCTTTGAAACACAGAAGTGGAATTGTTTAGGAGGATGGACGCATTAAGAATAAGAAATGGCAGGCAGCCAAAGAGCGGTCCCGGAGTGATAGGCAGTTGAGAAGGCCATGGACCTTTTATAGAAAATGACAGGAAGCTAGATTTCTGTTATCAACAACACAAGAGGCAAAGAAGGTGTCCAGAGTTTCAATATAAATTACTGCATTCTCTTTGGAAGGTAATGAGTAAACATTCTAAATATTTATCAGTCATCAAACTCTTAGAGACATATCTTTGGTTGCCAGATCCACATTCCCCATTAACTCTGACTCAATAATCTGACTCAAAGCCCTAGGCTCTCACTACTGGTAACTCTGCCTCCCCCACTTCTAAGTTGCTGCTATAGTTAAAAGCACCTTCTGGGACAGTCTTGCACTGGGGATCATTATCGCTGGTTCTTAGATCAATCTATGGAGTCATTTTTGTTAAGTAGTTTCATGGTAGTACATCTCCCTTTTCTGTGAATACAAAACGAAGGAGGGGAAGGCAAGTTTTAGATGCTTTTTTCTCAACTTACATAGTCAGAACAAGGCACAGATTCTGTGCTTAGGGCAAACCCTCTTTTCACCTTACTTTTAACTGCATAATTTACCTGCAATGATCTATAAATGCCTGTTTTCTGAGAAATTCAACCTTCTAATAAATAAATGTATAAAAATATTATGTCAAAAACGATAATCACCCTGAGGAAAATGTAAGGAGTATAAGATGCTGGAGGGCGATGTTAATTTATGTTATTTGATCACAGTTTTCTCTGAAAAGTGACATTTGAAGAGAGATCTGAGTTTCCACAGTAAATCATGCCCTGCTACATGGCAGGGAGTATTTATCCCTACTCTGAACCTAGTGCCTAAAACAGTAGTGACACTTACTGATGATCGAAAATATTTGTGGAAAAATTTGTTAAGTTAATATTTTCTTCAGCCTATTCTTTTAAAAGGGCCTTCAATGCAAAGATGCAAGGAAAATATGACCAGCAACACTGAAAGGAAAAGAAATCAACAGAAACAAGAGGGAAGGCAGGGGGGCAGGGAAAGGGAAGGGAAGGGGAAAGTCAAGGAACATATAGCAAGGACTCATGGACAAAACCAAAGGGGAAGAGCTGAGGGAGGGAAGGAGGGAGGGGGCAAGGGAAAGTGGTGGGGGGGGAGGCAGAGACAAATGTATTTAAAAAGTAAATAAATTTAAAAAAAAATAAAATATTCCTGTTAAAATTTTTAATTATGTAATCTGTTTCTAAAATTTCATCATAAACCACCCAGATATATTAGCTAATTGAAGCAATTGACTACCAAAAAGATTCTGTCTTTTTGTTTAAAGCAAAAAGGAACTCACAGAAATTACAAAGTGACAGAGTAGACACAGTGCACATGGAAAACCCTTTGTCCTTTCAGTTCATTCATTTAGTCTGGATTTATTTCTTCTGCCTTTTGGAGGAATAGCTATTTTTCCACTCATGATATAACAGAAAAAAAAAACATTCTTCAGGGTATTTTTCTTTCTCCTAAAAAATAAAAAAAAGAGGACTATGAATGTCAGATTCAAGCCAACCTTTTCAAAATCTACCTTTCAGATGTGTGTCTTACATATAAAATAGTAAAGCAAAGACTAATGGCAAGAAGGCACTTGGGGCCTTTAGAGATTAATAGGGTTTGGAATCTTTCACCTCCAAGTCAGGACTTCAAGTTGACCTAGTTTAAAGTGGTCAAGGTGAAGCAGTTCTATTGAATATATTTATATTCCTATTTTAGTTACAAGAAGTAATGTTTAAAGGCATATGATAGTAAGAAGGGCCAGCAGGTGGGGCTCAGGGTAATTGAATTGAAATACATTTTAAGACATAGGTACTGTTTAATTGTTTTCTTTTCCTAAGCACGTAAGTTAATCTAAATATTCTTTATAAAAAATTATATTCACATTTTAAGCATAATTTATGAAGTGAATTCAGAATAATTTCTATTTCTTAAATGGGTGTCTTGCTACAGAAAACAGGTAGTTTGAGCGAGAAGATTTTTTTTTCAAGTGCAGAACAATACAAATTAAAATAAAAACAGTGATTAGATGACACTTAGACTTTGTATAGCAACAGTTCCTGTAATTTTTCTGTGTAGGTTTTTATCAGTCACTCTAGGGGGATCTAGATAAGCTGATGCAGACTCTGTGTTCCTGGGAGGGGGCAAGGAGCTAAGTGCAGCTTCAAAATAGCCTTGATTTTTATTGTTTAATGGACAGCAGCAGGAAAGATATAGCCAAAAAATTTTTTTAAAAAAAGCAGTTTTGTTAAAGTGCTCTAGAATTCAGGCAGAGAAAAATAGCAAGCCAAGCACATAATTAGGAAAATATCTAAGTGCATGCATATACCTGGGCATTCGCAGGTGTTTCTGATTTGAAATATGTCTGTAAATACTGTCACTTTCTGAAAAGAAAATATACATAATGTCAGATATGTGAAGCAAGTGACCAGATAAAAGGTATTTTTATTTTTTTATGTTTTAAATTATATTTTTGTTCTTCTATATTTCCTATTATTCATAAGTTTGTAATTCATCAAGATTATTCACTCATTGCTTGCTTCTACTATTTTCTGGCTTTTATTTATTTTTATTTTTATTTTTATTAAATATTTTATTGTTATTATATTACAGTTTTCCCAAGTTTTCCCCCATTGCCCTCCTACGTTGAGCCCGATACCCCCTCCTACAGTCATTCCCCACCCTGTTGTTCATGCCCATGGGCCATTCATGTTTGTTTCTTGATTATTCCCTTCCCCTGTTTTCCCCCTTTATCCCTCTCCCCTCTAGTCACTGTCCCCTGTAGTCACTGTCTATTTGTTTGTTGTCTCCATGCCTCTGATTCTACTTTGCTCATTAGTTTATTTTGTTCATTAGGTTCTTTTTATAGGTGAGATCATATATCTTTCACTGACTGGCTTATTTTACTTAGCATAATATTCTCCAGTTCCATCCATTCTGTTGGAAAGGTGGGAGTTCCTTCTTTCTGCTGCATAGCATTCCATTGTGTAAAGACACCACAGTTTTTTGAGCCACTCATTTACTGATGGGCACTTAGGCTGTTTCCAGTACTTGGCTATTGTAAATAGCACTGCTATGAACATTGAGGTGCATAAGTTATTTCGAACTGGTGTTTCAGGATTCTTAGAGTATATTCCCAGCAGTAGAATTGCTGGGTCAAAAGGCAGTTCCATTTTTATTTTTTTGGAGGAAATTCCATACTATTTTTTTACAGTTGGCTACACCAGCTGCATTCCCGCCAACAGTGCATTAGAGTTCCCTTTTCTCTACATTCTAGCCAGCACTTATGGTTTGTTGATTTATTAAGGACGACCATTCTGAATGGTATGAGATGATTCTTGCTGTGGTTTTAATTCTCATCTCTCTGATAGCTAGTGATGTTGACCATCTTTTCATATATTTGTGGACCATCTCTACGTCCTCCTTGGAGAAGAGTCTATTCAGGTCCTTTGTCCATGTTTTTAATTGGATTATTTGTCTTCATGGTGTTGAGTCATATAAGTTCTTTACATATTTTGGAGATAAAACCCTTGTCTAAGGTATCATTGGCAAATATCGTTGGTTGCCTTTTCATTTCGATGATGGTTTCTTTAGCAGTGCAGAAGCTTTTTAATTTGATGTAGTCTCATTTGTTTATTATTTTCCTTTGTGCTAGGAGATATATTAGCAAAAATGTTGCTATGTAGGGTATCTGAAATTTTATTGCCTATGATTTTGTCTAGGGCTTTTATGGTGTCATAACTTGTATTTGAGTCTTTATCCATTTTGAGTTTATTCTGGTATATGATGTAAGTTAGTGGTTTAACTTCATTTTTTTACATGTGCCAATCCAGTTTTCCCAGCACCATTTATTGAAGAGGTCGTTTTTACTCCATTGTATGCTCCTGCTCCCTTTGTCAAATATTAATTGACCATAGAGACATGAGTTTATTTCTGGGCTCTCTATTGGGTTCCACTGGTCTATGTATCTGTTCTTGTGCTAGCATCAGACCATTTTGTTTACAGTGGTCTTGTAGTATAAATTGATATCAAGTATGGTGATCCCTCCTACTTTATTCTTATTTCTCAAAACTTCTGAGATTATTTGGGGTCTTTTCTGGTTCCATATACATTTTTAGAATATTTGTTCTAGATCTGTGAAATGTGCCATTGATATTTTAATAGGAATTGCATTAAATCTATAGATTGCTTTGGGTAGTATGGACTTTTTAATGATGCTAATTCTCCCAATCCATGTACATGGTATTTTCTTCCATTTATTTGTATCTTCCTTAATTTCTTTCTTCAGTGTTCTGTATTTTTCTGAATACAGATCTTTTACTTCCTTGGTGAAGTTTCTTCCTACATACTTTATTTTTCTTGTTGTTATAGTAAATGGGATTGTTTTCCCAGTTTTGTTTTGTAATATTTTACTGTTGGTGTACAGAAATGCCCTTAATTTTTGAACATTGATTTTGTATCCTGCTATTTTGCTCAATTCAATTTTTAGGTTAAGTAGATTTTTGGTGAAGCCTATAGGGTATTATATATACTACCATGTTATCTGCAAATAATGACAGATTTACTTCCTTCTCCCCAGCTTGGATGCCTTATATTTCTTTTTCTTTTCTGATCATTGTGCCTAGCATTTCCAGTTGAATAAGAGTGGTGAAAGCTGACACCCTTGTCTTGTTTCTGATCTTAAGAGGAAAACTTTTAGTTTTTGCCCTTTGAATATGATGTTGGTTGTAGGTTTCTCACATATAGCCTTTATTATGTTGAGGTATGCTCCCTCTATCCCCACTCCATTGAGTGTTTTTATAAATGGGTGCTGGATTTTATCCAATGCTTTCAGTATCTATTGATATGATCATGTGATCATATCATTTTCTTTCATTTGTTTATAGGGTGTTTATTTTTATTAATTTGCAAATATTTTTACCACTCCTGAATCCCTTGGATAAATCCAGTTTGTTCATGGTATACGATCTTTTTAATGTATGGCTGGATCTGGATTGCCAATATTTTGTTGAGGATTTTAGCATCTATGTTCATCAGAGATATTGGTCTGTAGTTTTCTTTCTTCATTGTGTCTTTACCTGGTTTTAGGATTAGGATAATACTGGCCTCATACAAAAGAGTTTAGGAGTCTTCACTCTTCTTGAATTATGTGGAATAGTTTGAAAAGAAAAGGAGCTAGTTCTTTAAATCTTTGGTAGAATCCACCTGTGAAGCCATCCAGCCCAGGTCTTTGTGTGCTGGGAGTGTTTTTATTACTGTTTTCATTAGTTATTGGTTAATCAGGCTTTGTGTTTCTTCTTGATTCCATTTTGGAAGATTGTATGTTTCTAGAAATTTGTCCATATTGCCCAGGTTGTCCAATTCCCTGGCATATCGTTGTTCATAGTAATTTCTTACAATCTTTTTTATTTCTGTGGTCTCCATTTTAACTTTTTTGTTCCTGATTTTATTTATTTGGGTCTTCTCTTTTTTCTTGATGAGTTTGATTAACAGTTTGTCAGCTTAATTTATCTTTTCAAAGAACTAGCTCCTGGATTCACTGGTCTTTTCAATTTTTTTTTTTTTTTTGTCTCTGTGTAATTTAATTCTGCTCTGATCCTGACTATTTCCTTCCTCCTACTCTCTCTGGGCTTTGTTCGTTGCTTTTCCTCTAGTTCTTTTAGATGTAGGGTTAGGTTATTTATTTGAGATTTTTCTATCTTTTTTAGGTAGGCCTGCATTGCTATGAACTTTCATCTTACAACTGCCTTCAGTGTATCTCATAGGATTTGGGCTATTGTGTGTTCATTTTCATTTGTTTCCAGATACTTTTTGACTTTTTCCTTGATCTTATTGATGACTCATTCATTATTTAATAACCTAGTATTCATTCTTTATGTATTTTAATGTTCTGAGTTTCTTCCTTGAGGCTGGTTTCTAGTTTCAAGCCATTGTGATCTGAGATGATGCCTGATATGATTTTAATTTCCTTCAATTTTTTGAGGCTTGTTTTCTGTCCTACCATGTGGTCTATCTTTGGAACTGTTATGTGTGAATTTGAAAAGAAGTTATATTTTGCTAGTTTTGGTTGAAAGGTTCTGTATATATCAATTAAGTCAAAATGATCTAAAGTGTTGTTCAGTCCTTCAATATCCTTTTCAATCTTTGTTTGGAACATCTATTCATTGTTGACAGTGGGTGTTAAAATCCCCTACAATGATTGTGTAGAAATGTTTCTGTAAGTCCTCCAAGGTTTTTCTTATATATTTAAGTGCTCCTATCTTGGGTGCATATATGTTTACAAGGGTTATATCTTCTTATTGGACTACTTCCTTCAGTATTATGTTGACCTTGTTTGTCTCTTGTTATGGCTTATGTTTTGAAGTCTATTTTGTCTGATAAAATTACTGCTACCCCAGCTTTCGTTTTTTTTTTTTTCTCATGTACAGTGGCTGGGAATATTTTCCCCATCCCTTCACTTTCAATATGTGTAGATCTTTTGTTCTGAGGTGGATCTCTTGTAGACAGCATAAATACTGCTCATGTTTCTTATCCATTCAGCTACCCTGTATCTTTTGATTGGACTATTTAATCCATTTACATTTTAGGTTATTATTGATAGGTACTTATTCATTGCTATTTTCCTCTTATTTTTAACCTATGTTCCTCTCTCTCTCCCTTTCTCATCTTTTAAAGCAGTCCCTTTAGCATCCCTTGCAATGTCTGTTAGTTGGAAATGTTATTTTTGTCTTTCTTTTGGTCTAGGAATTTCTTTATTTCACCTTCCATTTTAAATGAGAGCCTTGCTGGGTAGAATAGACTTGGTTGTAGGCCTTTGCCTTTCATTACTTGGAATAGTTCTTGCTATTGCTTTTTGGCTTGTAGTGTTTCTGTTGAAGAATCAGTTATTAGCCTTATTGGAGCTCCCTTGTATGTTACTAGTTGGTTCTCCATTGCTGCCTTTAAAATTCTCTCTTTGTCTTTAAATTTTGCCATTTTAATTATGATGTGTTGTAGAGTGAGTCTCTTTGTGTTCATGGATTGGGACCTTCAGTGCTTCCTGGATATATGTGACTTTTCCCCTCACCCAGTTAGGGGCCTTTCTGTTGTTACTTTTTCAAACAGGTTTTCTATACCTTGCTCCTCTTCTTCTTCTGGTATTTCTATGATATGAATATTATGACATTTCATGTTGTCCTGCAGCACTCTTTAACTATCTTCTTTCTTTTTGGGTATTTTTTTTTCACTTTGATGCTCTGCCTGGGATTTGTTTCTACCTTGTGTGCCAACTCGCTTATTCAACCCTCTGTTTCATCTAACCTGCTTTTAATTCCTTCTAGTATGCTCTTCATTTCAGATATTGTATTCTTCATTTCCTCATGGCTCTAATTGGTAATTTCTATGTCCTTTTTTCATGCTGATATAGTTCCCAATAAGTTTCTTGTAGCTTCCATAGAGTTCTTTGTAGTCCTCACTGACCTCCTTAAGCATCCTTAAAACCATTATTTTGAACTCTATATCCGGTAGGTTGCTTGTCTCAGTTTCATTTAGCACTCTATCTAGGGACTCTTCCTTTCCTTTTAATTGGAGTGTGTTTCTTTGTATCTCCATTTTAGGTGGTTAATCTTATTTGTTTCTGCTTATTAGATTGATCTGCTTTGACACCCTGTCATCATGGGGTGTTCTTCTGTGGTAGGAGACCTGTGAGACTCAGTGGTGCCTTCTCCTTGATCTCCTGAGCTGGATGCTCTTGGGATAGATGCCATTTATGCAGGCTCTCTTGTTATAATTGGGTTATGGTTATTGTTGGGTAGTACTTTGGTGGTTCTTTTCTCCACCTGGCTGACTGAGAGTCACACTGCCCACCATGTCTTTTGTGCTGTTGTACAGGTGCTGCCAGAACAAAACAGGCAAACCAGGAAACAGAACTGACACCAGCAAAAATAAACCCCACTCACTACCACACTATCAGCAGCCAATAAGCAATAAATATTAATAAAGTTGTAAAGAGATTAAGACTATTTATCAAAGGAAAAATGAATATATGATGACTGAAAGAAATATGATTTTGAGAAGGTAAAGGGAAGATAAATAAAAAGAGTAGAGAATAAAAACAAGATGAAGGAAAGAAGATTTTACATCATAAATAGAAAAGTGGAAGAAGAAGACAAAATAAAGTAAAAATGGAAGAGTATAGTGTGAGGTTTAATGTTTTTTAAAATAGTGAACAAAATAGGAACCAAACTGGAGAAAAAGAATCCACCACAACAATATAAACAACAAATGAAGAAAGATGAATACATGTAAAATAGTAATATGAATTAAAAAAAGAAAAAGGACCTTATGAGATGTCTAAAGGAAAGAAAAATGATTTTGAGAGGATAGAGGGATAAGAAATAATAAGAGTGAGGAATGAAAAACCAGCTAAGAGAGATAAAAAGTAAAACTTAAAGAAAAAGGACAGGAGGAGGGAAAAAGGAGTAGGAGAGAATAACAGTAAAATTTAACATTTAAAATACCAAAATAGTGAAGATCTATGAAAAAATTGGTAGAAATGCAGCTACAACCAACATATCAACAAGTGAGCAAAGAATAATACAGGAAGAGAGTAAGAGTATTTTAAGAATGGGAAAAAGAATGTGAGATGATTGATTACAAGAAAAATGGTTTTGAAAGGCTGGAGGGAGAAGAAATATCAGGAGTACAGAAGAGAAACCAGTCATAGCATTAGATAAAATAAAAATTAAAACAAAAATAATAAGAAGAAGAAGACAAAATGGGGGAAGAGAAGGGAGGAGTAAATTATAAGGTTTGCAATAAAATAATATAAAACACTAGTGAAATAATAGGAACAAACTTGGAGGAAAAGAAATGAATGTTAAAAAGCTATGCAGGAGAGAAAATAACACAAATAATGAAGAAGATCATGGTGGAATTCATCTTAGTAGAGCCCAGTGTTTCCCACTGTCTTCTCTTTCTGGATCTTCTCCTAGTAATGTCAGATGGTGTCCTTGTCTGTCCCTAGGCTGCCTGTTTGAGATTACAAGTGATCCACAGTCTGTAGCTGTCTTCTGCAGATTTGTCTGGTCCCCACAGTTCTGCCCTGTTGCCTTTTCATCAGCCCAGGGCCCAGAAGTGGTTCATTTAATGACCTAAGAGGACTGCTAGTACCTTTTACACCTGCTTCCAGAGTGGTTGGCTGGTGAGATTGGGACGATGGGAACTCTGGGTCACCCCTGGGGGAACTAGTCTGTCTTCAGGGAAGTTGCTGAGAGTGTTTCTCCATCTCCTCATCACAGATCTTGATCTGTCCCAAATTCTTTCCAATAATGTTTGATTTATGATTAATTAGTTTTCCATTTCCTGTGAGGGACCAATCTGTGTAAAAGAGGCAGCTCTTCCCTGCTCGGCATAGACAGCAGCTCTGTCTAGGTGTGGAGGCTGGGCAGGACGTGAGCCCCCCTTGTTGTATGTGTCCCTAATCTCTCTTCTCTGCTGGTTTCAGTAGATCAGGGTCCAAGGAACAGGTCGCTCATAGTGTCTGGTAGAAAGGACCCTTTCAGAGCTTTCCCTTCTTTCTCCTGTGGATTTGAACCAAGCAGTGGAGTCCTGAGCCTGGCCTTACTGATATGCAGATCTATAATCCTGTAGATATGGATTAGGCATGCCTGCCTGTGAGAGGACCTGTGTGACTGTACCAAATCTCAGGCATTCAGCTTCTGGCTGTCCAGTCCCTACCCTGTCACTCTAGCAGGAGACCCAGGCCTGAACTCTCAACTCTACGCAATTCCCCTGCTCACGAGCTATGCTGTGTCAGGTCCCATAGTCCATTTGGTGTGACACTATCACTCTGGCTTCCTTGTTGGCAGAACTGTTGTATGCATGTAAGCACAGGAGCTATGCTGAGTATTGAGTCTCACCTCAGAGCCTCTTATAATAGGGTTTCTATGTGGCCCTCATACTGCAACACCAAGCCCCGAGGGGCCTGTACTTCATGTACTCTCTTTCCCCAAAAAGCACAAATTCTCCCTCAGTCAGAGCTGCCAGGGCCTCTAAGTTTTAGATAAAGTTTCTCTCTGGATATCTCTCAGATGGCACTGGGAAGAGTCCAGCAGTAATACCCTAGCATGGAGTGGTGATGGATTACTCTTACCACTCCTTCCAGTGATTCTCAGCCTCCGGTAGGCCCGCTCCCACCAGGTTGTCTCTGCAGCCAACATCGCCCCAACCATCTTTCTCCACCCCTGGAGGCCGCGGCTGCTGGGTCGATCTGTAGTCTTTTCAGTCAGACTCCGTCCTGTTCGCTATTCCCGTCATATGCGGGATTGGGGAGGCAAGAGCCCCGACCCCAGTAAGTACCTACAGTCCCTGGTTTCTTGATCCTTGTGGTGGCAGGGTGTGCATCCCTGTCCTGAGTAGAAGACACAGAGACACATCTGGGTGCCAGGGTGTGGACACTCCAGAGGCTTCTTCCTGACGAAAATATTTTAAATTCTGCAAAATATTGCCCACCTCAAATCTGCGCAGCCAGAAGTGCCCAACTGGCAAGTGGCACTAAGGAGAGCCTGGGCTGCAGCTGCTGAGTGCCCCGCAGGTTGGCAGGCTCTTGTCCACCCACACACAAGCCCCTCGCATTCATCCACATGCACAATCACACATGCTCTCACTCACTGTAAGCTGAATTTTCAAAGTGATTGCTTTGCGGTTTAGCTGCAAGACAGGTCCAGGACTGGGAGTAAGTGGATGGAGCTTTAAGCTACTCAGCATTATTTTGGATCCCCATATTTATTCTGATTTTTAAAAACCTGAAAAATATTTATAAATTATACAAAATCTGTATACTTAACACTTTTTAAGTTGTTTTTATTTTGTTTTCTTTTTTCAACTAAAATCCTCTGATTTCATTTATTTATTTATTTATTTTATTTAATTGTTCAAGTACAGTTGTTTCATTTTCCTGCCACCACTTTCCCTGGCCCCACCCACCCTCAATCCTTCCCCACCTTGGCTTTGTCCATGGGTCCGTTATAGATGTTCTTTGACAACCTGTCCCCTTCTTCCCCTATTACCCTCCTTCTCCCTCTCTCTGGTTACTGTCACTTTGTTCTTTATTTCAATGTCTCTGGTTATATTTTGCTTGCTGTTTGTTTTGCTGATTAGGTTCCACTTATAGATGAAATCACATGGTATTTGTCTTTCACCCCCTGACTTATTTCATTTAGCATAATGCTCTCCAGTTCCATCCATGCTGTTGAGAAGGGTAGAAGCTCCTTGTTTCTTTCTACTGAGTAGTATTCCATTGTGTAAATGTACCACAGTTTTTGATCCACTCATTTACTAATGGGTTGCTTCCAGCACTTGAATATCGTAAATTATGTTGCTATGAACACTGGGGTGCACCGGATCTTTTGAATTGGTTTCCCGTTTCTTAGGGCATAATCTCAGCAGTTGAATTGCCAGGTCAAAAAGCAGTTCTATTTTGAGTTTTTTGAGGAAATTCCATACTGATTTTCCACAGTGGCTGCACCAGTCTGCATTCCCAACAACAGTGTACTAAGGTCCCCTTTTCTCACAACCTCGCCAGCACTTGTTGTTTATTGATTTGTTTATGATGCCCATTCTGACTGGTGTGAAGTGGTACCTCATTGTGGTTTTAATTTGCATTTCTCTGATGGCTAGTGATGCTGAACATCCTTTCATATGTCTCTGGGCCCTGTGTATGTCCTCCTGGGAGAAGTGTCTGTTCAGGTCCTTTGCTAATTTTTTAATTGGATTGTTTGTCTTCCTGGAATGGAGTCATGTGAATTCTTTATATATTTTGGAAATCAAACCTCTGTCTGAGGTATCATTGGCAAATATATGTTCCCATATGGTTGGTTCCCCTTTCATTTTGCTGGTATTTTCTTTAGCCATGCAGAAGCTTTTTATTTTGATGAAGCCCTATTTGTTTATTATTTCTTTTATGTCCCTTGCTTCAGGGGATATATTGGTGAAAATATTGCTATGTGGAATATTTGATAGTTTCCTGCCTATGTTCTCTTCTAGGTCTTTTATGGTATCGCGACTTATATTTAAGAAGTTTTTTTATCCACCTTGAGTTTATTTTTGTGTATTGTGTAAGTTGGTGTTTGAGAGTCCTTTTTTTGCATGTAGCTGTCCAGCTCTCCTAACACCATTCATTGAAGAGCCTATTTTTACTCCATTTTATGCTCCTGTCCCCTTTATCCAATATTAATTGACCATAGAGACCTGAGTTTATTTCTGGGCTCTCTATTCTGTTCCATTGATCTATGTGTCTGTTCTTATGCCAGTTCCAGACTGTTTTGATTATAGTGGCCTTGTAATATAGTTTTATGTTGAGTATTGTGATCCCTCCTACTTTGTTCTTTTCTCTCAAAATTGCTGTGGCTATTTTGGGTCATTTACAGTTCAATATGAATTTCATATATAGTATTAGTATTTTACAATGTTTAGATGATTCTTTTGAGCAGTTTTCAAATATATTATAACCATAAATAAGTGACCTTAAAATGTAAACATACTTGGAATTTTATTTTATTTTTTAAAGATTTTATTTATTCATTTTTAGAGAGGGGAAGGGAGGGAGAATGCAAGTGAGAGAAACATCAGTGTGTGGTTGCCTCTCGTGCACCCCCTCCTGGGGACCTGGTGGCCCACAACCCAGGCATATACCCTGAGTGGGAATTCATCGGGCAACCCTTTAGATCACAGGCTGGCACTCAATCCATTGAGTCACACAAGCCAGGGCCATACTTGGAATTTTAATATGTAAAATACAAAATGTGACACAGGCCTCTCAGGTTTTCTATATATTACTTCTTTATGCAAGGAACATGTAGGTATGCTTTGAAAAAGAGAGATTTTAGTCTCCTTTTGACAAATGACCTTTCTAAAATAGAGATTATTTCTCCTTGTTTATTAAACTCATACAGTGATTTTCAACCAGTGTGCTGCAATAATTTTTTAAAATAAGCAATACCTGACTATTCAGTCAAGGGCACTGACCTGTTTTCTCTTAGGTTGTCCAATAAAAAAAGAAATGACAATATAATGGGGTGCAGGCCGAGAGTCCCCCACAAGCCTAGCTTAGGGGCTGGGAAGAGCAGCAGGGTTATTTTGCATATCAACAACACCAGGCTGGTTTACTAGCCTGCATGGAACCAGGAAGGTATGCATGACTTTAACCTATGATGTAACTGGGAGGCCACTCTCCCTATAGCACCTGCTCTATAGCTTGATATTGGTTCACTCTACACAATAGGGCCATGCCTACCTGGACTAACCATGAAAGCCAAGAAAGGCAGAGAATAAGGGAGTGTTAATAAATGTAGGCAATTGTAAGAGGAGGTGGAAATGGGGTTACCATACTGGGATTTAAACCTAGGCACAGCAGCCATGTTGGGGTCTAATCATGTCGTTTTGGGAACAGAGAGGGGGATCCCATGACCCTGTGGCTCCTGTGGCTTAGGAAGCAGGAAAGCAAGATGTAGCAGCAATGCAGAGTTCTCTCTTAGTGGTCTGAAAGAATGAAGAAGGATTCCCTGGTTTGCCATGAGGATGTGATTTTGGATTAAGAACTGGAGATCGGGGGACATAGCTGATGATGCTGGGAACTGTGGGGGGACTGCCCAAATGAGCAGGGACTACTGCAAAGAACTGGGAATCCAGCTGAGCTACGGACTTTTATTTCTTTTCTTGAGTTTTCAATATATTACCACTGAATGGCCTGGTTTGGCAAGGGAAGGCAGGACTGTGTGTGTGTTTGTGGGTGTTTTAAAGGAACTTTGAGATTTAATGGTGACATTCTGCCATTGCTCTAAATTTGTATAACTTTTGAATAAATAGTTCCTTCCTTTTTCACCAAACTCTGGCATTGAGAACCACAGTTCATACCAGCAGCAAGCAAAGATGAACCTAGAACACAAAGACCCCAAGGGAAGAGGGCTTGTTTCTATAACAGTATCTTGGCTCCTAAACTGGTTGTTTCTGTAACAACAACAGCCAACACAACAATTGCTGTCTGGTGTGAAAGCCCTGCCTTGAACCTTGAACCATAAACATATAGATTATATAATAGAGTTACATCTTATTGGTCACATCATATAATAAGTTTGCATCTGGTTAGTTAATTCTTCATACCAGAAATGTTTATATACAAGTATAGGCATCTGATTTCCTTTTTAAAAGTCACTTTGGAGGATTATTATTTTGTAAATCAATTAAAATTATACCTATTTTTTGTCATATCAGCAAAAAATGTTTTTCTGGTGTGCTGCAGAATTTTAGTAATTACTTTGTGTGTTCCATGAAATTAAAAAGATTGACAGTTGCTGAACTAATGTGTTAATTAATAGGCATTGAACTCAATATTTATAAGTACAGTCCCACATGTAAAAATGAAATTATATACATATATAGAAGTAATTTTTTTATTTATTTTTTCAATAAACATTTTATTTTTTTATTTTTTTATTATTTTTTTCTTTCCTTCTTTATTTTTTTTTTAAATACATTTGTCTCTGCCTCCCCCCCACCACTTTCCCTTGTCCCCTCCCTTTTTCCCTCCCTCATCTCTTCCCCTTTGGTTTTGTCCATGAGTCCTTGCTATATGTTCCTTGACTTTCCCCTTCCCTTCCCTTTCCTTGCCCCCCCTTCCCTCTTGTCTCTGTTGATTTCTTTTCCTTTCAGTGTCGTTGGTCATATTTTCCTTACATCTTTGTATTGTTGGTTAGGTTCCGCTTATAGGTGAGATCATATGGTATTTGTCTTTCACCCCCTGGCTTATTTCACTTAGCATAATGCTCTCCAGTTCCATCCATGCTGTCGCGAAATTTAGTAGTTCTTTTTTTCTTTCTGCTGCGTAGTATTCCATTGTGTATATGTACCATTATTTTTTGATCCAATCATCTACTGATGGGCATTAAGGTTGCTTCCAACACTTGGTTATTGTAAATTGTGCTACTATGAACATTGGAGTGCATAGGTTCTTTTGTATTGGCGTTTTGGTGTTCTTAGGGTATAGTCCCAGCAGGGGAATCCCTGGATCAAAAGGCAGTTCCATTTTCAGCTTTTTGAGGAAATGCCACACTGCTTTCCACAGTGGCTGCACCAGTCTGCATTCCCACCAACAGTGGACTAGGGTTCCCTTTTCTCCACAGCCTCGCCAGCACCTGTTGTTTGTGGATCTGTTTATGATGGCCATTCTGACCGGTGTGAGGTGGTACCTCATGGTGGTTTTGATCTGCATTTCTCTGATGGCTAGTGATGCTGAGCATCCCTTCAAATATCTCTGGGCCCTCTGTATCTCCTCCTTAAAAAAGCATCTGCCCAGGTCCTTTGCCCATCTTTTGATTGGATCGTTTGTCTTCTTGGAGTGGAGTCGAATGAGTATAGAAGCAAATTTTAGAAAAGTTATGAAACTTTCTAAATGAAAAGTTATGAAGATAAAAGCTGTATTGAAAGATTTGAGAACAGAAACCATCTCTATGCCCCATACAATGGAGCATAGCTAAAGTAGAGGTTAATAAACATTAAAAATAAAAAGCACCAAAAATACAGAGGCCACAATCTAATCAAATATGATATAGGTCAAGCCAAAACATATTATTCAATATGAAGAAGACCTTATAAAGCTAATGGCAAAAAGTCACAATGAACATATTTGTTAATATCTGGGTAACTGATAATGTAACAGTGAAAAAATGTAATAAAATGCAAGAAGAATCAGAAGAAATCTTAGCATGTATCTTTCAGTTCAATACAGATTCAGAAATGAAATAATATTAGAAATGCAGGAAACAGTGAAAACATAATCAGTAAGATAGACATTAGAAATATGTGATGAACTCTAGACCGCAGCAATAAAGAATGCACCAGCACATGGGACATTTACAAATACTGGTAATATATTAAGCAATAAAGAAAACCTGCATAAATTCCAAAACAGAGAGATGATGCAAACATTCCCTGAAAATAATGAAATAGAAGTAGAATCTATTATCAAAATCAAAGAAAATACTTATGCAATACAAATTTTTAAAAATAAATTAATTTCAAAAAGCAAGGACTCAAAATACTCAGAATATTTGAACCAAAAAAGTAGATGAAAGAAACTTAGCAGTTAGAAAAGCAGAATTTAATGTTATTATTGACACAAATGTAGCACTAACAAACAGATGAGCTGAACAAATTTTAAAAACTCATAAAATAATCCAATAATGAAGCAATTATGTGAAACAAAGGGGTGAAACAGATATATGCAAAGTAAGGCATGAAAAAAAGAAATGGACATCAAAAGAGGATGTTCCAAATATCACGAGACCACTGTATATAACTGTACAAAAATAAATTTGAAAACCTAGATTAAATGAATAACTTTCTAGAAAAGAAAATATACTCAAACTGAGATATACTCAATAGAGACAGAAAGCCCAAACAGAATAATTTCACAGAAGAAATATAAAAATGTGGCAAAGAACTCTCCTGCACAAAAGCAACAGTCCCAAATAGCCATGGGTATTCTCAAACACTTTTAAAGATATATTAAAATTTAAATGATACTTAAATTATCTGAAGGCATTGAGAAATAAAACTACTAAAAATTTTAATATAGCAGGTATAAGAATTATAACAAAACCTGAAAAATATTAAACACAAGAAAAAAACTGTTGAAAAACTTCGCATATGAAGAGCAAAAAATCTGAATTATTCAATCAGAAAGGATCCAAGAGTACATTAAAATTGTAACACAGTATGACCAAGTGGGTTTTATTCTAAAGTGCTATGGTAATTAATTATTAGTAAATCTTTAATACATCTTAGGTTAATTGCTTGATTAAAAAAACACATGATTAGAAAAAAAACATGTAGTTTTTGACCAAAAAAAATCAAAACCCATTTCTTAAATAATGCTTCTTAACACAATAGAAACAGATGGATTTTTACATGATAAAACACCAATGGTAGCTCATATCTTACTTCATAGATATTATTAGATTCATGTCCAAAATTTCAAGAAAATCGACTTATGTTTTGCTACTATTTAATGTGTTTATGGAAGTATTAGTCAATTAAATAGGCAAAGGAAAACTCTTAGAGGTATAAATATTGAAAAGAGGGCAAAATTTCACTTACTTTATTAGGGAGAAAGAGGTGGCTGAGACTACTGTACTCATTTTTCTCTTTGATAAAGCAAACATTAGTCTTGATAGCACTTAGTTGGATACACTACCTTGAAGGAGTTGAATGGGAAAGAGGATAAGAGAACATCACATTTAGGGCACATATACTATTGATAGAGCAGCCTTGTCCCTCAACCCATTAGTGTGACTAACCTGCACAATCAAATGGTTTCCTTGGGAAGGAGGGAGGGGGGCAGGAAAAAAGAAAGGAAAGGGAAAGTCAAGGAACATATAGCAAGGACTCATGGACAAAACCAAAGGGGAAGAGCTGAGGGAGGGATGGAGGAAGGGGGCAAGGGAAAGTGGTGGGGGGGAGAGGCAGAGACAAACGTATTTGAAAAAATAAATTAAAATTAAATTAAAAAAAGACGATTTTACTTGGTATCATTAGATTAAGAAGCATGTCACTTATATCTTTTAAAACTGCCAAATTAATCATGGATATTGGGCATATTAGAATACAAGTTAATATTCAAGGACTTCTATGCATGTATGTTTTCATTTTTCATACATTCTGTATTTCTAATTTCATCTTTATATGTGATGTCAATGACTCCCTTATCATTTTACATAGAGACCTAATAAAGAGAAGTATTGTGGGCAAATACAAGCATCCTATAGAAGCTTTAGAGATCATTTTTAAAAGAAGTGGGGCTATAATTCACCATATGCTCTTTACGTCCTCTTTTCTAGGCATCTGTTTCATTATCTGTGAAATTATCCTCAGTCCCATACTGACACTGTTTTTGTCGGTTGAATGAAAATAACATTGACATCATGAAATGGAGTGCTCTATATAAATGAGATATATTATTTTTACAAAAATGAATTATTTAGGAAAATTGGAAATAACCATTTAAGGGGTGGAACATAACAGCTGTTGAACAGTACACTTATAGAACTAAAGTACATTTGCAAAAGGGTGCCAGGATCTGCTGTCTAATTTTATTTTTCAAAGTGAAATTACTGGAAGAATCCAGCTTTGCAGCACAATCCAATTATCTCAATGGAAATTGGCCTGGGAACAAAGGTTAATAAACTCATCTTTTTCAGGGTTTTGGTCTTAATTTGATTAAAAAATGAGCTGATTTACACATTACCAAAATGGAACACACATCAATAATCCTTAAATTATCTAATGACCAAATCCTCTGCCTTAGTCTTGGAACCCAGAGTTTGTCTTGGTTTCTATTTTCCTATAGTTAGAGCCTAAAAAATTTATACTCTCTGGCCCTAGTCTAATCAGATTATTGAAGTCCATAGCCTTAAAAAATTAGCTGGCAAAACATGATGAATTTAGTACATCACAACAAAAATAGCATATGAGAGAGTGGTTGTTATCCTTTTTAAAAATTCTAGATCTACTCATGTGTCATTATGCAGAAATTTTCTGTCCTTTTTCTACCAACCCATTACCAATTTTTCTCAGCCTTAAGGTGCTCAGGAGACCAAGTGTAATTCAGTTGTGAGGAGACTAGATAAATGCCACTAGGAGAGACTGCATTTTTAAGCTGATTCAATTGGGTTGAATGTTTAACTTTTATGCATAAGGCATCATTGAAGTTTTTCAACTTGATATTTCCTTCCCTCTTTTTATTATCATCAACATAGGTCCTTGAGTAGCTGCAAGAAAAATGATGTCCCTTGAAACTGGTCCTCAATAGGTGGTGTACAGGAGAAATTGATCATTTTTAGTTAAATCCACGGAGAGTTATAGTTGTTAAGTTAACCACAGAATGAATTAGCCTTTTATGTTAGACTCTTTGATAGTAATAAAAGTAAAGGATACACATAGGTTACAAAGTGAGAAGACATACTCAAAATTGTAAACACATGAAATTAAGTTAAACCAGGGTAACCTAAATGACTCTTTTAACATTGACTGTAACTGATTGCCAATTTGTTTGACCAGAAAAGTAGTAATAAATAGTAAATCAGCATTTTAATTAACATAAAAACATCTGACATACAGATTAGATAACTCACTTTAATATATTTTGGAAAAATTTACAAGAGAATTTTATGAATACTTCTATTGTCTATCTTACTAAGCACATGTGCTGAGAAAAGGTAAGGATCATTAAAGTTTTCAACACACTAATAAATTAAGCACGTTTATAGGTGTTAACAGAATGGTGTGACAGTTCAAATGTTGGGCTCATTTACATTGTTTCATATTTCTGAAATACATTCATTTTAATAAGAAATATCTGCTTTATTATATGCAAGGGAATATAAAGGTTAAAACACAGGATTTTATAGTAAAGATTACATAAAATTTGTTTCACTTAATCAAGTTTTATGCATCATATTTTGATACCCATAGCAAAATGTTGGAAGAAAAAGTTTAGATGCTGCTAAATCAAAAAATTTGGAGGTAAAAGACTTAAGTAAGTAACCTTCAGATCACTGATATTCTAATCAATAAGGACTCAGCAAATTAAGCTAATGATTTTGGCATTTTCAGCAAGGAAATGTTCTCTATATTTTGAATATCTCATTCTACCTCAGGTAACATATGCACTTGAAATTAAGGAGGCAATCAGTGGGAAAAAAATACATTGAATTGTTTCAAATGGGCACAATTTCCTTTTCACATAAATGTCATAAATACTTAGCACTCTGTTGGGGCCCAATAAGGTGTTCCTCTCAGTGGTCCTGGCAAGTCTTTAGTAGTATCATAGCTGAAATTCACAGTAAAATAGAGTTCTCTCTTAAATAAGCAAAATTCATAAAGTCCCGAAGTTTGAAAGACTATGAAAAACAAGACAAATGGAATGACAAAACCAGCTCTCTTTACTTCAGTTGGTATTCTGCACCCCTTCTGAGAAATGAACAACAGCTCCCATTATGAACCTCACTGTTCTAATAAACCCAGGAAGTCTGCCTACTTGCTTTTACCCCCAAATTATCCATGGAGAGCCCCAGAAAAAAACATTTTACAACACTATCTTACTTTAATAGGGCTTCCTTTAACTTTCTCTTTAGATAAATCATATCATAAAGTGAAGAGGGAGGCAGATTTACTGTGAAACTAATTAACTGAAGCATCAGCTTATTTATGCACATGAGCTTCTGTGAGAGTACTGGAGTTCGCAAAGTGTCCTGGGTGGAGGCGGGAAGCCAGATTGCAATTACGAAGCATTTCTAAGCAACCTTTTCTGGTAGAATGGCTAAACAAACCGCAGAAGATAGTTACTAGATTTGCAAGGATTCTATTAATTATTTTCTCATTTTATAGAAACCTGAAGAGAGGTGGGATGGCTAGCTTCATTCAGCAGTATCTTTCTTAAGGAAGAAAGACGAGGCTTATAGTGATAAGAGAATGTCTTGGTGTCCACAAAATAATAAAAAATTACATTTATGTTCTAGAATAGCAAGGATCTGTCTGAATTTTAAATCTCTATTAAAGATGTGTAATTATAAATGTCAAAGTATAATATGTGTAAGTACACAAAATAATTTTAGAATTTACTGTCTGGACCAGATAATCAATGATCTTTCTAAGCTGTTTCTTTTTGTGTTTGTTCCAATGGCACCTATGATATTCCTTGCAGCTTCACGTGCTGCCGAAATGGAATTAAATACAGGAGTTCAAGTCCTTGCAACATAAGAAAAAAAGGATAAGTAGTTATGTTCTCAGAGTTCCATATATAAGGATACCATGGCTTTTTGCAAATAAAGCTTTGTTCATCTCCATGTTGATATGTTCAGTAAAAACACAGAAAAAAATGACTTGATTTTATGACCACAGTACATCAAAAGGTGTAGCTTCAATGCAGTATTTTTGTTCATTTTTTTCTTTCTGTAATTTCACTTAATTTTTCTCCTTTTAAACAGCAAATCACATTTAAATATAGTAATGGCAAATAAAAAGACAAAGTCACTTGCTTGTAGGTCAGTCCCTACAATGAAGGCACTTTGTTTTTTCTTTAGAAAATTCAAGCATAAAAGACAATAGATCTAAGAAATTAGGTCAAATAAAAAACAAACAAAAAAGCCAGGAAAAGTGTACAACAACTAGACACATAATGCCATTTCTGACTTTGTGGGGTCAGCTAATATTTATTCTGCCTTAGTGGAGTGCTCATTTATATAAGTTTTTGATTATATTAAGTTTTTCTTGAGGATTTTTTATAACCTAATTATTCAACCAGAATGTAGAGAGAAAGAAAATCTGTGTTCTGGAGAGGCAGAGCACGGATGCCATTTGAGGGGAAACAGACTTAGTAAGATATGAGTCCAGGCCTGAGACCCTGCGACCCTCCACATACTTTTCTAAGTGACAGCTTTATATTCCCCTCAGAGAAGTAGGACTGATTTTTCTCAAGACAACAGAGTGTCTTGACAACTCGACATTTACATGTCTGAGTTCTGATGAGGAAAGTTATCACTAGAAATCATGAAAATTCTAAAGAATGGTCACTCATCATATTACTCCATGTAATAAAAATTCAAATTCACTTTGCATCCAAATCAATGCTACCATCCAATTTTCCAAATAAATTAAAGAATAGGATGATTTTTGCACACAGAGAGAGTATAGTCATCCATGGCTTAGTCAGTTTAGTCTTAGAAAAAAACTTTATGTTGCATAGAGTGTGGGGAAAAAAAAAACAACAAACCTGAATAGAATTCTGTTAGATTTCTTTCACTCTAATGGAAAGCAGACAGAGTAAGTGTTTAGTTCTAAATTACTAATTAAAAAAGGAAAAACATCAGTGAACAATTGTAATATGAAAAGTTGCACCATAGCACTTTCTATAACTTATTAAACAAAATAACACATTTTTTATTTTATATCTTTCCAAAAAGAGGAAAAGCATGATAGGTTTTAGGATGTTAAGGCACTTAGATCTAAAAGTGGAAATTTAACCAAAAGTCTTCCAAACGATTTCTCAGCTTTTCTCTATCCACACTATTTCCTTTAGTGGTTCTCATCTATTATTTTAACTGATAAAAACATTCTTGTACAGAAGGCTTCCAAATAGACTCTCTGACTGAGACCCAAATTTATACATGCAGGAGCCTATTTACCAATTACATCTTGTATTCAGAATGACCAAAATAGAACTCATTATTTCTCCCCTCTACAGATCCTAATGTGTTCTCCCAGTTTTTCCCATTACAACAAATAAAATCATCCAGTAGCTCTATCCTGAATCTGCAGAATTCCTCCTTTCTTCAAATCTCATATCTAAGATTTCAGTGAGCGCATATGTAATGAGTTACTTCGCTTCTCTCCCCTTTCACAGCTACTGGCTCGAGTCACTTCTATTTTTTTTCCTTATTTTACTTTACTATTGTACTATTCTGTCTTTAGCTCCCCTATAATTGGTTTCCCACACATCTGCTAGAATAATCTCAAAAATGTCAACAAATCTAGATTACTTCCTTTAGTAGAGGTCTTCTGCCTCTCTGCCATATGACTTCATATGAAGTTCATCCTTGTTAGTGTGGTGTAAGTACCTAATGAATTGGCCATTAACCCTGAATTCATTTCCTAACACTCTTTCCATAAACAACTAGGCTCAAATTCTCGTTTTCTTTATGTTCTTTGAACAGTGATTCCATTTCCACTGTAGAAGTTTAGCTTTTGTTTGTCCACATGGCGTTTGCTTCAGGTAGATCAGGCTCCTTCTTGTCTTTTACATTTCAGGTTAAATGGTACCTTGCCAGCAAGGCCTCACCTCACTGCCCACCCTAAATGCCCCCTACTCTCCCCTCACTATGACCCTCTATTACTATCCAGGTTTCCATTTTCATTACCCTTATCACTGTTTGAATTTATGTTATACATTTGAAAATGTGTCTGTATGTACACTACATTCTTGGTGACTAGAATGTGTGTGCACATCATAGGAAAAGTAGTAGAGGAAGGATAAATATTTGTTAAAAATAAATAAATTTTCTGTTTTTAAATGTATTCCTAATCCACCAGTAGGTTGATTTCCTTACATGTCTTTTGAATCCCTCTTAATTCTTTTTTACTTTCCTGTTTTGAAATTCAGAGTTGCTCCCATTTATTTCTATTATAATTAGAACTTTCTTGAAAATATTTACTGGATTTTGACATGACTTAAATTTGTACCACTCTTTATTCTAGAAGCTACATTGAAATAGTCAGTTTCCTCACATCTGGCCAACTCTTTTTTGTAACTCTTTTCAGTGTTTGCCAATAAGGTAATCAAATATGTATTTGATTATTGTTTTAATTTATGTTTATTTTGTGTCTGGTGAGTTGAACATTGTTTGCAAGTTTGAGGTTATTCACATCTATCTTGGAAGTGTTTGTTTCTGTGACTATATATTTTTTTAAATTGTTTATTTTATTCAAAGTCCTGGAAATTAAGAATATATATTTTAAAAATAAAACATGTCCAAATTACAAAAATTGAAGGGGTTTAAACATAAATGATTTTTATACCTTTCTAGATAAGAAACTTTAGAGAAAATCACCTGGAACATTCTTTCTTGACCTAGTTCAACCCCAGAAATTTTAGCAGAATGACAACTTTGCTTTTATATAACTCCGTGCCTATTTTGGATTCAGATTTTTTTTGATACAGATGTTCTTATGACTAAATTTTATTTTTTAAGTTGTCAGGATAAGGAGGTAAAAATAGGAATATAATTTTGACTCTACACATTTAAATAATTGAAAAGAAATTAAGGCAAATAATTAGATAAGACAGACTATAAGTGCATAAGATTTACAACAAACTCCAGACAAATCTTAACACAGAGTAATAAATAAGAGTATCTGGCTCATGACATGTAGAAAGTAATAATACTAAAGTACATATTTGTTAGGCTAGACTTTGTGGTGATAGCAAGCAATCCCCAAATTTGTGTCTTAACATAACAAAAGTTCATCTGTGTATTCTAGGTGTTCTTTGCTCTACGCTGTCACTCAGGTCACTGAGAGATCAAGGCTCATGGAAGCTCCATCATCTAATAACTTCATGATGTGGGATATGTACACTGCTAGTTGCTATACTTTGAATATAGTCTCTAGGTATCATACTCTTCAATGCTTTAATATAGAATAGACACGAATATCTCTGTCTACAACCCTTTTGACAGAATTAGTCATCAGCCCTACCTTGAGATCAGACAGAGGAGTGAAAATCTATACCTGTACTATTTCTACCACAAAACATAGGTAATACCATAGTGATATGATTTCCAGCAGAATTAATAATCAAAAAGGTATAATTTATATATTTTAGTGAAATATTCTCCAAGTCCCTTATTTTATCTTTGGGGTATATGATATAGATATATACAATTCTCAAAAGTTTTGCATCAACTGTATTATTTAGAAACAACAGGGTAAATAATTAATTATTGTCAAATGAAACGAAGGCTTTTTTTCCTTGGGGTTATTTTATTCAATTTAAATCAGTGATTAAGATAAGATATGCACTTTCATATATTTTCAGCTGATAAAAACATTATGTTTATAAATTGAGAATTTAGGACTATTCAGTGAATTCTAGAAAAAAATTAGTATTTTATTATCATTACAGTTAATCACATATATATCAATTTTTATTTATTGATTTCAGGCAAAGAGAGGAAGAGACATTAATTCTGTTGTCTAATTTTATTATGCATTCTTTGGTCGATTTTTGTATTTGCTCAAACCAGGGACCAAACCCACAAACCTGATATATTGGGATGATACTCTAAGCAACTGAGCTACCTTGCTGGGGATATAGTTAATTACAAGTATATTTTACCTCTTATGTAGAGGGTAATTGTTTTACATGTCAAACATTACTTTTTCTGGCTTTCTGATTATTAGAGAAATAAATTTTATTCCATTTATTTTAATTGTTCTGATTACCTATTATTATGAATTTGTTGTATTTATTTATAGGTACTTTTACTGGGCCTATAGAAGTAATTATACATTCCATTTTTATATTTTCATATAACTTTATATTATCAGTGATTTCTTTTCAGAGTGAAAATATATAACCAATATAGTATTTAAGAGTGAATGAAGAAGAGTAAATGTAAAGTTTAACAAATATATAGGTACACGACCTGGGTTATAATACTGTATTCACATGTCACATTTTTAAATGATCAGAATATTTCTTTGAGTATATTTCACTATTAGATTATTCATTATTTTCTTCTTTCTCCATCTAATTTTTACAGCATAATGTTAATTTTTATTATTGTTTATGCTGTTACAGTTGTCCCAATTTTTCCACCTTTGCCCCCCTCTTTCTAACCCCCCACATCCATAGTCATTCTCCACACCACTGTCCATGTCCTTTGGTCCTTCATATATGTTCTTTGACTAGTCCTTTTACCCTCTTTCAAGCAGCCTCAACCTTCCTCCTTCCCCCTTACAGTTGTCAGTCTGTTCCATAGTTCTATGTCTCTGATTCTATTTTGAGCATTAGTTTATTTTGTTCATTAGATGCCTCTTATAAGCGAAATCATACGGTATTTGTCTTTCACCAGTTGCCCTTTTTCACTTAGCATAATAGTCTCCAGTTCCATCCATGATTACAAAAAGTAGAAATTCCTTCTTTTTTCTGCTGCATAGCACTCTAGTGTGTAAATATACCACAACTTTTTTACATAATTGTAGTGATTTTATCTAATTTTTTATTTTAATTAATTTTTTAAATTTTTTGATTTAATTTTTTAAATTTTTTAATTTGAACAAAAACTTTTACTGTTCAAATACATTTGTCTCCATTTACCTGCCACCATTTTTCCCTGCTCCTCCCACTCCCACCTCCCTCCCTCAATCTCTCCCTACCTTGGCTCCTTCCATGTGCCCTTCATACATGTTATGTTCTTTGATTTGATCCTTATCCTTTCCCCTGAACCCCCCTCCCTCCTTCCCTCTCATTTCTGTTGATTTCTTTTTTCTTTCAATGTTTCTGGTTATATTTTCCTTGCTTGTTTGTTTTGTTGATTAGGTTCCACTTACAGGTGAGATCATATGGTATTTGTCTTTACCACCTGGCTTATTCCACTTAGCATACTGCTCTCCAGTTCCATCCATGCTGTCACAAAGGGTAGTAGGTCTTTCTTTCTTTCTGCTGTATAGTATTCCATTATGTAAATGTACCATAGTTTTTTTATCCATTCATTTATCCATTCATCTACTGAGGGGCACTTAGGCTATTTCCAACTCTTGATTATTGTAAATAGTGCTGCTATGAACCTAGAAGCGTGTAAGTTCTTTTGAATTGGTGTTTTTGGATTCTTAGAGTATATTCCCAGCAGTGGAATCACTGAATCAAAAGGTAGTCCCATTTTTAATTTTTTTGAGGAAATTCCACACTGTTTTTGACAGTGACTGCAGCAGTCTGCATTCCCACCAACAGTACACTAGGGTTCCATTTTTGCCACATCTTGGCCACTACTTGTTTGCTGATTTATTAATGATAGCCATTTTGGAAGGTGTGAAGTGATATCTTGTTTTAATCTTCATTTCTCTGATGGCTAGTGATGTTCAGTATTTTTTCACATGTCTTTGAGCCATCTGCATGTCCTCAGAGAATATCTATTCTAGTCCTCTGCCAATTTTTTAACTGGATTGTTTGACTTTCTGGTATTCAGTCATATGAGTTCTTTATGTATTTTGGAGATTAAACGCTTTCCAATGTATCAATGACAAATATGTTCTCCTATACAGTTCATACCTTTTTCATTTTGATGATGGTTTCTTTAGCAGTAAAGAAGCTCTTCAATTTGGTGTAGTCTCATTTTATTTTTCCTTTATTCCCTTCATCTGAGAGATATATTGGCAAAAAAATTGCTACATGAGCTATCTGAAATTTTACTGCCTATGATTTCCGGTAGGATTTTTATGATATCAAGGCTTATATTTATGTATTTTATTCCTTTTGATTTTATTCTGGTATATGGTATAAGTTGGTAGTCTAGCTTCATTTTTTACATGTACCCATTGCATCTCTACCAACACCATTTATTGAAGAGGCTATTTTTACTCCACTGTATGCTCCTGCGCTCTTTGTCAAATATTAACTGACCATAGAGACATGGGTTTATTTCTGGGCTCTCTGTTCTATTCCATTGATCTATGTGTCTATTCTTATGCCAGTACCAAACTGTTCTGATTACAGTGGCCTTGTAATATAGTTTGATGTCAGGAACTGTGATCCCTCTTACTTTGTCCTTCTTTCTCAAAATTGCTGCAGCTATTCGGGGTCATTTATGGTTCCATATAAATTTTTGAGAAGTTTGTTCTGTATCTGTGAAAAATGCCATTGGTATTTTAATAAGGATTGTGTTGAATCTATAAATTGCTTTGGGTAGTATGGACATTTTGATGATGTAAATTCTTCCAATCCGTGAACATGGCATATGTTTCCACTTATTTGTATCTTCCTCGATTTCTTTTTGCAGTGTTTTATAGTTTTGAAGTACAGGTTTTTTACCTCCATGGTTAAATTTATTCCTAGTTACTTTATTTTTATTTATTTATTTATTTTTTGTGAGTGGCTATGGTAAATGGTATTTTTTTCTTAGTTCCTCTTTCTGATAGTTCATTGTTGTAAAAAATGAAATTGAAAGGGTAGAGGGAGGAGAAATAATAAGAGTAGAAAATCAAGAAGAAATGGAAAAATAAAATGTAAATATAAATAAGAAAAGGAAATAAGAAGGCAAAATGGAGGAAAAATGTGGAGAATGAAATATGAGGTTTGAAATAAAAATAGTAAAAAAATAGGAAGAGAATTGAATAAAAACAGCTATGGCAATGTCAACAGCAAATGGGCAAATATTAATAAAAATGGAAAGCAAATAAAAATATTTTAAAAAAGAAAAGATAATATAAGATGGCTCAAGGAAAAAAATGATTTTGAGAGGATAGAGGGAGGAAAAAGAATAAGAGTAAGCAATTGCAACAAAGCAAAGAAAGGGGAAAAATAAAATTTAAAACAAAAATAGGAAAAGGAAGGAGGAAGATAAAATGGAGTAAGAAAATGGGAGAGTAAAATATGAGATTTGAAATGTAAAATAGTGAAAAATTAGAAATAGAAGAAGAAAACAGCAGCAATGTCAATGACAAATGAGCAAAGATTAATAAAGTTGGAAAGATAATAGGAATATTATAACAAAGAAAAAGAATATAAGATGATTAAAGGAAAATTAATGATTTTGAGAGTATAGAAGGAGGATAAATAATAGAAGGAGGAGGATTTTTTTTTGAGTTGCTTACATTTTCTTTTTAATTGAAAGAAATCAGCCTCCTAAATATTGCTTTTACAGGTTTATCAAAGTCCAGTATTCATACCACTCATATTTTCTAAAAATATTTCTGGCCAGAGGAGCAATATGGCCTTCTCCTGCCACGATGGATCAGTTCTGGCAACTTGATGAAGAAGCAACTTGAAATGAATAAGTCAAAACCCTGCCCTTAGCCCCGGACACATTCCTCGCCTCTTCCTCCAGAGTTTCTCCCTGAAATAGTCGCTGTATCTAAGATCAGCTTGAGCCAAACCCAGTCGGGCTCAGGGCTCCACAGGCATTAGCTGGAGTTGACCGTCGTTTTTGTGTCTGTGTCCGCAGTTAGAAGTGTTGTCTTGAAAGTTAAGTGGGGGAAGCAGCTGCAGTCGGAGGTAAAGCGCAGGGAGGCATTCGCTGGCTGGGTTCCTGTAAACATCCATCGCAATTGCGAAAGGTCAGAAGCCAAGGCAAGGCCATTTGTGCAATGCTGCAGGCAAGTAAGGTCTTCGGACACCCCCAGCTTTTCCCTTTGGGAAAGGGGACAAATGTCTTCCCAGCCTCGTCATTCAGTCTCAGCCTCTCCATCCCACCATGCTGTGTCTGGACGGAAACCTCTCTGTTCGCACAAAACTTTTGTAGGGAACAGGCCCTTACTGGGGCTCACTGAAGCCATCTCCAAGGCAGGGGATCATACTTTCTGAGGAATAGAAACAAGGTGAAGAAAGAAAGAAATAAAATTTAAATCAGAATTAAGAATATGAAGGAAGAAGGCAAAATGGAGTAAGAAAGGGAAGAATAATATATGAGATTTGAAATTTAAAAAATAGTGAAAAAAACTACAACAAAATTGAAGAAAAATTAAAAAAATCTTAAAAAGCTATGCAAAAGAAAAATAATGCAAATAATGAAAAAGAATGAGGTGGAATTAGTCTCAGCAGAGATTAGTGTTTGTCTACTGGCTTCTCCTTCTGGATACATCTCTGGTAATGTCAGATGCTGTCCCCATCTAGCTTTCAGCAGCCTGTTTGAGGCTATAAATGTTCCATAGTCTGTGGCTATCTCCTTCATGCTTGACTGCATCCAGGATGAGCCTTGCTGTTCTGCACTCCTGGTTTTCTATCAGCACAAGGTCCAAGGGTGGGTCATCTAATATCTGAAAGCACTGCACATACCACCTCCACCTGCCTCTATTTGTTTCCCACCATTAGTCTTAGCCTCACTGCTGACCTGTCCATTTCTGAGAAGGCTTCTGGTACAATCAGGAGGGTGGGACCCCTGGATGTCCCCTGGGATGCACAGTTCAGACTTCAGAGAAGAATTTGGGAGTGTTCCCCTGCTCCTGCACCACATGCCTTGGTCTGTCCCAGACTATTTCTAGTAATGTATAGTTTCTGACGAGTTAACAGCTGTCCATTTCTTATGAGGGGCCAATCTGTATAAAAGGTTTAGCTCTTTCCTGCTTCACACTGATGACAGCTCTGTATAAGAGCTGAGGCTGGGTGGATCCCTAAATACCCCTTGTTGTGCCAGTTTACGATCTCTCTGCCCAGCTGGTTTTAGTGGAAGAGGACCTGGGGAACCAGAGTGACGTGGCAGGCTGAGAAGTGTTCTGAAAGGCCCCTTTGGGAGTTTGTCTTTCTTTCTCCTGAAGAAATGTGTCCAGCAGGGGAATCTTGAGCCTGGCAAGACTGGTCTGCCGAGTTTCCGCATTGGATGTGATGCCTGCAATTCTTCGGGAGCAGGATGGGTACACCTTTCCTTTCCCACAGGTTCATACTCTGTGGGGATGGGATATTCCTGGCTTCAAAGAATCTCAGACACTCCACTCTTGCCTGTCTAACTTCAAGTCTACTGCCTTTGCAGGAGATTCATTCCAGACCTCTGTTCCGCTCAGCCCTCAGCTTGCCTGTTAGCCGAGCTAGGCGGAGCCCAGAAAACCCTTCACTGTGCAACTTTCTGATCTCCTTGCCCAGCTGGATTCAATGAGAGTTGACTTGGAGTTCTGTTGTTGCTTGGTGCATCTGAGGAAAGTTTATAATGGGTCTAAAATCAATTTTACCATTTTGCAGGGTTCCTCTCCACAGCTGCATCTGATTAGTTCAGTGTGAGTGTGGCAGGACAAGGTGCTTCTCGAAGACTTGAGACTGTGGAAACCGGTTTTCTTCCCCAATCCATTAAGCAAGATTTCTGCTCTGGCCTCTTCCTGTGTTGCACCCAACTCTGACCTCTCTGCCCAGCTGGTCTCAGTGGGCAAGAACCTGTAGATCCATTGTGGCATGGTGTGACAGAGAGGTTCAGAATAGGTCCAAGAGAAGCACTTCTCCCATTCTGCTAGGTTTCTCTCCATAACTGCCCTTTTAATGTGGTCTCTCTGTTGGCAGAGCAGCTGTGTGTGAGGTCCTTGCCCAGACACATTTCAGGTCCTTTTTAAAAAGTCACTATGCAGTATCCACATACTACTGGGACACCGCCTGATTTTCCATGCAAATGACCTCCCTCAAAAGCAAAATGTCTCTCAAGGTCAGCACTGACTGCAGGTGCCTTTGACAGACCCTGGAGCTTGGCAACCTGCTCATTTTAAGAGATTGGGCCCCTATCTGAAACTCTCCAGGTTGGCTCTGTAGCTATGGACATGCTGCTGTGTGTGTGTGTGTGTGTGTGTGTGTGTGTGTGTGTGTGTAGCCTGGGTCCTCCAGATTCTGTATATCCTCACTAGTCAGTCCCAATTAAGGTAGGAGGTCCCTGTGTGGAACTGGGACCCCCTGCTCTGAGAAGGAAGGGAGCTCCAAAGCTTTGATTTCAGTCTGGTCCCTCCACTGCTGCGGGTGCCATGCACAGAGTGTTTTCCCTTCAATTTATACAATCTCTTTATCAGGCTGTATGAAGCATCTTCTGTCCTCTTTGGCTTTAATACTTCATATCGCCTAAGATTCCATTGATTGTTTAGGTTAATTGTTGGAAGATAAACTTAAAATCCACATTGGGGCAAGAGCAGGTGGATTCAGCTTCCACTTACTCAGCCTCCATCTTTCAGAATCTCTAACATTTAAATTATACATTATAATTTGAATGCCTATACCTTCCATAGATGCACTCACACAGGTAACATTATTCTGCTATCAAAGAAGGCAAGTTTGTTGTTTATTATTAAGATTTTGTTTGAGAAAGAAGAACTAGAAGCAAATCTGTTATAAAAGTTGTAAGAGAAACTGTGAAGTGAAAAACTAAACCAGAAAAAAGGTGATACCTGTCAGGAGAAATGTTGATGAGACACGGCATCATACAATGTCAAAGGCTGATTTGCATGTGAGTTAGACTGAAAAGAAGGGCAAGACCTCAAGAAGCCAGAACAAGTACATTTGATTTCCCCAGAGGTGAAGGTAAATAAAAGAAAACAAATGATTTTATGTCTTGGGCATTTAGAGGAACAAGGGTGAATTAAGAATTGATGAAGAGGAAAATACAGGGTGAAAACCTGAGCTTAATAACAATTTGAATGCGATCATTTATATTTTATAAATTACTTAACTATAGCATGTCCATCCAGTATTCATTTACAGTGTAATATATTTACTTTTCTATCAAATTCCTGGTACTAGTGGGTATGTATAAGAGAGGGGGAAGGAGGGAGAAAGAGAATGAGGGAGAGGAAAAGAGAGGAGAGGAGGGAGGAAGGGGAGAGAGAGTGATAGAGATAAAGACAAGGGAAAAGAGAGGTTGATTCATATCTTCTGGAAAACCCCAGTTTGGTTTTTGGTCTCCTATGAAAGGCTCAACGAAATAATTGCCATTTTATTTAATTGTTTTCTTTTCTCCAAGACAGATTACTAATCCCAAGAAACAAACTGACTGGAAATATGTTCCTTTTAGCCCAAAATCCTCTTCATGACTGTGTGCATGGTTCAAGATTGTTCTGGAAAATAAACTTTTTAAAAAAGGAATCTGTTTGCAGAAACAGTGCAAGATCAATTTATTTCGATCCTATATATATCTCTGAAGAGTTAACTTAAATAGACATTACTTCATAATAGCTAAGCCATAGATTAGTTTTCCATAATATCTCCTCACTTTGGGCAATTTAACTTCGAATACTGCCTAGTTCATCAGAGCCCTCAGAAATCTCGGATTGGTAGCTTTTTATTCACTTTTTAATTCTTATATTCACTAAATACTGTCACAACTTCCTTTAAAAAAACTTTAGGACTCACACTTCATTCTCATTTCCAAATTATAATTAGGCATTTTTATTTTTCTTATGCCTTACTTCACTGCACTTCACAGGTGTGTTTTTTACAAATTGAAGAAAAAAAGCCCCCTCTACCAGCAAAATGATAATGACTCTCTTTATTGTGATACTTGTTTTATTACAGTGGTCTGGAATTGAACCTGCACTATCTCCTATGTGTACCTGATGTCAGTTTTTGTGTTTATATATTCCTTTGGAAGTGCTCTTTGATCTTTATAGTTTAGGTTTCTACTTCCACTCAATCCTGCTAAAATTTTCATTGCAATTTAGAGATTACTGTCCCCCAAACAATTTATATTACAAGATTCCACAGTTTCTGTGGTGAATGGGAATATGGTTTGAGTTCAGATTATGACACCAGCATTATGATCAAGCCATTTAAACCTTTCAATGCATCGATTTTCTCATTAAAATTTTCAGAAAACTGGAGTGAATGTCTGAAATTTCAGCATTAACACACAATGATACTATGATATCATTGTCAACCAAGTTAAGCTTGAGATATGTTTCTCAAGTTTATTTTTAAATTAACCCATTTTAAACTGTCAATCTAATCTCTGTTATTGTCCTACATGTATTCTTGATTGTAAGTAGACACCTTCTATAACCAAACTTCATGTTTATTTATGTTGATTTTGACTTTGGCAATATTATGACACCTGTCAGAATGCTTTCACTCTATCTCTAAATTTCCTTCTTCATCAGAGTCCAGAAAATAATCTGCATTGGCTATATTCTACAATATTAAATGCATCTCATTTCCCTCTCACAGAATATTCTTTGTTTCTCATGCCATATTGCTCTTTTTGATCTTTTCCAGAATTCTGAGCTAAACTGAATACATTAGAAATTACATTTATTAAGTATTTTTCTTTCTTAAATACTTTCTTCTTTGAAAATTAAAATAGCATTCTGGTTTCCTTCCTTATAGATTCTCCTCTTCATACATTTTTAAAAATTGTTCATTGTTTTTACTTTACATATCTAGGAGAGGTCTCTGGATGCATTTATACTGTAATATGTAGTTCTCTCTGAGCTAAGGATTCCTTCAGTTTAGTACTTATGTTTTAAGACAACATCAATTTGTCTATCATTTTTTGCATTTTCCTGGTTACATGATATCTGTAATTTTTTTGCAGAATTTCTACATCTCTAAAAAATCAAAACTTTTCATTGTGATTACCAAAATGAAGTGGGCTCATTTATAAAATAATATTAAAAGTGAACAGAAAAAATTGAAAGTCTTTTAAATTGCATCTCTGAAGATAACGACTCATATCATTATATTGAAGATGTTTCTAAATGTTATGATTTTTTATATGCCTTAACCCATTTGTGAGCATTTGTATATATGTATGTGAGTGTGTGTGTGTACTGGTGGGGGGAGGAGAGAGAGAGAAAAAGAGAGAGAGGTTTTTTTTTTCCTCAAGCATTTTAATGACTACAACAGTAAAGGGATGGATGTACCATCCCTTATTTAATAAGCTCCTATAGAATGAATAGGTTGGTTGTTCTCAATTTTAATACATCTTTCTATATGTTATTTCTAGAAAAATTGTAAAGAATAGAAAACATATCAGGTAGAAAAACAAGCAAAAATAAAATTTTTGCTATGGAAAAAGAGCACAATTGGTATGGAAAGTGAAATTTTGATGTAAAGAAAATAGATAATATCATGGTTCTAACTTTAGACTCAAGCTTTTCTTTAAGGAATGTTAACCATGGGTCATTTTTTTCTCCTGCGCAGAATTTTTTTAAATGCATACTCCGAATTGGAAATAAAACAAAAATATATTGAGCTTTTCTACTTTAATATCTGCTGTTTCATTTAATTTAATTTTAACACCATGATGACAGTTTGTGCTATCAAAGTCATTGTGGTGATGAGAAAACAGAACATCTATGATGATATGTCTAGTTAAAGTGTTATGCTGATGCTCAAATCCAGTTATAGTATATGCATGGTTAGAAATCATATTGATAACTTGGAAATATGCATATATTTTTTAAAAAGCTTGTCAAGGAACATGTATAAATGATCCATGGACAAAGTCGAAGGGGGGTAGGATTGGGGGTGGGAGGTTGAGGTGGGTGGGGCGAGGGAGAGCAGTTGGGGGAAAATGGAGACAACTGCACTTGAACAACAATTAAAAAAAAAAAAAGAAAGGCTAGCCCTAAGTGAAATTGAGCAAATAGAGCAAATATAAACACATCAGCAATTATTAATTGTCTAGGTTGCTGCTATAATGGTTAGTAATTAACTGAAAAATAAATGCATAATTAATGAAGGTATCAAATTATTTTGGGCAAAAGAACACAGTGATCTTGACAAGTTTTTTAATGAATTCTAAATATCATGTCAACTTCTTCATGTTGTAAAGGAAGTATCACTCAATAATTATCTACTTATCTTCTTATTACAATATATTGTACTAGGCAATGCCTTTATATTTAATTATCTTCCCCAACCAAGACAAAAGGTAAATTCATGGAAGTAAACACATTCCTATAAATGAAAAAAAAGCCCATGGCTGTTTTATTATTAATTAAAAACAATTGCTTCAGTTAATTTTGTTGAATTTAACCAGAAAAATCTCATTGTCTATAGATGTGGTGACAATATACAGTTTCTAGATGTGTAAGGGAATCATGCTCTTCAATAAAAGTGTCTTTGAAGCCACCTAGCACTTTTACTTTTGTAAGGAATGCTTCCCATTCGGTATCTTTGCTTTTTCTATTACAAAATGTATTGTATGAAATGGACAATAATTAGAGTTATCATTCTACTTCATGAAAAATGATATAGTTAAAATAGTCTATGAAGATTTTGGAAGAGATAACTGAAAATAGATATTTAAAATATTCAATTTGTACTAAGGAAACCATTTACTAACATGGTAAAACACTTCTTTATTATCTCCCTATTTATTGTGGTTTATTCAAAACCATACTTTAATTACTGTAGCTCTTCAGTGACCTTGTTCAGCCTAATTGTCTAAGAGATCACTGTTGTGAAATAAAATTAAAATGTAGGATGAGATCCAGACAATCTTAAACCTTCATTAAATTGTACATTTGCATTTGACATAAAAAGATGTAAAAGTAGAAAGGCTTCATTTATTTATTTATTTATTTTTACAGTTACTACAAGTGGAAAAGATCCACTTCCAACAGTGGAGAAAGATTTAAATTCCCCTGAATAATAAGAAAATAGGTGTATATGTACAGTGAATGTATAATTGAATACAGCTGCTTCCAATTTTTCTCTTTTTGCCCAAACCTGTTCTTAACTTCTGCTTCCAGTCATTTTAAACTGTTTTTGGATTGATAAACCATGAGATTCTCTACCACCCCCAAACCTTTACCAGACAGTAAAAAAATAGACATCAAATATCAAAAATGTAAATTTTACATTCCTGATTCTGCTCTTTGATTGGTTAACAAAAATTTTTTCTATACCTTTGGAGAAGAGGTATTATACATCTATCTCAGCATAAAGTAATAGGGATTCTTTCCTTTTGTTTTGATTTTTTTCCCCCCACACTGATCTGGTTCTCCAAATATGATTCTGGGAGGATTGAACTAATGAAAATAAAATATAATATGGGTAAACAGAAGACAAGGGCAAGATAAAAGTTTCACCTATGTTAAGATTACACCTTTCAGGCCTGACCAGGGACAATATATACAATTTTAATCAATATTTAAAACAAACAAACAAACAAATAAGTGTGCGTGTGTGTGTGTGTGTGTGTGTGTGTATAAATTTAAGGTTTCTGTCCTCAAGATTCTGAACAGTGCAACTTAAAGTAAAAATAAATACCAGGAGTATTAAAGAAGTGATTAGAGACGTAAGCATGAAGTGGGAGTTATTCTTTGCAGCTGTGAGGATTAAGAAACAATTCTCAGAGGTAAGATATTTGTGAACAAGATTTCAATTATGAGGGAAGGGCAGGGAAGAAAAATTACTTACCAAATTTATAGACTAAAACAAGGAATATATTATTGAATTTGTTCCATCTTTTGGAAAAAAATTGGTGTCAAGGATTGTTCACAATCTGTTTCACCTGCTATTTTGCCAGTAGATTGTCTCACTTGGTTTCCTCACAGATTCTCTGGAAGTTATTTTTATCCCTATTTTATAAAGAGAAAACTCCATTTGTCTTTAAGTAAATTGTCAATCATCAACTAGTGCTGGCTAACTAAATGAGAGACTAGTGATCAAAACCAGATTTTATCCCTCCAAAATCCATTCTTTTAAAAGTCACACTGCCACCTAAAACTAATAACTTCGAGATGTGATCTGGCTCTGAAGGTAGAGGTCACAAGGACATTGAAAGCAGAAGTGATCACTTAGATGTGTATCATGTGGATGAGTAAATCTCACTTTTTGCTTTTCTTCATACATCTAAAATCCATTTCCAAAAGCAAATAAAATTGTGTTCTGTAAGATATTTTATTTTTGCCATACTCAATATTTTTATCATATAGTGAATACTAACATGCCACAAAATAAGTAAAAAGTGGACCATTGCTAGAACCCTGAAAGGCCCTTTTCGTAACAACCTGGTGGCTATGTACTACCACCTTCCTCAAAATGTAATCACTATCTTGACCAAGTAATCACTTTCATGCTTTCCATCATTAGACTTACCATATAAGCATGAATGCCTAAATATTACAGATCAACTTTGTCTTCTTAAAAATTTTTATATAGCAAAATCATACATAATGGGCTCTTTCATGTACATTTTATGTACTTGTTACATTTGTAAGATTCATCCATGCTTTTTTAGGTAAATGCATTTTCTCCATTGTCATTATCTCTGGTGTTGTATTAATTGTATAAACCACAATTTAGTTATCCATTCTACTTTTTTTCAGATATATTGAGATATAATACCCATTCTACTCTTGATTTATGTATGAATTGCCTCTATTTGCCGTTGGTTATTAAAAAAATGCTGTTGGGAATATTTGCATACATGTCTTTTGGTAAATTTGTAAATATATTCTGTTGGATATATACCAAAAAAGTAGATGAATGCTCATAGAGTATAGGTATTTTCAATGATAATGGATGATTGAAAACTCTTTTTTGTAGTACAATATAACAATTTACTCTTCTTGCCAGCACTTCTCACTGGTATGATATTTCACCAACACTTGGAATTAACAAACATTTTCATGCTGGACCTTCTGGTTGATACATAGTATTATCTATTGGTATTGTCTCATTTGATTTACATTATCTTCATTACTAACGAGGTGGAATGTTATATACTGGTTATTCTTTATACTGATCATTCTCTATTCACACCTCCTTCCAGAAATCCATTTTCTGCCTTTTCTGTTGGTAGGAGTTTGACTTCTATGTTCTGCAACTCTGCACATTTCTTGTATTAAAGAAATTTTGCCAAAAATAGAGTTTATCAGAAATTAGGAATGACGGTGGAACAAATAATTAGAATAGTTATTTCCCCCAGTGGTATTGCCAATGTTTGTGTTTGCATCTCCTGTTAAATGGCTTCTCTTCTGGGCTTCAAGGTATTTTCATGCGCTGGCAACACTGTCCTTTGTTTTTGTCTTGTCAGATCAGACTGGTAATAGCTTCTTGCTTTTAGTTTTGAGCATTTTACTATCCTTATTAGAAACAAACACATTTGTAAATCATCTCTTCCTCAAACTCTCCTCAGTTAACATTTTAGCATACTATTATTTGCTTTCTAATGGATCCCAACTGATATGGTGATCTTCAAAGTGGATTACTTAGATATGTGAAGAGTGTACTTATAGGCTCCTTGTTGGGTAAAAAGGAAGCCATTGTAATTTGCAAGTGCAGTGACAGTATTTTTTTCTGTCCAAATTATTGATTGTGTCATAAGATGGACTGATCATAAAGGTTAAGGTATTTGGAGGATTAAGCGGCTGTGATAATTAATAGATCTGGCAACAATAATGATTATAATAATTGTGTGAGCACTGACCTGTGTGGCCAAGTTGGTTGGGGACTGTCCCATAAAACAAAATGTCACTGGTTGGATTCCCAGTCAGAGCACATACCTGGGTTGTGGGTTTGTCCCTGGCTGGGACATGTATGAGAGGCAACCAATTGATGTTTCTCTTTCACATCAATGTTTCTATCCATCTCTTTTTTCCTTCCTTCCCCTCTCTTAAAAAAAAGAAAAAGAAATAAAAAATAAAATAAAATCATGTGATATGACTCTTTGTGACTTCCCAGAGTTACACAAAGGCAAAAAGTTAAGTTCAGGCATTGAACTCCAACTCAAGGAATGAGTAGAGAATTAGATGTTTTTCAGGGGAAAGTTTAAAAATATCTTCTTTTAATTTTTCTTTCTTCTTTATTTGATTAGATCATTTATGTTCTATTCTCTTAGCAAATTTCAACTATACAATACAGTGTTATCAGTTATAGTCACCACATTATACATCAGATCTTCAAATCTTATTTATCCTATAAATGGGAGTTTGTATGCTTTACCTATTTCTGCCATCCCCAGCTGCTCTGGTGACCACTTTTCTACTCGCTGTTTCTACCAGTGTGACTTTTCACTGTTTGTTTTTTAGATTTCACATGTAATTGTGCCATGCAGCATGAGCATTTCTCTGTCTGGCTTATTTCTTAGAGTGTAATACACTCAAATTTCACCAATGTTGTCTCAAAACACAGGCTCTTCTTTTTTGATGCTAAATAACATTCTATTGTAAGCATATACCACATTTTCTTAATCCATTTATCTGTTGATGGACACTTAACATAGTTTCCAAACATTGGCTATTGCTAATAATGCAACAAATATGGGAGTACAGGTATATCTTTGAGATAATGGCTTTGTTTCCTTTAGATATGTACCCAGAAGTGGGAATGCAGGATCACCTTGTAGTTCTATTTTTAATTTCTTGAGGAAGCTTCATACTGTTTTCCATAGTGGTAGTACATCAACATTGTACAAATGTTCCATTTTCTCTACATCCTTGCCAGTATTTATCTCATGCCTTTTTGATAACAGCCATTCTAACATGTATGAGATATTATCTCATTGTGGTTTTGATTTACATTTCTCTGATGGTTAAATTATGTTGAGTACCCTTTCATGCAAGTGTTGGTCATTTGGAAAAAATGTCTACTCAGGTGCTTTGCCCATTTGTTTAATTTTTTTAAAATATTGAGTTGTATGAGTTCCATGTATGTTTTGGATATTAACCATGTTTTGTATATATGGTTTATAAATCTTTTCTCCCATTCCATAGGTTGTCTTTTAATTTTATTGAGTATGTCCTTAGCTGAACAAAAGCTTTTTAGTTTGATGTTGTCTCAGTTGTTTATTTTTGCTTTTGGTGTCAATCCAAACTAAACATTGTCAAGATTGATGTCAAGGAGCTTACCCCTATATTTTAAGAATTTATTGTTTCAGGCATTATGTTCAGGTCTTTATTTTGAGTTTTTTAAATGTATGATGTAAGATGGGGTTCAGTTTCATCTCTTGCATGTGACAATTCCCCTTTCCCCACATCATCTATTGAATGGACTATTTTTTCCTCACTGTATATCCGTGTCTCCTTTGTTGAAGATAAATTGACCATATATGAGGTCTGTCTAGAAAAAGTCCAGCCATTGTTAATAGAATGAGAACAGTTTGTGCAACATCAATGTAACATGGCAGCCAAGGAAAGTAGACTGGAATGCGCATGTGTGATCAATGAAAACTTCACTGTACTAGTCAGCGGACATGGTAGACAATTTTGAGTGAGCATGTATACAGGGTGGCTCTGTCACATTCAAAATGACTGAGCGAGTAGAGCAATGAATCTGGATCAAACTTTGTTTGAAGCTTAAAATTTCCTCTACGGAAACTATTTGGAACATTTCACCTAAAGTGTCATATGGTGTGCATGACAGTGACGTTATGTTACAGAATTACATGCTTATGATTTTGTAATAAAATTTTTTTTATAAAATAAAGAGACCTTATTTGTGCTTGACTCTGAATTCAAGGCTAGCCTATTTTTCAAGATTGACTCTCTTTTAAAGGATAACTATAATATTTGTGTGTGTGTGTGCTATTTAAAAAATAGTTGGCATGTGTTTAATGTGAACATACATAAGTAAATATTCTTAAATTTTGAAAATAGCCCTACTTTTTATAATCATAGCTGACACTGTACATTTTTAAGTAATTGCTTAAAACTAATCAAGCAAGTTATTGGACATATAAATCATAACCAAAAAAAGTAAAATTAAAACAACAGAAATACCCAGGTATTCTGAATACAACTCTTTTTGGTACAGTTTGTACTTTCACATAACTCATCTTATGTTTTTGGCCATTCATAATTTATAATATTTCTTTGAAAAACATTAGCCTTACTTATCATTTCTTGAAAACAAAGGGAAACATGCTAAAGTTTTTCTTAAAATCAGAGCTATAATATTTTTGGTACTAATGGAAGTAATTTAACTTTTATGTCTAAACATTATTGTTTACAAGACATGAGGTAATGCCAAAAATAGCAATGCAATTGCCATTGTTTTAAAATATCTTCTTAGTGAAATAATACTTTGAATTTAAGACAGAAATTTATCAACTAATAATAGGTTTATATGGCAATTAAAGAAAAGTTTTTATTATAGAACATATCCTTATTATATGAGAGAGTTTTTATAAACAGAATATTCAGGAATACCTAGTATATTGACAATAAATATAATAGGATATATTTCTCACTATGAAGTAGATATTTAAGGACAAAAAGAATTAAAATAGAGTGTGTATGATTCAAATTCCAATACACTGTAAACTACCAATGATAGCACAATTTATCTTAACTAGGCACTGCTATTGAATGGAATTGGTATGAGCCAATAATGTTGGGTAGAACTTAAACCTGTGGAACAGTTTAAAAATCAGAATAAGTATCTAACAAGCTGAGGGAGAAGAATTCAATCTAGTTATGAGACAGAAAATAAGTGAGTCCTATTGCCAGATTAAATATATATATTTAGTTAATAAGGTCTGTATCACAGATATGAAAAGGAAAAATACTTGGTAAGGGAAATACACAACTTGGAACCAGAAGAGGTATGTTTTAGTTATAACTCTGCAACAAGTGACTTCAGGGAAAGATATCTTTAATATTACTTAACGTCATTTTCTATACCTGTTCGCTAGAAATAAAACACTCACCTTAGTACCTAACTGTTTGATAGAGGATTAAATTAGAGAAAACATGTGAAAGTGCCTTGTAAACCACAGTGTGCTATACATCATTTTAACATTATTAAGGAACATTTGCTACTCTGTTGTTCATAGACTACATAATAAGGTTCTCAGTTTAAATATCACTCCAACTTTAGATAAAGTCACTGTTAGGCTGTACAATGATAGCTAATTACATAAATTTATTCAACTATGAAATTATGTTGTTAATACATAAAGGAACAGATTTTTGTGTGTTCTTGCAAATGAATACATTTGCGTAAAAAATGACCTTCACAGGATACTTCATTTTGTATCTTTCTTTATTCTTTTTCTAATAAAATATTAATTGCAAACATAACTATTACTTGTAAACATAATAAGATTCATTTAATTTCTTACCTGTGGTCAAGGACAGTAACAATGAAACAGGATACTATCAATGAAGAACATAAACTTAAAAAATATAAATGTTGTTTCTGTGGGTTAAATAGCTATTTTTCTTTTATTTAAATTACTAGTACCAAACCATTAATGTGAAAAGAAAAAGATATTAGAGTGGGACTCTTTCTAACCTAGTATATTCTCTGGGATCTATCTTAAAGATATTAGAATCATAAAGGTCAATGTCATAAAGATACTAATAATTTCACAAGAATAAGATTTGAAAATTAGAAAATAATGTACTATAACAATAAAAATATGAAAACAAAACTTGAAAAAAATTTCAGGATCCCAACACTCAGTAAATCATATTGAAACTTACTAATATTTGAAGAAATGCTAAATAAAGCAAACACAAAATACAGTTTTATTAATTAATCTGATAACATGAAATAAATGATTAATAGGGAAATATACATGGGAAAAGAACTACTAAGAAATATATTTAAGGGGGAGGAAGATGGCAGAGGAGTGAATTGGAGTCACGCTGACCTCCTCCCAAGACCAAACTCGAATTGCAACTAAATAGTGGAGAAATCACCTGGAAAACAATGGAACCATAGAGGCAGAGGACCCTTGGAGCCGCGGACAGACAGTGGATTCAACTCTCACACATCCCAACGGGTGAGAAGTGCGGTGGAGGCTCGAGAGGGTGGGCTGGGTGCCCACGGGCACCAGCACCAGAGGGACATTGAAAGGGCCAGTTGGATCCCCCTGAGAAGAACAGGGTCTGCACCATAAACAGGGACCCCTAGACTACAGCAGCTGAAACCAGGAAAACGCACAGACAAAACGCACCCCGAAGAGCTTAGGGGCGCTCTCTGCCAGAGACAGGTGACTGGGGATGCAAAGAGACATTTAAAGGGCCAATGCAAAAATTTGCAGTGGCAGCCATCCTCCTTGATCTCTGGGTAGAGGCGGCAACAGAGTAGGCTGGTGGCTGGGAAAAGATTGGTGAGGAAAACTTTGTGAAGAGAACTGAGATGGTGGCCAGGGGAGCCCTGGTGATAACGCACTTCCCACTCTGCAGCTACCATCTCGCTTAGGCATGAGGGAATCAATTCACCTGCCCTTTGTGCGCTCTGCACACAGCCTGTGCGCATGTGAGGTGGAGGGCTAAGTGCAGACAAGCCAGAAGAAATAGAGGATTCCTGGCTGAAGGGGTCACACAGCTGCATAGAGAGCCTTGAGGAGAGACTAGAGATGGAGGTGTTGGGGAAATAATGGGAGGAGGAACTGGGGGGTCCCGACTCTCTTCCCATTCAGTAGTCTCCATTTGGAGCTGGGAGGCAGAAGCAGGTTGCAGTCAAGCCAGACAGCCCGCAATTACAACACGGTCTGCAGAAATAGTAAATCCCTGGCCGAAGGGGTCAGAAAACTGCCCAGAGACCCCTGAGGAGAGACTGGAGACAGAGGTGCTGGGGAAAGAACAGGAAGAGGAACAGGGGAGTCCCGACTCCTTCTCCTTTCCCTAGTCTCCATTGTGCAGGATCAGGCCACACCCCCAAAGAGCCAAAAGGTGAAAAGCATACCATAGACAGCCCAAAACCACGCAGCGCAGGTGCACGATTCCCGCAGAGTGGCCAGAGAGGGGGCGAGTGTGCGCGTGGACCCAAGCGGGCTGGCAAGGGCTCCCACAGGTTGGCGCCCACCAGGCCAGCAAGGGAGTGCTCAGATCAACGAGGGCCCATGTAAACCTACCCGTGCGGAGTGCAGAGTGCTCCGCAGAAATAGTGGATCCTGGGCGGAAGGGGTCACAGGGCTGCCCAGAGTCCCTGGAGAATAGATTGGAGACAGGATTAACCGGAGAGTCCTGGAGCTGACTTCCTCCCATTCTGTAAGTCTCCATTTGGCAAGGACAGGCGACACCCCCAAAGAGCCTAAAGCAGGGAAAGCGCACAATAGAAGACCATAAACTGACCAGTCCTGGGGCGCCGACCGGGGGTGGGAGCCAGACGAGTGCCCGAGGTTGGGCGAATAAGCGCTCAGGCGGGCTGGAGATCCTGTCTGGCTGGGGATTCTGTCCAGCCGGGGAGAGCACTAAAGGAGCTGGCATGAGAGTGCAAAGCAATCCACAGAAATAGTGGATGCCTAACTGAAGGGGTCACAGAGCTGCCCAAGCAGGACTCAGACACAGATAATAGACTCCTGGAAAGCTCAAATGACCCAAGGTCATATACAGTCAACAACTGACATCATCAGAGGCACGCACAGAAAGAAAAGTAAAGAAATAATTAATTAATTAATTAATTGAAAGACCTGCCTACTACCACAGAGGTTTAATTCATGAAGTTATTAAGTCTAGTTGGCCCATTTGAAGCAGAAGCAAAAATAAAAAAATAAATAAAATTAAATTACTTAACACAATCTCACAAAAATGGGGGAAAAAGAAGTTCCCCACAAATGAGTGGAAAAGGGGTCTCCCACAGAGAGAGCTAAATGAAATAGAGACAAGGGAACTATCAGATATTGAATTCAAAACAATGGTTCTAAGGAAGCCCAATGAGCTCAGCCAGCTCAAAGATAACTATGAGAAACTCCAGAGAAACTATCAGGATCTTACAGCAAACTCTATCAGCCTGGAAAAGGACATAGAAACTATCAAGAAGACACAAGAGGATATGAAGAATAACATTTCTGAATTGAAGAACACAGTAGAAGGAATCCAAAGCAGGCTGGATGAAGCCGGGGATCGAATACGTGAGATGGAGGATAAGGTAGAAAAAACCTCCAAGAAAGAACAAGAAATGGAAGAAAGACTCCAAAAGAATGAAGAGGCATTTATGGAAATGCAGGACAACCTGAAATGCAATAATATACGCATAATAGGGATACCAGAAGGAGAAGAAGAGGAGCAAGGGATAGAGAACCTAATTGAAAAAGTAATGATGGAAAATTTCCCTAATTTGAGGAGAGAAAGGCTCTCATGGATCCAGGAGACACAGAGGACCCTACTCAAGAGGGACTCCAAGACACATCATCATTAAAATGGCAACTATCAAAGACAAAGAAAGAATCCTCAAGGCAGCAAGGGAGGAGGAGAAAGTACCATACAAGGGGGCCCCGATATGCCTAAGAGCTGACTTCTCAACAGAAACACTACAAGCCAGAAGGGAATGGCAACAAATATTCCAAGTCATGAAAAGCAAGGGCCTACAGCCAAGGATGCTCTACCCAGCAAGTCTCTCAATTAAAATAGAAGGGGAAATAAGGAGTTTCCCAGGCAAAAGAAGGCTAAAAGAATACATCTCTACTAAACCAGCACTCCAAGATATGCTAAAGGGACTGGTTTAAGAGGACGAAGGAAAAGAGTGAGAAAGAGAAAAACACAGGTGCTAAGAGAAAAAATGAATAGGTTTCTATCAGTAATAACTCTCAATGTAAATGGACTGAATGCCCCAATCAAGAGACACAGGGTAGCTGAGTGGATAAGTAAACATGACCCACACATATGCTGCCTACAAGAGACCCACCTCAGAGCAAGAGACCTACACAGATTGAAAGTAAAGGGATGGAAAAAAAATATTCCAAGCAAATGGGCTTGAGAAAAAGGCTGGGGTTGCCATACTTATATCAGACAAAATAGATTTCAAAACAAAGACCATAAAAAAGAGACCCAGAGAGGCACTTTATAATACATAAAGGAAGACTCTATGAAGAAGACATAAAACTGTAAACTTATCTGCACCCAACATAGGAGCACCCAAATATATAAGGAATATCTTGGATGACTTCAAAAAGACATGGACAGCAACACGCTGATAATAGGGGATTTCAACACCCCACTGTCAACAATGGACAGAACCCTCAAACAAGACATCAGTAAGGATATTGTGGAGCTGAATGACGCACTGAATCAAAGAGATTTAACTTACATATATAGAACCTTACATCCCAAAGACGCAAAGTATACATTCTTTTCAAAGGCACATGGCAGTTTTTCAAAGATAGACCACATTATAGGACACAAAGCAAACCTCAGCAAATTCAGGAAAATTGAAATAATACCAAACTTTTTCTCAGACCACAAGGCCTTGAAACTCGAAATCAACCTCAAAGAGAAACTTCAAAAACTTGCAAACTCATGGAGACTGAACAGTAGACTATTAAACAATGAATGGGTCAATACTGACATAAGAGAAGAAATCCAAAAATGTCTGAAACGAATGAAAATGAACAGACAACAGTCCAAAACCTATGGGACACAGCCAAGGCAGTCCTGAGAGGGAAGTTCATAGCAATACAGGCTTACCTTAAAAAGATAGAAACATTTCAAATAAAAGACCTAACACTACAACTTCAAGAATTGGAGAAACAACAAATAAATCCCAGAGCAAGTAGAAGGAAGGAAATAGTCAAGATTAGAGCAGAACTGAATGACATAGAGACAAAAAGAACAATTCAGAGGATCAACCAATCCAGAAGCTGGTTCTTTGTAAAGATAAATAAAATCGACAAGCCTTTAAGTAGACTCATCAAGAATAAAAGGAGAGGACCCAAAATAATAATATCAGAAATGAAAGAGGAGAAATAACAACTGATACCACAGAAATACAAAGGATTGTCAGAAACTACTATGAACAATTATAGGCCAAGAAATTTGAAAATCATGATGAAATGGACAAATTTTTAGAAAAGTATAATCTTCCAACACTGAAGGAGGAAGAAACAGAAAGCTTGAACAGACCGATAACAGCTGGGGAAATTGAATCAGTAATCAAGAAACTCCCAGCACACAAAAGCCCAGGGCCGGGCGGTTTCCCAGGAGAATTTTACAAAACATTTAAGGAAGAGCTAACCCCTGTCCTTCTCAGACTATTCCAAAAAATCCAAGAAGAGGGAAGACTCCCAGACTCTTTCTATGAGGCCAGCATCACCCTGATCCCAAAACCAGATAAAGACCCTACAAAGAAAGAAAACTACAGGCCAATGTCGCTGATGAACACAGAAGCTAAAATCCTCAACAAAATATTGGCAAACCGCATCCAACAATACATTAAAAAGATTATCCACCACGATCAGGTGGGATTCATCTCAGGCATGCAGGGATGGTTCATTATACGCAAATCAGTAAACGTGATACATCACATAAATAAAAGAAGAGACAAAAACCACATGATCATCTCGATAGATGCAGAAAAAGCATTTGATAAGGTACAGCACCCATTTATGATCAAAACACTCAGCAAAATGGAAATAAATGAGGCATTCCTCAACATAATAAAGGCCATATATGAAAAATCTACAGCCAATATCATACTCAACGGGCAAAAACTGAAAGCTTTCCCACTAAGATCGGGAACACGCCAAGGAATGTCCGCTCTCACCGCTTCTTTTCAACATCGTATTGGAAGTCTGAGCCACAGAGGTCAGATAAGAAAAAGACATAAAAGGCATCCAAAGAGGAAAGGAGGAAGTAAAGCTATCATTGTGTGCAGATGACATGATAGTGTACATAGAGAACCCTGTAGACTCTACCAAAAAACTCCTCAACCTAATAAGTGAATTTGGCAAAACAGCAGGATACAAGGTCAACATTCAGAAATCAAAGGCATTTTGTACACCAGCAATGCAATAGAAGAAGAAGAAATCAGAAATAAAATACCATTCGATATAGCAAGTAGAAAAATAAAGTACTTAGGCATAAATTTAACCAAAGACATAAAAGACCTGTAAGCAGAAAACTATACAACATTGAAAAAAGAAACTAAGGAAGACACAAATAAATGGAAGCATATACCATGCTCATGGATTGGAAGAATTAATATCATCAAAATGTCCATACTACCCAAAGCAATTTCTAGATTCAACGCAATCCCCAGTAAGATACCAATGACATATTTCACAGAAATAGAACAGACACTTCAAAAATTTATATGGAACCATAAATGACCCCGAATAGCCACAGCAATTTTGAGAAAGAAACACAAAGTGGGAGGGATCACAGTACCGGACATCAAATTATACTACAAAGCCACTATACCCAAAACAATCTGGTACTGGCACAAGAACAGACCCATAGACCAGTGGAACAGAATAGAAAGCCCAGAAATAAGCCCAGGTCTCTATGGGCATCTAATATTTGACAAAGGGTTGCCAACAGCCTCTTCAACAAATGGTGTTGGGAGAGCTGGACGGATACATGCAAAAAATTGAAATCGGATCATCAGCTGACACCATACACAAAATAAACTCAAGATGGATAAAAGACTTAAATATAAGTCGCAACACCATCAAAGTCCTAGAGGAGAACATTGGCAGGAAACTCTCAGATATCCCACTCAGCAATTTTTTCACTGATATGTCTCCTAAAGCAAGGGACAGAAAGGAAAGAATAAACAAGTGGGACCTCATCAAATAAGAAGCTTCTGCATGGCTAAAGAAAACATTAGCAAAATGAAAAGGGAGCCAACCCTATGGGAAAATATATTTGCTAATGATACATCAGATAGAGGTTTGATCTCCAAGATATATTAAGAACTCACTCGAGTCCAGTCCAAGAAGACAAACGATCCAATCAAAAATGGGCAAAGGACCTGGGCAGACGATTTTCCAAGGAAGAGATACAGAGGACCCAGAGACATTTGGAAGGATGCTCAGCATCACTAGCCACCAGAGAAATGCAGATCAAAACCACCATGAGGTACCACCTCACACTGGTCAGAATGACCATCATAAACAGATCCACAAACAACAGGTGCTGGCGAGGCTGTGGAGAAAAGGGAACCCTAGTCCACTGTTGGTGGGAATGCAGACTGGTGCAGCCATTGTTTAAAGCAATGTGGCATTTCCTCAAAAAGCTGAAAATGGAACTGCCTTTTGATCCAGTGATTCCCCTGCTGGGACTATACCCTAAGAACCCTAAAATGCCAATTCAAAAGAACCTATGCACCCCAATGTTCATAGCAGCACAATTTACATAGCCAAGTGTTGGAAGCAACCTTAACTCCCATCAGTAGTTGAATGGATCAAAAAATTATAGTACATATACACAATGGAATACTATGTAGCAGAAAGAGACAAAGAACTACACTTTGTGACAGCATGGATGGAACTAGAGAGCATTATGCCAAGCTAATTAAGCCAGGGGGTGAAAGACAAATACCATTTGATCTCACCTATAAGCGGAACTTAACCAACAATCCAAAGATGCAAGGAAAATAAGACCAGCAACACTGAAAGGAAGGGAAACTGACAGAGACAAGAGGGAAGGAGGGGGAGGGGGCGGGGGAAAAGGAAGGGAAAGGGAAAGTCAAGGAACATATAGCAAGGACTCAGGGACAAAACCAAAGAGGAAGCATTGGGATGGGAGGGGACAAGGGAAAGTGGTAGGGGGAAGGCAGAAACAAATGTATTTGAAAAAAAATAAGTTAATTAATTTAAAAAAAAGAAAAAATATATTTAAGTAAAATCATACTACAAGGCAGTTTGGGAATATTAAAATGAGTCTAACAATTCTATAACTATTGATCCAATATTTATACTTTTAAGAATTTTCCTGAGAAAACAATCAGAAATATGTACAAATACAAGAATTTTCTTTATATTCACAACAGGATCTCACTTTGTGCTATGACACAAATTTGCTATGAAAATTTAATAAATACATGAAAATATTAAAAGTAATATTTCTGAATGATAAAATTATATGCATTTTATAAGCAAATTTCCTTCTATAATTTTATATATTATTTAAAAATAATAATTTACAAAGCAAAAACAGTAGTCCATAGCACAGTTGGGATTCTAACCTAAGTTAATCTGATTCATATTTTTTTAATTTATACTTGACACAGGGGTATTATATGGATTATACGAGATGGGTGTAAGCACAGCATATTCCTGAAATTCATTGAGTGCTCAATAAATAGTTGTGGTTGCTTGTTTTGTGTTGGTGATAGTGTTCCTGGTAATAGTAAATAGTGGTAATAATAGAATCAATGGCAGTGGGAGAACAAACAAAGAAAAAATGGAATGGAATGGAAGCAAAAAACAAGTGCTAGTAGGAGCAGCAAAAGAAGCAGTCATAACAGAGGATATAAATATAATTAAAGTTTCTAGTTGTGGACAGTAGTCAAACCAGGAAAGTAGTAGAGTAGTGACTGTTTAGTTTGCAATGCAATACACTGTAAAAAACAAACCTGAAGTGCCATGTAATAATTCTGTGGCCTTGATCAACATATTTGATATTGATCTCTGTTTCCTCATCTATAAACTAGGATGACTATTATTATATTTATCTTGACATTCTGGTATTCTTACAGAAGAATGAAATACACAGAGTGTTACAAGTAGCCAAGAAAACAACAGACACTCAGTATAAGGAAACAGTTTTACTTCTGTTTTGTTTCCTTAGAATATTGTATGAATGTTTTTGTTTTTTAAGAAAAAAATTCTTTAATAAAATGCTCTATATATTTTTAAATCACCATATGCCAATCTAAATATAGAACTCGACATATTAAAGCACAGTGACATCATACCCTGCACTCTTTCCCGCATTATGGTTTCATTTTTTAGTATGTTTTTCTCCTAATTCAATGGCAATGTCCTCCAAGAAAGAGACTAAGAGTAATATGTTTATTACTCCAAGCATTTGACATAGTACCTAGAAAATAGTTGTTTATTTTTTAAATTGAGCCTAAGAAGTAAAATTTAACAGACTAACTCTTATTAATAGAGGTGTGGAGATAAGTAGTTGGTGTGGTTTAAAACCAGTGTTTTAAAAAGTGGAATTCATAATCATGAATTCCTAGAAAATGACAAGACTAAATAAATAAAGGAAAGCTATGAAGCTGTAGAAAATATTGTACATGAGGAAAGTGTTCCAATAACATGAAAATTAGATGTGAAGTCTCAATGGCTTTGCCTATAAGAGCACCTAATGATGTGTTCTGAGAAAATGCTCTGTGGGTGCTGGATTATGAATAGATGAGGCAATCCTGGACAGGATGAAAGTCCTAAAAGGACAAGAGACAATTCTAAGATCATGGAGGGTAACCACACTCAATGTCAAAATTGCTGAGTAAAGAAATTGCTTCAGAAAAAAAGGAGAGCTCTGTAGCATTGAAACCTAAGAGGTACTACTTCCTACATAGGATCTGGATCTTCTCATGGAATTGTAGTTTTCTTGGTCCATTGGGATAGTAAAAGACACTTTAATATCATAAGCAAGTTTGAGGGATCTAATCACTGATTCAGAGAGGGAAAGGCGATCTTTCACAACAGATTATTGAAAATAAAATGATGCTAAGGTTATAGATGACCACAGTGACTACAGTGAGGTCACTGTAGTTCAGGCCTTGAATCATTGTTTTTTTAATTTGAAAAAATGCTTATTGATTTTAAGAGGGATGGAGCAAAAAGGAAAAAGGACTCATGGACATGGACAACAGTGTGGTGATTGCTGAGGGGGTGGGTGGTATAAGGAGACTAAATAGTAATGGAAAAAAACAATAAAAATTGAAATGAACATTTTTTAAATATGTCTTTGATTTTAGAGACAGAGGAAGGGGGAGAAGGGAGAGAGAGAGGACCATTGATGTGAGAAACATATATTGATTGCATTTCATATGTGCTCCAATGAGGAATTCAATCCGCAACTTATGTATGTGCCCTTACTGGGAATCGAACCCCCAACCTTTTTGGTGTATGGGACAATGCTCCAACTGACTGAACCACACTGGCAAGGATTAGGCCCTAAATCTCTTAATAGATTTGTGGAGTAGAAAATATGTGCCGCCTGTATACTTAATTCCCCACACATACTTTTTTTTGTTTGTTTGTTTTTGGTTTTGGTTTTGGTTTTTGCTTTATCCAGTGTCACAGCAACCAGCTTGATACATGTGACTTGATATCATTCCATTTCATCAGGACTTCATCTCTGTTCTGTACTGGAAACTTTCTGGTTCTGCTACGGTGATAACTGGAAATCCATCAAATAACTGATGTATTCATAAAACTGGAATTTCCAAGAGTAAGATTTGATTAATGACATACAAAAGCTAGTGGATAAAATATGCTCTGCTTTTTTGTTTCAGGCCTAAAATGCCAGGGTGTACTCCAATGTTCTTGAGTATCCTGAGTGGAATCATCCCATTTTCTTTTATTGATAACCCAGTCCAAACATTCTTTGATTTTACTTTCCTCACTATTTCAGTCTCCACTGACTTCTGTTCATAGGGATCAGTTTCCAAAATACACAATCTGAATGACATTATTTTTCTGAATCTGAGCTTTATAGGAGAGGCTAAGAAAGTGAGGGAAACAGCCACAGTAAACACCCTCAGCTTGGGATTCTGTGTGGGTCTAGGTCTTTCATTGTCAGTGACAAGGAAGGACCCTGTTGCTGAGAAGTGGGGAGGTAAGAATCCCTGATCTGTGGGAGTACTGAAAGTCTCTGTAAGCTTTAAAACATGTTACTAAAATAAAAGTTGGCAGCTGGGAATCCTGGGCAGATGAAGTATGACACTTGCTTTTTAAAATAGTGCTGCCACTTAATTGTTGAACAGTGGTGTTTTAAATGAGTGTAGTGTTGACTGGCTTTTGTTACTAGTCTTAGAAGCCTTGAGAAAAACAACCAGGCCAGTTCATATTAATTAACTGTTGGCTCAGACCACGTGGTAAAAATCAGAAATCCATGACATATATAAGGAGCATCTTATTTCTGCAATTACAGGGAAAATTTTGATGAAAATAGTTTATTATTGTAAGGGTTGCCAACAGCTAGAAGAGACTGAAGGATGGTCTCCATAGGTCTTCTGGGCCGTATTCACTGCTCTAAATACAGAATCTTACTCCAAGATTCAGAATGTAGAGCTTTCAGTAGAAAAAATGGAAAACAATTAAATCCCAATTTATCCTGGATTTTCTGGCAATTTCTTCATCTATTTAGATAAGATGTGTTCCCCTGGCTTAGAGACTGTGAGAACCTCACCTGAGATTTGTAACTTACAAACTGATGCTTGTTTTTCATCACCTCTAATCTTTGCCTCCAAATGAATAGCTAGAATCATTTTATAGTATATTTTGAAAGGGGGAAGTAGTACAGTTCTTGCTGTTTTAGAAAATAGCTTACTGAAAGAGTTGGTGAAATAAATATGCATGACTCATAGGTACTGGCAGAGATGAGAGAACACATCTGGAGAGATCCTGGGATTATTGAACCAGAGATAGTAGAATATAGAAGGCTGGATGGAGAGATTTAATGACATAGTGGTTAAGTTTTTTAATTTTTATACATACATTTTATGTATACTTTTTAGTGTATAATGCTTATATATTGGTCTGCCACACCAAGTAATTAAATATTAACAGAAAATCAAGGAAGACTTTACTTGGAGTTGGTTGAAATTTAAAAAAAGAGATTTTTAAAAGGCAGTGACATTTAAATCAAGCACATACAAAGCTAAGTGTGTGGGACTTTCCTTAGATTAAAGGGAAACTTCAGCCCTAGCTGGTATGGCTCAGTGGATTGAGTACCAGCCTGCAAACCAAAACGTTGCCATTTCAATTCCCATTGTAAAGCACATGCTTGCGTTGCAGACCAGGTCCCCAGTAAGGGGCACAAAAAAGGCAAGTACACATTGATGTTTCTCTCCCTACCTCCCTCTGTTCTCTCTAAAAATAAATAAAAGCTTTATAAAAAAAAAAAAAAAAAAGGAAACCAGTTTTTGAAGGAATAGCGCCTCCCTCTCCTGGAGAATTTACACCAAAGTGACAAAAACTAGTAAAACTGATATAATTTTTACAGAGTTTCAGAAAACTGAAATAATTTTTTAAGGAGTTTCAGAATATTGTAGATACTGCTAAAATGACTGTTTCCATCTCTAACATCTATTGCATTTATCTTTGTAAGTTTTTACTCAAAGAAAAGAAAATGAATGCCAAAAAGATAAAGATCTACATTTTAGTTTGAGCATCTGTCAATCTGAAGAAACATCGCTCTCCCACTGTAAGATTTGGATTCAGAGAAGACGTTTTAATTTGTTTCCCTCATTAGAGTTTTATTCCTTTTGAGATTTTTCTTCCCCCGCCCCCCACCTGCACCTCTCTCAACAGATTCATTTTACTCAGTTTATTACATTGTTTCATGCTCATACCAATAGCACAGTTGTTTCGACTGGATCTCTTTTACCCAAAGAGACACATATATTCTACAATTTTATCAAACTTGAACCTCAATTGCTGCAATGCTTTTCAGGTTCAGTGGAAGTTTTTTCCGACTCTTCTGATACCAAACACCAAAATGTAAATCAGCATACTTTACTAATGTTTCCAGATCAACAATAATTTATAGGATACCTAGAATCAGCTGTTAATTTTCAGCTGTTTTATCCATCACTGCCTAGATGCAAGGGATGAAGGCATATGGCATGTAAGGCTGATTCTTTTTTCCATTTTCTGAGTCAATGAATATAATGCTGGTCAACGTACTGAGATGCTTTCAGCATCACCAATGGCTTAAGACAGATGTTTGTCCCACCTTGGGTTTTCCACAAGGAAGTCAATGTGTGTCTACATGAATACTACTAACCAATAGCTTTACCTCCCCACGGCACTGATGATTCCATACATAAGATTTTTTGATAAGTTCTGGGCTGATGACACTACATTATATGTTGTATACATTGAGTAAGAACAATATCATATATCATCTTTGGAATAAATTCTATCTGGGTTCAAAGCTCAGTTCTGGTACATTTTTCTAGATTTGTGATACTTATAAAGCTGTTAACATTTATTATGTTCTGGTTCCTTTATTTAAAATAAAATAACTATATATTTTTAAGCTTGAAATAGCTTATAAAGTGATTAGTGAGGAATTTGACACAAAGTAGTTTTCAAAAAAAGGTTAGCAGTTATCACTATTATAATGAATTAAAGCTCTTTGTCTCCAGATATTTTACTTCCATTTAGACTACAGAATTCTGAACAAAGACTTATCTATTACAGAAATATGAAAACAACTGGATGCCATAAAAATCATGTTTTTAAAGCCAACAAAGAAAAAAAAGCTGGGCTAAAAATATATATTTAATATGTTATATATATTAAATTCCAGAGAGATACCAGAATTTTCCAGAAAACCAGAAAGCTCTCTTCCATCAGGGATATGCTGAATCTTGGGACACGTGTGAATAGAGGATAAAGGGATTCTGCTGGATCAGGAGAAACCAGCGGAATGGTTAACAAACCCCTTGAGCTGGTGTGATGGATTAGAGTTTATTGATCATATTTCTATTGTCCTATGTTTGCCTCTATAGTTTATCCAAGTTTAATTGTAGTAGGAATCCAGGTACCACTGTCAATTTATCATCTTGATAGAAACAGGAACTTCTATAACATTATGTTGAACAAATAATCACAAACTACATGATCAGTTTATCATTTTGAGCCAAATACCCAACATGTTTGTTATAATACATATTACATCCCCTTTACACTATTATAAATAATGCTACAGTAAATATCATAGTACATATATTTTGAAAACTTTTCCTAGTGTAAACTCAAAGAATTATGATTACAGTATCAAATTTTAAGATTTATGACCCCCCTCTCTTTCTCTCATTCCCATTTTATTTTCCATAGGATTTACTTTCACACAGTGGTGATTTTAAAAAGGAAAACCCTATGACCATGAATGATATCCGTATATATTAAAGGAGGTGAGACATAGAAGCCAGTCTGTAGTTCAACAGTTCTCAGGATTTATTCGTTGATGAAAAAGCTCATCAGCTCAGGAGAAGGAGGGAAGCCATGTTAAGAGAACCATGAATCCAAACTCAGAAGATACTTTTAAGCAAACCCTATTGATTAAGATGAAAAGAAAACACTAAGTTCTTTTTGTTTTGTTTTGATTTGTTTTACTGGCATAGGAGGTTTCATATAATTTATTGTAAAGCACAAAACAAACATTTTAAAAGTGAAAGTATACATTGAAAAAGTAGATTATATCACAAAGCATTGACCACATAACAGTTGCAAATACATTTGCTGGAATGCGTACATATGTACTAAATACTAAAAAAGAAACAATTTTCATTTCTACACAGAAATATTAACCTCTTATCAGTAGTGATAGATATTTTTATGCATTAAAAAAAGCACTACTTCAAACCAAAAACAAAATTAAGATCATCAAGTCATCTGTATACATATATTTAACAAAAGTATTTTTCCCCCACACAATGAAGCAAATACTGTATTGTCCACTTCTTATTGTTGGCCCTGAGATGCCAGAGGATGCTGTGGCATTCCCTGGGGACTTGTCTGGGCATAGTAGGCTGCTTTCTGAATCAGGAAAAGTAATAGCAAAAGCATTAGTTTATTTAGCAGGGAGAAAGGATAATCAAATGCTATAATACTTAAGTGATAGGAACCAAAAATATCATTGAAAGGAATTATTGTCTATATTACCTGATCCTTTTATATGATACAGCAGGACTAGTATATTAGACATGGTTTCAAAAGCCTATATCAATAATGCCACAGAATATTCATATATCATATTTTTATGTTAAAATGGTTTCTTTGTTACATCTCCTAACTTCAAAAAGAAATAGAATTTAAGGGATGATTTTTCTTTCCTTCCTTTTGACTCCAATTTTAGCACATATGTAAAATAGAACACTGAGCACATTGAAACATAAGTTAAGATTACTGAAATGTTCATTCAATTTAAACATTGATGTTTGCATATAATACGTGATTTTAAACATCATTTAAGCCCCGACTGGTGTGTCTCAGTGGGTTGGGTATTGACCCACAAACCACCAGTTTTGTTGCTCAAAGACTATTTTTCCTAAATGCCCAGGTACTTGATACCTACTTTTTGGATTGTGATATAATTTTTACTTTCCCCAAATCATTTCTGCAAATGTAACAAATATAACCATTCTACTTCCTAGTTAAAGAAAATATTTGGAAGCTATTTCATGTGTGGAAAAGATATTTTATATATGTAAACAAATTATTTTTACTTCATTATTTGTGGTAGTTATTTTTTATTCTCACAAGTTTAGATTCTAAATTGGTATTGTTTTGTGGGCAAAAAAAAAAAAACAACAAGCAAATAATTCTTACAGTGTAGAACTGAAAAATAACAATGCTTTCCCCCCCGCCGCCCCGCCTTGAATATTGCTGGGCTATTGGCAAAGCAGATTACAACAAAATGTTTTGGCAAGATTTTATCAACCCATGCTGCTAGAATATGCCACACAGGACAACAGCAGCAGTGTGCAGAGGAAAAACTATGAATTGAGTACTTTTTTTTTCCTTAATAGGCTTCGGTGAAAGACAGCTTGCCAAATATTTTAATTGTGCCCTAAATTTAAAACACAAATCCAAATTCCGATTCTCATAAAGCACTTCTCTTGCATTGCTGCTGAGTTTCTTATTATTGGGGGTACTTAACCTCATACTCTCTGCCACAGCTGGACAGCTGGGCCTGCAAAGGAACAGCATCAAATTGATAACATTTTGTAAAAGTAAATGTTTTTAATTAATGAAAGCTTCAGTGGACAAGGCGGATTCTGAGATCCTTTTGCTCTGCAGACATATTTTCACAGCCTTGTATCATTAGTCAAACATATATGTTTTGATTCTCATTCACAACACATAAACACAAATTTTGCACCTCATCCTCCAATCTATCCAGCATGTTCTTACCAATGGGTTCAATGAAAGAAATTATTCCCAATTTCAGGTTAAAGAAGAAAGCATAAGGATTTACATTAATCTGATTAAAGCAAAAATTCCAGTGATATGTGAATATATACTCCATTTTTATAATATGTATACAGTTATAAATTTCATATGTGGCAATATTATATAGAAATAGTTTTTATGGATCTTCTAAATCAAGTATGTAGTTATGTAGAAATATTTATGTTTATGTATGTATGTGTGGATAGATGGATAGGTAAGATCTGACATAGAATAGCCTTCGTGAAATAATGGGTAAAAATCACAACATTGTTTGATATTATACTAAGTAGTACATATTTTTCAACAGTTGTAATAACACATCTAGTTGGTGGTTTGTTATTTAACAATTATTCAAAACTAAGATGACTTACGAACTAGTTAAGCCCATGTAACTATCTTTGTCTAAATATTTGATGCATTCTATTTGGGGAAATTTTTGTACATAAATCATCTATAAGATTTCTTTAAGTCAGTGGGAAGTTGAGATTGATTGGAAATCATTTCAATGAAATGTCCTCTGAATAGGTATCAATAATTTCACTAGTCCAGGGCTCCTAGTTACATTTGAATAATTAGAAAGACTTGTATTTTTTAGTGAAAAAATGATTAATTTTTTCTAATACAGTTAATCAGGAAACCATCATGTTTAGTAACATAATATAAAATCAATAATAACATTTACTTAGTACTTAGTCATTGTTAATTGCTACTCTAAGTGTTTTTAAATGTATTAACACTTGTAATTTTCACAACAAACTTATAAAGTAGATATAATTATATTTCCCATTTTATAGCTGAAGTAATTGAGAGAAATAAAGAGGTTAGGTAAGTTGGCCAAAGCTCAACAGCTATCAATTAGTAGAATGGAGGTTTGGCTACCAGTTCTCAATGCCTGTGTTTGTTGTCCCTTGTCTAGTAGAAGGGACAATCAATGTCTCTCCCACCCCAGCCAAAGGCTGTTGATTATCAGCAGTTCAGAATTACTTTTCTCATCTAAATTTAGTCTGCATAATTTATAAAAAGATACATTGTTATTATCAAAATAAGACAGAATTTGCAATGGAATGATCTCTATGAAAGTTTTTTGTAAAATATTATTTCTTTTATTGCAATTATTTTGAATAGTATAAAGGAAAGGGCATCTCAAAATAAGATAAAGGATGCATGTATACACACACACACACAAACAAACAAATTTTACCCTATTTTCTTATTTGAATTTTCTTGTATTCTTTCTCCATGTCATTCAATATTATTGTTTCAAAAAAATCACTGGCTGCATAATTTCTCTGTACTGTATTTACTTAAGCATCATAAGCTTGTAGAAACTATAACCTTTATTAATATATCTGATTTACAACATTGTAAATAAACCTTAATATATGTGATTAGCAACACTATAAAGAAATCTTAGTTTCTTACGGCATCCTTAAAATACATATCTAGATGAGAAATTATTAGATAAAATTATTTTTGATTCTTCATATATTCCTCAAATAAGGATTTGCTTAAATTTATAAGATTGTAGGAAAATTCTTATCATAACTAATAGTATATTTCAAATATCTTTTGCTAATATTAAAGCCACAAATATCTAATCAATGTTTTAATTCATTTTTTTTCACACCTGATGAGGGATATATGTTCCTGTTTTCGCTATTTATATTTTATTTTCTGTGAGTCTATTTGTGTCCTTTTATTTGTAATGCCAAATTGATTTTGAAAGTTTATTTTTATGTTAAAGTTAGCAGCCCTTTGTTATATGTGTTATTTTTCCCCCTCGGTGGGTTGCCTTTTCACTTTTATGATTTAAAAAACATTCACATTTTATCATAAATTAATATATCTAATATGAAGAATTTTAAACATCACTAAATCATATAAAGTTAAAAATGAAAGCATCTCTTTGTCAAATCCACTAATAGCTTTTCAGTCTATTTGTATACAGATTCTCTACGTAATTTCTCTAGTTTCAACTGAACTTTACCTTCACTTCACTCGTCCTTACTTCACAACTCTTCCTCCTGTTTCCTTTCTCCCTGCTCTCTCTCTCTCCTTCTTCACACGTTCTCTCTGCCCTCTTCCCTTTCTCCCTGCTCTCTCTCTCTTTCTGAAAACATCTATATGTTTATAAGCATATTTTAATAACAAAATGGAATCACTGGTGATCACACTACTTCTGTTATTCACTGCCCCTCACCCTTAATCACGGATATTGTTTTGCATCAGTATATGTGGTATCACCTCCATTTTAGAACTTGAGTAGTAATATATCATTGAACAGATGTATCATAAATGTTTTATCATTTCATAGTTAAATATTTTTAAATGTTTCTAAATAATAAATTGTTGTAATAAATGCTGATAATAAAGATTATCAAACATATATCTTTTTATTTCCATTATTACTATGTTATGATTCTTAGGTATAGAAAATTAAGACTTTATGTAGCAAAGCTTAATTTCACAAATTTTCCCATTAAACAATACTTAATAGAAACCCTTATACATAAATTTATACATTTGCTGAAGTGTTTTATATACTTTGAGGTGCAGAAGTCTTAAAATGTATATAGTCAAATCTATATTTCATCTTTCAGTTTTTGTAAAACCAAAACAAAGTGTGCTTTATCCTGTATAGCTTAGTTTTAGGACATTTATTTTAACAGAAATGGAAATACAAAACTTAGATGAAACAGGTCTTGAACAAGAGGAAGAGATCAATGACTATTTCCTTCAATTATATATTGGGAAGAGACAATTAATTAAAAATCACAACTCAAATTCAGCACTTAAAATAGAAAAACACTACTTACATGTTTTATATTTTGTTTTTAAAAGATATGATTTAATGCTTTTTTTTTCATATAAGGTAATACATGTTCATTTTTGGAAATTCAGAAAAATACCAAAACATACAAAGGAAAAATAAATTTTTTCTATAATCATAACACTCAAAGGTAACATTTCTGGTATCTCAGTATCTCCTTCCAGATGTTTTCTTTATATATACATATACATGTAAACAAACTACTGGCAAGAATTATACATACATACTCAAATATACTCTACTTATTATATTGAAATCTGAGGGTTTTATTAATATTAATGTCCAATTTTGTTCTTTAAAACATATTTAAAATTTATTAAAATATTTAGGAGAAAAGTTATGATTTTCCTTTGGGTCCATGATTTAAAAACTGTCTAATTATTTAGTCCAAACACAGCATGTTCAAGATACCTCTGTTGATGTGCAGGTGTTCACTAGCTGCATTTGAATCCATGAAAATGAGAAAACTCACCTTTGTTCTCAAGCCAAGACATTGGGACTATGGCAGTGTTGTGGGTTAAGCTACTTTGAATGCAAAATATTGAAAAGGGAGTTAAGTTTTATCAGAAACTGGTATAATTATATTGTTAAATAGTATTAAACTATAAGAATATATTTAAATTTGAATGTGAACATACTGTGAAGCAGTCAAGAATGTGTTTAAGACAAAAACTAACCAAGAGAACTAATCAACAAGTTACAATACATTTTATTTACATGAGCAAGGAAGTATTTATGAATTCATATAAAAAATCTTTCTTATTTCTTCAAGGGCTACAGCTAGCAAAGGAGTGAAAAGTATCCATATGATATTTGTTCCATAATTTAAAATTTTCAAACAATACTGAAAAATAGAAACTAAAAGGCCTTATCCCCAAACAAAACTGGCCATTGCAGTTAGTGTCAAGATAATAGGAAAATCTGGAATAGTTGAATGAAGGGGAAGACTCTGTCCCACAGAGCTGCTCACAATCCGGAAATAAACTGTACCAGACACAGTCTGCCTATCAGGAGAAGGGATTGGCAATTCCCTCTAATGGAGAAGGCCCGAGCTCCTGTGCTCAATGGCTTTTATTGAAAGGGTTATCGCTGGGGGCTAGGTAACAGGAATGTACAGGTAATCTCATTACATCAGTATGTTAATGTTTACAGAGAATAGGTGATGTTTTAAAGAAGACAAAGGGCAGAAATGCACTGATTCGCATGGGTCTGAGATTAGTAAACATAAGAGAGCCAAATGGTCAAGGTCGATGAATAATGTAAATTTCCTTCCCAGCGTGAGCCAGTTATCACAACTTGAGGAAAAACAAAGCATGCTTCAAGGAGTGTAATTTACTTCTAGCCTGATTTTCCCCAGGGGCACCTATCCAGTTTAGGGCTGTACCTGCCTCTAGTATTGTTTTAAGCCTGAGCCAGGCAGGTAGATCAGAACCAAGAGATAAGGAGACTTCTTTTAGGTAGAATGGGCACTCTGTCCATGACAAAGCCAAGAGGTGAGGGTCTTTTGCCTTTTCTCTGTATCCCCCAAGTCCTTCCCTGATGGCCCCTATGCAACTGTGCCTGCCTTAGGTTGCCCCTGCCATCGAGGGGTCTTACCCATCATTGACTAACCAGCCACCCTCCATGCCCAAGCAGGGTGATGTGAAGGACAAGTTTTGAGGGACAAGTTTTGTCTCCTCAGTGGCCTATTTTCTCAAGGCCACCTTGCTCAGCTCCAGTCTTGAGGCCCTCTTGACTGTTGGTAAAGCTACAGTTCCTGAAACCAGGCAGGACAGTTTGCAACAGTTGAAGCAGCAAGAAGTTACTATTAATAAAGAAAGAGTGAAATTCAGCAAACCCAGGAAAATCACATTGTAGTTTCAGAATAGTAAGCTGCAAAACATCAGACTAAATCTATTAATGGAATTGTCTACAGAACTACATTTCTCAAAATTCAAACAAAGTGACTGATTGACAGTCAAATAGTCAAAAGATAACCATATATATTTTTATAAATTAATTTAAGCTAATAGTTGACAAGTATACCATTGAATCCTGAGTGACATTCTGTGGATTCTTATGACAGGTCGAATTACATATCTCTTATAATCTTAGATGCAGAATCCAAAGAATCTAGGAAAATATGGGACTATGAATGGGAAAGAAAAATGTGCAAGCAGAGTTTAGGGAGGTAAACATTACAGTAGGTACTGGCATTATGGAGCTAATCCAATTTTATGCTGTGAGTCCCAGGGAAATTCAATTAGAAGTCTACAATATGAAACCAATGGTGAAGATCAAAATAACAACTAAGCAGGATAATATGCAAATAATTCTGATTTTTGAACTTTAGATCAGAATGAGATTTAGGGAACCTTACAGGTATGCTTACTTATCCCCATCATTTTTAGGGAATGGAGACACAAGCGCATTATGATTTACATGGGAAGCTGAGCACAGTCCTTTAATAAACTTCCATAATGTGTACAGTCTGAAAAAGGGTAAACATTAAGCTGCTCTTCGACTAAAAATATCCTAATGTTTTTGGAACAGTATCTGATGTGGCAATATAGCATCAAGGAGATATTTATTTACATGATGTGCTGAGCTATAAATTGACTGAAGCCAAAATTAGTTGTGACAGTATATTTCACATGATTATTTATTTAGTTTCATTTTAGTATTTTAAATTAGAGAGGTTTTGAGGATTGACTTTAATTTCCACCAAATGAACAAATGAGTAGTATTTTCTAACTACTCTATGAGATATTAAAGCATGCTTATATATTTTTTAAAATTAGATTAATTTATTATTTATTTTTAGAGAGAGTAAGGGAGGGAGATAAATGTCCATGTGTGAGAAAAACACTGATAGGTTGCCTTTCGCACACCCCCAACTGGAGACCTGGCCCTCAAACCAGGCATGTGCCATTACTCATATGTGGTAAATTGAATATTTTGGAATTTTTTTTTCAGCTGATCCCGTGGCAATTTTCACAGGCACTGAGAAGTTGTGGACACTTTGTTTTATCCTTTTTGGTTTTTCATATGTGTTATATAACTGAGAATTTTCCCATTACTTGTGTGTTTTGTTTTGTTTTGTTTCATGGACACTGGAGGTCCCAGACAGGGATGGTTTATTTTCACGTTTCCTACTTTTTTGGAAGATATAACGGTAACAGTTGACACTGACATATTCCAGGAACTGTAACAAACAATAAATAAAATATATTTAATTCATTCAATGCTCACAACAACACCATGAAGTAGATACTGTTATTACCTCCTCTTTAAATAAAAGGAAGATGAAACACAGAGAAATTAATTTGCCAAATATAACACAGTTATTGGTAGGATGAAAATTGAGGCCCAAAACACCTAGCTCCTCATCCGGTGTGCTCTTGACTTCCAGCCATGCCAGAAAGTGGGCACTCTGTACTGCTAAAGGTAGCTCTTCCTGGAATAAAAATATTCTGTTAGCAAAATGAAAGTGGGCTTATAAAATATATGTGTGTAAAAGGGTGATCAGTGCAATGGAGAAAAGAAACAGGGACACGGTAAGAGGAGACACATGGACACATCAAGACATCGTAAAAACCAAGTGAAGTTAAAGCATGGTCAAGTACATGAGCACAGGCTTAGAGAGTTTTGAGGAAGTCTTAAATCTAATATGTCCTGTCCAATTTCTAGTACTTCCTACACTGTTGTCCTCATGAGTATTTGGTTTCCTGAGGGCTTTCACCTTTGTGATTAAGATAAAATTGCCTCCCCAACACATTGAGCAGTTGAGCATTCCTCTTTAGAAAACGCATGTCCAGAGGGGGTGTAATGATGGAGAACCTGGCTTGTCATATTTAGATTCATGTGAAATGGGATACTTCAAAGATTTACAGACAATAAGGAAGGCAGGGAGAGTTGAGAGAGGCATGATATTCTGAGAATAAAAAGTACACTACGCTGTCGATGGAAGGACCAGGATAGAAGCTATTTGACAAAATTGTGCTGTTCCTCTTTAGGCAAATATTCAAAAGTTTTTATTCTTGTGCTTCTATAATTTTTATAGTGCATACTTTTTATCTGATAAATATTTCAATCACACAAATGAACACCTAGATGCAACCTATAGCCCTGTCCTTTCAGGATAAAAAAGATAAACTTTCCTTTAAACTTTGATAAACTCTAATCCAAAGCTGAAAGCAAAAAAGAAAAAATAGAAATTGAAGTTGAAGTCAATGAGTCATAAAAACAAACGAACAATTAGACAGAGAAATCTGCAAAGCAAGATAAGTCAAGAGCAATATGGGGTTAATCAAATATTCTAATAAGCAGAAGGGGAGATAAACAGCAGGCCACAGGGAGGGCCCAGCATTATCTCAGCACATCACGGTCTTACAGTTTTCTGGGTGCAATAGAAGAAATTATTCATATAGAATTTAGTTTGGTATACTTTTATTTATAGGTGCTATGTAAATTTTATTGAATTTTAATTATACTATAATAAGAAATTCTGTTTTACTCAAATAGACTTTTCCTTACAGAAAGAAAAAATAACTTAGATGTGGTTGAAGACATTATTGTGCATTTATAGAATATATTTCGATGATATTATCCACAGAGAAGTTGGGGAGAGAAGCTTGGGAGTTCCCTTTAGACAGGACCTGTCTTGAAGGGGACACCTGGACAGGAATAAGAGGCCTTTCATGACAGCACTTTATTCAAGGACTGGGAAATAGTGGGAGCTGAGTCAATACCTGCAGGGCAGTGCTCCTCACCTGTTATAAAATAATGATATGAACATTTAAAAATTTATGTTTAATATATATTTTACTTATAAACATTAAAATGGTATTAGAGATCTATAGTTATTTTATGATATACCACTGATATTTTGACCATCTTTTAATTTATGATTACCTATGAATATAAAATATATGTCATATTGAAAAATAACACAATATAATGTACAGTGAACATGTACATGCAAAGCACAATCAAACCTCCTGCAAATCAACTTTTTTTCTTTATTGTTTTTTTTTTGAACTGCAATAAAGCTATACAATTATACATGATTTTAAGGAATTGTGGATTAAATCAACTTTATTTACATATGAGAATATATTATACCTTAAGAGAAACAAAAAAATCATCCCTAAATGTATTAATTAATAAACTATTTTATATAGGGGTCTGGCACAAATAATACCCCTTTTTATTACAAAATCTTTTATTACAAAATCATAAGCATATAATTCTGTAACATAACATTATCACACTTAAGCATAACATATGATATTTCAGGTGAAATATTCAAATTAAAGCTATAAATTATTACGCCCATATTACTACCCTATCAACCACACTCAAGCAGGTTTACTTCTGCCAGATCCTGTATTTTAGCCAATTTAATAAATCAAAATGAACATAGTTTTTCAACATAGTCTCTTCATTAAATGTATAAATAAAGTTTTTTTGAGGGGTGGGGAGAATTCTGTTAGCCAAGTTGAGCTAAGTTTTATACATATATACACAATTTAGTTATAGTCCTCAAAAGTAAAATAAAAATTATTAGAAATAGCTTAATACAGAAATTCATGAAAACCTATAGGAAGAAAACACCCACTCTAAATATGTTACTAGATGGAAAACTAAAGATTTCAAACTTTCTCCCAAATTAATTTATAGTCTTAAGCAATTCCTATAATATTTATTTTAAAAAGTAATTCCACATATAATCACAAAAATACTGGAACAAAGGTAGTCAAGAGCATGCTAAAAATAAAATTTGAAGTAGTTTAACTGATGGTACTTAATATAATTATTATTTTCCAAAAGCAAGTCAGCACATTAAAGAAGCACAAATCAGTGGGAAAATGATTATTTTTAAAATACTGTACTGGACCATTAAGAAAATGTTTGAGAAAATAGGTAAAACACAAAATATACTTACATGAAAAAGTTCTATACCCAACATCTTTAAAAAATAGCAGATGGCTTGAAGAGATAAAGAAACAAAATAAATAAACTTTAAATGTTAGAAAAATATAGGTGAATCTTACATGCATATTTATTATATACTTGAGTTCCATAGACTCTCTTTATATAAGTAAATGAATCATTTAACAACAATTGCAAACAAACTGGATGCAGAAGTTTCTAAAAAAAAAAATAAGATGACCAATTTGACTCTCATCTCTTGCATTATCAACTCTGGATCTTCTGTTTCTCCAAAAAAAATTGTTTCTGAATGGCGAGAAGTGGAAACACAAGTAAAGTTTTAGGTGCTACTAAAGTTCTAACAGGGACCAGAAATCTTCCCTTTAAGACTGGGCTAGCACCCAGAAATCAACATTAGTAAGAATTAAGTTATGCTTTCAGGGAATGCTTGATCTCAGGTCTCTGTGACTGCTAGAAAGGATGGTTAACAGAAGCGTCTCTGCCCTTCATTTTAGAGAGGCTATGGGGTGGCTGAATGATTGAGTTAGGAAATAAACACTTCTTATCCCTGATGCCTCAAGCCACAGGAGAGATTAAGGAAGAGGAAACTTTCCTCTAACACCTCACTAAGGGCCTGCCACATGTCTTCTTCCTCAAGCACATGTCAAAGTGAGAGCAAATGATTTACTTGTAGCCTAGATCTGAGCACTAAGTAGCAGACCAAGATAAAGGCATGTTCAAGAGAGACCAGAAATTTGAGAGAGAAAGACAGCAAACAAACAGAACATACTGGCAGTAATAATAGGGTTTGGAGTATGACACAGAACAATTGAACAGCACATATTTTATGTCAAAATATGACAACCATTCAAAAAGCGTGTGGAAAAGTAAACTGAGAAAACTGGCAATGTAATGGATTTTACCTGATTATGTATATGCATCTTGCAAATTAATAACAAAATGGCAGTTCCATTTTTAAAAAACAGAGCAAAGAAGCTAACCCTAAGGCCAAAATCCCTATCATGAACATATCCAATTTTACTGACAATCAATAATTGCCAATTAAAATGTAATATATATTTCAGCTATTAAATACCATATTTCATCAAACTAAGAGGACGTCATTTCTAAGATGTACCACTATGTTTTGTAAACATTGAAGAAAATAAATTAGGAGTAATAATCTGTTATGACACAATGATGTGAAACCATTAATTGTAAGTTGATCTCAAGTTCAGAGATTGTAACACATGAAAAAATGGATACAATAGATAGGACATAAAAATTAGTGGTTAAAATGTTTTTATGTTTCTCTAAACTACCTTCAATGGATTTTTACAACAAATTAATTTTAAAAATAAAAGGAAAATAAGTAAAAAGTGTAGTAACTTAGGAGACAAAATACTGAATGTGCCTGTGTCATATATGATAAAACACATTCACTAACTAGGTGTTAGAAGTTTATGTACTTCATGTTTTAAATGCATTGCAAATTATTCTGCTTAGATTAAACACAATAATTTCCATAGAATATTCATATCAAATTATAATTAATTCATCCTATTCCATTCAGTGTGTGTCTGTGTGTGTGAAGCAGGAAAGCACTACAAGAATATTTTGAGTAGTATTAAGTGAAATATAGAAAAATGAGTTACTTTCTACTTAAAATTACTGTCAGCCTGGTTTTAGTACTAGTAGAAGTATTTTTTTTCTTCCCTTCCCCTCCCTCCTTCATTCTTCATTTCTTCTCTCTTCCTCTCTCCACCCTCACAGTACTTTCCCTCTGATCTCCCACTTTTATTTTTGGTAAAGAGAAAAAGGGAAAAATGTATATTTTAGAAAATGAGTTAACAAATGAAAAATTAATGATTAACGGAAAATCATAAAATTTTGAGTGTAAGCTATTTATTCCAGACAGTCAGAACGACCTCATAAGCTCATGTTTGTGAAGGCAGGAAAATTTTCTAAAAGCACATTTTTAAAAAAAGATGATAAAAATGGATTATTTCATACTTTAGTATTGTTACAGGTAGCTAGAAAAGAGAACAAAGGGAACTAGACATTGAGTTTAATAAACTGTGAAACATAAGCCTACTTTTTGGCTGGAAAGCTGCAGCTTCACATTCCAGGGGAGTTTAGCATTTCTCCAAGGGGATTAACACTTCTTTCTCGACTCTGGTGAGAGCAGGGGAAGACAGACACATGTGAAATAGAAGTCAAAATGACATAGGGGGCTAATAGAAGTCCCAGGGGAACAAATAAGCTCTTTCTTGCCCAGGTGACTTGCATTTGCCCTGTGTGTTCATATGTCCTTTCCCCATGGCTATGTGGCCCCAGCAGCCACATGGCCCCTGGCTGTGCGAGTTCACATGCAGGCTCCAAGAGGAGGAAGACTGAAATGGACTACAGCTAGAAATACATTAAGCTAGCCGGATGCTGAACTGGACCATACTTTATATGGAGCAGGAACTCTGGGCACTGGCTTTTATCTTGGCTTTGCTGAGGACACAGCTGGACTTTTTCCATGATGGAACATTGGAAACCCAGGGGACAGCTTCTATCTCTACATGAAAAAACCATGCCACACCACAACCTCCCTCACATGGGTTCTTGCAAGACTTTCCTCATGATCCTGTGGAAAGACTTAATTCCCACCTACAACAGCATACTTCAAAGATTAAGTTAAAAAATTCTCAGACCTTTCTTATAACATAAATAGACCTTCTATCAGAGTGCTACATTTGTTTTAAGAATAATGATTCCATGATTCTGGAAATATTATGTTCAATATCAGGAATTCAAACAATGCAGAAAATGTAAAGGAATAGTAAACTATTACTTGAAATTCCTTCAACTGAGAAGTAAACATCGAACTCAGTTATATATACTTTCAGATGCTTCTTTGCATCTACCCAGAGGGAAACATGCTGAGAGAACTAGACAGACGAACATGCAAATGAAAAATTATATTTATACAGCTATGTTTAGTATAAAATTATCAAATTTAGTTTTGCTTTCATTTATAAGGAAAAAAATACAAGTGAAACCAAATTAATTTTGAATTGCAACTAAATATTTATTCATTTTAATAGATTGGGTTTACTTGAATACCCCTCCAAGGCAAATTGCAAAGATTATGGAACACATTTATACATCGTAGTCATTTTTTAAACACCATGTTTCAAATTTAGAAAGTACTATTTTATCCCCTGCTGTGTAAGATAAATAAATTACCTCTCCCATATTAATTTCCAATACCCAGTCTTCATGTTTGAATGTTAACATTTTTATTTTAATAAGGTTTATTTCCATTATATACAACATTAACACTTTTCCTCTGAGTTGTTAGTATTAATCCTAGATGTGGACTCACAGTATCACACTGCCATAATTTCTTTTTTCCCTGGTTTATATATTTTGATAATCACTAGATTGTCTGGATTTTGACATGAAGTACTCTCACCGTCTCCTTCTCTCTCTGACCTGGAATTTATTTAGGAGTGGCTGTCTATTGCCTCTATTGTTTAACACTTCTTAATTGAGTATATATATTTTTAGTTTATTTTCTTCTGAACTTTGTAGAAAGCTCCATTGGGTTTTTAAAATGTTTTAAATTTATATTTTATTTTTTATATTGAAGGTAGCAATATCAAGGAAAGTACATGCAGAAAGTTTGGAAGCAAGGAGCATAGTTGACTCAATATAAATTTTAAATTCTGATTTGGGGGTTATTTATTTCAGTACATTTCAAAAAATTAAATAAGAACAATGATGATTTAATGTCAATTGTGGCTTCTTTTTACTCTCACTAGGAATCTGGGATCAACCACTACATTTTGCATAGAATGTATATAGAAAATCTTCCATTAGCTTTTAAATGAATCACCTTGACTTCTGTATTATTATAAGTGGAGGAAATAATTTGAGTTCCTTGAAGTTGATACTACTTCTTTACTGTTAAAAATGCTTATTGCTTTAGAAGCTTAATGAATGAGGTCTTGATTTTTTAGCCTTTTCAATGGTTCTAGAGGATGCTTTGTTACACTAAACTCTCCCCATTGCCTTTCTTAGATCGACTGGTACTCTTTGCATACTGCATCTCCTTCAGTTAAGTCCATAACCTCTTAAAACCAGACAGATTGCACATGGCAACTTTTTATACTTACAGCAAGGCAAGAAGAATCCTTTTGTAAACTTCCCTAAGTATGGTACTAAATTATTAGAGGGAAAATAAGAGATTAGTTGCTGGCAATCTTCAGTATACAGACAGCTACTTCATAAGTAGTTTCCCAAGCAACAAATACATTTTATAGAAACTATCCACAAAACAGCAATTGCCTGCTTCTCTTAACAGTGACAAGGCCTTAGGGTATTACAGACTGTTACACAGGCAACAAAGTCATATTCCCAGGACCCTAGTTTGACAAAAGGAAAAGGATTGAAATCTGTAAAAGCTAATTAGATGCCTTCATTATAATATGGACAACTGGTGTTTGTTTAGATTTATTTCTGGAAATATATAATGCCAACAAAGATTATAAGAATACTTAAAACTTTAGAGAATGAAGTTTTATGCAGTCAAATATAATGAAAACAACAATTTATTTACAAATAATTGATGTTTTAAATCGAACTTTTTCTCATCTAGTAATTATATCATTACCCTGTGGAAAGCTACCAAACATGAGTTCATTTATTTTGTGTTTAATTGATAAACAGTAAATAAAATTGAAAAAAAAGCTCCTGAATTTGTGAACATTCTATGATTTTGAATCTTTATTAATTCAGACTTGCTTTCTACACAAAAAAATGATTAATTTATTTTATAATAATCTTTAACATCTGCTGTGCATAATAAGCCTCTGCACCAATATATATAAAATTTTTATTAAAGCAGGATTTTATTATATATACAAATTTTCTTTGTAAAATAATGGAGAACTTAAAATTATATATATGAAATTATAGACAGACAATATATGCAGATATAGAATATATTTCTGGCTACTTAGTGTGAAGCCTAACACTAAGTGTACACTCAGGTTTCTACCTGGGTACTTAGTTCTGTAGGACTACAGATATGAATTGTAGTCTCTACCAAAGGGAATTTGTTTTTAGAAACTAGTTATGACAAAGAAATCCTGAAAAGATAGATACAGAAATCAAATTCTTTTAAAAAATTCAATCAGGACACTTTCTAGATAAGATCAACATTCAGTTTACTCAGATATAATACCAGATTAATGGAGTTGTTGCAGGGCTGATAACACAACTCACACTAAACAGTTGCCCATCACATGCCAAGAGTGATAATGGGTTAAAAAAATGCAAAGTTTGGATCTTCTTCGACTCCTCTGCCTTAGAAGCAAGAAAAATGGAGAATTGATACACAAAGAAGAAAAAAAGATGGCGGAGGAGTGAATGGGAGTCATGCTGACCTTCTCCCAAGACCAAACTGGACTTCTGACTAAATATTGGAGAAATCACCTGGAAAATAACAGAACGATAGACGGAGAGGAGCCTTGGAGCTACGGAAAGACAGTGGAATCAACTTTCACACATCCCAACGGGTGAAAAGAGCGATGGAGGCTCAAGTGCTGGGGCTGGGCACCCACAGGCACCAGCACCAGAGGGACATTGAAAGGGCCACTTACATCCCTCTGAGAAGAACGGGTTCTGAACCATAAACAGGGACCCCTAGACTACAGCATCTGAAACCAGGAAAACGCACAGACAAAATGCAACCCTGAAAAGCTTGGGGCGCTCTCTGCCAGAGACAGGTGGCTGCGGATGCAAAAAGACATTTAAAGGGCCAACACAGAAATTTGTAGTGGCAGCTGCCTTCCTTGATCTCTGGGTAGAGGCAGCCGGAGAGTGGGCTGGTGCCTGAGGAAAGATTGGTGAGGAAATCTTTGTGAAGAGAACTGAGACAGTGGCCAGGGGAGCCCCGGTGATAACTCACCTCCCACTCTGCAGCGACCATCTCGCTCAGGCATAAGTGAATCAATAAACCTGCCTTTTGCGTGCTCTGCACACAGCTTGTGCTCGTGTAGGCTGGGGGCTGCTGAGTGCAGACTGGCTGGAAGAAATAGAGGATCCCTAGCCAAAAGGAACACACAACTGCCTAGAAAGCCTTGAGGAGAGACTGGAGACAGAGGTGTTGGGGAAAGAACTGGAGGACTAGCAGGGATTGCGGGAGCTGACACCCTCCCCATTCCATAGTCTCCCTATGGCACAGGCCAGCCACGCTCCCAAAGAGGCAAAAGCCGGCATGCCAGTCAGTGGGCATGTGATTAAAACGCGCTCCGCAGAAACAGTGATCCCTGGCCAAAGGGGTCACAGAGCTGCCCAGAGACACTCGAGGAGAGACATTGGGGAAAGAACTGGAGGAATAACCAGGTAGTCTCAGTACTGGCTGCCTTCCCAGTCCACGTTGTCCATCTTTCCCAGGCAGACTACTCGCCTGAGTGACAGAAGCCTGTAAGGACACAATAGTCCTGCCATCAGGAGGCACTGCTCTGCCTTGTGGTGCCTAAGCCTGACAGATGAGGACAGAGTGACCAGATTTACAATTACAGGAGACAGACACAGACAGTAGATTCCTGGAAGGCACAAACAAATGGTCCAAGATCAGACAGGGTCAACACCTGACATCATCAGAGGCAGAACCATAAAGAAAAGAAAAGAAAAAATAAATAAATAAAAAGACCCACCTACTACCATAGAAGTTTAATCCACAAAGTCAGGAAGTCTAGAAGGATCAATTGAAGCAGAAGCAAAAATAAAAAAAAGACTCTCACAAAACTGGGAAGAAAAAGAAGTTCCTTCCAAAGGAGAGGAATGAATAATCCCCACAGAGAGAACTAAATGAAATAGAAGAAAGTGAACTATCAGATATTGAATTCAAAACAATGGCTCTAAAGAAGATCAATGAGCTCAGCCAGCTCAAAGATAACTATGAGAAACTGCAGAGAAACTATCAGGATCTTACAGCAAACTCTATCAGCCTGGAAAAGGACATAGAAACTATCAAGATGACACAAGAGGATATGAAGAATACCATTTCTCAATTAAAGAACACAGTAGGAGGAATCCAAAGCAGGCCGGATGAAGCCGAGGATCGAATCAGTAGGATGGAGGATAAGGTAGAAAGAAGCTCCCAGAAAGAATAAGAAATGGAAAAAAGACTCCAAAAGAATGAAGAGGCATTTAGGGAAATGCAGGACAATCTGAAACACAATAATATCTCTATAATAAGGATACCAGAAGGAGAAGAAGAGGAGCAAGGGATAGAGAACCTCTTTGAAAAAAGTAATGATGGAAAATTTCCCCAATTTGAGGAGAGAAAAGGTCTCATGGATCCAGGAGGCACAGTGGATCCCACCCAAGAGGGACCCAAGGAGGTCCACTCCAAGACACACCATCATTAAAATGTCAACTACCAAGGCAAAGAGAGAATCCTCAAGGCAGCAAGGGAGGAGGAGAAAGTACCATACAAGGGGGCCCCGATATAGCTAGCAGCTGACTTCTCAACAGAAACACTACAAGCCAGAAGGGAATGGCAACAAATATTCCAAGTCATGAAAAGCAAGGGCCTAGCCAAGGCTGCTCTACCCAGCAAGGCTCTCCGTTAAAATAGAAGGGGAAATAAGGAGTTTCCCAGACAAAAGAAGGCTAAAAGAATACATTTTTAACAAATCAGCACTCCATGATATGCTAAAGAGACTGGTTTAAGAAGATGAAGAGTAAGGAAGAGAAAAACATAGGTACAAAGAGAAAAAATGAATAAGTTTCTATCAGTAATAACTCTCAATGTAAATGGACTCAATGCCCCAATCAAGGGACACAGGATAGCTGAATGGATAAGAAATCAGGACCCACACATATGCTGCCTACAAGAGACCCACCTCAGAACAAAAGACCTACACAGATTGAAAGTAAAGGGATGGAAAAAAATATTCCAAGCAAATGGGCAAGAAAAGAAAGCAGGGGTAGCAATACTTATATCAGACAAAATAGATTTCAGAAAAAAGGCCATAAAAAGACCCAGAGGGTCTTTTATAATACTTAAAGAAAGACTCTATGAAGAAGACATAAACATTGTAAACTTATATGCACCCAACATAGGAGCACCCAAATATATAAGGAAAATCTTGGAGGACTTCAAAAAAGATATGGACAGCAACACACTGATAGTAGGGGATTTTAACACCCCACTGTCAAAAATGGACAGATCTTCCAAACAAAACATCAATAAGGATATTGTGGAGCTGAATGACATATTAAATCAAATGAGCTTAACTAACATATATAGAACCTTACATCTCAAAGAATCAAAATACACATTCTTTTTAAATATGCATGGAATTTTTCAAAGATAGACCACATGATAGGACACAAAGCAAACCTCAGCAAATTCAGGAAAATTGAAATCATACCAAACTTTTTCTCAGACCACAAGGCCTTGAAACTCAAAATCAACCTCAAAAAGAAACCTCAAAAACTTGCAAACTCATCGAGACTGAACAGTAGACTACTAAACAACGAATGGGTCACTACTGAGATAAGAGAAGAAATCAGAAAGTTTCTGGAAACAAATGAAAATGAACAGACAACAGTCCAAAACCTATGGGACACAGCAAAGGTGGTCTTGAGAGGGAAGTTCATAGCAATACAGGCTTACCTAAAAAAGATAGAAACATTTCAAATAAAAGACCTAACATTACAATTTCGAGAACTGGAGAAACAACAATAAATTAATCCCAGAGCAAGTAGAACGAAGGAAATAATAGAAATCAGAGAAGAACTTAATGACATAGAGATGAAAAGAACAATTCAAATGATCAACCTTGCAGGAACTGGTTCTTTGAAAAGATAAATAAAATCGACAAGCCTTTAAGGAGACTCATCAAGAAAAAAAGGGAGAGGACGCAGATAAATAATATCAGAAATGAAAGAGGAGAAATAACAACTGATACCACAGAAATACAAAGGATTGTAAGAAATTACTATGAACAATTATATGTCAAGAAATTTGAAAACCTTGATGAAATGGAGAAATTCCTAGAGGAGTATAATCTTCCAACACTGAAGGAGGAAGAAACAGAAAGCTTGAAGAGACCGATAACAGCTGGGGAAATTGAAGCAGTAATCAAGAAACTCCCAGCACACAAAAGTCCTGGGCTGGATGGTTTCATGAGAGAATTTTACAAAACATTTAAGGAAGAGCTAACCCCTGTCCTTCTTAGACTATTTCAGAAAATCCAAGAGGAGGGAAGACTCCCAGACTCTTTCTATGAGGCCAACATCACACTGATCCCAAAACCAGATAAAGATCCTACAAAGAAAGGAAACTACAGGCCAATTTCGCTGATGAACATAGATGCTAAAACCTTCAAAAAAATATTGGCAAACCAGATTCAGCAATACATTGAAAAGATTATCCACCATGATCAAGTGGGATTCATCCCAGGGATGCAGGGATGGTTCATTATACACAAATCAATAAACATAATACTTCACATAAACAAAAAGAAAGACAAAAAACACATGATCATATCAATAGATGTGTAAACAACATTTGATAAGGTAGAGCATCCATTTCTGATAAAAAACACCCAGCAATGTGGGAATAAATGGGGCATACTTCAACATAAAAAGGGCATATATGAAAAACTTACAGCCAACATCATACTCAATGGGCAAAAACTAAAAGTTTTCCCACTAAGATCGGGAACACAACAAGGATATCCACTTTCACCACTTCTACTCAACATAGTATTGGAAGTCCTAGCCACAGGGTCAGACAAGTAAAAGAAATAAAAGGCATCCAAGTAGGAAAGGAGGAAATAAAGCTATCATTGTTTGCAGATGACATGATAGTGTACATAGAAAACTCTGGAGAGTCCACTAAAAAAACTCCTCAACCTAATAAGTGAATTTGGCAAAACAGAGGGATACAAAGTCAATATTCAGAAAGCAAAGACATTTTTGTACACCAGCAATGAAAGAGAAGACGAAATCAGAAAAGAAATACCATTCGATATAGCAAGAAGAAAAATAAAGTACCTAGGAATAAATTACCAAGGAGGTAAAAGACCTGTACGCAGAAAACTATACAACATTGAAGAAATAAGTTAAGGAAGACACAAATAATTGGAAACATATACCGTGCTCATGGATGGGAAGGCTTAATAGCATCAAAATGGCCATATTACTCAAAGCAATTTATAGATTCAACACCATCCCTATTAAGATACCAATGACATATTTCACAGAAATAGAACAGACATTTCAAAAATTTATATGGAACCATAAACGTTCCCGAATAGCCGCAGCAATTTTGAGAAAGAAAAGCAAAGTAGGAGAGATCCTAATACCCGACATCAAACTATATTACAAAACCACTATACTCAAAACAATCTGGTATTGGCACATGAACAGACCCGTAGACCAGTGGAACAGAATAGAAAGCCCGGAAATAAGCCCTGGTCTCTGTGGGAAACTAATATTTGACAAAGGGGGCAGAAGCATAAAGTGGAGCCCAAATAACCTCTTCAACAAATGGTGTTTGGAGAGCTGGACAGCTACATGTAAAAAATTGAAATTTGATCTTCAGCTGACATCATACACAAAAATAAACTCAAGACGGATAAAAGACTTAAATATAAGTCGCAACACCATCAAAATCTTAGAGGAGAACATTGGCAGGAAACTCTCAGATATCCCACACAACAATTTTTCACTGATATGTCTCCTAAAGCAAGGGACAGAAAGGAAAGAATAAACAAGTGGGACCTCATCCAAATAAGAAGCTTCTTCATGGCTAAAGAAAACATCAGCAAAATGAAAGGGAGCCAACCATATGGGAAAACATATTTGCTAATCATACATCAGATAGAGATTTGATCTCCAAAATATATAAAGAACGTCCATGGCTCCACTCCAAGAAGACAACCAATGCAATCAAAAAATGGGCAAACCTGGGCAGATGCTTTTCCAAGGAAGAGATACAGAGGGCCCAGAGACATTTGAAAGGATGCTCGGCATCACTAGTCATCAGAGAAATGCAGATCAAAACCACAATGAGATACCACCTCACACTGGTCAGAATGGCCATCATAAACAGATCAACAAACAACAGGTGCTGGTGAGGCTATTGAGAAAAGGGAACACTAGTACACTGTTGGTGTGAATGCAGACTGGTGCAGCTATTGAAAGTAATGTGGAATATTCACAAGTAGGGTGGAAGTGATCCAGTGATTCCCCTGCTGGGACTATACCCTAAGAACACCAAAACGCCAATTCAAAAGAACCTATGCACCCCAATGTTCATAGCAGCCCAATTTACAATAGCCAAGCATTGGAAGCAACCTAAATGCCCATCAGTAGATGATTGGATCAAAAAACTATGGTACATTTACACAATGGAATACTACGCAGCAGGAAGAAATAAATAACTACTACACTTTGTGACAGCATGGATGGAACTAGAGAACATTATGCTAAGCAAAATAAGCCAGGGGGCAAAAGACAAATACCATATGATCTCACCTATAAGCGGAACCTAACCAACTAAACGAAGATGCAAAGAAAATAAGACTAGCAATACTGAAAGAAAAAAGAAATCAACAGAGACAAGAGGGAAAGAGGGAGGGGGGGTGGGGAAAAGGAAGGGAACGAACAAGTCAGGAACATATAGCAAGGACTCACGCACAAAGACAAAGTGGGGAAGGATTAAGGGAGGGAGTGGGGGAAGGGGGGCAGGAGAAAGTGGTGGGGGGAAGGCAGAGACAAATGTATTTGAAAAATATAAATTAATTAATTTAAAAATTCAATCAAAAGAAATTTATTTTTAGTGTGAGACTATGACTGTGATTTAACTTTCCTAGAAATTATTTTGTTTTTATAGGTTTGTCAAATATTTATTGAGAATATTATCAAATACCCAAAAATAGTTAATTGGTATATGCTTTGATTTCTCTAATAGATGCATTATGTGGAAAATTATAGTGCACAGTTATTTGTTCCATAAAGCAATTACAGCAGATAAAAAGTACCATCAGATTCTACTTTGAATCATTGTTAAGGAGAACCAACCAAAAAGTTTCTATTCTTTCAAATATGCTTAAACTTCAAAGAAAACGATTCACCTACTACTTTAAATTTAGGGAACAAATTTATAATGTAAGAGTATTTGATAACTGATTGGAAAAATGCAGACATAGCTCATAGAAGTAGCGGTCTACTTATGTAAATGTGGGGTTCCTTTTACTTATTTCATTTATATTGACAGTTTTGTGTGTGTGTGTGTGTGTGTGTGTCCAAAGGAGGATTTCCTTTTTTCTATTAATTTGTATTATTGAATCATATAAGCTAAAAAAAGGATTGAGCCAAAGAGGAATATTAGTCATATACCCTTGATGAAACAGTCATCAAGTAGGGAGTTGATAAGAAATGAAATTGAAGAGGTGAGCCGTGGGAAAAACTACTATGTGTTAAATACAATGTTGTCCTTATTTTATAAATGAGAAAAAGAGGCACAGTTATTTCTAAGTAATCTGCCCATGTTAGTACTTCAGGCAAGTTTTATGTCAAACCTTGAATCCAGACAACTGTGCTCTAAGGTCCAATGTCAATTCTGATTCATGCTTCTACATTAAGCAGATGAGAAAAATAATGAGGAAAATAATAATAATAAGACTAGGACTAGGGTGAGGCAAGCTAGCCCCCTATGTTGCAAAATTTTAGGTGGCATTCATTTTCAGGTTTGTGCAATGCCGACATGGCACCTACCCAGGAGAGAGAATTCCTCTTCCAATTTTAAATAACTTTATTCTTTCTTTTTTTAAAATGAAAAAAAACTTGCTATTTAGTTTTGGTGTCAGTGACCAAGAAAATAGAACACCTAAACCACCTGTTATGTCCTTGTGTGTGGGTGTACACATTTATTGAATTTCCAAAAGAGCCCTGAAGTTTATAGATTTAGAGTATGTTCCTGAGAATGACCACGTGATGGGTTATATGCTAAAAGAATCCTTAGGAGTATACCTAATAAGTAATATTCCCCACAGTATTGAAGGGAAATAAATAAGAAAGTGATAGGGTAGATGGATGCAATGTCAGACCCAGAGCAGAGTTTACCCATGACAATGGAAAAGAACTTGGTAACTATTTGACTTTATACTATCAAGTGCATCATGTATAGTTGATTATATTTTCCAGAGAAAAAGAGTGACTGTTTGATGGTGGGTGGTAGAGGAAGGGAGTGCAGGGGTCTCTTTTAAGGGAAGCAGAGGCAATTTTTAGGGGTCATGGTGCTCTTTGCATTAAGTGCACTTAAATATAATGTTAAATGTAAAGTTCTAACAAAAAAAATACACTTTTAGAGCCATATACAAGATAACATTAGTGAACTAAAAAATACCTGGGAAAAATCCATATAAATGATAAGACTAAAGACTTGAAGATTCTATTCATATAATATTTTTCCTTGGAATATGGATGTAGAGCAAATAATTTCAGATTCATCCAAATATGGAACAATTCTTTATTGTTCCATCAGACATTCTCTAAATGGAAACTGTATGTCAATTAGATTAGTCAGTGTGCTTTAGCCTGCAATCAATGTTGAAATGTCATTTGTTATGGCATATTTATGTAACACATGCTATTGGGGGCGAAAACATTGTACTGAGAAACAAAACACAAACCACCAAAGGAGTTGTCTGAAGGGTATTGTAATTTGAGAGTCATTTTGTCAAAACTCTTTAGCAAAACAGTTGTGATAAGAGAAAAATACATATATTTAGAATCTGGCCATTTTTTTTCCACGTCCTTTGTAATTTCCATGCTCTAAGTCGCAATTTGCTTTCCTGCACCACTTCTAAACTGGTCCCCTAACCATTATGCAAAGTTTCCTTGTTGGTGGAGCCAGAGTGATTCTTATCAAGTATAATAATGACTTTCCATCTATTTTGGCATAAAACCCATCTCTTTTGGTATACATCTTCTTCAATGGCCTACAAGGTCCTGCATTCAATGCCAGATCTTTATGTCAACACATTTCCACTCTAGCACTCACTCTCAATGATCTTTCCACACTGGACTTGTTGTTACTCAGCTCCTCAAAAACCTCTGTCTCAGCACCACCTTTGCATTAACCATTCTCTCTGGCTAAAGGCTTCTACCCAAAATCTCTCGAGGTGCTTTCTCATTTCCTTCATATCTCTACTCACATGTTACCTTATTTAAGAAATCTTTTCTGACTACACTGTTCAAATAACAACCCCATATCCACCCAAGGGATTCTTATCACCCTGTCTCTGCTTTATATATTTCAGACACATTTAACATTTCCTGACTTACTGAATAATATATTATCATTTTATTTTGTTTTTCTCTTCTGCAATGTAAGATATCAGAGTAGGATTTTTTCTATTTTGCTAATTGTTGAGTTCCCAAAGCCTGTAACATGGCATTGTCTAAAGTGAGAGCACAATCAATGTGTTGAGAAGGGAATGGTTTGGCCTTTTGATGGAAAGTGCTTTGCAATAAGAGCAAATGTGTCTACATTCTAAGAGATAAATAATTTTGAGAGCTGGAGAAAGGGGTGGTTGTTGGCATGGTCCCTTTTTCCAAGTCTCTGAGATACAAATGAATAGAGGCTGCTTTGTGGTTTCATTTTTCATCTACATCTTTCTAATAAGGGCTTAGCCCATGGGAACTGCTTACAAGAAATGGTACTTGACAAATCTATCTTTTTGTTCAGTTTCTCTCACTGAATATATAAGGCTTTTCTAACAAATGCATGCAGAATATTATTAGTTCAGGAGACACCTGGGGGTAGTGAATTACTATAATTTTTTACTTCATTGTTGCCTTTCTTGTTTTTTATAAGATGCCATTTTTTACTCAAAAATAAGAAAAATAATAGAAAAAGCATAGTAGGTTGACTTTAAATATTCAGCATCTGTATTATGAAATGATGGCTATTAAGTGTCTATGTTTCTTATTTAGTAGACAAGTGCAGTCTTTCAGAATGTAGAGCTGTTTCATAAAGATCATCATAGATAGGTCAACAATTATTTTTCTCATCAAACTAATGGTTAAAGAAAATCATTTCAGTTTATTGTTAGTCTGACAAGATAGTAAAAAGCTAGGAAAATACATGAGCAAGAAGAATGCGTAAACTGAGACAAGAAAATTAAACAAGGCCAAACAGTTCGAGCAACTTACAGCCAGCTGGTGAATCACAGGACCTTATGTCCCCTAACCAAGGACATTTGAGAATGAATGTTTTATACCTCTCCTCTCTAACCAAATATACATAACTTAAATCTCCCTGGTCTGGGAAAATAAGGAACAGAGACCCAATTAATGTCATTTGTGCCAGCTAAACCCAAGGATAGATAAAGCCAGGGTAACAAATAACAAAAAAAGAAGCATTAAAGGCCAGAAAGACCAAAGATAAAAGTAAAACAGTATAATGGACCAAAGAATATTCCCAAATCCCACTATGTGCTCATTTTGAAGCATCAGCATATTAAAAATGCTCTGGGAAAACTAATAACTATTCTGCTGAAACCCTCCCCTGAGATTCTCACCATCAGAAAAATGATAAAAAACCCTCAGGACAAATACTCAGGGTTGGCTTGCTCTAGAGCATGCCCATGCACCTTCCCAGGCACGAAATTTTTATTTCCTCATAAACCGTAAAGGTCCCCAAAAAACTTTCTTCTGCAGGGGAAAGTGGTCACCTGATCCTGTCTCCAGGGCCCCCGTTTTCTCTGACTTTCCAGTGAGCTAACAGCAGCCTGGATTGGCTCACTTCTGTTTCTGTGACTGTCACTTCCCAATGAGTTGACAGCAGCTCCACCTTGGCCCCTTCCTTTCCTGTAACTTTTCTAGGGAGCCAAAGCACAGCACCAGTTAGGCTCTGTCTTGTTACTTTTGCCCCAAGTCCTTCTTTTATCTCACTGTTTCCAGCCTTTAAAACATACTCTCAAAATTATCTGGACAAACGTTGTGAGATCTGTCCTACACAATATCGAGAACACATTACAGGTTGGCCTGAGGCAGATCTGCCCTGGGATGGTTCCTGTCTGGTAACAGTGGTATATTCATAAATTTTAGTATACAGAACTATTATGAAATACTTCTCTTATCTGTCTTTTTAGGTTTTTGAGGTTGTACACTGGCAGACTGCTCATAAGTAGTTGATACTCTTGCTCAATTTAAAGTGGAAGTAGACCTTTCTTTTTAACTAGTAGCACTGACTTTAATAAGTCATTTTAAAAGTATTAAATAAAAATACTGCCTCAATATATCACTTAGAAAACTATTGTTTGTAACACACAAACAAGGGCTATATTGCATATAAAGATAGTATAAATGCATCATTTATATGAATAGTTTTATTAGTTCAGTACAGGTCCCTTATGTATATTAGTAAACTTAACTATATTTTCCATCTGTGAAAGATAAGGAAGGGTGGAAGGGAGGTAGAGAAAAAAAAAGAAAGGGAGAGAAGGAGGGAGGAAGAAAAGAATGAAAGGAAGGAAGGAAGGAGGAAAGGAGAAAATACTTCAAATAATTTATTGATATAGGTAATATTTGTCATAGTTAATTTGTATCTAAACAAGCAAGTTAGTTAACTACAGGCTTATTGTGGTAATTAAGATCATGATAATCATTACTCATAACTCAAGAATAAAGAGAATTCAGAAACAGACAATGGCCTCCGTTGACCTTTCTGTCTGGGAGAAAGCTGTCCCTCAGTTCTCACCTTAATGACAGACAGTTCCTTTCCTCCCTGTATGTCACTGGTGCCTTTAAGCTGTTACCCCAGTGCTGGAGCTAAGAGCGAGTAAGTCTGAGTAAGTCTGTGTGTGGGTTCTTTAAGACAAACTGCTTGGGACTGCAGAAATTTCTTCCATCAACTCAAACCCCACGGATTTTTGCAGCCAGAAGTTACGGGGATTTATAATCCTGGCACTGGAACTCTGGGTGGCATGGTATGGAGCTGGGACTCCTCACTCCCAAGACACCCTCCCAAATTTTTATCCACCACATGTGGGTATGGCACCAGCCCATGCCATGTCTCTGCCTTTCTTACTAGTAAAGATGGACGTGGTTTTTTTAATTCCACAGTTGTCAGACTTCCATTCAACTTGATTTCTGATGGTTCTAAGTGATGAGTTTTCTATAGTTTAATTGTAATTTCGGCGTGTTTATTAGAAGAGGTGAATGTGTTTACCTAAGCTGCCGTCTTGACAAGAGAGCAGCCCTCCCCCAACAGAGTCACAGAGCAGGCAGGTGGGCGCCATATCTGAGACTCCATCCACCTGGCTAACACTGTCTGCCCCACCCTGGACATTACCTGAGACTCTAACCCAGCCAACTTACAGGCCCGCCCACAAGCTGTTAACTGACTTTTCCATACAAATGACTGGACTTGGCTCATGCTTCACAACTTCCTAAATCCTCTCAATCAACATTTGGCCTCAGTATGTGCCCAGCCCCCATATCTCTTGCTAAATGACCCCAGACCTGGCACTATCATCAGGCACCCTAGAGTCACAACTTGGCTTCACCTGGGAATCTCCAAGCCCATCACAGGTAACAGCCATCAGCAGATTGCTTTACAGCTCATGCAGGGTGGCCCTGGACAGAACATAGATGGAGGCTGACCTTTGCCTGCACCACCTGAGAAACCCTAGAGCCCAAACACCTGGTGGACAGCTACAGACCATGTCAGAGCACCACCACCCAGCTCCTGCACAGCTGATCCTCCACAGAGGGCAGAGGTTGGTGGTCTGTGGTTACAGCCAGTCCTTGCTGCTGACTGGTCTGGGTAAATCTTTCCCATTGTCCTGCCAACAGCAATCAAGCCTCAACTACAAGAGACGGGTGTACTCAGCCCATGCAAAGGGTGCATCTCAAGTACCCAGTGAGGGCCATAGGGGAAGCTAAGCCACTGGATCCTACAAGACACCTACTATACTAGGCCACACTACCAAGACATGGAATCAAAGCAGCTCTACCTAATACATAAAAACACAGGGATGCTGCCAAAACAAGGAGACAAACATAGTCCAAATGAAAGAATAGATCAAAACTCCAAAAAAGAACTAAACAAATTGGAGAAAAGCAATCTAGCAGATGCAGAGTTCAAAACACTAGTTATAAAGATGCTCAGGGAACTCAGTGAGGACCTCAACAGCATAAAAAAGATCCAGTCAGAAATGAAGGAAACACTAATTGAAATAAAGAACAATTTATAGGGAAACAGCAGTAGAGTGGATGAAGCCAAGAATCAAACCAATGATTTGAAACATAAGGAAGCAAAAAACAGCCAATCAGAACAACAAAAAGGAAAAAAATCCAAAAACGAGAGGACAGTGTAAACAGGCTCTGGGACAACTTCAACATACAAACATTTGCATCATAGGGGTGGCAGAAGGAAAAGAAAAAGACCAAGAAATTGGAAATCTATTTGAAAAAAAAATGGAAGAAAACTTCCCTAATTTGGTGAAGGAAATGTAAATCCAGGAATCACAGAATCCTAATTTTGATGGATGTAAAGAGGCCCACTCCAAGAAACAACATAATTAAAATGCTAAAGGTTAAAGATAAAGAGAGAATTTTAAAAGCAACAAGAAAAAAAGCAGTTAGTTACCTACAGGGGTGTTCCCATAATACTGTCAGCTGATTTATCAAAAGGAACTTTGCAGGCTAGAGGGGACTGGCAAGAAATATTCAATGCCATGAAAAGCAGGGACCTACAACCAAGATTATTCTAACCAGAAAAGATACTATTTAGAACTGAAGGGCAGATAAATAGCCTCCCAGACAAGAAAAATCTAAAGGAGTTCATCATCACCAAACCATTATTGTATGACATGTTAAAGGGACTTATATAAGAAAAAAGAAGATCACAACTATGAACAAAAAATACTAATAAATACATATTATCAACAACTGAATCTAAAAATGCAAACTAAGCAACCAAGAACAGAGCCAAAATTATGGATATGGAAAGCATTTTGATGTTCACCAGAAGGGAAGGGGCTGTGGGGAAATAGGTGAAGAGGTGAGAGGATAAAGAAGTACAAATAGGTAGTTACAGAATAGCCAACGGGATGTATAGTACAGTAGAGAAAAATGGAGTAGCCAAAGAACTTATATGCATGACCTATGGACATGAACAATGGTGTGGAGGTTGCCTGAGGGAGTAGGAGGTGCTGGCTGAAGGGGAGAAAGGGGAAAAAATTGGGACAACATAATCAATAAAATATAATTTAAAAAGAATAAAGATGTTGAATACACATGGAAATATGTAAAATATAGCACATAGCAAAAACATAAATAAAATTGTAATCAGAAAAAAAGCACCATATCAAATGACCATAGATTTACCAACATTATTCCTATATGAAGATTATGTGTGTGTATAATGAGCCCATATATATACTGTTAAAAGTTCTAGGGGGCAAGGGAAAGTGGTGGTGGGGGAGGCAGAAAAAAAAAAGAAAAAGTTCTCTGCACAAAGATGTAGGCCTATTTTTTAAATTATTAAATGTGGATATTTGGTCAATATTAAAATGGAATAATTACAGAGCATACTACTAAAATTCATCTCACACAATAAAATGTGTGATTTAAGGCAACATAAACTTAAATATATACATTTATAAACATTTTAAAATTATTTTTGTAACTATATAGCCATTCCACTTCATGAAAACATCATAGTTCAAACATGAAAGGCTCAACTGGTATATATGAATATCTGCTAAGACTGCCTTTGCCAATATCAATGACACAAAGCAAAGTGTCTTTTTTATTGCATTTTATTATCTATGTTATTACAGCTGTCCCACTCTTTCTGTTTCCCCCCGACTTGACCCAGCTCCCCACTCCCCCAGTCAATCCCCCACCATTGTTCGTGTCCACGAGCCATGCATATATGTTCTTTGGCTGCTCCATTCACCCTTTTTCACTCAGTTTCCCTTCACTCCCCTCTGACAGCTGTCAGTCTGTTCCATATATCTGTGCTTTTGTTTCTATTTTGTTCATTAGATTCCACATATAAATGAGATCATATGACATTTGTTTTTCACTGCCTAGCTTATTTCACTTAACATAATAGTGTCCAGGTCCATCCATGTTGTCACAAAGGGGAAGATTTTTCTTTTTTTTCTTTTTTAACTGCTCTGTGGTATTCCATTGTGTAAATGCACCACATCTTGTGGAACATTTAAGTCACATCTTGTGACTTACATGCAAGTGGACACAGGACTAAGAACCCTCATATTCAGTGACTGGAATATGAAACAAAAACAAAATTATTCCTTTCTGCATACTCTTCTGTGTCTTTGTTAATATATCACTGTGCCTCACATGAGCACATAGATTTTGTCATATATTTAAATAAATTATTCATATGCAGAGAGACACCACAGAAAATATTTCCTGAGGCAACACATACCTTACAAAGATCAATGAGAAGACATTACTTTCTTCATATTCAGGGAATCTCTAGGGTAGGCACTGCCCTGATTTTCTTACCACTTCAAATAAATCTCACTTTTCATTATTAGCATCTGTGGATGTCTTAGCTTTTGTAAGAATTCATGTAAGCTTTTAAAGAATAGTGTTATTTTTCCAGAATCTGATTAAAAGTGGCAGTGTTTTCTTCTGTTTTTGTTTTAAATTTCTAATCCATATAGAAACTAAAATAGGTGCTCACAAAATGTTATTGATTTCTTCTTGTATTAAAAACTAGGGTTTATTTTATAAATAAAGGTGGATACTTTCAAAGTCCTATCATATTCTGAGAGTTTCTAAAGAATTTTCAATAGTCTCCTCTAGTGCCTGTGGTATTACCAACTTGATATAAACAGTATGTGAGGTCTGATGTTCATCTTTTCATAATGTTTCAAACAAAAGTATGTATATATTTCAAAATTATATACCATACATATGAATACAAGTGTGTATATTATATTTATATATCAATCATATATAATGTATCATGTTTGTTTTTTTCAGTTCTTTAGAGATCTACCGCCATCTAAGGTGTTTAATTCTATTACACAAATTACCAAACCACCTCTAAAATCAATATAAATTGTGTTCTTCTTATTTTGTTTTATGTTTGCTGTTCAAAATCAGCTTCATTAAATATCTTTAAATTTATTGGTATCATTAATCTTTTTTGGTTTTTTAATTTTGGTAAAATTTATTGGTTTTTTAATCTAGTTTCTAAAGACTATATATATATATGACAAAAATTACAGTTTTCATTTTAATAATTACTACCAGATTATTATTACTAAAAAAGTTACTTAGTTATAAGCCAGCCAATAGTGTAAAAAGTTTGTTTCTGGCCAACTGCATCTGGTTTCTGTTCCATCACTATTGTCACCGTGACCTCGAGTGAATATTTTAACCTCTCTGTGCTTCAGTTTCCTCATCTCTAAATACAGAATAATAATTGAACACACCACAGAAAATGTCTGTAATGATTTCATGACGTAAGAAAAGTGCATAAAAACTGTATGTATATTAATAAATCTTAGGTAACATTTGTATAGACCTAATGTGGAGATCTTAAATTTCTAACTATGCCTCTGCTTACTGTACATATTATATGCTCATTCTGATAATGTTTTTAAACATCTGAGGATTCACATAGGAATAGCTATAATTTTTATTTTAAGTTAGAGGTTATCATTTATATTATTTCCATTATGTACAATTTGCAACAAAAGTTTGTCATTTAATTTCCATAAATGCTATGTTTTCATAAAATATAATGCTTCTGATTGATTGGAATTATTGTCTTTATATGGAGCAGTTTTATTTAGGATATAGCATTTTTTGGAATATTTCCTGCAGAAGTTATAAAAGACATATTATTTATGGCAAATGGTAATTCTATTACTATTTCTTCTCAATGTCCAACTATGTATTTTAGGACAGAAAATGTCATGCTTATTTAAGCACTATTTTTTTCTGAGTAAGATCTATTAAATAGTTGTGGAGTAAATGAAGCAGCTAAGGTATAATGAAATGTTTATTCACTTGTTTAGTTCAGATCAAAAATATACAATATTGCTTCTTTGGCATCTTTCCCTATAGGGTGCTCATGCTCAATTCTCTAGAAACTGGCTTGTTTTATTTTAATGTTTTATGACTACATTGCATTCATGCACCACTTCTGTATTTCTTTTCAAATGAATATGATTGTGTTACAATAAAATAGACTTATCCCCAGGTGATAATCAGGAAAGGCAAATCTCATAGAGTCAGAGAATGAGGGAATCTTAGTGGAAAAATTATCTTATAGAGCATTCTGTCATATAAAAACAGTGTTTTTTAATATGAGGAAACAGACCAAGGATACTTAAGGTGTTTACATGAGCATACAAAGCTAATGAAAAGCAGATTTGGAATGAGAATCCAGATTTTTCCCATTTAAAGCCTATTCTATTAATGAAATCTTTTTTTAAAATTAATGTGTAAACCTAAATGTCACTTAAAATATGTATTTGAATAAACTACCTTAAGAATTTGAATATTTTCACAATAAGTACACTAATATCTTCTCACTCTCTAAAAACACAATATAACCTGAAGAATATTTGACTGATTAGACTTAACACATTCGGCTATGTTGTAGAAAGTGCTTGTAAAAATGTGTGATACTGATGTGCTCTTAAATAATCATTTTACATCAGTCTTTTTCTCCAACTGTCTCTAAATCCATCTCTTTTTTAAATTACCAGACGAGGTGAAATCCAATAACTGAAATCTAATACCAAAAAGTTTTATAATTCTTTTAGAAAAATCTGCTCTTCCAAAAAATATGTAGTTTTACTCAATTTTCTTGCCTTCTATTTTAATTGCATCATTTACAGAATGGCTCCATTTGAGGCTCCTTGGCTGTGGGTTAGCTGGAGAAACCTCTCTGCATGTCATTACTCTGGAACCCAAGCTGATGGGGCATCTATTTTGCAAAGAATGTTCTTCTCATAACGTATAGCAGAGGCACAAGCAGGAAAACCTCACTGCACAAATATATTTCAAGTCTTTATTATCTTGATAGCTGCCAATATACCCCAAATCCAGGGGTGGAAAAGAATATTCTGCCCATGGTAAGTCTGTGGCAAGTGTTGGATATATTATGCAAGTAAACAGAAGTGAAGAATGGCATAAATAATTTCATCTACTACACATATTTACCCTCACTTTCATCCATTCTTTAGATTGCTTATTACCATATACAGGGTTGGGCAAAAGTAGGTTATCATTTGTCTGTATGGAAAGTTGTTGTGGGGAGGTCGGACTCTATCCTGCAGAGCACCTCTGGGTCACCACGGATGGGGAAATAAACTCTACCAGACAAAATTTGCCTGTCAGGGGAAGGGGCTGGCAATTCCTTCTAGTGGAGATTTCCTGGATCCCTTTCTTAGAAATGGTTTTTATTGAGAACAATTATGTGCAGAGGTATAAAGCATGCATACAAAGCCTATCAATCTACATCCAAAGACTACAAATAATAAATTGAAGAAATACAAAGGTTTGTCTTAAATCAAGTTCCATCAGACAAGTTGGCAGCAGATGCTCATTAAGGCACAGTTTTCAGGGCTCAGGAATTATCTCCTTGCTGTGAAGTAAAACTCCTGGTTTTTCCTTTATCAGGGCAGTGGGAAGCAGAGCAAGCTTTGGTGGATACAGTGTATTCTTCTGTGAGGCTACAGTCCCCAGTGCCTCACAAAGTGGTTACCAACATCAGTACTCATTAACTCCAGGGCATTCTTAGCAAAATAAGTTTCCTAAGATTTAGTGCATTTCTTTTTCAGGACTAATTGTCCCCAGAAACACCCAATCCAGTTCAGGGCTGTACCTGCCTTTAGATTGTTTCACTGACCCACCAAGCTGAAGAGAGCAGCCAGGAGATAAGAAGACTTCTTTCAGATAGAATGAGGACTCTGGCCATAACAAAGCTGAGGGAAGAGGGTCTTTTGCCCTTTTTTTTCATGTCCTCCAAGTCCTTCCCATGATGGCTCCCATGTGTCTGTGCCTGTCTTAGGTTACCCCTTCCTTTGAGGGGTCTTACGTGTCATTGACGAGCCAGCCATCCTCCGGAACCAAGCCAGGTGATGTGAGGGCACAGCCCCTGCCAGCAGGACAGGTTTTGTCTCCTCAGTGGCTTATTTTCCCAAGGCCTCCTTGCTTAGTCCCAACCTTGGGGCCCTCTCGCCTGTCGGTGAGGCTATAGTTCCTAAAATCAGACAAGATGGTTCCCAACAGAAAGTAATATAATAAATAATACAAGAATAAATTGTTTTGCATGCTCACAACTGTACACCTACTTTTGCCACTCCTGTATGTATTACTTAAGTTTAAGAACCCTATTTTCTGTCAGATAGGGCTACACTTTCGTCTTCTAAAATTCTTAGTTAATAAATCATTCTTGATAGTACTTTCCAAATCATGGATATGAAATACCTTTAAGTAACAAATTTGTTACTATTTTGGATGGAAGAGCTTTGATAATGAACTATACATTTCCTGACATTCTTTAGCCAAGTAGATTAAATGTAACTTGACTGTTTAAATAAGTTAAGGTCATTATTATACATAGCAATTACTGTTCTGTGCAATAACATAACACCATTTCATAACTAAGCTGGTGCATTTTGAATTGAGTTGCTTATTTTTGCAGATTTTTTTCTATTCCTTTTTTTCTTAGCAATTTGAAGTCATTAGTAGTAAAGCATATAAATACTGGAGTAAATCATGACATTTTATTCAATAGTTATTAAACTTGAAAATCAAATACCCTGATCAAATGTAATTTTATTTCTAATAATAACAGTAAGTAGATTCTGAAAGAAAGCCAGTGAATATGTATATAATTAAATTACATAAATTTTAGTGTATAGGATTAGTAATTTATAATTTCACAATTTATCACTTTAAATTCTTTCTGGATGAATACCAAATACGAGAGGTTTTGCTAATTCATTCTTTCTTGCTTTGCCTAATAAGTAATAATGTCCCTTAATATTAAATTGTATACTTGTATGACCATCTGGTTGCTATCGATGCATGGGAAGAGGCTTAAAAGTGATGAATTATAATGATATTCATATTTCTCAACATTTTTAATCCTATGACCTCTTTGATATGAACTAGGGTAATTGATAATTCAAATTTAATTTTACAGTTTTTCTTTATACTATAAAACCTACTTATTATACCTGAAGAAACAATTTCTATTTACAATAAGCATCTCTTGGAACATTAATATCTATGGAAAAACTAAATAAGAACCTTCATTTCAGCACATCAATTGTATAACAAGTGAGGATGTTTTTCATATATTGATTTTTACCATAATGATGAGATTAATAGAGCATCTGATTTAAATTTAGGTTTTACTTTTCATAGTGCTTTGAAATAAAAGCCAAAGAACAAGCAAGTTGTTAAAATTATAATGGTAATGATTATGCTGCTGCTAATAGTATTAATAATTATTTTCATCATTGTCATTATTTACTGTATTATATGCAATTTTTAAGTGCTTTACATGCATTATGACACCAATTTATCATATCAAATCCATGTGATACTATTATTACATTTTCATTTTTTAGGTAATACATATTTGGTACTATTATATATAGTTTCATGTTTATTGTATTCTTTCCATTACCATTTAGTTCCCTTATAATCCCCTCACCCCTGCAATCACCACACTGTTGTCCTTGTGCATGAGTCCTTTCTCCTTTTCGCTCATTCCTCATCCCACCTTAGCTGTCATCCTGTTCTCCATCTATGAATCTGTCTCTATTTTGCTTGTTAGTTCAGTTTGTCCATTAGATTCCACATTTGAATGAAATCATATGGCATTTTTCTTTCTATGACTGGCTTATTTCACTTAGCATAATGTTCTCCAGGTCCATCAATGCTGTCACAAAGGGTAAAATTTTCTTTTTTTTTTTTTTATAGCTGAGTAGTAGTCCAAAGTGTAAATGTTCCATAGTCGTTTTACTCACTCATCTACTGATGGACACTTGGGCTGTTTCCATATCTTGATGATTGTAAAAAATGCTGCAATGAACATAGATGTGCTTATGTTTTTTTGAATTAGTGTTGGGTTCCTTTAGATACATTCCCAAAATTGGGATCACTGAATCAAAAAGATAGACCACATTTTAGGACACAAGTCTCAAAAAAATTAAGAAGATTAAAATCATATCAAACATCTTCTCTGACTACAATCCTATGAAACTAGATATCAATATCAAGAAGAACACTGAAAAATAGACAAAGATATGGAAGCTAAATACTATGTTATTAAACAATGAATGGGTCAACAATGAGATTAAGGAAGAAATCAAAATATACCTTGAAAAAAATGAAAATGAGAACACAACAATCTAAAATCTGTGGGACACAGGTAAAGCAATCCTAAGAGGGAATTCATAACATTACAGATCTTCCAAAAAAAAAAGCTCAAATAAACAATCTAACTTTACACTTAAAGGAACTTTGGAAAGAATAACAAAGCCCAAATGAGTAGAAGGAAGGAAATAATAAAGATCAGAGCAGAAATAAATGGAGTAGAGTCTTTAAAAATGATACAAAACATCAATGAATTCAAGAACTGGTTCTTTGAAAAGATAGACAAGATTGACAAAACTTTAACCAGGCTCACCAAGAAAAAAAGAGAGAGGACCCAATCAATAAAATCAGAAATGAAGGAGGAGACATAACAGCAGACACCAAAAAATACAAAGGATTGTAATAAAACATTATGAACAACTATATGCCAACAAAGTGGGCAACCTGGATGAAATGGATAAATTTCTAGAAACATACAATCTTCTAAAACTGTATAAAGAAGAATCAGAAAATCTGAATGGAGACATTCCACAGGGTGAAATTGAAGCAGTAATCAAAAAACTCCCAACAAACAAAAACTATGGACCAGATGATTTCACCAGTGAATTTTACCAAACATTCCAAGAAGAAATAACACCTCTCCTTTTACCAAACTCTTTTAAAAAACTCAAGAGAAGGGAAGGCTCCCAAGCTTATTTAACAAGGTCCGCATTATCCTAATTCCAAAACCAGATAGACACTGCAGAAAAAGAAAATTATAGGCCAGTATCCCTGATGAACAAAGATGCTAAAATCCTCAACAAAATGTTAGCAAACTGAATACAGTTATGCATTAAAAAAAATCATATGCCATGATCAAGTGGGATTTATTCTGAGAATGTAAATTTGGCACAACTTTCACAAATCAATAAATGTGATTCACTACAAAAATAATGAAGGATAAAAACCACATGATCCTATCAATAGATGCAGAAAAAACATTTGATAAAATCCCGCACCCATTTATGGTAAAATCTCTCAGCAAAATCAGATTAGAGAGAACATACCTAAACATAATAGAGGCCATATATGATAAACCCATTGCCAGCGTCATATTCAGTGTGCTAAAACTACAAGTGTGCCCCTTAAGATCGGGAACAAGGCAGGGATGTCTGTTTTAAGCTCTCTTATTCATCCTAATACTGGAAGTCCTAGCCATAACAATCAAACAAGAAGAATAAATAATAGTCTTTTTTTAGATAAGAAATCTGAAGGTCAAAATATGTTGTTAACTTGCCCCTGGTCATACAACAAATGGTGAAACTTGTCTAAAACAGGATATATCTGATTTCACATATTATGTCCTTAATGAATATATAATAGTGCCTCCTAAAAGGCATTCTTTTTTCTTTTAGACAACAATTATAACTATGAATCAATTCATTTAATGGTTTGTATCATTATTAAGGTTATTTCCTGAATTGATTTTATGAATCTCAGGTTAAAATAAGATTCTAATATATTTCATTGTATCATATTTACATTGTAATTGAGTTGACTGTTTTTGTCTATTTTCCATTTCAAAAAATAATAAAAAATGGTCTTTATGTAAAGGGAATATTATGAAAACAAATAAAGTGTATATGCATCTTTAGGTCATACTTATAAGGTTGTTTCTGGCCACTATGTACATGTGAATGAGCTTCTTTGAATCTGGGTCACTTTTATGGAACACACATTTTAAGACCTCTGTAGAATAGGGATGTTAACATTTAGTTTTGCAAGTGACAAAACGGAATGTACATTAGGTTGTATACAATTCTCTGTGTTCTACATATTCTGCATATCCCATCAGTTTTTAGTGTTCCATTTTTTATTTTCAGTACTCTCATTTTAAATAGTTATTCTACAAACTGTTTTACATTAAATTTAACTTATAGAAGAGTTTAACCAATTTTGTAGTAGTTTATCTGTGTGGATGAAAACAAAAAAAAATCAATGAGCATATATAATGATGCCACAAAAGCTTAGATCAACTGAAGAGAACTCATCTTTTCTTCAGCATTATAGTTTTGTGGATTTTTTTTTCTGGAAAAAGTATCCTATCTTGATTTAAACAAATTGTGACTCTGCATCTCTATTAAAGTGAATTTTTAAAATACCTTATCTTTACTTCGAAAACACATTTATGGGAAAGATGAAACTTTGAAGTTTTTTCTTAATTTTAAGAGCATTGGCATAGTCATTAGAGCTCAATTAGTAATCATTTAATGAATTGATTATCAGTAAGATTATTTAATAAAATGACTCTCTAATAACATCATAGTTTAAAACCCAGCTACACAAACTTTTTTAATATTCTAAGCAATATACATTCCTCTAATAAGTTTACTGTATTATAATGTTTCTACTCAATACATTTTAGTTCTATGATAATGTTCTTTAGTCCTTCTTAGCCAAACATTTTAAATGAAAATGGAACTTTTTGTCCTCAAGATATAGAGTCAGTGTGTAAATCTTGGTTAATATTTTCCTTGCTTTCTAACATAATGTAAATTGTAGCTAAAGGTATGTCTTCCTCAAGAACTTGTGTCATCTTCTTTTCATTATTTCTAATTATTATCTCTGACAATTGCTAAAAGGAACTTGTACATCTCCTTGGACTATAATTTATGACAAATGCTCAATTAAGTAACTCAGGGTTTATTATTTTCAATTTCTACTTACTTTAGGACATTTTTGGATAAACATATCCAATTTAATTCATATGAAAGAACTATAAATAAAAAAACATTTTATTGTGTGTCTATGAGTTTGAATTAAGCAACATTAGCTATATAATAGCAACATTCTGAAAAATTTGAGATTTTTCAAATTCAATCTACCTTGTCCTTAATCTTTTATAAGCAATTAATTTTATAACTTTTGTCATACAGTCTATTGATTATGTTATAATTTAACTTTAAAATTAGTTGATTAAAGAGGCATTTGCCTCAGATTATTTATTCCTTTGTCTGATTAAATAAACTTTTAGTTATAATTATTTTGGCCTTAATCAATAATATGAAAAGGAAAATTAACTACAGTAATTTGCACTTGAAATCACCCTGCTTATGCTAATTATAACATGAGAAGTATAGCTGCAGTAACCACTCTTTGAAATAAACACAGCAGAAAATAAGCCACCAGCAATTTTGGGGGGGATATTGTTTCATACTGATAATCATCATCATCATCATCATCATCTCATTATAGATCATTGATTAAAATGACAGTTTTTCAATTAAAAAAAATCTCATGTAATTTTATATCATTTTAACTGTCCATCAACTTTGTAGAATTGAATGGGCTGAAATCACTCATTTTCTATTCTTGATAAACTGAGCCTCAGAATGGTTGAGTAGCTTGGATCTAAGGATATAGATATAAGAGTTAGAACCTGAAAGAAGACCTGAGCCAGTCAAATGACTATGACTACGGTTGACTATTTTACATATTCTGTCAACACAGGCATATCAACATGAGGAAATTAATTTCCTCAATATTACATAGTTAGCATGCAGCAGGTCCAGTGTGTAAGTACGGGGATATGATGTTGTGCAGAGAGGTTTCTTTCTTGTTAAATCACATAGACTATAACTTCTAGGCAAAAATATCCCCAAGTGCATATGATGTGCACTTTCCTTCCAAAGCATACTGAATGGGATATTTGCGGTTGCAGGATAAAATCTTTGAAAATTAACAGAGATTCTATTAATCACCTTTCCTTACTAGTTTTAAAAAGCAATACTGAATGGTGAAAGACTTCAAGATGGTGGAGGAGTGAATGGAAGTCACACTAACCTCCTCCCAGGACCAATTAGGAATTACAACTAAGTTCTGGAGAAATCACCTGAAACAAACAACTGAACAATAGTGAGAGAGGAGCCTTATAAACTTGGACAGACAGAGGAATCAGCTTTAGCACAACCTAACTGGTAAGGAATGTGGTAGAGATTTGAGAAAGTGGGCTGGGCACTAACAGGTGGCAGCACCAGAAGGAAATTTAAATGGCCAGTTGGATACCCCTGAGAAGAGTGGGGTCTAAACCATAGGTTGAGATGTCCAGCCTACAGCACCAGAGCTCAAAAATTACACAAATAACAGCCAGCTGTGAAAAGTGGCAGTGTTGCATTCTGCCAGAGATGGGTGGCTGGAGATGCAAAGAGCCATTTAAAGGGCCAAAGACTAAATTTTTGTTTGCAGCCACTTACTCAGGGCTCCAACAAAGGCAGGGACAAAGTGGGCTAGAGATGACTGAAGAGAAACTGAGGAAGGAGGCATTGGGGAGAGAGCTGAGAGAGTAGCCAGTGGGTTCCCGGTGCTGACTCCTTCCCCATGAGGCAGCAGCCACCTTCCTTAGGCAGACCATTCCCCTGAATGGCAGCAGCATGAAAGGACACAATAACTCCACCCCCAGTAGGGACTCTCCCCCGACCTGTAGTATCTAAGCCTGACCACTGAGTGCACAGTGATTGACTGATGAGTTCAGATTAACAACTGAAGAAGACAGACACAGACAGTGTATTCCTGGAAGTCTCAAAAAGACTACCTAAGGTCAGAAGGGGTCAACAGCTGACATCATAAGAGGCAGATCCAAAAGGAAAATCAACAATTTCCTACCACAGAAGTACACACCACAAAGTCATCAAGTCAAGACAGATCAATTTAAGAAGCAGAAGCAAAAAAGAAGAGTCTCGCACATAATGGGAAGTAACACCCTTCAGTTGAAAGGAAAGAAGGAATCCCCAGAAAGAGAACTAAATGAAATAGAGAGAAGTAAACTCTCAGATACTGAGTTCAAAACAATGGATGTAAGGAAACTCAGTGAGCTCAAAGAGAATTATGAAAAACTACTGGGAAACTAGGAAGAACTTACTGCAAACTATATCAGCGTGAAAAAGACATAGAAACAACCATTATAGGCATGAGGAAGTGAAGAATACAATTTCTGAATTGAAGAACACAGTAGAAAGAATCAAAAGCTGGCTCGATGAAGCAGAGGATCGAATCAGTGAGCAGGAGGACAAGGTAGAAAAAACTTCTGAGAAACAGCAAGAAAATTAAAAATGAATAATAAAGCATTTAGAGAAATGCAAGAGAACCTGAAACATAATAATAACCATACACTAGGGATACCAGTAGGAGAGGAAGAGGAGTAAAGGTAGAAAATCTGTTGGAAAAAGTAATGATGGAAAACTCTTCTAATTGGAGGAGAGAAAATGTTATGCAAGTCCAGGAAACACAGAGAGTCCCATTCAAGAGGAACACAACGAGGCCCACTCCAAGACACATCATCATCAAAATGGCAAATATCAAAGAAATACAGAGAATCTGAAAGGCAGCAATGGAAAAACAGGTAGTAATATACAATGGAACACCAATATGGCTAGCAACTGACTTCTCAACAAAAACACTGCAAGCCAGAAGGGAATGGCAATAAATATTCCAAGGAATGAAAAGTAAAAGCCTGCAACCAAGACTGCTCTCATTTAAAACAGAAGGTGAAAAAAGAAGTTTCCCAGACAAAATAAAACTAAAAGGATACACCTCCAGCAAACCAGCACTGCAAGATATGCTAAAAGGACTACTTTAAGAAGATGAAGAAAAAGAGTGAGAGACAGAAGAACATAGATACAAAAGGAAAAAAATGAATAAGTACATATCAATAATAATTTTAAATGTAAATGGATTAAGTGCTACAATGGAAAGACATAGGGTAGCTGAATGGATAAGAAAATACATGTTGCCTACAAGAGAACCCCCTCAGAACAAAAGACCTACACAGATGGAAACTAAAAGGATGGGAAAAAAAATATTTCACAAATGGACAGAAAAAAGAGCAGGGGTAGCAACACTTATATCAGACAAAATAGATTTCAAAACAAAGGTCATCAAAAGAGACCCAGCAGGACACTTTATAATGTTCAAAGGAAGAATACAACTAGAAGACATAAATATTGTAAACCTATATGCAACCAGTATAGGAGCCCCCAAATATAGAAGGAAAGTATTGAAGGACTTCAAGAAAGATATAGACAGTAACACACTGATATGAGGGGATTTTAACACGTCACTGTCAAAAATGTATAGATCTTCCAAACAAAACATTAACAAGGATATGGTGGAATGGAACCGAGCAATAAATCAAATGGACCTAACTGAATTATATAGAACCTTTCATCCCGAAGAAGCAAAATACACATTTTTTTAAATGCACATGGAATATTTTCAAAGATAGATGACATGATAAGACACAAAACAAGCCTCAACACATTGAGGAAAATAGAAATCATGACAAGCATTTTTTTGGACCACAAGGGCTTGAAACGAGAAACCAACCTCAAGGGAAAAACCTGAAAACATTCAAACTCATGGAGACTGAATAGCACACTGTTAAACAATGAATGGGTCAATAATGAGATGAGAAGAAATCAAAAAGTTTCTGGAAACAAATGAAAATGAACACACAGCAGTCCAAAACCCAAGGGACACAGTGAAGGCAGTCCTGAGAGGGAAGTTCATAGCCACACAGGCTTACCTAAAAAAGATAGAAACATTCAAATAAATAACCTAACCCTCCAGCTTCAGGAATTGGAAAAACAACAACAAACAAAGTCCAGAGCGAGTAGAAGAAAGAAAATAATCAAAATCAGAGAAGCATTGAATGACATAGAGATTAAAAGAACAATTCAAAGGATCAACCATGCAGGAACTGGTTCTTTGAAAAGATAAACAAAATTGACAAGCCTTTACGCAGGCTCATGAAGAAAAAAAAAGGGATAGGACCCAAATAAATAATATCAGAAATGAAAGAGGAGAAATTACAACTGATACCACAGAAATACAAAGAATTTTAAGAAATTACTATGAACCATTATATGCCAAGAAATTTGAAAACCTTGAAGAAATGGACAAATTTCTAGAAAATTATAACCTTTCAACACTGAATGAAGAAGCAGAAAGCCTGAACAGACCGATAACAGTGGGTGAAATAGAAGCAGTAATCAAAGAGCTCCCAGCACACAAAAGCCCTGGACCTGATGGTTTCACAGGAGAATTTTAAAAAAACATGCAAGGTAGAGCTAACCCCCGTCTATCTCACACTATTCCAAAAAATTCAAGAAGAGGGGACCCTCCTAAACTCTTTTTAATGACGCTAGCATCATCCTAATCCCAAAACCAGATAAAGACACAACTAAGAAAGAAAACTACAGGCCAATGTCACCGATGAACACTGATGCTAAAATCCTCAACAAAATATTGGCAACCAAAATCCAGCAGTACATTAAAAAGATCATCCACGATGATCAAGTGGGATTGTTCCAAGGGATGCAAGGATGGTTCAATATTCACAAATCAATAAATGTGATACATCACATAAACAAAAAGGAGAAAAATCACATGATCATATATAGATGTGGAAAAAGTATTTGATAAGTTACAGCACACATTTATAATGAAAACACTTAGCAAAGTGGGAATAAATGGAGCACACCTCAACATAATAAAGGCCATATATGAAAAATCTACAGCCAACATCATATTCAATGGGCAAAAACTAAAAGCTTCCTCACTAAGATCGGGAGCAAGACAAGATTGTCTGCGTTCACTGCTTCTATTCGACATAGTATTGGAAGTCCTAACCACAGTGATCGGATGAGAAAAATAAATAAAAAGTATCCAAATTAGAAAGAAGGAAGTAAAACTGTAATTGTTTGCAGATGACATGACAGTGAACATAGAAAACCCTATAGGCTCCACTAAAAAACTACTCGACCTAATAAGTGAATTTTGCAAAACAGCAGGATACAAAGTCAATATTCAGAAATCAAAGGCTTTTTTGTACACCAACAATGAAATATCAGAATCAGAAATCAGGAAAAAAAATCCCATTTGCTATAGCAACAAGAAAAAATAAAGTTCCTAGGAAAAAACTTAACCAAGGTTGTAAAAGACCTATATGCAGGAAGCTATACAACACAGAAGAAAGAAAATAAGGGAGACACAAATAAATGGAAGCATATACTGTGTTCATGGATTGGAAGAATTAACGTCATCGAAATGCCCATACTATCCAAAGCAATTTATAGATTCAATGCAGTCCATATTAAAATATAAATGACATATTTCACAGGTATAGAACAAATATTTCATAAATTTATATGGAACTATAAACAACCTTAAATAGCTGCAGCAATTCTGAAAAAGAAGAACAAAAACGGAGGGATCACACTACCTGACATGAAACTATATTACAAGGCCACTGTAATCAAAACAGTCTGGTACTGGCATAAGAACAGACACATAGATCAATGAAACAGAATAGAGAACCCAGAAATAAACCTATGTCTCTATGGTTAATTAGTATTTGACAAAGGGGACAGAAGGATAAATAGGAGTGGAAATAACCTCTTCAACAAATGGTGTTGGAAAAGCTGGACAGCTACATGCAAGAAATTGAAATTTGACCACCAGCTTACAACATACACAAAAATAAACTCGAGGTGGATAAAAGACTTAGATATAAGTCGCAACACCATAAAAAGTCCTAGAGGAGAACATTGGCAGGAAAGTGTCAGATATTCCATGCAGCACTATCTTCACTAATATGTCCTCTAGAGCAAGGGACATAAAGGAAAGAATAAACAAGTGGGACCTCATCAAAAGAAGAAGCTTCTGCATGGCTAAAGAAAACTTCAGCAAAATGAAAAGGGAACTAACCATATGGGGAAATATATTTGCCAATGATACCTCAGACAGGGGTTTGATCTCCAAAATATATAAAGAACTGACATCACTCCACTCCTGGAAGACAAAGAATCCAATTAAAAATGGGGGAAGGACTTGAACAGACACTTCTCCAAGGAGGACATAAACAGAGCCGAGAGACATATGAAAGGATGCTCAGCATCACTAGCCATCAGAGAAATGCAAATTGAAACCTCAATGAGATACCACTTCACACCTGTTAGAATGGCCATCATAAGCGAATCAACAAAGAAGTGCTGGTGAGGTTGGGAACCCTAGTAAACCTTACTGGGCATGCAGACTGGCCCAGCCACTGTGGAAAACAGTTTGGAATTTCCTTAAAAAGCTAAAAATGAAACTGCTGCCACTGCTGGGATTATACCCTAAGAATCTCAGAACACCAATTCAAAAGAACCTTTGCACCCCAATGTTATAGCAGCACAATATACAATAGCCAAGTGTTGAATGCCACCTAAGTGCCAATCAATAAAATGAGTGGGTCAAAAAACTGTGGTACATTTACACAACGGCATGCTATGTAGCTGCTGCCCTCCACAACAGCATGGATGGAACTGATGAGCATTATGTTAAGTGAAATAACCCAGGTGGTTAAAGACAAATACCATATGATCTCACCTATAAGTAGAACCTCATCAACAAAATAAACAAGCAAGGAAAATATAACCAGCAGCACTGAAGGAAAAAACATACTGTCATGACAAGAGGGAAGGAAGGAGGGGGATAATGGGGAGAAAAAGGAGAAGGGTCAAATCAAGCAACATGTATAAAGGACCCATGGACAAATCCAAAATGGGAAAGGATTGAAGGTGGGAGATGGGGGTGGGTGAAACACGGGAAAGTGGTGGGGGGGAAATGGAGACAAATATTTTGAACAATAAAAATTTAAAAAATAAAAAAAATAATACTGAATGATGAAAACAGAAAAAAAAAAAACTGTAGGTAATGCAAAGGAATTAGAATTCATTGCCAAAAATGATATGTAGGGTATATTATACTGCTGTTGGATCATTCCAGTTTCTTTCTTATTGGATTATCACTGGATAGACTGATCTGGAGAAATGATCTTCAGAAGACAAACAATGGTTTATAAAATAAGCAACTTATGGCCTTATATTTTTTCATAGGGATAGGAGGATTTACATGGAGCTAAAGAAAAATATCACTGATATTCTGTCACAGGAATCCAGGGAAGCTGATAAATGAGGAAATAGTATAATCCAAGGCTTTACCGAAGTGGAAACAGACATAATTGCCCATTTCATGGTAGCTCAGGACTTTCAAGTCATTCATAGACTTTGCTAAAAAAAAACTTACATACCTTTTTATCCTTAAGAAAACAAAGCAAGTAGTTATTTAAATGTGTTACTCCTTGTGAAGTGGTGGTGGCAACTATGAGTTAACATTTTTTAAAAATGATTTTTACAAGAGGGCACTAAAGAAAACAAATCAAGTCCTAAAAAAGTGTCTTCACTGCATCTATGAGTCTGTTTCTGTTTGATCATTTAGATTCTACATAGAAGTAAAATCACATTGTAGTTGTCTTTCTCTGTCTAACTTATTTCACTTATTACAATATACTGTAGGTTCATCTGTGTTGTTGCAAGTGATATGATTTCATTCTTTTTATTGGCTAGTACTCTGTTGTATGTGTATATATGTTTCTGTATAATATTTATATGTAACATCTCTTTTATCTAATTGTCTGCCTATGGACACCTAGGTTGCATCCATATCTTGGTTATTACTGCAGTGCACATAAAGGTACTCATATTTTTTCAAGTTGGTATTTTTATTTTCTTCTAATAAATACCCAGAAGTAGAGTGGATATTTGGTAGTTATCTTTTTAGCTTTGGGTCCTATTGTTACCATCCAACCAAAAGGAGTCCTGTGCCCCTTGCCCATAAACTCTGAAGATAGAGGGTTTGTTGAAAAGGAAAGGTTGTTTTTTTTTTTAATTTAAAAAGGCTGTAAAATTTTAGAAAAATAATAGACTTCTGCTTCAAAGCTTAATCCTTTAAAACACCTAAAGACAAATAACCCCTACAGCCTTTGCCAGCTAAGTTCAAGGATGTCCTTGGAATCCCATCTCCCATTTAAAAATAGCACCCTTTAGAAAATACAGATAGCATGCTGGTTCCTTGCTGATCTAGACTTCTTTTGGATTCTGTGTGACCTGGCATTCTTATGGCACGCTGCCCTTACCTCTGGCCACAACCCGCCCACTTCTTGTGCAGGTGAGGCTTGTCAGAACACATGATCTCCAGGTCCTGTTGGCCTGGGAATGCTCTAGCCCCCGACCCCCTTTTGGGCTTGTGAGGGGAAAAAAAGAATTTGAGTTCCTGGGCACCCTCCATTTTAAATATTTCCCCCTAAATCCTATGCACTGTGGAAGTATACAGATTATCATCCAATTTGGCCAATGTCCACTGTGCACATCAGCCCTCACTGTGTCTCTGCCTCTCCTTCCACCGCCATGATCCAGAGGCAGGTTGGAGGATTTTCTACCATGCAGGATTACACCATCTCTGCTCAGGGTGGAGCACACCTTTTTAACCTTTTACACATGTGTTGTGACCTTTTTAAGCCCTTTGAAGGCTCTGTGCAAAACTATGTCACAAGCTGCATAAGCCCCAACTCTGGTTTCAATCCTAGGCCACCTTCTATAATTCCCAAACCCTCTCTGGTGTCACTCCCTTCTTCAGGGAAGGTAGGCTCTTTGGTCAGCTGCTGCTTTAATCCACATCCTTGGGGTTTCCTCTCACCCCTCCCTTCTCCAGGGAAATGCAACCTCTCCTGCTAGATCTATTCTCATGCCCCCCAGCAATCTGGCCAGATACCCCTGTTATACTATAGTAGTTCTATTTTTAGTTTTTGATGATCCTTCATACTGTCTGCATAGTGACTGCACCAAATTACTGTCCTACCAACAGTGCACCAAAATTTCTTTTTCTCCACAACCTCTCCAATACTTGTTTTTTGTCTTTTTGCTAATAGCCATCCTGACAGATATGAAGTGATATCTATTTTGGTTTTTATTTGCATTTCCTTGATGATTAATGATGTTGAGCATTTTTCTTTTAGCCATCTGCATGACCTCTTTGAAGAAATATCTGTTTGGGTCCTCTGCCCATTTTTTAAATGAATTATTTGCTTGTCTTATGTTGATTTGTATGACTTCTTTATATATTTTGGATATTAATAATCTCTTATGGGTATATCATTTGCAAAATTATTATCCCATTCACCTGTATTTTAATTTTGTTGGTGGTTTTCTTTGCTGTGTAAATGCTTTTCAGCATGGCATAATCTCAATTGTTTATTTTCATATTTTTGCTTTAGGGAACTGATGGGGTTTGGGTTGTGGGGAAGGGTGAAAAGATATGAAGGGGAATAACAAGTACAAATTTCCAGTTATAAAATAAATAAGTCTTGGGGATATAATATATAACATAGGAAATATAGTCAATAATATCACAATGATAATTTATAGGATGACAAATTACTAGGCTTGTGATAATCACATTTTAAGGTATATAAATATCAAATCACTGTGTTGTTTACCTTAAACCAATATAATGTATGTTAACTATACTTTAATAATAAGTAAGTATTGTAAGTAAATAAATAAATAAGCAAGCAATCAAAGGGGCTCAGTAAGGAAGAGGTGATGATTAAATTTCTTTCATGTGTGAAGCCTGGTAGCTATCTGAACCAACTACACTGTGGAGTTTAGACCTCATTGGCACCAAACACAGAGACTCATATAGTCCGAATTCTCCTGATATGTTCTCTGTTGGCCTGCCACCCTCCTAAGTTACTTAATGCACATTCCAAGGAATAAGTTCAAAATAGTTTTTGAACAGAGTCCCAACATATTCCTTACAAACCCTAAAATGGGATTGAAAAGCATTAAACAGGGTTGAATTGTCAATAAAAGGTATGTGAAAACATCACCATAAAAATGATCTGTTCAAACAGGAATTCTTGATGAGGCAGTGAATAATTTAGGCAAACACCTGAGGTTATTTTTCTGGGCTTTTAAGGATATAAAAGCCACTAGGAAGTTACTCAAGATATCAAGACTATTTCATACAGTAACTAAGAAATCAAGAATTTAATCTCAGTTGTGTTTTTATACATTAACAATGAACAAACAAAGTGAGATTTAAAATTAAATTTACAATAGTATCTTAAATAATAAAATACCTAGGAAGCAAGAGACTTCTATACTAAAAACAGCAAAATATTACTGAAAGAAAATTAAAGAAGACAGAAAAATGGTAAGACCTCACATTCACAAATTAGAAGGCTTAATATTGTTAAAATGTCCACAATACACAAAATGTTCTATACGTTTAATGCAATCCCTATCAAAATTCCAACGACATTTTTGCAGAAATAGAAAAAAATCCTACAACTCATATGAATCTCAGATGACCCCATGTAGCCAAAACACTCGTGGACAAGAAAAACAAAGCTGGAAGTCTCACATTTTCTAATTTCAAAACACTTTACAAAGCTACATTAATAGGAACAGTTTGGTACTTTCATAAAGACATATAGACCATTGGAAAAGAATAGAAAGCTCAGTAATAATTGCTCCCATGAATGATCAAGCTCTTTCACAAGAGTGCCAACATTACTCAATGGGAAAAGGACAGTTCCTTCAAGAAACAGTGTCCAGAAAACTAAGTATCTACATTAAAAATAATGAAGTTGGACCTCTATCTTATGTTATATACAAACATTAACTCAAAATGGGTTAAATATCTAAACATAATTATGAAACTCATAGAAGAAAGCTTAGGGGGAAAAACTTTATAACATTGGTTGACAATTATTTTTTGTTATGACACCAAAAGCTCAGAAAACAAAAGCAAAAAAAAAAAAAAAACACCCACAAATAAAACTACAGCAAAGGAAATAATAAGCCAAGTGAAAAGGCCTATGGAATGGGAGAAAATATTTGCAGATATATGTATCTGATAAGTGATTACTATCCAAAATATATAAACTACAACTCAACCACAAAGATATTTAATTTAAAAATTTGCAAAGGACTAGAATAGGCATTTCTACAATGATGCATAAATGACCAAAAAGCATATGAAAAGATGCATCAACATCAACAACCAGGAAAATGCAAATCAAGACCACAGTAGGATATCACCTCACACCTGTGAGTATGATTTCTATCAGGACAAAAAAAAAAAAAAAAAGAAAATAACATGTTGGTAAGAATGCAGAGAAATTAGAACACTTACACACTATTGGTGAAAATATAGAATGGTACAATTACTATGGAAAATGTTATGGAAGTTCCTCAAAAAATTAAAATTGGAATTAGCATTTGATCCAGCTATCCCAACTTTGGATGTATATTTAAAAACTGAATAGAGGATATCAAAGAAATATTTGCACCACCCTGTCGATTGTAATATTATTTATAGTAGATAAAGATGGCAGCAACCTAAATATCAACAGATGAATGGGCATATAACATCCTAAATTACACCTTTGATAATATAATAGCTTTGATAAATAAAAAAATAGATTAATAGTACTCTATTCTGAGAGTTTTGAGGACCTTTTATGTTTCATCAACTGAAAAAAATGTTAGAGGTTATAAAGGGTATAAATGGATGATTTTGCACCTTCATATATTAAAAATAATTTTGAATTTATTTATCTTAGATCCTTCCATTTCCAACAAAATCAAATCCTTTCTGTCAATGGAGCCAGTGGAGTATTTACCTTAGTTTTATCATAATATAGAATGGTAGGTTTTTGGGTCAAGGATGTTGTGTGATTTAAGAAAGCAGAGCCAGTTGAGCTGATGGACCTGGTGGTGACTTAGACACAAACTAAACACCACCCTAGATTAAAGAAGGAATAAATCTACATTTATTTTATTCAGATGATTATCCTGGGGCATTATATATAACTGGCAATGATGTATCATACCTCAACATTCTACATTGGTGATAAGTTGAATGGTTACTGTTAGAAGAGTATGACATTATTCAGTCAGTCTCATTGATCCACACAAATAGTATAATAATCAAATGTATTAGTCTGTCATATAATTAAGATAATAATTCATTGCAATTTTACTCAAATTTAAGGTGTGGTCTGATATGCAGAATATGAATTACAAATATAGGAAGAGAAAATATGTATTCATTAAATATGACACAAAGCGATTGCGAATTTTTAGAGATAGCCCACATAACTTCCTTTCACATATACTTATCTATATCTAACAAATGTCAAAATTATTTTTTTGTAGTTTTTGGGAAATGAGTGTGTTATATATGTGTGTATGTGTATGTGTGTGTGTGTGTGTTTATAGTTTGACCAGGTAATTTCTGTAACTAATAAACATCTGTGGCCTACATAATAGTGGAAAGAATGTTAAAATATTGTTACTTCTTAATTTTATTCATTATACTTTACAATAAATTTAAAGTTTTTTTTCAATAATCCTCCAGGCATTTTAGACTGTTATAGCACTCCAGGGAGTTTCAGCTGTGTAAATATCTGGCAGATGGGCGTAAGCAGCCAGATAGAGCATTAAAAATTTTAATAGATTTTTTTCAACAAACATTTTCTTGTGTAAAATATTGAGACATGTCTAAATCATGTAGATTCAGAAAAATCCTTAGAAAATTCAGATATTAAATCATTCATTACTCAGTGGAAGACAAAGAAACCAAGCTTTTCTTAATATAGATCAGTACATCATATACAGTATATCAATATTTTCATGTTTAACATCCATATACTGTTTGCAAATGTCCATGAAGCTATTCAACAGTTTGATATACAGTGTTCTTTGTATCTCTCCTGTATCTCTCAGTCTCTGTCATTTTCACCTGAAGTATTAAATTAAATCATTTAAGTGACTAGACTTTTGTGTAGAAGAACTTTACTTAGGAAGATGATATTTATCTGTTTGATCAAGTTAATACTGTACTTAGAGTTATTTTTATAATATAAAGTAAAATAACTTTAATTTATAGAACATAACCTGAAAAAAGAAAACTATGTTAGTCTACTCAGTGTGCCATAACAGGTACCACAGACTGTATGGCTTAAATGACAGAAATTTGGTTTCTTACAGTTTGAGAGGCTAGAAGTTCAAGATCAAGGTACAGACAAGTTTGGTTTCTGGTAAGACCTTTCTTTTTGGTTTTCAGACGGTACTTTTATTCTCTTTGACCTCATACAGTCTTTTCTTTTTTTTTTTTAATTAATTTATTTATTTTTCCAAATACATTTGTCTTGCTTTCTCCCCACTGCTTTCCCCTGCCCTCTCCTCCCTCTACCTCCCTCAGTCCTTCCCCACTTTGGCTTTGTCCATGAGTCCTTGCTATACATTCCTTGACTTCCCTTCCTCCCCGACCCCACCTCTCCCTCCTGCCCTTTTGTCTCTGTTGGTTTCTTTTTCTTTCAGTGTTGCTGGTCTTATTTCCCTTGCACCTTTGTTTTGTTGGTTAGGTTCCCTTTTCTTTTTCTCCCTTTTAGCACAAGGAAAGGGGGGGGGTATGTCAGTTGATGTATCTATCGATTATTTCTGATGTAATTTTTTTTTTTACTATTTCTTGACATTTACAGTAAGAAAATTTATTAGCCATCACTGGTTTGGTATAAATGTGTTTGCATGACTGCTGGGACTTTAAAATCATCACCTTTGCCAGGCAAGTGAAGGTGTAATAAATAATGGATTTTAAGCCATCCATGTACTACCAAATCATTAAACATTTATCACATAGGGACAATAGCATTTTAAGCAACAGTTATCCTTGAAAAACAAATATCATTTTAAGGGTTAAATGAAAACCATTTAGTCTAAGCTTTAATAATTTTTTTAATGGCTCAGTATAGAACATAAATATTTATTTTTATTTTTACTTTTAGTTGAATGTAAAATATATGTAAAGAGCTCTTTTATAATAATTTTCTCTCAAGGAACAACCATTCTATGCTCTTTTGTTAAAAAATATGCAAAAATATAAACTAAAATGTTTCTTGAAAAAAATTATTGTTAAAACATTTCAAAATTAGGAATGACAAAAGAAAGGTTCTTTAGGAATCAAATGGTATTCTTTTTAAGTCTTTAATGGATCAGTCAATTATGGTTACAATTAAGTCATTTATCTTTGAATTAAGGAAACAAATATAAAGTCAAAACCAACCAAATTCCTTGAGCAATCTAGTCACTTTTGTCCCCATTACTTACTACTTTAAAATAGTTTCCATAGAAGGTGCTCAGGCAAGCTTGGTCTTTGTGTATCCAGTGCTTTAAAAAAAAAAAAAAAAGGAAATAATTTAAAATAAAGACAGTTTGGAGGATGCCTATTAGCTTTGTTAAGGATTTATCAAAGGAAATACTCTTTGATTCAAAGGAAAAAAGAGAAGTAGGTGTGAACTAGTTATTTATTTTCTTCTGGACACAGAACAATGAAGAAGGGGAGCTAGTGCTGCCCTATAACAAGTCTCTTTCTGCAAATCAACCTACAAGCAAGTCTGCACTTAGACCATGTTCTTGGCTTGAAGGCTCGGTCACAGCATGCTATGAGAAGGAAGAATTTAGTGGGGTGACATTGATTAATAAAATTATACAGGTTTTAGGTGTACAATTCTATGATATATTATCTGTATATTGAATTGTGTGTTCACCACCCCAAGTCAGTTTTCTTCCATTACTTTTATTCCCCCTTAACTCTCTTCTAATTCCTTCCACCCCACTTCACCTCTGGTAATCACCATACTGTCTCTGATGATTTTTCGTTGATGTTTTTACTTATAAGGATGCTATTCCTATCAGATTATAGTCCTACTCTTGTGAACTCATCTAACCTTAATTGCCTCCTTAAAAACCCTGTCTCAAAATAGAGTCACATTCAGGATTAGGATTTTAACACAGGAATTTATAGGGACAAAATTCAGTTTATAACAGAATCTAACTCCCAGTTTTAGTATGAAAAGTGACAAGGAGTGGGGAGAAAACATGTGTTGTGTTGTTATGGAAAAAAAGACCATTTTTATTAAATGAACTGTATGTACTTCATAGTCTAAAAATATAAAGCAAAGTTGGTTTTCTTTTCTCCCATAATTTCTACAAATTCTCTCTCAATATTAGTTTATAGACAACCTGTATAAAACACAGGTACATTGAGTCATGTTATTTTAGTCAAAAGAATGGTCCCATTTAAGAACTTAAGGCTTATAGCACAGTTAAATAATCAAAATTCTGAATTACTTATAAATTAAAGCTTTCCCCTATTCCACTATATCTTTATTTCCATTGGCTGTTTGGCTTCTTTGCCTCTCCATTTAGTCCATTTCTTTTTTGAAAACTTCAGGAAATAAAAATTTACAATAAGACTCCTTGAAACTCCTCTAACTGCTTAAGGTGAAGAGGACTCTCACATAAGCCTCCACAAACCACCTTTGTCGAAGATATATAAGGACATTTGCTGTTTAATTTTCTTTCTATTGACCACTCCAGCTGCTGATATAGACTAAGGGTAGTGATCACTAATACTGGGAGGAATTCTTAAATTTTAGCAGATCTCTAGTGGCTTTGAAACTTTCTTCAGGATATGGGGGTTTCTGATACCTGTACCATGATCTTAGCCCTTATGACATTTTATTGTAGTGTTACATAAACATTTTTGATAAATTTAAGTGTGGTATAATAAAGAGTAACTTCTTCCCATGATCTGTGTACATTAGAAATGACATTTTAAAGCCCTGGCTGGGTAGCTTAGTTGGTTAGACCATTATCTGGACATGACAAGGTTGTGAGTTCAATTTCCAGTCAGAGCACATATAAAAAACAACCAATGAAGTCATAAATAAGTGAAAGAACAAGGCTATGTTTCTCTCTCTTTCTCTCTCTCTCCCCTCCCCCCCAAATCAATAAAAAATGGCATGTTATGGCTTAAGATTCACCTTCAGATATATTTTATGTGCTATTCTGATGCTTACAAATTTAGATATTGGCAATGTGTTCATATGCCTTCTAGAAAATATCAGGTGTCTACTGTAATGCATTTCGCTTTTTTGGCATAGGAAAAGTATTGAATGCACAGTGGAATTAAAGAGCTTTAATGTTGTCACCCTTATAACAAAGGGCAATACCATTAACTTAGAAAAAACACTAGATGGAAAAACCAAATCAATATCTTCCGTTATACTTTTTTATATCTGTAAAGCTTTTCACACACAAAATCAGGCTATATTGTGGTGTATTGATTTTAAAGAGGTTGCAGCTTTTTTTCAGCTCTATATCCACACCACTTTCTCATTTTCCCCACTAAAAAAAAATAAACAATTCAATTAGAAAATGAGCAAAGCATCTAAAGAGACATTTCTCAAAAGAAAACATATAGATGGTCAATAAATATATGAAAAGATGCTCAACATCACTAATCATCAGAGAAATAAAAATTAAAACCACAATGAGATATTATCTCATACCTGTCAGAATGGCTACTATCAATAAATCAACAAACAAGTGCTGGCAAAGATGGGTAGAAAAAGGAATCCTCATGCACTTTTGGTCAGAATATGGACTGGTGTAGCCACTGTGGAAAACATTATAGAGTTATTTCAAAATAGCCAAAATTTGGAAGCAACCCAAGTGTCCATTGGTAGATGAGTGGATAAAATAGCTGTGGGATATTTACACCATGAAATACTACTCAGTTGTTAAAGGGAAGGAAATCTTACTTTTGCCACAGCATGGATGGACCTGGAGAGTATGCTAAGTGAAATAAGCCAGTCACTTATGCATTGAATCTTATGAATTAACAAAATAGAAACAGACTCATAGCTTTCAGAGGGAAAGGGGTAGGGGGGACGGTTGAAAAAGTTGAAGGGATTAAGCAAAAAAAAAAAAAAAAAAAAAAACAACCTCATAGACAGACAACAGTATCGTCATTACCAGAGGGACATGGACAACAATATGGGGATTGGCTTTGGGTGGAGAGAGGTTGGGGTTGGAGGTGGAAAAAAGGAGAAAAAAAGTGGGAACAACAATAACAGCATAAACCATAAAAATAAAACTGTAGAAACAAAAAAAGAAACAAACAAAAAAAGAAACCAGGAAAACAATATGAATTAAATGGTATTACCAGTAAAGGAAAAAAATACATAAAAAACCCAAATAGGAATTCTGGAGGTAAAAAGTGACATAACTAAAATTAGGATTTTAGGAGTACTTGGAATCCCTTGAGATACAGGCAAAATTCAATCTTAAAACTGAAAACCATGTAACTATATATGTTTGGCTTCCTAAATTTGGCATCTGGATTCTGGGAACCTCAGAAATAAATATATGACCTTAGTACTGAAAAGTGAGTCTTTAATACTTAATATGAATATTTAATTTTTATCCTCTAGGACTTTACATTGAAGGTATGTAAGAGACAAAGGAAACAATCTGAAGGGTAGGAAAGAGGGTTGGATAAAAAAACAGTGATGGTAACGTATTATGTCTCTTACAATTCACACCATGGTGCCATGCAAATGCTAGGGCTTTAAAAATATGCATTACTTATTCCCTTAGCATATACTATCTGTCCTCCTTCCTAATTATTTTATCTGAGATTTTCTATAGTATGCTTTCAAGTTTAATTATAAAATCCACTATTATATTAGCCAGTGTATAACAATCAAATGTATATGCACTGTAAAGTACGATAATTATTTCACCACTAAACAATGTTCATATTCAATACAATGTTTTTTTCCCTCTCTTCCCTATCTACCTCCCTTTTTGTTTTTAAGTTTTCACTATCTAATATTCTTCACTGGAATTAATGGAACTGAAATATATATATATATTCTATATATACATTCTATATCTATATATATGTATATATACATATATTCTAATGTATAATTTCCTTTGCTTAAGAGAGAGTCAAAGTGCTAATCTTAGCAGCGTCACAGTGAATTATTAACTTGAGTTCCCACAAAGGAAAATTAAACTGATAGCTTTTTAATTTAGTGTGTGGGTGTACAAAAACTTATTATTTTTAAAATCATAGTCCTATTTTATCTTTTACAAGATTTCTGAGACATCTTTAAATTCTGAAAAATAAAATCCTGAACTTGGTAAAATCTCTAAGTAAAAGTCATTCTTTGAAACCTTATCTGTATTGGTGTCAACAGAGATAATGTTCAAATTTTCATGACACTGTAAAACAAAATCCCACAACTTAGCTTTAAGACTTGACAGTAGGAAGCTTTTTAACCTGGAAACAGCAGTTTTCTGTGGTAATATTTAGAATTATTATACTGAGGCAACACTCTTTAGTAAAATTAGTGTTTGAATTTTCTGCGACCTTTTTTGTCCCATATCTACCTACTAGCATAATAGATAATGCTAGTACCCTGAAGAAGTGGGTGTGCATGGAAGAGTGAGAGTGAGTGAAAGAGAGAGAGGAGGGTGGTTGTGAAGAGAGCATGGTAATGTGTACATGCATTACAGCATAAGTATGGAGAAGCGGAGAAAAATATAAAAGCAAATGATTGGAGTTTGTTTAAATTTACTTTGTAGAAATCATTTTTTATTTTATTCAATTGTATCCTATTAAAATATATCTATATATAATTACTAGTACAATGAAGAAATATTTTTTAGAATATGTTTGATTGTTTTAACAATGCATGGACATTGAGAGAAGTGACGCATTGATGTCACATACAAAAAGAACACGGAGATGAAAACCACAGTGGGTATCAACAGACTCAAACAGGTTGAACAAAGAAACCTGTGGGAGAAATCATTCTTATCTCCATTATTCAGTGTGATTTTTGTTTTTTCACCAAAAGACAGAAACATTTTCCATTTGTTGGTATTGTTCAGTGGTGTGAAATAAAAAGGCAACAGTTTATTCCCAAAGCTCTTCTTCTAAGACTCAGATTCTCTATTTTGATTCCAAATGAGAAGATGTATAACCAAAACATCTCAGCATTGAGTCAACTGATAAAGCCAAGTAGATATCCGATTCTCAGTTTTTGTTCTGGTGTTTTTCATTAAAATACTCGTTAAAGAGAATGATCTTCACTATTGTTGGTGGACCTCAATTCATAAATGAAAGTATTAACTCCTTGATAGCACCTATATCCTAGTATGGAAAAGGTGATCAACTGTATAAGTCACATGATTCAAAGTTTAATCTCCAGTAAATGGGTACGGATTAATAGCAGAAGAAAAAGATAAATGATATGGATTGTATTGAAAACAAGTTTTCCCTTAAATTTTTAAAGTATCTTAAAGGCCAATTGCACATTTCAAGAGTGTGAATCATCAGACTGTTTAAATAATCAGCTTTTTAAACAGAAAAGAGGAATGTCAAGAGGAAAGTGAGCACCATTCTGTGATCCAGAAATGACTCTTCTTGTTTTTATTGTTTAGGCAGTGACAAAATCTTAAAAGCCTCACTAAACATTATAAATGCAATAATGTTACAATAAAAGATATGTTCTATGACAAACTAAGATATTAAAGGGTCCTGATTTTTTCTTTACTATTTTCCTGATTCATATGCCTTAAGATATGTGAGATCATGTGTTCAAGGGATTTTAGTTTTCAGCAGTGTTGCCAAACGAACAGATTTCACTCCTCTCAAATAAAAGCCTCAGATTTACTACCGACTCCTCTTGCACCATCTGCAGTTTTCTGAGGTTTCCATGGCAGTAGAGTCTGCTAATCCTTAACTCTTCCAAAGCTCTCTGTCCTCTGTTTTCTCTGACCCAGATTCTCTCTGGTTTTCTTCTGCCCTCTGTGGCTGCCCTGTATTAAGATTTGCTACATGCATCTCTTTTTCAACCAAACTTTCAAAGTTTTATTCAATGCATACTATATTTCTTCTCATTCTTCCAACTCTGTTTTCATACATGGTCTTTACTCCTTTTAAGCTCTTGATGTTTTATTTGTTTATTAATTGTTTTAATTTTTTACTTTATATACCAAATATTCATTATGTGTTGCACTGTGCTTAGAGATACAGGAGTGCACAGTGGCAGCAAACCCCCCTGCCCACAGAGGTTAAATTTAAGCAGTGAACACAGATAAGAAAAGGATAAACATCAGGTATGGGAAGACATGTAAAAAGAGATAAGGAAAATTTAGGTGATAGAAAGTCTCAAGTAATGTGTTGCCTTCTTATAAGGTGGTTAGAGAAGACATATATGAGAAATTAACATTTCAGCAGTGACCTAAAAAAGAGGTAAATGAATGATCTGGATGATATTTTCAGGAAAAGATTCCAAACAGAAGAGTATGTGTAAGACACCTGATGTGGCAATATGCATGGTTGTGCAGGAACATCAGGCAAGACAATGTGGACTTGATAAGGAAAATATTTGGGGAATAGTAGTAGATGAGAGAGACATAATTTTAGGCGATGTTTTAGACCATTATGAAACTGGATTTTGTTCAGTGTGATATGGGGAATCCATGACAAGCTTTGAAGAGAGGGGTAATATGATCTGATTTTTCAATGAAAGAATTCTTCAGGTGGCTCTATGGAGTTTAGAGTACAGGTTTGCAAGTGTCTAAGCAGATAACCAAATAAAAAGCTATTATAATAGTCAAAATAAGCCAGGGATTATACCGTAAGATTCCCAAAACACGATTCAAAAGAACCTATGTGTTTTTGAATCTTTTTGGGAACCGTCCTGCCTGGTTTTAGGGACTGTAGCCTCGCTGACAGGCAAGAGGGCCCCAAGGCTGGAAATAATCAAGGAGACCTTGGGAAAACAGGTCACTGAGGAGATAAAACCTGTCCCCTTGGCAGGGGCGCAGACCCTGCTTCCCTCACATCCCCCTGCTTGGCCCTGGGATGGTCGGTTATTGATGACAGGTAAGTTCTCTCGTCAGGAGAGATGACCTAAGACAGACATCTGTCGGTATGGGCAGCAGACAAGGACTTGGGGGACATGGAGAAAGGGAAAAAAGGCCCGCACCCCTCAGCTCAGCTTGGGGAAGGCTGGAGTCCTCATTCTATCTGAGAAAAGTCTCCTTATGGCTTGGTGGCTCTGCACCTCTGCCCCGCCTGCCTGGCTCAGGCTTGAAATAATACTAAAGGCAGGTACAGCACTAAACTGGATCTGCCGGTTCTCAGGGACAATCAGGCCTAGAAGTAGGTCCCTATCAGTGTGCTTTTTTTCTTCCCTCAAAAGTTATGATAACTGGTTTATACTAGGAAGGGGATTTACATTATTCATAGATACTGACCTGAGGCAGATACTGACCTGTGTTCCTCCAATTGTTATCTATGATCTCTATTTGTTTTCTGTAAACATAGCCTTTTGACATTGATTGATGAGCTTTGCGTCCATACCCCTGTACAAATGGTTCTTAATAAAAGCATTTAAAGATGGGGGCTTAGGGCCTTCCCCACTAGAGGGAAAATCCATGTCTCCTCTCCATTTGCAATGACTTCTGTTTACTCCCCCATCTGTGACAACCCCCTGATGGGCTCTGCAGGACTCAGAGCCCTGCGCCCTCCTCAGCTGGCTCTGGACAGTAACCCTCAGATCCAGGAGCACCCTCATCCCATGCTCCCTGGCAACGCATTGCCCCCTGCCACTCCCCATGATAACTAGGCACTCCAATGTTCATAGAAGCACAATTTACAATAGCCAAGTGCTAGAAGCATCCTAAGTGACCAATAGTAAATGAGTGGCTCAAAAAACTATGGTATATTTACACAATGGAATACTAGGCAGCAGAAAGAAAGAAAGAGCTACTACCCTTCGCAGCAGCATGGATGGAACTAGAGAGCATTATGCTAAGCGAAATAAGCCAGGCAATGAAAGACAAATATCATATGATCTCACCTATAAATGGAACCTAATCAACAAAAAGGAAAAGCAAGGAAAATATAACCAGCAACATTGAAAGACAAAAGAAACTGACAGTGGCATAAGGGAAGGAGGGAGGGGGTAACAGGGAAAGGAAGGGAAAGGGTCAAATCAAGGAACATGTATAAAGGACCCGTGGACAAAGCCAAAGTGGGGTAGGATTGAAGGAGGAGTTGAGGGTGGGTGAGGCAGGGGAAAGTGGTATTGGGGAAATTGAGACAAATGTATTTGAACAATAAAAAATAGATAAATAAATAAATAAAAATTATAGAACAAAAGAAAACAAGGGACAATGGTGCTTGGACTTAGATGATAGCAGAAGTAATTACAAAATTCCCAATTGTAGAGACACTTAAAAGGTATAGCTCATCTGCATTCCCACCAAGGGTGCAGACTGGTGCAACCACTGTGGTATGCAGTATGGAGACACCTCAAAAAATTAAAAATGGATGTGCCTTATGCAATGTTTCTTCCATCGTATACCATTGACACCTCAAACTTTTTATGCTTAGCACCAGTGGTGTCAACTTCTATATACAACATGGCCCATACCCAGTGTCTTTTCCTGATTGAACCAATAGGAGACATTATTTAGTGACTCTAAAACTGTCAACTTTTCATATGCCATAGGTGGCTGAAATAACACTCCATCTCAGAATGGCTGTAAGAATTTAATGAAAACATTTATTGATGACTTTTGTTCTCTTCTCTCTACTGTTGCCCTTCTCCACACCCCCACCTACATATATTGTACTTTAGGGATACTGAATTCTTTGAGTCATAGTTTACAAATATCTATTATTACCATAAGCATTTTAGAAATTAGTTTAAATATAGATCATAAGTCCTCAACTGTGCCAAAATAGAAATTTTGGTTTGTTAGGCCTCAATGAAGGAATGACAAGTATTTCTTCTTCCCAGAGATCTCCAGGTATTCCTAATTCTATAGATCAGCCAGGTTTTTTGATGGACTGACAGAGACTTCCTTCCCTGAAGGAACCTGGCTCTTAGTTTCTTACGTCTATTTCCTCTGCCTGAATATTCTTTTCTACGCCTGTTAACCTGGAAAACTCCTATTTTTTTTCCCTCAAACCTCATGAAATATTACCTTTTTTGATAACTTCCTTAAGCTCCACAGTCACTTTATTGTTTTCTTCTCTATACTGAGACTTTAGCTTGGAGAGTTTCATTTTTCTATATTTATTCCATATAATGTTTTTATTTTTTTTTTTAATTACAAATTTTCTCATCAGCAGAAGGCAAAAGCAAGTGGTAAAACATCAGCAGATACCTGCCTTCTTATTCCTATTTTCTGGCATTTTATGCCACATAAATCTATGTTAAACTTTCTTGCAAGTTGCAGTCTCTCAGTGGTTTTGAAATACACTGTTTATTAAAAAGAATTAAATGAAGGAAAGATGGAAGAAACAACAGAAGGAGAAAGGGAAGGATGAAAGGGAGTAATGACAAACGAAATAGAGGTTGCCTTTCCACCCTCTATTCACAAGTGGTCCTACTCAATCATCTTATTTATAGGATTTAAACATATGTTACCATATGTATTTTTCAATGTAACTGATCAAATAAATAAGCACTTTAATATTTTATTTCAACAATGGTGAAATATTATGATTATTTTTACCTATATTATCATTGGCATGATGTTTTTTATTTTACATGAAGAAAAATACATTCTCACTTCTCTCTACTTGGTGATTGCATGTAATTTTTCTGATGCGCAACTTATATATGCCTTAGATACAGTCATTTACATTCAGTTAGAGGGGTTAATGAATGGAAAAGCCATGCACGTTATGAGATTTTAATGAGTTTGTTGTTTTATTCAGAGGGAAATTTGTGGGGAAGAAAATGCAAATGGAGCATAACAATAACACATTAAAGAACTGAGTCCTGGGTCTACAGTTTGTTTGTTTTCTTTTTCATTTACTTTTTAAAAATTTTTTGTTGTTCTATTACAGTTGTCCCAATTTTTCCCCATTGCTCTCACCTGTCCCCCCCACCTTCCCACAGTCAATCCTCACCCTGTTGTCCACGCCCATGGGTCATTTATACCTGTTCTGTTGGTCTACAGTTTTGAATTGTGAGTTTCTGTTGAACTAAAACTGCTAGAGCTCCAGAGCAGTAAAAGTTTTAAACTATTGCAGTGAGAACTCCATGAACTTCTTTTTGCAAAAAATATTAATTTTGAGATCATTCTTTTTGAAATGCCTAAATAAGTAAAGATATGATATTTTTAGAGGTCAAAGAGAAATTACATTTATTATAATACATGTACCATTAAAGTAACATCAAAATCATGAAAAAAGTAAATTTATGTTTCTCATAACATTTTGTACCATATGGAAACTAAATTTTCAGTCAACAATATAGGTACAAAGTGAATGACATAGGAGTAAGACTATGATCATCATAAATTTTAGAATATTGATATAATTATTATTCTTTGCACATCTAAATAATTCTTAAAATTTCTTAAGTATGCAATAATTTATTCTGTAAAATAGAAATATTGCTAAATAACAAAAAACAAAATTTTTCACCTTCTATTCCATTGTTGTTTAAAACTATACCATTACTTTTCCCCATTATTTTTATTGTTATTTTTCCATTGATCCCCACTATAACCTCATCCACCTCTACCCAACACCTGCCCCCCTGCAGTCATCACATTGTTATCCATGTCTATGAGTGCTTTCCTTCCTTTTTTTTTTGCTTGATCCCTTCTCCTTCCCAACATGTCTCCAGAGCTGTCAGCCTGTTCCCTATCTATGAGCCTGTCTCTATTTCATTTGTTAGTTCAGTTTGTTCATTAGATTCCACATATGAGTGAAATCACATGGCAGTTACTTTCTCTGGCTAGTTTATTTCACTTAGCTTAATGTTCTCTAGGTCTATCCATGCTATTGCAAAGAATAATTTTTCTTCTTTTTTTTATAATCAAATAGTATTCCATTATGTAAATATATCACAATCATTTTATGCACTTACCTACTGATGGACACTTGGGTTGCTTTCAAACCTTGGTTATAATAAGTAACTCTGTAGTGATCATAGGGGTACGTATATTCTTTCAAATGAGTGTTTTGGATTTCTTCAGATAAATTCCCAGGTATCCCACTATTTTATATAAAATTAAACAACCTACTTCTGATGTACAAACTTGGATGAGTACTTCTCATTCATAGATGATCAGGGAGCCCGATTTCTAATGAGTACTGTAGCCAAGTAGACTAAGGTAAATAAGATGCAACTTTAGCATGGGTATACTTTTCTGTGATGTTTTGCTTGTTTGGAGGTGAAATCTTACTTTACCTTTAAATTTATCTTTATAGATAATATTTATATAAGAAGGTACCTGATTGTAGTTCAGCAATGGTGTGAAGATATCTCTCACATTTCATCTGTCACATTCAGTTCAAGGTAGAATGTCATGATTTGTCAAGCATGTAATTTACCACATTGGTAAATTAAGATAGAAGAGAGCATTTTTATTGTTTTATTTATACACTGAATCCAATATACATATACCATTTCCCTTTCTAGTGAGTCTATAAGTGAATCAGTAATTGATCCTTAAAGATGTGTTGGGAAAGCTTGGCATAAACAATTATCCATCATAGTAAATTCCTCAAGTGACCCATTCCACCAACTACAAAATATTTCTTTTCAAATGTAGCCAAAACTTCTTAGAAAATTGGTATCCTACATGGTAAATAAAATTTTAATTCTTTGATTCTCAAAGGTAAAAATTGTTTGCACTCCCTGAACGTACTACAACTAAAATTTAATAAGAAAAAGAGAAATCAAAGAAGAAAAGAAAGCCCCAACACTGTAAACTTTATTTTGAATTTTTTCTTTCTCATTAATTTTGTGGTCATAATGGTTAAAAAAAATCATTAGAAGAAATTTGGAAAAATTAAAAACAAGAAAATTATTAAATATATGGAACTTGAGGAAATATTTGTTTAAAGAAATCTCCACAGCTATGAATGTTTTGATTGGAATTATTAAAAAATTGAAAATAAATTAAAAATAATTTAATTAAGTGCCTAAAAGCTGCATGGACATAATATGAAGGTGTTATTAATAAAATATATGAAAGCAGGAATTAAGGGATCAAAAACTGAAAATAACTGCAAGTGTGAAATAAAAATCTAAAATTCAATTGTAGAGGTGAATAGAATAACTTCGAGTGATGTGACATAGATTGTTCTAACTCAGGTACAAATGGAGACACTGGGTGTGATCTCCTAACTTAAAAAAATGTTATATTTAATTCTGTGAATGTCCTTCAGAATTTACAGTGTTCCCAGCCATTGTCTCAATTGCAAATTGTCTCAGTTGGTAAGGTTAAATCTGAACTGTCACTGAGGTGTCCAATTTGAAGACACTTTAGGGTGAAATACAGGTTAATTTTAACAGCATAGTTCTTACCAAAGATTTGAACCTTTTAAAACATTTTTTCTATTGTTTATACTTAATTTTGATATCTACTAATACTGGAAAAATATGTTAATCTGCAGCGATTTCTGCTGATGTTTAGTAATGCTCATGATAATTATATCATAAATAAGTTAATTACAGAATTATGTTACATAATATGGTTAACACAGTTAAATAAGTATTATATAATTAAAAACATCATTAATTTGATAAAACTATTATGCTTAAGTCAATGTTTACACTACTTAAAATAATAATCTTTATCATTACTATAACCCTTACTTTTAAAATTACTTTTAAAGTGCTGATCTAAAATATAAATCACTACTTTTTGCCAAACTTAGAAAACACCACTATACTGGAAAAACTATAATGCAAAACAATCTCTTTCTTTCACACTCAATAAATTCCAGAATTCTTTGTTGTTAAAATAAGATATAGGTAAATTTTGTCATTTACTCAAAAAGGTACAAAATTAACCAATCAATAATACTAATAAGGTGACAGATTGAGGTGTATGCCTCCAGGATGGGAGAATTTTTTCCCTAGCATGCCCAACAGGTTTAGAGCCTTCTCTTCAAATGGCCAAATCTTGGTTTGTTCAGGCCTGATAAAATCTGCTGGCCTCAACCTGATGACTACCTGAGACACCCACCCCACCACAAAGGCATGCAAACACCAGTGGGTGGCAGCTAGACTTGGTATACACTACAACATTTGCTGAGTAGCCTCAGACCCAGGCTTGAACCTGTATCAATCTAGTAGACACCACTTGCCCCTACATGGTGACTCACTAAGAACATGCAATTGGAGTACTGCCAGAGGCTCTTTCACTGACTGAGCTTAATAGGCAGCTGTAAGGTAAAGGCAGGCAGAGAAAGATCTCAGAGTTCCTTGTGCCTTTTGCTGCCATGCACCCAGGCGCAGTGCTGGTAACAGCCAACCTTGGGGTCCTGCTTGATTCTTCCCTCACACATCCAGGCCCAACATAAAGCAGGCACAAACTGTAGATCACTTTGTAGTTTGAAACAGGTTGCCCAGGGCCAGACATAGGCAGCATCTGACATGGATCTTCACCAGAACCTCTTCCAACAGGTCCCAGAATCAACACACTCCATCGCCAGATTCAGGTGGTATTAGAGCAAGATCCAATTAAATTCACAAGTGATATATCCAAAGGGAGATTTTAACAGGCACCGGACCCTGTTGAGGCAAATCTGCTCTGTGTAGTCATCACTTTCACAATATCTCATACACTGTGGTTGGGGTTGATTCTCTGAGTCAACCAGCCTGACATTGGCCCCGAACACAAATGACCCATAGCAATCAAAACTCAATTATAACATAAACCTCAAGGGTCACTCCTGGAGTACTCAGTGCAGGTGATCAAGAAGATAGTGCCGCAGGGTCCCATAGGACACTTACTACATAAGGCCACCCTATCAAGACTGGGAGTCATAGAAGATCTATATAATACATAGAAACAAACACAAAAAGGGGAGACCAAGAAACATGCTCCAAATGAAAAAACAGGAGAAATCTGTTTTTAAAAAAAAGCTAAATGAAATGTAGGCCAGCGATTTACCCAGATATAGAGTTAAAAAAAATGTTTATAAGGATGCTCAAGGAACTTAGAACTTCATAGAAATTAGTGAGAACTATAACAACAAGAAAAAGGACATAGAAACTATAAAGAAGAGCTGGTTGGAAAGGAAGAACACAATATCTGGAATGAATAATATGCTAGAAAGAATAAGCAGTTGGTTTGAGGAAGCAGAGGATAGAATCAGTGATTTGGAAAACAAGGTAGAATAAAACACCCAATTGGAAAAGCAATAGATGATGATAGATAGATGATAAATAGATGGATAAATAATAAATAAATTGAGGCTATTTTAAGGGCCATTTAAGACAACATAAAGCAAACCAACATCTTCATCATAGGAGTACCGGAGGGAGAAGCTAGTAAGCAAGGGATTGAGAACCTAGCTGAAGTAATAATTACTGAAAATTTCCTAACCTGGTGAAGAAAAACAACACGTATGTTCAGGAAGCACAGAGAGTCCCAAACAATATAAACCTAAAAGAGGTCCACATCAGGACACAACAGAATTAAAATGACAAATGTTAGAGATAAAGAGAGAATCTTAAAAGCAGCAGGAGAAAGACATTTATCTACAAGGGAGCTCCCATAAGATGTCAATTGATTTCACAACAAGCACACATTAGGCCAGAAGGGATTGGCATGGTATTCAAAGTGATGAAAAACAAGAACCTACAGCCAAGGCTACTTTGCCCAACAAGACAGCATTTAAAATTGAAGGAGAAATAAAAAGCTTTCCAGACAAGAAAAAGCTGAAGGAGTTTTTTACGACCAAACCAGTATTCTCATAAATGTTAGAGCATCTTCTTTAGGAAGAAGAGTGAGAAAAGATATGTAAAACAGAGGAACATAATTAAAAGAATAAAAGGGCAATAAATATGTACCTATTAGTAACCACTTTAAATGTAAATGTCTTGCCCTGGCTCATGTGGCTAAGTGGATTAAGCACTGGACTGTGAAGCAAAGGGTCACCAGTTCAATTCCCAGTCAGGGCACATGCCTGTGTTGTGGGCCAGGTCCCCGGGGGGGGGGAGGGGGTGGTGTGCTTGAAAGGCAACCACACATTGATGTTTCTCTCCCTCTCTTTCTCCTTCCCTTCCCCGCTCTCTAAAAATAAATAAATAAATAAAATATTTAAAAAAATAAATAAATGTAAATGTCTTAAATGCTCCAACCAAAAAACATAATGTAGGTGAAAGGATAAGAAAACAAGACCCACATATATGCTGTCTACAAGAGACCAACCTTAAAATGAAAGGTACACACAGACTAAAAGTAAAGAGATAGAAAAGAATATATTTTTTGCAAAAGGAAATGAAAAAGAAAAGCTGGAGTAGAAATACTTATATTTGACAAAATATGTCTAATGAAAAGACTATAGTAGGAAACCAAGAAAACACTACATAATGATAAAGGTATCAATCCAACAAGAGGATATGTTTTGTAAACATTTAACACCCAACACAGTAATACCTAAATACATAAAGCAAATCTTGATGGACATAAAGAGAGAAATCAACAGTAATACAAGCATAGTAGGTGACTTTGGAACCCCCATGACATCAATGACCTTCCAGAAAAAAATAAATAAATGAGGAAACAGTGTCCTTAAATGACACACTCGATCAGATGGATATAATTGATATCGTCAGAGCATTTCATCCCAAAACAGCACAATGTACATTCTTTTCAGGTAACATAGAACATTTTCTAGAATAGACCACATGTTAGGACATGAAACAAGTCTCAATCAATTTAAACAAATTGAAATCATATGTAGCACCTTTTCTGATCATAATGGTATGAAACTAGAAATCATTTGAAGAAACACTGAAAAACACACAAAGACATGGAAAATAAATAACATGTTACTATATAATTAATGGGCCAATGAAGAGATCAAGGAAGAAATCAAAAGTTACCTGGAAACAAATGCAAATGAACACACAACAACCCAGGATCTATGGGACACAGCAAAAGCCGTCCTAAGAGAGAATACATACTGTTTCAGGCCTATCTCAAGAATCAAGAAGAGGCTCAAATAAACCATCTAACTTTACATTTAAAAGAACTATTAAAAGAACAACAAACAAAGACCAAAGTGAATAGAATGAAAGAAATAATGAAGATCAGAGCAGAAATAAATGAAAAAAGAGTTAAAAACAATACAAAAGATCAGTGAAACCAAGAGCTAATTCTTTGAAAAGATAAACAAGAATGACAAACTTTTAATCAGACTCATCAAGAAAAAACTAGAAAGGACAAAAACACAGTGGAATATCAGTTCTCAAATTTAATTCATTCTAAAAGGCTGTTCAAGAACTAATTTTTTCAAAAAAAACAAATCACCCTCATACTTGCACATTCTCTCCTTTGTTGTCTGAGAGACACATGACTGATCATACAGGTATCAGCATGAAAGGGTCATTGGGTCAAGAACCAAAGTTTTGCTTGACAACTGAGGCATTTTATCTATGAACAATTTGGTAGAGAAACAAATTATTCAAGATGGGAGGTGTTCTAGAACTGAGATTTGACTGTAAATAAAATCAGAAATCAAATAGGAAAAGTACCAACAGACTCCACAGAAATATATGGTATTGTAAGAAAAAATTACAGACAGTTATATGTGAACAAATTAGAAAATTTATACAAAATGTATAAAATTCCTAGACATACTCTTCCAAATCTGAATCAGGAAGTATAAGAGAATTTGGTTAGACAAATTACAACTAATGAAATGGAAGCAATAATCAATAAACTCCCAATAAATAAATGTCCTGGACCAGATGGTTTCACAGGAGAATTTTACCAAACACTCAAAAGCAACAAACACCCACATATCTCAAACTATTCCCCCAAAATTCAGTAGGAGGCAGGGCTCTCAAATGCATGTTCTACAGCCAGCATTTTCCTAATTCCAAAATTAGATAAAGATACTATCTAGAACAGAAAATTATAGGTCAAAAATTCCTGATAAACACAGGTGTAAAAATGCTCAACAAAATATTAGCAAACTGGATCCTGAAATACATTAAAAGGATCATACACCATCATCAAGTGGGATTTATTCCTGGGATGCAAAGTGGTTACAATATCCACAACTCAATAAATGTGATAGTCCACATAAACAAAATGAAGGATAAAAGTCACATAATTATATCAATAAATTCAGAAAAAGCAATTGAAAAAATCAAGCAACTATTTATGATAAAAACTTTCAGCAAAGTGGTAATTGAGGGAACATACTTGAAAACAACAGAGACCGTGCATGACAAACCCACTGCCAACCTCACATTCAACTGGAAAAATCTAAAAACATTTCCCTTAAAATCAGGAACAAGAGAGGGATGTCCACTTTCACCACTCTTATTCAATATAGTACTGGAAGTCTTAGCCACAGCAGTCAGATAAAAATGCTAAATAAAAAACATCTGAATTGGAAAGGAAAAATTGAAATTGTCATTATTTTCAGATGGGATGATATTGTATATAGAGAACCCTAAAGATTTCAACAAAAACACTACAAGAAATGATAAGTGAATTCACTAAAGTAGCAGGATATAAAATAAATATCCAGAAATAATTAGCATTTCTATACAACAATGAACTATGAGAAACATCAGAAACTAAGAAAATGATCCCATTTAAAATCACTTAAAAATAAAAAAAATACCTGGGAATAAATTTAACTAAGGATATAAATACTTGTACTCAGAAAATTTTAAGACACTGAGGAAAGCAATTGAAGAATAAACAAATACTGGAAGCATATAACATGTTCATAGCTAGGAAGAATTATCATCCTTAAGATGTCCATTCTTTAAGATTACCCAATGCAATCTATACAGTCAATGAAATTGCTATCAACATATCAATGGCATATTTCACAGAACTACAACAAGTATTTCAAATATTTATATGGAACCATAAAAAATCCTGAATAGCCACAAAAATATTGAGAAAGAAAAGCACAGTTGTAGGAATCACACTGCCTGATATCAAACTATATGACAAGGCAATAGTAATTAAAACAGCATAGTATTGGCATAAACACAGATATATAGATCAATGAAACAGAATAGAGCTCAGAAATAAGCCTATCTCATTATGGTCAATTAAAAATGATAAAGGAGGCAAGAACATATAATGGGGTAGATAATCTATTCAACAAATGGCTCTGGAAAAATTGGGCAGATACATGCAAATAAAATGAAAATAGACCATATTACACCATACAAAATATAAACTCAAAATGGATGAAGGACTGAAATTTAGCCACAAACCATAAAAATCCTGGATGAAAACATAGGTAGTAAAATTTCAGATATTTCTCATAGCAATATTTTTTTCTGACATGTCTACTCAGGAAGGGGAAACAAAAGAAAAAAATTAACAAATGGGTCTACCTCAAACTAAAATGTTTTTGCACTGTAAAGGAAATTAACAAAAAATGAAAAGACAAATCAATGAGTGGGAGACTGTTTTCACTAATATATCCGATAAGGGTTCAATATCCAAAATTTACAAGGAACTTATAAAACTCAACACCAAAAAAAGAAAAGTCCAATAAAGTAATGGGCAAAGGACATTTCTTCAAAGAGGACAAATAGATAGTCAATAGACATGTGAAAAGATGCTTAACATCACTAATCATCGGAGGAATGCAAATTAAAAATGAGTTATCACCTCACACCTGCCAGAATGGCTATCATCAACAATTCAACAAACAACAAGGGTTGGTGAGTATGTGTAGAAAAGGGAACCCTTATGCACTGTTGGTAGGAATGTAGATTGGTATAACCACTGTTGAAAGTGATAATTACCTCAAAAAATTAAAAATGGAAACACTTTGTGACCCTGTGATTCCACTTCTGGGAATATACCTGAAGAAACCCAAAACACTAATTTGTAAGAATATATGCAACCCTGTGTTCATTGCAGCTTTATTTATTTATTTATTTTTTAAATTTGTAAATCATGTTTATTCTATTATAGTTGTTTCTATTTCCCCCCCTTTACTCCCCTCCACCCATCCGACCACGACCCCCTGCTCCCAGTCAATTCCCACTCTGTTGTCCATGTCCATGGGTCATTCATACATGTTCTTTGTCTAGTGCCTTCCCCTTCTTCCCACCATTGTCCTCTTTCCCCATCCCCTCTGGTCACTTTCAGTCTGCTCTGCGTGTCCATCCCTGTGGTTTATTTTGTTCATTAGTTTATTTTGTTTAATAGAGTCCACTTATAAGTGAGATCATATGGTATTTGTCTTTCATCAATCACCTTACTTCACTTAGCTTAATATTCTCCCATTCTGTCCGGGTTGTTGCAAAAGACAAGAGTTCCATCTCTTTCTCTCTCTTTTTTCTTTCTTAAATGAAGATTGATTTTATCTATTTTTTAAATATCAAAGTTAATTATAAAATATTAAAAATTGTAAAACCATTATAAATTCTCAGCAATTAAACCAACATGACGCCAGCACAGAAATAATCAAGCAGATCATTGAAATATAATGAGCATTCTAGAGACAAATGTGTATATCTCTAAAAATGTAATATATGATTAAGTTGATATTTCAAATCAGTGGGTAAAATAAGGCTTATTCAACAAATAAGGTGCATAGACCACTATTACTTGAAATGAAATAAATATAGAGCCCTATTTCACAAGATATACAAGAAATATTCAGGTGAGTTAAAAATCAATATGTAGAATCTAAGGAGTTTTAGGAGAAAATACCAAATAATATTTTTCTTATCCTGAAGTAAAATATTCAAACCCAGAAGCTATAGAGTAAAACATTGACAATATGACTATATTAAACATTTAAGACTGTACAATAATATATGTATATAAAAAGTTAAAGGACAAATAATAGAATAGGAAAGTATTTGCAGCATATATAAAAGAGGGTTAATCATTTGTTTGGTTTTTTTTTAGGGAAAAAATTCTACAAACATTTAATCAAAACATGGATAAAGAATACCAAAAAGTGATTTAAAGCCCTTTAAAAATAATAGAAATAGGCAATAAATATACAAAAACAGGTTTAGTTTCAACACATAATAAAGGAATAATTAAAGTAACATATCACTGTCACAGTCAGATTAATACGTATTAAAAAATATTGGTAATATCAAGTATTGGCAACTGAAAGGAACTGGGTATTCATAGACTCTTTTTCTTAATTTTCTTAAAGCAGTCCCTTTAGCATATTTTGCAGTGCTGATTTGGTGGAGGTGTATTCTCTTAGCCTTCTTCTGTCTGGGAAACTCCTTATTTCCCCTTCTGTTTTTATTGAAAGCTATGCTGGGTAGAGCAGTCATGGTTGCAGGCCTTTGCTTTTCATTCCTTGGAATATTTCTTGTCATTCCCTTCTGGCTTGCAGTGTTTCTGTTGAGAAGTCAGATGTTAGCTGTATTAGGGCTCCCTTCTATGTTATTACCTTTCTCCTTTGCTGCCTTTAGGATTCTCTGTCTTTGATATTTGTCATTTTAATGATGGTGTGTCTTGGAATGGGCCTCACTGGGTTCCTCTTGAATGGGACCCTCTGTGCCTCCTGGACTTGTGTGACATTTTCTCTCTTTCAGTTAGGGAAGTTTTCCATCATAACTTTTTCAAACAGGTTCTCTTTCTCTTCCTCATCCTCTTCGCCTTCTGGTATACTTATTATACAGACATTATTTTGTCAGGTTGTCCTGCATTTCCCTAAATGCTTCTTCATTCTTTTTAAGTGTTTTTTCATTTTCTTGATCTTTCTGAGAGCTTCTTTCTACCTTGTCCTCCAGTTCACTGATTTGGTGTTCAGCTTCATCTAGCCTGCTTTTGATTCTTTTTATTCTGTTCTTCAATTCAGAAATTGTATTCTTCACCTCCTCTTCTCTCTTATTGGTAGTTTCAGTGTCCTTTTTCATGCTGATAGAGTATGCAGTAAGTTCCTTGTAGTTTTCCTGCAGTTTTTGGTAATTCTCTCTGAGCTCACTGAGCTCATTGAGCTTCCTTAGAACCATTGTTTGGAATTCAATATTTGATAGTTTACTTGTCTCTATTTCATTTAGTTCTCTTTCTGGGGATTCCTCCTTTCCCTTCGAGTGTGGGTATTTGTTTGTCTTCCCATTATTTGTGAGACTCTTCTCTTTTGCTTCTGCTCCTTAAGTTGATTTGTCTGGATTTCCTGACTTTGTGCTATGAACCTCTATGGGAGGAGACCACTGTTTTTATTTTCTGAATCTGCTTCTGATGATGTCAGATGTTGTCCCTGTCTGACCTTAGGCAGTCTTTTCGAGACTTCCAGGAATCTACTGTTTGTGGCTGTCTTCTTCAGTTTTTAATGTAGTCACTCTGCACTCAGCAGGCTGCCTTAGGCAGCTCAGGGCAGGGGAGAGTCCCTCCTGGGGATGAGGTTATTGGGTCCTCTCTAGCTGCAGCCATATGGGGGAGGAGTCAGCACTGGGATTCCGCTGGCTACTTTCTCAGTTCTCTCCCCAAAGCCTCCTTCCCTAGTCTCTCCTCAGGCATCTCTAGCCCACTCTGCCCCTGCCTTTCCTGGAGACCAGGTAAATGGCTTTAAATAAAAATTTTGTTTTGTCCCTTTAGAAGGTTCCTTGTTTCTCTCCAGCCGCCTGTCTCTGGCAGAGAGCAACCTGGCCACTTTTCACAGCTGACTGTTTTCCATGTACTTTTTGGGCTCTATTGTTGTAGGCTAGAGATCCCTCCTTTGGTTTAGACCCCGCTATTCTGAGGGGAATCCAACTGGCCATTTTAATATCCTTCTGGTGCTGCCGCCTGTGGCCTCCCCACATGCCTTCTTGAATCTGCACAGCACTCCTTACCAGTTAGATTGAGCTAAAGCTGATTCTTCTGTCTCTGAGGTTACAAGGCTTCTGTCTCACTATTCAGTTTTTTGTTCCAGGTGATTTCTCCACAATTTAGTTGTTATTCCAGGTTGTTCCTGGGAGGAGGTCAGTGTGACTTCCACTCCCTCCTCCACCATCTTGATCCTCCCTGCAGCTTTATTTTTAATAGCCAAGATTTGGAAGAAGCTCAAGTGCCCAACTGTGGAAGAGTGGATAAAAAAGCTGTGGTACACATACAGAATGGAATATTCCTCAACCATAAAAAAGATAGAAATTTTACCTTTTGGGATAGCATGATTGGACCTGGAGATTATTATGCTAAATTAAATAAAACAGATTGAGAAAAGCAAACACCATATTCTTTCACTCATATGTGCAATCTAATGAATAAAATAAACTAAAAAATAATATGAAGAAGGCTAAAAGAGAGGCAATTATTTTATAACCATGGAGTGTAGGGGAATGTGTGAAAAGTTGAAGAGATTAAGAAGTACAAATAGGTAGTTACAGAATAGTTATGGGGATATAAAGTACAGGATAGGAAACGGAGTAGCCAAATAATTTACACGCATGACCCATGGACATGAACAATGGTGTGGCCATTGACTGAGGGAGTAGGAGGTTCTGAGTGAAGGGGGGAAAGGGAGAAAAATTGGGACAACTGTAATAGCATAATCAGTAAAAAATAATTTTAAAAAGTCTGAGTTATCAATTGACATTCAAATATTTAATGAAAAAAGGAAAATATCTATTTTATTCAACAAAATATGGTGTTTATAAAATATGCAGTTAGAAATATTGTTACTTGTATTTCTAGACATTCATTCAAATATTGAAATTTTATATATATGTTTAATAACTCAGTCTCTGACCATGTAAAATGGCTTTCTCTCAATAGATATTAATGAAAGCTTTATTATATTTTGTATTAGAGTGATTCTGGTGGGATGGAAAAGATAGAGAATTTATGAACAACCCTATGGTTTTTATAGTCAGAGAATAGTATGATTTAAGATTGAGGTTTTTTTTTTAAACAAGCTATTATTTTTTAGCAGTTTTAGGGTCACAGGAATATCGAGCAAAAGGTAAAGACATTTCCCACATATTTTCTGCCCCTACAGCTGTGCAGCCTCCTTTATCAACATCTTCCACGAGAGCAGGACATTTATTGCAGTTGACAAACCTACAATACTTTGACAATAATTATTATCAAAAGTTCATGGTTTACATTAGTGTTTACTACTGGTTTGTATATCCTATGTGTTTCAACAAATTTATAGCATATATCCATCATATAGAGTATTTTTACTATCCTAAAATTCTCTGTACTGTCAATTCATGCCTCCCAACTCTTAACCCCATGCAAAGACTGATTTCTTTCCTGTCTTCTTAGTTTTCCCTTTTCTAAGATGTCATATTGTTGAAATCATACAATAAGTAGCCTTATTAGATTTACTTCTTTCACTTATTAACATTCATACTCTGTCATCTGCACGTAACACAGTTTATACATTTACCTACTGAAGGACATCTTACTTGCTTTGAATTTTGGGCAATTATGAATAAAATTATAAATATCTGTGCATAGATATTTGTGCTAGCATACATTTCAACTTCTTTGGGTAAATATGATTTTTGTGTTATGCAATTAAAGTATATTTAGTAAAAGTCTATTTTTAAAAATTTTGTTTTAAGATTATTTGCATGATACATTTTTATCATCTCCATGAAGATGTTTGCAACATATAATTACTTTTCTAGACCAAGACATTTATTATGTATTAAGGCACCATTATATAAGGCCTACTTTGGACATTTTTTTAGTCAAGAAAGAGAACATAATTCAAAGCCTAGAAGAACCATAGTCTGATCCAGATCTTGGATAGACCTAGCAAAGAATGGCTTCAATTTGCCAGTAGGACTCCTTGGATATCAGATTGTTAAGAGAAAGATAGGGTCCTGGATGCAGGCTGATTGTAACTAGAAAATGGACTTTAGCACAAGGAATAATAATCATTCAACAAGATGAAGGAAACTAATAGACATCTCATCTTAAGACTAAGCAAAAAAAATGTTCAGAAGAGTTTCAAAGGATTGGAAGAAAAAATTGATGTATAATAAGTCACAGTCCCTTTGATGTATTGCTGTCTCCAGTGATGATTAACCTTAGAAATTCAGAGATATTGACTTTATATCTGAGATCACAGCTACAGAAAAAAAGGAATGATGCTGATATTAGAGGGTCAGGAAAAACCCAGTCAATGCATCCCAGTGTAGCTATATCTGGAAATGTAAGCAGATAATGTTGCTATATATGGAAAAAAGTTATAAATATTTCTGTATTCAAGATACTGGAGTTGTCAGTGATTAATTAGACCATGTTTTGTGTGCCTTTGCTGGTAACAAAAGTTGCCCATGTTTCCTATTAACAGAATGAATTTCTGTTACTGTTTCAATGTTATTCTTTTTAAATAAGATGAACTTTGAGTTCATTAGCATGACTAAATCAAGTGGTACATAAAGAAGAACTTAGAAAGAACCTGCTCTGTATGATCTAATTTCTTCCCTGAGATGAATGAGCTTGGTACTACGATATATGTATGTGAAAGAGCTAGTGTTTCAGGGAGATGAAGTATACACGTAAAGTATTAGCTGACTGTACATCCTACAATCAATTTCCTATGAGTGTTCAGCAATAGTAGTAACAAGCAGATGTTGGTATTTAAAACTGAGTAGATATAGGAATCATTAGATCAATTTCTTAATATATGCTTTTTAAGTCAGGTGGAAGCTTGAACATTATGTGGATTTGTTCTGTGCTGTTCCAGACTCTAATAATGAAGCTATCTTTACCATATTTCTCTTCAATGAAAACAACCATTTTTTTTGAGGAATAATTGAGGGACTGGAGTGCTGGTTTCAAAATGGCAGTTAGATCCCACCTGTTTATAATCCCTGACATCTACTGATGTAAATATACATGAAATCAAGAAAAAACACTCAATTATTACTAGAAGATGGGTAAAGGTACTATCAATTTGCCAGAAATATTAGTAGATATCTAAAAATATGTTGCAGATGAAATTATATTGAGAGAACAATACTGGTTGAATATCAAAGTTAGTAGAGACAGAAGACTGTTGGGAAATATGTGAATGGTACACAGCACCACAGTAGTACCACAAGTTCAGACTGGCAGAGGCTTAGAGCAATCTGACAGTAGGAAACAGTGTATGGGGTAAAATCTGAAGAAATGCTGCAATGGTAGATGAGAGTAGTAGTGGCAGACCATGCTTCCCACAAAGGCTAAAATATTTACTACTGCATTAAAGAAAGTTTGTCAACTATGTGGAGGATTCAATTTATGTTTATCACTGACCTTGTGTCCAAGAATTTTGGTATTTTACTAATCAATACTGATGGTTTTTCTCTGGATCATTTTGGATTTTTTATGTATGCAATTATGTCATCTTGTAATAATAACGGCTTTACTTTTGAAGTTCCAATCTTCATATTTTTTATTTTTATTTTATGTACTATGTAGTTCCTCCATTTGAATAAAGTAATAATAGTGAATACCTGTATCTTGTTTTTGAATTCGGAGGAGGATAATTCAGTATTTGACTTGTAAGTATCAATATGAACTTTGGTATATGTTTTTTTTAAAGATACTTTTATCAGAGTAGGCTTTTTTCCTTCTGTTTCTACTTAGCTAAGTTTCATCCTCATAGATTGAGATATATATATATGATATATACATATATATCATATATATATATCTATCATATCCCTAAGACACATTGATTTGTTAAAATACAATGGTTATAACATACAGGCTTTTTTAAAAATAAATACTCTATAAATATGACACACACATTTATGCAAAAATATATATGCATGCACTTATATATGAGGTCTTTCCAGAAGATATACAGCCATGTAATATGAAAATAGAGACATTTATTGAAAAAGATACATGATGCAAGAAACATTGCACATAGGCCACTGACTCCTCAGTCCCCTTCAAAGAAGGCACCTTGGGACCTCACACAATTCCAATCGCCTTCAACTGCCCCATCGTATTTTTCTGAAACCTATTGACAGACTGCTGTCTATTCCATTTCAATGGTGATTTTAGTTCTGGAAAAGCCAGAAGTTGCAGGGCACCAAATCTGGGTGTTTGGTGGGCTGAGTCACCTGGATGATTTGATATTTTGCCAAAAATTCTCCACAGGATGTGATGCATGAGTGGCCATGTTAAGATGAAGCTGTCGATCACCAGTTGCCTATAGCTGCAGCCCTCTAAGTCATCCAAATAGTTTCCTTGGAGGAATGTTCAAGCTTAATGCAAAATTGCAGATTCATTGCTCTGTTTTGCTCAGTCATTTGAGTGTGACAGTCACACAATACACATGCTCACTCAATGGCTTCTACTGCTCGCACTGACTAGTACAGTGAAGGTATCGTTTGTGCAGGCTCATTCCAGTCTACTCTCGTTGGCTGCCAGATTACATAGATGTCACTCAACCATTCTCATTATGTTAACAATAGTTAGACTTTTTCCAGACAGACCTCATACATTTGAATATATATGAAAGGTATGCAAGGGATATTTGTTGAAGTTTATACAAGAAAATGTATAAATTACATCTCTTAAGTGGGATAAAAAATCTTAGACTGATATAAATTTTTCATTCTGTGCTCTTTTGTGTGTATACATGTTATAAAATGTTCTTTATTTTTAATACAAATGAGAATATACAAATGTGAAGTTTAAAATAAAATTGCATGGCACAGGATTAAATTTAGCTTATGATTATAAATATAAATCAATTTATTTTTATTTCAAAAAATTTATAGAGCCCTTACAAAGAACTCTTATAGCAATTTTGTACATTGTAAATCATGACAAAAATATTTAAAAGAAACAGACTCCAAATTCTCAGAATGTCATTTTGCATGCACTGGATTATGGAAAAGTTATATTAAAAATTTTTATACTTTCAAATTTTATTAAATTCTATTCATTGTTCAATTTTAAATTAAAAACTTAGGAAGTATTAATTTACCCTTATACTTAATGTGAATAGACAATAGACATATTTAATTTTTTCAGACATTTTATGATTTCCATTTCCAGGAAAGAAGATCGTGGTGATTGCTTTGCTTTAGGGATTTATATTTAATGTGAGAATTTGAAGCCATCAGATGTTAGGTTCTGCTTAGACTTGATTAGATTATGTCATTGTTTGTTACGGTTGTTATCTGTGTATACAGGTCCCTATTATTTTTTAAGCTCAATTATTATAGTTGTTTAGAATATGTAAAGAAGACGTGTTTTTGAGATTGATTTCTTTATGAGGCAGTTTGCTATGTCTCACAGCTACAGAATACTGTCACCCATCCTTCTCTGGCCCAGAGAACACCGGATCAATTAAGGAAAGGATGTTGATTATTTTAAATACATTTTGAATCAGTAGGAAGGGTGGAGAGGAATCAGTAGGCACACTTGGGTCACTGGGTCAGCTTTCCAATCTCATATTGAGAGGAAGAAGCTAAAGCATCCATTATATAATCACTGTCTCAGCCATATTGCACAATGTAATTATAGGTATTTTATGAATATATATCTCTCTCATGTTAATTAAAACTGAATAACCAGTTAGATACTGATATTTATGATTTAAAAAGCGCGCTCCCATTCATGCTTTTCCTAAATCTCAGTGAGTGCCATACAAACTGAAGAGATATGATATGGCCATAGAAAGTATCTTAAAATATTCTGCTGAGCCTTCTGTCCCTTTATATTTCCTCAATGTTTAAAATTATTTTTCTGTGGAAATGCAAATATTGTTCTACCACCTGCTCATAGCTTATATCTGCTTTTCTTTCATTTGATTTGCTGCTGGTTTATTACCACTGTGGTTTACTTGGTAATAACCTGGACTCTTTTTGGAGAAAGTGACTTCTATTACCATTGCTGGAAAAGTCTTTTTCTCTACTACTTATCATGTCTTACTGTCACAAAGCATGTTTTGTTCGATCTTAATTATTGCTTCAGGCAAAACAGGTGGACTTCTTTCCTTGTTTGGGTCCACAGATGATCAAGGTTCTCTGACAATGGTAAATGTGAAACTTCAGGTGCCAACTTTTTGTTGAGTGCTAACTTCTCACTTTGTACTCCTCTTTTTTCATTCTAGTTCACCATAGCTACTTCATGCTGTGTAGTCACATAGCCACCAAAATGACACTTAACCATTACAAATAAAAACTCAGCTTGAGATCTTACATGCATTTGTAGGGAGAGGATATTTGAGAGAAAATGAAGAGAAAAGAAAAACAATCGATATTATAACACATTTAAAAGTGTTCCATATTCTTGTATTCTTCGTTCACTACTTGTTTTTATTATATATACAGATACTGATTTTTAAATACATTTCAGAAAGAAACTTTGACATATAAGAGTTGTAAAAACATATAAAGAATGAATGATTTAATAGGTAGTTTATTAATCTTCTCTATTGAAAAATAATTAAAAATGAAATGAAGATAAGTGATTTAGGTGACTCAATATAGTATACCTCGTATATGTATATATGCATGTATATATAATTTATATTTATTATTATTAGCAATCAGAATATTTATCACCCTTCTTTAGGCAAATCTATATAGAAATATTGTGCAATTTTTTGGATAGGGGATACTTATTATTTTATAAATGTCTATCTTTTTCACATTTTCTACAAATACCATACCTTAAATATTATAACTGAATCTATATTTAAAGCAGGATTATTATTCTTGGGTATTATGTAGAAATCACTTAAAACACCAGGTAGAAAATTAAATGCATGCATACCCCCATGCAAAAATTGGTGTCATATATATCAAACTGTAACAAAAGATGGTTCAAGATAGTTGAGTGATGGATTATAGCTTATTTCTTCCCCTGCTTTTCTGGGTTTCCTAGATTTTCTATTACAGATATGTATTATATAAAATTAGGAAAAAATTTTACCTTAAGTTTATTAGAAAAAAGATAAATTTAAACTAATAGAAATCATTTTTGACAAACAGGATAATGTGAGGTTAATTCAAAGTCCACTAAAACAAGGAAAATAATTTACTTGTGCCTTTAGTCATTAAATAAAACTACACAGGTAAAAGGTGAGTATAATGGAAATCATCACCCAAAAGTATGGTAGACACTTCAGACAATTTAGAGAAAAGATATAAAAGAATCTAGGACATGAGATATTATAAAGAAAAATAATTTAAGTTTTTTGCTTAGTTTTCTGAAGTGAATTCTACTTTAGTATTTTGATGAACTCAAAAAAGAAGAAAGTCTTTTTTTGGTAAGTCTTTTTTTATATGGTAAGAAAGTCATATAAGTTAAGACAAGTAAAAGAAATGGTTATATTTTATTACACAACCTCCAGGACCTGTCCTAAATATATTACATGAATTTATTCACAATGGTTTCAGAGACAAAACAGCTTAATGACTTGTTTCTATCTTGAGGCTGCTGAGTAATTATCAACCTCAATAAAGTTTTAAGTGTTTCAACAATGAGAAATTAAAACTTGTAATACTGAAATGTAGTTCCAAACCAGAATTTTTCTAAATCTATTACTTTCCATTTTTATATCTAAAATAATACACAAAATTATTTTGTAATAATTTAAGTGCATTTTCAAGTAAATGCTATGGTCATAATTCATGTTTGATATTAATAGCATTCCTAAATGCAAAAGAGATATATATTGGAGCCAGAGAATAGTTTCTTGTGGTTCTTTTTATTATATATTTTTTGATGATTGTTAGTTTGAGGATGAAAGATACAGCTCTATTTTATTTTTTGGACTATGAGTTTAGAAACTTTGCTGTGATAATCATTATATTCAATTTTTATTTTTTATTTTCTTGGTTCTGTTTACAAAAGCTGTGCTCAGTAAATGTTTCTTAAATTAAAAAATAAAATCATTTATTTAAAAATAAGAGCGTACAAACATCTGCATTCCCCTTAACATGGCAATGATTTTATGTGTAAGACCCAGTGACTGCAAAAATAAGCAAATGATTTCAAATATTCACATTGCATAGTTTCTGTGTGGAATGGCTCATGCACCAGATTCTGTGTCACTAAGAGCATTTAGAACACCAAATGCAATTAAAAATAAACTACCTGCTGTTGCAGTCGAATTGTCACCAGAAGTAGCACTTAAGCAATTTGAGCAATGCAGGTGTACATGCATAATGATGCCCCCTCAGAACTCTTCTTCAGATATTACCCAGTGTGATTGGAAAGCAGTAAAATTCCACAGATAGAGAACATACTGTCATTTTTTAAATTTAAATTTTATTTTCTAAGTATCTTTTTAGTGGCATTATACAGAAATATATTGACAACTTATGCAGCTACCTATAGTTTAATGTATGCTATAATTTCTGTTCTGTATTAAATCCCTGATTTCTCCATGGATTTCTTTTTCCAATAAAGATTAGACTGAGGTATAAATAGGAACATTATACTCTAAAAATACAAATAAAATCAATTTCTTCTTTGATTTGGGTAATTTTTAAAGTTAAAATTCAGTAAATTATCATGCGTATTAATTCATGTGAAGTAATTCACTTAATCTTCTTGTCTTCCTGGAATTATTGTTTACTTTTATAAAAGGATGGCTCACTATCTTCACATGGAAAGTTAAAAAAATATGAAATAAATTTATTGAAAATTATGTAAATTTATTGCTGATTCTTAGCAGATTTTAATCAATATTTTGGGAATGTCAGTAAAATACTTAACATCCCCTTTTCATTTTCATACTTTCATAAATTTGTTCTAATATATTCAGTTAGGTAATGCCAAATTGATTTTAAATATATTTAAAATTAAAAATTATTTATATAATCTCATTTATAATTGATAACTCGTTTCTTTGTATATTTAAAACCAGTAGTCAGCTGCTATGAAAAAAAGTGCTTATAAATTCAACCATTCATTGGCACAATTATTTGTCTTGGAAATATAGTTGTGAAAATTTTAACTTGAAGTTTAGTTGTTCGGATGTAAAAATAGATAATAGACCAGATTTGACCAGAAATCATAAGGAGAATAACTTGAGTGAAAACTAACTTGAGACATCTGTATCTGAATTACTGTATTACATACCCCTGGAAAATTTCATTTGGAACTACATTGCCCAGAATATACAGTTATATCATTTATTTTCATAGTTCTAGTAGTATATACATATAAACTTTAAAGCTATATTACATTACACTTATAGTTGGATAAGGTAAATATTTGTTCTTGAATTATTAATTATTTTTCTCATATGCCATTGAATTCCTTTTATACTTAATTCTATTTTATCTGCTATAACCTTAATTATTTTGTTGTTTTTCCTAGCATATGCCTGCATGATTTATATGCTTCCATTAATACAATTATATCTTTTTTGTCTTGTCTTTCTTGGAAGGGTTGTATGTTTTCTAACATAAATACATTTTATAAATATTTAATCTAATCTGTGTGTCTTTTTTTCCAGAGTCTTATTTAACTTCCTTACTTTTACTGTGCCTGCTATATGTAGAATACATTTATATACATATATAATAACATAAGTTATTATTTATTCTTTATATAAATATAAATTATATTTATAATGTACTAATTGGTTGTTATTTTTTTTCTTATTGTTCAAATACATTTGTCTCCACCTTCCCACCACCATTTTCCTCTGTCCCCCTTCCCCACCTCCCTCCCTCAATCCAACCCCACTTTGGCTTTGTCCATGGGTCCTTTATACATGTTCCTTGACTTGACCTTTCCCTTCCCTTCCCTTTCCCCACCCCTCCCTTCCCTCTTGATTCTGTTGATTTCTTTTTCCTTTCAATGTTGCTGCTTATATTTTCCTTGCTTGTTTGTTTTGTTGGTTAGGTTCCACTTATAGGTGAGATCATGTGGTATTTGTCTTTTGCCCCTTGGCTTATTTCACTTAGCATAATGCTCTCTAGTTCCATCCATACAGTTGCAATAGGTAGTAGCTCTTTCTTTCTGATGTGTAGTATTCCATTGTGTAAATGTACCACAGTTTTTTGATCCACTCATTTACTGATGGGCACTTAGATTGCTTCCAGCACTTGGCTATTGTATATTGTGCTGCTGTGAATATTGAGATGCATAGGTTCTTTTGAATTGGTATTTTGGGATTCTCAGGGTATAATCCCCACAGTGGAATCACTGGGTCAAAAAGGCAGTTCCATTTTTAGCTTTTTGAGGAAATTCCAAATTGTTTTCAACAGTGGCTGCACCAGACTACATTCCCACCAACAGTGGCCTAGGGTTCCCTTTTCTCCATAGCTTCACCAGCACCCATTGTTTGTTGATATGTTTGTAATGGTCATTCTGACCAGTGTGAAGTGATATCTCATTGTGGTTTTAATTTACATTTCTCTGATGGCTAGTGATGCTGAGCAACCTTTCATATGTCTCAGGGCCTTGATTGTTATTTTCACTTGAGTAAATTAATCTATTTTAATCTTTTATGTGATCCCCAGAACACTATCTTTAGATTTTCTTATCAACCATCCTATATCTATTCTTTAATGATCTTCTTCTAAAGCCTGTATTTACACAGGCTTTTGATAAATGTTTGATAGTAATTAATAAATATATTTCTCAGTGAAGAAAATAATATTATCAGAGTTGGCAGCTACTTTTCTCCAATAAAGACTTTATTTATTTAGTTATTTTTAGAGAGAGGGAAAGAGGATGAGAAAGAGAGGAATGTGAGAGAGAAACATCCTGCAACCCAGGCATGTGTCCCAACTGGAAATTGAATCAGCAACCTCTTTTTTTGTGGGGCAATACCCAACCAACTAAGCCACACTAGTCAGGGCTTGGCTACCACTTTAAACTCTCCTGAAACCCCCAAATACTTAATAAAAAAAAGTGATTTTTAAATATTTTAAAATCAGATTGATATTTTAAACTGATTAATCAACTATTATTTAGAGTCCCCTTCAAGTTTTATTCATTTATATTTAATACTCTAAAATGTTTTTGAGCACTATTTATTGAATTTATTGGTTAATATTGGTGATATTGGTTAATAAAATTATATAAATTTCATATATACAGTTATAAAATACATCATTTGTATATTGTATTGTGGGCTAAAGACCCCAAGTCAAGACTTATTCCATCATCATTTATCCCCCTCTGCCCTCCACTACCTAACTCCACCCCCTTTGCTCTGGAAATCGCCACACTGTTGTCTCTGTCAATGAGACTTGTTTCTTTGCTTAATCCCTTCACTCTTCTCAACTTGTCCCCTCTTTCAATTTATTCTCTGTATCTAAGAGTCTGTATCTACTTTGTTAGTTTATTTTGTTCATTAGATTCTACATATAAATAATATCATATGTTACTTGTGTCTCTCTGACTGGCTTATTTTACTTAACATAAGGTTCTCCAGGCCCATCTATGCTGTCACAAAAGGTAAGATTTCCTTTCTCATGGCTGAATAGTATTCCATTGTGTAAATGTACCACAGCTTTTTTAGCCACCCAACTACTGATGGGCACTTCGGCTGCTTCTAAATCTTGACTATGGTAAATGACACTGCAATGAACATAGTGGTATATATATTCATTCAAATCAGTGTTTCAAGGTCCTTTAGATATATTCCCACAAGTAGAATTGCCAGGTCATAAAGTAGTTCCATTTTTAATTTTTTTGAGGTAACTCCATACTGCTTTCTACAGTGGCTATTCAAAACTGCATTCACACAAACAATGCACTAAGGTTTCCCTTTCTCCACAAGCTCACCATCACTTGTTTTTTGTTGATTTATCGATCATAACCTTTCTGACAGGTGTGAGGTGATATCTCATTGTGGTTTTAATTTGCATTTGTCTAATGATTAATGACATTGAACATCCTTTCACATATATATTAGCCATTTTTTTTGTCTTCTTTGGAGAAGTGTTTATTCAGATTTTTTGCCCATTTCTTAATTGGATTGTTTGTTGTTTTGGGTTTGAGTTTTATAAGTTCCTTATAAATTTTGAATATTGAGCTCTAATCATATGTATTGATAAAATTGTTTTCCCATTCAGTGGGTTGACTTTTCATTTTGTTGATGGTTTTCTTTGTTGTGCAAAAACATTTTAGTATGATGTGGTCTCATTTGTTTATTTTTTCTTGTGTTTCCCTACCCAAAGAGATATATCAGAAAATAATATTGCTACAAGAAATGTCAGATTTTACTCTCTATGTCCTCATCTTGGATTTTTATTGTTTCAAGTCAAACATTTAAGTTTTTAATCCATTTAAAGTTATTCTTGTGTATGGTGTAAGAAGATAGTCTAGTTTAATTTTTTTTTGCGTATATCTGACTAATTTTCCCAACATCACTTATTGAATAGATTATTTAACCCATTGAAAGTTTTGCCTTCTTTGTCAAATATTAATTGACTGTAAAGGTGTGGATTTATTTCTGGGATCTCTATTCAGTTTCCTTGACCTATATGTCTGTTTTTAGGCCAGTACCATGCTGTTTTAATTATTACAGCCTTGTAGTATAGGTTGATTTTGGATAGCGTGGTTTCTCCAACTTTGTTCTTTTTTCTAAAGATCGCTGTGGTTATTCAGGGTCTTCCATGATTCCATATAAATTTTTGCAATATTAGTTCTAGTTCTGCAATATATGCTGTTGATCTCTTGATAAGAATTGTGTTGAATCTATAGATTGCTTTGGTAAAATGGACATTTCAATGATGCTAATGCTCTTTATCCATAAACATGGTATATGCTTGCATTTATTTGTATCTTCTTTTATTTCCTTATTCAGTGTCTTAAAATTTTTGAAGTACAAGTCTTTTACATCCTTGGTTAAATTTATTCCTATATATTTTTATATTTTTTAATGTTTGATGCTGCTATAAATGGACTTGTTTTCTTAGTTTGCCTTTCTGATAGTTCATTATTGGTGTATAAAAATGCACTAATTTATGGATATTTATTTTGTATCCTGCTACTTTACTGAGTTCATTTATCTGTTCTTGTTTTTTTTGGTGGAATTTTTAGGGTTCTTTATATACAGTATGACCTCATCCGCACATAATGAGAGTTTTACTTCTTTCTTTCCAATTGTGATGCCTTTTAGTCTTCTTGTCTTATTTTTGTGGCTAGGACTTCTAGTACCATGCTGAATAAGAATGGTGAAAGCAAACATCCCCATCTTGTCCCTGATCTTAAGGGAAATACTTTAAGTTAATACTTTAAGTCAAAAATGATGTGGCAATGGGTTTGTCATATATGGCCTTTATTACATTAAGGTATCTTCTTTCTATTTCCACTTCGCTAAAAGTTTTTGTCCTAAATGAGTGCTGAATTTTATTTAATTCATTTTAATGCAGCTATTGATATGATCATGTGATTTTTATCCATCATTTTTTATGTGGTATATCACATTTATTGATTTGCAGATATTGTCCCAATATGACCCTTTTAATGTATTTCTGGGTCCATTTTGATACTTTGTTGAAGACTTTAGCATCTATGCGTATTAGAGATATTGGCCTATAGTCTTATTCTTTGTAGTGTCTTGAGCTGGTTTTGTAATTAGGATAATTCTCGCCTTATAAAATGACCTTTGGAGTCTTCATTCTTCTTGAAATTTTTCAAATTGTTTGGAAAGTGTAGGTGTTAGCTTCTCTTGGAATGTTTGGTAAAATTTACATGTGAAATCATCTAGTACTTCGCATTTTTTTGTTGGGATTTTTTTTTATTACTGTTTCAATTTTTATTAGTTGTAATTGGTCTTCTCAGGTTTTCTGATTCAGTTTTGGAAAATTGTATGTTTCTAGAAATTTTATGCTTTTTTTCTAGATTGTCCAGTTGTTGGCATATATGAGGTCTGTCTGGAAAAAGTCCAGTCATAGTTAATATAATGATAATGGTTTGCCAACATTAATGCAACCTGGCAGCCAAGGAAAGAGGACTGGGTTGCACAAGCATGAACAATGATAACTTCACTGTACTAGTCAGTGAGGGCAGTAGACACTGTTGAGTGTGCATGTGTACTGTGTGGCCATCACATTCAAAATAACTGAGCTAGTAGAGCAACAGATCTGCATCAAATTTTGCATTAAGTTTGACTATTTCTCCAAGGAAACTTTAAGTGATTCAAAAAGCTTTCAGGGACAATGCAATGAGTGCAGCACACATAAAACTGTTGCACAGATGCTTCAATGATGGTCGAGAATCTGTTGAAAATGATCCATATTCTAGAAGGTCTGGAAGAAAAAAAAAACACCTGAGAATGTTAAACGTGTGTGGGCTGCAATCAACAAAGATCTCTTACTAACAATGCAAAAACTAGAAGCTGATCTGGGGACTTCGAAAACTATTGTGTCTGAGATTTTGGTACAGGATCTTGGCATGAAACATGACATGGCAAAATTCATTCCATGGCTTCTGCTACCAGAGCAGGAAGAATATTGTGCTGCAGTTGCTAATGATTTGGTTCTAACCACACCAATGAACCAGATTTCCTCAAGAAGTTCATAATCAGAGATGAATGGTGCATCTACATCAATGATTCAAAAAGAAAAGCCCACTCATCCCAGTGGAAGTTGTCTGGTTCTCTATACCCAAAGAAAGACTGGCAAAGTAGCAGCAAGATCAAGACCTTGTTAACTATGTTTTTTGATTGTGAATGTACTATCCATTATGAGTACATCCCTTCATGCCAAAAAATTGATAAGGAGTATTACCTCAATGTTCTTCATCGGTTGAGAGAGTCAATGTGATGAAAATGGCCACAGCCATGGGCAACTGGTGATTGGCATCTTCATCACGACAACATACTGACTAATGCATCACATCCTGTGCAGAGTCTTTTGGTAAAACATCAAATCACCCAGGTGACTCAGTCCTCCTACCACCCAGATTGGTGCCCTGCAGCTTCTGGCTTTTCCCAAAACTAAAATTACCTTTGAAAGGGAGAAGATTTCAGACCCTCAATGAGACTCAGGGGAATACAATGGAGTAGCTGATGGCAACTGGGAGAACTGTGTCAGGTACCAAGGTGCCCACTTTGAAGGGGTCTGAGGTATCATTGTCCTGTGCACAATGTTCCTTATATCTTGTATCTTCTTCAGTAAATGTCTCTATTGTTCATATTACATTGCTGGATGCCTTCTGGACAGTCCTCGTATATAAGTATATGTCCACGGGCTTGTGCATGTATGTGTGTGTCATATTTAGACAGTATTTTTGATATTTTTTAAATTTTTTAAGTTATGTTTATTCTATTACAGTTGTCTCAGTTTTTCCACTTTTACCCCCCTCTACCAATCTCACCCCACCTCCCACTGCCACAATCAATTCCCACTCTATTGTCCATATCCTTGGGTCATTCATACATGTTCTTTGTCTAGCCTCTTCCCCGTCCCCTCTGGTAACTTTCAGTCTGTTTCATGTTTCCATGCCTGTGGTTTATTTTGTTTGTTAGTTTATTTGTTGAAGATTCTCCTTATAGGTGAGATCATATGGTATTTGTCTTTCACCAACTGGCTTATTTCACTTAGCCTAATGCTCTCCAGTTCCATCCATGTTGCCGTAAAAAGTAGGAGTTCCATCCTCCCTCCCTTCCTTCCCTCCTACCTTCCCTCCTTCCTTCATTCCTACCTTCCCTCCTTTCTTCCTTCATTCCTTCCTTCTTTCATTCATTTCTTTCTTCTTTCTTTCTTTCCTTCTTTCTTTCTTAAATGCAGATTGATTTTATTTATTTTTTTAAATGTCAAAGTGAATTTTAAGATATTAAAAAATTTAAATCCATTATAAAGTCTCAGCAATTAAAACAACATGACACAAGCACAGACATAATCAAGTAGATCAATGAAATAGAATGAGCATTATAGAGACAAATGTGTATATCTAACAATGTAATATATGATTAAATTCATATTTCAAATCAATGGGAAAAATAAGGTGTGTGGACCACTCTTACTGAAATAAAACAAATATAGAGCCCTATTTCACACATTATACAAGAAGTATTCAGGTAAGTTAAAAATCAACACGTAAAATCTAAGGAGTTTTAGGAGAAAATATAAATTAATATTTTCCTTACCCTGAACTAAGATATTCAAACCCAGAAGCTATAAAGTAAAATTTGACAATATGACTATATTAAACATTTAAGGCTGTATAGTAATATACATATAAAAAAGTTAAAGGACAAGTAATAGAATAGGAAAGTATTTGTCACATATCTAAAAAAAGGTTAATAGCTGTTTGGTATTTTTTCCCAGGGAAAAAAATTCTACAAACCTTTTATTGATAAATGGAAAAAGAATATCATAAAGTCATTAAAGCTTTTTAAAAATAATATATATTAGCAAGAAATATACAAAACTAGGTTTAGTTTCAACAAATAATAAAAGAACAATTAAAATAACACATCATTGTCACAATCAGATTAATAAGTATTAAAAATATTGGTAATATCAAGTATTGGCAACTGTGAAAGGAACTGAGTATTCATAGACTCTTTCTTCACCTTAAAGCTGTCCCTTTAGCATATTTTGCCGTGCTAGTTTGGTGGAGGTGTATTCTTTTAGCATTTTGTTTGGGAAACTCCTTATTTCACCTTCCATTTTAATAGAGAGCCTTGCTGGGCAGATCAGTCTTAGTTGTAGGCCTTTGCTTTTAATTCCTTGAGATATTTATTGCCATTCCCTTCTGGCTTATAGTGTTTCTGTTGAGAGTCAGCTGCTAGCTGTATTTGGCTCTCATATGTGTTACTATCTCTTTCTCCCTTGCTTTCTTTAGGATTCTCTGTTTGTCTTTGATATTTGCCATTTTAATGATGATGGGTCTTGGAGTGGGCCTCATTGAGTTCTTCTTGAATGGGACCCTCTGTGCTTCCTGGACTTGTGTGACTTTTTCTCTCCTCCAATTAGGGAAGTTTTCCATCATGACTTTTTCAAACAGGTTCTCTATCCCTTCCTCATCCTCTTCCCCTTCTGGTATCCCTATTAAATGTAAATGTAAATTATTACCTTTCAGGTTGTCCTGCATTTCCTTCAATGCCTCTTGATTCCGTTGGAGTCTTTTTTCATTTTCTTGCTCTTTCCTGAAGCTTTTTTCTACCTTGTCCTCCTGCTCGCTGATTTGATCTTCTTCATCTAGCCTGTTTTTGGTTCCTTCTACTGAGTTCTTCAATTCATAAGTTGTATTCTTCATTTCCTCTTGCCTCTTATTCATAGTTTCTATTTCCTTTTTCATGCCAATATAGTTTGCAGTAAGCTCCTCTAGTTTCATTGTAGTTTTTGGTAATTCTCTCTGAGCTCACTGAGCTCATTGAGCTTCCTTAGAACCATTGTTTTGAACTCAATACCTTATAGTTTACTTGCCTCTGTTTCATTTAGTTCTCTTCCTGGGGATTCCTCCTTTCCCTTTGAGTGGGGGTATTTGTTTGTCTTCCCGTTATTTGTAAGACTCTTCTCTTTTGCTTCTGATTCTTAAATTGATCTTTCTTGACTTCCTGACTTTGTGGTGTGAACTTCCATGGTAGGAGACAACTGTTTTTACTTTCTGGATCTGCCTGTGATGATGTCAGCTGTTGTCCCTCTCTGACATTAGGCAGTCCTTTTGAGACTTCCAGGAATCTACTGTCTGTGGCTGTCTCTTTCAGCTGTTAATCTAGTCACTCTGCACTCAGCAGGCCAGTTTAGACAGCTCAGGGCAGGTTGGAGTCCCTCGGTAGTGGGGTTATTGGGTTCCCTCGTGCTGCTCTTGCTCAAGGCAGTAGTCTCTGACTGAACAAGACGGCTGCTGCCACGTGGGGGATGAGTTGGCATTGAGGTCCCACTGGCTTCTCTCTCCATTCTCTCCCCAAAGCTTCCTTCCCCAGTCTCTCCTCAGGTGTCTCTAACCCACTCTGCCCCCATCTTTACCAGAGACCAGGGTAAATGGCTGCAAATAAGAATTTATGCATTGGCCCTTTAAACAATTCTTTGGGTCTCCAGCCACCTATCTCTGGCAGAGAGCAATCCTGCTGCTTTTTGCAGCTGGCTGTTTTCTGTGTACTTTTTGGGACTCTGGTGTTGTAGGCTGGAGATCCCTGTTTTTGTTTTAGGACCCACTCTTCTCAGGGGGATTCAACTAGCCATTTCAATATCCTTCTGGTGCTGCCACACATGGGCGCCCCACCAGCCTTCTTGAGTCTCTACCGCACTCCTTACCAGTTAGTTTGCACTGAAGCTGATTCTTTTGTCTCTGAGGTGATAAGGCTCCTCTCTCGCTATTGTTCAGTTGTTTTTTCCAGGTGATTTCTCCACAATTTATTTGTAATTCCAGATTGGTCCTGGGAGGAGGTCAGTGTGACTTCCACTCACTCCTCTGCCATCTTGATTCTCCCGCTAAACAGTATTTTTTAAATAAAAAATGCTTGTTCATAATATTTCCTTATGTGTTTTTGTAGTATCAATTTTTTTTTATTTCTCTTCTTTTATCTGATTTTATTTATTTGGATTCTCTCTTTTTTCCTGATGTGTCTCACTGAAAGTTTATCAATCTTGTTTATCTTTTCAAAGAACTAGCTCTTGGTTTCACTGATCTTTTATATTGTATTTTTAGACTGTTTTATTTTTTTCTGCTCTGATCTTTCTTATTTTATTTCTTCCACATATTTGGGCTTTGTTGTTCTTTTTCTACTACTTTTAAGTGGAAAGTTTGTTTTCTAAAGATATCTTTTATGCACTGCTGGTGAGGCTCTGTGGATTGAGCACTGACCTGTGAACCAAAGGGTCACTGTTTTGATTTCCAGTCAGGGCACATGCCTGTGTTGCGGGCCAGGTCCCCAGTAGGGATTGCGTAAGAGGCAACAACACCTTGATGTTTCTCTTCCTCTCTCCCTCCCTTCCCTTCTCTAAAAATAAATAAATAAAATATTTAAAAAATGCATTTAAAGATAAGATATTTCATGTTTCTTGAGGTAATCCAGTAATGCTATGAATTCTCTTTTGGGACTGCTGTTGGACTGTTCTGTAGATTTCAGGTTGTTGCATTCTCATTTTCATATGTCCCAAGGTATCTTTTGATGTCTTCCTTGAACCTGCTGTTAACCGATCCTATATTTCATAATATATTGTTTAGCTTCCATGTCTTATGTGTTTATCACTTTGTTTCCTTTGTGATTAATTTTCAATTTCATGCTATTATGGTGAGAGAAGATGCTTGATATGATTTCAGTCTTCTTAAACTTATAGATATTTGTTTTGTGTGTAACACATGTTCTATCTTAGAAGATTTTCTATGTACACTTGAAAAGAATGTACAGTGCTGGGCAAAAGTAGTATTATACTTGTCAGTATATGAAACACAGATTTTATTCTTACATTATTATTTATTAATTATTGTAATTTTTCTATACAACAACTGTGAGCCCACTTTTGCTAACCACTGTATATTCTGCTGCTGTGGGGTGAAATATCCTGAAGATATCAATTAAATTAATCTGATATAGTGTATCAGTTAAGGGCACTGTATCCTTGAAGATTTTCTGTCTGGAAGACTTCTCCACTGATGTGAGTGGGGTGTTAAAATCTTCCAGTATGACTGTATCCCTGTCAATCCCTTCTTTTATGTCCATCAAGATTTGCTCTATTTAGGTGCTCCAATGTTGGGTGCATAAATGTTTACAAGGGTTATATCCTCCCATTGGATTGTTCTCTTTATCACTATGTAGAAATTTTCTTCTCTTGCTATAGACTTTGTTTTAAAGTTTATTTTATCTAATGTAAGTATTTATACTCCATCTTTTTTCATATACTTTTGCATGAAAAATCTTTTTTTGTCCCTTTTAGTCTGTGTGTATCTTTCATTCTGAGGTAGATCTCTTATTGAAAGCATACATATGATTCTTGTTTTCCTATCCATTCAGCTATTCTGTCTTTTAATTGGAAAATGTAAACTATTTACATTTAAATTGATTATTGATAGATATACATTTATTGTCATTTTTTTGTCTTAATAATATGTTCCTCCGTTTTTTCTTTTTTAAAAAAATATTTTTTATTTTGCTGTCCCAATTTTTCTTCTTTACCCTCTTCCACCCAGCAGCCCCCACTCCTTCAGGCAGCCTTCCCCACTTTGTTCATGTCCATGGATCATGCATGTAAGTTCTTTGGCCACTTCATTTCCTATACTGTTCTTAACATCACCCTGACAATTCTGTCACTACCAATTTGTACTTCTTAATCCCTTCACCTTTTCCCCCATTTCCCCAAACACCTTATTACCTAGCAACCATCTAAATATCCATATTTGTGATTCTGTTTCTGTTCTGCTTGTTTGCTTAGTTAGTTTTTTTAGATTCAGTTGTTGATAGTTATGTATTTATTGCCATTATAATGTTCATAGTTTTGATATTCTTATTCTTAAATAAGTCCCTTTAACATTTTGTATAATAATGGTTTCATGATGATGAACTCCTTTAGCTTTACCTTGTCTGAGAAGCACTGTATCTGTCCTTCAATTCTAAATGATAGCTTTGCTGGACAGAGTTATTTAGGTTGAAGGTCTTTGTTTTCATCGCTTTGAATATTTCTTGCCTGTTCTCTCTAGCCTGAAAAATTTCTTTTGAGAAATCAGCTGACAGTCTTAAGGGTACTCTTTTGTAGGTAAGTGTCTGCTTTTCTCTTGCTGCTTTTAAGATTCCATCTTTATCTTTAACCTTTGACAATTTATTTATGATGTGTCTTGGTATGGCCCTCTTTGTGACCATCTTGTCTGGAACTCTCTGTTTCCTAGACTTGCGTGTCTATTTCCTTCACCATTAGGTGAGTTTTCTTTCATTATATTTTACAACAGATTTCCAATTTCTTGCTCTTTCCCTCCTCCTTCTGGTGCCTGTCTGATGAGAATGTTGGTATGGGTATATTTTAAATTGTCCCAGAGGCTCCTTACCCTATTCTAGTTTTTTTTTTTTTTCCTTTGTGGGAGAGTTCTTTTTTCTCCTTGCTCTTTTAATTGGATATCTTTCACTTACTATGTTCTAAATCATTGATTTGATTCTCAGTTTCATCCACTCCACTGTTAATTCCCTGTAAATTGTTCTTTATTTCAACTAGTGAATCCTTCATTTCTAATTGAATCATTTTTATGCTATTAAGGTCCTTTGTAAGTTCCTGTAAGTGTTTTGACCTCTGGATCTGATTGATTGCTTTTCTCAATTTTGTTTAGTTTCTCTTTTTTTCTGGAGTTTTGATATGTTCTTTAAATGGGACATATTTCTTTGTCTACTCATTTTGGCAGTTGCCCTGTGTCTGTTTTTATGTTATAGGTTGAGCTGTTTTGACTCCCTGTCTTGGTAGTGTGGCCTAATATAGTAGGCGACCTGCAGGGACCAGTGGCTCAGCATCCCCTATTACCCAAGCTGGATACTTGAGGTGAACCCTCCATGTGGGTTGAGTATTCCCTCCTCTTGCATTTGAGTCTTGATTGCTTTCTGCAGGTTAATGGGAAGGATTTACCAAGGCCAGTCAACTGGTTGGACTGGCTGTGACCACTGGCTACCAATCACCTCCCTCTGTGGCTTGTGGAGGTGGTTGTGTGGTGGTGCTTCTATAATGTGGAACAGCCAAGGCTCCCCCAAAGGGTATTTGTAACTGGGTCCAGAAATTGGAGTGTCCAAGAAAAATATAAGATATTCTCCCCACCCCCAAGATGGGCCACCATGGGGGATGCGAAACTTGGAGCAGGGCCATTGGGAATCATTTTGCATGTCAATAACAGGATAGCTTCAGACCTCATATGCAAAGAGGGTTATTTTACATCTCAACAAGGCTAATCAGGAAAGTTTAAAAGACAATACAGAATGTAACTGAGGGAGGAAGGAGAGACAGGGCCTGTGAGAGAGACAAAGGGACAGAGACTCTGGGGAATGAAGGGAAGACCACATGGGAAGAAAAGGGGAGAAAGGACTCTTGCTCGTGGGCCATGAGAAAGTGCCACCTGGTTTCGGATTAAGAACTGGGATTGTGGCAATGCAGCAGATGGTGCTGGAGACAGTGAGAGGCCTGCCTAGCTGAGCTCCAGACTTCTGTTATTTTTCTTCTAAAGGACGATACCCCTGACAGGCCTGATTGGCCTAACTGGGCAAAAGGTGGAAGACAGGACAGTGTGTGTTGGTGCGTGTTTTAAATGGTGGGTGTTTTAAAGGGATTTTGAGATTTAAGAGTGACATTTAGCTGTTAATCAAACCTATATAACTTTTGAATAAATAGTTCCTTTCCTTTTCACCAAACTCTGTCATTGAGAGCCATAATTACATGGGTGGTGGGCAAAGAACCTACAACTGAGGAACCTTGGGGAAGGAGAGGAGAGTTGTTTTGGTGATAGCATCTGGGCACCCCCCACAGTGGGTCCATTGTTCGGTAACACTCCAATATGGTCTGTAACTGTCCACTGGGTGCACAGGCTCTGGGGATTCACAGATGGTGCATGGCAAGGTCAGCCACTACCTGTGTTCTGTCTGGGGCCACTTGGTATAAGCTATTAAGTCATCTTCAGATGACTGCTGCTAATGCCAGTCCTGGAGCCACTTAGCAAGTGGTATGGGGGTTGGGCTCAGCTGTTGCTTGTTTGAGGGGATTTGAGGAACTCTGAAGCCTACACCCAGCCAAGCCATTAATATGGAAAAGCCACTGTTAACAGTTTGGGTGAGCTTGTATGTTGGATGGGGCAGAGCCTTGGGTAATTGCCAGGGTGGGGAAACCCTGTGAACCAGGATGATGGAGTCTCAGATATGGTGCTGTTGCACTGTGACTCTGTGTTGGGGAGGGCTCAGAAGGGATACAATGGCCACTGCCTCCAGTTCTCCTTGGGAGGAACCTGTCTCCAAGCTCTTGCCCTGGTGCCACGCACTTCAGTTCCCCCACATCTGCCACTGGTGCCCTTCAAGCTGCTGCCCCTGTGCTGGAATCCAGATGAAGTGAGGCTAATTAAGTCCATGTGCAGTGTGAGGCCCTTTAAGAGAAGAAACCTGAGACTCCCACAGTTTCTGCTGCTGACACAATCCCCACTGGTGTTTATAGCCAGTTATGGGGACTTATCTTCTTGACACCAGAACATGGCTGGGTGGTCTGATGAGAGGCTGAGACCCCTTGCTCCTAAGATATCCCTCATAAGTTTTACTCACCAGAGGTGGGTATGGGATCAGCCCTTTTCACATCTCTGCTTCTCTGCATCTCCTTGTCTCATTGTCTCTTCCCTGCCTACACATCTGAATGAATGTGGTTTCTTTAATTCCTTAGTTGTCCAACTTCCGTAGAGCTAAATTTTCTGATGGTTCTGAGTAACAGTTCTGTAGCTTAGTTGTAATTTCGCTGTGGTTGTGCAAGGAAGAGAACCAAGTTTACCTATGCCTCCATCTTGACTATCTCCTTCCCCTCCTTCTCCTTCTCCTCCTCCTCCTCCTTCTTCTTCTCCTTCTCCTCCTTCTTCTTCTTCTTCTTCTTCTTCTTCTTCTTCTTCTTCTTCTTCTTCTTCTTCCTCCTTCTTCAAGAAGATACTTTAACATTTCTTGTAGTACTGATTTGGCGATAATCAACTTTTTTAAATTTTTCTTGTTTTGGAAGCTCTGTATTTCTCATTCAATTGTAAATGATAGCCTTACTAGGCAATGTAGCCTTACTAGGCAATGTAGCTTTGCTTTTTATCACTTTGAATATTTCATGTTAATCCCTTCTGGTCTGAAATGTATCTGTTGAGAAATCAACTGACATTCTTATGGGAGCTCTCTTGTAGGTAACTCTCTCTTGCTGCTTTTAAAATTCTCTCTTTGTTTTAACTTTTGTCTTTTTAATTATGGCATGTCTTGGGATGGACCTCTGGATTTATTTTGTATGGGATTCTCCTTGCTTCCTGGAATTATGTGTCTTATTCCTTTACTTGATTAGGGAAGTTTCCAGTTACGATTTTTTCAAATAAGTTCTCAATCACTTGCTTACTCTCTTCTCTCTGTGGTACCACTATGATGTGAATGTGGTAATGCTTCAAATGATCCCTTAAAATGTCTTCATTTTCTTAACCCCTTTTTTTCTTTTTGCCGCTCTCATTGAGTGTGTCTGCTATCTTTTCTTCCAAATCACTGATTTGATCCTCTACTTCATCTAATCTACTGTTTATTCTCTCCAATGTATTCTTTATTCCTGATATTGTATTTTTCACTTATAACTGTTTTTTTTTTACAATTTCTATATCTTTTTTTCATTCTGATGAAATTATTACTAAGTTTTTTGAGCATACTTATAAACATTTTTTAAAAAAATTCTATATCTGGGTAAATTGCTTGCCTCCATTTTATTTATTTTTTATTTTATTATTGTTGTTTAATTAGAGTTGTCCCCACTTTCCCCCATTTCTCTCCCCTGCCTTATCCACATCCACATCCTCAATTCAATTCTGGCCTCTTATTGTCTTGGTCCCTGGGTATTTTATACATGTTCTTGGACTTGACCCTTCCCCTTCTTTCTCCCATTACCCCCCTCCCACTTCCCCTCTCATTAGAGTAATTTGTTTTTGTTTCAGTGTTGTTGTTTCAGTGTTGCTGGTTATATTTTGCTCATTTGTTTGTTTTGTTGATTAGGTTCCACCTACAGATGAGATCATATGGTATTTGTCTTTCACCTCCTGGCTTATTTCCCTTAGCATAATACTCTCTAGTTCCTCCATTCTTTATTTCTGATGTATAGTATTCCATTGTGTAAATGTATCAGAGGTTTTTTGATACATTCATTTACTAATGGACACTTAAGGCATTTCCAGAACTTGGCTATTGTAAATAAAGCTGCTATCAACATTGGAGTGAGGGCATAGATTCTTTTGAATTGGTGTTTTGGGATTCTTAGGGTATAATCCCAGCAATGGAATTGCTGAGTCAAAAGGCAGTTCCATTTTTAGCTTTTTGAGGAAATTCCAAACTGTTTTCCATAGTGGCTGCACCAGTGTGCATTCCCACCAACAGTGCACTAGGGTTCCCTTTTCTCCACAACATCAATGGCACTTATTGATTTGTTTATGATGGCCATTCTGACTGGTGTGAAGTGGTATCTCATTGTGGTTTTAATTTGCATTTCTCTGATGGTGAGTGATGCTGAGCATCCTTTCATATGTCTCTGGGCTCTGTTTATGTCCTTCTCGGAGAAGTGTCTGTTCAAGTCCTTTACCCATTGTTTAACTGGATTGTTTGTCTTTCTGGTGTGGAGTCATGTGAGTTCTTTATATATTATGGAGATCAACTCCTTGCCTGAGGTCTCACTCGCAAACATATTTTCCCATATGGTTAGTTCTCTTTTCATTTTGCTGTTGTTTTCTTTAGTTGTGTAAAAGCTTCTTATTTTGATGAAGTCCTATTAGTTTATACTTTCCTTTATATCCTTTGCATGAGAGGACATATTGGTGAAAATATTGCTGTGTGGAATACCTGAAATTTTCCTGCCTATGGTCTCCTCTATGGCTTTTGTGACTTATATTAAAGTCTTTTATCCATTTTTAGTTTATTTTTGTGTATGGTATAAGTTGGCGGTCAAATTTATTTATTTTTTTGCATATAGCTGTTCAGAACTCCCAACACCATTTGTTGAAGAAGCAATTTTTACTCCATTTTATGCTCCTGCCCCCTTTGTCAAATATTAATTGATGATAGAGACATGGGTTTATTTCTGGGCACTCTATTCTGTTCCTTGATCTATGTTCTTATACTAGTACCAAACTTTTGATTACAGTAGCCTTGTAATCTAGTTTGATATCAGGTATCATGATGCCTCCTACTTTGTTCTTCTTTGTCAAAATTGAACTTTACAAAACATTTAAGGAAGAGCTAACCCCTGTCCTTCTCAGACTATTCCAAAAAATCCAATTAGAAGGAAGACTCTCAAGTCTTTGTATGAGGCCAACATCATCTTAACCAGATAAAGACACAACAAAGAAGTAAAACTACAGGTCAATATTGCTGATGAAATTAGATGCTAAAATCCTCTACAAAATATTGGTAAACCTCACCCAGCAATACAAAAGATTGTATACTATGATCAAGTGGGATTTATCCCAGGGATGCAAGGATAGTACAATATTCACAAATCAATAAACATGATACATCACATAAACACAATGAAGTATAAAAATCACATGATTATATCAATAGATGAAGAAAAAGCATTTGATAGGGTACAACACCAATTTATGATGAAAACACTCAGCAAAGTGGGAGTAGAAGGAACATACTTCAACATAAAAAAAGACCGTGTATGAGAAACCTGCAGCCAACATCATACTGAATGGGCAAAAACTAAAAGCTTCCTCACTAAGATCGGGAACAAGACAAGGTTGTCTGCTCTTACCACTTCTATTCTACATAGTATTGAAAGTTCTAGTCGCAGTGATCATACAAGAAAAAGAAATAAAAGGCACCCAACTTGGAAAGGAGGAAGTAAAACTGTCATTGTTTGCAGATGACATGATAGTGTACATAGAAAATCCCATAGACTCCACCAAAAAACTACTTGACCTAATAAGTGAACTTGGCAAAACAGCAGGATACAAAGTCAATATTCAGAAATCAAAGGCATTTTTGCACACCAACAATAAAATATCAATAACAGAAATTAAGGAAAAATCCCCTTTGCTATAGCAACAAGAAAACTAAAGAACCTAGGAATAAACTTAGCCAAGGAGGTAAAAGACCTATACTCAGAACAGTACAGAACACTGAGAAAAGAAATTCAGGAAGACACAAATAAATGGAAACATATACTGTGTTCATGGATTGGAAGAATTAACATCATCAAAATGTCTGTAGCACCCAAAACAATTTACAGATTCAGTGAAACCCCTATTAAAATACTAATGACATATTTCACAGATATAGAACAAACATTTCAAAAATTTATATGGAACCATAAAGGACCCCAAATAACCTCAATAATTTTGTCTCCATTTTATTTAGTGACTTTTTTAAAGAGATATTTCTCCTTTTCTTTCATTTGGGTCATGTTTCTTTATCTTCCAATTTTTGGCTGCCTCTTTCTGTTTGTTTCTATATATTAAGTATATCTTCTATGTTTTCCAGCCTTGCCAGTGCAGCCTTATTTAGTAGGTGTCCTGTGGAACACAGTGTCACTTGATTACCTGAGATGGGTGCTCTAAAAATGTGTCTTGTGTGGGTTATATGAGCCCTCCTATTGTAGTTGAGTTGTGTTTTTGTTTTTTGGGTTTTTTTTTGTGATTTAACTCCTTATCTTTTCACTCAGTCCTCATACTCCCTCCCCTCCTACAGCTATCTGTCTCTATTTTGTTTGTTAGTTTATTAACACTATTTTGAAAACATACATGCACCCCTATGTTTATTGCAGCATTATTTATAGTATCCAAGATTTGGAAGCAGTCCAAATGCTCTTCAGGAGATTTGTGGGTAAAATAGCCATGGTACATCTACACAATGGAATACTACTCATTCTTAAAAATGAAGGAAATATTACCTTTTGCAAAAGCATGGATGGGCTTGAAGAGTATTATGCTAAGTGAATTGAGCTCATCAGAGAAAGACAAATACCATATGATTTTACTTGTATATGGAATCTAATGTAGTTGAGTCTTGATTGTTATTGACTCCTTCTTGTGTGGCGTAGACCTTCATGACGGCTGATTGTGAAGATCAACCAAATCACAAAATACATGGTGCTGTGCAGGTGCTGACCACATGACGTAAATTCACTTCAGCAAGGTCTGTTAGTTGCTGAGATCTCCCTATGAATATGTCACTTATGGAACTAATTTGATCCTGCTTTGATGCTGTCTAAAGCTGGCCATTGGTTGTGTCTGTTCTGGGTCTTATTGGGAAAATCTCTGGTGTGGGTTAATGTCAGACACTGCCTGTGACTATCCCAGAATAGCCATTTTAGAGCTACAGAGTGATTCACAGTTTATGGCTGCCTCTGCTGGCATTGATGTGCATGGGAAAGATCAAGCTGAGCACCAAGTCTGGCTTCCACTGACATGAACCGAGGGCAGTTCAGCAAAAGGCCAAGGAACCCTAAGATCTCTCTACTTCCCTCTGCCTGCTGGCTGCCTATTAGGCTCAGTCACTGGCATTAATAAGCCACAGGCATTATTCCATTTACTGAGGTATGTTCTCAGTAAATCTCCAGGTAGGGGCATGTGGTATTCAACAGACTGATATAGGTTCAAACTTTGTTTCAGTGCTGGTTCTGAAGCTATGCAGCAAAATTCCCAGCATATCCTAAGTCTAGCTGACCCTCCCCACTGGATGCCTGCAGACTTTGGTAGGGGTAGGGAGGGCAGGTCTCAGAGTTATCATGGTGAGGCCAGCAGAGTTTATCAGGCCCAACAGACCAAGATTTGACAGTGTCAAGGGAAGACTCTGCACCAGTTAGATGTGTGAGGGAAAACTGGCCCTCCTAGAGCTGCGCAACGCACTATGCCAGATTTTGCCAGGAGCTTGAGCTTAGTAGAGCAGGGTCCCTGGGAGTCAGGAGGTTGGAGCTATTGGATTTCCCACGCAGAGGATGGGCAGGTCAGACTTGGGGGAATGGTCCCTACCCCAGAGCCACACAAGTAGATCTGTCAGATTCTGCACAGACCTCATAGGGAGCCTACACTTGGAAGGTAAGGGCCACCAGGAACCCAGATATTGCAGCAAGCAGATATTCCATGAGGAGGAGAAGTGCTGGTCAGATTTATAAGAAAGTGGATAGAATGACACCTGATCCAAATCCACACTACGCAATCACTGACAACCCCTGAGTATGCCTGGGCCTTTATACACTGGCCAAGGCAGCTGATTTCCTAAGATGAGGTCAGAAGGATGGGGCGACAAGTAGTCCAGAGGGTGGAGCTATTGCATTCTCCCTGGCTCATGACATAAGGAGGGTGTGTTCCTCTCAATATAAATGGCATCTGTGGTGTGGTAAAGGGACTCAGAGCAGGGATTCTGACAGATGTCCCTTCATTGGTCTCTTCACAGCAACAAATCCTAGTCTCTCCTCACACAACTCTAGTCCACTCCACTTTTCCTTCACCAGAGCCTAGAGTAGGTGGCTGCAAACAAGATTTTGTGCTTTGGTCTTTTAAGAGAGCACCTGTGTCTGTAGCAGAACCTTACCTCTGTTGGACAGAATCCTTGCTGATTTTTACAGCCAGATGTTATGTGTATAACTCCTCTTTTGGTCTTCTGGGCAATTATCCTAAGCATGGATTTGAGATCCTACTCTCCTTAGTGGGAATATTTGCTCCTGAACTATCCCTCTGAAATCTCAGCCACCATTCATGGGAGTGAGGCCAGCACTTTTTCTGTCTCTACCCTTCCTATCAGTTCTGAAATGGCTTCTTCTGTAAATCCTTGGTTATAAGACTTCTGTTCAGTTAGCCTTCATTTGGTTATTCTGGTGGATTTTTCTGTATTTTAGTTGTGATTCCAGTCTGGTCTTGCAAGAAGGTGAGTTTAGCTTTCACCTAATTTCCTGCCATCTTGAATGTCCTCTATCCACTGCATTTTTAAGAAATTATTTCAGATATTGTTATTGGGAATAACATTTCTGAGTATTGGCCTGTAAATAAATGACAATGTTTTGCTTCTGTAAGTTTGATTAATATTTTTTTCTAGACAGAGAAATTATTTTTTCCTCAAAAGTTTTAATGATCTTCCTCATTGTAATCTAACAACCTACTTATTGATGAGAAACTGATGAAAGTCTGATTCAATTTATTTGTAGGTTATTTTTGTTCTGTTTTTTTGTTTTGGTCTCCTGCTCCTCCAATTTTCTTTTCATATTTGGAGTTCTCAAATTTTACTAGGTTTTATCTTGAGTCCCTTCTTTAGTTTTAGAGGATTTTGTAATATGCCTTTATTTTCTCACCATTAATACCACTGTTTTCATCTTTTGGAGCAGTTACTTTTCCATCTCTTTGTGTTTTTGCTATGTTTTCTGAGATGATCTTATGGCTGATTAGCCAGGTAAATGCTACTACTTTCCAACTTCTGGATTTTTTAAAATATTTTATTTATTTATTTTTAGAGAGAGGGGAAGGGAGGGAGAAAGAGAGGGAGAGAAACATCAATGTGAGAGAGTAACGTTGATCATGTGTCTTTCGTATGTGTCCCAACCAGGGACAGAATCCTCAAGCATGTGCCCTGACTGGGAAACAAACTGATCACTCTTAGCTTAGAGAGATAATCCAGACAACTGAACCACACTAGTTAGGTCTGAAATTTTTTAATTCATATTTTTTTTTAACCAGAGAAGATTGTGAAAATTTAACTCCCATTCCCATTAATAAAATCTCACATATTTTAATTCCACTTCCCATAATTTTTAAATAAGAAATAAGATAATATAGCTTTAAGTTTATGAGTAAATGTTCTTATAGCTATTAAAGTAAATGACGTACATATATATTCTGAGCAATGTAATTTAGAATTGAATAATATGGAGTAATTGAACTACAGATATCTCTAAGAGTTTTTTACTCAGGTTATTCTTCTTTTGGATTCCTAGTCAACTGCCCTCTAATATTATAAATTTTTTACATGTGAACTATTAGAGTTGACATTCCAAATTTTAATATCTATATAATGTTATTAAATACATTAATATTTTTAAAAATTGTCTTCACTCCTCAAAGACAACTATTTCTTATATGTGATACAAATTCTTCCAGTTAGTATTTATTTATTTTACTGGTTCTGTTTCATAAATATATATTAATGTGATAATTATGTGTACATGTATTTATATACTTGAATAAAATTATCACTTTATTTATTTATTTTTTTATTGTTCAAATAGATTTGTCTCCATTTTCCTGCCACCACTTTCCTGTGCCCTACCCACTCTCACCTCCCACTCTCAATTGTTCCCACTTTGGCTTTGTCCATGGGTCCTTTATACATGTTCCTTGATTTGACTCTTCCAGTTATTTTCCCCATTTCTGCCCTCGCTCCTCCTTCTGCCATTACTGTTTTTTTTTTCTTTCAGTGTTTCTGATTATATTTTTCTTGCTTTTTTGTTTTGTTGATTAGGTTCCACTTATAAGTGAGATCATATGGTATTTGTCTTTCACCCTTTAGCTTATTTCATTTAGCATGATACCTCCAGTTGTATCCATGCTCCTGTGAAGGATAGTAGCTCTGTCTTTCTTTCTGCTTGCATAGTATTCCATTGTGTAAATGTACCACAGTTTTTTGATCCACTCATTTATTGATAGGCACTTAGATTGCTTCCAGCACTTGGCTATTGTAAATAATGCTGCTATGAACATTGGGGTGCATAGGTTCTTTTGAATTGGTGTTTTGGGATTCTTAGGGTATAATCCAAGCAGTGGAACTGCTGAATCAAAAGGCAGTTCCATTTTTAGCTTTTTGAGAAAATTCCAAACTGTTTTTCAAAATGACTGCACCAGTCTGCATTCCCAAGAACAGTGTACTAAGGTTCTCTTTTCTCCACACCCTCGCCAGCATCTGTTGTTTGTTGATTTGTTTATGATGGCCAAAGTTTATATGCAGAAACAGAAGGCAGTTTTGTACACTAGCAATGAAATTTCAGAATCAGAAATCAGGAAAAAAATCCCATTTGTTATAGCATAAGAAAAATAAATAAACTAGGAATAAACTTAACCAAGAAGGTAAAAGAACTGTATTCAGAGAGCTACACAACACTGAAGAAAGAAATTGAAGATACAAATAAACAGAAGCATATACTGTGTTCATGGATTGGAAGAATTAACATCATCAAAATGTGCGTACTACCCAAAGCAATTTATAGATTCAATGCAATCCCTATTAAAATATCAATGACATATTTCCCAGAGAACAAACATTTCAAGAATTTATATGGAACTATAAATGATCCCGAATAGCTGCAGCAGTTTTGAGAAAGAAGAACAAAGTAGGAGGGATTGAAATATCTGACATCAAACTATATTACAAGGCACCTGTAATCAAAACAGGCTGGTACTGGCATAAGAACATACACATAAATCAGTGGAATAGAATAGAGAGCCCAGAAATAAACCCATATCTCTATGGGCAGTTAATATTCAATAAAGGAGGCAAAAGCATAAAATGGAATAAAATTAGCCTCTTCAACAAACAGTGTTGGGAGGTCTAGATAGTTACTTGCAAAAAACTGAAACTCGACCACCAATTTACATCATACACAAAAATAAACTGAAGATGGACAAAAGACTTAAATATAAATCACAGCTCCATAAAAGTCCTAGAGGAGAACATAAGCAGGACACTCATATATTCCACACAACAATATTTTCACCGATATGTCCCCTAAAGCAAGGAACATAAAGGAGAGAATAAACAAATGGGACTTCATCAAAATAAGAAGCTTCTGCATGGCTAAAGAAAACATTAGCAAAATGAAAAGGGAACTAACCATATGGGAAAATATATTTGCCAGTGATACCTCAGACAAGGGTTTGATCTCCAGAATATCTAAACAACTCACACGACTCTACTGTAGGAAGATAAATAATCCAATTAAAAATGGACAAAGGACCTGAACAGACACTTCTCTGAGGAGGATGTACAGGGCCCAGTGACATATGAAAGGGTGCTCAGCATCACTAGCTATCAGAGAAATGCTATACATTTCACATCAGTCAGAATGGCTATCATAAAATTATTTTTAGGTAGGACTATCTATTCAAACCTGCTTTTATTGATAAATATATATTATTTTATATACAATATTTTATATTTTACATAAATTATATTTTTAATTTCCAAATATATTCATGGCTTCTATTTTATATCAGACTATTTTTATGGATTTGATATCATTTTGAGAATGCTTAATATGCATATATGTATACACTGGTAAGATGTTACTGAGTAAAATAAACCATCCAAAATTAGTGCTTCAAAACAGTGACAATTTTGTTTTCATCAATTTGCTTTTTGAGCAAGGCTTAGTAGGAGCAGTTTGTCTTTTCTTTCATTAACATTTTCTGTTTCATTAAAAGGTGGAAGTTAATGCACCTCAAAGTTTGTTTACCAACATATGTAGCAATTGATATTGTCCATCATCAGGGGCCTTAGTGGGGGTAACTAGCTGAACACCTCAACATAACCCCTCCATGGTGCCTAAGCTTCTTTAAATGATGATATCTGGATTCCCAAATGCAAGTATCCCCCCAAAAAGAGAAAGCCAAGCAGAAGCTTTGTTGTTGTTCTAACCTGTCCTAAGGTATCACTCAATGTCACTTTTGCTGTATTCTGTTTATTAATTTGAGTCTCCAAAGCCACCTTTTGATAGGCAATGCCAGGGTTCTGGAAGAGAAAATTGTACTGAAACATTATTAAAGACATTATGAAAAATATAATCTGTCACAGTCTTCCTTCTCACCAAAATAATTTTTATCCCTCCCACATGCTAAATATAATCACTTTGTGTGCCAACCTCCCAAACCCTAAATCTCATTCCATCAAATAATTAGGCTCAGGTTAAGTTCGAGGGTCTTTTCAGCTAAATCAGGACAAGGTGTGAACAAGTTTTTTGGGGTGTGGTACTTTATTTCTTCTTCTTTTCTTTTTTTCTTGAATTTTCTAATGTTTTATTATTTATACTATTACAGTTGTCATATTTTCCCCCTTTGCACCCTTCTATCCATCCTGCCTCCCACTTCCATAGTCAATCCCTACACCATTGTCCATGTTATTGAGTCCTTCATGTATGATCTTTAATTAATACTTTTACCCTCTTTCAATTAGTCCCTACTTTCCCCCTCCCCTCTTACAGCTGTCAGTCTATTCCTTGATTTCATGCCTCTGTTCTATTTTGCTCATTAGCTTATTTTGTTCATTAGATTCCTCTTATAGATGAGATCATATGATATTTTCTTTCACCAACTGACTTATTTCACTTAGCATAATAGTCTCCAGTTCCATCTACACTGTATGAAAAGTTAGGTTTTTCTTCTTTTTCTCTGCTGCATAGTATTCCATTATATAAAGGTAATATAGTTTTTTGATTCTCTCATCTACTGATAGGCACTTAAGCTGTTTCCAAATCTTGGCTATATTAACAGTGCTGCTATGTACATAAATTCTTTTGAGCTGGTGTTTCTGGATTCTTAGGGTATATTCCCAGCAATGGAATCACTGGGTAGAAAGGCAGTTCCATTTTTAATTTTTTTGAGGGAACTCCATATTGTTTTTCACAGTGGCTGCACCAGTCTGAATTCCCACCAACAGAATAGCAGAGTTCCCTTTTCTCCACATCCTCACCGGCATCTGTTGTTTGTTGATTTATTAATATAGCCATTTTGAAAGGTGTGAGGTGATAACTCATTTTGGTTTTAATTTGCATCTCTCTGATGGCTAGTGATGTTGAGCATGTTTTCATATGTCTATGGGCCATTTGTACATTTGTCTTCCTGGTGTTGAGTCATATGAGTTCTTTACATATTTTGGAGATTAGAACCTTGTCCAATGTATAGTTGACAAACATGTTCTCCCATACAGTTGATTCCCTTTTCATTTTGATGGCAGTTTCTTTAGCCATGCAGAAGCCTTTTAGTTTGATATAGTCCCATTTAGTTTATTTTTCTTTTATTTCCCTTGCCCTAGGAGATATATTGGCAAAAAATATTGCTACATGGGATATCCGAAATTTTACTGCCTATGTTTTCCACTGGGACTTTATGGTATCACAACTTATGCTTGTCTTTTATCCATTTCAAGTTTATTCTTGTGTATGGTGTAAGATGGTGGTCTAGTTTCATGTTTTTGCATGTACCAGTCCAGTTCTCCCAACTCCGTTTATTGAAGAGACTGTCTTTACTTCATTGTATGTTCATTCCCCTTTTGTCAGATATTAATTGAGAGTAGAGAATTGGGTTCATTTCTGGGCTTTCTAATCTGTTCCATTGGTCTATGTATCTGGTCTTATGCCAGCACCAGACTGTTTTTATTACCATAGCATTGCAGTATAGTTTGATATCAGGTATTGTGATCCTTCCAACTTTGTTTTTCTTTCTTAAGACTGCTAAGGCTATCCAGGGTTTTTGGGGTTTTTTTTTTGTTGTTGTTATTTTTGGTTCCATATGAGTTTTTGGAATATTTGTTCTAGATCTGTGAAATATACATTAGTATTTTAATAGGAATTGCATTCAATCCATAGATTGCTTTGGGTAGTATGGACATTTTAATGATGTTAATTCTTCCAATCCATGAACAGAGTATTTGCTTCCATTTGTTTGTATCCTCCTCAGTTTCTTTCTTTAGTGTTCTATAGTTCACTATAGCAACAAAAAATAAATAAAGTACTTAGTAATAAATTTAACCTTGGAGGTAAAAGACGTGTACTTGGGTGTGGTACTTTAATTGGAGCTCCATTGATTTTCTGTCTATCTGAAAATCTGTGAACTAATATTGGAAATTATCTGTTTTCTATGTATGCAAAATATAATAGAAAGAGAAGTATTAGATAACTGCAGTAGCCCTTCCATCTTTAAGAAGAGAGAAATTGGAGTTATGAGGTAGTCACTGGTCCTAGCAATTCTGAAATACACCTGAAGTGCTGATTGTCAGTTGCTTGCTCCTCTAGTCACAACACAGTCCTAATTCTGGGGAGTGACTCTCCAGGCTCTTTGCTTCCTGAGCTTTTTAAAAAAATTACTTCCTGAGTTACCCTCCCTACTGCATAATAAATTATTCATGTTTGTAACTGAGTAGTTATTTCAGCCTGCTTTCTGATTTGTAGTTAAAGGGTTTAACTGCTTCTTTTTTTGTTTTTGTTTTTTTTTATTGGCTTTGTCCCAGTCAGTACAAGATGATATAATTTGTTTTAAAACTTTGTAAGTTTATATTAGTTGTACTATAACCCCTTAGAAAAAGGTCACAGCCAGAAACTTCTTTTGAATAAACTTCTTTATTCTGCACTTTAAAAATGTTGCACCATTGTCATCTGGCCTTTATCTCTTCTTACAAGAATCTATGCATTATTTTTATCATTGTATCTTTATATGCAAACAGCTCTTTTCCTCTGGAACTTTTCTGTCTGTACATTTGTCTGTCTATCTCCTGTCATCCATCTATCTTTCTCTCTATCATCTATCTATCATCATCTCTCTATATCATCTATCTATCCATGTATTTTTTAGGTTTATGAAGTTGAACAGCAATGCTTCACCGTAGAATTTTCATTGTGACAATTTTTCTTGGTGTTACTGAGCTTCTGTGACTTCTAATTAATAAACATTTGGCAGTTATTTCCTCACTTTTTTCCTGCCCCATTTAATCTCTTTTCTTTTCTCTTATGGTCTATTGATATTGTCCTTCTTTGCCTACAGAACTTTGAATATCTGTTTTATTTGTACTCTTTCCTTTCTCTCTTTTGGTCCTTCAAATTAGATCAATTTATTATGTCTTAAATTTTGCATTTGCTTATTTCTGCAGCTTCTATCTTCTGTTAAGCCCATTCAGTGAATTTCTTTTTTGTTTGAGATAATGTAATTTTAAGTTATAGACGATCCTTTGTTATAGTTTCCAGTTCTCTGCTACTTCCCATCTGTTTGTTCATTTTGACAATGTTTTTCCTTATGTTCTTAAATATATCTCTCATGTATCTAAAAAAAAAGTTTGCTAATCTCAATGTCTGTATTATCATGGTTTCTATTTTTATTAACTGATTCTTTCATTATATTTTTCCACTTATTTATACATTAGGGATTTTTTTAATCACATTCTACACATTTTTAATGATGGAGTCTGAATTCTGTGGTCTTTCTTTGAAAAGTATTGAGTTTTATCACCAATAGTCATTTAAGTCATTGTCAATCCTTTGGATGTGTTATGTTTTTTCTTATTACTTGTTAGGGCTAGCCTACTTTAATTTTCTTCTTAGTCCCAGAGCTTAATCTTTACTCTTGCTTTTGGTCTTTACTCATAAAAAATGTCATCCTGAACTCTACATTTAATTCACAAGGTCTTTGCTTTCTAGGTATATCATTAACCAGAATGCTTCCAGCCTTAGCAATCCCTATCCTCATTTACGTCTCATCGTCTGGCAGCAATCTCCTAAGCTAAGACTCCTCTTGTAAATGAGAAACTCTTTGTCAAATACCCATTGGAAACTCCACACAGACTTTTTGCAGCCTCTGAATTTTTTCCTGATTTCTGGGGACCTCATAACAAATTTTAGTTGTCTCAGTAGTAGAACATAACTGCATTCTTTACCACCTCAACTAAATGCATCCACTATTCTCTTTGTACCCCACTTGGTTCAGCTGTGGTCCAGAAAGTACCTTCTTGCTGAAAGCTGGAATGAACATCAGCCTCCATGGAACATAGTTTTGAGCAGCCTTTAGGTTAATAACTCAAAAAGATTGCCTTTTTTACTTTTTCAAAGTTTATAGTTATGTATAGTTGGAGGGTTAATTTGGAATCAGCTATGCTAGAAGAAGAGACTCTATCTCATTTACAGATTTTAGATGTAAATCTTTACAGAGTTTCTAATTAAAAATGGAAGATCTTGAGTAAAAAAAACTATTAACTATACAAAAATTCACAAAACTAAATATGTTTAAAGTGACTTTACATAATAAAATACCTTAATGACACTGAAAAAGTAGCGACATTATTGTTGTAAAGTCATTAAAGCCTGACACTGCACTAAGATTTTTGGATTACACAGACACACACACACACACACACACACACACATTGTTATTAACAGATACATGCATATATATAATGCCTATATCTATTCCTTAAAGAAGGAACACAACATTTCATAGCAATGTTAAAAGCTAACAACCTTCATTTGTGGATAATAATACAAAAGATATATGAAATGCATATGTTTTACTTATTTTTAAGACTATTACATTTTGGTCTGTAGTGATAATATTAATATTTATTTGCTATTTCTACCAAAATAAAAGTGATTTAGAGCTCTAATCTAGTATAATTTGTTACAGTACATTTTTTCAGATGTATCTATTATTTTTCTTTTTTTCTTTTTTTTTAAATTTTTTATTATGGGAATTTTCAAAAAAATAAATAGTACAACAAAACTCTACATGCTCATCACCCACCTCAAAAGCATTAACTTGCTACCATTCTTTATCTCTGCTCGCCATTTTTCAATGTCTAGGAGAACGAAGTTTTTTATTGTGGGAATATATAGGTTTTCAGATTCCAATATATGATGGTTGCATTCCTTTTATGTTAATTACAACATACACCTTCAAATTACTTAAACTTCCTAAATTTCCATGTTTCATTTACAAGTAGAAGTAACAATTTATGGCTCAGACATTACCTGTTATGATTAAATGAGGTAATGGATGTAAAAATGCCTGGTAAAGTGACTGGTAGAGATGAGACTAGTTAATTTTAGTTTTCATTGTTGTATTGTGACAAAGCAAGTTATTTGGTAAAGCACACTATAATCTTGCATAGGCAGGTCACAACTACAGGAATAACTTATTTCCATTTTTTTATTGGTGTTTATTTGTAATTGTTGAAAATTTTTTATTTTTAAATGCATAACATCATTCCCTTATAATATCCACTCATATTGTTGATCAAGTTGATAAATGTCTTCAAAAATCTACTGCTGGGACTATACCCTAAGAATCTTGAATCACCAATTAAAAGAACCTATGCACCCCAATGTTCACAGCAGTGTTATTTACAATAGCCAAATACTGGAAACAGCCTAAGTGCCCATCAGTAAATTAATAGATCAAAAAACAGTGGTACATTACACAATGGAATACTACGCAGTAGAAAGAAAGATGGAACTCTTACCCTTCGTGAGAGCATGGATGGAACTAGAGGGCATTACACTAAGTGAAATAAGTGAGGCAGTGAAAGATAGATACCATATGATCTCACCTCTAAGTGGAACCTAATCAACAAAACAAACAAATGAGCAAAATACACCCAGAGACTTGGGAATAAAGAACAAACTGACCAGAGGGGAAGTGGGAGAGGGATAACAGGAGATCAAAAGGGAAGGGACAAGAAAAGAAACATGAATAGAGGACTCATGGGCATGGACAATGAGGAGGATTTACTGTGGGAGAGGGGGTAAGATAGAGGAAAGCAATGGGGAAGAAGGTAGAACAACTATAACTGAACAACAATAAAAAACAATCTTTGAGAAGAATCAGTGGAGTTCCAGAATTGTAAAATGAAAGAATGACTCAATTTGTATATTGCAATGCAGTGGAAATCAGTGGGAAAGTGAACTATTGTTGATAGTGTAATTGTTATTAGGTTTACATACTTAATGCCAAACTATACTCTCTCCGATGCTACCTGATATCACTCAATAAAACCATTGGCAAAGTTTAACTCTAGGTTACATAGTTAATGTCAGAGCTAGGGTCTGGAGACAAATCTGGAATGTAGATTATAATTTTGCCATTTCTATGTGTTCTAGGATCCATAGTAAGGTATATTTACAATTCTGGTATACCTGGAGAAGCACTAATGATAAAACAATGCATTTGAATAGACTGATGGATGATTGATATTTTATATATCTAAGATATTTGTGTTCAAAATAAATTTAAAGTTTTAGGCGATGTGATAGCTACAACTGGAGAAGTCAGTTCCCTCTTTCCTGATATCAAAACCTATAGGGGCACTCTCCTCTCAATACAATAGCAAAACAAATAACACTGTCCCGTGCTATATTCATTTCTTATTTACTCAGCAGAACGTCTCATGAGTCGTAATTAATATTTAGGACAGGTAAGAATTTTTGCTTTGTTGTGTGGTTCAGTTACCCCAAGGTTTGTTTCCTTCCAACTCACTTCAAATGAAAATAATATACATTTTATACTATGAGTAAAATTTTGTATAGAAAAGCAACAGAAGAAACCAAACATTATATCTCTACAAACTGTTTTTTTAAGCTCTTGACAAGAGAAGGATGAATAAAAAATAAATGCACTCAACTTGAAAGAAAAGTGTTTTTCTGTGTTAAGGATTGAACTGTAAGTTACAAGCATTATTTTGTTTTACTGCACATATGTAGCAAATTTTTAAGGAACAAGAAGTTTATTATGCCAAGGACAACATGATTCAATGGTTTTAGGGGATTTAATAATAACCATGAAAACTTTGCACTTTGATATGCTGGCTGTGATATGTCTTGCAAAGTGTCATGTAGAACTTGCTGAATTATATTATTAAAGGCTGCAATCATTAAAGCAAAGAAAAAATTTTAAATATAGGTCATTGTGTTCTTTTATGTAATCAAATAGAAGTAGCCAGGGAGCTTTTTATGACACTTAGACAAGTAAAATGAAAGCCATATTATTTATTCATTTTAACATACCACTCATAATAGTTACAGCATAAGTGATCCTATTATCTAAATTTCAGTTAATAAAGAGTGAATCTTCAAAAAGCTGGGGTTCAGTTGTTTATAATAATATATTTGATATAAAAAGTGAGCTATTTAAAAATAATACTTGGGGTTCTCTTTTAACTTTTCTGGAAAGTAGTGTGGTTTGAACAAGTGAGGTAATAATCATATTGATAGTATTGTAGTAATAGTAAGAACCAACATTATTGTGCATTTCATATGTGTCAATTAAAGACTTTTAACATTGCCTTTAAATATGTCTATCAGATAAGGTACAACTGTGGAGAGTATAGAAGCACACTGAGATTTGTTGGTGAACTGTAGCTTCTTTTTCTAACGGAAGTTGCCAATATTCTCAATAATGGCAAGTGATTAAACTGACCTTTGTCGGAACAGAGGTCATTGTTGTAGAACAAGATCAGAAAGATCAGAAAGAACTAGACTAAATAAGTAAAATAAGCCAGACAGTGAAAGACAAATACTATGTGATCTCACCTATAAGTGGAACCTCATCAACAAAACAAACAAACGAGAAAAATATAACCAGAGACATGAAAATAAAGAACAAACTGACAGTAACCGGAGGAGAGAGGGAGGGAGATGACATGAGAAAGAAGGGGAAGTGTTGCAAAGAAACATATATAAAGACCCATGGACAAAGACAAAGGGAGGTAGGATTGAGGGTTAGGGTGGGTGGGGTGGGGGAGAGTGATGGGGGGAAAGTGGAGACAACTGTACTTGAACAACAATAAAATAAATAAATAAAATTAAAATTAAAGATTTAAAACAAGCAAGAAAAATAATTTCAGGGCCTCAAATGCATTGATAATTTTATTCTCAAGTTATTTGTTATATTATGAAGTTACACTGGAAGGAACTAAAGAAGTCTAAGCAGAAAGTATATGATAAAACTGTACATGATTAATGGCATTATTATTATTTTTATCCTCACCCAAAGACATTTTTTTCATTGCTTTTAGGGAGAGAAGAAGGAAGAGAGAAACATCAATGTGAGAGAGACGAGTATAGATTGTTTTTCTACCATTTGTGAGCAGACTACAGATCAAACACACCCAGACTGAAAATGGAACCCAAAACCTAGACATGTGCCCTGACTGGGAACCAAACCCCCAAACTTGTGACACTCCAAACAACCAAGCCACACTAGCTAGTGCAACATTATTTTTAAAAAATATTCTCCCACTGCGAAGGATCCAGAGATTTTAGCTTAGGACTCACCAGAGGAAGAGTTCCCATTGAACATATCAATCTTCTCATTCAGAGTGTGGTGTTGTTTTTTGTTTTTTTTTTTAGATTTCACATATACGTGAGAAAATACAGTATTTGTCTTTCTCTGTCTAATTATCTTGCTTCTCATAATGTCCTTAAATTTCATCAATGTTGTCACAAATGACAGGATATTCTTCTTTCTCATAGTTCTCATTTCTCATAATATTTCATTTTTTTTTATTCATTCATAGATTGATAGACACTTAAGGTGTTTCCATGTCTAAAGAAACAAAAAGTAGAACAGTGGTTTCCAGGGCCTGGAAAGTGGGGAAAATGGGAGGATGTTGGTCAAAGGGTACATAAGATATGTTTTAAGATGAGTTTTGTGGATCTCATATTCAGTATGATAACTAAAGTTAAAAATACTGTCTTATATACTTTAAATTTGCTGAGAGAAGATCTTAAATATTCTTACCACACACAAATATGTTGTAATTATGTGAGGTGATGGAGTAATTTACTTTATCATGGTAATTCTTTCATAATGTAGACATGTATCAAAACATCCTGTTGTAAACTTTAACCTTACACAATCTTATACGTCGATTATATCTCAATAAATGTGGGGAAAAGAAAAACACAGGGTAGTATACTTTTAAAACTGATTCCAGAGGCATTCACTGAGCATGCAGTTGTCCCTTCTCCTAATGAGCCTGCTGCACTTATTTAATATAGAAAATGGTGTGATACTAATGCAATAATAGCTTAATCAACAGAAAAATAAGAGTGGAGTTACCTACACTCCAGAAACAAAGGTGAAACAGAGGTAAGAAGATGCCTTATCAAATGTTTAACCTAGGTTTGATTTAGCTCAGACATGATGGCATTAGAGGAGTTAAACTTCAGCAGTAGAAAGGGTGAACCTTTCTAGATAAAAAGTAATCTAAATATAAAAGTAATTTTTATATTTAAAAAAATGAAAATAGTGTATAACATTCAATAAAATAATGTCTAGGCATACCAAGTGATAGGGATTTATTGCTAAAACTACAGAAAAAGAAGATAACAGAAATCTAGATATTGAAATCATCAAACATGGACTTGAAGTGAGTTATTAGTATGTTCAAGAAAATAAACATATGACCAATTAGTAGATGGATGATTTTATAGGGAATTAAGTTTATTAAAACATTATATAAAATTTTTAATAAGATATATATCAAATAGAACATTAAACACAGAAGAAAAGAAGATGGATTAACTGGAAGATAGATCACTTGAAAATATTCTAAATAAAGCACAGCAAAGGAAAAAGATGAGAATAGAAGGCACATTGAGAAGATGATGTCAGGGAAAATCAGAATTTGACTAATTCATTTAGATCCTCATATAGACTGAAACTGTTTAATTATTATTTGAAGTATAATTAGAAATGATTGAAGAGTTTTAAGCTGTGGAGTAAGTTACCAGATATGTTTTTGAAGATTCCTCTGGCTGCTGTCAAGATGGTTGTCAAGGGAGACCTTGTTGGATGCCAGAGTGGCAGCACAGGTAAACAAGAGTAGTGATTGGGATCATGGGCTATATTTCTATAATTTTTAATTAAAACATTTTAATATTTAAATATATTCTTTGTTTTGATGGTCCTTAATTTGTATTATTTTCCCTTAATTCATGATTAGTATTTAAAGATTCTTTAGTTGAAGAACTCTGGATATATTCTTGATTCTGAAATTTGTGTTTCTCTTGTCATAACCATTTCATATTCCTGGCAAGAATTATACTGAGTGTGTGTGTGTGTGTGTGTGTGTGTGTGTGTGTGTGTGTGTAAAATATATGTAGTGTATATCAGATATCTCAATTCATCAATAATGTAAAAAAATGAGATATTTGAGTTTCAAGCTGTTTATTTCTTATTGCCCTTTATTTTTTTTTTCTCTCAATGTAGTCTTTTATCATTCAGATTTCTTCCAATGCATATCTGGAAATGGAATTGCTGGGTTATAAAGTAGTTCCATTTTTAATTTTTTAAGAAAACTTTATACTATTTTCCATAATGGTTATACCAATCTGCATTCCTGTCAACAGTGCAGAAGAGTTTCCTTTGCTCCATATCCTGGCCAATTGTTGTTTGTAGATTTATTGATGATAACCTTTCTGATGAGTGATATCTCATCGTGGCTCTAATTTACATTTCTCTGGTTAGTAGTAACATGAGACATCTTTTCATATGTCCATTGGCCATCTGTATGTCTTCTTTGCAGAGCTGTCTACTCAGGTCCTCTGACCATTTTGAATTGGATTGCTTAGTTTTTTGTTGTTGAGTAGTGTGAGTAATATATAAATTTTGGCCATTTACCCCTTTTCAGATGTGTCATTGGTGAATATATTATCCAATTTAGTGGGTTGCCTTTTCATTTTGTTGATGGTTTTCTTTGCTGCACAAAATTTTTTACTTTGATGTAGTCCCACTTATTTTTTCTTGCTCAATGAAATATATTAGAAAACATACTGCTAAGAGAAATGTCAGAGATTTTACTGTTTTTTCTCCTAGGATTTTTATGGTTTCATAACTTAAAGTCTTTAATCTATTTTGTGTTTATTCTGGTGTCTGTTGTCTAGTTTCATTTTTTTATGTGTTCCTGTCCAGTTTTCCAACACCATGTTTTGAATAAATTATCCTTACCTCATTGTATGTTCTTGTCTCCTTTGTCAAATATAAATTGACCATATAGACGTGGGTTTTTTTCTGGGCTCCTTATTCTGTTCCTTTGAACAATGTCTGTTTTTATGCCATTACCATGCTGTTTTGATTACTATGTTCTTATAGCATAGTTTGATATTAGCATGATACTTTCAACCCCAAACACTAACTCAAAAGAATATATGAAACCCTATGTTCATCACAGCATTGTTTACAATAGCTAAAATTGCAACCCATACCTGTTCATAGATGAGTGGATAAAAAAAGCTGTAATACATATATACAATGGAATATTACTTGATTGACTTTTTTTTTAATGAATCCATTTGCAACAGCATGGATGTAGCTAGAGGGTATTGTGCTAAATGAAATAAGTCAGTCTGAGAAAGACAAATATCATATGATTTCACTTATATGTGGAATCTAAACAAAGAAAATAAATGAACAAACAAAATTGAAAAAGACTCATGTACACAAAGACTGGACCGGTAATTTTCAGAAGGGAGAGGGGTTGGGGGACTGGGTGAAAAGAGTGAAGGGATTAAGAAGTACAAATTGGTAGATACAAAACAGTGACGTGGATATAAAGTACAGCATAAGGAATATAGTCAATAATATTGTGGTAACTATTTATGGTGCCAGGTGTACACTGGAAATGACAGGGGGAAACACTTTCTAAAATATACTATTGGCTAACCAATATTCTGTACACCTGAATCTAATACAAAATAATATTGAATGTAAAAACAAAACATGACGAGATTAACACTTCACCAAATTAAAAATAAATACATCCAAAAAAAAAAAAAAAACCTCCACACAAAATACCTTTAGTCCTTTTTCATGTACCAGCTATAAATCAAATATACTTCTAAACATTATTTCTGTCATCAAAAAATTTGGTTGCACTAATACCAATAGCACTAACTATACTGCTTTCTCCTGCCTCTTTGCTAAAACAATGAAAGTCATTTATGAGTTCAAAATGTATAAAATAGGAAAGTGAATCCTAGTAATTAGACTACTAACACTATTTCAACTCTCTAGATGGAGAAATAGACAGTGAGTGAGAGATAAAAAAACAGATAAGGGAAGAGAAAAGTGAGAGGAAAAAATGAATAGGAACCCAAACAGAAAGCTCAAAGATTTCATTAACCTAGCAGGCATATCGGTGAATTTGTGTTTCAGACAGTTCTACAAGCAGGAGTGGGAAGAACGTGGAATAAGATGTAGTGTGATAAAAGAAACCCTGAAAAGGACTCCTGCCCAAACTAGTCTTTTAAATGAAGTTCCCCTATGAAAATTTGTATATATAATTCTATAGGAAGCTAATGTATCTAACACGAGATGCAACCTACAATGAATGAAATATTTTGCCTACTTTTCTAGACCTCGGTATAATAAAGGGTCTCCTGCTGTCCCATTGTCACATTAGCTTGGATGAGTTCATCTATTTATCTATAAACCAGGAGATAATTGGGTCAAAGAAAAAGAAAATAAGTATGTTTTATTGCAGGTGAACAGCAGATAAGCTCATACCTTTAGTTCTGTTTTAGAAATATATCTAACAGGTAAGAGCAGGAATTTCTAGGCACTTTTATAACCCTGAATGCTTCATGAAACTGATGGAAAAAATCTCCAACAGGCAATTGCAGACAAGATGCTGAACCCCCCTGCTCTGGCTGGGTAGGTTAGTTGGTTAGATCATTGTCTTCATGTGCCAAAATTGAGGGTTTGATTCCTATTCAGGGCGCATTCAAGCATCAACCAATGAATCCATAAATAAGTGGAACAAAGAAAATCAATTTCTCTCTTTCTCCTTCTTCCTTCCTTTCACTCCCTAAAATCAATTTTAGAAAAGATGCAGAAATTCAAAGGCAAATTTTGCCAGCTAAGAATTTTGGCTACTGGCAGCTCTGTTGGTAAATATAAAGGAAGTTAATTTTAGCACTTCTAGAGTTAATTTTAGCACTTCTACAGAGTTCACCTTAAATAGTGAGAGTGTTCCTGGATTGTGACAGAAGCAAATTCTTTAGGTGGTTTAATGTCTTTTTTTTTTTTTTGGACTATAATATAAAACACAAGCTCTTATGTAATTTAATGCAGTTATTTTCCGCTTTCATATCAGTTTCTAAAATCTCCCCAGATAGAAATATTTTTGCTCTCTCTCTGGTTGCAAAATAATGTGATTTCAGTATCATTCCACTGCAGTGGACTAATACTATATAAAGACATTCCTCGAGTATGAATTTAACTAAGAAGTAACAATTATACTTAAAGTCTTAGTTTGAAATAACCCTTTGAAAGTAACCATGCAATAATGACACAATAAATACATAGATCTTTAAATCAATCAATGCTTCCAATATCAAAAAGAATCTAGCCATGATAGAACCTGAAAAACCATGAATATATATTGTATGTATATGAATAAATGCCTCTTTCTATAATAAACAAACATGTTAACTATGCTGTTATAAAATACTTAAAAGTCCAAATATATTCATTAATTTAGCACATCATGAATATTAGATTATGTATCCAAAATGTCTTTTATTAGATTTTAAAAGTATTTACGCCTAATCTACTTAACATTGCCTCAATAAACTTTTTTAAGCCTACCCCCCACATTTCAGTTACACCATTTTTTCTACTATATGCTTAATCTGTGATATAATTTTTCTAAAAATTCAAATCTCATGGAGATACACCTCCATTAAAAGTTCAGGATGTGTCACTATTGCTTTCAGATCAAGACCCAATACCTCACAATGGTTTACTTTTTATTATATAGTAATTCAAGATATTCCTTAATTTTGTCATTCCATGTTCATCTCTCAACATATATTCTAGCTGAAGACATCTTGAACTGCCCTTCTTCTATGTTGCTTTAGTTGTAAATCTAAAGCCGCTGTGATATCAATTCATAGATACGGATTGTAGTGAGGATGTAGACAGAGTAGTTCTCTATTCACCAAAGTTAAATTGCAGTTTGGGATTAGCTAGTTTGCAATCTACTGCAAACCAAATATAAATTAAGTATGTTAATACATACATACAGAGAGAAACATATATGCTATTAAGGATAGAAAACAGGTGATGTGTTACATTAACACACACTAGACACTAAGTGTACAGGGCCCTATTTTGATTTGCTCCCCTTAGTAAAAAACTGATCACAGAAGGCCCTCAGTGGAAAAAAAAATTGTTGAATGAGTGAATATATAAAATTGATGCCAAAAATTCTAGCTCAACATATGATTCTTTGACTTTCATTTAGTTTATATTAGCTGACTCCTCAATGTGTTATGAAATGCCCATCTTACTATTAATTTTTCTCTTCTCAGTTGGATTGATTTTACATAATTTCTAAGGGGAAGAATGTAAACATTAAAAATATAGAAAAAGCCCTGGCTGGTGTGGCTCAGTGGAATGAGTGCCAACCTGAGAACCAAAGGATCGCTGGTTTGATTCCCAGTCAGGGTACATACCTGGGTTGTGGGCCAGGTCCCCAGCAGGGGGTGTGCAAGAGACAACCACACATTGATGTTTCTCTCTCCCTCTCTGTTTCTCTGTCCTTTCCACTCTCTCAAAAAATAAGTAAATAAAATCTTTAAAAAAATAAGAAAATGCTAACTATAAATACACATTATTTTTCTCAATTTTTATTCTATTCTTGTCAAATACATGATCAAAAGTAACTAATGAAGAAGGTGCATTTGGTATTCTGAATATGAAAATATTATATTGTGTGTGCATGATAGATGAAAGCATGCTAAATACTTTACATAAACTGATATCCTACAAATTTATATCCCTTTAAAGCCACAAAGTATTTTAATGATCCATGCTGCCTTAAATTATTTCCAATCATAGGAAATTTACTTGATTCTGTACAAAGTTTCTTATAGGAAAAGACACAATTTATTTTTTAGTTTCTAAGTTTGGCTGTTCTTTTTAACCTAATTTAGAAAAGAGGTCCACCAAAAGTTCTATGATAAAATATTCTTTTTTACTATGAATTTGTTATACAACAGGTTAAATCACATTATTCTACATATATTTAAGTATGCACTGCTCTCAATGCAGTTCAGTCATTTCGTTATGTCGGTGTTGGGTCTCTTTGGAAGCAATACCCATGCCCAGTGTCTGTGCATCCCTTCTAAATCTGTCAGGTAAGTATATTATATTTGACTCAACCCATGAGCTTTTAGAAAGATTAGCATACATCAAGATAATCCCAAGGCCTTTGCCACCAATTTCTCATTCCCTCATTAACAGAACATATGCTTAACAATATGTGTTCAATAAATTTTGTGATTGAAGGCAAATGATGATGGTAAGGAGTGTGGGATCAGACAGAAAATGAACTTGTTACATTATTAACTATGTGCCCCTAAACTTTACTTCTCACATATTAAAATGGAGAAAATTTTTGTGTCATTTAGAGTATTAAAAAAGATAATGGAAACAATGCATAGTATGTCTTAATTATTGAAGTAAATAATATTTGACACATAGTGACAGTGACACATAGTAGGTTTCATAAATGTTTATTGTTATTAATGGTAGTATTATCAACACCATGTATATATTCAAATCAGCTCTTAAGCATTTCCTTTAGTCTCATTTTCTAAACCATTTGTAATGCAAATGTTCTGGAAGAGAGATAGGATCCTAGGATCCGTGAGACAGGCAAAGCCTGAGGAACCTCTCAGAACACAGTACATAGCCAGACACTGAAGGAGCATTGAACCAAAATTGCTTTCACTTCAGAACATTGCTGTGGTGTCTGCTTTTTCTGAATTCCCTGAACATATCCAGGCTCCCTTAGCAGGCAATAAGAAATTTCAGAACATTTATGTCTATGATCTAAAAGCTATTCAGACTAGACATCTGTGTTCCTGTTGAACACAGGAACCAGGTCCTCAGGAGAAGTTTATGCGGATGAGAGTAAATATGGCAACCTGAGTAGGAAGGTCAGAGTAGACTAGCTGATCGACCAAAATTAGGAACCATTAGCAGAATTGGAGTCCTTAGGAAGAAGTAGCTGATACTCTTTTCTGTGAGCCTTGGAGATATTAGCTAACTTTTCCTAGCTTTAGTGTTTCATCTGAAAATATGTATATTTCCTTAAAGATACAAAATATTTTCCATTACATGAGAGCAAACCCATGTAAAAGAAAATCATGTGAAAGATGATATAAAAGAAATCATGTGAAAGAAACACAAACAAAGCATCCTGCAATGCACTCGTGCAATAATATTCACACCGAAAGGTACAGGGTACATTGATGTGGGAGAGGAATATGGAAAGAGAAAGCTGTGCAGAAAATCCTTCTGGCTGGTATAACATGGAAAGACCTGAGAGGAATGTGTCAGAATGCTTTCTACTGTTTTCCTTTAACTGGTAACTTGGCCTTATTTCTTTGAAATCACCAGAAAAAGAAACTATTTTAAGTTGTTTGCAATGCCTAAGGGTAAGTTGGAGAAAGATCTAAAATCTTGACCATGAACCTTGAGGAATACATACATTTTTAATCAAGGATGAGGTGTTCCTAATGTTACTGCTACTTGAATGCCAAGGTATCTAAGTTTTAAAGGAAAAAAATCCTTGAAGGCCTGCTGACAGCATTTTACCCTCCCGCTGATCACTGAAGTGGATCTAGACTGAGGCTTTTTATATGGTAACAGAGTTTAGATTACATCCTGTGGGGAAATCCCAACAAATAGTCACCAGTGATTAACTGGCTTCAAAATGTCACCATCAAACTTTTTACATATAGCGGGAAAACATGTTTTTCAGGAGAAGAAGCTCTCCTGAAACGAAACAATGCACAGAGGAAAGTATGCTTATTGCCACATCCCAGATGACCTGGTTTCCCTGCTTTTGCAAAAATTAAAAGAGCCATAGGTCTGTTAAAACATTCATATACAGTCTTGTTTAAAATAGATAATATGGAAAATGGCTATTTCCTGACAATATCTACGATATTGTTTCAGTCATGAAAGGAGTGAATACTTAATTAACAGCACTCTGAATTCTTTAAGGGAAGACCAAAATTATATATTTTAAGCATGTATTTATGCTATACATTCATTGTAGGCATCCAAATACTACCCACATGACCACAATGATTTCTTTTTAATATGATGTACTCATTAAAACATTTTAGAACAAATTGGCACACCTGTTTATGATTAGTATCACATTTCTTTCCTAGTGATCAGCAGGTTTCAGAAAACACTACATCCCTAGTTTAATGCTGCCCATATGGCTGAGAGATGGTTGTTTCTGTAAAGACTACCTGGTTTAGGTAAAGTTATTGCTGTCTTATTTTGTGCATGTGATTTTATACATATTAATTTTTGAATCTAGATTTCCTCCAATACCCACCTAAAATAATCAAATAATCTAGTTCTACAGAAGGTTACATTGGAAATGGAAAGGATAAATCTCAAAATATTTATTCAATGATATATAAACAGATGAATGTCTCCTTCAACTCAGAAAATACTTTAAACCCTCTGAACCTTATCTTCCTCTCTATAAAATGGGATATTAACACATAATACTGGATTGCCATTAGGATTACATGGAATTATGTATTGTATTTGAGGCAATAACCATAATTACTGTCACAAATAGTCTTTCACACATAAACAGCAGCTGCTATTATTGTTATTAATGAAATTGCAATTATCATTCTCTTCTTCCTTCTCCTCTTTTGACTTTACCATGTTTTTCTTATTAGAAATGTTCTTGGCTATGAATGTACAAAAATGCAGAAGGAAAAGATATCGCTTAGTCTCTGAAAAAAATTTCACTCACTCCTGAGACAAGAGCATGCCTGTGACTAAAAAGGCTGAAAACAATGGTATTAAATTACATAAAATTTACATTGTCAGATATAAGAATGTAACCAGGGCCCCCCCAAAGGGTATTTGTAATGGGATCCAGAGATTGGGGTGTCCAAGAAAAATATATTCTCTCCACCCCAAGGCTGGCCGCCATGGGGATGGGAGTCTTGAGCAGGACCGTTGAGAGTCATTTTGCATGTCAATAACAGGATAGCTTCATTCCTCATTTGCAAAACGGGTTATTTTGCCTATTACAAAAGCTAATCAGGAAGATTAAAAAAGACACAATACAGAATGTAACTGGGGGAGAAAGAGGAGAGACAGGGGCTTCCAGGAGGGACAAAGAGATATAGACTCTGGGGAACAGTGTGAAGACCACCTGGGAAGAAAGAGGGGAGAAAGGACTCTTGCTGGTGGGCCATGAGAAGGTGCCACATGGTTATGGATTAAGAGCTGGAGATCACAGCGATGCAGTGAATGGTGCCGAGACCTCTGAGAGGCCTGCCTAACCAAGTCCTGGACTTCTGTTCTTTCTCTTCTGAAGGATGGTACCCCTGACTGGCCTGACTGGGCAAAGGGGGGAAGGCAGGATAGTGTGTGTGCTGGTGATTGTTTTAAGGGGATTTTGAGGCTTAAGGGTAACATTTAGCCATTAATCAAACCTGTATAACTTTTGAATAAATAGTTCCTTTCCTTTTCATCAAACTCTACCATTCAGAGCCCTAATTCCAAGGGTGGCAGGCAAAGGACCTACAACCGAGGGACCTCAGGGAAGGGGGGTTGTCGTTGTTTCAGTAATAGCATCTGGGCATCTTCCCCACGGGTCCTTTGGTTCGGCAACAAGAATACAAGAGAAAGGAATTATATAGATAGAATACAGAATTACAAGTAACTGCTTCACTTAAAATAAGATGAAGTATGTGATCTCATGGAATCAGAACCCCGAAAGTGCATGGTTAATTAAGAGATTATAGCTCATTTTTCCATAAAGTTCCACTTTTAAGACATTATAAGTATAACCATTTTAATAGTAATGAAGAAAGAGGTATTTTAATAGTCTCCACTTTAGAGATTTAAACAAAATAATTCAATTTTTTCAAATTTTGCTCTAAACTGTCAATTGTATATTTTCCTTATTAATCTTTAAAAAGTATATATTTCAGGATTTTCAAACTGATTATTTCTCAATAAAGTGCATCTTAATAGTCTACATGAATTTCCATAATTTTCCACTGTTTATGGTTGAAGAATCTTTTTCTCTCACTTAGATGTGATTTTTATAGTTAAATTTAACTAAATGAAATATAAAATATTTACATATCATGTGCTAGAAATTAACCTGACTTAGATTCAGTGTTTTTTCAGGACTGCTATTGAACCCCAGTATTTGGGTCCATCTTCCCACGTGTGCTGGCTGAAAGAGATGCAGGAGCAGGAGTTTGTGGTGAAGAAAGGAAGTAGTTTATTATTATAGGATTGGAGAATCTGGAGAATGGGCGAGTTCATCCTCTGAAAGACCCTATTCCTGATGATGCGTGAAGGCTACAGATGATATAGGGCAAAATCACAGGACACTGTGGATTAGGGATTCAGAGTTGTGTTAGGAACTGACTGATCTGAGGTGGGGTGAGGGTAATAAATCATTTCTTCTGGTCTTGAAGACAGCTCACAGATCTGCCTTCGAAATCTCTCAGTTTAGTTTCATGTAAAAGTAGCAAGGGGGTCATTCCACTTTTGGGCTTAGGGGCTGAAACATACTTTAGTTCAAGTTGTTATCTTTAGCCTGCCAGAGGTCCAGACCCTGTGACTGTGAGTTAGGTCCAGGTTATTGTCTTCAGGTGCCTCAAAGGTTAATAACTGTCAAGAGTGAAAGGCCAGGTCTATGAGATGTGGGTAGAGAAAGGAAAAGAAATTGATTTCTAAAGCTATAGTCACAGAGCAAAGCAAAATCATGAGGACCCTTGGTTACAAAATCTAAGAAACATTTGCATATTATTAAATTCTACTAATCTTTTTAAAAAGTCTTCAGTAAATAAGCTACATGCTTGATCAATTTCTGAGTGCTTGTTTTTTCTGAATAAAAATAATTTTATATACATTGGTGAGTTTCATTTTTGTCATGATGTTGCAAAATACATAGTGCTTTCTTCTTAGTATTATGGTCTTTAAAACGAAACTTTATATTATCTCAAATTAAAATCAAATAAATTATTTTAGACCAAATTTAAAATAACAAAGTGAAATCCTTTGACATTAACAGACTCCCCTCTGAAGTGCCACTTGAAGAATGATTTTTTGTAAAACATAAGTTTTATTACTTTTGTGAACGTTAAAAAAATACTTTTCCTTTCACCTTTTAATTTCTTTTAGCTGAACTAATAATCAAAATTAACAAAGACAGATTAACAGCAGAAACTTTTATTAAACAACCACAATTTATTACAGATACATATGCTGGGGTGTGTCATAAGATATGAGACCCCAAAACACATTGTTGAGTTGAGGTTTATATGTCATTATGGACAAAGGAGAAATGGGGCAGGGGTCTGAGATTTCAAAGGAAATAGGCAATTTACAGATAGTTGAGGAAGAGGGGAACACAATGTCAGGTAAATTCCTGACAGGCAAGCCAGAAACAATGGGATGGGAAAGGGGCAAAGGGGTGGGAACTGTCTCCTAGATGCCTGCCTCTGGTATACCTATCCATCAGACTTAATTCAAATGAGTCTAGAGTGAACACACTAAGATCCTCTCCCTCCAGCAGGCTGATCCTTCTGAGTCAGCAGGAAAGGGGAGTGGCATCATAGGTTCTCTCTGAGTCTTTGTTTCTTAATGACCAGCTTAAAATCAATATCACAAAAGGCACATATTGGGTTGGCAAAACTTTGGTCCCCTTTCCTTTTATAGGTGAAAGGGTAACAAATTCAAGCTAATCAATAAATAATTATAAACTAATTGAAACCTACAGAGCAAGTCTCCTCAAATATTTTCAGAGAATCAATAGTAAGATAACACATAAGATTTTATTATGTCCTCTTACGGGCAAACCATGGAAGCCGATGATTGACTAATGAGTTTGACTATACATTTATTGTCATTTCTGGCAAATAAAAAGCACCATTTTACCAACTGTTTATCAAGTATACACAATCTTATGTAAATCTAGGAATAGGATTTAATAGGAAGTAAATCTACTTCTACTGCATATAACAAATTGCTTTTACCAATAAATATGGTAAGCATGAATTTGTCACTACAAATGCATTTATATTTTCTTGTCTATGTATTGTTAATTTAAGGAATGTCCAAGACTGTAGAGAACTTTTATGAGTTTATTTGAGCCAAACTGACAGTTGCTGGAAAGGAAAATCTCAAAAAATTGAGAAAATGATCCTGAGAAAGATCATTTCACAGCTTATTTTATTAAACATTAGAATTAAAGGAGGAAATTTAAGAAGGGTTAATGAAATCCATTGATGGTAGATTAAGGGGGCAGGAAAAAGCAAATTAGGAAATTTCTGGGGTTGGATAAAAAGTAAAACTGAGATACCCATACTTCTTTTACATTGGTTGGTACAGGGTAGTTAATAATGAACATTTACAGCACATAGAGATGGTGGAATTTGGGAAACAAGATAACAATGAGGGCCTCTGTGGTCTCCTTCTCTGGTGCTGGAGGTTGTGCCCTGACAGGTCTGCATAAGATTACTCTGCCATTTCAAAGGTATATTATTTTAGATGTAAAAGACAAGAGACAGGCTCACTTAAGGCAAAAATTGATCTTTGTTGAGGAAGCTATAGGGCTGTCACCAAATGCTGGTCTGGCTGCCTGCCACTATGAAAGCCAATACTGGAGAGGCAGGGGCTGATGTTAAGAACAGTGGTTTATTCAGATGCTGGCTACCTGGGAGATGGGGGACGCATGTCTCAAAGCCCATCTCCTTGGGAGAATGGGGGACTCACGTGTTAAAGCCCATCTCCACATCTCAGTGGAAGCAGACATTTTTATAAGGAGGGAGAGGAGAACAGAACAGAGATCAAGGGAAGGGGTTGAAAAGTTCTTTATGTGCAGACTAGCACAGTCCATTTTGATAAGGCAAGTTATGGTGGTCCAGTAACCAGCCTGGCACAACAGTGCAGAGTAGAGAGTACGGGCTGCACCGTGCTCTGAGGGCATGGGGTAGAAACTGGGCACCTGTGATTACTGTAGCCCAGACTGAGCCCCCATCCTTGTGGATCCACAGGGAAGGAAAAACAGAGGTCAGACCTCCATTGCCTGCAGGAACCAGGATGATCTCCAAAACTGGATAGGCAGGCTTAACAATCAACAGCAGGCCTTTTTTTTTTTCTTTTCCTTCCAAGAGTGAAACAGTAAGACCTGGAGTTAAGAGACAGATCCAGAAAGAAGTCAGAAGGCAAACACCAACAGCTGAGATGAATTTCACTTGCTCTTCATCAGAACTTGAATTTTTTGTTTGTTTCATTTTCTTCTTTCTATTTATTTAATTGCTTTGTTTGTTTTTATTATTTGTTTTTTTCTTTTTTATTATCCCTTTTCATATTGCATTTTAATTTTTCTTCTTTCACTCCATTCATATTCCAAATAACACACTATTTTTGTTCTTTTATTTTTTATTCTTTTTATTCAGACTATGTATTTCTTATTATACTGTTGTTATTTCAAATCCCACACAGTACCATTCTCTGGTCTTAATCCATTTCGCCATCTTCCTGAGCTTTGTTACTATTGGTGTAAACTTTATTTTCTCTCACAGTACACCAAGTTTCTGTCCCTTACTCTCACTATTTCTCTTCCATTTAACCTCGCATAAGCGCTTTTCTTTCTTAAGGCAACTCACATTTTTTTCCCTTCTTGTAAGAGTCTTATTTATTTTTCACCTTTTATAAAAGTGGCTAGTTGGATGAAATGTTATGGTTAATGTTGTACTTCTCCAAAGGAACTCCTATTTTTTCACTATTTGTTTGTACTTTAAATCCTATATAATACTCTTCTGCTGTCTTACTCCATTTTGCCTTCACCCTGCCCTTTATCAGTTGCATGAGGAATTTTATTTCATTGTTTTCTCTCTCCTTTTTTCCCACAACTCTCAACCTAGGCTTTATTCCTTTCTCTTATCAGTTTGCTTCTCCCATCCTCTCAAAATAATTTTTCTTTACTGTAGACATCTCAGATTTGCTTTTTGCTTTTCTACAATATTCGTATCCCCATTCCAACTTTATTAAAATTCATTCAGCTGTCTTTGCTATCAATCCTGCTGTAGTTTTTCTGAAATTTTGCTACTGTTGGTCCAGTACCTTTTCAATTTTAATTCAAACCTCATAGTATACTTTTATCTTTTCTTAGCCCATTGTTCCCATTGCTCTTTCATATTTTACTTATGTTTTACATTTTGTTCTCCCCCTTTCTTTGCCTCAGTTCTATTCCTTCTCCTCTCTCTTACCCCTTGATAACAATTTCTCCTTAACTAATCATCTCATAATACCTTTATCATATTTTATAATATCCGCAATCTCTCTTCACATTTATTAATCTTAGTTCAACTGCAGTGGAGGTTGCTTATGTGGTGGCGGGTTCTTTTTGTTAACGTAGGTTTGGTTGTCTGGTAATACTGCTTTGTTAACCAACACCTTTACAACAATATACAAGACAAGGTGGAAGTTTTGACTACTAGTAAGCCTGCTGGAGGGGAGAACCCACCAAAAAAGGAGCCACTGACAGGTAAAGCCCAAGTACAACAAGAGAGCCAACACAAATGGAAGAAAAAGCAACCAGAGAGCATCTAGACAAGGAGATCAACGAGACCACATCGCTGAGGTCTACAGAACTCATACACAGAAGTACACCCCATAAAGACAGCTGGCAAAGCAGAGCATCTGGAAAAGCAGAAACAAACAAAAAGAGTTACACAAAATGGAGAAAAAGAAAAAGGACCCATAATCAAAAGGAATAGAAGAATCTAGAAGAATCCTCAATAAAAGAGCTAAATGAAGTGGAGGCAAGCAAACTATCAGACATAGAATTCAAAAGAATGGTTATAAGGATGCTCAAGGAAATCAGAGACAACTACAAGGAACTGAGTGGGAACTACGACAGCATGAAAAGGAATATAAACTATAAACAAGAACCAGTAAGAAATGAAAAAATAAAGTATCTAAAATAAAAAATATATTATAAGGAATCACAAGCAGTCTGGATGAAGCAGAGGACCGAATTAGTGAGCTGGAAAACAAGGTAGAAAGAAATACACAAGTAGAGCAGCAGCATAAAAAAAAGACTAAAAAATGAGGGTAGCTTCAAGAAACTTCAAGACAACATGAAATGCAACAACATACAAATCATAGGAATACCAGCAGGAGAAGAAAAGGAGCAGGGGATAGAAGCGCTGTTTGAAAACACAATGATAAAAAACATCCCAAAACTTGAGAGGCGGAAAACCATGCAAGTTCAGGAAGTGCAGAGGGTCCCAATCAAGATGAACTCAAAGAGGTCCACTCCAAGACACATCATAATTAAAATGTCAATATTCAAAGAGAAAGTATCTCAAAGGCAGCAAGGGAGAAACAGGAAGTAACACAGAAGGGAGCCCCAGTAAGGCTAGCAGCTGACTTCTCAACAGAAACACTACAAGACAGAAGGGAATGGCAAGAAATAATCCTAGTCATGAAAAGCAAAGGTCTGCAAGCAAGATTACTTTACCCAGCAAGGCTCCCAATTAAGAGGTGAAATAAGGAGTTTCCTAGACAAAAGAAAGCTAAAAGAATATGCCTCCGCCAAAGCAGCAATGCAAGATATGCTAAAAGATCTGCTTTCAGAAGATGAAGAAAAAGAATGAGAGAGAGAGGAAGACAAATTCAAAGAGAAAAAATGAGTAGCACCCATCAATAATAACCTTAAATATAAATGGATCATATGCTCCAATCAAAAGACATAGGGTAGCTGAATAGATAAGAAAACATGACCTACACATATGCTGCCTACAAGGGACCCACCTCAGATTAAAAGACCTACACAGACTGAAAATGAGTTGGAAAAAATTATTCCAAACAAATGGACAAGAAAAAAAAAGTTGGGGTAGCAATACTTATATCAAACAACATAGACTTCAAAACAGGGGCCATAAAAAGAGACACAGAAAGACACCTCATAATACCTAAGGGAAGATTCCATCAAGAAGATGTCATCATTGTAAACATATATGCACCCAACATAAGAGCACCCAACTATATAAGGAAATCTTGGAGGACTTCAAGAAAGATATAGACAGCAACACAATTATAGTAGGGGATTTTAACAGCCCACGGTCAACAATGTATAGATCTTCCAAACAAAATATCAACAAGAGTATTGCCACAATGAACAGACCCTAGACCAAATGGATTTAATTGATATAGATATATATAGATATAGATTAGTTATAGATATAGATATAGATATGTATATACAAAACTTTTCATTCCAAAGAAGCAAAATACACATTGTTTTAAAATGCACATGGAACATTTTCAAAGATAGATCACATGATGTGGCACAAAACAAGCCTCAACAAATTCAAGAAAAATGAAATCATAACAAGAATTTTGTTGGACCATAAGAACCTGAAACTAGAAACCGACCTCAAGGAAAAAAACTCAAAAGCATTCAAATTCATAGAGCTTGAATAGCATGCTATTAAATAATGAATGGGTTAATAACGGGACAAGGAAGACATAAAAAAGTTTCTGGAAACCAATGAAAATGAACACACAACAGTCCAAAACCTATGGGACACAGCAAAGGCAGTCCTAAGAGGGAAGTTCATAGCAATACAGGCTTACCTAAAAAGGATAGAAACATTTAAAATAAACAACCTAACCTTATATCTATAATAACTGGAAGAACAACAAGAAACAAATTCCGGAGTGAGTAGAAGGAAGGAAATAATCAAGATCAAACAGAATTAAATGACACAGAGACTAAAAGAACAATACAAAGGATGAAAAAACTCCAAGAGGTGGTTCTTTGAAAAGATAAACAAAATTGACAAGACTTTACGCAGGCTCAAAAAAAAAAAGGGAGAGGACCCAAATAAATAAAATCAGAAATAAAAGAGGAGAGATTACACAGGGTTGTAAGAAATTACTATGAATAACAATATGCCAAGAAATTTGAAAACCTGGGTGAAATGGACAAATATCTACAAAGATATAATCTTCCAAAATGGAATTGAAAAGCAGAATACAGGGACAGACAAATAACAGATAGTGACATTAAAACAATAATAAAAATCTCTTGGCACACAAAAGCCCTGACCTGGTAGGTTTCATAGGAGAATTTTAGAAAACATTTATGGAAGAGCTAACATCTATATTTCTCAAACTACTTCAAAAAATCCAGAAAGAGTTTCCCCTCTCCCCTCTGGTCACTGTCAGACTGTTGCATGTTTTCATGCCTGTGTTTCTACTTTTCTTTGTTAGTTTATTTTGTTCATTTGATTCCTCTTTTAGGTGAGATCATATGGTATTTGTCTTTCACTGACTGGCTTATTTCTCCAATTCCATCCACACTATTGCAAAAGGTAGGAGAGATTGGAAAGATGGCGGAGGAGTGAAAAGGAGTCACGCTGACCTCCTCCCAAAACCAAACTGGAATTGCAACTAAATAATGGAGTAATCACCTGGAAAGCAGCGGAGAGATAGTGGGAAAGGAGCCTTGGTGCCGCGGACAGTGGATTCTACTCTCACACATCCCAACGGGTGAGAATTGCGGTGGAGGCTCGAGAGGGTGGGCTGGGTGCGCACGGGCACCGGCACCAGAGGGACATTGAAACGGCCAGTTAGCGCCCACCGAGAAGAACGGGGTCTGAATCATAAACAGGAACCCCTAAACTACAGCAGCTAAAGCCGAGAAAATACAGACAAAACGCAACCCCCAAAAGCTTAGGGCAGCTCTATGCCAGAGACAGGTGGTTGGGGATGCAAAAAGACATTTAAAGGGCAAACCCAAAAGCTGCAGCAGCAGCCACCCTCCTTGATCGCTGGGTAAAGGTGGCAGCAGGGTGGGCTGGTGCCTGGGAAAAGACTGGTGAGGAAAACTTTGTGAAGAGAACTGACACGGCGGCCGGTGGAGCCCGGGTGATAGCGCACTTCCCACTCTGCAGCTACCATCTCGCTCAGGCATAAGGGAATCAATTAACCTGCCTTTTGTGCGCTCCGCACACAGCTTGTACGCGTGGGAGCTGCAGGGCTGAGTGCAGACTGACTGGGAGAGCCTTGAGGAGAGACTAGAGACGGAGGCGTTGGGGATAGAACGGGAGGAGGAACCTGGGAGTCCCGACTCCCTCCCTGTTCGGTAGTCTCCATTGTGGGCTGGAAAGGCGCGACCCCAAAGAGGCAGAAGCGGGGTGCCCATGAACCAGACAGCCTGCGATTGAAACGCAGTCCGCACAGGGGTTGGATCCCCGGCCGAAGGGGTCACAGAACTGCCCAGAGGCCCCTGAGGGGAGACTAAAAACGGAGGCAATGGGGAAAGAACGGGAGGAGGAACTGGGGAATCCCGACTCCCTCTCCTTGCCGTAGTCTCCAATGCGCGGGAAGAGGCCACACCCCCAAAGAGCCAAAAGCTGAAAAGCAAACATAGACACCCCCAAAACACCCAGAGCAGGTGCGCACACTTGCGCCGAGTGACTGGCAAGGGTTGGCGAGCGTGTGTGTGACCCACGCGGGCTGGCGAACGCTTGCACCTGCCGGCAAGGCCTCCCACAGACTGGCACCCATACGGCCTGCTAGGGATTGCACAGAGGGACAAGGGCAGGCGTAAACTGACCTACCCGCTGCGATTGCGGAGCAGCCCACAAAATAAGTAGAGCTGCCCAGAGTCCCTGGAGGAGAGACCAGAAACAGGATTAACCGGAGAGTCCTAGAGCTGATTTCCTCCCATTTCCGTAGTCCCCATTTGGCGAGGGCAAGCAACGCACCCAAAGAGCCAAAAGCGGGGAAAACACACAATAGAAGACCCTAAACTGACCAGTGCCATGAAGCTCGCGTGCCAGGGAGGCCAGATGAGTACAGGAGGTCGCGAATAAGCCCCCCGGTCTGGGGCAAGCACATGCGAGCTCAGGCAGGTGGGGGACCCTGCCGCGCTGGGAACGCACTCAAGGAGCCCGCGTGAGAGCGCAGAGAGATCCCAAAAAATAGCTCAGCTCTGACGGAAGGGGTCACAGAGCTGCTCCAAGCAGGAGTAAGACACAGGCATTAGACTCCTGAAAGGCTCAAACAAACAACCCAAGGCCCTATAGGGTCAGCAACTGACATCATCAGAGGCAAGCCCAGAAAGAAAAGCAAAAGGACAAAAATACTTAACAGACTCTCACAAAAATGGGAAGAAAAAGAAGTTCCCCAAAATGAGTGGAAAAGGGGACTCCCCACAGAGAGGGCTCAATGAAAGAGAGGCAAGGGAACTATCAGATATGGAATTCAAAACAATGGTCCTAAGGAAGCTCAATGAGCTCAGCCAGCTCAAAGAGAACTATGAGAAACTGCAGAGAAACTATCAGGATCTTACAGCAAACTATATCAGCCTGGAAAAGGACATAGAAACTATCAAGAAGACACAAGAGGATATGAAGAATGCCATTTCTGAATTGAAGAACACAGTAGAAGGAATCCAAAGCAGGCTGGATGAAGCTGAGGATCGAATCAGTGAGATGGAGGACAAGGTTGAAAAAAGCTCCCAGAAAGAACAAGAAATGGAAAAACGGCTCAAAAAGAATGAAGAAGCATTTAGGGAAATACAGGACAGCCTGAAATGCAATAATATCCGTATAATAGGGATACCAGAAGGAGAAGAAGAGGAGCAAGGAATAGAGAACCTCCTCGAAAAAGTAATGATGGAAAATTTTCCTAATTTGAGGAGACAAAGGCTCTCATGGAACCAGGAGGCACAGAGGACCCCACTCAAGAGGGACCCAAGGAGGTCCACTCCAAGACACATCATCATTAAAATGGCAAATGTCAAAGACAAAGAGAGAATCCTCAAGGCAGCAAGGGAGAAGGAGAAAGTAACACAAGGGGGCCCAGATACACCTAGGAGCTGACTTCTCAACAGAAACACTACAAGCCAGAAGGGAATGGCAACAAATATTCCAAGCCATGAAAAGCAAGGGTCTACAGCCAAGGCTGCTCTACCCAGCTAGGCTCTCCATTAAAATAGAAGGAGAAATACAGAGTTTCCCAGACAAAAGAAAACTAAAAGAATACATCTCTACCAAACCAGCACTCCAAGATATGCTAAGGGGACTGGTTTAAGCAGATGAAGGAAAAGAATGAGACAGAGAGGAACACAAGTACAAAGAGAAAAGATGAGTAAGAGTCTATCAGTATATCTCTCAATGTGAATAGACTAAATGCCCCAATCAAAAGACACAGGGTAGCTGAATGGATAAGAAAACATGACCCACACATATGCTGCCTACAAGAGACCCACCTCAGAGCAAGAGACCTACACAGATTGAAAGTAAAGGGATGGAAAATAATATTCCAAACAAATGGACATGAGAAAAAGGCTGGCGTTGCCATACTTGTATCAGACAAAATAGATTTCAAAGCAAAGGCCATAAAGAGAGACCCAGAGGGGCACATTATCATACTTAAAGGAAGAATCTATCAAGAAGACATCAACATTGTAAACTTATATGCTCCCAATATAGGAGCCCCCAAGTTTATAAAGAAATTGTTGGATGACTTCAAAAAAGATATAGACAGCAACACACTGATAGTAGGGGATTTCAACACCCCACTGTCAAAAATGGGCAGATCTTCCAAACAAAACATTAATAAACATATCGTGGAGCTGAATGACACACTGAATCAAAGAGACTTAACTGACATATATAGACCCTTACATCCCAAAGAAGAAAAATACACATTCTTTTCAAATGCTCATGGCAGTTTTTCAAAGATAGACCACATGACAGGACACAAAGCAAGCCTCAGCAAATTCAGGAAAATTGAAATAATACCAAACTTTTTCTCAGACCACAAGGCCTTGAAACTCGAAATCAACCTCAAAGAGAAACTTCAAAATCTTGCAAACTCATGGAGACTGAACAGTACACTATTAAACAATGAATGGGTCAATAATGAGATAAGAGAAGAAATCAAAAAATTTCTGGAAACAAATGAAAATGAACAGACAACTGCCCAAAACCTATGGGACACAGCAAAGGCAGTCCTGAGAGGGAAGTTCATAGCAACACAGGCTTACCTTAAAAAGATAGAAACATTTCAAATAAAGGACCTAAGATTACAACTTCAAGAACTGGAGAAACAACAACAAATAAATCCCAGGGCAAGGAGAAAGAAGGAAATAGTCAAGATTAGAGCAGAACTGAATGGCATAGAGACAAAAAGAACAATTCAGAGGATCAACCAATCCAGAAGCTGGTTCTTTGAAAAGATTAATAAAATTGACAAGCCATTAAGCAGACTCATCAAGACAAAAAGGGAGAGGACCCAAATTAATAATATCAGAAATGAAAGAGGAGAAATAACAACTGATACCACAGAAATACAAATGATCATCAGAAACTATTATGAACAATTATATGCCAAGAAATTTGAAAATCTGGATGAAATGGACAAATTTTTAGAAAAGTATAATCTTCCAACACTGAAGGAGGAAGAAACAGAAAGCTTGCACAGACCGATAACAGCTGCGGAAATTGAAGCAGTCATCAAGAAACTCCCAGCACACAAAAGCCCAGGGCCAGACGGTTTCCCAGGAGAATTTTACAAAACATTTAAGGAAGAGCTAACCCCTGTCCTTCTCAGACTATTCCAAAAAATCCAAGAGGAGGGAAGACTCCCAGACTCCTTCTATGAGGCCAGCATAACCCTGATCCCAAAACCAGAGAAAGACCCTACAAAGAAAGGAATCTACAGGCCAATTTCGCTGATGAACATATGCTAAAATCCTCAACAAAATATTGGCAAACCGCAGCCAGCAATACATTCAAAAGATTATCCACCACGATCAAGTGGGATTCATCCCAGGGATGCAGGGATGGTTCAATATACGCAAATCAGTAAACGTGATACATCACATAAATAAAAGAAAAGACAAAAACCACATGATCATCTCGATAGATGCAGAAAAAGCATTTGACAAGGTACAGCACCCATTTATGATCAAAACACTCAGCAAAATGGGAAAATGGGGCATTCCTCAACGTAATAAAGGCCATATATGAAAAACCTACAGCTAATATCATACTCAACGGGCAAAAACTGAAAGCTTTCCCACTAAGATCGGGAACACGACACGGATGTCCGCTCTCACCGCTTCTTTTCAACATCGTATTGGAAGTCTGAGCCACAGAGGTCAGATAAGAAAAAGAGATAAAAGGCATCCAAATAGGAAAGGGGGAAGTAAAACTATCATTGTTTGCAGATGACATGATAGTGTACATAGAGAACCCTGTAGACTCTACCAAAAAACGGCTCAACCTAATAAGTGAATTTGGCAAAACAGCAGGATACAAAGTCAACATTCAGAAATCAAAGGCGTTTTTGTACACCAGCAATGCAATAGAAGGAGAAGAAATCAGAAAAAATATACCATTCGATATAGCATGAAAAAAGATAAAGTACCTAGGGATAAATTTAACCAAAGACACAAAAGACCTGTATGCAGAAAACTATACAACATTGAAAAAAGAAATTAAGGAAGACACAAATAAATGGAAGCATATACCGTGTTCATGGATTGGAAGAATTAATATCCTCAAAATGTCCATACTACCCAAAGCAATTCATAAATTCAACGCAATCCCTATTAAGATACCAATGACTTATTTCACAGAAATAGAACAGACATTTCAAAAATTTATATGGAACTATAAACGACACCGAATAGCCGCAGCAAATTTGAGAAAGAAACACAAAGTAGGAGGGATCACAATACCGGACATCAAACTCTACTCTAAAGCCACCATACTCAAAACAATCTGGTACTGGCACAAGAACAGAACCATAGACCAGTGGAACAGAATAGAAAGCCCAGAAATAAGCCCATGTCTATATGGACATCTAATATTCGACAAAGGGGGCAGAAGCATAAAATGGAGCAATAACAGCCTCTTCAACAAATGGTGTTGGGAGAGCTGGACGGATACATGCAAAAAATTGAAATTGGATCATCAGCTGACAGCATACACAAAAATAAACTCAAGATGGATAAAAGACTTAAATATAAGTCGCAACACCATCAAAGTCCTAGAGGAGAACATTGGCAGGAAACTCTCAGATATCCCACGCAGCAATTTTTTCACCGATATGTCTCTTAAAGCAAAGGACATAAAGGAAAGAATAAACAAGTGGGACCTCATAAAAATAAGAAGCTTCTGCACGGCTAAAGAAAACATCAGCAAAATGAAAACGGAGCCAACCGTATGGGAAAATATATTTGCTAATGATAATCAGGTAGAGGTTTGCTCTCCAAGATATATAAAGAACTCACTCGACTCTACTCCAAGAAGACAAACGATCCACTCAAAAAATGGGCAAAGGACCTGGGCAGATGCTTTTCTAAGGAGGAAATACAGAGGGCCCAGAGGCATTTGAAAGGATGCTCAGCATCACTAGCCATCAGAGAAATGCAGATCAAAACCACCATGAGGTACCACCTCACACTGGTCAGAATGGCCATCATAAACAGATCCACAAACAACAGGTGCTGGCGAGGCTGTGGAGAAAAGGGAACCCTAGTCCACTGTTGGTGGGAATGCAGACTGGTGCAGCCACTATGGAAAGCAGTGTGGAATTTCCTCAGAAAGCTGCAAATTGAACTGCCTTTTGATCCAGCGATTCCCCTGCTGGGACTATACCCTGAGAACACCAAAACGCCAATAGAAAAGAACCTTTGCACCCCAATGTTCATAGCAGCACAATTTACAATAGCCAAGTCTTGGAAGCAACCTAAATGCCCATCAGTAGATGATTGGATCAAAAAGTAATGGTACATATACACAATGGAATACTACGCAGCAGAAAGAAGAAAAGAAGTACTAAACTTTGCGACAGCATGGATAGAACTGGAGAGCATCATGCTAAGCGAAATAAGCCAGGGGGCGAAAGACGGATACCATATGATCTCACCTATAAGCGGAACCTAACCAACAATGCAAAGATGCAAGGAAAATAGGACCAGCAACACTGAAAGGAAAAGAAATCAACAGAGACAAGAGGGAAGGGGGTGGGGCAGGGAAAGGGAAGGGAAGGGGTAAGTCAAGGAACATATAGCAAGGACTCATGGACAAAACCAAAGGGGAAGTGCTGAGGGAGGGAAGGTGGGAGGGGGCAAGGGAAAGAGGTGGAGGGGAGGCAGAGACAAATGTATTTAAAAAGTAAATAAATTAAAAAAATAAATTAAAAAAAAACCCAAAAATAATCCAAAAAGAGCGAAGACTCCAAAACTCTGTTTATGAGGCCACCATCTCCTAATCCCCAAACCAGGTAAACACACAAGGAAAGAAAACTGCAGGTCAGTATCTCTGATGAACATAGACACTAAAATCCTCAACAAAATATTGATAAACTGTATCCAACAATACATTAAAAAGATTGTACACCATGATCGAGTGGGATTCCTCCCAGGGATTCAAGAATGGAATAAAATATTTGCACATCAATAAATTTAATACATCACATAAAGAAAGGGAAAGACAAAAATCATATGATCATATCAAAAATGTGGAAAAAGCATTTGATAAAGTATAGCACCCATTTATGATAAAAACAATTAGCAAAGGGGGAGAAGATAGAGTATACCTCAACATAATAAAGGCCATGTATGAAAAACCTACAAGCCAATATCATACTCAATGGGCAAAAACTAAAAGCTTTCCCACTAAGATCAGGAACAAGACAAGGGTGTCTGCTTTCATGACCTCTATTAATCATAGTACTGGAAGTTCTAGCCACAGTTATCAGATAAGAAAAAGAAAGAAAAACCATCGAGATTGGAAAGGAGATAGTAAAACTGTCATTGTTTGCAGATGACATGATAGTGTATATAAGAAACCCTATGGACTCCAACAAATCTTCTCTACCTAATACGTGAGCTTGGCAAAGCAGGTGGGTACAGAGTTTATATTCAGAAATAGAAGGCATTTTTGTATACCAACAACAAAATATCACAAACAGAAAATAGGAAAAAATCCCATTTACTAAAGCAACAGTAAAAATAAAGGACCTAGGAATAAACCTAACCAAGGGGGTAAAATATCTATACTCAGAAAACTACACAACACTAAGGAAAAAAATTAAGGAACATACAAAAAAATGGAAGTATATAGTATGTTTATGGATTGGAACAATCAACATCACCAAAATGTCCATACTACCCATAGCAATTTATAGATTCAATGCAATCCCTATTAAAATACCAATGACATATTTCACAGATATAGAACATTTTAAAAATTTATATTTAACATAAATGACCCTGAAAAGTCTCAGCAATTTGAGAAAGAAGACCAAAGTAGGAGGTATCACAACACCCAATATTGAACTTTATTACAAGGCCACTGTAATCAAAACAATTTGGTACTGACATAAGAACAGACACATAAATCAATGGAACAGAATAGAGAGCCCAGAAATAAACCCATGTCTCTATGGTCAATTAATATTTGACCAAAGGGGAAGGAGCATAAAATGAAGTAAAAATCGCTTCTTCAACAAATGGTGTTCACAGACCTGGAGAGTATACTCAACAAAATGAAACTTGACCACCAACTTACACCATACACAAACATAAACTTAAGATGGATAAAAGACTTAGATGTAAGTCATGACACCATAAAAGTCCTACAGGAGAACACAGGCAGGAAAATCTCAGATATTTCACATAGCAATATTTTCATCCATATGTCCCCTAGAGCAAGGAAAATAAAAGAAAAAATAAACAAATGGGACTTCATCGAATTGACGGGCTTCTGAGGGCTAATAAAAACATCAGCAAAATGAAAAGGGAACCAACCATATGGGAAAATATATTTGCCAATGATACCTTAGACAAGGGTTTGATCTCCAAAATTTATAAAGAACTCACATGACTCCACACCAGAAAGACAAGCAACACAGTGAAAAATTAGGCAAAGGACCTGAACAGACACTTCTCCAAGGAGGACCTACAGAGGGCATATAGACATATGAAAGGATGCTCAGCATCGCTAGCGATCAGAGAGATGTAAATTAAAACCAAAATGAGATACCACTTCACACCAGTTAGAGTGGCCATCATAAGAAAATCAATAAACAACAAGGCTGGCAAAGCTGTGGAGAGAAGGGAACCCTAGGACACTGTTGGTGGGAATGCACACTGGTGCAGCCACTATGGAAAACAGTGTGGAATTTCCTCAGAAAAGTAAATATGGAACTGCCTTTTGACCTGGCAATTCCACTGCTGGGATTATATCCTAAGAATCCTGAAACACCAGTTCAAAAGAACCTATGCACCCCAATGTTCATAGCAATATTATTTACAATAGCCAAGTGCTGGAAATAGCCTAATTGCCCATCAGTAAATGAAATGATAGAAAAACTGTGGCACATTTACTCAATGGAATGCTGTACAGCAGAAAGAAAGAAGGAACTTCTACCCATCACAAAAGCATGGATAGAACTGGAGAGCCTTATGCCAAATGAAATAAGCTGGGTGGTAAAAGACAAATAGCATATGATCTCACCTATAAGTGAAAGCTAATCAATGAAACAAAAAAGCAAGCAAAGAGAATCAGAGACTTGGAAATAAAAAACAAACAGACCATGAATAGAGGGGAGGAAAGATGGGGATAAAGCAGAAAGAAGGGAAGGGGTCCTCAGGGAACATTTATAAAGGACCCATTGACAAATACAACGTGGTGGGGGGGACTGAATGTGGGAAGTGTGGCGTGGGTTGGGTGGGGGAGAGTAATGGAGGGAAAACAGTGACAAGTGTAGTTGAACAATAAAAAAGAGAAAGAAACTCACAGTATGCATCTGTGATATTGTGGTATACTAAGAAATATAGAGTTGGCCCTCTTCCCTATTTCTTGCAGAGTTTCTAAATCCTCAGGGTTTCTAAGTAATGAGAGCCACAGACAAGTATCTTTTGTATGTTAATGAAATGACTTTGGTAAGGACGGAAAGAGGGGTTTGTTGCCAGGAGAACCAACAATGTGATTAGTGAGTTGAAACTTTCAGTACCACCTCCCCCCTCAGCCTCTGGGGAGAGGAGCGAGGGTAGAGGTTAAATCAATTGCCTATGGCCAATGATTTAATGAATCATGCCTGTGTAATGAAGGCACAATAAAAACTCGAAAGGACTGGATTCAGAGAGCTTCTGAGTTGCTGAACACTTAGAGGTACTGACAGTGGCATTTCCAGGGAGAGCAGGGGAGCTCCATGCCCCTTCCCACATACCTTGTTGTATGTGTCTCTTCCTTCTGGATGTTTATCCCTACCCTTTATCATATGCTTTTAAAACAATCTAGTAAGAATATTCCCCTGTGTTCTGTGAGCCACTGTATCAAACTAATAGAACTCAATGAAGAAGTTATGGGAATCTCCCATCTGTAGATGGTTAGTCAGAGGCAGAAGCAATAACCTGAATTTGTGACTGGCGTCTGCTGTGGGGTGGGGTGGGCGGGTGAGGGCAGTCTGGTAGGACTGAACTGGTAACCTGTGGAATCTGATGCTATCTCTGGGTAGACAGAAGTCAGAATAGATTTAAATTGTAGGACACCCAGTTGGCATCTCAGAGAGTTGCTTGGTGTCAGGAAAATCCTCTACAAATTTGGTGACCAGAAGTACTAGAATCGAAGTGGTGTGTGTGACAGTAGTAGCAGTGTGAGAGACACAGGGAAAAACCACCCAGGAGAGAGACTGAACCTACAGCAGGTTGAAAGAACTGAGGCTATTCCTTTACAACATCTGTACTACTGGGCCTCTATATTTATGTGAACAGGAATAAGCATTCTTACTCTTTAGTAAAAATCTCTATGGTGGACAATGTTAAAGATGAGTAATTCTCAAAGAGGGTTGGGAATGGAGAAACATGCAAGGGGAAGCAAGCACCAAGAATAGCTTCTGCTGTGACAACTCTAATGTGGTTTTGCAGTCACTATAATTTACCCAAATCATTCCATCTGGATGAAATCTGAGACAAACTCAAAAGAGGTTGACAATGGGTCTTTCTTCAAGTTTCCTGATAGGTGAATATAGGTACAAATTTATTTTAAGATAAAATGTACCATGAATTGCTCACTTTGGTACTTCCAATCAGGAATTCAGAGGTGTTAATTAACCTTAAAAATATTTTACCTGTATTTTCTTCTTTCCATATCAAAAATTTGAGTTCTCAGTGCCCCCAGGGCAATGATTCATTCACTTTATCCCACGACAAACATATAGCAGTGTCAGTGTAAAAATACAAATATTCCCAACAAAATATTTATTGAAAAGAGTTAAAGATTGTTTTATTATTTTTATCCTTAGGGCCTATTCTACTAGGGATGCATGATGAGATTATTGACTTTTTTTTTAAGATTTGATTTATTTATTTCCACAGAGAGGGGAAAGGAGGGAGAAAGAGAGGGAGAGAAACATCAATGTGTGGTTGCCTCTCATCTGCCCCCTCACTGGGGGATCTGGCCTGGAACCCAAGCATGTGTCCTGACTGGGATTTGAACCAGCAACTCTTTGGTTTACAGGCCGCCACTGCTCAATCCACTGAGCCACACCAGTCAGGGAAGATGATTGATTCTTAATGTCTTCAACATGAAATAGTTTTCCCTGTGGTTACAACACTAAATTAACACTCAGGATCCTTTGTTTAATATCACTTTCAATATTTAGGGACTATTTTTATGTGATTTTGTTATATAAATATGTAAAACATTTACAAGATTCTGACATCAAATCTACAAAACAAGTATTTATAGAGAATGTTAGTTTCCATCCTGTCCCCTCACAACTGGATATTTTTTTTCTTCCCCTAGAGGTGACCATTATTCTTAGTTTAGTTTTTTATTTGTTTCTCTATTAAAAATAAGGAAATATGTATATGTAGTCATATCCTTTTCCTTCTTTTAGATAAACATTTGCATATTTTATGAACTTTTCTCTAACTTTTTTATAATTTAGTATATTCTAGCACACTCATTCAATGGCAGTATATAAAAAGATTCGTTGTTTTATTAAATCAGAGCTTTATTGAAATAATATTCACATTATATAAAATTCATCCTTTTATAATGTATACTTCAGTGCCTTTTAGTATACTGAGTTGTGCAACCATCACTACTACCTAATCTCAGAATATTTTTATCACTCCAAAAAGAAACCCATATTCATTAGTTGTTTCTCCCTATTTCTCCATTACTCCAGCCCTTGGCAACAGGTAGTCTGCTTTCTGTCTCTATGATTTTTTTTCCATTTTGAGTACTTAATATGAATGGAGTATGATATGTTATGTTGTGACTTACTTTAATTTAGTGTAAACTTTTCAAGATTCATCTTTGTTGTGGCATATATAAGCACTTCATTCCTTTTTATTTCCAAATAATAATCCATATTTGCTTATACTACATTTTGTTTATTCATTTATCACAGAGTAGGCATTTATGTTGTCTCCAGTTTTCATTTATTTTGAATAATGTTACTATGACATGTAAAAGTTTATGTATGGACATATGTGTTCAATTTTCTGGGTTATACTTAGGAGTGGAATTGCTGAATTATGTTATCACTATGTTTAACATTTTGAGGAACTGCTAAATAGTCTCCAAAGTGGCTGTACAATTTTATAATATATAGGGTTTCCATTTCTTTTCACTCTCACTGATGGTCATTATATTATTTGTCTTCGATTATTAGTCATCCTAGTGGGTGCATGGTGGTAACTCAATGTAGTTTTAATTTATATTTAGCTAATGATTAATGATATTGAGTATCTATTTTTGTGGTTTTTGGCCATTTGTATATGTTCTTTGGAGAAATGTCTATACAAGTCCTTTGATTATATTTATGTGAGTCTTTTGTCATTTCATCATTGAGTTGTAAGATTTCTTTATATATTCTGGGTACTATGCTCTTATTAGGTACTTTATTTGAAAAAACTTTCTCCTATAACTTATCTTTTCACTTTTTTAAAGATTTTATTTATTTATTTTTAGAGGGAGAGGAAGGGAGGGAGAAATGGAGGGAAGGAAACATCAATGGGTGGCTGCCTCTCATGTGCCCCTTACTGGGGACCTGGCCCACAACCCAGGCATGTACCCTGACTGGAAATCGAATCAGCAACTCTTTGGTTTACAGGCTGGTGCTCAATCCACTGAGCCACACCAGCTGGGGCTCTTTTCACTTTCTTTTTTTTTTAAATTTATTTATTTATTTTTCTCACTTTCCTGATAGAGTTTTATAGCTTTAACTTTTACATTTAGCTCTGTTATCATTTTGGAGTAACTTTTACTGCATTGTGTAAATTAGGGGTGCACAATTTCATTCTTTTGTATGTGGATATCCAGTTGTCCATAGCACCATTTCTTAAAAGACTATTTTTTAACAGTGTTTTAAAAGCTTACTTAGCTTAAGAAGATAGCCTAAGAGACATCCTGAAATGTCTCTGGTGAAATCATAACTAAACCTGTTCCTGAACGTAGACTGACCTTACAAAGTACTTATTCCTGATTAGTATTATTAAAGAAACAATATCTATTATTTGAAGTTAAATAAGACAATAGGTACACATGCAAGAAGGCTTTACTAGGATATCTATTGAATATGTTATTACCAAATAAGGCAACTTAAATAAATGTGCTTAAAATATATCTAATTATACAGATATGCCTGCATATTTTTTCAGAAATTGCAGACGCCTTTAAAAACAAGCATACTATGTTTTTTTTTCTAAAGCTGCCTTGATGAGTGAAATGCACATTGCACAGAACATTTTAGCATAAAAATATAAAATAAACATGATAACCATTTGCCATCTGGTGTGTGGTAAATATATTGTTTCCCTTTTTCAGAAGTCCTACATGAATTTCATAATTGCCTCATTAACTGCAATATGTGATACTTCTATGGCCATTCTGGTGATGATAACACATAGCTTCTTTATCAAAACAAAGAGCAAAATGAAAAGATAGGTGAAATCACATAATGAACCTATACACATTTGTATATAAAGAAAGATGTCTCCTGAAATAACACTGTTCTCATTTTTCAGTGCAGTTTTGAGAAATGTAACCAATGGTATCTGCTTCAAACCTGTAAGCGCATCACTGAGACTACACTACTTTGCTAAAAATCAAATCAGAGACAGAGCAGAGTTTAACAATAAAGGATGATTGGGATAGTTCTCCAATGTATTCTTCCTCTATCTGCTAGCCTCACTTCTACCTTCCTGTCTTTTAGAATGGTATATAAGTGCATGATACAATAAAGACCATTGTTGAGAGAGCCACTTTAACATTATATTCTCCTTGCTTTGTAATAGCCAATAACTAAATATATAATCTCTGTAATCCCATATGCTGGCCAAAATCTTTATATATATCATACTAAGTTTCTAAGAGATAGATATAGATGTCATTTTTGGTAGTTGGAGATTCATGTATTCTGAAAAAAACATTTTGGTGAGCCCCTGGTTTATTTATTTCTGGGACTCTTTTTAGTTAGTAAACATTTAACAGCAAGTGTATTGTATGAGATGTGCACATGAATCTTGAGTGAACTCATAATGAGAATTTCTTCTACATTGACCATGTAAATGGAGCTCTAGAATAATGAGGTAAAAATTTATATGCATTCTCCCAGTCCTGAATTTATTGTTGTTGTTTTTTTAATACAATTTGTGTGTATCCATGTGGGACCTTGGGATGGAGACACTTTGTTTTGATATAGTTTTCCCTTCTGTTTCTAACTGATTTTATCATATTTTACTAGTGTTTTCTTCTCTCTCCTAATTATTTTCTTTTTAAAAGCCCCTGCTATTACTCTGAATGTTGTACGACATCACATTATACGTTTTTGAAACCAAATTTGTTTCCTAGTAGCTATTCATGACTCCAGTTTCTCCAATGAAGATGATAAAGGAAAAAGGATCATGTCTTTAGAAAGTTTCTATTTTAAGTAGGATAGGAGGTACTTGAAAAGGAAAGGTTAGAAAAAAGAGAGGCAAACATTTACGAAGAAAAAACATATACATGCATATATACATATATACATAAAGTACACAAATCATAACTGAAGCTCAATGGATTTTTAAAGAATAAGCACAAACAATATAGAGAGAGAATCAGGATTGCAGAGGAGTGAGTGGAAGTCACACTGACCTTCTCCCAGGACCAGCCAAGAATTATAACTAAATTGTGGAGAAATCACCTGGAACAAACAACGGAACACTAGCAAGAAAAGAGCCTTATAACCTCAGATAGACAGAATAATCAGCTTTAGAAAAACCTAACTGGTAAGGAGTGCAGTACAGACTTGAGAAAGCAGGCTGGGCACCCACAGGTGGCAGCTCCAGAAGGATATTGAAACAGCCAGTTGGATCCCCCTGAGAAGAGCGGGGTCTAAACCAAAAAGTGGGGATCTCCAGCCTACAGCACCAGAGTCCCCAAAATACCCAGATAACAGCCAGCTGTGAAAAGTGACAGTGTTGCTCTCTGCCAGAGACAAGCAGCTGGAGATGCAAAGAACTGTTTAAAGGGCCAACGTGTACATTTTTATTTGCAGCCACTTACTCTAGGCTTCAGCAAAGGCAGGGGCAGAGTGGGCTAGAAATGCCTGAGGAGAGACTGGGGCAGGCAGCTTTGGGGAGAGAACAGAGAGAGTAGCCAGCAGGATCCTGGTGTTGACTCATCCCCCAGAGGGCAGAACATGCCCCTGAGTGGCAGCACTGTGAAAGGACCCAATAACCCTGACCCTAGGAGGGTCTCGGCCCCGCCCTGTGGTGTCTAAGCCACCTGCTGAGTACAGAGTGGCAGCCACAGAGAGTAGATCCCTGGCTAAAGGGGACACAGAGTCGACTAGAGAAACCTGAGGAGAGACTGGAGATGGAGGCTTTGAGGAAAGAATATAGATAGTACCTGGTGGGATCCCAGTGCTGATTCCTACCCCAGACAGCAGCAGCCATCTGGCTCAGGGAGACCACTTCCCTAAGTGGCCCAATAGCCTGCCCACAGGAGGGACTCTGCCCTACCCTGTGGTATTTCTAAGCTGGCCTGTTAACTGCAGAGTGACTAGATTAACAGCTGAAGGAGGAAGCCACAGACAATAGGTTCCTGGAAGTCTTGAAAAGACTGCCTAAGGTCAGACAGGGTCAATAGCTGACATCATCAGAGGCAGATCCAGAAAGAAAACAAAACAAAACAAAACAGTGGTCTCCTCCCATAGAAGTTCATACCACAAAATCAAGAAATCAAGACAGATCAACTTAAGAAGCAGAAACAAAAGAGAAGAGCCTTACAAATAATGGGAAGACAAAGAAACATTCCCCAAAGGGAGAGGAGGAATCCCCAGAGAGAGAAATAAATGAAACAGAGGCAAGTAAACTATCAGATATTGAGCTCAAAACAATGGTTCTAAGGAAACTCAGTGAGCTCAGTGAGCTCAGAGAGAATTACCAAAAATGACAGGGAAACTACAAGGAACTTACTGCAAACTATATCAGCATAAAAAGAACATAGAAACTATCAATAAGAGAGAAGAGGAAATGAAGAATATAATTTCTGAATTGAAGAACACAGTAGAAGGAATCAAAAACAGGCTAGATGAAGCAGAGGATAGAATCAGCGAGCTGCATAACAAGGTGAAAAAAAGCTCCCAAAAAGAGCAAGGAAAGGAAAAAAGACTCAAAAAGAATGAAGAGACATTTAGGGACATGCAGAACAACTTGGAACATAATAATGTTTGCAGAATAGGGATACCCGAAGGAGAAGAGGAGGAGGAAAGGACAGAGAACATGTCTGAAAAAGTAATGATGGAAAACTTACCTAATTTGAGGAGAGAAAAAGCCACAGAAGTCCAGGAAGCAGACAGGGTCCCATTCAAGAGGAACCCAAAGAGACCCACTCCAAAACACATCATCATTAAAATGGCATTTATCAAAGACAAACAGAGAATCTTAAAGCAAACGAGAAAGTAACAGGTAGTAACATACAATGTAGTCCCAATACAGCTAGCAGCTGACATCTCAACAGAAACACTACAAGCCAGAAAGGAGCGGCAAGAAATATTCCAAGTGATGAAAAGCAAAGGCCTGCAACCAAGACTGCTCTTCCCAGCAAGGCTCTCACTTAACAAGGACGGAGAAATAAGGGGTTTCCCTGACAAAAGAAAGCTGAAAGAATACATCTCCACCAAGCCAGTATTGCAAAATATGCTAAAGAGACTGCTTTAAGATGAAGAAAAAGAGTCTATGAATATCCAGTTCCTTTCACAGTCACCAATACTTGACATTACCAATATTTTTAATATGTATTAATCTGATTGTGACAATGATGTGTTATTTTAATTGTTATTTTATTATTTGTTGAAACTAAACCTGATTTTGCATATTTTTTGCCTATATATTTTATTTTTAAAAAGCTTTAAATGACTTTTTGGTATTTTTTAATCCATTTTATGTTAAATGTTTGTAGAATTATTGCCCTAAAAAAAAAAGAAAAAGAAAAAAAGAACACTATTAACCCTATTTTAGATGTGTTGCAAATACTTTCCTATTCTATTACTTGTCCTTTAAATTTTTTAGATATATATATATTATTGTACAGTCTTAAATGTTTAATATAGTCATATTGTCAGTATTTTACTTTATCACTTCTGGGTTTGAATATTTTACTTCAGGGTAAGAAAATATTATTTTATATTTTCTCCTAAAACTCCTTAGATTTTACATATTGATTTTTAACTCACCTGAATATTTTTTGTATAATGTTTGAAATAGGGCTCTCTATATTTTTTTTCAAGTAATAGTTGTCCATGCACCTTATTTGTTGAAAAGCCTTATTTTCCCCATTTATTTGAAATATCAATTTAATCATATATTACATCGTTAGACAGATATATATGTTTGTTTCTAATACATTCATTTTATTTCATTGATCTACTTGATTATTTCTGTGCTGGTGTCATGTTGTTTTCATTGCTGAGACTTTATAATGGATTTAAAGTTTTTAATATTTTACAATGGATTTTGACATTTATAATATAAATAAATAAAATCAATCTGCATTATAAAAAAGAAAGAAAGAAAGAAGGAACTCCTACCTTTTGCGACATCATGGATGGAACTGGAGAATGTTATGCTAAGTGAAATAAGCCAGTTGGTGAAAGACAAATACCATATGATCTCACCTGTAAGTGGAATCTATTCAACAAAATAAACTAACAAACAAAACAAACCCCAGAAAAGGAAACCTGGAGGAGACTGAAAGTGACTAGAGGGTATGGGGTAGGAGGACAATGGTGGAAAGAAGTGGAAGGGACTAGATAATGAACATGTATGAATGACCCGTGGACATGGACAACAGAGTTGGGAATTGACTGTTGGAGAGAGGGGCGGGGATGGGATGGGTTGAGGAGGGCAAAGGGTGAAAAACTGAGACAACTATAATATAATAAACTTGATTTAAAAATAAAAAAAAGTATAAAAGAAGAATAAGTACAACTGTATGTCTAATATGTGGATCAAGAGATAATTATTAGTATGACTTTTGAAGCCCTGTCAAACTGTGTATATTTATACAGAATTATTGTTTTATGTCTGCTATTTTCTGCTCAACCTTATGTTTTTGAGATTTGTCACCATAATTCTGTGAAGTTGTAGTTTATTTATTTTCATCTATGAATAGTATTGCATTGACAGGTCTACCACACCTATACAATGTACTGCTGTTGGGCATTTTTGAATTGTTTACTGTTATTATATATTAATAATAGGCCTACTATAAATATATATTTTTGAGAGAAAAAACTTATATACCCATTTCTATTAGGTATATATTTGCTTGGAATGAAATATTTAGGTCATGAAGCACAATGAGTTTCATAAATATGCCAAACAATTTTCCAAAGTGGTTGAAATAGCAGCACATAAGAGGTCAGATTTCATCATGACATAAATGACTTTAGCTATTTTCTACATTTTTATGCTAACCATTCTTGTGGCTGTATACCAGTTTCTCACCATGCATTGACAACTTATTGTGATTTTAATTTTCATTTCTCTAATGAATAGTATATTTTATTATTTTTCATTAAGTTTGTTAATCATTTTGTTAGTCACTTATGTAAAGTGTCTTGTAGAAGGTGGCTTATTTTCTCTTGAAGCATCTTTTTTATTGGTTTTTAAGAACTGTTTAAATGTTATGAATATGAGTCTCTGCAGGATATATATTTTAACTCTCACTGTGTAGTTTGTGCTGTCTAAAATGACAAATAATCCATTAAAAAGTGTAAAGATATTTGAATAGGTATGAACAAAACAGACAAGCAAAATAGGATCAGAGACATGCAAATAAGGAAAAAAACTGACAGTGATCAGAATGGAGGGGAAACAGGGAAAAATGAGAGAAATAAGGGAAAAGGTCTAGTCAAGGAAAATAAAAAGAAAAAAGAAACAAGTTACACAAATGGCCAATAATACATGAAAGATTACTCAATGTCATTAATCACTGGGGAAATGAAAATCAAAACAAACACCAAAACACTGCATACTCACTTAGAAGACTTAAAAATAGATAAATGTGTCGAGGGTATTGTGAAATTGGAATAGTTCTATATTGTTGGTGTTGTTTTAATGGTAAAGCTGCCTTATAAAACAATTTTGCAGTTTCTCACAATGTTAAACATAGTTACCTAATTTTCCAGAAAAATTTTAAACCTAGGTACATGAGGTCTGTCTGGAAAAAGTCCAACCATTATTAACGTAATGAGAATAGTTTACACAACATTGACGTAACCTGGAAGCCAGGAGAGTGTACTGGAATGGGCATGTGTGAACAGTGACAGCTTCAGTACACTAGTTGGTGTCGGTGGGGACAATAGATGCTGTTGAGTGAGTATGTGTACTGTGTGGCTGTAACATTCAAAATGACTCAGACAGTAGAGCAATGAATCTGATCCAATTTTGCATTAAGCTTGAACATTCCTGTGTGGAAACTATTTAGATGATCCACTAAGCTGCAGCTATGGGCAACTGGCGATTGGCAGCTTCATCATGAAGCATGCCTGCTCATGCATCACATCTCATGTAGAGATGTTTGTCAAAACATCAAATCACCCAGGTGAGTCAGCTCCCCTACAGCACAGACTTGGTGCACTGCAACTTCTGGCTTTTCCTAAAACTAAAAGCACGTTTCAATGGGAAGAGATTTCAGACCATTGATAAGATTCAGAAAAATACAACAGGGCAACTGATGGTGATTCGGAGAATTATGTGAGGTCCCAATGTACCTACTTTGAAGGGAACTGAGGTGTCATTGTCTTATTTACATGTTTGTTGTATCTTGTTTCTTCTTCAATAAATGTCTTTATTTTTCATATTATGTGCCTGGATACTTTCTGGGCAGACCTCGTATATATCAGAGAGAAGCAAGAGCATATGTCCCCCAAAAGTTTATTCATGACTATTCATAGCAGCATTATTCATTAGAGTCAAGAAGTAGAAACAACCCATATGTCTATCAAGCGATGATGTTAAAATTCAATGTGGAGTAGCAGTACAATGGAATATTATTTGGAAACAACAAAGTATAAAGTGCTGGTACATGCTAAAACATATATGGACCTTGAACACCTTATGCTAATTGAAAGAAGCCAGTTATTAAGGACCACATATGCATGATTTTATTAATATGAAATATTCAGGATAGGCAAATTCACAGAGACAGAATCTAGATTAGTGGTTACCAAGCACGTTAGGAATGAGAGAAATGAAGGTGACTTCTAATGAATATGGACATTCTTTCTGAGGTGTGATATAAATGCTCTAATGTTACAGAGTTGTGATGATTTTAAAACTCTCTGAATAAACTAAAACATAATAAGTCATATAGTTTTAAAAGGTAAATCTATGATATGGGTATTATATCTCAAAACCTATTTAAAATAACAAGTGGAACCAACCTAAATACCATCAATGGGAGAATGAAAAATTATCATAAAATAACTATGTAATGGAACATTTAAAAATAAATATGCTGGAGTTTTGTATACTAACAGCAACAAATTACAAAACAGAATATTTAGTGGAGAAGGCAAGTTAAAAATAGATGAGAATGACAAACATTAATTTCAGTGTAGTGATTTTATTTATAGGATTTACAGAAAGAGATAGAGACATAGTACAGAAGAATCTTCACTAGTGTTAGTAATGTTTTTATTTCTTAAAATAATTGTGGCTACATGGAATTCGATTGTATTTTTCTTAAAGGTTCTTCTTAGTTTAAATATATTTATAACTGAAAAAGAATAGTGATGTTAGAGAATAGAAAACTTAATACTAAGAATTAAAGTCAATTAAATTCAGTTATATGTAAAATTATGTTCTGTTCGATTCAATAAGTAGAACAATTTTTACACATAAATAATAGAGGTTGATTAACTTTGAGAGGAAAAAATCTATAGATTTATTAACCCAAGTATTAAAATTGAAAACAGCACATTTCCTAGTACTCTGAAATGTGTCCAGTTGTTTCAGATTTTTACTGCTGGTACTTTAGCCAAGAAGTCATAAGTCATATAATAGTATCATTTTTTTCCCTAAATAATTGCCCGTTAAAATTTTGTACTTGCTTTATCTAGCTCAGTGATTCTCTACCTTAGTTCTATATTAGAATCTTTTGGGGAATTTTTAAATGTATCACCTAAGCCTCTTCTGCAGATACTTCAATTTAATTATTTCTGGGAGTGGCCTAAGCATTAGCTACTTTCAAAAGTGCTTCAGGTTTTTCTAATGGGAGATCAGATTTAGGAGCTGTGATCTCAACTTCTTGCTTCCTACTTATTTCCTGTGCTCTCTATTTTGTTTGTTGTTGTTGTTGTTGTTTTTCCAAATCCAGCTTTTCCTCTCTCTTTTTGAGTCATTGGTATTGATTGCCTTTTTAGATTCTCTCAGGACCCAGTTTCCTTCTTGCCTCTGTCAACAAGGTTACTTGATCTCAGCATTCCCTGCAGCTCTGTGAGGGAAATGTTTTCTTACACCTTGATTTCCTGTAACTGTCACTGCTCATTCTAACAGGGAAGTAGCTGTGGACATTTGCTAATAAATGCCCAAGTGGTACAATTGCCAATAAAATGGCACCAGCAGTATAGCATTTACTTAGAGCAAAAGGAGAAAAAGAGTGTGCAAGATCCAGCCACTTGCAATCCTTTGGTTCCCTGTGGCCAGCAGATCCATTTAGAAGCCAATGGAGTAATGTAGCTACATACGCTACACCTAGTGCTGCAGTCTAAGCATCCACATCTCTCTCCGACCAAGTCCGAAATACAGAAAGCTGGGGCAAGTCATTGATGTGCACATGCTTAAGCAAAATAAACAGTATATACAAAGCCCAGAATAAGGATATATCTTCCCTCACAAGGCAACAAGCCTGTAAGGCTGTGAGAAGTCTTGATCTCCCAACAAGGAAAAGTTCCAGTCCTGAGGGAACTCAAGAGGCCATGCATGAGGCGGGAAGCACAACCAATGCCTAGGTTTAAAACAAAATAACCTAATGGATTAATTTCCTGGGGCTGTTATAACAAAGGACCACAAAGTAGGTTGCTTTGAACAATAAAAATGTATTTTCTCATAGATCTAGAGGCTAAAAGTCCAAAATTAAGGTGTGTACAGGATATGTTCCTTCTGAGGGCTGTGACTGAGAATCTACTCTGTGGTCATCTCCTAGCTTCTGGTAGCTTCAGGTGTTTCTGCTTGGAAATGGCATTCTCCCTGTGTTCTCATATTGCTTTCCCCCTATAAGAGCATCTTCACTCAAATTTCCACTTTTTATAAAGATACTAGGCATATTGGATTGGAGCCCACTCTAATGACCTCATTTTAACTTAATTGCCTCTGTGAAGACCCTCTTATCCAAATAAGATGATATTCTGAGATGCTGGGGGTTAGGACTGACCAGTATAATATGTGTATTGAGGGGGAAGGGCTATGAGAAGTGGGATACAATTAGCTCATAAAACCTAGCATTTGGAATTTTTAAATATTTTTTCATTTTTTATTGTTGTTCAAGTACAGTTGTCTCCATTTTCCCCCCACCACTTTCCCCTGCCCCATACACCCCCACCTCCCACCCTCAATCTTTCCCCACTTTGGCTTTGTCCAGGGTCCTTTATACATGTTCCTTGACTACCCTTCCCTTTGTTTTCCTCCATTATACCTCTCCCCACACCTCAGTTACTGTCAGTTTGTTCTTTATTTCAATGTCTCAGGCTATATTTTGCTTGTTTGTTTGTTTTTTTTATTAGGCTCCACTTATAGGTGAGATTATACTATATTTATCTTTCACCACCTGGCTTATTTCCCTTAGCATAAAGCTCTCCAGTTCCATCCACGCTGTCACAAAGGGTAGTAGCTCTTTCTTTCTGCTTTGTAGTATTCTTGTGTAAATGTACCATAGTTTTTTGACCCACTCATTTACTGTTGGGCACTTAGGTTGCTTCCAACACTTGCCTATTGTTAATTGTGCTTCTATGAACATTGGGGTGCATAGGCTCTTTTTAATTGGTGTTTCAGAGTTCTTAGGGTATAATCCCAGCAGTGGAATTGCTGCGTCAAAAGGCAATTCCATTTTTAGCTTTTTGAGGAAATTTCAAACTGCTTTCCACAGTGGCTGCACCAGTCTGCATTCCCACAAACAATGTACTATGGTTCCCTTTTCCCCACAACCTCACCAGCACTTGTTGCTTGTTCATTGCATTTGGAATTTTGAATGTCTTGGAGGTTATGTCTATACTGCAGTTTTCACACATTATCCTTTGGTATCAGAGAACTGAACCTTGTTCTCTGCCTTAACCATTATTGAGATTCAGCAGCGAGACATAGGAAAAGGGATGCTTTTTTAATTTGTTTTTTTATTTTTTATGTAACTAGCATTTCCCACTAATCTAAAAGAAAAGTAGATATTTAAAAATTGTTACCTTCCATATTCACAACCACAGCAAACGTTTAAAGACTTAGCAAAACCAAGCTTTTTCTAATATTTTTATATAAATACAAGTATTGCTTCTCTAATCCACATAAGCTTGCTTGTGAAGAAATTGGTGCTCTTTAACATCTGCTCTGATTTACACATTGGTAGGCTACTAAAGGTTAGTTTGAATGACAACCTTACAGGTTTTTCAGAAGCTATGAAACTGGCTCCAATATTGCAATATTTTGGAGCCATGAACATACTGTTACTACTCTAATGCTCAGCCAGTTTTGACTTAAACATTCCTTATCTTCGCTTCCATATAAATCCCTTAAATTTTGATGGCATAATCACATAATAGCAAGAATGGAAGCTGCTGTGAACAGAACCCTTCAGTGAGAGGACAGAGGTGTGAAAACTGCAATGACATAAGGCCCTTAAGATTTCCCTGGGAAGACGATGTAACTTGACCTTGCCTGTTTGGGCCATTAAAGAGTATTGACTATCATAGACGTAACTAAATTGTATTAGCTACTAATTAACTGTAATTCTGGGGGAGTAAAAGAATAGGACTATAAAGTACAGTTATTATAAAAACTGACAACATTAAATGTAAGACACAACTTAATATAGATACTGAGAATAACTTTATGTCTTTCATAGTCTATTCTAAAACATTCTATTGGCAATTTTTCCAATGTAAAATTTTCACTAGAATCCTGGAGAGCAAATGTCAATAACTAAGTGATTTGATTTTAATCATTTTGTAGTAAGACATTTCACAGATACATATAAATTATTTAAGGATCAAATAGTATTCATTTTGAAATGTTAACCAAACCAAAACATAATACAGGATTTTGATTTGAGAGTGTCTGGAAGGAGTTCTTAGATAACTATCATTTATGCAATTTAAAATCACCATTATACAAAGGCAAATATCTTTTTGGGTAACCTAAAAAACTTCTGACTTTAAGTAATGAAAACCCATATTTTCACTTCTAGTCTTTCTATGGTTGCTTATAGTTTCCCCACATTCTAGACAAAATAATATTCTATTTTGTTTATACTTTCAATGTTCTATGTGGTTTTAGCACTTGATTGGGAATGGAGTGGAAACATGGACTTTGAGCAAACTACACAAATTTTGGCTTTGTCATTTTGTCTTGTGGTTTTGGATATGCATATTTTCAGTCCCTTTTACTATATGCACACATAATGGCAGTAAAAATGTCTAATTTAAATATTTGTATCAAAAATTAATTGACATGTTCCTAAAACTAGCAGATTGTTTACTGCAGAATAGGTGGTTAATAAGACCCTTCTATAATATACATGCTTCTTCTTTTCAGTCTACATTGCCATCTCTGTCGATGACCCATAAGAACTCTCACACTCAATATTCCTTAATCCTTGTTTTAATAAATCGTAAAATTTATAGTTAGTTCCAGGATATTAAACTATTCCTTCCTAGGATTTTTTTCTTAAAAAAAAAAATCACAGGTCAATAGACTATGTATTTAACTCCTCTACAATCAGGAGAATGGTTTACTAGTACTTCTAATTACTAAGTTCTCCCAAGAGTAATCTTGGCCACACTCAGCTTCCCAACTTTCCTATACGAAATGGGTACACTCAGTGAATTCCGTTGTAAACCCATACCAGATTTTCTGCTGAACTTATTTTAATAATTCACTTTCCTCTGTTATTTCCTCTGTTAATATTCTGTTTGCTGAAACATGTTTACCTCTGAACCTGCCATTTTTAACTTTTGTATGTGAGATAAAAAGGGTGAATCTTTTAAAAATCCATAATGCCTTTCTTTTCAGTGACAAATCTCTATTGAATGACAATGTACTAAACACTTCCATAATCATTGTCACCTCCTACTCTCACAACAATCCTGCAAGAAAAGTACCGTTATTTCTATTTTGTGTCAGATTCAGAGAAATTATTGCCAATTATAAACTAACAACTAAAAAATTGTCATTCATTATAATTCAAGATCATGTCAAAACCTACAGTCTCAACTTATAACATGATGTTAATCATTCTGACTCCCATGGCTTCCCTGCTACTGTGCTTTGAAACAGAGCTTCTTAGGCTAAATTCAATAAGATTTTATCAGTTCTCTTCCCTTAATCATTCATTGGCTGGAAAAGTTGATCAAATCATTTCATAAAACTCACTTGTATGGTATCAGGCTTCAGACTCTACTTTGATGTTTCCATTATGCCAAATCCTGATTTTTTTTCCTACCAATTTTAGGCATTTTGATGCCCATTTTCTTTTCTTTCTTTTTTCTTTTTTGTTTAAATTTTTTTTATTGAGGTATAACTGACATACATTATATTGGTTTCATGTGTATAACATGACTGATATTTGTATATATTGTAAAATGATCAATAGAATAAGTGTAATTAACATCTGTCACCATACATGGTTACAGAATTTTTTGTGTGTGTGATGAGACTTTTTAAGATCTTAGCAACTTTCAGATATGCAATACAGTGTTATTGATAGTTACCATGCTACTGATTACATATCCATGACTCATTTATTTTATAACTGGAGGTTAGTACCTTTTGACTCTCTTCAGCCATTTGGCCAATTCCCCATCCTCATGCTTCTGGCAACCAACAGTCTGTTCACTGTATCTATGAGCTTGCTTTATTACTATTATTTTTTCATTTCACAGATGAAAAAATGTGAGATCATGCAGTGTCAGCCTTTCCATGTGCCTTGTTTCACATAGCTTCATATCCTCAGGGGTCATCCATTTCATTCTTCTTTATGGCTGAATAATATGCATTGTATATGCTTAGTTTTTTGTAGCATCAACCTGATCCTGCAATTGGAGTTCACCTTATGGATAGATATATATTTTATGTCTTGGAATTTTTGGAAGAAATTAATCCAGCTAGCTAAACTAATATGAATGACCTTGTAAGTATTTCCTTGATTTGATTATAGCACATAGGTATGTTAATCTTAACATGATCAGTTAAGTCTGTTATTCCCCATACCACTAGGGTACTGAGTCACATGCTGAATGGTGGCCTTTTAAAACTTTTGACTCTCCCTTTACAGTAGAATCTGATTTTCTTAAATTAATTAATTTATTTTTTCAAATACATTTGTCTCTGACTACCCTCCACCACTTTCCCTTGCCGCCTCCCTCCCTCAACTCTTCCCCTTTAGTTTTGTCCATGAGTCCTTGGTATATGTTCCTTGACTTTCCCCTTCCCTTCCTTTTCCCCTGTCCCCCCTCCCTCCTTCCCTCTTGTCTATGTTGATCTCTTTTCCTTTCAGTGTTGCTGGTCTTATTTTCCTTGCATCTTTGTATTATTGGTTAGGTTCCACTTATAGGTGAGATCATATGGTACCTGTCTTTCGCTCCCTAGCTTATTTCGTTTAGCAGAATGTTCTCGAGTTCCATCCATGCTGTTGTGAAGTTTAGTAGTTCTTTTCTTCTTTCTGCTGTGTAGTATTCCATTGTGTAAATGTATGATAGTTTTTGGATCCAATCATCTACTGATGGGCATTTAGGTTGCTTCCAACACTTGGCTACTGTAAATTGTGCTGCTATGAACATTGGGGTGCATAGGTTCTTTTGTATTGGCGTTTTGGTATTCTTAGGGTATAGTCCCAGCAGGGGAATCACTGGATCAAAAGGCAGTTCGATTTGCAGTTTTTTGAGGAAATGCCACACTGCTTTCCACAGTGGCTGCACGAGTGTGCATTCCCACCAACACTGGACTAGGGTTCCCTTTTCTCCACAGCCTCGCCAGCACCTGTTGTTTTTGGGTCTGTTTATGATGGCCATTCTGACCGGTGTGAGGTGGTACCTCATGGTGGTTTTGATCTGCATTTCTCTGATGGCTAGTGATGCTGAGCATCCTTTCATATGGCTCTGGGCTCTCTGTAACTCCTCCTTGGAAAAGCGTCTGCCCAAGTCTTTTGCCCATGTTTTGATCGGATCATTTGTCTTCTTGGAGTGGAGTCGAGTGAGTTCTTTATACATCTTGGAGATCAAACTTCTATCTGATGTATCATTAGAGAATATATTTTCCCATAGGGTTGGCTCCCTTTTCATTTTGCTGATGTTTTCTTTAGCCATGCAGAAGCTCCTTATATTGATGAGGTCCCACTTGTTTATTCTTTCCTTTATGTCCTTTGCTTTAAGAGACATATCGGTGAAAAAATTGCTGCGTGGGATATCTGAGAGTTTCCTGCCAATGTTCTTCTCTAGGACTTTGACGTTGTTGCGACTTATATTTCAGTCTTTTATCCATCTTGAGTTTATTTTTGTGTATGCTGTCAGCTGATGATCCAACTTCAATTTTTTGCATGTATCCGTCCAGCTCTCCCAACACCATTTGCTGAAGAAGCTGTTATTGCTCCATTTTATGCTTCTGCCCCCTTTGTCAAATATTAGATGTCCATATAGACCTGGGCTTATTTCTGGGCTTTCTATTCTGTTCCACTGGTCTATGGTTCTGTTCTTGTGCCAGTACCAGATTGTTTTGAGTATGGTGGCTTTAGAGTAGAGTTTGATGTCCGGTTTTGTGATCCCTCTTACTTTGTTTTTCTTTCTCAAAATTGCTGTGGCTAATCGGGGTCGTTTATGGTTCCATATAAATTTTTGAAATGTCTGTTCTATTTCTGCGAAATACATCATTGGTATCTTACTAGGGATTGCGTTGAATCTATAAATTGCTTTGGGTAGTATGGACATTTTGATGGTATTAATTCCTCCAACCCATGAGCACGGTATATGCTTCCCTTTATTTGTGTCTTCCTTAATTTCTTTCTTCAATGTTGTATAGTTTTCTGCGTACAGGTCTTTTACCTCTTTGGTTAAATTTATTCCGAGGTACTTAGTTTTTCTTCTTGCTATATTGAATGGTATTTTTTTTCTGCTTTCTTCTATTTCATTGCTGGTGTACAAAAATGCCTTTGATTTCTGAATATTGACTTTGTATTCTGCTGTTTTGCCAAATTCACTTATTAGGTTGAGGAGTTTTTTGGTAGAGTCTACAGGGTTTTCTATGTACACTATCATGTCATCTGCAAACAATGATACCTTTACTTCCTCATTTCCTTTTGGATGCTGTTTTTCTCTTTTTCTTGTCTGACCGCTGTGGCTGGGACTTCCAATTCGATATTGAAAAGAAGCGGTGAAAGCGGACATCCTTGTCGTGTTCCCGATCTTAATGGGAAAGCTTTTAGTTTTTGCTTGTTGAGAATGATATTGGCTGTAGATTTTTCATATATGGCCTTTATTACATTGAGGAATGTCCCATTTATTCCCATTTTGCTGACTGTTTTGATCATAAATTGGTGCCGTACCTTATAGAATGCTTTTTCTGCATCTATTAAGATGATCATGTGGTTTTTTTCTTTTCTCTAATTTATGTGATGTATTACGTTTATTGACTTGCATATATTGAACCATCCCTCCATCCCTGGGATGAATCCCACTTGATCATGGTGGATAATCTTTTGAATGTATTGCTGGATGCGGTTTGCCAATATTTTGTTGAGGATTTTAGCATCTATGTCCATTGACGCCCATTTTCCCATTCTCTTTTCTTTAATACTTTGTTTGGAGATTTCAACTCTCAGACCCAGTTGATTACTTTTAAGTCTTTTTTTCTTTTTTAGCTTTAGTTTTCTTGTTTATGCCCTTACAGTTCCTAATCTTTCTCCCTTTTTCCCTCTCTCCACCTCTATCCAGCTCCATCTCTGTTGCCACCCTAAGCCCATCTCTATATTGTTGTCCATTTCAGTGGATTGTGCATAAATATTCTTTGATTAATCCCTTCACCATCTTTCTTCTCACCCATCTCTCCTCCTTTCTGGCAGCTGTCAGTCTATTTTATGTATCTAAGCTTCTGTTTCTATTTAGTTCATTGGTTTATTGTGTTCATTAGGTTCCACGTATAAGTGAAATCATATGGTATTTTTATTTTATTGACTGACTTAATTCGCTTAGCATAATTTTTTCCAGGTCCATCCATGCTGTTGCAAAATGTATGAGTTTCTTCTTTTCACTGCTGCATAGTATTCCATTGTGTACCATGGCTTTTTTTCATCTACTGATGGGCACTTAAGCTGTTTCCAAATCCTGACTATTGTGAATAGCACTGCTATAAATATAAGGGTGCATATATTTTTTGTATTGGTGTTTGAGGACATTCCTGTCTTTATCTCAAGCCTTACCTTTCCCCAAACAGGGCACTCCATAGCTATCCATACCCTAACAGTCAGGACCTATGAATATGTACCTTATATGACAAAAGAGACATTGCAGATGTGAGTAAATTAAGGATCTTGACATTGGAACAGTATCCTGGATTATTCAAGTAGGCCCATTGTAATCACAAGGGTTCTTTAAAGGAGGAAGCAGTTGTAGGACACACGACAACAAAAGCAATAGTTTAAAGTGACACAGGAAGTTACCTGAGGCAAGGAATGGTGAAGGTAACCTCGAAAGCTGAAAGGAGTATGGACACAGATCTCTTCTTATCACATTCAGAGGGAACAGCTTTGCCAACACTTTGACTTTATAGCTCAGTGAGAGTTACTTTGGACTTCTGAATTTCAGAACTATGAAATAAAAATTTTGTATTATTTTAAAACACTAAGTTTGTGGATATATGTTATAGCAGCAATAAGAAACAGATATAGAACCTATTTTTAAAGAGCATTTCCATCAGGATGAAAATTAAGAGTTCTAAAATGAAACTTTTGTCTCTAGAACCAACTGTGATATTCAGTTCTTTCTTACTTAAGAAATCAAATAGTTCTACATAGTCTTGCTTACTCTTTTCTTCACCATGTCACTTTCTTTCCCTGTCCTACCTCAAGATGTTAGATCAGACTCTAATCAACTAATCAGCTTATGTCTGAACTACTGCAATTGAGAATTCTCATCTGATTCCTTTCTACCAAGCTTTCTCTATTTCAATCTATCAAGTAAATTTACATTGGCCTTCTTCAGGTTCCACATTTTTCCCTGATCTAAAATTTTCAAAGCCTGCTCATCCTTATCAAGTAATTATAGATTCTTTAAGTGGCCATTCAAGGATCTCCTTATTGTCCAGTACACATTTATATACCAACCATTCTCCAAAAGGAAAAATGGTTCTTTTTCTGTTTCAAGACAGACAATTTTTATAACATATCTGTGTTAAATAATTTCATGAATTACTGTTTTAAGTATAAAATCATTAACAAACACTTTAAAAGGTAAGATTCTGAAAAAAGAAAAGGAGGACCCTGACTTAATAATCCTGGAGTTCCTGCATGTTGAATGGAATAGCATTGAATAATAGTGTTTAAGCAAATGAACAATATACATTAAGGATGGCCTAAAGCTTCCCCTGATACTTGTAAACTGAGGAAAGGGAACCCAATAATATGAGCTGCCCCTCCCCTGATTTTTATCCCAGGCTAAGTTGAATGAATAACAACAAAAAGTCAAAAGGACCAATACTGTCAGTCCCTTTTGTAAGGATTTTGAGTGTTTTGTAAATGTATTGGTCCAGTGTTGTATTTTGTAGCCTTTTTAGTTCCTGGGCTTTAGCCCCCCTACTTCTTGTATGTGTCTGCATACTGTAGACAATGCAAACATTAAAAGTCATCACACACACGCACATACACACACACACACGCAAAGGACAAAGTATGATGATTTAATAAGTATTGGCACAATTGATTCATTGTTTATTCTTGAGAGAAAACCAAGACAATGGAGTTACCTAGAACAGAGAAGAAGTTTTTGAAATATTTTATACAATAGAAATTATGCATAACTAACCACAAATGAATATATGAAATTAAGGAGTCAAAATTGTCAATATGTACATTGTTGTCATTTATTTATAAATATTAAATATATCATTCCAAGCGTTTTGTTAAGTTCTATGGAATAAAACAAAAAAGTCTCCCCATGGAAGTACCTTGCAGTCTAATAATTAGGATTCCTGGTTTTGACATTGAAAGTCATCTAAACTGGCCCTGGCTGGTGTGGTTCAGTGGATTGGGTGCTGGCCTGCAAACCAAAGGGTCACCAGTTTGATTCCCAGTTACGGCGCATGCCTGGGTCACAGGCCAGGTTCCTAGTGCGGGGCGCATAAGAGACAACCACAGGTTGATGTTTCTCTTCCCCTCTTTCTCCCTCCCTTCTTCTCCATCTAAAAATAAATAAATAAAATCTAAAAAAAAAAGTCATCCAAACTAGGCTGAGCTTCAATTAAAATGGCCAGTTGTATAATTTGTCAAACTGTGACATATACATATTATTTTTGTCAGATCCAAGTCACTTATAATATTTTATGATAAAAACTGATTTATTTAAACATTTTAAGTTTGATAGTCTAAAGTTTAAAGACACATAAGCTATAAGTATAGACTCATACAGTCACTCATTAATTTGCACGTAACTGTACCATTCATGCAGTCTTTACGCATTTCTGCTAAGAATTTGTGTAGTCTATTCTTTAGCACTTCACAAAGGAGGTCACTCATCCTTGCTTATAAGGGTCCATGCCACGCTTAAAAAACATTGAGCTTCCAGATCATTCTGTCTTATAAATTTGGACTAATTATTCAGGGTAAGAGAAGAATCAAATTAATAATGGCAGCATCTCTGAAAAATCATAAGCTTATTTAGTCTAGTCCAATCATCAGAAAGGAAGCTTGGGCCCTGGGCTGGCTGTTCAGTTGGTTGGAGTGTCATCTTGTGCACCAAAAGGTTGGGGGTTCAATTCTGGTCAGGGCACATACCTACATTGCGGGTCCAATCCCTGGTTGGGGTGTGTCTAAGATGCAATTGATCAATGGCTCTCTCTCACATTGATGTTTCTTAGTCTTTTTCTCTCTCACTCTCTCTCATCCTCTCTCTCTCCATCTCCCTCTCTCCCTTCCTCTCTCTAACAAAATCAATATCCTTGTCTAAGTATTTTTAAAAAAGGAAGCCTGGAATGTAGAATCTATGCATATAATCCCAACCCCAGAATATAAGAATGCCAGTTGCAGGAAGATGTTCATGTCCTCTCACAAATGAGACCTGATTGCCATAGTCTTTCTGTTCTTCAGCCATCTACAAACTCAATAGTTCATCCCTCTCCCTTACACTAGACTTTCAAAAACAGCACTTTGTTATTTGTAGAGGTGTTTTGCATAGTTGTATGTAATTGAGATTATTGGAATTATATAACCAAGATATGCCTACAGTACAGCAGGGCCAGAGATTCTCTCTCATGATATTAACAATCGTGAATAAAATGTCTTTAATTTTTCTGTAAATAATCATATTTCTCTTATAAAACCTTAATCTACAAGTTAGCAGGGCATTACAATTAGATATTGGTTTTCCCAATCTAGCAAACACAGTACACTATGAAATTACTGTCATGCTTCTTTTGGGTGACTTAGTTTCTCAGATTTCTGCTACATTTCCCTCTCTTTATTCCACTCCAAAATAGGAGCATATTAATGTTAATCAACTTCCTCTCAAGGATAACTTATTTTTCTCAAAGGAAAGACTCTTACTCACTTTAATCACATGTGTAGCTACCTCTGCATTTGGATATTCTTGTCTGTTTAGCTAACCAGAAATTACCTCCTGTTCAGAAATACCCTAAACATGTATTCCTGTAGAATTTAACTTCAGAGAACAAGTCCTCAATAACTAAAATAACTTCCTTAGTAATCAAATTGAGAAGAGTGACATATTTTTTTCATTTATATAATTATAGTAAAACAAGAACTCATTTTAAATTGTATAAATGCTACTATATAATTGTATGTTGTTCTTAATTAGCATACATAGAATTTAAAACTATTTCTTAATTATGTCACATTTTATATCATAACAATATTCTAAATTTCAATTGACTTTAATGAAAAATTATTTTATATGAAAATCACCATAACATTTAACTAACGTTAGTTTTCCTTCGCTTTCACTATATGTTTTAGCTCCATTCTTAGAAGTTATGTCATATAATAAGAGTTTGAAGATTTTAATAACCCTTAAAATATCTGACCCACCCATCCAAAGATGTACTATTTTTTTTATTTCCTGTATCCAACAGAATATCAGTATGATGCTTCTTTTCATACACTCCTATTTTGCTTAACTTTTATGTCATCTGTGCATAGGCAACACTAAACTAACAAAAGCAGCGGAATTAGGAGAAATGGAAGGAACATAGAAAGAGAAAGAGAAAAGAGATTTCCTCCTTTCCTGATTAAAAATTGACTGATGTGAAGTAGTGGCACCAGGAAAAATAATGGGCTAAATTATGGCTTTCTTTCTTACTTTCCTCTTTATTTATATAGTTGTATCTAGGATTCCTCCAGGGCACACTACCTGTTCAGATATGGCAGTAAAAAAATGCTAAAGGTATTGGCTAGACAGACACATCAGGGCCAATGCTGAGTGCAAAATAAGGATTAGAAATATAGAGATAAGAACTCTTGGGCTAATCTTTGAAAAATTGAATTTCAAACTGGAAAATTTGGTTGAAATCTCATTGGTTATATTCATATGTATGCTTCTGAATATTGTTTTGTGATTTGAACTTGGCTTATTCCTGTCTATTGATGGGTGATATGGTAAATAACAATAAAGTACTATTTTAAAGTATATTTTTAAAATTTTGAAATTTCTTATGTACACAGTTTTGAAGGAAATTGCAGCAAGTCAGAGATAGCAAATATTATTTAATTGCATTTTACAATAAGTAGTCTCAAGTCATTCATGGAATAAGGATAATACATCTGAAAATGAAGAGGGAAGGAAAACATAAATGGAAAAAAAATGAAGAGAAGACAGAAAAAGAAATCTAGGTTTTTCCTTATACTATTTTTAGCAAAGCTTAAGGTAATATGCCCAGGCTTTGAAATTTCATAGACCTGTGTAAATGTTTTTCTTTTTTTATATTGTTCACTTCTTTGCATAAAAGTTTTTCCGAGTACAAATTATTGTCAGCTGCTGTGTTCTTTTTTTAAAACATCAAAATTCTTTGTAATTGTCTATGTTCATTTCATGTACAATTTCTCTAGATAGCTATAAATGTGTTTATAAACTGTATAATTATGTATTTTCTCTCCTCATTCATTTCCTTTTTATTATTTTCATTACCACTCCCTTGTACAAAAGAAGATATAACTGAGTTTCTTAGGCATTTTCATATTCAAGAAAGAAGGACTTACCAACTTGTTCTTATTGGGCAATTTAATAATCATAATTTTCTCTTTAGTTGAAATGTATTTAAATTTTAAAATGGAAATTAGCCCAACTGCTTGGGAAAAATGGTTATTTAGATTTAGTTTTCAATGATACCAGTTGAATGGTCAGAACTGTTATCTGTGTCATTACTATAGAAATCTTTTGAGTATGTTGTAGTCACCCCACAGAAGCAGCATGGATCCCCAAATTGGTGTGGATGTTGAGACTGAAGAGGCCACACATGCACTTAGAAAATAAGAAAATATTTTCTCCCAAGCATGTTCAAATATGGTTTGTGAGACTGGAGGGGTGACTGGCTGTGGGTTTTGTGGTGATGAAGGGCACAGGAGGGTTGATATTTCTGAGATGGGCCTGGGTATTTAGAACCTCTCACTGGTTTTGTAGGATAGAGCACTCAGTTTTTCTTATTAGATTTCCCAGATAGAAGTGGAAAGAGGAGAGATGGGACTTGAAAGCTTTCAGCAGTCAACACATTAAAAATAGAATCAGAATCTTTATTACAAGTGATAAAGTAGATAGTAAGAGACTTCTGAAATGAAAGAGGTTATAGAAATTTATGAACAAATAAAATGAATTAGCTTTGAGTTTAATGGTTATATGTGATTGACTAAATTTTCCTTTGAAATGTTTAATAATTGTCTCTTTTATATATTTAAGATGTGGAAGTGAAGGTAATTAAATGGCTCTGGCACCTCTACTCTATTAACTGTCAGGGCTCATTAGCTCATTGGCTGGTTAGATAGTCATCCTTTTACTCATTTATCACCCTATGATCAATGAGAATAAAATCCTCGGAGAAAAAAAAATTCAGTTGAAATATATGCAATACTAAAATACAAATCATGTCTGCTTAAAAGGCTCTTCTTATACTAGATAATAATTTCGTAATAATAAGAGGTCATATTAATCAAGTTAAAAATTGGTAAATTAAAAGTGCTTGGAGAATTGATTAGAAGTTGAAAGGAGAAAACCTCTTTAGATTTTCACCTCATACTACACTGACAATGATTCCAGATTTAATATGAATATAGTAATTTTTTTTAAAGCTCCAAAGCGAGAATATTCAGCAAACATCCAGAGAAAGTATGACTCTCCAACTTACAAAATCACCCCGCTAGATGATTGACAGACTTGGCCACATGAAAACACTACTTGTGCTGCTAATAGTAGCAGTGATAACAATAAAGAGCAAACACTCCTATGTCAAAGAGGTAATCATAATTTTAAAAAATTTTAAAAACTCTATATAATTAACAGTGTAGTTAGATAGAGCTTAAAATATATGACTGTAATAAAGAAAAACTATAAACAATTATAAATTAAGAAAATGAAAATAGTAGATGACATAATGACCTTAATACAGAAATACACAAGGAGAGAGAACACTGGAATAGCAGTTGTTAATTACAGTAAGTAGTAAATAAGTATATAAAACTATATCCAGACCAGTGTAAGATAAAATGGACATTTGCATATGTTGTTATGGGAAGCATGAACAGGGACTTTGGATTATCAAACTATGTTTACAGACTCAAAATATATATTTAGTCTCAGTGACTGAACTTCTGGTATATTTTAAGATTAAAATTTTAGGATTATACAAGCCTAAAGTAAAATCTTTATGAACAAATATGAACTTTATATATAATATCACTATTATTAAACACATGTATAACATTTAGTATTGGATAACAGACAGTTGTTTTTCTTTTAATTTATCATATTCATTGCATGGAACACAATATTCATTGTATTAAAATGTCATTATGAAATTATATAATAACATAAAAGTTGCTATCATACTTTTTTTTAATAAAGCAAAGGGTGAAGGATTTTGTTGTTGGTGTTATCAATCTAGATCACTGCTATAACCCTATCATATAAAACAGCCTGGCAGCAACGTGGCAGTCAATAAATATTACAGTGGAACTTTGTTTATCAAACTTAGTTTTTTCCAGAAAACTGTTCAGGAAGTGATTTGTTCGAAAACCAAGTTTCTTTTTTCTCCTTAGAAATGTGCAACTGATCATGCAGGTGTCATCATGAAAGGATTGTCAGGTAAAGAATAGAGATCTGAAGTTTTGTTAGACAACCAAGACATTTCTTCTGTGAAGAACTTAGTTGAGAATCAGATTGTTCAGGAACCAAGAAGTTTGAGAACGGAGGTTTGACTGTAATATAATTAATTACAAAGATAAACTGCATTGCTTTAGCATATAGAAATAGACTAAAATATTAACTATAATCATGAATGTGTGTTGAGATTATGGACATTGTCTTCTTTCTTCATAACTAAATTTTAAAAACCTTTCAAATTTATTTTTGAAAGTAAAATATGAAAACACTGATATTTTACTATAGTTAAAGTTAATTATAAAAAGCAACCATATTTTACTATTAAAAATAAAATAACCAAAAACTTTATTCACAAACTCAATTATTATCACTTCAATGCAATGTTTTCAAACCTCATTTATGGACATATACCATCTAGTGTTAAACATAGTTCATATGATTTTTACATTTTAGAATAATCATTAGATAGTGCAAATCCTTGTGTCTATGTAGTATTCATAAACATCATTGTTAATGGATATTGAGTGTTTCTTAAAATAAAATGTTATTGTTTAACTAACCTTCAATGCTGGGTATAATAGTTAAGTTTATGTGTCAGTTTTACTGAGCCATGGGTTCCCAGATATTGGATTAAGTATTATTATGAGTGTTTCTGTAAGAGTGATTTTGGATGAGATTAGCATTTTAATTAATAGACTGAATATAGCAGATTGCCATTGCTAATGTGCTTGGGCCTCATCCAATCAGTTGAAAGACTAAGAACAAAAAGATGACTTTCCCTAGAAAAAAATAGAATTCCTCTACATGATTCCATTTGAACTGGAACAGTAGTTTTTTTCCTGCCCTCTGACTTTAACTGAAACACTGGCTCTTTCTGGATCTCGAGCCTGTTGACCTGTGGACCAAAACTACACCATCAATAATCCAGGTTCTCAGGCTTAGATTACTAATGAACTCAAACACACACAAACACAAGAGATAATACAAGATTTTCTAGGATCTTATACCCAGCAAAAACATCATTCACGGTGACAGAGAATACTGAATATTCTTAGGCTAGGAAAATAATGAAGATGCTGTCACCGTCATTAACACACCAAAAAAAAAAAAAAAAAAAAAAAGCTAAAGAAAGCTCTTTATTTTTTTTTAATTTATTTTAATTTATTCTTTCAAATACATTTGTCTCTGCCTACCCTCCACCACTTTCCCTTGCCCCCTCCCTCCTTCCCTCCTTTAGCTCTTCCCCTTTGGTTTTGTCCATGAGTCCTTGCTATATGTTCCTTGACTTTCCCCTTCCCTTCCTTTTCCCCGCCCCCACCTTCCCTCCTGTCTCTGTTGGTTTCTTTTCCTTTCAGTGTTGCTGGTCTTATTTTCCTTGCATCTTTGTATTGTTGGTTAGGTTCCACTTATAGGTGAGATCATATGGTACTTGTCTTTCGCCCCCTGCCTTATTTCGCTTAGCATAATGCTCTCCAGTTCCATCCATGCTGTTGCAAAGTGTAGTAGTTCTTTTTTGCTTTCTGCTGCATAATATTCCATTGGGTAAATGAACCATTACTTTTTGATCCAATCATCTGCTGATGGGTATTTAGGTTGCTTCCAACACTTGGCTACTGTAAATTGTGCTGCTATGAACATTGGGGTGCATAGGTTCTTTTGTATTGGCGTTTTGGTATTCTTAGGGTATAGTCCCAGCAGGGGAATCACTGGATCAAAAGGCAGTTCCATTTGCAGCTTTTTGAGGAAATTCCACACCGCTTTCCACAGCGGCTACACGAGTGTGCATTCCCACCAACACTGGACTAGGGTTCCCTTTTCTCCACAGCCTCGCCAGCACCTGTTGTTTGTGGATCTGTTTATGATGGCCATTCTGACCGGTGTGAGGTGGTACCTCATGGTGGTTTTGATCTGCATTTCTCTGATGGCTAGTGATGCTGAGCATCCTTTCATACGGCTCTGGGCTCTCTGTAACTCCTCCTTGGAAAAGCGTCTGCCCAGGTCTTTTGCCCATGTTTTGATCGGATCATTTGTCTTCTTGGAGTAGAGTCGAGTGAGTTCTTTATACGTCTTGGAGATCAAACTTCTATCTGATGTATCATTAGAGAATATATTTTCCCATAGGGTTGGCTCCCTTTTCATTTTGCTGATGTTTTCTTTAGCCATGCAGAAGCTCCTTATATTGATGAGGTCCCACTTGTTTACTCTTTCCTTTATGTCCTTTGCTTTAAGAGACATATTGGTGAAAAAATTGCTGCGTGGGATATCTGAGAGTTTCCTGCCAATGTTCTTCTCTAGGACTTTGATGGTCTTGTGACTTATATTTAAGTCTTTTATCCATCTTGAGTTTATTTTTGTGTATGCTGTCAGCTGATGATCCAATTTCAATTTTTTACATGTAGCCGTCCAGCTCTCCCAACACCATTGGTTGAAGAGGCTATTATTGCTCCATTTTGTGCTTCTGCCCCCTTGGTCAGATAATAGATGCCCATATAGATCTGGGCTTATTTCTGGGCTTTCTATTCTGTTCCACTGGTCTATGGGTCTGTTCTTGTGCCAGTACCAGATTGTTTTGAGTATAATGGCTTTGTAGTAAAGTTTGATGTCCGGTTTTGTGATCCCTCTTACTTTGTTTTTCTTTCTCAAAATTGCTGCGGCTAATCGGGGTCGTTTATGGTTCCATATAAATTTTTGAAATGTCTGTTCTATTTCTGCGAAATACATCATTGGTATCTTACTAGGGATTGCGTTGAATCTATAAATTGCTTTGGGTAGTATGGACATTTTGATGATATTAATTCTTCCAGTCCAGGAGCACGGTATATGCTTCCATTTATTTGTGTCTCCCTTAATTTCTTTCTTTCAAGTTGTATAGTTTTCTGCTTACAGGTTTTTTACCTCTTTGTTTAAATTTATTCCTAGGTACTTAGTTTTTCTTCTTGCTATAATGAATGGTATTTTTTTTCTGCTTTCTTCTATTTCATTGCTGGTGTACAAAAATGCCTTTGATTTCTGAATATTGACTTTGTATTCTGCTGTTTTGCCAAATTCACTTATTAGGTTGAGGAGTTTTTTGGTAGAGTCTACAGGGTTTTCTCTGTACACTATCATGTCATCTGCAAACAATGATAGCTTTACTTCCTCCTTTCCTATTTGGATGCCTTTTATCTCTTTTTCTATTCTGACCATTGTGGCTAGGACTTCCAAAAGGATGTTGAAAAGAAGCAGTGATAGCAGACATCCTTGTCGTGTTCCCGATCTTAGTGGGAAAGCTTTCAGTTTTTGCCCATTGAGAATGATGTTGGCTGTAGATTTTTCATATATGGCCTTTATTACATTGAGGAATGCCCCATTTATTCTCATTTTGATGAGTGTTTTCATCATAAATGGGTGCTGTACCTTATCGAATACTTTTTCTGTGTCTATCGAGATGATCACGTGGTGTTTGTCTTTTCTTTTATTTATGTAATGTATCACGTACACTGATTTGCGTATATTGAACCATTCCTGCATGCCTGGGATGAATCGCACTTGATCATGGTGGATAATCTTTTTAATGTATTGCTGGATGCGGTTTGCCAATATTTTGTTGAGGATTTTAGCATCTATGGTCTTCAGCGAAATTGGCCTGTAGTTTTCTTTCTTTGTAGGGTCTTTATCTGGTTTTGGGATCAGGGTATATGCTGGCCTCATAGAAAGAGTCTGGGAGTCTTCCCTCCTCTTGGATTTTTTGGAATAGTCTGAGAAGGACAAGGGTTAGCTCTTCCTTAAATGTTATCTAAAATTCTCCTGTGAAACCGTCCAGCCATGGGCTTTTGTGTGCTGGGAGTTTCTTGATGACTGCTTCAATTTCCCCAGCTGTTATCGGTTTGTTCAAGCTTTCTGTTTGTTCCTCCTTCAGTGTTGGAAGATTATACTTTTCTAAAAATTTGTCCATTTCATCAAGATTTTCAAATTTCTTGGCATAAATTGGTCATACTAGTTTCTGACTATCCTTTTTATTTCTGTGGTATCAGTTATTTCTCCTCTTTCATTTCTCATATTATTAATTTGGGTCCTCTATCTTTTATTCTTGATGAGTCTGCTTAAAGGCTTATCAATTTTAGTTATCTTTTCAAAGAACCTGCTCATGGATTGGTTGATCCTTTGAATTGTTCTTTTCGTCTCTATGCCATTCAGTGCTGCTCTAATCTTGACTATTTCCTTCCTTCTACTTGCTCTGGGATTTATTTGTTGTTGTTTCCCCAGTTCTTGAAATTTTAGTGTTAGATCTTTTATTTGAAATGTTTCTATCTTTCTTAGGTAAGCCTCTATTGCTATGAACATCCCTCTCAGGAATGCCTTTGCTGTGTCCAATAGGTTTCGGACTGTTGTCTGTTCATTTTCATTTGTTTCCAGAAATTTTTTGATTTGTTCTCTTATCTCATTATTGACCCATTCATTGTTTAATAGTGTACTGTTCAGTCTCCATGAGTTTGCAAGTTTTTGAAGTTTCTCTTTGAGGTTGATTTCCACTTTCAAGCCCTTGTGTTCTGAGAAAAAGTTTGGTATTATTTCAATTTTCCTGAATTTGCTGAGGTTTGCTTTGTCTCCTATCATGTGGTCTATTTTTGAAAAACTTCCATGAGCATTTGAAAAGCTTGTGTATTTTTCTCTTTTGGGATGTAAGGTTCTATATATGTCAGTTAAGTCTATTTGATTCAGTGTGTCATTCAGCTCCACAATATCGTTACTGATATTTTGTTTGGAAGATCTGTCCATTTTTGACAGTGGGGTGTTGAAATCCCCTACTATCAGTGTGTTGCTGTCTATATCTTTTTGAAGTCGTCCAACTATTTCCTCATATACTTGGGGGTTCCTATATTGGGAGCATATAAGTTTATAGTGTTTATGTCTTCTTGATAGACTCTTCCTTTAAATATGATAAAGTGCCCCTCTGGGTCTCTTTTTATGCCCTTTGTTTTGAAATCTACTTTGTCTGATACAAGTATGGCAACGCCAGCCTTTTTTTCATGCCCATTTGCTTAGAATATTCTTTTCCATCCTTTTACTTTCAATCTGTGTAGGTCTCTTGCTCTGAGGTGGGTCTCTTGTAGGCAGAATATCTGTGGGTCACGTTTTCTTATCCATTCAGCTACCCTGTGTCTTTTGATTGGGTTGTTAGTCCATTCACATTGAGAGATATTACTGATAGAATCTTACTCATCTTTTCTCTTCGTACCTGTGTTCCTCTCTGTCTCATTCTTTTCCTTCATCTGCTTAAACCAGTCACCTTAGCATATTTGGGAGTACTGGTTTGGTAGAGATATATTCTTTTAGCCTTCTCTTGTCTGAGAAACTCTGTATTTCCCCTTCTATTTTAATGGAGAGCCTAGCTGTGTAGAGTAGCCTTGGCTGTAGGGCCCTTGTTTTTCATGACTTGGATTATTTGTTGCCATTCCCTTCTGGCTTGTGGTGTTTCTATTGAGAGTCAGCTCCTAGGCGTATCGGGGCCCCGTTGTATGTTACTTTCTCCTTCTCCCTTGCTGCCTTGAGGATTTTCTCTTTGTCTTTGATAGTTGCCATTTTAATGATGATGTGTCTTGGAGTGGACCTCTTGGAGTCCCTCTTGAGTGGGGTCCTCTGTGCCTCCTGGATCCATGAGAGCCTTTCTCTCCTCAAATTAAGGAAATTTTCCATCATTACTTTTTCGAGGAGGTTCTCTATCCCTTGCTCCTCTTCTTCTCCTTCTGGGATCCCTATTATGCGGATATTATTGCATTTCAGGCTGTCCTGCATTTCCCTAAATGCCTCTTCATTCTTTTGGAGTCTTTTTTCCATTTCTTGTTCTTTCTGGGAGCTTTTTTCTACCTTATCCTCCATCTCACGGATTCGATCCTCGGCTTCATCCAGCCTGCTTTGGATTCCTTCTACTGTGTTCTTCAATTCAGAAATGGTATTCTTCATATCCTCTTGTGTCTTCTTGACAGTTTCTATGTCCTTTTCCAGGCTGATATAGTTTGCTGTAAGATCCTGATAGTTTCTCTGCAGTTTCTCATAGTTCTCTTTGAGCTGGCTGAGCTCATTGAGCTTCCTTAGAACAATTGTTTTGAATTCCCTTGCCTCTCTTTCATTGAGCTCTCTCTGTGGGGAGTCCCCTTTTCCACTCATTTTGAGGGAACTTCTTTTCCTACCCATTTTTGTGAGAGTCTGTTAAGTATTTTTGTCCTTTACTTTTCTTTCTGGGCCTGCCTCTTATGATGTCAGTTATTGACCCTATATGACCTTGGGTTGTTTGTTTGAGCCTTCCAGGAGTCTACTGTCTGTGTCTTATTCCTGCTTGGGGCAGCTCTGTGACCCCTTCAGTCAGGGCTGGGCTATTTTTTGGGATCGCTCTGCACTCTCACACCGGCTCTTTGAGCACTCTCCTGGGGAGGCAGTATCCCCCGCCTGCCTGGGTTTGCATGTGCTTATCCCAGACCAGGGGGCTTATTCGAGACCTTGCTTACTCATCTGGCCCCCCTTGCCCGCGATCTCCTCAGCGCTCGTCAGTTTAGGGTCTTCTATTTGTGTTTTCCCTGCTTTTGGCTCTTTGGGTGCGTTATTTGCCCTCACCAAATGGGGACTATGGAAATGGGAGGAAGTCAGCTCCAGGACTGTCCAGTTAATCCTGTCTACAGTCTCTCCTCCAGGGACTCTGGGCAGCTCTGTGACCCCTTCGGCCAGGGATCTACCAATTTTGTGGGCCGTTCCCCAATCGCGGGCGGGCGGGTTAATTTACGCCTGCCCTTGCTGCTCTGTGCACTCCCTTGCAGGCCATATGAGTGCCAATCTGTGGGAGAACTTGCCAGCCCATGCAAGCATTCACCAACTTCGCGGGTCACACACACGCTCGCCAACCCTCGCAGGTCTCTTGGCGCAAGTGCACACGCCTGCACTGGGTGTTCTTGGGGTGTCTATGTGTGCTTTTCAGCTTTTGGCTCTTTGCGGGTGTGACCTCTCCCGCCCTTTAGGAGAACTACGGCAAGGAGAAGGAGTCGGGACTCCCCAGTTCCTCCTCCCCTTCTTTCCCCAACATCTCCGTTTCTAGTCTCTCCTCAGAGGTCTCTGAGCAGTTCTGTGACCCCCTCGGCCAAGGATCCACCACCTGTGAGGCCTGCATTTCAATCGCAGGCAATCTAGTTCCTGCGTGCCCTTCTTCTGCCTCTTTGGGGGCGCGCCTTTCCAGCCCATAAGGGAGACTGCAGAACGGGGAGGGAGTCGGGGCTCCCTCGTTCCTCCTCCTGTTCTTTCCCCAATGCCTCAGTTTCCATATTCTCCTCAGGGTCCTCCATAAAGAAAGCTCTTTAAATAGAGAAGAAAGTAATAGTAGTAATCTTGGGACATCAGGAAAGAGAAAATAATATATGCAAAATATTTTGCATGTGAAATTTTCATATAACATGGATAAATAAGGCATGAATGACACTTTCTCTTGAGTTTTTAAACTGTGTTTTTTTATGGTTGAAGCAAAGAATGTAACATCATATGTGATTTAAATTATGTAGAGCATATCTTCAAGGTAACTTCTCAGAAGTGGAATCACTGGCTTATTACACAGTTCCATTTAAACTTTTTGCAGTGTCTCCATATTGTTTTTCACAGTGGCTGAACCAATCTTCATTCTCACCAATAGTCCAAAAGGGTTCCCCTTTTTCACATACTTGCTAGTACTTGTTGTTTGCGATTTATTGATGACAGTTATTCTGACCAGAGTGAGGTAATGTTTCATGAGGTTTTAATTTGCATTCCCCTCATGATTAGTGATGTTGAGCATCTTTTCATATGTCTATTGGCCATCTGTGTGTCCTTTGGTGAAGTATCTATTCAGGTCTTTTGCCCAAGTTTTAAATTGGATTGTTTGGTTTTTTTAGTTCTTGAGTTATGTAAATTCTTTATAAATTTTGGATATTAATCCCTTAACAGAGGTATCAGCAAGTATTTTGCCCATTCAGTGGGTTGTCCTGAAACACTAATTTGAAAGTATTTAAGCACCCCCATGTTCACTACAGCATTATACAACATCACCAAGATCTGGAAGCAACCAGAATGTCCATCAGTAGATGAGTGAATAAAACAACTATGGTACATATACATAATGGAATACTACTCAGCCATAAAAAAGAAGAAAATTTTACCATTTGTAACAGCATGGATGGATCTGGAGAACATTATATTAAATTAAATACGCTAGTCAGAGAAAGACAAATACCAAATGATTTCACTTATATGTGGAATTTAATGAACAAACTGAACTAACAAGCAGAATAGAGACAGACTTATAGATAGAGAGGAGGCTGACAGCTCTGGGGATAGTTAGGGGGTGGAAGGATTGAGCAAAAAGGAAAAGGGACTCATGAATATGGTCAACATGTGGTGATTGAGGGGTCGGGGTATAATGAGGAATAAACAGTAAATGAAAAAATACAATAAAAATAAAAATAGAGAGAGAGTAAAATTTAAGACAGTTATAATTTGTAAACGAGAAGAGGAATGGAACATAAAGGGAAAAAAGATTTCTACTCTTCCTTCAAACTGGTTAAATGATAATACTAGTACACTGTGACAAGTTATGTACCTAGAGAAACCAATTATAGTTCCACACAGAGATACACTAAAAAGTACTGTAGATAAATCAAACAGAATTCTGAAATTTTTCAAGAAACCTACAGGAAATCAAGAGAAAATAAAGCTTGAAAGTAAAAACAGAAAAAATAAAGAAAACCAAAATTAAATAACATACTTAAGACCTAACATATCAATAGCTATATTAAACATAAATTTTCTAAATATACAGAAAAGTATGGCAGAGTGGATTAAAAAAATGACCCAACCGTATGCTGCCTATATAAATCTCATTTCAAATATAAAAATATAATCATATTAACAGTAAAATGAATCACAATATAAACAGGTTGAAATTAAAAAGATAGAAAATACAGTATATATCCTACAATATTAATCAAAGGAAACAAAAGTATCATTATGAAAATGAAAGTGAAGATGATTTAAAACCAAAGAATATTTCCAGGAACATTATATAAAATTTAAAAAAGGACAGTGAATAGATTAGCCATAGAATCCTAAATGTATACATATCAAGCAATAATGTGACAAATTATAAATAAAACTAAAAAGGAGATATATACAAATCCACAAATTCAGTTGAAGACTTCTTTGCACCTCTATTAACAATTGATAGAACAGTAAAGAGTAAATCTGCAAGGATATTAAAAAAACTCAACAACAGCATAAAACAGGTTTAACTGACATTTAAGGAATACTTCATACAACAAAAGCATATGCATCTTTTTCTAGTGCCCAAGTTACATATTCCAATATACACCATATGATGGAACATAAAACAAACCACGACAAATTTAAAAGGCTGAAATCTAGATAGAGTGTGTTTTTTGACCACGATGCAAACAAACTAGAAATTGATCATTGAAAGATAACAAGCCAATCTCCCAAACACTTGGAAACTAAAAAACACACTTTTAAATAATCCAGCTGTCAAAAAGGAAGTATAAGGGAAATAAAAATTTCATTAAATGAATGAAAATAAAAATAAAACATCAAAACTTTTGGGACTTAGCTATAGTTGTGCCAAGAGGGACATTTATACCTAGTTATGCATGTTACAAAACAAAAAACAACTCAACACTTGAGCTCCCATGTTAAGAACCTAAAAGAAGAGCAAACAGAAAAAAAAAAGTGTATTAAACATGAGAGTAGAAAATTAAATTTAAACTATTAAATTTAATTGGATTAAATTATTAAATTAAATTATTAAATCATTAAATTATTTAGAAAACAAAGAAATAAAAAAATAAAACAAAGAGCTGGTACTTTGAAAAAACTAATAAAATTGACAAATCTCTAGCAAGAATAATGAATAGAAAAAAGAGAAGACTCAAATTAACAGTATTAAAAATTAAATAGAAGATACCACTACATGCCCTGAAGACACCAAAAGAATAGTAAGTAGAGGCTGCCAACACCTCTACACATATACATTTCACAACTTTGATGCAATGAACCACTTTCTCAAAAAGCAAACCATCACAAGTCACCCAATATAAAAGAAATTATTTGAAAAACCCTATAACTCTTAATAAAATTTAATTAATAATCATTTTTTAAAAAACTCCTTCCAAATAAATCTCCAACTCCAACATTTTCACTAGAGGATTCTACCAACCACTTAAGAAATTATTAACACTAATTCTACAATCTCTTCAAGAAAATAAAATAGGAGGTAATACTTCTAAATTAGTGTCATGAAGCTTGTACTACTCTGATACCAAAACAAGACAAAGGCATTGCAAAAAGACCAATGAGATTCTTATTAAAATGATGAAAGATCCTTTACCAAAATATTTGTAAATAATATTCAGCAGTATATAAAGGGACATTCTCTGATGTAGAAAAAAAATATTTAAAAAACATTTGACAATCCTCAATAACATTTCATGACAGAAACTCAGAAAAAAAAGGAATAGAGGAGAATATTCTCAACATGATAAAGAGCATCTACAAAATCAACTACCATTAACATTAAATTTACTAGTGAATTACTAGTGGTTCTTCCTAAGATGATAAACAAGGCAAGGCACTGTTACTAAAAATAGTAGTAGAAGTTTTAGCCAATGCAGTAAGTCAAAACAAAGACAAGGCAAGCAGATTGGAAAGTGGGAAAATTGTCTCTATATGCAGATGGCATAATTGGCTATGCAGAAAATCCCAAGGAATCAATAACACATTTTGAGAACTAATAAATTAGTTTTATAATTTACAGGATATATAATAAATATATGGATACCAACTGTACTTGAATATACTAGCAATAAACAGAAACAAACTTAAAATATATTTTCAACCACTGAAAAATAGTTGTAAATCTAGAAAACATGTATGCCATCTACGCTTAAAACTATAAAATATTAATTAAAAGAAGCCAAAGAAGATCTTTAAAAATGGAGATGTATACGATGATCAAGAATTGGAAGCCTCACCTAATTTGTCTAATCTTAGACATAGATTTTAGTCGAGTAACCTCAGTGAAACTTTGTTCTGCAGCCATCGTGGTCTGAATTTACCCTAGTGATACTAAAACCTGAAGCACTACATTCATTTCTGAACACTACAGTAAAGAAGGTATAAAAGCAAAGCTGACATTGTGACCTGAAACCATACCTATAAGGGGTCTTTACTGGAAATAACATTCTTTACTTAATGACTCCTTGTTTACTCAATAATCAGTGATAGGTATTCCATAATGTGATTTGAAGGAGAAAATAGCCTGATTCTGGTTGATGCTTCAGGAAGGTAACTTCTCGTTTATCATTGGAAGATCTTTTTTATGAAATTAGGTATTGGATATGGGATTGGCATCTAAGGAGTTATTATTAGGCATTTTTGAAATGAGAAGTCTTGGTTGCTTTATGTACCTTTTGGATTTACACAGAAGATTTCTCTTAAGAGTTTAAATGCTTGATTAGAATGAATATTACAAGTTAAATTAGTAGTAAAAATATTTTTTAAATATACGTTAATTTTTAGAACAGTTTTAAACTTACAGAAAAATTGCAACATTAGTACAGAGAGCTCCTATTCCTGTTTGATTAACCCCTTATATTAGTATGGTGTGTTACAGTTAATGAACCAATGTTAAAGCAACCAATGAATAAACAAGAAAAACAAAACAAAACAAAAAATACAGACATAGACAATAGTATTGTGGTTACTGGAGGGTAGGGGGTAATAAAGGGTAAAAGGGGTTAAAAATATGGTGATGGAAGATTTGACCTTGGTTCGTGGGCATACAATGCAATATACAGATGAAGTATCATATAATTGCAGAGTGGAAACCTATTTAGTGTTATTAACCAATGTCACCTCAATAAATTTAATTAAAAAAAAACAAAACAAAACAGAAAACGTATTCTCAGCAAAAAGAAAGGCCAACACAAAAGTGGCCAAGGGTCATAATTTGCTACCTTCTGATATAGATGGAATTCCACAGAGTTCTATGTAAATAATAAAGTCACTGTCAGAAAAATATTTTTAAAATACTAAGCTAAAGTATTTCATTCATCTCTGAAATTCTGATCTGGTGCAGTCTTGCAGCTTTGCAATGAGTCTTATCACCCTAAAGAAGATGAGGATGGTTTCTTTTGGGACATAGTGATCATTGTCTAGATTGTGTTTCAAAGTTGGGTTTTTTGACTATGCTAGCTAGATGATGTTTTAAAGCTGAATATTAAGGATAATAATAATATTTCTAAATTTCATACCTTCCCCTTTAAAAAATTAGAGTCATACCAGGAGGTTAATTTACAGAATTTTAATAATTATGAGGATACCTATAGATGAAGTGACACCCTGATTCTGGGGAAGTGACATATAGGCATAAAAAAACGGGGCTAAGGTAGGAGAAAGAAGTAATGAGACTCATGTGTCTCACCTTCTCTCTCTAAGCCAAATCCTGGAGGTTTGGTTGGGTTGAAAGGAATGCCAAACAAACAAAGGAAATTTCCATGGGTTGCCATAGAGGAAACAGAATATGCATTGCACTAGCTGTCATCTTCCTTACGTACCAGATTTTAAGAATGTGACCCTAACAATCCCACCTGAACAGATATCAGCCAGTGCAGACCTGAATACAGCTGTCAGAAAAGGGCAAGAAACCACTTCAATCCCCATTAACATGAAACCATTTAACTTGGGACCACAGAAACCTGTGGAGTGACTGACAAAATATAGAAAGCTCTAGAAGCTTGTGCAGTATTCCAACTCTAATAGCCATCTAAAATAAAGGGATATTGGATGTTGGACATCCATGATGTCTTGAAGGTTTTGGAAGACGGTTGTGATCAGCCAAATATCTGAGTACCATAAACAGACTAACTACAGGATCAATGCCCCCATCTTAAAAAGCTAGTTCCAATGAAACACTTTTGAATGAAGAAACATCTGGAAGTTGAGGATATCAGAGAAACTGCCTGCTTTTAGGGCATTCTCTGTTGGACAAAGATAAGGGAAGATTGAGATGAGGTTCTTATGAGCAGGAAGGGAGCACAGAAGACCCAAATCACAGAATGAGGAAAGGCTGATTATCATTTTTTTCGACAGGAGATTATGTCTAAGAAAACAGAACCTACAAATAACCACGCCACTGCTCTGTAGGACCCTCAAGTCCACCACAGTTTTCTTGAGGAAACTGTGTCATGAATTTACTGTCTGCCTGAGTGATGGCTGCTGCCTTCTATGTTGGTTTATTTTCTTTCTCATATTTGCTGATTTGTCACAGTCTGGAAAGTGAAGGATAAAATAAGAAATATATCTAACCTAACAAAGAGGAAAATACAATGTAGAAAGTTATTGACTGAGTAAGACTAGAATTTCTCTTTAAATTTTAAGAGACTAGACTGAAACAAACATGAATATCAATGTTCAATGAGAGCCTGTATCATAAAACCTGATATATGAAAATTATATATCACAAAAGATAAATTATAGATTAGATAGATAGATATATAGAAGATATTCTGGCTTTGGATCATATCAAGATCATGAGATTTTTTTCTCAGAGGGAACAAAAATGTTTTTCTGAGGAGTTACTCTGTTGAGGAGACGTGACAGAATAAGGGAAATGGCAAAAGAAAAACATGTTGATTTTGGGGAGTGAATGAAACTGTGGGGACCAGGGGTGCTTGCTGGAAGAAGTGATTGACTAGTTAACTGTCAGAGACAAAAATAACCATGACAGGGAGTCAAAAGTGTTGGGAGGGGAATAGAATGGAGAGCACTAAGAGTTGCAGGGGTATCAATTGCTCTCATGAGGAAGCCCTACCATTTCCAAACCAATGTGTAACAGTGGTCGGGCGAACAAGGGCCTTATGCATCTGGTGAGTTTCCTGGCCATGGTGTCTGGGAATAGAGAACAAAAAAAAGGGAAACATCCCTGTCCCTTGCCAATACCATGCCTTCATCAATGCTGATGTCTGCATGTGGGAGTCTCTAGCAGAGTACCTAATAATTTGTAAATATGCAGTATCCCTGTGTGTTTGAATGAGAGGGAAAACAAACATTAAATTTAATTCATTCTCCTTTTTTTCTTCTTAGCTTAACTGACTATAAGATAACCCCCTTTCTGTATCTTCTGGAGGAAGCCTGATTGAAAACACCCTAATTGTAGACATGATTCTTCTTTTTATCTCCTGTCATACCTATACTTTTGCTCTAATCAACCATTAAAGGGGGAAGTTGCCTAAAAATGTATTATATGCAGGTTCACATGATAAAGTGTATTCAGATGAGTGAGAGGGGGGTTTAATATCCAATAAGAGAGGTGAGAGGTTCTTGGTGTCCTGAGGGGCATTCCCCTCCTTTCTTCCCATCACATGGGCTACACATCATCAGCTCCCAAAATGAGCCCTATATGGAAAAAAAAGACATTGAGCAAAGGGCATAGATGGAAACTCCCTCACCCTACAACATATTATCAGCTACTCTCAGTTCAAAGTTTCAAAGAAAGAAAGAAGAGTTGCGTCAGATGGTTGGAGTCACTGTCAAAATCCCCATCTGAATTTTGAAGAGAGGTGTACAGGAAGGAGAAAAGAAGGGCAGCTCTCATTGTGAAACAATATAAGGACTTGAGGATTAAGAGGACAACTTTGAACTGGGCTGAGCAAACTTGATGCTTCCAGTAGAGATGTTATTGTATTTGGGTATGACCAAGTAAAGGAAGTCTCGCCTTTACTGATTTCTTGGGATTATAGAGTTTTCATGTGAATTACTAAGAATATGGTTTTTCCCAAGATAGAAACATTTCAAAAACTTATTGAAGTCTTTCTTAAGTGGAATCTTATTATTTCCTATCCTGCGTTATACCATGAGAACAAAAGTAGAATGCTAATAAGCAGGAGATAAAAACAATGAACTATACAGAGGAGGACACTAGAAAGCTTGACAAAGGGAATCAGAAAATTTATGGATTATATGAGGATTAGGGAGTATGGAAAACATAGCTATGATTTACAAATTAGACTCTAAATAGGTAAATTCTTCATGTAAATCTGTGCCTCATGAAGGAAGTTGGAGTAAACACAGGGTAAAATGTCACTCAGGAATTAAGTGTGGAGTGCCCTTGCTCCCCTAGCAGCCTCTCAGCAGGCCACTTCTTGACCTATAACAGCTCCGGGGCTTAGAGCAAGTCACTCTGCTTGCTCCTTAGCAATTATTGAGTAAATAATTGTCTATAACCGCTCCCCAAAAACTGGTAGCATACAAGCCAAATTTAAAAGGTAAAATAGAAAAAGTTGCTAATTAAGCTGTGTGATACTTATTGTACACATAACCTCATACATTTTTGCAGTCAAATTACTAGAGGCTAGGGATTACCTATCTGAAATTAAACCTAAGAATTGTTTTTAGGTACGTATCAACTGAGGCTTTTTTCCCATTTGTTCTCTGGTTCCTGACTTGATATAATGGTTTTTATTCTCATTACTCCAGGGGCAGCAGCTGCATAGAGAAATAATAAGGAAAGAGCTATTAACAAAGGATTAGATTAATGAAATTCATGTGCAGATGCCCAGCAATCATCACTTTGAAGGAACAGCAGAAAAAGCAGAAAACACTAAGGTGACTTAGGAACAGGAGGAGAAAGGTGAGAGGACAAGGCAGAGATAAGGGATAGGTGGGGGGCAGTAGTTCTAGGAAAGAGAAGGAGCATGTACAGTTTGGAGAAGAGGTAGGGCAGAGCTGAGTTGAGAAGGCCAAGATCAAGCTGCCACAACCACTGAGGAAGTTCTACTGGGTCTAGTGCATAGAGCTGGTATAGGCAGACCTCTGCTAAGATCTTGGTAAAAGAAAGCACTCTGTCCAATGTCATTTCTATGGATGAGAAAATGAAATTGAAAGATATATGTTCTCTCTGCTCAGATAATACATGCATAGGAAATGGAATAGTGAATGAATAATGCCAAAGCTTAGAAAAGAAAGTTATAGGAAGCAAAGAGAAACTGAGGAGCTAAACCAGCAGCAGAGGAGAAGCCACCATTGCTGGATAGTTTGTAATCCCTTCCAAAGTGGGAAATCCAAGCTTGACCACGTATCTGATTTCAGCCCTGGCTGTGGCTCTTGCTATAGGTTAGGAATGCCAGGCCCAACTCAGGCATTTTCCTGGAAAAGTGTTGAGTCACTGGCTTTCTTACAGATTTCTGTTATCTAGGAAAAACATGGAACTAGTGGTCTTGAGAAGTTTATAGTGGCCCCATGCAATTATTTCTGAGAATATTTGATCTAAATATTTCTTGGGATCTCAGAGTTAAAGCAGGTTCCCTGAAAATTTCAGCTGTGTCAATGCATGGAGATATACCATTTTTGAATAGCTGATGCCCATGTGGAATTCAGGTTGCACATGAAAATATATGTAATTCCTTAATCTTACACTTATGTTTCAACTCTGACAGCATTATGAGAAACAGTTACCGATATCAGAAAGGAAAGGACTAGACAATACATTTTCTTTCCATGGGTACTTTGCTCTGTGGCAATCATGATCTACCTTGGGAAAAAGAAAAGTCTCTGAATTGTCTTTTTTGCCTCATTCAGAGAGTCTTTGAGGATTTCTGAGAGAATGATCTTTAGAGGTTTGCCTGCTTTATATGTGTTTTCCTATGGAAGTTGAGGAATTTTATATCCTCAAGGAAATTGAGGCCTACATGTTAGGAAATGCCTCATTTGGTTTCAGGAATTGTAGCCCTGTCGACAGGTGAGAAGGCCCCAAAGCTGGAGCTAGTCAAGGAGGCCTCGGGAAAGTAGGCCATTGAGAAGACAAAACCTGTCCCTCACGTCACCCTGCTTGTCGCTGGAGAATGGCTGGTTAGTCAATGATGTGTAAGAGCCCTCAATGGAAGGGTCAACCTAGGACAGGCACAGCTGCAATGGGCATCAGGGAAGAACTTGGGGGACATGGAGAAAGGGAAAAAAGACCCTTACCCCTTGGCTTTTATATGGCTGGGGTCCTCATTCTATCTGAAATAAATCTCCTTAGCTCCTGGTGGCTCTGCTCCCCTACCTGGCTCTGGTTTGAAACAATACTGGAGACAGCCCTAAACTGGATTGGGCAGTTTCCAGGGAAAATCAGGCCTAGAAGTAAATTCTTTAAAGCATACTTTGATTTTCCTACAAAAGCTATGATAACTAGCTCATGCTGGGAAAGAAATTCACAGTTTTATAGACCCTGACCCTAAACCCATGGGCACCCTTATGTTTACACTCTCATGTTTACTCATCTCTTCTCAGACCCATATAAATCAGTGTGTGCCTGCCATCTGTCTTCTTCAAAACATCTGTTCTCTGTAAACATTAACATACTGATGTAATGAGATCACCTGTACATTCCTATTACCTAGCCCCACTGATAACCCTTTCAACAAAAGCCTTTGGACACAGGGGCTCGGGGCCTTCTCCACTAGATGGAAGAACCACCCCTTTCCTGGCAGACAGAAAAGTGTCTGGGAGGACTTATTTTATTTCCCCACATCCATGACAACCCCTGGAGCATACTCTGTGGGTTCAGAGTCCACACTCCCACCTTACCTACAGACCAGAATGTAGCTGGAACACAAGAGTGTGGAAAAGGTAGCCTTGGGTAACAGACCCCTGAGCCTTCAGGCTTGCCAAGGCTTCAAGGATTCCCATTCTTTGGTGTCCCACTGCATTAAGCTTCAACTGTGAGAGCTCTTGCATAATCAGGAGCAGAAGGAGCTTGTATTTTATGTTTCCAAGTGTGTCTTTGGTTGCCTAGAGCCAGGAAGGAAAATACAGTCCCTTCCTTGGGAAGAAGGCCATATGTCCCCCAGTGGGAAGAGGCAGCCAGTCAGCTACTTCAGCATGAACAGGCCACAGGGCATCCTCTGGGTCTAGTCAGGCACAGAATATGAGCCTGGGAATAGCACATGTATAAGAGAGGCAAGTTTGCAACAGTTTGAAAGAAGGGAAAATTTGCCCAACACTAACAACAAAAAAAATCTCTGTTACTGAATTTTGTGAGAATCAATTCTCTTAAGTTTTAGAGGTATCAGAGTACTGGTCATAGATTAAGAAAGATTCAAATTACTCTAAAATTTATTTTCTTAGTATCATGTTTTATCTTTGCAGATTTTGATGACAAAGCTATGAATGGGAACCTGGTTATCTGGCAAAAAATTCTATTCTATAAAGAGGCTATTTTACTTTAGCTCAACTGAGGTCTACCTTGAAATCATTATTGTTCCTAAGAGTATAACACAAGCCTTGTGTTCAGGTGAAGAGAAGAATAGGAACTTTGGAATCAGACACATTTGAATAAAGATTCAAATGCTTTTACTTACTAATTGTTAGATCTCGTATGATTTTCTTACTTCCCCATACCTCAGTGTTTTCATTTGTAAAATGGGAATAATAATAGATACAAGTAATTGCTGTAAAACATATATTATTTTAAATGGCTCAGCACAGTGTATTGCATACCATTAGCAAATTTCCAAAGTGGTAGTTTTTGTTTTATTATTGGTCTTAATATGTCCTTTGGAGTATTGTTTACAGAAATGGTTATTATATCTCAAAATTGATAATGTAGGAGTTTTGAGGGGGCAAACAAGGTGAGATACTTGGGAACCATGTCAGATGAAACATAACTAAAGAATCAGATAAAGATGGATTTGGAGAAACAGAGACTCATGTCAGAAAGTCTCAGTGTTTAAATGTAGAATTCTGTCTTGTTGGAAGATAGGTATAAAAATGGAGACATTTCCAAGGAGTCATATTTTAGTGTCCTGAAAAGGAGTTCAACAAAATGTGTGATGTGGGTGAGTAGTAAATTATGAGTTCTCTGTCAATAGTGAGCCTGACAAGGATATTCCTGAAGTGAATAAATGTTAGAAACTGATTTTTAAGGCTTTTACTTTATAAGTTATATACAGGACAAACTAACAAATAGCATATGATACAGATATATCATTAACATTTTAATTTAGATATTGTATGATTCACAAATTATAAATAAAATAAGCATTCTCATATTTTATGGCCTCCTTTTATTTGCTGAATATATGTAAAAATATTAAGGGAATGTAACATTACTCATATGAATGACTTTAATTCCTACATATTATATAGATATACTTAATCACTGAATTTAGTGTCTTCTCTGTATAGCTACCCCGCTAGATAACAGCAGTCATACCTCCTGCTCTCAAAGAGCTAACATTCTATTGTGGAAGATTGACTATACAATAAGTTAAAAAATAGTCTTCATTATTAAATAAATGAAAATTAAAACCAAGTTAAATACCAGTGAATGCTCACTCAAGTGGCTATACTCCATAGATAATACCCAAGACATGGAGGAATATTTTAATTACCTTCTCTGTCATTGGTGGCTCCTTTCCTACTCAGGTGTGTACTGCTACCCCCTCCTTTTTCCCATCCTTTTCATTATAACCTCCACTCAGATAAACAATTGATATACTAATTTTTCATATACTTCTAAATACCTGAAACAAAATGTTGATGGGATATATATTTATGCATATAAAATGTTGTATATATATGAATTAGATTACCAAGGAATATATATATGTATATATATATATGTAGTTACATATTATATAAGCATTATATATTTTGTCATATATGCATTAATGTAAACATATATAGAACTACGTATATGTGTATATACAACTTACTTTCTGTGTGTATGTGGCTGAAGAAAGAAAATGAAAAATATTTTTCTTAAATTTACTTTACCCTGACACTTATATAATTTTATTAACCAATATCACCCCAATAAATTTAATAAAAATACAATTTAATTTAAAACATTTACTTTCCTCATTAGAGCTTAATTGTTTTATTCATAGAAATACATTTCGAATGTTAAATGAAAACTTCACAATTCTTTATGAATTATAAAATAAAAGACAATAATATTCTGACGTGATAATATGTGAGTTTTATTTATCTTCACAGTCTATAAAACATTTTGTAAAAGTAACTTTAAAAAATCAGTCTTTTAACATGAAGCAGGAGAGCCAATATCAATATCTCATATAAACTCAATAGCATGCAGAATCCTGTGCCTCTCTACACAAGGACTTCTTCAAATATATCGACTATCTGGAAGGTCAAACAAAATCATTTTTTAAAAAATGTCAATCCAATACATGCTTATAAAGAAGAGATGACAGTCCTCAGCTGTCACAACAATAACTTAATTTACTTAAGAGAGAGAAGTAAGTGACAGGTAGAGAGTATTTCTGTCAAGGCTTGGAGAGTTTGAGATGAAAGTGAAACTCTTTTGTTATATAAACAAAGGTTATATCCTTAGTACTTTTAAGAATTCCTCCTTGATTATCTCTCTTCACTGAATGATATCAAATGAATTGTGTGAATCTGGAATTTTAAGCTTTAATGGAATCAGAACCTCAGAGAAATAAGGCAAAAAGACCAAGAAATCGCAAAACTGTAAATAATTCTGTTCAAATTGTAGATTATTTAAAAAGATAAGTTAAATATATTTTTGTTTTGTTTCATATTCTCAACATTATAAAATGTCTATGATCTTTAAAAAGATAATAGATTTGGCCAAACTATTTTAAGATTATTACAGCATATTCTAAACTATGTTATTGATTATTATTTGTCCTCATCTACTCTTATGAGATATATTTTAGTGAAACAGAGTAGTCAAATGATCTAAAAAATAATTATGCACTGTGATCCATATTATGAAGGTTAAATACAGGATGCTGTGGACAACAGAGTGAGAACAGGTTTATTATTGGTTACAGGGAAATTTTTTTAAGGTAATGGACCTCAACAAGATGGGTAATATAGCTGGAGCACATGGAAGAGGGCAACAGGAAAGGACATATGTAAGGGGATAGCCAGATACACACTTGCTGGCCATGGAAAGGATTTTATTTGATTTTTCCTAAAGAAAATTATGCAGGGATTAAAGCAGTGCATTGACTTTTTGACCAGGGCTTAATTACATCTTTTTGCATAAAAAATAATAAAAATAATAGTGTAACAGCCTTCTTTGAGGCTCAAGAAGTCTGCAAAGGAAAATGATGTATTAAGCAAAATGAATAATCTGTATGTTAATTATCTCAAATTTTTTAAAAAAGTTTTGATTTCTGAATATGTCAACTATTATATTCAAACCTCTATAAAAATAGTAAAGGGAAGATAAAGTTAAAGATGCAAAATCATCACAGAAAATAAACATTAAAGAAATTAAGAGAGGATAGCAGGAGATCTATAGGAATGACAGCTCTGATCTATTAATTACTCAGATAAACTAGACATTCTTAGGAGATTTACTTTGTGTCCATATGATAGTGTCATTCACATTACTTTTTTCTTTTGAATTTCTGTGTTAGTTATTGCAATCATATAAAATTTACTTACTTCAAATTAGACCTTTACTAAATCACTGAAATACTGTGAGAGCAGACAAAATTGAAGCAACTTACACCTCTAACAAAATCACATTTAACTATATCTATGCTTTGTCAGTATGTTCCTTTTCTACTAAATACATAATGATATTAATGTCCAGAAAAGAATGTCATTTTTACAGAACTTGAGGAGCCCTTCATTTATCTACCACCTTTTGTTCTTCCCTGAGTGCACACTTTCAGTTTTTGTTTTTTTAAAGATTTTATTTATTTTTAGAGAGAGGGGAAGGGAGGGAGAAAGAGAGGGAGAGAATCATTGATGTATGAGAGAGAGGGCTGGGTACCTGGCCCTCAATCCAGGCATGAGCCCTGACTGGGAATTGAACTGGTAACTTTTCATTTCATAAGCCAGCACTCTCTCCACGAGTCATACCAGCCAGGGCTATAGTTTCAGTTTTAAGAATATGACCTTATTAACCAATGTCACTCCGATAAGTTTTTTGAAAATACATGTTATTGGATTAATTAAAAATAATGCATTTTTTTAAGTCAAAAAATAATCATTGCTTTTTAACACTGCACATTATATAGGTAATAATAGAAATATTTTACTGGTCAACTGCCATGTGCCAAGCTATGGTTTATATGATTTTATTTAATTTTGTGATATAATTCCATTATACCTACAAGGAAATGGAGGTTAGAAAGTTTATTTTACTTGCTAGAGCAAGTCAGTTATAAAGAGTTAAGTCTATATACTAACATATGTTGTCTGTTTTTATTGTGCTGTTTCATACTTTTAACATTCATTTTGGATTGCATAATTGCTTTGGTTCCACTTTATTTTCCATCAAGCTTATGTCTTTAACTCCCTTGTCTTTTCTCATTCTTCTATTCATTCTCATCATTGATTCTATTTTCTGTCTTTGTCTCTGTATACAAAACCCTGAATAGGTCTACACTCAACCAGCTACAATGGATATGATTTTCATTGTAAGTTATGAAAATGTTGCTTAAGACCTTGCACATTAATAACTAAACTTGGTCATAGAACCACTTACACCATTAAATAATTATGCCAACATGTGTTTCATGGAACCCTGGTCCTTAAAAATGGAACACCAAAATCAAATAAGTTTAGAAAATTTGGCTTTTATGCCTTTCTTCATATTAGGTAACTCTCAATAAACATTAACATATTAAATTTTCAAAGGCATTATACAATAAAATAATTTATCGATTTTTAAAAATTGTTGACCTTAGAAAAATGGCATTTATTTGGACAAGAACTGTTTTCTAGACATGTATCTCTGCCCTATTTACTGGCACTTACTTGCATTATGCTCAGGTTTTACCAAGCTTGCATTGCTACATGGGTTAGATAAGATTAGAAATAGTTATTTTAAAAGTATATACACAAATATCTTTTATGCCTATGATTATACTTATTTTTCATACATTGCTGTGACTATAAAGTCCTGTATAACCTTGCAAAATTAAACATTAAAAAATTTTAGATTTCTATGGGATCACATGCTCTTCACCTTGTTAATACCAGATTTTAGATGCCACATGTGATCTCCAAGTCACATTCCCATTTATCTAATATGCCAAGCATAATAATAGTTATCCTTTTATAAGTACAACCCTACTTATGTAAAATCAAGTGTCATTTTTGAAACATGCATGATATACTTAGGTTGTTACATAGGAAACATGAAAAATTATAACAGGACCAAGAAGGAGTTACATTTCTCAAATATATTTGATTTCTGTAAATCAACACAAGAGATAATGTTTCTGAGACCATTATCATAATAATTATTATCTTTTAATATTTTGCTTTTGACAGTAGGGAACAATTGACTAAAAAATCAATAAACAACTGGAGTAGCAATCTAGGTATTGACTGATTGAGGAAACTGGTTTACCTCTGCATAATTCTGCAACACAAACAATTATTACCTAAATGCATGCAAACTCAAATCCAAGAATCCACAGAAGGAAATATAGAATTCCATGAAAAAAATAATACTTGCAGGTGTGCATGACCAACTAGATGTACTTCTTCTGGGTAATTGCTAGGGCATGACAATTATCTGGGGAAATATGCAAAGCATACAAATAAATTAAATTGCTTTTGTGAGCAATGGCCAGTAATATGTGTGAATGTGAGGTGACCTGGTCATCTTATTGAGCATGGCTTTAGAGTAATCTGTAACTTTAGTAGAGTTTACTATACAGAAAGATGAATAAATATACACAAGAGAGCTTTCTTACAGTGTTTGGGAGAGAAATATAAATAATTTAATTTAAGATGAGAATTAAATTTACCTAGTCTGTGAAAGGACCAAGACAAAATGTGCTTAGACAGCAATGCAATTTAAGTAATTCATCTTTAGAAATAATGTTCAAAGACAGATATAGTAGATCTTCAAATAATATCATTTCCTTCATCATTTCATTATGGTGTTGAAGAGAAAAATCAGTTCCTGGCTGGAAACACTGTCTGTATGGAGTTTGAATGTTCTTGAAAGGTCTGCAGTTTTTTCTGGGTACTCAGTTTCCTCTCACATTCAAAGATGTGAACATGAGGTAAAATGGTGTGTCTAAATTGTCCCAGTCCAAGTGAGTGTGGGTGTAAACATGCGTATCCTGTCATGGAAGGATCCTGCTCAGCATTGCGGTCTCACCTTGCATCCCAAGCTGCTGGGAGAAGCTCTGGCCACCTAAGACCCTTAACTGAAATAAGCAGGTTGGAAAATCATTATCTTGTTTTAATTAACCTTTCTTAAGTGTATGTAGGGCTCACATTATTTTGATGTTTAATGTAAGTGTTTTGGACCCTAATTTAGAAGTTTGGTGATATTTTGTGACCAGAAATATGCCATAGACACTTAGCTGTTGTTTATATCTATTAGCCTATTTCCTTATACTTTGTTTAATTTAAAGTCATAGTCTCCAAGAATTTATTATTGTGTGGAAAACTTACTGTACCCTATTTTTAAGGGAAAGGAAAAATAAAACTTATCTTGATGAGTTAAAATGACCCTAGAAATGATCTGAGCCAAATATGTTTGTTTAACCTGGTAGGAATGTCATAACGGGTCTGGAGTAGAGAAATAGTGAAGGTAGGGGGACTGTCAATGGTGCTAGTACAGACATGCCACCTGTTAGATTGTTATAATAAAGAAATGTATTTGATTTATGCTGAAAATATACTCAGTAATTGTATACCAATCATAGATAAAGACACAGTGGTCAGTGATTGAATTGAGCTGGAGGAACCTCATTTCTGGGCCCATTTCCACATATTTTAATTCAATTAGTTCTCATATTTTACATATAGATAAATTCATATGTATGTAATCTTGTATGTTTATATATTGAGTGTTTATTCACATAATACAGATTTGTTTGATGTAAATGTGTTTTTAAGTCTCTGCTGTTTGATTATATGACAAGACTAAAACTGATTTTACATTATCTTTTAAACTTAGTCAATACCCTGTTTAATTTTCTTATTACATAAATAGCAATTTTTTGATCACCCATTTCATTATCCACACTATCTTCACCTCCTCCTTTCTATGTATTCATATTAAAAAATCTATAATATGCACACAAAATACCATATGATGTGGAATTTCCCTTAATTATGCCTAAAATAAAAAACCATGAAAATATCCATAAATATTCTACATTAAGATAAATAAATAAATGTCTGAATAAGATGAGGTAGAGTTTTCTAAAAATAAACCCTTAATTTTTATCTTTTTTTAATGGATAGGAAGGAAATACCTGAATAAGTCTATACCAAACTAAAAAGCTTTTGTACAGCAAAAGAAACAATCATAAACCAAAAAGAAAATTAACTGAATGGAAGATATTTCTATAAAGATTTAATTTTCAAAATATAGAATGAAAGAAATACCACTTAACAATAGAAAAAAAAATACAATTAAAATTGGACCTAAACAGACACTTCTGCCAAGAAGACATACAAATGACGAATAGACATATGAGAGAAAAAAGATGGCGGAAGAGTGAATGGGAGTCACGCTGAACTCCTCCTCCCAAGATCATACTGGAATTACAACCTAATAGTGGAGTAATCACCTGGAAAACAATGGAACTATAGTGGGAGAGGAGCCTTGGAGCCGCGGACAGACAGTGGATTCAACTCTCACACATCCCAATGGGTGAGAAGTGCGGTGGAGGCCTGAAGGGTGGGCTGGGTACCCATGGGCACTAGCATCAAAGGGACATTGAAACAGACAGTTAGCTTCCCTCGAGAAAAACGGGGTCTGAATCATAAACAGGGACCTCTAAGCTACAGCAGCTAAAACCAGGGAAATACAGACAAAACGGAACCCCGAAAAGCTAAGGGGTGCTCTCTGCCAGAGACAGGTGGCTGGGGATGCAAAGAGATATTTAAAGGGCCAACGCAAAAATTGCAGTGGCAGCCGCCCTCCTTGATCTCTGGGTAGAGGCGGCAGCAGGGTGGGCTGGTGGCTGGGAAAAGATTGGTGAGGAAAACTTTGTAAAGAGAACTGAGACAGCGGCAGGTGGAGCCCTGGTTGATAACGCACCTCCCACTCTGCAGCTACCATCTCGCTCAGGCATAAGGGAATCAATTAACCTGCCTTTTATGCTCCTCACACAGCTTGTGCATGTGTGAGCTGGGGAGATAAGTGCAGACTGGCTGGGAGAGCCCTGAGGAAAGACTGGAGACTGAGGAGTTGGGGAAAGAATGGGAGAAGGCACCAGGGAGTCCTGACTCCTTCTCCTTTCCCTAGTCTCCATTGTGCGGGAAGAGGCCCCACACCAAAGAGCCGAAAGCGGAAAAGCACACAATAGACAGCCCAAAACCATCCAGTGCAGGCGAACGCACTTGCGCCCCGTGGCCGGCGAGTGTTCGGGAGTGTGTGTGTGGACCCGCGCGGGCTGGTGAGGGCTCACGCAGGCTGGCAAGGCCTCCCACAGGTTGGCAGTGCTGGGGTCTCCGAGGGAGTGCACAGATCGGCCAGCGCAGGAGTAAATCCACCCGCGCGGGCTGCAAGTGCAGAACAGGCCTCAGAAATAGTGGATCCCGGGCCAAAGGGGTCACAGAGCTGTCCAAAGCAGGAGTCAGACACAGACAGTAGACTCCTGGAAGGATCAAACAAACGACCCAAGGCCATATAGGGTCAACAACTGATATCAGAAGCAGGCCCGAAAGAAAAGTAAAGGGGGAAAAATAAATGAATAAATAAAAAGACCCGCCTACTACCATAGAAGTTTAATCCACATAGTCAGGAAATCTAGACGGCCCGATTGCAGCAGAAGCAAAAATAAATAAATAAATAAGTAAATTACATAACAGACTCTGACAAAAATGGGCAGAGAAAGACGTTTCCCTCAAATGAGTGGGAAAGGGGATTCCCCACAGAGAGGGCTAAATGAAATAGAGGCAAGGGAACTATCAGATATTGAATTCAAAACAATGGTTCTAAGGAACCTCAATGTGCTCAGCCAGCTCAAAGATAACTATGAGAAACTGCAGAGAAACTGTGAGGATCTTACAACAAACTCTATGAACCTGGAAAAGGACATAGGAACTATCAAGAAGACACAAGAGGATATGAAGAATACCATTTCTGAATAGAAGAACACAGTAGAAGCAATCCAAAGTAGGCTGGATGAAGCCGGGAACGAATCAGTGAGATGGAGGATAAGGTAGAAAAAAGCTCCTAGAAAGAACAAGAAATGGAAAAAAGGCTCAAAAAGAATGAAGAGGCATTTATGGAAATGCAGGACAACCTGAAACGCAATAATATCCGCATAATAGGAAGAAGAGCAAGGGATAGAGAACCTCCTCGAAAAAGTAATGATGGAAAATTTCCCCAATTAGAGGAGAGAAAGGGTCTCGTGGATCCAGGAGGCACGGAGGACCCCACTCAAGAGGGACTCAAGGAGGTCCACTCCAAACACATCATCACTAAAACGACAAATATCAAAGACAAAGAGAGAATCCTCAAGGCAGCAAGGGAGAAGGAGAAAGTAACACACAAGGGGGCCCCAAAACGGCTAGCAGCTGACCTCTAAACAGAAACACTACAAGCCAGAAGGAAATGGCAACAAATATTCCAAGTCATGAAAAGCAAGGGCCTACAGCCAAGGATGCTCTATCCAGCAAGTCTCTCAATTAAAATAAAAGGGGAAATAAGGAGTTTCCCAGGCAAAAGAAGGCTAAAAGAATATATCTCTACCAAACCAGCACTCCAATATATGCTAAAAGGACTAGTTTAAGAGGATGAAGGAAAAGAGTGAGAAAGAGAAAAACACAGGTACAAGGAGAAAAAATGAATAGGTGTCTATCAGTAATAGCTCTCAATGTAAATGGACTGAATGCCCCAATCAAGAGACACAGGGTAGCTGAATGGATAAGTAAACATGACCACACATATGCTGCCTACAAGAGACCCACCTCAGAGCCAAAGGCCTACACAGGTTGAAAGTAAAGGGATGGAAAAAAATATTGCAAGCAAACGGGCAAGAGAAGAAGGCCGGGGTTGCCATACTTGTGTCTGACAAAGTAGATTTCAAAACACAGGCCATAAAAAGAGACCCAGAGGGACACTTTATAATACTTAAAGGAAGACTCTATCAAGAAGACATAAACATTGTAAACTTATATGCTCCCAATATAGGAGCCCCCAAGTACATAAGGAAACTGTTGGACGACTTCAAAAAAGATATAGGCAGCAACACACTGATAGTAGGGGATTTCAACACCCCACTGTCAAAAATGGACAGATCTTCCAAACAAAACATCAGCAACGATATTGTGGAGCTGAATGACGCACTGAATCAAATAGACTTAACGGACATATATAGAACCTTACATCCCAAAGAAGAAAAATACACATGCTTTTCAAATTCTCATGGAAGTTTTTCAAAAATAGACCACATGATAGGAAACAAAGTAAACCTCAGCAAATTCAGGAAAATTGAAATAATATCAAACTTTTCTCGGACCACAATGGCTTGAAAGTGGAAATCAACCTCAAAGAGAAACTTCAAAATCTTGCAAACTCATGGAGACTGAACAGTACACTATTAAACAATGAATGGGTCAATACTGAGATAAGAGAAGAAATCCAAAAATGTCTGGAAACAAATGAAAATGAACATACAACAGTCCAAATCCTATGGGACACAGCAAAGGCAGTCCTGAGAGGGAAGTTCACAGCAATACAGGCTTGCCTAAAAAAGATAGAACCATTGCAAATAAAAGATCTAACACTACAACTTCAAGAACTGGAGAAACAACAACAAATAAATCCCAGAGCAAGTAGCAGGAAGGAAATAGTCAAGATTAGAGCAGCACTGAATGGCATAGAGACGAAAAGAACAATTCAAAGGATCAACCAATCCATGAGCAGGTTCTTTGAAAAGATAACTAAAATTGACAAGCCTTTAAGCAGACTCATCAAGAATAAAAGATAGAGGACCCAAATTAATAATATGAGAAATGAAAGAGGAGAAATAACAACTGATACCACAGAAATACAAAGGATTGTCAGAAACTACTATGAACAATTTTATGCCAATAAACTTGAAAACCTTGATGAAATGGACAAATTTTTAGAAAAGTATAATCTCTCAACCCTGAAGGGGGAAGAAACAGAAAGGTTGAACAGACCGATAACAGCTGGGGAAATTGAAGCAGTAATCAAGAAACTCCCCGCCCACAAAAGCCCAGGGCCGGACGGTTTCACAGGAGAATTTTACAAAACATTTAAGGAAGAGCTACCCCCTGTCCTTCTCCGACTATTCCAAAAAGTCCAAGAGGAGGGAAGTCTCCCAGACTCTTTTTATGAGGCCAGTATCACCCTGATCCCAAAACCAAATAAAGACCCTACAAAGAAAGAAAACTACAGGCCAGTTTCGCTGATGAACATAGATGCTAAAATCCTCAACAAAATATTGGCAAACCGCATCGCGCAATACATTAAAAAGATTATCCACCATGATCAAGTGGGATTCATCGCAGGGATGCAGGGATGGTTCAATATACGCAAGTCAATAAACGTAATACATCACATAAATTAAAGACAAGACAAAAACCACATGATCATCTCGATAGACACAGAAAAAGCATTCGATAAGCTACAGCACCCATTTATGATCAAAAAACTCAGCAAAATGGAAATAAATGGGGCATTCCTCAACATAAAAAAGGCCACATATGAAAAACCTACAACCAATATCATACTCAACGGGCAAAAACTGAAAGCTTTCCCACTAAGATCGGGAACACGACAAGGATGTCTGCTTTCACCGTTTCTTTTCAATATTGTACTGGAAGTCCTAGCCACAGTCATCAGACAAGACAAATAAATAAAAGGCATCCAAATAGGAAAGGAGAAAGTAAAGGTATCATTGTTTGCAGATGACATGATAGCGTACATAGAAAACCCTGTAGACTCCACCAAAAACTACTCAACCTAATAAGTGAGTTTGGCAAAACAGGATACAAAGTCAATATTCAGAAATCAAAGGCATTTTTGTACACCTGCAATGAAATAGAAGAAGAAGAAATCAGAAAAAAAATACCATTCGATATAACATGAAGAAAAATAAAGTACCTCGGAATAAATTTAACCAAAGAGGTAAAAGACCTGTACGCAGAAAACTATACAACATTGAAGAAAGAAATTAAGGAAGACACAAATAAAGGGAAGCATATACCGTGCTCATGGGTTGGAGGAATTAATACCATCAAAATGTCCATACTACCCAAAGCAATTTATAGATTCACTGCAATCCCTATTAAGATACCAATGACGTATTTCGCAGAAATAGAACAGACATTTCAGAAATTTATATGGAGCCATAAAAAACCCCGAATAGCCGCAGCAATTTTGAGAAAGAAACACAAAGTAGGAGGGATCACAATACCGGACATCAAACTATACTACAAAGCCACCATACTCAGAACAATCTGGTACTGGCACAAGAACAGAACCATAGACCAGTGGAACAGAATAGAAAGCCCAGAAATAAGCCCAGGTCTATATGGGCAACTAATATTTGACCAAGGGGACAGAAGCATAAAATGGAGCAATAATAGCCTCTTCAACAAATGGTATTGGGAGAGCTGGACGGCTACATGCAAAAATTGAAATTTGATCTTCAGCTGACAGCATACACAAAAATAAACTCAAGATGGATAAAAGACTTAATGTAAATTGCAACACCATAAAAGTCCTAGAAGACAACATTGGCAGGAAACTCTCAGATATCCCACGCAGCAATTTTTTCTCTGATATGTCTCCTAAAGCAAGGGACAGAAAGGAAAGAATAAACAAGTGGGACCTCATCAAAATAAGAAGCTTCTGCACGTCTAAAGAAAACATCAGCAAAATGAAAAGGGAGCCAACCGTAGGGGAAAATATATTTGCTAATGATACATCAGATAGAGGTGTGATCTCCAAGATATATAAAGAACTCACTCGACTCCACTCCAAGAAGACAAATGATGCGATCAAAAAATGGGCAAAGGACCTGGACAGACGCTTTTCCAAGGAGGAGATACAGAGGGCCCAGAGGCATTTGAAAGGATGCTCGGCATCACAAGCCATCAGAGAAATGAAGATCAAAACCACAATGAGGCACCACCTCACACCAGTCAGAATGGCCATCATAAACAGATCAACAAACAACAGGTACTGGCGAGGCTGTGGAGAAAAGGGAACCCTAGTCCACTGTTGGTGGGAGTGCAGACTGGTGCAGCTGCTGTGCAAAGCAGTGTGGCATTTCCTCAAAGAGCTGAAAATGGAACTGCCTTTTGATCCAGTGATTCCCCTGTTGGGACTATACCCTAAGAATCCCCAAACGCCAATACAAAAGAACCTATGCACCCCAATCTTCATAGCAGCACAATTTACAATAGCCAAGTGTTGGAAGCAACCTAAATGCCCATCAGTAGATGATTGGATCAAAAAGTAATGTACATATACACAATGGAATACTACGCAGCAGAAAGAAAAAAAGAATTACTAAACCTCACGACAACATGGATGGAACTCGAGAGCATTATGCTAAGCGAAATAAGCCAGCGGGTTAAGGACAAATACCATATGATCTCACCTATAAGTGGAACCTAACCTATAATACAAAGATTCAAGAAAAATAAGACCAGCCACACTGAAAGGAAAAGAAACCAACAGAAACAAGAGGGAAGGAGAGAGGGGTGGGTGGGGGAAAAGGAAGGGAAGGGAAAGTCAAGGAGCATATAGCAAGGATTCTTGGACAAAACCAAAGGGAAAGGATTGAGGGAGGGAGAGGGAGGAGGGGGCAAGGGAAAGTGGTGGGGGGAAGGCAGAGACAAATGTATTTGAAAAAATAAATTAATTAATTTAAAAAAAGTGAATCCTCAGGGACTTTTTAAGAAATGTGTAAATAATAAAGAATACTTTTTAAAAAATTAGGCCAAATAAGTAAGCCAGATCAATAATACATACTCACAATATTCAACCAGGGTAGGAGAGACTTGAACAATACTATAAACCAGCTATAACTCACAGAGATTTATAGAACATACCACCCATTAATAATTATGTTTGACCAATCAAAATGGAACATTCTCAAGAACATATTACTTACTAAGCCATAAGATGAACCTAAACAAATTTAGACAATAGAAGTGATACACACTGTATTATCTGATCATTATAGTTAAAATTAAAAATCAATAACAGGTAAAAAATGAAAAACTCACAAATGTGGTAATTAAGTACTCTCATAAATAAGAAGTGAGTCAAAGAATGTATCAACAGTGAAATCAGCAAATACTTTGAAATGAAACTGAAGTTTTGAAAATGAAGTCACACATACAAAATGTATTGGATAAAGTTAAGCAGTAATTAAGTTGAAATTTATAGCTATAAATGCCTATATAAGAAAGGGGAAATATTTTTTCCAATATATATTTAACCTTAAACCTTAAGAGATTTACAAAGAAAAGCAAATTAAACATAACATATGAAGAACAAAGGGAACTGTGAATATTAGAGTAGTAGTTTAATAAAATTAAAATAGAACAACAATATATATTAAAAAAATCACTGAAGACAAAAATTGTTTATTTGAAAAGATCAAATTGACTCAACATTAGCTTTATTTCCAAGAAAAATGGGAGAATGCACAAATAACCACAATCATATGGGAAAGGAGACATTGGTCTGGGCCTCAAGATTATACAGGAATACTATGAAACATGTATGCCAAGAAATTTCTTAGATGAAATGGACAAATTCCTAAGTATATAGAAACCATCAAAAGCCCTTCAATAATGAAACAAATAATAAGAAATAGACAATGTGAATAGACATAAAATATGAAAAGATTAAAGTAGTAATAAAACTATTATTTATGATTTGCTACTTAGATAATCATTTATTTACTTTTAGTAATAATAAAATAGTCATTAAAAACTACCCACAAAACAAAGCTTATGCCTACGCTGCCGAATTCTATCGAACTTTTTTTTTTATTGTTGTTCAAATACAATTCTCTCCATTCCCCCCCCACCACTTCCCCCCACCCTACTCACTCCCACCTTCCACCATCAATCCTACCCCATTTGGCTTTGTCCTTGGGTCCTTTATACATGTTCCTTAAAGACCTTTCCCTTTCTTTCTCCCTTATCTCCCTCCTCTCTCCCCTCTGATTACTGTCAATTTGTTCTTTATTTCAATGTCTCTAGTTATATTTTGCTCACTTGTTTGTTTTGTTGATTATGTTCTACTTATAGGTGAGATCAGATGGTATTTGTCTTTCAAGACCTGGCTTGTTTCATTTAGCATAATGCTCTCCAGTTCCATCCATGGTGTCACAAAGGGGAGGAGCTCTTTCTTTTAAATAAGAATGAATACCAACTTCACATACTCTTTCAAAACATAAAAGCTCAGGGATTAATTTTTTATTCTCTTTTATTTTCAGTTACAGTTTACATTCGATATTATTTTTTTTCAGTTTCAAATATTCAGCAGTGATTAGGCATTCATATCTTCCAAAGTGAACCCCCAATAAGTCTAGAACCCACCTGGCACCACACATTGTTATTTTAGTATAATTTACTATATTTCCTATGCTGTACTTTACATCTCTATGATTATTTTTCAAGTGTCAATTTTTATTTGTCTTCTAAATAATTTTATAAAGTCAGTTTTATTCTGATACTGAAAACATAACAAGAAAACTACAGAAAAATATTTCTTTTGAATAAGGACACAAGTATCCGTAACAAAATATTAGTAAACTAAATTCAGTGACCTGTTAAAATATATATTATATATATTTTTATATTCATTTATTATTTATATTTATATATAATATGATATAGTAAATATACACTTATATTTTATATAATATACATATTTTATAATATGCATATTATATAAATAATATAATTATATAATATAAATTATATAAATATGCATATTATATATAATATAATATTATATATTATATTATATATAATATATAACATTAATATACATAATATTATATATAATATTATATATAACATAATAATATAATATAATATACATATTAATATAATTTATATTATATAATTATAACATGTATAATAGAAATAAATTATAAAATATGTATAATATAAATATACATATTTAGATTTTATATAATATATACATATATTATATATTTTACATAGTAAATATATTTAAATATAGCAAATATATAAAATATATAATAAATATATATTATAAATATGTATTTATAATATATATTTTAACATGTTGCTGAATTTAGTTTACTAATATTTTGTTTAACATATAATAAACTAATATTTCATTTAACACACACACACACACACACACACACACACACACACACAAACCATGGCTAAGTAAGATTTATTCCAAGGATATAAATTTGGTTTAACATCCAGAAATCAATTAATGTAAAACAAAAATTGCATGATCATATTACTAGATATGGAAAATGGTTTTGACAAACTGCAACATCTTTCATGATGACACAGCAAGCCAGATGGAAAATTCCTCAATCTAATAAAAAGAATCTATGAATAACCCAAGCTAATATTGTCCTTAATGGTATAGATTGTATCCTTTTCCTTGAGATGAGGAACTAGACAAGGATGGCGGCTCTCACTTCTTGTGTTCAACATCATAACAAAAACTCTAGTCAGAGCAATTGGTGGCAAGAAAAAAAAAACAAAAACAAAGAAAAGGCACCCAACTAATATTATTACTTAGTAATGAAAGAATGAATGTTTTCTTCTATAACTGGGAACTTAGCGAGGATGATTATTATCTATACTCAACAAAATTCTGGATGTTTTAGCCAGTGCAAAAAGTCAACAAAAGGAAATAAAAAATACAAATTAGAAGAATAAAATTTTCCCGATTTACAGATGACGTAACTGTGGATATAGATTTACGGATGACATAACTGTGGATACAGAAAATCTAAACACCCTCTGTATGTTATATCCTAAGAATCCTGAAACACCAATTCAAAAGAATCTATGCACCCCAGTGTTCATAGCAGCAGCATAGTCAAGTGTTGGAAGCAACCTTAGCGCCCATCAATAAGTGAATGGATCAAAAAACTATGGTACATTTACACAATGGAATACTATGCAGCAGAAAGAAAGAAGGAACTCCTACCCTTTGTGACAGCATAGATGGAACTGGGGAGCATTATGCTAAGTGAAATGAGCCAGGCCAGGCAGTGAAAGACAAATTCCATATGATCTCACCTATAAGTGGAACCTAATCAACAAAACAAACAAGCAAGAAAAATATAACCAACAACACTGAAAGAAAAAACAAACTGACAGTAACAAGAGGGAAGTAGAGAGGGGATTAATGAGATAAAGGAGGGGTAGGGTCAAGTCAAGGAGCATATATAAAGGACACATGAACAAAACCAAAGTAGGGCAGGATTGAGGGTGGGACATAGGAAAGTGATGACAGGAAAATGGAGACAAATGTATTTGAACAACAAAAAGATAAATTAAGAGAAAAAGAAAATCTAAAGAAATCTACAAAATTACTCTTAAAACTATATTAATTCATAAAGTTAGCACAACACAAGATAACCATAAAATAACCTGCACTTCTATATAATAGTGGTGTACACATGAACACTGAATTTAAAAATATAATAGCATTTATAGTCACTCAAAAATAAAATTATTAGATATAAATCTAACAAAGCACATACAGGATTCAAATGTGCAAAATCACAAAATACAGATTAAAGAAACAAGGAAAGAATATACATCCCAAGCCAAAATCTCATTGCTATAACCTCCAGATATATGTAGGGGAATGAAGTTTACTCGCTGTCTGGGTTACAAATTTTTTTTACTCACTGCATATTTTAGCTAAAATCTCAATGTACAGACATGCAAATCTAATACCTCATATTTTTTTCCACATGGTATTGTTGACTAAGTTTTGTACACTACTACTCAGCAACATCAGTGGTTAACAGTGTGATCTCTATATCAATTAACTTCATGCTTCATTGTGACAAGCAGAATGCGGGCATGAACAGGCCACAAGGTGGCACAGCACTTCTGTACTTGCTTGCCCCCTTGGCAACCCAGTACAAAAAAAAATCACGGGGTGGTAGGATGCTGGGGGTCCAGAACTCATTTTAGTAAATTTGGAAAACTGGTAAATAAATTTGCCATCTTGGAGTTAATTCTATATGATAATAAGACCAAGGTTGTGTAAAAGGGGGGTCCCAAAGAAATGGACCCTAGTAATACAGGTTGCTCTCACCAGGTAAGTGTTCTAGGAACCCATCTGTATCAGTGCACCAGCTGGAGTTGTGACAGTCTGCATTCGGCTTCAGTGAATTTTTTAAAAGAGTCTTTCGACCATTTGTCCATTTAATAATGTTGATTTATAAGTGCACCTGCTCATACTGTGCTGAGTGTTTAACAGTTTTTGACCAAAAATGGTATGATCACCATGATACACTCTGTCTATTCACCCCATCTTGCCCTGAGTGACTTTCTTTTGTTTCCTCAGACTTAAAAAAATAGTTATCAGTTGATGTGGAAGAGGTGAAACAAAAAATGACAGAAGCACTAAATAGCATCAAAACTGGCAAGCTCAAAATCTTTTTTGAGCAGTGGTAAAAAACATCTCAATAGGTGTATTGCACCAAATAGAGAGCACTTTGAAGGTGACTGAACTTTAACCATGTGAGAATAAATACACATTTTAATAAACAAATTTTGGGGTTTTAGGGTCCCCCTTGTAACGATTTTTCCTGTATCCTATTCCATTATGCTAAATGAGCATTTAAAAAGCCACAGAATCAGAAAATCAAGATGGTAGAGGAGTGAGTGGAAGTCACACTGACCTCCTCCCAGGAACAATCTGGAATTACAATTAAATTGTGGAGAAATCACCAGGAACAAACAACTGAATAACAAGAGAGGAGCCTTATTACCTCAGACAGACAGAAAAATCAACTTTAGCAAAACTTAACTGGTAAGGAGTGTGGTACAGACTCGAGAAGGCAGGTGAGGCACCCATGGGCAGCAGCACCAGAAGGATATTGAAACAGCAGTTGGATCCCCCTGAGATGAGTGGGGTCTAAACCAAAAATGGGGAACTCCAGCATACAGCCCCAGAACCCAAAAAATACACAGAAAAAGCTGTGAAAAATGGTATGCTGTTCTCTGCCAGAGCCAGGCAGGTAGAAACACAAAGAGCTGTTTAGAGGGCCAACACCTAAATTTTTAGTTGCAGCCACTTACCCTGGTCTCAGGCAAAGGCAAGGGCAGAGTGGGCTCGAGACACCTGAGGAGACACTGGGGAAGGAGGCTTTGAGGAGAGAACTGAGAGAGTAGCCAGTGGGATCCCAGTGCTGACTCATCCCCTAGATGGCAGCAGCCATCTTGCTCAGACCACTCTCCTGAGCTGCAACAGTATGAGAGGACACAATAACCTCACCCCCATGAGGGACTCTGCCATGGCCCAGTAGTGCAAAAGCCTGACTGCTGAGTGCAGAGTGGCAGTCAAAGATAGTAGATCCCTGGATAAAAGGGGCGCAGAGTGGTCTAGAGACACTCGAAGAGAGACTGGAGATGGAGGCTTTGGGGACAGAACACAGAGAGTAGCTGGCAGTTTCCTGGTGCTGATTCCTCCCCCTTACAGCAGCAGCCATCTGGCTCAGGTAGACCACTCTTCTGAGCAGCACCAGCATGAGAGGACCCAATAACCCCGCCCACAGAAGGGACTCTCCCCTACCCCGAACTGTCAAAGCCAGCCTGCTGAGTGTAGAGTCTCTAGATTAACAGCTGAAGGAAACAGTCACAAACAGTAGATTCCTGAATGTCTTGAAGAGATTGCCTAAGGTCAGATAGGGTCAACATCTGACATCAGAGTCAGATTCAGAAAGAAAAACAGCAGTTTCTTATGATAGATGTTCACACCACAATGTCAGGAAATCAAGACAGATCAATTTAAGAAGCAGAAGCAAAAAAAGAAGAGTCTCACAAATAATGGGAAGACAAAGAAACACCCCCTAGTTGAAGAGAATAGAGGAATCCCCAGAAAGAGAACTAAATGAAATAGGGGCAAGGAAACTACCAGCTATTGAGTTCCAAGCAAAGGTTCTAAGGAGGCTGGATAAGCTCCATGAGCTCAGTGAGCTCAGAGAGAATTACAAAAAAAAACTACAGGGAAACACCAAGGAACTTACTGCAAACTATATCAGCATGAAAAAGCACATAAAAACTATCAATAAGAGACAAGAGGAAATGAAGAACACAATTTCTGAATTGAAGAACACAGAAGAAGGAATCAAAAGAAGGCTAGATGAATCAGAGGAATGAATCAGCAAGCTGTAGGGTAAGGTAGAAAAAAGCTCCCAGAAAGAGTAAGAAAAGGAAAAAAGACTCAAAAAGAACGAAGAGGCATTTAGGGAAATGCAGGACAAATTGAAACATAATAATATCCATATAATAAGGATACCAGAAGGAGAGAAGAGAGGAAGGGCTAGAGAACCTGTTTGAAAAAGTAATGATGGAAAACTTCTCTAATTTGAGGAAAGAAAAAGTCACACAAGTCCAGGGAGTAAGGAGGGTTGTATTCAAGAGAAACCCAAAGAGGCCCACTCCAAGACAGCATCATAAAAATGGCAAATATCAAAGACAAAGAGAGAATCCTAAAGGAAGCAAGGGAGAAAAAAGTAGTAATATATAAGGGAGCCCCAGTATGGCTAGCAGTTGACTTTTCAACAGAAACACTTCAACCCAGAAGGGAATTGCAAGAAATATTTCAAGTAATGGAAAGCAAAGACCGGCAACCAAGACTGCTCTACCCAGCAAGTCTCTCAATAAAAATGGAAGACGAAATTAGGAGTTTTCCAGGCAAAAGAAGGCTAAAAGAATACACCTCCACCAAACCAGCATTGCAAGATATGCTAAAGAGACTGCTTTAAGAAGATGAAGAAGAGTCTCTGAATACCCAGTTCCTTTCACAGTCATCAATACTTGCTATTACCAATGTTTTCAATACGTATTAATCTGATTGTGACAATGATGTGTTATTTTAATTGTTTATTATTTGTTTAAACTAAACCTGTTTTTGTATACTTCTTGCCTTTTTATGTTATTTTTTAAAAGCGTTAAGTGACTTTTTGGGATTCTTAATCCATTTTTTGATGAAAGGTTTGTAGAATTTTCTCCCTAAAAAAAACCCCAAAAAACTATTAACCCTTTTTTAAATAGGTTGCAAATACTTTTCTATTCTATTACTTGTCCTTTAACTTTTTAAGTATGTATATTACTATATATTCTTAAATGTTTAATATAGTCATACTGTCAATATTTTACTTTATAGCTTTTGGGTTTGAATATGTTACTTCAGGGTAAGAAAAATATTATCTTGTATTTTCTTCTAAAACTCTTTAGATTTTACATATTGATTTTTAATATTTCTTGTATAATGTGTGAAATAGGGACCTATATTTGTTTTATTTCAAGTAATAGTGGTCCATGCACATTATTTTTTGAATAAGCCTTTTTTTCCCTATTGATTTGAAATATCAGTTGAATCATATATTTCATTGTTAGAGAGATATACACTTTTTTTCTAGAATCCTCATTTTATTTCACTGATCTACTTGATCATGTCTGTGCCGATGTCACGTTTTAATTGCTGAGACTTTGTAATGGATTTAAATTCTTTAATATTTTATAATGGATTTTGATGTTTAAAATAAATAAAGTCAATCTGTGCATTTAAAATAAAGGAAGAAAGACTTTCCTCTTTTGACAACATGGATGGAATTGAAGATTATACTAATTAAAATAAGCCAGTCAATAAAAGATAAATACCATATGATCTCACCTATAAGTGGAATCTATTCAACAAAATAAACTAACGAACAAAATAAATCACAGGCATGGAAACATGGAGCAGACTGAAAGTGACTAGAGGGAATGGGGAAGGAGGAAAATGGTGGAAAGAAGAGAAGAGGCTAGACAAAGAACATGTATGAATGACCCATGAATATGGACAACAGAATGGGAACTGACTGTGGGAGAGGAGAGTACGGTGGGGTGTGTGGAGGAGGGCAAAGGGGGAAAAATTGAGACAACTGTAATAGAATATACATGATTTTAAATTTTTTTAAAAAGCCAAAGAACCTTCATAATACATGATTTACACTAAGAGTTTTATTTACTCAACACCAGGAGTGATGAATACTGTTACTGCCAATGTTACACGGTATGATATCAAATAGTAAAAAAAAAAAAAAGTCTAGGAAAGTCAAAATAAATGGAGAGAGAACCTGCTTATGTGATAAAAAATTAATACATAAATGATGTCAATTTATCCCAAATTAATAAACATCTTTAACACAACTGCTAACACAAACCCAGAAATATTTTTGTAAATTTAAAAAAGATTATTCTAAAATTTACATAATAAGGCTATACTTGTACCATTACTTTTCATATTTGTGTTGTAAATTTGTTATAATTAATTTGAAAAATTAACATCAGGTTTGTCATTTATACCTGCAAAATACTCTCAATTTGAGTTTCCAGAGCTTTAATTTGAAAGGTGTTTCCATTCCTTTCTACATGGTAGAGTTTGAAATAGAGACTCACTCTGGCGAGTTACGAAATAATAATTGATTCAGAAGGATAGAAAATAAGTAAATAATGGTTAAGACATTGGACTCATTTTATTTTTTACTATATAATGCTGACTGGAAAGATTTGGATCTTTATTATAAATCATCATTTCTGACACAGGGTAGATGCACTCTCATGAAAGGAATACCATAAGCCACATCAGGGAATGAAAAACCATTTAGCAAATAATAAGACCTTTGACACAGTTTTATACATAATACTGAAAGATCCAGTAATGAATTTTATAGCTAACAGTACATTTACCTCCTTGGGTTATCTTCAGCATATATGCAAACTAGCTAACATCTCCCTGATTTGTGTAAAAATGAAAATCAGTATATCTTTTCTAATGATCTCAAATAAGTAATGACTTCACAAACATTCCCAGATTAGGACACCATTTGAAAAAGCATGTAATAAGCAAAACTAAAATTACACAAGTAAATGGGGTTACCCATTATCACCTAGTTCCTAAAAAAATAAATAAATACTATGCAGCAATAACAAAGTTATTCCAGTATCTTTTCCTTTTTTGGTCAGATACCTCAAAACAGGAGATATTTTAAAAGTAGGAAATGTTTCAACAGGTGCTGGTGAGGCTGTAGAGAAAAGGGAACACTAGTACACTGCTGGTGGGAATGCAGACTGGTGCAGCCATTGTGGAAAGCTGTGTGGAATTGCCTCAAAAAGCTGAAAATGGAACTGCCTTTTGATCCAGTGATTCCTCTGGTGGGACTATACCCTAAGAATCCCAAAGCGCCAATTCAAAAGAACCTATGCACCCCAATGTTCATAGCAGCACAATTTACAATAGCCGAGTGTTGGAAGCAACCTAAATGCCCATCAGTAGATGACTGGATCAAAAAATTATGGTACATGTACACAATGGAATACTACACAATGGAATCAGAAAGACAAAAGAACTACTAAACTTCGCGACAGCATGGATGGAACTCGAGAGCATTCTGCTAAACGAAATAAGCCAGGGGGGTGGGGGGGAAAAGGAAGGGAAGGGGGAAAGTCAAGGAACATATAGCAAGGACTCATGGAAAAAACCAAAGGGGATAAGTTGAGGGAGGGTGGGTGGGAGTTGGCAAGGGAAAGTGGTGGGGGGAAGGCAGAGACAGATGTATTTGAAAAAATAAATTCATTAATTTAAAAGAAAAAGAAAAAGAAGTCAGACCAGCATGCGATAATATCAACTAAAAACTAAGAGACCTATTTAAAAAAAAAGTAGGAAATGTTTCCTCATTTATATTTGACTATTCTAAAATTCATCGTAGAAGAGGATTTTCTCAATTTCCACTGTTTATATCTTTTCCTAGCTATAGTAAAACTAAGTTGATGAATATCTTATGCATTGCATTAGGGTTCATCTGATGGGAACTTACAAGCATTTTAATTAGAAATTATTTATATAACTAAAGCATGACAACTATATGACAATATTAGAAGTAAATTTTAGTCAAAATTAGAAAAGAAACCTTGCCAAAATTATATATACTATATATATATATAAATTCAAACAATAAAACTCTAATATATGCAAACATTTATACATATAAATATGCATGTACATATATCCATGTAATAAATATATATCAATATCTAAATTATAGCATAAATATAAAAACTGTGTGCTATTATTTTAAAGCTAAAGTAAAACTTATTTAATTATATTCAAGGACCAAGAACCCTGCAAAGGAATACATCTTTGTCTAAAATTTTAACAGGATGAAATTCAACATATGTATAATCTGATTTTACATATTTGTGGCTAAAAGCCAACTATTCTTAAAGGTTTAGTAATATTTTTTTTTTTTTTATCAATAGAGGGCACACACAAGAAGGCGATCTTTATTCATTTATTTATATTTTTGGTAATATGTATCAAAACCCTTTATTTTTTTTTAATTAATTTATTTACTTTTTAAATACATTTGTCTCTGCCTTCCCCCCACCTCTTTCCCTTGCCCCCTCACACCTTCCCTCCCTCAGCTCTTCCCCTTTGGTTTTGTCCATGAGTCCTTGCTATATGTTCCTTGACTTTCCCCTTCCCTTCCCTTTCCCTGCCCCCCCCTTCCCTCTTGTCTCTGTTGATTTCTTTTCCTTTCAGTGTTGCTGGTCATATTTGCCTTGCTTCTTTGCATTGTTGGTTAGGTTCCGCTTATAGGTGAGATCATATGGTATTTGTCTTTCGCCCCCTGGCTTATTTCGCTTAGCATGATGCTCTCCAGTTCCATCCATGCTGTCACAAAGTTTAGTACTTCTTTTCTTCTTTCTGCTGCGTAGTATTCCATTGTGTATATGTACCATAATTTTTTGATCCAGTCATCTACTGATGGGCATTTAGGTTGCTTCCAACACTTGACTACTGTAAATTGTGCTGCTATGAACATTGGGGTGCATAGGTTCTTTTGTATTGGCGTGTTGGTGTTCTCAGGGTATAGTCCCAGCAGGGGAATCGCTGGATCAAAAGGCAGTTCCATTTTCAGCTTTCTGAGGAAATTCCACACTGCTTTCCATAGTGGCTGCACCAGTCTGCATTCCCACCAACAGTGGACTAGGGTTCCCTTTTCTCCACAGCCTCGCCAGCACCTGTTGTTTGTGGATCTGTTTATGATGGCCATTCTGACCGGTGTGAGGTGGTACCTCATGGTGGTTTTGACCTGCATTTCTCTGATGGCTAGTGATGCAGAGCATCCTTTCATATGGCTCTGGGCCCTCTGTATCTCCTCCTTAGAAAAGCATCTGCCCAGGTCCTTTGCCCATTTTTTGAGTGGATCTTTTGTCTTCTTGGAGTAAAGTCGAGTAAGTTCTTTGTATATCTTGGAGATCAAACCTCTATCTGATGTATCATTAGCAAATATATTTTCCCCTACGGTTGGCTCCCTTTTCATTTTGCTGATGTTTTCTTTAGCCGTGCAGAAGCTTCTTATTTTGATGAGGTCCCACTTGTTTATTCTTTCCTTTATGTCCCTTGCTTTAGGAGACATATCAGAGAAAAAATTGCTGCGTGGGATATCTGAGAGTTTCCTGCCAATGTTCTCCTCTAGGACTTTGATGGTGTTGCGACTTATATTTAAGTCTTTTATCCATCTTGAGTTTATTTTTGTGTATGGTGTCAGCTGATGATCCAATTTCAATTTTTTGCATGTAGCCATCCAGCTCTCCCAACACCATTTGTTGAAGAGGCTGTTATTGCTCCATTTTATGCTTCTGCCCCCTTTGTCGAATATTAGATGTCCATAGAGACCTGGGCTTATTTCTGGGCTTTCTATTCTGTTCCACTGGTCTATGGGTCTGTTCTTGTGCCAGTACCAGATTGTTTTGAGTATAGTGGCTTTGTAGTAGAGTTTGATGTCCGGTATTGTGATCCCTCCTACTTTGTGTTTCTTTCTCAAAATTGCTGCGGCTATTCGAGGTCGTTTATGGTTCCATATAAATTTTTGAAATGTCTGTTCTATTTCTGTGAAATACGTCATTGGTATCTTAATAGGGATTGCGTTGAATCTATAAATTGCTTTTGGTAGTATGGACATTTTAAGGATATTAATTCTTCCAATCCATGTGCACCATATGGAAGCAATCCATATGCTTCCATTTATTTGTGTCTTCCTTAATGTCTTTTTTCAACGTTGTATAGTTTTCTGCATACAGGTCTTTTGTGTCTTTGGTTAAATTTATCCCTAGGTACTTTATCTTTTTTCGTGCTATATCGAATGGTATATTTTTCCTGATTTCTTTTTCTTCTATTGCATTGCTGATGTACAAAAACGCCTTTGATTTCTGAATGTTGACTTTGTATCCTGCTGTTTTGCCAAATTCACTTATTAGGTTGAGGAGTATTTTGGTAGAGTCTACAGGGTTCTCTATGTACACTATCATGTCATATGCAAACAATGATAGTTTTACTTCCTCCTTTCCTATTTGGATGCCTTTTATCTCTTTCGCTTGTCTGACCGCTGTGGCTAGGACTTCCAATACGATGTTGAAAAGAAGCGGTGAGAGCGGACATCCTTGTCGTGTTCCCGATCTTAGTGGGAAAGCTTTCAGTTTTTGCCCGTTGAGTATGATATTGGCTGTAGGTTTTTCATATATGGCCTTTATTACGTTGAGGAATGCCCCATTGATTCCCATTTTGCTGAGTGTTTTGATCATAAATGGGTGCTGTACCTTGTCAAATGCTTTTTCTGCATCTATCGAGATGATCATGTGGTTTTTGTCTTTTCTTTGATTTATGTGATGTATCACGTTTACTGATTTGCGTATATTGAACCATCCCTGCATCCCTGGGATGAATCCCACTTGATCGTGATGGATAATCTTTTGAATGTATTGCTGGATGCGGTTTGCCAATATTTTGTTGAGGATTTTAGCATCTATGTTCATCAGCGAAATTGGCCTGTAGTCTTCTTTCTTTGTAGGGTCTTTATCTGGTTTTGGGATCAGGGTGATGCTGGCCTCATAGAAGGAGTCTGGGAGTCTTCACTCCTCTTGGACTTTTTGGAATAGTCGGAGAAGGACAGGGGGTAGCTATTCCTTAAATGTTTTGTAAAATTCTCCTGTGAAACCGTCTGGCCCTGGGCTTTTGTGTGCTGGGAGTTTCTTGATGACAGGTTCAATTTCCGCAGCTCTTATCGGTCTGTTCAAGCTTTCTGTTTCTTCCTCCTTCAGTGTTGGAAGATTATACTTTTCTAAAAATTTGTCCATTTCATCAAGATTTTCAAATTTCTTGGCATATCATTGTTCATAATAGTTTCTGATGATCATTTGTATTTCTGTGGTATCAGTTGTTATTTCTCCTCTTTCATTTCTGATATTATTAATTTGGGTCCTCTCCCTTTTTTTCTTGATGAGTCTGCTTAAAGGCTTGTCAACTTTATGAATCTTTTCAAAGAACCAGCTTCTGGATTGATTGATGCTCTGAATTGTTCTTTTTGTCTCTATGTCATTCAGTTCTGCTCTAATCTTGACTATTTCCTTCCTACTCCTTGCTCTGGGATTTATTTGTTGTTGTTTCTCCAGTTCTTCAAGTTGTAGTGTTAGGTCTTTTATTTGAAATGTTTCTATCTTTTTAAGTTAAGCCTGTATTGCTATGAACTTCCCTCTCAGGACCGCCTTTGCTGTGTCCCATAGGTTTTGGACAGTTTTCTGTTCATTTTCATTTGTTTCCAGAAATTTTTTGATTTCTTCTCTTATCTGATTATTGACCCATTCATTGTTTAATAGTGTACTATTCAGTCTCCATGAGTTTCCAAGTTTTTGAAGTTTCTCTTTGAGTTTGATTTCGAGTTTCAAGGCTTTGTGGTCTGAGCAAAAGTTTGGTATTATTTCAATTTTCCTGAATTTACTGAGGCTTGCTTTGTGTCCTATCATGTGGTCTATCTTTGAAAAACTGCCATGAGCATTTGAAAAGAATGTGTCTTTTTCTTCTTTAGGATGTAAGGGTCTATATATGTCAGTTAAGTCTCTTTGATTCAGTGTTTCATTCAGTGCCACGATATGTTTATTAATGTTTTGTTTGGAAGATCTGTCCATTTTTGACAGTGGGGTGTTGAAATCCCGTACTATCAGTGTGTTGCTATCTATATCTTTTTTGAAGTCATCCAACAATTTCCTTATAAACTTGGGGACTCCTATACTGGGAGCATATAAGTTTACAATGTTGATGTCTTCTTGATAGATTCTTCCTTTAAGTATGATAATGTGCCCCTCTGGGTCTCTCTTTATGGCCTTTGCTTTGAAATCTACTATGTCTGATACAAGTATGGCAACGCCAGCCTTTTTCTCATATCTATTTGCTTGGAATATTATTTTCCATCCCTTTACTTTCAATCTGTGTAGGTCTTTTGCTCTGAGGTGGGTCTCTTGTAGGCAGCATATGTGTGGGTCATGTTTTCTTATCCATTCAGCTACCCTGTGTCTTTTGATTGGAGCACTTAGTCCATTCACATTGAGAGATATTACTGATAGAAACTTACTCATCTTTTCTCTTTGTACTTGTGTTCCTCTCTGTCTCATTCTTTTCCTTCAACTGCTTAAACCAGTCCCCTTAGCATATCTTGGTAGAGATGTATTCTTTTAGTTTTCTTTTGTCTGGGAAACTCTGTATTTCTCCTTCTATTTTAATGGAGAGCCTAGCTGGGTAGAGCAGCCTTGGCTGTAGGCCCTTGCTTTTCATGGCTTGGAATATTTGTTGCCATTCCCTTCTGGCTTGTAGTGTTTCTGTTGAGAAGTCAGCTCCTAGGCGTATCGGGGCTCCCTTGTATGTTACTTTCTCCTTCTCCCTTGCTGCCTTGAGGATTCTCTCTTTGTCTTTGACATTTGCCATTTTAATGATGATGTGTCTTGGAGTGGACCTCCTTGGGTCCTTCTTGAGTGGGGTCCTCTGTGCCTCCTGGATCCATGAGAGCCTTTCTCTCCTCAAATTAGGGAAATTTTCCATCATTACTTTTTCGAGGAGGTTCTCTATTCCTTGCTCCTCTTCTTCTCCTTCTGGTGTCCCTATTATACGGATATTATTGCGTTTCAGGTTGTCCTGTATTTCCCTAAATGCTTTTTCATTCTTTTTGAGCCGTTTCTCCATTTCTTGCTCTTTCTGGGAGCTTTTTTCTACCTTGTCTTCCATCTCACTGATTCGATCCTCAGCTTCATCCAGCCTGCTTTGGATTCCTTCTACTGTGTTCTTCAATTCAGAAATGGTATTCTTCATATCCTCTTGTGTCTTCTTGATAGTTTCTATGTCTTTTTCCAGGCTGATATAGTTTGCTGTAAGATCCTGATAGTTTCTCTGCAGTTTCTCATAGTTATCTTGAGCTGGCTGAGCTCATTGAGCTTCCTTAGAACCATTGTTTTGAGTTCAGTATCTGATAGTTCCCTTGCCTCTATTTCATTTAGCTCTCTCTGTGGGGAGTCCCCTTTTCCACTCATTTGGGGGGAACTTCTTTTTCTTCCCATTTTTGTGAGAGTCTGTTAAATATTCTTGTCCTTTACTTTTCTTTCTGGGCTTGCCTCTGATGATGTCAGTTGTTGACCCTATAGGGCCTTGGGTTGTTTGTTTGAGCCTTTCAGGAGTCTAATGCCTGTGTCTGACTCCTGCTTGGAGCAGCTCTGTGACCCCTTCGGTCAGGGCTGGGCTATTTTTTGGGATCTCTCTGCGCTCTCAGGAGAGCTCCTTGAGCGTGTTCCCAGCGCGGCAGGGTCCCCCACCTGCCTGGGCTCGCATGTGTTTGCCCCAGACCAGGGGGCTTATTCGCGACCTCCCATGCTCATCTGGCCTCCCTGGCATGCGAGCTTCGCGGCACTGGTCAGTTTAGGGTGTTCTATTGTGTGTTTTCCCCACTTTGGGCTCTTTGGGTGCATTGCTTGCCCTCGCCAAATGGGGACTACGGAAATGGGAGGAAATCAGCTCTAGGACTCTCCGGTTAATCCTGTTTCTGGTCTCTCCTCCAGGGACTCTGGGCAGCTCTACTTATTTTGTGGGATGCTCCGCAATCGCGGCGGGTAGGTCAGTTTACGCCTGCCCTTGCCCCTCTGTGCAATCCCTCGCAGGCCGTATGGGTGCCAGTCTGTGTGAGGCCTTGCCGGCAGGTGCAAGCGTTCGCCAGCCCGCGTGGGTCACACACACGCTCGCCAACCCTCGCCAGTCACTCGAAGCAAGTGTGCACGCCTGCTCTGGGTGTTTTGGGGGTGTCTATGTTTGCTTTTCGGCTTTTGGCTCTTTGGGGGTGTGGCCTCTTCCCGCGCAATGGAGACTACGGCATGGAGAAGGAGTCGGGACTCCCCGGTTCCTCCTCCCGTTCTTTCCCCAACGCCTCTGTCTCCAGTCTCTCCTCAAGGCTCTCCCAGCCAGTCTGCACTCAGTCCCCCAGCTCACAGTCGTACAAGCTGTGTGCGGAGCGCACAAAAGGCAGGTTAATTGATTTCCTTATGCCTGAGCCAGGTGGTAGCTGCAGAGTGGGAGGTGTGTTATCACCCGGGCTCCACCAGCCGCAGTGTCAGTTCTCTTCACAAAGTTTTCCTCTCCAGTCTTTTCCCAGGCACCAGCCCACCCTGCTGCCGCCTCTACCCAGCGATCAAGGAGGGTGGCTGCTGCTGCAACTTTTGCCTTTGCCCTTTAAATGTCTTTTTGCATCCCCAGCCACCTGTCTCTGGCAGAGAGCGCCCCTAAGCTTTTTGGGGTTGCGTTTTGTCTGTATTTTTTCGGCTTTAGCTGCTGTAGTTTAGGGGTTCCTGTTTATGATTCAGACCCCGTTCTTCTCGGGGGGACGCTTACTGGCCGTTTCAATGTCCCTCTGGTGCCAGTGCCCGTGCGCACCCAGCCCACCCTCTCGAGCCTCCACTGCAATTCTCACCCGTTGGAATGTGTGAGAGTAGAATCCACTGTCCGCGGCACCCAGGCTCCTCTCCCACTATCGCTCCACTGCTTTCCAGGTGATTACTCCATTATTTAGTTGCAATTCCAGCTTGGTTTTGGGAGGAGATCAGCGTGACTCCCTTTCACTCCTCCACCATCTTTCTCTGTCTCCAGAAGGCGATCTTTAAACCCATTCCTTCAAAGCTGAAGAGTTACTTGGAGCCATTGACAGGAGATGACAGCAGACGAGTATGATGTTGGAAAACTGGCCATGTGAAGTGTCGTTCAAAATAAGGACTTCAGTGTATATCTTTAAAGAGTGCTAGCTCAGCAACTCCAAACTCCTCCAGTGAGCAGTGTGTGCATCCCGTGTGGTCAGTTTGGGTCCTGGACAAAGGAAAGTGCTCCATGGCTTTCCCAATGAGGACATCAGCTTGTGGTAACCATGCCTACTTCAAGGCTGTTAATGATTAACATTGATTGCAGCTTTAAAACCACAGTTTGGGAGCCGAAGGCTCGGCCGGACTCGGCAGGTGTCTGGCACCGCGGGCCGCGGCGGAAGGCGCTGGCGCAGCTACGGGCTGGGCTCCACTTCTCGAGGACGGGTAACTCCCTTTGCTACCCGGCCCCGCGCCGCGCTCCGAGCTGTCACCGCACCGAGCGACGCAAGCACGCGCCCCCCTGCTTCCTCTGTCCTGGTGGGTCTCCCTGCCCTCCTCTCGCGGTTCGCCTACTCCCCCACAGACCAAACCCTGTCACCTCAGCAGCCCTCCACGCCTTCCTCTTTGACGCTTCCACCGGTTACTCCGGCGTCAGCGTCCTCCCACCCCCCTCAGCCCACGTGCTTCTCAGTAATATTTTTAATAATGACATCATAGTTCATTGTTTTTCATCAGTTCCTAGCTACTTTAATTGCAAACAGAAGTTTGAAGTAGCAAATATTTGTTACCTTTACTTGCATTTTTAAGTCCAACCCAATTAATTAGAATTTATAAAAATATGCTGTACAAAATTGACAGAATATATAACATATTGTGGTATTCTAATATATAGAATTGCAATTACTCCTTTTCAAACATGAAAATTACTGATATAAAATTTAAAACATTGATACAATATTTAATATAAAATAAAAATATGCTATAGCAGAATTCAGTATAATATTGAGATGCTAGTGCATGTTATGTTCTTTGTTATATTACTTTCTTATTCTTTATCATTGTGTTTGAGCAGATTATTCAAATTTAAACCAAATGAAAACTTTTTGAAGAATGATAAATTACAGTTGGTTACAGAATCAGCCAATTCACTATGGAGACTCCAATAATAAAAATTGTCAAACTTAATTATGATTCTGCTCATGAGATAATGACAGAGACCATGACAAAATATTTGTGTTGAAGCAATATTTTTCTTTGTGTGTAAGCCTATATTGTTTTCAATTTGATTTCATTTCCGTCATTTAATACATTTTAATCTATGAAATATTTTTTGGCTAGAAAAATATACTCATTTAAAGTGTGACTTGTTGTGTAAGAAAACATGTATAAGAATATATAAGCTTTTACTACTTAGAGTTTTCAGTGTCATATTTTGTCACATGACTCAGAAATACCAATTTTACCTTCAAACGTTTATAGTGATTTTATTTAGATTTATATATAAAATTAAATTATATAATAATATAAAATATTTAGAATGTCTGATTGTATTTTGAAATGTTAGCATCAGAATCATGAAAGGCCTGGTTTTGAAACTGTGCCATAAAAGATACTAAACTCTGGTTCAATTTTTCTAATATAAAGTCAATAATACCTAATTCACAGGGTTATTTAAAAATTAAACATGTATTCAGCAGGGCCATAATAACTGAAAAAATACCTCTGTTATGTACAATTTTAATCTTAATGGAAAAATACATAGAAGAAATAAAATATAAAATATTTAAAATCATACAGAATAAATCCCCAAACTAATAAAACTTAGATTTTAATACCTAAATGAGCAAACACTCAAATACAGTGCTGTTTATCTCTAAATAAAAAATTAATGTGGTTATTTCTCCTATAAACTTGTCTGCATTGTTCAAACTTCCTCCAATGAGTATATGGCATTCTTAAAATTGAAATGTATTTATTTTATTTTATTTAAACACACAGTAATCTGTGGAAGTGGAGGGGAAAAGTGAGTGAATGAAAAAGAAAAGGGAATGGGAGTGTGGGGAAAATCCTAGGAACAATCTTTGGGATAATTCTTACAGTGGCCTGAATTTACCTGTGAACTATGTGCTTTGTCATTTGTAGAAATTACCATATTTAACATTATAAAAGCGCAAAAAGAAAGATGTAGTTGAGTTAAATTGGTTAAGAAATTAGGATTTTTTTTTTTTTACATAAGGAGAGAGAGAAAGAAGATAAAGACATAGACATAGACTTAGATATAGATAGATGGATATGCACAAAAGACTACTTCCTATGAGCAATGGAATAAGAAATATTAGGAAACTTTAAAATATTTTATAGTTTTTGAACAAAGTAAAATTTAGTGTTAAAACGAGCAGATTTTCTCCTGAGCTTATTAAACAGTATATTAAGGCTATGTCCCCCGCCACACACACACACAATTAGAAAGCCTTTACAGACAGCCTTTTAACACTTTAGAGGTTAGAGAACATAAGAACAACATAAAGTCTTTCAACTCTTGTACATTCTTCTGAGAATTTTTCTCTACAATTTTAGACCCTTATCTCACCTAAACCAAAGCATACAGAACTTACATGTTTACATCTATCTTTTATCTTTATTATCTTTCTGTTCTTAGCATAAAAGTACTTCTTGGCATGACTTTCATACCCTTCCAGATTAAATTATGTCCTCCATGAATAGTTCTGTTTTTGTATTTTTTTGTTCTATCCATTTGTTTGCCTTTGTGCATCATTATTTGCATCTTGCATATTCCATTTTTTATTACATCAAGTCATTTGAATTTGTGTCGGTTTTTCCATTGAATTCTAGGGCAGCATCTCATCTCTCACATCTGACCTGTATGTAACATAATTATTGGTACATAACAGGTGAGCCATTATATGTATTTGATTAATACATAAATAAAATAATCACATTTCTTCATAACTCATAGTGTTGAACATTATTTTATGTGCTTATGTTTCACTTGTATATCTTCAGTGCAGTATCTGTTCACATATTTTGACCATTTCTACTGAGCTGTTTGCTTTCTGGACACCAGTGTGTTATCAGATATTTGATTAGCAAATATTTTTTTCCCATTCTAGAATTTGTCTTTTTATTTTCAACAAACATGGATTTCTAATTTTGAGAATTCCAATGTAACATTTTTTTCCTTTTATATGTTGTTTTGGTTATTTATCTAAGAAATCTTCGCCTGACTCAAGGTCATAAATATCTCATCTTGTTTTATTATTAAAATTTTGTTTTTAGATTTATATTTAGTTTGTAATCCTTTTCAATTATTTTTCTTAAGTTGTGGGGTCATATGAATATTCAATTCTTTCAGAACCATTTATTGACATGACCTTCTCCACTGAATTGGCTTTTCACCTTTGTAGATAATCAACAAACAACATGTATCTGTGCATCTATTTCTGTATTCTATATTCGGTTCCATGGACCTATTGTCTATCTCCTTGCCAGTACCACATTGCCTGGATTAATGTTACCTCTGAACGAAAATCATTTATTTCTTCCTTCTCCATCTGTATGCTTCTTATTTCTTTTTACTGTCTTATTATATTATCTAAGACTTCTAGTATGGTTCTAAATGCTATGTGTGAAAACAAACACACTTGCCTTTTTCTGATCTTCTTGGGAAATCATTTAGTTTCTCACATTAAGTATGATGCCAGCTGTATGTGTTTTATAAATGTTCTCTATTAAGTTGAAGGACTTCTCTATTCCCAATTTGCTGAGAGGTTTATTTTTATTATGAATGGGTGTTGGACTTTGTCAATTTTTCTGCATCAGTGGGTATAATTGTGACTTTTCATCTTTAGTCTGTTGATGTGATGGATTACATAAACTGATTATTGAATGTTGAGCTAACCTTGCATTCCTAGAATATATCCTACTTGGTTGTGCTTTATACATTATTTATACATTATTGGATTCTATTTGCTATTATTTTGTTAAGGATATTTACATCTATGTTCATGTGAGATGTTGGTATGTAGTTTTCCTCTACTGTAATGTCTCTCTGGTTGTGGTATTAGGGCAATCCTTGCTCATAGAATAAGTTAAGAAGTATTCTGTCTACCTCCATTTTCTGAAAGAGATAGCAAATAATTTTGTCCTTCAATATTTGTTAGAATTCACTAGAGAGCTCATGTCTGGACCTGATACTTTCTCTTTTAGAAGCTTATTAATTATTGACTCAGTTTCTTTAATCGATGCAGACCAATGCAGTTTACTATACAACTTTGTGTGAGTTTTGGCAGTTGTTTTTTTAAAAAATGGTGCATTACATTTATGTCACTAAATTTCTGGGTATACAGTTGTTCATAATATTTATTTACTCATATCTTTTTACTGCCCACAAGATCAGTAGTGATGGCTCCTCCTTCACTTTTCATATTATTTACTTATGTTTTCTCTCATTTTTCTTTTGTATCACTTTTGATTGATTTACGTTTTCCTACTCCTTCTTATTTGTCTTTTCATGCTTCTTTGCATTACTTTTTATGTCATATTTAATTGGTTTCAGATACCGGCCATTACGGAGTTTTCCTTATTTGATGCTTGATATTGTCAAATTTCTGTTAATATCCTTGAGGCTTGTTCTGTGATGAGGTTAAGTTACTTGAAAACAATTTAATCTTTTGAGAACTTGTTTTTTAAATATTGTTAAGCATGTTTATCATAGCATCCAAATGGCATGTTAATTTTTCTCCATTTCTGAGTCCTCTCCCAGATGAGGTTTTTGCCTCTGGCTTGTGGGAATAATTCCTTCCCTGTGTGAGCTCTGATGATTTTTTCTTTTTAATCTCTTTCACTGGCTATTTTCCAGGCCTCTTATAGTTTCCTTAAGCTCTTCATATATTGATCAGTACTAACCTGAATAAACAAAGAGAAACTTCTATAGATCTCCAGAGTTGCTTCCAGTATTCTGCCCTATAAATTCAGGTGCCTGAATCTCTCAGCTTCTGATCTGTCTTTTCTGTTCACAGGGTTTGACTGGCTTTGCCTTGTTTCCTCTCCTTGCATTTTGATCTGGAAACTCTCTCTAGGCTGTATTCTGGAAGCAATCACAGTTATCACCTCGAGGTTTTCATTGATAACCACTGTCTTGAGCATTTTTGTTTTATAAACATTTCTGGTTTGTTTGTTTTTTTTTTTTACATGGGAATGTATATCTGTTCTCTATTTCTCCTTGGCAGAGAGAAGATATTGGTGATACAAATATGTTTCTGTGTTACCTTGCATATCAGTGACAAAAATTTCACTCAAACACATTTAACCTAAAAGGAGAATAAACTGATTCATGAAATCTAAAAAGGAATTTGGGAAATTCCAGCCAAGATGGAGGTATAGGTAGATATACTTTGCTTCTTTATACAACCAAAAGGGCAACAACCAATTTAAAAAGCAAACAAACAAACAAAAAAAAATAACAAGAACTGCCAGAAAATTGAACTGTTTGGAAGTCTGACAACCAAAGAGTAAAAGAAGCAGCATTCATCCAGACTAGTAGGAGGGGAAGAGATGGGTAGCCAGTGTGGAGAGGGCATGAGGCAAGGCAGCACCTGGCAGACAGGAAGGTCCCACTTTCCCATGAGGATAAATCAGGAGGAACAACTGGGGAGAGAGACTGTGCAACCCAGGGTTCCAGTATGGAGAAAGAAAGCCTCAAAACCTCTGGCTGTAAAAAGCTGTGGGGATTATGGCAGCAGAAAAAACTCCCAGTCTCACAGGAAAGTCTATTTGAGGGATCCATGGGATCCTAGAATGTACACAAACTCACCCATCCAGGGAACCAGCACCAGAAGGGCCCAATTTATTTGTGTAGCAGGGGAAATAACTGAAAGCCAGGGAAAGCTGAGAAAGCCTCTTTGTTCCTTCTCTGACTCATCCTCCACATATAGCACCACAACACAGCAAAGGAGGTTGCCCCACTCTGGCAAATACTTAAGGCTCCACCCCTTACAACATAACAGGTATGATGAAACAGGTATGGCCCAAATGAAAGAACAAATCAAAACTCCAGAAAAACAACTAAGTGATGAGGAGACAGTCTATCAGATGCACAGTTCAAAATACTGGTAGTCAAGACGCTCATCGAAATGATTAAGTATGGCCACAAAATGAAGGAAGAAGTGAAAGCTATACAAAGTGGAATAAATAAAAATATACAGGGAACCAACAGTGAAGGGAATGAAACCAGGACTGAAATCAACAATTTAGAAAAGAAAGAAGAAATAAACCTTCAATCAGAATGAAGAAACAAGAATTCAAAAAAATGAGGAGAGGCTTAGGAATCTCTGGGACAACTTTAAACATTCCAACATCCAAATCATAAGGGCAGAAAGAAAAGAGGAAGAGCAAGAAATTGAAAACTTAATTGAAAAAATAATGAAGGAGAACTTCCCCAACCTGGCAAAGGAAATAGACTTCCAGGAAGTCCAGGAAGCTCAGAGAATCCCAAAGAAGTTGGACCCAAAGAGGAATGCACCAAGACACATCATAATTAAATTACCCAAGATTAAAGATAAGGAGAGAATCTTAAAAGCAGCAAGAGAAAAGGAGACAGTTACCTACAAAGGAGTTCCCATACGTCTATTAGCTGATTTCTCAAAAGAAACATTACAGGCAAGAAGGGGCTGGAAAGAAGTATTCAAAGTCATGAAAGGCAAGGATCTACACCAAAGATTACTTTATCCAGCAAAGCTAGCATTTATAATGGAAGGACAGATAAAGTGCTTCCCAGATAAAGTAAAGTTAAAGGAGTTCATCACCACCAAGCCCTTATTATATGAAATGTTAAAAGGATTTATCTAGAAAAAGAAGATCAAAACTATGAACGGTGAAGTGACAACAAACTCACAACTATCAAAAACTGAACCTAAAAAATTTTAAAAAACTATGCAAACAACTATAACAGGAATAGAATAACAGAAATGGAGATCACTGATAATGGAGGATTATCAGTAGGGATGGGAAGAAAGGGGGATGGGGGAGAAGGTACAGGGAATAAGCAGTATAAATAGTAGGTCAAAATAGACAGAGGGAGGTTAAGAATAGGATAGGAAATGAAGAAGCCAAAGAACTTACATGTATGACTCATGACCATGAACTAAGTGTGGGGGATGCTGGAGGGAGATGGGGTGCAAGGCAGAGGGGGATCGAGGGGAAGAAAAAAATGAGACACAGTAATAACATAATTAATAAAATATATTTAAAAATAAAACAATTAAAAAGGAATTAAACACAACCTCTCTTGAGCACCATGCATACTTGATCTGTAAACATTCTCTCTGGTTTTCCAATTTCTGCTTAATTTTATGTTTTAGTCTCATTCCCACTCACCGTGGGCCTCATTGGCTCTGTGTGTGTGTGTGTGTGTGTGTGTGTGTGTGTGTGTGTTTGTGTGTACTCACGCGCGCGCACACACACACACACAAGCTTGTGATTTATATCTATATCTACTATCACTAAAAAGGAACTTTTCTGTAAAAAGACACATTGACCCTGCCTTATTCACTTTTTAACACCGAGCTTTAATTTTAGCTAGGAAGGCCATTTGAGCATCAGTACGTATGTTGTGTGGTATTGGTGGTGGGTAGATAGAGAGATTGGCATTACAAAAAAGGGTTTATGTCCAGACAGCCCTACAACTGTTTCTTAAAACTTAATGATGTCACAGCAGTATTCATATAAGGAGAAAATAGCAACATTCCTCTAATTGGAATATTGTGAAATTTTTATCTTTCTAGGAAAATAACATATCCAAAGGGGTACGTATTAATCATTCAAGTTTTGTATTCTTCAGTCAAAATTAAACATTACCTTAATAGAGCAGACATCTCCTTGAAGTACAATAAAATCTTTTTCTTAATGCTTGCTTGAGAATATGACATTCTTAAAATTGATTTAGAGTGAGAAGAATGGGGAGGGAAGGGGGGAGAAAGAGAGAGAGAGAGAAAGAAAGAGAGAGAGAGATAAGAAACATTGTTTAGTTGAGTCTTATATGCACCTGGCCAGGGATAGAACCTGCAACCTAAGGATATATACTGATCTGGGATCGAACTACAACCTTTTTTGTGTACAGGATGACACTCCAGCCAACTGAGCCACTGGGCCAAGGTGAAATATTGATACACTAAAATCTTAGAGACTGAAGTTTTTAAGTTTCTTGGAGACAGTCATCTCATAATGCAGAGAGATTTACTGTTGATATTATAGATTTTCTGATTGTTTTAATATTTATTTTTCAGGTACAGCTTAAAACTTGTCATTTCACTGTCACTTTTAATTTTTGTCATACATATGTATAGACTTCATTTTTCCTTTGGTATTTTCTGAAGCATAGAAGTTCAAATAACACATAAACAGGTCATGACAAAATAACCACCATCTAGCAGTGCTCTGGAAACACCTCAATATTACTTAGATTAATGTAGTAATAGGGACTAAAATTTTGTTGAAAAAAACTTGAAAATGATTGTCGGTGTCAGAGATATTGCAGCAACTTCCATCAGTGCCATGTTTGCAAGTGTGTAATGTGTTTCTTTCTTTCATCTTGTAGGGATATAGAGCTGACTATCAGATGAAGCAATCACAACTCAGAGAGGATGCAGAAAAAGCGATGATTATCACTTTTGCAAAGTCAACAATTTACTGTATCTTTGGCTATATTTCATTCAATTATGTGCAAGAAATTCATCTTCCTCCAAAAGAAGTCTTCCTAGAAAAAAAATCAGGTTTTAGTCCAACATTTAAAAAGAAATTATAAAAAGACAATTATAAACTTCTACTACTATTTTTTAGAAGTTAATTTTCTATGTTATCAGATAATAGGTATATGTCTCAGATGTAGTAATAAAGAAAAATAAAACACAATGAAGTTTATTTAATACATTCACACTTAAACTTGTTTTTATGCCAAGTAAAGAAAGTAGTTGGTCAGAAATTTATCTAATATATTCTTTTATGTAAGTTGATCTTATGATAACTTTATTTATTTAATTATTTTTTTCATTGTGAACACAGTGCATATCAGGCCATGAACTAGGTTTTTGAAAGATTTCAAATTCATACAAATTTACAGGTTACTCGAGTTTTAACAATCCCTAGGAAATAAATATGTATGTAAATTAAGTGAGTGTTTTAGGGTAAGTGACAGAATGGAAACCAACAAAATAAGGAGTCATTAACTCCATTCTGGGAGTCTCTCAGGAAGTAAATTTGGGCTTTTATCGTGAAGACTAGGGGAGATCATAAAGCAGATATAGATGGGAAAAGCTTAGATATTGTGAATAGTAGTATGAATAAGTGAAAAATGATGTTATTCTTACACAATTATAACTAATTTAATACATGTCAAATGGGAGGATGTGTTGGTTGCTAGGGGCAGGTATTAAGGTGGCAACCTAATAAAGGATTTTACATAATATTTAAGTCATTAAATATAAGCTTTGAATCAGCTGGGAAATATGGCAAGGGTTTAAGAAGAGATGTAATATACTTTATATGACACTACTTTCTCATAATTAACGATGCAATATTGCTTAGTGAAATAATTAATTTTGATTTTCCAAAATAAATGTTTTTGCCTATTGATCTCCCTCATGCTAACCATTACTAAGTCATTAATGCTCATATATCTTCACATTTCATATTCAAATTAATAGAAATAAAGAAGTTTAAAAAATTGAGTTAAGAGGAATTATGGTCACAAGTTTTAAAAATTAAATTAAATATTATTTTACTGTTCTATGTTTTTACCAATTACCCAAGTGGCACTTTGTTTATTTTGCCTTAGGTAATTAGAGGGGAACTGAAATTCATTATTTATGCAATCATATGTTTATTGCCCTTTTAATGGCACCCGCTGAGTTTGATTAAACTTTTATCCAACTTTAGTTCCACAATAAATGAAGTTTAATTGTCAAAAGGCACATTTTAGTATTTTGTTTTTCTTGTTTTGAGAAGTTGAGAGATACTGTGGCAGGGTCTTCAGAGTTTCCACTTGCATAGCTTTGCAAATTTAATTTTGATTATTAAATTATATTGAGGCTCTTACTGTTTGCAAACCTCTGAATAACAGTGAGCCAGATGCTGTTGCCTGATTAAATACTGAGATATTTTAATCACCAGCTGTAGCATCATAAACCTGCTCTTTTAATACTTCACTTTAAGTTTTCCATCTGCTTTCAGCATCTGGTCAGTTTTGTCTAGGTTGTCATTTAATTTTATTTCTTCTTCGTCACCTCACATATATCATTGTTTAAATGGAATTTCTCTATCAGTCATTATGACCAAACTAGATACCATTATCATTTTTTTTTATTTTAAAAAACACTTTATTTAAGAAATAATTGTAGCAATACTCATGTTGCTATGGAGTTTTCATTTTTCAACACTTCTATGGTGCATAATGTGAACCAATAATATGTTATAATAATATGACAATATTCACAAAAGAAAATTTCATAATCTGACTCATTAAGATGTGGACTTATCTTGCTCTTTTTGAAGAAATGTATTAATACTTGCTATGGCTTTAAGTGAGCATTACTTTAAGTGTGATTTTTTTATTACTTTTGCACTTAGCTCTTAACTTCTTAGAGTTCAACCAAAACTTACTTCAGTGGGTATTTCATAAGTATTTTATATGTATGTGAAGAAATTACTCTTGACTGTCACACTATAGCCTGTATACTCCTTGACGTAACTGAAGAAGGCAGGGAGATATTTTTGCAGAGAGTTTATTCACCCTTAGTGTTACTAGGGATTCAAAATAGGCTTTCTGTAGTTTACCATTTAATATGCAGGGGATCTGGCATAAGTTGGAAAGTAGTGGGATCCGCTGAGATTTTCTGAAGACCTGCATGGATAGAGTTCATACAGTAACCAGAATCACAGTTGGTTTAGCTCTATTTGTAAAAGTAGTAACGCTTGATAATGGGGTATAGGCACACCAGGAGACTGATACTTTTGATTTAGACATTCAGTAAAACAAAGAAAGAAAAAGCTTGAAGTTATGTAATCTAGGTCAAACCTGTAAAACAACGAGACCTCCTGCTTTGAGTCAATACTTACTTGACTTTCTTTTCCTTTTTAAAAGAAAGTCAGAATTAAAATATTTTAAAAGTATATTTTGACATATGTAAATGTTAAAGAAAAAAATTGTAAATCTTACTTGATGCCTCATCCATTCTCCTATCAAAAGTGGGGGACATCTCTGTGGTAATAAAACCATGAGAGATTTAATTTCCTTTATATATGTGCTTCTTGAATAGTCATTTTCATAAGAGAGTCTCTTCTTTGCAGTTAGTCATAATACCCTTGAGAAAAGCTCCTGGAAGAGTGTAACTCACAGTGTACTAGGAAAAAATATCCGACTTTATCTGTGTTTACAGACATCTGTTTTCCTAGTCATTCCCCCTTACTCATTCCCTTGAGAGACAACAGTAAAATTATTTTACTGAAGGCTACTCTAAAGCAGAATAAGGGCTTTATCAAAACTGCCTTTATCTTCAGTAAGCCTGTGAAATGTTTAATTTAATGTTTTTTAATCATAGACCTCAACTTCTATCCTAGAGAATTTGTTTTTCTTGTACTGTTTTTAAGCTGGCTAAATAGGAAGAACTGGAATTATGTAGACTTTGTTTACCAGAAAAACTGGCTTTGCAATGCATAGGACAAGTGTCAATAAAAGAAGAAATGGACTAGGTTGGCAACCGTTATTAGACAAGGACACTGAGTTTGCTGCATAGGAAATTACCATAGATAACTGGGTCTGTGGCTTGATGAGAATGAGGGTCACAAATAAACTGCTTCTGGACATAATTTTGTTTTTGTCAGAAATTCATTTTTAAAAATTAATAAGTGGAGCAAAATGGTGGTACACATGATGCCATTTTTCTTCAAGAAGGTAACACAGCATTCAAAATAATAATAATATTACTGCTAATAATAATTTACACATCCAAATAAGTAGATGGTAGTTTAAAAGGGGACACTTTAAAAATACCAGGTTCTTTCTTTTAAATATTTTATTATTTATGCTATTACAGTGGTCCCAATTATTCCCCCTTTGCTTCCTCCTCCCAGGTTGCTCTCCCACGCCCACAGTCAATCCCCACACCACTGTCCATGTCCATAGATGATGCATATATGTTCTTTGACTAATCCTTTCACCTTTGTTCACCGAGTCCTCGCCTCCCATATCCACTCTTATAACTAACAGTCTGTTCCATGTTTCTATGCCTTTGATTTTATTTTGCTCATTAGTTTATTTTGTTCATGAGATTCCACTTAGAGTGTGATCATATGGTATTTGTCTTTCATTGAATGGTTTATTTCACTTAGCATAGTCTCCAGTGTCATTCACGCTGTCACAAAAGGTAAGAATTCTTTCTCTTTTACTGCCGCATAGTATTCCATTGTGTAAATGTACCAGTGCTTTTTATCCGCTCATTTACTGATGGGCACTTAGGCTATTTCCAAATCTTGGCAGTTGTGAATAATGGTGCTGCAAACATAAAGGTGCATATATTCTTTTGAATTGGTGTTTCAGGATTCTTAGTATATATCCCCAGAAGTAGGATCACTGGATCAAAAGGCAGTCCCATTTTTAATTTTCGAGGGAAATGCCATGTTTTTCAGAGTGGTTACACCATTTCCACCAACACTGAAGATACCCGATTCTGAGACTTTATTGTAATTTTTGTATTTTTTCACATTTCAGGAAAAGATAAAGATTAATGAAACTTTTAGCACTGATCTATGAATATTAAGTTTACTGTTTTCCATATGTATTGCCACTCATGGTATTAATTCCATCTTCATGTAGTATTGAATAATTTTCCCTGGTTGACTTAAAGGTATAACTCAGGTTTATTTTTAAAAGCACTCAATAATATTATGTTGAATTTTGCACTATAATTTATGTATTTAGTTCATAATCTGTCCAGTTTTTTATGATTATGTAATAACCGTGTAGAGAAATGGGGGACTATTGTACATGTAGAGATAAATATCTCAATGTTTAAAATGCTTGCTTTTGGGCTTTTAATAACACTAAGAAGGGATATTGATATACTTCTTGGAGTCACCTCATCCAAAAAGCATCATTGTTATTTGATGTTTTTAGGAAAAAAGATTTGAGGTCATTGCTATTCATGTTACTCATTATTCAATTGTCTTTGAAATGTTTTCTATACATCAAAAGTGTGGGATCAAAGATCAAGAACAAAAAACTTCAATCTTTCATTATATTATTAGAAACTTGAAGGAATACACATGTATATACATATTTTTATATCATGTTTTTCAGTCAAGGATAAGAACTTATGAAAATAAAATATATCTTTATTTTATGCTCTCATTAAATGCAAATTCACCTTTAATCATGTCTTATATTCAATATCCCACCAGTTACATAATATGCATTCTCACTCACTAATTTTCAGTGTACGATGGAAGGAGATTTCCTTTCTCTGAGAACAGAAGTAATGCATGATATAAACTTAAATATCTATAAGAAACTATGCTTATCTTGCACAGTGGTATAGTCCCAGCATGAGCACATTTTTTAGCACCTGTGTCAGGACAGTCTGCGAGTTTGTCCATTTTCACTTAATAGTTGTTTTCCCCACAAAATATCCAACATTAAAGATTTTCCATGACTATTATTGCTTCACATAAAAGTTTGTCTCAGTGTAAGATAAAATTCAATTTTGACTTTTAGTGCATAACAGAAACTGTTTTCTGAGAGCTAAGGTGCTTTTTATTTATAAACAAGGATGTATTGAATGGGAAATAAAGGATACTTGTGTGTATTGCTCAGAACAGAACCTTAAAAAATACAGGTGCTCCTTTAAAAAAAGGTGCAAATAGGAAGTACATTATTAATGATAAAGTGTGATATGGATGGGGATGGGATAATGACATACCCAGAATGCTATGGGAAAAATAGCTAAAATTTGAATATGTTCAAAAATGTTGTGAGCCTCTGGTTTGAAGTTTTGAACCCCCTAGCTGTGACAGCAGATTTTGAAAGCGCTTTGGAAAGCCTGAAGATGTCTTAAAATGACAGATAGTGAAACTGAGGCCCATAAAAAAAGAGTGACTTAACAAAGTCCGCCTCCTCACTCTCCCCTCTGACAGTTGTTGATCTGTTAAAGGGTCCATGTTTAAGGGGGATCAAGATGGCAGAGGAGTAAATGGAACCTACACTAACCTCCTCCCAGGATCTGTCTGGAATTACAATTAAACTGTAGAGAAATCATCTGGAATAAACAACTGAACAATAGTGGGAGAGAAGCCTTATAATCACAGTCAGACAGAAGAAACAACTTTGCCACAATCTGACTGGCATGGAGTGCAAAGGAAACATGAGAGGGCAGACCCGGCTTCCATGGGCAGCAGGTGAAGTGCTGGAGGAATATTTCAGCAGCTAGGGGTTTCCCTGAGAAGTTTGGGGTCCAAACTCCAAGCTGGACTTCCCAGCCTCTAGCACCAGAGCATGAAATGAAACCAGATAACATCCAATTGTGAAAAGCGGCATGATTTCTGCCAGAGACAGATGGATGGAGTCACAGAGAGCCTTTTAAAGGGCCAACACATAAAATTTCATTTGCAGTCACTTGCCCTGGGATCTGGCAAAGGGGGTACAGTGTGAACTAGAGATGCTTGAGGAGAACCTGGGGATGGTGGCTTTGTGGGGAGAGAATTGAGGGAACACCATGAGGATCATGGTGCCAAGTGATTCCCCATACTGTAGGAGCCATCTTGCTCAGGTACACTAATCTCCTCCAAGTGGCATCAGACTGAGGAGAGGCAATAATCCCACCTGCAGAAATTACTCTACCTTATTCCCTGATGCTCAAGCCTAACTGCTGATTACAGAGTGACTGGATTAACAACTGAATGAGTCAGCCATAGACTGTGGACCCCTGGTATTCTCAAACAGGCTGCCTAAAGCCAGACTGGGAAAACATCAGACATCACCAGAGGCAGATCTAGAAAGAAAAAAACAATGGTAAATACTAGATGCTACTGGCAAATTCTACCATGGTTTTCTTTGTGTTTTGTGATATTTTCTCTCCTGCACAGCTTTTTAACATTAATTTCTTGTCGTTCAAGTTTGTGCATATTAAATCACTGGGTTTTATATTAAAGTTTATTTCAAATCTCATATTTTGTTCCTCCCTGCTCTTACCCATTTTACCTTCTTTCTTTTTTCTTTTATTTTAAATTTTGTTTTAAATTTTGCTTCCTACAACTTCTTACCATTCTGCACTCTTACTATCTCTCCTTCTTCCAGCCTTTCAAAACCATTTTTCTTGTCATTGGTCAACTCACATTTCCCCCCCCCTCCTTCTTTAAATACCCTTGTTCTTTCTCCACCTTTGCTGGTTAGTTGTGGATAGAGTGGTTGTTGCATATCTTCAATTCTATCTCTAGATCATCACTATTTTGATATTTCAAATCTAAAATTTTACCATTCCATTACTGCATTCTACAATCCTCTTACCCTTTATTTTTATGTCTCAAATTTTTATTTTCCTTGTCTTCGCCTGGTTTTCATTCCTCACTCTTAGAATTCTTCCTCCTTCTATCATCTCAAAATAATTTCCCTTTCCTCTAGACACCTTTTAAGCTTTTATTTCTTCTTTCCCTCTTGTTCCTATCCAACCTATATTAATCTTAGTTGGATCTTTTTCTCCAATTCAGTTCCTATTTTTACTTAGTTAGCGTTTTTTCTTTTTCTTTCTCTCTCTCACTATATATTTTTTAAATTTTTGTTTAAACCTAATGCTATGCAATTTCCTTTTCTTGCTCCATTCTACATTGTTCATTCCTTTTTTTATTTATGATGTAAATTTTATTTTTTTCTCTTTGCCTTGCTCCAATTCCCTACTCTTATTGTTCTCCCTATACCCTCTCAAAATCATGTTTCTTTCAGTTAGCCATATCATATTCATTTCTCCTTTCTTGTAATAATTTTAATGTTTTTACACCCTTATTAATACTGGATATTTACTGTTGATAATGTGATTGTGAGTGGGGGTTATTTTTGCAGGTGGGGGTTTGTCTCCTGGGTTGTGTGGTTTTGTTCTGGAAGCACCTGTACAAGAGCACATAAGAAGTGGTGGGTGGAGAGAATCTCAGTCATCCAGCCAGAAGGAAGGATCCACTAAATAATGACCCAACAACAATTAAAACACAGAATTACAACCATAGAGCCAACATAAAGAGCATAGAGGGCATCCCAAGAGCGTCAAGTTCATAAGATCAGAGACTGCACCACTGAGTTCCACAAGTCTCCTACCATAGAAGATCACACCACAAAGAGAGGGAGTCAAAGCAGATCAACCTAAAAAACAGAAACAAACAAGAAGAGTGCCTAAAATGAGGAGACAAAGAAACAACCTTCAATCAAAAGGAAAGAAGGAATCCCCTGAAACAGTGCTAAATGAAATACAAGTAAACTATTAAACACTGAGTTCAAAAAAAATGGTTATAAGGAAGCTCAATGAATTCAGTGAGAACTACAAAGAACTCTAGGGAAGCTACAAGGAACTTACTGTGAAATACATCAGCATGAAAAAGAACATAGAAACTATTAATAAGAACCATGAGGAAATGAAGAATGCAATATCTGAATTGAACAACATAGTAGGAGTTAAAAGAAGGCTAAATGAAGCAAAGGATCAAATCAGTAGGCTGGAGGACAAGGAAGCAAAAAATTTCCAGACAAGGAAAGAAAAACACAAAAAAGACCCATAAAGAATGAAGGAGGTTTAAGGGAGCTGCAGGACAACATGAAATGTAATAATATCCATATCAGAGGAATACCAGAAGGAGAAGAGGAGGAGCAAGGCAGAAAACCTTTTGAAAAAGTAATGAAAAGGAAACTTCCCTAACTTGATGAAAGAAAATGTCACACAAGTACAGGAAGCACAGATGGTTCCAATTAAGATTAATCCAAAGAGGCCCACTCCAAGACACACCATAACAAAAATGGCAAAATTTAAAGACAAAGAGAGAATATTAAAGGCAGCAAGGGAGAAATAGCTAGTAACATACAAGGGAGCCCTGGTAAGGCTACTCAACAGAAACACTGTAAGCCAGAAGGGAATGACAAGAATTATACCAAGTAAAGAAAAGCAAAGGCCAGCAACCAAGACTACTTTACCCAGCAAGACTCTCATTTAAAATGGAAAGCAAAATAAGGAGCTTCCCAGACAAAAAAGAGAAAACACACACACACACCACATCTCCAACAAACCAGCTTTGTAAGTGATGCCAAAGGGACTACCTTAAGAAAATGAAGAAAAACAGAGAAAGAGAGAGGAACAGAAGTAGAAAGAGTAAAAATGGCAAGGAATAACCTTAAATGTAAATGGATTAAATGCTTCAATCCAAAGACATAGCGTAACTGATTTGATAAGAAAACATGACCTTCACCAATGCTGTCTCTAAGAGATCTACCTCAGAACAAAAGATCAACACAGACTGAAAGAAAGGGATGGAAAAAAAAAGTATTCCAAGCAAATGATATAAAAAAATCTGGAATAGCAATACTTATATCAGACAGAATAGATTTCAAAACAAATGCCATTAAAAAGAGACAAAAGAGGACACTATATAATATTTAAGGGGAAAATCCATCAAGAAGATTTAACCCTGGTAAATATATATGCACCCAACATAGAAGCACCAGAATTTATAAGGAAAATTTTGGAGGGCTTAAAGAAAGATATTTCTTTACATACTCATAGGAGGAGATTTTGACACCCTGCTCTCAAGAAAGGATAAATCTTCCAAGCAAAGAATCAACAAGGGTATAGTGGCATTGAACGATACTCCAGATCAAATGGAATTAATTGATATATATGCAGAACCTTGTACCCCAAAGAAGCAAAATATACATCTTTTCAAAGGCACAGGAAACATTTTCAAAGATAGACCACATGGTAGGACACAAAACAAGCCCCAATAACTCAAGAAAATTGAAGTCACACCAAGCATTTTCTCAGATCACAATAACATGAAACTAGAAACCAACATCAAGGAAAAAATTTCAAAAACATTCAAATTCATAGAGACTGAATAACATGCTATCAAATAATAAATAGGTTAACCATGAAATCAAGGGAGATATCAAAAAGTTTCTGGAAACAGATTAAAATGAACACACAATAGTCCAAAAACTATGAGACTCAGCAAAGGCAGTCCTGAGAGAGAAGTTCATAACAATACATGCCTACCTAAAAAAAGAGAGAAAATTTTCAAATAACAACCTAACACTACTACAATAACTAGATGAACAACAATAAACAAAGCCCAAAGTTTCTGTGGGGAGCACTATGCAGGGTGCTCCTGGATCTGAGGGTTACTGTCCAGAGTCAGCTGAGGAGAGAGGGGGGCTCTGAATCCTGCAGAGCCCATCCCGAGGTTGTCATGGATGGGGGAATAAACACAAGTCATTGCAAACACTTCTCTGACAGGAGAGGGGACATGGCTCTTCCCTCTCGTGAGGAAGGCCCAGATCCCTAGTGTCCAAAGGCTTTTACTGAGAACAATATGTGCAGGGGTTATACAACAAAGCTCATCAATCAAAGTCAAAAAGCTATGGTTATAGAAAACAAATAGAGATCATAGGTAACAATTGGAGGAACACAAGAGATCTGCTTCAGGTCAGCGTCTATGAATAATGTAAATCTCCTTCCTGGTATGAGTCTGCTATCACAGCTTTTGAGGGAAGAATAAAGTATGCTTCAAGGAACTTACTTCTGGGCCTGATTTCCTGCTGAGAACTGCCCAATCCAGTTTAGGGCTCTACCTGACTTTAGTATTGTTTCAAGCCTGAGCCAGGAGGGCGGGGCAGAGCCACCAAGAGATAAGGAGACTTCTTTCAGATAGAATAAGGACTCCAGCCATGTCCAAGCCAAGTTGAGGGGTGCAGGCTTTTTGCCCTTTCTCCATGTTCCCCAAGTCCTTGTCTGCTGCTCATAACAGCTGTGTCTGGCTTAGTTGTCCCTCCTCATGAGGAATCTTGCCCGTCTTTTACTAACCAACCATCACAGGGCCAAGCAGGGTGATATGAAGGAGGCAGGGACTGCGCTCCTAACAGGGGGACAGGTTTTGTCTCTTCAGTGGCCTTTTTCCCCCAAGGCCTCCTTGATTAGCTCCAACCTTGGGACCCTCTTGCTTGTCAGTGAGGCTATGGTCCATGAAACCAGATGGGACCTTTCTCAACACAGAATGAGTAAGAAAGGAAATAATCAAAATCAGAACACAATTAAGTGACATAGAGATTAAAAGAAGAAAACAAAGAGTGAATAAACCCAGGAGTGGGTTCTTTGAAAAGATAAACAAAATTGACAAGCTTTTAACCAGGCTAATCAAGAGAAAAAGAGAGAGGACCCAAATAAATAAAATCATAAATGAAAGAGGAGGAATTACAACTGATACCAAAGAAATACAAAGGATTGTAAGAAATTAGTATGAATGAATAAATATCAGCCAAGAAATTTGTTTTCTTTCAACCTGTGTGAATTAGACAAATTTCTAGAAACATATAATATTCCAATGTTGAATCAAGAAGCAGATAGCCTGAATAGACCTATAAAAATTAGTGAAATTGATGAAGTAATTAAAACACACCTGATAAACAAAAGCCTTGGACCAGATGGTTTCAGAGGCAAATTTTTCCAAACAGTTAAGGAAGTGCTAACTCCTATTCTTCTCAAACTATTCCAAAAAGTTCAGGAAGAAGGAAGACTCCTAAATTATTTTATGAGGCCAGCATCATACTAATTCCAAAAACAAGTAAAGAAAAACTAAGAAAGAAAATTACAGGCCAATATCACTGATGATCATTGATGCTAAAATCCTCATCAAAATATTGGCACACTGCATCCATCAATGCATTAAAAAGATTATACAGCATGACCAAGTGGATTCATCCCAAGGTTCAAGGATAATACACTATTCATGAATCAATAGATATAATATACCATATAAACAAGATGAAAGACAAAAATCACATGATGATATCAATAGATGCTGAAAAGAATTTGATAAATTACAGCACCCATTTATAATAAAAGCTCTCAGCAGAGTGGTAGTAGAGGGAGCATACCTCATCATAATAAAGGCCATATATGAGAAACCTACAGCCAATATCATATTCAACGGGCAAGAACTAAAAGTTTTCCCACTAAAGATCAGGAACAAGACAAGAATATAGCTTTTACCACTTTTATTCAATATTGAAAGTTCTAATCACAGTGATCAGGCAAGAAAAAATAAAGACATCTAAATTGGAAAAGAGGAAGTAAAACTGCTATTATTTGCAGACAACACGATAGTGTACATGGAAAACCCTATAGGCTCCACCAAAAACTTTCTCACCTGATAAGTGAATTTGGCAAAATAGGAGAATACAAAGTCAGTATTCAGAAATTAAAGGCATTTTTGTACACCAGCAATGAAGAAACAGAAACTTGGGGGGGGGGGGCGGAAATCCCATTTACTATAAGAACAAGAAAAATACAGTACCTAGGAATAAACTTAACCAAGGAGGTAAAAGACCAGTACTCAGAAACCTACAGAACACTGGAGAAAAAAATTAAAGAACATACAAACAAATGGAAGCATATGGTGTTCGCATATTGGAAGAATCATCATTAAAATATCCATACTAACCAAATCAATCTACAGATTCAACATAGTACCTATTAAAATACTAATGATATATTTCACATATTTATAATAAATATTTAAAAAATTTACATGGGAATTAAAATGACCCTAAATTGTCTCAGCAATCTTGAGAAATAAAAACAAAGTAGGAAGGATCATAATACCTGACATCAAACTATATTACAAGGCGACTATAATCAAAACAGTTTAGTACTAGCATAAGAACAGACACATAGATCAATGGAAGAGAATAGAGAGCCCAGAAATGAAACCATGTCTCTATGGTCAATTAATATTTGACCAAAGGGGCAGGAGCATAAAATGGAGTAAAGACAACCTCTTCAACAAATGGTGTTAAGAGATCTGGACAGGTACATTAAAAAAAAAAATGAAACTCAAACATCAACTTACACAATACACAAAAATAAACTCATGATAGATAAAAACCTTAAGTATAAATCATGACACCATAACATCCTATATGGGAACATAGGCAATAAACTTTCAGATATCCCACATAACAATATTTTCTCCAATACATCCTCTAGGACAAAGTATATAAACAAAAGAAGAAACAAACAGGACTACATCAAATTCAAAAGTTTCTGCATGGTTAAAGAAATCATTATCAAAATGAAAAGGGAGCCAACCATATGGGAAAACATATTTGCTAATGATACTTCAGACAACAGTTTGATCTTCAATATAATAAAGAACTTATATGACTCAACACACCAGGAAGACAATTCAATTAAAAAATGAACAATGGACCTGAAAAGACACTCTTCCAATGAGGATATACAGAGAGCCCAGAAACATATGAAAGGGTGCTCATCACTAGCCATTGGAGAGATGCAAACTAATACCATATGAGATACCACTTCACAAAAGTCAGGATGGCCATCATTAACAAGTCAGCAGACAAGTGCTGATGAAGATGTGGCGAAAAGGGAATGCTAGTGCACTGTTGCTGGGAATGCAGGCTGGTGTAGCCACTGTGAAAAACAGTATGGAATTTTTCCAAAAACTAAAAATGGAACTGCCTTTTGGTCCAGCAATTCCACTGCTGGGATTATACCCCAAGAATCCTGAAACACCAATTCAAAAGAACCTATGCACCCCCATGTTCATAAAATTGCTATTTAGTAGATGAGTGGATCAAAAAATTGTTTCCAGCCGGTGCTGGAAACAACCTAAGTGCCCATTGACAAATGAGTGGATCAGTAACTGAATGGATCTAAATGAGTATTCCATTTACACAATGGGACGCTATGTAGCAGAAAGAAAGAATGAACTCCTACATTTCCAGACAGCATGGATGTAGCCAGAAAGTATTATGGTAAGTTAAATAAGCCAGGTAACGAAAGACTAATACAATGTGATCTCACTTTCAATAGGATCCTAATGAACAAAACAAACAAATGAGCAAAATAGAATCAAAGACATGGAAACAAGTGACAAATTGACAGGGACAAGATGGGAGTGGTGACAGGGAAAAGGGAAGAAAGAAGGGGAAGGGTATAGTTAAAGAACAAATATAAATGACTCATGGACATGGACTACAGGCTAGGGGCTGACTGTGGGAGCAGGGTTGGGCAGGGCAGGGAGGAGCAACAAGGAAAAACTGGGACAACTATAATAAAAAAAAAACAATTTAAAAAATGTGAAAATTCAAAGACCACATAAACCAGATGAAATCTGTGGTGTGGCTGAGTGTTTGGGCTTTTTGTCCACATAACACCACGGAGACCATAGAACAGATATCCGTGAACAGTGGGAATCAGTGCATCCTTCTCCAAACCCAGAAGGACTGAGCTATACTACAGTGGATGGTAGAACCCCATCATTCAAAGGCCAAGAGCAAGAGGCCTTATCCCAAGGGAGACTGGTGATGTCAGGGTAGAATTAAGGCAATAAATCTGCTCATAGACTACTCCTATAAATTATATCTTCTTTTTTATTAAATTTATTTGTTTGCTCATTGTAGACTAATCTAGTTATTTCTAGACTATAACTTACCTCCCAAGTGGAGCAACAGAATATTCTAGCTGCACCAGTGAAGTGTGAAGAGTTTCCACCAGGTTAGTGCTCTGAACTGTTCATTGGCAAGTTAGTATATCCATTTCAGATCTTAAGCTGGGAAGAAAGCTGATATCCATAGCTTGTAGGCAAAAGTGTAGCATATATTTTTCTCATGAAATATTAGGGCAATGAGAACATCAAAGCACTTATTTTCTGGCAAACACAGTTTTCCTCAAGCAAGATGGGTACCTTATGAAACATGCCTGTGCTTGATTGTTTCAACCAGGACAGTGCATATTCTTTCCACAGATGTTTTCATAACTGCTTGTAGTGTTATTTTCGTCTTTCTACAAAATGTTATGCAAAAATCAATGCTAAGTAATACCAAGGAGAATACACATACACACACACACACACACACACTCACACCCATATACATAAACACACAAAATCTGTGAAGAAACCAAAAATGCAGTAACATATAATACACTACCTCAACAAACTTGTCCTGCATTTTACTGAGTAGTTGGCTCCACTATCCCTCATCTCCCTTCAGCAATGGGTTTAGGATTACTAAAGCCAAGTTTTAGAAGCCATTATTTTAGGTTTTAGTTTGGTGGGAAGACACTATGATATTTATGAAATAGGTAGATATTTAAGTAAAACAAAGTCTGCCCAGCCAACATTTTGTTGGCTGTTCACCTATCTGCCCCCACCCTGTCTCTCAGGATACTAACTGTCTTAGCCTGGCTTCTCTTAAGAAATTAGAATCTGAGACAAGCTTATATACAAATAAGCTTGTTTTGGAAAGTTATCTCAAGAAATAAAAAATGATGGACTTGGAGTAATTAAACAAGAAGAGACTAAACACCAGTATAATAGTACCTTTTTAAAGGTCTACCTCTGTGGACAACTGTGTACCATCTTGTCAATAATTTTTAAAGACCAAAAAGAAGATAGTCCAAATGGCATGTGTGAAAGGCTGAGGGGAGTATTTCAACACCAATTCTTATCTCTCACTATGCATAAAAGAAAGATCCCTCCCAGTTCCTTTGAACCACTCCTTATTTTGTGCCTATGAAAGTTAGGGTAAGTTTGCAGAGGTGTCCCAAACTGCTGGATCAGAAAAGCACAGAAGCAGAAAGCCAGTTACATGGAGCAGCTGAAGTAGATGCAGGCTTGTTGTGGTTGTAAAAGGTAAACACTAACATTACACTTGCATTAAAATTACCAAGCATCTTCTCTGACCTCAATGCCATGAAACTAGAAATCAGTTACAAGAAGGACACTGAAAAATGCACAAACATGGAAGCTAATTAAATTGTTAATAAACAATGAATGGGCCAACAATGAAATCAAGTAAAAAAATCACAAAATACCATGAAACAAATAAATAATAAATTTACAAAAAAGTCATTTGTCATTTGTAAGTCACAGATATATGCTCCCACATTTTCTCGTATTAAATTTATTTTTAAGTCTTTCATGACTTAAGAAATCTAGTTTCATTTTACTGTTTATAATGAGCTAGTATCATCAATACCATCTTATATAAAAATCTCCTGTTTCTATCATGTCACCAACATAACATATTATGTTGCCATATATCCATGTTTTCTCTCTGAGCTTTATTCACTTGTAATGTTCTAAGGCCATATCAGTTTTTACTTCTAAGATTTTGTAAAATGTCTTAAAAAATGAAAATGAGAACACAACAGTCCAAAATGTGGGACACAGGGAAAGTAATCCAAAGAGGGAAATTTATAGCATTCCAGGCCTATCTCAAAAAAAAAAAAAAAAGAAGAAAGAAAGAAAGAAAAAAGAAAAAAAAGAAAAAGCTGAAGTACCCAATCTACACCTAAAGATACGTGAAAGAGGACAGAATCAAGATGGCAGAGGAGTGAGTGGAAGTTACACTGACCTTCTCCCAGGACCAACCTGGAGTTACAACTAAATTGTGGAGAAATCACTTAGAACAAACAACTGGACAATAGCAAGAGAGGAGCCTTTTAAACTGGGACAGACAAAAGAATTAGCTTTAGCACAACCTAACTGTTAAGGCGTGTGGTAGAGACTTAAGAAGCCAGGCGGGGTGCCCATGGGCAGTAGCACCAGAAGGATATTGAAAGGGCCAGTTAGATACCCCTGAGAAGAGTGGGACCTAAATCAAAAGCGGGGATCTCTAGCTTACAGCACCAGAACCCAAAAAGTACACAGGGAACAGCCAGGTGTGAAAAGCAGCAGGGTTGCTCTCTGCCAGAGACAGGCATTTGGAGCCATTTAAAGGGCCAATGCATGAATTTATATTTGCAGCCACTTACCCTGGTCTCTGGCAAAGGCAGAGACAGAGCAGGCTAGAGATACCTGAGGAGAGACTAGGGAAGGAGGCTTTGGGAGAGAATGGAGAGAGTAGCCAGAGGGATCTCTGTGCTGACTCATCACCCATGCAGTAGCAGCCATCTTGCTCAGGCAGAGACCACTCCTCCTGAGCTGCAGCGGCGTCAGAAGACCCAATAGCCCTGCCCCCAGTTTGGATTCCATCCCACCCTGTGCAGTCTAAACTGCCTGATGAGTGCAGAGTGACTAGATTAACAGCTGAAGGAGACAGCCACAAACAGTAGATTACTGGAAGTCTCGAATAGACTGCCTAAATTCAGACAAGGACATCTGAAATCATTAGAGGCAGACTCAGAAAATAAAAACAGCAATCTCCTTCCATAGAAGTTCACACCACAAAGTCAGGAAATCAACACAGATCAACTTAAGAAGCAGAGGCAAAAAAGAAGAGTCTCACAAATAATGGGAAGACAAAGAAATACCCACCACTCAAAGGGAAAGGAGGAATCCCCAGAAAGAGATATAAATAAAACAGAGACAAGTGAACTATCAGACATTGAGTTCCAAACAATGGTTCTAAGGAAGCTCAACAAGCTCAGTGAGCTCAAAGAGAATTACAAAAAACTGCCGGGAAACTATGAGGAACTTACTGCAAACTATATCAGCATGAAAAAGGACATCGAAACTTTCAATAAGAGACAAGAGGAAATGAAGAATACAATTTCTGAATTGAATAACACAGTAGAATGAATAAAAAGCAGGCTAGATAAAGCAGAGGATTGAATCAGCAAGCTGGAGGATAAAGTAGAAAAAGCTCCCAGAAAGAGAAAGAAAATGAAAAAAGACTCAAAAAGAATGAAGAAGTATTGAGGGGAAGGCAAGAGAACCTGAAATGTAATACTCTCCATATAATATGGATACCAAAAGAAGAGGAGGAAGGGATAGAGAACCTGTTCGAAAAAGTAATGGTGGAGAACTTCCCTAATTGGAGGAGAGAAAAAGTCACACAAGTCCAGAAAACACAGAGGGTCCAACTCAAGGGGAACCCAATGAGGCCCACTCCAAGATACCTCATCATTAAAATGACAAATATCAAAGACAACAGAGAATCCTAAAGGAAGCAAGGGATAAAGAGGTAGTAACATACAAGGGAGCCACAATACAGGTAGCAGCTGACTTCTCAACAGAAACACTGCAAGCTAGGAGAGAATGGCAAGAAATAATCCAAGTAATGAAAACCTAGGGCCTGCAACCAAGCTCTACCCAGCAAAGCTCTAAATTAAAAAGGAATGCGAAATAAGGAGACTCCCAGACAAAAGAAGGCTATAAGAATACCCCTCCACTAAACCAGCACTGCAAAATATGCTAAAGAGATTGCTTTAAGATGAAGAAAAAGAGTTTATTAATACCCAGTTCCTTTTCACAGTCACCAATACTTGATATTACCAATATTTTTAATACTTATCAATCTGATTGTGACAATGATGTGTTATTTTAATTGTTCCTTTAGCATTTGTTGAAACTAAACCTGTTTTTGTATATTTCTTGCTTATTTCTATTATTTTTAAAAAGCTTTAAATGACTTTTTGGTATCCTTTATCCATTTTTTGATTAAATGTTTGTAGAATTTTTTCCCTGAAAAAAAAAAAAAAAACAAAGAACAAAACAAACCATTAACCATTTTTTAGATGGGCTGCAAATACTTTCCTGTTCTATTACTTGCCCTTTACTTTATATAAATATATATATATATATATATTATTATATAGTCTTAAATGTTTAATATAGTCATATTGTCAATATTTTACTTTATAGTTTCTGGGTTTGAATTTTTACTTCAGAGTAAGAAAAATATTTGTTTGTATATTCTCCTAAAACTCATTAGGTTCTACATATTAATTTTTAACTCACCTGAATATTTGTCATATAATGTGTGAAATAGGGCTCTATATTTGTTTTATTTCAAGTAATAATGGCCCATGCACCTTCTGTACTGAATAAACCTTATTTTCCCCATTGATTTGAAATACCAACTTAATCATACATTACATTGTTAGACAGACATATACGTTTGTCTCTTGAAGGCTCATTATATTTCATTGATCTACTTGATCATTTCTGTGCTAGTGTTTTGTTGTTTTAATTCCTGAGACTTTATAATGGCTTTAAATTTTTTAATATTTTATAATTGACTTTGACATTTAAAAATAAATAAAATCAGTTACAGAAAGAAATTGGAGAGAGAGAGAGAGAGAGAGAGAGAGAAAGAGAGAGAGAGAGAGAGAGATAGAACTCCGACCTTTTGCGACAACATGGATGGAACTGGAGAATATTAAGCTAAGTGAAATAAGCCAGTTAATGAAAGACAAATACCATATGATCTCACCTGTAAGTGGAATTTATGAAACAAAATAAACCACAGGCATGGACACATGGAGCAGACTGAAAGTGACCAGAGGGGATAGGGAAAGAGGACAATGGTGGAAAGAAGGGGAAGGGACTAGACAGCGAACATGGATGAATGACCCATGGTCATGAACAACAGAGTGGGAATTGACTGTGGGAATGGAGGTAGGGTGGGATGGGTAGACAGGATAAAGGGGAAAAATTTAGACAATTGTAATAGAATAAACATGATTTATAAATTTAAAAAATAAACATAAAAAAGGAGAAAAAAATAAACTTGAAAGAAACAAAACCAAACAAACAAATAGAGCAAAGCCCAAAGTAAGTACAAAGAAGGAAATAAAGATCAGAACAGAAATAAATGAAATAGGGTCTTTAAAAAAAATGATACAAAAGAAAAATGTATATAAGAGCTTGTTCTTTGAAAAGATAAACAAGATTGACAAACTGTTAACCACATTCATCAAGAAAAATTGAGAGAGGGCCCAAATAAATAAAATCAGAAATGAAAGAGGAGAAATAACTACTGGCACCAAAGAAATAGAAAGGATTGTAAGAAAATATTCTGATGAACTACATGTCAACAAATTGTACAACCTGGATGGATTGGATAAATTCCTAGAAACATACAATCTCCCAAAACTAAATCAGGAAAAAATTAGAGACTCTGAAGAGACCCATAACACCTAGTGAAATTGAAGCAGTGACCAAAAAGCTCTGAACAAAGAAAGGCCTGGACTGGAGGGCTTCACAGGTTAATTTTACCAAACATCCTAAAAGGAAATAACACCTCTCCTTTTCAAACTATTTGAAAAAATTCAAAAAGAGTGAAAACTCTTCAGCTCATTTTATAAAGTCAGCATTATCCTAATTCCAAAACCAGATAAAGATACTACAAAGAAAGAAAATTATAGGCCAATATCCCTGATGAACATAGATGCTAAAATCCTCAACAAATATTAGCAAATCAAATATGACAATACCTCAAAAGATCATACACCATGATGAAGTGGGATTTATTCTGGAAATGTAAGTTTGGTACAACATTCACAAGTCAATAAATGTGATTCACCACATTAAAAAAATGAAGGATAAAAACCATATGATTTGATCAACAGATGCGGAAAAAGCACTTGATAAAATCCAGAGTTCATTTATGATAAAAACTCTCAGCAAAGGGGGAATAGAGAGAACATACCTAAACATAGTAAAAGCCATATATGAAAACCCACTGCCAGCATCATACTCAAGGGCAAAAACTACAAGTATTTCCCTTAAGATCAGAAACAAGACAAGAATGTAATTCCCACCTCTCTGATTCAACGTGGTACTGAAAATCCTAGCCAGAGCGATCAGACAAGAAGAAGAAAAAGGCATCCAAATTGAAAAGGAAGACATAAACCATCTTTATTTTCAGATGATTGATATTGTATATAGAGAACCCCAAAGATTCTACCAAGAAACTACTAGAACTGATAAATAAATTCAGCAAAGTAGCAGGATACAAAATTAATACCAGAAAGCAGTTGCATTTTTATATGCCAATAGTGAACTAACAGAAAGGGAAATTAAGAAAACAATTGCACTCATAATCACTTCAAAAAGAATAAAATACCTAGGAATAAATCTAACTAAGGATGGAAAAGACCTTTACTTGACAAATTATAAGACACTGAATAGAGAAATTGAAAAATATACAAATAAGTGGAAGTGCACACTATGTTCATGGATAGGAAGAATTAACATAATTTAAATGTCCATACAACCCACAGCAATCTATAGATTCAACACAATTCCTATTAAGATCAAATATTAGATTTTACAAAAATAGAACAAATATTTCAAAAATTTATATGGAACCACAAAAAGCCCCACATGGCAACAGTGATCCTGGGGAAAAAATGAACAAAGTTAGAGGAAACAGGCTACCTGATATCAAAACTATACTATATAAAGCCGTAATAATCAAAACAGCATGGTACTGGCATAAAAGCAGACAGGGAGATCAATGGAACAGAATAGAGGTCCCAGAAATAAACCTATGTTTTTATAGTCAATTAATATTCAATAATGGAAGCAAGCACATACAATGGACATCTGATAAGGGGTAAATGTCCAAAATTTATAAAGAGCTTTTATAGTCAACACTGAAAAGCAAACAACACAATTAAAAAATTAGCTACAAACCTGATTGGATACTTTCCCAAAGGAGACATGCAGAGAGCTAGTAGACATATGAAAAGATGCTCAACGTCTCTATTCATCAGACAACTGCATATTAAAACCACAATGAGATATCACTTTATACCTGCCAGAATGGCTATCATCAATAAAGCAACAAACAACAAGCGCTGGAGAGGATGTGAAGAATAAAGAACTTTTTTGCACTGTTGGTGAGAATGCAGATTGGTGCAACCATTGTGGAAAGGAGTATGGAAGGAGATACCTCAAAACATTAAAAATAGATTTGCCTTCTGACCCAGCAACTACACTTATGGGAATATACGTGAAACACTAATTCGAAAGAACATAGGCACCCCTATGTTCATTGCAGAATTATTTATGATCACCAAGATATGGATACAGCCCAAGTGTCCATTAGTAGATGAGTGGATAAAACAACTAGGGGACAGTTACACAATAGAATACTACTCGCCATTAAAAAAATAAAAAGACAGGAAAAGAAAATGTTACCCTTTGTGACAGTGTGGATGAACCTGGAGAACATTATGCTAACTGAAATGTTAGTCAAAGAAAGACAAATATCATGTGATTTCCATCATATGTGTAATCTAATGGACAAATTGAACTAACAAGCAAAATAGAGACAGATTTATATAGAGAGGGCAAGATGACAGCTATGGGGGCTTGAGATGGTAGAGTGATTGAGCAAAAAGGATAAAGGACCCATGGATATGGAAAATTAGTGGTGATTGCAGTGTAGGGGGAGGACAGTGGAATAAAGTGGGGAAATGGTAATGGAAAAAAAAAAACTATGTTTTTCCATGAAACAAAATGAATAGAATAGAATAGAAATGTCTATAGAATAGACTTAATTCAAATTCTTGTTCTCAGTAACACTAGAATGTATTATTTTAACACAAGACTATATAAAGATTACTGGAGAATGACTAATATAAAATATAAAATAAGTACTCTTCAATGTGATATGAATTTATATTGATATATCGAGGATTATTTTGAGTGACAAATCTTAACACATGCAGTGATTTTTTTTGTTTGGGTAATATGAGTAACATTGTGGATAACTAATGCAAAGGAGTGTTAATTGAAGTGAAGTAGTCAAGAGATATCATGAAAGACTTCCAATTATCTATGGTCCTCAGTACTACTGAAGGAGGCATGATTCTTCTAATTGCTTGGTACTATTAAGATTGTGGTGCATTTGATCCAGGAAACAGCAAATGAAATAAAATGAGCAGTGTTTAAAGCAGTCTTACTTTTTTTCCTTATCACTTCTGATACAATGTGTTGCTTACATGGAGAAAGAATTGAAGTATTGAGGCAAACCTGAATCCAACCGATTTGGGAACGCATGAGGAAATCAAATTAACCATATTGCTCTCAGTAACTTGTCTTTGCATGAGAACAATATGCCCTTTATAGTCCATATTGAAATGAGAATTTCATCAACCCCTTGCCTTGTACAGAGCTGGTGCTACTTCCCAAACTAGTCAATTAGTCAATAATATTCCATTATATACATCTCTGGCTTTCGAATTTTTGTGTTTCTCTCCATGTTTGTCTAACAAGTTTCCTATAATTCACATTTGCACACTAATATAGTCTTGTCCCCATAACAGACATTTATTTCACAGAGTACCCGAATCTCTTTCGTTCAATGGAACATTCATTGTTTCTTCTATTTTTTTATTTAGTTATTTAGAATTATAAATGCTAAAACAAAATTACATGATTTATTAATAGATTATTGTTTAGCATAGGCTCACATTTTAAATTATCTTAATACTGATTAATTTTAGACATAAATATTAGATCTAAATAGGAAAGCAATTACAGGTGTTCAGATGAAACTTTGAGAGATATATATCTCAAAGCTTTATCTTTTTTATATATAAAGCTTCATCTTTTTGTATATGTATATATACTTATATTATATGAGTATATATACATATATAATTTATATATACATATATAGTTATATACACATATATAAGTTTATATATATATATATATAAACTTGAACAATGTCTGGCATAAACTACTAGTCCCTTTCTTAGGTTATGATTAACCTCATTTAGGTTTATGATAAGGATGATTTTCCACCATGACAATGGTTTCTATATTAATCAATGATCAAATTGGTCATTACTAGTTTGTTTGCCATATAAAACATGAGTTATTAAATAGGCCATTCTAGTTATTGCAGCCTAGTATTTTTAAATGTTAAACTTTATAATGATAACCATCAGTGTTCCTAACATTAAGGATCTTTCTATTGCTACTTATTAATGCCAAATACATGATTTGGGGATTACAAGAGGTAAGATTTTCCAAAAGTAAATATCTGCTACAAAATTCCTTTTTTAAAATGACTCTGTTTGTGCTGTAGTAGATTAGATAGAAAAGAAAAAAGTTTCACTGTCAAGCAGAGTTGAGGAGGCTTTCCCAACAATCTTAGTTGTTTATCATCTTTCATTTTAAGTATAGGTTACTATAAAAATCTTAAAAAGTAAGAAATATGTCTCAATATTTAAATTTGCAGAGAAAATTAGTCTTTTTACACTATGGAAAGTATCTCATATAAGTTTATTTCAGAAGTCTAAATGAAGCTCACATTACTTTCTATTAGCAAATAGCTCTAATTGATAAATTATATTAAATAGCATTAATTTCATATATTTAAATTGCAACTTTCACAATTACTTCTACTTTGTGGAACATTTCAATTTTTAAACTATGTGTTATTATTACTTTCTATTTTGAATTAGATGCTATGTATTATATTTATCTTCTTCAATCTCTATATATTTTAAGAATGGTGATCATTTACATGAATTTCATGTACATGAGTACATGAATTATGATAACCTTTTTGATTTCTTATCTATATCTACACCTCTGAATCTATAGTTTATAATTTGGAAACATAAAAAAAAATACTTCTAAGTAACTCAATAGTAAAAGAAGAAGTTTTAATGAAAAGTTAAAACATATTTACAACTTACTGAAATTTGATAATTTTTTTAAAATTGAGACTTCTCACTAGGTTTAATAGGTTATTTAGTATGATGATACTACACACACAAAAAAATGAAGTGTACATAATATTCAAATTTCTTTGATGAGGAGTCTTTTTCTTTTCTCTTTTTTTAAATTCTAAAGAAGTGTGTGTGTGTGTGTGTGTGTGTGTGTGTGTGTGTGTAGGTAGGTAGGTAGGAAGAGGTGTCAGGTCTCTCTTTAGCTCTAAACTCATTACCTGTCGAATCTTCTATTACTGAAAGCTATCCGACAGGCTTTTGCCCTAACTTTTGTTTTTTATATAAGATTTGCCTTTTCTAAGCCAACGAAGGTACAAATATTCAGGGTTTTGGTCATTCTTTATTTCAGCCACAGGTAAAAGGAGCTTTTTTTAGCAAAGCTCTATTTTTTAATTTTATTTTCTTTTTTTTCATGTGGGCTGACATCAGGGAAACAAAACAGAACAAAACCTCTATCTTTCAGGACCTTAGCTAATACTGCATAATTATCCCACACATTCATACATTATGAAATTATCTGCCGCAATCCTAATTCGCAGGTTCAAATAAGATTCCTGAATTCCCTTGTATAATAGGCTACTGAGATTCATAGCTGTTTTACTAACACATAAGGATACCAGCCTTTGCTGTTGAAGTGGGGAAGGAGTCCAAGCCACCCTTTGTTTTTAGTTTAGTTAGTTAAAATTTTAGGATTTGTTACTTCCCTTCCCTGCACTGAATTCTAAGTCAGTTCAGATGCTTTTGCTTGCAAATTACAGATGTGTGACATACATACACGTTACTTGCATAAACATAACCCTTATACAAAGTCCTGCATTTACTGTGATTGCACTGGCAAAAGTCACACTTTTAGCCCTAGTGAACCACATAAGCCAGGGAAATGGAATTTGTTGGCAATCTCATCCAGATTCACATGGACTAGAATTTGGAGCTAGAGTATAGTCAGTTTTCAGTGAGTACAATTAGCTAAGGTTTGAGGAATGGGAAGCTTAGAATTCAACCAACAGGTATGTGCTATCTCTATAAATAATTCTGATTCTTACAGATATTTCAAATAGCATTTAACTCTCTTCCTTAGAAAGAGCCCATATGGTATTTCATACCAGCTATACTAAAAAGTAACTCCCTATGGAAACTAAGCGACACTAAGGAGCCCTAGTAAGAACAATTTGTAAATATTATGTAGCTGTCATACTAAATTAAAACAAAACAAAACAAAAAAGCCAGATTGCTGGTAGAAACCATGCTAATTAAACTGACAATTACTCTGCTTTCTTCATCTTTTTTTTGTATAAGATCTTTGTACTGTAAATTAAATGTATTTGTAATATAAATAAGGCAAAATGAAAAGTCTTCAACTAAATGAGCTTAGAAAGTACCTAAAGATCCATTAAGGGCCAGTTTGTAAAACAGTAATTATCCTTAAAGAGGTCACTAAATTGTCAAGGTTATAAATATAAATCCCAAGATCACACTTGGAAGAAAGTATTGGCTGTGAAATAAGTGATCTGGGTTCAAAACGCTCAGCTGTTATTTTATAAATACAAAAACAAATGTGGGTCAAAACATATTGAATTTTACTGCTGTAGATATTAATACTTGGCAAGCAGAGTTGTTAAGATTAAATAATAATACAAATGAATTAACTGAGCAAACAACCTTAATACATAAGTAGGAGTAATTCAGTTACTTTTGTTAAATAATATGTTTTGTTAGAATTAGAATTGAAAAGGACTAATGGCATTTAATTAATTCACTATCTTTCTTATCTTTGCTTTTAATGGTTCCTATAAAGCCATTTTTATTGTCTCTGACTTGTCATCTTCATCTGTTACGATGGTGTTGGGAAACAACAAATAACTTGCCAATTGAGACACATTTAAAAATCTTAACATATAGCAAGGACTCATAGACAAAACCAAAGGGGTAGAGTTGAGGGAGGGTGGGAGGGAGGGAGCGGGCAAGGGAAAGTGGTGGGGGGAAGGCAGAGACAAATGTAGTTGAAAAATAAATTGATTAAAAAAATTTAAAAATAAAATAAAATAAAAATCTTCCTAGGACTCATGGACATCAACAGCAGCGTGATGATTGTGGGGGGGAGGAAGGTATAAAGGGACTAAATGGTAATGGAAAAAATGCAATAAAAAATGATAAATAAATAAATAAAAATCTTCCTTTGTGGAGAATTATCAGGCCGTCGTGCATCATACTGCTGTTATAATAGCATTAAAACCCTGACTCACCACAGCAACCCCAGGTTTATTAACTCATACATGACTAAACAATCATATTACCTTCATACATTTTATTTTACAGCTCAATATAGATTTTCGTTTTTCTGAAATTAAAACCGATGGCAGATTTACATCTCTAGTTCATACTCTAAAGGGAGTGAAAAGACAGTCCCTGAGATTCCAGTCCAGAATGTTCCCAGTATCTATCTTGTGTGCCTCAGGAAATTTCAGAAAAAAACAGATTTGTTTTGTTAAGTAAACCATATTTGATTCTGCTTCTAATCTCAGGAAACTACCCTTTAAATGCTAGTTTTGGGAACCATAATTGTAAAGAAAGTTTCCATTTAATGAGTATATTCTTCAAAGTCACTGTTCTCCCTCATTACGTCTTATGTCTTTGATTTACTAATTTATTTGATCAACAGATTTTATTAAATATCTACGCATAACCAGAGTCCAGGCCAGGTACTGTGTATATAATAATGTACACAACAGACCTGATGACTGGTGGTGCTGAATTCACATATGTTGATGGCATCAGCCACTTCAGAGAGGCTTTTCGGCTTGCCCATTTGATTTAATAGCCCTAACATTTTTAGGAGTTCGACATTGTATTAGTTCTTCACGGGATCTTAATGGAAATTCTAAAATACTTATTTGTATTTGTACATATGTGATTAAGGAAACATAAATAAAGATAACACTAACATCTTCAATTAGATTGCTTTCTGATTCTCCATGGACAAAGCACTTTAGAAACTTCCTCCAGTTCTTCTGACACCACCCTAGTCCTTTCTCCAAAACACTGCTTATATATTCAAGACAGTAATTATATTTGCAAACTTGGGAAGAGATTACCTTCATGTTTTTATAATACATAAATATGTGAAGGAGCTTTGCATAAGAAAAGGTCATTCTGGACCTTCAGTGAACGAGATATTCAGAGCAATGGTAATAGCCACTGGAAGGGAATCTACAAATGTACTTAAAGATTTGCATAGGGTTAAATCTTTTTTTGGTTCCCTTTCCACTATATCTGGATGATTAACTCAGTAAGTAGCAATTCAAGTCATGTAACCTTGGAAGTGTCTCTTATGTTTTGTTTAAAAGATGTTGACCTGCCTTGGCTGGTGTGGCTCAGTGGATTAAGCACTTTTAGTATCTTCCAGGTTACTGTGACTTAAAAAAGGGAGACACTTCAGAGGAAGAAACTTAGTACTTAAAAAAGGGAGACACTTCGGAAGAAGAAACTTAGTATTCTAAAAGTAAGACCAAACACCATGGATAAATTTGGTCCTAATTATATTTTTGTTTTAAAATATGGAAGGTAGGTTTTCTGTTGGCAGCCATGGGTTGCCTAGAAAATAGTAGTAGAGATGACAAATAAGGTTAGAGGTCATGGCTAAAGGGAGGTCCCTAGTAATAAAATGGTGTATATCTGATGTTTTTTCTTTCAATTAATTATTATCTGCCCTGACTTCTCTTCTTCTTCTTTTTTCTTTTTTTTAGTGATATACTCTTATGTTCTCTGCTCCATTCACAAAGTTAAGTGGATTTGAGGCCTAAATTAAACCAATTATTTTTTGCAACAGTTTCTGTTTTTGTAACTGGCATCATTTAGAAATACTGACAGTCTTGCCCTGGCTAGTGTGGCTCAGCAGACTGATGCCGGCCTGCAAACCAAAGGGTCCCCAATTCAATTACCAGTCAGGGCACATGCCTGGGTTGAGGGACAGTTCCCCAGTAAGGGGAGCGTGAGAGGTTCTATAATAACCCTAGCATTGTCTGGTGAGTGTATCTGGTGAAAGGTTTATTTTCAAGTATTGTGTAAGTAATTGAGTGTTGAGATGAATCCACAGATTAGTGCTCTGCTGACATGAGTCCACAGATTTTCTGATTTAGTGAAGTCAGGCCACTATACTTTGGCAAAACTCCATGAAACATGGGGGACAGAATGGTAACCAGGCCCAGTCACTTACATGCTATTTGTAACTTTGTATGTCTTACTATTTGCTTTAAGCCAGAATAAAAGAAATTTGAAACATCCAAATTGCCATTCATCCCCGTTGTTTCATGTATACTGATTCTGTGATCTGGTCCAATGCAGAGGTCAGTAAATTATATATTTATATAATATTTATATAAATATATATATGTACTTATTCATTATGTACACTCATATACACATCCACACAAAAATGCACACATGTAATTTTATTTATAATGTATTTAGAAAGAGGTAAAGGGAAGTAGAGTGTGTGTCATGCTCTTCTTTATCCCTCCAATATCAGAAATTAAACACAGTAAATGGGTTTTACTTTTAACAGTGCCAACTCCTAGAATCTAGGTCATTGGATTTTGCTCACATGGGATCTCATTAGGCTTCAAAGTCAAATGACATATAGTTCACAGATGCATATTGTACGTGTTAAGAGCAGAGAGGGTTTTCACTCTGGGTTCATAAGATACAACAGTGTAAAACCCTTTCTTTCCCAAGTGGAAGTTAGCTTTTGATTTTTCGTTTGTTTAAGACCCACTGACTGTCAAATAAGAGCCAAGTAGTAATGGAGTTAAAACATTACCTGTTCAGAATCAAGAAAGCAGAGATAAAGCTTAAGGCAAATCTATTTACAGAAATCTAGATAAAAATAAAAAAGAAAAGAAAAGAAAAAAAGATGGTGATTGAAATTGAGAATACAGGGATCAAGTTTCAGCAGGAGAGGTATGCCAATATCCATGCTGCGATAAAGTATTTTGTTTAGGATACAGTGAGGGATTCTTCACTTAGCTATCTGGGAGCTATCGTTTAATAATTATTTTAATCAATATACATGTAGACAAAATAAAATCTCATACTACTATTGCTGCAAGGCTAAATAAAATCCAATAAGCTTCTAACTGTCCAATCCATCCTGCTCCCCAGAAGCAACTCTTTAGTAATGTTAGCTATTATTTTTAGTAGGTTTTTTCACATGTTAATGACATATACTGAAATTTTTATTAATTATAGATATTAGGTATTTATTGCATATAAAAAATTTTAAACTATTTATCCCTTAAACCTATGTATTTTGCATTTCCTCTTCTTTTTTTCCTCCCCATCTTCCCAGTATGACATAATAATTATTCAGTAAGTAAATACTGATTTGATAAATATTGATTACTGCTGAAGGAAAAATGGTTAGTATGATTATGCTTTCTTCTGTTTATATATTTTTAGTTTATGTAAATGCCATTAGTGCCTATTTTTCTTTATATTCTTAATTTCTTGAAACTATAGTTTTCTTTTTCATTTGTCTAATAACTTTTTAAATGATTCTCAATATAATTTTCCACATGGAGAAATGAGTCAGAAAATCTACTGACTCCTTGTTCTTCTGCTTTCTTCTACTATGCTTTGGATGGATGCCTCTCTGTAGTCTCTATAAAATTGGCAATGTGGATGTTTAATCAGGCTGTATTATGTGTTACATTATTGTTTCTGGCATTTTCCTTTTCTTCTTGATTTACTTTGTCAATTTGATGCACTATAGTTTTCAATAGCATCTTCAAATAAATTGTGTATTAGGTATATTCTTTTAAAACTTAACAGAAAATATCTTCATTCTACTTTTACTACTTAACTGAAAGTTTGGCAAAGCATATATAAGTATATTTTTTTAATTTTTAGACTACATTTGTGTGTGTGCATGTGTGTGTGTGTGTGTATGTATTTGTAAAACACAAAACAGCAAGAGGTAAGTGTTATATAAAAAAGTGTAGAATTAAAACACCTCAGGAGAAACTCTAAAATAAGAATGGATAAATGGAGTACCATCTTAAACATTTTTAGTAAATGTTTTTAACTCAAAGCAGGACAACAGGACTTCTGATTGCTATTTGACATGTAAGAGACCATTGGAAGTTGCTGCTCTGTCCTAATAATAAGTGAAAAACTAAACAAACAGAAATCCACAACTTCTGAGGTTCGTCAGAAAGGTATAGTCACAGTGCAAAGAGAGTTGCCCCTGCCTTGGAGAGAACTGCAGGCTAATATAGAGAATTACAGCTCTCAGGAGAGCAGTCACCCTGCAGGGGAAAGTGCGACAGAAGGGAAGCCTAAAGCATAATTGAAGAATTGCTGGAGGCTTTTCCTCAATTTTCAATGTGGCCTTCTCTGAGACTGCAAGACTACAAGGGGAATGAATCATAACTAGAGTTGTCTCACACTTTTATGAATTTTGCCACCAAGAGCTGAACCTGGTTCTCATAGTGAATATTAGAGAAACATCTCTTTGTGTTTCTAGAAGATATAGGGGGAAAGGATGATAAATTAGACAAAATTGTTTCCCAAATATCTATTCAAATTGTTGCATTGTCCTCTTTCCCCATCCCCTCTGGTCACTTTCAGTCTGCTCCATGTTTCCGTGCCTGTGGTTTATTTTGTTCATTAGTTTATTTTGTTGAATAGAGTCCACTTATAGGTGAGATCATATGGTAATTGTCTTTCATCAACTGGCGTATTTCACTTAGCTTAATATTCTCCACTTCCATCCATTGTTGCTGCAAAAGGTAGGAGTTCCATCTCTCTTTCTTTCTTAAAGGCAGATTGGTTTTACTTATTTTTTTTTAAATTTCAAAGTTAATTAGAAAATATTAAGAAAATTTAAAACCATTATGAAGTCTCAGCAATTAAACCAACATGACACCAGCACAGAAATGATCAAGGAGATCAATGAAATATGATGAGTATACTAGAGACAAACGTACATATCTAACAATATATGATTAAGTTGATATTTCAAATCAATGGGTAAAATAAGGCTTATTCAACAAATAAGGTGTGTGAACCACTATTAGTTGAAATAAAACAAATATAGAGCCCTATTCTACACATTATACAAGAAATATTCAAGTAAGTTAAAAATCAATATGTAGAATCTAAGGAGTTTTAGGAGAAAATAGAACTACTATTTTTCATAACCTGAAGTAAAATATACAAACCCAGAAGCTATAAAGTAAATATTAAAAATATGACTATATTAAACATTTAACTATATAGTAATATACATATAAAAAAAGTTAAAGGACAAGGGATGTAATAGAAAAGTATTTGCAAAACATCTAAAACATGGTTAATATGGTTTTTTCTGAAAAATGTTCTACAAATCTTTAATCAATAAATGGATAAGACTACCAAAAAGTCATTTAAAGGTTCTTTTTTTTTAAATAATAGAAATAGGCAAGAAATATACTAAAACAGGTTTAGTTTCAAGAAACAGTAAAGGAACAGTTAAAATACATCATTGTCACAATCAGATTAATGAATATTAAAAATATTAGTAATATCAAGTATTGGCAACTCTGAAAGGAACTGGGTATTCATAGAAACTTCTTCATCTTAAAACTGTCCTTTTAGCATATTTTACAATGCTGGTTTGGGAGGCGTAATTCTTTTAGCTTTCTTTTGTCTGGGAAATTCCTTATTTCACCTTCCATCTTAATTGAGAGTCTTAATGGGTAGAGTAGTCTTGGTTGTAAGTCTTTGCTTTTCAATACTTGGAATATTTCTTGCTATTCCTTTCTGGCTTGCAGTGTTTCTGTTGAGAAGTCAGATGCTAGCTGTATTGGGGCTTCCTTATATGTTCTTACCTCTTTCTTGCTTGCTTACTTTAGGAATCTCTGTTTGTCTTTGATATTTTCCATTTTGATGATGATGTGTCTTGGAGTGGGCCTCAATACGTTCCTCTTGAAAGGGATTCTCTGTGTTTCCTGGACTTGTGTGACTTTTTCTCTCCTTCAGTTAAGGAAGTTTTCCATCATAACTTTTTCAAACAGGTTCTCTATCCTGTTTCTCCTTTTCTCCTTCCTTTTCTATCCTGTTTCTTCCTTTTCTCCTTCTAGTATCCCTATTATATGGATATTATTATGTTTCAGGTTGTCCTACATTTCCCTAAATGCCTCTTCATTCTTTTTGATTCTTTTTTTCATTTTCCTGCTCTTTCTGGAAGCTTTTATCTACCTTGTCTTCCAGCTCAACAATTCAATCCTCGGCTTCATCTAGCCTGCTTTTGATTCATTCTACTGTGTTCTTCAATTCAGAAATTGTATTCTTCATTTCCTCTTGTCTCTTATTAATAGTTTCTATGCCCTTTTTCAAGCTGATTAGTTTGCAGTAAGTTCCTCATAGTTTCCCAATAGTCTTTTGTAATTCTCTCTGAGCTCACTGAGCTCATTGAGCTTTCTTAGAACTATTGTTTGGAACTCAATATCTGATAGTCTACTTGCCTCTATTTCATTTAGTTCTCTTTGTGGGGATTCCTCCTTTCCCTTTGAGTGGGGGATATTTCTTTGTCTTCCCATTATTTGTGAGACTCTTCTTTTTTGCTTCTGATTCTTAAGTTGATTTGTCTTGATTTCCTGACTTTGTGGTGTGTCCCATATGAATTTTTGAAAAGTCTGTTCTATGTCTGTGAAATATGTCATTGGTATTTTAATAGTGATTGCATTAAATCTATAAATTGCTTTGGATAGTATGGAAATTTTAATGATGTTAATTCTTCCAATCCATGAACATGTTATATGTTTCCATTTCTTTGTGTCTTCCTTAATTTCTTTCTTCATTGTTGTATAGTTTTCTGCATACAGGTCTTTTACCTCGGTTAAATTTATTCCTAGGTACTTTATTTTTCTTGCTGCTATAGTAAATAGGATTTTTTCTCTAATTTCTGCTTCTGATAGTCCATTGTTGGTGTACAAAATGCTCCAACCCACTCTACCCCTGCCTTTGCCCAGAGACCATGGTAAGTGGCTGTCACTGCAAATTTTTGCATTAGCCCTTTAAACGGATCTTTCTGTCTTTAGCCACCTGTCTCTGGCAGAGAGTACCACTATGCTTTTCACAGATGTCTGTTGTCTGTGTGCTTTTTTGGAGCTTTGCTGCTCTATGTTGGAGGCCCCCATTTAGGTTTCAGATCCTGATCTTCTTGGGGAATCCAACTGTCTCTTTTAATATCACTCTGGCACTGCCACCCATGGGCACCCAACCTACCTTCCTGAGCCTCCACTGCACTTTTTACTAGTTAGAATGTGTGGATGTTGACTTCTCTGTCTGTCTGAGGTTTTAAGGCTCCTCTCTCACTATTGTTCTGTTGTTTTCCAGGTGATTTCTCCACAATTTAGTTGTAATTTCAGATTGGTTTTGGAATGAGGTCAGTGTGACTTCCACTCATTCCTCTGCCATCTTGAAGTCCTCAATATTTATTAGTTTAATCAATGAAATATTTTTACCATGGTTTTAATAAAATGGAACATGTATTTATATTTCTCACTTAAATCATGTTTCTTCCAGTTTTTCTGCAATGATGGGTCATCATTTGTAGTAATATAATAAATGAAAGTTCTAAACAAAACAAATTTTTCTTTGATCTGTTTTGAATCTAAATAAATATTAAGACTATAGATATATATATGTATTTATTGTCATATTATTTTTAAATATTTTTATCTGTTTTCTTTTTCTTCTTAAAGCAAGCCCATTAACATATGTTGTAGCAATGGTTAGGTGTGAACAAACTCCTCTTTTCTTTGTCTGGGAAGCTCTTTATTTTTCCTTCCATTTTAAATAATAGCCTTCCTGAGTACAGTAGCATTGGTTGTAGGTCCCTGCTTCTCATTACCTTTAATACGTCATGCCAATTCTTTCTGGCCTGAAATGTTTCTGTTGAGAAATCAGATGATAGTCTAATTGTAGTTCCCTTGCAAGTAACTAACTGCTTTATTCTTGTGGCTTTCAGAATTCTCTCCTTGTCCTTGAGCTTAGCCTTTTTAATTATGATGTGTCTTGGTGTAGGTCTCTTTGAGATCATCTTGTTTGGAACTCTACACTTCCTGGACTTGTGTATCTTCTCTCTTAATCAAATTGGGGAAATTTTCAGTCATTCTTTCTTCATATAGGTTCTCAATCCCTTGCTCACTCTCTTCTTCTGGTATTCCCATGATGTGTATGTTGTTACACTTCATGTTGTCCCAAAGGTTTCTTAAACTCTCCTATTTTTTTCTGATATTCTTGGGATTTTTTTTTTAACCTTGTCCTCCAAATCACTTATTTGATCCTCTGCTTCACCTAACCTACATTTTTTTTGCTTTCCAGTATATTTATTTCAGACATCACATTCTTTATTTCTTTTTTTCTATTGTGCTTCAAGTATTTGTCTCCATTCTCCCACAAAAACTCACCCCTGCCCCACCCTCTTACCTTCAACCCTACACCCATTTGACTTTGTCCAAGAGTCTTTTATACATGTTCCTTGACTTGACCCTACCCCTCTTATCCCCCTGTTATCCCCTCACCCCACCACTCTGGTTACTGTCAGTTTGTTCTTTATTTAAATGTCTCTGGTTATATTTTGCTCATTTGTTTGTTTTGTTGATTAGGTTCCACTTATAGGTGAGATCATATGGTATTTTTCTTTCACCCCCTGGGCTTATTTCACTTAGTATAATGCTCTCAAGTTCCATCCATGCTGTCACAAAGGATAGGAGTGTCTTTCTTTCTGGTGAATAGCATTCTATTGTTTAAATGTACCACAGCTTTTCTTAATCTTTCATTTACTGACGGGCACTTAGGTTTACTTCCAGCACTTGGCAACTGTAAATTGTGCTGCTATGAACTTTGGGGTATATAGATTCTTTTGAACTGGTGCTTCAGGATTCTTAAGGTATAATCCCAGCAGTAGAATTGCTAGGTCAAAAGGCAGTTCCATTTTTAGTTTTCTGAGGTAATTCTACTGTTTCCTACAGTGGCTGTACCAATCTGCATTCCCACTAACAGTGGACTAGGGTTCCCTTTTCTCCACAGCCTCTCCAGTACTCATTGTTTGTTGATCTGTTCATGATGGCCACTCTGACTAGTGTGAAGTGGGATCTCACTGTGGTTTTAATTTCCATCCCTTTGATGGCTAGTGATGCTGAACATCCTTTCATATGTCTCTGGCCCTCTGTATGTTCTCCTTGGAGAAGTGTCTGTACAGGCCTTTTGCCCATTTTTTAATTGGGTTGTTTGTCTTATGACCCAATAGTGGAATCATATGAGTTCTTTATATACTTTGGATATCAAATCCTTGTCTGAGATATCATTAGCAAATGTATTTTCCCATATGGTTGGCTCCCTTGTCATTTTACTGATGTTTTCCTTAGCCATGCAGAAGTTTTCTATTTTGAGGAGGTCCCATATGTTTATCCTTTCCTTTGTATCTTGCTCTAGGGGACATATCAGTGAAACTATTGCTGCATGGAATATCTGAGATTTTCTTACCTATGTTTCCTTTTAGGACTTTTATGGTGTCATGACTTGTATTTAAGTCTTTTACCTACCTTGAATTTATTTTTTGTGTATGGTGTAAGTTGGTGGTCTAGTTTATTTTATTTATTTATTTATTTTTTTGCATGTAGCTGTCCATATCTCCCAATACCACCTGTTGAAGGGGATAAGTTTACTCTAGTTTATGGTTCTGCCCCTTTTGTCGAATATTAATTGACCATAGAGACATGGGTTTATTTATGGGCTCTCTATTCTGTTTCATTGATTTATATGTCTGTTCTTATGCCAGTACTAAACTGTTTTGATTACCATGGCCTTGTAATATAGTTTGATGTCAGGTGTTGTGATCCCTCCTACTTTGTTCTTCTTTCTCAAAATTGCTGCAGTTATTTGGGGTTGTTTATGGTTCTATATACATTTTTGAAATGTTTGTTCTATATCTGTGAAATATGTCATTGGTATTTTAATAGGGATTGTGTTGAATCTATAAATTGCTTTGGGTAGTGTGGACACTTGGATGATGTTAATTATTCCAATCCATGAACACAATATATGCCTCCATTTCTTTATGTCTGCCTTAATTTCTTCAGAGTTGTGTAGTTTTCTAAGGAAAGGTCTTTTACCTCCTTGGTTAGGTTTATTCCTAGGCACTTTATTTTTCTTGCTGCTATAGCAAATGAGGTTATTTTCCTGATTCCAATATCTGATATTTCATTGTTGGTGTACAAAAATGTCTTCAATTTCTGAATATTGACTCTGGATATCGCTGTTTTGTCAAATTCACTTATAGGTTAATTAATTTTTTGGTGGATTCTATAGGGCTTTCTATGTACAGTATCAAGTCATCTGCAAACAATGACAGTTTTACTTCCTCCTTTCCAATTGGGATGTCTTTTATTTCTTTTACTTCTCTGACCTCTGTGTCTAGTACATCCAATACTATGTTGAATAGAGGTGGTGAAAGCAGACATCCTTGTCTTGATCCTGATCTCAGTGGGAAAGCTTTCAGTTTTTGCCCAATGTATGTGATGTTGGCTGTATGTTTCTCATACATGATCTTTATGATTTTGAAGTATGCTCCTTTTATCCCCACTTTGTTAATTGTTTTTATGTAAATAGGTGCTGAACCTTATGAAATGTTTTCTCTGAATCTATTGATATGATCATGTGATTTTTTTGTCTTTCCTTTTGTTTATGTGATGTATTACATTTATTGATTTGCAAATATTAAAGCATCCTTGCATCTCTGTGATGAATCCCACTTGATCATGGTAGATGATTTTTTTAATGTATTGCTGGTTGCAGTTTGCCAACATTTTGTTGAGGATTTTAGCATCTATGTTCATCAGAGATATGGTCCAGGTAGTTTTCTTTCTTTATTTTGTACTGATCTGATTTTGGGATTAGAGTAATGCTGGCCTCATAAAAAGAGTCTGGGAATCTTCCCTTTTCTTGGATTTTTGGAATAGTCTGAGAAGGATAAAGTTTAGCTCTTTCTTAAATGTTTTGTAAAATTCTCCTGTGAAACCATCTGGTCCAGGGCTTTTGTGTGATTTCACCAGCTGTTATCAGTCTGTTCAGACTTCCTGCTTCATCTTCATTCAGTGTTGGAAGATTATATTTTTGTAGATATTTGTCCATTTAAGCTAGGTTTTCAAATTTCTTGGCATATAATTGATCATAGTAATTTCTTACAATCTTTTGTATTTCTGTGGTATCAGTTGTTATTACTCTTCTTTCATTACTGATTTTATTTATTTGGGTCCTCTCTCTTTTTTTTCTTGGTGAGTCTGCCTAAAGGCTTGTCGATTTTGTTCATCTTTTCAAATAACAAGCTCTTGGATTTATTCATCCTTTGAATCATCCTTTTAGTCTCTATGTCATTTAATTCTGCTCTGATGTTGGTTATTTCCTTCCTTCTACTTGCTCTGGGCTTTGTTTTTTGTTGTTCCTCCATTTCTTGCAGATGTAGTGTTAGGTTGTTTATTTGAAATGTTTCTATCTTTTTTAGGTAGGTCAGTATTGCTATGAACTTCCCTCTCAAGACTGCCTTTTCTGTGTCCCACAAGTTTTGGACTGTTCTGTGTTCATTTTCATTTGTTTCCAAAAACTTTTTTATTTCTTCCTTGATATTATCATTGACCCATTCATTGTTTAACAGAATGCAATTCAATCTCCATTAATTTTAGTGTTTAAGAGTTTTTCCTTGAGATTACTTTTTACTTTCAAGCCATTGTGATCTGAGGACATGGTTGATATGATTTCAGTTTTCTTGAATTTTTTGAAGCTTGTTTTGTGTCCTATCATGTGGTCTGTCTTTGGAAATGTTCCTTGTGCATTTGAAAAGAATGTGTATTTTGCTTCTTTGGGATGAAAGGAGATTTTATATATATATAATTTTAATTATGATGTGTCCTGGAGTAGGCCTCTTTCGTTTCATCTTGATTGGGACCCTCTGTGTTTCCTGAACTTGCATGGCTTTTCCCCTCTCAAGTTTTGGGAAGTTTTCTGTCATATATATATATGTATGTATGTATGTGTATATATATTCAGTTAAGTCCATTTGATCTAGGGAATTATTCAATGTAGCAATATCTTTGTTGATATTTTGTTTGGAATATCTATCCATTGCTGACTGTGGGGTGTTAAAATCCCTTATTGTAAGTGTGTTGCTGTCTATATTGCTCTTGAAGTCCTCCTAGATTTTCCTTATATATTTGGGTGCCCCTATGTTGGGTGCATATATTTACCATTATTATTTCTTCTTGATGAATTCTTCTCTTGAGTATTATGAAGTACCCTTCAGTGTTTCTTTTTATGGCTTTTGACTTTAAGTCTATTTTTCTCTGTGGTAAGTATTGCTACTCCAGCTTTTTTCCCCTGTCCATTTGCTTGGAATATTTTTTCTAACTCTTCAGTTTGTGTAGGTCTTCTTTGTGAGGTAGGTCTCTTTTAGGCAGCATACGTGCAGGTCATGTTTTCTTATCCATTCAGCTACTCTATGTCTTTTGATTAGAGTATCTAATCCAACTACATTTATGGTTATTATTGATACTTATTCATTTTTCCCCCTTTTTACTTGTGTGTCTCTCTCTTTTCCTTCCTCTTCTTATAACACTTGTTTTAGCTTATCTTGCAATGATGGTTTGGTGGAGGTGAATTCTTTTAGCCTTCTTTTGTCTGAAAAACTGCTTATTTCACCTTCTCTTTTAATTGAGAACCTTGCTGGGTAGAAGAGTCTTGGTTGCAGACCTTTGTTTTTCATTTCTTGGAATATTTCTTGCCATTACTTTCTGGCTTGTAGTGTTTATGTTGAGAAATCAACTGCTATCCTTATCAGAGCTCCCTTGCATATTATTTTTTGTCTTTCCCTTGCCACTTTTAAGATTCTTTCTTCATCTTTAAAATTTGGCATTTTAATTATGATGTGTCCTTGAGTAGGCCTCTTTCATTTCATCTTGATTGGGACCCTCTGTGTTTCCTGAACTTGCATGGCTTTTCCCCTCTCAAGTTTTGGGAAGTTTTCTGTCATTATTTTTTCAAATAAGTTTTCTATCCTTTGCTCTTTTTCTTTTTCCTCTGGTATTTCTATCATGTGAATGTTGCATTTCCTGTTGTCCTGTAGTGCCCTTAAACTATCTTCAGATTTTTTTTTTGTTATTTTTCATACAGCTGTTCTAGGGGTATTTCTTTCTACCTTGTCTTTCAGCTCACTTATTCAGTTCTCTGCTTCATCCAGCTTGTTTATAATTCTTTCTAGTGTGTTTTTGTTTCTGAAATTATATTCTTAATTTCTTCATGATTCTTGCTTATAGTTTCTATTTCCTTTTTCATACTGTTGTAGTTCCCACTCAGTTCCTTGTAGTTGTCTGTGAGTTCCTTGAGTATCCTTATAATGATTCTTTTGAATTTTATATCTGATAGTTTACTTGTCTCCATTTCATTTAGCTCTTTTACTGAGAAGTATCCCAATCCTTTCCATTGCAGGGTTTTTTTGTTTTTTTTCTTTTTTGTTTTTCTTTGGTATCTCTATTTTAAGTGACACTTTTTTTGTTTTTTTTTTATGCAATTCCCAATGCTCTGCCTTGACAGCTGTCTTCATAGGCTGAACTTCTGTTGTAGGTTTTCTGTGGGACTCAGTGGTGTGGTCTTTTTGATTTCCTTGTCTGGATGCTCTAGGGTTGCCCATTGTTCTGTTTGTATGGGCTCTTTTGTTGTAATTGCACTTTACCTGCTGGTGGTTCCTTTTTTGGTGAGTTCTCTGGTCCAGCAGGTTTGCTGGTGTTCTCAACTTCCACCTTATCTTGTATGTGATCAGTGTAGGGTGAAGGCAAAATTGATTAAGACAGCAGGAGAGTATTCTATGGGATATAAAGTACCGACAAGTAGAGAACAGATAGGAGATCTTTTGGAGAATTACAGCAGTAACTATGATATTTCACCCAACTAACCACTTTGTGTAAAATGGGAAGGAGGGATAAGACACTTACTAGAAAGGAAAAGGAATGTGATTTGACCCCAGAAATCAGAACACTTATGTGAATTTAGCTGGTGAGATATAGTGAGAGTAAGGGATAGAAACTCAGCGTAGTGTGCAAGAGAATAAAGTTAACCACAACCATACTGGAGCTCAGGAAGATAGCAAAATGGACTAAGACCAGGGAAGGATGCTGTGTAGGATTTGGAACAACAATAATATAACAAGAAATATATAGTCTGAACAAAAAGAATAAAAAGTAAAGGATCAATAATGTTGTGTTATGGGGATAAGAGTGAAGTGAAAGAAGAAAAATTAAAATGCAATATGAAAGGGAGAACAGAGAAAACCAATTAACCATAAAATCAAACACACAAAACAAAGAAAACTAAATAGAAAGAAGAGAAATAAAAACATAAAAAATTAACAAAAAAATAAAATGAAAGTTTTGAAGGATAGTAAAGTGATTTCTTCCAGTTGTTGATGTTAATTTAACCTTTTGATCTCTCTCTAGATCTTTCTTTGGTCTTTCATAGCTGTAGGTCTTCTTGTCTTCCACTTGGAGGCAAAAAAAAGCCTCCTGCTGACTTTAGACCCAGAAAGTATGTTTGGCTGGTCTTCCTGGATGCTGGAGGCAGAGGGGCGCTTGGCTCTGTGTTGTTTTAGTTTTGTTTTGTTTTTTCTTTCCTGTGGTTCTGTGAGGGGCTTCAACCTGGGCTACAATATTCACAGGTTCCCAGCCTCCAGCCCTCAGAGTGCTTTGGGGCCCACATTGTCTATATGCTCCAGACCAGCACCTTTAATCTACCTCTTTGTTCAACTCTTTGATTAGTCCATGAGATGAATAGAGTGGGAGCAAATTGCACCCTTCCTCCTCTTTATTTGACAGCCTGGGCACTGCTTGCCTGTAAAGTCCCTTCAGGGTAGTTTAGTTCCCCTATTAAGTCACTCTGGGGACTGCTATCTCTCTTTGCTCCTGCTGCCCTCTTTTGATCAAAACATGAGGTGCCCTGAGTGGGAACAAATCACACTTCTACTCCTCCTTCTTCACTGGCCTCGCCACTGCATGTCAGATGTCCTTGCACAGTGCCCAAGAGCCTTTTATTGTGTGAGTTCCCCTTGGATGCAGGCCACTGTTCCTAACAAGCACCCTTTTCACACAGCCCAACTTTCTGACCACTCCTGAGACCATCTAGGTCACAGTCAGTCACTGCCCAGCTCTTCCATCTCCAGGTATCACCTGGCTCCCCAGTTTCTCTGGTACTGTCCCAGCCAGTGACCACAGTCCCAGCCAGGGAACATCACTTGCTGTGTGTTTCCCACTGCGTCTTTATTCCCCCCAGCAACTTCAAGAGTCCAGGTCTCTCCTGGTGCAGGTCTGTGACTTTTCTGCTCTGGGAGGTGAGAGAGCTGCCAAGTTACAATCACTGACCTGGCTCTCCTCCAAAGCTCCTGCAGCAGTCAAAATCCCCAACACAGGGCCCAGGGACCTTCCCATTAGCTTACAAAGTCTCCTTACCACCTGTTTTGAAATATCCTCTGCAATCTTTAGCTTCCAAACTTCACATAAGCTAGGATTCCATTGGTTGTTCACCCTGTTCTTCAGAAGATCAGCTAGATGCCCCAGCTGGGTGCATGAGCAAGTGGGTTCAGCCCCCACCTACTTCACTGCAATCTTCCCCTCATTTGCATCCCTTATTTCTGATTGGTCCTTTTTTATGGTTTCTATATCTTTTTCCATAATATTGAATATCCCTATAATCATTACTTTAAACTTTATAGTTGATAAATGACTTGCCTCCATTTCATTTAGTTCTTTTTCTAAGATATCTCTTCTTCTTTCATTTGTGGCCTACTTCTTTGTCTTCCAATTTTGGCTGCTTTTTTGTATTTGTTTCTAAATATAAAGTAGTTCCACAAAGGCACTGATTCAGCCTTATATCAGATGCTGCCTGTAAGTGGCCCTGGACAACCTGTAGGAACTATCAGGAACTCACAGCTTATGGCTCTCTCTGCTGGACCTGGGTTGATTCAGAAAGAACCAAGCTGTGCACCCAGGCTGGATTTCACCCAGCTCCATGCCCTGGAGAGAGTCAGCAAAAGTCTCAGAGCTTCCTTCGTTTTTAGACTTAATCCCTGACATAACCTTCAGCTATATTCAGCAAGCCTGGCTTAATAAAGGGTGGGACAAGAATTATTCTTATAGGTGACATTATTGTTTCCCCTCAGGCTGATGCCACTTGGAGGTGAGTGCTATGCCTCAGAAAAGTGGCTTATGAAATATGGACAGTAACTCAGCACAGGGATCTTGGTGGCTAATTGTTCAGCTCTCTCCCCAGAGCCACCAGCCCTAGACTCTCCTCACATGTCTCTAGTCCACTCTGCCTCCACTCTGTCAGAGCTCAGGGTAAGTGGCTGCAAATGAAATTTTGTGTGTTGGCCCTGACCAGACACATCTCCAGAGGATGTACAGAGAACCAATAGATGTATGAAAAGATGCTCAATGTTACTGAGAAATAGAAATTAAACCACAATGAGATATCACCTCACGCCTGTCAGAATGGCTATCATCAATAAGTCAAGAAAAGACAAGAGCTGGCAAGGATGTGGAGAAAGTGGAACCCTTTTGCACTGCTTGTGGAAATGAATGTGAATGCAACCCTGTGGAAAGCAATATGGAGCAATACCTCAAAAAATTAAAAATGGATCTGCGACTTGACCATTGGTTCCACTTCTGGAAATATATCTAAAGAAACTCCAAACACTAATTTGAAAGAACATAAGCACCTCTTTGATCATTGCAATGCTATTTACAATTGCCATGAGGTGAAAGCAGCCTGAGTGTCCATCTGTAGATGAGTAGATTAATAACTATGGTACATATACACAATGGAATACTACTCAGCCATAAAAAAGAAGAAAGTTTTACCCTTTGTAACAGCATGGACAGACCTGGAAAACATTATGCTAAGTGAAATAAACCAGTCAGAGAAATACAAATACCATTTGATCTCACTCGTACGTGGAATTTAATGAACTAACAAGCAAAACAAAGATTCATAGATAGCAAGATAACAGCTATGGTAGGGGGGTAGTTAGCGGTGGAGGAATCAAGCAAAAAGGAGAAAAGGACTCATGGACATGGACAACAGTGTGGTGACTGCAGGGTAGTAGGGTGTATAAAAGGGTAAATGGTAATGAAAAAAATACAGTAAAAAGATATATAGAGGCTATTTTTTTTTCTGGCAATATGGGGTAGAAAATTATGATAGTCCATAACATGAACAAAATGAAATTTTGAAACAGGTGTTTTGTGTGAAAAGTATAGATTCTAAATTTACATAATTTTCATTTAACATATTAAGAATTTGATTTAGAAGAAGCCACATTGAGACTAGCAGGAAGGGCAGAGATACAAAAAGAGCTGGTTCTTCAAAAAACAACCAACAAAAAAATAAAACCAAAAAAAAAAGAGAAAGGATTTGGTTTAACATATTAGTTCATTGGTATGGAAAAGTCAAAGGATTTGATGATGTAAAATGAAAAACTACATAATATACTAAAATAATTTATCCACATGTATATGTAAACTTATAATACTATTGCTTAAGTAATTGTGGCATTACAATTTTAATGTTTAATGCAAATGCAACTTTAAGCCTAAAAGATTAAAATGTTGTTTTAAAAAATGTATTTGATGGTTGCATTCCATTATTAATATTCTATGAATAAATTTCTTCAAGTATTAAAAATGAAGGAAGTGTTTATTGATTAAATAAATGTGGCATTTGCTTTATATACCTCAGAGAACACATGAATATGATTTTCTCATCACTGTACTGAAAATTGAAGTGGATGTTCAATAAAGTTAATATATCATGATATTGCTACACTTTTTATTAAATTGCTACACAATTTTACTTATATTTTATTTTATAATTTTATTGTTGAAGAATTCCCAGCAAGCCCGATTTAATATCTAGATATTCAAATTAGAAAACATCATGACAGATTTCTTTTTCTACCATCATTTAATTTTGTATCTTTTTCTCCTAATTATTGAGTGGTAGTAATTTTTGGTGTGGAACGACTCTGTAAATAAAATAGTTGGTAATGACAGTTTTTTTCCTCTTGGAAAATACAGGAATTTTCCAGTTTTATTGGGTTTAGTTATCAAAAGAAAAAAATGCAAATGCTTGAAGCCCAAATATATTTATTATTTGTATACTTACATTAAACCTAGCATATAAATGAGAAAAAAACAGTTTGTAATTGAGCTGTGATACATTTTGCCAAAGCACAGAATTGTCTTTCTGGGTCAGTTTGCTACCTTTCTTGTGGCTGTAGAAATGTAAATGACTCTCTTGGGAAATTAATGCAAATAAGATTATAACATTTGGTTTTTTTGAGACTACAGATCACTTTCCTCCATTTATATAGAAATGCCATTTACCATTGCCTGTTGATTTATCCATGCTCTGAAATCATTTCTTTATGTATTTATTCAGTTACTTGTTTATCTATCCAACATTGAGGAGGCAGCACTGATGAGCCAGGAATTGGACCAGGGGCTAGGAATACAAAAAAAAAAAAAAAAACAAATTCCTGTTTTTTTTAAGATGAAACAATAACCAATAATTGCCAGAAGTTTTCACAGTGGTAAGTGCAGTAACTAGACATGAATCACAAGAGCTCTAAAACAAATGTTCACATAGGCAAGGAGGTCAAAGAAAGTGTCTTCTAGACAGTGTCTGAGTTTAATCTTAAAAGTTGGCTAAGAGAGCTAGGAGCAACAGAAGGTGACAGCCAATCTATTTAGTACATAGCACAAGAATACGAAGGCCATACAGGCCCATAATAACATAGTGCATGCATAATAGAAAGTAATTTAAATTTTTATAGTTTTAATATAAAGTACAAGGTACCGAGAGGGAGACAAGAAGCTATATTTCACTCTATAAAAATTGGCCATGCTCTTGCTATATTTATGCATATGTGTGTGTGGTTTATCTTGCATATACACCTTTCATATGGACAAGGTCTGTGCAGAAAGTATCCATCCGTGTAGTATGAAAAAATAGAGACATTTAATAAAGAAGATACAAGATACAAGAAGCAATATACAGAGGACAAAGAAGTCCCAGTCCCCTTCAAAGTAGGCACCTTGGGACCTCACACAGTTCTCTCACTCACTGTCACCCACCCTGATGTATTTTCCTGAATCTCTTCAATGATCTGAAATCACTTCCTTTTCAAACTAAGGGAAATATTTTCCCTTTAGTTCGGTGAAAAGCCAGAAGTCACAGGGCACCAAAGTTGAGCTGGAATGGGTTTGAGTCACCTAGGTGCTTTGACCTTTTGCTGAAAAAACTCTGCATGAGATGTGGTAAATGAGCAACCACATTGTCATGATTAAGCTGCCAATCACCAGTTGCCCATAGCTGTGGCCTTCTGAATGATTCTAATAGTTTCTGTGGAGGAGTGTTCAAATTTAATGTAAAATTTAATGCAGATTTGTTCCTCTCCTTGCTCAGTCATTTTGAATGTGACAGCCACACAGTACACATGCTCATTCAACAGCATCTACCAACCCCACTGACTAATACAGTGAAGTCATCAGGGTTCATGAATACCCATTCCAGTCCACTCTCTTTTGTTGCCAGGTTACATCACTGTCATGCAAACCCTTCTTGTTATATTAACAATGGTTGGACTTTTTCTAGACAGATCACATATATATCATGCATACCAATACCAACCTTCAAAATCTTAAGTCCTTTTCCAATCAATGCCTCGATGACTAGAAGCTAAACAGAAGTTTATGACTTTTTTCTCATCTTACTTTAGTGAATGACATCTCAATTAATAAGGAAGGTAAGGAAAAGAAAGAACTTTTGACTATGGAGTCCAAAGAGACTTCAATGTTTTGATAATTTTCTTTGAGTCTCTTAAATAAAATAGAATAAAATCTCTTTCAACAGTCTCATTAGCTATAAAAATGTGCTGCCCTTCACATGCTTGCTCCTAATTATCTCCTTCATTCCACCCCTCATTCAGTCATTTCAGAGCCACTTGACAGTCATCAACTCCAGTTCTTTTTAAAGAACTTTGCATTCACTTACATTCCATTTGGAAATCTCATTCTTCCACATTTGATGCTGCCCCTCAATTCTAGCAATCACTTCCACAGAGGTCTTGCCAAATCACCCTGCTTAAAAGCAATATATCTGGTGATTTTTCCATAGCATTATCCTATTGAGTTTCACAGCATAGGTTAATACCTGAAATTATCTTCTTTATTTATACATCTATTTATTGTGTCTGTTGACAACACATGAAACATACATGTAAATTTTTTCTAGAGAATGGTCTATTTATATTTTGCTATTTTTTTCTATCCTAGATATCTAGAATATGGTCTGATGCATAAGGGGATTTATTAAATGTAGACTAACTTCAATTCACATTGGTTTCCAGGCAGGAAAATAGAGAAGAGGAAAAGGTGAAAGAGAACAATGTTTGAAGTTTCCTATCTCCTTGGATCTATAAGATAACTCTGTTTGGATATCATCTCTTGGCTATCACATATGTTTCATTGACTTTATACATTAAGGATACTTACCCTTTTTTATCACATGTTTTTAAAATATTTCCCAGGATACCATTTTTTTAAATTCATATTTATGGGACTATTTGCTTTATAGAATTTTTTAATACTTGAATCTTTCAGTTATTTAGATTACTTCTTGAAATAATTTATCCACTTGTCTATAGAAGGACACTTTGGTTGTTTCTAAGTCTTAACCACTATGAATAATGCTGCAATAAGCATAGGGGTGCATACATCTTTGCAAATAAATGTTTTCCAATTTTTCAGTTAGATACCCAGAAGAGAGGTTTCAGGGTCATATGTTACTGTTATCTTAATTTTCTGGAACCTCCATACTGTTTTCCATTGTTGCTATACTAGTATACATTCACACCAGCAGTGAATGAGAAGTCCTTAAAGAAGATGTGGTATGAGTATAAAATGGAATACTACTCAGCCATAAGAAAAGATGAAAAACTGCTATTTGCAACAACATAGGTAGATCTTGAGGATATGCTAAGTGAAATTTCAGGCAGAAAAAATTATGAATCTTATGATTTCAGTCATGTGGGCTATAAAATTGAAAACAAATAAACAAACAAGGAAAACAAAAACTCACAAACACATAACAGTATGGTGATTACCAGGGGAAAGGCGAGTGAGAGAGTAATAAAAGGTAAAGGGAGTCAAATATATGGTGACAAGAGATTTGACTTTGCATGTTGAGCATACAATGCAATATACAGCTGATGTATCATAGAATTGTACACTTTAACCTTATGTAATCTTACTAACCAATGTCACTCCAATAAATTTTTAAAAACACAGAGAGAAATAGATATAATTACTTTTAGGTAATAATAAAATTTCATCCAAATATCAAAAAAAAAAGAAATAATTTATAAGCTATTAAATTAATCCAATTTAAGTGTGTGCTTTAATTATTTTTTAGTAAATGTATTCACCTGTACAGTCATCACCACAGTAGGTTTTAGAACGTGTCGCCCATCCCAGAAGGTCTCCTGTCCCCTTTGCAGGTAATTCTTTTTCCCACCCCTAGTCACAGTATCCACAGATCTAATTTCAGTCTCAGAGATTTGCTATTACTGAACATTTCCAAATGAATTTATATTCAATAAAACCATTGTCATGTGTTTTGCATTTCAAACTTCATTACTAATCTTTTCCAAGTAGGTGAACAATAACTATTTAAATAGGAGGGGGGCAGAGGTATGTATGTTCAGTGAAAGCATCCTGCCTTGTTCACATCTCCCTGGGCCTTGAGGATGAGAGTGGCTATTCTCAGCTTCACTGCCTGCACAGCTTGCTGCTGGGGGCATAGTCAGGAGAAAGGAGACACAATGATGGCACTTTGGGGGTTTGGCAATGATGCTCCTCCCAGCAGGCAGAGCAGTGGCCAGAACATAAGGGAGAAAGTGCTAGTTACATCAGATTGCAATCTGTATACCCATAAACTCGGAGGTTAATTTTTTAAAGTCTCCACACAATATTAAATAACATGATGAAAAATCATATCTAGATATCTTTCAAGAACAAAGAAGTAATCAAGGGGGTGTTTTGGTCCACAAAAAGTCCCCATTACAACATAGATAATATTCATTGTATCTTTATGTTGATTTTCCCTTTATATATAGATAATCTATATAATTATAATAATAATGCAAGCCATGGTATTGAATTTGTGATAGTTTAGAGAATGATATCAAGCAACTGCTTTATATCATAGACATAAGTGGCTAATGGGAAACAGATGTTTAGTTGGGCAAAAAAAATATGTTCTTATTCCAGATTTTATTTTGGCCATCTTCCCTCAAAGATAATTGTTTTACTATTAAATTTAAAAGGACTTAAAGCTGGTTACTACAGCTTGATCAAAGAGTGACCAGTGGCCCACTGCAAAGGTGGCATAGAGAACTATAATCTTATTCACAGCACCCAACTTGGCCAGCTCTGACACATGTCCCAGCCACATGAGTCAGCTTACAAGAAGGCAGGAAGCAAATTTTCACTTAGCCAGCAAAATATTCATAGCAGTTCAGTAAAGTAGATGTTAGTGTTTTGATTTTAACAAATCAAGGAAATGAGGATAAGAAGGATAAATTGGTGTAATATTATATAATTAAAGAGAGGGAAGAAAAGAAGGAAGGGAGAAAGAAAGAAAGGGAGGGAGGGATGGAGGAAAGAAGGAAGGAAAAAAGAGAGAATGAAGTTTTCATGAAACAATAATGAAAGTATTTGATACAGAAAATATTATGTTCAATTCAGTCCTACAAAACTAGTGTGTGAATAAAAAAGAATGAGGGGAGAGGGAAGGAAGGAGGGAGGAAGGGAGGGAAGGAGGAAAGAAGGAAGGAAGGAAGGAAGAAAGGAAAGGAGGAAATAGCCAGAGTAAATAATATGTGATAATAGGTCACCCAAGTTGTAAACATGACAGACCTGAGAGCTTCACCTAAAATCATTTTATTCCCATATATATCCAAGCTAAAGCATCAATCTCTAAGCCTGACAAAGGCCTTTCAGAAATGCATTTCTTTAAAAATGCAAACTTAATTTCCAACAATGCCTCAGACCTGTTTGGTCTTCCTAAAAACTCCTATTACTGCTTTCATACACCCTTGCACAGAAATCATATTGAATGATAGCCATGTTATACATAGGCATTTATCTAACTTTAAAATTTTTCCCCATAATATTTTCAGCTTCTTACTTGTTGTGTTACTGAGAGTTTTTAAAAATATGATTCATGCAAACTTCTCTCAAATCTCTAGGGCATTATTCAAGTGAGAATTAAGACACAAAAATGACAGTTTATCTGTGGAAAGTGAAAATATGAGTCTTTTATTTCTATTTACAACTGCCTTAATTTTATATCAAAAAGCACCTCTTTGTTCTCCAGGCATTGTGCATTTTCTTTGTAAATAGCTCGATTTTTATACATCCAGAAATATCATTTCAGGTTTATAAGAGACATTCCTAGCATAACAATGACGTATAAGACTGGACACTTATATGGGTCTAGGATTCTCCCAGTCCAGAAAATGTACTTCAGGATGAGACTGTCGGGAAATATCAGACTCACAAATTTATAAGAAGTTGGTTATTGACTGTATTGTCTAGATGCTGGCATAGAAATAAAATAAATTAAATATGCTTTAACTGAGTTTTAAATAATAGTTTTTCTGTACTCTGAAAACAAGCATGAGTTACCTGAATTAGCAGACTCCTAAATGACCATATTTCTAAAGTAAGCAGTGTATTAAGGCAAAATATAATAGATTTTACTTATGGATAACTATGCAGTCCTATATATCTTCAATCTGAATCTATTTATTTCTTAAAGAACTGGATGTAGTCATGTAGATTGACTTTGTTTGCTCACACAGATGATACTGAAGATAATTATTTTATTCTAACTCTTCTTTATCACCTGTTTGCCAGTGGAATATTACAAGATTACATACTTAGCCTAATTTTTCATGCCATTGTTTCTTTATTAAACTATAATGTATACCCTGTTACTAGTCCAGTGTAATTTTCTCAGGCAAAGATCTAACCTAGAATTAGGATTCCTGGGTTATATGTTAACTGAACAGGTTATATGTCAACTGAACACTAGGCATTTTCAAGGAATAAATATTAATTTATTTTCAAGGAATAAATATTAATTTATTTTCAAGGAATAAATATTAATTAATAGATGTATATATCAATTTGGGGTGTAGTTTAGATTATTTATAGACAAGAAGAACAGTGTTCAAATTTTTGTTTTCAGAACAATTTTACAATTTTAAAAATTATTGTAAGCCCAAGAACTTTTGTGTATATGTGTTATATCTATTGTTATTTACCATAGTCAAAATTAAAACTGGGAAAATAAAACATATTTATAATTTGCAATAACTTTTCAATAACATGATAAAATTATTGCATATTAACATACATACAATTTTTATAAAATACATTTATTTATTTTATTTTTTTATTGCTTATTATAGTTTCCCAATTTTTAACATGATTTAACATGTCTCCCCTATTTTTAACATGATTTTATTGTTGACATTATTACAGACATACCCTTTGCCCCCCTTCTTGCCCATCTCCTCCCAGCCCCCATCTCCCTTCTCTCAGACCATCACCACACCATTGTCTGTGTCTATAGGTTATGCATATATATTCTTTGGCTAATCCCTTCACTTTCTTTCATCCAATCCCTCTTTCCCCTTTCTCTTCTGATCGCTGTCAGTCCAGTTCATGTATCTGTGCCTCTGTTTCAATTTTGTTGGTCAATTTATTTTGTGCATTACTTTCCACATATAAGTGAGGTCATGTGGTATTTGTCTTTCTCTGACTGACTTATTTCACTTAACATAATAATCTCTAGGTCCATTCACACTGTCACAAAAGGTAAGATTTTCTACTTTTCTATGGTTACGTAGTATTACATTGTGTAAATGTACCACAGCTCTTTTATATACTCATCACAATAAGAAATTTAGTAAACAGAGTTGCATTGTTTGATATTTCTTTACTTTTCTTTATTATCATATAAACTTCTGCAATCTATTGTAATATTATATACCATTTAACCTTTGAAAAATTCATACTGTTGTAAAAAATAAGAGTAAAAATAGAAAATATTATCTTCATACAGTTAGGATACAGAGATTTAACCTCATTAACCTGTTGAATGTGGTCTTGGCCTCAGTATGAGGACCACTGAACTGTAGTATCATCAGATAACACTTGCAAATTAATAGGCATAGAAATGTCACAAGTTTTGTTTATAATTCTGAAAAGGAAGTATTGAAAAGAGGAAAACAGTAATAGAAAATTGTTTTAGGTTATGTTTGTTATTAATCAACTTAATGAAAACTCTCTGGATTAAAGCCCTACTCCCTTCTTCACAAGCAGAGGCCTAATGATTGCTTTGTGAGCCAAAATTCAAGATAGCAACAGGTAGTTTTCTGACATTGGCTAAAAGTTTAAAAATTAAAATGAATAGCTTTAATGAAATGAAATAAATAATTCTAAGAAAAAAAATAAAGATAATATCCTGTGAGAAGGCCAAATCTAAGATTTGAATTAGAAGACAATGGTAATTTCAATAAAAGAAGCCAAGTAAAGGTGTGAATCAAGGCGAGACTTCAGGGCAACTCTTGAAGGGACACCTATTTTGAGCATGTGTGCGTAAAGTTTTGCTAAGAGGCTAAGATCCTGGAAAACTCTCTGAAAGTTCTAGAACAAAGGAACAGTGTGTTGCAGCCTCTCTAGGCTGGACAGGTCCTCTTGGGGCTTGGGTATATGGAAGAGGATGTATGGAGTCTTGGGGATGCTTGACATGCCTTTATTTGGGAGAGTTACACAGGCACAAGCCGGGTCCAGGGAAATCACACAGGCCACAAAGCCTGCGTCTGCTCCACACACAGGCCACCAGCCTATGTGGAGGGAGTTACACAGGCTCCAAGCCCACATCCGATTCAGCGCCCTGACACCCTAACCTGTCCAAAGCTCCTATCTCTTAAATACTAGCCCCAAACAAAGCAGGGCAATCAGGCCAGAAAGTGAAGTAACTATCATGAGCTATGCATGTGAGCCTACTCAAAGCTACAGGGCAGTTTATCACACCCGGGGCTCAAGGCCGTGAGACCTGGGCAAAAGCCTGTGGGAACACTGCTTTATCAGATTCCTCCAAGGTTGTAAGGAGTTGCTCCCTCCGGTTACCCACGCATCTAGGTGAGAGAGCCACACTGCCTCCACGTACCCTACAAGCAGGTTATGTGTTGACACTTGAATAGGCAGATTGGTGACATTAGAAAAAGGAATCATTTAACAAAATGCTTTAGAAATTTCTGAAGTGTTAATTTCTTGTTCCATTTTTAAAAGCAGGCAGACTAATAATTACGTTTTCCAACAACACCACTCCTTTAAAAATAAAAATTGGTTAAGTCATGCCAGCTGGCATAATATTCTCAGTAAAAATAAAATTCAGAGAAACAAAAAAAAATTACCTTTTTATGTGTAATTATAAACCAGAATAATCTGCTTGCTTTGTTTTTACCAATCTGCTTCAACTTGATATAAAATTATTCATTAAACTCCAGAATAAGATTATGCGCTTTAATAATGAAAAACTTTGGCCTTTGTTTCTTGTTATTGGTATTCAAAAGAAAATTTAGTTCTATACTTGTCCACAACACACTACAAAAACAAATACTGGAGATTCCTTTAGATATCAACATGTGTCTATGAGTATTTCAGAAAGAGTAGAGTCCCTACAAAGCATAAAAATGTTTCCAGATAATAACATTTGACAGTGATCTGATGACCAAAAATTATTTAATTATTTGGTTATTCTACAATAAGAAATTTAACTGGCACTTAAGTTTACAGAGAATATATTAGTTTCAGCATTCTTGTGTAAGGCCCTACTAGAGTTGTAATGAAGTTGGAAACAGGGATATATCTTAGGAAATTGAATATCATCACCAAGAATAAACAATTTTGGAAGATCTGTGTGTAGGTTCATTGATCTAAGAGCTAAGTATAACAGATATACTCTTGCTCTGACACCACCACTATCTGAAGCCTTCAGGTTAAACTGTGTCTGTGTGTTTGTATGTGTGTAATGATTGGCAAGTATTTGACTCTGGTAGATGTATTTATGAAAAAGAAGGATGTATCTGCCTGTGATAGGATATATCCCTAAGGTATACTTATTTTAAAATCGTGGTTGAATTGCATCAGTTTACCTGAGGAAAACTTCATTGAACAACTGCTTCAAAAATTGGGCTTTAAGAATGGGTAAAATTGATAAGAAGGCTATATAGTACAAGGTTGGGGAAGGGCTGGTGTGAGTATTTTGTCATGGTATAGGTACAAGCACAGTGGAGAAAATGAGCAAACCACATGAAAAAGATAATAAATAGAGGTGTTGAGTAACACAGCAGTAATATGTGTGCTGCTTGGGAGTGTGGAGCAGTAAATAAATTTTGATTAACAAAGAAGGATCTAGATATAGAAATGTTTAAGTGGGCACACTGATGAATTTAAATTAATCTTAGCCACTAAAGATTTCTGATCAGTACACTATCATGCAGAAAATAGTATTTTAAGTAGATACAACTCACCTCCCAATGTACATTTTGGCAGCTTCCATATCTTGGTATACAGCGGAATACTACTCAACCATAAAAAAGAACACTTTACCCTTTGCAAAAGTGTGGATGGACTTGGAGAACATTATGCTAAATGAAATAAGCCAGCCAGAGAAAGAGAAATACTGTATAATTTCACTCCTATGTGGAATCTATTGAACAAACTGAACTAACAAGCAAAGTAGAGGCAGACTCATACTCATAGAGAGCAGGATGGCAGCTATGGGGGGTAGGGGGTGGGGTGAAGGGATTGACCAAAAAGAAAAAAGGACTCATAGACAAGGACAACAATGTGGTAATTCCGGTGTGGAAGGGAGTATAATGGTGATAAATAGTATGAAAAAATAAATAAAAATTTTTAAAAACAAAAAAAAAGATACAGAGAGCTGAATACACAGGAGGCTGGAGGAAACAAATGATGAAATTGTTTATTTAAATAGTTACCTTATAAACTATGTAACATCCCATGAGGTGCATATTTCAATTCATTAGGATGCTGAAAAAATTTTATTATATTTATTTTATTCTCATATTTTTAATAATTACCTTTCTTTGGAATGTGTGTTGCATATTAATTGATTACCACATGTTTATATATTATAAATAAATATACATATATGAAATTGTTGAACAATGAAATATTAAATAATAGTAGTATGTGGTCATAAAAGTTTGCAGATGACATTTAGATGAAGCCAAGCTAGTGTGATATAATTGATATTGAATTATGGAGCCAAAAATAAAATCAGGTACTTGAAAAGGCAAAATTAGACAAATGCCATAAAAGAAAGTAGAACAGAATTTAATGACATATTGGGGATGGATGAGGAGGGTGAAATAGTGAAAGCTAATGCTGCTAAGATTTTATCCATAGAGAACTGAGACCTTGATGCCATGCACCATAATTTGGATTTTTGAGGATAAACTCTGACTGTAATCAGTCAGTTTTATTTGGAATGTTTTTGTTTACAACCCTATTTATTGTCAAATGTGTACAAAACACCCTATTTTTAAAATTTCAAATCAAGTGAAAAATGTTATTTGAACATCTGTTATGGTCTGAATCATGCTGAGAATAAAGAAAAGAATAACAGGGAAACTGAACTAACAAGAAAAACAGCAGCAGATGCATAGATAGAGAGGAGGAAGACAACTATGGGGGGAGGTTAGGAGGTGGAGGGATCTAGCAAAAAGGAAAAAGGACTCAGTGGACATTGACAACAATGGGGTGTTTACAAGGGGGTGAGGGGTATATGGGACTAAATGGTAATGGAAAAATACAATTAAAATTGTAAATATAGACATTAGGTGAATACACACATAAATATGTACATTTGCTATAAACTTAATGTGTTATGAGATTCCTGTATACATTTTTTAAATTGTTACAGGAATGAAAATGTTGGAGTTACTGATTTTGTCTGGGGACATCAGAAAAAGCTGGCACTTTTATGAGGAATTCAAATTCTTCCTATATTTGTCATTTGGATTCTTACTACTTTAATTTCTTATTTATATTTATTGATTTTAGAGAGCGAGAGGAAGGGAGAGAAAGACACAGATTTATTATTCCAATTACCTATGCAGTCATTGGTTGATTCTTGTATATGCTCACAAGAATTGCAAATTCTTGGTGTATTTTGACAATACCCTGATGCAGATGTCCCCAACCCCGGGTGGCAGACAGGTATCAGTTTGCAGACTGTTAAGAACCAGCTGCCCACCTGAGCTCCGCTTCCTGTCTCCTCCCACCCCTGTCTCCAGTGGGTGAGGGAAGCTCACCTGAGTTCTTTCTCCTGTGTCCCCCACCACACCGTTGTCTGCAAAAAAATGGACCCTGGTGCAAAAAGGGTGGGGACTGCTGCACTCCTGACTGATCTGCCAGGCCGGGACCTGGACACTTACTACTTCTGACAAAATACTTAAAAAGAATAATAACCTCTTGCCTGATGGAAATATAGTAGTCTTTTCTGTATTTACTAATATTAAATATTGAACTGTTCTTTATTCGATAGTTGTTATACCGTGGTTTCTAACCTGAAAATGACAGGAAATTTTAATGAGTAAGGATTTTATTGAGGTACATGATCCCATACAATGGTGAGCAAAAGTAGGTTAAATTGCCAGCCATCATTACTTAAAAGAAAAATCATAAAGATACTAAATAATAATACTATAAATAATATGAATAAATAGTACAATATTTAATAAATAAATAAGCAAGATTAAATTTTACTTCATGTACTCACAACTACAAACTTACTTTTGCCCAGCCATTTTATGTATGTGAAGCATAATCATCTAATTAGAAGACATTAACAAGTCCCAGTATGTAAAAAACTAACAGTAACCTTCAAGAACAAGTCATAACATTTTATTAGAGATTCACAATATATTTATAGCTATTACTTGTAGTGCTTAATGCCAAACATTGCCAAAAAATGATTCTTGTCGCATTTATAGTACTATTAGCATCCATATGTCATTTACAAAGATATAGGAAATCAAGCTAATAAATTTTTCTCTTGTGTTCTCTGTGTGTATATACAGTACACATATGCACACACACACACTACCCAACAGAGAAGCTTAATAGCTTGACTTATATAATTACATATTTTTTAAAAAATCTGAGCTTGTAAAAGGAGTTGGTCACTTTATAATTTTTCTACTACTAATGACAGAATTTATTTTTTGTGAATTTTCTTTGGCATGCATTCCAATAAATCAAATTTCATGATTTTAGAGCAAAATTTGATGATTAATAAAATTAATGTTGTGTTTAAATGACAGTAGTGATGCATTCATATCTTCTACATTTGGAATAAAGTATATAAATTTCAATTTTCAAATACATTTTTCTAAGTCAGTGGATGGCATTTTGCCTTATTAAAGTTAAAAAGGTAAATTGCATGGATCTGTATGTTAATATAAGAGGTGTGCAACAATTGAAATATTATTTAGATATCATATTCTATCATGTGAGATAAAGTTTTTCTGTTATATATGTAGCTGAAACATATCAACTTTAACTTTTTTTGATTAGTTACATATCATTGCAGATGAAAATTTAGTTTCCATTTTTGCCTGCATCTTTCTGACTCTTGGCTGTTTAACATCTGAATCATTCTATTATTTAACTGAAAATTTAATCTTAAATTGGAGATGTAAAGGCAGATGTAAAAAGCAACAGACTGAACTAGATATGCCTCTAGAAATAGAGCCATGAAGATAATTATTCTAACAGGTGAAAAAGTAAAAAATATAAGTAGACTCAAAAAGGATATAAATGTATTTGTGGATGAGGGATTAACACATATTTGTAATATTATTCACAATCTTAAATGATATTATCACATGTCACAGAACAAATGGTGTCACATAAGTTTGCTATGATGAACTGGTAGGGTTTCCTAGACAGTGTGTTGAGGATAATTATGAGACAGATTGCAACTGCAGTAGGAATGAGTCCAAGACTAATACAATTGCCATAGATGAACCTGAGCTAGTGTTAGCATGGATGCTATTAATTTTGCTGTTCAACATTCACTCTTTCACTAGTAAACAGCATGTGGATTCTTCTCTGTCTACTAACTCATCCTCCATATTTAATTCATAAGTTTTATGTAGAGTTGAGTCAAATTTCAAACTCCAAATATTGGCAAGGACCATGGGCTTAATAAAAGAAACAGAACATTATTTCACTGGAGATCAATCAGGCATGAGCATTTGACCTAACTGATGTCAGTAAGACCTACTTAGATTTTATCTTGCTTTTTTTTTTAAAGAAACGTTTACTAACTTTTTGCATAAAATAAACTTGTTATAATGTAAGCCTATAGCTACAAAGAATGATTCATGAAATCCTAGAATAAAGCCAGGTGGTAAGAGAAATGAAAAAAAAAAGGAACAAAACTAATTTCTGATTACATAAATTAGAATAAGATAAACACAAAGGTAGATACCCATATAAATCTGTTATTTGAAGAAATAAATTCAATTTTACATAGGATAGATGGAATGGATTTTCCCTCCTTTGCAGTCTTAATGTAAATAGTGCGTTCCATCTGCATGGTCACAACCACTGTCAGTTCCAGTATTTGTGATCATTGCTTATCTGATAGACATTGCTTTAACCATGTAGCAGCATATGTATCAGATCATGGCAAAGTTTGGGAGGTTCAAAATCTCATTAGCACAAGAGAGGTGAAGATTCTTTTTGTATTAGGCTCTAGTTAGGAGTAAGATGCACACATAAGAGAGTGCACTCATTCCCAAAGAAGAAACTACTACAAAAAGTGGGTGGGGAAAGTACATTACCTAAGAAATTGTCCTCACATGTCTTAAAATGTCTCCATTTAAAATATATATATTTTGAAATGTCAACAGTTATTAATCCCTATCCTCCTAGTAGGAAATATTAGTCAACAGAGAGGTAGCTGGAACTGAATACTGAAATAGATGAGTGAAGAAGTAGGAATGTGTGACTTGTCTTCCAAAGAGTCTGAGGACAGAAGTTTGTGCTGAGAGATGTAGAATGATGTCCACACTAACTTGCCTAATTCATAGCTTGCTATAGCTCTGTCATATTATATTTTTACTTCTGTGTACTATGATAAGCATGTCTTAGAGTTTCAGTCCTTGGTTTTTACCAAAGCCTGCAATTAGCATAAATTTATAATGGAGTGCAGGAGTATATTATTGAGAAACTCTTCATGGACACACACATGCATGTGCATGTGTGAACTTCCTGCCATAGATATACAGGAGAATAATGAATAGATATACTTTTCCACTTAATAGTTTTTCTTCTCCATACTCTTAAACCCCACAAGGTGTGATAAGTATCTGTGTGCACCTCTGTGTGTAAATGTGTGGGTATCAAAAAGAGTGAGGAGAATTTGCCAAGTTGAGGGTGAGACACATTGGCACAGGATGCAACCTTGAGAAAATCTTTGGGCACTTTAAATTTGAGGTCCATCAAAAGGAGTAGATTAGATTACCTAAAATGTATGAGAGCATAGAGATCTTATGCATTTGAGGATTACATAAGTATATCTTTTTCAGGAAGAGGGTTGGGTGGTGGGGGGTTGAATAGGTTCTTTGGAAATACACAGGTAACCTGAAGGTTGAAATTTCTATTAATGGTGATATCCGAAACCTACTCAAGACACTGTGCCCAAGAGTAGACAGGTCCTTAAATAGTGATGGTTGGATGCCTGTCTATAAAAACTTGTTAATGTGTACTGGTGCCTGTAGAGTGAAAGTGAAGGTAAGTGAAAAGTAAGTTTGAATTCCCAGATAACTTAAGGAAAAATTACCGAAGTCAATATTTAGCAAATTCTGGTATCTGAATGTGCATGAGTACTCCCACCCCAGAAGTACCCTGGGCTCCCACTTCATGTCCACAGGCTATTTCTGTCCATGATGCTTTGTTCAAAAGAAATTCTTGAAGGAAAGGCAATAAAAAAGAAAGGTTTTCAGGAAAGGAAAAGCCTCTACGCTCACACCTAACTAATGCACATAAAGGGGTATGAAAAACAGCTTCCACGAAGACTGGGAGCTGAGCCCCTCTCACATGCATCTTCCCTCTCATGTCACCTTTTCTCAAGCAGACCAAACTTTTCCCTATTGAAAGTTTAGTCTTTGATTTGCGTTTCCACATTTTCTATGTAACCTAGAAAAAAATTTTTAATTAATTAATTAATTTTAATTTTTCAAATACATTTGTCTCCATTTACCCACCACCAATTTCCCCGCCCCACCCACCCCCATCTCCCCCGCCCTTCCATCTTTCCTGACCTTGGCTTCTTCCATGTGTCCTTCACACCTGTTCCTTGATCTGACCCTTCCCCTTCCCCTCTCTGCTAGCTCCCTTCTTCCTTCCCTCCCTCTCTCAACCCTTTCTTTCAACCCTGGCTTATTTGACTTAGCATAATGCTCTCCAGTTCCATCCACACTGTCGCGAGGTGTATATAGTAGTTCTTTCTTTCTGCTGCGTAGTATTCCATTGTGTAAATGTACCATAGTTTTTTGATCCACTTATTTAACTTTTTTTGAAATTTAGATTTTCAGGTTCTATTTTTATGATTTTGACTCAGGATATACACTTGGGTATTTGGAAACATGCATTTGTAACAAACCGATCAGAAGACATTGGTGGACAGAGACTTAGAAACCACTGCTTTATACATGGAATCAGGGAAAACAAACATAAAAGTATAGACTATTATGATTAAATGGCAAAATGGAGATGAAAGAGAAAACAGAGTACATCTTATTTGAAGGAATCAACAAATATAAAGAAAATGATATTTTTTTACAGTAGAATTGCACAGATTTTAAATATTTTTGTTTTTTAAAAAACAATATGGATTATATTTCAATCTACCAATATATACAAATGCATGTTTTCAAATTCAGAAATCTGTTTTTAATTTTCTAATTTTTTATAAAATTCAAGTTTTAAAAAAATCACAATAGGCAAAAAGATGACATAATTAATTTTTGATATCTACATCAATTCTCCATTAGAGTATTGAATCTATTACATCGCTGATATTTTATGTCACACTTAGGAAGGAACCATCATTTTAATGTGAATGTTTCTGAAAGTATCAATGAGACTGTTTTTGTTTATTATGTTTTCTTTTGTTTGTTTAATTTAGGATTAATATGTCTATAGATTCTGCTGTACATAATACTGAAGCTTCTGTTCACAGGACTAGCTGAATTAACTCAATTGTTTTTTACTTCACTGTCAATTCATAAGGTTGTTTCAAATATATTGGGAGAATAATACACTCTGTCCTTCTGATTCATCATTTCTGTAAAGCTATCATAAGAGACAAAGATTAAAAACCTATGCACTATGAGGCTGATGAATGACAGTTTTCTCAACTCCTTTGTGATAATTACTTTCTTCTGGTTTCTATAAAATGATAGTAGCTTCTTTTCATGAACATCTATGTGTTTATTAAAATAAAAATTAAATCTATGATTTATAAAATCTCAGATGTGAGCTATATGTATTGAAATAAAGCCACAGGTATAATAAAATACAATCATTTCTGGTAACTAAATTTTGTGTTGTGTATATTTCTTTTTTGTTCCACACTGAGGTTTTTTTTATCAGTTGATTAAAGCAGGATGAAGATGGAGTTAAACTCATGTATTATGCCCACATAACATTTTGCAGTTAAGAAACACTTTCAGTTGTTTAAAGAGCATCATCCAGGCACAAGGTTGATGGGTTCGATCTTTGGTCAGGGCACATGTAAGAAGCAACCAATAAATGCATAAATAAGTGTAACAACAAATTGATGTCTCTCTCTTTCACTCTCTCTCTTTCTCTCTTAAAAACTAATAAAAAATTTAAAAAATACTTTCATAGAAATAAATGTTTACAAGTTAATAATTCTGTATAACTTGTCCCCAGCTCCAAAAACAACTTGAATTAATTTATCATATTGCTAAATAATTAAAAATTACAAGGCAACACACTCATTGCCTAAACAAAGCTACCAAAGGGTGTCCCCAGGGCAGCAGCTGTGAACACCAGGGGTCGTCCAGGGGAGATGCCAGAGACCTGGAGGAGGCAGCAAGAGGGCATAGAGATAACACCTTTGGTTTGATGTAGGTAGGTGGATGGTGCAAAGATGGTGCCCTCTAGCCAGCAGGCTTCTAGGTGTGTGCCAAATCAGATGCCTCCCTTCTAGATGATTCTAGACCTCATAAAATCTGAACCCCTCTCTATTGGATTCTTCAGAGCTGAGCCCTGGCACAGGTGAGTCCATGGGAGAGTCCTTTAAGAGCTGTTTCTTCATTTAAATTAGTTTTGTGAGTCTCCTGGACATGAGCCCTTCATTGGTTTTCAAAGCTAGATATTTTGAGGGCTCCTCTCTCAGGTGAAGGTCTTAAAAGTTGGGGTGTCCAATGTAAGGGTCAAACCCTTTTTTCCTCAGGGAGAATCTCTGGGTTTTGTGCTTCCTTCCAAATGTGCGTTGTGACATGTGGGTGGGGAGGGAGGTTTCTGGTGAGATTGTGTCCCAGCCTCTCCTACCCACCTGAATATGGGCCTTCTCTCATTTGTCAGATGTATACGCGTTGCTTGGACAGCTTATAAAATTTTTCAGAGGACGTGGCTCCATAGCTTCAGATTCACTGTGACTATGAAAGGAGGTGAGGTCAGGGTCCTTCTATGTCAATGTGTTGAACTGGAACTCCTTCCTAAATTCTTAAACCCTGCCAACCACTAATCTAGTCTTCATGCTTTTAGTTTTGTTATTTCAATAATGTTATATAAATTGAATTTTATAGTATGTAATATTTTGAGACTGGCTTTTTCCACTGATCATAATTCTCAGGGTGTCCACCAAGTCATTGTGCATATCCAGAGTTTGTTCATTTTATTATTGAGTAGTACTCCACATGTTATGAGTGTCCACAGTTTGTTTAACCATTCACCCATTGCTGTACACAAGTTTACTTCCAGGTTCTGGCACCCACAAACAAAGCAGATTTATACATTCATGTATGAATTTTGGTGTGAATGAGTTGTTATTCCTCTAGGATAAATACTCAAGTTTAAAATCACTGAGTCAAATGATAAATCTACACTTAGCTTTTCAAAACACATCTGTGCTTTTATAATAGTGTCTGACACATTTAGCATACCAGCAAGACATGAGTGGTGATACAATTTCTCTGTACCATTTTCAACATTTGATGTTGTCACTATTTTTAAATTTTAAACATTCTGATACATATGTAGTTATATTTTATTTTCATTATAGTTCATATTTTCCTAAGGATAAATACTTTTGGACATATCTTCTATTGGCCATTTGCCATCTGGATGTCCTCATCTGTGAAATGTCTTTTGCCAATTTTTTAATCAGACTTCTTTTTTTTTTTGTGCTTTTGTGTTTGGAGCAGTCTTTATGCATTCTAAATACTTAGTTCTTTTTCAGACATGTAGTTTACAAATAATTTTCTCCTACTGTTTAGCTTCCATTTTAGCCTCAACAGAGCATTTCACAGAACAAATGTTTTAAATTTTGATGAAGTCCTGTGTATGTGTCTGTGTGTGTATGTGTATGCATGTTTGCGTGTGTGTGTGTGTGTGTGTGTAGTTATTTTCTAAATTGTGCCTTGGATTTCAAATCTATGAAATTTCTGCCTAATCTGAGATCCTGAAGAATTTCTCCTATGGTTTTTTTCTTAAAATTTTTAATTGTTTAATATTTCACAGTATGTAATCTATGGCCTCATTACTGTCTGAAAATGCAGGCTCCCCATGCAGTCTCCACTGATGACACAGATGGGACGAAGCTTGTTACCAACTGACCAACCCTGGGCTCTCTCTGCCCCCTTAGCCTTCCCTGACCAACTTAGTGGAGAAAGTTGAGGTTGTAATACCTACATAAAAGATGGCAATTGTGGAAGTCTTAGGAGCCTTAGGTGACATGAAAATGTTCAAATGATTGTTTGTTTTTAATGTTTGGCTAGAAGAGAGCAGTTATTGACTAAAACTTTTCTGTTCTAAAACTACATTGCTTTTTTCATGGTGTTTTGGCCAGAAAGAAAAAAAACTTTTGAGGGGCTTTTGAACTTCATCATTTGTGGTTTACAGGTAACTGTCTTTTCCAGCAACATATCTGAGATATATGAGTCAAAAAGAGAAACATAGATATCAACTATAATTGCAAAATAAAAATAAATTTTAAAAACTTAAAAAAAAGAAATGTAGGGAACTTACCACTGTGTTGTTCCCTGGGTTTCAAGTTTCTTAGCCGGCCTGACTCTTCCCATGTTTCTGAGTTAACTTAGGATTGTCTTATATTTAATATCAAGGGTTTTTAGTTGTATTTAATGGAAAAGAACAGGGGAAAATATATCTACCAAAGAAGCTTATTTTACATGATACTTAATGGTATATTATTAAAATGTTTTTAATTGATTTTCAATAACTAATATAACAAAAGATAGTCAATAATTTACAGTTCTAAAAATAGTATATACTATCATATCAACTCTTGATCTCATAGCAATTTTTAATATTGACTAGATTTGTGATTTAATGAAATGTTTTCATAAAACATGTTCACTTGCACTTTGGTTGTAAGAATAATAAACTATATGCAACTGCATACTGACTTACACCAGGGTTTTATTTAACAGTTTTTTTTAAATATATTTTCAAAGTCATAATTTGTACATAAACCTCAACAAAGATAATAATTTATTTCAGTGTCATTTTAAATCTATTTATATATTGTTATGACTATTCTTTGTTCTTAATAATAAATTGACACATTTCTGGAATATATCCAATGCCTCTTGATAAGTTGGTTATTATTTTTTTTTTCTGTTTGAGAAACTTCAGTGTAGGAGCAAAACTTTGCATAACAATAGCTAGATTTTATTTTTATTTCAGCTTAGGTCCAAGAACATACTTTCAGTCATTTCTAAGGCCATCATGAGGTTTTAGACAGTTCAATATACTTTATAGAAATAACTACTGATCTTGAAATCCAATTATATATGACATGCAGTTTATTTACACATCTCTTAGAATAATATTTAGAACCACTACAAATATTTCAAACATATATAGTTTTTCTGTGTCTGATGAGGACCTCTTGCTTGACCTCTCTTCCAAGCAGCAGTTAATCTTTGTTGGTAATCCTGACTTGAATGCTTAATATACAAATCAAACTAAAGAAGCTTCTGCGATCTATAATAATCAGAAGCATTCCTTAGAATTCAAAACTCTGTTATTCTTATGGATGTGTACATGGAAGAATAATGAAATAAAGAATAGGAATTCAGGCATAAGTCATCCAGAGAGAATAGGTAGAGTTTGCAAAAGACCACAATTATAGTTAGGTAGCATTGTTGTTAATTCTGTGGAAAAAGAAGGGGTTCTGAGGGAAAATACATTGAGAAAAAGGAAGGAAAAGATTAAAATATTTACTACTATCCATGTCACTTACCTTTCCATACATTTCATGGAGATATTTGGGTCATGAAATTAATGAATGTGCTTCTTTGTTTCATCAACTTCTGTAGAATATATAGTAGAGTGGTTAGTCCAGAAACTATTTTTAGGACTTTATTCATCGTTCCTCTTCTAACCCTTCTGATAAGACAAATAGGTAAACCTAGTCTTTTATGGTGATGGAACTCTCAGTAACTTAGTTTTGTTTTAAATTAAAATTTGTAAAAAAGTTGCTTCCCAAAGGATTCAAAGTTAAGATGTAAAAAAAGTATAACAACATCCAAGATCTACAAAGAAATCATAAAACTAAACATTAAGAAAATAAGCAACACTTCAGGCTAGAATTTTGGAACTGTATCACCAACCAGATACTGGCAATGAGAATCCAATCACTGGTGGTTGTTTTGAGCATAAATAGACAATAGCCCAGTGTAGCGAGGTGATTGCTCAAACTTTCACTGGTGATGAACTATTATATTATGGAAACATTGTAGTAATTTACTTAATGTAGTAACATTTGAAACATTTAGGAGACAGAGGAAAAGAAAATAAGCCTTGGCTGGTGTAGCTCAGTGAATTGAGCCTTGGCCTGTGAACCAAAGGGTAGCTGGTTAGATTCTTAGTCAGGGCACATACCTTGGTTGCGGGCCAGGTCCCCAGTAGCGGGTTCATGAAAGGCAATCGCATATTGATGTTTCTCTCCCTCTCTTTCTCCCTCCCTTTCCCCCATCTAATAAATAAATAAAATCTTTAAGTAAAAGATAGGGCTGTTGATGGGGCAATTGATGTTCTGAAGGGAGATGATAAAAGATAGAAAGTGACTAATCATCAATTAGAAGTTTAGGGTGAAAGCCAATGGACCTTCTTAGGGTCATAGAAAGAGATCAGAGCATCCTTATGCTAGAGCTCAGGGAAAGTTGAGCAGTCCAGACCTTAAACATAAATGTATGAAAGCTCCAACAAATAATGTAACTGAAAGTAAGTCTGGCTACTGGTCACTACAAAAGCCAGTACTCCAGAGGCAGGTGCTGATGTAAAAGAAAGTGGTTTATTTGCAGATGCCAGCTGCCTGCAAGATGGGGGACTCGTGTCACAAAGGCCATCTCCACCTCTCAGTGGAGGCAGAAGTGTTTATAATGATAGAGAGGGGAACAGAACAAAGAGATCAAGGGAAGGAGTTGAAAAGCTCTCCACGTGCAGATGAGCACCATCGATTCTGATAAGGCAAGCGATGGTCCCGCGTGGGTGTCACCCTGGTTTAGTCATTCTGGATTCATGTCATCCAGGGTTCATGGATTGAGTTCAGCAAATTTCCTGGAGCTGGGATGCCTGAAGGTCAGTCTGTATCATCTGCAAGTTAGTACCTATGATTCTTATACAAACATGTTATTTATCTATATAGTACATATTATTCCAGAGTCAGCACTTACAGAAACAATGTCATAAGTATGGTGAAATGGTTTACAGTTTCCCACCACTAAAATTTTCCACTGTCACAATTACGTTCTCAATCTTGACAGGTCTGCAATGATCAGGAAAACACCTAAATTAGAGAACAAAAAAGTCTTATGCATGCAACAAGGATATCTGAGTTTATCCATCTGAAATCACTTAACCTGGGGTATCTAAGAATGCAGAATTGGCTCCCTCCCCCTTCTAACAGGAGTTTGTTGCAAATAGGGCAACATGAATCTTTTGAAATCTCTTTTCATCCCGTCTCCTGGCTAATGGGCCAATAACTTGGTGAATCCTCTTTGCACTCCTATTTCAGGAAATATTTGAGAGTACTTGGACTTTTAAATAAATGAGAATCTGGCTAAGGATTTTGTACTGAGCCAGGCAGCTTTATCTTATGGTAGTTACTATTTATCAAGTGAAGAGTAACCAGAATTTTTTGTGAAAAAGCTGCAGCAGAGAATGGGAATGAATCAGGTTTTCCTGGAGAAGCCCTGAACTGATGGCTCTTCTGTGTTGAGTTGGTCCATGCTCGTTCATTCACATCTCTCATGACCACCATCGTATTGAATATAGAGGGTCTGGGATGTCAAAAATGGTACCCAGGAATTATGAGATCGCTGCTACTCAGGTGTATCATCCATGCTGTGTTGACTAAACTTAATGCTTCTTGGAATATTTTATGTCATGAGTTTTATTATAAGTCTCCAAACCTCAGCTAATGTTTGAACATTTAAGTGCCTCAATCCAGAAATTATTGAGATCACCATTCTTTAAAAATAAAAGTTTTACACATTTTATTCATTTATTTTTAGAGAGACAGGAAGGGAGTGAGAAAGAAAGAGAACATCAATGGGCTGTCTCGCGTTTGCACACTTACTTGGGACCAAACCTGTAACGCAGGCATGTGTCCTAACCAGGAACCAAAGCAGATACCTTTCGCTTTGTGGGATGACTCCTGACCAATGGAGTGACACCGGTCAGGGAAAGCACATCATTCTTAACCATTGTGACACTTAACTATTTTGATAATTTGATGAGTTAGGAATTATTTCTATTAAAAATTTTAAATACATACATTCCCATGTGTTATTTCAATGTTACATATGGATAGCAAGTGAAAATTCTAGATTTAAGATGGCTTAACTTTTAAAATATTTAATATTTCAATTTCATACATAATCTCTTGAAAGTTTATTTATAGAGTATCAAAGATATACTGGAATAGATATTTTCAGGCTGAGGCTGGTATCCCCTAGAGGAAGTGTTTCAGTTGTGGATTTTCTTCCTGAGATTTTAAAAAGATGATAATGTCATTATAATACTATGAAAAAATGATTTACTTAATTGGACAATAAAAGAGTATGATTGGCTTAATTTTCAGAAAGGTAAGAGTGTTCCACTTAAGATCTGTTTTCCATACTATACTTTTAGATTCAAACAGAGGTTAATAAAGGTGAGAATGAAAATTAGATATGATGAGACTTTTTAGCAATCGGTTAAAAGAAAAGGTTTTGCCATATTGGCTTACCAGTTTCTTGATTTTATTTTGATACCAAAGCTTTATAGTTGATGAATTGTGGTTTTAAAATATACTCATTGCAGTGAACTTTTCACGTAAAGACATTTTATAAAGAAACTTGACCCATATCATTACATGCTATCTTTTCTTAATAATTAACAAATATTGACTTCCTATTGTGAAATGAGCTAATCTATGTCATTTTAAAAATGCATAAGATTCTCTAGGTACCTATCAATTTTAAATGAGAACAGTGTATAATATCCTCAAGCTTTAGTTTTTCTATTTGAAAATATGGCTAATCTTACCATACTTACAGTTCTCTGTCATATATCCCAGTTGAATTAACATTTCAGGCCTTCTATGATCTCCTTTCTAAGTTGGTTTGCAAAAGAGATAAAAAGTCATACTGAAGAATCCATCTCTTAGTCAATTTGAAACACTCTGAATCAAATTTATTCATGGATTTTAATTTTTTTCTATTATAAAAGTAGAGGAGTGTAAACAGCACTAGAATAATTATTTATCTTTAATGGTCATACTCAAGAAGATTCCAGCTTCAGTAGATCTCAGAGATTGACTTTGAACTTGGAAATAAAAATATCCTACAGAAACAGGAAGAAAATTAATTCTAAAGGAAAAGTCAGTTAATAAGTCTGACCCAGTAATAAAAATATGTCCCTAGACATAAGAAACATAAAAAGTTTTAATGGGGTAATGGAAATATGAAGGCCATCTAACCTGGAGACCCTGCATAAATCCCAGGATCCTTAAAAACTGATATATTACATCTCAAAAACTTAGGTGTCTAGTATTATCATTCTTCCCACTGACAGTATATTAGTAGAGAGACAGAATGATAAATATCAGGATACCTAAGTCCAGGCAGACTCTGTTCTGATTCTGTTTCCTTTCTGGAGATGGTAGGAAAAAGGGACTCAGTCACATGGTCTAGCCCAGGAGATAATTTGAGCATAGTTTTTTGTTTGTTTGTTTGTTTGTTTTTATATTTGGAAGAAGGTGGAGGAAGGTAGAAGAAGGTAAAGGAGGAATAAATGATGTAAGAAGACTTGAGTTAGGATGGTGAACACACAATACAATATACAGATGATGTATTATAAAATTGTATCCTTGAAACATATATAATTTTATTAACTCATGTAACCCCAATAAATTCAATAAAAATGTAAAAAAAAAAGAAAAAGAAAACTTCAGAGTCAAGGTAACACCCTATCGTCCTTATATCAGATCCTTCAATGTTTAAAAAAAGCAAGAACAGCATTTTTCTAAAATTAAAAGGCTCATGCAATTCATTTCTGAAGACACAGGAAAAAACGATTCAGCAGGATTGCCCCTGCCTAGTAAATAGTTCCTGATGTGCTGGCAACAGAGGCATGCTTTGCTATATAGGCATGTATGCTACATGTTACTATGTAAAGCGGGTTACCACTGGAGATCTAACACTCATTTGCCTCTCATTTAACTTTCAAGGAACCCATGTCTAGGTCTTGGGAAGCAATTATTCTAGGGTTGGAAGGATTTGTTTTTAAATATGGGAAATATAGTTTCACTAATCTTGGATACAGGGAAGTTCTGCCATGTTACTGCCTGATAAAAAATAAAACAAAATTAAAAACAGTGGTAGGGAAAGACAGAGCTATTTCTCCAACTTTATAGCACACAGCAGAATCATACAACTACAAAGTTTGTAAGGAATCACTGGCAGAAACTAAGTGCAAAGCAGCAGTGTAGCAGAAAAGATGATTGACAGAGGGACCTGGGTGAAATGATGTTGCTTAAGAAACTAACACTATTGAGCATAAACAGTGAGACTTAAGTAGATGAGCTGAACTGAGGAAAAACAGTAATGGTGTCTAGCTGAAGTACTTGTGTCATTCAGAAACTGCAGGATCCAATGCAAGTAACAGAGATTTTTATCTAAAAAGTTTGATGGTATGTAATGATCTGAAAACCGGAGGTCAACTAAAGCAGAAAATTAGGAGGAGAAGGCATACAATAATAACAACACTAAAGATTCTATGGTGTACCTGACTAGACTTCATGAGAATATGAAAAACTTCCTGTGGCCTCGGTTCTACAACATTGATTCTGGCTGCTTCCCCAAAGTACAATTCCCTTTCTCAGTTGAATCCTTCTGAAGTAAAATGAATACAATAACACTGTTATTTTATCCTTTCATTAAGAATATTTCTATTTAGACTGTGTACACATGCTATTGAATGGATGTTTGTGTCCTCACAAATCCATACATCGAAATGCTACCCCGCAAAGTGTTAGGAGGTGGGACTTTTCAGAAGTGCGTAAGTCATGAGGGTCAGGTCCTCAACAATTGGATTGGTGCCCTTATAAGAGAGAATCCAGAGAGATCTCTAGCCTTCTTCTATCATGTGAAGACAAAACAAGAAACCACCATCTATGAACCAGAAAGTGAGCCCTTACTAGACACTGCATCTGCAGATGGACTTCGGAATCCAGAACTATAAGGAATAATTCCTGTGCTTTGCAAGCCACCCATCTATAGTATTTTGTCGCGGCAGTCCAAATGGACTAAGACAATATATAAAAGCCTTCAGATGTTTCAGAAATGTAAAAACAAAAGAAGAAAGAATAAGAGGAGGAGGAGAAGGTGGAGGAGGAGAAAAAGAAGACATAAACTTGAACCGGTTTGGATAGTTCTGCTGAAAGTTATGGCAACAAATCTTCACGTGTCTCAATGAAAATTATGTATATCCTGTTCTCTAAATTAAGTACTTAGATTTTTCTACTGTTTAATCAGGGGGGACTTTTTGCAATATATAAAAGCATGATGGTTATATAAGTACAACAAGCAAATATAAGCGCTAGCCTTTAATTTTAAGCATTTGAGAGTGCCCCAGTAGGATCTATAAGTTTTAGTTTTTATTGATCATCTGCATCATTAAGAAGCACTAAGATTCTGTACATTTTAAGCAAAAATTGCCAATGATTATAAATTATATGAATATCTATATTTCACATTGGAAAACAAATATTCAAAGACACTAGGTAACTTGAATGCTGAAGCTAGTTATGATGATTTGGTAATCCATAAACTCTTTCTCTCTCTCACTATATATATGCAAATTTCTCATAATTGCATCAAACATCTACTTTGCTTTGATAGTGAAAATCTGGTTTAGTTCAATTTGTACACGGCTCTATCTTTTTATTAACTCTCTATTTTATTTGGACTTAACTAAGCCATGTCATCTGTCAGTGATCCTCAGAGAGCCTTATGTGAATTATTCATGAGAATGAGTGAGCAAACATTAATATTCTGAAACAGTGCTTCTGCTACCTAATACAGAATTTCTTGTCAGCTCTCCACCTACACAAGCATTTGTTCAATCTGGCTATAGTCAGTTTTATTAAAGAGCTTTCTAAAAAATAGAACTAGCCCATCTCTTTACATTTTTAAATTTTCTTTGTAACTACTCCATTAAGAAAATTGCCCTGCCATTGTATTACTTTGCAGTACTTTCTCTGGAATGATGTGGTAGCATAGCTTGCTCTCCCAGTTAAGGCTGGATAAGACATTTGATGATTCATAGGAGTGTGTCTTATAAGAATAATGTGTAATATGTAATAGGATCACATTTATTAATTTGCCTTGTCAGCTATTATAACAATAATTTTATTCACATTTTCCTCTTTGAAATACATGTATATACATTAATTTTCACATTTAATTTAATTCTAAAATTATATATCAAAATTCCTTTTCCAAGGACAATAAGCACTGCCCTTAAATCAAGACACAAGCCCTTTCCTTTAACCATTCATAAAGAGGTTAACCATCCCTGTGTTTAAAGTATCTTATTACAAAGTCTATCACTTTACAACATACTCTGGACATTTTGAACTTTTATGCTGTCTTTCTTAAAATGCTGTCTACTTTACTCTAGTACAGAGTTACTCAACCTCAGTACTACTGATACTTTAGACCAGATAATCCTCTGTTGTGAGGGATTTCCCTGCTTATTATAGTCTGTTTATCATCATTCCTGGTCTCTGTCTTCTAAATACCAGTAGTACCTGCTCCCTTCCAAAGTTATGAGAACCAAAAATGTTTCCAGACATTGTCAAGTGTCCTCTGGTTGGGCAACTTCCACTTTCCCCATTGTCCCAGATGAAAATCACTGTTTTAGTGATTTGGATTACAAAGCATTTATCTACTTATCTTACTCAATAGATATGTGTTCTTTGTTCCTGTGATTTTTCTTTAACATGTGTTATAGTTTCTATTTAAAAGCTAACACTGTGGTTTAAAATGAATATCACTTATTACATATCTTTAATGTTATTGTATTTTGTTGTGTCTTGCTAATGAACTATATCACTTAATTATATTTATTTCAGGATACTCAACATATTATTGGATTCTAAATCAGAAAGGCCACTGGAATGAAAACATGTATGAGATAAAGCATTATGTCCATCATTCAGAACTGAAAAAAAAAATTTGGTAAATGTTGTCTATACAACAGGGATATGATAGCTCTTATATACAAAACAAAAACAGATGTGGATCTAGTGAAGATTATTTAATTAACAATTTTAACTATTAACATGAGGAAACCATGAAATGTGACCACATATTAGCTACAATTAAGTTACGTGAGCCAAGAAATTCTTCCCAGAGAATTGCCACATAACCTGATTTTAGCATATTATGTGAATCTAGCAATCAAAGGCTGTGACCTTTCTGAGTTGGGAAAGGCAATTCCTGTAGGTGATGATGACGATGGAGCTCACATGTATATGTTATTGAGTTTGTGCCAGCCAGTTTGCCAAACATTTGAATGGCATTCAACTTAATATTTCTACTTTCTAATTAACTTTTCTAATTAAATATAATCATCAATAACTCTTTGAAGTAGTTTTCATCATTGTCATTTTATAAATATAGTGTGGTATAGAGAGGTGAAAAACTTGCTTGAAGTCATGCGGATTAAGTTGTTTAGTTAGGTGTGACTCTCACATAGAGAAGCTTCCTGAGTCAGTGTCCTTAAACATTACATGATATTACATTATGTTTCTGTATTATATCACTTCATAAAATAACTTCAAAAGTTTATAATATCTAGAACAAATATATAGAAAGGGTTCAAAGAAGGGGATGAGGGTCTATGGGATAAGGAGAAGATTCAGAATAGCCTTGAAAGGTAATTGGTGAGCAGACTATGACAAGGCATGTCAGAGAGTTTGGACATTATCTTAAATGCAATAAACAATTGAAAACATTGTAATGGAGTTAAGGTCATCAGATTAACATTCTTGAAAATTCTTCTTGTCTCAAGAAAGAAGCATTGATTGGAGGAGGTAAGAGATGAATGATATACTTGGTTGATGATAGTTGACTGGGAGTTAACTGGGAGTACTTGAAATTTAGTTGGGAAATTGAATAAAAAGGGATTGCAAATTGACTTTCTCAGGAAGATTTCTCTGAGATGGCAATGAATATTCAGTTAGGTGATTAGGTATTGCTTTTGAGAAAAAATAACACCTGTGATGTTAGAGAAAGACATGGAGAGGGTAAAGTTTGAGCAGAGGGTAAAGTTAGGCTGTAAGTCAGCATCAAGAAATGACTTTATTGTAACTGACTTGAGTATGCAGAGTTGTTCTTGGCTGCAGTGAAAGTGTCTGGCCTCCATATTTATGCATTGAGTAGTCTCTAATGCAGTATGCCCCCACGAAGGGGTGAGTCAGGAAATCTCAGCTGGGAGCAATCTTAAAAAAGCTATTGATTACAGCTGATGACTGTCAGGTGGCCTCTCATCTAGGCTCTAGAACCTTCAGTCCTGAAGAGCTAACTTGATGATGCATTACAATATTTAGAGTAGAAGGGTCTGGGCAAAGGTTGGAAAGTGAGAGTAAAGAGTGGTCAACGATCGCAACCTAGTTAAGAGTTTCAGCAATATAACAATGACCTATCCAGATGCAAAGATAATCATCAAGAACTGATCCAATATGTGAAGAAATATGATTAATTTGGATATATTTGAAACTGAGGTACCCATAAGTTGTCTAAGTAAAAAACATAGTATATTTTCCCATACAGTTGGTTCCCTTTTCATTTTGCTGATGTTTTCTTTAGCCATGCAGAAGTTTCTTATCTTGATGAAGTCCCAGAATTCCCATTTATTTATTCTTTCCTTTGTGCCCCTTGTTCTAGGGAACATATAGGTGAAAATATTGCTCCGTGGAATATCTGAGAGTTTCCTGCCTATGTTCTCCTCTAGGACTTTCACGGTGCTGCAACTTATATTCAATCTTTTCCCCATATTGAGTTTATTTTTGTGTATGGTAACAGTTGGTGGTCGAATTTCAATTTCTTGCATTTGGCTGTCCAGCTCTCCCAACACCATTTGTTGAAGAGGATTTCTACTCCATTTCTACTCTATTTCTACTCCATTTTATGCTTCTGCCCCTTTTATCAAATACTAACTAATTGGCCATAGAGACATGGGTTTATTTCTGGGCTCCCTATTCTGTTCCATTGATCTATGTGTCTGTTCTTATACCAGTGCCAGACTGTTTTGATTACCGTGGCCTTGTAATATAGTTTGATGTCAGATATTGTGATCCCTCCTACTTTGTTGTACTTTCTGAAAATTGCTGCAGTTATTTAGGGTTGTTTATGGTTCCATATAAATTTTTGAAGTGTTCGTTCTATATCTGTGAAATACATCATTGGTATTTTAACAGGGATTGTGTTGAATCTATAAATTGCTTTGGGTAGTGTGGACACTTTGATGATGTTAATTCTTCCAATCCATGAACACAGTATATACCTCCATTTCTTTGTGTCTGCCTTAATTTCTTTCTTCAGAGTTGTGTAGTTTTCTAAGGAAAGGTCTTTTACCTTCTTGGTTAAGTTTACTCCTAGGTGCTATATTTTTCTTGTTGCTATAGCAAATGATATTTTTTTCCTGATTTGTGATTCTGATATTTCATTGTTGGTATACAAAAATGTCTTCAATTTCAGAATATTGACTTCGTATCCTGTTGTTTTGCCCAATTCACTTATTAGGTCAAATAGATTTTTGGTGGAGTCTATGGGGTTTTCTATGTATACTGTCATGTCATCCACAAACAGTGACAGTTTTCCTTCCCCTTTTTCAATTTGGATGCCTTTTATTTCTTTTTTCTTGTCTGATAGCTGTGGATAGGATTTCCAATACTATGTTGAAAAGAAGTGGTGAAAGCGGAAAATCTTGTCTTGTTCCCAATCTTAGTGAGAACTTAGCTTTTAGTTTTTGCCTGTTGAATATGATGTTGGCTGTAGGTTTTTCATAGATGTCTTTTATTATGTTGAGGCATGCTCTCTTTATTCCCTCTTTGCTGAGTGTTTTTATCATAAATGGATGCTATACCTTGTCAAATGCTTTTTCCTCATCTAAAAAATCATGTGATTTTTGTCTTTCCTTTTGTTTATGTGATGCATTACATTTATTGATTTGCAAATATTGAACCACCCTTGCATCTCTGGGATGAATCCCACTTGATCTCGAAAATATATAAAGAATGCACATGACTCTACTCTAGGAAGACAAACAATCCAATTAAAAAATGGGCAAAGGACCTAAACAGACACTTCTCCAAGTAGGACATACACAGGGCCCAGAAACATGAAAAGATGCTTAGGATCACTAGCCATCAGAGAAGAGAAAGTAAAACCACAGTAAGATACCACTTCACACCAGTCAGAATGGCCATCAATAAAAAAAAAAAAATCAACAAACAACAAGTGCTGGTGAGGTTGTGGAGAAAAAGGAACTCTAGTACACTGTTGGTGGGAATGCAGACTGGTGCAGCCCCTGTGAAAAACAGTTTCGAATTTCTTCAAAAATCTAAAAATTGAACTGCCTTTTGACCCAGCAATCCACTGCTGGGATTATACCCTGAGAATGCCAAAACACCAATTCAAAAGAACCTATGCACCCCAATGTTCACAGCAGCATAGTTTACAATACCCAATTGCTGGGAGCAACCTAAGTGCCCATCGGTAAATGAGTGGATCAAAGCACTTTGGTACATTTACACAATGGAATACTACATAGCAGAAAGAAAGAAAGGAAAGAAAGAAAGAAAGAAAGAAAGAAAGAAAGAAAGAAAGGAAGAAAGAAAGAAAGAAAGGAAGAGAAGAGAAGAGAAAGGAAGGAAGGAAGGAAGGAAGGAAGGAAGGAAGGAAGGAGGGAAGGAAAGGAAGGAAAGAAAGAAGGAAGGAAAGAAAGAAAGAAAGAAAGAAAGAAAGAAAGAAAGAAAGAAAGAGAGAGAAAGAAAGAAAGAAAGAAAGAAAGAAAGAAAGAAAGAAAGAAAGAAAGAAAGAAAGAAAGAAGGAAAGAAGAAAGAAAGAAAGAAAGAAAGAAAAGAAAGAAAGAGAAAGAAAGAAAGAAAGAAAGAAAGAAGAAGGAAGGAAGGAAGGAAGGAAGGAAGGAAGGAAGGAAGGAAGGAGAGAGAGAGAAAGAAAGAAAGGAAGGAAGGAAGGAAGGAAGGAAGGAAGGAAGGAAGGAAGGAAGAAAGAGGAAGGAAGAAAGAAAGAAAGATCTACTACCCTTCGCGACAGCATGGATGGAACTGGAGAGCATTATGCTAATGAAATAAGCTAGGCAGAGAGAGACACATACCATATGATCTCACCTGTAAGTGGCACCAAATCAAAACAAGCAAGAAAAATATAATGGCAACATTGAAATAAAAACCAGACCGACAATAATGAGAGGGGAGAGAGAGGGTTAACAGGGAGAAGAAGGAGAAGGGTCAAATCGAGGTACATGTATATAGGAACCATGGACAAAGCCAAAGTCGGGTAGGATTGAGGGTGGGAGGTGGGGAGGAGTGGAGCAGGGGAAAGTGGCGGCAGGAAAATTAAGACAAATATATTTGAACAATTAAAATAAAAAAAGAAATAAAATTAAAAAAGAAATAAAAAATAAAAAATATAGTATTTCTTCAGACATAGGTCTGAAGCTTAGGAGAGAGGTATGATAAATACATGAGATTCATCAATACACAGATATAATTGCCCATATGGAATGAATAAATTTAGTCAGGGATAATGCTTAAACAGAGAAATGAGTGTCCATATATGCAAACCTATAATAATTTCATTTGGTGTTATTTATTTTTATATCCCACAGATATTTAATGTCCTATATTTATTTTATTACCACATTTTATTCACAATCATAGGAGAGAAGGGAACAGCATACAGTTCTCTAAGAACCAATAGTCACTGAAAGAACATTGTAGCATATGATTGGTTACCAGGTAGGTGCGCAGAAGTTCAGACTAGATTCCTGTGTTTTGGTTCTTGATTTCTGTTGGTTACCCAGAAATTGTTTGAATCATACATGAGTTTTCTGTTTTATATTTTCCTAAACACTCGGTCTACTTCATATTCTTTTTCTGCTTATCTCTAAATTTGAAATAGCACTGTGTCAGAACAAAATATTGAAATGCGTAAAGCAGTTTAGGGTAAGGTAAAACTGCAAATTGTACTTTATTTGTCATTTCTTCAGTTTCTTTGCTCTTTTATGTTTTCTATGCTTGTTTTTCTTTTAGATGTCTCCACAGACCTTTTAAAATTGAAACTTCTGAATTGACTACTATAATTATTTCTGATTAATATAGCATCCCATTAAGCTTAAGTCTGTTCATTTTCTTCTCACTAAAGCTATGCAGTTATCAAACATATAATGATAAAATTAACAAGTATTTTTATTATTATTTGAAAATCATTATTCGAATATACATATATCAGATATTATGTGCCAGTAAAATAATTTAAATGACATGTGCTACTTTGATTTTTTTAATTTTCTCTTATCTTGGGCAATGTATATTTCATGTGTTAAAAATAGAGTTTATGTGAAAATCTCTAAATACATTGCAAACATTTTTAACATTATTTATGATCATTTTTCTATTGGTTCAGTAGTGTGACTTTATCTAAATATTAGTAACTTTAAAATCAGGTCAGTAATTTTCTTAATTCAGGGAAATGTTAATATTGAAACCAAAATGAGTTTTGGCTGAATTAAATTGCCAGTTTGTATTGATAACACACATCAAAGTGAACTGTTTGGTGATAACCTAGGGGCATATCATAAAGGGACAGGTGTTATCAAGGAGATAATAGTTCAGTAGAAGATACAGATCAGAATAAAAGACTATAATTCAAGAAAAGAGTTTCACAATTAATCTATATTATAAAATCAAAAGTTTTTTTAAAAGTTTTAAGTATCAAAATACTCATTGTAAAACATATAGACCCTTGGTAATGTCAGGGGGAAAAGAATGAAAAGAATACTTAAAGGTAAATATTGTGAACTAGGAAATATGATAATCTTTCCCATAAGAGTAAAATAATACACAAGTTTGAGGGTCAGACTATCTGTTATGTTATCTTAGTTACATTGCTTATGTCTGAGGCCACGATCCTCAATTATGTTGGTCAAGAAGAAGAGGAAAGCTAAAGCAAATACAAGAGCAGCTTGACAAATGATCTGCCCCCTTTGCAAGGGGTTAAACCTATAGGGGAAATTTGGAGAGACCTCTGCAAGTAGAAATGCTGGCATCAGGAAATCGCAATACTGAATTAATGTCAATGGTTTTAAATTTTGAACAAGAAGGAATTAGAGTTAAAGAAAGGCTACTCAGCAAGGATGTTACTTAAAACATCAGTTAAGGGGAAGTCTGGCTCCAAATTAGTGTGTATTTTAATTCACATAATATTTGGACATATAATTGAATATCTGTCATATATATGCCCTTACCTGTGTGTATATAATAAAACATAAGTAACTAAGCAAACTCTACCCCTACTACAAAAGAGGACATAATGAAGGTCATTGAAAAGACCAATGTGTTCCTCTTTGGTAAGTATTTTATAATTCCCATACGTGTGTGTGTGTGTGTGTGTGTGTGTGTGTAATATATATATACTCTATGGGGATATAAAATATATATATTTAAAGTTTCACCACATATAAGAATAATTTAACACATGTTATTTTTTTTACTATTCAGAACTTTTAAAAATAATATGCACCCTGCAGTTTTCTGAAGCTTTTGTATATGTTTATGACACATATAAGAAATTTTAAAAATGTTATATTGTTTATTTTGCTGTTTTGAGCTTTAGAAAACTGGTAATATACTCTACCTAATCCTCTGATCGTTGCTTTCTTTTCACCTGTACCCATCAATTTTGTAGCTAATTTTTATTAATCTTTACTACAATAATATTCTGTGGAATGGAAAGCCTACATTTAAAATTTTTTTTATTCTACTCCAATGGGCATTTGAGGTTTTCTTTTTATTTTATTTTATTTTTAATTATTGAGAACATTGCTGGTCAGCTTTACAATATAATTCCAATCTGTTTTCATTGTGATGTAACGTGATTAATCAATCTCATTCTCAATGGAAACATTAGTTGTTTTAATTTATTTTAAAAAGTTCAAAGTTTGATGCTTCCAGACTTAATTCCTCTAGTCAAGTGGGAGGAAATCTGTAACTTGTTGTAGAGGTCTCAATTTATATTTCCTTAGTTGCTAATGAAGTTATATATCTCTTTATATTATGGTCACCATATGATTGTGTGTGTGTATGTGTGTGTGTGTATTATGTGCCTAAGGGTCAAGTCCTTTTTCAATGTTTGCATTAGATTATTTTCCTCTTTCTTATTGTATTGTAGCAATTTTTAAGTATATATTCAGGATTCTAATTCTAATATTTTTCATTTATTATGATTTAAGTATGATCTGATATTTTGTGGCGTTTCCCTTGCCAAAGCCCTCCAGCCAACAACGATGAGGAAGGCAACAGTAGTTGAACAAGTTTGCTTATCCATTGCCCACTGCAGCGGATAACCCACACCACTGAAACCATGGCATAGCAGAAAAAGAATGATAGCAAAATCTTATCTTAGGTTGCAGACTTTTGTTAGATGGTTTTGGGGAGAGTTTCAGGAAGTGAGTTATGTTCTGGGCTGAATTCTGTGAGGATGTAGGATAATTCTATGGTTGGGTAACTCAATAAATCTTATTTAGAAGGAGGGAACATAACTGTTGAGGATAAAGTTGTAATTGGAAATATTTGGTCATTTCTGTGATTTGGAAATATTTGTATTTTGACATGATTATGGAGTTAGGTTGGCTAACTAATGGTTCCCAAGTATGTATATCCACATTCTAATTCCAAGATCCTGCACATGTTACTTGATATGAAAAGGAACTTTTCAGATGTGATTATGTTAAAGATCTTGAGATGGGGGAATTATACTGGCTACCTTGAGGATCCTAAATGAAATCATGTATTCTTGTAACAGAGAGGCAGAGGAAGATTTGACTACAGAAAAGAAGACAATGGGACTGCCGAACCACAGATTAGAGTAATATAGACACTAGCCAAAGAAGGTCGGCAGACACTAGGAGGTGGGAGGAGAAAGAAATTGATTTTCCTATAGAGACTCTACAGTGCACCAGCCCTGCCAACATCTTGATTTTAGCCTGACTCATTGTGGACCATTATATGTAACAAATCATTAATTTCAATTTAAAAATAGAGTGGATGTTTTAACAAACTTAGTCACTAAGGCCTAGGTTCATTCTCATGATTCCAAATGTAGCTAGCTGCACAAATGAAAAAACTGCATGGTTATTTTTGTTCTTTTACATTTATCAACTCTTTCTAGTGGTATCTTTGTAAAGACTATAAAGGCACTTAAGTTGTGAGTTATTTTTTTAATCACAAAGTCTGTAAACTTTGTTAGCTATTCACTTTTAAATCTAAGGACTTGAAATTATTTTGATACATAATAATATCTTTGACCTATTATTCGCTATTAGAATAGTTTGAACCTTAATACATACTGAGCTCTTTAAATGATTAACCATGGAAACCTACTTGGCATGAAAAATTGAGAAAAGTTACAGCCTTTCCTATAGTCTTAGATAACAGAATTTACCTCAAATAGGGCAAAGGATAAATTTTAAACTATGTCTGTGAAATGGAAGACTATTTATACAATAAATCAATGATATTTACTAATAACTAGTAATTAAATTAGTTTCAAATATGGAAAAATCATCACTCAGAAAAATAACTATGTGGTTTTTACCTCTTTAGAATTCATTGCGGTCCTAGCATTAACTATGACGAATATGATGGTAGTTTGTCACCTTAAAGGTTCCACAGGAATCACAGCTAGTGTCCAGGCTCTTATGTAGGTTTCACTCACATGACTCTGTCCTTTGCTATGGATCATTGCTTATGTTATTGGGGCATCAGAAAACAGGATACAAACAGAAGTTTAGTAAATGTCTGAGCATGGGGATTTGGTTACTTGAAACTTTCTTGTAACCATGTAAGGAAACCTGCCATTCTACCACAACATGGGGAGACTATGTGAAGAAACCAGCTGACAGCCTTCACCCAGATCCAGACATTTGAGTGACACCATCTTAAACTCTCTACTTACAGGTAGGATACCTCAGTACCCTTGGAGAGCATCTGATAATTTTATCATCAAGAATAGAATTCATTAGAATGTATGACTTCTACAATAAATATTTAAGTCTAAAGTAAGTTTTATATTATCAATTTTAATTGAGTAAAAAGTCCCTCAATCACACTCTTAAATTATTTATATTTATATTTATATTTATCCATTCACCTATATATCTGGTGTTTCCCTTAATTAATCCTATGAAATTTATAAATATTGGTGGGTAATTATTGTATCTTATTGTCCTTGATGTGATCATTTCTTAGACAACATTTATTCACCCTCAGAATAAAAGCAGTGCAAATATTCCTATTTCTTTTGCCCTTTCTAGAGTAAACTACTAATAACATGAACAGAATGTATCTTATAATTCAGTGTTATTTACTGTATGATACAAATACCATTAACTATAGTCAAAATTACTATGAAATTACTTTCTTATCAAAAGGTAACATATGGGCATAGCCTAAATCTAGAAAATAAGAAAGAACATACTAAAATTATTATGTTTGAATAGTATAAAGTTAGATTCATACAAATACCATTTTTATAATAAACTCATAAACATCCACATCATAGATTACTATACATAAATTAATATGGAGTTATATAACAGAGAATGATTGTAGAATCTAGTGGATGGGCAAGGTTGTCTCTATACCTAGCATAAAACCTAAAAACCTTAAGGTAAATTTTTACAGATTTTATCTTATTACCAAAAATATTCACCAAAAATTAATTTAAAAATAGAATATTTTATTGATTTTATATTTTATGTAAAAATAAAGAAATCCTTAAGGAAAAAAATAAGACCTAATATATTGCAAAGTAGAAACATAAATCACCAATAAACCTTCACAAACCTTATGAATTAATAAAGCAATAGAAAGTTACAACAATGAAATATCGTTAATAAGAGTGGAAAATTTAAACACCACATTGTTTACAGAGGACACTGATAAACAGATTCTAACAATAGAAATTTTAACTGAATAAAATTTTTGAGACAAAATACTAACATTTTACAGAATTTGAAATGATCCTATATTATGAAAATCTTATTATCTTACTCTAATGATTAAAGATATAACCAATAACCAAGTGGTGTGCTGGAGCCAAGTTATACCAGCTCACATGAATCAATTGTTAAATTTGTAGGAATTTTCTGATCCAGTTTATATATAAATAAAGTCATTTTTTAATTAAGTTACATAAATTTAGAACTAAAATGTATTAAAATAAATTTAAACACATACCTCATGATTTTATAATTAATTCATGAGATTATATTATAATTAATGGTCTCAAAGTTACTGACATTGATTCTCTTGTTTCTCTATAGTGAAAATGCTCTATATTATAGTATACCAAGGCCCAATTCCACTTATGATGTCATGCTGGTCACAGTAGCTTGATATGAGCCACAGTGGAAGTATTTTTACCATGGACATTATATATTTTTTGTATGCATCTATTATGAAATATTTTTAAAAATAATAAAATAGTTACTAATAGACAGGGGATAACAATAGGTTAGATGGGGACTAGAGGTGGGAGTAAATCATTTCACTTTATACTTTTGGTCTGTTTTTTTCTTTTTTTAAACATAGTAAATAAAAATAAACTCTTAAAGTTCAAAATTGATAGAAACTAAAACTTTTGAAACAAAAAATTCCCATTGGAACCATAAATATGTAGTTTAAAAAGACCTCAACATTCTAAATATTTTATCTAAGAAAAACATTATTTTAGATTTGGGAGAGAAACTTTTCATACATTCTTCTAATAGGTATAGAAATGATGGTAATAGAGTTTAAGGTCACTACTTTATTTCTGAAAACATTGCCTACCATAGTGGATCCTTTGAAATATTTTAAGCTGAAAAAGTATGAAACTTGTCTGTGAAGAATCTTACCAAATTTGATCTCCAAAAGTGGAACAATGTAGCATTTTTCTCATGTTTCAATCATCACATGTTCTTGGACTTTATATTATTCCAGTTTTTTATAGTAAATAGGTTTGTAAATCACCATAGTAGGTTCATCACACTAACCTACTTCCAACGATATTTCTTTGAATAAAGTCAAATATTTAATAGGACACCCAGATGTAAAATCATGTATATTCTCAAGTTCAATTGAACACATCTTAGCAACAGTTTGACACTTTGTACTTGTATCTTTTCTTTCCCCATTGCTTCATTTACAACCTAATATTCAAATTGTAATGTAAAGTAAGAAAAATGAAAGGATTATGAAAAAATTTAGAAGTTTTTCAAATGGATACTGTGTACAGAATACACAAAGTGTAGTAGTGATTCAAGCAAAATTTATTTCTTGAAACTCATTTGTACTTAGTTATTTATTATATTTCTTACAGAGCAGAGATAATTTTTAGTAAAATAAATACCATATTGCCATTCATTATTTTAATTCTCAGAGCTGGAATATACTCAGTATTTTGGGGGTATTGTTCAGAAGTCAGAGAAGTCAACACACTGCAGGGGCATAATTAGAACTAGTTTTGAATTCCTTTAGCTTCTTGGCTGCATAAGCTTATTTTTGATCCCCCTGGTGCAATTCACATTTTCCTTTAGCTAAACATCTAATACTTTTCTGAAGTGTATGCACTTCAGAAGTGTATACATTCAGAATCAAAGTGTATTCTTACTCTAAGGAAAAGCAATCAGGATGCTTGACCAAAGTCAAAAGATTACAGAGTAGACTTAAGGAGAAATAAATGTATATGTTTATTTATATTTCACTTATTTTTTATACCTTTCTTTTGACTTATGGTTATATCAGGCCTTTGGGTGCACATTTTTAATTCAAGCCCCACAGAGCTGATATTTCTTTTGATTTAAGTTACGTGGATTTTCTTTTACTATTCAGCTTTTGCTTTTGGAAAGGGAAGGTCAAGTTTATATTACATTGCACATTAATATATTTAAATATTTATCTCAACTTAGAAATTTAGAATGCATTTCTGTTCTTCCAACAAGTCAACATCATATTAATGGAACAACTAATATATTTTCTCAAATATTCCACAGATTTGGGTCTAACAAGAAACCTTATGAAACTGAAAAATAAAGTTTGCTGCATCTTGTGAATTGTTGTCACCCAATCTTCTCTCAAACATGTTTAAAAAATCAGATTGGCCGTTGTCATATGGATAAGGATGAAGAAATTGACTCATTCATTTAACAAACATTTTTACCTGCATATCATTATAACATATCTGAATATGAGTTCAAAATAAAGTAATTCTAATTTGTAAGTTATTACTTACCTTTTTAAATTTTTATTTTTTTGAAAATAAATAATAATTTAAAAAATACTCACCAGAGGATATTTTTTCTATTGATTTTGGAGAGAGAGGAAGAGAGAGAGGGATTGAGGTGAGAGAGAAACATCGATCAGGTGCCTCCCATAAGCACCCTGATCAAGGATCAAACTCACCAACTTGCTGTACACAAGGATGCTCCAACCAACTGACCCACCCAGCCAAGCCACTTTTATTTTTCATAAAAAATAAGAACCTTTATTGGAGCTGATTTTCTTTTCTTTTCAAAGAGTGTATGTTTTTGCTGTCATTCCATGTTGATGCCTTGGAATTTGGAGGTGTCTACTTTGTTCCATATTGTGGCTTCTAATCATGGTTCATGGCTTCCATTACTGAGAAAAAACTATTTGAAATGTATATGTTAGATTTCTGTATTTGATGCCCACATTTGTTTCAGTATTTACTGACCTCGCAGTTACATATAGGGTAGGGCAAAAGTAGATTTACAGTTGTGAGTACACAAAAAACTGTTTATTCTTGTGTTATTATGTATTCATTATTGTATTATTTTCCATACAAACTGCAAACCTGTGCCCCATTCTGTGTTTTTGCTAGTATGTTAATCCTTTATATACTTTCTTCCTCTCCACTTTCTTCCTGGTATCATTGCTGGAGGCTCTAATAGCTACATACATTACCCATATTCTTATTCATTGCCCTCGACCACCTCCCTTCCAAAGATCTCTTTCTCTTCCCATTCAATCATCCATTTTTATAACTTTAATTCAGTACTCACAAATAATAATACCACATTTGAATCCTTGATTTTTAAACACCTTGCTTCCTTACCATTATCTCATATTTCAGTGTGTTGTAAATAGATTTTGAAAGTCTTTATACAATGGGTTATCAGTTCCTATGCCTGTTTGAGTCCAACTCTCTTATCTGTGGCTGAGATTCCAGTCCCTCCTTTCTATTAATACTTTAACTCTACAATTATCTTCTTTTTCATCTCTATTATAAATACTTTATTTTAATTAATTACTATTATAATAAAAATGCATTGTACTTCCTACCATAAAGAAAACTATCTTTCCTTCAAGTTCTCCTCTACTTCTGCTAAAGTCTCTTAACCTTTACGAGATAGTTTCTAAAAAACAATGTCTGTACTAAGCGTGTCTACTTCCCACAGTTCACAATTCTTCCTCTAACAAAATCTTTAAAAATCCTATAATTTTGATCACCGAAACCATTTTGAACAAGATCATCAAAGACAATTCTTAGCAACTACAAAAAACAAATCTCATTTTTTGTTATATTATATTTTTAGCAGTATCTGCCTCTTAACTCTTGGCTTTTGGGATCCAACACTCTTCATATTTTCATCTTACCTTCATGGCTGATCCTTCTCATTCTTGTTTTCTGAAACTCCTTTTCAAAAACATTTAAGACAATTTTGGGAACATCCTTCTGCCCTCTTCTTTTCTCTGTCTACATCACATGCAAGATGATTTCATTAAGGTATGAGGCTTTCAATATCACAAGTATACAAATAAATTTTAAATATGGGGTTCTTACTTCTCAACTGAGCTCTGTATCCATATAGTCCACAGCCTTTTAAACAGCTGTACTAGGAAGTCTCACAGAATTGTCCTTGGTCTTTTTTCTTTATTCTCCACTTCACATCCAATTCATTACTAAGTCATGTTTTCTCTACATAAAAAAGGATTTCTCAAACATGACTGCTATAAGCCTACCTCAAATCAATTTTCTGTAACATTGTTATCTTTTCCTGATTAATTATCCCACTGTCATCCCTACACCCATTGTTTCTTTTATCCATACTACATCTAGAGAGGTATTTTCAGAGGAAATCTGATCACCTTACTTTTCTGCATAAGCTAGGAATATCCATGATCCAAAACCTGACTACCTTGCCAACTTCATGTCCTAATTATCTTCTTCATGCTCATTTTGCTCTAGCCACATTGACCTTCTTGTTATTCTTAACCTGCCAGCTAGTTCTTATCTCTCTCTTTTTGCTATTGTCATTTCTACTGTCATAATTTTTCTCACAGGTTTCTTGCCACCTGGTAGTTTCACATGCTTCACATCTCTTATTAGATGTTACCTCTTTAGGGAGGCCTTCTGTAATCACCTGTGTAAAACCTTGTTGCTCTTCACTGGAAATTATATTAACTATTAATTTATCTCATTTCTAAATTATCTCCCTTCTGCCCACTGCAACTTAAATTTCATGATATTTGGTCTTGGTTTTGTTCATGTCTGTATTTCCACTGTCAAGAACAGAGCTTCACACATAGTAAGGCCTTGATTAATATCTATTGAACCAATTAATTCTTACTATGCTTTTCCCCAATTATCTGATCCAAGGTGAACCAAATAAGTGTGTAGGCAGAAACCTTTGAAAACAAACTCCCAGCTTTTCTTGGTTATGTATGTTTCTGTATGGAGAGCAGATTTTATTCTTTTATTCATGAGGCATTTCTAGAAAACGTACATTTAAAAAAAATTCTACAAGAAGACACCAAATGCAAGGAAGCATTATTATAAAAAAAATTAATCCCTAATAGTCATTTGTTCACAGGTGGAATAATAATATTTAACTATAAGTCCATTTCCCTCGAAAAGAATTCCAGCTGCTCCATCAAAATGGATATTTTAGTCATATATTATAATATATAGGAAACTACTAATTATAAGTGATACTGCTTGAATCCTTCACTAATTTTTTACATTTATTTTAGAATAAGACTTGCTGTAGATACTTGTATTTAACACATCACTTCTTAGTTTATTATATCCTAACTACCTGCCCAATCTTGATTCATTTATTTTAAAATACAAAAGCATTCATTCTAGCAAGGTAACATATCTACAAGATAATTCCTTCAATGGAATAAAATACTTCTAATCTCTTAAAACATATACACACCTGATCAGAAGATTGTGGATGAGCAGATGGAAGCTGAACTCATTTGCTTGTGCTGCCACCATAGATTTTTGGCTGATTTTCTGACAAGTGAACTGAACAATCAACAGAATCTCAGCTGATATGAATTTTTGAAACCAGGAAGTACCGATGATGCCTTGCACCCTCTCCAGTGAGAAATTTTATAAGTTGAGGAGGAAATACACTGTGCGAGGTGCCTGCAGCAGAGGAAAGATCAGACAGAACACATAACTTAGTAGATACCTTGCCTCCTGGAGCAGAGCCCTGGTCCCACATAGGAAAACCACCAACCCTAAATGGGAGAGACTTGGAAAGATATACAAAGTCTAGTAGACTTAAGCTACACATACACAGTGAGCAGCACATTGATAGCTGCAGCATCAACTAGAAGAGTTCCAGAGGTAAACTCTATCTCCTAAAACTGTCCAAGGAACTGGCAGGCTGTGGACAGCCCTGACTGAGATAGGTTTTGTGCTTTTTGGGAAGGGGGAACTCATAGAAGCAGCCCCAGGGCTTGGTGCTGCAGTAAGGGGGCCACATAACACTCTTTTAAAAGAGGAGATGAGGAGAGACTTGGCAGGGACCCTGTATTTGTGGGTGCGTGCAGCAGCTCTGCCAACAAAGAAACAAGAATGGAAGTGCAGTTTGATCCCACTGAGTCCAACTGCACAGGAAGAACAGAAAGTATCATGCTAAAGGGATTAGTGGGACCAGACCCAGCACAGCTGGTGAGCAGGGGGCTGTGCAGTGTGGAGAATCTGGGCCTGTGTTTCCTGTGAGAGGGCCAGGCTGGGGACTGGAAAGCCAGGAAGTAAACACCTGAGATTCTTTGCAGCCAGGCAGGTCCCCTCACAGGCAAGTATGTTCCACCTCCATCTGTGGCGTTGCAGGCTCTGCACATCAGTGAGGCCAGGATCAGGAGCTCCCTGCTAGGCACATATACACAGGCAAATGAAGGAGAAATTCTGAAAGGGCCCTTTTCTGAACTCCTAGCAGGCCCTGCAAGTTACACTGGATCCTCGGGAACTGATCCACTGAAACCAGCAGGGCAGAGAGATTAGAGACAGGCACAAAGGGTGTTCAGGGCCCCTCCCAGCCTCAGCTCTTCCACAGAGCTGCTATCAGTGTCAAGCAAGAAGGAGCTGCCCCTTTTTACACAGATTGGCCCCTCACAGAAAATGCACAGCTAATTCATCAGAAACTATACATTATTGTAAATAATCTGGGACAGGCCAAGATGTGTGGTGGGAGGTGGGAAAATATTCCCAAGACCTTCCCTGAAAACTGAACAGTGTGCCCTGAGGGTGACCCAGGGATTCCACCCTCCTGATCACACTAAGCCCTCTCTGGAGGCAGGTGGAGACAGTACTAGTAGAGCTCTTGGACATTAGATGAACCATTCCTGGGCCTTGTGATTGATGATGGAAAGGGCAGAACAGTGGGGACCACCCGACCTGAAGGAGGCAGCCACAGACTGAGGATCACTTGTACTCTCGAACAAGGTGCCTAAGCCTAGACTAGAACACCATCTGACATTACCAAGGCCAGATCTAGAAAGAGAAGACAGTCGCAAACACTAGGCTCTGCAGAGATGAATTCCATTGCTGTCTTAAGTATTTTCATTATTTTTCTCCTGCATAGACTACTAACTTTTTCTTCAAGTCTGTTCTTATTATTTCACTCTTTTTCTTTTAGCTCATTTCAAGTTTCATATTTCACTTGTCTCTTCCTTTACCCCATTTTCCTTCTTCCTTCCTCTTATTTCTTTTTTAATTTTTATCATTACTCTTGCTATGACTCATTTCTATCCTGCACCCTTACTATTTCTCCTTCCTCTAGCCTCTCAAAACCATTTTTCTTGTCATTCATTAGTCATCTCACATTCTTTTCCCTTTCTTATAATATGCTTATTCTCTCCCCACCTCTATTAATACTTGCCCATTGGCTGTTGATATGGTAGTTGTTGTTGCAGATCTTCAATTTTACTCTTAGATGTTTATTATTTTGTATTTCAAATCTCAAATATTAGTTTTCCCCCCTTGTACTCCATTTTGCCTGCCTTCTCCCCTTTCTTTTTTTGTGTTTTAAATTTTATTTTATAGTTTTCTCTCTATTAGCCTAGTTTTCATTCCTCATTCTTATTATTTCTTCTCCCTCTATTTCCTAAAATCACTTTCTTTCCTTTAGACATATAATAATCTTTTTTCTTTCTTTTTTCCTTCATATTCCTTTTCCACCTGTATTAGTTGTTGCTCATTAGTCATTGATATTGCCGTGGTGAATGTTTTTCTTCAATTTTGTTCCTATTTTTTTACTATTTTTTAAATTTTTCAAGCCTTATATTGTACTCTTCCTTTTTCTTATCCCATTTTCTCTCCTTTATATATTTACGATGTCAATTTTAATTTATTTCTTTCTTCTCCTTGTTTCTATTCCCTACTTTTATTTTTCTCCTTCCTATACCTTCTCTAAATCATTTTCTTTCCATTAGTCATCTCATATTTGTTTTTTCCCTTTACCTCTGTTAACATTTATTCATTTGTTGTTTATAGTGTGGTTGTGGGTGGAGGTTATTTTTTCAGGTGTGGATTTTGTTTTGTGGGTTATTTTGTTTTGTTATGGCAGCATGCATACAATGGCATATAACATGTGGTGGGCAGTGTGACTCTGTCAGCCAGCCAGAGAGAAGAGCCCACCAAAGAATGACCCAGTAAAAACCAAAACCCAATCAAAACAAGACAGTCTACATAACTGATATTAAGGGTAGCTCAAGAGCGTGCAGCTCAGGAGATCAAGAAGTCCCACAGGTCTCCTATCATAGAAAGCCACCCCACAAAGACAAGGAGGGAGAGCTGATAAATCTAATATGTAGAAACAAACAAAAAGAGTTACCTAAAATAGAGAGACAAATATACAACCCCCAATAGAAAAGAAAGAAGGAATCCTCAAAAAGTGCTAAATGAAATTGAGCAAGTGATCTACCAGACATAGAGTTCAAAATAATTGTTATAAGGATGCTCAGTGACCTCAGTGAGAACTACAAGGAACTCTATGGAAGCTACAGGAAACTTACCGTGAAATATATAGCATGTAAAAGGACATAAAAACTGTGAATAAGAGCCAAGGGGATATAAAAAATTCAATATCCAAAATGAAGACTGCATTAGAAGAAATTAAAGCAGGCTATATGAAGCAAAAGATAGTTTCAGCAAGTTGGAGGAAAAGGTAGAAAAAAAACACTGAGAGAGAAAAAAATGAAAAAGACTAAAATGAATAAAGATAGTTAAAGGGAGCTGCAGTACAACATGAACCATAATATTCATAGCATACCGTTACCAGAGGAGAAGAAAAGGACCAAGGGATACAAAACCTGTTAGAGAAAGTAATGACAGAAAACTTCCTTAACCTAGTGAGGGGAAAAAATCATGCAAATCCATGAAGCACAGAGGGTCCCAGACAAGATGAACTCAAAAAGACCTACTCCAAGACACATCATAATTAAAATGGCAAAATTCAAAGACAAAGAAAGAATCTTAAAAGCAGCAAGGGAGAAACAGCTAGTAACACACAAGGGAGTATTATAAGGTTATCAGCAGATTTCTCAAGAGAAACATTATAAGCCAGAAGAGAATGACTCTAGATATCCCAAGTAATGAAATGTAAAGGCCTGCAACCAAGACTACTCTGCCCACCATTGTTCTCATTTAAAATGGTAGGTGAAATAAGGAGATTCTCAGACAAAAAAAAAGGCTAAAAGATTATATCTTCACTTAATCAGAATTGCAAGAGATGTTAAAGGGACTGCTTTAAGAAGATGAAGAGAGAAAAAAGAGAGAAATAAAGGCACAAAAGGAAAAAATGGCAGAGAATAAATACCTATAAATAGTAACGTTAAGTTTAAATGGATTAAATGCTCCAATCAAAGACATAGGGTATGTAAATGGGTAAGAAAACATGACCTGTATATATGTTTTCTACAAGAAATGTACCTCAGGACAAAAGATCTACGTAGGTTGAAAGTGAAAGGATAGAAAAAGAGATTCCAAGCAAATGTACATGAAAGAAAATCTGGAGTAGCAATACTTACATTAGACAAAATAGACTTCAAAACAAAAGCCATAACGAGAGACAAAGAAAGTCACTACACAATACTTAAGGAAGTGGTCCAACAAGAGGATTAAACCCTTGTACACATGCACCCATGCATGCACCCAATATAGGTGCACTTAAATGTGTAAGGAAAATCTTGGAGGACTTTAAGAAAGATACTGACAGCAACACAATCATCATAGGGTATTTTAACACCCCATTGCCAAGAATGGATAGGTCTTCCAAACAAAGAATCGAAAAGGATATTGTGTCATGGAACAACACTATAGATCTAATGGACCTAGTTGAAATATACAGAACCTTTCACCCATTAGCGCAAAATATACGTTCTTTTAAAATGCACATTTTCAAAGATAGATCACATGGTAGGACGGAAAACAATCTTCAGCAAATACAAGAAAATTGAAATCATATCAAGCATTCTTCGGATCACAATTGCTTGAAACTAGAAACCAACCTCAAGGAAAAAAAAACTCAAAAACATTCAAATTCATGGAGACAAAATATCGCATAGACTTAACAGTCAAGTATGGTTTGTTTGTATTTTTCTTTATGATATACATATAGAAGATTTCCCTTAAAATGAGAAGAAAGGTAAACACAAGTTTTCACATGAAAAACAAAAGATTCTATAATAGCCACACATAATTTTACCTACAAAGACAATTTACAAACTATATAATTGTCCTATATTTGTTTTTATTTGTCTCTTATATTCTACCTAAATATTAGTTGGAATCATATAAAATTGTTTTTAGAGGGTGAAAATTGTTTTAGGTTGAATATTGACACTTCCACTGACAATGAATCAACTTAAAACAATATACAAATGAGCAGTCTAGTAATTGTGAATGATGGATAATTTATTAGATGGAAATTTTATTACCAAATGTAGAAATTAAAATTTGAACCAATGCTTTTGGAGCATAATATGCTTGAAGGAATATCTACCCATATGAAAGTCAAGAATCACACGACTGAAGAATTTGAAAAAAAAATAACATTGCAATATTAGGATGAGTAAAAAATGTCCTGCTGCCCTGGAAATGTGGCTAAGGCCTAAAGGGGGAAATATGCCTTTACATTTTCAAGAAATCAACCCACCAGGTTCTAGGATTTTACAAATAACATTTACTTGCCATGTGTGACTCAACCGACAAGTCTCTTCTCTCTGTATAAATTTAAGACAAGGGCTGATTGACAGATAACTGAAAAATCATCTTTGTCATGAAAGTTTCCCCAATAAAACAAAGAATAATTAATTTCCTTTTCTAAGAGCCAAGTGAGAGTAAGCAGTCACAAAATTGGAGAAAATGTCTGAAAAAAGAGTGGATTGACGTTTCTTTCCTGAATTGAGCATCTAATTGGGTATTATACATGCTCATATTTTTGGTGTGTTACCTGAACAAATACAGGAGAATCAAAGGGAGGTGGGATTAGAGGAGGATTAACAGTGAAGTAACATGGAGGTTCATGCTTTGGTTTGTCAAGAATTAGTAAAATTTCTGTAGACTGAGTGTCCACCATCAAAGGTAACTAAGCTTTAGTAATGTAGTCATTTTTGCAGAGCACCTTAACAATAAATGTTGTACAATTGACTATTAGGTGTAATTTATGAGGGGGGACATAGGAGATTGATCTTAAGACATATTTCCCATAGCAGAGAACTTTTCAATGAGGAGGTCTTTCAAGGTACTCCAAAGAACCCATATTTATGCATGAAAGAAAGTTAGTCTTGAATATCTGCAATATGGCGAGGAGCAGTGCATTAGAGAAGTAGAAACTAAAATAAAACAAGACAAACAAAAAACAAACTATTGCTACCGACTCCAGTTTGTGAAGAGACATTTGCCCCTTTCATCTCCTCCTCTTCACACAGTAGTGGAAACTTTCCAGAGCCTGAAGTATGTAGGTGAGTAATGTATGTAAAGGGAAGGCTATGCTCCAGTACCAACTCCCAAAACCTCAATCCACATGTTAAGCACATAGTGAGGGAGAGGACAACTTTGAATTTGTTTTGAGATGGAAAACTAAAAGTTTTCTAAGGTTCAATAATTAAAAATAATTGACAATTTATGAGACCTAATTAAGCTGTTGCTAAGATAGAGAGAAAAGGGATTTGACAAAGCATAGTTGAAAATAATGATTGGAAAAAATAAATCCATTACATATTTTATACACTAAGATAGTAAAACTTTTCACCAAACTCATTATATTAGTAAAAACACAGTAACAAATAAAGGATTATGGAATAAAGATTAGGTAATTGATGTTATGGTTTTCTTTATCAGGGAACAAAGCAAAAGGTAGAATGAAAGGTTTACAGAGGTTTTTCTGAAGCTTACACTCCCATTACTTTACTAGAAAGAATTTCTCTCTGAAAAGTTAATAACCTGATAGATGTGCTCCCCTTAGATCAAACAGACTATGATAAAAGGTATTTTTGTCTCACCTCACCAGAACCAAACTGACCAAGATGACAAGAAAGATAAAAGAAATATTTGTCTCAAGATGTATAAATTCTTGGCTGTGCAGAGTCAGATTGAAAAAAAAAGGAAAAGGTTAGTAAACAGCTTTAACTTTGTCCAAAAGATCACAAGAAACGTGGGATCCCTTCTTACTCATCTGTTTGCTTCACTTAAACCACAGTGACCTCATTCGTTGCATCATGGAAACTATAATGTATTCATTCAGGGGGTTGTTTCTATATACATGTGTGCATTTCTGGAGTGACAATTTTGATATGGTAATTGTCATAAACTATTACTCTTAAGGACACTTTATCAATTTAATTTTATTATATTAACTTGACCAGAATTCAAAATATGATTTATGTTTATATTCAAAAGAATCAAGTTCCCATTATATTAAGCAAAGTTAAACCATTGTAATATATTTTGACTTCTGGAATTTCTAGATAGCAAGACATTCATAACTATAATAGTTCTTAGCAGTAATTTCTGAAATTATCCATACAGTTTTATTTATTTTGATCATGATATGAAAAACTTTTATGTGTGAGAGTAAAAATTCCCTCTCATGATAATGATTTCTAACTTTTAGGCATGTCAACTCAATAACCCAATGTTCTTTTGAAAAGCCTGCCTCCTTGAAGTATATTTTGTAATTTTCTACTATGTAATGTTTTTTATTCATCCCCAAATAAACATGGCAAGTAAATATGAGCCTGGGAAGTAAATGTAATTGAAGAGCTGGCCTTCAATGTCAGGCTGACTTTCATTTTTACTTTTATATTTGAAGTATAGTGTTCAGCAACATGCATATTTATTCTGCCTGCAGAATAATATTTACTGTTTCTCTGTTACTAGAATTTGGGGCTTTCATTTTCATCATAATCCCAAATATATCCACTGATATTTAAATGCTATTGGCACATCTAACACATGAGAATTCAGAATGTATTTTGGCTTGGGAACTGAAAACATCCAGCAGTAATTAGGTATCTTAATATGTCTTGACCCCTGGTCATTTTGTTTCTTAAAAGTTATCATGATCAATTCTGGTAGGGGTATCTTAACTCTTCAAGAGTCATTAAAACTATTCCAGGGATTTAAGGGATTCAATGTGTAGTTTTCAAAGGATTCAAATCTAAATAAGATATGACGTGATATGAATTGTCAAACAGCACTTAGAAATAGCTAATTATTCTTTTCAATTCTTTGACAACATATTAACAAGAAACAAATGATTACAAATACTGAGAAATATTTAGATTTTTATATGTACAAATATGTATATTTGCATACATGTACATATATACAATGTATGCAAATATACATGTATGTGTAATGCATAAAAATATATGTAAAATGTGAACATGCACTGTATTTTTTAAAACCTTATAATAGTTGCAAGAACTTTCTCTAAATTTTTTAATATATTACTTAAGCACCTAGATTGCTTTATGAACACCTTATTTAGCCATCACTTATGAGCCGAGGATTATTTTAAGAAATTTAATAAACAGATTATTTCTTTTTTTAAACGATAACATTTTATTATCTTGCAGTAATCTTATGGTTGTGGAGTTCAGAAGAACATAGCGAGTTTCAATTGGGCTAAAATAATTGTTGGCAGGCCTACGTTCCATCTGGAAGATTCCTTTCTAGGGAAGAATCAGTTTTCTTGCCTTTTTCCAGCTTCTAGATGTTTCCCACCTTCCTTGATTTGTGGCCCTCTTTCACAAAGTCAGAAATAGCTAATTGAGTCTTTTTTATGATGCCAGCTCTCTGGTCCTAACTCTTTTCTCTTCTTTGTCCCCATGTAAGGGCAGTTGCAATTCTATGTCTGCCTGGATAATCCAGGATAATCTCCTCATCTCAAAATAAACAGATTATTTCATGTAAGGCTTTGAAGTTGAAAATTCCCTCATAAAACTTTGTATCTTTCCAGATATTGATCTTTAACTTTAAGACAACTATATTCATTACAAAGTTGCTAATAGCATGTGATTAATTCAGGTAAGTGTTAAATCCCTAGCCTTATGGCAAAACATCTAGTACACTAGATTCACTCTCAAATTATTCCCTATATATATGAAACCCAGTACCTGAAAGTTATATCATTTTCAGTTTACTTGGTTGTGTGTGTTTCATTAAATTTAATTTCCATTGTATCATCTTATACTTATATCACAATCGGTGATGTTTTGTATAGGAAAATCATTGCTCCATCCTTTTTCTTAACACTGTCATTTCACGCATCCTTGAGTTATTAGAATTCATTCTCTGGTCAATGATCCCAAAAATTTTTATTGAGCCAGCACTATAAAGTAAGACCATTACAGTGAAAAAAATAAGTTGATATGGTTTCTAAATAAAAATTAATAAACCCTGCAAAACATAGGCAAATCTGTGTATCTACATATTTAAAAAAATTTATTGTATTTCCATTACCATTTATCCTCCTTATACCCTCTCCCCACCACAATCACTACACTGTTGTTCATGTCCATTAAGTTCTTTTTCTTTTTGCTTGATCTCTCCAACTCCTAAACGCTCCCCCAAAGCTGTCAGCCTGTGCTCTGAGTCTGTCTCTGTTTTGCTTCTTAGTTCAATTTGTTCATTAGATTTCACATATGACTGAAATCATATGGTTTTTGTCTATCTCTGACTGGTTTATTTCATGTTTTATAACATTTTCCATAGTTATCTGTGCTATCACAATGTAAAATTTTCTTCTTCTTTACAACTAAGTAGTATTTCATTGTACATATGTCCCATAGTTGTTTTATCCACTCATGTACTGATGGACACTTGGGCTGCTTCTATATCTTGGCAATTGTAAATAATTCTGCATTGAACATGGGGAGTTTATTGTCTTCTGAATTAGTGTTTGGAGTGTCTTTGTATATATCCCAGAAATGGAATCACTGAGTCTTAAGGCAGTTCCATGTTTTATTTTTTTTATGTATCTCCATATTGCTTTCTATAGCAGTGACTCCAATGTGCATTTCCACCAACAGTGCAAAAGTGTTCCATGTTCTACACATCCTTACCAGCATTTGTTGTTTATTGATTTATTGATGATAGCTATTCTGAGAGGTATGAGGTGATACTTCATTATGGTTTTAATTTACATCTTCCTCATGAATAATTATATTGATCATCTTTTCATATGTCTACTGGCCATCTGTATGCACTCTCTGGAGAAGTATCTATTCAGGTCCTTTACCCATTTTTTAATTGGATTGTCTGATAGTTTTTTTGCTGTTGAGTTTTATAACTTTTCGATATTAACCACTTATCAGATGTATTGGTGAATATGTTCTCCCATTCAGTGTATTGTCTTTTTATGTTTTTGATGGTTTCCTTTGCTGTGCAGAAACTACTTAGTTTTATGTAGTCCCAGTTGTTTATTTTTTCTTTTGTCTCCCTCGCCTAAGGAGATAGATCAGATAAAATATTCGTACATGAAATGCCTGAGATTTTACTGTCTGTGTTCTTTTTCTAGGATTTTTATGATTTCTGGTGTAACATTTAAGTCTTGGATCCCTTTTAAATTTATTATTGTGTATGGTGTAAGAATGTGGTCTAGTTTCATTTTTCTGCACATATCTGTCCACTTTTCCCAACACCACTTATTAAATAAACTGTCTTCAGTCTATTGTGCTTACTTCCACTGTGAAATATTGACTGACTGTAAAGCTGTAGGTTTATTTCTGTACCCTATATTCTGTTCCATTGATCTATGTGTCTGTTTTTATGATAGTACCATGCTGTTTTGATTACTATGGCCTTATAGTACAATTTTATATTAAATAGTTTGATTCCTCCAACTTTGTTCTTTCTCAAGATTGCTGTTATTATGGGGGTCTTTTGTGATTCCATATGAATGTTTTAAATATTTGGTCTTGTCCTGTGTAATACATCATTCATATCTTGATAGGAATTGCATTAACTCTATAGATTGCTTTGGGTAGTATGGACATTTAAATGATGTTAATTCTTCCTATCCATGAACACAGTATGTACTTCCCCTTATTTGTATCTTTAGTTTCTTTCTTTGGCATCTTATAATTTTCTGCACCAGATGTTTAACATACTTGGTTAGATTTATTCTTAGTTATATTATTCCTTTTGAAGCAATCATGAATAGGATTGTTTTCTTAATTTTCCTTTCTGATAGTTCAGATTGTCGTATAAAAAGGAAATTGATTTCTGGATATTAATTTTGTATCCTGCTACTGCACTGAATTTATCATTTACAGTAGTTTCTGTGTGGAATCTTTATGGTTCTCTATGTATAGTATCATATAATTTGAAAATAAAGACAGTTTTACATTTACTTTTTCATTTGAGTGCCTTTTATTTCTTCTTTTCTGATTGCTATGGCTAGGACTTCCCATAGAAGTGAGAACATACATCTTTGTTTTGTTTCTGATCTTAGGGTAACACTTATAGTTTTTGCCCTTGAGCATGATGCTGGCAGTGGATTTGCCATATATGGCCTTTATTATGTTTAGGTATATTTCCTTTATTTCCACTTTGCTGAGAGCTTTGATCATAAATGGGCTCTAGATTTTACCAAATGCTTATTCTGCATTTATTAATATGATCATATGGTTTTTAACCTTCAAGATTTTTATATAGTATGTCATATATATTAATTTGCAAATGTTGTACCAACCTTGCATTCTCAGAATATATCCCACTTGATCATGGTTTATGATCTTTTTGATGCATTGCTGTATTCAGTTTGCTCACATTTTTTTGAGGATTTTAGCATCTATGTTTATTAAGGTTCTTGGCCTATAATTTTCTTTATTTGTAATCTTTTGGAATTAGGATAATGCTGGCCTCATACAATCCGCTTGGGAGCCTTCCCTTCTCTTAAATTTTATGAAGTGGTTTGAGGAGAGGTGTTAGTTTTCCTCAAACTGTTTGGTAAAATTCATCTGTGAAGTATTCCGTCCAAGGCTTTTGTTTGTTGGGAATTTTTTGATTACTGCTTCAATTTCACTAGGTATAATCTGTCTATTCAGATTCTCTGCTTCTTCCTGATTTAGTTTTGGAATATTTTATATTTCTAGGATTTTATCCATTTCATCCAGATTGTCAAATTTTTTGTGATACAGTTCATAATATTTTCTTATACTCCTTTATATTTCTTTGGTGTCAGTTGTTATTTCTTCTATTCATTTCTGATTTTATTTATTTAGGTCCTCTCTCTTCTTTTCTTGATGAGTCTGGTTAAATATTTGTCAATCTCTTTTATGTTTTCAAAGAACAACTCTTGGATACATTGATCTTTTGCATCATTTTTTTAGACTCTACTTGATTTATACCTGCTCTAATCTTTACTATTTCCTTCTTTCTCCTCCCTTTGGGCTTTGCATGCTATTCTTTTACAAGTTCTTTTAAGTGTAAAGTTAGATTGTTTATTTGAGTTTTGTCTTGTTTTTTGAGATACATTTGTAATGCTATGAATTTCCCTCTTAGGATTGCTTTGCCAGTGTCCCACAGATTTTGGGTTGTTGTGATCTAATTTTCATTTGCTTCAAGGTGTCTTTTGATTTCTTCCTTGATCTTGTTGACCCATTCATTGTTTTTTTTAATTTGTTTTATTGTTCAATTACAGTTGTCCTTGTTTTTCCTTCATTGCTCTCTCCTGCCCTTCCCACCTGTCCTCTTCCACATTCAATCCTCCCCCTTCAGTTGTCTTTATACAAGTTCCTTGACTTGACCCTTCCCTTTCTTTCCCCTTTTATACTCCTCCCCCCTCCCCTCTGGTCACTCTGTTTTTTCTTTATTTCCATGTCTCTGGTTCTATTTTGCTTGCTTTTTTTGTTGATTAGGTTCCACTTATAAGTGAGAGCATATGTTTTTTTTGTTTCTCAGTGTTCCCCTTAAGATTGATTTCTAGTTTCATAACACTGTGGTCAGAGAATTCTTGATGATTTCAATTGTTAAATTTATTGATACTATTTCTGTGTCCTAACCAAAATTGGCTTTTACCAGCACCAGGTTCAAAGAAGGGGAAGAGTAAGGTGAGTCTCTGAGCCCCTAGAGTTCTGTCCTAGCCTATTGGCTTTCTGTTAGGCTTTGTCTCTGAAATAGCCTCAAGCTGCATTCCTCAGCAGTCAGGATCAGCTCCACAAGGTGGGGCAATAGTGATTCCTGAGGGTGAGGTTATTGCTTCCCCTCAGACTGATGCCACTAGGAGGGGAGTGCTCTGCCTGAGAATGATGGCTTCTGCAGAATGTGGAATGTCTCAGCAACGTGATCCTGGTGGCTGACCATTCAGCTCTCTCCCCAGAGCCATAACCCCAGATTCTCCCCATGTGTCTATAGTCCATTCTGCCCTCCCTCTACCCACATCTAGCATAAGTGGCTGCAAACAATCATTGTGCATTGGCCCTTGAAGAGGTTCTCTTTGTCTCTGGCCATCTCTCCCTGGTTGACAAAAACCACACTGTGTTTTACAGTGTTATTTGGATTCCTTTTCTTGTTCTGGTTTTCTATGCTGGGGAGACCAGCTTGGGGTTTATACACTTCTTGGGGGAACCCTCCCAGCCACTGAAACATCCCTCTAGCACTTTACCTGCTGCACATGGGAGCTGAACCCAGCCAGCCCTTTCACACCCCTGCAACTTCTAGCAGTCTCATTGTGGTGATGTATTTCTTTATTTTTTGTTCATAAACCCTTGGTTACAAAGCTTTTCTCCAGTTAGTGTTTAGCTGGTTATCAGGATGCTTTTCTATAGTTTAGTTGTAATTCTAGTTTGGTCCTGGGAAGAGGTTAGAGTATCTTCCACATACACTACTGCCATTTTAATTCTGTACATACGTTTTAATTACAACACATGTGTTTTAAATACTGATTGTGAGAAAAACTATACACAATTTATATCAAAGTGTTGATGGGAGAGACCCAGTTCTTCTTGCTGATACGTGTAAAGAATTACATATCAGCAAATCTATTAGTGTGCAATCACTAATCTGTTTCAATGGAAGAGAAGGGGCCTAGCTAAGATGGGGGTGGAGTGAAAGAGGTCCGGGGCAAAGCAAGGTGGCGCGTGTAAGAACAGTTGAAGGCCAGGTTGGCAAGCCCCTGGGAGGCCTGAGGCTGGGTGGCCAGAAAGCCAAGCGTGCCCAGAGCTCCAAGAGTGTCCAGTGCACCAAGAGAGCAAGTCCATTGTTCTGAGGACTTACATAGTTAGCGAGATGGGAGTAAAAATGTTACATATTGATTAATGGATAAGTGTGGTGCCAGCTTTCCTGGGGGGACAAACTTAGGTATGTGTGGGGGTCTGTTAGCCTGGATTTTTATCTTGTTCCAGACTCCATTTGTTTATCTTGTTGTAAAACAGATACATAGCAGGAGGCAGTTAATTAAAATTGGGGCAGTGACCCCACCTTTAACGCAACCCAAAGTTCTTTATGGGCTGCTTCTTTGGACACTCTGGACCCTCTCCCTCCCACACTTCAGGCCTTGGAATGAAAGCACAGTTTCAAGGTCTTCTTTCCCAGATAGTGGAAATACTACATAGAATTTCAAGGACTCTCCTCCTTCCTTCCTAACATAGTGTTTCTTGTGATGTTGGAACAGCTGGCAATATTATCAGACGAGGCTCAGGACTGCTGAGTTAGTGGGTGAGACATGTCTTCCTCCTCCTCTCTGCCTTGGTTTACTATTCATTCTACTTAAGTGATAAAAGTAATTTCCTGGAAACCAGGGTGCTAGACACTGGCCAGTAACAGCAACATAGTCTCAGAGCTCTTCCTATGCTGTCTCCTGCCTTAGAAGGACTCTTGAGAACTCAGCTCTAGAACATCCTTTGCTATTAATATGCTCAGCACCCAAAGAGACATGATCAAGAGGATAGTCGTAATACTATTTTTAAGTAAATGCTTTTATTATAAGACAAGGAATTTTTGCATGTATTCAAACCCTGTTATTAACGTTTTCCTACATAAATCTTTAACATTTAAATTGCCTTCATGTTATCCAAACCACTGTAAAATGCTAAAATGCATTTTGAATTTCATCAATTTAATTTCATAAATAAAATTCACCTACTATAAAATTGAATATGGGTAATTTTCATAAGTATATGTTATTAAATATTTAGCCAATGTTAACTTGATAAAAATTGATGTTTTCTATTACCTGGCTTTTATGACACTTTCTTCTGGAGTTTGATCACTACAATAGGTTATCTTCTTTTTTAAGATAAACATTAACATAAATGCAGGAATAAAACTGAAATAAATGTATTTCTTCACCTCTTAACAACTCCTTAGACTTTAATACACACATACACATACACTTTTTCCTGATATAAAGATTACACAAAGAATTGTTAGTTTTTGACAGTGCATAAAGCACAGACGAGAGAGAGAGCCATAGCATAACTATAAGGAAGTGATAAGGTTCAAGGAAAGTCAGAGACACAAAATTAGGTTTACTAGATAATTTATCTTCCAAAGTGATCACTTTAGAAATTGAAAAAGAGTGTTATTAGCAATTACACTGGTACAATAGCCATGAAACCCATTGACAAATATCCTTCTCATTGCCACTGACCATGAAAGTTTAATGCAAGACATTATTGGGATTTTTTGTACTCAACTATACTATGTACACATTTCTGTAATATATTAGACTGTTTAATTTCATAAAAGCATCAAAAATTGATAGGTATATTTTCATTTGTAATTTTCAGCACCTAACAAAGCAACTGATAAAAAATAAGCATTAAATAAATTTTGAGTTACCATAGATAATCAATAAAGTTTTTTCTATATCTAAAAAGTCTATGATTTAAGATATTTGGGCATCCTTGATATGGCAGCTAAATTAGCTATGTTATGAGAATTTACTTTCTCTTTTACTCCAAGTTCACTCTACCCCAGCCAGTTAAGGAAGTAAAATTCTGAGTTGATTCTCTCAAGGTCTCTTGAGTAAATCAAAACTATATAATGAGAGGGAAGATATTATCTACACATTATACCTAGATATGACATTTCTCCAAGTACCACATAACTGAGGAAGCTAAGAAAGTGGACACTTAGAGTAGATCCAATAAAAGCAGAAAAACACATTACTCTCTTCAAGAAGATGATTTAAGCTATCAAAATGTCCCAGAACATGATATATAGGCTGATACTATATATAAAACCTTGAATGTTAAATAATATTAAGCATATATTTAAAAAGAATTTCCTGAACTAAAGGAATATTTATCTATCTCTCTTTGAGAGTTATTTCAATTAGTTTTAAAATACATGAAAAATTAAAACTTCACAATTATTAATATTCTAGATGTTTGCAAATAAAATCTAAAAATGCTAATAGGAAGGTTAGATTCTTTTAATTATTTGCTTTTCTCTTTAGAATTGAAATGAAGTTAAATTTATACCATTTATTGCTCATATCTTAGTATCGTGCGTAGTGTCATTTTTTTTCCCATCCACAGTGCTATATCTAGTTATCTTCTCCTATTTTTCTACCTTTCACTGTCTTTTTTGGTTTTCTTTTTCTGCAGGTATATTTTTCTTTTCATTCTCTTCATTCTAGTTTTTATTGAATTTTAATTGTCCCTTTCCTTGTATTTTTAGAGTTGATTGCAAGAAATCTGATGATGAAGTATTCTATCTGTAAATTTAAGCAACGTTTTTGAGCCATTTATAATTAATGTGATCACTAATGTAGTTAAGTTAAATCTGCATCTTTACTCTTTGTTTTATGTTTGTTCTATCTGTACTATATTAACTTCTTTAAATTATTCTGATTATTTTTCTCCTTTATTAACTCTCTCATGCATTCCTTTAGAATTTTATACTAAATTATTATAGAAACTACAACATAAATAATTAACTAAGTCTATTATAAATTAATTTATGAGTTTTTTACCATTTCAAATTTACCTAGTGCCTCTTGCCATTTAAGTGACTATCATTATGTATTTTATTTATATTTCTATTTTAAGCCACACAATTCATTATTATTCTTAGTGTGTAAATTCAATATTCATTTGGACTTATTTAAATATTTACTTTTTCCCTTTCCTTTGCTAATTATTCCTCAGATTTCACCATGCTTCCATCTTGAATCATTTTTCTTCTGTCTGATTATCACTCTTTCTCTCTGCCTTTGATTTTGGCCTATGGATAATGAATTCTCTCATTGTTTTTTGTGGGAGGAAATGGCTCTAAATATACATTTGTTCTGTCTCCATTTTTAAAGAATATTTTCACAGCGTACAGTTAAAAGTTGACAGTGAATTTTCTAGCATTTGTTTACTGAGGTTTTTAGTTTACTTTAACCCCTTGGGTTTTAAGACTCTGGAAGTTTCAGCTGAAAGCCTAAAATTTTCTTCCTAAGAGGACCCTGAACTCAAAATATTTTTCCAGGTCTAAGGGATAATTTAAAACTGTGGTTATTTTCTGAGCTTTTAATCCTCCACTTTCTTTTTAACTTCTCAGTCTTCAAATCTCTCAAGAGTAGATGCTACCCCAAATGTTAGAGTCTCTTTTATGGGTCTCCCTTATTTTTTGGATCTTGGCTCTTCAATTCCTGACTGCCTTGGAGCTTCTTAACATCTTCAAACAATTGTTGTTCTTTAGCTTATTTTACCTTTTTCCAAACTTTTCAGGTTGAACTTTACCTAAGAGTTGGTTTGACACTATTCAACTTGTGAGCCACAGCACATCTTTTTGTGTCTAGTTTTTACTTGTTATAGCCAAAGATTTTTTCCCTTTTTTCATTAATGGGTAACAATAAGTCTGTTAACCTTTATTGGCATATGAGACATAATATCTTAAAGACTTCACTGAGTTCATTACCAACTGCTACATAAAATTTTATCACTTTAAAAGTGAATAATCAAAATTATTCACTTTTAAATAATGGCATTCATATCTTACCTGTTTAATTTTCACAAGTATTAAAAGTGGAGTTTGGCTCATCCAGGCAATTAATTGCTTTGTACATGCCTTTGAAAAACCTATTTTTTTCTTTAGATAAACATATATTACAAATGTAACATGTAAAAATAATGTTTGAAACAATTATTATATTAATATTATTAAATTATTCTTTAATTTCTCATAAACTCCACTATCTTTTTTCTTTTCCATTGATTTATACCTAATTACTAATTGTGCCCTCAAAAACATAGAAAAATGACAAAGATGTAAAGTTATAATGTAAGATTTCCCATTGCTAACCAAATTTAATATTTATTCTTAAATCTTGAAAGAAGAAATCATAAATCCATTAATAGTTTTCAGGTTGATGTTCTATGTTAGCTCAATAGTGTTCAAAGCACAGCAGTTAAAAGATGTACAGTGAATGCTCTTTGTTCTTATAGAAAATGTTATTTTCCATGCCTTAGTTTAAGGTCTCTTTGAGAAGGTGATGTGCTGTGTTTAACTCAGGAGAGAATTACTGAGCCTACCAATCACTGTGCTACATGCTATGCAAATGATAAGGAGACAATTATTACTATACTTGCTGTCTTGGAACATGTAACCAAGGGTAGAGGGGAAAGATAACATCCATTTCTATTTTGATTTCTTAAGAGATGGAATTAAAATTAAATGTTTAGTAAGATCACATCTTTACTCACTTTTCAGTAAACATTATTTAATCAAAAGATTTTTGCAAAATAAATGAAATTTAGAAATCAAATACAATTTTTCATTTTAATAGCTAGCTAACCTGAAGGTAAGAGTGGATATGATACAGAATATATAAAGATGTTAGCACAATCCTCATATTAACCATCTATTTTAAGTAGTAAAAAGTTTATATTATATCTCATAAATTTCTTCTATTTTTCACTTCAGCATGCTATACAAAACAAAACAAATTAATAAATATCACATCAGCTTTACCTTTACAAATGTATCCTACATATACTAACACATAAGGCAAAATCACATGTACAAGACAATATTTCAGCCTTGTAATAAAAATCTACTTGAAAGCATACATAATGTCTATCAGGACTAGACATTAAAGCAGAATTTGCATAAATTACTACAGCAACCATAAAATGGAATAATGTTCATCTATTAAAGAATGAGGCAGAACCAAAAGTATTTACAATTTAGAAAAGACCTTGAGAGCTTGTTTGGAGGTTCTACCAGGGGAGCACAGCTACTGATATGCCCTTGACAAAAGACCGGTCCTCTCCTCTAGTTGCGAAGGTTGCCCTCTTTGACCAAGCACACAGCCTTGGGACGGACGCACATGGAACACTGAGGGAGGAAGGGGACACCCGGCTAGCCAGCGAGATCAGCCAAATCAATCCTGGAGATCTATGGGCCGACAGATGTCGTAGTATGGACAAAGACAATGAGAGGATTGAACGTTAGAGGTGGGGATGGGCATGGCAGGAGAAAATGGGGGAAAATGGGGACAACTGTAACTGAACAACAATAAAAATAAATTTTAAAAAATGGAAATTAAGCTTGGATGGGCAAAAAGGCAATTGAATAACAATGTGTAATATTTCCTTTTATTTCTGGAAAAATATGTGAATAAACACACCTGCATAAAGCAAAAACCTATGTATATAGACATGTATATTCATAAACAATGAATAAAATTTTGCATATTTTGGTGATACTCATAATATTTGTGCAGTGCAAATGAAGCCTGGAATGAAGGAATTTTATTTATATATGCTTTTCACCCTTTATATTATTTTTCATGTGCTGTTTGAAGATCAATTTTGGGAGTAGGTGTGGGAAAAGATGACTTATCATCTGTTTAGACCTAATCAAAATAACACAAGACCCACTAAAATATATATGAAATTCCTTAATCATAACACATGGAAAAAAAGGGCAAAAAGGATTAACATTGCATTCATATTCTAGACTTTGATTACAGGACAGTGTCTTTAGGCTATTTAATATTAGAAAAGAAGGAAGAGCTGAGGGAGGGAAAGAGGGATGGGGCAAGGGAAAGTGGTGCGGGGGAGGCAGAGACATATGTATTTGAAAAAATAAATTAAAATAAAATTTTTAAAAAATTAGAAAAAAAAAGAAAAGATGCAAAGAAACAGTCTAGTTAAGTTTGCTGTGCCATTAAATTTACTGCTATACCCTTACTGGTATATAAGTAAAAAATTAAGCAGTCATACTCATGGAGAGGTATTTTGAAATGGTAGTTTGGTTTTATGAGTTTAAAAAGAATTGTTAGTAGCAGTGACTATTATTTATGTGTTCTGGTAGAAAAGTACATATAAATAACCAGAAATAAAGTTCATACTCTAACTTGAGCTATTTTGTTTTTTCTTTTTAAGGGAAAGTAAAACTACAACTTCCTCCCACTATTCCTATTATCAATAGCACACATTTCCTAGTTTTCAGACTTGGCAAGAAACAAATTATGGATGAGAAGATGGAAGACGCCAGAGCTAAAGTGACAATAAAATCTCAATTGATTTTGATGTCAATCACTCTATGCTATAATAAAATGAGCTAACAACAAGTACTGCCTAATTTCTGGTTGTCACAGAACATTATAAAATGGAAAAAAACATAAGTCCGAAGGCTTTACCAAAAAATATTGGCAGAAAAAAACTTATCCAGTGTCTTCCCTTCCTTTGAGGATAAACATCTTATCTACATATATGAACTTAATTTATAATTTGAGATATTTTTAAAGAAAAATACATCCAAATTAGAAAGGATGAAGTAAAATTTTCACTTTTTGCAGATGACCTGATACTATATGTAGAATACACTAAAGACTCCACCAACAAAAAAAATTAGAACTAGTAAATAAATTCTGTGAAGTTGCAGGATACGAAATTAAAATACAGAAATTGGTGACATTTCAATACATTAATAATGAGCTATAAGGAAGAAAAAAAGAAAAAGATCCTATTTGAAATGGCATCAAAGGCAATAAAATACCTTGGAAGAAATTTAACCAAAGAGGTAAAAGACCTGTACTCTAAAAATTATAAGACATGATTGAAAGAAATTTAAGGCAACACAAATAAATAGAAAGATATATTGTGCATCACAGATGGAAGAAATAATATTGTTAAAATGTCTTTACTATCCAAGGCAATATACAGATTCAATGCAAACCTTATCAAAATACAAATGACATATTCACAGAAGTAAAACAAAAAAATCCTCAAATTATATGGAACAACAAAAGACCCCAAATAGCAAAGCATTCTTGAGAAAGAACAAAACTGGAGGCCTCATCTTCCCTGATTTCAAACTATACTATAAAGCTATAGTAATCAAAACAATATGATAGTGGCACAAAACAGATACATCAATCAATGGACTAGAGAGCCCAGAAATAAACCTAGGCATATACTGTCAATTAATCTATGACAAAAGAGGGAAAAAATACAATGGGTAAAAGACAGTCTCTTCAGTAAATGGTGTTGAGAAAACTATATAGATACATACAAAAAAAATGAAATTGGACTATTATTTTACACCTTATACAAAAATGAATTAAAGACTTGAATGTAAGACCTCAAACTATAAAAACTTTAGAAGTAAACCTAGGCAGTAAGTTCTTTAACATCAGTCTTAGCAATATTTCCTTGAACCAGTCTACATATGCAAGGAAAGCAAAGCAAAAATAAATAAATAGGATTACATTAAACTAAAAAAGTTCTATATGGTGAAGGGAACCATCAATAAAACAAATAGGCAACCCACTGAATTGGAGAATATATTTGCAAATCACATATTCAATAAGGGGTTAATACCCAAATTTTATAAATGAATTACACAATTTGTCTTCTGGTCCCAGGTGCTTCAAGAGCCTGCGGGCTTCGGTGCAGAGATGGCCAAGCCCAAGAACCACACCACTCACAACCAGTCCAGAAAATGGCACAGAAATCGCATGAATAGAAACCCCGATCACAAAGATATGAATCTCTTAAGGGGGTAGACCTCAAGTTCCTGAGGAACATGCGCTTTGCCAAGAAGCATTGCAAGAAGGGCCTGAAGAAGATGCAGGCCAACAATGCCAAGGCCATGAGCGCACGTGCTGTGGCTATCAAGGCCCTGGTCAAGCCCAAGGAGGTTAAGCTCAATATTCCAAAGGGCAGCAGCTGCAAGCTCGGTCGTCTTGCTTACATCACTCTCCCGAAGCTTGGGAAATGTGCCCATGCCTTCATTGCCAAGGGTTTCCAGCTCAACTGTCCAAAGGCCAAGGCCAAGGCTCAAACCAAGCCCCAGGCTGCAGATGCAGCTGTTGCTACAGCTCAGGATCCAGGTCAGCCTCAGGTTCCCCAAGCTGCCCAGGCCCCTGAAAAGGCTCAACAGTAGAGGCCTCTGTCTGGGAGGGGGAGAGCAGAAGGACTGGTGTGCCCCAGGGCCAGGATCCTCCTGTGGTGTTTGCAAATAGACCTGAGGCAGGGTCTGCTGAAAAAAAAAGAAGAAATTATACAACTAAATATTACAAAAACAAACAATCCCATTTAAAAGTGTGCAAAGGACTAGAATAGACATTTTTCCAAAGAAGATATACAAATGGTCAACAGGAACAAAATATACCCAACATCAGTAATTATCATGGAAATGCAAATCAAAACTACAATGAGATACCAGCTCACATCTGTTAGAATGCCTATTATCAGTAAAACAAGCAATAAGTTTTGGAGAGGTTGTGGAGCAAAAGGAATCCTCATTCACTGCTAGTGGAAATATAGCTTGGTGCAGCTATTTTGGAAAACATTATGGAGGTTCCTCAAAAAATTACAAATAGAACTATCCCATGACTCAGCAATTCCACTCCTAGGTATTTATCCAAAAAAATGGAAACACTAAATGGAAGAACTATATGCTTTCCTATACTCATTGTTGCAGTATTTACAATAACCAAGTTATGGAAGCAACAACTTAATTGTCCCTTGATGGATGAATACATATATATATATATATAGATTACAAGACAAGAAAAATATACAAAATAGAAGTGTGCTGTGACTGTGATAGTGTATTAATACATAGATAGATTACAGAGGTTGAGTGTCATTAAGAAAATATATTAGTTGTAGAAAAGTGAATTGCATCATTAATTATGATTTGTAATTATCAGTACGTCTCTTTATGTCTAAATATTTTTATATCCATTTATTACTCATTCATTTACTCATTTGTTTATTTATTCAACAAGTAATGAACATTTCCTACCATAGTTCAGGCACTTGGTTGGGCATTTTTTTTTTGTGGTTGTTAGTAGAGTTTTTGTAGGATATTTTCTACCTACAATATATTTACAATTATTTTGTATTCATTCCATTTAGAATAGGCAGACATCACCAGACAAAGGAACAAAGGCCTTTCCAATACTGCCATTTTATTAACTATCTCAGTTTTGAATATTCCATTATTACATGTTATTTTCTTACATATGAAGATGGTCTGTTTTGGTTTATAACTGTCTTATGATGTCATGATGAAGAGCCTGTCCTCTTCCTATCTCGCTCATCTTCCACAGGTGTGCACAATAACATGATGTCACTGAAGCTTTTCTTGGCCATCTTATCTAAAACAGCCTTCAAACCAAAAAGACTCTCTATTCCCCTTCTTTGCTTTATTATTCTCCATGACATACCCATATTTTTCCATGTGTAATGTACACCCACATTTTTGGCCCAAACTTTCAGGAAAAAAAAACCTTTTAATTTTTTAATTCGATTTTTTAATTTATATATAGAAACAAAACCAATGATCATATTCCAGGGTATTATTTTGCATACAGATGTCATTATTACTTTCTAGAGTTACACTTTTAGTGCATAAGCATAAATAAAAGAACTAAAAGCATTTATATTGACATGGAATTAGTACTACCTATGTATAATGCACATCCTTGTTTTTCTCTCAAAAATTTGGGCAAAAAGTATGCATTATAAACAGCAAAATACATTTTTTTTCCATCTGGTATAGTACATTAACTGTTATTGTTTGTCTACTTCCACTGGAATATAAGCTCAGGGAAATCAGAGAAGTGTGTCTCTTTACTCAAATCTCAATGTCTAGCAATAGAACTGCGCCTGACAAATAGTAGACACCCAGTGAACATTTGTGGAGTGATTGAGTTAAGAGATACATTTCAAATGGGAATCTAATGGCACAATCTACTTTTCTATATCCTATAAATTCCTTCAAGGCAAAAATGTTGTCATATTTAAACTTGACCTTCTATACTCTTAATGCATTGTCTTGAATAAAATTATGCTCAATAAATATTTATAAATTGATTAAATGAGTAATTTGATGAAAGCCCAATGTAAAATTCTCAAGTTATGGATTAACTTAAATGCACTATGACTACAAAACTGAAGGCTTCTAACTGCAGAGTTTAAACTCATCATCTTTCTGGCAAAAAATAAAAATATATTTAACATTTTTTTTCCATAATCAAATCTCATCCTTCTTGAAGGCCTAAATTTGGCCTCGTTATGATGAAAGGGAAAAGAGAGAGACAATAAATAAATCATACCAAATGTATGAAACGGGATGTTAGGTGTTAAATGACAGAGGAAAGTAAATCAAGAGAAGGGGTAGGAGTAATTGATGAAGCAAGAGATAATGATGCTGGTTTAGAAATCTCCAAAACCCAGTTTCTGACACTGAAATATAATAATAGTAATTGATTTAGAAAGTGGTTCTTAGGATTAAATATGTTAATACATGTAAAATACTTGCTCAGTGTCTGGATTGCTGTAGGCTAAATAGCTATTAATACAATGTATAGGACTTAGATAAATATGTGGCAAATAGTCATTTTAACAAAATTATTATTGATAACAGGCTTAAGGGCATCTAAATACTGTCCTACTCAAGTACCTGAGGTAACCTGAAAATTATCACAAAAGGCAGGATTCTCTCCTGACTGTGAAAGAAAAGCAGATTTGGAAAAACCACTGAGACCAGAGATATTCACAAATATGTTAGTAGAGGATAGCTTCTGATTTTTCTAATACTGTTGGCTTTCAAGACCTCAGTTAGCACTGATTGACTGAAATGTCTAGAGTAAGAAAACATTGCAAACTTATTTTACATGATTGTTTTTATTTCTTGATATTTTGCTTAGTCTGCATATTTGTCCAGTTGCTTAGACAAGCTATATTCCTTTCATATTCCAATCTCTATACATTCAACAAATTAAGATTTGTGTACTTCAAAATGTTATTTTATACTTAAAAATCTATAGCACTGATAAATAATTCATAAAATGATACTTTTTAGGCATCCAGTTTCCATCTCTTTATTTTATATGAGTATCTTTCCTTCTATCTAGTGTAAATATGTTGGTACTGGAATAAAAGAAAACTATGCATAATATAGAGTTATATTGATATGTGTAACTTTACAGTTATATAAATGTGTATACACACATATTTTAATATATATATTTATGTACATAACAGAATGAATATTTAGTATGTCATCACCCACATTAGATTTTCATAGTATCAGCTGGATTGGAAACAAACAATAAAAGGCTTCTGAATAAATTAAATGTGCTCAAGCTTCCAAAGTGTCAACCCATATTTTTTATTTCTTGTATTTGTGATATAGCTAAATTGTGGAACTCGTTCTACAAATGCTTCCACGGTTATCACATCAAATTACATATTTATTTAGCAGATGTCAAATACTAGGTACTGTAGTGGAGAGGAATGAAGAATTTAGAAAATGTTTAAAACCTGCAGGAATATAAAGTCAATTCCATCCTTTCAGTTAACAGAATATGCACTAGGTATATTTGTTTTATGGAGTGGAATCCTCAACAGCAACAATATATTTATGGTACATACATCTTACACCAAAAAAAGTAGAGGACATGGGAATTTTGTTTGTGAGATGGTATGAAAATTGCCTCTATCTCTTCTTTTAATGACTTTAGAACCTTTTTTATTGGATTGGGTGACAATGTACTCTATCATTTTTTGTAGTTTCGTTCCTGTCTCAGTGGTTAATGAATTTTTTTCCCCCTCAAAGCTAAATCTTCTTTTCCCACATCTTAGTATACATGCTTTATACTGACTTAGGTGTATGAATGTCTTCTCCAGATCTCCAGACCTCCAGACCTCTTTTCCCTGGTCACATTTGTTTTTCTTATGGGAGGCCATAGGATCTCAAGGATCTAGGAGTGTGAAATAATACTAGAGAAAACAGGAATTCTTGAGGTTAGTTATACAGAAGCGTGGCCCTGGATACTTGAAGCCACATTCCTGAGTTGGAATCTTGAGTCTGCCACTCACTAATTGCATGAATGTGATCAAAATACAAGTAAAATTCTTGACCATTCATTTTTCATTCTTTAAACAAGGGTGAAAAAATAGTAGTGTTTACTACATAGGGCTGTTGTGATGATCAAATGAGATGATACTGTTTCTTATTATCATTATGAGTATGGTCTCAGTCAACTCTTTTAGGAAAAAAAGAATATACCTAACAGGGGAAAACACAAGAGTTACAGTAACTCATATCTGACTTTGCATGCAATCTGAAAAAACTTGAACTTCCAGTAATCACTCAAAGGACATAAACTGAAAGAGCTTTGATATGAATTAATCACCAGTCAGAAGTATTTTGACTTGATTTTTGGTCTTTCACTGAAAATGTTGTAAATAAAAAAGAACAGAGCATTGTTATGTTTTATTTGCTTATCACAATATTTTACTTTAGTTTATATGTTGTATTCCCTGATTTAATTCATGTTTCCTGTCATTTCTCTTAAAATCATCCATCTGATGCAGTTTCCCTGATTCTCTTTAAAAGAAGCCGATCTTACTGTAGACTGCTCTTTGTAGGAGATGAGTGAGCTGCCGTGTAGTGTAGGAGGCATCGCAGTGGGTCTTTAAATAGCTGATAGAACTGTACTCCACTCAAGGGTATAACACTCTTTTGTTTGTCATTATCATAATGCCAGAAATATGAGAAAGTATATTTGAAAGGGAGCATGGTTCCAAAGAGGGCACAAAGCCAACACATTGCTATGAAGAACCTGATTAGTAGCAGAACTATTGTGATGATATCTCACACAGGAAATCAGAGTCCTGGGTAAATAAATGCATAGGCTACTCTAGTCCCAGTCAGTCTTCTTTCTGTCTCAAGAGGTGACCAAGTGACACAGTCCAGTTTCTCTGGACTTTGTTTGGTGCCTGCCAATGGAACGATTTGCTAGCTCTTCCATGGCATAACAGAGAACATAATATACTTGTATTTCCCCTCTAGTACTGACCCTTTACATTTCATTCTCTAATTGCTTCTTATCATTTACCTACTTAGGTAATTGTGCTATCATTTAATATTAATTGGACAACTATTCTTTACTAGGCATAATATTAGATTAAAAATACATGTTCCTCCATAGTTCATGATTTGTTGGGAAAAATACCTATAAAATAATTATAGACAGTATTTTTTAGTGTTTTAACAGAAGCGTGTATGTGTGTCTCCTTATAAAGTAAATAGAACAGTATAACCACTATGATAGTGGGTGTTTTTAATTAGAAGTTTGAAGATTAATTGGAAGAAGGTCATAAGAAGAGTTATTGTAGAAACAAAGTCAGACTGTTGCTGCCTTGGGGTGCAATGCTTTTCCTTTCCTATGTTCACCATAGGAACCTACCTATTACTGAAGTGTCCACAGAATCTTTATATGTGAAGAGGCCCGGACAACATAAGAATCAACCTACCAGTGTGTGAGTAAAAACATGTTAAGTGTTGTGAAAATGTCACTGTTTTATGAACCCAAGAATAATAACCTTTTTTTCTATTTTTGTACCTTTTTTCCTGCTTTGGGAAGGTCAGTCATGCAAAGAGGTAACAAGAAATATTGTTAAGCAAAATTAAAAAGCAAACTGGGCATTGAGGGCATATTTACCATATTAATAGCTTTAGGAAAGAGGGTTTTATAAAACAGAAAATAATTGACACCTCAATTCAAATAAAATGCAAGAGGTAAAAATAATTAATAAGAATATAATGCAAATGACCAATAACCATAGGAAACTATAGTAAATTTAATAAATAACTGAAGAAATGCAAATTTAAAAATAAAGTATAATTTCACATATTTAATTATTTTTTTTTAATCTAGACAAGTCTAGCACACTGAGAAAACTCCTGTACTCTGTATTTGTATACTCCTTTGTTGAATATTAATTGACCATAGAGACATGGATTTATTTCTGGGCTCTCTATTCTGTTCCACTGATCTATGAGTCTGTTCTTATGCCAGTGCCAGACTGTTTTGATTACCATGGCCTTGTAATAGAGTTTGACATCAGGTATTGTAATCCCTCCTACTTTGTTTTTCTTTCTCCAAATTTCTGCAGCTATTAGAGGCCATTTATGGTTCATATAAATTTTTGGAATATTTGTTCTATATCTGTGAGATATTTCATTGATATTTTAATACAGATTGTATTAGATCTACCAATGGCTTTGGGTATTATGGACATTTTGATGATGTTAATTCTTCCAATCAAGAATTTTAAAATAAATATAAATTCAACGGGCATGCATATTTGCAACTCATTTCATGGTTTGGTGTGACACTAGCTCATTTATGAAAAATGAGAGTTCCAAGTAAGTAATATAGGACACTTCAGTGATTGCAGATGTGATCCTATGTTGTTCAAATGATGGGAGGATACACACGGAAAGACAGAATGCTACTAGCAAGACAGCAGGGGATTCTGGGCTAAGATTTGCCTGGTAGATTTAGGCTTTCCACATTATGTTAATAAAACAAGTCACTCTGTTGCCTGAAGGCAAAACAGTCAATTTTGAGATTAAATTAGTCAGTGTATGATGCTGTTTCTGTGACTTTGTTAATTCCATCATCTTTTTAAGCTCTCAGTGGAGACCCCAAGAACATACTGATTTGAACTTTGTTGAAGAAGGATTCTTTCATTTCTGATTTGTAAAGTATATATTTTTCTTACTCTGGCAACAATTCTTGTACAATTTGTTCTTCCTCTTCTTTAATTATACGGTATTTTAAAGATACAAGTTTGAAAGGTGAATGAAACAGTTATCTACAATATGAAATCTAATCAAATACAGACCTGTTTAAAGGATATTGATGATGTTGTTGCTCACAACATCTATTAAATTTCTCAGATGGTTGTTTTAAGATGAAGGTTAAATAATTTATATTTATAGAAGCTCAGTTGAAAGAACTGCCATGCCCATTAAATTTCTATGGCACATCAGGAATACCTACATTTTTCAGGTTTTGGTGAAGCTTATCAGAGTTGTCACTGTCTTTTTATCGTTACAACATCTGGCTTATAGGGATCAGTTATAGCTTTATTAAAACACAGCAGCACAACTTTGGTGGAGGGCATGTGTAGCTCATTTCTTCAAATGAAATTGTAATTTTATGAAGGATATATCCTTGGACAAATAAAATATTAAATTTTACCACGTGATCAAAATTCATCATTTGATGAAATCATTTGTTTTTATATCATAAAAAGATATAAGAAATGAATAGTCTCTAACTAGCTTTGTTTTCTTCCAGGAAGCAAATCAATTTCCTGGAATGTGAAAGCTGCAGTAATACCTTTGCTGTGGAGTGTGTCCCAAGCTGCCAGCTCCTTGCTTACCACAGCATAAAGAATGCTTTCTCATTTACATTCTACTCTCCAGCTTGAGGGAAAAGGGTGCAAACATCACAACAAGCACTTGAAAAAGATGATTTTGATATCTTTGCAACTGCTCCTTGAAAAATTCTTGAAATATCTCTTACCATGGTCCTTTCAAAACCCTTCCCAGCCTGGGTCATGTGCACATAATCTTAGGGGAATGGGAGCCTCAAAAAGAAAATTGAAATAGCTCCCAGACAGGGAGCTGTAAGCATTTGTTAGAGAAGCTAAAAGAATGATAAATTCTGACTTCATTTCTGAGCTCACTTTCACAGTATCTATATTTACATAGCTGTAGTGAACACAGAGCGAGACTGTGCTGTCAAAGAGCATGTTTTTTATCTAGCATGTCAACCAGGAAAGAAAGAAAAGACAACTTTCATCTAATAGCTAGAGTTAGGACTCAGAGCAGAAGGTGCAGTCTCATTTTGCTCCCTTTTGCCTCCTATGACTTGTGAGACTGGATTAATCAGCACTAGTTTTATATCAAAGATATTCTCTAAATGTCCATTAGTCATTGGTTATGGTGTGATTTTAAAGCATTTAGGAAAAGCTGTTGGACACAAGTCATAGAGACTAATCACATAATTACAAAAACAGGTATTATTAAAACAGGAAGACAGCAAAGTAACAAAACATTTTTTTAAAATAAGGTGTTATCTAATTCACTCCAGGCAGAAATATACTACTATGGGGTTTATTTTCTTTTATGTTGAGGAACTAACTATCTTTTTCTCTAACTTAAGTGACAACACATGCTTTAGAAAGAAAATGTTCTGCTACCTCCTGAGTGCAAAAAGAAAAGGGAGAATGAAAGTGATTATAATGTGATAAGGTAGGCTAGCATAGAATGTTTGATCTAGAAGGGTAGCAACTCATTATGAAGATGAACAGAAACACAGAGTATTTAAGTGTTTTGTTCAAGGGCACTGAGATAGTTGGGATGGGCTGGCATTGTGTTAACTATGACACTGAGAATCTTACATTTATAGACATCTAGGCTTCTAGTTTCACCCTTTTTATTATTTCATGAATTCATTGTCATTAAATCTATAATGGAAAAGCCATAAATAATATCTCCACCATTCTACGTTCCCTAAGAAAATTTAGATTTCATCCTTGATTTAATGTTCAGTTTGTGCTGGAAAAAGTGTTCGGAAAATGCAGCTGGAGAGCAAGGCCATTCTTTTGGAATTTATACTCTAGTGTTGTTTGCAAAGGAGAATGTGGGGCTGAAGGGAGTTTTCTTTATGAGCATGAACCCTTTTATCACATGCATATTATTCTACTATTTACTTGTAATATATTGAATAAATGTAAATAGCAGCATATAAAAATGATTCTTGGTTCCTAAATCTCATATTTATATAAATATGAGTACAACTAGATATTAAAATAGTATGGTGGAATAATGGATTTGTGCTCTTTTATAACTTGTTTGAAATATGCTTTAAAAACTGAAATAGCATTCTCATGTTAATATAGGCATTTAATATGAAAAATTCAGTGAACGGAGATTATCCTTCAATAGTTAACTGAGTGCCTAATTAGGGTTTTTTTTTAAGATTGCAACATTTTATTGTTCCATGTAAGTTAATTAAAAAATTATCACTCATAGATAACAATTTTACGAAACAAAGGGCATTTTAACACAAAATTGGAAAACAATTTAATGATTTAACGATGGAAGTCATTCATTTAGATTGAATGCCTTTTAGTTATTCAAATCTCACCATAGTTTCTTTTTTGTAATTTTTTAAAATTTTTTAAGTCATATTTATTCTATTACATTTGTCTCAAATTTTCCCCCTTTGCCCTCCTCTACCCATCCCACCCAGCCCCCTGCTGCCACAGTCAATTCCCACTCTGTTGTCCATGTCCATGGGTCATTCATACATGTTTTTTGTTGAGTCCCTTCTCCTTCTTTCCACCATGATTCTCTTTCCCCATCCCCTTGGTCACTTTCAGTCTGCTCCATGTTTCCATGCCTGTGGTTTATTTTGTTCATTAGTTTATTTTGTTGAATAGATTCCACTTATAGTTGAGATCATGTGGTATTTATCTTTCACCAACTGGCTTATTTCACCTTGCGTAATATTCTCCATTTCCATCGATGTTGTCACAAAAGGTAGGAGTTCCTTCTTTCTTTTCTTATTTTTTAAGTGCAGATTGATTTTATTTACTTTTTAATTCTCAAAATCCATGATAAAATATTTAAAAAATTAAATCCATTATAAAGTCTCAGCAGTTAAAATAACATGACACCAGCACAAAAATAATCAAGTAGATCAATAAAATAAAATGAGCATTCTAAAAACAAATATATTTGTCTAATAACGTAATATATGATTAAATTGATATTTTAAATCAATGTGGAAAATAAGCCATATTCAACAAATATGGTGCATGGACCACTATTACTTGAAATAAAACAAATATAGAGCCCTATTACACACATTATACAAAAAATGTTCAGGTGAGTAAAAATCAGTATGTAAAATCTAAGAAGTTTTAGGAGAAAATACAAAATAATATTTTTATTACCCTGAAGTAAAATATTCAAACCCAGAAGCTATAAAGTAAAACATTGACAATATGACTGTATTAAACATTTAAGACTACACAGTTATATACATATAAAAAATTTAAAGGACAAGTAATAGAATAGGAAAGTATTTGCACACATCTAAAAAAGGGTTAATAGTTTTTGGGGGTTTTTAAGGGAAAAATTCTACAATCAAAAAATGGATGAAGAATACCAAAAAGTCATTTAAAGCTTTTTAAAAAGAATAGAAATAGGCAAGAAATATACAAAAACAGGTTTAGTTTCAACAAATAATAAAGCAACAAAGTAACACATCATTGTCACAATCATATTAATACGTATTAAAAATATTGGTAATACTAAGAATTGATGACTGTGAAAGGAACTGGTCATTCATAGACTCTTTTTCTTCATTTTCTTAAAGCAGTCTCTTTAGCATATCTTGCAATGCTGGTTTGTGGAGGTATGTTCTTTTAGCCTTCTTTTGTCTGGGAAACTCCTTATTTCACCTTCCATTTTCATTGAGAACCATGTTCATTAGGGCAGTCTTGGTTGCAGGCCTTTGTTTTTCATTATTCAAAATATTTCTTGCCATCCCCTTCTGGCTTGTAGTGTTTCAGTTGAGAAGTCAGCTGCTAGCTGTACCAAGGCTCCCTTGGTACAGGTATGTTACTACCTGTTTCTCCCTGGCTGCCTTTAGAATTCTCTGTTTATCTTTGATATGTGTCATTTATTATTATGATGTGTCTTGGAGTGGGCTTCATTGGGTTCCTCTTGAATGGGACCCTCTGTGCTTCCTGGACTCGTGTGACTTTTTGTCTCCTTAAACTAGGCAAGTTTTCCACCATTACTTTTTCAAACAGGTTTTCTATACCTTGCTCCTTCTGGTATCCCTATTATATGGATATTATTACATTTCAGGTTGCCCTGAGTTTCTCTAAACTCCTCTTGATCCTTTTTAAGTTTTTTCCATTTTCTTGCTCTTTCTGGGAGCTTTTTTCTACCTTATCTTCCAGTTCGCTAATTCATTCCTCTGCTTTATCTAGCCAGTTTTTGATTCTTTCTACTGTGCTCTTCAGTTCAGAAATTGTATTCTTCACTTCCTCTTGTCTCTTATTGATAGTTTCTATGTCCTATTTCATGTTGATATAATTTGCAGTAAGTTCCTTGGAGAGTCTCTGTAGTTTTTAGTAATTCTCTCTGAGCTCACTGAGCTCATTGAGCTTCCTTAGAACCATTGTTTGGAACTCAATATCTGATAATTTACTTGCCTCTATTTCATTTAGTTCTCTTTGTGGGGATTCCTCTTTTCCCTTCAAGTGAGGGGTATTTCTTTGTCTTCCCATTATTTGTGAGAATCTTTTTTGCTTCTGCTTCTTAAATGGGTTCGTCTTGATTTTCTGACTTTGTGATGTTTACTTCTATGTTAGGAGACCACTGTTTTTTCTTTCTTGATCTGCCTCTGATGATATCAGATGTTGACCCTGTCTGACCTCATGCAGTCTGTTTGAAACTTCCAGGAATCTACTGTCTATGGCTCTCTTCTTCAGTTGTTAATCTAGGCACTCTGCACTCAGCATTCAGGCTTAGACACCACAGGGTGGGGTAGAGTGCCTCCTGTGGGGTGGGATCATTGGGTCCTCTCATGTTGCTGCCTCTTAGGAGAGTTGTGTGCCTGTGCCAGATGGCTGCTGCCGTATGGGGGAGGAGTCAGCACTGGGATCCTGCAGGCCACTCTCTCATTTCTCTCCCCAAAGCCTCTGTCCCCAGTCTCTCCTCCAGCATCTCTAGCCCACTCTGCCCCAGCCTTTGCTGGAGGCCAGGGTAAGTGGCTGTGAACAAAAATGTATACATTGGCTGTTTAAAAGTCTCTTTGCATATCCAGCTCCCTGTTTCTGGCAGAGAGCAACCCTGCCACTCTTCGTAGCTAGTTGTTATCTGTGTACTTTTTGGGCTCTGGTGCTGTATGATGGAGATCCCTGCTTACAGTTTAGATCCCATTCTTCTCAGAAGGATCCAACTGGCTGTTTCAATATCCTTCTGGTAATGCCACCCATGGATGCCCTGCCTGCCTTCTCAAGTCTCTACCTCACTCCTCACCAGTTAGATTGTGCTAAAGCTGATTCTTCTGTCTGTCTGAGGTTCTAAGGATCTTCTCTTACTATTGTTCAGTTGTTTGTTCCAGGTGATTTCTCCACAATTTAATTTTAATTCCAGATTGGTCCTGGGAGGAAGTCAGTGTGACTTCCATTCACTCCTCCCCATCTTTATTTTTTCTCTAATTAGGGTTTCTTAAATGTAATTATTACCTAGTTGTATATTAAAGTCTACTTTATGAAGGTTTTAACACAAGAAAAATAACCAAATTTTTACCCAAAGAAGTTGTTCCTTTCTGTGGGTGACTGAAATAATGGGTTTATGAGGAACTCCATGCTTGAATTAGAATAAAACATATGGTATTGGTTTCTAAAACAAATAATATATCATCTTTTGAATACATGTTATATACATATTAATTTCCTCATAGTCTTGTGCCTATAAACTTTTAGAGTTTGGAAATATCAGTGCTACAATATGTCTTTAAATGATGTCCCTAGATTCTTCTTACATCCAAATTAGTCCCTGTTCAGTCTACAAAGTGTAAGCAAGGCTTCTCAGAGTGAGCTCATGCATCCTAGGCAACTCAGAGGCTACCAGTGCAGGTAGGGGTGTGGGAGATACACAAGTTCTGTCTACTTTTGCAAAGTGTCTACAGAACAGAGTACACTTAGCACTGGAAATCTGCTATAACTAGCTAAGATCCAAAATTTGTTAGGAGAAATTATTTCTACTTGATGTGATAAAAAAAGTTATATGTAGCTAATGGCACAAGTCCTGCTAGACCAACATACGTTTTTCATTTAAATAAATAGGAAACTACTATTTTTTTAATCAATGCCAATTAGTAGTGTAATGTTTCATGGTGTGGAACCAAATGAAGAGAAATATTAAAGCATGCATGTTGGTAAGTCAGTTAGTGATTACTGCTCTAAACCCTTTTTTATAAAGAATTTTTAAAAGTATTTTATTTATCCCTAGAGAGAGGGGAAAGGAAGGAGAAAGAGAAGGAGAGAAGCATCAATGTGTGAGAGAATCATCTATCTGTCGCCTCTGTGTGCACCCCAATCAGGATGGACCACAACCCAGACATGTGCCCTGACTGGGAATCAAACTTGTAACCTTTTGTTTTGTGAACAACACCCAGCCAACTGAGCCACACTGGTCAGGGCTGCTCTAAACCCTTTTCTTACATAACATTTGATCCCAGAGCTTATATATCTGGCACAATATTATCAAATTAAGAAATGAGTAATCAGAATCAGAATCAGTGCCAGAATCAGAATCTATTTTGTGTTTGCTCTGAAGGCTGATCCTTAGTCAGCAACATAAGAGAACATGCCTTAGTTACAATTGGAGTATGTGTATGCTATGGGTACATGTAAAACCTCAAAGCAAGATTGTCTAAAAACTATGCTGTATATCTTAAACTAATACAAATAACATTAAATGTAAACTATAAATTAAAAATTAAAAGAAATTTGAAAATAAAAATCTAGTGTATAATTTAGGGTTTCATATGCAAAAATCCACTAATTGGGATTTATTAAAATATAGCATTTCACAACCAGAGTGCTATATGACTTCAGTTTCAGGTTTGATCACTGCCTTGTTTCTTCTCATCTAATGTATATGCTTACTGTCTGCAGTCAATTTATAATTTACTTACATGCTTAGGAAATGAATTTCTTAATCCAAGATTTATAGAGTAATCAGTTCTTGTATGTTGGTTAATTCACTCCTTTACTGAACACAGAGGGTAAACTCAATGACAAATAAATAAAAGCATAGTATATTTTTAAGGAGTTCACAATCTAATAAATTGAGTGACTGAGGATTATGATTGAACTGATTACGTGAATTAACAAATAATAAATAAGTAATTAGCAACTAAGTTAAAGCTGAGTTATGCATAGCAATTACCCCCACATCAAGTGCTGACAGGGCATGAATCTTTGAGGAAATAGGAGCTTCATTTTAAAGTATGTGTAATATTTTCCACACATTTTGATGATAATATTTAGATTTACCCATTATATAATTACCCTTGCATTGTAACTCAGTTAACTTGATATTTTTTAAATAAAAAAAATCCTATATTATGAAGTATAGTTATCAAAAACAAGAAATGGTTTTAATTTTTTCAGATTGTAATCTGATAACATTTGGGAATAATTCCTCTGCCTTGTGTAGAGCATTATTGACTATTTGCTTTTCTTTTAAAAAAATCACCTAAATGTTGTAAGAGAATGGTGAATAAAAGATCTCATGTAAAAGAACACTGCTTATGTTGTTCCCATCTCACCTCCAAACACCTGTCCTAAGAGATTCAAGAAAATTGTACTGTGTAATGCTGCCAAACATTGAATGCCCCAAACTTTCAGGCTAATAAATGTCTGAAGTAGATTATTTTCTTTTCTGCTTGAATAAGGCAAAAGAGTTTTCTCTGATAGAGGTATGAATTATTTTAGAATTTTAGTCTACATTAATAGTCATTGGACCTCAAGTTATATGTTCACTTTGGTAAAATTACGGGCCACACAGCTTCTTTTATTTTTCAAAGCAGTGTTTCAACTATAGTCACTGTGCTGTACATTAGTTACAAATACAACCATACAATGCATGACACAAAAAAGAGCCACTTTCTACAAAAACACAGAATAAATTATAGATCATTAATTTAAAAACATTCTGGAATAACTAAGTCCTTTTCTTTTTAATATACAATGATATACAATGTTTTCATCTTTGAAAAACTCCCCAGTAAAATGACCACCACAACCTATGATTTATATGTGACACAAAGACAGTTGGGAAACTTGATAATTGGCAGAAAATGAAAGACACTTATTTTTTAATAATTGTAGTCTTTCCCAAATATTAGATCACTCTTTCACTTTTTATTCAGTGATTGTTATGTAACTTGTGAGCTGCTATCCAGCGAGCAAACACCTCATAAGGATTCTGACTGCAATCCAGCATCTGACATTATAAATCTTTATAGATTTAAGATGCCAAAGGCATCTTTATGTTGTCTCAGCATTATCTTTATGCTGAGAACACCAACACCTGAGATGTTAAGTGGTCTATGCAAGGTCACACACACTGCTTTAATCAAACTAAAATATAATTTTTGTTTCTCTGGAAACAGTTTTGAAATTTTGACCTTTGAATAACTTCTACTTCATCTTTTACCAAGCACTTTCTGTTTCATGTACTTTTGCAGCTTTGATACAAGGTGACCAATGACCTTGCAAGGTTCTCAAATAAACTACTTATGCATGTTACGGTATTATATCTCGCTGTCATGTCCTCAGCCCTGTTCTTTGCCAGCCTACCACTTCCTTTCTCCTTACGGCTGCTCTTCCCCAGAAAGCCTACCTTGACTGACCCTCCTGCTTCTTAACATCCTTCAATCTTTGCTCACTATATGATTCTGTGCTTCATGATGTTCTCTATCAACGATGTACCCATTGACTGGACCAAATTCATCTGACCTTTCTGTGAAGAAAACATGAAATTACACAATTCTAAACTGAATCCATGTCGAGAACTGAGGCAAAGAGTGAGTTAATGTTAAGATTGTACCTGAGATTCCTTATTATGATAAAAGCAAGAGAAAAAAAGCTTACCAATAATGAATATCTATTGAGCTATTCAGAGAGGTTTAACAGATGAAAGATAAACACTCTTGTTACACTTGTGAGGAGCTCTGTAAATTCCCTAACCAATAAAATGTTTGTTGAGACTCTTTCCCTTTGTAATGCCATTATATTTTATAATGTCAGATTTATAGCTGAGGTTAAATTTAGTATATGATTAAATCTATTAGAACTGACCAGCGGACAGACAAGAAGAAAAAATAAAAGGCATCCAAATAGGAAAGGAGGAAGTAAAATTATCATTGTTTGCAGATGACATGATAGTGTATATAGAAAACCCTGTAGGCTCCACCAAAAAACTATCCAACCTATTAAGTGAATTTGGCAAAACAGAAGAATACAAAGTCAATATTCAGAAATCAAAGGCATTTTTGTACACCAGTAATGAAATAGAAGAAGAAATCAGAAAAAAAATACCATTCGATATAGCAATAAAAAAAATAAAGTACCTAGGAATAAACTTAACCAAGGAGGTAAAAGACCTGTACACAGAAAACTATACAACATTGAAGAAAGAAATTAAGGAAGACACAAATAAATGGAAGCATATTCCGTGCTCATGGATTGGAAGAATTAATAACATCAAAATGTCCATACTACCCAAAGCAATTTATAGATTCAATTCAATCCTTATTAAGATACTAATGACATATTTCACAGAAATAGAACAGACATTTCAAAAATTTATATGGAACCATAAACAACCCCGAATAGCTACAGCAATTTTGAGAAGGAAACACAAAGTAGGAGGGATCACAATATCGGACATCAAACTGTACTACAAAGCCGCTATACTCAAAACAATCTGGTACTGGCACAAGAACAGACCCATGGACCAGTGGAATAGAATAGAAAGCCCAGAAATAAGCCCAGATCTATATGGGCATCTAATATTTGACAAAGAGGGAAGAAGCATAAAGTGCAGCAATAATAACCTCTTCAACAAATGGTGCTGGGAAAGCTGGACAGCTACATGCAAAAAAATTGAAATTGGATCATCAGCTGACACCATACGCAAAAATAAACTCGAGATGGATGAAAGACTTAAATATAAGTTACAACACCATAAAGGCCCTAGAAGAAAACATTGGCAGGAAAGTCTCAGATATCCCATGCAGCAATTTTTTCACCAGTATGTCTCCTAAAGCAAGGGACAGAAAGGAAAGAATAAACAAGTGGGACCTCATCAAAATAAGAAGCTTCTACACGGCTAAAGAAAATATCAGCAAAATGAAAAGGGAGCCAACCCTATGGGAAAATATATCTGCTAATGATACATCAGATGGAGGTTTGATCTCCAAAATATATAAAGAACTCACTGGACTTCACTCCAAGAAGACAAATGATCCAGTCTAAAAATGGGCAAAGGACCTGGGCAGACGCTTTTCCAAGGAAGAGATACAGAGGACCTAGAGACATTTTAAAGGATGCTTGGCATCACTAGCCATCAGAGAAATGCAGATCAAAACCACCCCACAATGGTCAGAATGGCCATCATAAACAGATCAATAAACAACAGGTGCTGGTGAGGATGTGGAGAAAAGGGAACCCTAGTACACTGTTGGCGGGAATGCAGACTGGTGCAGCCTTTGTGGAAAGCAGTGTGGAATATCCTCAAAAAGCTGAAATGAAACTGCCTTTTGATCCAGTGAGTCCCCTGCTGGGACCATACCCTAAGAATCCCAAAATGCCAATTCAAAATAACCTATGCACCCCAATGTTCATGGCAGCACAATTTACAATAGCCAAGTGTTGGAAGCAACTTAAATGCCCATCAGTAGATGATTGGATCCAAAAACTACGGTACATTTACACAATGGAATATTATGCAGCAGAAAGAAAAAAAGAACTACTAAACTTCATGACTGTATGGATGGAACTAGAGAGCATTATGCTAAGTAAAATAAGCCAGGGGGCGAAAGACAAATACCATATGATCTGACGTATAAGCAGAACCTTACCAACAAAACAAAGATGCAAGGAAAATAAGACCAGCAACACTGAAAGAAAAAGAAATCAACAGAGACAAGAAAGAAGGAGGGAGGGGTATGTGGGGGAAAAGGAAGGGAAGGGGCAAGTCAAGGAACATATAGCAAGGACTCATGGAGAAAACCAAATTGGGGAAGGACTGAGGGAGGGAGAGAGGAGAGGGGGCAGGGAAAAGTGGTGTAGGGAAGGCAGAGACAAATGTATTTGGAAAAATAAGTTAATTAATTAAAATTAAGAAGGAAAAAAAAAGAATGCCCTGGTCAGAGTCGGCTACATCTCCTGCCCTCCCACCCCTGCAAGACAGAGCAGGGAGGGAAATAGCAGCCCAGGCCCACTTCTGGGATGAATGGAGCCTGTGAGCATTGCAGCAGACTCTTGGGGGACACACCTACCTTCCCTGTTCGGGCTCTTTTCCCTTCCTTCCCTTCACATAGTGCCTGACCCTTTGGAGTGAATCCTGAGCCCTGAGCCTACTTCTAGCACAGGAAAAAAACAAAAAAACAAACAAAAAAAACCTGACCATGCTCTATTTTGTCTATTGCTTTATAATATGTAACACAATCTCACTAACAGTATCACGTTTGATTTTGGTCATCGCTGAGAGGAAAACAGGGAAGAAAATTATTTCAGTATACCTTATTAATCCTCTTAGCTTCCCTTTCACAGCATAGTCATCTTTACATACCTATATCACACTTATTTATATATTTCATACTTTGGTAAACTATAATCACAAAGTTTGAATGAATAGATGTTACTACCTGCTTCAATGGAGGTATTATTTTATTTTAGTTCACAAATAAAAATGAAAGAAAAAAAATGTCAAGTGTTTGAGCTTAAGGAGAACCTAATTTATATCTGATTCCATCTTTATCATGCTGATGAATAAAAAATTAAAATTTTGTGGATACTGTTCTAAGAGGAGTTCTGTATTAAATAGAATAGCTATTCTGTTTGAACTTATCTTAGAAATCACAGGAAAACATTGCAATTTTACAGCAGATGATGCATGGTTTTAGTTTCATTAATGTGGGAATTTGGGACAAGCAAAGAGATAGAGTAACATTCTATAGGAATTGCTGAATATTGTTTTGCTACAGGTCATATTTGAATGGTTGAGATTTCACTGCCCTGATGCAGGTTATATTACAGTCCATTTATTTGTCAGGGTAGTATTTTATTAGCACCCAGTTCCAGGATTTGCATGAGAATGAATCTTCTCACAGCCTGAACATAAAAGACTAATGGAGTTCAAAATCAACGTGGCATTTGAAAGCTTTAGTCCAGAATCAGTGAGGTGAGGAGGTTGAAGATAATGTTGCATTCTGTTCTGCTCAGGTGAAGCTGATAACAAATATTCCGTGCGTATGTGTTTTCATCTCAATATGTTGATGTTGGGTTTTAGCTCTCTATCTATTTTAGCTTATCCACATGTTAGTACTGATGCTAAATCAAAGTTGTAGCACAGACATGAAAGGAAAATGGTGACTTTAGCCACATTAGAAAAGGAAATAAAACATTATAGGGTTATACATGTGTCATAAAACACCAAAAGTGCACAAAGTCATGTGAAGACACTTACAGCTGATTAAATCTCTCAGGGCCACTGAAGGGTCAGCTGCTCTCACTGCCTCCCACTCCCCTCCCCCCCAAAAAAACACTTTATATAAAATTTGATCAAATTACCCAATCAAAACATTCTGCATCTGTACACTACTATTTTAATAGTATCCTGTTTTATAACAGTACTAAAACTTACTAAAATTGTTCAAAGATTATTCTAGGTTAAAAACAATACTTATTTCAAAACAACTATCTAAACAAGGTCATCTATAGCAGGAAATAAAATCCTCTTTAACACTTACAATGTTTAATGATTGTTAAAAAGTTGCCTGCTTAAATTTCTTGGTTTATACAAGGTCCAGGAATACAATGGTCAAGAATTTGAATCCTAGTCAGATATCCTCACCTCCCTGCCATAGGAGTTGTGAATAGAGTTCAGGAAGGTACCATTCAGGGAGGGGTAAAGGAGAATGAAGCAGCATGGTGAAAATTGTGCTAGCAAGCTCCAGAGATCCAGCAGCAGAAGAGGCTCTGGGACCTGTGAATGTTCTGTGGTCACGGTACAGTATAACATTACATTTGAATACACTTTCACACAGCTTCACACCAACTGTCACCTCTTTCAATACCTACATATTCTGAGGAGGAGAGGACTATGATATTTTTAAAAAATGAAGGACCTTAATACCTTGGTAAGAGTATCCCACTCCTCCCCAACACTTAAAAATGATTCATTTGAGGAAAGAGAAGTGCTTGCCTGTAACAGAGAAAAAGGAATGAGTTACAAAGCAACAAAAGTTCAAGAAAAACAAAACGTGAAGCAACAACAGTAGGAAAACTATGGTAAAACTCACCTCATTGTCGGTTGAGGATTGACAAGAAATTCAAAGCACTGGAGATATGCAGACAAGCAACAGGAAGAGATACCAGTCACAAATGATGTCAGAATCATAGTGACACATGATTAGCTGGTATGAAGATCAACTATCACCTCACCTTGAAGACTCCTAGAAAATTAACTAAGTAGGTAAGAAGTAAGGTCAACTTCTTGGCAATTGGAAATTATTAATGCATATAATATTTATCCAAACTATAAAGTGATCTTCCTTCAGACCCTCAAACCAGTGGGTCCTTGAACATCACAAAGCATATGTCAGCGAATGTGGCCAGCTGAACTCTTGCTAGCTCATTTTATAACAGAACCTCTCAGATGTCTGCCTTCACCTTGAAAGAACACATGTGGCAGGTTCAGAAGTCTATCTATAATGGCTCTCCACACACAGAATAAATTTAGTGTAAAACCTGGAAAACCTTTTTTTTTTTTAATCTGTAGTCTCAATACTCCTCAATTTCAAGTTCCTCTCCAGATGTACCTTTTATCTCCTTGCCTTAGTGTTACCAAACCTTGAATGCAAGATTCTTAAGTCTCAATATCATAGAAATGAGCAGTGAACTCAGTACAAGATCAGACAGATAGAGTTTACTGAAAAGAACTTATGCACAGGGAGTCAATTAGAAAAGAGAAGTCGACCTCCTAAGTGGTTCTTGTGGATGACTTATAGAGGGCCACTGGGGGTAGATGTTAGACTTGGAAATGAGGATGAGGTCAGTTGTCCTATAATCATTAGTTGCTCCTGGGGTCATCACAAGATGTTTTTCATGGTCAGTGGATCACTTAAAGGGCCTGTAAAATGATACTTGTACAAATTTTCTAGTAACCATTTTATTGACAAAATAACTCTTGCAGGACATTACTGTTAAGAAGAAATGTTATCATTGTATATTCTTTCCTTTAAGGTTGTTGTTAGGTTAATTTCAACTACAGAATTTTATTGAAAGCAAGGAGTCATAGTCAGGCCTCTAAGATGGAATTCTTAAAGAAAATATGGAGTCCAGTATTACCTTTATACTGTCTCAGTACACGTAATCCATTTTTTTTTCCTGAGGAATTGCTTTTTCTCAAGTCTTCTCCAAAAGAAATAGCTATGTACTCATACTCCTTAGACCTCAAGGTTAGAATATGAAACTGGTGTTCATGATTCTTATCATACTGTACCTCCTCAGTCATCATTTTCTATCTTAAAATGTTTAGTGTTTGACTCATTTCATATCCTCTGTCCTTCATCTTGACATCTGTCAATCACCCAGCCATATATCTTGATTTAGCAAAGATTTCGGTACTTCACTCATCTAGTTTCTCTTTACTAAATCTGGTATCATGTTGGATGATTTTAATATCTAAGCAAAGTAATCATCACTAAAAATCTCTTCATCAACCTTTACGTCCTGCTATTATAAATAACTTTTTCAGTTTGCATGTCTAATTAATCCCACTTTAGTCTTTTGCAACTTTATTGAAACTTGTAGCTTAATATCCATCTACCTGCTCAAATACATTATTCAAGTCTTTAAGTCCATCTTATCCATCTTTTTCATAATCTCACTATGTTCTTCTCCATTTCAGGAAATATCATAGTACCTCATTAAGAGCCTGGATTCTGTATCCACAAATTCTGGGGTCAAATTGCATACCTGAGGCTTTCTAGATGGTTAATTTTGAGTCTAAATTTCTGCTTTTAGTGTTCCCAACTATAGTAATTATTTTTTAAGGTTGTGGTGAGGGAATAATGACTAATAGATATAAGTTACTTAAATTTTGATTGGTAGAAGTAAATAGAGATATAATTTATATATAGGCATTAAGTATTATATACAGTTGGTCAAATAGATATGTAAATATACTTATTTGTATGTATTTATTTGTAATTTATTTTTATTTATTCATGTTAATATTTAGATTTATTTATCTAAAATTATACATTTTTGGCAAAACCATAAGTTCTTTGTTTATTCAAAAATAGTATGCCACCCTTCTTAAAACATGGATCAAACCAATGATTCATTTTAACCATATCTCTAAGTAGTTGACTCTTTTGGGGGAGAATTATATATTTCTTACCACTAAAATGTATTGTCACAAAATTTAAGCCTTGATTATTCTCTGATAATTCATTTTTCTTTCTCATCCCACTCTCACCCCATCCACTAAAACTAGTTAATTCATCACTCTCCACAAATTCTTATTGCCTAAAATTTCTCCCCACATCTTAGTTAATGTCATCTTCTTCACATAAGACACTTAAAGACCAATGGGCCAGTAAGCATGAATTCTATTAATGTTCCTCTACTAAAGAAATTAAATTCTGATCAATTTATGATTTTATTTATTTGAGTCTTCTCTCCTTTTTTCTTGATGAGTCTAGTTAAAGGTTTGTCAATCTTGTTTATCTCTTCAAAGAAACAAACAGCTGTTGGATTCATTGATCTTTTGTATCTTTTCTTAGACTCTATTTTGTTTATTTCTGTTCTGATCTTTATTATTTCCTTCCTTTTACTTATTTTAAGCTTTATTTGTTGTTCTTTATCGTTACTTTAAGCATAAAGTTAGATTGTTTATTTGAGTTTTTCCTTATTTTTTGAGATAGGCCTGTAATGCTATGAGTTTCCTTCTTAGGATTGCTTTTCTTATATCCCATAGATTTTGTATTGCTGTGTTCTCATTTTCATTTGTTTCAAGGTAACTTTTGATTTCTTCCTTGGTCTCTTTGTTGACCCATTCATTGTTTAAAAACAGGTTATTAGCTTACACATCTTTGTGCATTTTTCACTGTTTCTTGTGATTGAATGCTAGTTTTATAACATTGTGGTCAGAGAAGATGTTTGATATGATTTCAATCTTATTAAATTTATTGAGACTTGTTTTGTGTCCTAACATGTGGTCTATCCTAGAAAATGTCCCATGTGCACTTGAAAAGTATGTATATTCTGCTGTTTTGGGGTGAAATGCTCTGAAGATATCACTAAATCCATTTGATCTACTGTGTCATTTAAGGCTGTTTTATCCTTGTTGATATTCTGTCTGAAATATCTGTCCCTTGATATCAATAGGGCCTTAAAGCCCCCTACCGTAGTATGATCTCTGTCAATTTCTTTTTTATATCCATCAAGATCTGCTTTCTATATTTGGGTGTTTCTGTGTTCAGTGTTGGGTGCATAAATATTTACTAGGGTTATATCCTCTTGTTGGATTGTTCCCTTTATCATTATGTAGTGTCTTTATGTGTCTCTTACTATATCCTTGATTTTAAAGCATATTTTGTCTGATATAAGTATTGCTACACAACTCTTTTTCCCTTTCTATTTGCATAAAATACCCTTTTTTCTTTTTTCTTTTTTTTTCACCCCTTTACATTTAGTCTATGTGTATCTTTCAATCAAAGGTGCGTCTCTTGGAGGTAGTGTATATATGGGTCTTTTTTTTTTTTTCCTTTTCCATTCAGCTACCTTATGTCTTTTGGTTGGAACATTTAAGCCCCTTACATTTAAGGTGATTATTGATAGATATGTATTTAGTGTCACTGTATTGTTAAACTATTTTTCTCTATTTTCTTTTCTCGTTATCTTCCTTCTCCTCCTTCTCCCCTTTCTCCTCCTTCTTCATGCAAACCCTTAACATTTGTTGCAGTACGGGTTTGGTGTTAAGAAACTTCTTTAGCTTTTTCTTGTCTGGGAAGCTGTGATGAATAAAGTTGACTTAGTAATAGGTCCTTGCTTTTCATCACCTTGAGTATTTCACACCACTCCCTTTTGGCCTGAGAAGTTTCAGTTGAGAAATCTGATGACCATCTGTTTAGAGCTCCCTTGTAAGTAACTATCTGTTTTTCTCTTGCAGCTTTTAAGATTCTCTCCTTGTCTTAAGTTTGGTCATTTTAATTATATGTTTAGGTGTAGGCCTCTTTGGGTACACCTTGTTTAGGACTCTGTGTGATTCCTGAACTTGTGTGTCTTTTTCTTTCACCAAATGAGGGAAATTTTTAGTAATTATTTCTTCAAATAGGTACTTGAACCCTAGCTCACTCTCTCCTCCTTCTGGTATTCCCAGGATGTAGATGTTGTTACGCTTCATATTATACCAAAGATTTCTTAAGCTCTTCTCATTTTTTTAAATTCTTTTTTTCCCTGCTTTGCTTTGGTGTTTTTTTTCTTCCTACCTTGTCTTCAGAATTGCTTATTTGATCCTCTGCTTCATCTAACCTACTGTTTTTTTCTTCCAGTGTATTATTTATTTCAGATATTGCATTCTTTATTTCTGACTGATCTTTTTTATGGTTTCTATGTATTTTTTTCATGCTCATGGGTATCCTTATATTCATTACTCTAAACTCAGTATCTGATAAATTGCTTGCCTCCCTTTCATTTAATTCTTCTGGAGGATTCTCTTGTTCTTTCGTTTGGAGCCTATTCCTTCATCTTCTAGTTTTGGCTGCCTCTTTGTGTTTGTTTCTATGTATTAAGTAGATCTGGAAAGACTCTGGTGCCGACTTATGTAAGAGACTTTCTTTGACTGGCCCTGGACAACCTGTTTAGGGCTATAAGTGATCCACAGATTGTGGTTCTCTATGCTAGGCCTGTTTGTGTGCAGAAAGACTAGGCTACACACACAGGCTGTTGTGTTGCAGCCTCTCTAGGCTGGACAGGTCTACTTGGGGTTCAGGTAAATGGAAAAAGATGTGTGGAGCTTTGGGGATGCTTGACATGCCTTTATTCAGAAGAGTCACACAGGCACAAGCCCAGTCTGGGGAAATCACACAGGCCACAAAGCCTGTATCTGCACCACACATAGACCACAAGCCCATGTAAAGAGAGTCATACAGGCCACAAGCTTGCGTCCAAGTCGGTACCCCAACTCCCCACCCTGTCCAAAGCTCCTATCCCTTTGATACTAGTGCCAAACAAAGAAGGGCAATAAGCCAGAAGGTGAAGTTACTGTCATGAGCTGTGCATGCAATCCTACTCAAGGCTAGAGGGCAGTTTATCACACCCCGGGCTCAAGGCCATGAGACTTGGGCAAAAGCCTGTGGGAACACTGCTTTATCAGACTCCTCCAAGGTTGTGAGGAGCTGCTCCCTCTGGCTACCCAGGCATCCAGGTGAGGGAGCCAGACCACCTCTATGTACCCTCCAGCTGACTTTATTATCACCAGGATTGATGAGGCTCAACTAAAATCTCAGAGCTCCCAGAGACCTTCCTTCCTTGTTAAACTTAATCACTGAGATAACCTCCAGCTTTACTCCTGAGCAGCCAGACTTAAGCTCCACAGGGTGGGGCAGAGTAATTCCTATAGACAGGAAAATTGCTTCCCCTCATGCTGATGCCACTTGGAGGGGAGAGCTACCTGAGAAAGATAGCTTCTGCAGTTTTGAGAATGACAGCACAGGGATCTTGGGGTGGGGGTTATTTCTTCAGCTTTCTCCCCATAATTATAAGGCACAAATTGTCCCATACATCTCTAGTCTACTTTGTCCTCCCTTGCCAGAGTACAGGATAAGTGGTTGCAAATGGAATTTTGTGTGTTAGCCTGTTAAGAAGCTCTTTTCATCTTTATCTGTCTTTTCCTGGTAGACAGAAACCTCTCTGTTTTTCACCATTGGATGTTATCTGGATTACTTCCTGGCTCCGGTGCTATAAGCAAGGGAGCTCAACTTGGGGTTTAGATCCCACATTTCTCAAGGGGAACTATTGAAATACCCCTCTAAAACTTCAGCTGCCAGCTATGGGAGCCGATGAAGGATGAAAACTACATGATACTATCAACAAATACAGGAAAAAGCATGTGATAAAATCGAGCAGACTCTTAGCAAAACAGGAATAGGTTGATCATACTTAAATATAATAAGGGCCATAAGGACAAAACTACTGTTAGCACCATACTCAATGGACAAGAACATTGCCTTTAAGATTGGGAACAAGATGGGGATGTCTGTTTTCAACTCTCTAATTCAACATAGTACTAGAAATCCTGGCCATAACAATAAGATAAGAAGACAAAATAAGAGGCACCTAAATTGGAAATGGATAAATTCCTAGAAACATAAAATCTTCCAAAATTATATCAGGAAGAAACAGCAAATCTGAATAGACAGATTACACCTAGTGAAATTCAAGGAGAAATCAAACAACTTCCAACAAACAAAAGCTTTGGACCAGATGGCTTCACAGGTGAACTTTTATAAAACATTCTGGGAAGAACTAACATCTCTGCTTTTCAAACTATTTCAGAAAATTTAAGAGAAGGGAAAGCTCCCAAGCTCATTTTATGAAACCAGCATTATCCTTATTCTAAGAAGCAGATAAAGACACTAAAAAAAAAAAGGAAATTACAGATCAATATCCCTGATAAACACATGTTTACCATCTTTTCATATGCAAAATAATTTTGTTAGAACAAGAAAACCACAAATAATTTTGTTACAAGAAATCCACTTGAATTTTAAACATTAATCATTTTTTACATTAGATACTGTGACTAAGTTACCAACTTGAGTTTTGGAATGTCAGTAGTTAACTCTACATAATTCTGAATATATTTATAAAAATATATTGATTTTTAATTAGCTAAAATTAATGTCTATCTAACCCGGAGAAATTAAAAAGGATTTTTGGTCAAGATAGAGGCATAGGTAGATATACTTTGCCTCCTCAAACAATCAAAAGAAGGACAGTAACAAATTTAAAAACAAAAAATAACCAGAACTGCTAGAAAATCAAACTGTATGGAAGCCCAAAAACCAAGGAGCCAAAGAAGAAACATTCACTCAGACTGGTAGGAGGGACAGAGATGGGCAGCTGGGGTGGAGAAGATGCAAGGGAAGGTAGCGGCTAGAGGACAGGGTGGGCAAGATGGCAGCTGGCAGACTGTGCAGTCCCACATTTGCATGCGGATAAACCATGAGGAACAGCTAGGGAGTGAGACAGAATGCACAGTCCAGTGTTCCAGTATGGGAAAAGAAAGCCTCAAAACCTCTGGCTGTAAAAATCTGTGGGGGTTGCTGTCGCAAGAGAAACTCCCAGCCTCACAGGAGAGTCCTTTGGAGAGACTCATGAGGTCCTGGAACATACACAAACCCACCCACCTGGGAATCAGCACTAGAATGGACTAATTTGCTTGTGAGTAACTGGGGAAGTGACTGAAAGCCGCCAAGAGCTGAGCAAGTGGCATTGTTCCCTCTCAGAACCCTCCCCCACACACAGCATCACAACAGAGTGACCTGGGTTGCCCTGCCCTGGCAAATACCTAAGGCTCTGCCCTACCAACATAACAGGCACATTGATACAAAGAAATATGGGTGAAATGAAATAAAACATCAAAGCTCGAAAAACAGAACTAAGCAATGAACAGTCGGCCAACCTATCAGATGCACAGTTCTAAACACTGGTAATCTGGATGCTCACTGAAGTGGTTGAGAATGGCTGCAAAATGGAAGAAAAAGTAAAGGTTATGCAAGGTGAAATGAGAAAAAATATACAGGGAACCAACAGAAAAGGGAACTCAAATCAACAATTGGGAGCAGAAGGAAGAGATAAATGTTCAGCCAGAATGAATGAAGAAACAAGAACTTAAAAAATAAATAAATAAAAATGAAGAGAGGCTTAGGAACCTCCAGGACAACTTCAAACATTCCACCATCTGAATCATAGGGGTGCCAGAAGGAGAAGAGGAAGAGCAAGAAATTGAAAACCTGTGAAATGAAAAAATAACAAAGGAGAACTTCCCCAATCTGGCAAAGGAAATAGACTTCCAGGAGATCCGGGAAGCTCAGAGAGTCCCAAAAAAGTTGGACTTAAGGAAGCACACACCAAAGCACATCATAATTACATTACTCAAGATTAAAGATAAGGAGAGAAACTTAAAATTAGCAAGAGAAAAGGAGAGTTACCTACAAAGAAATTCCCATAAGACTATCGGCTGATTTCTCAAAAGAAACCTTGCAGGCAAGAAGGGACTGGGAAAGAAGTAGTCAAAATCATGGAAGACAAGGACCTACATCCAAGATTAGTCTATCCAGCAAAGCTACCATTTAGAATGGAAGGGCAGATAAAGTGCTTCCCAGATAATGTCAAGTTAAAGGAGTTCATCATAATCAATGTAATGTTAAAGAGACTTCTCCAAGAAAAATAAGAAGATCGAAAACTATGAACAGCAAATGACAACAAGCTCACAACTATAAACAACTCAACCTAAAAAAACAAATACAAAAACAAAAACAAACTAAGCAAACAACTAGAACAGGAACAGAGATGGCGATCGGAGAGGAAGGGGAGAAGGAAGAATGGGGGGAAAAGTACAGGGAATAAGCAACATAAATAGTAGGTACAAAGTAGACAGGAGGAGGTTAAGAATAGTATAGGAAATGGAGAAGCCAAAGAACTTATATGTATGACCCATGGACATGAACTAAGGAGCGAGGGATTACTGGGGGGAGGAGCAGTGCAGGTTAGAGGGGAATAAAGGGGAGAAAAAAGTGGGACAACTGTAATAGCATAATCAATAAAATATATATTAATAAATTACAACTAAAATATAGAACAATCATCACTCAGAACTGTCAGGAATTGACTTGAATGGAAGTTTGACAACTACAGAATTAAATAAACCACACCAATCCAGACTGGTAGGAGGGGTGGAGATGAGGAATGGGCTGGTCCCACGCCCACATGTGGTGGATAAAAAGTCAGCAGGGATATCTCAAGAGCAAGGAGTTCCAGCTCCACACCAGGCCTCCCAAGCCCAGGGTTCTAGTGCCAGGAAGGTAAGTTGCCAGGCTGCAAAAAGCAGCATAAGTCAATGGAAGAAACTTCTGGAGTCCCAAGCAGTCCCCCTTAAAGAACCAACATGGACTTACTGAGACTCACTCCCTTTGAGCTCCAGCACTAGAATAGCAGCTTCAAAGACACCAGTGGCATACAAGGAGGGACTGAAGTGTCTGGCATCAAGGGGGGAACTGGGGGACAGTTTTCTCCCAGACAAAAAGGTAGGGAGAAGTCATTGTCCCTTTTTTGAGCCCCACCCCCCACAGAGCCATAGACCAACAGAGCCTGTGGGCTGGTACCATATTTGACACTCCATCAACCTGGCTAACACTGTTTGCCCTACACTGGAAATCCCCTGAGATTCTATCCCACCAAACTTACAGATTCACTCATATGAATGGTTGATATTGGCTCATACCTCACAACTTCCTAAATCCTATCAAACAAACAATAGCTGGCTTCAGTGAGCCCCCAGCCCCCACACTTCTTAGTAAGGGGCCCCAGGCCTAGCACTAATAGCAACCATCCTAAATTCACAGCAGGGTTTCACCTTGGAATCTCTAAGCCCAGCACAAGTAGCAGCCATCTCAGATTGCTTTATAGTTTATGCAGAATGGCAGTGGCCAGAACACAGATGGGAGCTGTCCTGGGCCTATAACAGCTGGGGAACCCCAGAGACTGTGCACCCAGTGGACAGCTACAGACCATGTTGGAACACCACCACCCTGCACAGTTGATTCTCCACAGAGAAACAGTTGAACAGTTTGGTTGTCAGCAGTCACATCCAGTCCTTGCAGCTGACTGACCGGGGTAAATCTCTCCCATTGACCTGCCAACAGCAATCAAGGCTCAACTACAAGAGGAGTGTATACTCAGCCCACACAAAGGGCACACCTCAGGTATCCAGCCTGGGTGATAGAGGAGGCTATGCCACTGGACCCTGCAGGACACCTTCTACATTAGGCCATGATACCAAAACAGAGAATCATAGCAGCTCTACCTAATACATAGAAACAAACACGAGGAGGCTGCCAAAATAAGGAGACAAAGAAGCATGTCCTAAATGAAAGAACAGATTAAAACTCCAGAAAAAGAACTACACAAAATGGAGATAAGCAATCTATCTGATTCAGAATTCAAAATGCTGGTTATAAGGATGTTCAAAAACCTAGTGAGGACCTCAGCAGCAAAAACAAGACCAAGTCAGAAATGAAGGATACATTAATTGAAAGGAAGAATAATTTACAGGTAAACAACAGTAGAGTAGATGGAGCCAAGAATCAAATCAATGATTTGGAACATAAAGACACACAAAAAAACCCAATCAGAACAACAGGAATAGAAAAGAATACCAAAAAATAAAAAAAATAAAAAAATTGAGGATAGTATGAACAGCTTCTGGAACAACTTTAAGCATTCCAACATTCCCATGATAGGGGCCAGAAGGAGAAGAGAAAGAGCAAGAAGTTAGAAATCTACTTGAGAAGAAAAGAAAAGAAGAGAAAATTTCCCTAATTTGGCAAAGGAAATAGACACACAACTCCAGGAAGCTCAGAGAGTCCCAAACAAGATGTATGCAGAGGCCCACTGTAAGACACATCATAATTAAAATCCCAAAGGTTAAAGATAAAGAGAGAATCTTAAAAGCAGCAAGATAAAAGCAGTTAGTTACCTACAGGGGAGTTCTCATAAGACTGTCAGCTAATTTCTCAAAAGAAAATTTGCAGGCTAGAAGGGATTGGCAAGAAACGTTCAAAAAGCAAAGCTATCGTTTAGAATAAAAGGGCAGATAAAAAGCTCCCCAGACAAGAAAAAAAAAAAAAATAAAGGAGTTCATCATCACCAAACAATTATTACATGAAATGTTAAAGGCACTTATTTAAGAAAAAGATCAAAGCTATAACAATAAAATGGCAATGAATACATATCTATCAAAAATTGAATCTAAAAAACAAGCCAAACAAAGAAGACAGAGACAGAATCATGGATACTGAAAATGTTTTGATGGTTGCCATATGGGAGTGTGGTGTAGGGCAGCTGGTGAAGAGGTGAGGATATTAAGAAATACAAATAGGTAGTTACAGAATAGCCATGGGGATGTAAAGTACAGTATAAAAAGTGGATTAGCCAAAGAACTTATACACATAACCATGGATATGAACAATGGTGTGGGGATTGCCTGAGGGAGTGGGAGGTGCTGGATGGAGGTGGGCAAGGGGGGAAAAATCAGGAAAGCTGTAATAGCATAATCAATAAAATATAATTTAAAATAAAATAAATAGAACTTATGTTGACTTCAACCTGATGAAATTCCACTTAGAACTTTATATTAATCCATATTTTAGAGTTTATATAATGTCTTGTTTTATGAAGCTTTTATGATACTCCATATATCTTCAGATTTTGGAGAAGGAATGCTAAATCAACCCTATGTTAAACCAAGCTATATAAAACTGAGTTTCCCAACATTCATAAGTCATAACTAATTCATTGGGTGGTCACGTTGCATTTGTCTATGTGACAGAAAGATTGGCAACATGTAGTTTTGTTCAATCCATGTCCATGATCCTGTGCTTAACAAAACTAAGCTGACTTATGTCTTTGACTATAAATTTGTAGTCAGAATTACTATGCTCTAATCTTTCACTTGTATATCTATATGCAATGTTGCTTTTTCACCAACATTTCTTTGCTTTGTTTTCTCCCTAACTCATTTTCCCTCTGTAATTTGTGGTAATGACTGTTCATGATGTTATATTTATATAATATTTTAGTTTTTATCACACAGATTTACCTATATGATTTGATTTAAGCCCAGAATAACTTCATGACAACCAGAACTTTGGAAATATAGAAACTAAGATTTAATATATCTCCTAGAAATGGATCTTGAGATCCTGATAGGAAATTCTAGCCAATTATTTGCTTTGATCATTCTTGATTAAAGACCAGTCTCAGTCTGGGAAGTTTGGCCTCTTAGAGAATTGAAGAACCCAAGGAGAAAGCACTTAGCCATTGATATGACAGGTGGTAAAGCATCCTAAACCTAGCAGCCAGTCATAAAAATTAGGTTATTTTTCTTAATGGAATACAACTGGTAACTGAAAACCAGCTTGACAATTAAAGTAGCCTGTATTCTGGTTTGTTCTAAAATAATTCCTGTTCCATAGAATTATGGGAAATGCTATATGTAACAAGTTTTGCCTGATGCATCTCACATGTTAGAGGATCTATAAATACAATTTCTGTTAATGTTGAGGCAACTCTGAGAAGTTCTATTTGTTTTTACAATATGCCTCCTGAAATTCATAACAGTGTCACAGCTTAAAAAAATATTGGGCAATATGCTGCCCCATGGCAAAGGGAAGAATCCAAGACATTATGCTGCAGCATTTCACACAGCAGGCAATTTAAGATTCTAGGTTTTGAAATCCATCTCTTGAAATAGTTTATAGGGTAGTATAGGATGTTTATTTTAGTAAATTCAAAACCAATATTTTACCCTGTCTTATTCAGTCTTACCACGCACCCATGATAAATGAGAGGGTCAAATAAAAACAACCCCAGAGTTTTGATACGTAGACCTAATAAGTGATTTATTTGGAAACATAATGTTTAATCTCAAACTTCTAGTTCCCAAGGCTTTGCAGGGTTACCTGACTGAGTGAATTATCTAATTTCTTTGTGAAGAGGGCAATTGTTAGTTCCTGTTTTTCTGGCCCTCATGGATGAAGCAGTTTGAAAACTTGGTCATTTATCTTCAGTGTGATCACAATCATTGTCACCTAGGGCCTTTTTGGAATTGCAGCTCAAATAAACTACAAAGATTCTTGAACTAAGCATTAGCATTGCCAGGTTTAAATCACTTTCTCTATTTGAGTGAGTTTCACAGGACACGTGAGCTAAAAATTCCAGTTCTATTATGTTAGTGGGGGAGATTTGTGAGGATTTCTTTTTTTTTTTTTATAAGGTCTGCAGGAGCAGCAGCATTGCTAATATTGCCAAGAATCCTCACTTGAATGAATAACTAAAAACTTACTTGAAATAGTATTTTAAACAACAGAGCACTGCATTGTGTGGAAAAGGCAGGTTCATTCACCTTCATTAGAATGGCATTCATTGTCCACAGAAATATCAATGATTCTTGCTGACCCTTGTTAAACTATCACTAGTAAACTTTCTTTAGGTGATTGGAAAAACAGGTCGAAAATGAAATTAAATGAGGAAGTTGACATTTGGATGTATAGATACATCATAACCTATACAACAAAGAAGCTAAACATCCAATCAAATTCTAAAGTTGAAATATAACATGCAAAAATCAGCATACCACAAAGTGTAACAGTATAAAGTAGATTTTGGAAATATATCTAAACAGCCAAAGTGAAGTAAAAATCCTTCTCAGGGAGAGAATTGTCATAGTAGGAATACTTAATGTTTGGCATCATAGGTAGGGCACTACTTATTTTAGTCATGGTTAGAGAGAGATCAAACAGAATAGCTAAGGAAATTTCCATTATAAATATGACAGGAAATTAGGAGAAAGGAAGAGGGAGACAAATAAGGAGAGGAAGGACCTAGAGCTTTAGTAATTGAAAGATGGAGTTCGAAATTTCTAGGGTCAGTGATGTAACTAGAAAAGATAATTAATGCACAGTTTCTTAAATCATTAACATAAAATCCTTCTCCCTCTCAGGATGTATGTATAGCTGTGTATATATGAAAGAGATGATCAATTGAGTGAGTCTAAACAAGAGACTAGTCATGGATACATAAAGCTTAATTGGGATTGAAAATTAGAATGGATTAGAATCAGGAAATTGGAGAAACATAGCAATCATGAAATTATAAATCCTTGGAAATATTTAGGAATCTAGGGAACAATGGAAAAATAATTGTGATTTGGACAAAAGTAGTATCAATTCAATTCTGCTTTTCTGCACTTAAGATTTGCCAATTATATGTATGACAGGTTTTTTTTTAATTCTCAAGTTATATTTAGTTGCAACTTCATTCTCATTGTTTTGAGCCACTTAAAAACAATGTCTGTTGCTTAGCTCCATCCCCTACAGACATCTTGATGGACTTTCTTCTTATAGATTTTTTTCTTATTTCTGAAGATGCCATTTCCCTCATGCGATTGACTTTATTCCTTAAGGGAAATTCAGAATCATTGGTTTTAGCTGTCATCACAACTTTGTCTTACTATTTTTAGTTTCTCTGTACTCTAAGGCTTTGCCACCAACTATCTTTCTTAAATTTTAAACCACATTTCCCTTTTTAAGCAACTGTGATGGATTACTATATAGCAAAATATTTTGACCTTTTCATTTTTATACTCAAGGGCATTATGACTTCTCGGCTTGGCACCTTGTTTCATCTTTGCTCTGCTACTAGTGGAAAAACTTAAATTACCACGTGGAAAGCAATGGGCAGGCTATTGAAGAACAGAGTGAGTGACACAACACAGATCTGGTCAGTGGAAACATTCCTTGGAGCAGCCAAAAGCAATTTGCTATATTTTTTCTCATTGGTTAAGTGGGGAAGAAACATTCACCAGCTGACTCACAATAAATAGTACTGGTGTCTGTCTTTAATATAATATAAAATGAACAATGACTAAAATTTCTCATTATAAAAATTAGTTCTGCAACATTTTTACCCTTAACCAACAGACATAGCACACATACATATACAACATACACACATGCAAACTTACAGTGTCAGAAGCTATAAAGAGTAAAATTTGCAGGCTGGCATGGCTCAGTTGATTGGAGTGTTGTCCAGTTAACTGAAATGTCGTGGGTGGTTTGATTCTGGTCAGGGCAGAGAAGCCTGGGTTCTGGGTTTGGCCCCATGTCAAGACGTGTATGAGAGGCAACCAATCCATGATTTCTCCTCACATCATTGTTTCTCCCTCTTTCTCTCTCTCTCTCTTTCCCTCTCTCTCTTCCCCTCCCTCTCTAAAATCATTAAGCATGTCCTAGGTTGAGGATTAAAAAAATTATATTAAAACAAAGTAAAATTAGAACTAAAAAAAAGTGATGTATAAAAAAATTTTAAAATATTTATAGAAAATTTAAGTTATTTACATTTTAATAACAGTATTTAACTAGAATAAATAAAAATATAAGTGAAAATGGTTTAATACCTTTTTTTAAACAGATATTGAAGAGTGTAATACAAATTTTAGGTATGAAACTTGATCTTTAAAATATGTTGTTAAAATATTGTCAAGGTCAAAATATTCTGTCTAAATACCTGGTCATCCTTCTCATTCTTTAAATAATTCCTTAAGAATTGCTTTAAATACAGAATTCAACTTACTTTTCCAAATAGCCTCAGGCAACTTCTCAAGTTTTATTTCCTAATCACTTCCCAAATCCTTACCACCATCCTTAGACCACATTAATATAATCATACTGAAGATCATATTTTTATTTTTACAATCTCATAATTTATATTCTTGAAGCATTTCCTCAGAACCTTTTCCTCTACCCCCATTTCCTTGCCTGGCAAACATTTATCCCTGAAGATTCAGTTCATCTTCTTGATTGCAAATGATTTATTTCCATCATATGAGTATATTACTGACACAAATAGGGGTCTATCTCTCAGGATACAACATCTACCACTAATTGTAAATTTAACAGAAGCCAAAATTAAGAACCAAATTTTATACATTTGTGTATGTTCCTCTCAACATTTTGCAAATATTGTGCTCATATTCCAAAAAATATTGTAAAAGAACTAAAAATTAATGCATAGAATTTTAGGAGCTCCACAAATAATCACCATGTACCCACTGATGGTTTTAATAACCTCTTGGTACCCTGTAATTTATTTTTGTTTATTTGCTTAGTTTTTTATCATTAAAATAATGATAATCAGGGAGAATCAAGATGGTGGAAGCATGAGAGGAAGTCACACTAACCTCCTCCCAGGACCAATCTGGAATTACAACTAAACTGGAGAAATCACCTGGAACAAACAACTGAATAGCGAGAGAGGAGCCTTTTAACCTCGAACAGACAGAAGAATCAGCTCTAGCACAACCTAACTGGTAAGGAGTGCGGTAGAGTCTCAAGAAGGTGGGTGGGGCGCCCACGGGTAGCGGCACCAGAAGGATATTGAAAGGGCCAGTTGGATTTCCCTGAGAAAAGTGGGGCCTAAACCAAAAGTGGGAATCTTCAGCCTACACCACCAGAAACCAAAAAGTGCACAGATAACAGACAGCTGCGGAAAGGCGCAGAGCTGCTCTCCACCAGAGATAGGTGGCTGGAGACGCAAAGAGCTGTTTAAAAGGCTAACGCATAAATTTTTACTTGCAGCCAACTCACCCTGGTCTCTGGCAAAGGTGGGGGCAGAGTGGGCTAGGAACGCCTGAGGAGAGATGGGGAAGGAGGCTATGGGTAGAAAACTGAGAGTGGCCGACGGGGTCTCAGTGCTGACTCATCCGCCCTATGGCAGCAGCCATCTTGCTCAGTCAAAGACCACAGCTCCTGGGCGGCAGCAGCATCAAAGGACCCAATAACTCCACTGCCAGATGAGAGTCTGCCCTGCGCTGTAAGTGCAGCATGACAGCCACAGATAGTAGATCCCTGGCTAAAGAGGGCACAGGGTGGCCTGGAGTCACTTGAGGAGAAACTGAGGACAAAGGCTTTGGAGAGAGAATAGAGACAGTGGCTGGCAGCATCCCAGTGCTGACTCCTCCCCGATACAGAAGCAGCCATCTTCTTCAGGCAGACAACTTTCCTGAGGGGCAGCAGCATGAGAGGACCCTGTGCCCAGGATGGACTTTACCTCACCGTGAGCTGTCTAAGCCAGGCTGCTGAGTGTAGAGAGACTAAATTAAGAGCTGAAGGAGACAGCCACAGATAATAGATTCCTGTAAGTTTTAAACAGACTGCCTAAGGTCAGACAGGAACAGCATCTGATACCATCAGAGGTAGATCAAGAAAGAAAAAACAACAGTCTCCTACCATAGAAGTTCACACCACAAAGTCAAGAAATCAAGACAGATAAATTTAAGAAGCAGAAGCAAAAAACGAGAGTCTCACAAATAATGTGAAGATAAAGGTATACCCCCACTAGAAGGGAAAGGAGGAATCCCCTCTAAAAGAACTAAATGAAATAGAGGCAGTAAATGATCAGATATTGAGTTCAAAACAACGGTCTAAGGAAGCTCAATGAACTCAGTGAGCTCAAAGAGAATTTCTAAAATGTACAGGGAAACTACTGGGAACTTACTGCAAACTATATCAGCATGATAAAGGACATAGATATCATGTTAAGAGACAATAGGAAAAGAAGAATACAATTGAAGAGCACAGTAGAAGGAATCAAAAGCAGGCTAGATGAAGCAGAGGATTGAATCAGCAAGCTGGAGGATAAGGTATAAAAAGCTCCCAGAAAGAGCAAGAAATGGAAAAAAGACTCAAAAAGAATGAAGAGGTGTTTAGGGAAATGCAGGACAACCTGACACATAATAATATCCTTATAATAGGGATACCAGAAGGAGAAGAGGATGAGGAAGGGATGGAGAACCTGTTTGAAAAAGTAATGATGGAAAACTTACCTAATTTGAGGAGAGAAAAATATCACACAAGTCTAGGAAGCACAGAGGATCCCATTCAAGAGGAACCCCATGAGGCCCACTCCAAGACACATCATTGTTAAAATGGCAAATATCAAAGACAGGCAGAGAATCCTAAAGGAAACAAGGGAGAAACATGTAGTAACATAAATGAGAGCCCTGGTATGGCTAGCAGCTGACTTCTCAATAGAAACACTGCGAACCAGAAGGGAATAGCAAGAAATATTCCAAGTCATGAAAAACAAAGTCCTGCAACCAAGACTGCTCTACCCAGCAAGGCTCTCAATTAAAATGGAAAGTGAAATAAGGAGTTTCCCAGACAAAAGAAGTCTAAAAGAATATACCTCCACCAAACCAGCACTACAAGATATGCTAAAGGGACTGCTTTAAGATGAAGAAAAAGAATCTACGAATACCCAGTTCCTTTCACAGTTGATTGGCAACTGTAATATCAATATTTTTTAATACATATTAATCTGATTATGACAATGATGTATTACTTTAATTATTCCTTTAGTATTTGTAGAAACTAAACCTGTTTTTGTATATTTCTTGCCTATTTCTGTTATTTTTAAAAAGCTTTAAGTGACTTTTTGGTATTCTTTATCCATTTTTTGATTAAAGGTGTGTAGAATTTTAGTTCCCTAAAAACAAACAAACAAACAAAAACTATTAGTGCTTTTTTAGATGTGTGGCAAATACTTTCCCATTCTATTACTTGTCCTTTAATTTTTTATATGTATATTACTATATAGTCTTAAATGTTTAATACAGTAATTATTGTCAATATTTTACTTCATAGCTTCTGGGTTTGAATATTTTACTTCAGGGTAATAAAAATATTATTTTGTATTTTCTCCTAAAACTTCTTAGATTCTACATTTTGATTTTTAACTCACCTTAATATTTCTTGTATATATGTGAAATAGGGCTCTCTATTTGAATTATTTCAAGTAATAATGATCCATGCACCTTATTTGTTGAATAAGCCTTATTTTATCCATTGATTTGAAGTATCAGTTTAATCATATATTATGTTGTTAGACAGACATATACATTTGTTTCTAGAATGTTCATTATATTTCTTTGATCTATTTGATTATTTCTGTGCTGATTTCATGTTGTGTTAATTGCTGAGACCTTATAATGGTTTTAAATTTTTAAATATTTTATAATTGACTTTGACATTTAAAAAAATAAAATCAATCTGCATCTAAAAAAGAAAAGGAAAGAAAGAAAGAAAGAAAGAAAGAAAGAAAGAAAGAAAGAAAGAAAGAAAGAAAGAAAGAAAGAAAGAAAGAAAGAAAGAAGGAAAAACTCCTACCTTTTGTGACAACATGGATGGAACTGGAGAATATTAGGTGAAATAAGGTAGTTGGCGAAAAACAAATACCGTATGATCTCACCTATAAGTGGAAACTATTCAAAAAAATAAACTAATGAACAAAATAAACCACAGGCTTGGAAACATGGAGCAGACTGAAAGTGACTATAGAAGATGGGGAAAGAGGGCAATGGTGGAAAGAAGGGGAAGGGACTAGAAAAAGAACATGGATGAATGACCCATGGACATGGATAACAGAGTGGGAATTGACTGTGGGAGTGGGAAGTGGGGGTGGGATGGATGGAAAGGGGTAGAGGGGGAACATTGTGACAACTATAATAGAATAAACATACTTTCAAAATCAATAAAACAATAAAATGACCAAAAAATTGAAAAATCTTGAGATAAAGAAAAATAAATATAATAAAATAATGATAATCATACCAACCTCAGAGAATTGATATGCACAAGAATAGGCACAAAGGACTTAGATTTGGGCTAGGTATAAAGTAAGCATTCTATAAATTATAGGCATTATTATTTTTAAATTAATTTTATGTCATTAATATCCATTGGTTTTTGTTGGAACATGATGATTTCCCAGGACTAGTGAATAAAAAAACAGACATACCAGAATTGTTCTGCTCTTGTTTATACAACCTAATTTACTGTATGATATAATTGGAATTTTAAAATACAATGGTAAACTATAATGGTAACTAGTCTATGATGAGCTGTAGCACTATAAAATTCAATGGAAAGGAATTATGATTATGTTGGCTCCTTTCAATAAACTAGTTTGTAAGTTAATTATTTTTTATTTTAATAGTTTTAAAAAGAAAATAACTATATCTTCTGGTAGCTAAAAAACACTATTTTTCTGACTGTTTTCATCAAAGTCCTTCTACTCCTCAGTCATTGTGCTGAACTATTAAAATGATAATTGAATCACATGATGAGTACGGAACTTTGGGTAATTCTTTGCTAACAAGTAAATCAAAATTTTCAGAGAGAGCGGTAAGGTTTGATTTCTGCCATGTAGAGGCTCTAGAATTTGACAGTTTGTTTCTTAATGCAAAACTGAAAGACAACATTTTCAGTGATTACTCAGTACACTAAAAAGGAGACATTTCCCTTCTAGATTCTTACCTTTTAAAACCATAAATCTTTCTTTCATAGATCTCATCTTTTGGCACGGAAATCCACCATGGCAAGTTTTGTGGCTGCTTCTAAACACCTGGTACTAGTGGCTCTGGGGAAATGTAGTGATTCTGTACAATAGTTATTGGACATTTTTATAAATTACAATGTGATCACCTCATTAATTCTAGCAATCAAATCATCTGTCACTGTGTAAATTTATCACAATATTATCGACTATGTTCCCTTTCACATTTTTTTAATCCATCCCCATCCCTCCCTACTGGCAACCATCTCTTTTGTCTCTGTTTCTTTGAGTCTGCTTTTGTTTTGTTTATTTAATATTTTTTCAACTTCCAGATAAAAGTGAAACATATGGTATTTGTATTTCACTTACCATAATACCCTCTTAGTTCATCCATGTTGTCACAAAAGGCAGGATTTAATTGTTTTTTTAATTGCTGTGTGATATTTCATTGTCTTCTTTATCCATTCATCTGTCAATGGACATCAAGGTTTCTTCCATATCTCGGCTATTGTAAGTAATACTGCAATGAATATAGGTGTGCATATATATAGTTTTTAAATAATGTTTTATTTGTTTGTTTGTTTGTAGAAATACCCAGGGGTGGAACTGCTAGATTGTACGGTAGGTTTGTTTTTAGTTTTTTGAGAAATTTCCATATATGGGTTGAAGGATTCATATTGTTAAAATGACTATATTATCTAGAATGATCTAGAGATTCAATTCAATCCCTATCAACATATCAATAATAGTCTTCTGAGAACCAGGATAAATAATCATAAAGTTTTTGTGGAACTGCAAAAGACTATGAGTAGTCAAAGTAACCTTGAGAAGAACAAAGCTGGAGATATCACATGCCCTGATTTCAAATCATATGATAGAACTATAACAATCAAAACAGTATGGCTTGGGCACAAAAACAGACACACAGATCAATGGAACAGAATAGAAACCCCAGAATGAAACACTCACTTATGTGGTCAACAAATATACAACAAAGGAGGCAAGAATATACAATGAAGAAACAACAGTCCCTTCAACAGTTGGTGCTGTGAAAACTGGACCACTCTCTTCTACCATATATTAAAACAAAAATAAACTCAAAATGAATGAAAGACTTAAGTGTAAAGCAATTACTTTTAATGAGAGAGGGAAAAAATATGTTTGGACAACTTAACTTTTATTTTATTTTCATTTTTTGAGCATGACTTAGAACAATATGAATTCAAGACACAGCATTATTCAGACAACGCCAGGTCTCCGGCTTTAGGGAAGAATAGTATAGTGGTAATGTAAACAGATGTGTACACATGGTTATATTATTTCCAAAATAGTATCTCATAGTTTTTTTAAATGTCAATTTATAACATAGCCCATAAACATGCGTCAACACAAGTGATTTGATCATTCATTCATTAATTCAATAATTTATTCAGAAATCTGTAATATAAGAGACAGTGGCAAATATAAATCTTAGAGAAGAAATGTAACTGTCCAAAAACAGAGGTAGAGGCCAACTCCAAAACTTATCCTGGAATAGAATAACAATGAGATTTGAAGTTTTATAAGTGTTGTGGAATTTCACCACACATCTTTACCTCTTGGCATTTCTGAACTCTTCTTAGACATGGTGAATTTCACATAATAGGAATTTTGTCTCCCCAGGCAGAGGCATAGCTGACTTCCTATCCTCTTCTGAGGCCAGGTAGCAGGAATATTCAGAAAAGATCAATATGCAGGCAACACATGTGGTGACACACAGGAGCCTTGCTTTCGGTAGTAACAGTTAATGGGAGGTTTTATTGTACAATGCCCAGCATCAATATTGTGAACTTCAGGGTGAGTGACCATCAGCTTGATGCTATGTAACTATATAAGCTATGCAGCTTATATAACTATGTGATGCTTGAATAGGGACTTCATAATTTCATTATTTTAAGGTCCTCGTGAGTAGATTGTCCCTTGGATAAATCACTTAAGCATTGGAATGGCTCTTTGAGGCTCAGAATTTTGATTTTAATGTGTGAATATTAATAACTTCCTAAGCCAATAGTTGTGAGGGGTAAGTAGAATGATTTTTATAAAATGACTAAAAAATATCTGGAACATATAAAATGCTTATCAAATTGAGCATTTGGCTGCTGTCACTGACATATTAATAGTAGTAGCAGCGACAGCAGTAATATCCTGACCTGAGAAAAGTTCTTTGTTATACTTGTTAACTTACTCTCACAGGAACCCTAATATGTATTATATTTTCAGTTATACTAGTAAATAATATGATGTTGAAGGTTAAGTATCTTATTCCAAATCACACAGATTTAAAATTGCAGTTGATATTTCTCCAAAACTTGTCCTCCCCGTTCCCTTCAATACTGCCTACCCAAATCAAGTCTGACAAACACAAAGGTCTGAGTTAGTTCCTCCCCATCAGCAGTCAAGGCTTACATGAACAAAGAAGAGGGAAGTCACAAGGTCAAGGTAAGTGTATATTGTCACTGGAACAATAGACTAATATTTTCAGAAGACTGATTATGGTTCATGTAAGTTCTTCATACATATAATTTCATTTAATTATCACAAAAAAACAAAAAGACAAGTTCTATCAGTAATGTAACTATCAAACTTTTACTAGAAAACCGAGACGGAGAAAAAATTTAAAGGTCACAGAGCTAACAGCTAGTGACGCTGGAAACTGCAGCTAACCAATCTGATCTTTAAATGTCTATATATTAAGCAAATATTACCTCATCTTCAAATTGCTATGGTTATAAATTTCAACTCTGGTGTCAAACTGGATTGTTGTATGTAATAAGTAAGAAGTGACAATATGAAACATTTTCTTTATTTAAAGGTATTTTTTCCTTGTTTTATTTGTGTGTGGTGGGGGGGTTGTTGTTTATTGTTTTTAAATAGGTATCAAACTTCTTTTTATTCCCTGATTTGTTGCTTGCTAATTAATATCTTTTAATTGCTCATAGTTCATGAGCACCTATTATGAACAACAACAAAATGTTGATTGGGCAAAGAAAAGCTGTGGGGGAGAGAAAAATGTAGATGTTCACTGCAAAAAGTGAAAAAAGAGAATAGTCTATGTCGGGCAGGAACAGTGGAGACTGTTTGTATGATGCTTGCCAGAGCCAAGGCAGATGATCAAACCAGGGTAGCAATTGCTGTGAAGAAGCAAGGTGATAAAATTCTCACCCTCGAAAAAAATCTCCAAAATTTAAAGTTAGGCTTGGCAAGGAGGTTGTAGAGAGTTACTTAAGTATGTGGATTATGATTTATATATACTGCCCAAGTAAAACAATAGTACTCTTCTCGTGTGTTTGTGTGTCTGTGATAGGACATAAACCTTTTAAATGAAAGGCACCGTTCTGGACAGTTTCCAACCATATAATACATTTTAATAATTATTATTGATAGTTCTATCATAAATTCTTGTTTATCTGGAATAGATCATTATTAAAGAGCCAAGGGAAAACTCTTTTAATCTTTAGATTACAGATATCTGTACTCTTTACATTTTCATGTATCTTATAATTAGCACTGACATTCTCCCCTATTTTCTTTCCTATATTGTCTTTCTCTACCGATGTTCTCCATAGACTAAAATTTTCAGTTTAAATGCAACCTAAAATTCAAAAGAAAATAGCAACTTGGTGATATGTAGAAAAATATATTTATATATTATAAAAAGTAATTTATAATTTATTCTTGATGCTTTTTGCTAAGTTGATATCTGTCTACATGGTGGCAATAAATTTATTCTTTTAGTAATACAGTTCCTTTCCAATTAAAATATGTAAAATATGCTTATCAGCATGTGTTTGAGTTATCTATGAATCAACATGTACGAATCTTCCATTTGCATACTTACAGCAGATGAAACAAATAAGAGCAAATACTTAAAGTAGATGAGAAATAGTCTGGTTGCAGTTCAGCTACAGAGAGCACATAATTCTTCCTTTAGTGTTAAAGACTGTATGCCATTAAATAGTTATTTATTGATAGATTGTGTATGTCAAGTGCTAAACATTGTTCTATATTTTGCCAATTCTTGATTTTTTTATGCTCAGGAGTAAGTAATCTAACCATAAATGAGATAAATGTGTAGAAGCATTTTCTCTACTTTTTAATTAATAATATTTTATGTTTAACTCATTTATCACACATATTAAGCTCAGTGAGAGAGAAAATCTAGCAGGCCAAATTCCTTAATTGTCTTTTTGTTTTCAATTTGCTAAGTATTTTGAAAGAAGAAATTACTAATAAGCAAAACAGAAGTTATAGTAATGATTAAAATGATTCATTCATCTTTATCTTTGTTTTTATTTTTGTTTTATCTTCTGCTATATATTCTTTATTTTCAAATTGTGGAATCTGCAGAGGCAACAGCAAATAGCCATGTTAATTATTACCTACTAATTTGGAAAGAGGGGGCTTTATTTAAAAAACTTAGCAATCATGACCTGAGATTTGAAATATAGTTGTTAAATATGAATTGTATGTGTTTGCTTTTCATTTACTGGGTATTTCTCTTTAGTATTCCTTACTATAATTTTCTTTGCATATCTTCAGTTTTCATTTAAGACATTACATTTTTTACTATCTTACAGTACTCCATCATCTGTAAACACATGACATTTTTGGTGATATTCTTTCCAATTATTTCTTTTTGCCTACCCCTGGATAAATAATTACATACAAGCATGCATACGCATATGTAAATGTATATGTGTGTGTGTGTATTTTATATATAAGATAAATCTAATTTCACACAAATATTTATATATATATATATAGTTATAAACATGATACCTTGCTGTTTTAAAACCTTTAATGCACAAACCATGTTATGGAGTTAGGTGCAGTTTACATAGTTAGAGAGATAGAGAGGTAATTTTCTTACTCCATTTAAGTGACTCCCTGGAACAGAAATGCATTTTATGTATGAACTGTTTAACCTGGCTCTTACTGATAGAAAACGTTTATATTTCCAATTTTGGTCAGCTATAAATATAGTGAAATTAAGTATTTGCACCTGCAAGTATATCTCTTCACCTGTATGATTACTTTCTTAATCTTGAATTTTCAAACTTTTATTGCTAAATCAAATGTTTTATATATTAATAATGATGTCCAAAATAAGCCCCCCCAAATTGAATATTGTAATTAGTACTCTAAAGGAAAAAATAATAAAATATCTCTTTCCTCAGAATATCTCCAACTCTAGATTTTAGCTACACATTTTAAACTCTAACAATATCATAACTGAAAAATTATGCCTCATCATTTTAATTTGTCTTTACTTTAATAATAAAGACTTTGAACCACTTTTTACATTATTTTGGTCACTGAATGGTTCCTTTTGTGAAAGGCATATTTTTTCACTTTGAATATTTTTTATGTGGATGATGAAGTTTTTCTAATTCATCTGTAGTTGATTGACAACATTTCCAGTTAACTGCTCTTCCCTGCATTGAGACTTGTTTTACTCACTCTTCACACATTGAGCTTGACCAAGTGATTTGCTTTGACCATGAATGGGAGTGGATTAGATGGGTGGTGCTGTAGCTCAGAAGCTCTGGGAGTCATTAATGGTCCCACTACTGCATTTATCTCTATGCCCAGAACCCTTCTCTCCTAGAGACATTTCTCCTGATGGTTTGCAATATAACACACGAACGAACTAAGTGTTTGATATGTCACTGAGATTTGGGGGATTGTTTTTTAATGCACCATAACCTAGCCTAAGTTTATTGATAAAAATTCATTTATCAAAAAGTAGCTCTCTTCCTTGTTTTACTTGGGGTTTATTTTCCACACAGTGTGTCTTCACAACAAACACAACTACCAATGAAAAATTAAAATACCAATGAAAAATTAAAATACTCATTAAATGTAAACATTCAGTATTTCAAGTCTTTATTTTCAGATGAGCAGTCTAACTTTTTGCTCAATAAGTCTATGCTATTTAGACTTTTAAAAATCTTTTGACAAGATGTTTGTTGTAGGTGTTCTATCTGATGGGGAGTGTGTATGTATAACATATTTCTCTTTAAAAATTACAAATAAACTGACATCTGAGGGGAAAACAAATAGACAACCCCATAATATTTAATGCTACCACAAAATTAATTTTTGTAAAAAATGAAAACATTTTTCCTTTCATCTCCTACTACCTCATTTGCGCTTCCTAAGTAATTTTTAATATTTGTGTTGTGATTTGCTAATCCAAACGCTCATAATCTGACAGGGCCCGATTTAAGCTTTATTTTCCCAGTGGTACAGAAATATAAATTATTCATAGCTTCAACCTCATTACAATTGAAAGTTATCACACTATATCACTTTTATATTTTAACTCACTCCTCATCTTTCAAAATATTAAATTAAATCATGTGTGATAAATATGGCTGATCAAGAAATGACAATACATAGTCATTAATTGAATTTAACCAAAAAAAGTTCTTGTCAATGTAGCTTCAATTTTTATAAAATTTTATGTAACCACAATTTATTAAGAATGCATAACACCAACATTTATCATGTATCATATAAATAAATTTTTATCATTTTATCTAAGATGAATAATATAAAATGGAAAAAGCAATATGAAAATATTTTCTTATTATTCAAGTGGACTTATAATCAAATATATATGTAAAATATAAAAAGTTAATATTTTCTTCTGCGTATAAGGAAAGAAAAACTGATAATAACATTAAGGGTAATATCTTAAATTTGTAGGTTATTTTACTTGAACATGCCACCTTTTCTTTATTACCTCTAGGAAAATCAGTTTTATTAAAACTAAGCTAAAAATTTTAAAAAAATAATGTTTAAATGTTACTTAGAAATCTCCACAATATTGTTGGATCTTAATTGCAATAAAAAATTTTTGATACTTCTAGATAAATATGACATAAAAAGTCAAAATATTGGCCCAGAGAAAATATATGAAAAGATATTTGGGACATTAATCTCTTTTCATTTTAATTAACTCAAAAAGGGAAAGTCAAAATATTTGTGTTTAGAAAATGAAAATAACTAGTTTTTGTACCAACTTAGTTCATGTAGAAGGAAACCTCCCACTTATAAGTGAGTTGCATTCTAAATAGCGATGTATAAATCAGTTATTTGAAAATTGGAAAGTATTTTTCATTGTGTAATATAATAAGTGGTGGTTATATTACTTTGTAAAAAGCTCCACAAACACAGTGCGCAAATAGTTATATTTGCTTTCTCTTATTTGTTTTCTATTTATAACCTTGGCAAAACTCTGATCTATTAAAAGGAACTGTGAAAGACCCAATAGAGAGGCTGAAAAAAACAAGTCTACAGACTGGAATAAGATATTGCAAATTACATATCAGACAAAGGTTTATATCTAAAATATGTAAAGAACTCTCAAAAACCAAAGTTAAAAAAAATCCATATAGAAAATCAGCAAAAATCATGTATAGATATTTCACCAAGGAGAAGATCTAGATGGCACATAAACACATGAAAATGTTCAATATCATTTTCATCTAGGGATATGCAAATTAAAGTCAACACACACACACACACATATCATTGTGCACATATTTAAATATCTAATTTTTTTAATTATGTCAAAACACAATGCTGGTGAGAATGTGGATAAACTAGATCTTTTATACATTTTTGGTGATAACATGAAAAGAGCAGCCACTCTGGAGAATAACTTTGCAGTTTCTTATAAAATTTTACATGTACCAATTATACAACTCAATAATCACATTCTTGGGCAATTGCCCAGGGAAATTAAAGCTTACATTCTCATTAAAACCTGCACATGAATGTTTATACCAGATTTTTGAAGTAACCAAAACTGGAAATACCTGAATGGCCTTCAGTGGATAAATGTATAAATAACTATACTACATTCACACCACAGAATTCTACTCAACAACAGGAAAAAAATAAATTAAAAAAAAACAATTTTAAAAATAACTTTATTTATTTATTTCTAGAGAAAGGAGAAAAGAGAGGGGGAGAAACATCAATGTGTGGCTGCCTCTCAAGCGCCCCCCACATCAATGCATGGTTGCTCTTATGTGCCCCTCAACTGGGGACCTGGCCCGCAACCCAGGCATGTACCCTGACTGGTAATTGAACCAGTGACCCTTTGGTTTGCAGGCTGGCACTCAATCCATTGAGCCACAATGATCAGGGCTAAACACAATATTAATATATACAATAATCCAGATAGATTATTAGTGAACATAATTATTGATGAAAATCTCAATTTCTGAAGTTTAAAATGCTGCAAGATTTATGTAACATTTATATAGCACTCTTGAAACTATAGTGGTAGAAAACAAATTAGCAGTTGTCAGAAAACAGGAACTATGTATGGGTTTGTGACTGTAAAGGGATAGTGTGAAGGAGTTCCTTTGTGATAATGCTAGAGTGCATGTATGTAATAAAATTGCTTAAAACTATGTACATGCACACACACAAATGCATGTAAAAACTATTCAAAAACTGAATATGGCCAGTAGTCTACTTAAATTTCATTGAGGTCAATTTCCTGGTATTGGCATTGGTATAGTGTTATAGCTCTTTAAGATATCCCCATTGGAGAAATTTGATTCTATGAACAAAAATCTCATACTTTAGCAATTCTCAGAATCATGGAATCATGAACGTGTTAACATCTGTCCTTCAAAGACCCACTACTATCATTTCACCAACCAAACTATGGGGTCATCTATCTTTTTATAATCTTTATATCTATATAAAATGTCTAATTATCCACTTTTTTTTTAACCAATGAGGCTAATTCTCAATTCACCTCAGGATACTTTCCAGTGACTACATACAATCAATACAGCCAGCATTTTGAGGAAGGTACTTCCTTTGTAAGACATTCCCAGTTATTACTTTGCTTGTTTACCCTTCTAAAAAGACTGCACTCAGTTCATTCCAGTCTGAATTTAGAATATGTATGATGGGAGAAGAAAGAAAACAAGCAACATTTTAACATTTCTTTACTGATAAAGTACACTACCATATCAGGATGCCAAGTGTATTGACAAAAGACTATTAAACCTAGCTCTTTGGGGATTATTAAACAGCCATCATACAAGGACTGAATGAAGACATATAGGACAAAAATTTCAGGAGACAGATTTGAGAATTTTTTAAAAATATAAAAAAAATCTACAGATTCAATCTATATGTATGATAGATGGCTTTGCTAAATAGTGAGTTCTCAGAGAAAATTTTTCAAGAACTGGGTATATATGTTTCAACAATTTCAAAGAGGCATTACTCTCTGCATTTTCTTTTATTGTACCATTTGTGTTTGCTGGGGCTCTTGGTTTTAAATGACAAAAGCACTTTATGCCAGTACCATGCTGCTTTGATTACTACAGTCTTATAGTATAGTTTGATATTAGATAGCATGATTCCTCCAACTTTGTTCTTCTCTCTTAAGGTTGCTGTTGCTGTTTTGTGGTTCCATATAAATTTTTGAAATATTTCTTTACATTCTATGAAATATGTCATTGGTATCTTTATAAGGATTGTATTGAATATATAGATTGTTTTGGGTAGTATGGAGAGTTTAATGATGTTAATTCTGCCTATCCATGAACACTGTATGTATTTCCACTTACTTGTATCTTCTTCAATTTCTTTCTTCAGTATCTTATAATTTTCTGAGTACAGGTTTTTACGTCCTTGGTTAGATTTATTCCTGGGTATCTTACCCAGTAATTCCACTTCTAGGAATTTATCTGAAGTCATCTGAAACACTAATTGAAAAAATATAAGTACCCCTATGTTCATTGCAACATTAGTTATAATTGTGAAGATTTGGAAACAGTCTTAGTGTCCAAGGGTAGATGAGTAGATAAAGCAACTAGTACACTTACACGCTGAAATACTACTCGGCCATAAAAGAGAAGGCATTTTTACCTTTTGTGACAGCATGGATGGACCTGGGGATTTTTATGCTGAGTGAATAAGCAGTCAGAGAAAGAAAAATATCATATTATTTCACTCATCTGTGGAATCTAATGAACAAACTGAACTAACAAGCAAAATAGAGACAGACTCATGGATAGAGAGCAGGTTTTACCTGGCAGTGCCTCATGGGGAAATGTTGACCCACAGCATACTTGGTGCACAGCCAAGTCATTGTACTCTCTCAAGGGAGTTACAGTCAAGGATTCAGGTCCTCTTCACCATTGATTTTCTTGTGCACATTTGCACTCTTAGTCTAGGTGCCTCCATTGGGAAGTCCTCTCATTTGGGGAAGCTTGAAGACACTTTTCTCCTATCAGGCTCCGTTTGAGGTACTTTTTCATTCCTAGCCCATCCTCTCTCAACACTGTCTAGTCCCTGGGGCCATAAAATGGCAAAACCTTTTATTTGAAGTTTCTTCTTGAGAGTTTCTTCACGTCTGTGTTTTTCCACCTGACCCCAGCATTTTTTGTAGGAAAAAAGGAACAGTGGAGGAGCTGTTCCTCTCTCTCGATTTGACCTCTTATTTACACTGTAGCAGCAAGTGAAAAAAGGCTGAGCTCTTACTTTCATTTTGGCTTGTTGTTTTAATTGACTACTCCACACTTGGCAGTTCAGCCCTCTCCAGACCAGCTCTGCTCTTGACAATATCTACTACTATCAGAGGAGTGTACAGAAGGGGCAAGCTGGTTGCCTAAGTATGACTCTTCATATACAGGCATATCATTGAACTAGGGAAAGATGAACCGTTATAAAAGTGTACATAACAACACCCAGTTCAAGTATTCTGCAAGTAACATTGCCTCTGGGAAAAACATATTTTAAATTGTTTTAATATAATAATTACCACAAATATATGAAATACATACCCATGAGAGGGAAATGCAGCAATGAGCATTCTGTAAGTCTTGTCAGAAAGGTATGCAAGAATTTTTCTACAACAGTATAATTTATCTACTGAAAAAAAATGATAAATATTAAATCAACACATGTTTAAATTTTAGAAGGTGCTCTTCTGAAGAATATAATTTCCAGTGATTAACATGCTAATAAGAAGATATATGATCTGGTGTCACCTTGACATTTACATATTAAATTTAAATAAAATTGGCTTGAACTCCCATCTATATCCTGAGAAAAATCTAATACCCATTATGAGATGTCTATCAGTGGGTAACAGTCTTTCTTCAAAGGTCCCCACTAATCAATTTCTTGTTCTTATTTTGATAATAATTGCATTTCCATGATGCTTATAACCTCCTGTATGCCTTATATTTTGTTAAATGTGAAACATATCCTTGCTTCTAGTAGTTATTAAAAATACTATGCAAATTTTTCTAGTGTAATTCTAGATTTGAGAGAAAATATAAACTATAGTATAAAAACTACAATGTAACATATTATCCATTCTTTAATATCATCTAAATGTCCACACTACCCAAAGCAATTTATAGATTCAATGAAATCCCTATTAAGATACCAATGACATATTTCACAGAAGTAGAACAGACATTTCAAAAATTTATATGGAACCATAAACGACCCCAAATAGCTACAGCAATTTTGAGAAAGAAAAACAAAGTAGGAGGGATCACGATACTGGACATCAAACTATACTACAAAGCCACTATACTCAAAACAATCTGGTACTGGCACAAGAACTGACCCATAGACCAGTGGAAGAGAATAGAAAGCCTAGAAATAAGCCCAGGTCTATATGGGCAACTAATATTTGACAAAGGGGGCAGAAGCATAAAATGGAGTAATAATAGCATCTTCAACAAATGGTGTTGGGAGAGTTGGACAGCTACAGGCAAAAAATTGAAATTGGGTCATCAGCTGACACCATACACAAAAATAAACTCAAGATGGATAAAAGACTTAAATATAAGTCGCAACACCATCAAAGTCTAGAGGAGAACATTGGCAGGAAACTCTCAGATATCCCACGCAGAAATTTTTTCACTGATAGTTCTCCTAAAGCAAGGGACAGAAAGGAAAGAATAAACAAGTGGGACCTCATCAAAATAAGAAGCTTCTGCACGGCTAAAGGAAACATCAGCAAAATGAAAAGGGAGCCAACCGTATGGGAAAATATATTTGTTAATGATACATCAGATAGAGGTTTGATCTCCAAGATATATAAAGAACTCACTCAACTCCACTCCAAGAAGACAAATGATCCAATCAAAAAATGGGCAAAGGACCTGGGCAGATGCTTTTCTAAGGAGGAGATACAGAGGGCCCAGAGACATTTGAAGGGATGCTCGGCATCACTAGCCATCAGAGAAATGCAGATCAAAACCACAATGAGATACTGCCTCACACTGGTCAGAATGGCCATCATAAACAGATCCACAAACAACAGGTGCTGGCGAGGCTGTGGAGAAAAGGGAACCCTAGTCCACTGTTGGTGGGAATGCACACTGGTGCAGCCTTTGTGGAAAGCAGTGTGGAATTTCCTCAAAAAGCTGAAAATGGAACTGCCTTTTGATCCAGTGATTCCCCTGCTGGGACTATACCCTAAGAATCCCAAAACGCCAATTCAAAAGAACCTATGCACCCCAATGTTCATAGCAGCACAATTTACAATAGCCAAGTGTTGGAAGCAACCTAAATGCCCATCAGTAGATGATTGGATCAAAAAGTGATGGTACGTTTACACAATGGAATACTACGCAGCAGAAAGAAAAAAAAAAACTACTAAACTTCGCGACAGCATGTATGGAACTGGAGAGCATTATGCTAAGCGAAATAAGCCAGGGGGCGAAAGACGAATACCTTATGATCTCATGCATAAGTGGAACCTAACCAACAATCCAAAGATTCAAGGAAAATAAGACCAGCAACACTGAAAGGAAAAGAAACCAACAGAGACAAGAAGGAAGGAGCGGGGAGAGGCAGGAGAAAAAGGAACGGAAAGGGCAAGTCAAGGAACATATAGCAAGGACTCATGGACAAAACCAAAGGGGAAGAGTTAAGGGAGGGAGAGGAGGAGGGGGCAAGGGAAAGTGGTGGGGTGAAGGCAGAGACAAATGTATTTGAAAAAAAATAAAATGAATTAAAAAAAAATTCTCTATTCTTAAAAAAAACCCTCGGATATATGTTTCACAGGTAATTTTTGTGGGCTTACTTTTCTTTTGTGTTTTCCCATTCAGGCCAAACCTAGAGAATGTTATTTCTATACTTATCCAGAGCTGTTGCAAATTTTTCTATCCAAAGGTATTTGTCTCCATGAGAATAATTTGCAATGGCCTCTTAATTAATTATCTATTTATTTCCTCAAACAAGAGTATTCTCAAACAAGAGCTATAATTAAGTAATGCACTCCATTTAATAAAGGTCACATTTGAGTTGCAATAGCTTCAGGAACAACAAATACTCCAGGGTGTCAAGCAGTGGTGACTATAGAAAAGATGAGTATTTATGCAATGAAACGTGTTAGAGTCTGTAGCAAGAATCCTTAACTCAGTACCATGGATAAATAGAAAAGGTAATATTTATTCATTACTTTCTATGTGCTAAGTAATGTGGGAAAATCCCCTATTTTATTTATTTTAATCTCTACAACCACACTCTTAGTTAATACTACTATCTCTATGAACAGATTTGTAAAAATTTATACCCAATGAGATAAAATAACTTGCCCATGGGCCTATACCTAGTAAAATAACAGAGCTAAGAGTTGAAAAAATGCATTCTGATTACAGCCCCAACCTATATCCAAAGATCAGGATTTTTGGCTTTTTGTGGGAATACTTCATTAATAAGATTAATATTCTTTTAGTACTACATTTTATCAGATTTCAAAATAATTACATTAAGTATAAATTGTCAAATGAAAATTTACATTATTTTAAAGCTATAGTAATTATTTAAATAAGATGTTTTATCCTAGCATATAAAGTCAGTCTATAACTTTCTAATCTTTTATTTAAGTAATATTAATTGTTATGCTTTACTCCATGGTGAAATATGCAAAGTCTTCAGTGAGACATTTAAGAACTATATTGAGAAATGGATGTTTATTAACAAAAATCATGTTGAAAGTCAATAAAATGTATTTTTATTCACTTTTGTTTTCTGTCTTTGCTCTCACACACTTTATTATTATTTCTTAGCTTCTAAATAAGATTGATTAGTGAGTCAATTACAAGGGTGTCTGAGTATAGATAGTGGGAAGTCTTAGCATGACTGAGTGTGCCATAAAGCAAACAGCAGGTGAGTGTTTGAAAAACCCAGTTCTCTGACTTACATTATTATAATGAAAAAATAAATAAATAAACTAGACTCATTTATTTAAAAATATACAATATCAATAATAACTTTGAAAGTATATAGAATCTAGTTATACAACACATTTTCCTTTCATTTACAAGATTTAAAATATTGGATGCAAGGTATTCCACTAGGCAGTGTGGGGGATTTAAGTGTGAAAAACACAAGATATTTGTCAAATACATTGACATCAAGTAGAGGAAATAAAATATATCAATATCGTATAGAGTAGAAATTAATAGCAAATGTTTATAGTCATTTGGAAGGGAAAAAATGTTTTCTGGAGTAATGATTTGAAAAACAGGAATTCTTTGAAAGTATTTTCATGCATATGTGATATGATTTTTTTTTAAAATGGCTTTTGAAGTGGCTATTGCAATGTAAGCATGCCTCTTATTTTTCACAACAGAGACACTCAAAGAACTATGAACAGCTGTCTTTATTTTCTCACTCTCACTCAGTGTCCACACAATTCAACATCTACTGTTGTAAATTTCTTCTATTAATTCTGTCTATTTTTCCTTTCATGTTTTTATCCTTTCAGGATGTGCCAGTCACTTCAATAAGCACTGGGAATGGAGAAACATTAGCCAAAGTCTCCTTTTTCAAGGAGATCTTACTCTAGATCAGCAATTTTCAAGTGGTGTTCCACAAGAGACACACTGGTGGGCCGCAAAATTTTTTAAAACATGCAATACCTGACTATTTAGTCAGGGACAATGACCTCTTTTTCCTCAGATTGTCAAATAAAAAATATGACAACAGCCAACATAACAGAAGCTATTCTGTGTGAATGAATTATACTTATTTTTTGTCAGATCAGCAAAGAATATATTTTGGGTTTGTCACAGAACTTTAGTAATTAGTTTGTATGTGCCATGAGATTAAAAAGGTTAAAAATCACTGCTCTAGAGATTCTCTCAATGTCAGAAATGCCTCTCAGATTTTTTTCTTGCTGTCCATTTTTTGCCCACTGTTTTAGTATATCATCACCTGTTTATAGAATTGTTTCAACTAATAGATTCCTAGGCTGTCCCCATTTTAAGCCAACCTGCACATTATTGAGAGTCATTCTTAGTTCTCTTTGTTGGCAGAAGTGGAAGCTAGATTACTAAAATCAGGATTTTTTGAAAGAGTACAGGGGCCAAAATGTAGACAACAGTAATGTGTGTAAATGAATAGCAGAATACATGAAAAATATCCATGTTATAATATTCATCAAAGGGGTATTTATAATAGTGAAGTAGAAGATATAATTTAAATCTCCATTAATATTATGATAATTCAATATATAGTACATAATTATTTAAATGATGATGCATTTATAATTTCTAACCTCAAAAAGATGTCCATGATGTATTTTTAAATGTGTGTGTGTCAGAGAGAGAAAACCAGATGAAACCCTAGAGGAATATGTATCAAATTAAGACCAATTATATTTGTCAGGACAAACTATGGTTAGCAATTGACCTTTTTTTTTCAAGATTACTCATAACAACATGAAAATCTTAATATAATTTTATAATTACAATGTTATTAAATATAAAATAAGTACATACATATTATAAAAATGGAGTTCTGACATAAAAAATATTACAACAGCACTATTTTATACAGTAAATAATAAAAATTTGAAGTTATGTATTCTTAGGAAAATGTACTTTGTTTTCCAATTTACTCATCTGTATTGAAAAATAAATTTTCTGGCACTGCTTTTGTTTATATTATTATTACTGCTGGTTATAAACACCAATGGAGCTGGCTCAAAGTGTTCAGCAAATTGTAGGCATTATTATCTAGTCAGGAAGTCCACTCTGTGTAGAAAATATATTTGTTGGACAAATTTATAATTCTGTGCACATGAAGATAAGTGTGCTCACTTATCTTTCTTTTTCAACTAAAGAAGATAAGTGAGTGTTTACAGATTTAAGCTAATTCTGAAAATCTCTTTACTGTTGCAATGATCATGTAAATATTTAGAAAAGGGAAGGTCTGTATCCATGACAGATGATTTATGTATAACATCTAAATAAAAATGTATATGACAAATTTTTATTTTTCTGAAAGTGATTACTAATATTATATTACATATAACCAGGAGAAAAAAATAGTGTCAATCAGATTAACCAGTAATATAAAATCACAATCTGACTATCCCCAGGGATATTTTTTAAAAAATTTGTTGTATTTTATTCAGGTCATTTTATCACAGAGCTAAAATGTTTTATTTGGAAAGGAAACATCATGAAGTGTTAGGGAGCAAAAAGAATTAAACTCTGAGCATAGAAAAGAGATAAAATAGATCTATATGAACTTCCACCAACCTTCCAATCCTCTATCATTTGAATTATTAAATAATTTTTATTTTCTCATTATTAGATTTAATTTACCTCTGGGTTTTACTTAATATTTTGATCTTCTTTTCTGGTTAGTCCTAATTTCAACAAACATGAAAATCTTCCACATCTTCCTTCTCCTCACTTACTTACAACCCACCAGTTTCCAAATTTAGTTTTGTTTTTCTTTTCCCCTTTGGAGCCTCCTCCCTCTCTCCTAAACTTTCCCACTGTAATAACTTGAGCCCATCTTTTTACTTTTTTTTTTGGAGATTACAATTGTCTATGTTTGGTTATGTGAAATTATCTCACAGTTCACTACATTTTTTTGTCTTTCTGTGTATCATTTTAGGTCATTTGTATTTCTGTGTCTTCAATTTCAGTAATCTTTTTTCTACAGTGTCCAATCTGCCATTAATACCGTCAATTGCAGTCTTTATCCCAGACATTGTAGTTTCTGTCTCATGAAATTTGATTTGGGACATTTTTTAATAGCTCTAATTGAGTGTATTAACATATGAAATACAGTTACTAGAGTTGTTTTAATGTCCTTATCAACTAATATTAACATCTGCATCAATTCTAGTTGGTTTCAATGAAATGATTTTTTTCTTCATATGAGTCATGTATTCCTGTATCTTTGCATACCAGTGAGAATGTTAGGGCCAGAGACAAAACTATATGAAAAATTGAATGCCATTGAGATTGGTAGTTGAGTAACAGGCAACAAAGTTTCTAAATCACAGTGTCTACATCTCCAGGGCCACCAAATATAAGATCAAATAACTGATGTGGAATGAAAGGGATTTTAACTGGTATACTGGATCCAATACCCATGATTTCTGGCCCATGGGATTTTCTGAGTCAAGATCATGACTGACCTATGATTCTATGTAATATGCCTTGTTTGTCTGAAGACTTCAACTAGAAACTGAAAGAATATCTAACAAAGCAAACTGGAAAGTGTCCCAGATAGAAACCTGGAAGCATATGGTTGAGCTTCAGAGAAAGGCTGCAGTTTGAAATGAACATGGTACTCAGCGCTACTGAGCACTGTATGCCTGAGCTTTCTTCTGTTCCTTGTTTTACCCCAGGTTACCCTGTGTAAGCTTCATCTGCCCCTGATTCAACTTTAACTGCTGGTACACTCGGAACGTCAAAGTCACTGGTTCGCTTAGGTAGAAGTATGGGTAGAATTAACGGAGGGACTGAAAGAAGCTTTATTAAGATAGGAACAGAGTAATTTAGGTTATGGTGAATTTCTCCTCATTGTATAGACAATATTCTTATGTCGATTCTATTTGATGGCTCATGTATTACAAACTCTTTCCACTCTGGAGGTCATGACTACAAATTCTGGAAATTATTCTGCTATTCTTCTTTTGTGGTTCTTTTCTTGATCTCACTTTGTTTCCTGACACATCACACCAGCATTCAGTGAAAGACTTGAGGATACCTTTCTGCAAACCTCCAAAGCATTTTCTTTCTCCCTCCCTCTCTCTTTCTCTCTATGTAATCACAGTCCTGTGTTGACTCTGTGTCCAGTGTCTGAAAATCATTGTTTTATGTTTTTTGTGTTTTCTGGCGGTTTAAGTTGTGAAGGTAACCCCATTCCTGCCATTCCATCTTGGTAGGAGGTGGAGACAATATTTTTAGAAGCTCTTTCACTTTAGTAGATAATGATCATAAAGAAAAACAAACATGTAATTTAGAATAGCTGGCTGAGATCTGTTTTAAAATGTCTAAGATTACGGATGGTTAGCGGCAAAAGCATATAGAGAAAGAAGAAAGAGCTAGCAAACATTAAAGTGGTAAAAGAAACAAAACTTTATAATTGAGGAAGGAAAAAAGCAAAAGATAAAGCTCTAAGGTTCTTGTTGGGACAACTCAATGGAAAATTGAGTGATTCACTGACATAGAAAATATATTTTTCTAAATGGAGAAATAAAATGATGTGTTGAATTGGTAGAATGTTCGAGAGTAGTATTACATAAAATACATGGAGGGAGTTCTAAGTGACCTTGGAATGGTTTGGGAAGAGCTCTTAGTTGTGGGAAGGCTAACTAGTTCTTCCTTCAAAATTCAAAGTGCTTATTTTCCTTGATGGTAGAACATTTCATTTACACAATAATGAAAAAGCAGAAGAAAAAAATTGTTTTCACTTATCTGTTAAATTTTCAGGACCAGGACCCTAAGCACTTAAGGAGAGAGCCAGAATCATTTTATTTAGAACAGTAGAAACAACAAAAAGTTAACTTCTAGGTAAAACAGAAGTTAATTATGTGTATAAAAATGGTTGGAATATTGTGATCCTTTGGCAAGCAAATAAAAACGAGGGCTTTATTTGTTTCTGAGGAGGTGTTCATCTGTAGGTGGCCACTTTGAGTGGTATCAGGGACTGCAGTCTAGCACAAGCTGTGGCCTGGGAGAGGCTCCATAAGTCTTGGCTGGAACACTGGTAATGCGGTTGATAGGCAGGACAAGATAACAGCTCTGAGGACCCCCGGGGGAAATCAGGCCTGGAAGTAAATTATACTCCTTGGAACATGCTTTGTTTCTCACTTAAACTGTGTATCTTATACCAGATAACCTGGTATAAGATTATCAAGGCTGGAAGGAAATGTACAAAATTCCTAGATCCTACCCAAATCCCATCTGGCAAGAGAAGGTTTATTCATCTCGAACCCAAGCAATTCGGTGTATTCCTGTCATTGTCTTCTTTAAACATCACCTATTCACTATCAGATTAAGTTACTGATATAATTAGATTACTTATACATTCCTGCTATCTATACCCCACTTGTAACTCTCACAATAAAAGCCTTAGAGGCTCAGTGCAATCTCCTTGAGAGAGAATCCTTTTCCCCTTTCCTTGACAGGCAAACAGTATCTGGAATGACTCATTCTTCCATCCTCAGTGAATCTGGGTACTTTGAGGGCCAGAGTCCCCCATATTCCTCATTTGCCTTTTTTTAATACATTTAGACTTGTATGATTCTTACAAAATGCATCAAGAATATAATCCTCTTTTCAATGTTTGCTTTGATTTTAACCTTGTAAAAGAAACTATAGTGTATATTTCTAAAAACCAGTCAAAGAGGGCCTAGACAAGAGTTTACATTCTGCTTGCTTTCATTTACATGATACTAAAAAAATTTTCCTACAGATAAGGGATCAGCATTGGTCTCATTATACCCATTTTATACTCATTATACCCATTTCATGTTTGGGGTATGTAAAGTTTAGAAAAGTTAAGTTCTTACAACATCAGATAAATGTATGAAGCATTCATATAAAAACCCAGAATATCTGATTTCAAATGCAATATCCTTCCCCCTGTTTCAGAAGTATTTGAGCTTGAAGATTGGCTGCAGTAGGAATTCCACTGTTTTAGATAACATCAATGAACTATCATAGCTGTATTCTTGATTATATTCAAGATACAATGACAGTTTGATCTGTATTCATTTTTTAACTAAAAGCTTCAGTTTGAATATTAATTTCATTTAAAGAATATTACTAGAAATTTTAGAGAGAAAATTAAAGGCTTCACTTGCAGAATACTATCTGTATTTGTTTTAACAACTAATTAGTTTACATATGTAAAATAAGTCTACCTTTCTGTATATATAATTAAGATGCAATTCTCAGATAACATTGACTGCTTAATTAAAGCAATTACGATAGCAGTGGATCATGACACAGCTGACCTTAAGAGGTGCGAACAGAATACATTTTAGGCTATACTATAATAGTCACTGAGTTCAAAATGCCTTCCACATAATAAAACACACGGCATATTTGACTGTTTTAATTAAAGTTTCATTCATTCTTTTTTTTTTAAGATTTTACTTATTTATTTATTTTTTGACAGAGGAGAAGGCAGAGAGGGAGAGAAACATCAATGTGCGGTTGCCACTCTCAAGCCACTTACTGGGGGTCTGGCTTGTAACCAAGGCGTGTGCCCTGACTAGGAATTGAACCGGTGACCCTTTGGTTCCCAGATTGGCACTCAGCCCACTGAGACACACTAACCAGGGCAAGCTTTCATTCATTCTTAGCATTGTAGATGAATTTAGAAAGGAAAATAAAACAAAAACAAAAACAAAAAAATCTTATAGCTTACCTGCTTCTCAAGCCTTGATGCACATTAGGTGGAAAGATTTTTATATTCTGTGACCTATTATTCAAAGATACAAGGTCCCCAATAGAACACATTTCTATTAGAATGTCCTCTAATGTGCTGGTTTTAGGAACATTTAGTATTGGTAGGCAACTGGCTGAGGGTCCAGGAAGATAGACCATGCCATTGTCTCCATCTTCTCATTAGCGAACCATTATTCCTCCCACCCTATCTGACAAGTATCTAGAAGAGTGGTGGCATTAGTATGGGCTTTGGAGTGGCTTAACCTTGGATTCAAATTCCAGTCTCACTATTTATTTCCTGGTAATAGGGTAGGGCACTTTATTTTTCTGAGGTTTGGTCTCAGTAATTAAATTATATCTGCCTCAAGGATAGGGGTAGATCTAGGTTTTGAGAAACCTATTGCTGAACTTTCAGGGGTGCTTTTTTAAAGGTAAATAAGACAAGATAATGTGAATACTTATTTAGAATTAACAAAGAAATATACCTTTGAATAAGCTGAAAATTTCTACATATACAGCAAATCCTAAATTATTTTTTAAATTAACTCCTGACACATCCTTTATTGTATTTTTGCTTTAGCTTTGGTTGTGTATTCTCTGATCACTTCTTTATTGTGAATAAATGTTTTATTTAGAGAGAAGGGAAATATCATCTAGCCTATCCATTAGCAAGGTTCATCATTCTAAAATTAGTAATGACAATTTAGAAAAGGTTCTTTCATTTTCATAAGTAAGTATTTCTTCATGGAGACTTTAAAGATTGCCGTGACCCACGCGGAGTGGTGGTCCTCGAGGGGCGGTGACAGGAGATTGAGAGAGACAACACAACACAAAGACGCAACACAAGATAGTTTAGAGAAAAGCGGGGGCTAGGCGGGGCATTGTCCTCTGATGGAGACAAAATGACACTCAAAACGGTCTCTGCGTTTATTTCATAGAGGTGTTTTACATAAAGCTCAAGGGAGTTTTGCAGACTGAAGGGAAAGCTCTGGGCTCGGACTGTTCCGTTCCCAGGCTATCATACATGATAAGGCTTTCTTCTGCAAAGATTGTAGTTGTCCTCAGCTGAAGCTTGCGGTTATCTACTCCCTTCTCAACCCCCCTGGGTTCGGGCTCTCCGCAGCTGCTGGCTTGCTTTGCTTTGCAGATGCAAGCGGTCAAGCGTAGCCTTGCCAAGCGCTTAACCTGGTTTTTGACGTCAGCCGTCACCGTCCTCCACAAAAGGTTATTTTCAAATTTGGAAAATTTTCAACGAGTTTCTTTTAAGATATTTCAGATGTATTCTCTATAGTATTGCAGCAGATTCGTGCTCTATAAATACAATAATTTTAATAAATACCATTTTATATAATTCTCATTTTTAAAAAAACACACGATTCCTTTGTCCTCACATACATAATTGAGTATATGCCTGAGAGAAATATTCTATTGTGCTTAGATACTGATGAGAAATAAATAGTTCTACTACAACTTTATATTTCTGATGGCTACAAAAATATTCCAACAAATAAACTTGTGAACTTTGTACTTCTCATACCTCCATTATTTAGGTACTTCTATTGTTAAGTATCACTGACATATTTACATACTGTTATGGCTAATGTATGGCCTTAAGCCTTTGTGGCATCAAAATGGTGACTCAGCACAGTAACCCTTAGTAGTATCTCAATTCCTATACAAAGTATTCATTCATGAAAGGGGTTTTATCTACTAAATACAAATAAATTTTAGGTTTCTCCAACTCAACTTCTGCCAGTCAGGTAGCAAAATCGCCAATAGCTGGTCTAATGCTTTCTGACACAAAGAGAAGAAAAATAGAGGTAAAATAGAAGTTAATTATGTACATAAAAATGTTTGGATAATCTCTTGAATATACAACAAATACCTGTTGTTTAAAGAGATTATCAGTCTGACTGTGGTTTAAATACTTTAATTGTTTAAATTTAACATTATTGTAGAGCAATGTGAATCAATTGCTAGGATGTTACTACAACGAGAAAAGTTGGTGTTCATGCTGCCTGTTACTACCCAAACCAGTAACACCGAGTCAGGGATTGAATCTTTATGAGCACATTATTCAGATGACCAGTGATCTGAGAAGATGCAGGTATGTATCCTAACATACCATCTTACATTTCCTTACAAGCCAGCATTTTTTTTAAGGGGAAAAACGTGTAAGGAAGTGATTTGGAATTCAGGACGGAGGTTAATCAGATAAAAGATACAGTCTGGCAATTTCCCTAACATCTTTTCATCCATTGACTGGTGATTTTTCTATCTGGGTCCTGGGTCCTGGGTCCTGGGTCCTAGGTCCTGTGTCCTGGGTGATTTTCTTTGTATCCTGGGTGGAGGGATGTCTCTTCCTGGAACACGATGGCTCAGGCACTGTTTTGATTGCTTGCAGTCCTCCTGGGCACAGGGTGGAATTGCTGTGGGCTATCCTTTAAGTTTCTGAAACAGTAACATTTTACATGCATTAACTGCTAGGCTTATTAACTATTATCTTAAACTAAAATTTTCCAACTCTTGAGTTCCCCCATCATTATTTTTAGAAGAGGCTGTGTAAGCAAATGGGCCTGAAGATTAAGGTTAATTATGTACATGTAAATCTGCCTCTGGTTTTATGTGTGTTGAATGTGTAAACTAAAGAGTATCTTCAACTATATATCTATTTTTAATACTATCCCTACAAACCTTACATATAATAATATAAGAATACCAACAATAATTTTAATATTTCAAATTTAGAAATTCTTATGCTAGTTATAAAAAGGTTCTAGATAAAATCTAAGTAAGATTTTCTTGGCTAATTTTTTAAGGCAGGGAGTAACACTTTATTAAAGTACCACACTATATATTTTAATAACAAGCCTCAGATTAACAATTGATTAAAACATACAAACATCTTTGTAGAATTAAGTATGTTCTACTTTTCTTGAAAGGTTTTGGACAAATTTATCATAAAAAGTGCAATTGTATTATATAAAAAAGCAATCTAATAAAACATTAACGTATTATCAAATTTTGATTATCTTATAATAAATATCTTAATAATGAAAACATTCTCTTGAAAGGAATATATTATCCTTCCAGTTTTAAAGGTGTAGCTCTGCTACATAATGATTTTGCATGTAATTCCAGAAGTCCTGTAACACTATTTTTATCAACTTCTTGAAATCCTGCATATTAGACAAAATTTGCCTTTTCACCTGCTAATTGATTTGTATTTTATTTCCATTAATTTTTGTTATATTTGCTATACTGAAAAATTATACTGGCCAACTAGGCATGAATGGACATTAGTGTAAAATAGGAATGGTTGATTTGGGGAAGAATGTATTGGCTTGGCCAAAAAGTTAATTTGTTTTTTTTTCCATTGGATAGCTCTAATAGCGCTTAGTTGTCTTTAACTTCATTTGAAACAAATTTGTTAGATTTTATTGTGACAGCTGTCATGTTAGAGTGCACTTAAAGAAAATTTACCAAAATTGGTGAATTTTTATGTATGTTGAAGATGGAAGAAAATATGTGACATATTTGGCATATTATGCTTTATTATTTCAAGAAAGGTAAAAACACAACAGAAACATAAAAAATGATTTGTGCAGTATATGGAGAAGGTGCTGTGACTGATCAAACATGTCAAAGAGGTTTGCAAAGTTACCTGCTGGAAATTTCTTGCTGGACCATGCTCTGTAGTCAGGTAGACCAGTTGAAGTTGATAGCAATCAAACTGAGACACTAATTGAGAATGATCACCATCATACCATGTGGGAGATAGATGACATACATAAAATATCCAAATCAATAAAATTATTGGTGAAAATGAAAAATTGTGTCTTTTATCTTATGGAAAAAAAACAAACTTTTTGGTCAACCCAATATTAGTCAGCTTGGGCAGTCTGTAACCACAGACTGTGTGGTTTGCATAACAAAAATTTATTTTGTCACAGTTTTGGAGGCTGCAAATCCAAGATCAAGGAAATCCCAGCAGTGTTGATTTCTGGTGAGATCTCTGTTCCTGGCTTGCAGATCACTGCCTTCTGTGTCCTCACGTGGCCATCTATCTGTGCCTGTATGGAGGGACAGATCTTTGGTGTTTGTTCCTCTTCTTATAAGGACAGCAGCCCCAAAGAATTAGGGATCCAACTCTATAACCTCATTTAACCGTAACTAATTCTTAAAGGTCCTGTCTCAAAATATAATCACATTGGTGGTTAGGACTCCACCACATGAATTTAGAGGAAACCATTCAATTTATAACAGACAATGATATTATGAATGCTCAGATTATTAATAAATATGTTCATGTTATGATTATTGTTGCTTCATAACTCTGCATAATGAGTACTTAGATAATAAATATCTTCTGTATTACAATTTTTCTTTCAGTATTTCTTCCTTGCCTACATTTGTCCTAAAGAGAAGTTCAATGTAATTCTTATCTTCGTTCCTCTATAAGCAAGACATTTTTTACCTTTTTGCCTTCTTTCAAGGTTTTTCTTAATTGATATGCAAGGTGTATATATTTTTGTATTTATTTCTCTTGGTGTCCTATGAACTTCTTATACCATTGGGATGGTGTCTTATTTTTCTCCATAAAAAACATTCAAAAAACCTGTAGAGAATTTTTATGGTACTATTTGAGCCAAATTGATGACAATTGCTAGAAGCAAAATCTCAAAAGATTGGGAAAATTCTCCAGAGATAGGTAGTTTTGTGCCTTATTTTATACATTACAATCAAATGGGGAGGCATAAGGGGGTTACATTAAATTTATTGGTGATGGATTACAGAAGTGGGAGAAAGCAAAGTAGGGGAAATCCCTTGGATTAGATAAAAGTAAAACAAATGAATAGACACATGCTTCTTTTATATAGGTGGGTACAGGATAGTTAACAATTAACAATTAATACAATGACAACAACAAATAATGAGGAGCTCTATGGTCTCTGATCTGGTGGGAGATTGTGCCCTGAGGAGTCTAGAAAAAGAAAATTACCCTGACATTACAAAGATATGTTATTGAAGAGGCAAAACTGTAACGAGGCACAGACAGGGCTCCCCCAAAGGTTATGTGTAACAGGGTCCAGAAATTGGGGTGTCCAAGAAAAATGTATTCTCCCCACCCCAATGCAGGCTGCCATGGGGGATGGGAGACCTGGAGAGGGGCCGCTGAGAGTCATTTTGCATGTCAATAACAGGAGAGCTTCATTCCTCATATGCAAAGAGGGTTATTTTACATATCACCAAAGTTAATCAGGAAGGTTTGAAAGACTTAATTCAGAATATAACTAGGAGAGTAAGGAGGAGAGACAGGGGCCTGTGGGAGAGACAATAGGACTCTGGGGAACAGTGTGAAGACCACACGGGAAGAAAGAGGGGAGAAAGGACTCTTGCTAGTGGGCCAGGAGAAGGTGCCACATGGTTATGGATTAAGAGCTGGAGAAGGCGGAGACACAGCGGATGGTGCTGAGACCCGCGAGAGGCCTGCGTAGCCGAGCCGGGCTTCTGTTCTTTTCCTTCTGAAGGACGGTACCCCTGACTGGCCTGACCGGCCTAACTGGGCAAGGGGGAGGAAGGCAGGACTATGTGTGTGCTGGTGGTTGTTTTCGGGGGACTTTGAGATTTAAGAGCAACATTTAGCCATTAATCAAACGTGTATAACTTTTGAATAAATAGTTCCTTTCCTTTTCACTAAACTCTGCCATTTAGAGCCATAATTCCAAGGGCGACGGGCAAAGGACCTACAACCGAGGAACCCCAGGGAAGGGGGGATTGTTGTTTTGGTAATAGCATCTGGGCACCCCTCTTTCCCCACAGGTCCATTTGTTTGGTAACAAAAAGACAGTAAGGCTTAATTAAGGTAAACATTTACCTTTGTCAAGAAAGATACTGGCTCAGGCCATGACTACCTGCTATGAATTGCTTTTAATTAGAAAGTTTTAATTTCAGACCATCCTATGTGGTTATTTTGGTCTCTGAGTTTGTAAGGGCACAAAGCAGGCCTCCCCTAAGCTTGTTTAATATGTGGCCCCTTTTTCATCCACATATTCATTTTGGAAAGTTCTCAGGAATTCATATTTCAAATATTCTTATTTCTTTTGTCATTTATATTATGTGTATGTAATATTTTTTGAACTTGTCTTACAGTTTTTGCATTTTCTGTTCTTATTTTTTCCTTTTTGCATTTCTGATTGTATTTTCTATTGACACAGTTTCAAGCTCACTGATTCTTTTTTCAGCTTTGTTCAACCTATTATTGAACCCATCAAAGTCATTCTTTGTTTTTGTTGAAGATTATTTTTAATTTCTAGCATTTTTTTTTGTTTTTGTTCTTTAAGTTTCTGCCTCTGCATATAGACTCCTCTGTTCTTGCATGCTGTATATTTTTTTTAAAAGAATGCTTAACATATTAACTATAGTAATTTTAAATTTCTTATCTGGTCATTTCAAATCCTAGTTTATCTGAATCTTGTTATGATTCTTTTTTTCTTTAGACTTTTATTTCTTTGCCATTTAACATGTTTTATACTGTATTGTCAAAACTGGGTAATAGCAACTAAGGTAAATAGGCCCTTACTGTGAGATTTTATACAAACTGTCTGAGCGTTGGGTTGTATTTAAATATCTGTAGGTACCAGAAACTTTAAATACAACTATTCTTATTTTTGCATCCCCTGTAGTCTTTGGGCTTCCCTGTCAACTGCTCCTGAAGCTGATTCTGTCTTACAGCTTTTTCAACCGCTGTTATTACACAGGAGCCCTGTTGGTGTGGTGATAAGATGCAGAGTAGCGGTTGTCAACCTCCAGGCTGTGGATTGGTACCAGTCCAGGCCTGTTAGGAACCAGGCTGTACAGCAGGAGGTGAGTTTGAATGTAACTTGCTGGAATCATCCTGGAACAACCTCCCTACCCTGGTCCATGGAAAAATTGTCTTCCAGGAAACTGGTCCCTGGTGCCAAAAACACTGGGACCTTTGATGTAGAGCATGGGGAGCATTCTAAAATCTTATTTTTAAATCTCAGGTTTTTGGTTTTTTAGTGGGCAGGTTTGTGCACTTACGCTGTGGCCTTCACGAGGGTCCTTTACCTCCCCATGCCTTGGGTTTAATGAGAAAGCTGGAGGGGGCTAGAGTTGGAGAAATGCCTTTCTTACAGGTGAGAAAAGCGCAGGCAACCCGCACACTCCCCACCCCCTCCCTGTAAAAGCAGTTCCCCTGGGGAGTAGACTTTTGTTACGGAAAACAATCTGGGCATATTTCAGTGGTTACTTTCCTAACAGAGTGTCGTTCCTGGCTTTTCACTTTGAGAATCTGGTGGAGTCCCTGGACATAAGAATTTCAAAAATATGGTAGTCTCCATAAAACCCCCAAAGTTTCTTGCTCTGAAGTCAATACACATTAACCTCCAGCAACTCTCTAGAGGTTTCCACTCTGGTGGACAGATCTCAGCTGTGACTCTAGATTTGCCTTTCTCTCCAGATGTCAGGGTATGGTTTGCCTTGTGGTGACCTCAATCCTCTGGTGAGACCAAGGAAAGTCATTGATTTTCAGTGACATTTCCCTTTGCATTCCTTTCTTAGTGTAAGGATAGGAGTGACGACTTCCAAGCTCTTTATATGTTGGAGCTGAAACCAGAAGTTATATTGAAATTTTGCTTCTCAAATACTTATACTAAATTATATATGACACTAGATTAGTTTTTTTATAAAAATGGATATCACTTGCAAGCTTACTTTCCAATAGGCATTTGCTAAGCACATATATGCCCTATTTGATAGGAAAAAAATGCACAGTGTTTGAAGATATATAATTTGGACCTAGGACTGTCTGGAATTACCCCAAGCTTTATTACATAATACGGGACTTTGGAAACTTTATTTAATTTTTCTGTGCCTCAATTATATTATCTGTTCATGAAGATAATAATAAAACCTATCTCATACAGTTGCTATGATGATTTAATAAGTTAACACATGAACAGCGATTGGCATACAGTGAGCCCTATGTGTCTGCTATTATCTCCTTTAATCTTCTGATAGTCCCCTGAAATAGATATTTATATATCTTTCCAGATAATAAAACAAAGTCACAGATGGTTCAAATAATTTGCTAAGTGTCAGGAAGTGACCAGTTCATATTCCTAAACCATACCTATGACCTGAAGTTAATATAAAAGAAAAATCCCCATTCTAATTCTTATAATTGACCATAAAAATTGTAATTCAATAAAGTGCATTTAGCCTATAGTAATGGAGAAATGTTATTAGAAATTAATTTTTATATATGTGTTATCCAAATATTGTGTAAAAATTATATGTATCTCACAGCCTAGGCTTACTCTGCACAGTTTTGTTTGGTAAATAGACTTGCACGTTTAAAAAAAATCTGAAAGAGTCCTGCAGAGTTCCAACAATTTTTACCGTTTAAATATTCAGTTTTCACAAGATGACTCATAGATATTGAAATTGTTACAATATACTGGGACTTGGAGGACCTGAGCCACCGCTTGTGCTGAGACAAAGAGGGTATTTGTCAGCTGCTATGTACTGGACCACGAGGTTCCCTATTATCAGAGGCAACTATGGCATAGCTACTGGCATCCTGCTGAAAACCGGTTGAACCCCCACTGCCCCTCCCCATCTCCCTCCATCATTACCCAGAAACAAGGCCCATAAATCTCCCGGACATCTGCTGCCAAATCAGCCATCCCTAACCAGAGATACTGTTTTGAAAATACCTACACCCTGGACCTCGGGAACAGACCCGCATGGTGACTCAGCCCTCTGGGGGCCTGCTCCACACCCTAAAAAAAATCCCTCCACCCCTTCCCTTGGGGCTGCAGTCCATTCAGGATTCATCCTGCCTGATCGCAGTGTCTCCCCTCTAATAACAGCCTTAATTGGACTTCCCTGACTCCAGGTTCCTTCTTAGCCACCTGAGCTACCTAACAGAAGTGATATGTTGAAACAGTAAGAACATGAAGTCCTCACAAAGGGCCAAGCATCCTCAAGTCCCTCCATGAACTGCAGGATTTGTTCTTATCTCATGTTTCTCCTTTACTTCGCAATTTTTCTTTCCATTCTTTCATCCTTGTATTTGTGTCAAATCAGCACGTGTGCTTCAAATCAGTCAAGTGTTTCTTTGAAAAGCTCTATTGGTATTGTGGGTGGGAGTACCAGAAGTTTGACAATATGATAAAAAATGTATAAATAATCACTACTTACACCATAAGAATGTCTCATGTGCCATTGTTGTGACTGGCATAAGATATCTCTTCACCAAACTTGTGCTTGCTGGGAGATTTTGGAGATTTTTCTGCTTTTCCCAATATAGCAGAAACTAAAAAGCATGGTTTTAATTCTCAGGCAAACCATAAAATCCACTGTAAGAGAAAATAAAACTGCCCAATTCTTCTGCAAGGGATTCCCACTTGGTGAATTTTTAAAAAAACCATAAATCCAGTATTACCTTGCATTTGATGCAACTTTCAGGGGACTCACCACCTTCCTCAGTCCATTAAGTATTGTATTAACTTTAATATACGACACCCCAGGAGAATTTCATGGGGTTTTGGTCAAATCCCAACATAATGATGTCTTTTATTTTTCCCCCAACAGATATTCAAACCCCCCTCCCTGAGCATTTACTTAATCAGAATTTGACCCCCAACTTATTAGTACTTCAGTGTGTTTCATGATAACTTGAAGGAGACTTAGCATTTAAACACTTTTATCTTTGTCTTTTTTTTTCTTTTCAGAAAGCAATACTACTATTTAAAAAAACTAATTTAAATAAAAATGAAGCACTGTAGTATGAAGATGCGTAGGGACGCACACATGTGCAAGAATGCACATTGCATCAAATGAAATATTTTGGCTGAGAAAAGGGACGAAGTTTTTTATTTTACTGATATGTTGAGGTAGGTGTCATTATAATCAATTTATATTAAGGATTGTATAAAAGCTAATGTGTACAACTGGGCAGCACATTTTTCCTATGTTCACATCTGAATTTACTAATTCATATAAAGTAACTTGCAACTCCCCCAGTCAATAACAGGTCTCACATCCTTATTTAGTTATGGTTAAAGCATGTGAAAAAAATGTTTCCTATGGACAAAGGCAGATGGGCACTGTGGGTGAAGTTGATTAATGTCTCATCAAAAGGAAAGTATAGGATTTTCTGAGAGTGAACCCAGCAGGCTGTGAGAGAAGAGGAAGTCCAGGGACAGAACTGGGTTCAGCATTAGGATTTAAGTGTGAAAGAATTCTTTTGTTCCAAAAAAAGGAAACTACATATTTCTAGAACTCATCCTGACCTAGTTAACATGAGTGTGTGTGCGCGCGTGTGTGTGTGCACGCATGTGTGAATTAAAAGAGCAGTTACCAGTGAGAATTTTTAGTATCTCAACAGGTATCTCTGTTTTGTTTTTCAAATTATAAGAGACTGCTTAGAAAGTTACAGAGGTCGTAGGAGTGAGCCAGCTGGTTTGTGTATGTGTCTGCTCAGGAAGCAAGTTACATAGGCAGAAGAGAGGCCATGGTAGTCTAGGAAAGTACACTCGAAAAAGAAAGATTCGAGTGGCTGTGCTATGAAGAGAGAGAAAGGGAGGCAGAGAGACAGACAGACATACCTGGGGTCCTTGGTCTTGAGGATTTTAAGGTCTAGGAGTTTACAGAAAGTCTTAGGAAGTATCTCAATAGAATATTCATCAGCTTTATGCTGATGCACCAGAATGAGGTTTACTCCCTTGAGTTCATCATTCCTTGGGTGTGGTTGTCACAAATGGCACTAATTGTAGTTCAGCAGGTGCTTCCATTGACGGTGATGACAGCTACAAATTTTGCATAATATTAATGATATTTATTTTGAGTTATCAATTTATTGTTATTGAATTTGTTGGGCATTTGAACATACCCTTAAGAATTTTTTTCAAAATATATGAAGATTGATATATCAGAAAAATCAATGGAGTATGTGGTAATCAATCAGAAGCAAAGCCTGAAACCATAGGGAACTGAGGTTTTAATAAAGAGATAAACTCAGTTTTATTCCTGGGGTTATGAAGCCAATTCAAACCAGTATATTCTGGTAATATTTCAAACAATCATCAAAAATGCCATGACAAGATACAATGTGTTAAGCATTATAGATGTCACATTTGTATGTATGTTAGCTGGCTTCTCACAACACAGAAAATCCATTGGACACTTTTTTATATATAAGTTCACTGACACCACTGTCATACAAGCTGTGACAACTGGACAATTCATTCTTTCCTCATTGGTACCTAAAAGTAATTTCTTTGTCTACAAGAGACTGTAATTCACAGAAAGGCATATCCGTCATCTACTGTCATGGACTCTGTTGTCAAAAGTATCAGTGTTCATATTAACCAGACTTGAATTTAAGTCTAGGTACTAGCTCGGTAACACTAGACATGTTCCTTAAGTTGTTTCTTTGTGAAGTGGGATAAAATTTTCTAGAATGCAAAGTGTCATAACAATTGAAGAATGAGCTTAGCAAATCGTGGTACAATGAATGAAGTTTGCTGTTATTTACCCTATTTGAGGCACTTTTCTTACAGACATCATTCCCAAAGGGTATGAAGTGAAGTCCCTAGTGATACTCTTAAGTCTTATTTTTTAAAAAAATTGTCTTGGTAATAATAAATTATTCCCTTGTTGTATAGTTTTGGAATTTTACACATTGAAATGAGGCACAAGGAAAAATTTTTTTGGCTTGTTTATGAATAGAGAGAAATCTTTTGGCTCTAGTGTCCTACTGTTCTTCTTTAGAACTATTATTAGCATGAATTTTGCCCAAAATTTTGATAACATATAGGTCATTTAAGTCCTGTTTATTTTCCTGCTATATCATTGAGAAACTGTTGAGCATGGCTTTATTCAAACACAGGTCAGAACTGCCAATTCTCCTGATAGTTTAAAAATGTAATCAAGATGGCAATTAGAAAATATATTTAACTTAATGAAAATAAATATACTATATACCAAAATTTGAGGGATGCAAGTAAAGCAATTCTCTGAGTGAAATTTATAAGATTGAATGCCTTTGTTGCAAAAGAGGAGGTTTTCAAATAATGAGTTCTCACTTTAAAATACCAGATTAAAAATGGACAAAATTAAAAAGGAAACCATTAAGTAAACAGTGGAAAGTAAATAACAAAGTTCAGGATAGAAATCAATGAAATAGAAAACAGAAAAATAATAAGTAAATGAAGGAAACCAAAATCATGTCCTTCCAGATAAGAATATAAATTGTAAGCTTAAAACCAGACTAACCAGGAAAAATAAGAAAGATGACACATGTTAATATAAGACACATGTTAATATAAGAGGTAACACTGCAAATTCGACTGATATTGAAAAGTTCTTATGGAATGTCATTAGCAACTTTATGCCAACAAATTTGACAACTTATATAAAATGGAGAAATCGCTCAAAAATGACAAATCCAAAGCTTACTCAAGGAGAGATTAGCTGAATAATTTTCTCTATTATGTAAGGCAGATTTTTAGTTGAAAAGATAGGCCTAAATAACTTCACTGGTAATATCTATGTTATTTTAAATAAGAATTAATGTAATTTTATGTAAACTCCTTCAAAAAATTAAACAGAAATATTTCCCGTATTCTTCTATGAAGTCAGTCTTGCTCTTATATTAACTCAAGGCAAACTTTTTAACAATGCTGTAAAACAAATTTGAGGTGGGTAAGTAGATACATATACATACATACATACATACATAAACATTGATAAATACCTATACTCTGATAAACATACATTGCTAAACATTAATAAACATACATAAACCTTAATCTGTAACTTGAACTACATGCAAAAACTCAGTCAAGAGAGACTACAGGTTTAAATGCAAAACCTCAAAGACTGTAATTAACAGAATTCACTTTTTGCTTATGGAGGATAATATGAGGAAATATTTTTATTTTTGTGATACTCATAGGCAAATATTCCTTTGATACAATATTATAAACATGAGTCTTTATGGGAAAAGGGGGAAAAGTGGCAAAAACTAATAACATAAGCAATAAAAAAGAAAAAAATTTAGTATCACAAAAAGGTTAAATTGGATTTCATCAAAATTAAAAATGTCTGCTCTTCAAAAGATGATGTTAAAAGAATGAAATGACAAACCACAGCCTGGAAGAAAATAATTGTAAGTCACATGTCTAACAAAAGATATATATTTGTGATATTTATAAAATTCTCAAAGCTTAATAATAAAATCACTAAAAATGGGAAAATGAGTTAAAAATGCACTTTATCAAAGGCGCTATATGAATAATGAATAAGTACAAAATATGTGCACAATATTAGTCCTTAGAAAAATGCAAATTAAAACTACAGTGAGACACCACAACACACCTAATGGATTATTTAAATTAAAGACTGACCATATGGAGTGTTCAGAATTATGCGGAGTAACTGGAACCCTCACAGCTCGCAGAAATGTATATGGTATAAGTATTTTGGAAAATCATTTGAATATTCTTTTAAATGTTATACCTATACTTTCCATACTAGCCAACAATTCTACTCTTAAGTATTTACCCAAGGAAGCTATTCAGAAAAAGACAAATGCCATACAATTTCACTCATGTGGAATCTAATGAACAAATTGAACCAACAAGGAAAATAGAGACGGACTCATAGATGGAGAGCAAGATGACAGCTAGGAGTGGGTTAGGAGAGATTAGGCAGTGGAGGGGTGAGGAAAGAGGACACGTGGACAACCGTGGTGGTTGCTGGGGGGAAGAGAGGTATAAAGGGATTAAATGGTAATGGAAAAAATACAATACAAAATAAAATGTTAAAAAAATATTTACCCCGAAATTTAGGCATGTATTTATATATGTGTGGATAAAAATTCATAGCATCTGTATTTGCCAAAAAATGGATATAACAAGTGTCCACCAATAGGTAAATTGACAAGTAAATTCTGTTATGAATGGCCATAAATTAAATATTGCTCAAGAACAAGCAATATGCACTAAAAACATGTATTAGGATCAAGGTAATTTTGTTTGAAAACAGCCCAGATCCTCTTCCCTTAAAGTACATTCTGTATTATTGTATTTGTATAAAATTTTACAAATGCAAGGTTCTGACAGAAGCTGAAATCAGCAGTCATCTTGAGATGAGCAGATGAGGAAGGACAGATTTTACAAAAGTAATGAGAAAGACAAGGGTGGTGGATATGTTAGTAAACTTGATTGTGATAAAGATTTCTCAGAGGAGTATATGTGTATACATATGTTAAATCATTGTTCAAAAGAACTGAAAAAAATATACAATATATATGACCTCACTACTCTAAACAGAACACATTTGAATATAAAAGTTATATAGGATAAGTTAATGTCAGATATCCAAATGCATATATTCATAGACCTCTTGAAATAAATGTGTTTTGCTTTACAATGCATAGAAAACAGTGAGCTTGCTATACAGATGCTGTGGACTGAATTGTGCAGCATCCAAATTCATATGTTGAAGCCCTACCCCCAGTGGGACTTTACCAGAGAGGAACTGGCCTGGAGTCTGCCTCACGTAGGCCTGTAGTGTGTGGATTCTTGATCTCCTGTAGGAAAGATGTCACAACAGGAGTCCAGGTGATTTTGAGAGTATGTTTATTAAAGCTGGGACAATAAAACAAAGGAAGGATTTAGGGTAGAAGAAGTAACAGGAGAGCCTAGGCAGTGCTCTGCTTTGGCTCCCTAAAAAAGTTATAGGAAATGAGTAAGCCAAGGTGGGACCTCTAGCAGCTCATTGGAAAGTCAGAGAAATGGGGACGCTAGAGACAGGATCAGGGGGTAAACCCAGGTCGAGCAGATCCCCTGGTTGCAAGTCTCCTGGGGACCCTAAGAGTTTAGGATTAACCCACTGGCTGTAAATTGCTCAAACTATTTGGCTTTGTTTAACTTTCTTGTCTCAGTTGCCCAGGAATTTTTCTAGCTTATTATCCTGTCTCAGGGTTTATGTGGAGAAGGGATCTTTAGGAGGTATTAAGGTCAAATGAAATCATATCAGTGAGGCTTTAATCAGATACATTATAAGGAGAGGAAGAGATTTCTCTTTCTTTCCTGCCCTCCCTTCTTCCCTACCTCCCTACGTCCCTTGCTCTGTCCCTGCCCCTCCACCATGGGAAGATGCTGTAAAAAGGTGGCCTTTTTGCCTGACTGGAGGGAGCTCTCACCAGAACCTGATCATTCTGTTACCCTGATCTCAGACTTCTAGCCTTCAAATAGTGAGAAAATTCATTTTTGTTACCCAGTCTATGATACTTTGTTAGGACAGCCATGCTGACAAATACAATAAATATATCTAAATGTATAGTCCATGATCTCTGAAGACTGCAAATTAAGTTTTAAATTTTAGAGTAATTGCTAAATTTAAGTTAACCACCACAACAGAAAAGAATCCTTAAAATGTATTTAATGTGGGCACCTATTTTATATCACAGAGTAGAAAGTAATCAGTTGTATTTTATTAACATTTATTTATATGTGTGTGTTTCCATCTCTCACTATATAATACATATTACTTTTTATGTTTTTTTAAATGTTGCCTAGGGAAAAAAAAAGGATAGACAAAGAAAACAGAGCCAAACTCATTGTCCTGAATAACATTAAGCTCTGTGTGTGTGTGTGAGTGTGTGTGTGTGTAATATGCATAAACAAATATGACATAGTTTATTACAGAATCAGTAAAATAGCTTCATGCAGGTTAGCAGGAAAACCAGCTTGTCTGCTGACATTGCTGAAAGCACTTACACGTGAAGGAAAAGCTAAGCACTGCCTGGTGTCATACATACAATGATCTGTTGCTAGAACAAGGAGCCCCAGCTGCAAGCAATTGGGTACAGAGAAACAAAATCTTTTACTCATGACATTATGAAGATGCTTTATTTTACAAACCTTTTTCACTTTTGCCTCTAGGAAAGTATGTACTGAGATTTTCAAACAGTGCAAAATGAGGAAAACCATTCCTCACGGAGAAACATGTATATTTAAATAGGTTAAATAGGCTGGTTAAACACAAGGATGACTCTTACAATACTTAGTTGGCTCAAGATGAATTCAAGGCTCTAGGATCAAGAATCAACATACGAAGTGTTCTTTGTCTATTGACTGATGGAATTAAGACATATAGTTATGGGAGGTGAAAAAAGTAACTGAACAACTATAAGAAAACTATGAGATTTTGAAGTTACTAGCTTGAGACCTTAGTATGCCAGGGCATATATTGCCAGAGAAAGTTACCAAACTCCTTTAATTTTATGTTACATTTGTACCGTATTATAATGTGTATTGAGGTTTATCTCTTCAACTCACTTGAAGAGCAAGGCAATTTTGTGCTGGGTGTAATGCTACCTCCTGGGTTTTTCTTGTTGCTTTGGAGCCAGTCCTTTTCTTTAAAAAGCTCTTATTTCAAAGGTGGAGACAAAGACTGAAAACAAGTGCTCAGTACTCAATGTCTCAGGCTGTGATGTATTTGGTTGAATAAAAGATTGCCAATTATTTAACTTATGCAAATTAAAAGAGGCTCAAGGGAGGTAGTGCTATGTAAGAGAAACAAATATTGTGGTAAAAGTTTGAAATAATATTATCTGTAACAATAAGTTAATAAGAGAATGTTAAGAAAAACGATATTGCTATGTAAGTAGGCTCCTGATGTTTGATTTTTTTTCTTCAGAGTAAATAACATTTAATTTATAGTTTTATTTGTTGAATTACCTAATATCCCAAAGCATGCATGCCACATGGTCAATCCAGACATCTCATTTTGGATTTCTGATGTGCAGGTAATGTGTTATTTAACATTATACATACATAATCAAATATCTTTGATTAGTCCAATAGAAAAAAGCAAATTTAAGAAATTAGCATGTCATTTACTATGCCTGCTTTTCAGCTCTGTTTAGATATTTTTACGTATCTGTGTAACTACATAGCAATCTTTGAATTTCATAATTACTGATCCTGTCTTTGCATTGCATAATAGACCACTTATATTTTGTTATTGGTCTATTCCTTTTTTCCTTTACATAGACAAATTAGTTATTTGTATATACTTGTATAAATAAACTGGGAGATGAAAAACTATATATATACTTTGTAGAAATGAAATAATTACAGCAAGTCCTATATGCACGAGTTTTGAATCGAGTCAGATGTATTGAGTCACCGCACTGCCTGACACCTTTTTCTACTTGCACAGAGTAAGGCTTGTGACCAGTGATGTATAACGCATAAGGAAATGAGGCAGAATTGATGTGAATAGAAATTCAGAAAGGACAAATTTTGATTCAGCCTCCTAAAATTAAGCAGCCATGATGATCGGTTTCTAATATTACTAGAAAGGTTACGGAAATAGCCGAATGTTAAATTCACAAGACATAAATTTAATGAAGCTACAGTCCTGAAATTACCAGTGAGTACTTTGTTTCCTTAGGACACAAGAAATAAGCAATCTTTCATGGCCAGCATTTCAATTAATGACCTGGGAGGAAATCTGTTGTATGGAACAATTCAAGATGAACAAAGAGAGTATGTTTTAAAGTGAAATGAAGTGGCTGAAAGCCACTTGTGTCCAATTCAGTTTCTTAACTGCATATTTGATTCTTTGTGAGGTGGGATAAATTCGTAGATGGGTGATGGGGTTTCGACTCATGATAGAACTGAGAGCACTGAGACCAGCTTCTTTATCTAAGACGTGCGGATAACAAGTCTTATTTACAGGTTGGTAAGGTTAAAATGAGAAAATATATATGAGAAATCTGAAACATAGTAGAGTACTAAATTAAAAGCAGTTTCTTCCCTTTTTAGCTCAAGATTCCTTCCTACTAATTGCGAATACTTTATTCTTAAGAACTCCAGAACAATTCACTAACTTTTGCTGATTAAGTGACTATGTAATTACAGAAACTAAATCCACTCTAATTAGGAAAGAACAATGTTATAGAATTTCTGTCATCCAAAGTTATTTTGCAGTGACAATAACCAAAATGAAATTTACAGTTTATGCAATGAAATGTAAATGTAGTCTCTTTTAAAGTTTCTAAATAGGTAAAAAGATGAACATGAAAATTATGGTCCAGAGAGTGATTACTGTTGATATAAAAATGTGCATTTTCCAAAGTTGGGAAATGGACATGGTCTGTAGCGAGGAACAGAAAACAAGCTTCTATTAAGGTGAGAAGAAATTAGATAAATTCTAAAAGCTGACAGGACCGCCATAAACAAACAAACAAACAAACAAAAAAATGCCAGAGTAAAACACCCTCCCAAAATCATCTAATCATTCAAGAAGGTTAACAAAATAAAAAAGTTCCTAGATTTTCAATGGCATAGAAGCAGAAATTTAGTCCAATATAATTAAAAAAACAGTTGATTAAATATTTATCAACTGGCAAATACAGTACTGAGCATAAAATACTCAGAAGACATTTATAATCCCTGTCCTATAAAACCTAATATTTCAGTGGGGAAGAAAGGCAAGATGGCAGTTATTTCCAATTTTCATTTTACAAGTGTTCGAACTAATGCCCAGATTGTAAGCTTGATGAAGATAGAGATTTTTGGTATTTTAATCTTGTATTGGTTGTTTAGTTTTATTTCAACTGATTAATCTAGAGTATCTTAATTTATATTATTGGTACATATTAGATATTAAATGAATATTCATTGAATAATTCAGTAATTATAAAAATTAAACATCATTCTCATTAAAGGGAAATAATTTTTATTTTCCATGGAATTGCTCTCCAAATTTTAGACCATCTGCTCTGTTGGAAGAAATCATAGGTATATGGATTTTTGTATACTTGTATACATGTACTACAACTAATATATGAAGAACATTAGAGAATGTAAACACAATAGAGATAAAAATAATTGAGAATAGAAGGTTTTTTTTTCCATTTAGTTATCAATTTTGTTGCATTTCTTTTGGGGTAATGAAATCAGTTTGTTTTATTTTCTTTTGTTATAAAGGAACAAATATGGGAGTAAAAATGTTATGTGATGTTTATATGATTCTAAAGTTTGGGTGACACACATTTTTTTGATATAATCATAAGAGTGAGAACCAGTGGAATATGTGCTGTATAATTGCTAAAATTGAGTAAATGACCTGATATATTTCATTTGGGCAAAATCGGTCATGAAAAGAACATGAAATGGCAGTTATAATGGTGTTGATTGACTGCTAGGAAGAATTAATTCCCAGTTTGTGAGTAAAGGAAAGGCCTTCCTGGAGATAATAGAAAAAGTTTCCTGATGAAATATGTTACATTGTTTAACCTTTGAACATACTTAGTTTTCTTTTTCTACTGCAGATTTCTCAGGGCCCAATTAAATAACCAATACTGAATAGGATACAAGAAACAAAAAAGAAATGCATGTCAATATTAGTGGAAATTATTAGCAAACCTAAAATTATGCTTCATTAGATTCCAACTTTTATTGAAGTTTTCTGTAACAAAAAAAGTCATTATTTTATTTCATGATTCTTTCCAAGGTAATATGATTGGTAGAATATGGCCAACATAAACCAAGCAAATTGATACCACTAACTTAAATGCAGATAAAGGGCATAGTCAAGGATGGAGTTACTACACACCATTTAGCATCTTTGTGATAAAGGCTAGGAAATCCTGCCCTTTGAAGTCCCCAAAAGAAAACTCCTACTTATAATACCATTTAATGGCTTAAAGACCATGTCTAAAAAGCTCTCTTTACTATTTTTTGAGCATTGTTTGACCCTACTGGCCTCTGCCATTTGTTCTGGAGACCCTGTTTACCCCTAATTATATGTACTGATTTTTCGAATGCCTTTAAGAATGGCTTTAAGCCAGTTCTGAAAGTGGGCTGCTAGGTGAAGTGACCGTAGATTGGGAAACTGACACTGGTTTCTTCCTAACAGAGGACTCAGAATGTCCAGGGACAAGTTGCAGGAAACAGCAGCTCATTTTGAGTGTTCCCTGCTTGGAGGACTCCAACAGCAATTTCCCAGATCTACCATCACTTCAGCCTACAGTCAGGCCTGGCTAATATGTGCTCCAAAGGCATTATGATATGTAAATTTGGTCTTGGGCATCTGTGTCAATAGAATAGGTGGAATTTCCTCAATGGATCCAAAGAAACAAAAGATATCCACCTTTTGTATCCTATTCCTTCTCTGGAAATAGTTTTCTCTTTGTTGGCATTATCCCAAGCCACACACGGAAGTCCTAGCACAGTCAAGGTTACACCACCTTTACCCTACATAGTCTTGGGAGATATTTTATTACAATAACTTTGTAAAACTACAACTAGTGAGGTGTATAAGCTTACGTTAGGTGATATGTACATCTTTGAGCAACCACTGTGTGCAAGGTGATACAGTGCTCTGATTAGCAAGATACTATTTTCAACATTGAACGTGTAGAAGGTGAGTATACCCAAACCAGATGTGCTTTATTATTCAAGGAGGACTATTACCTTTTGAAAAATAATTTCCTGTTATCTAAAGTTAAAAACATGATGAGTAATTAAAGTTATAAGATGTCCTCTACAAAGTAAAATTTTAAAATATTTCTCTTCCAGGGAACTGCCATCTGAAAGGCACACACTTGCATTACAAAATCACCCTTCATGGGAGAGAAATCTTGATGGAGTCTGGTCTGTGTCCAGGTGCATCTTTTCTTATGGAAGAGTGTTTTCTTCTAAATGTGCTCTAACAGTATTTGTCGTATATCTACTAACTATCTTAAAACACACCTATTTTTCAAAAACATTGGTTATTCATTTTTATAGAATTAATATTTTTATTATTATATAATGTCTAATAATTCATATCCTTAAGAAATTGAAATGAGACTATCCCATTAGGTATAAAATGACATTCTTCTGAACTGGGAATTATAAAGTAATTCATGTTTTATGGCAGTATGTGCTTCTGAAATTCAGTAATCACAGCAGTTAAAGAAGGAAAAAAGTTTAAAATGATCACTGAGTCAAGCTTATGACCTCTTATCATGGGGAGGAGGTGGAGAGGGCAGAGAGAGACAGAGAGACAAAGAGAGACAGAGGGAGAGAGACAGAAAAAGAGAGACAGAGATCTTTATTGTAAGAAAACATCTATAAAAGTTATGCTGTGTTGAAACAAAAAATTACTATCAATTGCTGATAATTTCAAATATTGTTAATTAAAAAATATTTGCATTCTTATCAAGTTTTAAAAATATGTATCTTCTTTCAACTTACTTTATTTTAAAGTTGCAATTCAAATTAACCAGGAACCTTTGCTTAACATCAGAAATAGAAATTATGTAACGGAATTTGAAGCAGTTAGATATATATTTAATATGTAATTGTATATATATATATATATATATAGGTAATGTAGATGAACTTATACACATTTAAAGCATATGTAGAGAATTACAAGAGGGAATCTAATAACTAGGTAATGTCTTACATTGACTTAATTGAGGTTAAACTATTACATTGTATTTTTTAATGGTTTAGGAGCTGTGAGTTTTATTAGAACAAAGCAGAATTCACAACCCACAACAGAACAATTTGCTGAAGTTGTTTTAGAGTTGATTTACAAATCACTCATGAAATGAGCTGGATCCTCATTATATGTACCCTCCTTCTCCATCTTCAAGGAGCCTTTCAGCTCTTTGTCGCTTCTCTTTGTATGATAATTTTCTCTTTGATTTTTTTGTTCTAAGCATAAAGTTAATAATTTTAATTTTCTTTACCTTTATCTTCTATAATAAGCTATACTAAAACATCAGAAGCCTAGTATGTTGGGGACCACTTTGTAGTGACAGGAATTGTAGCCCCACACGAGCCAGGCCTTGAAAGGGTCCTGTAAGTCTTGACTAGAAAACTGGGAATGCTGGAGGCAGGCATGATCCGATGCTAACGCCGAGTGTTCCTGTGAGAAATCTAGCTTAAAGAGTGCATTGTATCCACTGAAGCTTTCTCTGACTTGCCCTGCTGTGATAAGAAAAAAACATGTTTAAGCTCCCAACAGAAGGAGTGAATTCCTACATTCAGGAGCAATACTTTAATGACCACCTCAGGTCAGCATGTCTAACAGACCCTGACATGAGGCAAATCTCTGTGTTCCTTCAATTGTTTTCTATGATCTCTGTTTTCTGTAAATATAGCCTTTGAGCATTGAGTAATAAGCTTTGCATGTATGCTGTATATCGCCCTCAATAAAAGCCACTTCAGAGAAGGGCGGGGGGCATTCTCTTCTAGAGAAAATCATCTCCCCCTTTTCTTGACAGCACTTGGTGTCTAACAGCTCAGCTCCTTATTTCATCTGCGGTGAATTGGAGGACTCCACTGGACAGGGTCTGCCACACCAGTAGATTAGGCTATCACTAGCAAAATTTTTTACTTCTGAAATGTTCAACCTTTTTTTTATTATTATTTAATTACAGTTGTCCCCATTTAGCCCCCACTACTCTCCTCTGCCCTACCCACCCTCGCCTCCCACATTTAATCCTCCCCCTCATTGTCTTTGTCCATGTGTCATTTATACATGTTCCTTGACTTGACACTTTACCTCTTTTCTCCTTTTCCCCTCCCCCTTCCCTCTGGTTACTGTCAGTTTGTTCTTTATTTCCATATGTCTGGTTATATTTTGCTTGCTTGTTTGTTTTTTTGATTAGGTTCCTCTTATAGGTGAGATCATATGGTATTTGTCTTTCACTGCCTGGCTTATTTCACTTAGCATAATGCTATCAAGTGAAGGGTAGGAATTCCTTCTTTCGTTCTGCTGCATAACGTTCCATTGTGCAAATGTACCATAGTTTTTTGATCTATTCATTTACTTTTTTTAAAAAAGCTTTTATTTATTTTTTAGACAGAGGAGAAAGGATGGGGAATGGGAGAGAAACATCTATGTGTGATTGCCTCTCGCTCACCCCCCACTGGGGTTCTGGCCTGCCCCCTAGGCATGTGCCCTGACTGGAAATCAAACCAGTGACCCTCTCGTTTGCAGGCCAGTGCTCAATCCACTGAGACAACCAGCTAGGGCCGATTCACTCATTTGCTGATGGGCACTCAGGCTGTTTCCAGAACTTGGCTATTATAAATTGTACTGTAATGGACAATGGGGTGCATAGGGTTTTTTGAATTGGTGTTTCAGGATTCTTGGAGTATAATCCCAGCAGTGGAATTGCTGGGTCAAAAGGAAGTTCCATTTTTAGGTTTTTGAAGAAATTCCAAACTTTTTTCTCCAATGGTTGTACCAGTCTGCATTCCCACCAACAGGATACTAGGGTTCCCTTTTCTCTACAACCTCACCAGCACTTGTTGTTTGTTGATTTGTTTATGATGGCCATTCAGACTGGTGCAAAGTGGTATCTCATTGTGGTTTTAATTTGCATTTCTCTGATGACAAGTAATACTGAGAATCCTTTCGTGTCCCTGGGCTCTGTGTATGTCCCTTGGAGAAGTGTCTGTTCAGGTCTTCTGCCCATTTTCTAATTAGATTGTTTGTCTTCCTGGAGTGGAGTCATGTGAGTTTTTTATATATTTTAAAGATCAAACCCTTGTCTGAGGTATCACTGGCAAATATATTTTCTTGTATGGTTGGTTTCCTTTTCATTTTGCTGATTTTTTTCTTTAGCTATGCAGACATTCCTTCTTATGATGAATTCTCACTTTCTTATTCTTTCCTTTATGTCTCTTGCTCTAGCATTATTCTAATCCCAAAACCAGACAAAGACATAACAAAGAAAGAAAAGTACAGGCCAATATCATTGATGACCATAAACCCTAAAATCCTTAACAAAATGTTGGCAAACCACATCCAGCAACACATTAAAAAGATCATACACTATGATCAAGTGGGACTCATTCCAGGGACACAAGGATGGTACAATATTCACAAACCAATAAATGTAATACATCACATAAACAAAGGAAAGACAAAAATCACATGATCATATCAATAGATAAAGGAAAAGCATTTGATAAGGTACAGCACCCATTTGTGATAAAAACACTTAGCAAAGTTGGAGTAGAGGAAACATGCCTCAACATAATAAAGACCACATAGGAAAAACCTACAGCCAAAGTCATACTCAATGGGCAAAAACTAAAAGCTGTCCCACTAAGATCAGGAGCAAGATGAGGGGGTCAGCTTTAACCACTTCTGTTCTTTTTTTTTTTTTTTAAGATTTTATTTATGTAATTTTAGAGAGAGGAGAAGGGAGGGAGAAAGAGGGAGAGAAACATCAATGTGTAGTTGCCTCTTGCATGCCCCCAACTGGGGACCTGACCCACAACCCAGGCATGTGCTCTGCCTGGGAATTGAACTGACAACCCTTTGTTTCTCAGGCTGGCACTCAATCCACTGAGCCACATGAGCCATAGGGCTTCTAGTCAACATAGCATTGGAAGTTTTATCCACAGTGATCAGACAAAAAAATTTTTTAAAAAAGCAATAAAAGGCATTAAATTGGAAAGCAGGAAGTAAAACTGTCATTGTTTGCTGATGACATGATAGTGTACATAGAAAATTTTTATAGACTCCACCAAAAAGCTGCTTGACCTATTAAGTAAATTTGGCAAAGCACTGCGATACAAAGTCAATATTCAGAATTCGAAGGCATTTTTGTACACACAAAATTTTATATTTGATGTAAGTCTCAAAGTATTGGTTAAAGTATGCTGATCACTTGGATGGGACAATGTTATTTTGGAAAGTATATTATCAGAGAATTTTTTCTCTTTTCATATTAACCCTCTTTGTACATGATCACAATAGTGACCTCAACACCAACTTATTAAAACTCACTTGATTGAAGTTTATCATATCTGAAACTCTAGCAATTTGTGGTATAAGACAGGAAATTCACACAAACTGTATTATAAAATGAAAATATAAGTTGTAAAAAATAGTTTGTTTATTTGAAATCAATTTATTAATGTTTTACAAAAATCCTGACAAGTTTATTCATGTAGTTTATAATATAGAACTTCGTAGAAACATACATTAAAGGGGACTTTACCAATTTGGTAGGGCTGCCCTAATAAAGTGCTATAAACTGAGTGGCTTAAAATAACAGAAGAAACCTATTGTGTCTCAATTCTGCTACCTAGAAATTCAAAATCAAGTGTCAGTGGACCATATTACTTCTTTGTCTCCTAACTACAGGTGGTAGCTGACAATCCTTGGTGTACTTTGGCCTGCAACTGTTTCAGTTCAATCTCTTCCTCTGTTGTGTCATGGACATCTTTATATCATGTTTCCTCTTGTGCATGTTTGTGTCTATGTTCCAATTTCCCCCTTTTATAGGAACACGAGTCATACTGGATTAGACTCTACCCTAATGACCTCATTTTAACTATTACCTTTGTGCAAACCTAAGATATTGTATTTTAGGACTTTAACATTTTAGGGTACATGATTCAATCCATAACAGGAGAATGACAGGAACACGTAGTGTACGGAAATAGTTATAATCTGGTAACATATAATAGCAGAGCCTGAAAACTTCAATCCAAGCTTTTCACTCAAAAAAAAAAAAGAAGAGAAAAACCCTCAGCTTAAATGAAGAAATATCTTCTAAATTTCAATGAGACATAATAGAAAAACTGATATCAAAACAATTAACATCTGATGTTTATGGTGATTCTAAGCTATAAATTAATTATGGTGATTCATACTATATTTAGAGAGGCAGTAAAATTCATATGTATATATATTTGAAAAAATATATATGGAAAAATACATATATTTGGAAATATATATATAGATAGATATTTGGAAAATTATTTTTTATGTGTAGAGCCCCTTATTTTTAGATTATTGGAGAAGTGGTTTAATAAAAATAATATTACCTCCCATTGGTGCTATATAAAATTATTTTTTGTTTTCTCATCACATGTTGAAATTTATACTATAACTTTAAAGAAATAAAAACTTAACACATAATGAAATAAATGTGAAATACAGAAATATATGAAGGAAATAATTAGAATGCATTCAAATCATTTGAAAAGTTTTTCAAAGTAACATTGTAACAAACAAGCCCTAAACAAAATATAGTATAGTGTTCTGTTGAGTCTTAAAATATACATGCTCATGAGAAGGAAATAATACAACCAATTTAAATAATTAGTCATTGAAGGTAAGGAAGAAGTTAAAAAATATTTGAATGATTACATCTAGAAACATTTTTTTCAATCCTCGGCACAATCAAAAATGCTATTTCCATTTACTCCTGACCACCTTATCACACCTGAGATTTTTCTAGGTAAAGTGCTTATAGAAAGAGCAAAATCTATTATTTCATATGGTGTTAGTAAAGGTGTAAGAATACACCCTATTTTGTTTAACTTAGCACCTTTGCAGAATGGTCTCATTGGACTTAAGCATATTGGATCATTTCAGAGGAATAATTTCTGTTCACATCCCATATTTGTTCTCAGCACCATCTGAGACAGGACCCTTAGCAGATGATTCAACATTATTATTGAATGCTTCCTGCTTTTGAGCCTTTCCAGAGTACCCTGTACCATAATACTTGTTACATGCATTAAGCCTGACCATAATATTACTATGTAATATACTTATACTATGTGATTAAGTACAGGTGCATGTCTTAATATTTTACTCCAAGAATTTAAACACTGCTTGACACATAGTATGGGCTAAATAAATAAGTGTGTCCATGCATTTTTATTCTAATATTATATTTTCTGTTTCTAACACGTTTTTGGAATAGGAGTGAATTACTTGAAGACAGTATAGATTCTTCCAAAGTCTTTCAAATAAATTAAATTGTAGTCATAATTCTATTTCATTCTCATTTCATAATTCTCATTTCATCTATATCCAGGTACTAATTTTTTTTAATCTACAAATTCATGTGATTTTATTTTATTTTATTTTTTAATTTAATTTAAATCTTCACCCAAGAACATCTTTTCATTCCTTTCAGAGAAAGATGAAGGAAGAGAGGGTGAGGAAGGGGAGAGAGAGAAAGAGAATCATTGGTCAGTTTCCTTTTTCTTGTATGGGCCCTGACAAGGGGTCAAACCCACAATCTGCCCCGTGCCCTGATGAGCAATCAAACCTATGACCCTTTGGTCTATGGGATGACACGCCAACCGACTGACACATGCTGGCCAGGGAAAATGATTTTATTTGTAAATACATTATTAGCTACATAAAAAATTTATTTTCCTAATAACTAAACATAAAAAAATTAAAAAACTGAACTTTCAACCGACTTTCCTGTGTTCTTTAACTTTGTACTCTAAAAGGTTTATTCAAAATAATGATTATATTTCATCATAGTGTTTATTTGGAATAGTATGAATTGCATTTTTCAGCAAAAGTGTATATCTCAGCATAATGCAAATGGAATTAAATGATATTTCACACAGAGTAAAGTGGATTAAAAGGATTATAATCAAAGAAAAGGTTAAAAAACCCAAATACTTTAAATCCTAGTATTTGTTTTCTAAATCTCAAATTGTGTCATGTGACTTACATACAACATTGGCAGGAAACTCTCATATCCCACGCAGCAATTTTTTCACTGATATGTCTCTTAAAGCAAGGGACATAAAGGAAAGAATAAACAAGTGGGACCTCATCAACATAAGAAGCTTCTGCACGGCTAAAGAAAACATCAGCAAAATGAAAAGGGAGCCAACCCTATGGGAAAATATATTTGCTAATGATACATCAGATAGAGGTTTGATCTCCAAGATACATAAAGACCTCGACTCCACTCCAAGAAGACAAATGATCCAATCAAAAACTGGGCAAAGGACTTGGGCAGATGCTTTTTCAAGGAGGAGATACAGAGGGCCCAGAGGCATTTGAAAGGATGCTCAGCATCACTAGCCATCAGAGAAATGCAGATCAAAAGCACCATGAGGTATCACCTCCCACCGATCAGAATGGCCATCATAAACAGATCCACAAACAACAGGTGCTGGCGAGGCTGTGGAGAAAAGGGAACCCTAGTCCACTGTTGGTGGGAATGCACACTGGTGCAGCCTTTGTGGAAAGCAGTGTGGAATTTCCTTAAAAAGCTGAAAATGGAACTGCCTTTTGATCCAGTTATTCCCCTGCTGGGACTATACCCTAATCCCAAAACGCCAATACAAAAGAACCTATGCACCCCAATGTTCATAGCACAATTTACAATAGCCAAGTGTTGGAAGCAACCTAAATGCCCATCAGTAGATGATTGGATCCAAAAACTATCGTACATTTACACAATGGAATACTACGTAGCAGAAAGAAAAAAAGAACTACTAAACTTCGCGACAGCATGGATGGAACTCGAGAACATTATGCTAAGTGAAATAAACCAGGGGGCGAAAGACAAATACCGTATGATCTCACCTATAAGTGGAACCTAACCAACAATCCAAAGATGCAAGGGAAATAAGACCAGCAACACGGAAAGGAAAAGAAACCAACAGAGAGAAGAGGGAAGGAAAGGGGGGGCGCGGAAAAGGAAGGGAAGCGGAAAGTCAAGGAACATATAGCAAGGACTCATGGACAAAACCAAAGGGGAAGAGCTGAGGGAGAGAAGGAGGGAGGGGGCAAGGGACAGTGGTGGGGGGTAGGCAGAGACAAATGTATTTGAAAAAATAAATTAACATTAAAAAAAGTTAATGTAATAAATTCTAAAATAATAATTCCTATTTCTGTGGAGTGAACAGCTCAGTAGATGCCACTTAACATTTCATATTTTTCTTACAAAATCATATGAATTTTGTATACATTGGCAGTAATGTTTGTGATAGTTACACTCAACACTTTCAGTAATATGGGTGCAATGTAATAATATTATTATACCCAATAATCCTAACCTCTAAATCTCTAAAAGGTTATATCTTTTGATGACACTCTTCTCTATGTCTTAATTTGGTCATTAAAATTGTGAGCATCGGTGATAGGCACTCTGTCTTTTTTGAGCAGAGAATCTTTCAGAGTTAACTCAGTGCTTGTTGTGTTCTTTTTTCTCTATGCCCAGATACAGTTTGCTGTAGCACTGTAAATTCTAGAGAGATGTTATGAGTTCTCCAATTAAGATCTTTCCTTTATCCTAGCTATGTCAACTCCAGCTCACTACTTAACCTTTTGGAATACACACACACACACACACACACACACACACACACACACAGTTTATAAATATATATTTAATTTGATGACATGAGTGGTAATGTATTTTCATGTCATTTTGATGAATAATTATGTAAATATAAAGAAACCATCTAAATATCTGATCTGGAAATTAGTGTATAGCCATAAATGATGGAAATCTCCATTCTTTTTTTTAAAGTATATTTTATTCCTTATGTTATTAAAGTTGTCTCATTTTTTCTCCCCTTTTTCTTTTTTTAAAGTTTATTTTATTGAATATGCTATGACTGTTGTCTCATTTTTTTCTCCCCTCTTTCCCCCTTAACTCTGAACTCCCCTCCCATCAGCATTCCCCTCCCTTAGTTCATATTCATGGGTCTTACATATAAGTTCTTTAACTTCTTCATTTCCTATAGTATTCTTAAATTCCCCTTGTCTATTTTGTGCCTACCAATTGTGCTTCTTATGTACCTTTTTCCCTATTCTCCTCGCCTGCCTCCCTGCTGATAACCCTGCCTGTGAGCTCCATTTCTGCGATTCTGTTCTTGTTCTAGTTAGTTGTTTTTTATGTTCAGTTGTTGATAGTTATTGTTGTCATTTTACTGTTCATAGTTTTCATCTTCTTTCTCTTAGATAAGTCCTTTTAACATTTCATATAATAAGGGCTTGGTGATGATAAACTTCCTTAATTTTACCTTATCTGGGAAGCACTTTATCTGCCCTTCCATTCTAAATGATAGCTTTGCTGGATAGAGTAATTTTGGATGTAGGTCCTTGCCTTTTATGACTTGGGATATTGCTTTCCAGCCCCTTCTTGTCTGCAAGGTTTCTTTTGAAAAATCAACTTATCAAAGACTACAAAGGGAACCTCTTTGTAGGTAACTCTCTCCTTTTCTCTTGCTGCTTTTAAGATTCTCTCTTTATCTTTAATGTTGGGTAATTTAATAATGATGTGTCTTGGTGTGTTATTCCTTGGTTCCAATTTCTTTGAAATTTAGCCAAAAGAAAGTTACTCCAGGTTTTTCTTTAGTATAACCATATACATTTGTAACATTGAAAAAACAATGGAAATTAATGTAAATAACCCCCACATATATATTCAACAAGTATCAATATTTATTACTGATAAAACAAATTGAAATTATGATAAGTAATTATTAAGTATTGTTATATTCCTCTGCTTCATCTTTATTGAAAAATAAATGACAAAATCAAATCATTTAATTCCCAGGGACATTAATATGTATTTCCAAAATTAAGGAGCATTTCAAAAAGAATGATTTTTAAAATTCACTTAACACTCCATGCATTTAAAATTTTTACTAATTGTTTACAAAATACTTGTACATTTGGTTTGTTAAGGTTAGGTTTTAGTAAGGTCTTCAAACTCTCATTTTTATATTCCTTAAGTCTATATTTTATGAAACTTTTTATGTATAAAGAAAAGTAGAAACAAATAGTTCAGTGAAAATCTATTTACTTGGGATTTAATCAAATCTATATATCTATCTATCTACTCATCTTAACCCCTAATCTATCATGAAACAAAGTGTTGTGGTCCTAAAACAACCCCTAAAAATGTACTACACATCCCAATGAATTGATAATATCCAATATATTTTATATCACAAACACCTAAAATTAATAAATATTCCCAATATCTAACAATAATAAAAATAAATATTAAAAATTATATAAATATTCCCAATATCTATGTATCCATACAATTCCTTTTAATATTTCAAAGGTGTTTTTACTTAGCTGGCATGGTAGAGAGGTGTATGCTGGACAGTGAGTGATATAAAAGAAGAAAGCCCACATAAGTGTCTGCCTTCTACGCTGGTTATCACAGCACCTATATTCATGTATTATGACCAAATGTGAGACAAAATCCTTAAAAATAGCTTGAAAAAAAGATATGTAACAAATGCACATCATCCAGGGTATTAGGCTACAATGAGAAAATAAAAGACATCCATCATTGGTGAAAACAACAGTAAAAATATTGAAAGTAGATATTGACCTCTTCAGGGAGAATGGATAGAAGTAATTAGAGAGGCAGTTGTTTATTGGAGGGTGAGATCATATGGATAGAGTTTAGTGACATGTATGGAAGTGGCCTTAGGAGGTTTCTGACTTTATTATTTGAGAATCTAAAATGGAATCCCGAAAGTTATTATAAAATGACTAGGCAAAAATAATTCCAGTAACAAGAAGCCTTGTTAGAGACTAAGCAGGCTAGTGCTCATTAATTGTCCCTCATAGACCTCCTTATTGCAGAATAGAGGATGACTCATTGAAAACTTGGAGAATGAAGGTGAGATACAAAGACAGTTTCTTAAATTCTGTATTTCGTGGTTTAATTTGTAAATAAGGTAAAATAAGAAATTGGCAGATCAGAAAAATTAATAAAATTTGAAAAGACAGACATGGGAAAAGAGTGGGCTTCTAAAGATAATTTTAAAATAAAATTAATCCATTATGTTCATGTTTAGGAAGAGTGTCCTTTTCTCCATGACAGATAAGTAGAGCAATACAATTTCTTAAACATTGTTGGAAGTGGCAGTCCGTGGTGATGGCTGCTGATGTATTGCACTAATATTTTTTGGAGTGACAGCACTCTTGATGATGAATTATACTAATATTGTAGTTTATCACATGAGCAGTACTCTGATGATGCATTGCAGCAATATATCAAAGTGGTTGTGTTTATTTTCTCACTAATCTAAGTCAAGTAAAAAATTCTGTTAAAGGCTAAATCTTTGAGTCCAGTATGGCTTTCAATCTGTTTGTTCTGAAAAAAAAAAAGGCTTCGAAAAAGAATATGACACTTTTAGTCACATTAAAAAATGGAGAGGACTACAAAAAAAATCATTATTTTGCTTTAGTTTTTACCATTTGCATCTCAAAACCTTGTTTTAAAAATTATATATGTAGTAAAGTTTTTCTTTGTATCAGGAGAATAAATTTTATATCCACTGTATCTACAATAACTTTCATGTTCTTATAGAAAACATTGAATAATTTTAAAGATAGAGACAGTGCCTTTCTTTGTAATTCAGGGACTATGATGAATGAAAGGAGGTCACGTACTTTTTATTAATTATCTTAATTAAAGAAAACTAAAAACTACTATTGTGCCATGAGGAGCTAATTAGCTCCCGAAAGTATTTAATTTTTGTCCAGTAACCAGAAAACTTTGATATAGATGTTTATGTGATTAAGAGAACTAGAAAGAGTGATTTAATTCTTTTTTAATATTTTAACTTTATTTTTATCGTTGACATTATTACATATGTCCCCACCCCCACCTTTGCCCACCTCCACCCAGCCCCTGCTCCTCCTTCCTTCTGGCCATCACCACACTGTTGCCTGTGTCTATGGGTTATGCATATATGTTCTTTGGCTAATCCCTTTAACTTCCTTCATCCAGTCTTATCCCCACCCTGCCTCTTACAGCTGTCAGCCTGTTCTATGTATCCATGATTCTGTTCCTATGTTGTTTGTCAATTTTGTTCATTAGAGTGTATGTATAAGTGAGATTATATCATATCATATTTGTCTTTCAGTTACTGGCTTATTTCACTTAGCATAATAATCTCCAGTTCCATTCATGCTGTTGAAAAAGGTAAGAGTCCCTTTTTTTTCTTTCTTTTCTTTTTTTTACAGCTGTGTAGTATTCCATTGTGTAAATGAACCACGGAATTTTATCCACTCATCTACTAATGGGGACTTGGGCTGTTTCAAGATATTGGCTATTATAAGCAACACTTCTGTAAACATAGGGGAGAACAATTGGTGCTTTGGATTTCTTCAGATATATTCCCAGAGGTAGAATTGCTGGGTCAAAGGGCAGTTTTATTTTAAATTTTCTAAGGAAACTCCATAATGTTTTCCACAGAGGCTGCACCAGTCTGCAATCCCACCAACAACGCACTATTGTTCCCTTTTCTCTACATCTCGGCCACCACTTATTTATTGATTTATTGATGGTAGCCATTTTGGCAGGTGTGAGATGATATCTCATTGTGGTTTTAATTTGCATTTCTCTGATGATTAGTGATGTTGAGCTTTTTTTTTTTCATATGTCTCTTGGCCATCTGAATGTCTTCCTTGGAGAAATATCTATTCCCGTCCTTTGTCCATTTTTAAATTGGGTTGTTTGTCTTCCTGGCATTGAATTACATAAGCTCTTTATATATTTTTGGAAATTAGCCACTTATCAGATATATCACTGGCAAATATATTCTCCCATACAGTGGGTTCCCTTTTCATTTTGTTGATGGTTTCTTTAGTTGTGCAGAAGCTTTTTAGTTTGATGTAGCCCCATTTGTTTAATTTTTTTCCTTTGTTTCCCTTGTTGTAGGAGCTGTATGGGCAAAGATATTGCTATGTGAGATGTCTGGAATTTACTGCTTATGTTTTCTTCTAAGATTTTTAAGGTTTCGTAACTTATATTTAAGTCTTTTATTTATTTTGAGTTTATTTTTTGTATGGTGTATGTTGGTGGTCTAGTCTTACTTTTTGCAAGTACCTGTCCAATTTTCCCAACAGAATTTATTGAAGATAATGTCTTTACTTCTTGATACTGAAAAAAATTCAATTTTATTGGTGGAGTAGGCCTTGGAGATAAGGCAGATGAGGGAATATGTAGGAGAGAGACCGTCAGAGCAGGGAAGAGTAATGGGGAAAAAGGGGCACAACTGTAATTGAACAACAATAAAAAATTTTAAAAAAGAAAATTAGAATTCGAAACCTCAATTAGCAAGAAGGTTAGATTCATCAATAGAAGCACTTAAGGCAGTTTTTCTCTAAAGTTTAAGGTTGATTTTCAGGGGTAATTCCAACTGTAAAGTGTGTATTTATAAATAAAAATAACCAAAATGGCTTTTTACTGATAAATAGTCAGTGTATACAGTGTGCATGTGGGTGGGCAGGAGGATGTAATCTTAGTGTGCATAAGGTAAAGACAATCTTTAGAACACTCTTAACTAAAAACAACCTCATTAACCACATTCACCTTAGAAACAAAAATATTTTGTTGGTTATGCTGCATATTGTATATGATACCAGAAAGAGAAAAATCATCAGGACACAAATCATATAGGATAATATGTAAATGAAATGACTTAAATGTGTAGAAAAAGAAGCTAAGACTTAAAATAAAGGGCAATGATTGTTTAATTTTAAGGTAAATTTTATTTCTAGAAACTTTTAAAAATTAATGAGCATCTCAAAATTCACATTTAATACTTTTATATTTCATGGAAATAGAACATTTCAGACTGAAAAGTGGTGCTATAATCTTGATGCCCTTGTTAATATATCTAAGTTGTGGCTCTATATATTAAAAAAAGACACAAAAAGAACAAAAAAAACACAACATCTCAATAACAACAAATACATATGAACCAGAAAGTGTAAGTATAATGGCCAGTTCAATTATATCTGTTTTCTTTACTTGATTTAGCAAATAACAAATTCAAACATTAATCTAAATGTGTGGCACATAAAGAATTTAATATTTTGTATTTTTTTGCCTTTAAAATGACAGCCCCATAAAGTAAAATGTTCAATCATATACTACAATCAGTGAGTAGGTGTGAACACATTGTTGTATATTTGTTAAGAGAATTGACAAAGGAAAACTAACAAAGTAAAAACCATGAATATTATAATTAACATAGTTATAATATACTTGGGCAACCAAAAATAATAGTAATTAAAAAAAAGAAACTGCTGTGTAAGGTTCTGTAAAGTCCACAATGCAATAGTGTTTGAGGTTTTATTTTATCTTTATATTAACTCTGCAAGTTTAGTAGCACATGACTTAATGTTTGGGCTTTGAATTCCAACAAATGTGGGTTTGAATATCAGCTTTTTAATTTATCAGATATTTAGCCTTGTGCTAGTTAGTGTGTAAATCTCTTCATATCTCTAATCCTCATTTTTTCTTATTTGAAAAATAGACAGTAGGAAGAATATATAGTTAATAAAGATTATGTGTTAATCAAGAAGATAACATGCTTTTCAAAGGTTTACTGCAGTATTTTGGGCATTGTAAGTGCTCAATATATACCATTATTTTCTGTTTATTCTGCATTTTAACATTACAAAAGTTAAGGATTAACTGTCAAGGGTACCCAGAAAAGGTAAGTGATGCAAATTAGGTTTCTTGACTGTCATGTGGCTTTTTTTGATAAACAATTCTGCCTCGATAAACTTGCATCAGTCAGTCTTGGGAATGGTAACAATAGCTTAGTTAGTTTGTTTGTTTATTTGTTTTTTTCAAAACAAGTGAAAATCTCTATGATCTCACTTAGCTATTTTAATTTAGGGAAAGCTTCTTAGATGAGAGAAGTTTTTCATATTTTCTAAGTGCAGTGGTAGGCTACTTCACTGAATTAGTAATTAAAGTTTTCCTTTTCTTTTTTGTATATAAAACCTAACTCCATTGGTGGGGATAAAAAAAGAAACATTTACAATGGTTTATTCTCCAAAGTGGAAAAGAGCCCAAGGTCTGGAGTTGGAGAGGTGACTGGACTGGGATGAAGAGGAGTAGAGCATTTCTATAAAAAGAGAGACATCTAGTTTCTCTAGGGGTTCACACACAGCACACTAGAAACGGATTTTCTCCAAAAGATTCCTGAAGACAGGAGACAGCAGTGGAGAATAAACACTAAGAATTATGGGTCGCCAGTGGCTTTAAAAAATTGAATTGCTGTTTACATTCAATACTAATTGGTACCAGTATCAGGTGTATAGCTTAGTGGTCAATCACATACCATACAATTGGATGCCATTTTAAGAGATAAACAAGCAAAAGGACAAGCAAGACTAGGCTTTCAGGGGTCTACCGTCCTATGTTCATGTGAGCATGAACAATGACCAGTGTGACCTACGCCACACAGGTCCTGTCCCCAATTCCAAAAATATAAAGGTATGTGTGTGTGTAAAATCACACACACACAGCTGCACAGGAGGAGCATAGGGAGCCTAAATAAACAATTTCCCGTGTGGTAGGGTTTTTAAAAAATTACATTTGAATTAAAATAAAGTTTTTCATATTAACAAGACAGGCTGAGTTCTTTGATGGTAGCTCAAAATCAATTGCCAGTTTAGGTGATGTCAAATTCCTACAAGTTGTGGCATAAATTTGCACAAGTTCTTTAACCTTCCTGTGCCTCAGTATCTTCATCCATATGACAATATTAACAATACCTGTAAGAGAGATTCTTTGGGAGATAAGTTAAATAATATAAAAATATACAGTTAATGTGGTTCCAGTTTAATAAATACTTGTATGCCTACATGGGTGACAAAATAATTTCTATTTCTTATAATAGTAAAGTTGCTATGTAATATCAAATAATAATATATTATTACATGTAATAGCTGCAAATGTGAACCAGGACTGAACACTGGATAATTCTCAGAATTATTTATGATAATTTGAAATAATTGAGTTTCTAGTCACTGTGTACAACTATAGTAATATAACTTAATACTGCTTCTATAACTTAATAAAATGAAACTACAAACCAGACTGGAAGAGTTGCACAGTTTTATTAGTAAATATAAGTAATTGTCTATTCTCCTTAAGGTGTAGATTCAGTAAAAACAAAGATAATAATTTAATTTAGAAAAATGTAAACTTATGTTTAGTTTGAAAACTTTTATTCCCTAAGAAGAGGTATAGAATCACTACTGATAATTATCCAGACATAGACTGCCAAAATATTTTGGTAATGTATGTAATCTCAGACTATGAAAGATTTTGACCAATTTTCATTCTCTGGTAGATTTGAAAATATAATTTATTTCTAAAGAATAAGCTCATATATATGTGGGCAATTTATTAACCTCAAAATTAATTTTCCCTGAGCAATTCCCCAAAAGTTGTCAAAAAATTAAAAATAAAATAATGAAGCACTGGCTGGTGTGGCTCAGTGGATTGACCCCTGCCTGTGAATAGAAAGGTCACCGTTTCAGTTCCTAGTCAGGGTACATGCCTGAGTTGCAGGCCAGGTCCCCAGTTGGGGGCCAGGCAACTGATTGATGTATCTCTCACACAGTGATGTTTCTCTCACTCCCTTTTTCTCATCCTTCCCCTCTCTCTAAAAGTAAATAGATAAAATCTTTAAAGAGGAAAAATAAATAATAATCATACTTACTAAAAACTTTGATTAGGTTAGTTACACTGCTTACTCTTATGTTTTTAAAAATGCCAGCCTTTCCGTCTTACAGACAAATAGTATAGGAAAGTCCTTTTGATGTCTATATTCCAACTATACAAATTTTAAAATATTTTAGGAGTGAATATTTATTACAAAATCTAATACTTAAGTTTAAATACTTGATGCAAATTAAATTACATTTATAAAATTATAAGGTCATTTATTTTCCCTATTGGAATATAGTGTTTTTATAGTTTTTTTTTCTCTTTCAGAGGATTAATTCTTTTTAAATTACATTAGAAAGGGCATAAGTTAGACATAAGCATAGGCTAAGTTTTATTGTCCTACATTACAAAAAATCACACAACAGTTGGTTTTGAAGGCATTTTGCAGTCACTAATCCAAGCTCTCCATTTCACAGTGGAGGAAACAGAGCCTCCCAAAAGCGACTTGCAGAAAGTCAGTCTATCCATATGCACAGATAGAATTGGAAATCAGGCCTGTTTTTTTCCAAGTTGTGAAAAAATATATTCATTTTATAATATGTAAATTTCTGAAATGATTTATAAAGTTGTAATCAAACACCCTGGAATGGGAGTGTTTGTGGCAGAAGGATTTTTGGGTAGGATGGGCCATTTTTCTTTAATATGAATGGGTTTAGTTGTGCCTAATGAAGCTGCTGCCTAAATGTGTGTTTTCTCACTGCTAGTCTGCTTTTTCAGCCATGGTCTAGAGACAATGGAATGTCAGCATAACTATTTTGAAATTTATTAGCTTCTCATGTAATGAGTTGCTCAAATAAGCCTTATAAACAGTTCTAAACAGAAACAAATGAATAAAGAACTCTCTGTGTTTTAAAGTGAACATTAAGCAATGATGGTACTTTATTTCTTAAATAAATATGGATTCTTTTTATTTCAAACAATTAAACTATATGAAGTTATATGTAGGGCAGAAGGAAATGATAAATGTAACCATCAATAAAATGCTATTTGTGCAATAGGTCTGTGTGGCAGTGAGCACACCTGGATCTTGCATTGTTAGGATTAAACATTACATTTATTTTTTTTTTTTTTTTTTTTATCTTACCTTTCTTTTTTTTTTTTTTTTTTTTTTTATTAATTTATTTACTTTTTAAATACATTTGTCTCTGCCTTCCCCCCCCCCCTTTCCCTTGCCCCCTCCCACCTTCCCTCCCTCAGCTCTTCCCCTTTGGTTTTGTCCATGAGTCCTTGCTATATGTTCCTTGACTTTCCCCTTCCCTTCCCTTTCCCTGCCCCCCCCTTCCCTCTTGTCTCTGTTGATTTCTTTTCCTTTCAGTGTTGCTGGCCATATTTGCCTTGCTTCTTTGCATTGTTGGTTAGGTTCCGCTTATAGGTGAGATCATATGGTATTTGTCTTTCGCCCCCTGGCTTATTTCGCTTAGCATGATGCTCTCCAGTTCCATCCATACTGTTGCGAAGTTTAGTACTTCTTTTTTTCTTTCTGCTACGTAGTATTCCATTGTGTATATGTACCATAATTTTTTGATCCAATCATCTACTGATGGGCATTTAGGTTGCTTCCAACACTTGGCTATTGTAAATTGTGCTGCTATGAACATTGGGGTGCATAGGTTCTTTTGTATTGGCGTTTTGGTGTTCTCAGGGTATAGTCCCAGCAGCGGAATTTAAATGAAAGAAAGAAACACAGCTCAAATGTTACATATAACACCAACATTGCAATTTTGTTGTTCTCTGAGAAATCAGATGTGACCTAAATTTCAAGTGATGGTCTGCATCAGTGCACATTTTGAGACAATACACTGTACTTCTCAGAGTTTGAGTGAAGCATGAATGAGATTAGACAAAGAGAAAAGGCCTCATCACTCTTTCCTCAGGAGCTTGCTTCATTTTAGTTTTGTGTTTTCCACGCTTTTCATTCTATTGTCTTCTGTATCATCCTCCAAACTGTATTACTGTCAAGATTCTAGGTTATTTTTTATTTAGCTTATATATTTCCAATTCTTTATAGCCTACAGATGTCATAATTTTCTTTAATAGCCTAATAACCTAATCTAAGCTTCCTTCTAAGGTGTCTTGGTGAATTATACAGATTTATCAAGTTCTTTTCTCCCAAGGATTTCAGAACATCTTTGGAGGGTGCTTAAACATTCCCTCAAGATATCGCACTGCCCTGACCGGTGTGCTCAGTTGATTGGGCATCATTCTTCAAAGTGAAGTGTTGCCAGTTTGATTCCTGGTCAGGGCACATGCTGGGGCTGCTGGTTTGTTCCTGGTCAATGCAAGGGCACATATGAGAAGCAACCAATTGATGTTCTTTTTCATGTCGATGTTTCTCTCTTTCTCTTTCTCCCTCCTTTCCCCTCTATCTAATAATAAATAAATAAAATCTGAAACGAAAAGATTTGTTTGCTTAAGACTACTCGCTTCTACTCTAGTTAAAAAGAGTGCTGATAATTGGCATGTGATTTAGCTCAACTTAATAGAAGAACTTTAGCAAGCACTAATACTTACACTTGTCTGGAGTGTCGCTCTGCAACTGCTTAAAGATTTGGACACTCAGATTTGCCCATACCTCCTTTTGTCATCATAGACAGAAGTAGGAGTGCATCACAGAATTTGCCTAAAATTCTATTCTTGACTGCTTTCCACACTTTGATCTCCAGACTCCAAACTTCTTGTTAGAGAAAACCTCGGAATTTGATTTACTGTAATGTCAATGATATGGCTACGTTTTTGCAGGCTCAGAGATCAGTTCAAATTGTACTGTAGTGCCATTCATATAACTATAGCATGAAAGTAGGCCAATTATAGCATATTGAATTCTTAAATGATACCAAAAATGAAGTGGTCAAAACATCATTCAGGGTTATTGTGAAACCCACTGAGTAGAAATGCTGCTGCATATTATTGAACTTCCACAGAAGAAAGTATTGTGGTATACACAGAAAGACACAATGATTGCAGGGAATTAGAGTGCAGACAATGAAACATGCCTGGTGATAATAAATTTGTTCTCAAGTAGCTTTAAGTGGTCTTTCTTCCTTTAGTCCCATTAATCGCTGATTTTCTGGTCAGGTGCACTATTGATCCACTTGCACTGAAGCCATTTCTTCCTCATTAGCTTTCCAAAGTTTTATTTGCCTCAATTTTCCTGAGATACAAAAGCTTCACAAGATTATAGAAGACTTGTTGCTTAGCAACACTCTCATTCCTGTAACTATAATGGTTGAAAGCACAATGTCACTCCTTTTTGTGAAGTCATATGTTTTCACATTTCTAATTTTTACTTAATTTAATCACCAAAGTAATATATTTAGTTATTTTTAATTATATCTTTTCTACATGAATTGTTTCAATTTTTGAATTTGTACATAGCTTTTTATGGAGACAGAATAGTGGTTTATACCCTTTACAAATATTTCCAGATACTTGTTCCAGGTTAAAAAAATGCCTATCTTTTTCTTTTTTAATTTTCAGAATCTCTTTTATACCTGAAAAGATAAATTTTGGCACTTCTTATAGCAATAATAGCTATATTATGGTATTATGTTCTCAAAGATTTGGGAGTTTGGACGTTTATAGGTAAATAAACTTCCTGCAATAAGTTTTCTGTAACAACAGAAAGTTACTTTTCTATAAGTTCTCTGTTTTTCATCCATACCTGCATATGAAGTATACTATTTGGACTTACTTAACAATTAGTATCTTATGTGTTTTGTGCATAATGTTGAACTATAATTTACAGGTATGCAAAAAATATAATTATGTAATAATGTTTTTTGATTATAACTTATTTTTGTACAAAACTCAAATACAATCCAAAAATGAAATGTATAAATGAGACAAAAATAGATGAATATAACATTTATGGCTGTTTGGGAAAAATAAAACATATTCTATATTAGAAAACATTACATCTGCCATTGGTGACAGACCAAGGTATCTAGCGCATTCCTTATCTATTTATCATCTATTTACCTATCTATCATCATCCATCCATCCATCCATCCATCCATCCATCCATCCATCCATCCTTCCATCCAGCTGAGATAGGGTATGCAGCAAAGCAGCTCAATAAAGGAAGCAAATTTTGCGAAAGGAGCGCTGCTCTGTCTATGGACTAACCACTCTCTGTCTCACTGCTTCACTAATAGACTCACTTTCACTTTAAACTCTATGCTAGACTGTTATCTGAATTCTTTCTTGCTTGAAGCCAAGAGCCCATAGTGGGTCACAGACCCTCAGGTCCCCCAGTGCTCAAACACCTGCATCATCTATGTCTCTTGTGTCTTTTATTTGTATACCATAGTTACTAGGTAATAGAAGCTATACATAATTCTGCACTGATATTGCTCTTGTCAGATGACTTCTTTGTGTGTTGCAGGAGAAAATTCACTTGAATCAGTTCTCAGAGCTGACCACAGATGAGGCATAATTATTCTCAGCATCTCATTATTATTTATTAAACTTTGTGGCATTTTGGAAGAGAAAGGAAATATGTGTTCCATGGCAAGGTTTAGCTGGAATACTTCATCCTTATTTTAGATATAAGGATTATGTCAATTTTGTTATCAACATGAAGCCCTCTTATATAACTCTGAAGTTTAACCACATTTAAATTTCTTTAATGTTCTTGTTACTAGATGATCAAGGGTGTATGCTATTGGAAAAGAAATAGTGCATGGAAAAGAAGTTGCTCATGTCAGACATCTTTCTTGTGTGTTGTGCTGAGACTTAAGCAACAGATTTTTCTTTAGCATTGCTGGAGGCTAGAAATCCAAACTAAGGTGTCAGCTGTGTCGTTCTCTCTATGAAGCTTCCAGGGGAGGATCCTTTTTTGCCTTTCTAGCTTATGGTAGCTTGTGGTTTGTATCAGCATTACCCCAATATCTGCCTCCATCTTCACATGATGTTCTCTTTGTGTCTCTGAATTCACATGAATATGTTGTCATAAGAATGCCAGTTGTGTTAAGTTAGAGCTTACTCTACTTGGGTGTGACTTTTTGATTCCAAAGAAGATCACATTCCAAGATGCTGGGGATTAAGACTTCAGGATAACTTTTTGGGAACAGAATTTAACACTTAACAGACGATGAAGGTCACAGAACTGGGAGGGACCCAGGGTTGGAGAGTTTTGACTGAGGTTATTTAGAACTACCTCAAAGAAATGGAGAATGTGATGTTCAATTGTACTTTTTAAAAAAGATATCATCACAAGGAGAAAAATGAAAAATTTTAAAGTTTGGATGTGAATGAGAACTTATTGCTCTTCTTTCTAATTTTTGCATGTTTTGAAGATTTAAATAATTTAAATAATAATTTCAACATAATTAATTGCAGTATATGCCCCCTGAAGAGAGAAAGAAAAATTCTAGTGGTCATGGTTTTTTAAATACTTTACAATAATTATTTAATATCACCAAATGTTCAGTCAGGGGTCAGATTTCATAATTGTTCAGTGCATCCAATTTGACAAACACGTGCAGTGCTGTAACCACCATTGATGCCAGGTGGCACCTGGGGAAGCCAAAGGAAATCTCAATCTGATCCAGATACTTGTCATAGAACAAGAAGGAATTTGAAAGGATGGTGGACAGAAAGATTTATCAAAACACAGTAAATATATTAAAGTGATAGTATGCACTTAAAAAATGAGCAGGCAACCTCAGAGAAGTAGATGCAATCTTAATTCTATCTTCAACCTCCTCATGGAACATTATATATTTGAAGGTTCTGGAAATTAGGATATAGACTTAAAAAAAAATGGGCAAAAGTGGGGATAGGGTAAATTTTTAAAATTTTTATTTTAAAATCATGTGTATTCTATTACAGCTGTCTCAATTTTTCCCCTTTGCCCCCCTCCCCCATTCCACCCCCACCCCCCACTCCCACAGTCAGTTCCCACTCTGTTGTCCATGTCCATGGGTCATTCATACATGTTCTTTGTCTAGTCCCTTCTTTCCACCATTGTCCTCCTTCCCCATTCCCTCTGGTCACTTTCAGTCTGCTCCATGTTTCCTTGCCTGTGGTTTATTTTGTTCATTAGTTCATTCTGTTGAATAGATTCCACTTATAGGTGAGATCATATGGTATTTGTCTTTTACCAACTGGCTTATTTCACTTAACATAATATTCTCCAGTTCCATCCGTGTTGTTGCAAAAAGTAAGACTTTCTTTCTTTTCTTTTCTTCTTTTCTTTCCTCCTTTCTTTCTTTTTTTGTAATGCAGTTTGACTTTATTTATTTTTTAAATGTCAGAATCCATTATAAAATATTAAAACATTTAAACCCATTATAAAGTCTCAGCAATCATGACACCTGCACAGAAATAATCAAGTAGATCAATGAAATAAAATGAGCATTCTAGAAACAAACATATATATCTGTCTAATAATGGAATATATGATCAAATTGATATTTCAAATCCACACTGAAAAAGGGAAGAAAACCAATTCTCTCCTAGAACCTCCAGAAAGGAATTCAGCTCTGCTAACACTTGATTTTATCTCGAGACAAAAGTATTGCTTAAATTACCAAATTTGTGGCAATTTTTTTAAATCAGAGATTGAAAACTAATATAGACAGCAATGTAAGTACAACTAATTCATTAATGTACACCTGGAAGTGTGAGTACTTTTCAGATTACAGGCCTATCCCATTTTATTGTGCTTTGTTTTGTTGCACTTGAGAGGAGTGTTTTTTTCACAAATTGAAGGCAAGACCCTCAAGCAGCAAAAAGATTATGATTCACTTTGTTAAGGTGCTTGCTTTATTGTGGTGGTCTGGAACTGGACTTGCAGTAGCTCTGAAGGATGCCTGTATTGTATATGATTTCATAAGAATGTTTAAATTATTTTGTAAATAGAAAAGAAAATCAATAACTTTTCTTTTAAAACTATTATTCAAAGTTTTATTTTATAGCAAATAGAAACATAACAGAGGATTTCGGAGAAGGGAGGAATGACAAAAATTGTGCCTGTGTTCCTTCAGTAGGTTGGGAAAGTCATAAACTAGACATTATGAAATTTGGTCAGAGAATATAGCTTTGCACTGATAAAATAGATCTGTGATTTCCAAACTCTTAGCCCAGCTCAGTGCTGGCCTGTGACAGAGTTTTCATTGGTCCTTCATGCAGGCAGTTGTTTAGAATATCTTAATTTATTTCCTTAAAAGAATTTTTCTCTATTGGCAGATAACACATTATTGTTTATAAAATATTAGCAATATGACTCATACTTCATGATTAAAATTGTTAATATCCTTATTATAATGTTAAAAGGTATTGAAATTGAACTGGATGTCTCAGGAGATCATATAATTTCTTGCATTTCAATTTATTTGTCTGTAACTATGGATTTTTCGTGTTCTAGCTCTAGTGTCCTTTACATGCAGAAAAGGTTTTTTAACATTTTACATTTGTCAGCACACAAATTCACATATTTCCAAATGAATGTACTCAATTTATAGATCTCGCTTGGAAAGTTATCCTTTAAAAATGATCATTAATATAGCAAATATAGTAATAAATTATATCCTATTATGTTATCCCTAAGCAGAGCTTTTAGGATAAATAAAAAATAGATCACTTTGTCTTTATGTAGAAATAACCTACTCTCTTATTATATCATCTTTCATTTGACTAAAATCCTTGTATATTTTGAATAAAGTTTTTATAGTATAAGATGTTCCAGATCTTTAAATCAGTCAAAGTTATGGGAACTGGGCATTCAACTCAAGATAGGCCAAGTTCCTATCTTTCTTGTTTTTATTGCTGTATTTATTGACTAATGACATTTCTTCTTAGTTTACTAGTATAAATACTATAAGTTTTGTAGTAGAATATTCATTACACATAAATCTTTAATGTTCAATATACTTTCATTGAATGCTGGCTACTATTCATAGAGATAAGTGTATTTTTTTGTAGTTATACTAAATTAAAATATTCATGTATAAAGAACAAATACATATAGGTAATAGAAGAAAAAAACATTAGGTTCATGAAAATTGAATAATTTGTCTTTCTAAAAAAAGAGGCATATATTATTGTCTCAGTCATGCACCTACCTGGTAATGTAAGAAACTGAAGCTGAGTAACTTATGCATTCATATTTCCAGGAATAAATGAATGGATAAATATGATCAGATTAGTCACAGGTTTATAGATTTAGTAGGTCTTTGCCAATAAAATATGTATTTATATTCAAAATATACAGTAGAGATTCACAACTTAACAGGTCTGCAGTTGACATGTACCAGTCTATTCCTAGTACAGAGATTTTATAAGAATTTTAAATTGATTTCACAGTATTTTCTGTATTGAGTATACTTTACATATGTAACAATATTTCATCTAGAAAACATTCATTTGGAGATCAATAGTGCCATACTTTTCATTTACTTTATTTTACTGTTTGTGTACTTCCTGAGAGTATTATAAGCATATGGAAATTTTTGTGAAAATATATAAATTCTGCAAATTTATCAATAATGCATTAATGCACCTAGGTACTGGTTATACTGTCAGTCTACTGTGGAGGATTTAGAATTCCTCTGGGTAATTTGTTTTCCAAAAAAATAAGTAGCTTAAAATTTAGACCACTAATGTTAAACTTTCCATCAACACTTTTAGAAAATAAATTCTGTATGGACTTCGAATGCATGAAAACTTCAAAGTAGAACTATTAAAATGCTTTCAAAGTTATTAAGGTATTTCCTCATTGAACATCTTTTATAATGACTTTGAATTTTAGGTTAGAATAACAATCAGTGATAAAATATCAAATTCCAATTGCACACAGGACTGTGTCATTCAGTATTGGGAACTGGATGTTCACACCCAAAAAACTTATTCTCTAATGAAATATGCAGGCCTAACCTACAAAGGTTTAGTAGAGAAGAATGTATTTATGTGATGAGGTTTACATGGATTTTTAATGTATTAAATCAGAGGAATTTGTGTTGTCTCAAGGTGATTGGGCTTTTACTGACTCTTGAAAGTGAGAACACATTAGGCAAAATAAAAAGTAATAGAAAGCCTCTAAAGCAAAAATTAACAATGAGAATATGCTGATCTGTGTAGGCTTATGTAATATAGTGATCTGCTTCATTAAAGAAAGTAAAGTGTTTTATTTTTTTATTGTTCAAATACATGTGTCTCCACCTTCCCGCCACCACTTTCCCCTGCCCCCTCCCTCAATTCCCTCCCTCTACTCCCTTCCTCATCCTTTCTCACTTTGGCTTTGTCCATGGGTCCTTTATATATGTTCCTTGACCCTTCCCTTCCCTTTCCCAGCCCCCTCCTCCTTCCCTCCTGATTCTGCTGGTTTCTTTTTTCTTTCAATGTCTCTGGTTATATTTTCCTTGCTTGTTTGTTTTGTTGGTTAGGTTCCACTCATAGGTGAGATCATATGGTATTTGTCTTTCACCCCCTGGCTTATTTCACTTGCAGCAGAAAGAAAGAAAGAACTACTACCCTTCACAACAGCGTGGATAGAACTAGAGAGCATTATGCTAAATGAAAGTAATGCGTTTTAGAAGTCAATGAAATATATTTAGGTGGCTTTATGGAAGATAATGAAAGTGAGACAAGTTTTTATGGTTTATGGTGACTCAGCTGGTTCATTCTGTAATTGGTGAAAGTGTATGACTCCTTCAACCCAGCCCTCTCTTCCCTGTTCTGCTACTGCAGATCACTGCAGCCACAGCATTTAACCCTCATATTTTCAGTCCAGGTCCTAATGTCTATGTCTTTCAATTCCAAAAGATAGACCAAGCTCTTCATTTGGTTCTCCTATGACATTGTTTAATATGCCTGGGAGTGGTTGGGGCAGACATTATGTTCCATCAACAGGTTAGCTAAAAATTCTAACTACAAAATTTTTGTATCTTTAAAATCTCTAAGTCACTTCTTAGATATTTCTAATGTCACCATGATTGCCTTCTGACATCATCTATGGAAGCAGTATGCCTATAATATTGAGATTATGGTATGGTTTTCTTTCCCCCCCCAATTGGTGACTCAGACAAATTCTAGTGTTGGACGTATTTTATTTTAACTTGCAGTAACACTAACAGGGAACAGTCACAAATTTTGGAGCATTTTAAAGGTAGAAAATTTAATTGGTGGTGTTATTGATTATGGATTAAAGGAGAAATAGTTACTATTCTGGAATAGTTCCTTTTTCATTGTTTTTTATGATCTTTATATTTTTGGCAAATATAGAGTATTCTTGTAGGATTACCTTAAATTTGGAGTTGCCTGATATTTCCTTATGATTGATTCTGATCATATATTCTTGGCAGAATGTCACAGAAGTAATTTAGTGTTCTCTGTGTATCATATGAGGGGGCGCATAGTTTCTCTTAGTGATGATGTTAACTTTGTTACTTGTTTGAGAATTTGTCAGAATTCTCAACCACAGAAAAGTTACTATTTTTACTTTCTACATCAATAAGTACTATGTGTGGATACACTTTTAAAGTAAGTGTATATCCTTTCCTTTAGCCAACTTTCACCCATTTTTACATACATTTATTTCGATTGTCTGAATTATTACTATTATGGTTGCCAAATGATGATATTCCAACTTCATTATATTTTATGTTTGTTGGCATTCTGAGCAAGAAGTAAGAAGTGAGTAAAAAGTTTTCTTTCTTTTTCATGTATTTACATTTATAAAATTTAATTCATGAATTCTAAGCTGATTTGTTCGAATGTTAATACTGTCACCCATCTGTGTAGTGGAAGTCCTTTCAAACTGGCTTCTATAATTTTTTGACATGTCTCTATCATTTGAGTACATTTTTAGTTTCTGGCACAATATATTACAGGTTCATTTTTAATTCCATTTCCTCAGCTTTAGAATCAGTCATTTCTTTATGGAGTCCTGTTTCTTTTAGTAATAACAATTATTTGGGAAATAAGATTTGGGTACTAGATATGTTCATTATTTCTCAGAATTTCCTTCTAGACCTTTTCAGTGAAATAGAAAATATATGTACATATATACCTATTATTTTGTATTTGTTTGTGTATTTCTTCATTACTCTATAACTATCTACTTATCTATCTAGCCATCCATACAACCATTTATCCACCCACCTAATATTGATATGTTTTCAGAATAAATAAAACTATGTATTTATAGCAAATTCTTCTTAAAACTCACAATAAAATACTGTAAGGATTCTTAAAAGCATTAATGCATTTAGACAAAAAGAACATTAATATAACTAGACAAGGACTTTCTACATTCTGTTCTAATTATTCACATGTAGTTATACTATAATGTTACTGAATCATTGTCCCTAGGAGAAATAGAGGTTAAGGTTCCTAGAAGCCTCTGGTCACATTTTCACCAGCTCTTCAATGCATAGCTTTGTTTTGTGTATCTTTTTGTTTAAAGAAACTTTTTTAACACTGAACTCACAACCAATAACTTTAGAATAAGTATTTTCTCTGTAAAGTTTATCACAGTCTTGTACTCAAGAACATTTAGCCAGCACTGCAGCAGTGTACTTTGGAATTATTTTAAACAGCAAAATCACCAAAAAAAAAGCACAAAATATTTTTAAATGACATTAAATAACCTGTGAGAAAGGCCGTTGTTTATAGGATGAGAGTTGAAACAAGAAAGCCTTGTCTTATTAGACCTTAACTGGGAATAGATATAATTGGACAAATCTAATTTTTTGCTGTTCTCTGAATGTCTGTGAATGACTAAGAAAGCACTGTAAGTATTGATTTGGGAGTTACAAATAAATTTCAGTAAGTAGGAGAAGATCAATTGTACATTTCTACATAAGATTTGATATACTTTTCATTTACCAGATATACTAATGTTACAAATAAGCATAGATAAAATAAAATTGTTACTCTGAATAAGTATATATTGCAACAAAATATGCAGCTGTGATGGTTAATTTTTTTGTGTAAACTTGTCTAGGCTATAATGCCCAGATATTTGGTCAAGCACCATCTCCATGTTTCTGTGAAGGCATTTTTTTAGATGGATTTAACATGTAAATCAAAAGACTCTGAGTAAAACACAATACTTTCCAAAATATGTGTGGGTCTCATCTAAACAGTTGAAGGCCTTAAGTGGGGGGAAAAATATGAGGTCTTCTGAAGATTCAATAAGAAATTCTGCATCCAGAGTGCCATCAGACTTGAGCTGCAACATCTCTTTCCTGGGTTTCCAGCCTGCGGGCTTGTCCTGCAGATTTTGATGTTGTCAGCCCCACAATCATGTGAACTGAGTCTTAAAATAAATCTCTACACACCCTCCCTCCCTCTCTCTCTCTTTCTCTCTCTCTCTCTAATGTTTTGGTTTTATGGAGAACCCTGAGTAATACAGGGTTAGTATCAATATCAATTACCATATTCTAACAACCTATTTTATATGCAATAACAGCAAGTGCTAAAAAAATAGTGGACATTCTCCATGATAAATACATATATGAATAGACAAAATTAAATGCAGATTATTCACAAATTAAAAAATAAGTTAACCTTAAAAATTTAATTATTCAATTTCAGATAGGCTGCCACATTGCCCACTATAGTGAAAGGCAACTTGGCCAGAAATAACTTGGCTTAAATACTGTTTCCTTCTCATTTCCCTCTCATAATGATCACATTAGCTGATCAAACACTTTGTATACAAAAGGATTTATGATCTGTAAAATGATATAATACCAATTACCTTCTAGTGACTATCCTTGCCTAATGTGGGGTTCCTAGAAGTTTATTTTGTTAAGCCCTGTAAGAGCACTGTGCAAGGAGTGGTGAAGTTATGATTTTTACCTTAAAAAGGCTAAGAAGCATGTAATGGTTATTAGCATCTAATTTTGTGCTTTGACTTGCTTAACTGTGTTATAATTGTGGGACATTTCCTCTGATCTGACAAAGGACATGCATGTATCAATGATAGCAGTTTGTATTGTTGCTGCTTTGTTGTAGGAGGGTGGTCTATTAAATTATTTATAGTCCTTGAATTGATATATTCATGTCTAAAATTGCCACCATTTATGAGTGAGCTCTGAAAATCTATCGACCTACTTTAATGCAGACTATACCTCCTGATTTGTAAGAGTTCACTTGTACATGAAGGTGATCACCCACATAAGTAGACTGTACCCTACCTATTAATCATAAGTAGGGATAGACCTACAATCCTGAGATTTAAGTGCACATCATTTATTTTGAATCATCTGTCCAGAAACAAGGAATAGCACCAGCTAGCACAATGCACAGCTAGTAATTAATATGCACCTAATAAACATCAATTAAATATTCATAGAATTAATTCATAGCCAAATGGTAAACTGCCATACAAAGTGTAGAATCTGAAAATGATATAAGAAACTCTTCCTATAGTTAACGAACTTCTGGAAACAATTGTAAATATTGGTGTCCAAAAGTTAATGGTTTTTATAGTATAAACTTATACCTTCAAAAATAAGGAATTGGTTGTCTAAAAATGCATGCAAGCATAAAATATTGAGTGCATAGTGTCAATTAGAGTTGTCATCAATTCAATGCCAATGGAAGTCCCCAGTTTGTGGTGTAGTTAGTGGAGAGAGACTTTACCCAGGGCAGTTGTGAAATTATTGCAGTTCAATTCTGAAATAGTGCTCTGTGAGTAAACTCAATAGTGAAACAGCTCAATTATAATACAGTGCTGCTGTGAAAACAGCTTGGGTGAGGTTGGCTCAGGTTAGGCAGCCTCAGTTTTACAGCTCAATGTTAAAACTCAGCTCCAATGTTGCACCTCAGCTCTGTTACAGTTCCTGCTGATGCTGCAACCTTAGCTAGGGAAACACAGACTCTGATGGAAACCAAAAGTGTGCTCCACTGAGACAGAGGTAAAGCTGGCTTATGTAAAAGGTTACCAGCCTAAGCTGCTGATTGGTTTGTTCTCAGTGCAAAATAGGACTCCAATCCTTACACCTTGATTGGTCCAAAAATCAATGTTCTGCCTGGTTGAAATGTAGCCACTATGATTGGTCAGTAAATACACAAAAGAGGATACAGCTCGGGAGCTCCAATTGGATGGAGAAATTCTGAGGGCTACCAGTCAAATTTTGATCCTAAGGGTTCTCTTGTTAGGGTCAAATCAGGTGGCAGAAACAGGGTAGGAGGCTGGGCAGCCCAGTTTGTGGCACTTCTCTGAAATCTAAGGTGCACGAGGGACCTCTGTAAGGGGGTAAATGGCTGCTGAACTCTGGTAATGAATTCGATCCCAATCAACCATAAGGAATCCTTTTTGGTAGTTATCTTCTCGGGGTTGACAATAGGCATACACAGATCTTACACTTGGACCAGACATCGAGGATTCTTAATTGAGCTTAGGTAAGGTAACTAATTTAAGAAACAAAGTTTGTAAAGTAAGTTTGGACAGAATTATACAGCAGGAGAAATGATATAGTCCGATAAAATAACAGAATTATTACAAGAAAATTTTAATAACACATTTAAAGCAAAATGTATAGATAGAATCCATAAAATAAGAAAACATGCATGTACCACAAGAATTTTTAAAAACATTTAATACTTGACTATTTAATCAGGGGCACTGACCTTTTTTCCCATAGATTGTCAAACTAAAAAATGGTAATAGTCAATACAACAATAGCTGTCTGGTATGAATGAATCAAAATTATACCTATTTTTTTTGTCAGATTGGCAAAAAAATATATTTGTTGGTGTGTCTCAATATTTTAGTAATTACTTGTGCCATGAGATAGAAAAGGTTGAAATCTCTGAAATAGATTAATTTTGGCCTTATCCCAATTCTTTGGGGAGTAAAAATACTTTTCCTTTATTCCAATATTTTCTTCACAATTTTAATTAAAATATTGACTTCTCTACTTTTTCTGATAGCAAGAAATTACTGATATCCAATCAAATGAATAAACAAATTGTGTCTCCCAAAAATATGTTGAAGTCCTAAACTTTGTACCTGTGAATGTGACTGTATTTGAAATATAGCCTTTGCTGATGATCAAGTTCAGATACCACCATTAAAAGGCTTCATATTATATTACATAGAAGGAACATCATGTGAAAACAGGAGAATGTTATCTACAAGCCAAGAAACCTCTGAAGCAATTATAAGCTAGGAGATATGCATGGAACAGATTTTCTCTCACATCCCTCAGGAAACAGTCTTGCTGAAATCTTGATTTTGGACTGCTAGCTTACAGTGCTGTGAAACAAGTTTCTGATGCTTAAGCAATGCAATTTTTGGTGCTTTGTTATTGCAGCCCCAGGAAACCAAAAGTGTGCTCCACTGAATCAGAAGTAAAGCTGGCTTATGTAAAGAGTTACCAATAGAGGGAATACTTAAAACATGTAAATGTGTATGTACAAATTGCTATGAAATAAAGTTTTAATATTGAATATAAAAGTTTAAAAGTTTATTATTTTTAAAAGTTTAAAAATAATAAAAATTTTATAGTCACTTGGTTACTAAGTGAATAGAACCCCCCTGGCAATCTTCCATACATGTTAGCAAATGCTTTTAACATGGCTTATGAAAAGGATTCTAGAGAATTCTAGGGAAAATGTTTTCCTATTTAAAAGAAAACTAGAGAATACAGGTTGTTGTTATGTAAAAGTTTGGAATCTATTTAAGTTTATGTAATCTGCCTATATTATTTTATTTCTGAACAAGTCTCCAGATAAAGATATTTTTAAAAATAAGTATTGTGCTAACATATCTTCATCTGTGTTTTTTTTTTCCACTGAATTCTTTCTCAGGTCTTACATCATATAAATCTGCACAGGAACCTCTATTTACTCAGTAGTTATTTCTGGGATCATGGTCAATTTTGTTTTGTATATAATGAGTCAAACTTTTTTTCATTATCTCCTATTTATAATTCTCATACTCAACCTTCATCCCCAACATTCTGGAAAGAAATATCTTTTAAATATCTGTTTCTTTCCAAGTAGTATTTAACATTTCATTTTTAGCAATAGAAACAATTTCCATTTATAAGTTATTGTTTTCCATTATCAAAAAATACCCAATATCATTTTATTTCAGTATAATTTTTAATTAATATTCCTGGTAGTATGTAATACTTCCATCTTATTAGTTTTTTATTTTAATTTTTACTTCAAGTGTACATTTAATTTCATCTGATTATTTTTTACCTGGAAACATATACAAATGTTTGGTAATTTGTTATTTGATGCTTTGGTTACAATTGCAGCAGTAGTGAAAGGTAAGCAGATGTGGTGGGCTGAGTAATAGCCCCCAAAGTTATCTACATATTAATCCCTAGGGCCTGTACATGTTACCTTATATGGCAAACTGACTTTGCAGATATAAAGTTAAAAATTTTGAGATGGGTAGATTATCTAACATTATTGGGTGGGCCATCAATATGGTCATTCAAGAAAGAGATAAAAGTAGATTTGACCAGACACTGAAGAGAAGATGGTTGGCAATGCTGCTTCTGGCTTGGGACATGAAGAAAGGCCATGGGCCAAGGAATGCCAGGAATGCAGCTCCAGAGGCTGGAAAAGGCAGAGAAACAGATTCTACTCTAGACCTTCCAGGAAGATTGGCTCTGCCACCATGTTGATATTGGAACCATTTTTTTTATTTCTGGCTTCTAGAATTGTAAAAGAATAAATTTGTTTTTATTTCAACCACCAAGTGTGTGTTGCTTTAAATCACCAGCCTGTGGTGATCTGTTACACACCATGGAGAACTAGTAGGGCAAGGCTCCTTGGGAGAGGATTATAATTGCTTATGAAGAATGTGGGACCTCCCAGAACACTGGGCACAAATGCTGTGTGGGCTCATTCGCATTAGAAAAAGGGATGTGAAAGGAAGTGAGGCCTGTGACCTGAAAAGTAGAGTTGAGGTAGGGAGAACTGAGAGACCAAGAATAGAATAATGGTCATAGTATTGTTTGGACCTTGTAATGGCAATCCCTCCATATCTTCCCCCGCTCTTAGTCCCCTATGAAAACAGTTTTTATTAGCTCCTATGGAAATTCTCTTTAAATCATAGATCTGAGTGTGTACAGGTTATGTAAATTGGATGCCAGTGTGACAAAATGGAACAGAATATAAGAGAAACTTCTGTTCCCTTTGTCATGCAAGTGAGCAGTTTATGCCCAATAAAAATCACAGTGAAAAAAAAAAGACTCATTATCATAAGATACCTGCAGTTTGGTGCTTCAGACGACCCTTCATTGCTGCTAAATCCTTATTACGATGGTAGCCTCCATGCAGGACAATGGTGAAGCATTTCTTCTAAGTGGATTCCCAGGCAGCAAGCATAACTGGTGAGAACTGGATTCAAAGACTGCAGAGGTCTGCTCATGAACTCAACTGTGTCAGACCTAAGAACTCCGGGAAATAAATGGAAAGATTTTAATGGAAATAAATCCTATGTCATCAGGTAGGATTAGAGCATTTTACTGGGACTCAATTTGAAATAGTTAACCCCTCTTTTCAGACTCATGTGGAACTAAATATTTAAGTGTAATGGACTTTTGTTGTCTAGAGTCACGAGAGTTCCTTCCTTAACAATTGCTTGGTGGGACACAATGTATTTTTCAATCATTTCTAGACACTAGTCAAATAATTGTAAATATTGACAATACATTTTAAACCTGTGAAGTTAAAAGAATAAAATTAATAGCCTGCGAGGATTCTGACAAACTATGACTGAGCTAAGTTTAAGGAGCATATTGCTAATTAATGAAGGATTATTTATATACAGAAAGACATTTCAGCAAAATGTGTTTTGCAGTCATCTAAATACCCTCTGTTGCTCTCCTGCCTTATCAAAACCTTCCTAAGTGCAGTTCTCCATCTTCCAGTTAACATCTCTAAAAAAAAAAAAAAACCAGCCAACACAGGCAAGGTATAAATAGAATGGGCTCACACAATCCGTAGTCAGTTCATTAAGATTTGTGTGCTGGCTTATAAAGAATAATTGTAAAAGGTAAAATTATGACTTCTCTAAAATGGTCAATAGTTAAAACTTTTATTTAACACTTAAATTAGTGAAGGAGCTAATAAGATATTACAATTCATTTACAGGAGTGTCTGAAGACTAACACAAACACACATACAGAAAGATAATCAAATGACAAATGGATTTGCCAAGAGATGCAAAGTATTTAAAATCTATAGGGCTATAAAATACAATGTTGAAATCACTTTTTCAAGTGAATAGAAAACAATTGTATCTATGCCTGAAATATGCATTTTTATGGAAAAAAAATCCCACTTGCCTTACAGAGGGAAACTGCAACTTACAGAGTCAAAGAAAATGAAAGTTATAGAACCACAGAATGAGATAACTCCTAACATATCATTGAAAAGATCTCCAGGCATCTTTTGCCCATTTTAAAAACTCAACTTTTGTCTTCACACGTGTCTATTACACACCAATTGTGTGAACTTGGTCAAACCATTGCAACTGTTTGAAAGTCAGACTTTTGTACCTTAAGGAGAAAATAATTTCCGGGTCATAGGATTATAAGGTAGAATAAATAATTACAATGTATAAAACCACTTTGTGTTTAAAATTACTTTCGAAAGCTTTATAGGCAAATTTAGTGTTTATAAAGATTCTACATTTCTTAACATGTTGCTTTCATATTCACAATATCAGTTTGTACTTTTTGATGAAAATGCTGGAAGTCCAAATTCCAAAAATTTTCTTTCAATATTAAAGGGCCTGTTAGTATACTTTCTAAAAACTATCATATCACCCTCACTTAAGATTTGCAGATAACATTTTAAAAATAGAACAGTATTTTAACAGGTATATGTTATGATAATCTCAGATAAATTTATACTAACTGTACTACAGATTAATATTGAAAAGTTCTCTAAGTATTTTAGTTCTTGGGAACTTAAATTGATTAACTCATTTACTCAAAAAATACATTAATAATTAATCATATACCAGGTACTGCTCTAGGCAGTAAATAAAAAATAGTTTGTTCTTGCCCAGGCTGGTGTGGTTCAGTTGGTTAGAGCAACATTCCCTACACTGAAAGGTTGATGGTTGGATTCCCAGTCAGGGTGTATGCCTAGGTTGTGGCTTCTGGTCAGGGTATGTACAGGGGGCAACTGATCAATGTTTCTTTCTCTCTCTCCTTCCCTCCCTCTCTCTCTCCCCCTCCCTCTCTCCCTCCCTTCACCTTTCTCTAAAAAATCAATGAACATGTCCTTGAATGAAAATTAAAAAAAAAACAAAAAACAAAAACTTGCTCTCATAAAGGTTACAGTTTAGAAAGGAGGCATGCAGGCCCCGACTGGGTGGCTCAGTCCGTTGGAGCCTCGTCCTGTACACCAGAGGGTTGTGAGTTCAATTCCTGGTCAGGGCCCATTGCTAGTTGAGAGTTCCATTCCCTATATAAGATGTGTACAAAAGGCAACCAACCAATGTTTCTCTTTTACATTGATGCTTTTTCCCTTTCTCTCTCCCTTTCTGTCTCTCTAAAATCAATAATAAAAAAAAATTTAGAAAGGGGGTATACAAAATGAAGTAAACAGTTAAGTAAACTATTTACAAACTGAAGTGCAGTTAAGAAAATAGTATTTTTTTAAAAAGTTTATGAAGGAAATTATTTCAGTTAAGACAGTGAAAAATATCTGTGTAGTTACTGAGAAGATTAATAAAATTATAGCCACTTATAGGTTAGATAAAATACTTTTCTTGGAGTTGAAATTGAAATGCAAAATATTTTAAAATAGAAAAGAGTTTGTTACATTAAAAAATATGAAAACAAACATAATCAAGTGTCCCCAATTTGGTTGTTAAAGAGAAATGAGTAAAAGCACCTGAAGTCACAGAGGTAGCTTTAACAAGAACATATAAAACCTAAGTATCTTAGTGAGATATTTGTATTTTAGTTTAGATGAAATAAAAAGCCATTGAATAATTTTAAGGAGTTGTGTAACAACTTTTTTTAATATTTGCATTTAAATAAACAAAAAACTGATTTGGGGATACTCTGAGGAAAATGGATTGGCAGTATAATTATGATTCAAGATTGCTATCAGGGATCAATTCAAAAGTTGTAGAAATAATTTAGGAATTTGATAATAATGTCTGAGTCCAGAACATTGACAGTTGAGTTGAATTCGGTTAGTGCTATGGGAGTGAAAAATAACACAATTTACTTAAGGAGTGAATGGGGTGGAGTGAGAAAAAGGAACACATCAAGGATGATCTTTTAGTTTCTTGTCTGACATAGTAGAAATAATCTAATATCATTTACTAACATGGGGTGAGTGAAGGTGATATTAGAAAATCTGTGTATATGTGTGAAATAAGAGATCAACGTGAAATTTCTAAAATTCAGAATGTGGAAGCAATCTAGATGATGTGAAAATAAGGAAATAAGGCATCTGAATATTGAATTTCAAGCAAAAAGAAGGTACATAAATTTGAGAGGTATTGACAAAAGAATGGCTCACCAATGTAGATGGAGAAGAGAGGAATATCTGGGGCACCCACAGGAGTTCTCATTTTTTAAAAGATTGTTAATAATAGAGGATATTTGAATGCTAAGAAAATTCTTTAGACTGCCTGAGGATGTAGGAGAGAGTGGGAATTACCAAAGGAAGATATACATTTTTAAAAAATATTTATTATAAAAATTTTACAAATAAATAAAAGTAGAAACACTAGTACAATACACTCCCATATCTTCCTAACTTGGTTTCGAGTTGGCAACATATGGCTAATCCTGTTTCACCCATACTTTCTATGCTTCCTCCCTCTCCTACTCCCAGTTGTTACTTAAAAAAAAAGAAACAAACAAAAGCTTATTATTTTTTTCTATACATAGCCAAGTAATTTCAATCTTGAGAAAGTAAGCAAAAATCATATCTAGAATACAATAAAACCTGACCAGATATAAGTGCCTGGTTAGTTTTCAAATAAAGGTTCTTGGCGGAAGCTTAAAATTATAGATTTTAAATCAGCTACCATGGGGAGTAAGAGTCATTATAAGAGGAAAAACTAATCACTATTTTTGAAAAGATAATTTTTATTATTTATATAAAAATATAATTTTTCATCATGAAAAATAAAAATAACAAACAAAAAAAGTCCAGCATTAAAACCCATTCAGAAATGAGGACAGTATGTTCGTGTGTGTGAATAGACTACTATCTATAGTGTAAATATAGATAAAAAGGGAGTTGATGCTTGTATTTTCTAAAAATTTCTCTGGCTTTTCTGAGAGTTTAATGTTAATGCAGTTCCATTAATTTCAATTAACCTCTGTCATAATTACTTTCTTACATTTATAAATTAAATAGATATTTACCTTTGTAAAGATAATCACCCTTCCAAAAAATAATAGGAAATTTCTTTAGAAATTCCCTTTTTAAAATCAGGAATGACTTTTTCCCAAAGTAATGAAATATATACATACATATAGAGATAGGTAGATAAATAGATAGATGAAATTTCATGTCAAAAGTGATTTGTGAAGAAGATACACATAAATGGACATCAGTATATTCAGGGTGTATAATTACAGAGGCACAAGACCTTAGTTAAGGAGGACTACTGATTCCTAAAGGTACCATTATCCTGGTTTTAGTTCGTGCAGTGTCTGCATTAGATCTGCAAATGTTCCAAACTTGGACAATCAACTGTGACTTCCTTCAGCGTGTCATGTTCATTTTGTATTCTGAAGATCCTAAGGTTTTGCTACCCCCTAGTTTTGGTAGGACATGTTCAGCTAAGAATAAATTAGGATCATAAAAATTTTTGAAATAAGCCACATAGAAAAGCCACACACTGGCATATTTGATTCACAAGTAGGCATAAGTTAGAGGGATATTTATTTTTGAGTTAAAATATTACAATAAAGGAAAAGTGAACTGCTAATAAATTGGGAGTGAACTTGGCATTTTATATTAGTGAGCCATCATAGCCTCAAATTAAGGAGTTTTTCCAATATGTTATAATCCTTCTTTAATTTTATCCTATACTACGTTTGTAGGATATTTAATGAACATTTAATATAAGTCTAATGGTTATTCTGGCAAATCCAGTGTTTTAATGCCACTTACTAGCTATAAACAATTGGAAAGTTGTGTCTACCTACAAAATGAAGACCGCAATTTTTACTTCATGGAGTAATTGTGAGATTTACATAATTAATTGGGTGTAAAATTGAACATATGTTTGTTGCCCCCCAAATGATAGTTATTTTAAATTTGTAGTTATTTGTTTTACCTTTTTTCAAGTAACAGGTTTTTTTTAATGCCTCCATTGTTTCTGTATTTGATTATTTGATTGACTAAATGTGTATGGTTTAATGGATTTTAATCATATCTTCTTTTAGTCATTAAGGCGAAAGAAGTGACATTTTGTAGGTTGTGTTTTTTAATCTGTCATAATAGCTCATTAACAAGTAAAACATTATCTCAATGTAAAAACAACAGCTATAACCACCACTCTGCCCTTTGAAGTGAGGCGTATGCTTGCTGGGTAATGAAACGGTATACTGTCCGAAGTTTATAAATAGTGGATCCTTGGGGTCTCAGCTGCTCTTCCTTGATAGAGAAAAAAACATATGACCAAAGGCTATCCAGTGATAGTATAACCAGAGCCAAGGTGGTTAAATTGATAATTTACTTTATGTGGAAATATGTGTGTATGTATATGTGTGTAAACCATGAGCAATGGCCAATGGCTTGGCTCATTGGCTAGGTCTAGAAGGGAACAAGATTATAAATTTGGGATTAAGAATTTCTGGGAAACAGGTATATGGCTTATTATTTTAAATGATTGTAATTGTTGATTCACTTGGTCCGCTAAATGCTGTACTGATCATTATTCACACCACTTACATTTCAGATGCTTTATTTAATTGTAATATAAATAGTATACTTTATATGCATACAATTTATACTTGTTTTCAAAGCTTGACACACTGAGGTTTGAATATTTATTTCTTTATTGGATTCTTATGCTCAAATACTTAGTTTAATTTAAATAGTTCTAGTAATTGGTTAAAAAGCAAAACAAAAAAAAACTGAACATCTGGTTATGTAGTCTGCCATATAAACCCTCTTAAGTACCATTCATAATACAATATTTTATTTTGGAAGTTTGGGAATAAAAGATATGCTGAAAGAGATGAATGGATGTAATTATAGCCCATTATCTAAATTACATGAAATTACTACAACTTGTTTGATAGTTTGCATTTTTAAACCTAAAGAGATGTTTTATAGCAGGATCATTTTTTTTAGACAACTTATGATTTCATCCAAAGTATTGCCAAATTTTTAATTCATTAATTAGTATCTGTTATGCAATTATTTAAAAAATGGTTGTATTTGATTAACCTGATGTTTGTGGATTTCAATATATACATATGAGGTCTGTCCGGAAGAAGTCCACCCATTGTTAATATAATGAGAATGTTTGTGAGACAGCAATGAAACTTGGCAGTGAGGGAGAGTGGACTGGAATGCGCATGCAGGAACAACGACGACTTCACTGTATTATTCAGTGGCGGCAGTGTGGCCCTCCCATTCAAATAACTGAGTGAGTGGAGCAACGTATCTGGATCAAATTTTGTGTTAAGCTTGAACATTCCTCAACAGAAACTATTCAAATGATTCAGAAGGTTTTAGGACATGATGCAATGAGTACAGTGCAAATAAAAGTGTGGCACAAATGCTACAAAGATGGTCTAGAATCTGTTGAAAGTGAACCATTTTCTGGAATGCCTACAGCAAGCAGAACACCTAAGAATGTGGAATGTGTACGGGCTGCAATCAAGAAAGATTGGCAACTGACAATATGAGAACTAGAAGCTGGTTTGAGGATTCCAAAAACTGCTGTGTCTGAGATTTTGATGCAGGATCTTGGAATGAAACATGTCATGGCAAAATTCATTCTGTGGCTTTTGTTACCAGAGTAGAAAAACCATTGTGCTGTAGTTGCTAATGACTTGATTCAAACTGCTACCAATGAACATGATTTGTCACCCTGTGGCTTTTCCCAAAACTAAAAGCACTTCTGAAAAGGAAGAGACTAATGTGGATGAGATTCAGGAAAATACAAAGGGGCAGCTGGGGGCGATTCCAACAAAAGATTTTGCAGAGCATTTTGAACAGTGGGAGAAATGCTGGGAGAACTGTGTGAGGTCCCAGTTGCCTGCTTTGAAGGGGACTGAAGTGTCATTGTCTTATGTACAATGTTTCTTCTATCTTGTAACTACTTCAGTAAATGTCTCTATTTTTATTACCTGGATGGATACTTTCTGGACAGACTGCATATATTTTGCTTTTTAAAAATCTCTACTAAATAAAGACATATTTCAAAGCTCTACTGAAAACTCACATAAGACTCACTATATTTGGGAGCTTTGAAATTTTTTAATAGAATTAGATACTGAGAGAACAAAGTTGGGTAAATCTGACAGTAAAAAGAACTATGAGTTATGTTAATATACTAAAATTACCACATAGCAAGATTGCTTTTGCCCTGTTGTGTTAAACAGATATTTATAAGCTTTGTTAATAAAATTGTTTTTTTTTAGAATTATGATTATCTTATCTTTCTTGTCTCATCTTGGTTGACTAACAGTGCTTTTTAAAAAATATTCTATTTACTTATTTTTAGACAGAGGAGAAGGGAAAGAGAAAGAATGAGAAACACCAATATGTGGATGTCTCTCATGAGCCCACCCCCCTCACCAGGGGCCTGGCCCACAACTTAGGTATGTGTTCTGCGCTGTAAATCGAACTGGGGGCTCTTTGGTTTGCGGCCTGGTACTCAATCCACTGAGCCATACCAGTCAGGGCAGACTGACAGTACTTTAATGTGTTACTTCTTTTCCCCTATGTAGGGAGCAGAATCTCACAACTCTCAGTTATCTCTTTCAGCAAGAGTTCAGGTCTCAGGGGGTTCTAATTATTAAGCCAAATTCTTGCTTAGAATTCTGAGTTAAATCAGCTTCATTTAAAAGTATAGTTAATACCTGCTCCCTTTAAATGATAACAAAAAATGAATTTGTAAAGTAAGGCAGCTTTAAGATGTATAGTGTTAGAAGAATCTTGGGGCAGGAGGATTCATTGTGTATAACATAAAAAGACTGGAATATGCTTGTGTGCTTATATTTGATAATTTATCAAGAAATGCCAAAGGATGTTAATATATTTGAGTGTGCTAGTCATTTTTTCCTTCTTCCTATGACTAATTTTTAAGTTCTTTAATAAAAGTGATGAGAAATCATGTGGAGAGGCAGTTAAAATTAAGCAATCAGCAATAACCAAATGCCTCATACCCAGGACCAGTCAGAGTCCATTTTTAGTGGTATATAAAAATATGCTTGGCTGTTCTTTATAGTTGAACTGGGAAAAAAATAACAAATGAGAGAGAGGAAAAAATGATAAACTGAGCTGATAAAGTAATAGAAAACAGAGAAAATACTCAAAGACTATGTAAACATATCTTTGCAGTAATGGAAAATGGAGAAAATACTCAAAGACTGTGTAAACTTATATTTGAACTATAACTTGTTTTTGGAATTTCAATATAAGGAATATTTAGGCATTATATGAAATATTCTATTTCCATTTGGAAATAGTTACAGTAAAAAATGTATAGTGAAATATGTAGTATACACTATTATATTAACATGTATTTTATGACATATTTGTGAGGTTTGATAAATACATTAAATGATAATTATAAAAGTTTGCAAATATACTGACAATTTCCTTGATATGATATTAATTATTGCTGATTCTAAGTTGATTAAATTCAAAATAATATATTATGCAGTTTAAAATTTTATATAAATGTTATATGATTTTTAAGAACTCTAACATAAAAAGAGCTTACAAATGCAAATAAAAATTTATCACAATCTAATAATAATCATAATCTATGAACTACTAAAAATTAATAAACCTAAATACACATAAAATGTCATTATTTTAACATATGAAGTTTTGTGTTATATATACATGATTTGATATATGTATATATAAAATCATATAATATACATTATACATATATTATAATAATCAAATAAATTATTATGCATGGCTATCTTAATAGTCATTTACATACACTTAAAATACATGCATTTATATAACTATACTATTTCTAGTCTTCCTATTATTTCTTAATGACATCTCTCTCTGTCAAAAGAATAATTTTTTAATATTTACTATAAATGATTGTTAATAGCTGAGACAGCTAATCCTCCAAACTTGGTCTTCTTTTAAAAACATTTATTGATAATTTAATTAATGTACACTAAACTACATACATTTAAAATATGCAATTCAATGAGTTCTGATAGTGTCACCTATGACAAAATATCTCCATCAAGAATAAGAAATGTGAATTTTTTTTCAATATGGTAGAGGAGTGAGTGGAAGTCACACTGACCTCCTCCTAGGACCAACCTGGAATTACAACTAAACTGGGGAGAAATCACCTGAAACAAACAACTGAACAGTAGTGAGAGAGGAGCCGTGTAACCTCGGAGACAGAAAAATCGTCTTTAGCGCAATCTCACTGGTAAGGAGTGCAGTACAGACCTGAGAAAGAGGGTGGGGCGCCCATGGGCAACAGCAGGAGAAAGGTACTGAAACAGTCAGTTGGATCCCCCTGAGAAAAGTGGGGTCTAAATCAAAAGCAGGGACCTCTAGCCCACAAAACCAGAGCCCAAAAAGTACACAGAAAACAGCCAGCTGCAAAAAAGCAGCAGGGTTGCTCTCTACTAGAGACAGGCAGCTGGAGATGAAAAGAATTACTTAAAGAATCAACGCATAAATTTTTAGTATTTGCAGACACTTTCCATGGTCTTCGGCAAAGGCAGGGGCAGAGTGGGCTGGAGACCCTGAGGAGAGACTGGGGAGGGGGGCTTTGGAGAGAGAACTGAGAGAGTAGCTGGCAGGATCTCGGGTGCTGATTCATCCCCAATGTGCCAGCAGCCATCTTGCTCAGGCAGAGACCACTCCCCCTGAGTGTCACTAGCATGAAAGGACCCGATAGCCCCACCCCAAGGTGGGATTCCATCCCGCCCTATGCTGTCTAAGCTGCCTGATGAGTGCAGAGTGGCAGCCACAAATAGTAGATCCCTGGCTAAAGGGGGCGCAGAGAGGTCTGGAGACACTTGAGGAGAGACTAAGAACGGAGGCTTTGGGGAGAGAATGGAGGGAGTAGCCAGCAAGACCCCAGTGCGGACTCCTTCTCCATACAGCAGCAGAGGGAGAGGACCTAATAACCTAGCCCCCAGGAGGTGCTCTGTCCTGCCCGGGGCTGTCTAAGGTGACCTGCTGAGTGTAGAGTGAATAGATTAACAGCTGCAGGAGACAGCCACAAACAGTAGATTCCTGGAAGTCTCAAAGGGACTGCCTAAGGTCAGACAGGGACAACATCTGACATCATCAGAAGCAGATCCAGAAAGTAAGAACAGCAGTCTCCAACCAGAGAAGTTCACATGATAAAGTCAGGAAATCCAGAGATATCAACTTCAGCAGAAGCAAAAGAGAAAAGTCTCACAAACAATGGGAAGAAAAAGAAATATGTCTCACTGGAAGAGAAAGGAGGAATTCCCACAAAGAGAATTAAATGAAATAGAGGCATGTAAACTATCAGATATTCAATTCAAAACAACGGTTCTAAGGAAGGTCAATGAGCTCAGTGAGCTCAGAGAGCTCAGAGAATTACCAAAAATTGCAGGGAAACTATGAGGAACTTTACTGTGAACTATATCAGCATGAAAATGGATATAGAAACTATCAATAAGAGACAAGAGGAAATGAAGAATACAATTTCTGAATTGAAGAACACAGTAGAAGGAATCAAAAGCAGGCTAGATGAAGCTGAGGACCAAATCTGCGAGCTGGAGGACAAGTAGAAAAAAGCTCCAGGAAAGAGCATGAAAATGAAAAAAGACTCAAAATGCATGAAGAGGCATAGGGAAATGCAATATAACCTGAAATGTAGTAATATGCACATAATAGGGATACCAGAAGGAGAAGAAGAGGAGGAAGGGATAGAGAACCTATTTGAAAAAGTCATGATGGAAAACTTCCCTAATTGGAGGAGAGAAAATGTCACACAAGTCCAGGAAGCACAGAGGGTGCCATTCAAGAGGGACCCAATGAGGTCCACTCCAAGACACATCATCATTAAAATGGTAAGTATCAAAGACAAACAGAGAATTCTAAAGGAAGCAAGGGAGAAAGAGGTGATAACATATAAGGGAGCCACGATACAGCTAGCAGCTGACTTCTCAGCAGATATACTGCAAGCCAGAAGGGAGTGGCAAGAAATATTCCAAGTAATGAAAAGCAAAGGTCTGCAACCAAGACTGCTCTACCCAGTAAGGCTTTCAATTAAAATGGAAGGCAAAATAAGGAGTTTCCCAGACAGAAGAAGGCTAAAAGAATACACTTTCACCAAACCAGCACTGCAAAATATGCTAAATGGATTGCTTTAAGGTGTAGAAAAAGTTTCTATGAATACCTAGTTCCTTTCAGAGTTGCCAATACTTGATATTACTAATATTTTTAATATACATTAATCTGATTGTAACAATGATGTTATTTTAATTGTTCCTTTACTATTTGTTGAAACTAAATCTGTTTTTGTATATTTCTTGCCTATTTCTATTATTTTTTTAAAAAAAGCTTTAAATGACTTTTTGATATTCTTTATCCATTTATCGATTAAAGGTTTGTAGAACATTTTTCCCTAAAAAAACCCCTACTAACCCTTTTTTAGATGTGTTACAAATACTTTCTCATTCTATTCCTTGTCCTTTAACTTTTTTTTATATGTATATTGCTATATAGTTAAAATGTTTAATGTAGTCATGTTGTCAATATTTATTTTATGGCTTCTGGGGTTGAATATTTTACTTCAGGTCATGAAAAATATTAGTCCTATTTTCTACTAAAACTTCTTATTTCTACTTATTGATTTTTAACTTACCTGAATATTTCTTGTATAATGTGTGAAATAGGGCTCTATATTTGTTTTATTTCAAGTAATAGTGGTCCATACACCTAATTTGCTGAATAAGCCTTATTTTACCCATTGACTTGAAATATCAATTTAATCATATGTTATATTGTTAGACAGATATATACTTTTGTCTCTAGAATGCTCATTATATTTCATTGATCTACTTGATTATATCTGTGCTGGTGTCATATTGGTTTAGTTGCTGAGACTTTATAATGGTTTTAAATTTTTATAACATTTTCTAATTAACTTTGAAATTTAAAAAAATAAATAAAATCAATCTGAATTTAAGAAAGAAAGAACAAAAGAAGGAAAGAGATGGAACTCCTACCTTTTGCAACAGCATAGATGGAACTGTAGAATATTACGCTAAGTGAAATAAGCCAGTTGATGAAAGACAAATACCATATGATCTCACCTATAAGTGGACCCTATTCAACAAAATAAACTAACAAACAAAATAAACCACAGGCATGGAAACATGGAGCAGACTGAAAGTGACCAGAGGGGATAGGGAAAGAGGACAATGTTGGAAAGGAGGGGAAGGGACTAGATAAAGAACATGTATGAATGGCCCATGGACATGGACAACAGAGTGGGAATTGACTGTGGCAGCAGGGGGCTCGGTGGGATGGGTGGAGGAGGGCAAAGGGGGAAAATTTGAGACAGCTGTAATAGAATAAACATGATTTATAAATTTAAAAAATAAAAGTAAAAATGTAAAAAAAAATTAAGAAATGCACATCACCAAAGATAACTCATTCATTTTTATAGTTCTTTCTTCCCTGCTCTCAACCCCAACAATGCTTACCTTTGCATTACTACAGATTAGTTCACATTTTCTAATGTTTTAAAGATAGATAATATAAAGGGATAGAATTTCTTTTCCTATCTAGCTACTTTCATTCAACCTAATGATTTTGAGATTTATTTATGTCATTGCATGTTATGGTTGGGTTGTTTTCAAGTCCACTTATTGTCTTAAACTAAAAACAAAGTGAAAAATAATAAAAGTAGTTAATGAAAAAAGTGATGTATTTCCAGAGAAATAAAAATCATAGGAGTTAATTAGTTATATTCATACATTAAACCAGAAAAAAAAAATGATTCCTGATAGAATCATGGTAATGTAGAATAAATGAGGGTCAGAGAAAATTGACCACAGCACTAAATATAAATAGGTATTTATTTATAAAACAATAATTGAAATACACTTGGAAGTTAAAATATATGGAGTGTTAAAACATGTAAAATAGTATAAAATGATAAAACTTGGAAGGATAGAAATGTCTATATATTGCTCAATGTTCTGTACTAAGGTGGAATAAAATTATTCTTGTTATTATACTATGATAAGTAAAGAGTATAGTTTAAACCACTTATCCAGTAAAATAGCAACAATTTTTTTTATTTTTTAAAAAACGCACACCTAGTATTAAACTAAAATAAGTTTTTAATCCATCTAAAATAGACCAACAAGAAGAAAAAAGAACCTAAGACAAATTAAGTAATATATCACGGAAATGGTGAAAAGCTAGGTCTGAATGCATATATTTCATTAATCATATCAAACAAATGTGAATTAAGAATTTTTATTAAAAGATTAATATTGCATTCTGGAATTTTAAAATGTTCCTTCCAAAGACAGACTTTAAATATAAGGAAGCCAAATAATTGAAAGTAAAATGATGGACTAGATAAACCAGTTATATATCCACAAAAGAAAACTGATATACCTATATTAATATAAGATAAAGTGGATTTTAAAGAAAAAAGCATTATTTTTGAAAAACAGGTTATTTCTTATCAATGCAGGTTCAATCCAGCAGGGAGATAGAACCATTTTTAAATTGGTATGCACCCAATTAATGTGAACTTAGAACATGTAAGATGAACACTGGGGTGCGCCTGTATGACCTTTCTGCAAAGGTAAATTTGACTCTTGTCATTGAAAGGCAGTATTCAACTGCTAGCCCATACAGAGATTATCTCTGAGGTAGCAAAAACCTACCTCATACAAAATGACACAAAGACTAATTTCCTTAGGGTTATAATCATATGACATCATGGAATCTGGTCCCCATCTGTGTGCCATCAACTTGGCACACACTAATTTGAGAAAGAACTATCTCAATGTCTGATATGTACAGGGTTCAGAATAAAATCTTTGTATTCAGAAAAAAACTTTAGATCTAGCCCTGTTCTGCCACTTCTTCAGAATTTGTGTTGGGGGAATAATTCCTCATCTTTTATGATCAGGGACTAAAATCTACGCCATGTGGCTGCCTCTATATAAAGTGGTGGACCAGTAGTGCTCACTTATTATCTGCCACTCTGCATTAGACCAGAATTCATTGGCTTCAGCACTTGGTTGTGGCTTTGCTTTAGGAATACATATCATTTCTGAAATGGTCTTACACTGATGGAGGCCAAAATACAAGGAATAGTTTTTGAACATGCTAAATTTTACCTCCCAGATATGATTTAAGATTCATAAGAATATTCCCAAATAAGATATAGGAATGCAGATCATCTTAAAGATCAGACAACCATCCAGTAGGTTTGTCTGTTCATATCAAATTCTGAGGCATTGGGATTTACAGCAAGGCTCACTTCTCTCTTTCTAGGATGAAAAATAGTAAAAGCAAAGCTGTATCCTTTCTGAAAAAATAATCTAGGAGAGTCAACAGATACCTAGAATAGGGATTTTGAAATATAAGGACAACCCAAAATTTAGTTAGCAAAAGCCAAGTCATATAAGTACCTAGGGCATTACAATGGTAAGAAACTCAAATTGTAAGAAATGAATGCTTCCTTAGAATAGAATTAAACTGTGGAGTGATTTGCTTCTGAGGAATATAAGGTCACTCTTGAGATACTCAAATACCTGTAAATTCCAAAATTGATTTATGATACTGACAGAGGAGCTCAGTTAAAAGAGAGAGGCCAAATAGTGTCATTAGAAACAAAAAAAGACGGAATGGCTCCTAAGACACTGGCTTGACTTTATTATGAGCTGGGGTGCCTTCAGGCTGTGTCACTTTGCTCATTTTACTTCAGTAAAGACCTTAATAATCAGCTTAGTGTATTTGGAAAATTATCAATCATTAATGAATTTTTTACTACATAATTTAATCAACTGTTAAAGCTAGCTAGCACACACATGCTTCATGAGATAAACCTTCTAAATATTTCCTTGGGTTACAATAATTTTACTTATTTAAAAATGTTAATTTTACTTAACTTTAATAGCTTTAACAAATTTATTGAAGTATAATTGATATACAAATAACTGCATGTATTTAATGTTTACGATTTGATGAATTTGGACATATGTAAATCCCCATGATACCTTTACTGCAAATGAAAGTTATAGACATATCCAACTTCTTCCAGAGTTTCCCTGTGTCCCTTTGTATTTTGGAGGATGTGCATGTGTTTCTTTTTTGTGTGGTAAGAATAGTTAATATGAGATCTATCTCAACAAATCTTGAAGTGAACAATATGGTATCATTAACTGTAATATTATGTTATACAGCAGCTCTCTAGAAGGTATCTTGCATAACTAAAGTCTTATCCCCATCGTATAAAAACTCCATATTTCCCCCACCCTACAGTCCCTGGCAACCACTTATTATATTCTCTGCATTTAGAAGTTCAACTATTTTACATCCCTCATGTAAATGAAGTCATGCAGTATTTGTCTTTCTGTGACTGGCTTATTTCAGTTTACATTATGTTCTCCAGGTTCATCTATGTTGTCCCTAATTAGCAGGATTTCTTTCTTTTTTAATGGTTGCATACTATTCAGCACACATTTACTTTATGATACCCATGGGGTATATAAATCAAATTTCTGAAACAGCATGGTTTTATATTACTGTTATTTAAAGATTATATCCGATTAAAATAGGAATACAAATGTGAATTCTTAATTACTGTTGCAATTAGTTGAAAAGCTATTGGGAAAGATACATTTCCCATCATAAATTTAGAGGTATTTCTTATTTTAGATAGATGATTCTTGTATAATTAAGAGATCATTAAATTCTCTGTTTAGGAAGCAGAAATATCCTCATTAAGTTATTGTTAATGGTCCATTATTTTTACTGTGAAGTTTTATTTGGAAACCATCACAGACATTCTTGCTATCATCAGAGGACACTTACAAACAAGTGGCTAAATAAGGACAAGTATAACACTGATGTTAAAATACTGATACTGCTCTCCTTTATGTGAGAGTGTATAAAATATTGACTTAACAGAGAGAGCTGCAATTATTGATTTCTCTCCAAGGAGAAGTATTTAAGCTTATGTTTCTTGTTTCATCTACAAATACTTAAAAGTCTGAATTGTGCAATTTACAGCTTGAAAAGAAAACACAAAAATCAACACACAATAACAAGTTCAGACTTTTATTATTACCATTAAGTTGCCTTTTCAGTCTGGCAAGACTCATAATATTATTAGTCTGACTGAGCTGCTGATCCTGCTCCCCTTGGCTGATCATTATTTTATCTTATATGGTAAACCTCTATGACAGTTTTATTGCAGGCTGAAAGCAGAATTGATCTGAGCCCAGTTTACTTAGACTATCTTTTAAAAGATACAGATATTCCCCATTAGTGGGAACTTTAAAGACAAACAAAATTAAGTACAAACTTAGCTTAATCCAATGATGACTTTTGGTGTACCAATTTATTCTCTCATTAAAAATCAAAGAATCAAATCAAGGAACATGTATAAAGGACCCATGGTCAAAGCCAAAGTGGGGACAGATTGAGGGTGGGAGGTGGGGGTGGGTGGGGCAGGGGGAAGTGGTGGCAGGAAAATGAAAACAAATGTATTTGAACAATAAAAAAAATTAAAACAACAACAACAAAAAAGAGGAGTCCATCTGCTTATACAGAATCTGAAGTACTGGAGATATTAGAAGGAAACTTCCAGTTCTTTCATAGGAATTACCATGGTGTTATTTCTTACAGCTTTATTGAGGTATAATTGACATACAATAATCTGCATATCTCTGAAATGTACAGTATGCTAAATTTTAATGGTTATCTACACCTGTGATACCATGACCACAATAAATACGGGGAACATTGCCATCTTCCGAAAAGTTTACTTTTGCCCCCTGTAACCCCTTCTTTACACCCCTTTGCAACTCTCCTTCCAGGTAACCACTGATGTGTTTTCTATTACTATAGATTAGTTTGTGTTTTCCAGACCTTTATGTAAATTAAAGAATATGTTATATATAAAAAAAATCAACTCTTAGATTGATGTGCCCATTAGACAGAATTTATTTAGAGTGAAAATTATATTCAACATATAATTCTTCACTTTCATAATCTCAAATGATTTTAAATTTTTTCATTGTATTTTGAATTTTGTGTTTAATAGCAAGTGCATATAGTATAGAATACTGCGTCCTGGGGCTTCATAGCACCTGCAGGGGCAATCTGCTAATTCAGTGAAAAGCTTTACTTACATCAGTTATAATGTATTTGCACACTTACTAAAATATCTAATTTAGAGAAGGGTTTACTTATAGTTACAACTGTAACTGAACAACAAAAGAAAACAGTGACTGCTTTAGGAGAGAATCAATTCCAATGAATTGAAAAGTAAGTATGGATAACACTGTCTTAATTAGCCATTTCTTAAAAAGTCCATTCAATGAATAAAAGAAGCAAGAAATAATTACAAAAATATCCAGGAAAAGTGACAAGTGGAAGCAAAAGCATATTAAGAAGAACACATTTCTTCTCTATTATTATTAAGAGATGGCTTTAAACAAGTAAAGAAAATAATACTTTAAATATAGAATAGATAAAAATAATGAGGTCTTCTTAATTCTCTGTATGTTTCCTTGAGCATGATAATAGGAGGGAAATTAAGAGATCAAAACAAAAGGAACTGGACAAAAATATTCTTAGAGATTGATATTCTGATCCTGAATACTAAAAATTTTCACCAAAGTCTAACAAGTTAATGTTTTATAGTTTTCAGCCCACTTTGACGTGTTGTGTTTCTTTCACTAATTTACATTGGGATTGTATTACAAAATTACTAATATATATGTATAATTATACATAATTATGTTATATATAATTATTATACATAATTATATTATATAAATATATAATATAATATTATTATAATTATATTTTATTATATATAATATAGATATCACTGTGGTATAGCTATATTTTTATCCTGTTGTAATAGAATTTACCAAAGCTTAGTCAAAATGTAAAAAAAATTTAACAATTTAAATAGAAATGACTTACAATTTAGTAGAATAATCAGTGAATTTAATCAAAATACATTTAAGTGTCTACTTTTAGTGGAAATGGAGGTCTGAGCCTACTGTATCAGAAAGCTATAATGGGTAAACATGTGAGAATTTCTAGAGAGTCTGTTGCTTCCTAAGATAATGACTACTTAAAAGGTAAAATAAGATGGAAATGTTAATACAGGCACCAATTGATTTATTTACGTAAGAGTTCCTTCTTCTGTCCATCCATTTATCCACTCATCCATCAAACAACCATTTATTATACAACTTCTGGAGCATAAACTTGTACAGAACAACAACAACAAAAAGACTATGTCTAATTTCTCTTATGGACAATCTGTCTAGAGAGTAGTCATACAGGCAGAAAGATAAATATTATGTATAATTTATGTGGGAGTGTGAAATAAACAAACAAGTTAATGTTGAAAGTAAAGGAAATTCTTTCAGAGGAAATGGAATCTAAGATTAGAATTAAAGAATTGCCAGAGGCAAAACTGATGATCCTATGAAAGGAGATGTTCCAGGCAAAATAAACAACATGTATGTGTGTCAAGGAAAAAAAAAACAAACCTCCTGTATTAAAGACCATTGTTTCCTCTTCTTTTTCTTTGTGTTAAACCACAATTTTTTTTTTCAGGTTCAAAATGCCTTTGTGTTGCAAATGTAACTCTTTCCTTTTCTATACTCTGTTTCAATTTTAGCATTGAAAATGAATTTGTATGCTTATAAAAAGTTGGCTTTGGGGTCAGAAAATAAATTGATGAGTGTTGTAAATCCTGACATTATATGTTGTTTCTATGTTTGAAAGGTAAATTCATGGAAGAAGAAATTATCAGTTAAAAATTATGAGTGCTCAGGGCTTCATGGATTAGACAGGTGTGTTGCAGCCTCTCTAAATTGGTCAGGTCCGCTCGGGTCTCAGATAGATGAAGATGTGTGGAGCCTTGCGGATGCTTGACATACCTTTATCCGGGAGAGTCACACAGGCACAAGCCCAGTCCAGGGAAATCACACAGGCCACAAAGCCTGTATCCGCGCTGGAAACAGGCCATGAGCCCGTGTTGGAGGGAATCACACAGGCCACAAGCACTCGTCAAAGTCGGAGCCCCAACTCCCCACCCTGTCCAAAGCTCCTATCCCTTTTATACTAGGCCCAACCAAAGCAGGGTAATCAGGCCAAAAGGTGAAGTAATTATCAGAAGTTGCGCATTCCATCCTACTCAAGCCTACAGGGTAGTTTATCGCACCTGGGGCTCAAGGCCGTGAGACTTGGGCAAAAGCGCGTGGGAACACTGCTTTATCAGATTCCTCCAAGGTTGTGAGGGGCTGCTCCCTCTGGTTACCCACGCATCTAGGTGAGGGAGGCAGACAACCTCCACGTACCCTACAACAGGTCAATAGTTAAACATACAAATGATTGAAATATATGAAATGTATACTTTTCAAAAATTATAATGGTACTATGGGAAAAACCAATTATATAATAATTAAAAGGAACTAAAAGTCAAATCTATAACTTGGAAGAGTTGATGCAGATAACTCCTCAAACTACAGTAAAACTGAATTTTGAAAGAGGATATAAAAATGCATTATTAATGCTGCCCCATCACAAATTTTACATTTTCTGAGAAAGTAACATCAAAAAATTAAAGCAGATGATATTTAGCACTGAGATGCTAGCCTTTGTACTGATTTATAATAGGATTGAAAAGAAGAAATTGTGTTTATTAGTAGAAGTTTCCATTCCTTGTGATCATTACAATCTTAAAATGCAAAAACAGCAAGATAAAATGAAACCCTTAACTTATGAACTTCTTGATTTAGTGAAAGCATTCAGGGAATTAAAAATATAATTATATTTCATTGAATTGTATGATACCAGTCTATTTTGATGATGGGATAAAAACAAGAAACGTGGATTATTTTCTGGTACCATGCATCGGTATAACTTTCTTTTAACCTTCAAAAGGCTGCAGTGATGCATAAATCAAAAACATTTGAAAGGTTAAAGTAAAAAATATGCAAACCTTAAATGCTTGAATGATATCAAATTGCTCTTTGGTCTTGAAATTTTAGAGTTATAATAAGATAAAGCTTACAAAAGATTTTTTTTGTATTGTTTATGCTATTATAGTTGTCCTATTTTTTCCCCTTCACCTCCTCCCACCAGACCACTCCCCATTTCCAACTCAATCCCCATAATGTTGTCCATGTCATTGGGTCCTTCATGCATGTTCTTTCACTAATCCTTTCACCTTCTTTCAATCAGTCCCCACCTCTGCCTTCCCTTCTTATAGATGTCAGTCTGTTTCATGATTCCATGCTTCTGGTTTTATTTTGCTCATTTGTTTCTTTTATTCATTAGATTCCTATTATAAGTGAGATCATATGATAGTTGACTTTAACTGACTGACTTATTTCACTTAGCATGATATTCTCTAATTCCATCCATGATGTAACAAAAGGCAGGGATCCTTTCCTTTTATTAAAAAAAATGAACTATTTATTTTTTCAAATACATTTTTCTCTGCCTAACCCCCACCACTTTCCCTTGCTCCCTCCCTCCCTCCCTCAACTCTTCCCCTTTATCTTTGTCCAAGATTCATTGCTATATTTTCCTTGACTTGACCCTTCGCTTCCTTTTACCCTGACCCCCTCCACCTTCCCTCTAGTCTCTGTTGGTTTCTTTTCTTTTCAGTGTTGGTGGTCTTATTTTCCTTGCATCTTTGTATTGTTGGTTAGGTTCCAATTATAGGTGAGATCATATGGTATTTGTCTTTCGCCCCCTGGCTTATTTCGCTTAGCATAATGCTCTCGAGTTCCATCCATGCTGTCGCGAAGTTTAGTAGTTCCTTTTTTCTTTCTGCTGCGTAGTATTCCATTGTGTAAATGTACCATAGTTTTTGGATCCAATCATCTACTGATGCCCATTTAGGTTGTTTACAATACTTGGCTATAGTAAATTGTGCTGCTATGAACATTGGGGTGCATAGGTTAATTTGAATGGGCGTTTTGGGATTCGTAGGGTATCGTCCCAGCAGGATCACTGGATCAAAAGGCAGTTCCATTTCGGCTTTTTGAGGAAATGCCACACTGCTTTCCACAATGGCTGCACTAGTCTGCATTCCTGTCAACAGTGTACTAGGGTTCCCTTTTCTCCACAGCCTCACCAGCACCTGTTGTTTGTTGATCTTTTTATGATGGCCATTCTGACCAGTGTGAGGTGGTATCTCATCGTGGTTTTGATCTGCATTTCTCTGATGGCTAGTGATGCCGAACATCCTTTCAAATGTCTCTGGGCCCTCTGTATCTCTTCTTTGGAAAAGCGTCTGCCCAGGTCCTTTGCCCATTTTTAGACTGGATCACTTGTCTTCTTGGAGTGGAGTCGAGTGAGTTCTTTATATATCCTGGAGATCACACCTCTATCTGATGTATCATTAGCAAATATATTTTCCCATAGGGTTGGCTCCCTTTTCACTTTGCTGATGTTTTCTTTCGCCGTGCAGAAGCTTCTTATTTTGATGAGGTCCCACTTGTTTATTCTTTCCTTTATGTCCCTTGCTTTAGGAGACATATCAGTGAAAAAATTGCTGCGTGGGATATCTGAGAGTTTCCTGCCAATGTTCTCCTCTAGGACTTCGATGGTGTTGCGACTTATATTTAAGTCTTTTATCCGTCTTGAGTTTATTTTTGTGTATGGTGCCAGCTGATGACCCAATTTCAATTTTTTGCATGTAGCCGTCCAACTCTCCCAACACCATTTGTTGAAGAGGCTATTATTGCTCCATTTTATGCTTCTGCCCCCTTTGTCAAATATTAGATGCCCATAGAGATCTGGGTTTATTTCTGGGCTTTCTATTCTGTTCCACTGGTCTATGGTTCTGTTCTTGTGCCAGTACCAGATTGTTTTGAGTATAGTGGCTTTGTAGTACACTTTGATGTCCGGTAATGTGATCCCTCCTACTTTGTATTTCTTTCTCAAAATTGCTGCGGCTATTCGGGGTTGTTTATGGTTCCATATAAATTTTTGAAATGTCTGTTCTATTTCTGTGAAATATGTCATTGGTATCTTAATAGGGATTGCGTTGAATCTATAAATTGGCTTGGGTAGTATGGACATTTTGATGATATTAATTCTTCCAATCCATGAGCACGGTATATGCTTCCATTTATTTGTGTCTTCTTTAATTTCTTTCCTCAATGTTGTATAGTTTTCTGCGTACAGGTCTTTTACCTCTTTGGTTAAATTTATTCCGAGGTACTTTATTTTCTTCTTGCTATATCGAATGGTATCTTTTTTTCTGATTTTTTCTTCTTCTATTGCATTGCTGGTATACAAAAATGCCTTTGATTTCTGAATATTGACTTTGTATCCTGCTGTTTTGCCAAATTCACTTATTAGGTTGAGGAGTTTTTTGGTAGAGTCTACAGGGTTCTCTATGTACACTATCATGTCATCTGCAAACAATGATAGCTTTACTTCCTCCTTTCCTATTTGGATGCTTTTTATTTCTTTTTCTTGTCTGGCCGCTGTGGCTAGGACTTCCAATACGATGTTGAAAAGAAGCGATGAAAGCGGACATCCTTGTCGTGTTCCTGATCTTAGTGGGAAAGCTTTTAGTTTTTGCAGTTGAGTATGATGTTGGCTGTAGGTTTTTCATATATGGCCTTTATTACGTTGAGGAATGCCCCATTTATTCCGATTTTGCGGAGTGTTTTGATCACCAGTGGGTGCTGTACCTTGTCGAATGTTTTTTCTGCATCTATCGAGATGATCATGTGGTTTTTGTCTTTTCTTATATTTATGTGATGTATTACGTGTATTGACTTGCGTATATTGAACCATCCCTGCATGCCTGGGATGAATCCCACTTGATCGTGTTGGATAATCTTTTTAATGTATTGCTGGATGCGGTTTGCCAATATTTTGTTGAGGATTTTAGCATCTATGTTCATCAGCGAAATTGGCCTGTGGTTTTCTTTCTTTGTAGGGTCTTTATCTGGTTTTGGGATCAGGGTGATGCTGGCCTCATAAAAAGAGTCTGAGAGTCTTCCTTCCTCTTGGATTTTTTGGAATAGTTGAGAAGGACAGGGGTAAGCTCTTCTTTAAATGTTTTATAAAATTCTCCTTGAAACCGTCCGGCCCTGGGCTTCTGTGTGCCAGGAGTTTCTTGATTACTGCTTCAATTTCCCCTGCTGTTATCCATCTGTTCGAGCTTTCTATTTCTTCCTCCTTTAGTGTTGGAAGATTATACTTTTCTATAAATTTGTCCATTTCATCAAGGTTTTCAAATTTCTTGGCATATAATTGTTCATAGTAGTTTCTGACAATCCTTCGTATTTCTGTGGTATCAGCTGTTATTTCTCCTCTTTCATTTCTGATATTATTAATTTGGGTCCTCTCCCTTTTTGTCTTGATGAGTCTGCTTAAAGGCTTGTCAATTTTATTTATCTTTTCAAAGAACCAGCTCTGGATTGGTTGATCCTCTGAATTGTTCTTTTCGTCTCTATGTCATTCAGTTCTGCTCTAATCTTGACTATTTCCTTCCTTCTTGCCCTGGGATTTATTTGTTGTTGTTTCTCCAGTTCTTGAAGTTGTAGTGTTAGGTCTTTTATTTGAAATGTTTCTTTCTTTTTTAGGTAGGCCTGTATTGCTATGAACTTAGGACTGCCTTTGCTGTGTCCCATAGGTCTCAGGACTGCCTTTGCTGTGTCCCATAGGTTTTGGACTGTTGTCTGCTCATTTTCATTTGTTTCCAAACATTTTTTGATTTCTTCTCTTATCTCACTATTGACCCATTCATTGTTTAATAGTCTACTCTTCAGTCTCCATGAGTTTGCAAGTTTTGAAGTTTCTCTTTCAGGTTGATTTCCAGTTTCAAGCCCTTGTGGCCTGAGAAAAAGTTTGGTATGATTTCAATTTTCCTGAATTTGCTGAGGCTTACTTTGTGTCCTATCATGTGGTCTATCTTTCAAAAACTTCCATGAGCATTTGAAAAGCATGTGTATTTTTCTTCTTTGGGATGTAAGGTTCTATATATGTCTGTTAAGTCTGTTTGATTCAGTGTGTCATTCAGCTGCACGATATCTTTATTAATGTTTGGTTTGGAAGATCTGTCCATTTTTGACAGTGGGGTGTTGAAATCCCCTACTATCAGTGCGTTGCTGTCTATATCTTTTTTGAAGACGTCCAACAATTTCCTTATATACTTGGGGGCTCCTATATTGGGAGCATATAAGTTTACAATGTTTATGTCTTCTTGATTGATACTTCCTTTAAGTATTATAAAGTGTCCCTCTGGGTCTCTTTTTATGGCCTTTGTTTTGAAATCTACTTTGTCTAATACAAGTATGGCAACCCTGGCCTTTTTCTCTTGCCTATTTGCTTGGAATATTTTTTTCCATCCCTTTCCTTTCAATCTGTGTAGGTCTCTGGCTCTGAGGTGGGTCTCTTGTAGGCAGCATATGTGTGGGTCCTGTTTTCTTATCCATTCAGCTATCCTGAGTCTCTTGATTGGGGCATTGAGTCCATTTACATTGAGAGTTATTACTGATAGAAACTTGTTCATTTTTTCTCTTTGTACCTGTGTTTTTCTCTTTCTCACTCTTTTCCTTCATCTTCTTAAACCAGTCCCTTTAGCATATCTTGGAGTGCTGGTTTGGTGGAGATGTATTCTTTTAGCCTTCTTTTGCCTGGGAAACTCCTTATTTCCCCTTCTATTTTAATTGAGAGCCTTGCTGGGTAGAGCAGCCTTGGTTGTAGGCCCTTGCTTTTCATGACTTGGAGAATTTGTTGCCATTCTGGCTTGTAGTGTTTCTGTTGAGAAGTCAGCTCCTAGTCATATCGGGGCCCCCTTGTATGTTACTTTCTCCTTCTCCCTTGCTGCCTTGAGGATTCTCTCTTTGTCTGTGATAGTTGCCGTTTTAATGATGATGTGTCTTGGAGTGGACCTCCTTGAGTCCCTCTTGAGTGGGGTCCTCTGTGCCTCCTGGATCCATGAGCCCCTTTCTCTCCTCAAATTAGGGACATTTTCCATCATTACTTTTTCGAGGAGATTCTCTACCCCTTGCTCCTCTTCTTCTCCTTCTGGTATCCCTATTATGCAGATATTATCGCATTTCAGGTTGTCCTGCATTTCCGTAAATGCCTCTTCATTCCTTTGGAGTCTTTTTTCCATTTCTTGTTCTTTCTGGGAGCTTTTTTCTACCTTATCCTCCATCTCACGGATTCGATCCTCGGCTTCATCCACCCTGCTTTGGATTCCTTCCACTGTGTTCCTCAATTCAGAAATGGTATTCTTCATATCCTCTTGTGTCTTCTTGATAGTTTCTATGTCCTTTTCCAGGTTGCTATAGTGTGCTGTAAGATCCTGATAGTTTCTCTACAGTTTCTCATAGTTATCTTTGAGCTGGCTGAGCTCATTGGGCTTAGAGCCATTGTTTTGAATTCCATATCTGATAGTTCCCTTACCTCTATTTCATTTAGCTCTCTCTGTGGGGAGTGCCCTTTTCCACTCATTTGGGGGGAACTTCTTTTTCTTCCCATTTTTGTGAGAGTGTGTTCAGCAATTTATTTATTTATTTATTTATTTATTTATTTATTTATTTATTTATTTATTTTTGCTTCTGCTTCAATTGGGCCATCTAGATTTCCTGACTTTGTGGATTAAACTTCTATGGTAGTAGGCGGGTCTTTTTATTTATTTATTTATTTATTTTTTCCCTTTACTTTTCTTTCTGGGCCTGCCTGTGATGATGTCAGTTGTTGACCCTATATGGCCTTGGGTCGTTTGTTTGAGCCTGCCAGGAGCCTACTGTCTGTGTCCGACTCTTGCTTTGGGCAGCTGTGTGACCCCTTCGGCCAGGGATCCACTATTTCTGTGGATCGCTCTGCACTCTCACGCTGGCTCCTTGATCACGCTCCGCGGCGCGGGAGGATCCCCGGCCAGCCTGGGCTCGCGCGTGCTTGCCCACCCCACGGGGCTTCTTCGAGACCTCGTGTACTCGTCTGGCCCCCCCCCAGGCCGGCAGGCACCCCGGCACTGGTCTGTTTAGGGTCTTCTATTGTGTGCTTTCCTTGCTTTTGGCTCTTTGGGGGCGTCGCTTGCCCTCGCCAAATGGAGTCTACGGAAATGGGAGGAAGTCAGCTCCCGGACTCTCCGGTTAATCCTGTCTCCAGTCTCTCCTCCAGGGACTCTGGGCAGCTCTGTGACCCCTTTGGCCTGGGATCCACTATTTCTGCCACCGCTCTGCCGACGCGCGCCGCGTGGGCCCTTTTACGCTTGCCCTTGCCAATCTGCGCACTCCCTCGCACGCCACATCGGCGCCCACCCTGTGGAGGCCTTGCCAGCCCACGCAAGCCCTCGCCAGCCCCGCGGGTCTACACACACGCTTGCCAACACTCGCTGGCTACTCAGTGCGAGTGTGCCCGCCTGCACTGGGTGGTTTTGGGCTCTCTATTGTGTGCTTTTCAGCTTTAGGCTCTTTGGGGGTGTGGCTTGTTCCCGCACAATGGAGGCCAGGGAAAGGAGAAGGAGTCCGGACTCCCCAGTTCCTCCTCCCGTTCTTTCCCCAACGCCTCCGTTTCCAGTGTCTCCTCAGGGTTCTCTGGGCAGTTCTGTGACCCCTTCTGCCAAGGATCCACTCTTTGCGGACCGTGTTGCAATTGCGGGCAGTCCAGTTCATGCGCGCCCTGCTTCTGCCTCTTTGAGGAAGTGCCCTGCCTGCCCAAAATGGAGACTAGGGAATGGGGAGGGAGTTGGGACTCCCCGGTTCCTCCTCCCGTTCTTTCTCCAGCGCCTCCGTCTCCAGTCTCTCCTCAAGGCTCTCAATGCAGCTGTGTGACCCCTTTGGCCAGTGATCCTCTATTTCTTCCAGCTTGTCTGCACTTAGCCCCCCAGCTCACATGCGCTCAAGCTGTGTACGGAGCGCACAAAGGCAGGTTAATTGATTCCCTTATGCCTGAGCAGGATGGTAGCTGCAGAGTGGGAGGTGAGTTATCACAGGGGCTCCACCGGCTGCCGTGTCAGTTCTCTTCACAAAGTTTTCCTCACCAATCTTTTCCCAGGCACCAGCCCACCCTGCCGCCACCTCTACCCAGAGATCAAGGAGGGTGGCTGCCACTGCAATTTTTGCGTTGGCCTTTTAAATGTCTCTTTGCATCGCCAGCCACCTGTCTCTGGCAGAGAACCCCCCTAAGCTTTTTGGCGTTTATTTTATCTGTGTGTTTTCCTGGTTTTAGCTGCGGTAGTCTAGAGGTCCCTGTTTATGATTCAGACCCCGTTCTTCTCTGGGGAAGCTAACTGGCCGTTTCAATGTCCCTCTGGTGCTGGTGCCCGTGGGCACCCGGCCTACCCTCTGGAGCTTCCACCAAGCTTCTGACCCGTGGGATGTGTGAGAGTTGAATCCGCTGTCTGTCTGTGGCCCCAAGGCTCTTCTCCCGCTATCGTTCCATTTTTTCCAGGTGATTTCTCCACTTTTAGTCACAATTCCAGTTTTGTTTTGGGAGGAGGTCAGCGTGACTCGCACTCACTCCTCCGCCATCTTCCTCTGTCCTAAAATCAGCATTCTTATTGGAGGTTCTCATCAAGACAATTAGGCAATAAAAATAAATTTAAAAGTATTCATATTTAAAGAATTACAAACTTTATTTGAAGATTATATATTCATAAGGAATCTTGACAACATGGCAGGTTACAAGACAAATATACGTAATAATTATATTTGTATGCAAGTAATAAACTTTTTGAAAACAAATTATTAAAGCAATAAATCTCATTATATAGAAGCAAAACAAATAAAATAACTAAGAATAAAAAGGAACAAAAGAAGTGCCAGACTTTTACCTTGAAATCTATAGGATATTTTTGAAAGAAATAAGATCTATATAAATGGAGAGATACCCTTGTTCATGAACTGGAAAACAGCATTTTATAAAGGGCAATAATTGCCAAATTTATTTTCAAATTCTATATAATTCTTATTACAATACCATAATGCTTTGTTTGTATGTTTATGGTTTGTTTGATTCTTCTTGAGAAATTAGCAAGCTATCCCTAAAGTTCGTATGGTAATGCAAGGGGCCCAAAACAGCTGACACAATCTTGGTAAAGAAGAATAAAGTTGCAGGACTCACATCCCTCAATGTTGGACGTTACTGCAAAATTACAATAATCAAGATAGAGTGTTACTAGCTTAAAGATAGAAATACAGATCAATGAAGTAGAATAGAGACCTGAAATAAACCCTCACATTTATGCTCTAGTGATTTGTCACAAATGTTTCAGGAGTATTTAGTGAGGGAAAGAATAGTCTTCTTAAAATGTTAAGGTCTTAATAAAGAATAGTTCCTATTACTAGATCAAAGTAAACCATGGCTATGCAGCAGGATCTCATTGCCACTGCCTTCTGAAACACACTTCAGCAGTCCCATTGCATGGGGTGACAAATAGGGTAAGAGCAGGAAGGGAAATTTGTTAATGGGGCTGACCACGCCTGCTATTATTAAAGTAACTTGCTGTCTTGGCACCTTTGATGTTAGTTTAACCTGTAATCAAGGATTATTTTCCTTTGAAATGCTGAACAATTCACAATCAATCAATGAGAGGGGTAAAAGCTGCTATTTTTATCCTTTAAAAAATCTTATTCCTAAAAAACCTACTTAAAATCCCTGAGAATCAGCTTAAAAATACAAATTGCCCTTTGAGAAGGGTCACATAATATAAGGATTTTATCATTGTTACACTGGCAATGATGCTGTGATGAAAGGATTTGACTTCTATGTTTTTATAGGACTCAACAAAAAGGGAAGGAGTATGACCAATAAAATTTATGGTTCTCATGTGATTCCTGAGCTATCTATCAAAAATTTCTCTTGTAAGAGGCATGCCCTATAATTATTTAAAATACTAATTGCTTGCTTCACATGAGACTCTCTAATAAAGAAGCAGTTACATGCCAAGATAGATCTTGATTTTATTACATCTCAATACTGCTACAATTCCTACTTTCTCCTAAAGAAAAGCAACATTTTTTTCTTTAACAGTAATCTCGAAAAAACCATCTCATTTTAACATTGTGTTTTTAACTTTGTATCTCAACTGATGTATTTCTATATGACTTAAAATATTTGAGTTAACTAATTAAAATCATTATATCTCTACTTTAGCCTCTACTTTTTTTTCTCGCTTACATTAACTCTTGAAATAACTGCATTTTTAGGGGCTTTTGTTTTACTACTGCTCTTGTCAACCTTACTGGTATTCTCCAGGCTGCCAAATAAATTAGTCAATTCTCAGTTCTCATTTTAGTTGACATTTAAGCAATGATGTAGTTGATAAATATGGCATTCTTGCTCTACTAAATGTGATTCTCTTTTGCTTCTATTCATACCTTCTCAATCTTTGTCTAGTTCTTCCATATGTTGATTTGAAAATGCAAGAGCCATTGGTCTTCAGTCTTTTCATTCCTAAATACATTCCCTAAGTAGGCATATCTAAACTTACTGCTTTACAAAGTATATGTCATCCGATAACTCCGAAATTTGTATCTTGAATCCTGACCCATTTTCATAATTTCACATTTCTACATACAATTTTTCATATGGCATCTTTACTTGAATGTCTGTATACACCTGAAAGGTAAGGTGTTCAAAACCAAACTCTTAACAGCCCCTGCCCAAACCTTATTCATTTCAAGTTTTCTGTATTTTAGCAAAAAATAAACATTATATTTCTAACTCTACAGTCAAAACAATTAGAATTAGTATTCAACTTTTTTTACCAGAATATCTCTAATTCATCAACCAAAACGTTTTCTTACATTTTCAAAATATATCTAGAATTCAACCACTTTTCACTACCACCAATGAATGATACCACCCTTGTCAATGCTATTATAATGTTTCATCATGTTTAATGGGATAACATTTAATATTCACCCACCTCTATCCTGACTCCCCTAGATCCTCTTCTTCTAACATCAATGAAACATATTTCTAAATTGTACCATGTCAATCTATGCTTTATGCTTTCCAGTGGATTTTCATCTAATTTAGAATAAAAGAGAAGTAATTTACATGGCTTACAATGTCCTATGTAACTAGAATTTATGGTGCTACATTTTAAATCATATTTTTGATGTTTTCTTTATTTACTCACTGAACTGAACTTCCATTAGTTTTATCACTAAACCTCCAATATACAAGCACACTTTAGCCTCAAAGTCCCATCCCAGTGCCTGGAATTATCCTTCACCAAATATCCATATGGCTCATACCATACCTTATAAACAAGTTGAAAATAATCATTCTTGTTCCAGTTCTTAAAATGTGGTCTAGAAAACATATACAGAAAAAGAAACCATAGTAATTATTAAATTATGAAAATTCTACTCTTTCCTCAAGATTTATTGAGTTAGAATCTGTAGGACTGTGACACTGGAAAATGTACATTAAAATACCCTCTGAGTTGATTTAGATACATTACCAAATTTGACAACCACTGATAGAGTTGGAGCCTGAGTCAACATAACAAACATAACAAATAATCTGTTTCTTAATGGGGACAAAAAAGCAAGAGGTTCTAAATCCATATATCCATTCTTTAACCTCAGATTTGTACAATTTGGCAATAAAAGAGATGAGGTTTATAAAATAAAGGTAAATAATTTATAAAATTGATTAACAGGACTACAGTTTCTATGTATAAGGGTAATAATTTAATGTATTCCTTTCAATTTCCAGTTTTCCATGAGATAATACTGATTACCTAAATATTGGAAAAAACATATAATAAGTAACACAAACAAAAATTTTCTGGCATTTATATTATATATATGTTTATATATATAACATACATATGTTATATATGTGTCTCCCTTATATATGTTATATTATATACATATGTAATATGTATATTATAAATACTTATAATCATCAGAGCTATGTTCAGAGCTCATGCCAAACAATCATAAGAAAGAGACTATGCAAAGAAAAGTGGAAATCCTAGCATAAGCAAACACATATATAATCACCTTCAGAAAAAGAGTCTCAACTTGTGCATCAAATAGCAAGGCTTAACCTGAGATCAGATGGATCAAATCAGTGTCTACCAAACAAGGATTTCAAAGTGAGTGGGACAAGTCGAGATAAGTATGGAAGTCAATGTCTCATAAGGAGAAGAAAATATCTTGAAATAGAATAAATGTCTTGGAGGGCCAATGATAAATTAAAGAAGGAAGCAAGTAGTAGTTCACAGATATCACAAATATCAGAAAATTAAAACCCTAACCTTGAAAAAATAAAACAAAACATTATCTATTAATATGAAGCTTTACTGCATGAAAAAAGTAATCTGAGACTTTAGGAATATAGAAATATGGAACAAAATGAGCTTTTACAAAGCTGCTTTAGACATTTTTCTCAGGGAAACATCTTAAATGTCAAAAACTCAGTGAAATAAAAAGAAATGAACCCCACACATTATTGAGGAAATAACTGTCAGGTCATAATGTAAACATTTGTACACAGAAGATTCCAGTGTTAGGAAAGTAGGAAAGTCTCTAATTATTCCTTCATTTTTCATTGTATAACTCCATAGGGTATATTTCTATTCAGAAATAATGTTAGTTTCCCAAAAGTTCTTTCAAAGAGAGTGCAAAATGTGTTTTACCTAAATCATAAACAAAAGTTACATAATTTATCAGGAGTTAGAAATGCCAGAGCAATGTGAAATTAATCAAAATTACCAAAACATTGGTTCTATTTATCACCTTTGCAGTTGATCTCAATGGGCCTCAAAAGTGTGACTGTAAAATCATAAGCATAATAGTTGAAGAGGGTCAAAATCTTGTGTCATTGAACACTTTCACTCCTTTTATATATATCAGAAGTTATTCTTTTAACCCCTGTGTTAGTGGAAAATTCAAGGGAATCTTTTGTACCTCTAATAGTATAAAAGGTTTTCTCAGGTGAGTAGTCATTTGTGATACTCACTTGCTCAACAAAACATCTCTTTTTGATTGATGGTGCCCTTGTGACATTGGGCAAAAGAGTAGACTAACCTTGATTGATGAAAGAGAAGAAACTGTATTATATAAGAATGTTATCCAGAAGAGTGGCTGTGGTTATTGATTCCTGTTATATAGTTCTATTTTTCCATCCTGCTAAAATTCCTATAGACACATATCCCAGGAAAAAGGACAAAATATCTGTGGTTACAATTATATAAAAATATCATGGTCTTATTAAATCAAAACACATTCTCTACATGGAATCTATTTGCACTGTTGGCAACTTTTAGAGAAAACTGGTATCTTGTTTTCAATATGAACAGATAAGTTGTTATTTATATGAAACAATAAAATCAAATATATGACCCTAAATTATTATTCACAAGAAAATTCTAACTTTGTCTCCCTTATGTTTCAAAGACTGAACAAATTTATTTGTTCCCAGCAAACCAACAAATGTCAAAAACAAATACATTTTGATATGCTCAGGTAATAAATAAATAAATAGACTCAATAAATACATTCTTGGGTAATATTAATTTAGTAAAATATCATACTCATCTCAATCTTAGACACTAATGCTGCATATTAGAAATTATTAGTGTTAAGAAAATCCTTAGAAATAACAATGCAACATTTTTAATCCACTATTTAACAAATTTGTATATCAAAGATCTGACTCTCCTCTACTGCACCATACTTATTACATAAATATATACATGTTGAGCACCCTGCAGACTAACAATTATTGAAAAACACATTATACTACAATAATTATATCTTAGACCTAGTGCTAATCAGAAACTCTGGAGGTAACAGGAATTTGGAAATAGTTAACTATGAAGAATCAATGTCAATGTGTTACTATCACCACTCAAATTATGCCATCTGATTCTTGAGAAAAACATTAATAAAATTTGAATCTATTCATTTAAATAGTTGAGCAGAATTTACTCAACTTAGAATAATGGTACATAACAAAGGTTCAACTAATATTTGGAAGCTTGCACAGTATCTTTTCATTTGCAACATGTTTAAAAATTCTAGTATTTCCATATACATTTATTAATTAACCATTCGATTTATTTAGCAAACATCATTCACCTTTCGTGTGCTCAGGTAATCTGTAAGATGGTCACTACGTAAACATTATGCTTGGCCTCAAGGATCTCACTGTTAGTGATAGTTCCCTGCACTTAGGAGTGATGAAGGTCAAAGATCTGGAGTCCCCAATTGGAATGAACAGTTTTAAATGTACCAGTTTATTGACAATAATAGACAAAAGGCCAGTTATCAAAAATTGTGCTGTATCACAACTAACATCTGATAATTAATGATTAACTAACTTTCTAATATCATTTCTATGAATTCCCTAGGAGGATTAGCATTTACAAATATATAGCAAATGTATAAGTGACAACAGGATATTATATTGAAACATTCACTCATTTCTTATCCTAATTTTAAAAACATTTTAGGATAAGAACAAGATATTTATATATATATATATATATGTTTTGGGATTAAATGAAGTGAAAGTCATCAGTAAAGCTCTACATCTTTTATTTACATATCATATTAGCTACTTATACTGAGTTCTTCCTTATTTATTACTATACACACACACACACACTATTAATTCTGACAGTAATGAGAAGTAGGTGCTAATACTTTTGTCATTAAAACATGAGGAAATTGAAGCAAGCAAGTTAACTAATCTGCCCTAGGTATCAATGTACTAAATAGAGGGTGCCAGTATTCCAATAACGGCAGTTTGACTCCACTGCCCTTGTTTTAATATTGTCAGTTTTTTTGGATAGTTGTAGCAGTATGTGACTTATGTGCATTTATATATTATTATGTATATTTAAATATTATTTATTCAGCTATACATATGTTTTTATATTTTTGATTTTTTCTTGGTGAGGAGCCAATAACATGTTGAATAATAGATCATAAGTGTTCGCAAATGAAATTTAAGGGAAAAAAATTAGCAAAACATTTCTGAAATTAAATTTAAGGGAAAAAATTAACAAAACATTTCTGAATATACTTATAAATTAACACAATATAAATACTTCCTAAATAGATGAAAATGGAAATTTGGATAACTGTGTAAGGGAACTTAATACAATGAAAAAACAAGTAAACAAATACAAACATCAATAGCTACATAAGTTATTCATTATCACATTCACGTTGATTCCCATAACTTTATGTTTTGATGCGTACAGTTTATTTTTGTGAAAACCACTGATATTGTTTACTTAATTCTTTATGAGTTATCTCAACCATTTATTCATTTCAAATGCTAACCATTACCAATATTATGTGTCTGAATTTCTCATGTCTTACAATATGGTAAAATCAAAAGGTAACATATGTTACAAAAAAATACATCAATTGAAAACAACCTAAAGACTGATCAAGTTAAGGAAGACAAATAATGTACACTTTTGATATTTTCCAATACTGAGATCAATATACTTCACTAATGAAAATGATCCTAATTAAATTATATATCATTTTAATTTCATTTATATTTGTAAAAACTATAAATTATTTTTAGGTTAAAATTGTTCATGGATTGGAAGAATTGACATCATTAAAATGTCCATACTACCCAAAACAATCTATAGATTCAATGCAATTACTATTAGAATACCAATGGCATAGTTCTCAGATCTAGACAAATACTCCAAACTTTACATGGAACCAAAAAACAAAAACAAAAAGATCATGAACAGCCTCAGCAATTTTGAGAAAGTAGAACAAAGTTGGAGGGATCATATCACCTAATATCAAACTATACTACAAGGCCAGTGTAGTCAAAACAGTCAGGTACTGGCACAATAACAGACACATAGATCAATGGGAGAGAACAGAGAGTCCAGAAATAAACCGAAGACTTTATGGTCAATTAATATTTGACAAAGGGGGCGTGAGCATAAAATGGCGTAAAGACAGTCTCTTCAATATATAGTTGGGAAAACGGGACTAGCACATGAAAAAAACTGAAGTTTGACCACCAGCTTACACCATACACCAAAATAAACTCAAAATGAATAAAATACTTAAATTGGGATACCATAAAAATCCTAGTGGAAAACATAGGCATTAAAATTTCAGATATCTTACATAGCAATATTTTCGTTGATATATCTCCTAAGGCAAGGGGAAAAATGAGCAAATGGGACTACATCAAATTAAAAGCTTCTGCACAACTAAAGAAACAATCACCAAAATTAAAAAGGAACCAACTATATGGGACAAAAATATTTGCCAAGAATACATTGGAAAAGGGTTAAATCTCTAAAATATATAAAGTTCACATGAATCAACACAAGGAAGACAGACAGTCCAATTAAAAAAAAATGGACAAAGACCTGAACAGACTCTTCTTTAAGGAAGACATACAGAGGTTGCATAGATATATGAAAAGATGCTCAACTTCACTAGCTATCAGAAAGATGCAAATTAAAGGCACAGGGAGATATCACCTCAGCCTGATAAGATGGGCATCATCGATGAACCAACAAACAACAAGTGCTGGTGATGATGTGGAGAAAAGGGAACCTTAGTGTGCTGTTGATGGAAAGGCAGATTGGTGCAATCAGTGTGGAAAACAGTACATAGTTTTCTCATAAAACTAAAAATGGGACTACATTTTGGCTCAGTTGTTCCACTGCTGAGAATATACACTAAGAATCCTGAAACATCAATTCAAAAGAAATTAAGTACCCTTATGTTCATAGCAGCACTATTTACAATATTGAAGATTTGGAAAAAAGCCTAAGTGCCCAACAATAGATGAGTATATTAAAAATTGTGGAATATTTATGCATGGATTACTATACAACAGAAAAAAAGGAAAGAGAAAACGATGGTGGAGGAGTGAATGGGAGTCACACTGACCTCCTCCTCCCAAGACCAAACTGAAATTGTGACTAAATAATGGAGTAATCACTTGGAAAACAATGGAACGATAGTGGGAGAGGAGCCTTGGAGCCACAGACAGACAGCGGATTCAACTCTCACACATCCCACGGGTCAGAAGCTTGGTGGAAGCTCCAGAGGGTAGGCCGGGTGCCCACGGGCACCAGCACCAGAGGGACATTGAAACGGCCAGTTAGCTTCCCCAGAGAAGAACGGGGTCTGAATCATAAACAGGGACCTCTAGACTACCGCAGCTAAAACCAGGAAAACACACAGATAAAATAAACGCCAAAAAGCTTAGGGGGGCTCTCTGCCAGAGACAGGTGGCTGGCGATGCAAAGAGACATTTAAAAGGCCAACGCAAAAATTGCAGTGGCAGCCACCCTCCTTGATCTCTGGGTAGAGGTGGCGGCAGGGTGGGCTGGTGCCTGGGAAAAGATTGGTGAGGAAAACTTTGTGAAGAGAACTGACACGGCAGCCGGTGGAGCCCCTGTGATAACTCACCTCCCACTCTGCAGCTACCATCCTGCTCAGGCATAAGGGAATCAATTAACCTGCCTTTGTGCGCTCCGTACACAGCTTGAGCGCATGTGAGCTGGGGGGCTAAGTGCAGACAAGCTGGAAGAAATAGAGGATCACTGGCCAAAGGGGTCACACAGCTGCATTGAGAGCCTTGAGGAGAGACTGGAGACGGAGGCGCTGGAGAAAGAACGGGAGGAGGAACCGGGGAGTCCCAACTCCCTCCCCATTCCCTAGTCTCCATTTTGGGCAGGCAGGGCACTTCCTCAAAGAGGCAGAAGCAGGGCGCGCATGAACTGGACTGCCCGCAATTGCAACACGGTCCGCAAAGAGTGGATCCTTGGCAGAAGGGGTCACAGAACTGCCCAGAGAACCCTGAGGAGACACTGGAAACGGAGGCGTTGGGGAAAGAACGGGAGGAGGAACTGGGGAGTCCGGACTCCTTCTCCTTTCCCTGGCCTCCATTGTGCGGGAACAAGCCACACCCCCAAAGAGCCTAAAGCTGAAAAGCACACAATAGAGAGCCCAAAACCACCCAGTGCAGGCGCGCACACTCGCACTGAGTAGCCAGCGAGTGTTGGCAAGCGTGTGTGTAGACCCGCGGGGCTGGCGAGGGCTTGCGTGGGCTGGCAAGGCCTCCACAGGGTGGGCGCCGATGCGGCGTGCGAGGGAGTGCGCAGATTGGCAAGGGCAAGCGTAAAAGGGCCCACGCGGCGCGCGTCGGCAGAGCGGTGGCAGAAATAGTGGATCCCAGGCCAAAGGGGTCACAGAGCTGCCCAGAGTCCCTGGAGGAGAGACTGGAGACAGGATTAACCGGAGAGTCCGGGAGCTGACTTCCTCCCATTTCCGTAGACTCCATTTGGCGAGGGCAAGCGACGCCCCCAAAGAGCCAAAAGCAAGGAAAGCACACAATAGAAGACCCTAAACAGACCAGTGCCGGGGTGCCTGCCGGCCTGGGGGGGGCCAGACGAGTACACGAGGTCTCGAAGAAGCCCCGTGGGGTGGGCAAGCACGCGCGAGCCCAGGCTGGCCGGGGATCCTCCCGCGCCGCGGAGCGTGATCAAGGAGCCAGCGTGAGAGTGCAGAGCGATCCACAGAAATAGTGGATCCCTGGCCGAAGGGGTCACACAGCTGCCCAAAGCAAGAGTCGGACACAGACAGTAGGCTCCTGGCAGGCTCAAACAAACGACCCAAGGCCATATAGGGTCAACAACTGACATCATCACAGGCAGGCCCAGAAAGAAAAGTAAAGGGAAAAAATAAATAAATAAATAAATAAAAAGACCCGCCTACTACCATAGAAGTTTAATCCACAAAGTCAGGAAATCTAGATGGCCCAATTGAAGCAGAAGCAAAAATAAATAAATAAATAAATAAATAAATAAATAAATAAATAAATTGCTGAACACACTCTCACAAAAATGGGAAGAAAAAGAAGTTCCCCCCAAATGAGTGGAAAAGGGCACTCCCCACAGAGAGAGCTAAATGAAATAGAGGTAAGGGAACTATCAGATATGGAATTCAAAACAATGGCTCTAAGCCCAATGAGCTCAGCCAGCTCAAAGATAACTATGAGAAACTGTAGAGAAACTATCAGGATCTTACAGCACACTATAGCAACCTGGAAAAGGACATAGAAACTATCAAGAAGACACAAGAGGATATGAAGAATACCATTTCTGAATTGAGGAACACAGTGGAAGGAATCCAAAGCAGGGTGGATGAAGCCGAGGATCGAATCCGTGAGATGGAGGATAAGGTAGAAAAAAGCTCCCAGAAAGAACAAGAAATGGAAAAAAGACTCCAAAGGAATGAAGAGGCATTTACGGAAATGCAGGACAACCTGAAATGCGATAATATCTGCATAATAGGGATACCAGAAGGAGAAGAAGAGGAGCAAGGGGTAGAGAATCTCCTCGAAAAAGTAATGATGGAAAATGTCCCTAATTTGAGGAGAGAAAGGGGCTCATGGATCCAGGAGGCACAGAGGACCCCACTCAAGAGGGACTCAAGGAGGTCCACTCCAAGACACATCATCATTAAAACGGCAACTATCACAGACAAAGAGAGAATCCTCAAGGCAGCAAGGGAGAAGGAGAAAGTAACATACAAGGGGGCCCCGATATGACTAGGAGCTGACTTCTCAACAGAAACACTACAAGCCAGAATGGCAACAAATTCTCCAAGTCATGAAAAGCAAGGGCCTACAACCAAGGCTGCTCTACCCAGCAAGGCTCTCAATTAAAATAGAAGGGGAAATAAGGAGTTTCCCAGGCAAAAGAAGGCTAAAAGAATACATCTCCACCAAACCAGCACTCCAAGATATGCTAAAGGGACTGGTTTAAGAAGATGAAGGAAAAGAGTGAGAAAGAGAAAAACACAGGTACAAAGAGAAAAAATGAACAAGTTTCTATCAGTAATAACTCTCAATGTAAATGGACTCAATGCCCCAATCAAGAGACTCAGGATAGCTGAATGGATAAGAAAACAGGACCCACACATATGCTGCCTACAAGAGACCCACCTCAGAGCCAGAGACCTACACAGATTGAAAGGAAAGGGATGGAAAAAAATATTCCAAGCAAATAGGCAAGAGAAAAAGGCCAGGGTTGCCATACTTGTATTAGACAAAGTAGATTTCAAAACAAAGGCCATAAAAAGAGACCCAGAGGGACACTTTATAATACTTAAAGGAAGTATCAATCAAGAAGACATAAACATTGTAAACTTATATGCTCCCAATATAGGAGCCCCCAAGTATATAAGGAAATTGTTGGACGTCTTCAAAAAAGATATAGACAGCAACGCACTGATAGTAGGGGATTTCAACACCCCACTGTCAAAAATGGACAGATCTTCCAAACCAAACATTAATAAAGATATCGTGCAGCTGAATGACACACTGAATCAAACAGACTTAACAGACATATATAGAACCTTACATCCCAAAGAAGAAAAATACACATGCTTTTCAAATGCTCATGGAAGTTTTTGAAAGATAGACCACATGATAGGACACAAAGTAAGCCTCAGCAAATTCAGGAAAATTGAAATCATACCAAACTTTTTCTCAGGCCACAAGGGCTTGAAACTGGAAATCAACCTGAAAGAGAAACTTCAAAACTTGCAAACTCATGGAGACTGAAGAGTAGACTATTAAACAATGAATGGGTCAATAATGAGATAAGAGAAGAAATCAAAAAATGTTTGGAAACAAATGAAAATGAGCAGACAACAGTCCAAAACCTATGGGACACAGCAAAGGCAGTCCTGAGACCTATGGGACACAGCAAAGGCAGTCCTAAGTTCATAGCAATACAGGCCTACCTAAAAAAGAAAGAAACATTTCAAATAAAAGACCTAACACTACAACTTCAAGAACTGGAGAAACAACAACAAATAAATCCCAGGGCAAGAAGGAAGGAAATAGTCAAGATTAGAGCAGAACTGAATGACATAGAGACGAAAAGAACAATTCAGAGGATCAACCAATCCAGAGCTGGTTCTTTGAAAAGATAAATAAAATTGACAAGCCTTTAAGCAGACTCATCAAGACAAAAAGGGAGAGGACCCAAATTAATAATATCAGAAATGAAAGAGGAGAAATAACAGCTGATACCACAGAAATACGAAGGATTGTCAGAAACTACTATGAACAATTATATGCCAAGAAATTTGAAAACCTTGATGAAATGGACAAATTTATAGAAAAGTATAATCTTCCAACACTAAAGGAGGAAGAAATAGAAAGCTCGAACAGATGGATAACAGCAGGGGAAATTGAAGCAGTAATCAAGAAACTCCTGGCACACAGAAGCCCAGGGCCGGACGGTTTCAAGGAGAATTTTATAAAACATTTAAAGAAGAGCTTACCCCTGTCCTTCTCAACTATTCCAAAAAATCCAAGAGGAAGGAAGACTCTCAGACTCTTTTTATGAGGCCAGCATCACCCTGATCCCAAAACCAGATAAAGACCCTACAAAGAAAGAAAACCACAGGCCAATTTCGCTGATGAACATAGATGCTAAAATCCTCAACAAAATATTGGCAAACCGCATCCAGCAATACATTAAAAAGATTATCCAACACGATCAAGTGGGATTCATCCCAGGCATGCAGGGATGGTTCAATATACGCAAGTCAATACACGTAATACATCACATAAATATAAGAAAAGACAAAAACCACATGATCATCTCGATAGATGCAGAAAAAACATTCGACAAGGTACAGCACCCACTGGTGATCAAAACACTCCGCAAAATCGGAATAAATGGGGCATTCCTCAACGTAATAAAGGCCATATATGAAAAACCTACAGCCAACATCATACTCAACTGCAAAAACTAAAAGCTTTCCCACTAAGATCAGGAACACGACAAGGATGTCCGCTTTCATCGCTTCTTTTCAACATCGTATTGGAAGTCCTAGCCACAGCGGCCAGACAAGAAAAAGAAATAAAAAGCATCCAAATAGGAAAGGAGGAAGTAAAGCTATCATTGTTTGCAGATGACATGATAGTGTACATAGAGAACCCTGTAGACTCTACCAAAAAACTCCTCAACCTAATAAGTGAATTTGGCAAAACAGCAGGATACAAAGTCAATATTCAGAAATCAAAGGCATTTTTGTATACCAGCAATGCAATAGAAGAAGAAAAAATCAGAAAAAAAGATACCATTCGATATAGCAAGAAGAAAATAAAGTACCTCGGAATAAATTTAACCAAAGAGGTAAAAGACCTGTACGCAGAAAACTATACAACATTGAAGAAAGAAATTAAAGAAGACACAAATAAATGGAAGCATATACCGTGCTCATGGATTGGAAGAATTAATATCATCAAAATGTCCATACTACCCAAGCCAATTTATAGATTCAACGCAATCCCTATTAAGATACCAATGACATATTTCACAGAAATAGAACAGACATTTCAAAAATTTATATGGAACCATAAACAACCCCGAATAGCCGCAGCAATTTTGAGAAAGAAATACAAAGTAGGAGGGATCACATTACCGGACATCAAACTGTACTACAAAGCCACTATACTCAAAACAATCTGGTACTGGCACAAGAACAGAACCATAGACCAGTGGAACAGAATAGAAAGCCCAGAAATAAACCCAGATCTCTATGGGCATCTAATATTTGACAAAGGGGGCAGAAGCATAAAATGGAGCAATAATAGCCTCTTCAACAAATGGTGTTGGGAGAGTTGGACGGCTACATGCAAAAAATTGAAATTGGGTCATCAGCTGGCACCATACACAAAAATAAACTCAAGACGGATAAAAGACTTAAATATAAGTCGCAACACCATCGAAGTCCTAGAGGAGAACATTGGCAGGAAACTCTCAGATATCCCACGCAGCAATTTTTTCACTGATATGTCTCCTAAAGCAAGGGACATAAAGGAAAGAATAAACAAGTGGGACCTCATCAAAATAAGAAGCTTCTGCACGGCGAAAGAAAACATCAGCAAAGTGAAAAGGGAGCCAACCCTATGGGAAAATATATTTGCTAATGATACATCAGATAGAGGTGTGATCTCCAGGATATATAAAGAACTCACTCGACTCCACTCCAAGAAGACAAGTGATCCAGTCTAAAAATGGGCAAAGGACCTGGGCAGACGCTTTTCCAAAGAAGAGATACAGAGGGCCCAGAGACATTTGAAAGGATGTTCGGCATCACTAGCCATCAGAGAAATGCAGATCAAAAGCACGATGAGATACCACCTCACACTGGTCAGAATGGCCATCATAAAAAGATCAACAAACAACAGGTACTGGCGAGGCTGTGGAGAAAAGGGAATACTAGTACACTGTTGGTGGGAATACAGACTGGTGCAGCCATTGTGGAAAGCAGTGTGGCATTTCCTCAAAAAGCCGAAATGGAACTGCCTTTTGATCCAGTGATCCTGCTGGGACGATACCCTACGAATCCCAAAACGCCCATTCAAATTAACCTATGCACCCCAATGTTCATAGCAGCACAATTTACTATAGCCAAGTATTGTAAACAACCTAAATGGGCATCAGTAGATGATTGGATCCAAAAACTATGGTACATTTACACAATGGAATACTACGCAGCAGAAAGAAAAAAGGAACTACTAAACTTCGCGACAGCATGGATGGAACTCGAGAGCATTATGCTAAGCGAAATAAGCCAGGGGGCGAAAGACAAATACCATATGATCTCACCTATAATTGGAACCTAACCAACAATACAAAGATGCAAGGAAAATAAGACCACCAACACTGAAAAGAAAAGAAACCAACAGAGACAAGAGGGAAGGAGGGAGAGGGGGCAGGAGAAAATGATGTAAAGAGGGAAAGTCAAGACCATATAGCAGGGACTTATGGACTAAACCAAAGGGGTAGAGTTGAGGGAGGGTGGAGGGAGCGAGGGGGCAAGGGTAAGTGGTGGGTGGAAGGCAGAGACAAATGTAGTTGATTGAATAAATTAATTAATTTAAAAAATGCTGATTTTATATATATATATATAATATACATACGCGCGCGCACACACACACACACATATATAATGTTAACTGTAGGTTTTTCAAAGATGCTTTTTATACCATTGAGAGAGTTCCCTTTTATTCTTTTTGGTTTTATCATTAAAGATGGTAGGTTTTATTATACTATTTTCTTTGTGTAGATTCAGGTTACTGTCTAGTGACCTATACTTTTAGCATGAAGGACTTCTTTAGTATTTTTTTTAGGGCAGTTTTACTAATGACAAATACTCTTAGATTTTAGCTAAAAGGATCTATATTTCTCCATTTCTGTTAATCTTTATCTGGATATTGAATTCTTGGTTGATAAGACTTATTTTTTCAGTATTATAATGATGGCTTCTTATTGTCTCTTGACCTCCAAGTTTTTTAACATCTCTTTGAGGATGAGTTGTACACATGGTACAGTGTTTTTCTGTTGCTGCTTTCATATTTTTCTCCTTGTCTTTAATTTTGTCAATTTGACCATATGTCTAGATGTGAATAACTTTGAATAACTCCATTTTGGAGTTTTTTTGAGCTTATTTAATGTGTTAGGTAACATTTAGTAATCAAATATGGGAAGTTTTTTGCTATTATTTCTTCAGATATTTTTTCTGCCTCTTTTTAATTTTTCTCTGGAGTTCTAATTATGCATATGTCAGTTTTCTTTATGATGTCAAACAGGTCTATGAGTTTCTGTTCTTTATTTTTTATTTTTATTTTTTTAGCTTAGCTTTCTCTGTTTCTTAGATTGGATAATCTCTATTGAGCTATGTTTGAGAGTTCTTTTTCTGCCAGATTAAATCTACTATTGATTGACTCTACTAAATACATAATGTGGATATTGTATTTTTTCCTGAAGAATTTTACATGGTTAATTTTTTTATAATTTTATCTCTTTAATGATAGTGTCTGTTTTGTAAAACATTCTTGGCATGTTTTCTTTAGACATGGTTGTCTTTAGTTTTTTGGACATGTTTATAATACCATAAAGTTTTTGTCCACTAGGTTAAAAATCTAAACCTCTTCAGAGATATTTTTTTTCTTGTGTGTATTTGGCATACTTTTTTTGTTTCTTTTCATGTCTCATAATTTTTTTTTGAACACTGGAAATTCTAACTAACATAACAACAGATTCCTCAGTTCCTCCAACCCCCACTTCTGGACATTACTGTTTTTTATTAATCGTCATCTGAGGATATCCTTATTTATTTTAGAGAAGGAAGAAGAGATAGAGGGAGTAATATCAGTTGGTTCCCTCCTGTACTCTTCTCACCTGGGATCAAACCCACAAACTTTTGGTGTATGAGATGATGCTGCAACCAATTGAACTACTCAGCTATTGCATTGTTTTTGTTTTTTGATCTCTTCACTTTTTATTAATTCTGTCTATTTGTTTATTGACTATCCAAAACTAATTCTATAGATTCTGTAGTCCCTGCAGTGTGTGGCCAATGAGTTCTTTGTTAGCTAGTAGTTTTTGTTGTTGTTAAATTCTTGTTTTCATTTTTAAGCCTAATTTCCTGTGGGTGACACTTAGATCAGTGTACTTTAGTGTTGAGCCAATGATTAGTCAGATGATTTATTTAATCAACTCACCTACATGTTTCCTATCCTATGCAACAGACTATGAAAAGAACACCTTCAAACTCCAAACAGCTCATAAAACACCCTTAACTTCCACTGCCTATATGTGTAATATGTCGATGTCAGCTTTGTTCTTTCTTATGTTTTTCTTGGGCATGCACGTAGCCTGACACATATACCAAACCTTATGGTGGACCTTTCCAAAGTTCCTTATTATTGTGTGGTTCTCCAGAATTCCCTTTTAAATTCCAGGTCAAAATACCTAACTGAAATCAGACCTGTAGATAGGGGATTTTATTTTATTTTATTTCAGTTATGATCTAGAAACTGGCTCACCTATCGTGCTGTTCTGAGGTCTATGTCAAATAAAATAGGCAAAGCACTCTAAATAGAAATTTGACAGCATTCTGAAAGTTTGAACAAAATAATGACTGTGCTCTGGGGAGAGTACTTTTAATTGAACTCCAAAAGAGGACAGCCATTGTCTTTGGCTAAGGGACTGATGGCTTTTCCTGCTATCACACCACTGAGACAGGAGAGGGGGTGTGTGGGACTAGCCCGAGTTATAATGTTACTGACCCCACTGTCTTAAATAGATTAAGAATTTTCTCTTGGATAAATAATTGTTAGTTCATTCTGTGATATTGATTAGTTTCCAGACTTCTAAAAAAATAATTGTAGATATTTTGTCTATTTTTGTGTTAGTTTTAAAGGAAAACAATTTTAAACATGTACTTTGCAGTTCTGGAAGTCAGTTGCAGCCTTGCTTCTTTAATGCCACAGACAATTTCAGTCAGCTCCCTGCCTCTTTTTATTAAGTATCTCTGTATCATAACAGGATTCAGGAGACACAGGTCAGGCTTTCATTTTGGTACCCTTGTAGCCCCTCTGAGTCAACTGAAGTCAGAGTGATTATCATGCTGTCTCTTATGGGTAGCTCAACAAATTTCCTTAAAGGGATTTACTTTCTCAGCGACTTCAGTCTCATCTCTTTTATACAGGTATTGATCAGGATGAACGAGTTTATGCTGTGGTAACACCTTGAAATTTAATATAACAGTGACTTATTTTTCACTTACACGGTTAGTTCATTTTCAGTTGACATAGAGGTGTTCTGTTTTATACAGACACTCAGGGACTCTGTAACAGAGACTTCCCCATGATGGAGCTATACCGCCTGGAACTTGCAGCATCCTTATGTTCTAGGAAAAGAAGCACATGACAGTTTCATCACTGCTTCCCCATGCTTCAGCCTAGAACTTCATGCCAGTTTCTCTCATGGCAAATTGGTTAGAGTTAGTCACATGGCTTCGCCTAGCTCAGAGGGAACTGAGCTATTTTTGCCTTCCTTATGACTCAAAAATAAGAAGAATCCACAATTGACTATGCTATACTAAAGCTGGATACTAGTTAAATGTTGTAAAATCAGGTTTAAGCCATTTCCTCTTATGCGCCTCTGTGGGTAGTCTGACATTTTTCTTTTTAAGTGTGGCTTGCTTATTATCTCTTATTGTGTTGTTAGTTTATTAGTGCCTCTGAAGAACACTCTCATTTTACTTTCCTGATACACAATGTAAAATATTGTATACTTAAACTATTTTATTAGATGCCTTTTCAAACATTGTCCCTACAACATCAAAAAAGAATCTGCACTCTGCTCAGTCCTGATCCAGGAATAGGAGCAGCATTATTTCTTTTCACCTTTTTGTTTCAGCTGGCTCAGAGAACAAGAAGTTGCACTGATGCAATCTGACAGTCTGTCTGGCAACATCTACCTAAACAAGAATTGGTTTTCAAACATTATTAGCAATCCCTTTTACATCATTTTTATAAAATTAATGTTTAGCCTTAGATCAGCTATTCTGCCCGATATAGAAAATTTAATTAAAAAAAAAACTATCCTGGCTGAAAAAGTTCTCTTGGTCACACTACACATGGGGTCTCTATCATCAATCATTCAATGATGCAATAATCAGAGAAATCTTGTATGTCTACCATATGCTAAGGAATGAGTTAGTATCTTAGTATATAGCAAGTGTTTAAAGCATACATATTATTGTCATATAATTTTAATCTATTTAAATATTATAAAATAATTATAATACAATGAATTCATTGAGTAATCCAATATCTATTATTTAATATATAGAACATTTATTAGTTGCCAGCTACTAAAATTTCAAAAGCAAATGGGACATTATGTCTGTCCTTAAGTTTTAAATATGAAAACTCTATCGATTCATTCATTTGTACTCCCAATAACAAACAAAGTTAAGTCAGGATTTAAATGTGTCACTTAAAGTTTCTAATGTAAGTCTATAGAGATTCTGTTAAGGTGTAGAAACTGTGCTTCAATATTAATTTCCTCTTATATAGCCTAAAGGTGACAGAATTCCTGAAATAGAAGAGTACGGATCTTGTAAAACCTCTGCCCAACAACTGCTTAGTGAGAGAGAATTTTAAAAATATCAGTTAAGCTCCTAAAATTTTTCTTAAGTGCATATAGAAAATAGAGAAGCATTGTTCAATACAATCTACTAAATCTTGCTAAGAACAGGGAGAGTTGCTAGCACTTGAGCTCTTATCTACTCACGTTTTCACCCTCCAGCTTGGTCCTATGGAAACTCTAACTTACATGGGTATGGCCAAGAGAATCAAGTTGGATGAACACAGAGTTCCATACCCAGGTACATCACGGTCAAAATGCCGAAAGCCAAACATAAAGATAAAACTTTAAAAGTAACAAGAGAATTTTTTTTCCATTTTAAGAATAGTTTAGTTATCTTTTGAGATTACATGTTCATTATTGCTGATCTAATACAATCACTTAGACATAAAGAATTCTAAGAACCTCTCAGAAGTGGTGATCCTTAGAGATATTATTTCCTTTCAGTAAGGTGACAATGAGAACTAGATGGTTATTTATATACCTGTATGTATGTATGTATAGTTTAAAATGTGTCCATTTATAATTTGCTGGTGTTGCCTATTTTCTTCATATAATTTTCCTTTATTAAATAAAAGGTTAATGCAACAATGCATTCTGATTTCTTTTTTAAAACCATGACAAAGTTAATTTTAAGAAAACCACAGGAGCAGCAATTTCAGATCTGTTTAGAGAAAAACCAAGCAGCAAAAAAGCTTTGCAGAAGCACGTGGTCTTACAAGTAACCTCAGTAAGAACAACAGCTGATTGATCATCAGAAAAAACAAAATGTGACATTAAGGAAACGGATGACAAATTCAAAGCACTGAAAGTAAACAAACATAAATCAATAAATGAGTAAGTAAATAAATAAACAACAATAATTTTACCCCTAAATATCCTAACTAAATATTTTCTAAATTATTTTAATATTCATAAAAGTAAAATAACATATTTTAAAATTCAATCCTAATGTCAAATGAAGTCTACATTCCTCACGTCAAAGCTCTTATACCCGAGCAGAAAAAAGTAGACAATTTTGATACTTCTCTGGCAGGGGAAATACCATGAGCATTAAAGTGGTTTTCCCAGAGCGAGGCTCATCCACCGCACTCTGGGTGTCCTGACCCCTGCGATTTCCCCACATGTAGGAAACCTGCCCGCATAATTTGCGGTAGTGGGAGACTGCGTTTGTGCCCTCCCCTTCGTGCTCTCCCCTAAAAAAATGTATTAGCACCTGGAAATCTTAAACTTTATAAAAATGTATAGATAAAGAAAGAATGATTGGGCAAATGCATACGCTGCAACATATGCTGAATTTTACCCAGCAATAAAAATTGAAAAATGTAAAACCAAACAAGAGTAGATTTGAAAGACCTTTTAAAAACAGTGCTGAGTGCGTTCTGTTTGTTTAACCACTGCCAGGTGAACCAAGGACACCAGACTCTGCACAAATTGCCCCACCATTTCTCCCACTGAAACATCTACAGATGTGCACATTTTCTACTGGCCAGCAAACATCCTCTTACATGCGTCCCTGAGTGACAGATGCATCACCCAAAAGAGAACTGTTACTGAATCTGCCAAACGTTTCTTTCACAAGATTAGATGTATCAGGGCAGGGAACTTGATCACAATGAGAAGAAACAGCTAAATTGCAATTTCAGTGCCTTACTGTGGAAGAAGAGCCTGCAGCCTCTAGCATCTTGTTTTATTTATTTTTTTCTTAATGAGAAAGCACCTCTTAAAGTTTTCATCCACCATCCACAAATGCAGGCTGATAGATTAGCTAGGAATGGGAAGGTGGGGGTCATTTTAATAAGTCAGGGTTCAATTATGTAAGGATTTCCTTGAAGGTACTTGCACGGTGTGTATGTATGTGTATGCATGTGTGCAGAGGGAAGGGTGTTGTACCATTTTTTTGCCTGCTTCTCTGAGGCTAATTTTATGTCTTTAATACAAAAGAAAAATCAGGTAATATTTCACTAGGGTAGAATTGATTCTAGACAGTTGAGTGCTTTCATTCAAATTAAATACTTTCTTATCCTGGGGGAAACATCTGTCATTTGGCTGAACTGAATAAAATGACAGGGTGTTCGATGGAAGTAAGGTCTCCAGGAATTCTTTAGTTTTTTTCCAACGTTGTATAGCCAAAGTTCTTCCTTTTATCCTGGCAGTCTCAGAGAATGAAGAGAAGAGCTCATTTGGCCTTTTACAAATAAATATACACCATAGTATCTCTCTAATAAATATAAAAAGCAAAGTTTGTGTCCTTTCCATTGTAGCACAGATTAACATTATAGCAAAGACTTTTCCTGAGTTACCAAATCTATTCCACTTAATATCTTGTATCTAGGTCCTTTCTTTTTTCTTTTCCTTCAACTCTCTGACAAAAGATTTTATTTCTGAACCCATAAGTTTATATTGCACATTGAAACACTGCTATATTTCAGGCTGTTAATTTTCCATAGTAGACCAAGCCTCTTCTTAAAATATATTCATAAAAAAGGAACATCAAATAATTACTTTTTCCATATGCAGTTTGGTGGATATTATATGCTCTTTTATATATTGTTACTGCAAGGACTATGCTTTTATTCTTTTAATATTTTATCTCCACCATTTTAGATAGCTTTGCTTTATTTTACATATTTACTTACCGTGTGTGTGTGATTCTGCTTCTATGTGGAATCCAAAGGACAAAAATAAACAAACAAAACAGATACAGACTCATAGAGAACAAATTGATGGCTGGCTGCCCGATGGGAAGGGGGTTGAGGGACTGGGTGAAAAATAAAAAAGGGTTAAGAAACACAAACCGGAAGTCACAAAAAAGTCGGCAGGGGGGTGGGGTGTAAAGCACAGCACAGGGATCGCAGTCAACAACACTGTGTTGCCAGATGGCACTAGGCCCGCTGGGGGATCACTTTGTAAGTTACATCAATGTTCAACTACTATGCTAACACACCTCAAACCAATATAACATTGAATATCAACTGTAATATAAAAGAATTTTTAAAATTTAAAATAATAATGATGGTATATTGAGGGCTTCATAACAAATGCACAACAATAATAGCCTTAGACTAGAAGGAGACACAGAAATGTGTATTGTAAGGTTCTTGTGTTACCAGAGAGACCCTGGTTCTTGTCGCTGACATAGTAAAGAATTACAGGTCAGCTAGCCTATTAACATGTAAGCACAGTTTATCAGTGAAGGAGAGAGCAAAAGCAAGGCGGTAAGAGTAGGGGTGGCAAAAGTAGGGTGGCCAGAGGCCTGGGTAGCCAAAAAGGGGTGGACAGGGTCCTGGTGCCCAGAGACCCCCTTGCCAGAGGCTGAGTGGACAAGGGCCTCCCTGCAATGTGGCAAGAAAGTCAAGAGAAGAGGACAAGAGAGAGTCTTTTGTCCTGAGGAGGTATACAGTTGGTGGGGTGAGGGTGAAGAAGTTCCATTTTGATTGGCAGGCAAAGGTGTTGCTATCTTCTCCTGTGGGCACAGGAATACCCAAATGCAGGTATGTGTGGGAGTCTATTAACCTGAATCCTTATCTTGCCCTATACTCTATTTATTCATTTTGCATACATGACAGGGAGCAGACAATTAACCAAAGTTGTTTTATGAGCTTTTTCTCTGGGCACTGTAGACCCCTCCCCTCCCCCCTTTCAGGTTTTGAGATGAATGCAGTCTCAACGTTTTCCTTTTCCCAGCTAGTGGAGGTGATATACACAGACTTTCAACGGCTTCCCCCTCCACCCTGCGCTGCCATAGTTTAGTTATTTGGGAGGCCTGGCAGCCTTTTCCGACCAGGGTCAGGACTACTAGGTCAAGAGTGAGGCAAGTCTGTTGCTTTTAGCCCCCTGCATTAAGTTCTTTGTTAGATTGCAAAGGCCAGGGCCTTGCCTTTCTTTCCCATCAGGACACCCATTCCTAGCTACTATTTAAGTGTTAACAGGTGTTGCCTGGCAACCAGGATGCTAGCCCCTGGTTTGGGATGCAACCATAGAGTAGTCGCAGGGTTCATCCTGTGCTATCTCCTGCACACTAGTACTGTACGCAGAGTGCTAGGACATCACGTGAAAGTTGACCATGGCAGATTACATCTGTACTATAATCCTTATTGTAGCTAACAAACTAGATAGCAAAGCAAAGGTTTTATTAAGATAACAATAAATCTATAAGGAAATAGAATAATTTAAAAAACTTGATTATTCCAAAGAAACACAGAAAAAAATGGGAAACAGGTAAACTGGAGTGAATAGAAAATTAAAAACAAGAAATTGAAGGCATTTTTGTACACCAGCAATGAAATATCAGAAGAAGAATTCAGGGGAAAAAATCCCATTTGCTATAGCAACAAAAAAAATAAAGTACCTAGGAATAAATTTAACCAAGGAGGAAAAAGACCTATATGCAGAAAACTATACAACACTGAAGAGAGAAATTAAGGAAGACACAAATAAATGGAAGCATATGCCTTGTTCATGGATTGGAAGAATTAACATCATCAAAATGTCCATACCCAAAGCAATTTATAGATTCAACATAATCCCTATTAAAATACCAATGACATATTTCACAGACATAGAACAGACATTTCAAAATTTATATGGAAAGATAAACAACCCTAATAGTCTCAGCAATTTTAAGAAAGAAAAACCAAGCAGGAGGGATCACAATACCCGACATATATCTATATTACAAGGCCACTGTAATCAAAACAGTCTGGTACTGCCACAAGAACAGACACATAGATCAGTGGAACAGAATAGAAAGCCCAGAAATAAGCCCATGTCTATATGGTTAATTAATATTTGACAAAGTGGGCAGAAGCATAAATTGGAGTAAAAATATCATCTTCAACAAATGGTGTTGGGAGAGCTGGACGGCTACATGCAAAAAATTGAAATTCGACCACCAACTGACACCATACACAAAAATAAACTCAAGATGGATAAAAGACTTAAATATAAGTCGCAACACCATAAAAGTCCTCGAGGAGAACACTGGCAGGAAACTCTCAGATATCCCACACAGCAATATTTTCACTGATATGTCTCCTAAAGCAAGGGATATAAAGGAAAGAATAAACAAGTGGGACCTCATCAAAATAAGAAGCTTCTGCATAGCTAAAGAAAACATAAGCAAAATGAAAAGGGAACCAACCATATGGGAAAATATATTTGCCAATGATACATCAGATAGAGGTTTGATGTCCAAAATATATGAAGAACTCACACAACTCCACTCAAAGAAGACAAACAATCCTATTAAAAAATGGGCAATGAACCTGGGCATGCACCTCTCCAAGGAAGAAATACAGAGGGCCCACAGACATATGAAACGATGCTCAGCATCACTAGCCATCAGGCAAATGCAAATTAAAAGCACAATGAGATACCACTTCACTCTGGTCAGAATGGCCATCATAAACAGATCAACAAACAACTTGTGCTGGTGAGGTTGTGAAGAAAAGGGAACCCTAGTCCACTGTTGGTGGAAATGCAGACTGGTGCAGCCACTGTGGAAAACAGTTTGAAATTTCCTCAAAAAACTAAAAATGGAACTACTTTTTGACCCAGTGATTCCACTGCTGGGATTTTACCCTCAGAATCCCAAAACACAAATTCAAAAGAACCTATGCACCCCAATGTTCATAGCAGCACAATTTACAATAGCCAAGTGCTGCAAGCAACCTAAGTGCCTATCAACAAATGTGTGGATCAGAAACCTAATGTACATTTACACAATGGAATACTAGGCAGCAGAAAGAAAGAAAGAGCTACTACCCTTCACAACAGCATGGGTGGAACTGGAGAGCATTATGCTAAGAGAAATGAGCCAGATGGTGAAAAATACCCTCTGATCTCACCTATTAGTGGAACCTAACCAACAAAACAAACAAGCAAGGAAAATATAACCAGCGATATTGAAATAAAAAAGAAACCAACAGAATCAAGAGGAAGGGGGACAGGGAAAGGGAAGGGAAGGGAAGGGTCAAGACAAGAAACATGTATAAAACACCCATGGACAAAGCCAAAGTGAGAAAGGATTGAGGAAGGGAGTTGAGTGAGAGAGTTGGGGGAGGGGGCAGAGGGAAAGTGGTTGTGGGAAGATGGAGACAAATGTATCTGAACAATAAAAAAAGAAAATTTAAAACATCCATATGTTAGACTCAAACTTTATTAAAATCGCATTAAATGTTTCATTTTGTTCTTTTAATTTTGCATATGTTGTTTGACTTTTACCAAATAAAAGGTTTTAATTTTCATACACACCTAAATAAATAAGTAAATGAGGAACAGAGGGTGAAGAGTGTGAACTAAAGTAGTAGCACTGCAAATGAAAAGAGATAATGTATTTAACACATATTTCTCAGATATATTGGGGTGATCACTTTGCAAGCTACATACATGTCTAATCACTGTGTTGTATAGCTGAAACCAACATAACCTTGCATGTCCACTTTAAGTGAAAAATAAAACTTAAAAAAGAAATACTTCAAAAGCAGAAATTATAGAGTTTATAAATTCCTTGATGAATTGGACTGTGGTTTGAATATCTCTCATACCCCAAACATAGTGAATATTTACAACAGATGCTCACTAAATGCCTGCTGGTGAAATAAGCACAGTTGTAGCACACCACATGACCCAAAAGGTTATTCATTGATGTTGATGGGCATTTGGATTTCCTTCAGCTTTTAAAATATCCAAAGCCAAGAGCCCTTTATAGATTACCTCTGCAGTTGAATAATTGTCCAGTTGCTTTAAATTCAACCTCTGGTGTACACGTGGTTTGCTCGTTTGGCATAGTCATGATCCAATTGCATCATTAACATCTTTTCCTTGATGCTGTCACTTACTGTCACCTGTGATCTATTCATGTTGAAAGCTCAGCACTGCCTGGGACAGAGATGTGTTCTCTTCTTGTTGTCCTAGAGTTTCCTCTTGTATAAAAAGAACAGTATCTTTGGTAGACGTAGCACAAGTTTTGTAAAGCAGTGACACGAATTTACCTTCCCGCCGCAATGTATATTTGTTCCAATACCACATAATATTCTTCAGTTTTAGACCATCTTGGGGGATATACGGAAGTATTCCAAAATGGCACTTTTTAAACTTTAAATATATAATTTTTATCTTTCAGTTGCAGTTTACATACAACACTATATCACTGAGTTATCACCTTAACAAATCCAGCAGCCGTTTGGCACCACACATAGTCAGCGCAACATACTGATCATATTCCCCATGCTGCACCCCACATCCCTGCCCCCATTCTGCAGCTATCAACCTGCATCTCTAAATCCACCCACCCTCCTCACCCATCCCTCCAACCCTCCTTCTATCTTAAATATGTATAGCAATCATTCTGAATTATAAGGATCTACACTGATGTTCTAAATCTAATGTTTCTCTCTCTCTCTCTCTCTCTCTTTCTTTTTTAATCAGGTAATTATTTCAAATAGACAGGTTATCTGCATGGAAGGTATCCAGATGTTCCATTCACTTCTATATACTGAATTTGGATATAGTAAGACCATATAATTAATGATAGTTCCAAATTGATGGTGCATACCTATCACACATTAAATATGGACAGTACCAGACTTAAAGTCTTGGTTAACATTTTTTTATAGGAAACTTTCCCATTGGTTGTGAATCACTACATAAAAATTAATTTCTGAAAAAACACCAATACACAGCCACATCTATAAGTTAATTTATTGATGTCATAAAAGCATTTATACTTTCCCCAATTTGTGACAATTGTAGCATGAATTGAGGTTTATGCTGCTTTTTTTCTCGGTGAGCAGAAAGTTAATTACTTTTAAATTTATAAACCCTAGCATTATACATTATAGTTCATACTTAGCAACATTTATTTGTCATTGTCCCTATCTACTTACTTTCTATTCATAAGTACATTTTCCCTTGCATTTCTTTTCCTCTTTACCCAGCTGGTAGTTGGTAGACCATTATTATAAGTACTCTTTTTTTAAACCCTTCCCTCTATCATGACCTTTTTCTAATTCATATACACAGCCACCTGTTTTCTCTGTCTTCAGCCATGCAGCTGAGTATTTTAAAACTCCAGTAACTGATTCAGTTAGAGGTCCCAAATGTGCATGAAATCAAATGGGCAAGCAAAACTGCCTGCCCATTCTACTAATAGTGATGTGACTCTCCTAATTTCAAAGATTGTTTTGCTTTTTTTTTTTTTTACACTAAATCTCATTCCTACCTTTACTTTCAGTCAATTCTAGCCTTAAGTTTTACTTATAATATAGAAGTCACCAGTTAGGGACTCCCAGATCTTTCCATCAGCAATTCCATACCATGCTGACTATAACACAAGGGTTTTAATTGCTTGAGCACCTCCTAACTCTTACGTTACCCTTTCCATCTGTACACTGGGAGGTCAGCAGTTTGCCGAGAACCTTGAATTGAAAGACAAATAAAATATAATAATTGAGGGGCTGCAAGTATTAGAATTATGCTATGAACTCTGCAAGAAAAGACAAAAGCACACTTGCTGGACGAATAAATGAGTGAATGAATTAATTAAATAATGATTAATGAAAACTGGTATATTGGGTATTTGCCAAGTTGCTGTAGAGATATGATTTGCTGCTTCTATATTAATTATTAATTAGATAATCTGTTAACTCTAAATGGCTACTTATTAAACTTTATTCATTCATAACAGAAATAAGAAAGAATGTAATTAACTCAAATAATGGTAGTTTTTGATATATTTTGTCTTGATGTGGAGCTATATAAACAATAAAACTAGAGTTCTTTTTTTTAAATTTTATTTTAATTTATTTTTTCAAATACATTTGTCTCTGCCTAACCCCCACCACTTTCCCTTGCCCCCTCTCTCCTTCCCTCCCTCAGCTCTTCCCCTTTGGTTTTGTCCATGAGTCCTTGCTATATGTTCCTTGACTTTCCCCTTCCCTTCCCTTTCCCCGACCCCCTCCTTCCTTCCCTCTTGTCTCTGTTGGTTTCTTTTCCTTTCAGTGTTGCTGGTCTTATTTTCCTTGCATCTTTGTATTGTTGGTTAGGTTCCACTTATAGGTGAGATCATATGGTATTTGTCTTTTGCCCCCTGGCTTATTTTGCTTAGCATAATGCTCTCGAGTTCCATCCATGCTGTCGCGAACTTTAGTGTTCTTTTTTTCTTTCTGCTGCATAGTATTCCATTGTGTATATGTACCATAACTTTTTGATCCAATCATCTACTGATGGGCATTTAGGTTGCTTCCAACAATTGGCTATTGTAAATTGTGCTGCTATGAACATTGGGGTGCATAGGTTCTTTTGTATTTCTTTTTTTAAAGTAAAGTATTGACTTTTGGTCAGACACTGTGCTAAGTATTTTAGAAGTATTATGACATTAAATATTTTTTGAAGTTTTCTTAATTCTTTTTTTCCAGATCATAAATTAATGTCCATATTACTGATTCAAGGTGTAACACTGAACGAGTAACAACAAATATTTTATTAAGTGATAAATCTATGAAATGCGTTTGGGCCGAAACTGATATTTTAAATGTTTCAATAAAACTCCACCTACACAACTAAAAAACCCTCTTTACTAAGCACCATGTGCTTGAGACATCAATGAAGACAATTTCTGTAAAAGACCACCAAACTGAAACTGCTAGATTTCACTTGGTACTGATTCCATCTAGATATAGTATATAAATTGCCTGCTATTCTAGAACTGCAATTGGACCAACTTTTTCATAATCTGTTTATCTGTTATATAGATACTTCTAAGAAATAATTCTATGTTGACTCAAATTTTTAAACAAAATAATAATAATTTTAAAATCTTACTAAATGTGATTACATTACCTTCACTATCCATCATTCTCAGTCTTTGTGGATATTCTGATTTAATAATAATATGTCCCTTTCTCTTTTTTAAATTAAATTTATTGAGGTGACTTTGGTTAAAATCATATAGGTCTCAAAAGTACAATTTATGACACATGATTTGTATATTGCATTGTGTGCCAACCACCCAAAGTCAAATTTCTTCCTTTCATCCTATTTTTGACCCTCCTGTACCCTTTACTAGTCCCCAATTTCCCTGTTCCTGGTAAACACTGTACTGTTGTGTCTATTAGTTTTTTATTTGTTTATTTTTCTTGCTTATTTATTTGTTGCTTTTAGATTTATACCCAACATATGAGTGAAATCATATGGTTATTGACCTATTTTGTCTGACTTATTAGGGTTAGAATGATATTAAAATTAATAATCATGCCACCATTTTATAGGTAAAGTATTTGATTCTTGGAGGCAGTATGTAATTTGCTCAAGATTATGGAGCTGGTAAGCATGTGTACAAAGCCTTTGAATCCAAAGTCCAAATGATTAACAATCATTTCTTCCTTTCCTTTTATTAAAACTTAAAATTGTCACATAAGTCATGTGGAGAAAATTTATACTTTTCTGTAACTTAGAGAAGACCTACACTCAGATTATATAATAAGGACCAGTATCTAACAATGCTTATTTTTTATGTCAGAAATTTATACTGTATTGTCTTAAGTTCAGTGATACATTGGACAGGTTTTATTTTAATTTGTTTCAATTGTCTGCTTAATACCTAGGGACCTGTAACTCTGTTAAAAATTTGATCTATTAAAATTAAATTATCATCTTTTAGGGAGATAACCTGATAAAAATGGTTTAAGTAGCTCAAACAATAAAGGTTCATTTCCTTTTCCTAGTTTTAATTCTATAAAAATAAGTGCTTTCTTTATTCTTAAGGTGAAATATTAATACCTATTGCTGAAGATGACTAATAACACAAATTTTAAAAATGGACCCTAGATATATATAATTACCTTTATATTTTTATTTTTGCAACCATTTGTTGTTTGATTATATTTATTTTTTATTATTGTTCAATTATAGTCGTCCCACATTTTTCCCCATTGCTCTCCCTTACCCAATCCATCCCCAACTCATTGTCCATGCCCATGGGTCCTCTATACATGCTCCTTGACTTGCCCCTTCCCCTTCTTTCCCTCATTATCTGTTCCCCCAGCTCCTCTGGTCACTGTCAGTTTGTTCTTTATTCCCATGTCTCTGGTTCTATTTTGCTCCTTTCTTTGTTTTGTTTATTAGGTTCCACTTATAGGTAAGATCCTATGGTATTTGCTTTTTCCTGTCTGGCTTATTTTACTTAGCATAATACTCTCCAGTTCCATCGATGCTGTTGGGAAAGGTAGAAGTTCCTTCTTTCTTTCTGCTGCATAATATTCCATTGTGTAAATGTAGTACAGATTTTAAGGGTACGTAGGTTCTTTTGAATTGGTGTTTCAGGATTCTTAGGTATAACACCCGCAGTTGAATTGCTGGGTCAAAAGACATTTCCATTTTTAGTTTTTTGAGGAAATTTCATACTGTTTTTCACAGTGGCTGTACCAGTCTGCATTCCCACCAACAGTGGACTAAAGTTTCCTTTTCTCCACAATCTCTCCAGCACTTGTTGTTTGCTCATTTGTTAATGGCGGACATTCGGACCAGTGTGAAGTAGTATCTCATTGTGGTTTTAATTTGTATCTCTCTGATGGCTAGTGATGTTGAACATTTTTTGATATGTCTATGGGACTTCTGTATGTCCTCCTTGGAGAAGTATATGTTCAGATACTTTGCCCATTTTTTATTGTAGTGTTTGTCTTACTGGTGTTGTCGTATGAGTTTTTGATATATCTTGAAGATAAAACTCTTGTTTGAAGTGTCACTGGCAAATACATTTTCCCATATGGTTGTTTCCCTTTTCATTTTGTTGATATTTTCTTTAGCCATGCAGAAGCATTTTAGTTTGATGTATTCCCATTTGTTTATTCTTTCCTTTACACCTCTTGTCCTAGGGGAAGTATTGGTGAATATATTGCTTCATGGAATATCTGATATTTTCCTTCCCATGTTCTCCTTTAGGACTTTTATGGTGTCACAACTTATATTTAAGTCTTTTATGCATCTTGAGTTTATTTTGGTGTATGGTGTAAATTGGTGGTATAGTTTCATTTTTTAGCATCTATTTGTCCAGACCTCCCAACACCACTTATTGAAGAGGATATTTTTACTACATTTTATGCTCTTGTCCCCTTTGTCAAATATTAATTGACAATAGAAACATGAGTTTATTTCTGTACTCTCTAATCTGTTCCATTGTTCTATATGTCTGTTATTGTGCCAGTACCAGACAGTTTTGATTACAGTGGCCTTGTAATACAGTTTAATGTCAGGTATTTTGATCCCTCCTACTTTGTTCTTCTTCCTCAAAATTGTTGCAGCTATTTGGGGTCTTTTCTGGTTTCATACAAATTTTTGAAATATTTGTTCTATATCTGTGAAATATGTCATTGGTACTTTCATAGGGATTGTGGTGAATCCATAGATTGCTTTGTGTAGTTTAATATTATTAATTTTTCTAATGCATGAACATGATACATGCTTCCATTTATTTGTGTCTTCCTAAATTTATTTCTTCAGTGTTCTTTGTTTTCTGAGTACAGGTCTTTTACCTCCTTGATTAAGTTTATTCCTAGGTATTTTATTTCTCTTGCAATAGTGAATGGGATTCTTTTCTTAATTTCTCTTTCTGATAGTTCATTGTTAGTGTACAAAAACACCTTTGATTCTGAATATTGACTTTGCATCCTGCCATTTTTGCCAAATTCACCTATTGGTCAAGTAGTTTATTGTGGGAATCTATAGGGTTTTCTATGTACACTATCATGTCATCTGCAAAACAATGAAGTTTACTTCCTCTTTTCCAATTTGCATGACTTGTATTTCTTTTTCTTGTCTAATTGTTGTGGCTAGAACTTCCAACAGTATGTTGAATAGAAGCAGTGGAAGCAGATGGACACTCTTGTTATTGAACTTAGGGGGATACTTTTAGTTTTTGATCATTAGTATGATATTGGCTGTAGGTTTCTCATATATGGCCTTTATTATGTTGGAGCATATTCCCTCTACTCTCACTTTGCTGTTTTTGTCATAAATGGGTTCTGTATTTATCAAATGTTTTTTTGGCATCTATTGATATGATCATGTGGTTTTCATCTTTCATTTTGTTTATGTTTTGTATTACATTTATTGTTTTGTGTATATTGTACCATTCTTGCATCCCTGTGATGAATCCCACTTGATCCTGGTATATGACCTTTTTAATGTAGTGCTGGATCCAGATTGTCAATATTTTGTTGAGGATTTTAGTGTCTATGTTCATCAGAAATATTGACCTGTAGTTTTCTTTTTTTATAATGTCTTTATCTGGTTTTGGGATTAGGATGATGCTGGTCTCATAAAAAGAGTTTGGGAGTTTTCCCTCTTGTTGTATTTTTTGGAATAGTTTGAGAAGGATAGAGGATAGTTCTTCCCTAAATGTTTCGTAAAATTCTCCTGTGAAGCCATCTGGTCCAGGGCTTTTGTGTGCTGGTCGTTTTTTGATCACTGCTTTAATTTCACTAGCTGTTTTCAGTCTATTCAGGCTTTCTCTTTCTTGATTCAATTTTGGAAGATTATATGTTTCTAGAAATTTGTCCATCTCACCCAGGTTGTCAAATTTCTTGGTGTATATTTGTTCATAGTAATTTCTTACAGTCCTTTGAATTTCTGTGATATTGGTTGTAATTTCTCCTTTCATTTCTGATTATATTTATTTGTGTCCTCTCCCTTTTTTTCTTAAGTTTGAAAGCTTGTTGATTTCAACTTTTCAAAGAACAAGCTCCTGAAATTATTGATCCTTTGAATTGTTCTTTTAGTCTTTATGTCACTTAATTCTGCTCTAATCTTGATTCTATTCTTCCTTCCACTTGCTCAGGGCTTTGTTTGTTGTTGTTCCTCTAGTTTTTGTAGATGTAGTCTAGGTTGTTTATCTGAGATTTTTCTGTCTTCTTCAGGTAGGCCTGTATTGCTATGAAGTTCTTTCTCAGGACTGCTTTGGCTGTGTCTCATAGGTATTGGGCTGTTGTGTGTTTATTTTTATTTTTTTCCAGAAACTTTTTGATTTCTTCCGTGATTTCATTATTTATCCATTCATTGTTTAATAACATATTATTCAGTCTCTATGGATTTGATTGATTTTGAGGTTTCTTCTTAAGGTTGGTTTCTAGTTTGAAGCCATTGTAATCTGAGAAAATGCTTGAGATGATTTCAATTTTCTTGAATTTGTTGAGGTTTGTGTTATGTCTTCTCATGTGGCCTATCCTTGAGAATGTTCCATGTGCATTTGAAAGGAATATATATTTTGCTTCTTCTGGGTGAAATGTCCCATATATACCAGTTAATTCCATTTGATCTAGAGTGTTGTTCAATGTCACAATATCTTTGTTGATACTTCGTTTGGAAGAGCTATCTGTTGTTGACAGTGGGGTGTTAAAATGTCCTAATATAAGTATATTGCTGTCTATCTTTCTTGAAGTCGTCCAAGATTTTCCTTATACATTTGGGTGTTCCTATTTTAGGTGTATATAAGTTTACAATGTTGAAGTGACCTTCTTTGCCTCTTTTTATGTTATTTGTTTTGAAATCAATTTTGTCTGATATAAGTATTGCTATCTCGTTTTTTTCCCCCTGTCCACTTGTTTGGGATTTTTTTTTTTTCAATCCTTTACTCAGTCCATGTAGGTCTTTTGTTCTGAGATGGGTCTCTTGTAGAGATCATATATGTGGATCATATTTTCTTATCCATTCAGCTACTCTGTGTCTTTTGATTGGAGCATTTAATACATTTACATTTAAGATTTTTATTGATAGGTACTTATTTTTTGTCACTTTTCCCTTTGTAGATATGTTCTTCTCTTTGTTATTCTTTCCTTTCTTCTTCTTAAAGCAGTCACTTTAGCATGTCTGTGATGCTGGTTTGGTAGTATACTTTTAGCCTTCTTTTGTCTGGGAAATTCCTTATTTGACCCTCCATTGTAACTGAGAGTCTGGCTGGGTAAAGTAGTCTTGATTGCAGTCCTTTACTTTTCATTGCTTGGAATATTTTTTGCTATTCCCTTCTGGCTTGTAGTGTTTCTATTGAGAAATCAGATGCTAGCCTTATAGGATATCCCTTGTATGTTTACTATCTGTTTCTCTATTGATGCCTTTAAGATTCTCCCTTTGTTTTTAACATTTGGCACTTTAATTATGACATATCTTAAAGTAGGCCTCTTTGGGTTCATCTTGACTGGGACCCTCTGTGCATCCTGAACTCGCATAATTTTCTTCTCACCAAGTTAGGGAAGTTTTCTGTCATTTTTTCAGACAGGTTTTCAATCCCTTGCTCTTTTTCTTCTCCTTCTGGTATTCCTATGATGTAAATGTTGTTAAATTTCAAGTTGTCCTGAAATTCCCTTAAACTTTTCTCATACTTTTTGTGTCTCTTTTCATTCTGTTGTTCTATCTGGGTATTTCTTCCTACCTTGTGTTCTAGCATGCTGATTCAGCCCTTTATTTCATCTAGCCTGCTTTTAATTCCTTCTTGTGTATTTTTTATTTAAGATATTGTATTCTTCATTTCTTCCTGGTCTTGTTTATAGTTTCCATTTACTTTTTCATGCTGTTGTAGTTCCCACTCAGTTCCTTGTATTTGTCACTGGGTTTCTTGAACATCCTTATAACCATTTTTTTAAAATTCTATATCTGATGGATTGCTTGCCTCAATTTAACTTAGCTCATTGTCCATTTTTTTTTTTCAATTGCAGGTTGTTTGTCTCCCCATTTTGGATGACTTTTCTTGTTTGTTTCTGCATCTCAGGATGCTCTTCTTTGTCTATCTTCATTCATGGAATTCTGTGGTAGGAATTCTGTGGGACTCAGTGTTGCAGGGTCTTTAATCTCCTTATCTGAATGCTCTAGGGTTACCCTTTATTAAGTTTGGGTGGGCTCTTTTATTGTACTTGGGCTTTGCTTGTTGGTGATTCATTTTGTGTTGGGTTCTCTCCACCAACTGACTTAGTGGTAGTCAGAACTCCTGCTGTGTCTTGTATACCGTTGCTCAGATGTTGGTTAACAAAGCAGTATTACCAGAAAACCAAACGCACACCAACAGAAAAACCCCCTTACCATATCAGCAATATCAACCCAATTAAGTAAAAATGAATAAAGGTGGAGTGAGATTAAGAATATTATAAGATAGGAAAAGCGGCATATGAGATGACTAAAAGAAGGAAAAATGGTATCGAGTGGGAAGATGGAGGAGAAATAATAAGAGTAGGGAATAGAAATGAGACAAAGAAAAGGAGAGAACAAAATTTAAAATGTAAGTAAAACAAAGAAGAGCAATGGCAAAAATGGAGTAAGCAAAGGGAAGGTTAGAGTATGAGGTTTGAAATAAAATTAAAAAGGTATTGAACCAACAGGAACAAAATTGCAGAAAAACCACCACAGGGTCAATAGCAATGATAGCCGAGTGATGATTAGTAAAGGTGGAAAGTGAATAAGAATGTTGTACAAAAGAGAAAAGTGAATATGAGATGTCCACCGTAAAGATAAATGATTTTGAGAGAATGGGGGAGGACAGCTAATAAGAGTAAGGAGTAAAGCCCAAGCTAAGAAAGGGAAAAAATTAAAATAAATTTTCTAACTCAACTGATCAAGGGCAGAGGGAAGGCAAAAATAGAGTAAGACAGGGGGGAGAGTATCCGATGGGATTTAAAGTACAAATAGTGAACAAATAGGTGTTCTGTTGGAGAAGAACAGCAATAACAGCAGTATGCTCACCCAACTAGCCATAGTATAAAGGCAGCAAGGAAATAAGACTATTATAAGAAGGAAAAAAGAATGTGAGCTCACTTAAGGAAGGAAGAATGCTTTTGTGAGGATAGATGCTGAATAAATAGTAAGAGTAAGGAAAAGGAACTTGGTGTAGCATGGGATAAAATAAAGTTTACCAGAAAAATAAGAAAGATCAGGAAGATAGCAAGTGGAGTAAGATGATGGAAAGATGTGATGTGGGTTTTGGAATAACAATAATATGAAAAATATGTATAATATGAATAAAAATAATAATAAATAAAAGACCAAGAGTAGTGAATTGGAATATGAATGAAGCAAAAGGAGAAATATTAAAAGGCTATATGAAAGGAAACAAAGAGAAGAAAAAGAAAACAAGCAAGTTCTGAGGAAAAGTGAGGTGAAATTTGTCTCAGCTGTTGGTGTTCACCTTCTGACTTCTTTCTGGGTCCATCCCAGTCTTTTTATCAGTTCAGGATCTCTGGTGGGTTGTCCAACTTCTGGCAACACCACCTGTTTCTCCTTCCCCTGCCTCTTGAGGGAACTTCTGCTGCAATCGAGACGGTGAGGGCGCTGTGTCTCCCCTTGGAGGCACTGTTCAGTCTTCTGGTAAAATTGTGGGTGAGTTCCTAATGTCCCTACACCTCTTGTTTTAGTCTGTCCCAGTTTATTTCCCATAATATATAGTTTCTGATTAAATAGCTGCCCATTTCATCGAGGGGAGGGTGGGCAACCTGTGTAAGAATGTCAGCTCTCTTCTGCTTCGTGTAGTCTGCAGCTCTGCGTGTAAGTCTGGGCAGCACTTAGAATCCCCATTGCTGCACACTTTCTGAACTTTCTTCTTTGATGGCTTCAGTGAAATGGGCCCTCAGACCCAGAATTCTTTGTCTCCTCTGGGGAGTTCAAAATGGGCCCTTTAAGGCCTTCCTCTTGTCTTACTCTTGGGGAAATGCCCTGTGCAGGTTAGACCTGCCCAGCTGGTTTTGCAGATCTTCCTCACTCCTGCAAGAGATTGGGGCTGGGCTTAATCTTTCCTTCCTGGAGGTTCTGCCAATGAAGGGATCCAGTCTGGCCTCCAATTATCTCAGGTGCACAGTTCCCAGCCCACTGCCCTCACAGCACTCTGGGGCTTGCACTCTCCACTCTGTACTACCACGCTGGGGTGGGGCCAAGAAAACACCTCACTTTGCAGCCCTTTCATCAATCCACCTGGGAACCCTTAGTGGGAGCAAATCACGCTCATAATCCTTCCTCCTGCAGCTGTGCATGGGGGGTCCTTGCCCAGCATGCCTCAGTTTCCCTTTTGAAAAAAGTCTCTTTGGGCACACCCACTGCAGCACTGAGCCACTGCCAGGCTTCCCATATACTCCATTTCTCCAGTAAGTCAAGAGTCTATCTCAGCCATGGCCAGTTGTGGCCCTCTTTTTGCCCCAGCTCCAGGTGCAGAGAGCATCTCTCTCACTCTCTGTACTGTCCCAGTTGGTCTCTGCCGCAGGAGCTAGGGTGTGCCACCAGCTGTGTATGAGTTTCTTCCTGACAACTTTGCATATCCAACTTGCTCCTGGCTGGGTCTGGGGATTCTCTGCCCTGGGAGGGAAGGGAACCACTAGGCTGTTATCTGTGACTGGGCTCTCCATGGATGTTGGTGCTGCGGCAGCCAGTTGCTGGCACTGCACCTGTGGACTTTCCCCTTCCACCTATAAAACCTCCTTACTGCCCATTTTGAAGTGTCCAGTGTATTCTTTGGCTTCCAAACTTCATAACAGATAAGATTGTGTTTAGTGATTACTTTGTTTTTCAGAAAGTCAGCCAAGTGTCCAAGTTGGGTGCAAGACCAAGAGGGCTCACCTCCCACCTACCTCGCTTCCATCTTTTCTATGGCAGTTACCTTTTAAAAAAATGTAATATTTATTCCTTAAAGGATGCTAGTGATTATCTGATTATTTTTGCTTTACTACAATTGCTTTATAATTTTTTAAATGATTTTATTCAGAAAATATTATAAATAAAATATTTCAAATTAAATTTTATATTAAATTTACCAAGTTTGATATTTGGAGTTATGTTAAGATCAATTCTCTTTAGAAGTGGAAAATAACTTATAAATATAAAATAATAAATAGTCATCACTAAATGTTGGTAAATTGAGACATCCTGCTTTAGATAATTGAGACTATATCAGACGGATTTTGACATACCTTGAATGATAGATTTATTAGCCAACAGTTTCATCACCTGTACTTCACAAATGATTCTGGTTTATATTTTTAAGAGCACTACTTTCTCTATTAAACTTCAGATTTTTACCATCTAATTAAAAAAATTGATTAAAGTCAAATGGCAAAATGGATATATGTAGATTTTTCTCTTTACCCTAAGATTTTTTTCCTCTTCTAATTTTTTTTTTGAAATCATAGATTCACAAGAAGTTGCAAAGACAGAGATTCCATGGAAACTCTTCCTCCCAATGGTTATGTCTTTCATATTTAGAATACAATATCAAATGAGATATTTGACATTGGTATAACTTTGTGTAAGTGCTATGTCATCTTATAACATGTGTAGATTTATGCAACTACCACCACAAGCAAGATACAGAACTATTCCATCAGTTCAGATGTCCCTCCTGCTACTGTTAAATAGTCACAATAACCACTTCTCTGTCTAAATACATCACTAATTCCAGACAGCCAGGAATCTCTCCTCCCTCTTTATAGTTTTCTCATTTCAGGATTGTTATATAGAGAAAGCAACAAATGAACAATTAAACACAAACAGTGAGTTTTCAAAGCTTTAAAATTTGTTTAACTTTAAAAACATTAGAGGAGTAATATTATTACCATGTTTGTTATGGGATAAGATATATTTAAAGGGAAATAATTTGCACCCAATTAAGTCTTCCTGACAGTTTTGTTCCCATGTGTCCTATTTCTACTGTTTAATACTGGCAGTCAAAGAAAAATTATCTGTTAATTTGAAACAAAACAAGCCATGCAGAAAGTGTATGCATGCACAAATAAAACCCAGGTAATGAATTGTACATTAAAAGCTTAAATTAAATGTTACATTAAATTAGCTTTGGTCAATTATTGAAATATTTTTCCTCTATATAAATATAGATAGATCACTTGCTTTAATTAGAACTTGCAAATCTATGTTTATTTACTAATTCATTTTTCAAGAAAAGAGTTCTCCAATGGACAATATACATCTGAATAGATAGACTCATATGTCCCAACACTTTCTTATTCCAAAATATAATTTAATAAATATCAATGAAAACTATAACTTTTTGTTACTTAAATCTCAAAGGATATACTTTAGAATAAACACAAGTCCCTACCAAATCATACTGCAATAAATTAAGTTAATAAGAGTAACAGCTTAGATCTTAAACTATAGCAATATTTTTGAATTTTTAAACTATCTAAGGACATGAAAGATTACAAACTCACATATCTAATACAAATACAAATATCTAATGATCATGAATCTTACCTAAGATTTAGAATTATATGCTTTTATGTGTCTTTCTTCACATGTAAATTTAAAATTTTTATGTATTCATAACTGTCAGTTTCCCTTTATATTCTGTAGGAAGAATAATGCGATTAGAAAGGCTATCCTCCCCTCATATGACTAATAACATTTTTCTATATTTCTATATCCTAGTCTGTTTGTTTTTAATTGCATAATAAAATTACTAAATTATTAGCAATATAGAAAAAGACAAAATAAATGCAAATATTTTTAATACTCTGTCATCCAGAAAAATTTTTAAATTGTAAAAACAATAATGGAAATAATCTATGCCTGTGCAACATATGTCTATTGAGCCCTTGAAATGAGACATGCAATCAAATAACTGAATTTTTAATTTGACGTTTTTAGTTAATTTAAGTTTAAATGCAATACAGATCTTTCATTTTTCTATTCATTTATAGAGGTAGAAGGATAGATAACTTGACAGGATTTATTATACACCAGTGGGAGTATAAACAAATTAGTTTTTTAAAAGATCAGGTAGTTTTTTTATACACACCAACTTTCATAGCAGCACAATTTACAATAGCTAAGTGCTGAAAGCAGCCTAGGTGACCATCAGTAAATTAATGGATCAAAAAACTGGGGTACATTTATACAATGGAATACTAGGCAGCAGAAGGAAAAAGCTACTACCATTCGTAACAGCATGGACAGAACCAAAGAGCATTATGCTAAGTGAAATGAACCAAGGAGTGAAAGACAAATGCCTTATGATCTCACCTATAAGTGGAACCTAATCAACAAAAGAAACAAGCAAGGAAAATAAAACCAGCAACTTTGAAAGAAAAAAGAAACAGTAACATGAGGGAAGGAGGGAGGGGAGTAACAGGGAAAGGAAGGGGAGGAGTCAAGTCAAGGAGCATGTATGAAGAACCCATGGATAAAGCCAAAGTGGGGAAGGATTGAGGGAGAGAGGTTGGGGTCAGTGGGGCAGGGGAAAGTGGTGAAAAAAAAAAAAAGAAAAGATCAAGAAGTTTTATTTTTCTGGATTTGTAAATAAAAGAAAATTGAAAAGAAACATAAAGCATCATTAAAATTCAGAACAATGTGTTTTTAAATCTATTTTGACTGTTAAAAATGTCAAGTTCAACCAAAGATTATAACACATTAAGGTGGTTAGAGTTAGAATATTTATTTGAAAGCTATTTTTAAATATGTATTTCAATATTAGGTATATCCCTTTGCTCCCTGAAATAAAATTATGATTCTTTCATATTTTCTGGTATTTTTCTCTCCCTTTTCTTTTTATCATAGTGTGTTATATATAATTTGCATCTATAATATGTCTGGCTACTTAGTTGTTTTTTTCCAATTACTTTATAATTACCCGCGCTTCTATTTTTTTCTTAAAAATTTAGTTATGAGCTTAATTTTGTCATTAAGTACATTAGATAAGAATATTCTGAGAGTATATTCAAGCTTGAAAATGTCTTCTATTTATAAAAATCCTCTCCAGGTATGTTATATAGTCATGCACTGCTTAATGATAGGGATATGATACAAGAAATCTGTCTTTAGATAATTTTGTTATTGTGCAATCATCATAGAATGTGCTTACACAAACCTAGATGGTATAACTTACTACTGTAATTGTATGTACAGTAAGTTTGCGCGCATCAACATCATCACAAACGTGTGAGCAATGCCTTGCTTTAGGATATTATGATGTCTGTGACTTAACTAGCAATAGAAAATTCTCAGCTCCATTATAATTTTATGGATCCACCATTGGATATGCAGTCTCTTGTTTATCAAAACATCATGATGAGGTATGTGACTTACTATTTGTAGGTCATACTTTCATCTTCCAGAATTGATAGACATGGCTTAATTGTGTTGTGGCTTTGAATGATGCATGAGAGAGATCCAAATCCAATCTCATTTTCTTTATTTGGATTTTTTTTGATATCAGAAGTACATATAGCATATAACTAATAAAAATTAAGCTTCAAGGTCAATCACTAGCAATATATTCACACAGGGTCTATGTTAAAGGAAAAAAAATGGAGAAACAAGATAGTTTATCTTCAGTTCATTAAAAGTTTTGTCTTTATCTGATAAAGTAAGATGGGTGTGGCCTTATGCATTTTGAGAATTGTTTTAAGTAAAAATAGAGGTTACTTTGATGTTAGTGATATATTTATGTGTTAACAGTCAATTTTTTGTACAGTTAATTTATTGGCATTTGTCCTGGAGTCAAAATTATTTCCAGGAATAATCCTACTTTTCATTGTGTTGACTCACTAGGCATGAAAACATTAAGATACAGGTGCAGTGATAATAGTACCATGTGAATATACTACATGGACCCCAGCAACTGAATTATGTAGGAAGGGAAATGGCAGTTTGAAATTCATGGAGCTAGAACCTAAGCTATGGAACACTCTTTCAAATGTTCAGGGTAGGGGCTGCACATTTTACTAGTAAATTTCTTTTTAATGACCAAATTTCTAAAAAATATGTAACATTATTAATAATATGTTGAAAATTTGAAAAATATTTTAAATTTTGGAAACTAAGTAGTAATTTATACTAAGAAAATAATTACCATTGTGTTTCTTTTACATATTAAAAGAAAAGCAATATAATTATCCTGTGAAAGGCAATAAAAATTAATGTTATCAATAAATATAGGGGAGAAAAGTATAATGGTGTATCAATGATTTAATTAATTGAAATGCTAATTTGTTTTTGGATTTTGTAATATTAGTCAAAATATTGTAATTTGTTGTTTTTCTCTTATTCTAGTCATTGTCATACCAAATTTTACATTCATTTTTCTTTTTTTTACAAGAAAGACATCAATCTGGATAAGCTTTAGGTCAACCACCATTTATGTCACCATAACTCTCAGTCGAAATTTCCTGTTTTAAAGTTTGACTTCTCAAAATGAAGTCATTTCAATGGAATTTTACTTCATTATATTCCTCCAACATTTTAAAATTTTGTCTTCATTTTTATGGTGTTCTACTTAAGAATTGTTTTTATAGCCTTGGCGCTATATATATTTCCTCATAAATGCCTTAATATATTTTTTAATATTATGAGAATTTACTATGATATTTCTATTTTTTCTCTGTGTCAGATATTGAATTTCAGCTATATTTAATGTGTTGCTGGGCAGTAGTGCTACATCAGCAACTCCAGGAAACTCAAAAAATGCTAAATTTTATCAGGTCTCTTGCCCCAGCTTAGGCTTTGACATAGATTTTTTCTCTTCCTCAGGTTGTAACAATATGACTTCTAATAAAAGTATAATAGTGAGAAATAACAGAAATTATCTTACTTTATTTTTTAAGAACTGCTATTGTGTACAGGAAGAATTTAGAAACCTGTCATGCCAAAATTTTCCATATATATTTTTCTTTTTATGGCCACTGGTATTCCAACAGTTTAAAATACACTGTTTAGTTTTTGTGTGTGCATGTGTAGATTGTTTGAGGTGATTAAAAATAAGAAATATTTGATAAAACTTTATTCCATTAACATTTTTTGAATATTTTTAAATATTTATCTTATTTTCATATGTTTATGTTCAACCATAAAGAGTACATTTTGTATATGTGGATTTTTGTATGGGAAAATTTAGAAATGTAACTTTTTAAATTGGTTAATTGGCTCACTTGTGAACTTTCACAGTGTTTTTTAATAACTTTCTAACTTTATATCATCACATATCAAGCATATTTTGCACTTTTTCCTCATTTTTCTAATAGTTATGCATGCACATCTTATCTTTGTCATATTACATGGGTTAGAAGAATGATTTTTCAAAGTACATTTTGTGAAACTCAGGCAAGATGATGGTAGGAATCTGGGTTCATGCTTTATTAAATTCATAGCAGTCTCAGTTCTATGTGATTCACCTATTATATTTCTGCAAATAATTTAGCTTGACAAAAATATTCAATTGCTTAATTATTTATTTTTCAAGAACATATAAAATTTAACAATGATCTATACAGTAGGCTAATAGCAAGCAAACATTCTTTTCTTTTTCATCTTTATAATTATCATGTATGTTGGGTTTTTTTCTTGTTCTTGATTTGTTTTTCTTCTTACAATAATTGTATATAACATTTTTTAACATCCTTCATGAGGTCTTTTATGTGACCTGTCCTCTATTTTAGAACAGGAGAGTACTAAAATAATCTTATTACATAAATAGTAATATTAATGCTAATCAAACACATCTACACTAAGCAATCAAAAATATTTAACTGTCTTCCATTATGAACATATCTTCTTTATGCCTTTTAAATTCAAATTACAAATTCCTCCTGATGTTTGCTTAGAAATTTTTTCTAATATTTCTTGCTTGTAAAATTATATTTTCTGAACTAATTACTAACAAGAAAAAAATTTCCTTTTCTGTGAAATAGCCTTTCTCTTGTTCCCTCCTTCCATCATTACATTAATTCTCTCTCTAACCCACACCAAGAATCTTACTGGAATTATTTTGTATACAATATATCTGGGTACAACAAACATATCATGGTTGACAAGTTAATGTGGAATAATAGCTAGCTTATTGATATGTTAAGGAAATTTTCTAAATGTTATATTGGATTACTCACTTAATATTATTACAATTTAGTTATTTGGCTGTGATAAATTAATACTAGTAAAATCTCACTGTATAACAACTTTTACATCATTAAATATGGCTGTTAAAATATGTGGAAGCAACTCAGTACATAGTGCTGTATACATATTGATTTGGTCAAACAAGCATTAAGAGAACATATTTAGTGATTTAACTTTAGTATTTCAACTCTGAAGTGTGTTAGTTTGTTTGTTTTCAACAGTAAATGCAATTCAATATTGGTATATTCTTTGACCTGTGTTCATTTTGTTGGAATGTTATCCTGTATAATTTTAGAACTATGAATTGCCTCAGTAAGTTTTATGAGGTTGGTTCAGTCTCTGAATTATTTGAATGACTTAATGGTTCACAGAAAATCAAAGATACATTTTTTGCTTTTGCATTTAAAATACTTACTTCATTGAAATCGAAGTAAAGGAAAAACTGATTTCTTATTATATCAGTGACAACAGTAACTGTGATAGTATAACTTAGATTTATAATTGAATTCACTTATTCAAGACATGCTTTTTGAGAGTCTACCATTTTTCCAGGCTCTTGGAATATTAGGAAACTGCAGTAAACAAATAGATAATGACACATATACTGCTGTAATGGAGATAATAGTTTAGAAAGTGAATACTAACTGTATGTGTGTGGGTACACTATATACATGTACTATTTTAGGAAATGATAAGTACAATAGGAAGAAAAATAAAGCAAGAAAGTGAAGAATGGGTATTTGCAGAAGGGAGTTTATTTTTAAATAGGTTGTTTAGGGAGAGTGCACTTAAAATGCTACGGTGGAATACAATTGAACAACATGAGTGAATGTGCAATGAAGATACGGTGGTACAAATTTCAGCAAAAGGTGAGAGCCAGTTCAAAGATAATGGTGTTGCTCCCTGACTGGTATGGCTCTGTTCATCGATCATCTTCCCATAGAGCAAAAGGTCACTGGTTGGATTCCTGGTCAGGGCAGATGCCTGGGTTTTGGGTTCAGTCCTCAATGGGGGCCTGTGCAAGAGACAATTGACTGATGTTTCTCTCTCAACTCTATGTTACTCTCCCATTCCTTCTACCTCCCTTCCCTGTTCTCTAAAAATAAATAAAATCTTAAAAAAAAGATAATGATGCTGCTATATATTGGGAATGCTACAAAGGTCACTCACATGTTTCTAAGAAAGAGGATGAATAGTATTGTAAATGAATATAAAGAGGTAATGGGGGACAGAAAAGAGAAATAGAATAATATAATTCATGACTTAAAAGGATCACTTTGCTGCTATGATATAAATGAGCTGATAAAGACAAGAACTGAATGAGTCAGGTTACCATGATAATTCAGTTAAGAATGATTATGATTGGATTAGCTCTGTGATGTTAGAGTCATTGAGAGGTGTTTGGATTCTGTGTACATTTATTAAAGGTAGAGCTAACAGATTTTGGTGGGAGGTTAGATATTTGATTTATAAGAAAGAGATTAACCAAAGGTGACTCCAGGGATATTTTGACAACACTAACATATCAGTAAGACTTTAAGAGGAGGCTTTTATTTGATATAAATGATTACAAACTCAATTTGCATGTGTTAAATTTAGGAAAATCAAGAGACATTAAAATGGAGATGTTAGGTAAGCTATGTAAAAACTTAGAGCTCATACATACAAGTCTGAATTAGAGATACATATTTTGTGTTCAAGAGCTCACCATGTGTATTACTACCCATGCAACTGAATTAGATCGCCAGGAGGCCAAATGCCAATAGAAAAGAAATTCAAACACTTTATCTTGGTGTATTCCAAATTTAACAGGCTGTTTAGATAGGATATGGAAAAAGAAGAGCCAGAAAGAGATCAAGAAAATTAAACAGTTATGATATTTTGGAAGTCAACGGTATAAAGTGAGAAAGTGTTTCAAAGAAGCACAAGGTCAAATGTTGTTGATAGATCAATAATTGAGGACAATAAGTAAACATTGGATTGTTTAAAATGGAGATTATTGTTCCACTTGATTATGGCTTTTCAATTTCAATTTGCAAAAATTAATGAAGCATGTAAATAGTTACATATTGGCACAATTTATTAATATAATACTGACCACAGTCAATTCTGACAAAATTGTGCCCATTTCAAACAATGATTAAATATACAACTCAACTCTCGGTATCTCAGCAGAGTGCACGTATCAGTTTTTAAAGTCAGTGAATTCGTAGCATGATTGCTTCTCTGGGTTAAAAAAATCCCTGACATAAAAATATGTTCAGTATAACAATATCTTATGCATTATTTAGATATGTTTAGGGGCTTGACAAGCTAACTTACAGCTGTGAAGAGCTGGAAAGTTTATCATAGCTAGTCTTTTACAGCCACATCTTGTTATAGGTTAAGAAATTGAGAACCAGGGAGATTAAATTATTTTTTTCAGAGACATAGAGATCATGAGTAATACAGCCAGGCTTTTATCTTCCAGCATCATGGTCTTTTCACCATACTTCAAGTTCGGATGTATATACAAATGAAGTGTTGTTCTCTCTGTTTCACCATAAACCAGGCTGGTTCCAGGTGACCCCAGCAGGTGGACCTTGACCAGGATGGCCGACGGTAAGGGAGGTTGTTATAGTGCTCTCAGAATCTCCAGGCTTTGTGTCCTTTTCCATATCTAGGTTGTAAGATAATTGTTCCCAAATACTTCTTTATTCCTTCTCTAAGGAGAAGGCAGTCCAGAGATTACTAAAGCAATTTGAAATGAAATATTTTGCACCTATTTATTTTAAAAAAACATAATTTCTTTTCTTTTCTGAGATGAGAGAAAATTTGAGGCATTTAAGGAGTAACCAAGACTTGGCAAATCATGAGAATAGTTATGTGACTACAGTGGCTCTTTAGTGTATTAGGAAACAGAGATTTTTTTCCCTCAGGGAATAATGGCTAATTGTAGGTATGTAAAGGTTTTTGGCCTGACAGACAAATGGAATATAAATTATAGCATTTATATTCACAATTAAGTAACAGATCTGATGGCCTAACAATATCCTTGGTTACTCTCATCTCTTGTCATTTCCTCTGAAGTAAGTATTAATTTCTTTCTATTCTTTGACTCTGATGTGTGCTTCAGCTTCTATCTGGGTCTGCTTTTATAATTTTAACTTTGCTGCATTCCTTGTGTGAATTTTACACTCACAAAAGATTGAACAATCGCCATATATTTGGGAAGATTTACTTTGCTAATGCAAAGGGGATAGCATTTCCTTATCTGTCTATGGCAGTCTTTAGATAATAAGCTGATTTCTAGTTTCCAGTACTGTGTAGCAAGAATAACAAGACCATATGACTGAATCACATCAACCTAAACATAATTATGGCATTCATAACGTTAATTGATAAATTTTATTAAGCACTTATTATGCACCAGCCATATTTCCAAGCACTTTGTTTATATTTATCTATGCAACCTTAATAACAATTTGTGAGTTTGTAACCATTACTGTGCTCTCTGGATTTAAGTAAGTTGTACAAGATGACATAAATACTAAGGAATTACTTCTGACTTATTTTATTTTTTATTTGTATACAGGAACATTGAACACAGTATGTATTTAGCATCTCCTGGATTATCAAGTATTTGAAGCCAATTAAATCACTGAAAACTATTAAATTAATTTAGATGTACATTTTTTTATAGTAGTACAGTACTCTATTGCTTAATATTTACTTTAATAAATTATGTAATATTCATGTCTACAGAACTGCGAGTGTTCAGAACTTCTAATAGAGAAAAGCAATAACAAATTTGGAGGCACGATGGCCGTTCAATGCTTCATTTTCTTGATATCTCTACTCTTTTCCGTGTACAAGAAGCTCCACTTCTTGTACAGAATGATCCATCTACCACCCTGTGTGGTACTTGTTACAGTAAAGTTATGAAACCACAGTAAGGGGCTTATAATCTAATCCTGGACAATATATGAACCATGGACACAGATATTGTCCTACGGATGAGCATTATGCCCACCTTAAACCACTGAGACTTTTCTTTTTCATGTAATACATGGATACCAGGAGAAAAGATTTCCCTCTTTTCTTTGGAGAAAGTATGTTGAAATGTTACAACTTAGAGCTCTCTCTAAGCACAACCTCACCTGACGCCATTAAAAAAAATATATATGGTATTTGTTAATACCATATGATCTCACCTATAAGCCGAACCTAACCAACAATACAAAGATGCAAGGAAAATAAGACCAGCAACACTGAAAGAAAAAGAAACCAACAGAGACAAGAGGGAAGGAGGAAGGGGGGCAGGGGAAAAGGAAGGGAAGGGGAAAGTCAAGGAACATATAGAAAGGACTCATGGACAAAACCAAAGGGGAAGAGCTGAGGGAGGGAAGGAGGAAGAGGGCAAGGGAAAGTGGTGGGGGGTAGGCAGAGACAAATGTATTTGAAAAAATAAATTAAAATTAAATTAAAGTAAATAAATAAATAAACCGGGGCAATAGTAGTAATGGTAGATACTATTATCGTATTAAAGGAAATAACATGTAAAATAGTAACTGGTATATTACATTTAGTAAGGGGAGCCTTAAAATTTTAAAACTTCAAAGATACCTGGGTACCCCAAATTTTCAACATGTCAATGATCATGGTGTTCCTGGGTACTTAGAATTAGATGGGAAAGAAAATAAAGCAGTCTTGGATTGTAAAAAAAAAAAAAAAATATATATATATATATATATATATATAGTTATAATAAATCCATTGTAATTTAAGTAGGAAAGGATGGCATAAGAATGAAGAGAGAGAGAAAGAAGATGAGAGTGATAACCTTGGACTTTTTCTTTTATCTAGCATGCTTAATTTTGTTTCTTGAAAGTACAGAGAAAATTACAAGAATACAGAACTGAACTAGAGTATGATAACACAAGAACACATATAGAGCTTAAATTCAAATGCTACACTAATTTATTTTCAACATTGATAATGACACTGTCAAGAATTAGTCAAATGTGTCATTAGTAATTAGCAAATATTCCAGTCAGTGTCAGAAAAGGGAAAATGAAAAGAAACACACAACAGAATTGGATATGATATTTATTAAGTTTTCCAGAATATATATATATAATTTTAGAAATAGAGATTAAATTAAGGTTAATCAGTTTACATAACTCATTTCTTTTTAATTTTAAAAAACTATTTTTAAATAAAAAATATATTTTAAACATTATTTCAAAAGTAATATAAACCAAAGTTATTTCTCAGCAATAGAGGGCAGTTTGGCATATTTAAGTCATCTACATTTTTGTTTTACGCTATTTTATTTATTTTTTAAAAAAGTTGAAGTTTGCCAACCCTACTGTTACAAAGGCTAAGATGATTGCTTTTTGGTGTTTTGGTAAACCTCTATAGAGAAGGAAAGTTTCTATGTAGTGTAGAGAATGAGACCATACATTGGAAATCAAGAAAGTTAGTCTAATTCTGTTCTATGAACTTGCCCTGTGAGGAATTTTAAATTTTTTCATTTCACTATTTTCAGTAATACAATATATAATACAGACTAGAAGAGTGAGGAGTCATTTTTTAATTCAATCTTTCATTTACACATTGTCTGATGCAGCAGTGAAAAACAACAAATTCCTGAACAGATACACTCTAAAAAAAACTATTATAAAGAAAGCATAAGTAATATACACTAACCAGTTAACTAATACATGGGAAACCAAGAAAGTGCATGTTCACCTCTCTTAGTTCCACATCCAGGGATTTGTGAAGGGTAAGTACAAAATAATGGCAAAATGTAATATCTCTTTCTGATCTTCAATGAAGTAATTCAAGTATCCCTTTCCCTACCTCCAGCTATTATTTTACCACAAGGAAGAATCTTACCTAATTAGTGTTCATTTGCTCTCTCAAAGTCAATAACTGTCCATGGAATTGGGATTAAAGAAATCTGTAGTTGCATTTCCAGAGAACATGATCAATGGTGAGAATCTGAGAATTCCTCTTTTTTGAAATGAAACTTTATCACATGTGACTCATCTACAAAGCTTGCATCCCTAAGCCCTTAACAGATTAAGTGTTTATTGTCTAAAGTTGATTGGGTTTGCTTTGAAGATTTAAACAATCTTTTAATTTGATTTTTGAAATAATGAGCTGTGTTATACTCATTTTTTAAAATTGGAAACTCTGGCATATTTAGTTTCCAATAGTGCTTTTCAGAGGTATTAATAACTGCTATAGAATAGAGTGGAATATATTAGGCTTTGTTCTTTAAATTAGAATAAACAGTATATTTTCCATTTTTATTATGTTAATAATTTTATAGTAATAAGGAAATGGATTATTTTTTCAAAATCATACTCATAAATTCTGTCAGAATCTGAAAGTAGAAAATTCCAACTGATAATCTTGATCCCAAACTTGCTGTAGCCCATGGTTTTATATTTTATAAATAATCTTCCTTCTTTTAAAATTCTAGAGATAAATCATTGAAAACCGAGGTCAGTAGCTTTATTATTCAAATAAAACATTGAAAACAATTATGCCGGACATCATTTATATAGTCTCTCAATCAATTAAACCATTCATTAAAGTGTTTACTTTGAAATGAGTTTCCCATTTACTCCTATGCTCAATGTTTTGTCATAAGCCCATTTTTATTTATGAAAATTTAGGATACCTCTCTACTTTCCTGGTATTTATACTAATCACTACTTCCAATTCTTGTGTCTCTGTGCTAATGAATTGTAATATTAATGCAGATAATCCAAAATAGTAGCAAAATATCATATATACTGCTTTGGAAATCTATTATCCTAATGTTTCTCTTATGAGTTCTACTTTACAGAGGTATTTAGACTGGAAATGTTTTTTATGAATAGGCCATCCATATTGCCAATAGGCCAAACAGAAATTAAATTGTTTGTATATAAATGTCATTTACAAATAAAACATTACATTTGTTTATTATGTCTTTTATTTTCCTTGCCCAAGGAGATATACTAGAAAAATATTGCTACAATAAATACTCGAGATTTTACTGCCTATGTTTTCTTCTAGGATTTTTATGGATTCAAGTCTAACATTTAAGTCTTTAATCTATTTTAAGTTTATTCTCGTGTATGGTGTAAAAAAGTGACCTAGTTGCATTTTTTGCATGTATGTGTCCAATTTTTCTAAAATCACTTATTGAATAGATTGTCTATATTTCATATGTTCTTGCTTTCTTTGTCCAATGTTAATTAACCACTACACATGGCTTTATTTCTGGGTTATCTACTTTGTACCATTGATCTACCTGATTTTAAATTTCAATACCATGCTGTTTTGATTATTATGGCCTTGCAGTATAGTTTGATGTCAGGTAGAAGAATTCTTTCAACTTTGTTATTCTTTCTCAAGGTTGCCATTGTTAATCAAGGCATTCTGTGGTTACATATAAGTTTTGGGAATTTTTGTTCTACTTTTGTGAAATATTCCATTGATATCTTGATAAGAACTGTGTTGAATCTATAGATTGCTTTGACTAATATGGATATTTTAATAATGTTAATTATTCCTATCCATGAACATGGTATATGCTTTTTCCTTATTTGTGTCTTCAGTGTCTTATAATCTTCTAAGTACAGGTCTTTTACATACTTGATTAAATTTATCCTTAAGTATTTTTAAAAAATTTGTTTTTTTGATGCACTTGTAAATAAGATTGTTGTTCTTAGATTCTCTTTCTGATAGTTCATTACTGATGTATAAAAATGCAACTGATTTTTGGGTATTTACTTTGTATCTTGCTACTTAACTGAATTCCTCTCAGTTTTAGTACTTTTGGTGTGGAATCCTGAGGGTTCTTTATATATAATATCATGTCATCTGTAAATAATGACAATTTTACTTCTTTCTTTCCAATTTGGATAACTTTTATTTCTTCTTCTTGTTAATTGCTATGAATAGAATATCCAGTACTGTGCCTAATAAGGCTAATGAAGGTGGACATCTCTGACTTTCCTGATCTTAAGAAAAAACACTTTTAGTTATGGCCCATTGAATATGATGTTCGTTGTGGGCTTGTCATATATGACCTTTATTATGTTGAGGTATGTTCATTCTATTCCCACTTTGTTGAGAGTCTATATCAAACTAAAAACCTTTGCATAGCAAACAAAACCATCAACAAAATAAAAAGACAACCTGCTGAATGGGAAAACATATTCAACAATGATAAATCCATGAAGGGTTAATAGCCAAATGTATAAAAAATTTGTACAACTCAACATCAGAAGAAAAAATTGAAAAAATGGGCAAAAGGCCTAACTAGACACTTCTCCAAAGAAGATATACAGATGGTCTATAGACATATGAAATGATGTTCAACATCACTAATCATCAGATAAATATAGATTAAGACCATAATGAGATATCACCTCACACCTGTCAGAATGGCTATCATTAATAAGTCAACAAACAACAAGTATTGGTGAGAAACAACAAGGATGTGGAGAAAAGGGAACCCTCGTGCACTGTTCATGGAATTGCAGAGTGGTGTAACCACTATGAAAAAGAGTATGGTGTTTTCTCAAAAAAATAAAAATGAAACTTCCTTACGGCCCAGCAATTCCATTTGTGGGGATTTGTCCAAAGATATCTGAAATACTAATTAAAAAGACTATATGCATCCCTATGTCTATTGCAGCATTATTTAAAATAGCTGAGATCTGGTAGCAGTCCATGTGCCTATCAGCAGATAAGTAGATAAAGAAACCTGTGATATATTTACACAATGGAATACTACTTGACTTAGAAAAGAATGATATCTTACCTTTTGTGACATCATGGATGGACCTGGCTTGTATTATAGTATGGGAAATAAGCCAGTCAGAGAAAGGCAAATATAATACTATATGATTCCATGTGTATGTAGAACCTAATGAACAAAATAGATTAACAAACAAAATGGAAGCAGACTCATATATACAGAAAACTGACTGACAGGTATCAGAGGGGAGGGATATTGGGGGTTAGGTAAAAAAGCTGAAGGGATTAGGCAAAAACAAACAAGCAAACAAATAAGCAAAGAAATTCATAGACATAGCAATATGGTGATTACCAGAGGGAAGTGGTAGGGGAATGTTGACAAGGGTAAAGAGGAGATACATAGTGATGGAAGGAGACTAGACTATGGGCAGTGAACAGCCAATAAAATATACAGATGATGTATTATAGAATTGTACACTTGAGACCCATTTATATTTAACCAATGACACCATAATAAATTCAATAAAAAATGTAAAATAAATAAAATAAAATAAACATTACTATATGGATTTCTACCTGAAAACCTCCCCTTTTTATTTAGTTTTTATTGTTCTATTACAGTAGTCCTAATTTTCCCCCATTACTCTCCCCTGCCCCATACAACCCCCACTCCCACAGTCAATCCCCACCCTGATGTCCATGTCCATGGATCATATATACTTGTTCTTTAACTATGTCCTGGAAAACCTTCCTTTTTCTCAGCTTCTCTGTTATCTCTAAAATCTAGGGATAACAAATCCCTACTAATTTTAATTAGTATTTCAGATATCTTTGGACAAATCCCCACAAATGGAATAGAGTAAAATAAAGTCATGGACAAATCCCCACAAATGGAATAGAGTAAAATAAAGTCATGGCCTAAGCATTTATTGACTGTCAAGTATCCTCCCCCAGCAACCCAGATCTCATTAAATATCAACATGATATATGTAAATCTCTGCTACAAAAGTACTATTTTTATTTAATTAAAAATTGACATTCTCAACAGTTACACAATTAGGAATACATAAATGATACTTATGTGAGTGTCGCTGATTGCATATCCACCATGTTTAGAAAACCAAATGTTCTTTTCATCCAGTGGTTGCTGACATAAATAATTGGAATCTACCTGTGAGATACAGTATGGCTCCTAGTGTCCTGTCACAAGCACATTTTTGAGACAACCAGACCTGAGACTTTGGCAAAATTATCAAATAATTCAACCCTGATGGTACCTAGTCAGTTACTAGTTAGCATGTCTCTATTATGTACCTTGTTGGAACTGCAGAGCTTATATGACTGTTTAAAATATTATGTAATAAATCATGCATAGGCATCTGACTTTATCTACTTAGAAGAGAAATAAATATAAAGATATTTCAAAATTAATTTTTCTTAATACTAAAATGATACTATGTTTAATGGAATTAGTCTTTATTTGAATTTGATTAACCTTCTACTAGTAACTCAGAGTCATAAGCTTTGAGGATTTAAATGACTCAAAAATAGCCCTGACTGGTGTGGTTCAGTGGATTGAGTACCAGCCTGGGAACCAAAAGGTTGCTGGTTCAATTCCCAGTCAGGACACATGCCTGGGTTGCAGGCCAGGCCCCCAGTAGAAGACACGCAAGAGGTAACCACACATTGATGTTTGTTTCCCTCTCTTTCTCCCTCCCTTCCCCTCTCTTTTAAAATAAAAATAAATAAAATCTTTTTTTAAAATGATTAAAAATATACTATAACCTATTCATGTATAAATTTGTATCATTGTGAACACCTTAAAAATACCTATTTTTTTATCTATTTAATCTTTAGAGACTGATATTCTTTAGGGGGGAAAAACTAAAATATATTGAAAGATTTATCTATTAGAATATTCAACACAATATTGTTTGAAATAAAGTTTTAGATAAAACAATTAATGTTCAACCAAAAGTGGTAGGTTAAATAAGTTATGGTAAAAGGGAATTTTTTCAAATATAAAAATAATTAAATCACAGTTTATGTGTTCTGATATGAAAATATATTTTGATATTTAATATTTGATTTTTAAAAAGTAATTTTGGAAAGAATATACATATAATTGTGGACTATTTCTATAAATAAATATAAATATGAGCAGAAATAGTCAGGAATGTAAGGAATGTTAATTTCTAGATGATATGTTTCCTTTTAATTGTCCAATGTTTGTATAATACAGATTTATGATTTTTTCACAATAGAATCACACTGCATTTACTGTACTTAGCTTGTAAAATACATGTACTTAACTTCTCCATCAAAGATGGCCCACTTTACACCCCTTAATCATTATAGTACTAGTTATATGAAGCAACATATATTATAATACTGGCAGAGTGAGAAGCAAGTAGTCAAGGCAAAGATAATAATGGCTGTTGTGAATAAGAGGATATATTACATGGAAGGCCAATCATACAAGGGAGACCACCCTCAAAAAACAGAATTATTTTCCTGTGGGTGGGTGCCTTGTAGTACAAGCTTCCCCCACTAGGTGAGTATTGTAAGAACCCATCTATATCAGTGTGCCAGTTGGCATTGTTGTGAGAGGCTGTGTTGGGCTTCAGTGATTTTTTTTTAAGACTCTCAATGTGCTTGACCCTTTCATGGTGAATGATTTATTAGCATACCAGCTGACCTCAGCTGAGTGTTAGGCAGTTTTTGGCTAAAAATTGGCATGACCCCTGTGCCCCACCCTCCCATTATACCCAATCTTGCCCCAAGCAACTTTTTTTGGTTGTTTCCATTGATGAAAAAAGTTATCAAAGGGAAATGTTTTGCTGAGGTGGAACAGGTAAAACAAAAATCAGCAGAAGCACTAACAGGCATCAAAATGTACAAGTTCAAAAATGGTTTTGAGCAGTAGAAAAAAAATATCTTGATAGGTATATTTCATCAAATGGAGAGCACTTTGAAGTTGACTGAAGTTTAAACAAATACATAATTATTCACAAATAAATTTTGTTTTCAGGGGGCTCCCCCCTTTTATAGGAAGAAGTTTGGCTCTTTCAGCAGTTAGAAGAAAATCATACAACTGCAGCATATAAAACAAGGCAAGTTTGCCCTGGCTGGTGCAATTCAGTTGTTTTCAATGTTGTTCCATAACGTAAGGGTTGAATATTTGATTCCTGATCTGAGCATATGATCCCCTGACATGGTGTTTACAGGAGACAACCAACGGAAGCTTCTCACTCTTGGATGGATGTTTCTCTCTCTCCCTCTCCCTCTAAAAGCAATGGAAAAGTGTCCTTGGATGAGAATTAATAATAATAATAATAATAATAATGATGATGCTGCTGCTGCTGCAAGTTATGGGGGAGACCCTACAAAGTGATTGAATATACAGAAATCCAGAGACAATGTTAATGAATTGAAATTTTACTCCAAAAGGAATCTAAAATCTCTAAGATGTTTTACAAAGAGAGTAAAAACGCAAGTTGCATCAATTGAATATATTTTTGCTTACTTCTCTGTAGAGAACAAATTGAAAAATCCAGAGTTTATACACAGTAAGAAACATTTCTTGTAGCACAGATGGGAGATGAAGTTAAGTCAAAGAAATCAGGAGTAGTAGTAATTTAGATACATGACTAGATTTGAAATATTTATAGAACGAAGAGTAAAATTATAAATATCTTTTTTGTAGTATTTAAAGAATATTTGAGAATAACCATAATTGAAAAATAATTTAAAAATTAGAAATAAATAAAATTAACAACAAAAAAAGAAATTCAACTAATCAAAGTCATGTTTTCAACCAAAAGCATAACTTAAATAAACATCAAAAAATGTTTATTGTGAGTCAAGATCCTTGAGTTTATAATTCTGAATAGGGATTGAAGACACATTTATTTTATAATTAATTTATGAAGAATTTACTAATATTTCTACATAAGGACATAGATTCAATAATCTAGGAAGTTCAAAACTTTAAAATATTCTATTAGTGTAGTAAGCTGTGTGTTATATTTCTTTATTTCTATCTATTGGTATGTGAGATTGCTCATGTAATCCAATTGATTTCTGCTATATAACAGGAACATTGATATTCACTTAACTTTCACACTTCAAAAAATAGATTGATGGTTTTCAATGTAATTGTCATTTAAGACTTTTCTTCTCTCTGTGTGTGAATAAATTTAATTGAAGTTTAACATATAGAATGTTGAATAGTAGCAGTTTCTGAGATTTGCTTAGATTAAGAAATGTGACATATAAGACATTTTATAACATAAGACAGATGGGTATAAAAAAAGGTATAAGGATATACAATGTATTAAAATATGTTTCAATGTTACTGACTATATTCCCTATGCTGTATTGTTATAAAATGTCTTATATGTCACATTTCTTAATCTAAGAAATTTGTATTGAATTAAAAGATAGAGATAAAGTGTGAATATGATTGGAAGCTTGCCTCATTGATGTTGCTGGCTAACTCTAAAGGTGGCTGTCATCATCCTGACTCCTGATGTTCATACTTCTCCTTCCCTTAAGGATAGGAAATCCTGTGATTTGCTTCTAACCAGTACAATGCAGCGGAAGTGACAATATGTACTTGATTACATCTACATGATTATGGCATTGCATTATATGAGATTGCAGCATTCATCTTGCTGGAGACACTTGCTCTCCTTTTTTTTTTTTTGTTTTGAGGAAGCCAGTGGGCATGTTGGGAAATTCAATGTGCAGAGAGAAGAAACTATGAGTGATCTTGAAAACTTCCACTAGCCCAAAGCAAGCAAGCAAAAAAAAAAAAGTAAAAAGTAAAAAAATAAGAAAAGAGATATGTTTAATGCTACAAGAAAATACATTTTGTCAACAACTTGAATGAACTTGGAAGGAGATTTTTCTTCAAGAGAGTCTCAGAACATCCTTACTAACACCTTGATTGCAGCTTTGTACAGAACTTACCTAGGCTATGCTAAGACACTTGACCTAGAGAAACCATAAGAAAATAAATATGTGTTTTTTAAGGAGGTAAGTTTGGGACAATGCTTTTGCACAACAATGGAAACCAATAGAGATGGCTTGTAAGTATCCTCAAGAAGTATTAAAATGAAGGACATTTAACCTCCAGCACAGTGTCTCTACCTTAAAGTAAGTTCCCTTCATTTCAAACATGCTAACTTAGTATCAACAGAGAAAGCAAACAGTGATTTGATGCATCCTCCTCACATTTCATGTTGCAGTGACGAGCACCCCAAATTGCAGGTTTGTGACTGAGAAACAACGCTTTATTAAGCATTATACTAAATGAGTGGTGGCAGGGATTTACCTAAAGACAGCCGACAACTCACTTGGAAGTACTTAGGATAGACAATAATTTTATACAATACATTGCCTTATCACTTTTAAAATAATTATTAAAAAATATAAGCAAAGGCAAATGAAAACACTTTTTAACTGATAAAATTTCAGCCTGCACTGAAAATAAGTTAAATCTAGAGTATAAAAGCAATAGGGGTTAATTTATCACGTGTTTTTTGCAACTTGTTAATATGACTGTGCTCAAAAATATCTTCTATCTTCCACTGGTTTGTCCTTGTTTTTTCTCTTAAAGTTATTGAAAACATAATCAAGGTACCATTCATGCTTCCTGGATTTAGCATCCAGCCATTTTTTAAATTGCACTGAAAAGGAGCCCATGTTCTGATCATGGAAAGAAATAATGAGCATAAGACTCATGTCATTATTAATTCAAGTCAGAAAACAGGTCTGTGCTGATGCCTATAATGCAGAAGACAGCATGAGATTGTAGGACATGGAAAACAGGCATAGGCCAAAGGGCATTTTTAAAGCATCATGAGACAGGTGGGTTATAAGAAAAGGTATAAGGATATACAATGTATTAAAATATGTTTCAATGTTACTGACTATATTCCTTATGCTGTATTTTACATTTCAAAAATTAATATTATAGCCTGTCCTGTGGTGCCTAAGCTTGACTGCAGAGTGACTAGATTAACAACTTAAGGAGAATGTTACAGACAGTAGATTTCTGGAAGTCTCGAAAAGACTGCATAAGGTCAGACAGGGTCAACAGCTGACATCATCATAAGCAGATCAAGAAAGAAAAAAAAAGTGCAGTCTCCTACCATAAAAGTTCACACCACAAATTCAGAAGTCAAGACTCATCAATTTAAGAAGCAGAAGCAGAAGAGAGTCTCAAAAATAATGGGAAGAAAAAGAAACAACCCCCAATTGAAGGGAAATGAGGAATCCCCACAATGAGAAATAAATGAAATAGAGGCAAGTAATTATCAGACATTGAGTTCCAAACAATGGTTCTAAGGAAGCTCAATGAGCTCAGTCAGCTCAGAGAGAATTACAAAACAATACAGGGAAATTATGAGGAACTTACTGCAGACTATATAACCATGGAAAAGGACATAGAAACTATCAATAATAGGCAGGAGGAAATGAAGAATACAATTTCTGAATTGAAGAACACAGTAGAAGGAATCAAAATCAGGTTAGATGAAGCAGAGGATCAAATCAGTGAGCTGGAGGACAAGGTAGAAAAAAGCTGCCAGAAAGAGGAAGAAATGAAAAAAGACTAAAAAAAAAATGAAGAAGCATTTAGGGAAATGTAGGACAACCTGAAACATAGTGATATCTGTATAATAGGGATACCAAAAGTAGGAGAAGAAGAGGAGCAAGGGATAGAGAACCTGTTTGAAAAAGTAATGATGGAAAACTTCTCTAATTGGAGGAGAGAAAAAGTCACACAAGTCCAGGAAACACAGAGGGTCCCATTCAAGAGGAACCCAGTGAGACCCACACCAAGACACATCCTAATTAAAATAACAAAAATCAAAGACAAAGAGAGAATCCAAAAGGCAGCAAGGGAAAAGCAGGTAGTAACATACAAAACAGCACTGATATGGCTAGCAGCTGACTTCTCAATAAAAACACTATAAACAAGAAGGGAATGGCAAAATATTCCAAGGAATGAAAAGCAAAGACCTGCAACCAAGACTATTCTATCCAGTAAGGCTCTCAATTAAAAGGGAAGGTGAAATAAGGAGTTTCCCAGGAAAAAGAAAGTTAAAGGAATATACCTCCACCAAACCAGCACTGCAAGATATGCTAAAAGAACTGCCTTAAGAAGATGAAGAAAAAGAGTGAGAAAGAAAGAAACACAGGTACAAAGGGAAAAAATGAATAAGAACTTATCAATAATAACTTTCAATGTAAGTGGATTAAATGCCCCAATCAAAAAACTTAGGGTAGCTGAATGGATAAGAAAACACGACCCACACATATGCTGCCTACAAAAGACCCACCTCAGAGCCAAAGACCTACACAGATTGAAAGTAAAGGGATGGAAAAAAATATTCCAAGCAAATGGACAGGAGAAAAAAGCCAAGGCAACAATATTTATATCAGACAAAATAGATTTTAAAACAAATACCATAAAAAGAGAACCAGAAGGACACTTCATAATACTCAAAGGAACAATCCATCAATAAGACAGAAACCTTGTTAACCTAATTGTACCCAACATAGGAACACCAAAATATATAAGGAAAATCTTAGAGGTTATCAAGAAAGATATAGATAACAACACACTGATAATAATGGATTTTTACAACCCACTGTCAACAATGGATAGATGTTCCAAACAAAACATCAACAAGAATATTGTGGAACTGAACGAGTCATAAGATCAAATGGACTTAATTGACATATATAGAAACTTTCATCCCAAAGAAGCAAAATACACATTCTTATCAAATGGAACATTTTCAAAGATGGACCACATGATAGGACACAAAACAAGCCTCAACAAATTCAGGAAAATTGAAATTATAATAAGCATTTTGTCGGACCACTAGGGTTTGAAACTAGAAACCAGCCTTAAGGAAAAAAATTCAAAAACATTCAAACTCATGGAGACTGAATAGCATGCTATTAAACAATGAATGAGTCAAAAATAACTTCAAAGAAGACATCAAAATGTTTCTGGAAACAAATGAAAGTGAGCTCATAAGAGTCCACAATCTATGGGACATAGTGAAGGCAGTACTGAGAGGGAATTTCATAGCAATACAGGTCTACCTAGAAAAAGTAGAAACATTTCAAATAAATGACCTAACTCTACAGCCTAAAGAACTGGAGAAAGAACAACAAGCATAGCCCAGAGTGAGTGGAAGGAAGGAAATATAAAAATCAGAGCAGAAATGAATGACATAGAGACTAAAAAACAATTCAAAGAATCAACAAATAGAGGAGCTGGTTCTTTGAAAAGATAAACAAAATCGACAAGCTTTTAAGCAGACTCAACAGGAAAAAAAGGGAAAGGACTCAAGTAAATATGATCAGAAATGAAAGACAAGAAATTAGAACTGATACCATAGAAATATAAAGGATTGTAAGAAATTATTATGAACAATTATTTTCCATAGAAATTTGAAAACCTGGGTGAAAGGGACAAATTTCTAGAAAAGTATAACCTACCAACACTGAATGAAGAAGAAGCAGAAAGCCTAAACAGATCGATAATAGCCGAGGAAATTGAAGCAGTCATCAAAAAACTCCCAGCATGCAAAAGCCCTGGACCAGATGGTTCCACAGGAGAATTTTACAAAACATTTCAGTAAGAGCTAATCCCAGTCCTTCTCAGACTATTCCAGAGTCTCCAAGAGGATAGACTCCCAAACTCTTTTTATAAGGCCAGCATCATCCTAATCCCAAAACCAGATAAAGACGCAACCAAGAAAGAAAGCTACAGGCCAATATCGCTGATGAAAGTAAATACTAAAATCCTACTAAAAAACAAAATATTAGCAAACCTCATCCAGCAGTACATTAAAAAGATCATTCTCCATGATCAAGTGGGAGTCATCCCAGGGGTTCAGGGATGGTTCAATATTTGCAAATCAATAAATGTAATACATCACATAAACAAAAGGAAAGACAAAAAGCACATGATTATATCAATAGATGCAGAAAAAGCATTTCATAAGATACAGCACCCATTTATGATAAAAACACTCAGCTAGGTGGGAATAAAGAGGGCATACCTCAACATAATAAAAGCCATATATGGAAAACCAATGGCCAACATCATACTCAACGGGCAAAATTAAAAGTATTCCAATTAAGATCTGGAACAAGAAAAGGATTTCCACTTTCACTGCTCCTATTCAACATAGTATTGAAAGTCCTAGCCATAGCAATCAGACAAGAAAAAGAAATAAAAGCAACCAGATCGGAAGGGAGGAAGCATAACTGTCATTGTTTGCAGAGGACATGATACTGTGCATAGAAAACACCAGAGACTCCACCAAAAATCTACTGGACCTAATAAATGAACTTGGCAAAACAGCAGAATACAAAGTCAGTATTCAGAAATTGAAGGCATTTTTCTACACCAATAATGAAATAGCAGAATCAGAAAGCAGGAAAAAAAATCTTATTTGCTACAGCAACACGAAAAATTAAGTACCTAGGAATAAACTTAACCAAGGAGGTAAAAGACCTGTACGCAGAACAGTATACAACACAGAAGAAAGAAATTAAGGAAGACACAAAGAAATGGAAGCATATACTGTGTTCATTGATTGGAAAAATTACTATCATTAAAATGTCTATACTACCCAAAGCCATTTGTAGATTCAATGCAATCCCTTTTAAAATACCAATGATGTATTTCATAGATATAGGACAATCATTCCAAAAATCTGTATGGAATTATAAATGACTGTGAATAGCCACAGCAATATTGGGAAAGAACAAAGTAGGAGAGATCACAATACCTGACATCAAACTGTATTACAAGGCCATTGTAATCAAAACAGTCTGGCACTCTGTTGTGGTGGGAAGGTGGAGACAAATTATCTGAACAAAAAATAAAAATTAAAAAAAAAGACACATAGATCAATGGAACAGAATAGAGAGCACAGAAAGAAACCCGTGTCTCTATGGTCAATTAATATTCAACAAAGGATACAGAAACATAATATGGAGTGAAAAAAGCCTCTTCAAAAAATGGTGTTGGGCGATGTGAACAGCTACATGCAAGAAATTGACATTCAATCACCAACTGACACCATACACAAAAATAAACTCGAGATGGCTAAAAGACTTAAATATAACTCATGACACCATAAAAGTCTTAGAGGAAAACATTGGAAGGAAACTCTCAGCTATCTCATGCAGTAATATTTTCACGTATATGTCCCCTAGAGCAAGGGACATAAAGGAAAGAATAAACAAATGGGACTTTATCAAAATAAGAAGCTTCTGCATGGCTACAGAAAACATCAGCAAATTGAAAAGAGAACTATCCATTTGGAAAAATATATTTGCCAATGTTACCTCAGATAGGGGTTTGATCTCCAAAAGCTATAAAGAACTGACACGACTCCACTTCAAGAAGACAAACAGTCCAATTAAAAAATGGGCAAAGGACCTGAACAGACACTTCTCCAAGGCAGACATACACAAGGTCCAGATATATGAAAGGTGCTCAGCAACACTAGCCATCAAAGAAATGCAAATTAAAACTTCAGTGAGATACTACTTCACCCAGTCAGAATGGCCAGCATAAACAAATCAATAAAAGCAAGTACTGGGGAGGGTGTGTAGAAAAGGGAACCTTAGAGCTCTGTTGGTGGGAATGCAGATTGGTGCAGCCACTGTGGAACACAGTGTGGGATTTCCTCAAAATGCTAAAATGGAACTGCCCTTTGACCCAGTGATTCCACAGCTCAGATTATATCCTAAGAATCCCAAAACACCAATTCCAAGGAACCAATGCACCCCAATGTTCATAGCAGCATAATTAACAATAGCCAAGTGCTGGAAGCAACCTAAACGCCCATCAGTATATAAGTGGATCAAAAACCTATGGTACATTTACACAATGGAATACTAGGCAGCAAAAAGAAAGAAAGAGCTACTACCATTCACAACAGCATAGATGGAACTGGAGAGCATTATGCTAAGTGAAATGAGCCAGGAAGAGAAAGACAAATGCCTTATGATCTTACCTATAAGTGGAACATAATCAACAAAAGAAACAAGCAAGTAATATATAATCAGCAACATTGAAAGAAAAAAGAAATCAACAGAAAGGAGAGGGAAGGAGAGAGTAGGGTAATGGGGAAAGAAAAGGGAAGGGTCAAATCTATGAACATGTATAAAGGACCCATGGGCAAAACTAAAGTGGGGAAGGATTAAAGGAGGGAGGTGGAGGTGGGTGAGGCAGGGGGAAGTGGTCCCAGGAAATGGAGACAAATGTATTTGAACAATAAAAATTAAAAAAAATATATAACTGGAACTTTCTACTTCTTAATCCTTAACTTTTTTATCTCCTCCCTCCTCCCATTGTACTCCGGGAACTATCAGTTTGTTCTCTGTGTCTATGAATTTGATTTTGTTTTGTTTGTGTATATATTGATTTATTTTTCGATTCCAAATATTTTTCTTTTTCTCTTTTATTAATTCACTTAGTTTAATACTCTTTAGTCCATCCATATAGTAAAAAATGGCAATATTTCATTATTTATGGCTTAGTACTAGTCCATGTGTGTTTATATATATTAGATATGTATTAGATATACATTACATATACATTATATATATTTACATTTGTGTGTGTATACAAACCCACACACACACATATACCATATCTCTTTTATTCATTTATCTATCAATGGACCCTTAGGTTGCTTCATATCTTTGCTATTGTAAATAATGCTGCAATGAATGTAGGGATATATATGTTCTCTTTGAATTAGTGTTTTCAGTTTCTTCAAATAAATACCCATAAATGGTGTTGCAGGATCTTGTATATGATAATTCTATTTTTATTTTTTAAGGAAACTCTACACAGTTTCCACAACAGCTGCATCAGTATACAATCCCAACAGCAGTGCATGAAGGTTCCTATTTCCCTATATCCTTTCCAGCACTTGTCATTTGTTGACTTTTTGATAATGCCCATACTGAGAGGTATGTTATTTGCATTTACCTAGTGATGGTAACCATTTTTAAATATACCTGTTTGCCATCTGTATGTCTTCTTTGGAAAATAGTCTATTTAGGTCTTCTGCCAATTGGATTTTTATGTTGAGTTTTATGTGTTCTTTATGAATTTTGATTATTCACCCTATATTAGGGTGAATATATATGAAAATATATTCTCTCATTCAGTAAGTTGTCTTTTTGTTTTGCTGGTGGTTTCCTTTGTTGTGCAAAATCTTTTTAGTTTGATACAATCCAATTTGTTTAATTTTTCTTTTCTTGTCCTTTTCCAGAGGGATATATCCAAAAAAAAATTACTAAGACCAATGCAAAGAGATTACCATCTATGTTTTCTTCTAGGAGTTTTGTGGTTTCAGGTCTTACATTTAAGTCTTTAATACAGTTTTAGGGTTTTTTTATTTGTTTTTTGTTTGTTTGTTTGCTTATTGTATATTGTGTAAGACAGCTTCATTTTTTTGACATGTATCTATATAGTTTTACAACAACATTTAATGAAGATATTATCATTTCCACATTGTATATTCTTGCCTTTTTTGCTGTACTCTAATTGACCATGTAAGTATAAATTCATTTCTGGGCTCTCTGTTCTGTTTCATTGATCTACAAATCTTTTTTGGTGTTAATACCATACTGTTTTGATTACTATAGCTCGGCAGTGTAGTTTGAAATCAGAGACCATTAAGCCTCCAAGTTTGCTTTTTCTCAAGAGATAGCCTTTGCAATTCAGGGTCTTCTGTAGTTCCATATAAATTATATGATTTTTTTTCTAGTTCTGTGAAAAATGCCATCAGTATTTTGAAAAAGATTGCATTAAATTAGTAGATTGCTTTGAATAGCAGGTGCATATTAACAATATTAAATCCTACAATCCACAAACATGGTATATTTTCATTTATTTGTGTCATCTTCAATTTCTTTTATGAATATGTTATAGCTTCAGAGTAGAGGTTTCCTACCTCCTTGGTTAAATTTATTTTTAGTTATTTTATTCATTTTACACAATTGTAAATGGGGTGATTTTTAAAATTTCTCTTTCTGTTTTTCATGTTTATTGTATATAAATGTAACAGATTTCTGAATATATATTTTGTATCCTGCAATTTTATAATTTTATTGAATTCATTTATGGCTTTCAATAGGGTTTTTATTTTTGTCTTAGGTTTTGACTTTTCTATGTATGCTATCATGTCATCCCCAAATTGTGGCTCTTTTATTATTCTCTTTTTCATTTGGGTGCTTCTTATTTCATTTTCATATCTCATTGCTATGGTTAGATTTCTAATACTATGTTCAGTAAAAGTGGTGAGAGTGAACATTCTTGTCTGCGTCCTGATTATAGAAGAAAACCTTTCAGATTTTCACTGTCAAGTATGGTGCTAGCTATGGGTTTATCATAAATAGCCTTTATTACGTTAAGATATGTTTTCTGTATACTGACATATTAAGTTTTTATCAATAATAAATGTTGAATTTTGTCAAATGTTTTTTCTGTATCTACTGATTTGATCATATGGCTTTTATCCTTGATTTAGTTAATGTAGTATATCATATTGATCAATTCTGTGAGTATTGAAACATCCTTGCATCCATGAAAAAAAATCCTTTCTGATCAAGTTATATGAACTTTTTAATATTTTGTTGCATTTGGTTTGCTAATATTTTGTTGAGGATTTTTTATATATGACCATCAGGGATATTGTCTTATAATTATGTTTTTGTAGTGTCTTTGTTTTTGTCATCAGTTTAATGCTGGCTTTGCAGAATGAGTTTGGAGGGATTCTGTCTTTTTAATTTTAAAAATATTTTGAAAAGGATAGGTATTATTTTTTTAAATGTTTAGTGGAATTTTCCTATGAAGTCATCTGGTGACTTTTGCTTGTAAGGAGGTTTTTTGTTTTTTTTTAAATTTGTTTATTTTTATTTTTTATTACTAACTCAATTTTATTACTGGCTATCAGTATTTTCACATTTTCTATTTACTTCTTGTTCACTATTAGACTGCTGTATGTTTCCAGAAATGTATATATTTCTTTTAGGTTGTTAAATTTGTGGGTGTATATTTGTTTTTTTGTATTCTTTTATGATCCTTTGTATTTTTGGTATCCTTGTAGCTTCTAGCCTTTCATTTCCAATTTTATAAATTTGACCCTCTCTTTTTTTATTTTCTTGATGAATCTAACAGTTTGTGAATTTATATTTTCCAAGAACTTGCCTTTAGAATCAATAATTTTATCTATTAATTTTAATCTCTGTTTCTTTAATTTCTGCTCTGATATTTTAAATTTTCTCTTCTCTACTAATAATGTGTTTTGGTTGTTTTTATCTTTGTTTCCTTCAGATGCAGGTGTAAAGACAAGTTATTTATTTGGGAGTGTTCCTGTTTTCTCAGGTGGGCCTGTGTCACTATAGTCTGCTAAGTACTTCTTTTCTTCATACCATAGATTTTAGATAGATGTGTTTCCATTTTCATTTGTCTCAAGATATTTTTTTTATATTATCTTTGACCCATTCATTGTTTAGTCTCCCTTTTTTTTTGTATGTGTTCTTACAGTTTTCTTCTTGTAACTGATTTTTAGTTTTACAGTGTTATGTGTGAAAACATACTTGATATGAATTAAATCTTCCTGAATTTATTGAGACTTGTTTTGTGGCCTACCATCTGGTTTATCCTGGGGAATGTTCAATGGGCACTTGAAAAAAATGTGTCATCTGGAATTTATAGGTAAGGTGTTTTGGAAATATTAATTAAGTTCATTTGGCCTAATGTAATTTTTAAGGTCAATGTTTCTGAAAGACTTTCCATCTGGGTGAAAAATTCATTAACATAGGTGGCACATTAAAGTCTTTTTATTATTTATTTTTTACGTCAATATTTATTTAATATATTTTGGTGCTTCTATGTTGAGTGTGTACATATTTACAAATGTTATATTTGCTACTTAGGTTGACTCTTATTTTTATGTTATATCCTTTTCATCTTTTTTCATAATGTTTGTCTTAAAGTCTACTTTGATTAATATGAGTATTGCTGCCCAGCTTTCCTTTATTTCTATGTGCAGGGATATCTTTTTCAATTCCTTTACTTTCAGTCTGTGAGTTTCTTTTGACTTGAAGTCTCTTGCAAGCAGAACCTATATTTTTTTCTTTTATTCATTTAATCACTCTATGTCTTTTGAATGGAGCATTTAGTCTGTTTACATTTAAAGTAATCATCAGTTGGTATGTACTTATTACCATCTGTTAATTGTTTTTTGTGTTTCTACTCCATTTCTTTTTATTCCCTCAGTATCTTTCTATGTGGTTTGCTACTTTAAATGTTATGTTTTAGATCCTTTCTGTTTATTTGTATGTGTGTGTGTATGTGTGTGTGTGTGTGTGTGTGTGTGTGTGTGTATCTTTTGTAGCTTTTGGCTGTGGTTACTATGAGGTATATATTTCTGTCTCACTGACGGTCTGAACTCTTTCCTCTTTCAAAGGTGACTTTAGTTTTGAGAAAAGCCAGAAGTCTCAGGGCACCAATTCTGGGCTGAACGGGATGCTGAATCAACTGGGTGATTTGATGTTTCACCAAAAACTTCTGCACATATGCAATGCATGAGTGGGCACCTTGTCTTGATGAAGCTGCCAATCACCAGTTGCCCATAGATGCACCCAAATAGTTTCCATGGAGGAATATTCAAGCTTAATCCAAAATTTGATGCAGATTCATTGCTCTACTCACTTAGTCATTTTGAATGTGATGGCCACACAGTATATATGCTCACTCTACAGTGTTTACTGCCCCCACTGACTAGTACAATGAAGTCATCATTGTTCACACATAAGCCTTCCAGTCTACTCTCCTTGGCTGCCAGGTTACATTGATGTCATGCAAACTGTTCTTGTTATGTTAACTATGGCTTAACTTTTTCTGGACAAACCATCTTATATATAATAGTCTATTTTAAGCTGATTGACATTTAAGTTTGACTACATTTTGAAAACACTAAATTTATACTCCTTCCACACTTTATTTTTTGATGTCATATTTTAGATTTTTTCTTGTTTTCTTGCTCCTCTAACTACTTAATTGTATCTATATTTGATTGTGGTACTTTTGTCTTTTAACCTTCATATTAGCTTTTAAGTGGCTAATCCACTGCATTTACTATAGATTTGTGTTTACCTATGAGATATTTCATTTATTTATTTATTATTTCTGGTCGTGTCAGTTTTTCCTCACTTTAATATTTCTTGTCAAGTCAACTTAGTGGTGATAAACTTAATTAGTTTTGGAAAACTTTCTCTCCTTCAGCCTTGAGTGATAACCTTGCAGAGTAGAATATTCTAGGTTGTGGGTTTCTTCCTTTTCACATTTTCTTTGAAGAACTTGGCATGCGCTTCTGGTGTGTAATGTTTCTGATGAGAAATCAGCTGATAGCCTTATGGTTCTTCCTTTCTATGTGATTACTGCTTCAGTATTCTCTGTTTTTAACTTTTGCCCTTTTAATTACAATATATCTTGATATGATTCTGTTTGGATTCATCTTGTAACTCTTTGCTTTCTGGACCTAACGTCTGTTTTCTTCCCCAGACTAGGAGAGCCTGCCATTATTCCTTCAAATATGTTTTCTGTCCCATTCTTCCTCCTTTTCACTTCTGGGATCCCTATAATGTGAGTGTTAGTATGCTTGATGTAGTTCCAGAGGTCCCTTAAACAGTCTATTTTTACTATCTTTTTTTAGTTCGGGATAGTATTCTAACTGGATAATTTACACTATTCATTTTTTCTAGGTTGATGATTCATTTTTCTGTATTATGTAATCTGCTGTTGAGTCCCTTTAGTGTTCTTTTTTGCTTTTTAAATTTCAGTAATTGAGCCCTGGTTGGTGTGGCTCAGTGGATTGAGCACCAGACTGTGAAGCCAATGGTTGCCGGTTCGATTCCTGGTCAGGGCATGTGTCTGGGTTGTGGGCCAAACCCCCAGTAGGGGGCTCGTGAGGGACAACCATACATTGATGTTTCTCTCTCTCTTTCTCCATGCCTTACCCTCTCTCTAAAAATAATAAATAAATAAAATATTTAAAAATTTTTCAGTTATTGTATTCTTCAGCTCAGATTTTTTTTTTTTGGTATATTCTCTACTTTTTGAAGTTCTCACTGAGTTTATTCTTTTATATTCACTGGAAATTCATATGACTGTTACTTTGAGTTCTTTATCTGGTAAACTACTTACTTTTATTTTATTAGGTATTTTTTTACTTTTGTTTGTTTTTCTTTCATTTGAAATATATTTCTATCTCATCTCATTTTGATGGGTTTTCTGTGTTTGTTTCTATGAATTAATTGAAACAGCTTTTTTACCAAATCTTGTAGAACTGCCTTGTATAGGAGCAACCTATTTGTAGATTATGTTTGCCAGGTGGTTTGGGCTGGCTGGCTGGAACCAAAGTGGGTGAGTATGGTACTTGGGCCACACGTGGGCCACATGGCCAGGGCTGCAGTGGAGGTTGGCTAGGGACGCAAGGTTTCAGGGCTGCAGGGGTCCCCTTGGTGGCTGGCTGGCTGGAGGTATAGCAGGCCAATGTGGACTGGGGCATGCTGTGGAGGCCTTGCAGGGTAGCCAGAGCACTTGGACCAAAGTCCTGTCAGTGCCATCTTGGTAGAGGGGGAACATGAAAAATGCTCATTGACACCTTTGATCCTGGGAAATTTTCCACAGATCCCCCCTGGTTTACAGGTGCTTTGGGGATTAATAAAAAGATTTTCTAAAAAATGTTTAGCCCAGGTGAACTTTAAATTTCTATTTTATTGCTCTGCTCTATAAGAGGCAAGTCTGCCTGTGGGCCCCTTAGTGATTCCCATCTCTACTTCAAGTTGCTACATCAGGGTGAAGTTCCCACGGATACCACATCTCTATCTCTTCTACACTTCTCTGTGGGGTCCCATCCTTCGTTATTGTGCAGAATCTGTTCAGTAAGCCCTCAGTTCTTCCGGAGAAATTAGTTCTTATGTCAGTGTATATTTGGTATGTTGTGGGAGTGGGTGAGTCTGGGTTCTTCCTATGCCACCATTTTGAACCTGCTGACTTAAATCTCAATATATATTAATAATTTTTAATGAATATTGTGCAAAGACATTAAAATGATATAAAATAGCAGACTTTGTGGGATAATATGCTTATATATTTTATTATGACCATTTTTATATGTTAAAAGTGATACTCAATTTGTAAATATTTTAAAGTATATTGAGTCCTACAAAATTTTAAAGGTCTCAATAATTTTTCTTTTTTCTGGTCATATGAATTTAGTTTATGTACTGTCTTTCACAATGAATAAATATAAATAATTATTTAACTTTAATAACACATTATTAGATTTCTCTGCCTGTGACAAAATTGATTCAAATTAAGACATTGCTTTCCTTAATATTTCAATATATACCAGTTTTCTATATTTGGTGACAGATTGTCCCAGTTAGCCTGAGACTGGAAATTCCTAGGATATAGGAATTTTGCTATTAAAATCAGGACAGTCCCAGGAAATTAGAAGCAGTTGATTAACTTATTCTTGTATGAATGTTTTATTCTTGTTTGTGTTTTGTGGAAAGAGTTATTCCCTGTTCTGTAATTTCCTGTTTTCTCTTCTTTTGGGGCGTAGAATTATACTGTATCTTCTGGATTCTCATGCAGTTCAATCGAGCCATATCTGTGACATGAGTGGAAGGAATTGCCTTACATTCTGGCCTGTCTCCTCACTTCTCACACATCCTCATTAAGGAACTTTTCTCCTTTTGTTTAACTGGTGCGAAGAAGGCCACAGCAATGTTAGGTAGAAATTTGACCAGTCTGGGTTCCTGAATGAGTGAAACAGAACCTCGCCTTTGACAGACACATTCACTTGGGCTATTACTTATACTGAGTTTTAATCAGTATCTATTCTGAGTCAATATGTTATAGTAGATAGTGTTAAAATACCCAGTTCAGTTTTTCACTATTTAACTATTTACACAGAAAGAATATCACTAAACTGTTTGTGAGGTTTACATATAGGGGAAGATGATCTGATATTATCAAAGTAATTCTAGGAGATTTATATATTATTTAAGAAATCAAAGTAGATAGAAAAAGTAGTAAGTAGAACTAAAAATAAGCTAGCTGATTAATTAGGCCAGAACGTAAAAGTCAAAAGCTCTTCTCTTCTGTGTGAGACAGAAAAAAAATATTACAGTGAAAGTTTTATTAGTAGTAAGAATAAGAGCAATTTAATAGCCAGAAATCACTGGCATTTTGGTTTTATGCATTTATTTTAAGATCACCCCTTCATTTGTACATTTTATCACTTGGTCATAAAACCAGATTTAAAATTTATTCATTCAAATAAGAATTTTAATTCTTTAGTCCGTTGATAAAACTCAAAGTTTGTTCTCAAAGCACCCTGATAAATCCCAAAGACAACAATGGCCATATCAATATGAGGCTGAGGGGAAATAAAAAATACATATCCAGAAAAGATGAATCAAAAGTTTATCTTCATAGTACTTGAGGAGAATATTTTCTGAATGTAAAATAATAGGATATCAATCAATAAAGAGATGGCTAATCTACATTAAACCAATTTATTCCAAATAAAATGAAAGATGTGTGTGTGTAAAGTGACTATTATATATTAACTGAACATATTCATTTCTCACTAAATAAAAAAATATGAAATTAATATTTAAGAATATAACCTGTTCAAATTAAATAAAACTGATTCTATTAATAAATCATAAATATTAAAATAGTTGAGATAATTATATATTTTAGAGATCAAAATCTTGTCCAAGGTATCATTGGCAAATACATTTTCCCATACGGTTGGTTCCCTTTCCATTTTGTTGATGTTTTCTTTAGCCATACAGAAGCTTTTTAGTTTGATGCCATCTCATTTGTTTATTCTTTCCTTCATATCCCTTGCCCTAGCAAGTATCAGTGAAAATATTGTTTTGTGGGATAGCTGATATTTTCCTGTCTGTTTTCCTCTAGGATTTTTATGGTGTCATGACTTACATTTAAGGTTTTTATCGACCTTGACTTTCTTTTTGTTTATCGTATATGTTGGTGGTCAAGTTTAATTTTGTTGCATGTACTTGTCCAGATTTCCCAACATCATTTAGTGAAGAAGCTATTTTTACTACATTTTATGCTCTTACCCCCTTTGTCAAGTATAAACTAACTGTATCGACATGGGTTTATTTCTGGGCTTTCTATTTTGTTCTGTGGGTCTACATGTCTGTTCTTATGCCAGTACCAGACTGTTTTGACTACAGTGGCCTTGTAATATTTGTTCTTGTTTCTCAAAATTGCTGAGGCTATTTGGGATCATTATGGCCCCATATAAATTTTTGAAATATTTGTTCTATATCCATTAAATATGTCATTGGCATTTTTATATGGATTGTGTTGAATCTATAGATTGCTTTGGGCAATGCAGGCATTTTGATGATGTTAATTCTTCCAATCCATGAACACAGCATATGCTTTCAGTTATTTGTGCCTTCCTTAATTATTTTCTTCAGTGTTGTGTAGTTTTCTGATTACAGGTCTTTTATCTCTTTGGTTAAGTTTATTCCTAGGTATTTTATTTTCCTTGTTGCTATAGCAAATAGGACTTTTTGCTTGCTTTCTGATTCTGATATTTCATTGTTGGTGTACAAAAATGCCTTTAATTTCTGAATGTTGACTTTGTATCCCGCCATTTTGCCAAATTTATTTATTAGGTCGAGTCACATGACTCCACACCAGAAGACAAGCAGTTGAATTAAAAATCGGCAAAGGACCTGAACAGTCGCTTCTCCAAGGAGGACATACAGAGGCCCCAAAGCCACATGAAAAAAATACTCAACATCACTAGCTATTAGAAAGATGCAGATTAAAACCACAATGAGATACCACTTCACAGAAATCAGAATAGACATAATCAATAAATCAACAAACAAGTGCTCTTGAGGTTGTAGAGAAAAGGGAACTCTAATACACTGTTGGTGGGAATGTAGACTAGTGCAGCCACTGTGGAAAACAGGGAATTTCCTCAAAAAACTAAAAATGGAACTGCCTTTCAATCCAGCAATCCCACTGCTGGGACTATACACTAAGAATCCTGAATCACCAATTCAAAAGAACATATGCACCTCAGTATTCATAGCAGCATTATTTAAAATAGCCAAGTACTGGAAACAGCCTAAATGACCATCAGTAAATGAGTGGATTAAAAAACTGTGATACATTTACACAATGGAATACTATGCAGCAGAAAGAAAGAAGGACCTTCTAACCTTCAGGACAGTATGGGTGGAACTGGAGAGGATTATGCCAAGTGAGAAATAAGGCAGGCAGTAAAAGAGAAATACCATATGATCTCACCTAAAAGTGGAACCTCATCTACAAAACAGACAAATGAGAAAAATAGAACCAGAGACTTAGAAATAAAGAATAAAGTGACAGTCACCAGGGGGGGGAGAGGAGAAGGGGATAACTCAAGAAAGAAGGGAAAGGGACAAGAAAAGGAACATAAATAGAGGACTGATGGGCATGGACAATGGAGGGAGATTGACTATGGGAGTAGGAACAGTAATAGAACAGGGTGAGCGATGATGAAAAGGAGGGACAACTGTAAGTGTACAACAATAAAAAAAAGTAAAAAAATAACTCAGATGATTAAACTGATATTTTTTTTAATTTTTAAATTTATAAATCATATTTATTCTATTACAGTTGTCTCAGTTTTTACCCATTTACCCCCTCCACCCATCACACCTCCAATCCCACAGTCAATTCCCACTCTGTTATCCATGTCCATGGGTCATTCATACATGTTTTTTCTCCAGTCCCTTCTCCTTCTTTCCACCATTGTCCTCTTTCCCCATCATTCTGTTCACTTTCAGTTTGCTCCATGTCTCCGTGCCTCTGGTTTATTTTGTTCATTAGTTTATTTTGTTGAATAGAGTCCACTTATAGGTGAGATCATATGGTATTTGTCTTTCATCAACTGGCTAATTTCACTTAGCTTAATATTCTCCAGTTCCATCCATGTTGTCACAAAAGGTAGGAGTTCCATCTCTCTCTTTCTTTCTTTCTTAAATGCAGATTGATTTTATTTGTTTTTTTAAATGTCAAAGTTAATTATAAAATATTAAAAAAATTAAAACCATTATAAAGTCTCAGCAATTAAACCAACATGACACCTGTACAGAAATAATCAATTAAATCAATGAAATATAATGAACATTCTAGAGACAAATGTATATATCTATCTAAAAATGTAATATGTGATTAAGATGATATTTCAAATCAATAGGTAAAATAAGGCTTATTGAACAAATAAGGTACATGGACCACTATTACTTGAAATAAAACAAATATAGAGCCCTATTTCACACATTACACAAGAAATATTCAGGTGAGTTAAAAATCAATATGTAGAATTTAAGGAGTTTTAGAAGAAAATAGAACTAATATTTTTCATGACCTGAAGTAAAATATTCAAACCCAGAAGTTATAAATATTGACAATATGATTATATTAAACATTTAACTATGTAGTAATATACATATAAAAAAAGTTAAAAGACAAGGAATAGAAAACTATTTGCAACACATCTAAAACATGTTAATATGTTGTTTTTATTGTTTGTTTGTTTGTTTTTTTTAGGGACAAAAGTTCTCCAAATCCTTAATCAATAGATGGATAAAGTCATTTAAAGCTTTTTTAAAAAAAATAATAGAAATAGGCAAGAAATATACTAAAACAGGTTTAGCTTCAACAAATAAGAGGAACAATTAAAATAACATCATTGTCACAATCAGATTAATGAGTATTAAAAATATTGGAAATATCAAGTATTGGAAACCCTGAAGAGAACTGGGTATTCATAGAAAATTTTTCTTCATCTTAAAGCAGTCCCTTTAGCATATTTTGCAGTGCTGGTTTGGTGGAGGTGTATTTTTTTAGCCTTCTTTTGTCTGGGAAACTCCTTATTTTTGCCTTCCATTTTAATTGAGAGCCTTGCTGGGTAGAGCTGTCTTGGTTGCAGGCCTTTGCTTTACATAACTTGCAATATTTCTTGCCATTCCCTTCTGGCTTGCAGTGTTTCTGTTGAGAAGTCAGATACTAGCTGTATCGAGGCTCCCTTATATGTTATTACTTCTTTCTCCCTTGCTTGCTTTAGTATTTTCTATTTGTCTTTGATATTTGCCAATTTAATGATGATGTGTCTTGGAGTGGGCCTCATTGGGTACCTCTTAAATGGGACCCTCTGTGCTTCCTGGATTGTGTGACTTTTTCTCTCCTCCAATTAGAGAAGTTTTCCATTATGACTTTTTCAAACAGGTTCTCTATTTCTTCCTCATCTTTTTTTCCTTCTGGCATCCCTATTGTACAGATATTACGTTTCATGTTGTCCTTCATTTTCCTAAATGCCTCTTCATTCTTTTTGAGTCTTTTTTCATTTTCTTGATCTTTCTGGGAGCTTTTCTCTACCTTGTCATCCAGCTCGCTGATTCAATCCTCTGCTTCATCTAGCCAGCTTTTGATTCCTTCTGTTGTGTTCTTCAATTCAGAAATTGTATTCTTCATTTCCTCTTGTCTCTTATTGATGGTTTCTATGTCCTTTTTCATGTTGATATAGTTTGCAGTAAATTCCTCATAGTTTCCCTGTTGTTTTTTGTAATTCTCTCTGAGCTTACTGAGCTCATTAATATTCCTTAGAACCATTGTTTTGAGCTCAATATGTGATAGTTTACTTGCCTCTATTTCATTTATTTCTCTTTTTGGGGATTCCTCCTTTCCCTTCGAGTGGGGCATATTTCTTTGTTTTCCCATTATTTGTGAGATTCTTCTCTTTTGCTTCTGCTTCTTAAGTTGATCTGTTGGGATTTCCTGACTTTGTGGTGTGAACTTCTCTGGTTGGAGACTGCTGTTTTTACTTTGGATCTGCCTCTGATGATGTCAGATGTTGACCCTGTCTGACCTTAGGCAGTCTGTGTGAGACTTCCACTAATATACTGTTTGTGGTTGTCTCCTTCAATTGTTAATCTATTCATTCTACACTCAGCAGGGTACCTTATACAGCTCAGGGTGGGGAGGAGTCCCTTCTGAGGGTGGGGTTATTGGGTCCTCTCACTGTGCTGCTGTATGGGGGAGGAGTCGGCACCGGGATCCCACAGGCCACTTTCTCTGCTCTCTCCCCAAATCCTCCATCTCCAGTCTCTCCTCAAGTGTCTCCAGACTTCTCTGCGCCCCCTTTAGCCAGGGATCTACTGTCTGCGGCTGGCACTTTGCACCCAGCTTAGACAGGACAGGGCGGGGTGGAATCCCACCTAGGGGTGGGGCTATTGGGTCTTTTGATGCTGGAACCGCTCAGGGGGAGTGGCCTCTGCCTTACTAAAATGGCTGCTGCGGAATGGGGGATGAGTCAGCGCCCACATCCCCCTGGCTATTCTCTCAGTTCTCTCCCCAAAGCCTCCTTCCGAAGTTTCTCCTAAAGTGTTTCTAGACCACTCTGCTCCACCTTTGCCAGAGACCAGAGTAAGTGGCTGGAAATAAAAATTCATGTGTTGGTCCTTTTAACAGTTCTTTGCATTTCCAGCCGCCTGTCTCTGGCAAAGAGCAACCCTGCCGCTTTTCACAGCTGGCTGTTATCTGTGTACTTTTTGGGCTCTGGTGTTGTGGGCTAGATATCCATGCTTTTGGTTTAGACCCCACTTTTCTCAGGGGGATTCAACTGGCCGTTTCAATATCCTTCTGGTGTTGCTGCCCGTGGATACCCCACCAGCCTTCTCGGGTCTCTACTGCACTCCTTACCGGTTAAATTGCGCTAAAGCTGATTCTTCTGTCTCCGAGGTTACAAGGCTCCTCTCTCGCTAATGTTCAGTTGTTTGTTCCAGGGCATTTCTCCACAATTTAGTTGTAATTCCAGGTTGGTCCTGGGAGGAGGTCAGTGTGACTTCCACTCACTCCTCCGCCATCTTGATTCTCCCTAAACTGATATTTTCATACTGCATTTTCAGTAGTGTCACATTTCTAATCAGTTTTTAACATGATCATTTTATATGATTGAAAGACATATATGTTAAGTTTTTTCTTTAATATCTATAGAAAACACAATTTGCTATTATGTAATATTTGCTATTATGTAGTTTTGAGTATAAGCAATGCAGTGGCTCCAGTGTTTCAAAAAGCTTCCTCTATTGCATTTTTTAATAGTTTTTACTCTTTTCCTCCACAATTTATCACCAAATTTTTATTCTAACATCCTGTGGAAAATGGGGAAAAGAACTATAAGATAATATAAAGCAAATAAAAAATATACCATAGCATAGTTAATGTTGTGTTTAGGATAATACTGGAAAAATATAAAGAAAATAATACCTCTGAATAAAAACTGAGATACAAAATAAGCAAAGAGTTTTAGAGAACACGTGCTTTCAATTCTCAGTAAGGTAAGGTGATATTGCTTCCATGAAAATATAGGTGGAAAATAAGAAGAGAGCAAGCAGAAATGCAAAAACATAAATCTGAGAAGCAGATGTAATGAAAAAGAACTTGCTTAATTAACAACAAAATGCAGGGAAATAAGAAATGTTATAATAACTACAATTTTCATTGGAGGCTATAAAATCTTCCCTGGAAATTAAAGAAACAGGAATAGAAATTTTAAAAGGTAAAGTTTATTAATTCTCTTAGAATAATTGCAGTAAAAAAAATAAGCAAATATAAAAATGGAAGCCAACCAAAACCAAGAATTGGTAATAAAAGATTCTACTAACACTAAAATAGCTCAATATTTATACAGAATGAACAAATAGATTAAATCAATAAAAGCTGAAATAAAATAAAAATATTTTTATTCTCAAGTAATCTGAAGTTGTACGTCAATACTTCTGTACTCATCTTATTCTTGGGAAAATTAATGCATAATTAATTGCTTCTGGAAAGATCCTTGGATTTTGAAAATTCAGCAAGGGTGTCCAAACTTTTGGCATCTCTGAGCCACACTGGAAAAAGAAATATTGTCTTGGGTCACACATTTAATACACAAACACTAATGAAAACTTATGAACAGAAAAAGGTTTTAAATAAATTTATGATTTTGTGTTGGGCCACATACTGGACTGCATGCGGCCCATGGGCCATGGGTTGGACACACCTGAAATGAATGATTTTAAGTAATCACTCAAGCAGGTTAAAGGAGTTTAACAAACAAGCAGAAAAACAAAAGTAGTAGATATAGAACAAATTTAATATATATGGAATATCAGATTCCAAGCAGTGATATCTATGAAAGGGAAGGAGGGGCAGATGAGGATAGTAAAGGGTAAACTTTAGACAAATTATGTTGACAGAAGATGATTTAACTTTGGGTGGTGGACACAATATGATGTACAGATCATGTATCATAGCAATGTACAGTTGAAACCTATATAATCTTATTAACCAATATCACCCCAACAAATTTAATTAAAAAGTTGCTTTTAATATTTGTAAATAAGAAACAGATACTATAATAGATATCTAGCTATTGCTTTTTTTTCTCTGTTCTCTAAAATCTTCCTCAAGTGTAGCTTTCTTGCAGTTTGATAATGTCTATTGTCTTTCTGTCGCATTATCTTTGTGCTTTTTTCCATTGTTACCTGAATTAATCTAACTACAAAAAGACATGACTCACTCTGGCCAATGATTCAGATTTCAGAGTTCATATATCACTTCTTGAAGAAGTCTTCCATGAATATCAATCTAAACTTCATATCCTCTAGTTTATCATTTATTAACTCTGATTATTTTTCTTCTTAGAACTTATCAATAATTAATATCTTGTTTAATATAATACTTCTTATTTGTCTTTAATATAATATTTCTTATTGGCCCAGGAAACAGTAGAGCTTAAAAAGTCTAAGTTGAATAAATGAATGAACAGAAGATATGTGGATGGGGGAATCAGGCAAACAAATTTGAATATAGGCTGACTCAGATTTCTGTTTTATATAAGAAGTTAATTGATGGCCTGAAGCTATGTCAACATGCCAGATAGATACTATTAAAGACCCTCCTGATAAAAATAAGTAAAATTGTTAATAAAAAATTTTTACAACTCTTCAAATAAACCACTGAGCTAGCACTCTAATGAAGAATCTAAAAAAAAAAAAAGATAGTAAGAATGAAGTGAAAGTAGGAAACTTAGGTGTTAAATGATCATCAAAGGAAAGTTAAACCTCAGACCTAGAGGCCCTTTCCACTGCAATGACATGTTAGCTTTAACAGATTTAAAGATTTGTATTTACGCAGAAAGCATTTTCTGAACAAAAAAAGTAAATAAGACTTTTTAAATAGGTAAAAATGAATATTTGAAACTTAAAAATGTTAATTCTAACTACAAATTAAAATCCAAAATGAAAATTAAGAATCAGGAAATAAATAATAATTAAAACATGTATCCAAACGTCTGAGAGGTCGATAAAATTGTATTTAAAAAGAAATAACTTTCCTTTGAGAAACAAGAAAACTATTGAGCTAAGAATCTAAAGTAAGACATTAAATAAAGCAAAGAAGAATGACCTAAGACAGCATAAAGAAGCAAGTGAAAAGAATGGGATAGGAAACTAATAAAATTGAAAGTAAACAGTACCAACAAAATCAAAAGTCAGTTCTCTGAAATGCTTCATGATATAAACATACATTTCTTAAATTTCATCAAATTCAAAATCAAGAGATAAAGCAAATAAAAATAGCATACATATATAGTATAAAATAATATTAATGAAAAGTGACATACCACAAAGCTAATAAAAGCAAAGAAATATTATGAATAAATTTGGGCTTATAAATTTAAATTCTCCAAAAAAAAGTAAGTTGTTTGGAAAATACAATTTCTGAAAAATACCTCAAAATGTAAAAATATGAAGTGCCTTATATCCATTAAAGTAAAATTATGAGCAGTTAAAAATCTTCTTAAAACAAAAATGCCAGGTTTAGCTCCTTCACAGCCAAATTCAATCAAATATTTGTGGAATGGCATCTCTTACACAAAATCTTAAACAATAAAAATAGAAAAGTAATACTGTTAATAAAAAAACCAGATCACTTACAATAAATATTCATATATGTCACACTTAATGTTGAAGTAAAATCCTTTTTCCTATAATCAAAGCAATCTCAAAGATGTCTATGATCAAATATGTAGGTAGCATTGTTTCTAGAAGACAAGTAAAAGTTTGGAAAAGAAAAATAAAAATGCCATGATATTCAGATAGAGAAATATATATGCAGTTACTCTAAAAACAATTCAAGACGCATCATTATTTTTTCCAGTTTTCAAACATTTTATTTATTTTTAATTTTTATTAATTTGTTCCCATTTTTTCCTCTATATTACATTTATTGGAGTAACACTGATGTACCCTTTTATAATACATCATCTATACACTGTATTATGTTCACCACCCCAAACCAGGCCTCCTTTCTGTCACTATTTATCCCCCTCTATCCTCTTCTACCTCCCCTCACCCCCACAATCACCACACTGTTGTCAGTGTCCATGATTTTCCCCCATTGTTTTCTTTTTTCTCAATCTCCTCATCCTCTCCAACCCAACCCTCCAAACCTCTTATTGACAACTGTAGTTTCCATACATTTTGTTGCCTTTTCTCCTTTTCTCACCAAGATTTCCCCTTAAAATATTGTTTAGAAATGTTGACAGTGATGATCAATGTCTCATTGTTGGTCTCACATGAAAAGCTTTCAAAATTTTGCCTTTTAGTACAGTGTTTGTTCAGTTTTTATTTAAGGTATCTTTTATCAGATAATATATTTCTTTTTTTTTAGTATGGTAGTTCTATTTTGAATGAATTGTTATTGAATTTTATCAAATAATTTTTCTGCATCTTTTAAATTTCTTATATAATTTTCATTTTCATACTGTTAATATTATGAACCAAATGTGTATTTTATTTTTAAACTGTTTTTCAACACATAGCAAAGTTGATTATGTGATTCATTAATAAAACTCTTAAATGTATCTTGAGTAAATGACTTTTCAGGTCTCTGGAGATATGTAGAGACATGTTCACTGAAATATTCTCCATAAAGCCAAAAAAGTAGGAAACAATTCATCATCAATAAAAAAATACAATGGAAAAACAGAATTTTGTTTCAGTGAAGCACTAAAATGTATGCACTACAGCCACATATGTAAAAATGGAGAAATTGCAAAAATATTAAGAAAACAAGAAAATCACTGAAAATACATATATGATGATTTTATTTTTACACTTTTAATGATAGTAATGCTAACTACGTATGGAGTGAAATTATGAATAGATTCAATAGGATCAGCAAAATATCAGTGATAATGATTATCTTTGCAGTGGCAGTGTAGGTAATGTTTTGAGTATAGAGGGTTCATGACGTACTGATAATTTGCTATTAAGCTGGGTATATGAGTGTTTATTTTATTATAAGTCTTTTAACTGTATGCTTTTCTAAATTAATGCTATATATCACAATAAAATACTTTAAAATAATAAATGTATGAATATATAGCCAATTAAATTGTAGTGAAATTTTCTCTTAGCAAAAAACAGAGACTGTAGAAAACTCTCACTTTGAATATAGATACATCATCCCTAAAATAATCTACTTTTACATTTTCTTTGATATTTTATTACATACTTTCATTATATATTCGCTTTTAACTTGTATTTATCTATCTTGTTCACTAATTTTAGGCTCCATACTAGATCTGTCTGCCTTGTTCAAGAAAGTGTACTATGTTTGTAGCATATCATCAGTATCTGCTCAATATATATTTGTAAATTAGTGAATGGGCTAATGCATAGAAAATAATGAAATGCAATTGGACAAGTTACCAAATATCATCAGTTGACTTTCCTTACATTAACTTTTCACCTCATTATTTAGGGATATTTAATTTCTCTCTAATCAAGGACACATGAGATATAAGTAAATTGCACTGCATCCTGTAGTCAAAAATGAATATCAACAAAGTTGAAATTACAATAGGAATAAACTAAAAGTATAAGCTTACTTATTTGGCTGACTTTTTCAGCTGCATTTCATAGTTCCCTTTGAATTATAGCCCAATTTAAAGGAGACATTAGCCTTTTGCAATGCCTGCAAAAATGTCTCTCTGCCGTAAAACATTAAAACATCCCACTTTTTTCCTGGGGGATGTATTATTTCTCAATTTGTTATTGCAATAATGGAGGCCATAGCTGTAAGTGATAATCTCAGAAAAGGGGATAAAATTACCGATACTTTTTTTCTGTAATGATAAATGCCTCACCAGTAGAATGGTTTTATTCCTTTTCACAGATGCATCAACTCAGTTCACTGCTTATTTTTGTCAGAGATATTCAGATGGTTTCTGAGCATATACTATAATTTTACTTCAGAGCTTCAGTGAAAAATTCAGACCTTTATTTTGTTCTGCTAATGATTAAATGACAATGATGAAATTGTAAAAAAGGTTGGCTCATAATGCCATCTTTAGTTTTACATTAGGGGTTCTTTATACTCTCTCATTAATTCTATAAAGAAAACACTGCCTGGTATACTTTTCAACCTCTCTATTTTTCTTACATCAAATAATGAATTCTAGACTGCAGCTTTGCCAAAAAGTTTAAAGCTACTTGCAGCTGCCACATTAACATCAATATTGGTAAAAATGAAAATCAGACATAAATATACCTAACCACATTATGCTAATTATGCAGTTCCTGAATATACTAAAGAGTTGGTGTTCTGTGAATGCTTATATATCATTACAGTGTCCACAAATTGCATCCCATTTTCAAGAAAGGCTCCTTAAATTATATAACAGAGAGAGAGGCATTGTGATAGTGAACATTATTACACACTGAGTGGTAACCCAGTTGAGCCTATACCAGGTAGTGGGCCTCTAATGAACTTATAATGCATCCCCCATCTTTCACTACTTGTCCTCTTGCTTCGGCTGATACAATATTAAGTTTTCAAGCATTTATTTAAGGGGCAACTAAGAAGAGCATGGCAGCACGTTTCTAAGCAACACTACAAAGTAGGTCTGATTTTTTTCTAAGGAAAAATTTTTTCATTCTATTTTATATTTTATTGGATTTTTTCCATTAACATTTAGTTCCCTCATATACCCTCCCACCAACAATCATCACACCGTTGTCCATGTCCATGAGTCCTTTTTCCTTTTTGCTTAGTCTTTCTACCTCCTAATGTCCCCTCTGCTCTAGCTGTCAGACAGACTCATAGATGGAGAGCAGGATGAGAGCTAGGAGGAAGACTTAAAGAGTGAGAGAGCTAAAAAAAGCACTTTAAGACTCCAGCCATCTCCAGAGCTTTTTGAAAGTCTAAAAGAAGTATGAAGGGAATTCAGTGACAACTCAGCATCTTGTGGGGTTTTTAATTCTTGGCTTACCTAAGGAAATGCTTCTCTGAATAGCCTTGCAGATATCTGACAGTAAAACTACTGAAGGCTAGTTTGAGGACAAAATCGAATTTTACTTTGAGAACTTCGATGGCACCAATATAGAGCCTTCTGAAAAAATATGTAATGAAGCAGAGGCCATACATAACTGGTTAGAGTTGAGATCTTGCATAAGTGCAGATGGGAGTTATTAATAAATTTGAGCATTAATGGTTATATGAAATCTTTATACCCACAGATTGTTATAACCTAAGGAAATTTGTGTTTCACTTACTATTCTTAACCATATGCATATTAAATATTATAAATCCAGGCTATAGACACTTAAATTGTAGAATAATTGATTAGATATAAATTTTACTACAGTTTAAAATACTTTTTTTGTAAATAATGAAAATTGATAATGTAATTCAAATTTGGAGATTGGGAGAGTTTCGGCAAGTTTGATCAAATTCAAACATTTTATTTTATACATTTTGAAAATTCTAGAATATTTCAAACAGAAAAAAAAGAGGATGGAAAATATTGTAAAAACACATATGCGCTCACTGACATAATTTTGCAAATGTTTATTTGTATTTACTTCAGATCAATTTTTTAAAACCATACTAAATAGAAATTCTGTTAAAACAAATATAACTTTTTAATTCCATCATCTCTCCCTGGAGGTAACTACTACTTTAAAGTTAGTAAGCTGCTATGCAGTCTGACTTTTTATGGTATCATATTACATTGAAACATATGATATAATGATATACAGAAATGGCACATGCATTTAAACTTTTTATAGAAGATACATACATTTGTCTTCTTGCTTTTTGTCTGAAGACATTTTATGTCTGTGGAGGTTCCATGTCTGCCTTTTCCTTTTATTTTCTTTACTTAATTTTTTTTTTAATCTGAGAGTATTTTCTGTGGAAGTGCACTCAGTTCATCCATAGCAGGTCAGAAATGCTGAAGAGTCAATACCTCTAGGGGTTGGTGGAAATATGAGGTTAACAATCAAACTATGGATACTTCAAGATGGCAGAGGAGTGAGTGGAAGTCACACGGACCTCCTCCTAGGACCAAACTGGAATTGCAACTAAATTGTGGAAAAATCACCTGAAAAACAATGAACAAAAGTGAGACAGGAGCCTTAAAACCTCAACAGACAGAGGAATCAGCTGTAGCACAACCTAACTGGTAAAGAGTATGGTAGAGATTTGAGAAGGTGGAATAGGCACCTACAGGTGGCAGCGCCAGAGGGATATTGAAATGACCAGTTGGATACCCCTTAGAAGAGTGGGATTTAAACCATAGGTGGGAATCTCCAGCCTACAGCAAGAGAGCCCCAAAAGCACACAGACAACAGGCAGCTGCGAAAAGTGTAGGGGTGCTCTCTGCCAGAGACAGGTGACTGGAGATGCAAATAGCCATTTAAAGGGCTGAAGCAAAAATTTGTAGTGGGAGACATTTACCTTGGGCTCCTTGCAAAGGAAAGGGCAGAGTAGGCTGGAACTGCCTGAGGAGAGATGGGAGAGAGAGGCTTTGGGGAGATAAATAGGAAAGAGGCCAGTGGGGTCCTGGTGCTGACTCACCCTCCAATCTGCAGCTGCCATCTTGCTCAGGTAGACCATTCCCATGACCGGCATCACTGTGAAAGGACACCCGCCGCCAGGAGGCTCTGCCCCAGCCCAGCATTTTAAAGATTTTGGTGCTGAATACAGAGGGGCAGTCATAGATAATAGATCTCTCGTTAAAGGGAATGGAGAATGGTCTAGAGTAGCTTAAGGAAAGTCTGGACACAGAGGCATTGGGGAAAAAATAGAGGGAGTAACTGGGGGGAACCCAGTGCTGACTCTTCCTCCATAGAACAGCAGCCATCTTGCTAAGGCAGACTATTCCACTGAGTGTCAGAAGTGTGACAGAACCAAATTACCTCATTCCTAGGAGGGACTCAGGCACACCCTGTGGAACCTAGCCTGACTGCTGAGAGCAGAGTGATTTTATTAACAACTGGAGGAGAAAGACACAGACAGTAAATTCCTGGAAGTCTTTTAAAAGCTGCCTAAGTTCAGATGGGTAAATAGCTGACATCATGAGAGACAGATCAAAAAAGAAAACAAGAAACCAATCTCCTATCGTAGAAGTTCACAGCACAAAGTCAGAAAACCAAGACAGATCAATTTAAGAAGTAGAAGCAAAAAAGAAGAGTCTCACACATAATGGGAAGAAAAAGAAATACCCGAATAAAAGGGCAAGGAGGAATCCCTACAAAGAGAAATAAATGAAATAAAGGCAAGTAAACTATCAGATATTGAGCTCAAAACAATGCTCAGTGAGCTCACAGAAAATTACAAAAAACTAGAGGGAAACTATGAGGAACTTACTACAAACTATATCATCATGAAAAAGGACATAAAAATATCAATAATAGGCAGGAGGAGATAAGGAATACAATTTCTGAATTAACACAGTAGAAGAAATCAAAAGCAGGCTAGATGAAGTAGAGGATCGAATCAGAGAGCTGGATGACAAGGTGGAAAAAAGCTGTCAGAGAGAGCAAGAAAATTAAAAAAGACTAAAAAACAATGAAGAGACATTTAGGAAAATGAAGGATAACCTGAAACATAGTAATATCTGTATAATAGGGATACCAGAAGAAGAGGAGGAGCAAGGGATATAGAACCTGTTTGAAAAAGTAATGATGGAAAACTTCCCTAATTGGAAGAGAGAACAAGTCACACAAGTCCAGGAAGCACAGAGGGTCCCATTCAAGAGGTTCCCAATGAGGCCTACTCCCAGACACATCATAATTAAAATGACAAAAATCAAAGACAAAGAGAGAATCCTAAAGGCTGCAAAAGAAAAACAGGTGGTAACATACAAGGGAGGCCTGGTACAACAAACCACTGACTTCTCACATAAACACTACAAACCATAGGAGAATAACAAGAAATATTGCAAGTCATGAAAAACAAAGGCCTGCAACCAAGACTATTCTATCCACCAAGGTTCTCAATTAAAATGGCAGGTGAAATAAGGAGTTTCCTAGACAAAAGAAGGCTAAAGGAATATACCTCCACCAAACCAGCGCAGCAAGATATGCTAAAGGGACTGCTTTACGAAGATAAAGAAAAAGAGTGAGAAAGAAAGGAACACAGGTACAAAGGGAAAGAATGAATAAGAACCTATCAATAATAACTTTAAATGTAAATGGATTAAGTGCCCCAATCAAAAGACATAGGATAGCTGAATGGATAAATAAACAAGACTCACACATATGCTGCCCATAAGAGACCCACCTCAGAAAAAAGAACCTACAAAAACTGAAAGAAAAGGAATGGAAAAAAATATTACTAGCAAATGAACAGGAAAAAAGACACCAGGGTGGCAATACTAATATCAGACAAAATAGATTTCTAAACAAAGGCCATAAAAAGAGATCCAGAAAGGCACTTCATAATACCCAATGAAGAATCTACTGAGAAGACAAACATTGTAAAACATATGGACACCCAACATAGGAGCACCCAAATATAAAAGGAAAATCTTAGAGGACTTCAAGAAAGATACAGACAGCAACACACTGATAGTAAGGGATTTTAACAACCCACTGTCAACAATGGATAGATATTCCAAACAAAACATCAACAAGGATATGTTGGAACTGAATTACACATTAGATCAAATACACTTAACTGACATATATAGAACCTTTCATCACAAAGAAGCAAAATACACATTCTTATCAAATGCATATGGAACATTTTCAAAACAAAACAAAACAAAACAAAAACAAGCCTCCACAAATTAAGGAAAATTGAAAATATAATAAGCATTTTCTCAGACCACAAGGGCTTGAAACTAGAAAACAACTTCAAGGAAAAAAACTCAAAAACATTAAAACTCATAGAAACTGAATAGCATACTATTAAACAATGAAATGGGTCAATAATGAGATAGAAGAAGAAATCAAAAAGTTTCTGGAAAAAAAGAAAAGGAACACACAACAGTCCAAAACCTATGGGACACAGTGAAGGCAGTCCTGAGAGGAAAGTTCACAGCAATACAGGCTTGCCTAAAAAAGACAGAAACATTTCAAATAAACAACCTAATCCTACAGCTTCAAGAACTGGAGAAAGAACAACAAACAAAAGCCAGAGCAAGTAGAAGGAAGGAAATAATCAAGATCAGAGCAGAACTGAATGACCTAGAGACTAAATAACAATTCAAAGGATCAACAAATTGAGGAGCTTGTTCTTTGAAAAGATAAACAAAATCGACAAGCCTTTAAGCAGACTCATCAAAAAAAGAAAAAAAAAGGAAGGGACCCAAGTAAATCATAACAGAAATGAAAGAGGAGAAATTAAAATTGATACCACAAAAATACAAAGGATTGTAAGAAATAACTATGATCATTTATATGCCTAGAAATTTGAAAACCTGGGTGAAAGGGACAAATTTCTAGAAAAGTATAACCTTCCAACACTGAATGAAGAAGAATCAGAAAGCCTGAACAGACCGATAACAGCTGGGGAAATGGAAGTAATCATCATAAAACTCCCAGCACACAGAAGCCCAGGACTGGATGGTTCCACAGAGGAATTTTGCAAGACATTTAAGGAAGAGCTAACCCCAGTCCTTCTTAGACTATTCCAAAATCTCCAAGAAGAAGGAAGACTCCCAAACTCTTTTTATGAGGCCAGCACCATCCTAATCCCAAAACCAGATAAAGACACAACCAAGAAAGAAAACTACAGGCCAATATCGCTGATGAACAAAGACACTAAAATCCTTGACAAAATATTAGCAAACCTCATCCAGCAGTACACTAAAAAGATCATCCTCCATGATCAAGTGGGAGTTATCCCAGGGGTGCAGGGATGGTTCAATATCCACAAATCAATAAATGTAATACATCATATAAACAAAAGTAAAGACAAAAAGCACATGATTATATCAATAGATGCAGGAAAAGCATTCAATAAGGTACAGCACCCATTTATGATAAAAACATTCAGCTAGGTGAGAATAAAGGGGCATTCATCAACATAATAAAAGCCATATATGAAAAACCAATGGCCAACATCATACTCAATGGGCAATATTAAAAGTATTCCTATTAAGATCTGGAAAAAGAAAAGGACTTCCACTTTCATTGCTCTTATTCAACATAGTATTAGAAGTCCCAGCCACAACAATCAGTCAAGAAAAAAGAAATAAAAGGCATCCAAATTGGAAGGGAGGAAGTAAAACTGTCATTGTTTGCAGAGGACATGATACTGTACATAGAAAACCCCATAGTCTCCATAAAAAACTACTTGACCTAGTAAGCGAATTTGACAAAGCAGCAGAATACAAAGTCAGTATTCAGAAATTGAAGGCATTTTTCTACACCAACAATGAAATAACAATCAGAAAGCAGGAAAAAAAATCCCATTTGCTATAGCAACAAGAAAAATAAAGTACCTAGGAATAAACTTAACCAAGTAGGTAAAAGACCTGTACACAGAACAGTATACAACACAGAAGAAAGGCATTAAGGAAGACACAAAGAAATGGAAGGATATACCGTGTTCATTGATTGGAAGAGTTACCATCATCAAAATGTCCACACTACACTAAGCAATTTATGGATTAAATGCAATCTCTATTAAAATACCAATGATGTATTCACAGACATAGAACAAAGATTTAAAAAAATTATATGGAACCATAAACGACCCCAAATAGCTGCAGCAATTTTGAGAAAGAAGAATAAAGTAGGAGAGATCACAATACCTGGCATCAAACTATATTACAAGGCTACTGTAATCAAAACAGTCTGGTGTTGGCAGGGGAACATACATATTGACCAAAAGAACAAAATAGGAAGCCCAGAAATAAACCCATGTTTCTCTGGTCAACAAATGGTGCAGCAGCATAAAATGTAGTGGAAATACCCTCTTCAAAAAACGGTGTTGGGAGAGCTGGACAGCTACATGTTAAAAATTGAAATTCAATCACCAACTGACACCATACACAAAAATAAACTAAAGTTGGAAAAAAGACGTAAATACAAGTTGTGACAGCATAAAAGTCCTAGTGGAGGACATCAGCAGGTTATTTTCAGATATCCCATGCAGTAATATTTTCATGTATATGTCCCCTAAAACAAGGGACACAAAGGAGAGAATAAACAAGTGGGACTCCATCAGAATAAGAACCTTCTTCACAGCTAAAGAAAACATCAGCAAAATGAAAAGGAAGCCAACTGTATGGGAAAATATATCTGCCAATATAACTCAGACAATGCTTTGATCTCCAAAATCTATAAAAAACTCACATGACTCCACTCCAGGAAGACAATCCAATGAAAAATTTGGCAAAGGACCTGAAGAGACACTTCTCCAAGGAGGACATACACAGGGCCTAGAGACATATGAAAGGATGCTCAGCATCACTAGCCATCAGAGAAATGCAAATTAAAACCTCAGTGAGATACCACTTCACACTGGTTAGAATGGCTCTCATAAACAAATCAAGAAACAATGGGTGCTGGCAAGGTTGTGGAGAAAAGGAACCCTAGTCCACTGTTGGTGGGAATGTAGACTGGTTCAGCCACTGTGGAAAACAGTTTGGAATTTCCTCAAAAAAACTAAAAATGGAACTGCTTTTTGATGCAGTGATTCTACTGCTGTGATTATACCTCCCAAATCCCAAAACACCAATTCAAAAGAACCTATGCACCCCGATGTTCATAGCAACACAATTTACAATAGCTGATTGCTGGAAGCAACCTAAGTTTCCATCAGTAAATGAGTGGATCAAAAACCTATGGTACACTTACACAATGGAATACTATGCAGCAGAAAGAAAGAAAGAGCTACTACTATTCACAATTGCATGGATGGAACTGGAGAGCATTATGCTAAGTGAAATGAGCCAGGGAGTGAAAGACAAATGCTTTATGATCTAACCTGTAAGTGGAACATAATCTACAAAAGAAACAAGCAAGTAATATATAACTAGCCATATTGAAATAAAAAAGAAAGCAACAGAAATGTGAGGGAAGGAGGGAGTTGGGTAATGGGGAATAGAAGGGGAAGGGTCAAATCAAGGAACATGTATGAAGGACCCATGGAAAAAACCAAAGTGGGGAAGGATTTAGGGAGGGAATTGGGAGTGGGTGGGGAAAAGGATAGTGGTGCCTGGATATGGAGACAAATGCATTTGAACAATAAAAATAAATATATAAATAAAAAACAATCCAACCATGATGTTATAGTCATTACTACTTAGAAGGAGAGTAAGTAGTAAACTGACTTAAAAAAAATATTAAGTAGTCCCTGGTCAGGTAGCTAAGTTTGTTATTGCATTACCTGCATATGTAAAGGCTGTGGGCTTGATCTGCTCTCTGGCCACATACAAGAAGGAGCATTTGAATGCATAAATAAGTGGAACAAATCAATGTTCTGCTCTCTCTCTCTCTCAAATCAATAAAAAAAATTCAACATATTAACTATATAATTTACAGCAGGATCACAAACATAGCAAAATTCACAAGGTGGTCTGTATGCACAATCTAGGAGCCCACGAACGAGGTAAACTTGTCCCAAGGGTCAAGATTCTAAATTACACTGTTTCATTTTTCCACTATCATGTGCTTTTGACGCATCTATTCCACAAGCATGTGTTGATTCTGAGTTAACTTCCACAACATCTGGCAGTTCTTTGAGGAAATGAGCAAGAGCTGGCTACAACATTAAGCCAATGCTTAATACACCTTGTTTTGGTTTCTTCCTTTTCTTCTTTTCCTCTTTTCACATTCCCCACTTTCTATTCTTTCTGTGCTGGTCTTAGAAACAAATTACTTAACCCCGAAACCTTATCTGATGATCCGCTTTTAGGGTATCCCAAACTAAGTCAACTGGTCTAAAATGCCCTGTATGCACTCATTCTCATATTTCTAGCCATTTGTTTTCATCCCAAGCATTTAAACAGGTGTCACACTGAGTCTTTGATATTCAAGAACAGGGCATGTTAATTTAAATCTTTTTGCTTTGGCCTGATCTTGTGTGCCATCTCACATTTATGCTCATTCCCTCTCTGTTGTTTTAACCCCATGTCTGGAATATTCTTCACCACTCTCTTCGAAGTCCTAATTCTCCTTCAAGATTTTACTTCTCTCTCGTCTTATAGTTGAATTATCTGCCCCAATTCCCATAATACTTTGCCAATTCTAGGACTAACAACAGCATTTTGCTTGATGTGCTATCATCTGTTACATATCTGTACTTCTTGGTATGATATGAATTCCTGGATAGCATAAGCTGTGACCTCATGCCACTAATTCTGTGTAAATATTATGTCATATCAATATCTGTGTGATAAACTGATAATAACCTAATCATATTAAGTAGCTATTCTGAAAATATTTTTAATAATTTTGAGGGCTAGACTTAACTTACTTATTAGACTTGATAAATGAGTTGTAATTGCAATTTTAAAATATTAATTGTTGCTTTTCTTATTTTGAAAAACATGACATGTAAATGTAAATCATACTGTTTGCATAGCAGACACATTGATAGATTGAAAAATTATTCATAATTGTTCATCTTTACCAATATGCACACCCTTGTTTTTGCTTCATCATCTAGAGAGCATGCTCTCCCATCTTTTGGTTATGGATTTAGCTATGATATTTGTTTGAAATCAAGGTGCGTGTATGAAAATGGCAATAAACCAGTTATAAATCAAGGCTGTAGGGGACTTGTATGATTATTTGTGTGTGTGTCTGTGTGTGTGTGTGAGTGTGTGTGTGTGTATGCCTCTGACATTACCATGGGAACAGCTTCCCTTGAGTAGTGATTATTCCTTCAGGTTCAACCTCAGAGTGACATAAATTATGAAGACCAAAGCTATCTAGAACTGTACTTTGGAGAAAGAAACACCAACTAAAAGCAGGTTGTCAGGATTTACCTCCAGTAGAAATTCTAATAGTAAATTTTATCAGGTAAAAAATATGAATCTAAAAATGTGGCATGATAAAAGAATAAATTCCTTATTATTGCCACTTCCCCCTATTTTTATTATTTTTGCCAATTTATTTGATTAATTAAATTATCTGTATGTTCAAATAAGCACCAGTCAGGTCATGTTTTCACATGCCATCTCAAAAAAAATGAATGATCAGTTTTAATGATGCCATATTATAGTTAAAATCAACACAAATATTAATATGAAAAAGCACAAGATATTAGAAGAGAGAAGTAGCAATTACTTCCCGTTGACTCAGTTATAAGTTTATCATATAACCCTCTGCATTCTTTTAAAATAATAAAATAATTCAGACATGCCTCTGGCATTGGAAAAATTATGCTCTTTTTTATATACTTAATAAATCCCATAAATCACAATGTTTAATTTTGCAGCTCAATATTTTACCTTATACATGATGTAAAGAAACATTGCTTTCCTATGAAGAAGATTAACAGAACTATTATTAGTAAGCTAAAGTCACTTGTCTATATATTCACATTACTCAGATTATTATTATTTTTTGGTCATTTCAGGTCATTTTTGGTTATTTCAAGGTACACTTTTAAAAAAATTAAAACAAGAATGTAACCATAATTTAAAAGTGAAGCCATAGCAACATAAGGGAGTTACACCCCTGACCTTTTTGTCTCATTCCTTCATTTTAACATAAGGCAGACAAAGTCCTTTGAAACACAGTTGTGAGAGAAGGGCAGCCAGCTTTTTAAATTTTGTGTGAAGGAGATTGAGGATATGGTTTGCTTCTATCTGAGTTTCATGTAAGTCTGAAAGGTAGAATCATATAAAGTTATTGAGGAGATTTAGAATATTTTAATGGAAATCTGGAAATATTTTTATTCCTTTCCACTTTTTTATTATTGTTCATATTCATTCCTTCAAAAAATATTTGTAAGTATACTTAAATAAAAATGTTGATGCTGAAACACACACTATTAGGATCATAGGGTCTCAAAGTTGGAGACACATAAAACATATAACAAGTTATATCACTAGCCCTTCTTTAACTCCTCCATTTCAGATGTCAGAAAATTATACAGCCTGAAGACCAAATCTAGGATGTCACCTTTTTAGTCAAGTTTTATAGGAACACAGACATGCTTATTTATTTGGGTACTGATTCTGGCTGCTTTCACACCACAGTGACAGAGGTGAATGTGAAACCTACCTTCTTAAGATATACAAAATACACATCATTTAAAAATAGGGAGCTTATATTAAAAAGTCATTAACTACCTTACATATAAAACTGAGATTTCCATTTTTATATAGATTAGTGTGTATATTTTATTAAGTATAGTTTCAGGACTGGATCATTTGACTATGTGGTAATCATTTGTCAGGATAATCATTATCATGTTCTCAGTTGAGAGTAGCAGCTAAAACGACACCTCATCTAATATTCCAGTGTTAAAACTTCTCAACTGCCATTTTTTGCTCTTGACCACTTATTATCAGGAGCCAATCTATCGTCATTTATGGATGTTTACATGTAAAATGGCAAAATCACAGATTTCTCTCGAAGCTCTTATTTTTCCACTACCCCAAATTATTCCCTAAAATAACCCTGATTTTTGTCTATCAAAAATGCATATTCATTTTGTTTCAGAAATTTACTTTAAGACATTTATACCATAAGATATTCCTGCACTTGCCCACACAATTTTCTTTTACAATAGAGAAAATCATTGTATCTAAATTCCAAATGGAAAAGATGATAATCTTAGTATATGCAGCTATTAAAAGTGATATACTAGTTTTTATAAAGTTATATTTATAACATGCATTGCAAAATCAAAGATCAAGATACACAGTGTAAGTAGTTCTCTTCCTTCCCCTTCTATTCAGTGGACATAATCCCGGTCCCCAAGACAGAAACCCAGTCTCCTGTGCACCTAACTTATCCCCTACTTATTATTGGTCAGAAAGTTTGGTGAATCTTATCTCTAAAATAACTCTCCAGCTCTTGCCCTTCTGCCTCATTCCAGTGGTCACAACTCTCAGTTAAGCTCTTATTTCTCTTTGCTTAACTTCTGAACTCTTAGCAATAATCTCCCTACCCCTGTCCTAGGAAGCAGTATTTTCTTCAAGTTTTCCAAAGAATTCTTCCCACTGCCTTCAGCAGTATTTCTAAAGAGACACTTGATTATATCAGGCTCTTTTTTTCAAAACTTTGAATGACCTCATTGCTCCCATGATGAAATGCATAACTTCCTGTCACAAAGTATTCTTTCTTTCGTGGCCTGGCAACACTTGTTTCTTTAGCAGGAGTCAGATATCTCCTATGCCTCCAGGAACTTGGAAGTATATTAACAAAATGAACCTAATGGATGACATGCTTTGTTTCATTTGGACAACCGCTCCTCAGCTTTAGTTAGTCATTGTCACCTGAGGGTGAGTGTCCAGTCTCTACTTTTGTCATTGTCAGTATCTCCCATGGTTAAATATACAAAGTCACCAATAGTGACACTTTTCTTTCATACCTATGTCTGGTCAATCCTTTCTTCATCTCCCACCCAAGTTTATTTTTAATGCTTTTTCTTCTGTGTTCAGAATACTCCATATATATTATTATAACACTTATCACTGTGCATTTTAGCTATTATTTAGCATGTGTCTTTCTGTCTCAAATGTGATTTCCATATGGATTGGGAGTATAACATTTATTTTGTATAATTCCCAAGGTTGAGGTTGCACAAATGAGAAAGTGTCAAAAAATAAGACTATGAACAAAATGCTTCACAGATAGAAAAATGTGTGCTTAATTCAGTCTTACATCAAGGGAATGGTAAAATCTTCATTGAGGAGATGGTATGCCAAATGACTTTTGAAGAACCAATAGAAATTTCCAAATATAAGATAAAGGGGTGAAGGGTGAGAAAAAAGTGAGAGAAAGGGATTCTATACTCAGGAAACACACATTTTCACACTCATATGTAGTGTAGCCAGTTTTGGAAATAAAACACTATCAACAATGGTGAATTGCATTGAATAAGGAAAGGTGGGAATTGATTTGTCAGGAGCTCAGATTGTAGACTGAATTCACAGTAATAGGCATACTCCAAATGTCAACGTAAGATTTTAGGATTTTATTCAATGGGATGTGGAAAGTCAAGGATATTTTTTTATGTGGAACACTAACATGACTTATCTTAATTTTCTTACTAGAAAACAATCATTTCAGCTATGTAAAAATTATCTTGGAAGACGGACTAGGTGGAGAGAGGATACACTTGAGGTTGGTGGAAATAAACAGGGTAGAAATGATAAAGTATTGAGTGTGAAGAGTGAGATATCAGAGAGTCACACATGTCTACAGAGTTTGCAGCTTGTGAACTCTGCTGTCATGTTGCAGCAGACAAAATTTTGCCAGACTTCTTTTCTGTCTATAAATCTCAGTGATTCACCCACATGCTTACTTCTTAGTCTTTGATATATTTCTGGGAGGATAAGCCCCACATCTCTGACCTTCAGCCTGTGGTAGGGACTCCCAGTCATATATATTCTTCAAGCTCTTCTGCAACTGGCTCTCTAGCAACACATACATTCTATAGGACATATCTCTGTTAATCTTTTTCAAATATATATATTAAGCTATGAGAATCTTGGAGAAAGTGCCTGTGACTTGTCCAGTAGCATTGCTTTTTAACAAAAGCATTTTGGTGACAGTAGACTTTCACTGAATCAATAAATAATACTGACAAAGTAATTGTAGTAAATATGAGATACCCCATACTTAATATAACTTAAATTATTATTTCCTTTTCAATCTTTCCAAGTTTGACTGCCTTTCTATTATTTGCATCAATAATTTCAGATAATGTTTTTAATACTTAATAAAACATAATGAATTGTTAATTTTTATTTAATAAAACATATTGTGTGTTAAATGTTACATCATCAAAAAGCTGATGTAGACTCAGCTGTGAAACTCTAAATTTTCTCTCATAAAATCTGTCTAAAAATGTTTACTGCTATATTGTTGTGTTATAGAGAGCTCCCACTAAAATAGTGCTAATGATTTTCAGTCAGTTGATGTATAACAGAACAAAATTAAAATTTAAGAAAATAACTCATCCCTTTATATTGAATTAGAATTAGGGGAAATTTATATTTTGTGCACAATTAGTAGATATATCATATTTCAAATACTTCAGCTTATATATTTTATCATTTAAGAATATAAAACTGTAAAATGTTCAACTCATTTCATATTAAAAATGATTAACTTTATTAGCTTTATCTATTTAAAGAGGATCTGTTAAGAGAAGAAATTAAAAAATGTCTGGAAACCAATGAAAATGAACAGACAACAGTCCAAAACCTATGGGACACAGCAAAGGCGGTCCTGAGAGGGAAGTTCAAAGCAATACAGGCCTACCTAAAAAAGATAGAAACATTTCAAATAAAAGACCTAACACTACAACTTCAAGAACTGGAGAACCAACAACAAATAAATCCCAGAGCAAGTAGAAGGAAGGAAAGAGTCAAGATTAGAGCAGAACTGAATGACAGAGACGAAAAGAACAATTCAGAGGATCAACCAATCCAGAAGCTGGTTCTTTGAAAAGATAAATAAAATCGACAAGCCTTTAAGCAGACTCATCAAGACAAAAAGGGAGAGGACCCAAATTAATAATATCAGCAATGAAAGAGGAGAAATAACAACTGATACCACAGAAATACAAAGGATCGTCAGAAACTAATACCAACAATTATATGCCAAGAAATTTGAAAATCTTGATGAAATGGGCAAATTTTTAGAAAAGTATAATCTTCCAACACTGAAGGAGGAAGAAATAGAAAGGTTGAACAGACCGATAACAGCTGGGGAAATGGAAGCAATAATCAAGAAACTCCCGGCACACAAAAGCCCAGGGCCAGACGGTTTCACAGGAGAATTTTACAAAACATTTAAGGATGAGCTAACCCCTGTCCTTCTCAGACTATTCCAAAAAATCCAAGAGGAAGGAAGACTCCCAGACTCTTTCTATGAGGCCAGCATCACCCTGATCCCAAAACCAGATAAAGACCCTACAAAGAAAGAAAACTACAGGCCAATTTCGCAGATCAACATAGATGTTAAAATCCTCAACAAAATATTGGCAAACCGCATCGAGCAATACATTAAAAAGATTATCCCCCACGATCAAGTGGGATTCATCCCAGGGATGCAGGGATGGTTCAACATACACAAATCAGTAATGTGATACATCACATAAATAAAAGAAGAGACAAAAACCATATGATCATCTCGATAGATGCAGAAAAAGCATTTGACAAGGTACAGCACCCATTGGAGATCAAAACACTCAGCAAAATGGGAATAAATGGGACATTCCTCAATGTAAGAAAGGCCATATATGAAAAACCTACAGACAATATCATACTCACAAAAATACTCAAGGGGCAAAAACAGAAAGCTTTCCCACTAAGATTGGGAACACGCCAAGGATGTCCGCTCTCACGGCTTCTCTTCAATATCGTATTGGAAGTCCTAGTCACAGCAGTCAGACAAGAAAAAGAAATAAAAGGCATCCAAATAGGAAAGGAGAAAGTAAAGCTATCATTGTTTGCAGATGACATGATAGTGTACATAGAGAACCCTGTAGACTCTACCAAAAAACTCCTCAACCTAATAAGTGAATTTGGCAAAACAGCAGGATACAAAGTCAATATTCAGAAATCAAAGGCATTTTTGTACACCAGCAATGCAATAGAAGAAGAAGAAATCAGAAAAAAATACCATTCGATATTGCAAGAAGAAAAAAAAAGTACCTAGGCATAAATTTAACCAAAGACGTAAAAGACCTGTACGCAGAAAACTATACAACATTGAAAAAAGAAATTAAGGAAGACACAAATAAATGGAAGCATATTCCGTGCTCATGGATTGGAAGAATTAATATCATCAAAATGTCCATACTACCCAAGCCAATTTATAGATTCAACGCAATCCCTATTAAGATACCAATGACATATTTCACAGAAATAGAACAGACATTTCAAAAATTTATATCAAACACTGAATGACCCCGAATAGCTTCAGCAATTTTGAGAAAGAAACTCAAAGTAGGAGGGATCACAATACCAGACTCAAACTCTACTCCAAAACCACTATACTCAAAACAATCTGGTACTGGCACAGGAACTGACCCATAGACCAGTGGAAGAGAATAGAAAGCCCAAAACTAAGCCCAGGTCTCTATGGACATCTAATATTTGACAAAGGGGGCAGAAGCATAAAATGGAGCAATAATAGCCTCTTCAACAAATGGTGTTGGGAGAGCTGGACAACTACATGCAAAAAATTGGAATTGGATCATCAGCTGACACCATACACAAAAATAAACTCAAATTGGATAAAAGACTTAAATATAAGTCACAACACCATCAAAGTCCTAGAGGAGAACATTGGCAGGAAACTCTCAGATATCCCACGCAGCAGTTTTTTCACTGATATGTCTCCTAAAGCAAGGGACATAAAGGAAAGAATAAACAAGTGGGACCTCATAAAAATAAGAAGCTTCTGCATGGTGAAAGAAAACATCAGCAAAATGAAAAGGGAGCCAACCCTATGGGAAAATATATTCGCTAATGATACATCAGACAGAGGTTTGATCTCCAAGATATATAAAGAACTCACTTGACTCCACTCCAAGAAGACAAATGATCCTATTAAAAAATGGGCAAAGGACCCGGGCAGATGCTTTTCCAAGGAGGAGATACAGAGGGTCCAGAGAGATTTGAAAGGATGCTCAGCATCACTAGCCATCAGAGAAATGCAGATCAAAACCACCGTGATGTACCACCTCACACCAGTCCGAATGGCATCATAAACAGATCAACAAACAACAGGTGCTGGCGAGGCTGTGCAGAAAAGGGAACCCTAGTCCACTCTTGGTGGGAATGCAGACTGGTGCAGCCACTATGGAAAGCAGTGTGGAATTTCCTCAAAAAGGTGAAAATGGAACTGCCTTTTGATCCAGTGATTCCCCTGCTGGGACTATACCCTAAGAATCCCAAAATGCCAATTCAAAAGAACCTCTGCACCCCAATGTTCATAGCAGCACAATTTACAATAGCCTAGTGTTGGAAGCAACCTAAATGCCCATTAGTAGATGATTGGGTCAAAAAGTCATGGTACATATACACAATGGAATACTATGCAGCAGAAAGAAAAAAAGAACTACTAAACTTTGCGACAGCATGGATGGAACTGGAGAGCATCATGCTAAGCGAAATAAGCCAGGGGGCAAAAGACAAATACCATATGATCTCACCTATAAGTGGAACCTAACCAACAATACAAAGATGCAAGGAGAATAAGACCAGCAACACTGAATGGAAAAGAAATCAACAGAGACAAGAGGGAAGGAGGGAGCGGGTGCGGGGACAAGGAAGGGAAGGGGAAAGTCAAGGAACATATAGCAAGGACTCATGGACAAAACCAAAGGGGAAGAGCTGAGGGAGGGAAGGAGGGAGGGGGCAAGGGACAGTGGTGGGGATGTAGGCAGAGACAAATGTATTTGAAAAAATAAATTGAAATAAAAAAATAAAAAAATAATAAAAATTAAAATTAAAAAATAAAAGAAAAATACTTAAAAATTTAAATATACTTAAATTAACTGTATACTTTAGGATATAAAAACATAAACACATCAAGACATTTATATTTATCCTAATTAGATTTAACTAATCAGCAATTGAGCAAACCAATTATTTTATTTTATTTTTATTAATGTAATCTTTATTGTACTTTTTTCCATTAACATCTAGTCTCTTTATAGCTCCCACCGGCCACCCCCAGCAATCAACACACTGTTGTCCATGTCCAGAGTCTTTTTTCCTTTTTGCTCAATCTTTCCATCTCCTAACCTCCCCCTAAATAGCTGTCACCTGCTCTCCGTCTATGAGTCTGTCCCCATTTTCCTTGTTAGTTCAGTTTGCTCATTAGATTCCACATGTGTGTGAAATCTTATGGTATTTGTCTTTCTCTGATTGACTTATTTCGCTTGGCATAATGTTCCCTAGGTCCATCCATATGTCACAAACGGTAAAATTTTCTTCTTTTTTTAAGGCTGAGTAGAAAAAAAAAATAAAAATAAAAAATAAAGAGGATCTGTTGTGTCAATTATGAATAAAACCTTGGCTTACATTTAGCATTTATTGTTCATGAGTCTATTATACAAACAGAGTGAAGTGAGAACCATTTCTAATAGATATATCACTATTTTATACATCATTTCATGCTACCCAGTTAAAGACCATTTAGGTTGATTGAATAATATATATGTTATAATCATTATCTCATCTAAATATGTTCTATCTAAATATGTTCTAATCTAAATAATCTAAAATGCTTATTATAGAACACCTAACTACAATAAAGTGTGAGGAATGAAATACAAAGTCACACTCTCTTTTGGAGAGAAAATATATTATATTTTAGAAAATTTGACAGTATATAGTAAAAGATTTTAAATTGCTTCCTGGTGTGTGGTAGTGTGAAAACAAATAGGTTAAGTATAGAGGATTTTAAGGGTATTGAAAATATTCTGTAGATAGCACAGTGACACACATATGGCCTTATACAGTCCTCCAAATCCTTAGAATGTGCAACATCAAGAATGAACCCTGACATAAATTACAGATTTGTGTCATTATGATGTATCAATATAGGTTTATCATGGTAAGAAAACATATTCTTCTGTGTGTGATGTTGATATTGGGGAGGTCATGCCCTCATGAAGGTGGGATTATGTGGGAAATTTCTGTACCTCCTTCTTAATTTTGTTATAAACTTAAAACTACTCTTAAAAACTGCATGATGCCAGAGATTGGAACATATATCTGTCTCCCTATCCACCCAGAATAACATTGTAGTAGCTGGAACTTAGATTTATGCAGTGATACTGAAAATGCTTAAACAAACAAACAAACAAACACAAGGAAAAAAACATGTTCTCTGTATAGGAGAGATTAAGATTTTTAAAAAAAGGAATGTATAATATTGGTTTAACATTTAAACCAAGAAAGAGGAAAACTTCAAGTCAAAATCACAGAGAATTAATCTAACAAAATGGGATGGGTTTTTCTTCCTGCTTTTTCTATTGCATCTTAGAATCAATTTTCATCATATCACAGTATGATACTTCAGTGTATTACTTTTAAAACCAAATTATGTTGTTTCTGTGTCCAAACATATGACTCTGATACTCTTGAACTAGAAGCCACATTTTGGAGTGACCTCTGAGATCCTAGCCTATCAAGACAGCCCTATTTTTCTGATGACCTCTCCCACTACGCTCCTACTTGCTTCAGTCCCACTGGCCACTGCCTTCTCCTAAAGTTGTAGGTCAGATAACTCTAAGGATGCTCTGACTCCTGTTTTTGTAGTGATGCTTTTGTTGGCCTGGAATGCTATATATTTCCACAGAGAGTCAGATGTTTAAACCCTTGTTGCCTGCAAGTCTGCACAAATGTTACCTTCCCAATGAGGTCTGCCCTAACTATAGGATTTAATAGATTTTTATTGCTTGCTAGCCTTCCCAACTACCATTTTTCTGTTTAACTTATTCTCTTGTCTATTTAGTTATCTGAAACTCTTAATATAATAAATTATGCATTTGTTGTATTTATTATATCCTCAATACGCTATAGCCTCAATAATGGTAAGGATGTTAGCCTGCTATGTTCAGTATTGAGAATCCCAGGGTCTAGAACGTTTCCAGCACAAAGGAAGTGTACTATGAATACTTCTCTAGTCAACTAGTGGATAAAGAATAACTTGAGTCTTTAGATGATAAAAAAGTGCTGATCAAAATAAAGAAAAAGAGAAAGAGAGATCCATGGATTGTAGTGAAATTAAATAAATCTAAGGATAAGAAAAAAGTGTAAAAATTTTCTTGATAGAGAAATTTTTGTATAAAAATATGAATAATTGTGGCTCCAGATTTTAGGAGACAATTGATCTATGCTCACAAACTTCTGAGTCAAATCTATTTGAACCTAGAGTTCTACACTTTGCAGAAATAATACATATCTTTTTTTAAGTTTCTTAGATCTAGGTGTTTCCTCTCATAAACCCTTTCTGAAATGATTTTAACCAATGTTTATATTATCAAAATGAAACTGTAATATTAGAATAGTGAATTATGATTCAGGAAATGACAAGTTACAACTAGAAGACAAAGAAAATTCAATGATGAAAGGGGGTCATGAACCTACAAATCAGTTGGTTCAAGTTAGTATGAAAAAGATGAGAACTTCAACAGATTTTATGACAAAAAGACTGGAAAATATTAATTTTATAAAGATAACCTATATCAATTTTTTGAATAAAAATGGAAATAAATAAAAAAAATTTGTGAAAGATAAACTACACAAAAATATTGGGAATATAGAGCAGAAACCATGACACAATTTTGAACTATCATGGGTTCATGAGAAAAGCCAACTCATTCACTCTTCATGCTTGTACTGGTCTCTTTTAGGTTTTATAGGTACAGTTATAGGAAAACACACTGTACACTGTTTTCTGATGCATTACATTGCCATTTTCAGTAGAAATATATATTTAAATCATAACTTTGGAGATACTATTTATACTGTCTTTAATTTATATAATTGGTTTTATACATACCAAACATACTTACAGATGAAATAGTACATATATTTCTTTTTATGTTTCCTAAAATAAAACATTGTGAAACTGATATATCTGTCTTAAATCCAAGTGGTGAATAGGAAGGTATAGTCTGGTGTAGAGATAATAACTTCATCCTTTATAGTATACTATAGTTAACATATTTGTTTAAAAATAATGATTCAACATGGAAATGCTTAAATATATATTTAAGAGAAACCATTGGGACCAAAAATTACATAATGCAAAATGGGAAATGGAGGAACAGATTTATCAGGTGTGTCAACTCATTGAACAGCTATCTTTTAAGACAGGGTTAATAGAATGCATATACATTTTATATGTTGAAGACAGGAGTCACAAATATAAAATGTTAAGCTATGATAATAATTACCAGAAAAACTAAAAATAAAAATGGTTAACAGTTTATGTGAAATATATCTATGGCATCTGAATTCATTAATATCAGTTGTGTTCATTTCTACTTTGTGAGATTTCAGATCATTACATTGATTTAAAAATTATTTCTATATTTCTATATTTTTGCAACTCATAGTGAGGAAACAATGACAAAATTATTTTTTAAGAGTAATTTGATGTCTCAGGAGTGGAAACAATGGTACAAACAAGTTTAATAGATATCAAAGAAAGAGAAAAAACAAATGCTGATAAGTGGTTATATTGACTAGGAATAAGCATGAGAGGTTTCACAAAAAAATATGAGAATTCACTTGTGTTTTAAAGAAAGGAATTTCATTTTTTGAGAAAGAAAAAGTCAAAAGCATACTATAAAGTCCATGTTTAAATCAGAAATCACAATATGAGGTATGGATATCAGTTAATTAATTACTAGGTTACTAAGGTGATTTTTTTTCTTATATTAAATTTAGGTCTAATTGCCTACTGGGAAAGAAATCTAGTAATGTTCCCTAGCTAAAAAATGTAGGAGAACCACTGTGAGTTACCATTGCATATCTAAATGAGTATAACTAGCTAAGAAATTATGCATATTAGAGAAACTTATAGACTGTTGACCTTACCAACTGCTGACCCTCAAACACTGGTGGTAGAAGTGTTAAGCAATATAACCATTTTAGAAAACAAACTTAAAAAAAATAAAGTTAGACCATATTTTTAAATAGTTGTTTCATGAAATGCATGCAATTTGTTCTTCCTTAATAATCATGAATAGGAATTGATGTAATTCTGTGTTTTATATTGTTTAATATTTCAATTGTACTTGAGTTGCATATGCTTTCATATGTTAATATTTACACATAATGCAAATTTGAATATTAACAATTCACAACATAGTTTGTGTAAAAAGATCTAGGTATGGAAATGTTTATTTTTAAAAATTAATAATCAAATTTTTTGAGTAATGTACTTTATAAAGAATCAAAGTATTCTAGACTTGGTCAGTATAGCTCAATTGGTTGGGCTTCATCCTGCAAGCCAAAAGGTCATTGGTTCAATTCCCAGTCAGTGCACAAATCTGGGTTGCCAGTTCAGTCTCCAGTTGGGATGTGTACAAGAGGCAACCAATCAATGTTTCTCTCTAACATTGATGTTTCTCCCCCTCTCTTTGTGCCTCCCTACTCCTCTCTCTAGAAATCAATAAGAGAAAAAAAATTATGTATTCTGGCACCTGGCCAAATGTGAGTAAGAGTAACCTTAGATTTCAAAGAGAGTAATTATTGAATGATCTTAAAATCAATTAACCAATTAACCTTGAGTTAGTGAATTAATGATTACACAGTAAAATGCTTTCTTTAGTCTCAAAAAAAACGGTAAGGGCTCTTCCCTTAATGTACCACAGAACCCCATGCTACAGAAACAAAAATGTGTAGCTAATCCAGCTGTGCTAACATCTGTTTGTCAATTCTTGTGGAAGGATAAATGTTGAAAAAAATAGTAATCAATACACAAAAATTGTACAAAAAATAAATAGCAGCACCAGGAGAAATCCTCCTTTTCTGAGTATTGTAATAGTTTTACTGATTGTTCTCATTTATTGATATAAACTATTGTCCACTTTTAAAAATATAAATGTATCATATTTTCTTCCTGATTATATAACACATATCAGTTTGTAAAATTTTTGCTTTATTCAAACTCTAATTTAGTGACAAACTATATAGCTTTGGTAACATTTGTAAAAGAAATAGGAATATTAAGCACAAGGAAGAATTATATGTTCTGAATAGTATAATTATTATTCATAAATAAGGAAACATATTTAGTGGCAAAAATAACATATCAAGAATTATATGTGTTTCAATGCTAATAGTTTCAAATAAAAAAAGTAAATTGATTTTTTTCAATACATACAGTCATGTGTAAATAATAGACATGATTATATAAAAGGAAGAGGAAATGAGAAAAATGTTTTGCTTGCATAGACTAATGATCATGGATTTTATTCTTTGTTTTTAATTTAAATTTTTTTCAGTTGCAGTTTACATTCAATATTATTTTCTAATAGTTTTAGATGTACATAGATTGGTTAAAAAATCATATGCCTTACAAAGTTTTTTTCCATAATATTTCCAGTACACACTGGCACCATACACTATTGCAATATTATTGAATATACAGGGTCTGGCAGAAGTAAAGCCTGCTTCAATGTGGTTGATAGGGTAATAATATGGGTGTAATAATTTATAGTTTTAATTTGAACATTTCACCTAAAATGTCATATGGTGTGCTTGAATGTGATATTGTTATATTACTGAATTATATGCTTGTGATTTTGTCATAAAAGATTTTGTAATAAAAAAGCACATTATACGTTCTAGACCCTGTATTTTCTATGTTGTACTCTACATCCCAATAACTGTTTTGTAACTACCAAACTGTACTTCTCAGTCCCTTTCCTTTATCACCTAGTGCCCCAACTCTCTATCTTCTGGTAACAATCAGTCTGGCTCTCTGTTATCTATGAGTCTGTTTCTGTTTTTTTTTGTTCATTTTTATTGTTCTTTAAATTCTACATATAAGTTAAATCATGCAGCATTTGCTTTCTTTTACTGATTTATTTCACTTAGCATAGTGCCCTTTAGGTCCATGCTGTTCCAAATGGAAAGATTTCTTTCTTTTCTTTTCTTTTTTTTTTTAGAATTTTATTTATTTATTTTTTTAATTAATTTATTTACTTTTTAAATACATTTGTCTCTGCCTTCCCCCCACCTCTTTCCCTTGCCTCCTCCCACCTTCCCTCCCTCAGCTCTTCCCCTTTGGTTTTGTCCATGAGTCCTTGCTATATGTTCCTTGACTTTCCCCTTCCCTTCCCTTTCCCTGCCCCCCCCCTTCCCTCTTGTCTCTGTTGATTTCTTTTCCTTTCAGTGTTGCTGGTCATATTTTCCTTGCTTCTTTGCATTGTTGGTTAGGTTCCGCTTATAGGTGAGATCATATGGTATTTGTCTTTCGCCCCATGGCTTATTTCGCTTAGCATGATGCTCTCCAGTTCCATCCATGCTGTCGCAAAGTTTAGTACTTCTTTTTTTCTTTCTGCTGCGTAGTATTCCATTGTGTATATGTACCATAATTTTTTGATCCAGTCATCTACTGATGGGCATTTAGGTTGCTTCCAACTCTTGGCTATTGTAAATTGTGCTGCTATGAACATTGGGGTGCATAGGTTCTTTTGTATTGGCGTTTTGGTGTTCTCAGGGTATAGTCCCAGCAGGGGAATCGCTGGATCAAAAGGCAGTTCCATTTTCAGCTTTCTGAGGAAATTCCACACTGCTTTCCATAGTGGCTGCACCAGTCTGCATTCCCACCAACAGTGGACTAGAGTTCCCTTTTCTCCACAGCCTCACCAGCACCTGTTGTTTGTGGATCTCTTTATGATGCCCATTCTGACCGGTGTGAGGTGATACCTCATGGTGGTTTTGATCTGCATTTCTCTGATGGCTAGTGATGCAGAGCATCCTTTCAAATGCCTCTGGGCCCTCTGTATCTCCTCCTTAGAAAAGCATCTGCCCAGGTCCTTTGCCCATTTTTTGATTGGATCGTTTGTCTTCTTGGAGTGGAGTCGAGTGAGTTCTTTGTATATCTTGGAAATCAAACCTCTATCTGATGTATCATTAGCAAATATATTTTCCCAAATGGTTGGCTCCCTTTTCACTTTGCTGATGTTTTCTTTAGCCATGCAGAAGCTTCTTATTTTGATGAGGTCCCACTTGTTTATTCTTTCCTTTATGTCCCTTGCTTTAGGAGACATATCAGTGAAAAAATTGCTGCGTGGGATATCTGAGAGTTTCCTGCCAATGTTCTCCTCTAGCACTTTGATGGTGTTGCGACTTATATTTAAGTCTTTTATCCATCTTGAGTTTATTTTTGTGTATGGTGTCTGCTGATGATCCAATTTCAATTTTTTGCATGTAGCCATCCAGCTCTCCCAACACCATTTGTTGAAGAGGCTGTTATTGCCCCATTTTATGCTTCTGCCCCCTTTGTCAAATATTAGATGTCCATAGAGACCTGGGCTTATTTCTGGGCTTTCTATTCTGTTCCACTGGTCTATGGGTCTGTTCTTGTGCCAGTACCAGATTGTTTTGAGTATAGTGGCTTTGTAGTAGAGTTTGATGTCCGGTATTGTGATCCCTCCTACTTTGTGTTTCTTTCTCAAAATTGCTGTGGCTATTCGAGGTCGTTTATGGTTCCATATAAATTTTTGAAATGTCTGTTCTATTTCTGTGAAATACGTCATTGGTATCTTAATAGGGATTGCGTTGAATCTATAAATTGCTTTTGGTAGTATGGACATTTTAAGGATATTAATTCTTCCAATCCATGTGCACGGTATATGCTTCCATTTATTTGTGTCTTCCTTAATTTCTTTTTTCAATGTTGTATAGTTTTCTGCATACAGGTCTTTTGTGTCTTTGGTTAAATTTATCCCTAGGTACTTTATCTTTTTTCGTGCTATATCGAATGGTATATTTTTCCTGATTTCTTCTTCTTCTATTGCATTGCTGGTGTACAAAAACGCCTTTGATTTCTGAATGTTGACTTTGTATCCTGCTGTTTTGCCAAATTCACTTATTAGGTTGAGGAGTTTTTTGGTAGAGTCTACAGGGTTCTCTATGTACACTATCATGTCATCTGCAAACAATGATAGTTTTACTTCCTCCTTTCCTATTTGGATGCCTTTTATCTCTTTCTCTTGTCTGACCGCTGTGGCTAGGACTTCCAATACGATGTTGAAAAGAAGCGGTGAGCGGACATCCTTGTCGTGTTCCTGATCTTAGTGGGAAAGCTTTCAGTTTTTGCCCGTTGAGTATGATATTGGCTGTAGGTTTTTCATATATGGCCTTTATTACGTTGAGGAATGCCCCATTGATTCCCATTTTGCTGAGTGTTTGGATCATAAATGGGTGCTGTACCTTGTCAAATGCTTTTTCTGCATCTATCGAGATGATCATGTGGTTTTTGTCTTTTCTTTGATTTATGTGGTGTATCACGTTTACTGATTTGCGTATATTGAACCATCCCTGCATCCCTGGGATGAATCCCACTTGATCGTGATGGATAATCTTTTGAATGTATTGCTGGATGCGGTTTGCCAATATTTTGTTGAGGATTTTAGTATCTATGTTCATCAGCGAAATTGGCCTATAGTTTTCTTTCTTTGTAGGGTCTTTATCTGGTTTTGGGATCAGGGTGATGCTGGCCACATAGAAGGAGTCTGGCAGTCTTCCCTCCTCTTGGATTTTTTGGAATAGTCTGAGAAGGACAGGGGTTAGCTCTTCCTTAAATGTTTTGTAAAATTCTCCTGGGAAACCGTCTGACCCTGGGCTTTTGTGTGCTGGGAGTTTCTTGATGACTGCTTCAATTTCCCCAACTGTTATCGGTCTGTTCAAGCTTTCTGTTTCTTCCTCCTTCAGTGTTGGAAGATTATACTTTTCTAAAAATTTGTCCATTTCATCAAGATTTTCAAATTTCTTGGCATATAATTGTTCATAATAGTTTCTGATAATCATTTGTATTTCTGTGGTATCAGTTGTTATTTCTCCTCTTTCATTTCTGATATTATTAATTTGGGTCCTCTCCCTTTTTTTCTTGATGAGTCTGCTTAAAGGTTTGTCCACTTTATGAATCTTTTGAAAGAACCAGCTTCTGGATTGGTTGATCCTCTGAATTGTTCTTTTTGTCTCTGTGTCATTCAGTTCTGCTCTAATCTTGACTATTTCTTTCCTTCTACTTGCTCTGGGATTTATTTGTTGTTGTTTCTCCAGTTCTTCAAGTTGTAGTGTTAGGTCTTTTATTTGAAATGTTTCTATCTTTTTAAGGTAAGCCTGTATTGCTATGAACTTCCCTCTCAGGACCGCCTTTGCTGTGTCCCATAGGTTTTGGACAGTTGTCTGTTCATTTTCATTGGTTTCCAGAAATTTTTTTGATTTCTTCTCTTATCTCATTATTGACCCATTCATTGTTTAATAGTGTACTGTTCAGTCTCCATGAGTTTCCAAGTTTTTGAAGTTTCTCTTTGAGTTTAATTTCGAGTTTCAAGGCCTTGTGGTCTGAGAAAAAGTTTGGTATTATTTCAATTTTCTTGAATTTACTGAGGCTTGCTTTGTGTTCTATCATGTGGTCTATCTTTGAAAAACTGCCATGAGCATTTGAAAAGAATGTGTATTTTTCTTCTTTGGGATGTAAGATTCTATATACGTCAGTTAAGTCTCTTTGATTCAGTGTTTCATTCAGCGCCACGATATGTTTATTAATGTTTGGTTTGGAAGATCTGTCCATTTTTGACAGTGGGGTGTTGAAATCCCCTACTATCAGTGTGTTGCTATCTATATCTTTTTGGAAGTCATCCAACAATTTCCTTATAAACTTGGGGGCTCCTATATTGGGAGCATATAAGTTTACAATGTTGATGTCTTCTTGATAGATTCTTCCTTTAAGTATGATAAAGTGCCCCTCTGGGTCTCTCTTTATGGCCTTTGCTTTGAAATCTACTTTGTCTGATACAAGTATGGCAACGCCAGCCTTTTTCTCATGTCCATTTGCTTGGAATATTGTTTTCCATCCCTTTACTTTGAATCTGTGTAGGTCTTTTGCTCTGAGGTGGGTCTCTTGTAGGCAGCATATGTGTGGGTCATGTTTTCTTATCCATTCAGCTACCCTGTGTCTTTTGATTGGGGCATTTAGTCCATTCACATTGAGAGATATTACTGATAGAAACTTACTCATCTTTTCTCTTTGTACTTGCGTTCCTCTCTGTCTCATTCTTTTCCTTCATCTGCTTAAACCAGTCCCCTTAGCATATCTTGGAGTGCTGGTTTGGTAGAGATGTATTCTTTTAGCTTTCTTTTGTCTGGGAAACTCCGTATTTCTCCTTCTATTTTAATGGAGGTGTTTTGGGGGTGTCTATGTTTGCTTTTCGGCTTTTGGCTCTTTGGGGGTGTGGCCTCTTCCTGCGCAATGGAGACTTCGGCAAGGAGAAGGAGTCAGGACTCCCCGGTTCCTCCTCCCGTTCTTTCCCCAGTGCCTCCGTTTCTAGTCTCCCCTTAGGGGCCTCTGGGCAGTTCTGTGACCCCTTCAGTGGAGGAATCAACCCCTGTGCGGACTGCGTTTCAATCGCAGGCAGTCTGGTTCATGCGCGCCCCGCTTCTGCCTCTTTGGGGTCGCGCCTTTCCAGCGCACAATGGAGACTACCGAACGGGGAGGGAGTCGGGACTCCCCGGTTCCTCCTCCCGTTCTTTCCCCAATGCCTCCGTCTCCAGTCTCTCCTCAAGGCTCTCCCAGCCAGTCTGCACTCAGCCCCGCAGGTCACACGCGCACAAGCTGTGTGCGGAGCGCAGAAAAGGCAGGTTAATTGATTCCCTTATGCCTGAGCGAGATGGTAGCTGGAGAGTGGGAAGTGCGTTATCACCCGGGCTCCACCGGCCGCCGTGTCAGTTCTCTTCACAAAGTTTTCCTCACCAGTCTTTTCCCAGGCACCAGCCCACCCTGCTGCCGCCTGTACCCAGCGATCAAGGAGGATGGCTGCCGCTGCAACTTTTGCGTTTGCCCTTTAAATGTCTTTTTGCATCCCCAGCCACCTGTCTCTGGCAGAGAGCGCCCCTAAGCTTTTTGGGGTTGCATTTTGTCTGTATTTTCTTGGCTTTAGCTGCTGTAGTTTAGGGGTTCCTGTTTATGATTCAGACCCCGTTCTTCTCGGGGGGAGGCTAACTGGCCGTTTCAATGTCCCTCTGGTGCCAGTGCCCGTGCGCACCCAGCCCACCCTCTGGAGCCTCCACCGCAATTCTCACCCGTTGGGATGTGTGAGAGTCGAATCCACTGTCTGCGGCACCAAGGCTCCTCTCCCACTATCGCTCCACTGCTTTCCAGGTGATTACTCCATTATTTAGTTGCAATTCCAGTTTGGTTTTGGGAGGAGGTCAGCGTGACTCCCTTTCACTCCTCCTCCATCTTTTTCCTTCTCAGATTTCTTTCTTTTCTACAGCCATTTATTATTCATATATTTGATCTTTTATTTATTTTCTTCTTGGACATCTTATAATACCAGTTTAGTGGTGATAAACTTCTTTAGCTTTTTCTTGTCTGGGAAGCTCTTTATCTGTCCTTAGATTCTAAATGACAGCATTGCTGGTTAGAGTAACCTTGGTTGTAGGTCCTTGTTTTTTATCGCTTTGACTATTTTGTAACAATTTCTTCTGGCCTGCAAAATCATTGGTGAGAAATCAGCTGATATCCTTACAGGAGCTCCCTTGTAGGTAACTAACTGTTTTTCTCTTGCTGCTTTTAAGATTTTCTCTTTGTCATTAAACTTTGGCATTTTTATTAGGATGTGTCTTGGTGTGGGCCTCTTTCAGTTTTCTTGTTTGGGACTCTGTTTCCTGGTTTTGTATGTTAACTTCCTTCACCAGATTAGGGATGTTTTCCATTATTTTTTTTCAAATATGTCTTCAATTTTTTTCCTCTCTGTTCTCCTTCCAGCACCCCAACAAATATGAATATTGGTACACTTGAAGTTGTCCCAGAGACTCCTTACACTATCACTTTTGGACTCTTTTTTTTTTCTTTTTCTATCCCGAGTGTTTCTACTTCTTTATTGGCTCCACTGTTGATTCTTTGTAATTTATTCCTCATTTTATTTAGTGTACCTCTCATTTCTGACTTTTTAAAGGGTTTTTACATCCGTTTAACATTTATTTTATTTCATTATTTAAACTTTTATTCTACTACAGCTTTTCCCATCTTTTCTCCCTTTTCCCTCTCTCTTTCCTCCTCAATCCTCATATTGTTGTCTGTTTCTATAAGCTGTGCATAAATATTTTTTGATTAAAATCTTCACCATCTTTTCATCTCAAACTCATCCCCTTTAGCAGCTGTCAATCTGTTCCATTTATCTATTCTCTACTGCTATTTTGTTTGTTAGTTTATTGTGTTCATTAGATTCCGCATAAAAGCGAGATCATGTGGTATTTGTGTTTCACTGACTGACTTAATTTACTTAGCATGACATTCTTCATGTCCATTGATGCTGTCACAAAATATAAGAGTTTCTTCTTTTTTAGTGTTCCATTGTGTAAATGTACCACAGCTCTTTTATCCATTCATCTACTGATGGGCACTTAAGATGTTTGCCTATTGTACATAGAGCTTCTATGAATATAGGGGTACTACTATGAATATATTTTTTGTCTCAGTGTTTCAGGATCCTTAGGACTTATTCCCATAAGTGGAATTGCTGGGTTAAAAGAGAGTTCCATTTTTAATTTTTTGAGGTTACTCCATATTGTTTTCCACAGTGGCAATACCAGCCTGCATTCTTTCCAACAGTGTATGACAGTTGTCTTTTTCTCAGATCCTTGCCAACACATGTTGTTATTGATATATTAATGGTAGATATTCTGACAGGTGTAAGTTGGTTTTAGTTTGCATTTATCTGATGATTAGTGATGTTGAGCACTTTTTTCATATGTCTATGAGCCATCAGTATGTCCTTTCCGGAGAAGTGTCCATTCAGTTGTTTGTGTTTTGTTTTTTTGCCATTTCTTAATTGGGTTGTTTGTCTTTTTGGTGTTGAGTTGTATTAGCTCTTTTTATATTAATATTTTGGATATTAAAATCTTGTCAGATGTACCACTGGTGAAAATGTTCTCCCATACACTGGGTTCCTTGTTCATCTTGCCGATGGTTTCTTTAGCTGTGCAGAAGCTTTTTAACTTGTTGTAGTCTCATTCGTTTATTTTCTCCTTTGTTTTCAATACCCTAGGAGATATATTGGCAACAATATCGCTGCATGAAATATCAGATTTTACTGCCTATGCTCTCTTCCAGGATTTTTATGGTTTTACCACTTATATTAAAACATTATATCCATTTTGAGTTTATTTTTGTGTATGGTATAAATTGGTGGTCTAGCTTCATTTTTTTTCCACATGTCAGCCCCGTTTTCCAAATACCATTTATTGAAGGGAATGTCTTTGCTCTATTGTATGCTTTTGTCAACTTTGCCAAATATCAATTGATCATAAAGGTGTGGGCTTATTCCTGGGTTCTCTGTTCTACTGATCTATATATCTGTTCTTATGCCAGTACCAAGGCATAGAGTATAGTTTGATAACAGGAGTAGTGATAACCCCAGCTTTGTTCTTCTTTTGCAAGATTGCTGAGGATATTTGGGGTCACTTTTGGTTCTGTATACATTTTTGAAATACTTGTTTTAGTTCTGTGAAATGTCATTGGTATTTTAATAGAAATTGTGTTTGATATATAGATTGCTTTAGTTAGAATGGACATTTTAATAATGTTAATTCTTCCAACCCATGAATATGGTATATGCTTCCATTTATTTGTATCCTCATCAATTTCTTTCTTTAACAGCCTATAATTTTCTGAGTATAGGTCTTTTATGTCCCTCTTTTAGTTTATTCCTAAGGAATAAAACATAGCAAAATCTCAAACATTGTTCATAACAATTTTCTATTAGATATGTCTCCCCAGGTGAGGGAAACAAAAGAAAAAAAATAAACAAATGAAACTACATCAAACTAAAAACCTTTTACAAAGCAAAAGAAATCATCAACAAAATAAAAAAAACCCCACAGAATGAGAGAATATATGCACTGATACATTTGATAAGGGGTTAATATTCAAAATTTATAAAAAAACTTACAAAATTCAACACCAAAAAACAAATTACCTGAATAGACGCTTCCCCAAAGAGTATGTACAGATGGCCAATAGACATATAAAAAGATGTCCATGTCACTAATCATCAGAGAAGTGCACATTAAAACCACAATGAGATACCATCTCATACCTGTCAGAATTGCTATCATTAATAAATCAACAAATAACAGGTGCTGGCAAGGATGTGGAGAGAAGAGAACACTTTTGCACTATTGGTGGGAATGTAGATTGGTGCAGCCATTGTGGAAAGCAGTATGGAGGAAGATACCTCAAAAGATTAAAAATAGATCTGCCTTTTGACCCAGTGATTCCACTCCTGGAAATATATCCAAAGGAACCCAAAACAACAATTCAAAACATATGCTTCCCTATGTTCATTTCAGCATTATTTATTATCACTGAGGTATGGAAGCAGCCCAAGTGTCCATCAATAGATGTGTGTATAAAACAAGTATGGGATATTTAACAATGGAATACTACTTGGCTGTAAAAAATAAGAAAATTTTACACTTTGCAACAGTATGGATGGACCTGGAGAACATTATGTTAAGTGAAATAAGCCAGCCAGAGGAAGACAAATACCATGATTTCATTCATATGTAGAATTTAATGAACAAACTGAACTAACAAGGAAAATGAAAACAGAGTCACAGTTGGAGAGCAGATGACAGTGATGGGGGGAGGTTAGAAGATGGAGATACTGAGCAAAAAAGAAAAAGGACTATGGGTATGGACAACACTGTGGTGATTGCTGGGTGGAGGGGTATATAAAAGGACAAAATAAGGAAATAATACAATACAGATTAAATTAAAAAATAAACAAATACATTTATTCCTAAGTATCTTATTTTTGTTGTTGCAATAGTCAATAAAAGTATTATCTTGGTTTCTCTTTATGATAGCTCCTTATTTGTGTATAAAAATGCCATCAATTTTGGGGTATTGATTTTATATCCTTCTTACTTTGCCAAATTCATTTATTAGGTGTAGTAGTTGTGTGTGTGTGTGTGCGCGTGTGTGTGTGTGTGTAGTGTGTATGGTTTTCTATGGACAAATCATGTATGCAAATAGAGTTTTACTTTCACCTTTCAATTTGTATGTTTTTAATTTATTTTTCTTTTCTGATTGCTGTGGCTAGGACCTCTAAAATTATGTTGAATAAATGTGGAGAACATGAGCATCTCTGTCTTCTTTATGATCTTTAGGGGGAACATCTTTAGCTTTTGTCCATTGATCATGATGTCAGCTATCGATTTTTCACATATGGCTTTATTATGTTGAGGTATGATTACTCTATTCCCACTTTGCTGAAAGTTTTTATGACAAATAGGTGCTGGATTTTATCAAATTCTTTTCCTGTATCTACTGATATGATCATGAGACTTTTGTCTTTTATTTTGTCTATGTTATGAATAACATTTTTGATTTGCAAATATTGTTCCAACTTTTGCATCCCCAGGATAAATCTTACATGATCATGATGTATGACCTTTCTGATGTATTGCTGGATCCAGTTTGCTAATATATTCTTGAGGATTTTAGCATCTATGTTCATCAGGGATATGGGCTTATAATTTTCATTCTTTTTTGTGTCTTTAACTTGTTTTGGAATTAGGATAATATTGGCCTTGTTAAAAGAGCTTGAAAGTCTTCCCTCCTCTTGAGTTTTTTTTAATAGTTTTAAAAGGATTTGTCTTAGTTCTTCTTTGAATGTCTCTTAAAATTCTCCTGTGAAGCCATCTGGTTTAGGACATTAGTGTGCTGGGGTTTTTTTGATTACTGCTTCAGTTTCATTCATTGTTTTCAGTTTATTCAGGTTTTCTGGTTCTTTCTGATTCAGTTTTAAAATATTGTATGTTTCTAGAAATTTATCAATTTTTCCCAGATTGACCAATTTCTTGGCATATAACTGTACATAGTAATTTCATCTCTATTGATGTAAGTTGGGGATCCCTCATGGAAATGAGACACCTGGCTCCAAGGGCGAGGGAACTCTGAAACTGTGACTTCTGTTTGTTCTCTCAGTTGCTGCAGTAGCCTCACATGGAGTCTTTCCCCTTCTATTCTTAAGCCCTTCTTACTAGTCTCTACAAAGTATCTTCAGTACTTGTTGGCTTTAAACCTTAGTTTCAGTTGATTATTCAGGATTATTGTTGGAAGTTTCAGCTAAGTTTCAGTTGATTATTCAGGTTTATTGTTGGAAGATCAGCTGCAAATCTAGATTGGAGGCAGGAGCAAGTGGACACAGCTTCCTCCTACTCTGCTGCCATCTCCCAATCTCCTCATGTCTTTTTTATGTTTAAGTATTATAAATTCCTTGAGCATCCTTATAACTGTTGTTTTGAACTCTGTATCTGGTGGTTCATTTACTTTCATTTCATTTAGTTCTTTTTCTGGAGCTTTCTTCTATTGTTTACTTCGAGACCTATTTCTTTGTTTCCTTATTTTGGCTGATCCCCTGTATTTGTTTCTATGTATTATGTAGAGCTGCATGTCTTCTGGAAGTGGCAGAGTGGCCTATATAGTAGGTGTCCTGCAGGGCCCAGTGGCACAGTATCCCCAGTCACCCAAACTGGGTGCTCTGAGCGTGCCTCCTCTGATCTGTGTGCACTGTTATGTTGTAGGTGAGCCTTGATTGCTATTGGCACATCACTGGGCAAGATTGACCCTTAGGCCAATCAGGTGTGAGGGACCGGCTGTGAGTATAGTGGAGAAGCTACTGTGTAAGGCTGACCCTCCAGAGAAGGACTTGCTTCACTGGGGTTTCGGTACCCACTGAGTCTGTCCCTTGTGGAAATGTTAGGGTTGTAATCCAGCATGTTCTAAAGCTGTCCTCTGGGTGGACTGTCTTTTGGGCCTCCCTGGAGGTGCAAGTTCAGCCCCAACTCTGCCCTGCCTGGGTCCAGCAAGCACCAGCTAAAGAGCCATCTGAAGATGGCTGTTACATGTGCTAAGCTCAGGGGTGCCCTGGAAAGGCCAAACGGTGAACCCAGGTCAGCTGCCTCTAGTGTTAGGCCTGGGGCCATTTAACAAAATGTTTGAAGTACTCAGAACCCAGATGCTGCTTGTTTGGGAGATTTTAGGAAAATCTGAATCATGAGCCAAGAGAGCCTCTTCGTGTGGAAAAGCCACTGGAAATGGCTTGGGTGGGCCAGAAAGTTGGGTGGGGTAGGTTGTCAGGGAATCACCAGAACAGGATGAACTATGTTAGCAAGGTTAATGAAGACTCAGATATGGTGCCCACCTGTTGGCTCTGTATGGAAGAGCTAAGCAAAAGAACAATGACCTCTGTTAACACTGCTGTCTGGGAGAAAGCTGCTCTTCCATTCTTTGCCCTGAAGCCAGACACTTTTTCTCCCTATATGTCCAAAGGACCTTTTGAGCTGCTGTCCCAGTGCTTGAGCTCAGAGGGAGTGAGTCAGAGGAAGTCTGTGTGCTTGGGCCCTTTAAGAGAAACACACAGGATTCTGAAAGCCCTCAATTCTACTCAGCCACAATCCCCACTAGTTTTTACAGCCAGAAGTTATGTGGACTTCTCTTCCTGGCACTGAAACACTGAGTTGGGGGTGTTTTGGTATGGAGTTGATAGCCCTCAATCTTTAAGGGGTACCTCCACAGTCTTCCAATTTTTAAAAGCCACATGTGGGTATGAGGCCAACTTGTTCTGTATCTTGCCTCTTCTACCAGTCTCAGTGTGACTGTCTATATTCTTAGCTGTAGGACTTCTGCTCATGTAAATTTCAGGCAGTTTTGAATATTGGTTGTTCAGAAGTTTAGTTGTAATTTTGGTGTGTTTGTGGGACGTTCTGAGTACTACATTTACCGACACCACCACTTCACTGGAACTCATCATGGATTTTATTCTTGATTTTACTATTAAGCCACAAAAAATGTTTATCTTTTTATACCTGAAAATGTTGATAATCTTATATTGCTGGTCTTTAAAGTCAGCTATTATGAATTGGTCTTTTAAATATATACTGAAATTGAATGTAATGTATAATATGTACTCACCAAGATATAGACTTAATAAAAAACTTGTTTACCATTAAATCAATTGTTACACTTCATAATCAACTTAAAACTTGTAAAGGACTTATGTAGTGTGCTAGCTTAAATCTTTAAAATCACCCTGCAATTTGAAAAGCGGGAAAGATAAGAACAACTCTTATCAGTTTTAAATGTATCATTACAACAATGTGTCCAACTTGGCCCATCTATATTTTTCAATATTTAAGAAAATGCACTATCTGTGGATGTCCTATAAAGCCAATGAAAGGGCCTGAATGCACCCTATTGGTTGAAAATCACTACACCTCTAGTTTATCACTTTTCAGTAATAAGGATAAAACTGATATAAAGCAAGCTCTGCAAACTTTTATTTTTCTATGACTTCCTTGACCATTTCGTGATCTATGTATAGATTGAATAATAAGCTAAGTCTCTCTGATCAATGACAAAGATCTCAGCATATTATGTAATAAAGAACAATTCATAGCTTTCATATAGCATATCCATTTTAAATTAAGATTCATTTGCTTCTGAATTCTTGACACCTAAAAAAAGTGAGCACAAAAGTCAGTTGCAAATAAATGCCATTCCTTCTTTATTAGCATACTCACATTTATTAATGCAAAAAAAAAAAGAAAAATGTATTAGGTTTTAATCATTCTCAGTGGGATATTATGGAGATAAACAGTATGGATTTTATCATGAGAAATAAGTTACATATTTGTGCAAATTAGGTATAGCTTCTAACCATAAATAGACAATAAATATCCCTGAGAAAATGTAAATGCATAATTATTCTTGTTTAGCAAAATCTCACCAATTCATGCTTCCTGAAGGAACTTCTAGTCAATAATGAAGACAAAAATTATAATATAAATTTTAAGTTCACTAATGTTGACTGTCTTCTGACATTCATTTTTTTATTTAGGATATCTGAATAAATAAAATAAATTTTAATTAGCATTAAATATTCTGTAGGCATTCATGCTTAATGTGGTTTATTTTGTGTGTGTATGTATATATGTAAATATAGAAATATAATACATATATACTTTTCTAGAAAATTGCTCCCACACATGCATTAAAAACTCCTACACAAGCACAGTTATAAATTATGAGAAATTATCAATGAATAAAGTAAGAATTTATGAGATTTGACTCTTCTATAAAATGTCAAATCAGGAAGATACTGTGATTGAAATATTCTAAAATGTATGTCTCTTGGCTGAGAAAGGGAGATTTTACATGCTAAAATATACAATTATCAGTAATTGTTGAGCTGTAAGGCTCTTGAGTAAAATTTTTGGTCTTTAAATAATTTTTTGATCCTTATTTTCATCAAATATAGAAAGAATGTTATTAGTTTTTTTGCTAAATGTGACAATTAAAGAATAATATGTATTTAAGTGTTTAGCATATTACCTGGCATATAGAAGGCATGAAAGAAGAGGCTTTAAGCTGAGGTCACCAATCTTTGAGACTTTTCTTCCTTGGCTACTAGCTTACTCTGTACATAGTATGCAGAAATGTTCAGCTGCTCGCTGACAAGTTTGCATTTTGAATTGTGCTGTGCTGTACAGCATTTGTGGAGTCCTACTGAGCCTCTTCAAAAATTTTGCTGACTTAAACCAGAAAGTATAATTTTTGGCATTTAAAGACATGAGCACACTATTGGGAGTCTCCTTAAAATATTCCTGGGTCAGATATCTCAACTCAGACCTATCAGTATTACATCAAATGAATCATGTGTCTATGACCAATGCTAAGTTTAGGGAAAGGATTATTTATTCCATATTTGATTGGCTGTGTGCCTTGACCAGCCAGGCACTGGCCTCCATTATATTGTGTTCAGGGATTAAGAGAGAGAAAGATCCAGTGCTTTCCAGATACCTAAGTATGGCACTACATTGATGACATGCTCCTGCAAAGAATTCACTAAACGTTCTCACAAGGAACATACACTGATCATTGAAATTACAGAGTGAACATGGGTTATTACCTTACTTAAATTTCAGGTAATTCCATCTCAACAGATTTCTAGGTTCCCTATGGTCCACTGAGGGCTACTCCATTTCTGATGTGGTTAAAAGGTAATTCCTAAATTGTCAGCACCAACCGCTATCGATGAGGCATAACACCTATTAGGTCTTTTTGGTGTCTGGAAACCATATATACACCTTTTACATATATGACTTCTGTCTGGAAAAAACCCAACCATTGTTAATATGAGGTCTGTCCAGCCATGTAGTATGAAAACTAGAGACATTTAGTGAAGAAGATGCAAGATACAAGGAACATTGTATATAGGAAAATGACCCCAGTCCCCTTCAAAGTAGGAACCCTGGGCCTCATACAGTTCTCCCTGCTAGTTTTCTCCCAGTATCTCTTCCACTGTTCAGAACACTGCAAAATCCTTTGTTGGTATCACCATCAGCTGCCCCATTGTATTCTCTTGAGTCTCATTGACAGTCTGAAATTTCTTCCCTTTCAAATGTGATTTTAGTTTTGGGAAAAACCAGAAATTTCAGGGTACAAATCTGGGCTGGAATGGGGCTGAATCACTTGGGTGATTTGATGTTTCACCAAAAAACTCTGCATGAGATGTGATACATGAGTGGGTGTCCTGTTGTGATGAAGCTTCCAATCGCCAGCTGCCTATAGCTGTGGCCGTTTTGAGTCTATTGCATCTTTCATCCAATGAAGAACATTGAGGTAGTACTACTTATTAATTGCTTGGTCCGGAGGGGTGTACTTGTGATGGACAATGCCCTCCCAATCATAAAACACAGTTAACATGGTTTTGATCTTGCCATGACTTTGCCACAACTCCTTTGGGTGTGGAGAACCAGGTAACTTCCACTGGGACAACTGGGCCTTCTTTTCCAGATCATTGCCATAGACCCACAATTAATCTTGGGTTATAACTTTCTTGAGGAAATTTGGTTCATTGGTAGCAGTCTGAATCAAGTCATTATTAGCAAGTGCAGCACGATATTACTTCTGCCCTGGTAGCAGGAACAGCAGAACAAATTTGCCACGACACATTTCATGCCAATATCCTGTGTCAAAACTACATAGTAGTTTTTGGAATCCCCGGATCAGCTTCTAGTTCTTGCACTGTCAGTAGCTGTTTTTTGATTGCAGCCTGTACACATTCCACAGTCTCAGGTGTTCTGTTTGTTGTAGACCTTCCAGAATGTGGATCACTTTCAACAGATTCTCGACCATCTTTGAAACATTGTGCCACACTTTTATATGTGTTGCGCTCATTGCATCATCCCCAAAAACTTTCTGAATCACCCGAATAGTTTCCATGAAGGAATATTCAAGCTTAACAGAAAATTTGATGCATATTCATTGCTCTACTCGCTCAGTCATTTTGAATGTGACAGCCACACAGTACATGCTCATTCAATGTCACACAAACTCTTCTCATTATATTAACAGTGGCTGGACTTTTCCCAGAAATACCTTTGTATAATGAGAACAGCTTATATGACAAAGATGTAACCTGGCAGCCAAGGAGAATGGACTGGAATGCATATGTGTGATGTATGATGACTTCACTGTACTAGATGCTGTTGAGTGAGCATGTGTACTGTGTGGCTATCACATTCAAAGTGACTGAGTAGGTAGAGCAACAAATCTGCATCAGATTTTGTATTGAGTTTGAACATTCCTTCACAGAAACTATTTGGATGATCAGATGGCTGCAGCTATGGGTAACTGGTGATTGGCAGCTTCATCACAACAATGCATCCACTTACACATCACATCTCAGACAGAGTTTTTTGGTAAAAGATCAAATCACCCAGGTGACTCAGCCCCCCTACAGACCAGATTTGGTACCCTGTGACTTCTGGCTTTTCCCAAAACTAAAATCATCTTGGAAAGGGAAGAGAGTTCAGATTGTTAATAAGATTCAGGAAAATATGACAGAGTAGCTGGTGGCAATTGGGAGGACTGTGTAAAGTCCCAAAGTGCCTATTTTGAAGGGGACTGAGGCATCCTTATCCTATGTACAACGTTTCTTGTATCTTTTATCTTCTTCAATAAATGTCTCTAGTTTTCCTATTATATGGTTGAATACCTTCTGGGAAGATCTCTTATTATCAAAACCTATTCATGTAATCACCCACAAATCATCTCTCTTTGAAAAAAGGCCCTTTATAACAGAAGGCCCAAGGCTAGTACACATGGACATACTACAGGCATACACTTTAGTATCTCCTGGAGTCTCCTCTATAGAGAATGGTGTTGTGACTGACTACCTCCTGTGTTTCTTGGAGTCTCTGGACAGCTCTTGACGGCTGCAAGTTGTGTGTTTTGCAAAAGGCTGCTTGTTTCGGTTTTGCATTACACAATATTGGAGCAACAGCTGCTAACTGCATTCCAGATCCTCTTAGAAACTGCAGATCTCATAGGACTTAAACCTGTGACATTCTTCAGCCAGCTGTTTCCTACAATGTGGGTGTGGTAACAATATCCAACAAGCTCAGCACAGCCACTGAGTCTTCCTTGGGGAAATGGATGTTGCACCTACAGGATAAAGCCACATCTGGACTCTCCTGAGGGAAATTGTCTCTCCTGCCCTCAGTCCCTTGCCAGGTACCACAGTGCTAGAGGAGGTCACCGCCTAGACTCCTTGGCTACCTGGGGAGCCCCTAGAGATCAAATGAATGAACAGTATATAGGTTTATATGCTTTAAGGCAGAAGTTCCAGGACCACACATGACAGAGCTCCCTAGAGAACAGCTACTGTTCACCCAGATGGTTGCACAGGCATATGATTCTCAAATATATACTTAAGTTTAACTTCAATTAAATAAGACATGCCATATATCAGTCATCCGTCAAACATATAATAAATAGTTAACTCTATTATGAATTAGTTAACTCTATTATGAATGAGCTAGAACATTCTCGATGAAGAATGCCACCCAAGATTCAGCACCACAGGCCAAACTTCAAGTACTCATATTGGCATCATAGGATGCCTTGGCCAACAGATGATCCAGTTACATATCTTCAGAGAGACATGGGCCATTGTCACTGGCTAACAACTTAAAAAATTATGCCTCTTCACAGAATCCTGGGCCAATGTCTGCCCAATGGAAACAAAACAATTCTATTCAAAGCCACCCGTTTTGGGGTAAAGATCTTTGAAAATTCTGTGATTCTCAGATGGTGGAAATTCAAATTTAGATCACATCTATCTCTACTCACATCAAGGCTCAATTTATTGCTAAAATTTATATGGCAACATATAAATTCTTGATTTTATCTCCCAAAGGTTATTGGTTTTATTACCCTTCTGAACTCATTTATTACTTTGCCTCAGGTTTCTCCCCTTACTCAGACTCCTCTCCTTATTTTGAGTTGTATTATCTGCATTTGGGCTAAATATATTCTCTTGAGCTCATGCCCCTGAGCAAGCCACATCAATCTTGTTGCCATTGTAGTATATTCGTCCCTTGCCCTATAATGCTAACCAAATTATGGTGCATTGGTGCTGTCTTCAGAATCAAAAATTTTATACAGCAAAATAAAATACATTTTATACATGTCAAGAACTATTCTAAAATAATATCCAAACATAGGATTCAAACCACTACTACTCTCCAAGCTCTAAATGAGAGCCAATGCTCTCTTACAGGTATGGTTACTGATAATGACCTAATACTAGACTAGCTACTGGCCAAATAAACCTCGGAAATAAAAATACTAACAATTATTTTATCAATTGGAAACATGGAATTTTGGTGCACTAAACTTCCTGTTGCATGTGGACATACAACACAGGCAAATTTACTCAGGTTGCCTAACAAATGAGACAACAGGATGAAATCAATAATAAAAGCATTTGGATATTTGACTAAATGCTTAGCACATTCACAGACATCTTCTTGCTATCTAGGGAGATTGAATGCATATGTTCTTCCAGAGCTTTATCATTTTCATTAGAGATGGTTGCACAGACATATGATTCTCAAATATATACTTGTTTAACTTCAATTAAATAAGACATGCCACATATCAGTCATCAGTCAAACATATAATAAATAGTTAACTCTATTATTGATATTTGACCACTGACTTCTTTTTATACCTCACTCTCCTTTTTTCCTTTAGCTTTCTACCTGGACAGGTTGATAATAATAAAGCACAAACACAAGAATCTCTCTCTTTTTTTTTTATAAAAACAGGGAATTCAAACCTTCTATACTTGGGAACTTTTCCCCAGTCACAGCCTCTCACCACTATAAAAGCTCCACCTACAATCTCTGCTTTGTTTAAGACAGTCCAGATCTGCTAGCTCTTGACTACTCCTATCCACAGGTCCCTTATGTAAGTAATGCACTCTTTCTCAAATTATCTTAGTATGTGCAGTGTCAGTAACCTGTGCATCTGAACCATCTTTCAGGTGATGTCTATCTGAATTCTGCTAATTAACAAACATAGGTTCATTAAAGTGGGGGTAAAGCATTACAAATATCCAATACAATCACCACTCTAAATTAATAATTCTCAAAGAGCATTACATACAACACAGATTTTTAGAAATTTTTTCAAGTTAAATAAGTCAAACACCTTTATTAAACACAGAGGCAAACATAATTAAATATGTTTTATAAATTAATGTTTTCTCAGAGCCTTTAATAATCTAATGTAATTTATATATTGCTAAGATAGCTATATATATAGTGCAGGATTTGGAAAATGCATTATTTCATAAAATTGGGACTGATATTCATTTAATACCTTCTGTCATCACCTTAAGGTGATTGCTATTTTGTTAGTGGTCATGCTATACCAAATGTATGTGTGTATTTATAAATGTATATATGTATATAAATTCACATTATATATAAACTAATCATAAATTTATAATATGCTATACAATAAAACTATACATGTTTATATGTACAACACACATGCAATATTACATATATATGTATGTAACACTTAAATTTAATATATGACCATACACACACACACACACACACACACACACACATATATATATATATATATATATATATATATATATAAAATCCTTTCATGGAACTATAGTCAATGAAGAATGGACTAAATTAGCCCCAGCTGGTCTGGCTTAGTAGATTGAATGCTGGCCTATGAATCAAAGGGTCACTGGTTCTATTCCCAGTCAGGGCACATGCCTGGGTTATAGGCCAGGTCCCCAGTAGGGGGTGCGTGAGAGGCAATCACACATTGATGTTTCTCTCCCTCTCTCTCTCCCTTCCCCTGTCTAAAGAAAAATAAATAAAAATTAAAATAAAATAATGGGCTAAACTAAATCTTTAAACACAGTTTAAAAACACTGTTTGTTGGTGATTAATGATTATCATTTTATGTATTACCATTTTTTTCAAACATAAAAGACTGGTTTTCCTGAGATTACTTTGAACTGAAATTGCCCATTTGGTGTCCCTGACCACATTCACATTTTTTACTGCTGCATAATACATTTTTATAAGATATTTTTATAACAGTTTACTTATGAGTCTGTTGCTGGGACTTTACACCAGCATAAAAGACACATAATCCTAGATAAACATTTGTTATGTTTGTTATTGTTCAAGATGCTAATGAACAGTCTCTGGTGGATTTGGACACTTCACCAAAGTCTCTTGGTGAGTCAAGGTCTCTTATATTAGAGACCTTGAAGGATTTCAAAATACACAAATTTTACAGCATGAATATATCCTATAAACTTATCTTTCTTTCTCATAATCCCATAGTGTCTTGTCCAAATATACGTTAAAATTCAGAAACACTTCAGACTGCTAAATAATATTTGCTACACATCCTTTCTATGTCGCAACTTTAGTTTTTTATTTTAACTTTTCTCCTAGTGAGTGCTAGAGTCTCAGCAAAGATAAATGTTTCTTATGCATGTTACTTAGTAACTTGAAAATCTGAAATTTTAGTTAACCAAAATGGCATGTACCCAATCTATATAAAACTACATTTTAGTATTTTTATTTTTATGACAAGATTAAATTTTGTTTACTTTTAAGAAACATTATGTGCATATACAGAATTTACATTGTCTGGAACTTATTAGAAAGTTGTCAAATAGTAACTTTGCTGTTACACTTCATTTTTGTTCTGAGATTTTACAAGTACAAAAGAGTCTGGGAAAAAGTTATGACCCGATGTAAGCATCATTCTAAATTAAAAATCTCAAAAAATTGTCCCAAACAAACTAGTTTCCCTTAATTCTACAGAAAAACATACACGAGTACTTTGCTAGAATTTATCAACTGGAATTTTTATTTCTAATTGTGCTATCCATATATTTCTCATTTACCATTATTTTTTAAAAAAGTAGTCGTTCAATTTCCTCATTATATTTCAGCCTTTTCATTTTTCTTGTCACCAGATCTTAAAATGCTGTTTATGTGTTTCCCATCCTTCGCTCTCCAGTTTACCAGCTTGCCAAACTTCCCTAAAGGTTAATCTTCTAGAGATACATGCACTTTTTTTTCAAATTTGTTTACTTGTTTTCAGTAATCTGGTTTGAAATTTCAATACTTTCTGAGAGTCATTGTATGCCTCTGTCAACTGATTGCTCCCTTTAGCATTTTTTAGGGGGTTCGGGAGAAGCATAAAGTGCCATTTCCCAGAATTTTTTCTCTTAGAGTCAGCCATAGTGATGCATTTCATCAAATACTGGAAAGTGGAGAGAAATAAAAGCCAATATCCTGTGGTGGCAAATTCAAACAGTTTAGAACATTAGTAGCATCTTCGCTTAACTTTGGACTCCTACTGAGAAACACCTGGTGCAGTGAGGCAATTGAAATCACATTCACTGTCAGCAGACAGCTCCAAACACGAAGCAGCAACTTCCCTTGAATTCTGAGTTTTCATGAGGATCATTTACTTTGATGCTATAGATAGCTGGGTTCATTGGCTGCAGAAAGTTGAGATATTCACACTTTAGTATCTCCTGAAAGTATGCTATTTTTCTTTTCTCTTTTAAATCTTCCATAGTTTGTAGAACTCTAAATTTATATATTAAATAATTTTTATGTAAAACGATCAAATTCTTGTAGTCAAATTCTGACAAAATTACCAGTCATCTCCTAATTGTGACATAAAAATGACTTTCCAGGCTGATCATTTTTTTCCCTTGATTTTAATATCATTGACAAGATCATCTTCTTGAAGCTATCTCTGCCCCCTTTTTATCCATGGCTATGTACTCTTTTGATTGTTTACCTCTCCTTTAAGCATTCTTTCTGACACAATGGTTAACTTGTCTAGGGTATGTCCAATGAAATATCTATGCATCCCATATGTGTATGATTCCTTAACACAATACACTGCTTTTAGTTCCTCTACTTTTTCTCTATCACAGAATTGGATTTTACTAGCAATTTATGTTAAACCCTGTTTTTGAATATCTCAATTACATCATCTTATATATGACTTAATTAAAAAAGCCATAGACCTTGGGCAGAAATGAGTATATAGTCTGCCTATATATTTTGTAATTATATGACCTTAAATAAATTGAACCATATTTTCACCAAAAAAAACCCCAGAAAAACAAAACAAGAATAACATTATTCACATCTTAAACTTGCATGATTAAATAAAAAAATATATATTCAATGCAATCCATATTAAAATACCAATGACATATTTCACAGATATAGAAAAAATATATCAACAAATTTTATGGAGCTATAAGTGAACATGAATAGCCACAGTAATCTTGAGAAAGAAGAACAAGTAGGAGAGATCACAATATGTGATATCAAACTATATTACAAGGCCACTAATCAAAACAGACTGGTACTAGCTTAAGAACAGACACAGAGATCAATGGAACAGAATGGAGAGCCCAGAAATAAACCCAAATCTCTATGGTCAATTAATATTTGACAAAGGTGTTGGGAGCATACAATGAGTAAAATTAGCCTCTTCAATAAATGGTGTTTGGAGATCTGGACAGCTACATTCAAAGAAATGAAACTTAACCACCAACTTACACCATACACCAGAATAAAATTAAAATGTATAAGAGACTTAAATAAAAATCATGACATCATAAAAGCCCTAGAGAAGAACATAGGTGGAAAAATTGTAGATATCCCACACAGGAATATTTTCACTGATATGTCCCCTAGCGCAAGAGATATAAAGGAAAAAATAAATAAATGGGACTGTGGAACCTAACCAACAATGCAAAGATGCAAGGAAAATATGACCAGCAACACTGAAAGGAAAAGAAATCAACAGAGACAAGAGGGAAGGGGGGGGGGCAGGGAAAGGGAAGGGAAGGGGAAAGTCAAGGAACATATAGCAAGGACTCATGGACAAAACCAAAGGGGAAGAGCTGAGGGAGGGAAGGAGGGAGGGGGCAAGGGAAAGTGGTGGGGGGGAGGTAGAGACAAATGTATTTAAAAAGTAAATAAATTTAAAAAAAATAAAATAAATGGGACTATATCAAACTAAAAAGCTTCTTCACAGCTAAAGAAAACATCAGAAAAATAAAAAGGGAACGAACCATATGGGAAAACATATTTGCCAGCAATACCTCTAACAAAGGTTTGATATTCAAAATGTATAAAGAACTCATGACTCCACACCAGGAAGACAAACAACCCAATTAAAAAATGGGCAAAGGACCTGAACAGACACTTCTCCAAGGAGGACATACAGAGGGACCATAGACATATGAAAGGATCATATCTTTTCAACATCACTAGACATCAGAGAAGTGCAAATTTAAACCATAATGAGATACCGATTCACAATGGTCAGAACGGTCATCATTAACAACTCAACAAATAAGTACTGGTGAAGTTGTGGAGAAAAGGGAATCCTGGTGCACTGTTGGTGGGAATGCAGACTGGTGCAGCCACTGTGCAAAATTATGGAACTTCCTCAAAAAACTAAAGATGGAGCTAGCTTCTGATCCAGTGATCCACCTGCTAGGATTATACCCTAAGGATCCTGAGACACCAATTGAAAAGAACCTATGTCTATGTCAGTGAAATTTATAATAACCAAGTGCTGAAAACAGCCTAAGCGCCCATCAGTAAATTAGTGGATTGAAAAACTGTGGTACATTTACACAGTGGAATACTAAGCAGCAGAAAGAAAGAAGGAACTCTTACCCTTTGTGACAGCATGGATAGAACTGGAGAGTATTTTTTTTTTCTTTTCTTTTTTTTTTTTAAGTTTTTGAACAATTTTTTTTAAATTTATTTACTTTTAAAATACATTTGTCTCTGCCTCCCCCCACCTCTTTCCCTTGCCCCCTCCCACCTTCCCTCCCTCAGCTCTTCCCCTTTGGTTTTGTCCATGAGTCCTTGCTATATGTCCCTTGACTTTCCCCTTCCCTTCCCTTTCCCTGCCCCCCCCTTCCCTCTTGTCTCTGTTGATTTCTTTTCCTTTCAGTGTTCCTGGTCATATTTTCCTTGCATCTTTGCATTGTTGGTTAGGTTCCGCTTATAGGTGAGATCATATGGTATTTGTCTTTCACCCCCTGGCTTATTTCGCTTAGCATGATGCTCTCCAGTTCCATCCATGCTGTCGCAAAGTTTAGTACTTCTTTTTTCTTTCTGCTGCGTAGTATTCCATTGTGTATATGTACCATGATTTTTTGATCCAATCATCTACTGATGGGCATTTAGGTTGCTTCCAACACTTGGCTATTGTAAATTGTGCTGCTATGAACATTGGGGTGCATAGGTTCTTTTGTACTGGCGTTTTGGTGTTCTCAGGGTATATTCCCAGCAGGGGAATCGCTGGATCTAAAGGCAGTTCCATTTTCAGCTTTCTGAGGAAATTCCACACTGCTTTCCACAGCGGCTGCACCAGTCTGCATTCCCACCAACAGTGTACTAGTGTTCCCTTTTCTCCACAGCCTCGCCAGCACCTGTTGTTTGTGGATCTGTTTATGATGGCCATTCTGACCGGTGTGAGGTGGTACCTCATGGTGGTTTTGATCTGCATTTCTCTGATGGCTAGTGATGCTGAGCATCCTTTCAAATGCCTCTGGGCCCTCTGTATCTCCTCCTTAGAAAAGCATCTGCCCAGGTCCTTTGCCCATTTTTTGATTGGATCGTTTGTCTTCTTGGAGTGGAGTCGAGTGAGTTCTTTATATATCTTGGAGATCAAACCTCTATCTGATGTATCATTAGCAAATATATTTTCCCATACGGTTGGCTCCCTTTTCATTTTGCTGATGTTTTCTTTCGCCATGCAGAAGCTTCTTATTTTGATGAGGTCCCACTTGTTTATTCTTTCCTTTATGTCCCTTGCTTTAGGAGACATATCAGTGAAAAAATTGCTGCGTGGGATATCTGAGAGTTTCCTGCCAACGTTCTCCTCGAGGACTTTGATGGTGTTGCGACTTATATTTAAGTCTTTTATCCATCTTGAGTTTATTTTTGTGTATGGTGTCAGCTGATGATCCAATTTCAATTTTTTGCATGTAGCCATCCAGCTCTCCCAACACCATTTGTTGAAGAGGCTATTATTGCTCCATTTTATGCTTCTGCCCCCTTTGTCGAATATTAGATGTCCATAGAGACCTGGGTTTATTTCTGGGCTTTCTATTCTGTTCCACTGGTCTATGGATCTGTTCTTGTGCCAGTACCAGATTGTTTTGAGTGTAGTGGCTTTGTAGTAGAGTTTGATGTCCGGTATTGTGATCCCTCCTACTTTGTGTTTCTTTCTCAAAATTGCTGCTGCTATTCGGGGTTGTTTATGGTTCCATATAAATTTTTGAAATGTCTGTTCTATTTCTGTGAAATACATCATTGGTATCTTAATAGGGATTGCGTTGAATCTATAAATTGCTTTGGGTAGTATGGACATTTTGAGGATATTAATTCTTCCAATCCATGAGCACGATATATGCTTCCATTTATTTGTGTCTTCCTTAATTTCTTTTTTCAATGTTGTATAGTTTTCTGCATACAGGTCTTTTGTGTCTTTGGTTAAATTTATCCCTAGGTACTTTATTTTTCTTCTTGCTATATCGAATGGTATATTTTTCCTGATTTTTTCTTCTTCTATTGCGTTGCTGGTGTACAAAAACGCCTTTGATTTCTGAATGTTGACTTTGTATCCTGCTGTTTTGCCAAATTCACTTATTAGGTTGAGGAGTTTTTTGGTAGAGTCTACAGGGTTCTCTATGTACACTATCATGTCATCTGCAAACAATGATAGTTTTACTTCCTCCTTTCCTATTTGGATGCCTTTTATCTCTTTCTCTTGTCTGACCGCTGTGGCTAGGACTTCCAATACGATGTTGAAAAGAAGCGGTGAGAGCGGAAATCCTTGTCGTGTTAGAACTGGAGAGTATTATGCTAAGTGAAATAATCTAGGTGATGAACGACAAATACCATATGATCTCACCTAGAAGTGGAACCTAATTAACAAAACAAACAAAAAAGCAAAGAAGTACCAGAGACATAAAAATAAAGAACAAACTGACAGTGACCAGAGGGGAAAGGAGAAAGGGATAACAGGGGAAAGATGGGAACATGGACAAAGACAATGGGATGGGGATTGTTTTTGGGAATGGAGCTTGTGTGGAGCAGGGGAGAATAACAGGGGGAAATGGGGACAAAATAACTGAACAACAATAAAAATGATGTGGGGTTTAAAGAAATAATAATATGTTACATTATTAGTGAATTGTTTGGCAAGTAACCTTTTCAATAAAATGTGCTTATTCTTATATAACAACATTAAAAAAAAACCTTTTTAGTATTTTCTAGGTACAGTTTTGAATTAAGGAAAAATAATATACGTTTCTGACAAATCCCATTTTTTTCAATATCTTTCCTTTTTCAAGTTGAAATCTTCTTTTTAAGATTTTATTTGTTTACTTTTAGAGAGAGGGGAAGGGAGGGAGAAAGAAAGAGAGAAACATTGAAATGTGAGAGATACACATGCCTTCAACCTGGGACCTGGCCCACAACCCAGGCACGTATCCTGGTTAGTGATCAAACTGGCAAACTTTTGGCTGTCCAGCCAGCATTCAATCCACTGAGCCACACCAGCCAGTGTTCAAGTTGAAATCTTTTAAAAGTCTTTCCACCCTGTTGATTTACTGTCTAAAAAGGATGTGACACACATGTGTAGTGATGACTCTGATGATTGTACATTTGAAGTTAACATTGAAAAGGTATTTGCAATATACTAAAATCAACTGCCCATGGTTGATTGTAAAATTAACAAATATATATTATCAAACATTCAAATATCATATTTTTTACTCTACCAATTTATAAATGTATAGAAAATTAATAAATTTTTCTATTAAAATAAGATAATTTCTTAATGGAACTTGGTAATTTGTTAACTGATAATACTTTTTTGAAAGCTATAAAAGCTATATTACAGATGTGAAAAATAATTTTAACCAATCTGATTATATTTGTTCTTCATATAGTTTCAATTCTCAAAAATTATGGCAAATGTGTATCTACCAACCAAATTTGGATTAAAAGTATAGATCAAATATTTTAAATTATTTGTCATAGTCATTACACAGGAAAGTTTTTTTTAAAGATGAAAAGCAATTTTATTGTTTTATTGACACATTTACGTCATTATTTTATATTTTTATTTCAAAAAATAAAAGCATACACATGTTATTAAGATGAATGTTGTTGCAACAATAAGCCTCTTTTGTTAGTAGATCATCACTTACATAAAGGTCTATTAAATTTGAGAGCTCATGTTATAATGAACTCAGATAATGATAGAGCAGATGCATAAATTAAACCTAAGATGAATGATGAAATTTTAGAAAATTGCTATTGAGTCAACATTTGTTGGATAATGTTTTTAGTGTACACCTGTGCTAGCAGGATTTAAAACATGAAGATTAATTAAATCTTGTTGAGAGTCTTATGCCTGTTCACTAACCAAATATTGTCAGATAAAATAAATTTTTTTTAGGAAATGGAGGTCCCTAAGAGTCTAGTAGGTACTGTGGAGTGGTTGACAATGACCAACAAATATTTCATCTTCCATCCAAATGTCTCATGTAACTAGATTTGTCAGTGAATGGAGAGAAGAAATAACATACATCATTTCTGTTTTGAGGCACTTAAAAGCAATTAATGCCTCCTTTATCATTCTTTTCTTGCTGCAGTAAATGTAGAATCCTTAACCTTAGATAACAAAATAAAATGATGGTGTTTGGATGCTGAACGACTCCACAGAGAGGAGTCCCTCCTGTGTCTCACATGGGAATTTCTGTTGTTTAGATCACTGATGTAGAGATTGGAATTTTGTGGCAATCCATATTTTTCTGTAATACAGAGAATTTAAATGAAGTAAAAATATATGATGAGAATCTAAGATGTATCCAGGAAATGCATGGAAACTTTTGTTACTCTGTGTTCATAAGGTAATGCAAGCAGTCATAAACAAACAAAAAATCATAATAATATCAACATTCAGGTACATCTCTTAGCTAACTAGGTCATGTGCTTGTGTTTGCTTGGTTTGATGCAAAGAATGGACAATTCTCTCAACTCTAACTCCTCCCAGAAATATGGAAATACAGTATCTTGCCTTATCCACAGGAAGTTCATTCCAAATACCTCAGTGGATGCCTGAAACCGAGTATAGTACGAACATTATATATACTGTTTTTTTTTCTTTATATATATGTAGCTTTTACCTAAAGAAGAACTTCACACTTCTCTTTGACATATCCAAATAGTCTTGTGCTTTGGGGCTATTATTAATTAAAATAAAGGTTGCTTGAACACAAGCACTAGGGTAGCATGACTGTAGAGCTGATAAGTCCAATGACTACTAGGTGACTAAGGAGCTAGACACCTATTCATCATGAATACCATGGACAAAGAGATGATTTACACTCAGGCAGGATGGAGCAGGTCTGTGTGAGCTCTCATCACACTACTCAGAATGTGGTGCAAGTTAAAAATTATAAAGTATTTGGTTTTGGAATTTTCCATTTCATATTTTCTATTGCAGTTGACTGCAGGTAACTAAAACTGCTGGAAAGCAAAACCTTGGATAAGGGGTAATGGCTAGATAAGAAGTAACTTTTGTACATATTCCTAACACAATGCCTTTGCAGCATGATGTTTCTAATATCTTACGCTACAAGAATCAGTTTTCAATTCCTTTAAAAGTAGCCAGGGGATAAAAAATACTGTGGTATGTTTACACAGTGGAATTCTACATGGCCATAAAAAGAAGGCAATCTTAACCTTTTGCAACAGCATGGATGGATCTAGGGAGTATTATGCTGAGTGAAATAAGCCAGTCAGAGAAAGACATACCAGATGATCTCACTTATATGTGGAATCTAATAAGCAAAATAAACTGACAAACAAAATTGAACCAGAGGCATGGATACATGGAACAAACTGACAGAAGTGAGGGGTTAAGGAGGGACTGGATGAAAGAAGGTGAAGGGATTAGCCAAAGAAGATTATGCATAACCCATATACACAGACAATGGTGTGGTGAGGGCCAGAAGGAAGGGAGAGCAGGGCCTGGGTAGAAGTAGGCAAAGGAGAGATGGCGGGGACATGTGTAAAAGTGTCAACAATAAAACTAAAGTTAAAAAAAAAAAGAAATGCCGCAAAAAAGTAGCCAGATAGTTCTCTATCAACGTTTGTGAGAACAAATATGGATTTCTTAAAAACAAAAAGTAATTAAAAATAATACATTTACAATTATAAAAGATTAATTTCTGTATATTCAAGCAAAATATAAAGAAGTTGACTTCTTAAAGGCAACTCTTCATAGTGTCATTTACAACAGCCACTGTAAAAATAGAATTTTTTACAGAGCACCGAGACCTGCACAACACCGGGCCTGTACAACACCAGGCCAGGGTCGAGTCTCCTGGGAGTGTGACTATTGTGTCCTTTCACGCTGCTGCCACTCAGGGGAGTAGTATGCCTGAGCAAGATGGCAGCTGCAGAATCGGGGGTGAGTCAGCATCGGGACCCTACTGACCACTTTCTCAGTTCTTTCCCCAAAGCCCCACCCCACCCCACCCAGTCTCTCCTCAAGTGGCTCCAGCCCACTTTGTCCCCACCTTTGCCAGAGACCAGAGTAAATGGCGGCCACTAAAAATTTTTGCATTGGCCCTTTAAAGTGATCTTTGTGTCTCCAGCTGCCTGTCTCTGGCAGAGAGCACCCCAATGCTTTTTGCAACTGGCTGTTGTCTGTGTGCTTTTTGGGCTCTGCTGCTGTAGGCTGGAGAGCCCTGCTTATGGTTTAGATCCTGAATTTCTCAGGGGAATCCAACTGGTCATTTTAATATCCTTCTGGTGCTGCCACCCATGGGTGCCTAGTGTACCTTCTCGGGCCTCTACGACATTCCTTACCAGTTGGGTTGTGCTAAAGCCAATTCCTCTGTCCGAGGTTTTAAGGCTCCTCTCTTGCTATTGTTCTGTTGTTTTTCAGGTGATTTCTCCACAAATTTTGTTGTAATTTCAGATTGGTCCTGGGAGGAGGTCAGTGTGACTTCCACGTCCTCCTCCCCCATCTTGGAAGTCCCCCCGGGAGATTTATTAATAATACATATTTAGAGGGACAAAAGAAATTAGACACTTGATGAAGACTTTTAGAAACTGAAATTCATGTAAATTAACATGTTAATTTGACGATCAACAAATGTTATAAACCATTGCCCGGTAGGCTTTTATACTCTGATACTCTGTACAATGCTCTCTCTCTTCATCTTAGAACATTTTGTACTGGATTTTCCTGAAAAATGTTTTCACAGAAGGAAAACAACAAAAAAAACAGAGATCATAAAAACATGTTACAAAATGCAGGTTTTGGGGCAATCCATATTTACCTCTCACTCTTTCTGGGGCCACTGATCCCCTCTACAAATTCCTTTTCTGTTTGAACTTTTATCTTCTGTTTAGAAGAAGGTAACTCTCAATTGCTGCAGACACTTTAGGAGTATTCTCTTAATTGAAGACAAAAATCTAGTGCTTGGGCATCTGACTCTATAGTTAATGCCTGGACTGAGTCAGTGCTTAAGTCAAGCCTACATCTCAGACTTAGGATTTTGTTAAAAGGTAAGGTTTTCATGTGCTTTATTTTGTGTTTAAGAAATGTGCAAAATGACATATCGAATTGTCTCAGACTTTAGGAGAGACACATTTTCTCTTGAAATTTCTGGTCCTTTAGAAACAGGAACTAGTATAAATAAATTATTCAAAAATATGCATCATATCTTCTGAGTTACCAGTGAATGTTGTTTAAAAAGATAATGGAAATGCTACAGATGGGGAGAGAGATACCCAAGTCCAGAGGCCTACCTAACCTGCCTCATTGCTGGTCTCACCACAAGAGATGAATTCAAGCTAGAGAGACAATATGTGTAGTGGAAATGAGGTAACACGCTTATCTCTGAAACTCATGCGAGCACAAAGCTGCAAGCAGGCACCTAGCTAGTCTAAATGGCCCACGGATGGAGGAAATAAAGTTTCTAGGAAGTTTGTTAGTAAGTTAGTGAGTTTGTTCTATACACTTGAGCCAAGGCTACAAGTGGGTACTTAGCTAATCTAAGTATGCTGACTCTCGAGGTTCAGGGGTTCTATACCTTAGATGGCTTCCAGGTACCCTTTCTTCTTCCCCTTGGGAATAATGTACAGCTACAAAGGTTTCCTTTCTCAGTTAGTAAAGGTTCTTTGTCTTAGTGAAATTGTTACAGAGGTCCTTTTTCCCAGGATAGGCTGCCCTTTTTCTCTTGTGCAAGTCCCGCTTTTGATCTTCAGAACTTTGATCTTTACAACACCAGGCAATCTTAGCAAGATAGTTACTGAAAACCCTTTTCTCAGCACAGTCTCAAGGACTCCCTGTCTCCTATGCTATTTTGCCTGCATTGCTCAGGACACCCAGCAACCTTATCAAATCGAGCTCAGGATTGCTGAGTTAATTCGTGAGACATGCCTCCCTTTTGCTTCTAGCCTCCTTTTTTGTTAGACTGTAGTGGCAAGGGCCCTGCCTTTAGTTCCCCTCTGGTTGCTCATTCACAGCTTTTACCTAGAAGAAAAAAAAATAGAAATAATTAAAAATAAAGGTTACATTATCAATATTTATAAAATTTAAAAAATTATGTTTTTTTTAAAACCTAGAATAATAGAATAAAGCATGATGGCAAAATTTCATCCAATACAACAGTACAAAATTAAAAAACATAAAAAATTAAAATGCTCAAGATATATGCTGATTATAATAAAACTTTAAATATAGAATTAAAAGAAATAATAAATAAAGAAAACATAGTCTTACATGGGAAGTTACATTGTTGAATGTAAGCTCATTCCAAATATATTTTTAAAATTGCAAAAATCGAAACACAATTCTAAAGTTTACAAATAATTATAATACTACCTAGAAAAATTTTTTAAAAATGAAAATAGCCAGAAATATTCCAAAAACGAAGTTACTGAGAAAAAAATTGCCTAATCAAATGTAAAATGTATTATAATATCATTTTGATTTAACAAACATGGTTCTGATTCAGAAACAGTTCAAGTAACCAATAAATTAATATAAGACTATTCTATCTGATAAATTTATACTGCATTTGAAATATAGGAAATGTTATATATATAGATATATACTTATATATAATATTTGGAGTAAATGACAATGTGAATTTTTAAAATCACTCTCATATATATACTGTGCAACTAAATACATTAGCCAACTAGGAAAAAAATAAAAACAAACAGAAATTCAACTGAACATTTTTATGAAATATGAAATACTTTCTATCTCTTCATTACCATTATGTACTTTGGGAATCTATTGACAACTTAGATATGGTACCTTCTTCATGGAGTTCATGATTTCTTTTGGGAGACTGATAAATAAAACTAGCTGCTTAATAAATAAATCCGTATAGGGGACAAAAATGTTACAATTGATGATTTGAAATAGATAGTGGGTATCATTTTTGCAATCCATCTTATTCAACAAATAATATGTGGTAAACCTAGACATATAATATTAATAATTCCTTGGGTCTTATAATAGGTATAGTGTGTTATGAAAAAAACACATTTGTATGATGAAGATAATTACTGCTATCTTACAGAATATTTTGATTAAATGACCAAAGGTACAAAGATATCTGATAGAATACCTTACAATGCATCAGTGATAATTATTAGTTCATATGTAAGCTTGGCAAATCAAATATTATTGTCACTTGAGTTGTTACTGTTGTTATTCTTAATTTGCAAGAAATGAAGATTAGTCTTTCTGAGATTTAGTGATTTCCAAGCTTATATATCTCATAATGCACAAACCAGAATTATGGCTGACAATTCTAAATGCCAGTCTAGTTAAATGGAAAACAGCTTTCAATGAAATAAATGTAAATAATACCACAAACACAAAAGAATATTGGTCTGTCAGTTATTCATCAAAAACCAACTTGTGTGGCTGATGACATTTCTGTTATAAGGTCCTTAATAATTTCTAACAAACACACAGAAATAATGTATAATAAAGAAGCAAGAGAGTTTGTGATTGAGTAGGTTTCCATCTCTTCAGTCAATGTATGTATTGAACTCTTACTTGTCAGGCACTCTGCTTGAGGTGGGGAGATGGAAAGAAACATATGAGAATCCTGCATTAAGAAACTCAGACACAAACAACTAGAGCCCTAATTCTCCCATTCTTCATTAAAATAACAAAACAACCATTTATTTCATAAAAATCAGAAAAGTAGAAACAACTAAAGCTTATTGATTCTAATTAACTTATTTTAAGCAAATAATGAAAACAATGTTAATTGAAAAATGTTTAATCTCAGTTAAGTATAAATTGACAGTCTAACCTGAATCACAAAATGTTAGCTAGGCTAGGAGAGATAAAGTCCTGCATTTGCCAACAGAAAATTATTTTAGGTATTTTTAAGATATAAATAAATTATATTCAGATAGTAAGAAAACATATCTTAATCTAAGTTTATGCCATGATCTTCTTGCTGATTGGTGGATATAAATCTAGTATATACTGCACCTAATTCACAGCTTAAGTTACAAGTGAATTGGCTTTATAGATTACAGCTTGATTGGGTTCAATGTGTATGATTAGAACACAGTAAAAATAATATTAAAAATGTTAGTACAAATTTTCAAGGCTTTATGACATCAATAGTTGTTAAATTTACTATAGTTTTAAATTTCATTTTTCATAATTAAAATGGTTATTCCTATGTAGTCTTAGAACCTACTTTGAACTTGTATTGATTTTTATTTCTTGCATTTTATTTTTATTTCTTCAATTATAGTTGACATACAATATTATATTAGTTTTAGGTGTACAACATAGAGATTAGACATTTGTATGCCTTATGAGGCCCAACAATTTGGTTAGCACCATGCAGTTATAACAATATAATTGATTATATTTCTTATGCTGTACATCACATCCCTGTGACAGTTTTTATTACTGACAATTTGTATTTCTTAATCCTTTTCACGTTTTATGACTATCCACCTAACCCTTCTCCCATTGGAAAACCATCAGTTTGTTCTCTGTATTAACGAGTTTGTTTCTTTTTTTTGTTAATTTATTTTGTTTTTTAGATTCTGAATGTAAATGAAATCATATGTTATTTGTATTTCTCTGTCTGACACTTAAAGTAGCATAATGTCCACTAGGTCCATCTATGTTCTTGCAAGTGGAAAGAAGGGATTATAAATTGGTGCGGACTCTATAGGAAACAGTATGGATGATCCTCGAAATTTAAAAAAAAATTTAGCTATCATGTCACCCACCAATTTCACTTCCGGGTATTTACACAAGAAATCCAAAAAGATGAATTCACTCCTGTGCTCAATGCAACATTATTTACAGTAACCAAGATATGTAAACAGCCTCAGTGTCCTTTGATAGGTGAGTAGGTAAAGAAGATGTAGCACATATAAACAATGAATAACTACTACCTTACAACTTTAGTTCTTCATCTACAAGTTTGCATATGAAGCAGAACAAATACGTTTGTGTATATCTATCCTTTTCATGATTTCTTCTTTGAATTATCAAAATATAAGATAATGTTATTTTGTCAGTAAGAAAATGAACTTCTGTGTTACTATAATCTAAATAATGATTATAAACTTTATTTTTTATAGATACCAAGATATAAAAATAAAATATTTAGAAATTTTTTTTAATTTTTTAATTTCATTATTTCATATTTTGAAATATGAGATTGAAATATGAAATATGAGATATTATTTCATTATTTAATCAATTATTTTAATAATAAAATAATGTCCGTATTGCATCAATAATTATTTAGTCATTTTATTATTCATTATTTCCTCCAATATGATAAAAAAAGTCAATTCAAACTAGTTTAAGCAATTATGAGATATTATAGTCTTTGAAAATTTAAAAATTCATGTTGTGTTTGGCATTTCCATTTGGGTTAAACCAGAGGCTCAAGTGACAAGATAAACTGAATCTCTATAACTTCAGCTTCATAATTCCTCTGAGTGGACTCATTGTCACGTAAACCTCCCTACACAATACCCTCAGGGACTCCAAATGCATAGCACTGTTGTAATTAAGTGTTCCAAAGTAAAGAAAGATTTTCTGTCTCTTTGATCCCACCCAAGTTATTTTATTCAGTTTCTTTTATTTGATGGTTTAAGCAATTTCCCCTTAATGAATAAAAATGAGCGAAGACATAAATCTCTGAATACTTGTGATTGGCCAAGAAAGGTTTACTTATGCACTTTTGCAGCTGTGGGGTAGAATTAACCTCACTCAAAACTCTTAAGTCACAAATGGTGTTATGCTATACTTTTAGCTGCACTTGATAAATAGATGTAGAATTAATAAACACTACTACATTTATATCTATATTTTTTAAAATCTATTTTATTTTTTCAAATACATTTGCCTCTGCCTTCCCCCCACCACTATCCCCTGTCCCCTCCCCCCTCCCTCCCTCAATTCTTCCCCTTTGGTTTTGTCCATGAGACCTTGCTACATGTTCCCCCGACCCTCCCATTCCCTTTCTTTCCTCCACCCCCCTCTCCCTCTACCCCTTTTGTCTCTGTTTGTTTCTTTTTCTTTCAGTGTTGCTGGTCTTATTTTCCTTGCATCTTTGTATTGTTGGTTAGGTTCCACTTATAGGTGAGATCATATAGTATTTGTCTTTTGCCCCCTGGCTTATTTTGCTTAGCATAATGCTCTCTAGTTCCATCCATGCTGTCACAAAGTGTAGTAGTTCTTTTTTTCTTTCTGCTGAGTGGTATTCCATTGTCTAAATGTATCATAGTTTTTCGATCCAATCATCTACTGATGGGCATTTAGGTTGCTTCCAACACTTCGCTATTGTAAATTGTGCTGCTATGAACATTGGGGTGCATAGGTTCTTTTGAATTGGCGTTTTGGTGTTCTTAGGGTATAGTCCCAGCAGGGGAATCACTGGATCAAAAGGCAGTTCCATTTTCACCTTTTTGAGGGAATTTCACACGGCTTTCCACAATGGCTGAACCAGTCTGCATTCCCACCAACAGTGTACTAGGGTTCCATTTCCTCCACAGCCTCGCCAGCACCTGTTGTTTGTGGATCTCTTTATGATGGCCATTCTGACCGGTGTGAGGTAGTATCTCATGGTGGTTTTGATCTGCATTTCTCTGATGGCTAGTGATGCCGAGCATCCTTTCAAATGTCTCTGGGCTCTCTGTATCTCTTCCTTGGAAAAGTGTCTATATCTATATTTATGTCTATATCTATATATCTATATCATCTATGTAAATGTCTATATATATGCCTAGATCATCTATACCTGTATCTATGCCTATATATTTCTATATATACACACATATATTAAATAAGAAAAGGATTGAGATGTGGTAGTAACAAGAACACATTTAGATTATCAGAAAAAGAATGAATGCCTGTTTAATAGGCACAAAATATTCACTTAAACCAACAACAGATGTTTCACCACACCTAACCATCTAAATAAATTCTATGAGTACTAGGATTTTGCAGGAATGGGGTCATGGTGTCTAAATTTTCTGGCTTATTTTTGCCAACTACTTTTCTGGTTTTTGAGTTCTCTTTCCACCACTACAATTTTGAACTCAGGTGAATTTCCCTCATCATCATGTTTGGAATCTTTCTCCCCAACTTCACTAAAGCTAAATGTTAAAATTGTTGAAATGGAGTCATCACTTATTAAATGAGTAAGTGAGAGGCAGATATATGAGAGCAGAGAATTAGTCAGATTTGTAATATTAAAGGTATATTAAATGAAGAACCAGGGAGCAAGCCATGGCTAGAAGCATAATCTGAAATGTTGAGTGGTTGGGGAATACAGTTTAAAAAGTGCCATTGTTTGACAAAGTGTCTCATCATATTCTATGCTATTTTTCATTATCTTTATATTATTCCATTATAAATCTATCAAGTCACTTTAAACACATTTTCAAAAGTCCCTCTTCCCCTCCCCCTTGTGGAAAGAAGTTTTAATGTGGCATAGTAAACCGAACACAGTTCTAGCTACCTGTGGCTATGAAAGTCCATACTCAATAGGCAGGTGCTGATGTAAAGGAAAATGATGTATTTTCAGGTGCCAGCCACCTGGATGATGGAGGCTCATGTCACAAAGATCATCTCCTGGAAAGATGGGGGACTGACATTACAAAGCCCATCTCCACTTCTCAGAGCAGGCAGAAGTTTTTATAAGGAGGAAGACAGAAACAGAACTAAGAGATCAAGGAAGGGTCTTGAGAAGTTCTTTACATGCAGATGAACACAGTCCATTCTGATAAGGCAAGTGACAGTCTGGTTTTAGTCATCCTGGCTTCACATTGTGCTGGATTCCTGTCATCCTGGCTTTACACTTGAAGGTCGGCATCTCTTGCAGAGCTGGGATGCTTGAGGTTGAAGTCTGTATCTTTTGAATTTAGTTCCTAGGATTCATATGCAAACATGCTGTTCATCTCTAAGCCACATATTAGTCAGAGTCAGCACCAGAAACAATGTGAAAACAATGCTGGGGTGGGTTACAATTTCCCACTGTTACACTTTCCCATTCTCAAGTGTTCTCCAAAAAATCTAACTGAAGCTAAATTGTTCCCATCTTTAAAAATATAAAAAGAAACATATATAATTTGAAGATTCCCAGTTTGTTTTCAGATTTAGTGCATATAGCTTCCACTACAAAATAAATTAAATTCTTATATTCAACAAAACACCAGGATTATTTCCTATCTCTAGAAAGGATAACAAATAATACAGACAGGTGATAATTATGTTGATCAATTTTTAGGCCACCATATATGCTTATTTTTAAAGACTGATAGTTGCCTTATTGATAATTTTTATATTTAGATATATCACAACAATATTCTATATTTGAAGTGAGCAGATAAAACTACTCACTGAAGAAAGAATGTGTTTATATTGGGAAATTATTAAATGGAGTTTTCATTTTTATCATTTCAATAATGCCTCTTTCACGTTTTTCCCACAGCTACTAAAATAAAGAGAAAAATAGTGTATTTTTTATAATTTAATTAATTTCACAAAATTGAGGTGTTCAAATTTTCTTCAGAAATCTAGTCTTTGGGTCAATCATCAAAGGTAGGTGGGGTCTCTGCCCCAGTTAAACTTAAAAGCTGACATTAAGTGTTTTCCATTTTGATTCATTTTGTTTCCATCACTGACTGTGAACTGACCACTGTTAAAGAATAGAGGAAATAATCTAAACAGCAGCCTAATTTAATGTGCCTTCCCCATAGCCTACTTACACAGAACATGAGTTTTTTGGTTCAAACAATAGGTTTGGTGCATTTCATACTGTCAACAAGGTGAAGCAACATAAAAATACTCATATTTTATTACTTTTTATTTGTTTTAATATTTTATTTATTTATTTTTAGCGAGGGGAAGGGAAGGAGGAAGAGAGGGAGAGAAACATCAATGTGTGGCTGCCTCTCATCCACTCCCCACCAAGGACCTGGCCTGCAGCCAGAACTCTATCCACTGAGCCACACAAGCCAGGGCTAATTACTCATATTTTTTAAAAAACAAATTGTTAGGGAAATAATAAGTTTGTCTGTTCTTATATGGTCATGTTCAACTTTTCACTTGAACATGTAAATTCAGCTTCTGAGACAATGAGACCAAGCTCTTCCTGAGACATTTCTTATTTTTAACTTTCAATTACAGTTGACATACAATGTTATATTAGTGTTAGGTGTACAAAATAGCGATTAGACATTTATATGTCTTATGGAGTGATCAATCTCGTATATCTAATACCCACATGGCACCATACATAGTCTCTAAAATATCATTGATTATATTCCTGTGACTGTTTCTATTCCTGGCAATTGGTACTCCTCAATTCCTTTCACCTTTTCACCCATCTACCCCAACCTAACTGGAATATTTTCACAAAGTGACATTTACTGACATCTTAAATTATTGTAGTGAGTCTATCTCTGAATTTTTGGCTGGCTTCATAATTGTAATTCTAAGAATAGAAAATATTCCACAAGACTATTAGGTTCCTTCTTTGTTCCCTTCATTTCTCTAAGTAATTGGTAGGGTCTTCAAATTTATCTTTTTAAAAATTCTTTCTGGGTTTTAATTTTTAAATTGATAATTTAATTTTTAAAATTAAATTTTAATTTAATTTAATTTTTAAAAATTCTTTTGTGCATTGTATTAGCAATTGATTTCTTCTCTTTGAATCTCTGCCTGCTTCTTCAATAAGATATATTAGGTGATTGCTTAACTGTATTGGACTTAGAGAAAAATGCTTTAGAAAGGTAATAACTCAAATATACACAGGGAGGAACACACCCATATACACTGTAAGACAAAGTCAAGTCTCCAAATAGCTGTGGAGATATAGCATGTTCTAAATGTACATAGTTACCATGTGCTTTTTATACCTAAAATGTCAATAAACTAGTAAAAATAAAATCTTGCAAAAAATTATAGATAGTTTGATTGAACTAGTAAAAGTTTATTTCTATAGTAAATTTATCAATAAGAGTTAAAAAAATATTAGTTCAAAAGTTTAAATCTGATTTCAGAGCCTCAAATATTTATCTGAGTAACTTTACAGAAAAATTATATCTTGTTCCTTCTCTTTTGTTAAAAACAACAACAACAGGGAATATGGTGGAGGAGTGAGTGGAGGTCACACTGACCTCCTCCCAGGATTGAACTGGAGTTGCAACTGAATTGTGGAGAAATCACCTGGAAAACAATGGAAGAATAGTGAGAGAGGAGCCTTGAAGCCCCAGACAGACTGTGGGATCGGCTTTCACACAACCTAATTGGTGCGAAGTGTGGTAGAGGCTCAAGAGGGTGGGCTGGGCACCCATGGGCACCAGCACCAGAAGGATATTGAAAAGACCAGTTGGATCCCCCTAAGAAGAACAGGGTCTGAATCATAAGTAGGGACATCTAGACCACAGCATCAGAACCCAAAAAAGCAGAGAGACAAAAGACAGCTGCGAAAAAGCATAGTGGTGCTCTCTGCCAGAGGCTATAGACGCAGAGACATTTAAAGGGCCAATGCAAAAAATGCAATGGCAGGCACCTTACGTGGTCTCTGGGCAGAGGCAGGGACAGAGTGGGCTGGAGCCTGAGGAAAGATTGGTGAGGAAAGCTTTGGGAAGAGAACTGAGACAGTGGCCAATGAGACCCTGGTGATAACTCACCTCCCACTCCACAGCTTCTATCTTGCTCAGGCACAAAGGGTGCAATAGCCCTGCCCTCAGGACACTCTGTCCTGGGCAAGAGTTGCATGCAGTCTTGGATGCTGAATGTAGAGTGGCAGGCACAGATAGTAGATCCTTGGCTAAAGGAGTCACAGAGCTGTCTAGAGATGCTTGAGGAAAGGCTGGAGACAGAGGCATTGGGGAGAGAACTGAGGGAGTACTAGGGGGGTTCCTGGGGCTGACTCTTTCCCCATTATGCAGTCTCCATCATGCTCAGGCAGGCCACACCCCAAAGAGGCAGCATAGGGGAAGTAAACAATAGCCCTGCCCCCAGGACATTCCTGCCCAGCCAGGAGTTGTGCATGGGCCTGGGTGCTGAGTGTAGAGCAGCCTGCACAGAAAGTGGATCCCTCGCTAAAGGGGACACAGAGCTGCATAGAGGTGCTTGAGGTGAGACTGGAGACAGAGACGTTGGGGAGAAAACTGAGGGAGTACTGGGGGGGGTTCCTGGTGCTGACTCCTCTCCCACTTCTCAGCTTCAATCTTGCTCAGGCAGATCACTCCCTGGAGTGGCAGCAGCCTGTAAGGACAAAATAGCCCTGCCCTCAGGAGACACTGCCCCAAACTCTGGTGCCTACTCCTGGTGGCTGAGGAGAGAGTGACTAGATTAACAATCACAGAAGATAGATACAGACAGTAGATTCCTGTAAGTCTCAAACAGACTGCAGAAGGTCAGATAAGGTCAACATCTGACATCATCAAAGACAAACCCAGAAAGAAAAGAAAAAAAAAAGACCCATCTAATACCATAGAAGTTCACACGACATGTCAGGAAATCAAGGCAGATCAATTTAAGAAGCAGAAGAAAAAAGAAGAGACTCACAAATAATGGGAAGGAAAAGAATCCCCCTGCAAATGAGGGGAAAGAAGGATTCCCACATAGAGAAATAAATGAAATAGAGGCAAGTAAACTATCAGATATAGAATTCAAAACAAGTTATAAAGAAGCTCAAAGAGCTTAGTGAGCTCAAAGAGAATTATGAGAAACTACAGGCAAACAATGAGAAACTTACTGCAAACGATATCAATGTGAAAAAAGACATAGAAACTATCAATATGAGACGAGAGGAAATGAAGAGTACATTTCTGAATTGAAGAACACAGTAAAAGGAATCAAAAGCAGACCACATGAAGCAGAAGATCGAATCAGCAAGCTAGAATAAGGAGGACAAGGTAGAATAAAGCTCCAAGAAAGAACAAGTAATGGAAAAAAGACTCAAAAAGAATGGAGAGGTGTTTGGGGAAATGCAGGACGACCTGAAACGCAATAATATCCGTTTAATAGGGATACCAGAAGGAGAAAAAGAGGATCAAAAGATAGAGAACCTGTTTGAAAAAGTAATGATGGAAAATTCCCCCAATTTGAGGAGAGAAAAGGTCTCATGGGTCCAGGAAGAACAGAGGGTCCCATTCAAGAGGAACCAAATGAGGGCCACTCAAAGACACATCATCATTAAAATGGCAAATATCAAAGACAAAGAAAGAATCCTAAAGCAAGCAAGGGAGAAACAGGTAGTAACATACAAGGGAGCCCCGATACAGCTAGCAGCTGACTTCTCAACAGAACTATAAGTCAGAAGGGAATGGCAAGAAATATTCCAAGTCATGAAAACAAAGGTCAAGACTGCTCTACCCATTAAGGCTCTCAATTAAAATGGAAGGTGAAATAAGGAGTTTCCCAGACAAAAAAAAAGCTAAAAAAATACACCTCCACCAAACCAGCACAACAACATATGCTTAGGAGACTGGTTTAAAAACATGAAGAAAAAGAGTGAGAAAGAGAAGAACACAGGCACAAAGGGAAAAAAATGAATAGAAGTGAATAAGTACGAATGATATAAGTATAGATGATAACTTTAAGTGTAAATGGACTAAATTCTCCAATCAAAATACATAGGATAGCTGAAAGGGTAAGAAAATATGACCCATATTTATCCTGCCTACAAGAGATCCACTTCAGAACAAAAGACATACACAGACTGAAAGAAAAGGGATGGAAAAAAATAATATTCCAAGCAAATGGACAGGAAAAAAAAGCAGGGGTAGCAATACTTATATCAAACAAAGTAGATTTCAAAATAGGCAATAAAAAGAGACCCAGAAGGACACTTTATAATACTCAAAGGATCAATCTATCAAGAAGACATAAACAGTGTAAACATATATGCACTCAACATTGGAGCACTTAAATATATAAGGAAAATCTTGGAGGACTTCAAGAAAAATATAGACAACAACACACTGATAGTAGGGGATTTTAGCACTCCACTGTCAAGGATGGATAGATCTTCAAAAGAAAACATCAACAAGGATATTGTGGAACTGAACCACATATTAGATCAATGGACTTAACTGACATATATAGAACCTTTCATCTCAGAGAAGCAAATATACATTCTTTTCAAGTACACACAGAACATTTTCAAAGATAGATCACATAATAGGACACAAAACAGTCTTCAGCAAATTCAGGAAAATTAAAATCATAACAAGAATATTCTCAGAAAACAAGGGCTTGAAACTAGAAACCAACCTCAAGGAAAAACCTCAAAAACTTTCCAACTCATGGAGACTGAATAGTACACTATTAAACAATGAATGGGTCAATAATGAGATCAAAGAAGAAATCAAAAAGTTTCTGTAAACAAATGAAAATGAACAGACAACAGTCCAAAACCTATGGGATACAGCAAGGCAGCTCTGAGAGAGGAGTTCATAGGAATATAGACCTAAATAAAAAAGATAGAAACATCTAAAATAAATAGCCTTTCCATACAACTTCAAGACATGGAGAAAAAATAACAACCAAATCCCATAGCCAGCAGAAGGAAAGAAATCAAGATCAGAGCAGAACTGAATGACACAGAGACTAAAAGAACAATTCAAAAGATCAGCCAATCCAGCAGCTGCTTCTTTGAAAAGATAAACAAAACTGATAAGCCTTTAAGCAGACTCATCAAGAAAAAAAGGGAGAGGACCCTAATAAATAATATCAGAAATGAAAGAGAAATAACAACTGATACCACAGAAATACAACGGATTGTAAGAAATTACTGTGAGCAATTATATGCTAAGAAATTTGAAAACCTTGATGAAATGGACAAATTTCTAGAAAAGTATAGCCTTATAACACTGAATGAAGAAGGAACAGAAAGCCTGAACAGACTGATAACAGCTCGTGAAATTGAAGCAGTAATCAGGAAACTCCCGACATACAAAAGCTCTGGGCTGGATGGTTTCACAGAAGAATTTTATAAAACATTTAAGGGAGAGCTAACCCCTGTCCTTCTCAGACTATTCAAAAAAGAATCCAAGAAGAGGGAGGACTCCCAAATTCTTTTTATGAGGCCAGCATTGTCCCAATTCCAAAACCAGTTAAAAACACAACAAAGAAAGAAAACTACGGCCAATTTCACTGATGAACATAGAAGATAAAATCTTCAACAAAATATTGGCAAACCACATGTAGCAATACATTAAAAGGATCATCCTTCATGATCCAGTGGGATCCATCATAGGGATGCAAGGATGGTACAATATATACAATTCAATAAACATGATATATCGCATAAAGAAAAGGAAAGACAAAAACCACACAATCATTTCAATAGATGTGATAAAAGCATTTGACAAGGTACAGCACCAATTTCTTATCAAAACACTCAGCAAAATGAGAATAAATGGTGCACACCTCAACATAATAAAGGTCATATATGAAAAACCTACAGCCAACATCATGCTCAATGGGCAAAAACTAAAAGCTTTACCACTAAGATCGGGAACAAGGCAAGGATGCCTGCTTTCACCATTTCTATTCAACATAGTATTGGAAGTCTTAGCCACAGAGGACAGTCAAGAAAAAGAAATAAAAGTAATCAAAATTGGAAAGGTGGAAGTAAAATTATCATTGTTTGCAGATGAAATGAGAGTGTACATAAAAAACCCCTTAGACTCCACCAAAAAACTACTCAGCCTATAAATGAATTAGGCAAAACAGCAGGATACAAAGTCAATATTCAGAAATCAAAGACATTTTGTATACCAACAATGAAATATCAGAAGCAGAAATCAGAAAAAAAACTACCATTCAATATAACAGCAAGAAAAATAAAGTACCTAGGAATAAATTTAATCAAGAAGGTAAAAGACCTGTTTACAGAAAAGTATACGACACTGAAGAAAGAAATTAAGGAAGACACAATGAAATGGAAACATATACCGTGTTCATGGATTAGAAGAATTAACATCATTAAAATGTCCATACTACCCAAAGCAGTTTATAGATTCAACGCAACCCCTATTAAAATACCAATGATGTATTTCACAGACATAGAACAGACATTTCAAAAATTTATATGGAACCATAAATCACCCTGAATAACCTCAGCTATTTTGAGAAAGGAAAACAAAGTAGGAGGGATCACAGTACCAGACATGAAACTTTACTACTAGCCACTGTAGCCAAAACAGTCTGGTACTAGCAGAGAACAGATGCATAGATCAGTGGAAGACAATAGAAAACCCAGAAATAAACCCATATCTCTCTTGTCAATTAATATTTGACAAAGGGGCAGAGGGATAAATTGGAGTAAAAGCAGCCTATTCAGCAAATAGTGTTGGGAGAGCTGGACTGCTGAATGCAAAAAATTGAAATTCGATCACCAGCTGATGCCATCCACAAAAATAAACTCAAGATGGATAAAAGACTTCAATATAAGTCACAGCACCATAAAAGTCCTAGAGGAGAACATAGGCAGGAAACTCTCAGATATCCCATGCAGCAATATTTTCACTGATACATCCTCTAAAGCAAGGGACATAAAGAAAAGAAAAAACAAGTTGGACCTCATCAAAATAAGAAGTTTCTGCATGGCTACAGAAAACATCAGCAAAGTGTAAAAGGAACCAACCATATGGGAAAATATATTTACTAATGATACATCATATAGGGGTTTGATCTCCAAGATATATAAAGAATTCACACGACTCCACTCCAAGAAGACAAACAATCCAATTAAAAAATGAGCAAAGGACTTGAACAGACACTTCTCCAAGAAAGAGATACAAAGGGCCCAGAGTCATATGAAAGGATGCTCAGTATCACTAGCCATCAGAGAAATGCAGATTAAAATCACCATGAGGTATCACTTCACACCAGTCAGAATGGCCATCAGAAACAGATCCACAAACAACAGATGCTGGCAAGGTTGTGGAGAAAAGGGAACTCTAGTACACTCTTGGTGGGAATTCAGACTGGTACAGCCATTGTGAAAAACAGTTTAGAATTTCCTCAAGAATGTAAAAATGGAACTGCCCTTTGACCCAGTGATTCTACTGCTGGGATTATACCGTAAGAATCCCAAAACGCCAATTCAAAAGAACCTATGCACCCCAATGTTCATAGCAGCACAATCTACAATAGCCAAGTGCTGGAAGTAACCTAAGTGCCCATCAGTAAATGAGTAGATGAAAACACTATGATACATTTACACAATGGAATACTAGGCAGCAGAAAGAAAAAGCTACTGCCCTTGCGACAGCATGGATGGAACTGGAGAGCATTATGCTAAGCGAAATAAGCCAGGGGGCGAAAGACAAATACCATATGATCTCACGTATAAGTGGAACCTAACCAACAAAACAAACAAGCAAGGAAAATATAATCAGTAACATTGAAAGAAAAAAAGAAACCAACAGAATTACGAGGGAAGGGGAGGGGGAAAGGGAAGGGAAGGGTGAAGTCAAGGAATATGTATTAAGGACCCATGGACAAAGCCAAAGTAGGAAAGGATTGAGGGAACAAAGTAGGGGAGGGAGGCAGGGGAGTGTTGTGGCAGGAAGGTGGAGACAATTTTGTTTGAACAATAAAATAACAACAACAATAACAACAGCAACAACTCAACAACAAAACAAAACAAAACACTGTTCCAGGCATAGGGGAGAAAATACTGATTTATTTTCTAGAGAAAAAATTAACAATCTAACCAACAACTCAAGGGAGCTTAATACACTTCTAAGATCATGTAATATTTTCAGTTAAGCTATAACTTATAGAAGTTTTGTCTGAAATTTGTTCTATTTATACTTATAGTCTTCTTTTCAACTGTCAATAAAAAGGATAACCAATCCCAAATTCAAGCTTATCTGAATTTTAGTATGTATTTCTACAACTTACATTTCATTTTCTGCATATGAAAAGATATATTTTACCAAAAGAACAATAATATTATATTAAATGTGTTTTTGAGTGAATACTAACTTTAAATATATTTAGAATTGTATCCAATATTTATTTTTGTCTTTTCTTACTTCACACAAATCTATAAATAATATCTGAGAGTACTCATAAAATCAACCTTGACATTTACCAATATGCTCATTGTTGCCAATCAGATAATATTTTATTTTAATATTTATTTGATTGTTAGTGAGAGGGAACACATTCTTATGTATCAGCCAGCTATAGAGTGTGCTCTTGCTCTCCATTTCCTGTCCATGTACTGATAAAGTATTAAGATTCAGGGCTCAGTTTGGAAATATGTTACTGATGACTTCAGCAGCCCATTCCACATTCCTGTGTTGTTTTGAGAATTTCTTATTCTGCTTTGTCTCTCAATTCAAACTGATTAGTTTTGTACCTTCCAACATGCTTTAAAACTTTTAGTCTGCTAGTGACACCTGTTAGGGTTCTCTAGAGGGAAAAAAAACAAGTAGAATCCAATAGAACATGTGTGTGTGTGTGTTCTCATGCAATTGTGAAGTGTGACAAATCAAAGTCCTGGAATCTAGGATGAAAGACTGGAGACTCAGCAGAGGATTGCTGGAGAGAAGTGGGGTATGAGGCGGGGGGTTGGCAAAGAGAGAAAAATTGGAACAACTGTAATGGCATAATCAATAAAACATACTTCAAAAATGCATGACTTCCTACATTTGATTATTCATTTAAATTACTTTCACATTTAATTCTCTTTGTAAGTAGAAAAACAGAATCTCCTGATTTTAAAATCTGTTAAAAACTTTTATTATTAAAAGCTATTAATTAAACATTTGAGTTCTTTATGAATTACAGTTTGATTGGCATGACAGTGTTCCATATAATTAATGAGTTTGCAAAAACTAACTCTGAGAAGCCAATTAGCAAATAAATTTATTCTATCCTGAATTGTCTATTCAAAGTCCTTCTCCAGGGGCTATTTCTTTCTAAAGCCTGACCAAGAGTTTGGGCACATCCCATGATTGCAGGTTCACTCTCAGATAGTAAGTTGCCATTGTTCATATCAAAATTAGATAAGCAATTAATATATCAATTCAGTATAAAAAAATCAAAGTTGTAAAATTAATTACTAATAAAAATTTTTTTTCTTCCCCTAGACAACTTTTCTTTCTCCCAGGATTGGCCGGGGGAAAAGTAATGAGTAGAAAAGATCTTATTTCTACAAATATAAGTTGTTCGTGTTTTCCTGTAATTGTGTCAGATGTTTGAATAAGCTTTCTTTTCTGTCCTTTAAATATTTTCCTGCTGGTTCTTTGAACGTTGGGCATTGTCTCTTTGTGCTAATCCTACTCATGCCATACATAAGTATCTAATAGGACTATATTAATGATTTAATCTCATATCAAGTTTGTATAACAAGGTATCCAGAAATTCAGTGGCTTAAATCTACAGTCATTTATTATTGCTCATAATTTGTAAGTAGACTATGGTTTACTGATTTAGGCTTTGTTTGATCTAGGCTTTTCTTTAAGTTTCAGTATCAGTCAAGTATTGGCTCTGCCAATAAGTGCATCCCTATAGTAAGTAGAAAATGTAGAATCACCTATGCTAAGTCATTTCTGCTCCATAGGTTTTCTTCTTGTCTGTTGACCAGTTAGCTAAATTATATGAAAGAGGAGTATAAAGGTAGTAGAGAGACATGAGGAGACCTCTGAAGGATGATATGTAGAACTGACATATTGTTACTTCTGCCACATAATATCGGCCAAAGAAAATAATAGTTTACCACAAAGTCAAGAGTCTGATAATGGTGTTTATTCCACCCATGATGAGACTATGACAATGCACATGAATATAGGATGGGCTGAAGAATTCAGACCAACAGGTCATTCTACTAGAGGTATGCACCAAGTTTTTCCCTACTCAGGTGAACTTGCCCTTTTGGGTAGAAAACTTTTAAAACAACCAAGACACACACACACACACACACACACACATATATAATATATAAAATATATATATTATATATATATATTCATTAGAATATAGAAGATAACTTTAGACCAACACTAAGATACAACAATTAGGAATATAAGTAAACAACTATATATTTTCAATACATCATCTAGGTTGCTATGTGAAGACATTTGAAGCTACTGAATTATAGAGAGGAACATACCCTTCCCAGGGTGAAAGGGATTAATGGCTGCTTTTATCTTTGGAAACCTTGATCAAATCTGGCTACAAGTAAATAATGTTTGGTTGTTACATATACAGACAAACATTTCCAGGATGAAGAAAATCAGAGAGAGCTGCTAAGGGTAAACGTGTCAAGTAGGGATCTGAAAACGACCTTGAACATAGATGCAGTTCTCCCATAAAGTTGATCTTTGTTTCTGAAGTTGTTGCTGAAATCAGTGTAGTGACGACCACTAGTTTGGACACTGAAGACTTACATGAAATGAGAGAGAGAGAGAGAGAGAGAGAGAAAGAGAGAGAGACAGAGAGAGAGAGACAGAGAGAGAGAGAGAACCATAGTCTTGAGTATTTAGAATGCAAAGTCCTGCTGGAAAGAGAAGTCTGTTATACACATGATTCTGCCTATAAGACTTTTGAAACTAGAGGTGAACTGAAATTTAGAAGAGATTTAATCTAACCCTGATCCAGTTTTCTTCTTGATTGGAGCAAAGTGATTGGCCTCTCAACCTGGGTGGTGGACAGGGGAAGAATGTGCTCCTTCTGTTAGTAATTATATTTATAGCATTTTTATTATGTTTAAACAGTATTTAACACTAAATACAAGATGAATGAGAAAGCAGCAAATGTGATCCACATTTACAAGAGAAAAGAATTTATACAAGGAGAGCTACAGATGTACATGATATAACATTAATGGCAAGAGCTATTGAAGATTTTTTAAAAATCATGGAAAAAATGAATAAAGTTGATTTAAAATAGAAAATTTAAAAAAAAAAAAGAAATCACTAAAAAGAATCATTCATATTTTAGGACTGAAAAATAAAACATCTAAATTAAGAATTCCATCAATGGTCTTAAAAAATAAAACAAGAGATACAGCAGAAGAAAGTACTTAAAAAATCATAAGGCAAGTCAATTGAAACTATTAAAATTAAAGAATAGAGGAAAAAAGTTAAAATGAAATTAACAGAGCATGAGAGATATGTGAGGAGCTATCAAATGGACCATAATTTGTAATGGAGTCCTAAAAGTAAACATGTATAGGGCAGAAGATAAAGGTAGTGGATTGAAATATTCCAAAACTTATGGAAGATATAAAACTACAGATTTTAAGGAACTCACAAATTCTGGGAAGGATAAATACAAAGATTACCATAACTTGCCTCATTACCATAGAATGGCACAGCAAATCTGAATAATTATATATATGTTTAATATTTGCAATCCTTACTTTCTGAAATGTCAGAAATAGAGACAAAGCTGTGCTACTAATATAGAACATTCTAAAAAAAAATGCTAGCCAAAGTATTTGGTGGCATGATAGTGGTATAGAATCATTCCACTCATTCCATTTGGAGAGAATGGTGATATATTCTGACCAGGACTGCTGCAAGTATGGGTTTTTCTCTTTTATCCAGAATCAGCAAATGAGTAATTAGTTTTCTGTCATGGAGTCAGTCACATAATATCCACCTGAGACATATAACCTACTTTACATCAAAGGTGGGTATTATAGTAGACTCTTAACTATTGGATCTTCTGATCTTACCACAGAATGCATCATATCCAAGGTACTGCTGGCCTGATAGCATGGAAGAATGCTAACATGACAATGCTGCTGGTTCACCATCTGGGAGATGAAATACTTCAATGGCAGAATTGTATAATTTAGAATACTATTTTACTATAAAGCAGGGACTATTATATGATACTGTGTTTCCAGCTGATATAATACATGAGTTTTGAAACCAAGGGGTTGGAATTAAGAAGTTTGTTAATTAGATTCCACATATAAGCGAAATCATATGGTATTTGTCTTTCTCTGAAACACAGGATGACAGCTATTGGTGGGGGGAGTTTAAGGGTGGAGGAATAAATCAAAAAGAAAAAGGGTCCATAGACATAGACAGCAGTGTGGTGATTGGAGGAGGAAGGGGAGTTTAAGGAGGTTAAATGATAATGGAAACAATACAAAAAAACCTTTTTCTAAAAAATAAAGTTAAGCACTTCAAAAAAAAAAAAAGAAAAAGAAGAAAAATAAGAGTAGGCCCACTTACCATCAATCTAAATGATCTACTTATATAACTTCAGCGTCCTATTCCTGTATCTATAGGCCCTGGGTGTCTTAAGGAAAAGGGTGGCTTTACCTGAGAACCCAGTAAGAGTCCTACTATCCTTGAAACTGTAACTTCCAGAAAGTCCCTTTGGGCTTAATCTCCCAGCAGCAAGCATAGAAAGCAGTTACTATGGCCGCAGGGCTACTTGACCTGATCATCATGGGAAGCATGGCTTTTTCTACATGAGAGCAGGAAAGAATATGTTTAGCCCTCATTTAATTCAATGAGACATATTTTTGTTCTCTCGTTCCCAGGTTTAACTGTAAATTGGCAAGTAAAGTAACTATGGCTTATTAAAGTCACAGCAATTAAAGGCTTAACACATTCAGGAATGAAGATATAGGTAACCCTACCAGAAAGCAGTCTAGGCAGCTGTGGTAATAGCTCCATGTGAGGGAAATCTAGAAGAGATGACAGAGGAGAAAGCATCAAATCAACTGGAACATCAGGGTATAGAGTTTATACCATTAATGCTTATAATTTTCCTCCAAATTATGACCAACCAGAGCCATGGAGCACTTGAGGTTAGATAGGATAAAACTGAATTGGAAATTAGGGGCTACATTCAAATAGTATGTGAAAATTTTACAGCTAACATAGGTCTTGGTATAGGAAATAGGAAAGCTTAAAAGTATTCCTATTTTCTTATATTAGACATATAGATAGGATGATGAGAGAGAACAGAATTTCTGAGCTTTCAAATGCATTTAATAAGTACATATTTTAGAAAAATTAGCCCTAGCTGGTGTGGCTCAGTGGATTGAGCACCAGCCTGCAAACCAAAGGTCCCTGGTTCAATTCCCAGTATAGGGCACATGCCTGGGTTGCAGGCCAGGTCCCCAGAAGGGGGTGCGCAAAATACAACCACACATTGATGTCTCTCTCCCTCTCTTTCTCCCTTTCTTCTCCTCCTCTCTAAAAATAAATAAATAAAATCTTTTAAAAAAATAAATAAATAAAAAAAATTGGATTTGTCAGTGAAATAGTTCTAGTGCTACAAAAATCAGAAAAAAGTGTCATATTAATCTGTTTAATAACATTCAATCACATGTTTTAAAAGAACACCTATTTTAATATCATTGAATACATGAATATAACTTTAATAAATGGGATGACAATAGTGTGCCATGAGAAATATTTTTAGGGTAAGCTTGATGAATTTCAAAGAAAAATAACATCTGGCAAGATAAAATTTAAAAATTAATGCATTTAGGAGAATGACTAAAATGTATGAAATGCATAGGTGTTTCTTTAAGTGGGATAATCCAAGTCTTTGGTTATCTAAATTGTTGAGCTTATGTAACACACAAAGAAACTGAAGAAATGTTAAAAAATACTCTCCTCAGCCCCATAAGAAACAATAACCACTACTGGGAATAGAATGGGTTAACAAAAGCCTATATTTTTTCAAGTTTAAAAGAGTTGCAGTCAGGAAAAGGAAAACAATCATTTAAAAGCAGTGATAGTAGTAGCTTACACACTTTAAACACTTTGTCACATTTTCTCAGAACATAATCTGATGTTGGGCATATGAAGGGCAGACTTAGCATAGTGGCAGAGACATTCTATCTTAATATTTTTAATTTAGAATTTCCAAAGTCTTTCCAGATTTGTCCTTTGACAGTCTGGATTTGGTGTCCAGAAAGGTTTTTGTTAGGTTAATAGGTTGATTTTTTTTTCTTTTCTTTGATCTATAAGCAGTAAGAAATGTAAGTACAAGTGTCTTAGAAGGTTTCTGAGAATAAAGAGAAACAATTTTAAGCTTCATGACATAGGAATGGCAAACATTGTTTAGGAAGATTCTGAAAGCTGCTGTCCTTATATGGCTGCCATTTTGTTTAATGTCCATCTTTGTTACTCAAATGGAATTCTTTACTGATGCTATTAATAAAAATTTCATTGAAGATTAAATCTCCTACTGCCTGGATATAACAGAGTCATGGATAAACCACAATTTCTGCATTTTTTTCTTTCTTTGAAGAGCTTCAGGATGAGTTGTTGAAATAAAAACTTAGATGGTCCAAGGATGCTTTGTTTTAGAAGGCCATGAATTGGCTTGAATATATTCTCATTGTCAGTTGTTTCAGGGACTTATAAAGTAAGCATGATTCTAGATCAGAAGGGAATACTTGTAAGATTCATTAATTTTCAGTGAGGAAGTAATTGAAATTTGGGTAACAGCTAGTTCCACAATGTTACAAATTCAAAATATTATTGAATTTCAGATTGCAAAATTTGGACTTTGTCATTTGCATTTTTATGAGCTATCATGCCAAACATATTCTTACCTAAGGTATTTACTCTGCTTGATTCCTTTGCTTGAGAGGTTCTTCTTCAAGATATTTACATGACTGACCCCTTATCATTCAAGTCTTATCTAAATATAAATTATGGAGGAAGATTTCTATCATAAAGTATCCTCAAAAATTATCCTCTAATAGAGATTTTTTTAAACTACATGTGCACACTAGAATAAATATCCCAGGAGAAGGCAGGCATCTGTTTAGAGGTTTTTTAGGAGATAACTTCTGCTTCCAGACGAGATAAAGTAATGTGGATCGTATTTATTCTCTTGCCTGAAACAACTAAAGTAAAATGAAATGTATGAAACAGCTATTTTCAAGAGAGTGAACATGAAACAATGAAAGAGTGATCTGAGAGAGAAATGGGGGAAAAGTTTAATCCTATAACTGTCCCAAATTAAAGCTTTGAGGTAGTTTACAAGTCATGCACCAGGAGTGAGTACCTCACAGTATTCATGAGCTGGGGAGATAGAACTAAATCCAGAATGACCAAAATGATTCACGTTGCCTGGGTTCACAGGGTAGAGTAACACACAGGAGAAAACTTCATAGAGGAAAAACATTACAAATCTGCAGATGACCCTGCTTGATAATTTGGCAGAGTTTAGAATATTACTGATTTGTGAAAACACTACACAAAGTGTGAGAAAAAAATTATTTTTCCCAGAGGAATAAAAGAAAGAGAATTCAGTGCTCATTTATCATTGAGAACTGTGCCTCTTCCTACTAGCCAGACTGAAAACATTCATATCCACAAACATTGGGTAGAATGTAGGGGGGCAAAGCTATCTTCCTAGACCAGAGGTTCTCAAATGGTGGTGGTAGAAGGGGTCACAATTATGCATCTGAGGGGTGAATTTACAATGATTGGAGACATCTCTGGTTGTTACAACTGGATGGGGATGCTACTGATATTTAGTGGGTAGAAAACAGGATACTGATAAACATCTTACAATACAAAGGAGAGTAAGTCTGCTACATAAAGGATTATCCATTCCAAAATATTAATAGTATTGAGGTTGAGAAACCTTGTCTGAATCGCTGCCCTTGTGTGGCTTAACCTGTCAGAAATCAAAATCTAAAATGATTAGGCTATTTCCAAGTAGCTTGACTCTATCTATGAAGTAAGATCAAGAATACTTATAGGAAACAAAAATATTCAGTAACTAATACTGTGAAACTCATGATGTAAGACATCCGATTACAAAAATAATAGACATGGAAGAAGTAGAAAGATATAGTCAATAATTAGAAGGATCATTAATCAATCAAAACATAACTAAAATAATAGAATTGCAAAAATGGATATTAAAAATATAACTTGTTAAGATGTAGACAAATAAGACATTAAAAATACCAAAGACAGCCTTCTAAGTATAAAATTACAAGTGAGATGAGCATATTAGACCTTGCAGAAGAAATAAAATAGTGAACTTGAAAAAAATAGCAATAAAAATCATCTGAAAATGAAGCATTGAGGAAAAAAGGGGGCTGAAAAAACAATGAACAAAATACCACCAATAAACTGTGGGACGATAACAAAGGCCTGTACATGTGACTACAATCTCCAAAAGAGAAGAGAGAACTGGGTTAGTAAGTAGGGGCAAAATATATGTAAAGAAATAAATGGTTTAATTTTTTCTATATTGGATTAAAAACTATGACCTAAAGATATAATAGCCTCAAAAAACCCAAGCACAGGAAACATGAAAATAATTACATGAAGGCATATGACAATGAAATTCTCTAAAAACAATGGTGAAAACATCTTATGGTTACAGAAAAAGACACATCATGTGCATGGAAACAAAGAATAGCATGACAGCAGATTTATTTCAGGAACTAAAAGTGAGAACATGGTAGAATAGCATCTTTAAAATATTAGAAGAGAACAAATAAAACTGACAACTTCTAATTATAAACCTAAAATAATTATCCTTCACAAATACAGAATTTATCAATGGCTTTGTACCATAAGAAAAAGATAAATCAAACCTTTTAGTGTAACCAGAAGCAGGTTGCACTGACTGCTGCTATGAAAGGCAATACTGGAGAGCCGGGTGCTGACGTAAAGGAGAGCGGTTTATTTTCAGGTGCCGGCCATCTGGTACATGGGGGACTCGTGTTAAAGCCCACCTCCACCTCTCAATGGAAGCAGAAGTTTTTATGGGGGAGAGGGGAACAGAACAAAGAGCTCAAGGGAGAGGGTTGAAAAGTTCTCTATGTGTAAACTAGCACATCTATTTTAATCAGGCAAGTGATGGCCCAGGGTATGTCACCCTGTTTTAGTCAACCTGGCTTCATAACATGCTGGAACCACGTCATCCGGGGTCCACAGTTGAAGGCCAGCAAATATCCTGGAGCTGTGATGCCTGAAGGTTGAGGTCTGTATCTTTTGAAGTTAGTTCCTAGGATTCTTATACAACCATGCCGTTCCTCTCCAAGCTACATTTTAATCAGAGTTATCACTTATTGAAAAAATGTCAAAAGAATGGTGGGGTGGGTTGAAATTTCCCACTGTTATAATTTTCCACTGTTACAAACTCCCACTGTCAATTTTACTTCCATTTCTATGGAAGTTAGAAGATTTTAGCCAAAACATTGGAAAAAAAACAACTAGAAAAATTTAGGATCTAGTCTTATTTACAGGTGAAAAATAAAATTTTACAGATAATTTACTGAGATTGTATTATTTGTAACTATGAATAATAGATTCTAATGAAACATAATTTTTCTCCTAAAATCACCCTCATTTTCATCAAAGAGGCAAATCAAGACCAATTCTTTTCTGCAGTAAGTCCAGTTTCAGTTTGGCCTGATTATTTGCATAAATACAACAAGTATAGTAATTGATCATACAGGCTTTCCTAAATCTATTTTGCTGAAATGTTACAAGGAATTTCCAGATTGGATGCTAATTAGCCTCTCAGAACAATGATGCCAAGCCACAATTGTCATGGAGTTTTACTTGAAATATCTATAGATTTGGGTAAATTCCTCAAGTTTTTGAGGTTCCCAGAACGTCTCAAAGTTCTTCCTTGCCATCTCCTAGGAAAGTAACCTGACCTAGCAAGACTGCCATGAACCATGTAAATAAGCAATGCACCAGAACATTCTTCTAAGAGGCTTTTTATTGACTTTTAAGTCAATCTCTACCCTTTAAAACTTTTTTCTGACATTCAGAGTCTAGGCATATCTTTGCAGAGATGGCATTCAAATCAAAGCCTTGGCTAATAAATCTATAATTGGAAACTGAAAAATATCAGATTTCTATTGGATTCCTGTAAATAAATATAATTTTTATATTTATTTCCTGTAAATAAATATATTGCCATGAAAATAATAATACTCATTAAGAGTTTTCAAATTCTGTAGGGATCAGATAAGGAGGAAAATATTAATGCTTCAATATTGCTATGATTTACCAAATTGCTCTATGAGAACAAAATTTTATAATCAGCAATATTTCAAGTCACAAGAATAATAATTATCCTCAATTCACTCAATCCCACAATCAATTATTGTTTATCCTGATTATGTGCCAGCATCTTTACAAACCCAGTCGCTCCCCAGAACCTCACAAATCCCCATCTATTTCAAAGATATGATCTGAAAATATTTCTCAGAAACTTATATTTAGAATGTCAGAAGATGTAACATTTTGCAAACGAATCAGAGTAAAGCAATGACTGTCTCTAAATCATAAAAAAGGTTGAAATGACATGGTTATAGATCTGATTATAACATAATTGACAAAGGGATTTGCTTTCTTTGTAACAACAATTTAACATAACAGTTAGACTTACAAATGAAAGTATATCAGATTAAGAAATCAATTAATTTTTCCCCATTGTCAATTGTGCCTGGTGTTTCTAAAATCATCACTTTGATTTACCATTTATCTATGTGCCTTTTCTTTCTTTTTTTTCCCCTCCATTTCCATTTCCCTTCTTGGGTTTCCTACTCCAATGTCCTTTCTTCCTTTATGTTTCTCTCCTTTATCACTTATCACCCTTTTTTTTACTTTTCTGTTTCTTCTTTTTTCTCCTTCACTCTACACAATCCTTCTTCAACGTCCAAAGAGGCTCTTCCACTTACGTGAAACCTCTATGACTTACACAGACCCTCTTCAATGGACACAGACCCCCTGCAGCTTTTCTAGTCCCTTTTACATCGCCCTTTTAACTCATCTAGACATAACCAACTTTAGCACAACCTACTATCAATTCTATTTCCTTCAAAATATATTGCCATAATTTACACCTTTTGTTACCAAAAACATATATTCTTTCTCCAAATAATTAGATTTTTAAAATTTTTTTATGACAACTAAAAGTAATTAGCATTATTTAGATTGGCAAATTTATGAACATATCTTATAACTTTTAGAAACAAGTTTCCTCCCCATTGGCCAATATATTTACATTTTTAAGAGGCATAATAGAGATACCAAGAACTTTTTCATAAATCCAGGCAGAAACAAATATGTTTTATGTTAATAATTGTAAAAGATATCAACTTAACTTAAATCATCTATTCAGATTCTTGGTGATTATGAATTCCTTCAGTGTGCTCAAAAGTGAGCTGGTAAATGATCTACTTACCTTGACAACTATTAGGAGGCTAGAGAGAAGGTGGAGGAGTTATTAGAGTTGACCTGGCTTTAGCCACTTAGGTTTACAAGTGCCTCTTTTCTTCTTCACATTGAGATGCAGCAGTCATCCCTGCTGTTACCACAGATTTAGGTGGATGGCATTAATTTTCCCCTTATTCCCAGGCCCAACACAGTTCCCCTCAGCTCTGGGAGGAGGATTCAGTGTTTAAAAGACTAATTTTCTCATTTTTGTTCTTTCTGAGTTTTACTGTCTGAGAAGGGAATGAGATCATTTTCCCTCTTTAAACTATCAATTTTAATCCTCTATGAGTAGAATTCTTATGATGTGACAATGTGAAAGCTTGAACATTAGAGATCTGATCCCATTTACCAGAACTTTAGCAAAACAATTCTAATTAGTCTAAAATGTGATCTAATGGCCTTTAGATCTAATGGTCTCTGTGATGGAACGGAGACTGAGCCCTTCTTTCAACACAGAAGCAAAAACAAAATCTACGGCAAAGGCAAAATTCAAATAAGTACTCACAAACGAAATCCTCTAAAAGATCGGGCCTTAGAATCTTACCTCACATCAATCAGTACCTCAAAGGACACTGACAAGTACCAAATGACATAATAGCCCAAATAGTAGAGACATTAACTCATACCAGCCCATGTAGTGAGTGACCTTTACAAGGTTCAAATGGCAGAACCCAAACATTGGAGAGAGAAGATTACTGGAGTACAAAAAAAAGGAAGCAAAGACAGACAGATGAGAGAAAAAGGTGAGAGCTCTCACACAGAAACAGATTTCTCCTGCAGAGGACCAGAGAAACAAAACGAACAGACGATTAAAAAGCAGTATGCAAAAAGAAAAGCAAATACCCGAATCCAAACCAAAAGAGCATTCAAACCAAATCTCACACTGGGGAACTGGGATTTTCTTTTTTTTAACCTGAGCCATGCCTATTGCTGTGTAGTGCCTATGGATTCCTATAGAAATTTAAATGGTTCAAAGAACCCAAGTGGCAGATAAGGGACTCTTGGTTGTTTACAACAGGCACTTACCCAGAGTGGGCTTGTCAGCCCACCAACAATGCATTTTCTTTCACCAGCAAAGCATTTAAATGTGGCTTATGGCTTGAGAGGGAGAGCAGGAAGAGTCCATGAGGTAAAGAACTCTCTGGAAGCTGCTGGAAAATTCCTGCAATTCTTGCCATGGGGTCTGCCTTCCATAAGCAGTTTGGACCCCAAACTGGACCCTCCAGGCTTTACCAGGGGTTCACATAGTCCCATCTGGGTCTCCAAAAGCTGTAACCGAAAGCAGTTCCAGCTTCCTGCCATTAGGAAAGCCAATACTAAAGAGGCAGGTGCCGCTACAAAAGAAAGTGGTTTCTTTTCAAGAGCTGGCCACCTGGAAGATGGGGGACTCATGTCTCAAAGCCCATCTCATATCAGTGGAGGCAGAGGTTTCTATAAGGAGGGAGAAGGGAACAGAACAGAAATCAAGAAAGGGGGTTGATAAGTTCTTTATGTGAAGACTATCATGGTCTCTCCCAATAAGGCAAGTGATGATCTGGTGTGTATCATCCTAGTTGAGTCTTATCCTGGCTTTATGTCACACTGGTTCCACAGCTGTAGTTTAGCAGGATCGGGGATGACTCAAGTTTGGAGTCTGTATCTTCTGAAGTTAGTTTTTTTAGTATTTTATACAAATATGTTGTTTAGCTACAAGCTACATATTAATAGGAGTTAGCACTTACAGAAACAATGTCGAAAGAATGGAGGGGTAGATTATAATTTCCCACCATTGCAATATTTCCCTGTCACATTAGGAAAGAAAATAATGCTAGAAAAGGTAACTTGTATCCTCAGTCACTACTGCCACACTTCACACATCACTGAATGCTTGTTAAATGATTGATTGGTTAGATTAATCAGGAGACTGAGAGATTGAAAAGTGATTAATTAAACAATTTATCAAGATGTCATTCAAAGAATGAGACAAAAAAGACTCAGTTCTCAAATCTAAATCATTTTGGTTTATCCTTCTGAAATAATTAAAGCATTAACACAATATGTAGGATGGCACTAGTTCTTTGAGACAGGTATTTAAGAGCAACTTCTTAGAGTGAGGCTCATTGTCACATAGAATTCCACTTAGAATGTTTGAAATAAAAACGTTTTAGAATTAGTCAAAGTTCTTTATGGATATTACAAAGTTTTCCTCTAATTTCAAGTAATCATATTTAATCTTAATTTTGCCTCAAGTAGCAGGGAATGACCATGCCCTCCCCTTACCTGAAGAAGGCTTTAAATAATTCAAATTTTTATTCATGTACTAAATAAGAAATTGTCAAGCAGATCTTTCAGTTGAGATGAAAAAATATACACCCTCTTCAAATATTAGTAACTCACCAGTGAAAGTATGTACAAGAGTGAAAACTTTTGAGTTTTTCTCTTGAGTTATTAAATACATACATATACTCAAGTGCCATCAAATATAATAACAATAATAATGTAAAGTTTCTCTTCTTAGGAAAATCATAGTAGATATTGTTCTTCCTTGATACCTCTTATAAAGAGACCTCATACTTCTTTATGATATGCAGCCTTCCTTGCTGCAAAAAAAATTGACTTCAAGTGTGTTCTTGGAGATGTTTGACTCATGGTTATAGCATCTTCAAAATATTGAAAAAGAATTCTAGAGCTCTATATTCAAATAAGATTCCATTTAAATGTGAAACCTAAGTAAAAGCATATGTACTAAAAAAAAAACAAACAAAATCTTTTCTCCTGAACTTCATCTTTGTAAGAAATGCAAAAGTAATTTTATATAAAAATGAAAGGATTGAATAGGAAAAGTATTCTTGAAGAAAAAGTAGAACAAAATCATAATATTTATATTATATGTTTTCAAGATTTATTAAAAGTGACAGTATGCCTTGGTTGGTGTGGCTCAGTGAATTGAATGCCAGCCTGTGAGCCAAGGGATCACCAGTTCGATTTCCAGTCATGGCACATGCCTAGGTTGTGGGCCAGGTCCCCAGTGGTGGGTGCAAAGAGGCAAGAGCACCACATATTGATGTTTCTCTCCCCTTTTCTTCCTCCCTTCTCCTCTATCTAAAAATAAATAAACAAAATCTTTAAAATAAAATAAAAGCTACAATATTGAGAATGTTTTAAACATAAAAAATAGATCAGTGGATCAAAATAAATTACTCAGAAATAGAATCCTATTTACGTTATTTGTCAATATTTGAACAAAGTACAGGTCAATGCAATAGATAAAAAATACTGGAATGCATATAAAAAGGATGTATTAATGGTCATAAGCACATGAAAAGTTGATAAATTTATCATTAGTAACTGCCATTAAAACCAAAATAATATATTGGGTTGTCCAAAAAGTTCGTTTAGTTTATTTCCATATGAAGATTCTAGTAGCGCTTAGTTGCCTTTACCTTCATTCAATAGATTAGACTGTGACAGCTGTCATATCAGTATGCATTTAAAAAACATTAAAATTGGTGCATTTTTGTGCAGCCATTTTAATATTGAAAATGGAAGAAAATATGCCAAAAAATTTTGGAATACTTTGCTTTATTATTTCAAGAAAGCTAAAAACACAACTGAAATGCAAAAAACAAAAACAAAACAAGATTTGTGTAGTGTATAGGGAAAGTGCTGTGACTGATTGAATGTGTCAAAAGTGGTTTGAGAAGTTTCCTGGTACTAATGACATTTTGGCCAAATGAATCTTTACTATGGGGCTATCTTAGTCGTTGGAAGATGTTTAGCAGCACTCCTGGCCTCTACCCACTAAAAACCAATAGCGAGAGATAGTCAACATACTCAGAATATCTAAATCAATCAAGTTATTGGTGAAAAAATATGTCTTTTATTTTACAGAAAAAACTAAATGGACTTTTTGGCCAACCCAATGTCTTTTCACATGCATACTAGAAGGGCAGAAAGAAAAAAAGACTGATAATATCAAATGTTTTTTATTATAGAAAACATGAAAAACTTTCATTCATTGATGGTGGGCTGTAAAAATGTTACAACCACCTTGGGGAATTATGTGACAGTTTCTTATATATAGTTAAATGTACACTGATCTTAGCAATTCAATATTCTGCCATTTATTCAAGATAAAAATATACATACATACACACATGCACACAGAGAAGTTTTGTTCAAGATGTGGTCGAAGTTAGATGAACAATTTCAGATAGACTACATTTGAGTACAAACTATCAATAAAAAGGAAAACACTGAATTAAGCTCAATTTCAAAATCAACATGAGGTTCAAAGGAACTCAAACACACAAAAAAAGTAAATACTGTATGATTTCATTCGTGATTTATAAAACTAGCCTAAGGTGAGGTAACAAAAAGTCAGAAAATGGTATGCTATGGGTAGGTGGGTAGAATTGATTGGAAATTCTCAGCAAAGGACTTTGTATGGTGATGACATTGCTCTCTATCCTGTTTGGGAAGTATGTATAATAGTGTAAAATATAAGATTTTCAAATGACATAGAACTAAACATTTAAGATATGTGTATTTCACTGCTTTTAAAATATGTCTAAATAATAATGTAGGGTAAGTGGAGGCAGTCTGACTTCCTCGCCCAGGTGCTTGGGTAACTAGGGAGAGCAGGTCCTCACAACCTTGAAGGAGTCTGATAAAGCAGTGTTGTCACAGCCTTGAGGCTGGGTGCAATAAGCTGCCCCTCAGCCTTGAGTAGGCTCGCATGCGCAGCTCATGCCAGGTTACCTCACTATTTGGCCTGAAGCCAGCTTTGTTTGGGTTAGTACTTAAGGAGGTAGGGATTTCTCAGGGTGCAGAGTGAGGGAGTCAGGGCACCGGCGTAGACACGGGCTTGTAGCCTGTATGACTCCTGAATAAAGGCATGTCAAGCATCCTTATGACTCCACGCATCTTCTTCCATCTATCTGAGTCTCTAGTGGACCTGTCCAGCCGAGGGAGTCTGCAACACAAATAAAATATTCAGTACTGTGTATTCCTAAAAATTATAAATAGAACTCTCTTTTGGCCTAACAATTCTGCTTCTGGGAAAATAACTCAAAGATACCAAAAACACCAATACAAATAAAGTTTATGTACCTCTGTGTTTATAGCAACACTGTTTACTGTAGCCAAGATTTGGTAATCAGCCTAAGTGCCCAACAGTAGATAAGTGGATAAAAAAAGCTGTGGTGCATTTACACAATGGAATATTACACAGCAGTGCAAAAGAAGAAACTTTTACATTTTGCCACAGCATGGGTGGACCTGGAGAAAATTATGCTAAGTGGAACAAACCAGGCAGTAAAAGAAAAATACCACAGATCTCACTTATATATGGAATGTAATGAACACAATAAACTAAGGAACAAAATAGTAACAGAAGATTAGATACATAGACTGAAAGTTGCTGGAAAGGAGGCAGGAGGTATAGGATAAAAGATAATGAAGGAATTAACTAAAAAACATTTGTGCACAATCCATGGACATAGACAACAGTATGGGCATTTACTTGGTGGGTGGAGAAGGTACAGTTGGGTGGACGTGGAGAACAATTTTAACACCATAAACAAAATAAAATTTCAAAAAGTTATAACATAAACTTTTTGCAAAACAATATATTTTTTGGTAATAACATTAAAATACATTAATTAAATTTAAAAAACAAAAGCAAAAGAGTAAATGATAATTCTTTTAAAGAATGTATAAAACATATTTTTAAAGTACCAGTTCATATTATAAACCAGATTATGCTTGTCATTAAAAACATATTTCCAAAAATGGTAATATATTATCATCACATAGTTTAAAGGAGCTCCTCAAACAAATTTCTCTGTTATCATAGTTGTATGTTACTTTACTTATCATGCGAAAAATAAAATTCAAATATATAATATTTGCATCTAATCTGATCTTTAATTTTTTAATTTTTCTAAAGATAAATTCTGCCCAGAAATGATTTATATCAACTATCAGACTAACATTTTCAACAGTATTAAATTTAAAAAAATACAAACAAAAATCAATAAAAAATTGAACTCTCTGGGAGAGACTCAGCTGCAAACTCGCATTAAATTTTATTCTACAATTATTCTTGTACTATGTTAGTTGCTGTTGTTGCCACAGGTCTTTTCAGTATAAGAATAACTGGAATAATTAAATAGGCAAGTCATGTCTTACAACCTAGTCCTTTAATAACACTGAGGAACATTAAAATTTCACTTTTACCCTACACTATATTTTAAAGGATATTTTCTCCAACTCTTTTTCTACATAGAAACCACTGCTTACCTGCACTACAAAGAATACCTGCACTACAATTGAGCACAGAGAAATTATTTGATTTAGCACTGTTTCAAGGATGTTTTATGTTGTCAGTTCTGCCTATTTGCTCTAATTTCCCTTTCCCACCCATGTTCATACTTTTTGTCTGTCATATCGCTTCTTGGAATTTAAGTGTAAAATATAATTGTGCAATTCCTACTTTTTTAACTTCTTGCTTCAAATATATAATTATTTCCACATTTTGGCCAGCTTTGTGACTACCTTCAGAAGTAATTAGATCTGTTCTATTTCTATTTATTTATTGGTTCTATAAAAATACATGCTCAAAGTAGGTAATCTGAGAGCTATATTTATATAAAATATTTTTATAATTACTTGTAAAAATAGTTATTAGCAAAATACTGATTTTTTTCTATTAAATAGGTCACTACATTTCTAATTAGGATTGACTTTTTGGATTTTATTTATCTAATTATATGAAAAGCCTGTTCCATTAATTTCCTTGAGGCAATGTTGAAGTATCAATGTTATTGTTTTTGCATGATTTAATATTGTTAAATCAGTAGTATTTTTAAATATTTTGCATCAGGCCATTAACTATCAAAATACTTTTATTTGGAATATATCTATGCAGAATATATGTTTAATTATGATAGGAATAGAATAAATACATTTTTAAATGATGGTTATAATTTGCTATAGGGAAATAATAGGGAATTTTGATGGTTCTTAGATTAAAGAGATCTGTTTTTTAGATTAAAAAGTATTTAAATGTAACTTACTCACTTTTTCAGTAACTCCTACACTCCTGAATGCATACAAGAGAACTTCCATTACTGAAACCAAAGAATCCATAGTATCTCTGATGCAACTATATCTATATCATAGACACTATTAAAACTGGCCAGTGAGAGTATTTACTTTGGAGAAAATAAAACAGAAAAATATTCCCTTTATGATTAAATAAAAAAGGTTGCATATATTAGTTTTTTCTTGCTACAAAATATATTCCAATAATCTTAATGTCTTAAAACAACACACAGGTATTTTTTCATAATTTTTGTGTGTCAGGAATCTGAGCATGACTTAGCTGGGTCCTCTGCTTAGGGTCTTACAAAACTACATGCAGTGTGTCATCAAGGGCTTCATTCTCATCATTGTCATTGCCTTGATTTGATAAGGATCTGTTTCTAAATTTTCTCAGGTTATTGGCAGAATTAATTTTCTTGCAGTTCTAGAACACATGATGGCTTGCTTCAAAGCCAGCGAGAGAAAGAGAGTGAGAGATTCTAGCAAGACATGCGCTACACATTTTGTGATCACGTATACATAATTAAGTACATGCCATCACCTTAGCTGCATTCCATTCATTGGAAACAAATCACAAGTTCCTTCAACACTTAAGAGAACTGGATCACACAAATAACAAATATGTAAACACTAGCAGATGGGGAACATGAGAATGACCCTAAAATCTGTCTACCACACTGTGGTTACTGTATTTGTGTTTAAACAGTGTGAGAAAATATTCTGATGTCATCAGTGATATCCCCAAAGTTTAGAGAATTTTGTAAGAATCCTGGTCATTATTCAAAACTATGATTTTTGAGCCCTGAAATAACCTAGTTTAGTACTAATGAGATTTCTCCATTAATTTGCTCAATACACATGAGCAATTTTGAAAAGTTTCTCTCTTTATCAGGATCCTGAGTGAGAAAGAAAATCTGTAACACAGGCCAAAAGAGCCAGTCTTCTGTGACTTTTCTAGATATGACTAAGGCTAGTAAATCAACACAACAGAAATATGTGGAAGGAGATTTAGAGGAGAGCTAAATTGCCCAGAAGAGAGACAGTCTATAGTGGACATAATAAGAAAGTAAGTAAAGCAGTGTTCCTCAGCTTTTCCTAAAGAAGGAAGTTTGGAAAGTAGCAATTATATTCCTCCATGAAATCTACATATAATGAAGTAGCTTCACAGCTAATGACTCCTCATATGTTTCCACTGAGAATATTTAGCCTAAAAAATCGAGTCCCTGTGCTAAGTATAATATGCAGTCAGAATGTAAATATGGTTGTAATAGGAAGATAGCCACAGTTTTACTAAAAAGATTTCCTCTTGCCCACTTTCCTACATTTTAAAACTTTTGTGCCACCGTCTATGGAAATAAGTGGATGACCAATAGAATAAAATATCTATTTTTGACTTATTTTACTAAAACCCTGAGGTCTACAAGTTGAAGTCCTATGCAAAGAACTATAAAAGAGAGATTGTGGAATCAATTCATATTTACCTGGTCTGGTGGGTAGGTTTGTCTAAGGCAAATCAAGCTGTAGCTCCTGGCCCAGCTACACTTTAACATTGAAATGGCTGGGGTCAGCCATATAACTGTGTTCCTAGCAATACGTCATGAGAAGGAGGGAGACTTTGAATATGCAGGAAAAATTGATATAACCAGTCTGGGAGATAAATTGAGGACATGGGTCCTCTCAAAAATAGACTTTGGTACTAAAAATTCAGACTCATTCACATTGCTATTATTATGTTCATAAACGTGTGCTTGTGTAATCTTGTGTTTTAAAAATTTCTCAGCTTTAATTTTGAATACTGATCACATTGGAAGACAATACCCATATGCACAAAAGCTCTTAGGTTTTTCAGTAATGTCTACAGTTGTAGAGGAGGTATAGAAGAGTGATAAGAACAAAAAGTTTGAGAAACGTTGCTTTAAGGTGCAAATTTAGATGACATAGCAATTTATTGATCAGTTCTAAATATAAGTTCTTTTATGATATTTTGTGATCCATGAATCAGTTTTTTCAAACACATTATAAGTACTTATGTTATTATTGAATTAACTATGGTTATCACATAATTTATCATACAAAGACTTTTAAAAATATATCCTATATATCTTTACTGATATGGAATATTAGACATAAAAATATACTCTCTCAGTTTATATCATTGTCTACGCTTACTGCTAGGTTTAACAAAAATTCATTGTCTTTAGAAAACATGATGAGTACAATTCTTTCATATTTTTGAGATTTGTTTTATGGCTTTACATTTTCAATAAAAAGAATTGTTTCACAAAGCTTGAAAAGAACATCTATATTCTGTATTATAGTCAGTGTTCTCCAAATGCCAATGAGATCAGATGTGTTATTTGTACTTTGAAAATATTCTACACCCAAACTATTACTTATTTGACTTTTGTTTCTTTAATTGTTATTTTTTTATAATGGTATGTAAATCTGTCAATTTTAATTTTATGTTTTATAAGGATGTATTTTATCTCTCTAGCTCTAAAACCTTAACCATGAAGTATAGTTATTAATATTGCTATAAATATTCAAAATTTCTTTTGTCTTAATATTAGATTAAATTTTATTAGATATATGGATTATATATATTCCATATAGACATATGGAATATAAATTAGGTGATATAAAATTTACTACTAGAGCTCCACTTATCTAAAAACACACATAACTTAGGATATTACAAACCAAGTGACCAAGCAGTTTACCACCAAAACCCCGCTGTTTCTTCTTTTTAATGGAAAGTTTAACTTTCTCATTTCTCAGAAGACATCTATAATTTATTTCTCTCATAGTACACATTCAATTTTAGAATATAGTATTGCCTCTAACTTCAGAATAGAGCCAACCACTTATCACTATATTACTACTCTACTCTGTGTCCTCTGGATTATTGGGGTTTTTTTTAAAATTATTTTTTAAGCACATCTCTCACTGAAATCTTATATACCAGCAAAAACTTGCACAAATATTGAGTCTACACATTTTCACTTGGAAAAACTATAACCAGATGACAAATTTTTCACTGTGAGCATCCAGAAGTCCCCTTCTAGTCCCCTCCAGGCACCAATGACCAAAAATTAACAATTACTTAGTCTATCATAGTAAATTAATTTCACCTGTTTACAAAATTTAAAAAAATGGAATATACATATGTACTCATTTAAGTTTCCCTTCTGTTCAACATAAGTTTTGTGAGATTGATTTGTTAATGTGTAGAGCAATAATTTCTTTATCATCATGTCTAAATGAAGATATACCAGATTAATTGATTTATTTTACTGTTAATGGACAACTGAATTGTTTCTAGTTTGAGACAAATAAAATTGCTATGGTCATTCTTAACCATGAAGTTTCATACACATATGCATGCATTTATGTTGGGTATGTACCTAGGAGTGGAATTGTTCAATGATAAATTTAATTTGTGTATTACATCCACAACATGGAGTCCACCCAAGTGGTCCCGCCCTCCTCTCAAATTTAAACTTAAATCAGCCTACACTTATGCGAAATACTTGTCAAGGAAACCTAACATACACCAATCACAATCCTCCAACTCAGCTTTAGTTTACCTTACCCTAGAAATTAGGATCTATTAGCCTCAAAAAGAAATCCCCATCCACCTAGCTAATCATGTTCCCTCCTTCTCTTGTTGCTTCCTCTAATGCTCTGTAAAACTCACTGGTGCCAAGTTCCCTCAGGAAGAGTGCTCCTCTGCTTGCTAGACACTGCACTCCCCCAATCCATTGATTGTTTTCCCTTGAGTAAAGGACATCAAACTCACTACTAAATTGTTTTAGGTTTCTCAGTTGACAATTTTGGTAACAAGATGGAATGAAAAAAATAGCTGTTAAAGATTCTGGGTGGGTTCCTAGAGGTAGGGGAAAGTACCTACAAAGATCTTTCAGTCCACTGCCTCCGGCCTCCCTCCAGGATATCTGGTAAGTTTCTCTTGGATCTAGCTCTGCTTATTTCATACTATCAACCCTTCAAGTCTGTCTGTTCTAATCCTTCTGGGTGGGAAATTTAGGATAAGAAAGAAACCAGATTTTTCACAGTGGGACTCAGTGGAATACAAAATGTGGGTTGGTGGCCAAACTCATCTACAAGGTGAGGTCTTGAGAGATCTCAGGGACTGTGCACAAGTAGCCAAAAACAGCAAATCTGGTTAAATTAAGGAGGGTTATTTCAACAAGGGAAAACAATCGGTACCCTTCAATCTAAAGAAAGCAAAGCTTTGACTTAGTCAGGATAAGGTCTGTGGATTAACTAACCAACCAACTAATAGCCTATAATGCACTGGGTAAAGCCCAAAACTTTTCTGCTGACATGCAGGGTCAGTTTGTTTGATGGTTACTTTCATCTGTTTTAACTGATTTGCTAGTCTGGCTTGATTATATGGCTAGAAAGTATAAAAAAAATTCCCTGCTCTGAAGATCTGCATTGAGTTTTTCAAAAATAAATGTTCATTACATAAATATGGGAAGTTTAATCTTGAGATTTAATGCCTCAAATATGAATAATAAGGTTTTGAAAGCATAAACTTCTTTGTATGTTGCTAGACCTCGTGTGATCACTAGAGTATAGGAACTCTCTCTTATAAATTTAATTTCCTTTATTTTTATTTTTGCTAAAAAATAATTTTATAATCCTTTGAATACATTCTTTTGCTCTAAAAAAATCTGAGTTTGACCATTCTAGCAATATTTGGAAATTTGTATTTTCAAGTAGATTTCGTGTCTTAAAATGATTTGCAGGATTTAAATATGCTAAAATTTTGATAGAAAACATTTTTTCAAAATTAAGCAATATTATGAAATCAACAGAGACAAGAGGGAAGAGGGGGCAGGGAAAGGGAAGGGAAGGGGAAAGTCAAGGAACATATAGCAAGGACTCATGGACAAAACCAAAGGGGAAGAGCTGAGGGAGGGAAGGTGGGAGGGGGCAAGGGAAAGAGGTGGGGGGGAGGCAGAGACAAATGTATTTAAAAAGTAAATAAATTTAAAAAAAAAGGAAAAAAAATTGTCTTTTATATTTTATTATGTCTCTTGTATTGGAAAAACTTCAATTATTTTAAATATTCTCACCACAAGAAAGACGATGCTCTAAGCTTTCCTAAAGTATATTTTTCTTTGCTATTTCATGTAGATCTGTGGGCTAAAGGAAAGATCTCATTGTATTTCAGTTTCAAACCTTTGAGATTTTTGTTCTTCATTGTTTCTGAATGTCATAAACAGGTAAGACAGTGAGCAACCCTCATTCTAATCTCAAAGAAACAGGTACCCTTTTTAGTGTCTACTTTAAGTACAATCCTTTGAAGTCTTTACTAGCACTTTCTAAGGACCTGAACTTCAGATCAAAAGATTAAAGGAAAAAAAAGTAAAAGCAAAGAAGCCCTGTTCTCCCCCATATTTTGTACTGCCTGCTTGAGGCCAAAATATATCTTCCTTTTTTTTCTTTTTGTAGAGATCAATTTAATAGCTGTTTATAAATGGTTTTATTTTTGCTAGGGATACACTTTATGCTAGGGATGCAAAAGTGTAGAAATTGTGATTGTTAATTTCACTCTTCAAGGATACAGTGATTACTGTTTGAAAGGTTATATGTAGTCATGGTTAAATATATTGTCTTGTGATAGGCAGAACCAGGTCTGAATCTAATTTTTATCTTGATTTTATTAAGCTATTACCTATGATACTTTAAGCATTTACATATTAGAGTATCAGTTTTCTCTATTTTAAAAGGAGACAGATCTTTCTTTAAGAGTTTCTGTTAGTAGTTTAATTATACAATGTAGAAAAGGAATGGGAAGTGTCTGTGGAATGTGTGGCACATAATGAGTGTTAAGTAAAAGAAAGAGCTTTAAATTATTGTTCTTTATTATTGTTATGATCACCATCATTAATCTCTCATTATTATAGTACACAACAATCTATCTATAATAGTTATTTTGAAATTGGGCTTAATATTAAATATAATATATATATATCCCTCTTACTATAATAGTTTCATTATTTTACTAGAAAATACTAGGTAGCAATATTGATTGTTCACCTTTCAATGTTATAGAAAGATATAAATCTGCTTGGATCAATTTAGTATTTTTTACAGATAATTATATTGAGTTACTTGTCAAATAATTTAAAAAGTCACTATCATTATTTACTTTTTACTTTTAATTGGTCTATGATAACTGTCAAAGATTGTGTCTTTCTTCTTTCTTTTTTATCTTAAGATATTTTCCTACTTGTTAATAGGTTAAAACTGAGGAATACTCAGAAATAAATTAAATGGATATCAAGATCTCTGACCTGATAATACTTAGATCCTAAGGTCTCATCTACTCCATTAGCACATAATCTATCTCCAGCACTTAATTTATATAACACTGTTTTCAGTTTAATTATAATCTGTGAAGAAATAAAGTAAGAGTATATGCATATACAGAATAGTACAGTCTCTCAACTCTACTGAAGGAAGCGATTATATCTTTTTCTTTTTTTTCAGTTGATTGTTTTAATTGTAGTAAAATACATATCACATATGATTTATCATCTTAACCATTTTTAAATTTACATTTCAGTGACATTACATACATCTGCATAGTGCAACCATCACCACCATTCATCTCCAGACTTTTCATCTTGCAAATTTGAAACTCTATACCAGTAATTAATTAAACAGCAATATGCTAATTGCTTTTTGTGGTATTTCATTGTGGTTTTAATTCTCATTTCTTTTTTTTTCCTAATTTTTAAATTATTTTTATTTTTCAACTAGAGTTGACATATATTATTTTTAGTTTCAGGTGATTAGACATTACATAACTCACTTAAGTGAGCACCTTGATGACTCCCACACCCTACTAACACCATACATAGTTTTTAGAATATTATTGACTCTATTCCATATGCTGTACTTGATATAACCAATGACTATTCTGTAACAACCAATTTGCACTTCTTAATCCCTTCACCTTTTCATCCATGCCCTCAAATCCCCTTCCCATATGGCAATTATCAAAATGTTCTATGTAACTGAGTCTGTTTCTGTTCTGCTTGTTTATCGTTTAGATTAAATTGTCGATAAATATGTATTTATTGTTATTTTATTGTTCATACTTTTGATCAATTTTTTAATGCTTCTTAAAGAAGACCTTTAACATTTCTTGTAATAATGGTTTGGTGATGATGAATTCCTTTGTTTTTCTTTATCTGGGAAGCTCTTCATTTGTCTTTTAATTCTAAATCATAGCTTTGTTATCTAATGGTAGAGTAATCATGGCTGTAGTTCCTTGTTTTTTATTGCTTTGAATATTTCTCATCAATTCCTTCTGGCCTGCAAAGTTTCTACTAAGAAATCAACTGACAGTTTTATGTGAACTCTTTTTAGATAACTAACTGTTTTTCTCTTATTGCTTTTAAGAACCTCTCTTTGTCTTTAGCTTTTGGAAGTTTAATTATGATATGTCTTAGTGTGAGCCACTTCAGGTTCATCTTCTTTAGGACTCTCTGTGCTGCCTGGACTGGTATGTTTATTTTCTTCACCAAGTTAAGGAAGTTTTCTGTCATTATTTCTTTCAAATAGGTTTTCAGTTTCTTGTTCTGTCTCTTCTTTCATCACTCCCATCATGTGAATGTCAGCACGCTTGAAGTTGTCCCAGAGGCTCTTTACACTATCCTCATTTTTTAAATTTTTGCTCTTCTATTTGCTTCATTATATTCCAGTCACTGATATGATTGTTGGCTTTGTCTACTGTTGATCCCTATAGATTATTTTTCATTTTAGTTAGTGTATCCTTTATTTCCAACTGGTCATACTTTATGCTGTTGAGGTTCTCACTATGTTTACTTAGCAACCTCACAACTAATGCTTTGAATTCCACATCCAGTAGGTTGCTTGTCTCCATTTTTTTGTTGTTGTTCTTTTTTATGGAGTTTTGTTCTGTTATTTCATTTGGGACATGTTTCTCTGTGACCTCATTTTGGCAGTTTCCCTGTGTATTAGGTAAAGCTACATCTATCAGGCTTGGTAGAGTGGCCTAATGTAGTAGTTGTTCTATAGAGTCCAGTGGAACAGACTCCCATATCATTCAAAATGGGTACTTGAAAGTGTTCACTATCTGGGCAGTACACATCCTCATCTTGTAGTTGAGCCTTGATTGCTGTTGGCACATCAGTTAGACAGATTTACCCACAGGTCATCAGCTGCAAGAATGAGCTATGACTACTGACCACTACCCTTGACCACTCTGGAGTATTGGTTGTACAGGGCCTCACCCCCTGAGCAGGATTTTCTTCAGTAGGGCTCCAGTTGCCACTGAGTCCACCCCTGAATTTCTCACTTTTGGTCGTGGTTATTTTTGGGTGGTGAAGCTTCAATGTGGTCTAAAGCTATCTACTGGATATGCTGGTTCTGGCCTACCAGGGGGCATAGAACAAGGTCAGCCACTATCTGTGTTCTGCTTGGGACCACCAGCATGAACTACAAAGTAACCTGCAGAGAGTTGCCACTTGTGCTGGGATTGCAGATGCCCAGCCAAAGCCAAGCTGCAAGCCAAGACTGGCTACTGCTAGTGCTGGGGATGGGGAGCTTAGGGAAAGGTACAGGATACATTGAGACCAAGTGCTGCTTGTTTGAGAGACTTTAAGAAAATTTGAAGCATTAACCAAGACAGGTCCTTCATATGGAAAAACCATGGGAAACAGCTTAGGTGGGCCTGAAAGTTAAGTAGGGTGGAGCCTTGGGGAATCACGAGGACAGGCAAACAGTGTGAGGTAAGTTGATGGAGTATCATGTGTGATGCCTACATCCTGGCTCTGTGGGGAGAGGACTCATGGAAAGAACAGGGGCCTCTGCTGGCATTTCTCACTGCGACAAGGTGGCCCCACCCCAGCTCTTGACCTGATGATAGGCATTTCAGTTTCTCCCTGTATGTCCAAGGTACCTTTTAGCTGCTGTCCCAGTGCTGGAGCCCAGACGCAACGAGTCTAAGTATGACCATTTGTGGGGCCTTTAAGAAGAGCTCGCTGGGACCCCAGAAGCCTTCTCTCTCTCTCTCAATACCTGCAGAATTTTACAGCATAAAGTTATGGAACTTCTCTTGCTGGCACTGGAACCCTGGATTGGGAGGCCTGGTGTGGGGGGGGACCTTAGCTCTTCACAAGGGCATCTGTAGCCAAGATATCCTTACCAATTTTTATCAACCACACATGGGTGTGGGACCAGCTCCTTTTGTGTCGCCATTCCTCCTACCAGCCTTTGTGTGGCTTCTTCTTTAAATCCCTAGTTATATGACTAGGGAATTCAGCCAGATTTCAGGTGGTTCAGAATGATTTTTGCTCAGTAGTTCAGTTGTAATTTTGATGTGGTTGTGGGAGGAGATGAGTACTATGTTTACCTACACCATCATTTTGCCCAAAAGTCAATAGCTTTCTTTTTCACTATTGCATATTTAACATTGGATAATATTCTTATCTGTACTGTATGAAAGTTATATATAAAGTAAAGCTTCCACTATTCCAACTTTCCTTAAACAATTTAATTTTTTTAAAAAGTAATGTTTTTTTCACATGAATCTCAAAACTAATATTGTTTTTATTGTGACATAGTTTATATACTGTTAAATGCTCAAATCTTAAGTGTATATTTTAATCACCTTTGATGTCTAAATAACAAGATAGTTCATTCCCATTGTCCTACAGACTTCCCATGTACCTCTTTCCAGACAAGGGCTATACCAAGAAGGAAACTTTGATGTAATTTCTATCATTATAGTTTACTTTTACCACTTCTATAATTTCTTATAAATGGAATTACACAGTATGTGTTACCTTTTATTCCCCATTTCATTGAATAATTATAATATTTGTGAGATTATTGATATTGTTATATGTATAGCTAGCCCGCTTCTCATTCTAATATTCTCTATATTAATACATTTATTTTGCTTATTTTAGAAATCTGAATTGTTGTCAGTCTTTGGCTCTTATGAATAAACCTATACTTAATATTATTATAAAAAGGTTTTTGGTGCACATTGGTTTTCAATGACTTGGATAAATATATAATAGTGAAATTGTTTAGATTTATAGGAAACTAGAAATTTGTTCCAATACATGTGTAACATTTTGTGTTCCCAGCCACCTTTAATGAATATTATGGGAGCTCCATGTCTTCTACATATGATAATGTCAATTGTTTTTATTTTCCCATTTTCATAAGTATCTAGTGTATCTTATTTGGCTAAATTTAACTTGCTATGATAACTAATGTAGCTGAATTTGGGCTGATGAGGTGGAGTTTAAAACTATATTTTTATGGGTTTTTTCTACTTTTTCCACTTATTATTAAAATAATACTAAAGCCTTCAGTATTAATTGAGAGATTTTGTGCCTACCTTCTTTCATTCTTGTTAAATGTTTTCACCTATATTTGGAAACTTGGTTTAAGGGTACTTATACATTTAGGATTATATTTTCTTGGGTAACTAATCATCCTTTTTTTGAAAAAGAGCACTATTTCTGGCAATAATCTTTATCTTGAATTTTACATTGTCTGATATTAGTAAGGCCTACTGCCTTTCTGCTGCTTAATGTTTATATAGTAGTTTTTTTCCTTCCCTTTCCCTTTCAAATTACTGATGTCTTAATGTTTATGTTTGTGTCTGATAAACACATATTTCATCTTGCTTTTATGTATTATGATGCTCTACATTTGAATTGGGTTATTTGATCAATTTTATTTCATTATTAATATGTTTGGATTTTAAGTTTTGATTTCTGATTTATATACTTTTTATATTCTCTTATTTCCTCCTTTCCCAATTTCCTGTCTTATTTTTTGGTGAATCATTTATGTTATAGAATTTCTTTCATCTCCTTTAATGAGTTTTAACTATTTTTTATTGTCTTATTTTAATTGCTTTTTGGGGAATGTTACAAAATAAAATTTTAAGTTATCACACATCGAAAGCTACTATCTTAATTCACAAAACCATTTAAAATCTTCATAATAACATAGTTCTAATTTATGAACTTCAATATAGTTAGTGCTTTCCTGTACCTTATGTTTTTATATTCATATATTTTTATCCTAAACACACTATAAATTTTTTTTTAAATTCTATATGCTTTCAACTGTCTATAATCTCTAAGGAGACTCATGTCATCCTTTGGATTTTAGTTCACTGGGTTAATTTGTGACATTAGTTTTATGATAGGCTCAAAAATACCATTTTGTAGATTATCTACTTTGACCTTACTGCTAGGTTGGAAGGGACATTCTCTTGTGATTTTCATAAACAGAATTTCTTGGAAATATATATATATATATAAACTAAATTTTTAAAGGAGATATATATATATATATACTGCACTCATTCTCTAGATCAGAGATTTTTCAACTGGTGTGCTGCAAGAATTTTTAAAACACTCAATACCTGACTATTTAGTCAGAAGCGCTACCTCTTTTCTTGTAGATTTTGAATTTAAAAAGTGAAAACAGTCAACACAACAATTGAAGTCCCGTGCGAATAAATCAAAAGTATATATATTTATTGTCAGATTAGCAAAATTTATAAGTTATAGTGTGTTTTTAATAATTAGTTGATTTTAAATTGTTAGTTTATGTGTGCCATGAGATGTAAGAAGTTAAAAATTGCTGCTCCAGATGCTTAGATGTGAGAGATTCTGACGTTATGTGAAAGTTTTTACCAAAGAGAGATAAGTTCTACTTTTGACTGTGTCCTTAGAATGAGTATAAAAGTGGACTTTTCCACTCCAATATTGCATTTTGGGACTTTGGGGCTAGCTTTCATAGCTATCTTCAGCATTATTTCACTCACTTTTGTTTTTGATAGGTTATTGGATATCTATTTCATTTATTTATTGGGCCACATAGCTCTCTTCAGCAAACTCTACTATAACTTTTATTAAAAACAACAAAACAAAACAAATAATAGCAAATAGATAATCAAATCACAGAAATTATTCAGTTTGATGTTGTAGTAAACTACGTGCCTCCTAATTCTCTTCCTATAATACTGTTCTCTCTGATATTAGCAACTCAGTTGATTTCATTACATAGGATGACTTTTAATCTTTTCTTCGATGGCTGGGGGTGATGTAACCAAGAAGATAAAAGTGAGGAAAAACTCCCAGAAAAATCAATGGGAATATTTACAATAACATTATTAGGATTCAGCTGAAAATATTGGTCTGTTTCTCAGGATAGAGTGGGTCAGATATAAAAATTTGAGGAAAAACCATAAATGAATTAGGATTAAAACCCTAGAGAGTATCAAATTAATTAGTTGGTTAGAAGAGAAATAGTAGAGGATATAGATGGACAGAGAAAGAAGGGAGGAACATGGTGGTAGTGGTTTTCTGGATATTAAAGGAATAAAATATTTCTTAATATTAATAAGACCTTATACTCTTATCTATTTTATAGCAGATAAAAGTTAATGCTTTATCAATTCTTGGAAATTTTATATCTAATAATAGTGTCACTTGGAGAATGGGAATTATGCACATTTTTCCAAGTGACAGAGAAGCTGTAGGTCTCCTACTTATTGAGTACAGGAGACTCTATTAGCCTGTTATCATTTACTTTACAATATTAACTTGAATTCTACAATGGTCAATTAACAAGAGTTAAATAAGTTTCAGAGGTCATAGGACAAAGTAGTAAGCTTAACAAATTTTAGAATTCAAAGTCACATTCAGCTATACCTTGTTGCTTAGTAACTGACCTTACCTGTCTTCCAAATAGCAAACTGATTTTTTTGTGTAAATAAAAACTTAGTCAGATTCTCCCTCCTGCCCCTGCTCACCAGCTGCAAAGGAGAGGGTTGGGTCAGATCAGAGGATTTGTTAGAATGGCAAAAGAACCATGAGAGTCACTTAGGTGAGAGAAAAACATTATCTGCTGTATGATCAAAGCAGCCACTGCACATCCCATCCACAGGGAAGAGGTTAACCTCTTCAGCAAAGGAAGAAGCATAAGGAAACAAGAAATAAAGAAACTAATATATTTCTAAAAATTGATGCTTGAAAACTTGAAAGACTGAAATTGCATTATTAAAATTGGTGGAAGTGGTATCATTAAAATTAGCAGGCACACAATGCAATGTATAGATCATATATCATAGAAACGTACTCTGGAGACCTGTATAGTCTTATTACCCAATATCACCCCAATATTTAATAAAGTATAAAAAATTGTCTTTATGATTATATCCATTTATCTGCAAATAACAATTTCAGAAAGACCTCAAAATGTAAAGTTTCTTAATAGCTTTAGAATCTAAAAGTCATTTGGTGGCAAATTTGAATGAACCTCACCCTATTTATACATGTAGTTAATCCATTTAGTGTTCATACTCATATGTTTTGCTACAGAAATATTTAAAGGATGGATTTTGTATTGCTGTTCCTGACACTGCTGTGGGTGTTACATAATTGTGTCATACACTACTTTCCAAAATACAAAATATTCCAAATTGTGAAAAAGACTATATGTTTCTAGGTTTTGTCCCCTCTACTCTGTTTTATTTTTGTTTGTGTGTTGTTTTATTTTTCAATTACTGTGTATTTCTGTAGCAAATTAGGAAAATAATAAATATATATAACCCTATTGTTTTCAGATTTATTAAATAAAAATACAGAAGTTACAATTAAATTTTCATTTTAAATAAATAACATTTTTTTAGCACAATTATGTCCCATGCAATATTTAGAGCATACTTGTAGTGAAAAATGTTTGTTTTTTATCTGAAATTCAAATTGAACTGGTGTCTGGTTGTTTACCTGGGGAACCTCAACCTAGAGTCTAAAGATAAAATAATCCTTAATACATTTCTTTCATAATTAAAATTTTTTATTAGTACATACCTAGGAGTCAAGAATATTTTAAAACTCTTGTATTTCAAAATTTTCACTTACAAAAATTATAACCATTGGTTACGCTTTGTTAAATAATTCATTTTTTTCCTGGCCTATCACTGTCCATTAAGGATCCAGAAAAACTATCCTAATTTATAATTTCTTGACCGTGCAAGGTGTCAAGAACTAGCGACATAGTGTTAGGACTTTGATCATGTCTTACAAGAAATGTTGTGATGTTAGTACAAAATTTAAACTGAAATCATAGAATTATTAAAGATGAAATTTTGGGTTTTTATTGGCATGGACATTTTGCAAATTATATTATAAACAAAGAAGTAACAGAAACATATGTTATTTTTTTTGTTTTATTGCATTTTTCCATTACCATTTAGTCCCATTATACCCCCCTACCCCCAGCATTCACCACACTGTTGTCTACATCCCTGAGCCCTTTTCCTTTTTTGCTCAATCCCTCCACCCCCTAATCTCCCCTGCCCCTTAGCTGTCATCCTGCTTTCCATCTATGAATCTGTCTCTATTTTGCTTGTTAGTTCAGTTTATTCATTAAATTCCTCATATGAGTGAAATCATATGGTATTTGTCTTTCTCTGACTGGCTTAATTCACTTAGCATAAGACATAATGAAACTAGATTAAAAAGGGGGAGGAGTGAATGGGAGTCACGCTGACCTCCTCCCACCCCAAGTCCAAACTGGAATTGCAACTAAATAGTGGAGTAATCACCTGGAAAACAATGGAACTATAGTGGGAGAGGAACTTGGAGCCACGGACGGTCAATGGATTCAAATCTCACACATCCCAACGGGTGAGAAGTGTGGTGGAAGCTCGAGAGGGTGGGCTGGGTGCCCAAGGGCACTAGCACCAGAGGGACATTGAAATGGCCAGTTAGCTCCCCCCGAGAAGAACGGGGTTTGAATCATAAACAGGGACCTCTAGACTACAGCAGCTAAAACCAGGAAAATACAGACAAAACGCAACCCCGAAAAGCTTAGGGGTGCTCTCTACCAGAGACAGGTGGCTGGGGATGCAAAGAGACATTTAAAGGGCCAACGCAAAAATTCAAGTGGCAGCCACCCTCCTTGATCTCTGGGTAGAGACGGCAGCAGGGTGGGCTGGTGCCTGGGAAAAGACTGGTGAGGAAAACTTTGTGAAGAGAATTGAGACAGCGGCTGGTGGAGCCCCGTGATAACGCACCTCCCACTCTGCAGCTACCATCTCGCTCAGGCATGAGGGAATCAATTAACCTACCTTTTGTGTGCTCCACACAGCTTATGCGCATGTGAGTTCGGTGGCTGAGTGTAGACTGGCTGGGAGAGCCTTGAGGAAAGACTGGAAACGGAGGCATTGGGGAAAGAACGGGATGAGGAACCAGGGAGTCCTGACTCCTTCTCCTTGCCATAGTCTCCATTGTGCGGGAAGAGGCCACACCCCCAAAGAGCCAAAAGCCAAAAACCACACATAGACACCCCAAAACCACCCAGTACAGGCGCGCACACTTGCACTGAGTGGCCAGCGAGGTTTGGCAAGCATGTGTGTTACCCGCGTGGGCTGGCGAGGGCTCGCATGGACTGCTGGCAAGGCCTCCCACAGATTGTCACATATATGGCCTGCGAGGGAGTGCGCAGAGCGGCAAGGGGGCAGGCGTAAATTGACCCATGTGGCCTGCAATTGCGGAGCGGCTTACAGAATTAGTAGATCCTGGGCTGAAGGGGTCACACAGCTGCCCAGAGTCCCTGGAAGAGAGACAGGAGACAGGATTAACTGGAGAGTCCTGGGCTGACTTCCTCCCATTTCTGTAGTCTCCATTTGGTGAGGGCAAGCAATGCACCCAAAGAGCGAAAAGCGGGGAAAACACACAATAAAGACCCTAAAGTGACCAGTGCCGGGGTGCCCGGTGGCCAGGGGGCCAGACGAGTACGCGAGGTGGCGAATAAGCCCCCTGGACTGGGGCAATCCAGGCGGGCGGGGTAGCACCCTCAAGGAGCCGGCTTGAGAGTGCAGAGCGATATAAAGAAATAGTCCATCCCTGACCGAAGGGGTCACAGAATTGCCCCAAGCTGGACTCAGACACAGACAGTAGACTCCTGGAAGGCTCAAACAAATGACCTAAGGTCATATAGGGTCAACAACTGACATCATCAGAGGCAGGCCCAGAAAGAAAAGTAGAGGATAAATAAATAAATAAAAAGACCCACCAACTACCATAAAAGTTTAATCCACAAAGTCAGGAAATTTAGACAGCCCAATTGAACCAAAAACAAAAATAAATAAAAAAATAAGTAAATTACTTAAAAGACTCACAAAAATGGGAAGAAAAAGAAGTTCCCCCCAAATGAGTGGAAAAGGGGAATCCCCACAGAGAGTGCTAAATGAAATAGAGGCAAGGGAACTATCAGATACTGAATTCAAAACAATGGTTCTAAGGAAGCTCAATGAGCTCAGCCAGCTCAAAGAGAACTATGAGAAACTGCACAGAAACTATCAGGATCTTACAGCAAACTATATCAGCCTGGAAAAGGACATAAAAACTATCAAGAAGACACAAGAGGATATGAAGAATAACATTTCTGAATTGAAGAACACAGTAGAAGGAATCCAAAGCAGGCTGGATGAAGCCGAGGATCGAATCAGTGAGATGGAGGACAAGGTAGAAAGAAACTCCCAGAAAGAACAAGAAATGGAAAAATGGCTCAAAAAGAATGAAGAGGCATTTACGGAAATGCAGGACAACTTGAAACACAATAATATCCGCATAATAAGGATACCAAAAGGAGAAGAAGAGGAGCAAGGGATAGAGAACCTCCTAGAAAAGTAATGATGGAAAATTTCCCTAATTTGAGGAATGAAAGGCTCTCATGGATCCAAGAGGCACAGAGGACCCCACTCAAGAGAGTCTCAAGGAGGTCCACTCCAAGACACATCATCATTAAAATGGCAACTATCAAAGACAAAGAGAGAATCTTCAAGGCAGCAAGGCAGAAGGAGAAAGTAACATACAAGTGGGCCCCAATACGCCTAGGAGCTGACTTCTCAACAGAAACACTACAAGCCAGAGGGAATGGCAAAAAATATTCCAAGTAATGAAAAGCAAGGGCCTACAGCCAAGGCTGCTCTACCCAGCAAGGTTCTCAATGAAAATAGAAGGGGAAATGCAAAGTTTCCCAGACAAGAGAACGCTAAAAGAAGACATCTCTACCAAACCACCACTCCAAGATATGCTAAGGGGACTGGTTTAAGAAGATGAAGGAAAAGAATGAGAGAGAGAGGAACATAGGTACAAAGAGAAAAGATGAACAAGTTTCTATCAGTAATATCTCTCAACGTGAATGGACTAAATGCCTTAATAAAAAGACACAGGGTAGCCGAATGGATAAGAAAACATGACCCACACATATGCTGCCTACAAGGGACCCCCCTGAGAGCAAGAGATCTACACAGATTGAAAAGAAAGGGATGGAAAAAAAATATTCCAAGCAAATGGGCAAGAGAAAAAGGCCGAGGTTGTCATACTTGTATCAGACAAAGTAGATTTCAAAACAAAGGGCATAAAGAGAGACCCAGAGGGGCACTTTATAATACTTAAAGGAAGAATCTATCAAGAAGACATCAACAATGTAAACTGATTTGCTCCCAATATAGGAGCCCCCAAGTATATAAGGAAATTGTTAGATGACTTCAAAAAAGATATAGACAGCAAAACACTGATAGTAGGGGATCTCAGCACCCCACTGTCAAAAAAAGACAGATCTTCCAAACAGAACAGTAATAAACATTTTGTGGCGCCTAATGACACACTAAATCAAAGAGACTTAACTGACATATATAGAACTTTACATCCCAAAGAAGAAAATTACACATTCTTTTCAAAAGCTCATGGCAGTTTTTCAAAGATAGACGACATGATAGGACACAAAGAAAACCTCAGCAAATTCAGGAAAATTGAAATAATACCAAATTTTTTCTCAGACCAAAAAGGCTTGAAACTGGGAATCAAACTCAAGGAGAAACTTCAAAAACTTGCAAACTCATGGAGACTGAACAGTACACTATTAAACAATGCATGGGTCAATAATGAGATAAGAGAAGAAATGAAAAAAAGTCTGGAAACAAATGAAAACGAACAGACAACAGTTCAAATCCTATGGGACACAGCAAAGGCAGTCCTGAGACCTATGGGAAACAGTAAAGGCAGTCCTAAGTTCATAGCAATACAGGCCTACCTAAAAAAGAAAGAAACATTTCAAATAAAAGACCTAACACTACAACTTCAAGAACTGGAGAAGCAACAACAAATAAATCCCAGAGCAAGTAGAAGGAAGGAAATAGTCAAGATTAGAGCAGAACTGAATGTCATAGAGATGAAAGAACAATTCAAAGGATCAAGCAATCCAGAAGCTGGTTCTCTGAAAAAATAAATAAAATGGACAAGCCTTTAAGTAGACTCATCAACAACAAAAAGGAGAGGACCCAAATTAATAATATCAGAAATGAAAGAGGAGAAATAACAACCGAAACCACAGAACTACAAAGGATTGTCAGAAACTACTATGAACAGTTATATGCCAAGAAATTTGAAAAACTTGATGAAATGGACAAATATTTAGAAAAGTATGATCTTCCAACACTGAAGGAGGAAGAAACAGAAAGCTTGAACAGATTGATAACAGCTGGGGAAATTGAAGCAGTAATCAAGAAACTCCCGGCACACAAAAGCCCAGGGCCGGACGGTTTCCCAGGAGAATTTTACAAAACATTTAAGGAAGAGCTAACCCGTGTCCTTCTCAGACTATTCCACAAAATCCAAGAGGAGGGAAGACTCCCAGACGCTTTCTATGAGGCCAGAATCACCTTGATCCAAAAACCAGATAAAGACCCTACAAAGAAAGAAAACTACAGGCCAATTTCGCTGATGAACATAGATGCTAAAATCCTCAACAAAATATTGACAAACCGCATGCAGCAATACATTCAAAAGATTATCCAACACGGTCAAGTGGAATCATCCCAGGGATGCCGGGATGGTTCAATATATGCAAGTCAATCAACATGATACATTACATAAATAAAAGAAAAGACAAAAACCACATGATCATCTCGATAAATGCAGAAAAAGCATTCGGTAAGGAACAGCACCCATTTATGATCAAAACAGTCAGCAAAATGGGAATAAATGGGGCATTCCTCAACGTAATAAAGGTATATGAAAAACCTACAGCCAACATCATACTTAACGAGCAAAAACTGAAAGCTTTTCCACTAAGATCGGGAATATGACAAGGATGTCCGCTTTAACTGCTTCTTTTCAACATCGTTATGGAAGTCCTATCCACAGCGGTCAGACAAGAAAAAGAAATAAAAGGCATCCACATTGGAAAGAAGGAAGTAAAGCTATCATTGTTTGCAGATGACATGATAGTGTACATAGAGAACCCTGTAGACTCTACCAAAAACCTCCTCAACCTAGTAAGTGAATTTGGCAAAACCGCAGGTTACAAAGTCAACATTCAGAAATCAAAGGCATTTTTGTACACCAGCAAAGAAATAGAAGAGGAAGAAATTAGAAAAATAATACCATTCGATATAGCAACAGAAAAAATAAAGTATCTAGGAATAAATTTAACCAAAGATGTAAAAGACCTGTATGCACAAAACTATACAACATTGAAGAAAGATATTAAGGAAGACACAAATAAATGGAAGCATATACCGTGCTCATCGACTGGAAGAATTAATATCATCATAATGTCCATACTGCCTAAAGCAATTTATAGATTCAAAGCAATCCCTATTAAGATACCAATGACGTATTTCACAGAAGTAGAACAGACATTTCAAAAATTTATATGGAACCATAAATGACCCCGAATAGCTCCAGCAATTTGGAGAAAGAAAAACAGAGTAGGAGGGATCACAATACCGGATATCAAACTATATTACAAAGCCACTATTCTCAAAACAATCTGGTACTGGCACAAGAACAGACCCATGGACCAGTGGAACAGAATAGAAAGCCCAGAAATAAGCCTAGGTCTCTATGGGCATCTAATATTTGAGAAAGAGGGCAAAAGCATAAAATGGAGCAATAACAGCCTCTTCAACAAATGGTGTTCGGAGAGCTGGACAGCTGCATGCAAAAAATTGGAATTGGATCATCAGCTGACACCATACACAAAAATAAACTCAAGATGGATAAAAGACTTAAATATAAGTCGCAACACCATCAAAGTGCTAGAGGAGAACATTGGCAGGAAACTCTCAAATATCCCACGCAGCAATTTTTTCACTGATATGTGTCCTAAAGCAAGGGACATAAAGGAAAGAAAAAACAAGTGGGACCTCATCAACATAAGACGCTTCTGCACGGCAAAAGAAAACATCAGCAAAATGAAAAGAGAGCCAACCCTACGGGAAAATATATTCGCTAATGAAACATCAGCCAGAGGTTTGATCTCCAAGATATATAAAGAACTCACTCGACTCCACTCCAAGAAGACAAACGATCCAATCAAAAAATGGGCAAAGGACCTGGGCAGACGCTTTTCCAAGGAGGAGATATAGAGGACCCAGAGGCATTTGAAAGGATGCTCAGCATCACTAGTCATCAGAGAAATGCAGATCACAACCACCATGAGGTACCACCTCACACCGGTCAGAATGGCCTTCATAAACAGATCCACAAACAACAGGTGCTGGCGAGGCTGTGGAGGAAAGGGAACCCTAGTCCACTGTTGGTGGGAATGCAGACTGGTGCAGCCGCTGTGGTAAGCAGTGTGGAATTTCCTCAAAAAGCTGAAAATGGAACCGTGTTTTGATCCAGTGATTCCCCTGCTGGGACTATAACCTAAGAATCCCAAAACGCCAATACAAAAGAACCTATGCACCTCAATGTTCATAGCAGCACAATTTACAATAGGCAAGTGTTGGAAGCCACATAAATACCCATCAGTAGATGATTGGATCAAAAAATCATGGTACATATACACAATGGAATACACGCAGCAGAAAGAAAAAAAGAAGTACTAAACTTTGCGACAGCATGGATGGAATGGAGAGCATCCTGCGAAGCGAAATAAGCCAGGGAGCAAAAGACAAATACCATATGATGTCATCTATTAGTGGAACGTAATCACCAATACAATGATGGAAGGAAAATAAGAGCAGCAACACTGAAAGGAAAAGAAATCAACAGAGACAAGAGGAAGGAGGGAGGGGGGATGGGGAAAGAAAGGGAAGGGGAAAATCAAGGAACATATAGCAAGGACTCATGGACAAAACCAAAGAGGAAGAGCTGAGGGAGAGAAGGGGCAAGGGAAAGTGGTGGGGGGTAGGCAGAGACAAATGTATTTGAAAAAATAAATAAAAAAAAGACATAATGAAACTAGAAGTGGACTGTAAATAAAACAATTAGATCAATCCAAATCTTGTAATGAACTTCCATGGCTTCCACCACAGTATTGGCATTTTAGCTAGCTTAAACCCTTTAACAGCATGGTTATCATAAATTATGTTTTAAAAGAATTCCCATATACGCATCTAATTTTAATTATTTTTAAATTCAATGACTTACTATATATATAAAAACAGTTTGGGACAGACCAAAATGTCACAATTCATTGGACTGAGTTCTATTCAACTTGATGAAAAAAAGATAATTCATGTACCTACAAGATAGATTAAAGAAATTTATTCCAAATATATAACAGAAACATTAAAATTTCTTCTTTTCTCTCTGACTTCATACAATCAAGGCTAAAACTATAGATTTATATTTTATTCCTATTTAAAGATGAGCATTTTGTCATGCTTCTCAGAAGTATTGCTTCAAGATAATCATTGATGAAATATCAAAGATATATTTTATTTATTTTCATAAGAAAACATTTTTGTTTTAGTTCAATTATATTAATCTGCATATTAAAGGACAAAGAAAATTGGAAGCCAAATTTTCTGTTTTTCAGATAAATATACCTATTTCAAAAATTTATTAACAGTTCAAAACTCATACAGAAAGAAATTTTATATAGGTAAATATATTTAAAAGAAAATAATGTAAATATTTTAAAATCAAAATTGTTTTATTATTTTTTAATCCTCAAAGATACTTGTTTTATTAATTTTATTATTTTTCAAAATCTTATAAATGTTGACACTATTACAGATTTTCCCCATTTTTCACACTTTGCCCCCTCCTCCAAGCCCCGCATCCTCTACCCCCTACCTTCACCACATTGTTGTATGTGTCCATGGGCTATACACTGTTTACATATGTATCATTTGGTTCATTTCTTTAGTCACTCCTCCCTTCTCAAAATGTTTAGCCTGTTCCATGTATGCATGCCTCTGGGATTTTTTTGTTCATCAGTTTATTCTGTTCATTAGATTTCACATATGAATAAGATCACATAGCATTTGTCTTTAACTGAGTGGCTTATTTTTCTTAGTGTAATACTCTCCAGGTCTGTTTATGATGTTGCAAAGGAGAGAGAGACACACACACATAGACATTGATGTGAGAGAAACAATCAGTTGCCTTCCACACACACCCTGACTGGGGATTGAACCTGTGCTCTAGATATGTGCCCTGACCATGAATTGCAGGAATTGAACCCATATACATGCTTTTGGTGTATGGGGTTATATTCCAAAAAACTGGCCACAGGCCAGAGAAAAATGCTTATATTATTTTATTTTTTTTCATATATATAATGTTTTTGATATGAATTTACACTATAGATATTTATAAATTTTAGTTTTATAAAATATAAGGGAACAAATTAAAAATAGTGATATTGATACAAGAAAGTTTAGAACCTAAATGAGTTAACCAGAGATTGCCAAAACTTTCATTACAGAGCTTGAAAATGGCTCAAGCACTGTTTTATTAATTACTATTATTTTTGAATATCAAAAATAATTTTTGAATTATCTAAATACAAGAATAAATACTGAGCTACAAATACTGTTAGTACTATCAGCCAAATCCTTAAAATGCACTGTGAAAATTTAATATTTTATTTGTTTTTTGTTGCTACAGAATTTTATGAAAACTTTTATAATATTTGTCTAAAAGCATTACTCTCTATTCTTCCAAAGAATTTGAATTTTATATGTCAAATTCTTTTGGAAAGACATATGTATTGGTCTTGCAATATTCCATCACCCTATTCCTTTTTCCTTGAACACTAAATTGTCACATCTCTAGACCCACTGTGATTGCCCTTTTTGTTTTATCAGAACTAAGACAAGCACGGCTCTTTTATATTTTCTAGAGAAGAGTGAACTATACCACCCTAAAGTGGTGTTTGCACATCTATAGCAGCACTATTCAACTGGTGTTCTGCAAGAATTTTTAAAACATACAGTACCTGACTATTTAGTCAAGGTCACTGACCTCTTTTCCCTTAGATTGTCACATAAAAAAAGGACAACAGCCAACACAACAGTAGTAGTCTGCGTAAATAAAAATTTTGCCTATTTTTTTTGTCAGATTGGCAAAACATATTTTTTGGTGTGCTGCAGAATTTTAGTAATTAGTTTATGTGTGCCATGAGATGAAGGAAGTTGAAAAATTTCTGAACTAGAGTGACAAATTTCAAATTCCATTCTCAGTTTAATTTTACAACAGACAAAATCTACCTGCCTTACTTATATTTTGCAAGGATTGTGTAAGTTATGATTAACATGATGCAAAAAAAAGTACTGTTAATGTTAAATGAAATTAAAATATGAGATATTCACAATTATTAAATTCATAAAATGAGGATTTTTTGTTTCCTATACTTTTTATAGGATTTTATTCAGGACTTTTGGAAAATACTGCTAGCTGTCCACAAAAGTCTTTATTTTTAAGGGGCACTAAGTTAGACAATATTTTTCAGCCTCTTTTGCTCTTGAGTGTGGTCATCTGCCTGAATTTTAAGTAATGAAATGACATTGGAAGAGATGTATGCACCCACATTTGTTACATTGAAGCTTCCCTTGTTTGAGCTTTTATACTTTTCCTTCTTGGATAACTGGATATAGAAAATAATAAGACTCTTTAGAATATTGTAGCCACAAAGTGAATGAATCCTTGGTATCTGCATGAGGAAAATTTGGCAATGACAAACTGAATTTTAAGTACTAGGAAATTAAATTTGAGTTGTACTTGCATTTAAAGAATGGACGTCCATAATTAATCAGGTTCCATTGTCTTAGAAATGGAGTCCCCTGTTTTTAACATGTGGTCATTGGGGAAGAGACATTACCTTTGAATCATTACAGGTTTTGAAGGAACTATGATCAAAAGATGCTTTTCTGTTTTGTTTGTTTTGTTTTCTAGATTCCACATATAAGTGAAATCATTTGGCATCTGTTTCCATTTCATTTAGCATAATAGCATCAAAGCCCATCCATGTTGTAACAAATAGTAAGATTTCTTTCCTGGTATGGCTGAGTACCATTCCACTGTATACATGAACTACATCTTTATTCGTTGATTGCTGGACATTGATGTTGCTTCTATATCTTGGCTATTCTAAATAATGTTGAAACAAACATAGGGCTGCATATATCTCTTTAAATTAGTGTTTTAATTTTTTTAGATAAATGCCCAGAAATGGAATTGCTGGATTATATGGCAGTTCTATTTCTATTTTTTGAGGAACATCCATACTGTTTCCTATAGTGTCTGTACCATTTGATATTTTCACCAAGTGTACCAGTAGTGCTCATTTTCTCCAACACTTTGTTATTTTTTGTATTTTTGAAATAGCTATTCTGACTGCTGTGAGATACTGTCTCAATGGATTTTTGAGTTGTATTTCCCTGATGATAGTGATATATATCGTTTCATGGTTCTCTTGGCCATCTGAATGTTTTCTTCAGAAAACTGTGAAGTTTTCTCCCCATTACTTAATTAGGTTGTTTATTATATTAAGTTGTGTAAGTTCTTTATATATTTTAGATTTTATTCCATTATCAGATGTATGATTTGCAAGTTTCTTCTTCCATTGAATAGGTTGCCTTTTTATTTGGACAGATTTATAGATGCAGAAAACAAACTGGTTTAAGAGTGGGGAGAATGGTTTGAAGGGCATGCAAAATAGCTAAAAGGAATTACGAGGTACAAACTTTCAAATTAAAAATCAACAATTCATGGGGATGTAATGTACACCTTAGAGAATATAGTCAATAATGTTTCATGGTTTTTCATGGTGACAGATTGTAAATAGATTATTGTGGTGATAATTTTGTAATGTGTATAAATATTGAATCACTATGATGCATACCGGAAATTAATAGGATATTGTATGTCAATTATATGTCATTTTTTAAAAAAAAGATGCTTACCTCAAATGCAACTAAATGATAATTATCTGGGTTTCAAAGTTGAACTGTTTATGGGTAATTGTTGCGAAATCCTACCTACAGTGGCAAATTTTGCAAATATCTATAAGAACAAGAAAGAGTAAGGTAAGTGTATGCTTGCTATATTATTAAAATCCTTTATAAGAATATTAACAGTCTCACTAAATTACCTCTGTTTTCCAAATAGTTTGATTCTGTCATACCTGAGGAGGATTAATATGAATAACAGAGTAAAGATACTTTGATTGATTACATATTTATTCTTCATTTTTAATTGCCTAAAAGTAGTCCTAGTTTTTCCTGTTTCATTTTAAGTAGATATAATGGCATTACAGAAAACTTTACCAAAGGTCATAAAAGATGGCTCAAACAATGGAATAATATATATGAAAGGTAGATGGGGAAACTCCTTGAGAATACCCAAACAGTATCAAATGATGTCAACACTGAAAGAGCTTAGACTTTATGAATCATGTATATTACTGTAAAAATGTGGGTAGATTTAACCTGAATAATCTGATGTAATTTGTATTTGAAAATGTCACATTCTTCCATATGAACACCAGGGAGACATTATTAAACTTTAATAATATTTTTGGTGATGGGTTATTATTGTCATCATTTTGCAATATATACAAACATTGAATCATTATATTATATACCTGAAACTAATGTAAACTATTTCTCAACTAAAAAAATAAATCTTCAATATATATTTTTAAGGAAGACCTGAGAAAATGCTAAAACTTTTGTTTACTTCTGATCATTTAGAATATGTAAATTCTGTTTTCATAAAAGTCATGTACTTTAGCATTCAAATTGATATATTTAAAATTTAAATTTTAATGTATGTGTTAAACAATGAGATTCGTTAACATTGTGTTGTAGCCACACAATGTAGCTACAACATTACGTAGCATTATGGCACAACTCTTCAAAATCACTTAAACATACACTGTGGCACTATGTGCTATGCAGTAAAGGAGGGTTACAAACATTGCACATTAAAGAGAGATTTCAATAAAGATTCCTAGGATTATGTGACATGTGTCCACACATGGACTGGATTACATAAATAGATCAATTTTATTCTAAAATTGTCTAATCAGAAGCAGATAAAATACTCTGCATATCAGAAGATTTACAATGATTATTCAAAACATAAAAACAAAATTTAACATTTTATTCAAGTTTACAGAAAATCACCTAAATATTAAAACTAGATCACATTTCCTGTCCTCCCTAACATAATCAGTAGAGAATTATAATAGAGCTCTACCCCTTCAGCTATGTCCAGGTGCTACTAATACAAGAAATACATCTCTAGGTAGCATGTCTCTAAGTGTTGTAAAAGAGTTTTTTAGGATAGCTTCCATTGTTTCACTCAGGGATTTTTATAAGGAGAGTAGAGAGACTGGAGAGATAAGTGTCAGAGAAAAGGAACAACAGTATTATTTGGTGAAGAAAGGCACTTTTTCCCACTAAAATTTGAGAGTTAAAGAATTCACTACCTTTCACTCTCAGTGTATGATACTCAAAAACTTCAGCCTTGCCAAAAAATTAAAGTTTTTTCCTTTTCCCTTATTATATTACTTTTGTCTTTCTTTGTTATGAATAAATTACTTCTTGGTCTTTTCCCATCATGGTTTTATTATAATCTTCCTGAAATAATGATCAAAATAAAGATCATAGAAATAAACATAAATGAAAGTATACACTTGTAAATGTGACTGTAGATATGTATGTAACTGTACATATTTAATTAAAAACTTTGTCATTCATCTCCACTTTTACAAAGCAATTTACATGTTTTCTCTTTATGTTACCATTTTTAATAAACCTACATTTTGGTTCAAAAGCTTGGTAACAACAGGTATTAAAGAAAATCTAGATGAAGAAGAAGTAAAGTTAAAGTTTGAGTGGAGAAAAAAATGAATGGTAGAGAGATTTTGATAATTTGATTCATCTCTATCCCCACCTAATCCTCAGAGGAAAAGATACATGTAGTAAGAGTTTGATAATAACATTGCTCTCTTAGTTCTGTAACATTAGAAACTTTGAGCCAGTTACATTGTACAGGAGAAGAAAACTGCTCAAATTTTTGGCATTTTCCACGAAAGGTTAACTCTATCCTTCTTGGAAATGTTAACAAAATAACATTTATTCTGCTTACTTCCTGCTTTTTTTAAAAAGGTCAGCTTTCCTAGAAATATTACTTCTTATTTAGCATCCAATTTCCTTCTTTTTAAAAATCTTATTAAAAAATTTTGATTTAATGAGAAAAAAAGGATGATTGAAAATATAGTAGAGACCAATAATGAAGCAAACACCATCATCAACATACTCATCCACACACATACACACAGTCAATAAATCAATTTGGACATAATATTTTAATTTTCAAATATGCGTGTATTACAAAAATTTGCACTGGTATGAGAGCTGAACAGTAAAATTATCACACTGTCAATGCATAATTAATACAAGGTCCTAAGAGGTTTATTTTTGTCTCTTTTCAATGGCTTAGTAGTAGTCCATTGTATATATGTATATCACTTTCACAGACAGATTAGCTACAAAGAAAAATTTAGATTATTTATATGAGTATTTGTAATTCAAATTATGCCTCTCAATTTTAATAATTTACTACATTTTATTTAAATGTCCCTTAAAACATTTCCAGTGATTAGAAGATGAATAGTAAAATAATATAACCTACTCTTATTTTTATAACTTGTGCTATGTGGTTAAGCCTGCCTTGTAGGTATATTTGTGTGTAATAGTTTTGTATTCTGGAAATCTCTAAATCTTGTGCTTCTAAGATATTATAAAGGGATTTTTATTCACTTGAGATGCTAGTTCTGTGTTTTTAGACTTACCGTTTCTGCAACAATATTTTGAAGACTGACATCTGTTGATAAGTATTAAAAGTATAGCTAATGTTTTTGTTTTTGTATTTTCTCTTTATTACATTTATTGAGGTGACATTATAAGATTATATAGGTTTCATGTTTGTAGTTCTGTGACACATGATCTGTATATTGCATTGCGTGGCACCACCCGCAGTCAAATCTTCTTCCATCACCGTAATTTTGGCCCCCTTTGCCTCTTACCACCCCTTTAAACCCATTCTGTCTGGTCCCCACTGTACTGTTGTCTGTGTCTATGAGACACAGCTAATGTATTAAAAGTTTGTTTTATTTTTTACATGCTGAGAATTTTGCTATAATTATTAAAAGCTTTTGGTTTTTCTTTATCAATTGTGACTAGACATAGATGAACCCCTAAAGATATAGGAATGTATTAAAATAATCTCTTTACAATGAAATTCACTGCTACTCTTTCATTTTGCATAGCGTGTTAATACATAACCACTGTACTTTTAGTCTGGAGGTCTTCCAATGGAATCATGGAGTGATATGGTGAAAGAGAAAGAGGGAAAAGAAATACCAGAATCAGCTTGGTACTGATTTGCCCCTGCCCCAGACATGCTCAAAACCTAAAAATCCTCAGTCTAAAAATATAAAAATCCTCAGAAAAATCCTGAGGATAGATTCAGATGCGGGAGCTTATTGTCGTGGTCTACTATAAGGATTGGCAAACTTTTTTGTGAAGGGCTGGATATTAAATATTTTAGTCCATGTGTGGCATATGGTCTCGGTTGTAATTACTCAGTTCTCCAATAACACAAAAACCCTCATAGACAATACAAAAATGAATGAACATTATGACCATGCTTTTTGGAATCATGTCTTATCCTTTTAATCTTCAACTGGCAATATAGATTTTATCAAAATGGTACACATTGACTTGGATGCAATGACATTGTATTTAACTGGAATACAAAATGTATCATGTAGATATAAGCTACTTGAATCACTTTATTTTTCAATTATAGAATTGGAAGCCTTAAAAAAATGAATTGCTTGTTTTTAACTACTGTGTAAAAGAAACTGATTTGCAACAAAGATGTTTAATTTCTGCCTAGTATATATTATTTTTTAATTTATTTGTGTTTAGACAGAGGGAAAAGGAGGGGAAAGAGAGGGTGAGAAACATCAATATGTGGTTGCCTCTCATGTGCCCCTGCTGAGGACCTGGCCCACAACCCAGGCATGTGACCTGACTGGGAATTGAACTGGCAACCCTCTGGTTCTCAGGCCAGCGCTCAGTCCACTGAGTGAACCCAGCCAGGGCTGCCTAGCATATTTTTTTTTAGAGAATTATCACAATATCTCACTAGACAAGATATTTTAATTTACTAAAAGGACTTGACACTTTTGTTCAAATGATGCTTCCATTTCCTTGGATATTATTATCTACATAATTCCAAATTTATCTGAGAACACCAGATATTGGAGGAATTAGATTTGATATTAATTGTGAAAGGATATGCCTAAATGAAAAGATGTAAAGAAAATGCTAAATTCTACTATTTTAATATATTCTTTAATAAGTACACTAAATTAGTAAATTTTGAAAAACTACTAAATATGTATATATATATATTTAATTAACTCATCTTTTGAATTTTTTGTTGGTGTTCATTTAGCAAACATGTATTTCATCCATTAGGATTTAGGTATCATATCAAATGCCAGGGTTATAATGGTGAGTAAAAGAGGCATAGGTCCTTGCTGTCATAGAGTTAATAGTCTATTGGTAGTGAAAAATAATATGAAGTTACTTTTTATTTTAGTGCTTATTGTGTTTAACACTTTGATAAATATTTGCAAACATTTTTTTATAATAGTATGAGTTTTAATTTACAATATTGAACATCAAATAATTTAAAACAGAATAAAAAGTCTGCAAATGAAGACATAAATATGGGCCTTATACCCATAAAATGATTAATATATAAGCATAATATATAGAATTCAAAGTGTAATATATTGAAATATATAAATTATTTTATGTACTTATTAAATTGAAAATATAACATTTGAATATCAAAAGACAAAATAAAAAATATTTCCATCTAATTATATATCTATCAGACTATATTTCTTCCTACCTGGATAAATTTTGGCAGAAAAGAACACTATGATTTATGCTTTTATATTTACTTTTTATATCTCAAGATGCACATTTACTGATTTCCTTTCTGTACTTTATTTGGCTGAATATTCTGTTGTATTTTTTACTAAATGTTTGACCCCTAATCTCACAGCACCTACAAAATACAGGCATGGATATTTAAAATTTCTATTTAGAAAGTGGAGTAAATAATCTCTGTTAACCAAATTTGTATGTTGATTAATACAAATCTTTAAAGTGCTTGACATAGCAAGTAACACACAGTATCTTCAAAACACCTTATCCTCTCTTGTTCTTATTTACATTATTAATTATAAATTTGTACTCATAATGATTTAATATCAAACAGAATCATTTATGGATATACCAATAACACCTTTATTACTGAATAAATAAAATATAGTTTATTTATTTGTAGAACCTCCTCTGTAAACTTTCCTTTTGTATTTATTGCTCCTTCCTCAGTTAATGCTCTCTCATCTGAAATCCTGCAAACACTCTTCATAATAGAAATCTCTGCTTCTAGGTTCTCAGTCTCTAACCTATGTGTCATCTATTTATGTATTTAATTATCTTTAGTGATATTTTAAATCTGGCAATGTTCATATTTGTCCTCTAATTATTATGCATTTGGGTCCACTTTAGGTGCCTAGCTATCTATTTCCAGCTTTTTCTTTCTAATATTTTCAATGAAAAGTGAAAAGTTTTATATTTTATACATTTACCAGCTGCAATGCAGAGCCTTTTCTATTTCTTTTTTCAAACTCAATGAGTCAAGCTCTAGAGCTTACTCTCTTGTACTTTTAGCTTTTATTACTAGGTTTAATATTTTTACATATTTTTGAAAAATATTTCACATATTATAAAATGTACCCATTTTATCACATTTATTGGGATGACATTATTAATAAAATTATATGTTTCAACTGTACAATCCTATGATACATCATCTATATATTATACTGAGTGCCCACCACCCAAGTCAGATCTCCTTCCATCACCATATATTTGATCCCCTTTACGTTTACTCTCCCCAACCCCCTTCCTTCTGGTAAATACCACACTTTTGTCTGTATCTATCATTTATTTGCCAAAATATATGCACCTTTATGTTCACTACAGCATTATTCACAGTGGCCAAGACACAAAAACAACTAAACTGTCCTTTAATAGATGTTTGGATAAGGATGTTGTACATATGTACAATGGGATACTACTCAGTCATAAAAAAGATAAAATACTGACATTTGCAACAATGTGGATAGGTTTTGAGGATATCATGCTAAAGTAAAATAAGTCAGAGAGGAAATGAACCACATATTTCACTCTTGTGGAATATACAAGGGTGGGAAAAATAGGTTTACAGTTGTGAGTACATAAAACAGTTTATTCTTATATTATTATTTATTCATTATTGTATTACTTATTTGTATTACAACTACAAATAATTGTTTGTATTACAACTGTAAACCTACTTTTGCCTACCCATGTAAAACTGAAAGCAACAAATGAACAAACAAAAAGAGCTTTTTCTATTTCTAAAATTCTATTCCTCAACTTCCCCATTTACATTTTCTAGGCTTAAATAGTTTCTTAATATCATTTGGCTTCTACAAAATTTATCACACCAGTATAACTTTTATAAAGGAAGTTCATTAGCTATTTTGAATATAAAAAATTTCAATCTAAAAATACTAAATTAAGATTTTCAAATTCTCCAGTAATATGTGTTTTCAGAATTTGAATATCCTGATTTAGAATTATACATTAAAAATAATAAAATAACATTAAATCTACAGTTTTTGTTCTTTTAGAGTTACAAATTATTTTATGACAGATACACACAATTTAATGATTTTAATTCTTTTATCTTTTGCATTATATGCCATGGTACACATTGAATAAATATTCATTTAAGCAATTATTAATTTTATACTTATACCACAAACTATGGCTTTGAGGAATTGACTTCAATGAAATATAGAAAATAAATGTCTTATTAATAGCCTCATAGTCTTGCAACAATATGTAGATTTCTACATCCAATATAGCAGTTACAGTGAAGTATTTGGGGGCAGCTTTATACTAACCAGCTCAGTGGCATCTGCCTGTCTATTCTCTTTAGGACTTTTGCTTGTGGTTGCTCCACAGAGGGTGGTACTTACCTACCCCTCTCTGTGACCTACAACATAATGGGCAGCAATATGTCAAAGGCCGAGGACATGTGATAGCCTCTGTCTCCAGAAGAACCCAGTCTGCAGCTAGCACTTAATGTTCTAATGATGTGCAGTACAGGGTTAACATGGACAGTTTTTCCTACAACCTCTACAAGGAAGGAGTCATGAGGGGTATGAATGGGAGCCTTTATTGTATTGCAATTTGAGAAGATCCTAGAGTCTTTAGTTTTTGGTGGTGAGATTCTAACTGGGCAAATTTAAGAATATTAGAATAAACAACTTTAGGAATAATTTCTAAATGTGAGATGTGTTGTTTCCAGAACACAAAATGGCCAATATTAAGTTGGGTTTGTTTTAATGTTGCAGTTCCTAAGAGGGTAAATAATTGTTTCTTGAAACTATAAATGATGGAACAGACTTTGACTAAAGAAGTAATGTCTAGAAATCTTTACTTGGTGCAGGACATTTTACTTTGTGTGGGTCACTAGCTTATCCTTATTTTGTGTGTATGAGTATTTTTATGTCCTGAATAAGTGTATAAAATACACCTTATATTTATAAGACTTTTCCTGCAGAAATTTCCAAATTAGTGTCATCAAAATTCTTAAAAGGTCTCTTGCATGCAAATTTTACTTTATTGAATTTTTTCTTTATTTTTTTATTATTATTTTCTATGTTGTTCAAGTACAGTTGTCTCCATTTCCTGCCATCACTCCCCTCCATCCCACCCATCCCCACCTTGCACCCTCGATCCTACCCCTCTTTGGCTTTGTCCATGTGTTTGCATTAGCCTTTGCATGTTGATGATCCACGGCACTCAATGAATCTTTGGGCATTTTGCACTTCTTAATTAGAGTGGTGGTATCCTCCAGCCCTTTCAGAATGGTGGTAGTAAAACCTTTTAGACTCTGCCATGAAGGGCCAGTGGGTATTTCACACTATATCTCTGAGGTTCACATTCCATTTTGTTGACAAGACATAGGCAAAAAACAGTTTTTCATAGACTTTTAATGAGCTATCTGATTTTAGGGATGTGGACTTCAGCACCGAACCCCTTGGGCTCCCATATTGCACATGGTATTATTCTTCTACCTGAGCACTCTAGAGAACAGTCTGAAGCCAGGTTAAGACAGAAAACCAATCATCATAGGGTAAGAGTCTCTACCAAAGCTTATGCTAAAATTTTCAGCTATAATTATACTAAAATGGAGGTACAAAATTTAATCCAACATACTTGATTGGCCTATGCAAATATACATGACCCAGAGCCCCTCCAAGGAGGGACCTAATGCCATACATACTCCTATGCCTAAATGACAATTACTTATAAAAATTTAACAGAGACTTGGTAGGCTGAGCAACTGTATCATAAAGCAGCACTACTTAACGATCATATTTGCAAACAGGTAATGACAGAACTAAAAGTACATGGTAGACAATTGTCAACAACTCAAAGTGCATGCATGTGAGCAGGCAGCTGAGCCAAGTAGTACACCAAAGCAAGAGAAGTAAGACCATTTCTTAGATCATTGCCTAAGACACCTTGCTTACTATGCAGGTTGCTTTATGGTTGCCCTGTGGAGGGTGGGGTCAAAATTTCCCCATCCAAAACTGGATCAGATGCTGAGACTGATAATGCTATATACACACCGAGAATGTATGAAGAGAAGTATTGCATATTGAAGATTTCTGGATTGAACTGGGCAGAAACCCAAGGTGGTCTGAAAATGACTTGTCAAGGGGGAGTACCTTTTTTATTGTACTTAGGGTCTTGGGCCATTGTAGAGTTGTGTGTGCTGGGGTTTGTGTGGTTCAAACTTCCCAGTTGACACTAACAGTGAAAGAACCCAGACTACCTTATCTGTTCACACAGATGTCACAAAAGAGAAAATGGAGGCATGGTGGGGCTTGAAATATGTCTCAGTCAAACTTCAAAAATAGAGTTAGATATCAAGTACTTTTTAGAAAATGGTTTACAAGCCAAATACTGGAAACATTCAATTTCATTTCTAACTTATGCATGGAAATAACTACACACTTACTGATAACTGGTAAAATTAATTTAAATCTGCAAAATCCTCTTTTCCATGTAATTAATCACAGGTGTGATATGTTGTCATATTTATAGTCCCAGATTTGATTTAATCATACTATGCATTAAGCTATAGGCAAGTTTGGTACTAAGATGAACATAGTAACATGACTAAATTTCATTTAAAAAACATAATCAAGATTGAAATTTATTTGAATTGAACAGCAAATTGTACCACATTATCATACCAAGGATCTCAATGACTAGTGTGCCTTTCTCATTCAGAAAGTTTGTGGTTTATTTGTTTTGCTTTTCTCTTAATAACATTAAAAAGTTTAAAGTTGATTTCTGTGATCTTCTTATAGCTATGATTCCTGCATTCTAACTCTTTCCATATTATACCATTGACTACTTTGAATCTTTTATATTTAATTGTAGTACCCATGCAAATTTAAGTTTTTGTTTCTTAAACAGCTTAATATATTAAATATTACAACCTACAAAAAGAAATGTTCCAAAAATTCTTTGACAATTTTCCCATTGACAGGATATATGTCTGCCTCTATTTTTTTTCAATTTTTTAAAATTAATTAATTTATTTCTTCAAATACACCCCCCCACTTCTGTCTACCCCCTACCACTTTCCCTTGCCCCCTCCCTCCTTCTCTCCCTCAGCTCTTCCCCTTTGGTTTTGTCCATGAGTCCTTGTTATATGTTCCTTGACTTGCCCCTTCCCTTCCTTTTCCCCAATCCCGTTCCCTCCTTCCCTCTTGTCTCTGTTGGTTTCTTTTCCTTTCAGTGTTGCTGGTCTTATTTTCCTTGCATCTATGTATTGTTGGTTAGGTTCCACTTATAGGTGAGATCATATGGTATTTGTCTTTCGCTCCCTGGCTTATTTCGCTTAGCATAATGCTCTCCAGTTCCATCCATGCTGTCACGAAATTTAGTAGTTCTTTTTTTCTTTCTGCTGCGTAGTATTCCATTGTGTATATGTACCATAATTTTTTGACCCAATCATCTACTGATGGGCATTTAGTTTGCTTCACTGTTGGTGGGAATGCAGACTGGTGCAGCCATTGTGGAAAGCAGTGTGGAATTTCCTCAAAAAGCTGAAAATGGAACTGCCTTTTGATCCAGTGATTCCTCTGCTGGGACTATACCCTAAGAATACCAAAACGCCAATACAAAAGAGCCTATGCACCCCAATGTTCATATGTCTGCCTCTATTAATTCCAGACCTCTGTGACTAAAATGATCAATAGAATATGTCAGGAATAATGCTGTTTTAGCTTCTGTGCATCTTCCATTTCCTGTACTGTTTGGTTCATTAACTCTCACTCCTCCTAGAGAACCATGCTGTGAGAATGCCTATGTGAATAGTTGCGCAAGCCATGTGGAGAGATGCTTGGCTAGCACCCATCCATTTGCATCATCTCAGTTAATCGCTTAAATGGACCCAAGTGTCTCCATGGTGACTTGTCTATGTTCCTGGTAATAGGTTGATGGTCAAAATGAATGTTTGGTGTTGTTTTAAGTCACCATATTTTGGGTCCATTAGTTCTGAAATAATTGATAACTGAAAAGTATTTGGTTCTTACAATTGATATGCTAACATAAAAAAAGTCAGGCCATTTGTTTTGTTTCCAGTTGGGGTCTATTATAAATAAAGGTGTATAATAGGCAGGATTTTAAAACTCATCCCTCCCCTTTTTTTGCACCCCAATCATAGGGATTAGAAATATGACTTATCACAGTCATGATTATGTCAGATTGCATGATAATAGAAATTTTGCAGATATAATTAAAGTTACTAATCAATGGATTGAGTTAACAAAAAGGGATATTATCTGTTTTGGTCTAATATAATCACATGGTTGTTTTAAAGCAGAGAGATTTCTCCATCTGGTATCAGAAGAGAAAGTAAGAGAAATTCAAAACATTGCAAGGATTTCACACAATGTTGAGGCTTGACGATGCAAAGAATAGTCTCCAAAAGCTCAATGAAACTCCAGGATAATATCCCACAACAAAATTGTGAGAGATGTAGGCTGTATCCTGTTGCTGCACACAAACACACACAAATATATCAACAACCTGAAAGAAACTCATGTGTATTGCTTCTCAGATACTTTATAAAGTAATATGGACAAGACCTTGATTTCAGCCTTGTGAAACACTAAGTAGAATGCCTGGTCATAGGTATACATACTTCTGACTTACAGAACTGTGAGACAATAATTGGAATCCACTTTAAGCTGTGCAGTTTTGGTTACTTTGTTATACAGTGACACAAAACTAATATAAGCTGCACTTACATTTTTTTGGGCATGCCATTTTGTAAACATGTTTTCTTTTCTCTTGGGTAAATTCCTAGTAGTAGAATTACTAGGTTACTGGATAGGACTATGTTTAACTTCATCAGACAATATGTGCAAAATATTTCCCAAAGTTATTATATTTTTTACATCTCCACTATAAATGTGACAAGACTTTATTTTTTTATTTTTTTATTTTAATTTATTTTTTCAAATACATTTGTCTCTGCCTACCCCCCACCACTTTCCCTTGCCCCCTCCCTCCTTCCCTCCCTCAGCTCTTCCCCTTTGGTTTTGTCCATGAGTCCTTGCTATATGTTCCTTGACTTTCCCTTTCCTTTCCTTGTCCCCTCCCCCCTCCCTCCTTCCCTCTTGTCTCTGTTGATTTCATTTTATGTTGTTAGTTTTAGCCCTCTGGTTGTTAAGAAAAATTATCTTGTTTTGTCTTTAATTTAAATTTCCCCAATTACTAATGAGGTTGAACATCTCATCATGTGTTTATTAGCTATAGATTCTTTTGTAAATATATATTCTAAATATTCTGTCCACTTTTATTTGATTGTGTCTCTTTCTTATATTGATTTGAGATATTTATATCTTTATATATTCTACAAAAAGATCATGGTCAGACATACGACTAACATGCAACTTTTATTTACATTTGCTTAATGTTGAAGAACACAAGTTTTAATTTTTTATTTACTTATTTTATTTTCTGTGTTTTTGGGGTACTGTCTAAAAATTGTATGCCTTTCTATTTCTCAAAATATTATTTGAGAAAAATGTATAATAATCATTTTGCATGCATATTGTCATACCACTTTTACTTCAATGGTTCCAAATTCCCAAGGTCAAAATTTTTAAAATAATTTATCTATTTATTTTTAGGGAAAGGGGAAGGGAGGGAGAAAGATTGAAGATTGATGTGCCTCAGAACATCAGTCAGTTGATTGCCTTTCACACACACCCAGCAGGAGACTGACCCACAGTACAGGCATGTGGCCTGACCGGGGATCAAACCAGTGACCTCTTGGTTTGCAGGACAATTTTCAACCCACTGAGCCATACCAGTCAGGGCAGCAAGGTCAAATTTTTAACAAAATCATAATTCGGGAATAAGATGTTATAGTTTATTATCTTTGAATTAGCACTACATTATTTCAACTAGTTATTTTTAATTAAGTGTAATCTTTTCAGAATAGAAAGTTATTACTAAGATAATGGATCTTTGGATTTCATTAAAGTAAATTCAAGTCACCTTGTAAAAAAATCACAATTTCAAAATAAGAATAACTCACCAACAAAGGAATACAAGATAATTTTAGATTTTCTGATGATCAGCATCCTTATTTTCATACAAAGCATTGAATAGTGAGGGTTAAGAAATTTTCAGCTTCATTCTTATCTTTCTCATTATAATTCATCTCAAATCATACTAGTTATCCAATTTATGACCTCCACCCCCCAAAATGTTCTAACTGCTAAAAGGGCTAAAGATGGTTATTTGAGATTTACCTAAGTTATTATCCTATATTTCAGATTCATGGACATACATTCAGGACCACTGGGTTATAAGTTTATACTCTGACTACACCTCCTTAAAACATTTCAACTTGCATTGGATAATCTGTATTACCTTGACTTGGCCATTTTCAATAGGAGAGACTGGAGAACTATGCTTTAGGATGATTTACACTTGCCTAACATATCCTAACTACTCTACCATGTGTGTAATTGTTTACATTGCAGTTAATTCATAGCATTAAACCATTGCCATTGTTCTTTTTTTTCTGACTTCTCTACTTTTAAATAAGCATTTTATATGATGCTAGTTCCTCTTCTGATTAGCATATCAATTATACATTTATTGTGTATTAGTTTATCTAAATCTGTGGTCTAGTAAGGTAACCAAATCAAATTTGCGTGTGTGTGTGCGTACACATGTGCGCGTGTTTTATCAGCCCATCTACCTGGTGGTTGTTTTGAGCAGCAAGGCATATCCCATTTTGGTAAGCTTCCCTTGCCCCTTTAATTTTATCAGCGCTTTGTGTATTGACCATAAAACATATTATTGTGGTGTTTGTGTATGTGTGTGCTTGTTTGTGTGTGTTCACTTCTTTCTTTGTGTTTTTCTCCAGGGTTTAAACTATAGCCTCCCTTTCTCTGTTTACCAGCAGCCTGTAAACCTAACATTTTTCTGTGTACTAAATCCACTTCTCTTTCAAACTGCCTATCTGTTTTATTTCTTGGGTGGTAGATATACATCAATGCTGGCAGCATCTTAGTATCTTAGCAGACATCTCTGAGTCCCTCCTCAGCAGGATCCTGGACAGGTAGAACCAGTGGCCACCTCCTCCCCTCATGGACAAGCAAATGCAAAGACCATTTTATCCAGTTCTACTTGATAATCTTGAGGGAACTGACTTCAAAAGAAGGAAAGAAAGAGATACAATTTTAAATGAATATATATTTAGAGTTTTCTCCAGCATTTCAGCAGTACCATAAGGGTGGATAAACATAAATGTCTTATGAAATGGGTCCAAAAAAAGCACCATGAATAAAATTGTGGTATGTTTTAAAAAATAAAAGAAATATTTGCATGAGTTTTAAGGACACACTACTATATTCAACAACAAGAAGAAAAAGATATGGGGAAGACATCTGTAGGTCCAATGGAGGCAGTCTGGCTTCCTCTCCTATGTGACTGAGTAACTAAGGGAAGCAGTTTCTTACAACCTTGAAGGAGTCGGAGAAAGTAGTGTTCTCATAGCCTTGAGACTGGGTCTCATAGCTTTGAACCTGGGTCCGATAAACTGTTCCTATAGCCTTGAGGGGGCTCTCAAGTGTGGTATGAAGCTCTGTTGCATAAGGTCTGTTGGCACTCTGCCTGCTTTGTTTATTTTAGTACTTAAGAAGGTAGAGGCTTCTCATCGGAGGCACTTACATAGAGACACAGGGGGAATGCAAGGGCCCGCACTGGGTGCCACACAGAGGGGACAGTGACATGCAGTGTAACATGCAGCTTTCAGTGTGCATGGATCGTCCACTCTTGAATAAAGGCATGTCAGACATTCCAACAGCTCTGTAATATTTTTCCATCTGCACAAATCCCATTAACCTGTCCTGCCCTGATCTGTCACAACACACCACCAGTTACAAAAATTCAAGAACACAACACAGTGCAGTTCCAGTCAGCATAGTTGTATCTCTTTTCAGGCTGGGTAAGATCCTAGACACATGAATTAGGATGACAGTGAAGGAAATTTGAAGAACATTATATATTTACTTTTTTCCCAAAGGAACAAATAAACTTTAAAAAAAATTGGGACAAAAAACTTTAAAAAATAATTTAGCTGATAAATGGACAGATCATTTTTTGCCTGTTTTACCTTCAGTAGACTTACAGATAATTTATATAACCTCAACAGATAGACATTTGAATTACTTATTTAGATCAAGGGTAAAAGACTTATATGAAATTGTACATTGTACTTGCTCTGCCCTTACAGGTTGCTTATGAAGATAAAATGGAAATCCTGGTAACCTTGTGGAATTGATCCAGAGAAACAAAGACAGCTAAGGCTTATCTCAACTCAGAGTGTAAAGTAGCAGACCTTGATTGGTTGTAGGTGAGTATCTATATTCGAGGTCTGTCCAGAAAATTTCTAGCCATGTACTATGAAAAATAGAGACATTTATTGAAGAAGATACAAGAAACATTGTACATAGGACAATGATGTTTTAGTCCCTTTTCAAGTAGGCACTTTGGGATCTCACACAGTTTTACAAATTTCCATCAGCTGCCCAGTCGTATTTTCTTGAATCTTATTGACAGTCTGAAATCTCTTCCCTTTCAAAGGTGATTTTAGTTTTGGGAAAAGCTATAAGTCACAGAGTGCCAAATCTGGGCTCTAGGGGACTGAGTCACCTGGGTGATTTGATGCTTCACCAAAAAACTCTTCATGAGATATGATGCATGAGCAGATGAGTTGCCGTGATGAAGCTGCCAATTACCCGTTGCCCGCTTGTGGCCTTCTGAATCATCCAAATAGTTTCTACAGAGGAACAGTCAAGCTTAATGCAAAATTTAATGCAGATTTGTTACTCTGCTCACTCAGTCATTTTGAGTGGTGGCCACACAGTACGCATGCTTACTCAATAGCATCTACCTCCCCCACTGACTAGTACAATGAAGTTATTATTCACACATGGCCATTCCAGTCCACTTTCTGTGGCTGCCAAGTTACATCGATGTCATGCAAACTGTCTCATATTAACAATGTCTAGACTTTTTATGGACAGACTCTGTGTGTGTGTGTGTGTGTGTGTGTGTGTGTGTGTATATATAATCTCCCAGAAAAATTGTGTAGGCCCAGATGTGTTTGAATATTTTTTATTATTATATTACAAGTATCAACATGTGTTATGGAGTGGTGTTAAAACATTTCTTTTCATTTGATCATTTCCATGGGATCTTTTACATGCCTCATCCCTAGACATCTCAGTGAACAAGTAGGTGACCTGTCAGTAATCAGAGCCAAGAGAGATATTAATGAGCGCCAATAAACCAAACGTGGACAGAGACACAAATTTATAAAGGCTGAGGCTCATTAACTATACACTTTTTAGTGACTTAGTAGATTTGACTCAGCAAATCTGAGTTAGCTCGTTTAAAATAGAGGTTGATAACAGTCACTGTGTTCTAATGTCTGGCGCATTTTGAGAAGGCCAGTTCCCAGATTAAGAAGCTTGTATTGCTACATACATATTTTGTGGGAGATTGATGGTAATGGCGCCAATTTTCTACTCCTCTCTGTAGAGGTGCCCTTTGTCAGATAACTTTAGAGTTCTGTTTCTCAGACTCAGCCATGTGGCTGTCTTTATTCAAAGGGAAAATTGCAAATGTGAAATCATTAGGAGCCTGAAAGCTTTTTCACACCTCCATTTACTGTTTTTGAACTTTTTCAACTCTAATAGATGATATCCATTACCTCTATTTTCCTAGATGACAACCAACAAAGTTCCAGACATGTGAGTGATCCCAAACCTGATTGGAAAATGTTGCCCAGCCAAACCTAGGTAAATTGTCTACCTGCAGTTTTATGAGCTAAACAAAAAGATATCATTTTAAGCCACTGAGACTGGACTTTTCTTATGCAATGTCATGTGCAAAGTAGAATATGTATGGATTACCTCTCAATTGTAATATGGACCACTGTGCCTGAAGATTATCCACACCTGAACTAAAGTGTGAGACATTGAAAACTGTGTGGATGGTAGTGTTTTATACTACTTCTGCTGAAGTTTTCCCTAGAAAGCTTTGTTTTTGTCTGTTACTCTGTGACATACCCTTCCATTTAACAGTATTTGATTATAGGTGTGTGAATATGTATGTATGTCTGAGAGCCAGAGAGAGAGAGAGGAGAAGGAGAGGAAAATTATAAATATAATCAATGACGTATACAGAAAATTAGAACAATAACAGAATTCTAAGGACAATTACATTTTTATAATTTATACTTATATTCTCAACACACAGATAAAGTTCATTGTAATTCTGTTGTTTCATTTTTGCCTATTTTATGAAGGTATGAGCACAGATAGGTAAGTGATAAGTTTTATTTTTATTAATTTTTGTTTAAAATGTTTATTAATATAAGGCATATGTATTAAGTAGCTACCATGTCCTAGACATTGTAGGCAATACTGCATTCAAATGAAACTGAATATACAGTTTATAACAGAGTGGTTTTTTACCATGATTTCCTAAACAGTTTTGAATTTTTAGAACATTTTATGCATATATTATTTTAAGTTTGAATTATTTATCTATGTATGAATTTTCAGGCTTTATTTAACCAAATATTAACTGTGGCTCATTATTTATATATATTTTATTTAAATAATCAATTTATATAAATACAAAATAGAAACATACCTATATATTGAGCTATTATTACACATAGTTTTGTATGTCAGAAGGACTTTGCTCCTGGTAGACCTGACCTGGATGGTTACTGTCTGTGTTGGATCTCAGGGGCAAGGCTTAGATCAGTGGGTTTATTCAAAGCAGCCACGATTGACTTTAAGCTGAGATAATAGGGAAGAATTTGGAGTCAATGTAGTGGAATCAAGAATAGTCCAAAGGCCAAAATAATTTAAAGATTGCTTCTGAACATTAGAACCCAAAGGGAGTAGGGCTGGGGTTAAAATTAAGAGTCCTGTACTAAAGATTCCTTCTGGATATTTAGTGACCTTGTCTATGTCTACATTAATCATAATCAGGTTTCAAGCATCTACTCACCAGAGAAAACACCACTTACATGCTAGAATTTTCTCTTCTCCCTATAAAATATGTATAAAATTCAGCTAGGCTGCCTTCTATTTCTATCTTGGTGACTGTTTAGTTAATAGATTTAATCTAATGTTGGATAACTGATTATAGCATTAACACTTGAATAGGGACTCCTGGATGTGATATTACTTGAACTAAGAGAGTTAGTACTTACAGAGTTTCTTGGCTAAGAGAAGCAGATACAAGATAAATCAACCATAAAATATCTACTGGCACTTAAGACAAGTTTTCCTACATCATGCAGAATGTTTTGATTGACATTACAGTCAATTTAATCACAAAATAGCAGCCAGCTGTTTTATGTTTCTGCTCATTCATGTAACCATTTGCCCATGGCATTTATAGCAAATAGTGGTCTTGAGCATTTAGGTCCTTACAATCACTGAGAAGATTGCAATTGGGTTTTGGTAATCAGTGGTTAACAAAAATTATTACAGAACATTTAAGATATACTTTGCTTATTTTTTGGCATTAAAATTCCCCATTTCTTCTGTATTTTCATTTGAAAGGGATTGAACAGAAAGCTAATTGTGTATTTCTGACAGTTTACCTCTATTGACATTACAAATCCTGCTGACAATTTGACAGTAATCCTTTTTAGCATGAATGATTCAAAGAATTGCTTGGAACTGTAATAAATTGCAGCAGAATTTAAACTATAACATTCACCTAAAATCTTTGTTTTTATAGATAAATAGGGACATTTTAAAAATTAAAATTAATGTGCTAGAGCCTTTGGAAAAAATATAGAGGGTAAGGCTAGCCCATAATATTTTATAAAAAACAAGGTCAACCATGTGAATTAACAAGTTAGAGATTTACAGTGAAACATTAAATTTGACAGGTAAATAGACTACCTGGAATCTATGATGGTGGAATTCAGGACTAGTAGGGACTGATGCAAGACTGAAGGTCTTAGTAACTGAATTATTGAATCTAAATCAATTCTGAAAATACCAACAAGTCATGCTGCAAAATTACTTTTCTAAAGTTACTGGTAGCAGGCCCCTCTCAGTTCTGTTAAAATTTAAGCATATCTTCCAGAAAAATGAAGCATGTATCCCAAGCTTAATCCCTGATCTAAAACATATGTGGAAATCATAACTCTAGAGGTTTAAGAACCATTGAAACTAAACACAAATAATATGTTCTAATATTCCAAAATATTGCAGAGCAGTAAAATACTATTAAATCGAACTTGATTATACTTCATTGAAAATATTTATAAATTAGCCAACAAGAAAATTATTAAAGTTGAATCAGTAGAGAAATATAATATTCAGTATTTAATTAATAACTTAGAGAGTAGGAAGACAAACTGTTTCCTCTATGTTTTTCAAGTATTAAGGCACAGAAAGTGAGCTGTCATACTCCACAGTCCAACCAACCTACATATCTAATGGAAGACAGGACAAGTGAATACTTAAAGTCAAGCATTGTGAACAAGAAAGAAACAAAGGCCAGTACAATTTCATTGAATTTAGATTGGAGACACAAAGACTAATTTCCAAACTAAGCCTACTAGGTAATCTCAAAAATCCCACTAACACCATATTTATTGTATCACTGTGATGAATAATTTTGTACATCAACTTGGCTTGGCTAAGGGATGCCCTAATAGCTGGTAAAACATTATTGAGGTATGCCTGTGAGGATGTTTCCAAAGGAGTTAGAATTTGAATCAGTAGACTAAGTAAAGAACACAGCACTCACCTAAGTAAGTAGACATCATGAGATACACTGAAGGACTGAATAGAACAATAGGGGGAGAAGGGATGAATTTATTCTTTTTGTTTGAGCTGAGACACCCATCTTCTCCTGCCCTGTCACCAGTGCTCCTGGTTCTCAGACCTTCAGAATTGCTGGCATCCTGGGCCTCTAGCTTACAGGCAGCATATTGTTGCACTTATCCCCCATAATCACATGAGCCAATTCCTCCTAATAATTATTTTTTTTTACATATCTGTATATACTATTTGTTCTGTTCTCTGGAGAACTCTGAATAATATAATCACATAATTCACGCATAATTTGATTCACAATGATCACTCTAAGTGACAATTTCTTCAGTCTCTTGTCTTTTCTTTTAATTATATCCTCACAGTGAAAACCTAACCTTAGCAGTTACCCTCACCAGCATCCAAACCCAGCCAGTTATATGATCTTTGTGTTTGCTTCCATGGGACAAGCATACTAAAATCTACATCTTTGTTTGTAGTCACATTTTATTGACTACGAAGCAGTCATGTCTCCAATTTTTTGGCTTCACAGTTCTGTCACCAAAAATTCAAGCTACCTTTCAAAGAGAGTATCACTTCTGTCACCTCTCTTTAAAGCTGAATTATCTCTATAACATCTATCTCTAGTCTCTAGTTACCTTATAAGTTCAGATAAGGTTTTAGTTAACCTTTTCATTCTAATTGATCTCCTTCATATTCTTTCCAACTGTTTCTACTGGGAAATTTTTGTTAATTTTATGGAATTTTATGAATACTATACATCAAAGATATTAATAATTTTTCACTTTTCATTTGCAAAAATTTTCAAATTTGTTTTTCTGTTTAAACTAATTTTGCTTTCTTTAAACAATTAACACATCACAATATATATTTACTTATATTTTGTACTAATTTTGAGGCTTAAAGTATTTCCCCCCAAAGCTTAATTTTTCTACTTCTTATTACATTTATGCAATGATATGAATCCCCAATAAGCTGTGCCACCTCTTATTTCATTTAAAGATTTCTCTACATTGAGCAAACTATTTTAAACACAGTGTGCTTAATAATTAAATAAAATATTAAAAATACTTTCTTATTTATTAAAGGTCTTAAATGGAAGTGTACCACTATTAAGAATGTAACTATTGACAATTTCTAATAAAAGTAATTAGAGTATTCTTATTTTCAAAATAAAAAACAAAAATAATAATTTAATGTTAAAAAATTATCTAATTGTTAGTAAATAACCTAAGTACTAAAGACATTGGTTTCAAATGGAATTTCTTTAACCTATAGAGCTATAAGTTTTTATGAAATATTATCTAAAACATGTGTACTAACAGTGGAAAACTAATTATTTCACTCTTTTGGTTCAAAATGGCAGTACCTACATATCATAAATGTAGAATTAAGAAATAGTAGACATCCAAAATTCTAAAAAGCATGTTAAGCATGGGATAGAAATCCTAATGTTTGCAAATTTTCTCTTTATAGTTCATCCATTGTTTTCTATACATGTAATATTTATTTAAATAATAAATTTATTGGATTGAAAATAGACCATTTATCAAAATTGACCTGAAATGAGGAAATAATAGCCTTGTAATATTGTGTGTCTCTGTGTGTGTTTGTGTGTGTGAATATGCAGAACAGACTTTACCTGACTCAACTGTAATATTTGCTTATTTTCAGGGTACAGAAAAGAATTGCCTTTTCAATGTGCATCCTAAAAAAACAATCTTTAGCTTGTTTTTCTGATGGCTATTATGTGTTAATTAATTGATAAAAATTTCTATACAGCTGAAACCTTTAACTAGCTCAGAAATTTTTTAAATGAAATTTTACATACATTATTTTTAATGAATTGTTTCAGGAAATCAGTCTTTATGTCTTCAGAGATAACCATGCAAATGATCTACAGAGATGATGATTCTAACAACCTAGAAAACAGTAAATCAATCCAAATAAATATTGATGTATTATTATATGTGATATATATGTATTTGAATATGCATGCATATATAAATCTATAAACATTTATATATAAAAGATGTATATATTTGTACATATAAGTTTGTATAGATACCTACTTTTATAATACTGATACTTTTTTATTGTTAATATTATTACAAATGTCCCCCAATTAAAAACTAGTATATAATAAAACCTAAAAATAACAATTTAGCAAATATTTACACGTTAGTTGTTATGCTCAGTTCCTATCAAAAAATATTATCTGTAAATAATACAAATGAGGAAACTAAAAGACAAAATATTGCATCTGAGTGTAGTGATAAATAAAGAGTACCATAGTGGCATGATTCATTTTACTTATGTACTTGAAAGGTATTTCTAGCAAAGATATTTGCAAAATAATTGTATAAATGTAAAGTTTAAGTGCCAAATCCATTTTTAGACTGTGAAGTTTGTCATTTGTAAATATAAATATTCTGGTGACATCAACCATGAAAAGAAACCTTCCCAAAATAATTGTGTCTTTAAGGTGTGTATCAGCATGATATCAAACCCTAAAACAAACAAATCAGAAATATAATACATACATATATGATATAGTTTTATTTATTTTGTATATATTAATATATACATTAAATAAATGTTGTCAAATAACATGTTATGTGGGGCTCAGAAGATGGTGGCAATGTAGGTGGCAGCGGGGCCCTCTTGCTGGGTGCCCCCAACTGGGACACCTAGCCGATCTGGAGAACTGAGTGTACACCCAACAGAATCCCAACTAATACGAGGGTTGGAAACCAAAAAGTGTAGAGGACCCTTAAAATTGGGAAGTAAGGTAACTTTGTAAGCCTACAGGAAAGTCCTGGGCCTTGCACTATAGTCTGCAGCTGCTGCAGGAGCTTTGGAGGAGAGCCAGGTCAGTGATAACAACCTAGTGCTTCCCTCCCCTCCCAGAGTGGGGAAGTCTCAGACCTGTGTGGGGAGAGACCTGGACACACAAAGTCGCTGGAGGGGATAAAAAGACAGTGAGTGACACCCAGCTGGTGGTGTACCCCAGCTGCGGTGGCAGTTGCTGCCTGAGGCAGTACCAGAGAAATTGGGGAGCCAGGTGACAAATGGAGCTGGGAGAAGAGATGGGCCATGACTGGCCTGTAACACAGAGAAACTCTGGACTGGTCAGAGAGTTGGACTGTGTGGAAAGCCGGTCGCTTGTTAGAAGTGGCAGCAGTACCCAGGGGGCTTTTCTTATAAAAAGAATGGAGTAGCTTTGCAGGGACCGCTTACACACACAGCTGCTGAGCCAGCAGAGGAGGAGAATAGGGGGTGTGATTTGCACCCACTCAGTGTACCGCACAGACTGTTCAAAGGGGTGCAAAACAAGGTGGATAATCAGTGCCAGCCTGGCACAGATGCACGAAGTTGACAGTGGGGGCCACACAGTGCTCCCAGAGCGTGGGCTTGAAACTGGGCACCTGTGATTACTGTAGCCCAGACTGAGGCCCCATCCTTGAGGAACCACAGGAAAGGGAAAAAACAGAGCCCAGCCCCCCTCTGCCTGCAGAACAAAACTGGTTTTGCAAATATGAAATCAGTAGGAGGTGTTTTTTTGTTGTTGTTTTTCTTTCTTGCAAGAGTAAGACATTAAGACCTGGAGCTCTGATGAAACCAGAGATGGATCCAGAAAGGAGTCAAAAGGAGAATGCCAACAGCTGAGACAAATTTCACTTTGCTATCTTTCAGAACTTGCATTTTTTTTTTATTTCTCTTCTTTCCATTTATTTAGTTTTTTTGTTTTGTTTGTTTTTATTGTTTGATTTGTCTTTTTTATTGTCCCTTTCATATAACATTTTAATTTTTCTTCTTTCATTTCATTTATATTCTGAATAACACACTACTCTTGTTCTTTCATTTTTTATTATTTTCATTCAGATTATGTATTTCTTATCATACTATTGTTATTCCAAATGCTGTGCAGCAGCCTTCCCTGGTCTTAATCCATTTTACCATCTTCCTGAGCTTTATTACTGTTGTGGTTAACTTTATTTTCTCTCACATAATGCTAAGCCTCTATCCCTTACTCGCACTACATCTCCTCCATCTAACCTTGCATAAGTGCTCTTCTTTCTTAAGTCGGCTCACATTCTTTTTCCCTTCTAATAAGAGTCTTAATTCTTTTTTCACCTTTTATAAACAGTGGCTAGTTGGATGAAATATCATGGTGATTGCTGTACTCCTCCAAAGGAACTCCTATTTGTTCAGTATTTGTTTGTACTTTAAATCCCATAGAATACTCTCCCACTGTCTTACTCCATTTTGCCTTTGCCCTGCCCCTGATCAGCTAAGAATTTTATTTCATTGCTTTCTCTCTCTCTTTCCTTCTTTCTTTCTCTCTTTCTTTCTTTCTCTTTCTTTCTTTCTTTCTTTCTTTCTTTCTTTCTTTCTTTCTTTCTTTCTTTCTTTCTTTCTTTCTTTCTTTCTTTCTTTCTTTCTTTCTCTCTCTCTTTCTTTCTTTCTTTCTTCTCTCTCTTTCTTTTCTTTTTTCCTTTCTTCCTTCCTTCCTTCCTTCCTTCCTTCCTTCCTTCCTTCCTTCCTTCCTTTCTTTCTCTCTTTCTTTTCTTTCTTCCTTTCTTTCTACCTTCCTTTCTTTCTACCTTCCTTTCTTTCTCTTTCTTTCTTTCTTTCTTTCTTTCTTTCTTTCTTTCTTTCTTTCTTTCTTTCTTCTTTCTTCCTTCCTTCCTTCCTTCCTTCCTTTCTCTCTTTTCTTCCTTCCTTCTCTTTCTTTCTTTCTTTCTTTCTTTCTTTCTTTCTTTCTTTCTTTCTTTCTTTCTTTCTTTCTTTCTTTCTTTCTTTCTTTCTTTCTTTCTCCTCTCTCTCAGCCTAGACTTTATTCCTTACTCTTATTAGTTTGATTCCCCTATCCCCACAAAATCATTTTTCTTTACTGTAGACATCTCATATCACTTTTCATTTTTCTACAATATTCTTATTCCCATTCCACCTTTATTAAAATCCATTCAGCAGCCATTGCTATCAACCTTAGTGTGGTTTTTCTGAAATTTTGCTCCCATTGGTCCAGTACTTTTTCAATTTTACTTAAAACCTCATAGTATACTCTTCCCACCTCTTACCCCATTGTTCCCATTGCACTTTCATGTTTTACTTACATTATAAATTTTGCTCCCTCCCTTTCTTTACCTTGGTTCTATCCCAACTTTTATCAATTCTCTTCCCATTTACCACAGAATAACATTTTCCCCTCTTTTAGCCATCTGACTGGTTAAAGGGACATTGAGAATCCTCCCTGTTTATGCCCAAGCTGTGACATGTATTGTAAAATGAAATATAGATGTGCTCTCTCCCAGGGAGAACTGGCCCTCTCCTGGGGAGACTAGTGCTTTTAATATTTAACTGTTCCTTCAGGGAGAACCAGCCTTTCTCCCAGAGGGACCTGTTGGTTAGCTAAGTCATGCTAGGCCCTTGGTGCATAGGCACTTTTGTCTAAAAAATATTTAAACATAGCCCCCAAAGTGAGACTTTGGAATCCCACCTGAAAAGAGAACAGCTCACTCAGAACTTTCCCAGTCAGACTCCAAATTCTGCCTCTGGGATTCCCCAGCATCTATGTTTGTGTGTTGGTGAATTCCTGCCTGGGGACCTATGCTCTTGACTTTTGGTTTAGATTTCCTCTTACTTACTTAATAAAGTACTTAGTTATCCATATCTGACTTGGGCTTTTTATTGTCTGAAAGTCCAAATCACCAAATTAAATGACCACGATCTCTTACATGCCCCTTAATAGTACACTGTCTTATATTCCCTTTTTCTTATAATATTGGCAATGTCCCTCCAACTTTATTAATCTTAGTTCAATTGTGGTTGAGACAGCTGATGTGGTAGGGGGGTTCTTTTTGCTGGCATAGGTTTGGTTTCCTAGTAATACTGCTTAGTTAACCAATACCTGTACAACAGCATACAAGACAAAGTGGGAGCTGTGAATACCAGTAAACCTGCTAGAGGGGAGAACCCAACAACAAAGGAGCCACCGACAGGTAATGCTCAAGTACAATAAGAGAGGCCACACAAATGGAAGAAAGGGAAACTGTAGAGCATCCAGACAAGGGTATCAAAGATTCTGCCCCACTGAATCCAAAGAACCTCTACCACAGAAGTTCACACTATGAAGATAGCTGGCAAAGCAGAGCATCTGGAATTGCAGAAAAAAACAAAAAGGGTCACCAAAAATGGGGAGACAAAGAAAAAACCAGTAACTGAAAGGAATGGAAGATTCCACAGTAAAAAGCTAAATGAAATGGAGGCAAGTAAACTATCAGATATAGAATTAAAAAAAAATGGTTATAAGGATACTAAAGAAACTTACAACTACAAGGAACTGAGTGGGAACTACAACATTATGAAAAATGAAATAGAAACTGTAATCAAGTCCCAGGAAGAAATGAAGAATACATAATCTAAAATTTAAAAATAAAAGGAAGTATAAGCTGGCTGGATGAAGCAGAGGATCGAAACAAAAGCTGGAAGACAAGGTAGAAAGAAATACCCAGGTATAGCAGTTGCATGAAAAGAAGACTCAAAAAAATATGAAGATAGCTTAAGGGAACTGCAGGACATGAAATGTAAAAACATTCAAATCATAGGAATACCAGAAGGAGAAGAAAAGGAGAAAGGGAAAGAAAACCTGCTTGAAGAAGTAACAGCAGAAAACTTCCCAAACCTGGAGAGGGTAAAAGCCACACAGGTTCAGGAAGCACAGAGGGTCCCAATTAAGATGAATCCAGAGGCCCACTCCAAGACATATAATTAAAATCCCAAATTTTAAAGACAAAGAGAGACACAAGATGGCAGAAGAGTGAACGGAAGTCACACTGACCTCCTCCCAGGACCAATCTGGAATTACAGCTAAATTGTGGAGAAATCACCTGGAACAAATAACTGAACAAAAGCAGGAAAGGAGCCGTATAACCTCAGACAGACAGAGGAATTAGCTTTAGCACCACCCAGCTGGTAAGGAGTGCAGTAGAGACTTGAGAAGGTGGGCTGGGTTCCCAAGGGTGGCAGTGCCAGAGGTATATTTAAATGGCTAGCTGGATCCCCCTGAGAAGAGTGGGATCTGAACCATATACAGGGATCTTCAGCCTACAGCACCAGAGCCCAAAAAGTACACAGATAACAGCTAGCGGCGAAAAGCAGCTTGGTTGCTCTCTGCTAGAGATGGGTGGCTGGAGACACAAAGAGCCATTTAAAGGGCCAAATAATAAATTTCTATTTGTAACCACTTATCCTGGTCTCTGGCAAAGACAGGGGCCAAGTATGCGACAGAACCCTGAGAAAAGACTGTAGAAGGAGGCTTAGGGGATAAAAGTGAGAGAGTAGCTGACAGGATCCCAGTGCTGATTCATCCCCCATGCGGCAGCAGCCATCTTGCTCACACAGACCCCTCCCCTGAGCAGCAGCTAGGCAAGAGGACATAATAGTCCTGCCCGCAGGAGGTACTCGGCCCTGCCCTGTGGTGCCTAACCCTGACGGGTGAGTGCAGAGTGACTAGATTAACAACTGAAGGAGACAGCAGCAGACAGCATATTCCTGGAAGTCTCGAACAGACTGCCTGATGTCATATGGGGTCAATATCAGACATCATCGGAGACAGATACAAAAAGAAAAAAATGCAGTAAATACTAGAGGCTACCAAGATGAAATCCACTAGGTCTTCTCCATGATTTACAATATTTTCTTTACTAGATAGCTTTTTAACATTCCTTTCTTATCCATAAAGTTTATGCATATTGTTATTAGATTTTATACAAATGGTTTATTTTTCTCTTTTCTTATAATATTCTTAGTCTTTTTACAGCTGTATTAATACTGGTTCATTTGTTGTTGATAGTGGGACTGCAGGCAGGAGTTATTTTTGTACATGTGTGTTTGTTTCCTAGGATTTGTGGTTTTGTTCTGACAGCACCTGAACAAAAATACACAAGACATAGTGGGCAGAGTGACCCTCAGTCAGAAGACGGAGGGTAGGACCCACCAAAAAACAACCAAAGAACAATCAAACCCAATTACTTCCAAAGAATCAATATAAACAGCACAAAAGGAGTCCAAAGAGCAACGAGTTCAGGAGATCAAGGAGACTGCGACACTAAAACTCACAGATCGCTTACCATAAAAGTTGATACCACAAGGCCAGGAAGTCAAGAGAGGTCAAATTAAGAAGCAGAGGCAAAGAAAGAAGCATCTCACACATAATGGGAAGAAAAAGAAACACCCCCCAATCTAAGGGAAAGGAGGAATCCCCAAAAAGAGAACTAAATGAAATAGAGGCAAGTAAACTATCAGATATTGAATTCAAAACAATGATTCTAAGAAAGCTCAATAAGCTCCCTGAGCTCAGGGAGAATTACCAAAAATTACAGGGAAACTATGAGGAACTTACTGCAAATTATATCAGCATGAAAAAGGACATGGAAACTATCAATAAGAGACAAGAGGAAATAAAGAATACAATTTCAGAATTGAAGAAAACAGTAGAAGGAATAAAAAGCAGGCTAAATGAAATAGAGGATTTAATCAGCAAGCTAGAGAACAAGGTAGAAAAAAGCTCCCATAAAGATCAAGAAAATGAAAAGGACTCCAAAAGAATGAAGAGGCATTTAGGGAAATTCAGGACAACCTGAAATGTAATAATATCCATATAACAGGGATACCAGAAGGAGAAGAAGAGGAGCAAGGGATAAAGAATGTGTTTGAAAAAGTAATGATGGATAACTTCCCTATTTAAGGAGAGAACATGTCACACAAGTCCAGGAAGCACAGAGGATCCTATTCAAGAGGAAACCAATGAGGCCCGCTCCAAGACACATCATTATTAACATGGCAAATATCAAACCCAAACAGAGAATTCTAAAGGAAAAAAAGGAGAAAGAGGTAGTAACATATAAGGGAGCCCCAGTACAGGAAGCAGCAGACTTTTCCACAGAAACACTACAAGTCAGAAGGGAATGGCAAGAAATATCCCAAGGAACAAAAAACAAAAGCCTGCAACCATGACTGCTCTACTCAGCAAAGCTCCCAATTTAAATGAAGGCGAAATAAGGAGTTTCCCAGACCATAGAAAGCTAAAACAATACACTTCCCCTAAACCAGCACTGCAAGATATGCTAAGGGACTGCTTTAGGAAGATGAAGAAAAAGAGTGAGAAGAGAGAAAGAAAGGTACAAAGCGAAAAAATGAATAAGTACCTATCAATAATAACTTTAAATGTAAATTGATTAAATGCCCCAAACAAAAGACATAAGGTAGCTGAATGGATAAGAAAACATAACCTGAACATATGCTGCCTACAAGAGACCCACCTCAGAGCAAAAGACCTACACAGACTGAAAGTAAATGGATGGAAAAAAAATATTCCAAGCAAATGGACATGAAAAAAAAGAAAAAGCCAGTGTAGCAAAACTTCTATCAGGCAAAATAAATTGCAAAAGAAAGCCCAACAAAAGAGGCCTAGATGGACACTTCATAATACTCAAAGGAAGAATCCACCAAGAAGACATAAACATTGTAAACCCAAATGCTCTGAACATAGAACACACAAGTACATAAGGAAAATCTTGGAGGACTTCAAGAAGATACAGACAGCAACACACTGATAGTAGGGGATTTTAACAACTCACTGTCAACAATGAATAGATCTTCCAAACAAAACATCAGCAAGGATATTGTGGAACTGAATAATGCATTAGATCAAATGCACTTCACTGATATATGTAGACTGATTCATCCCAAAGAAGCAAAATACACATTTTTTTCAAATGTACATAGAACATTTTCAAAGATAAACTGCATGATGGGACACAAAACAAGCCTCAACAAATTTAAGAAAATGGAAATCATAACAAGTATTTTCTTGGACCAAAAGGGCCTGGACCTAGAAACCAACCTCAAGGATAAAATTCAAAAATACTCAAACTCATGGAGACTGTCTAGCATGCTACTGAACAATGAATGGGTCAATAATGAGGTTAAAGAAGAAATAAAACAGTTTCTGGACACAAATGAAAATGAACATACAACAGTCCAAAACCTATGGGACACAGCGAAGACAATCTTGAGAGGGAAGTTCATAGCAACACAGGCCTATCTAAAAAAGATAGAAACATTTCAAATAAACAGCCTAATCCTCCAGCTTCAAGGACTTGAGAAACAACAACAAACACACCTCAAAGTAAGAAGAAGGATGGAAATAATCAAGATCAGTGCAGAAATGAATGACATAGAGATTAAAAGAAAAATTCAAAGGATCAACAAATCCAGGAGATGGTTCTTTGAAAAGGTAAACAAAATCGACAAGCCTTTAAGGAGACTCATCGGGAAAAAAAGGGAGAGGATCCAAATAAATAAGATCAGAAATGAAAGAGGAGAAGTAACAACTGATCACACAAAATGCAAAGGATTTTAAGAAATTACAATGAACAATTATATACCAAGAAACTTGAAAACCTCAATGAAATGGGAAAAATTCTAGAAAAGTATAACACTGAATACAGAAGCAGAAAGCCTGAACACACCTATAACAGCTGGCGAAATTGAAGCAGTAATTAAAGAACTCCCAACACACAAAAGCCCTGGACTGGGCAGTTTCACAGGAGAATTTTATAAAACATTTAAGAAAGAGCTAACCTGTGTCCTTCTCAGACTATTCCAAAAAATTGAAGAAGAGGGAAGACTCCCAAACTCTTTTTATAAGGCCAGCATCATCTTAATCCCCAAACCAGTTAAAGACACAACCAGGAAAGAAAACTACATGCCAATATTGCTGATGAACACAGACACTAAAATCCTCAACAAAATGTTGACAAACTGCATCCAGCAGTACATTAAAAAGATCATCCTCCATGATCAAGTGGGAGTCATCCCAGGGATGCAAGGATGGTTCAATATTTGCTGATCAATAAATGTAATACATCACATAAACAAAAGGAAAGACAAAAAGCACATGATCACATCAATCAATGTGGAAAAAACATTTGATAATGTACAGCATCCATTTATGATAAAAACAGCCAGCTAAGTGGGAGTAAAGGGGTCATAGCTCAACATAATGAAGGCCAAATACGAAAAACCAACGGCCAACATCATACTCAACGGGCAAAATTAAAAGTATTCCTATTAAGATCTGGAACAAGAAAAGGGTTTCCACTTTCACCGCTCCTATTCAACATAGTATTGGAAGTATAGCCACAGCAATCAGACAAGAAAAAGAAATAAAAGGAATCCAACTTGGAAAGGAGGAAGTAAAACTATCATTGTTTGCAGATGACATGATAGTGTACATAGAAAACCCCATAGACTCCATGAAAAAACTACTCAATCTAATAAGTGCATTTGGCAAAACAGCAGGATACAAAGTCAATATTCAAAAATTGAAGGCTTTTTTTGTACACCAACAAAATATCAGGATCAGAAAGCAGGAAAAAGAATTGGAAAGATGGTGGAGGAGTGAAAGGGAGTCAAGCTGACCTCCTCCCAAAACCAAACTGGAATTGCAACTAAATAATGGAGTAATCACCTGGAAAGCAGTGGAGCGATAGTGGGAGAGGAGCGTTGGTGCCGCGGACAGTGGATTCTACTCTCACACATCCCAATGGGTGAGAAGTGCGGTGGAGGCTCGAGAGGGTGGGCTGGGTGCCCACGGGCACTGGCACCAGAGGGACATTGAAAGGGCCAGTTAGCGTCCCCCCGAGAAGAACGGGGTCTGAATCATAAACAGGAACCCCTAAACTACAGCAGCTTAAGCGGAGAAAATACAGACAAAACGCAACCCCAAAAAGCTTAGGGGCGCTCTCTGCCAGAGACAGGTGGCTGGGGATGCAAAAAGACACTTAAAGGGCAAACGCAAAAGTTGCAGTGACAGCCACCCTCCTTGATCGCTGGGTAGAGGCGGCAGCAGGGTGGGCTGGTGCCTGGGAAAAGACTGGTGAGGAAAACTTTGTGAAGAGAACTGACACGGCGGCCGGTGGAGCCCGGGTGATAACTCACTTCCCACTCTGCAGCTACCACCTCGCCCAGGAATAAGGGAATCAATTAACCTGCCTTTTGTGCACTCCGCACACAGCTTGTACGCCTGTGAGCTACGGGGCTGAGTGCAGATTGGCTGGTAGAGCCTTGAGGAGAGACTGGAGATGGAGGAGTTGGGGAAAGAAAGGGAGGAGGAACCGGGGAGTCCCGACTCCCTCCCCGTTCGGTAGTCTCCATTGTGGGCTGGAAAGGCGCGACCCCAAAGAGGCAGAAACGGGGCGCGCATGAACCAAACCACCTGCGATTGAAACGCAGTCCACACAGGGGTTGGATCCTTGGCCAAAGGGGTCACAGAACTGCCCAGAGGCCCCTGAGGGGAGACTAGAAACGGAGGCATTGGAGAAAGAACGGGAGGAGGAACTGGGGAGTCCCGACTCCTTCTCCTTGCCATAGTCTCCATTGCACGGGAAGAGGCCACACCCCCAAAGAGCCAAAAGCTGAAAAGCAAACATAGACACCCCCCAAACACCCAGAGCAGGCGCGCACACTTGCGCGGAGTGACCGGCGAGGGTTGGCGAGAGTGTGTGTGACCCACGCGGGCTGGTGAAAGCTTGCACCTGCCGGCAAGACCTCACACAGACTGGCACCCATACGGCCTGTGAGGGAGTGCACAGAGGGGCAAGGGCAGGCGGAAATTGACCTACCCGTCACGATTGCGGAGCGGCCCACAAAATTAGTAGAGCTGCCCAGAGTCCCTGGAGGAGAGACGAGAAACAGGATTAACCGGAGAGTCCTAGAGCTGATTTCCTCCCATTTCCGTACTCCCCATTTGGCCAGGGCAAGCAACGCACCCAAAGAGCCAAAAGCGGGGAAAACACACAATAGAAGACCCTAAACTGACCAGTGCCGCAAAGCTCGCATGCCAGGGAGGCCAGATGAGTACGCGAGGTCGCGAATAAGCCCCCTGGTCTGGGGCAAGCACATGCGAGCCCAGGCAGGTGGGGGACCCTGCCGCGCTGTGAACGCGCTCAAGGAGCCCGCGTGAGAACGCAGAGAGATCCCAAAAAATAACCCAACCCTGACCGAAGGTGTCACAGAGCTGTTCCAAGCAGGAGTCAGACACAGGCATTACACTCCTGAAAGGCTCAAACAAACAACCCAAGGCCCTATAGGGTCAACAACTGACATCATCAGAGGCAAGCCCAGAAAGAAAAGTAAAGGACAAAAATACTTAACAGACTCTCACAAAAATGGGAAGAAAAAGAAGTTCCCCCTAAATGAGTGGAAAAGGGGACTCCCCACAGAGAGAGCTCAATGAAATAGAGGCAAGGGAACTATCAGATATGGAATTCAAAACAATGGTTCTAAGGAAGCTCAATGAGCTCAGCCAGCTCAAAGAGAACTATGAGAAACTGCAGAGAAACTATCAGGATCTTACAGCAAACTATATCAGCCTGGAAAAGGACATAGAAACTATCAAGAAGACACAAGAGGATATGAAGAATACCATTTCTGAATCGAAGAGCACAGTAGAAGGAAACCAAAGCAGGCTGGATGAAGCCGAGGATTGAATCAGTGAGATGGAGGACAAGGTAGAAAAAAGCTCCCAGAAAGAACAAGAAATGGAAAAATGGCTCAAAAAGAATGAAGAGGCATTTACGGAAATGCAGGACAACCTGAAACGTAATAATATCCGTATAATAGGGATACCAGAAGGAGAAGAAGAAGAGCAAGGAATAGAGAACCTCCTCGAAAAAGTAATGATGGAAAATTTCCCGTATTTAAGGAGAGAAAGGCTCTCATGGATCTAGGAGGCACAGAGGACACCACTCAAGAGGGACTCCAAGAGGTCCAGGCCAAGACACATAATCATTAAAATGGCAATGTTAAAGACAAAGAGAGAATCCTCAAGGCAGCAAGGGAGAAGGAGAAAGTAACATACAAGGGGGCCCCGATAAGCCTAGGAGCTGACCTCTCAACAGAAACACTACAAGCCAGAAGGGAATGGCAACAAATATTCCAAGCCATGAAAAGCAAGGGCCTACAGCCAAAGCTGCTCTGCTCAGCTAGGCTCTCCATTAAAATAGAAGGGGAAATACGGAGTTTTCCAGACAAGAGAAGACTAAAAGAATACATCTCTACCAAACCAGCACTCCAAGATATGCTAAGGGGACTGGTTTAGGCAGATGAAGGAAAAGAATGAGACAGAGAGGAACACAAGTACAAAGAGAAAAGATGAGTCAGTTTCAATCAGTAATATCTCTCAATGTGAATGGACTAAATGCCCCAATCAAAAGACACAGGGTAGCTGAATGGATAAGAAAACAGGACCCACACATATCCTGCCTACAAGAGACCCACCTCAGAGCAAAAGACCTACACAGATTGAAAGTAAAGGGATGGAAAATAATATTCCAAGCAAATGGGCATGAGAAAAAGGCTGGCGTTGCCATACTTGTATCAGACAAAGTAGATTTCCAAGCAAAGGCCATAAAGAGAGACCCAGAGGGGCACTTTATCATACTTAAAGGAAGAATCTATCAAGAAGACATCAACATTGTAAACTTATATGCTCCCAATATAGGAGCCCCCAAGTTTATAAGGAAATTGTTGGATGACTTCAAAAAAGATATAGACAGCAACACACTGATAGTAGGGGATTTCAACACCCCACTGTCAAAAATGGACAGATCTTCCCAACAAAACATTAATAAACATATCGTGGCGCTGAATGACACACTGAATCAAAGAGACTTAACTGACATATATAGAACCTTACATCCCGAAGAAGAAAAATACACATTCTTTTCAAATGCTCATGGCAGTTTTTCAAAGATAGACCACATGATAGGACACAAAGCAAGCCTCAGTAAATTCAGGAAAATTGAAATAATACCAAACTTTTTCTCAGACCACAAGGCCTTGAAACTCGAAATCAATCTCAAAGAGAAACTTCAAAAACTTGCAAACTCATGGAGACTGAACAGTACACTATTAAACAATGTATGGGTCAATAATGAGATAAGAGAAGAAATCACAAAATTTCCGGAAACAAATGAAAATGAACAGACAACTGTCCAAAACCTATGGGACACAGCAAAGGTGGTCCTGAGAGAGAAGTTCATAGCAATACAGGCTTACCTAAAAAAGACAGAAACATTTCAAATAGAAGACCTAACACTACAACTTCAAGAACTGGAGAAACAACAACAAATAAATCCCAGAGCAAATAGAAGGAAGGAAATAGTCAAGATTAGAGCAGAACTGAATGACACAGAGACAAAAAGAACAATTCAGAGGATCAACCAATCCAGAAGCTGGTTCTTTGAAAAGATTAATAAAATTGACAAGCCTTTAAGCAGACTCATCAACAAAAAAAGGGAGAGGACCCAAATTAATAATATCAGCAATGAAAGAGGAGAAATAACAACTGATAGCACAGAAATACATATGATCATCAGAAACTATTATGAACAGTTATATGCCAAGAAATTTGAAAATCTTGATGAAATGGACAAATTTTTAGAAAAGTATAATCTTCCAACACTGAAGGAGGAAGAAACAGAAAGCTTGAACAGACCGATAACAGCTGGGGAAATTGAAGGAGTAATCAAGAAACTCCCAGCACACAAAAGCCCAGGGCCAGACGGTTTCCCAGGAGAATTTTACAAAACATTTAAGGAAGAGCTAACCCCTGTCCTTCTCAGACTACTCCAAAAAATCCAAGAGGAGGGAAGACTCCCAGACTCCTTCTATGAGGCCAGCATCACCCTGATCCCAAAACCAGAGAAAGACCCTACAAAGAAAGAAAACTACAGGACAATTTCACTGATGAACATAGATGCTAAAATCCTCAACAAAATATTGGCAAACCGCAGCTAGCAATACATTCAAAAGATTATCCCCCACGATCAAGTGGGATTCATCCCAGGGATGCAGCGATGGTTCAACATACGCAAATCAGTAAACGTGATACAGCACATCAATAAAAGCCAAGACAAAAACCACATGATCATCTCGATAGATGCAGAAAAAGCATTTGACAAGGTACAGCACCCATTTATGATCAAAACACTCAGCACAATGGGAATAAATGGGGCATTCCTCAACGTAATAAAGGCCATGTATGAAAAACCTACAGCTAATATCATACTCAACGGGCAAAAACTGAAAGCTTTCCCACTAAGATCGGGAACACGACAAGGATGTCCGCTCTCACCGCTTCTTTTCAACATTGTATTGGGAGTCCTAGCCACAGCGGTCAGACAAGAGAAAGAGATAAAAGGCATCCAAATAGGAAAGGAGGAAATAAATCTATCATTGTTTGCAGATGACATGATAGTGTACATAGAGAACCCTGTAGACTCTACCAAAAACCTCCTCAACCTAATAAGTGAATTTGGGAAAACAGCAGGATACAATGTCAACATTCAGAAATCAAAGGCATTTTTGTACACCAGCAATGCAATAGAAGTAGAAGAAATCAGAAAAGTATACCATTCGATATAGCACGAAAAAAGATAAAGTACCTAGGGATAAATTTAACCAAAGACACAAAAGACCTGTATGCAGAAAACTATACAACATTGAAAAAAGAAATTAAGGAAGACGCAAATAAATGGAAGCATATACCGTGCTCATGGATTGGAAGAATTAATATCCTCAAAATGTCCATACTACCCAAAGCAATTTATAGATTCAACGCAATCCCTATTAAGATACCAATGACGTATTTCACAGAAATAGACGAGACATTTCAAACATTTATATGGAACCATAAACGACCCCAAATAGCTACAGCAATTTTGAGAAAGAAAGACAAAGTAGGAGGGATCACAATACCGGACATCAAACTCTACTACAAAGCCACCATACTCAAAACAATCTGGTACTGGCACAAGAACAGACCCATAGATCAGTGGAACAGAATAGAAAGCCCAGAAATAAGCCCAGGTCTCTATGGACATCTAATATTCGACAAAGGGGGCAGAAGCATAAAATGGAGCAATAACAACCTCTTCAACAAATGGTGTTGGGGGAGTTGGACGGCTACATGCAAAAAATTGAAATTGGATCATCAGCTGACACCATACACAAAAATAAACTCAAGATGGATAAAAGACTTAAATATAAGTCGCAACACCATCAAAGTCCTCGAGGAGAACGTTGGCAGGAAACTCTCAGATATCCCACGCAGCCATTTTTTCACTGATATGTCTCCTAAAGCAAGGGACATAAAGGAAAGAATAAACAAGTGGGACCTCATCAAAATAAGAAGCTTCTGCACGGCTAAAGAAAACATCAGCAAAATGCAAAGGGAGCCCACCCTATGGGAAAATATATTTGCTAATGATACATCAGATAGATGTTTGGTCTCCAAGATATATAAAGAACTCACTCGACTCCACTCCAAGAAGACAAACGATCCAATCAAAAAATGGGCAAAGGACCTGGGCAGATGCTTTCTAAGGAGGAGATACAGAGGGCCCACAGGCATTTGAAAGGATGCTCAGCATCACTAGCCATCAGAGAAATGCAGATCAATACCACCATGAGGTACCACCTCACACTGGTCAGAATGGCCATCATAAACATATCCACAAACAACAGGTGCTGGCGAGGCTGTGGAGAAAAGGGAACCCTAGTCCACTGTTGTTGGGAATGCAGACTGGTGCAGCCACTATGGAAAGCAGTGTGGAATTTCCTCAGAAAGCTGAAAATGGAACTGCCTTTTGATCCAGGGATTCCCCTGCTGGGACTATATCCTGAGAACACCAAAATACCAATACGAAAGAACCTATGCACCCCAATGTTCATAGCAGCACAATTTACAATAGCCAAGTGTTGGAAGCAACCTAAATGCCCATTAGTAGATGATTGGATCAAGAAATTATGGTACATATACACAATGGAATACTATGCAGCAGAATGAAAAAAAGAAGTACTAAACTTTGCGACAGCATGGATGGAACTGGAGAGCATCATGCTAAGCGAAATAAGCCAGGGGGTGAAAGACAAATACCATATGATCTCACCTATAAGCGGAACTTAACCAACAATGCAAAGATGCAAGGAAAAGATGACCAGCAACACTGAAAGGAAAAGAAATCAACAGAGACAAGAGGGAAGGGGCGGGGGCAGGGAAAGGGAAGGGAAGGGGAAGGTCAAGGAACATAAAGCAAGGACTCATGGACAAAACCAAAGGGGAAGAGCTGAGGGAGGGAAGGTGGGAAGGGGCAAGGGAAAGAGGTGGGGAGGAGGCAGAGACAAATGTATTTAAAAAGTAAATAAATTTAAAAAAATAAAAAAAATAATAAAGTACACATAAATCAAAAAAAAAAAAAAAAGAAAGCAGTAAAAAAAATCCTATATGTTATAACACCAAGAAAAATAAGTACCTAGGAATAAACCTAACCTAGGAGGTGAAGGAACTGTACTCAGAAATCTATACAACACTGAAGAAAGAAATTAAGGAAGACACAAGTGACAGGAAGCATATACCATTTTTATGGTTTGGAAGAATTAACATCATCAAAATGTCCATACTACCCAAAGTAATCTTTAGATTCAACACAATACCTAATAAAATACCAATGACTTATTTCACAAATATAGAACAAACATTTAAAAAACGTTTGTGGAATGATAAATGACCGCAGGTGACGGCAGCAGTTTTGAGAAAGAAGAACAATGTAGAGGGGTCACAATACCTGACATCAAACCATATTGCAAGGTCACTGTAATCAAAACAATCTGGTACTGACATGAGAACAGACACATAGATCAATGGAACAAAATAGAGAGCCCAGAAATAAACCCAAGTCTCTATGGTCAATTAATATTTGACAAAGGGGGCAGAAGCACAAAATGGAGTAAAAATAGCCTCTTCAACAAATGGTGCTGGGAGAGCTGGACAGCTACATGCAAAAAATTGAAATTTGTCCACCAACTTACACCATAGCCCAAAATAAATTCAAGATGAATAGAAGAATTTAATATAAGTTATGATACCATAAAAGTCCTAGAGGAGAACATAGACAGGAAAATCTCAGATATTCTACTCAGCAATGTTTTCACTGATATGTCCCATAAAGCAAGGGACATAAAGGAAAGAATATACAAATGAGACTTCATCAAAATAAAAAGCTTCTTCATGGCTCAAGAAAGCATCAGTACAATGAAAAAGGAACCATCTGTGTTGAAAAATATGTTTGCGATGATACCTTGGACTAGAGTGTGATCTTCAAAATCTGTAAAGAACTCACATGACTCCACTCCAGGAAGACAAAAGAGCCAATTAAAAAATGGTCAAAGGACCCGAAGAGACGCTTCTCCAAGGACATACAGAAGGCCCATAGACATTTGAAAAGATGATTAGTATCACCAGCCATTGGAAGGATGCAAATTAAAACCACAGTGATATACCAGTTCACACTGGTCAGAATGGACTTCATTAACAAATCAACAAAAAAGAGAAAAAGGAACCCTCGTGCACTGTTGGTGAGAATGCATGCTGGTGCAGCCACTGTGGAAAACAATTTGAAACTTCATCAAAACACTACACAGGGAACTGCTTTTTGACACAGCAATTTTACTGCTGTGATTATACTCTAAGAATCCCAAAACACCAATTCAAAAGAACCTATGCATCCCAATGTTCATAGCAGCACACCTAACAATATTCAAGTGCTGAAGCAACCTAAGTGCCCATCAGTAAATGAGTGGATCAAAATCTGTGGTACATTTACACTATGGACTTCTATGTAGCAGAAAAAAAGAAGGAATTCCTACTCTTCGCAACAGCATGGATTGAACTGGAGAGCATATGCTAAATGAAATAAGCCATGCAGTGAAAGACAAATACCATATAATCTCACCTATAAGTTGAATCTAATCAACAAAACAAACAAGTAAGAAAAATATAACCAGAGACATTGAAATAAAGAACAGATTTATAGTAACTAGAGCGGGGGGACAAGGATAACATGGAAAGAAGGGAAAGGGTCAAGGAACTTGTATAAAGGACCCATGGAAAAGTCAAAGAGGTGTAGGATTGAGGGAAGGAGGTGGGGGTAGGTGGGGTGGAGGAGAGTGTTAGGCAGAAAATGGAGATAACTATACTTGAACAACAATAAAAAATAAATATAAATAATGTTATGTATCTATGTATGTTTATATACTATATATATATATATTTATACTTACTTTTTTTAGAATGGGAAAGATATATGAAATTTTTAACAATGTACTTAAATGCCCGTTGAAAGCATAAGCATAATAGGTAGTTCAAAAGCAGCTGCGTTTATACAAAATTATTAAATTTAATGAAGATAATTCATAAACTAGGATTGCTACACCAAAAAAAGTAACAGATAAAAAATACTTTTTAAAATATCTTAAAATGGAATTCCAAAACATTATGAGAGCCAAAGATATATTCTAATGTCCTGCATACTATGACATTTCATCCTTCCTCCAAATTTATACTAAATAATTGCATTTTCCTTCAGTTTTGTTTATAAGTTTTTACAGTTGTCCTAAATTTTATAAACCAACAGACAAAGCTTATTCAATGTTATGTTTTCTTTTCTTTTTTTTTTTAGAGATGAATGTGGCAGAATTCAAATCCCAAATCCTCAGTTTACTAATTTCTAATTTGGACGTATCCCTTCATCTTTCTGAAACCTATCTTTGTCAACTCATTAAAAGAGTAGAGATAATAATTTTTTCTTTGTAGAGCTTTAGAAAGTTAAATAATATATGTAAGCTTCTTGTTGCTTGACAAGCACTAAATTCACTAATTATACCTATTATTGTTATAATAATATAATAGTGTGATTTTTCTATTTTACATTTACACATATTCTGGAGATAAAAATGCAACAATTTATAGTTTTCCAGAATTCTTCACTAATAAAAGGTGCTCTTTGTTTGAATCTACCTTGTTATAAACAAGATGAAAAAGAGCCGAATTATGTTAGTAAGTTTTCTAGTGGTTTATCAACCAATAAGCTAATTAATCAACCCAAAATATTACTTTCATGCAAGTTAAAAATAAACATTGACCCTATCGTTAACATTGCTCTATGATTTTAGGGAAGTTTTTAAGAGTTAACCCTAAGAATTCTCATATAAAGAGATTTTTATTCTGTTTTTCTTTTCCTTTTATTTGATCTACATAGGAAATGGATGTTAGCTGAAATTCTTGTGGTGATCATTTCACAATATGTGGAAATCACAAAACCATGTTGTATGCCTTAAACATATACACTGATGTATGTCAATTATTTCTCAGTAAAAATGGGAGAGGGGCAGGCCAGGGGGAAGAAAGGCCAAAGTTCAAATAGCTAATAAGGGACACATACAGTTACACAACAAGATCTGTATTCTTTTTCTATTATTTATTTACTTTTTAAAATTTTATCCTCACTTGAGGACATGCTTATTGATTTTAGAGAGGAAGTAAGGGAGGGAGAGAGAAAAAGAGAGACGAGAGACATTAATGTGAGAGAAATATTGATTGATTGTCTCAAATGGGGACAGAACCCACAGCCTAGGTATGTTCCCTGACCAAGAATCCAATCAGTGACTTCTCAGTTAATGGGACAATGCTCCAACCAAATGAGCCACACCAGCCAGAGCAGGGTGGGGGTGCTGTATTCTTAACCATGCACATTATTGACCTTCACAGGAGCAAAACACTAACTCCTCAAAAGGGTTGTATAGCAGTTCTCCCTCTACTTCACCTCCTCTTCTCCTTTCTTCTTTTCAATTATTTTTTAATCCCTCTGGCTTCAATTAAAGTAATGTCTACTACATTGGCATTCAAATATTCTTATTTAATTCAGTTTTAACTAAAAAAGCTGACACAGCTATAAAATTAAATAGTATCATTAATGAATATATTGGAAAGTAATTTAAAAATCTTCTCTTTATCTAGTAACTATCCATGATAATGTCCTTAATTCTCTATATATTGCATTAGAGAACAAAACCTAATAAATAGGAAAATAGGATGAGGCTTTTACAGCAAACATTCCAGTACAACTTTGCACTGACCCTGAGAAAATCATTTGCACTTATCATCTTTTTATTTCCCCAACTACTATACCTGAAAGCCATTTTTTACTAATATATAGTTTTATATAAATATTAGATATAATCCAATTATGTACTGTTTTTCCTACTTTGTTTAAACTGGATGTAACTTACTGTAGTATAAAGAGTGTATTTTTAGTGTCATAAATACTCGGGTAAAAGAGTTCCTGTGCTGTTTATTAGCTCTGTAACTCTGAATGATTTTTAGCGTCTCTAAATCTCAATTTCCTAAGCTATACAATTCAGATCATATACATTAAATATATAGAGTTATTGAATATAAGGTATAGGAAAGTGCTCTGTAAATGTTAAAGTATACAAAAATTTGGTAGCTTATTATTATTATTATTATTATTATTATAATGCCTTGAAGCCCATGCTGAGGACAGTGTAACCAAAAGTGTCCAAGCTTTTGGCATCTCTGGGCCACACTGGAAGAAGAAAAGTTGTCTTGGGCCACTCATTAAATACATCGCAACATGCAGTCACAAAAAAATCTCATAATGTTTTAAGTAAATTTAAAATTTTGTGTTGGGCCAAATTCACGACCATCCTGGATTGCATGCCGCCTGCAGGCCACAAGTTGGAATCCCTTGAACCAGTGACACTAATCTCACAATGACTAATATCTTATTTATTAAACAACCTTGATTTACAAGTTATAGAATTCCATATTTTAGGGTATTTTACAGCATCATCCACTCTAAATAGTTGGTGGGTCTGTTTAATTGTACTCATAATTATAAGACCAGTATATCACAGAGCATGGTATTCATAACTGATATGACAAAAATACCTTTTAAGAGATTGTGTTTCTTTTTTCTATGATTGTTCAAGTACAGTTGTCTCCATTTTCCCCTCAAAACTCCACCTCCACCCCACCTATCCCTGCTTCCCACACTTGATCCTACCCCCTTTAGCTTTGTCCATGTGTCCTTTATAGTTTTCTTTAAAAAAGTGTTCTTCTTCAATTTATAATCCCAAAGATCTTATTCTTTTAGTTTGGGAGTAGTATATAGCCATAGTTGTAAGACACACACTGTACCCCACTCAAATATTGTAAATAACACAAAGTATAAACTTCTGGTTGAAAGTTAATAAATGTAAGAAGGCAACAGGAAATTTATCATAATATAAAAATATTGTATTTGTATATACAAGCAGGTTCTAACTTCAAAACAGCTTATAATATGTTTTTATAATGTTTACTGCAAATATACACAGCAAATGTCAACCATCAGCTTAAATAAAAGTTGTCTAATTGCTTTGGAAAGCATCAAATAGACTATGGTATTTCTACCCAGTATTTCTTTTTTTCATTGTAATACATCATCATAATAATAAGGCTTAAGTAGGAAAACAAGTGTTAGGAATGACCCAGAGCCCTGGAAAGAAAAATAGAGCATTTCTGGGACCTAGTGATCAAAGCCTGTTCCGTAGGAATGCTCATTTGATAAGGCTGCAGAAGAAAGTATTGCTTTAATATTTGTATCTCTATTTCTCTGTGTCTAATTTAACAACTCATTTAACATGCTTGTAATTCCTAATATGAGAAATCTATTTCATAATTATGCCTCAGTTCTTACATGGCATAATTCTAGGCCATTATATATCGCTGATTTACATGGCATTTAAATTCTAGGCCATTATATATCGCTGATTTACTAAGGTTATAATTTGAAACTTAACTCCTATTGACTAAAATTATCCAATGTTCAACGCATATTTATCATATTATAATATTTATTTTCATTTTGTCAAAGTATAAATTGCTGATGATGATGAAAAATATCAATAAACTTTGGAAACACAGAATTGCCTCTGAAAACAAGTCCTTGTCTGGAACACATTTTGTTATATAACTTTAATTTAGGATCCTCTTTATAAGCCATGCGTATTTTTTTGATCTAAGGCACCCCAAATAACATTATCCTCTTGACCTAGGAGCCAGTTTTCAGGGAGTCCTGATTGTAATGGCATCATCTACATTTCTTATCTGAACTTTGGAAGATAAGAATCATTAAGGCCTCTCCGTTACTCTAATAAATATTAAGCTTGACAGTAACGTTATGCCAGTAAAAAAAAAAAAAAGAAAAACAAAAAATCCCTCCAAAAACAATATTTCATGCTTTCCAGCATTGCTACAATTATTGTTAAAATATGATATTATCTATAAATACTTTTTGAAATTATATTTTTACTCAAAATTTATGTTCAAAGATCAACTTCACACAGTACTCCAGGTGCTACCTTAGAAATTGAAAAATGTTTACACTGATTTGAAAGAATATACGCAACCCTATGTTGATTGCAGCATTATTTACAATAGCTGAAATTTGAAAACAGCCCAAGTGTCCATCAGTAGATGATCGGACAAAAATGCTGTGATATCAATACTGTTACACAATGAATACTACATAATCATAAAAAAGAAGGAAATCTTACCTTTTGCAATAGCATGAATAGACATAGAGGGTATTATGCTAAGACAAATAAGTCAGCCAAAGAAAGACAAAAACCATAGGATTTCACTTATATGTGGAATCTAATGAACAACAACAAAAAGAAACAGAGCCATAGATACAGAGAACAGGCTAACAGCTGTCAGAGGGGAAGGGTTTTGGGGTCTGGGTGAAAAAGGTGAACGGATTAAGCAGTATAATTTGGTAGCTACAGAATAGCCACAGAGATGCAGATTGCAGCATGTAAAATACAGTCAATAACATCAAGATAATAGGAGTATGGGACCAGGTGGCTACTTGAAGCAGAAAGGGGACCATGTTGTAGAGTGCATGGTTTTCTGGCTACATTGCTGTACTTCTGAAACTGGTGAAGAATGGTATTGAATGTAAATTGTGGTTGAAAATAAAATAATATAAAAAGTAAAAATGTTTACTCTAGAAAGTCTGCTTTAAAATGGTCCTCAAAAACCAGGCTCCAATAATAGTCAACAATGAGTTTACATAAATCTACATTAAACCTTTTAGCATAGCCCACCTCCATAATTTCGCACATATTTCTATCTGTTTCACCAGAAAATGAAAATCTGAATTAATTAAGCTATAATGAATGGCAAAGTGTTAACAGTACAGAAAAATCACAAAACATGTACTGATTTCTCTAGGAGACAAGATTCAGATTTTCTTTAGTTGGACAAGCTATCTGTTAACAGTCTTATAAAACATTCTGTTTTTCTCAGCATTTGGGTGTTTTGAGTTTATGTCTTATTGGTGCTCAAGCTTTATCATAAATCACTTGTGTTTTAAATTGTGTTACTTCTATTTAGAAAGATAAGTTCTGAGTATGAAGCTGGGAGGTAAAAGGCAAACAGTACCATGAGATCTTTTCCTTCTTGAATTATTTGCTAATTTTCCTTCTTTCTTAGTTTTCCTTCCTTCCTCCTTCCCTCCCTCCATCTGTCCCTTCTTTCTCTTTCTCTTTTTCCCTCCCCCTCTTCCAACTTCTCCCTCCCTCCCTCCTTTCCTCCCTCCCTCCCTCCTTTCCTCCCTCCCTCCTTTCTATGTATTGTAATTTTGCTTATTGCGAAATCTACTCATCTAATCTATATTAGTATGACAATGCAGTTAACTTAAGTCAACCTAACTTTTCCTTTGGAAATCGATACTATTTTTCATTTTCACAGCTGAAGTTTTCCACATGCAAAAACTTAAGTCTTTCACAGGAGCAACAAAGACCGTTTAATGGCAAAATCAAATTGAGTATTACTAAAGAAAAGACCATGCAAACATCATAAAAATACTTCCATTTGACTATTCAAGTAAAAGACTATTTTGTCGATAAGTTTATTGTTTATTAAGCATTTCATAATTCCTTATCTAGGCCCAGGGTTATCTCTGTATTGGTGGAGTAGGAGGGGATCTAGTTCAGAGCTGGAAGTTAGCAGCAGAAATTTTACATGCCAGGGAGAATTACTTTCCCAACTGGGACTGTGGAAAGGAGGATGAAGGGCAACAGTACAGAGTTAAAAATTTCCTGAAAAATTAATATTGTACTTGAATATAAACAGTCATAAGTCTATAAAAACTTATGTTCCACACTAAAAGAGAAAAGTAAAGGAACAGTATGAAAAAGGCATTTCAGCAGAATACCTCCTAGATCATCAATGGTGATGTTGAGAATGATGATGAATATATACATACACATACACACACACACAGATATGAGAGTGGCAAGAAATATAACTTGGGGAAAGATCATGTTTCAGAGTTTTGTTTTTTTATTATGAAGACTATTAGAAATTCCTGGGGGATTTTTACGTGGAAATAAGGAATTAATTTTAAACCATTGTTTTTATAATCAAGAAACATTGAATCAGAAATTACACAAATAAATTACATTTTCAATGATTCTCTATATCCACAAGTTTTCCTGCTTACCTAGAACACTGTTATGTTGTTATTAAATAAGACCTACATATTAGATATATTTGTCATAGACATACATGTACTAAATGTGGTTATCTGTATAAAGTCAAGAGGTCTAGTTGCTGTTACTAATTCAACATGCTTAGTATAACTAACTTTATAAAGGTAATGAAGGTATCAAAAGAGACATTTAATGTGATATTTGATTGGATTATTTTTGTCGTAACTTAGAGTTGTGAGAAGTGGTAATTTGTTCCATGTACATATTATTATACTAATCCTTGAATATCTAAGTGGACATGCTGTTTTTGCTTTGTAAAATATAGGTAGTTTTTCATTAAATTCACTTATTTTGGGATTTTCTCTAATAATTTTTATTATCACTTGTGATACAACCGTAACATATCTAGAAAACCTTCTTGAAGTTTTTAAAATAAGTTAATGAAAATCTTAACAGTTGTGTAAAATCTAGTGTTCACATTATTATTATTTTTATTAAGTAAAGGTAAAGAGATGCCCTGACAAATTAAAAATATATAAAGACTTTTTTTGTCATCAAGTCATATTACAGAGGATTTAATTAGTTACATGAAATCCATGATCACTTTATAGTTACAAAGTGGACTGTGTTGCTCTTGTTACTTTCTTGTCTTTTATTTTAATATAGTCACTACTTATATGACCACTTAAGACATTTTGAATTACTGCGTATAAGTTCATTTGAGAACTTAAAGTAAGAAAGCCCATTACTGTATCAAAAATATTTAATTTTCTACATCTTACCAAGCTTATTTGCTATTCTATGACTAACAATTTCAAAGTATGGAAATATTGTAGATATTTGCCAAAAGATAGTAAAGAAAATTTAGCAATAAATTTAACCATTAAAAATTTCTAAGTTAAAAAACACAAGAAGAAAACATTATATTTTAAAGAGGGGTTAAACTACATGTTACTTAAAATTAAACTAGATGTATTTAAAATTGTTTAAATAGATATATTTTCCACATGCATATGTTATATGCAATATTTTGTATAAAATCAAAAGGTCTAGTTGCTGTTTCTTCATCTATTCAATAAAACTAGCTTATAAAAGTAATGAAGGTATAGAAGGAAATATTTAATATATTGTTTTATGTGAGAGAGTGAAATGTTTTAATATGTTGTTTAATATGTGTCAGTATGAAAATTCTGGGGTCTTTGTCCCCCATATTGTGTAGAGTTAGCACTTAGTATCTCTTACTTTCTTTTTAATTAAATATGGAACAGAGCTATAACTGCAGTGAAAGATCAGTAATGTAGCTATTGTTAGTTCAATTTTTACCTTTTTGTGATAATAGATGATACATATTTAAGCTCCTTTCATGTTCAAACCTCAACAATATAAAGGACTTCTGTAGCCTACAACATACAAAAATAGAATTTTAAATGAAGAAAATGTTGCAATGCATATCATTGACTAAAGTTAAGGGCCTAAAATTACATCAAATAACTTTTTTTGTCTTAATTTGTACAGTGCCATTACAGTTTTGAAATTAAAAAAAATAGATGTGGAGAAAAGAGGCTATAAGTAACAAAATAGATCTTGGGATTGCGAACTGTGCAGTCACAGAATCCTCAAACTTGGGAGGGCCCTGTGCTTGATTTAATGTTCTGGTATTGTCATCTTGAAATCCTTAATGATACCTGGACAAATGTGCCCACATTTTCATTTTACTTTGGGCCCATATATTATGTAGCTAATTATGTGTTTATGTTCACAGAGTTATATTTTCTCTCTAGCTGTAGGAGGGAGGCCTTTGGGGGTGGGTGGACCCCTGTAAGTAGCCTGAGATACCTCTCACTCCAGCATGTATACACTTTTATTTGGATTAATGGATTGTAAATGGGTTAAACATATTATATATTTTTTTCATTCTATTAAGCAAGGTACCTTTTTGAGCTTCATGGACTCTCTGCAGAGAAGAAAGAAAAACTGTTATACATCATATATGTATCTTGCGTTAAAATTATTTTAAGATAATTATGATTTAAATAAAGGTCCTTCATCTAAACCTCTCTGTTAGAAATTATGTCTGTTTAATATTTTAAAAATTGTTTGAATAACAAATTCATTAATGAGCATTTTGGATACCAAATACTAACTAGGTGAAGTTAAATGTCTGTAATTCATATACCAGGAGAAAAATAGTATGGTTTATTAAGCTACTTAATCTAAATGTTATTAAATCTGGGAAAACTTAGGGTTCAAATAAATTAATCACTTCAATACATTTATAGATTTAAAAAGGGTACAAATGATCTCTCTTGATTTGCAAATTTGACTTGTTAAGTAAAAATAAATATTTGAAATATATATTGAACCTCTCAGAAATCATTGTTGTTCTATTGTGAGACCAAGATTGTTAATTTCTCCAACTTGTGCATGTATTCAATATAATATTGGACTAAAACACGTTTATAAAAATGTGCAAAAATAATTATATTTCCCAGTGCATTTTCCCAAAGTGAACAAACAGGGTAAAAGAGTATTACAATTAACTCAGAAGACTTCTTTTGCATCCTGGCAGTCATTTACCCCCAAGAAAAGGTATCTTCTATCCTCACTTCTAATAACAGATCCATTATCTTGAAACTTTTATAATTAAAAGAATATTATATGTACTTTTTATGACGAATTTAACATTCAATATTTTGTTTATGATATTCATCTGTGTTGTCATGAGTGGCAACAGTTCATCCCATTTTCATTACCCAATAGTATTCCACTGTATGGATATATAATTTGTTTATCTATAATATTTTAGATGGATAATACAGTTCTTCCATTTAGCATAAATATTATATACTTGTGTGCACTCTATTTCCTTATTAATGAACAAATTAAAGATCATTTGAATTGCACTTAAAATGGAGAGAATTGCTCTGTAGAGATATTTATCAGAGTAAACTTATTTTCATGTAGGATGGGTTCCTTTTATGATCATTTTAAGACCAGAAGAGCCATAGTAACACAATACTCTACCAATTATAAGAATGTTATCTAGATTTCTTTTTAGTACAATATCTAAAATACTTATTTATATAATGAAGATTTGGAACTTTCCACAACTATGTTTATGACTGGTCAACACTTATTACTGTTTTCTAACACCATCTCTTAAAGCATTTATATATATTTTGAAAGAAATGAGGGCAAACATTATTCTGATCAGACAATTTGCTCCAGTTATTTTTAATCTTATTTATTTAAACATAACTTCTTTCTTCTGTAAATAAATACTATTCTCAGAGCCAAGATGCAGCTCCCTGTACTTTTACAATAATTAGTGTATTGATAATTATTCAGAAAAATCAATATTTCTTTCACAGTATCCATTTGTGTTCATCACTTAAAGTATTTAATAATACACAAAATGGTGTAATATTTAGCCTCAAGTATTTTCTTTTTACTAATTATTTTATAAATAAATGAACAAACTACACAGATAGCATAGTGAGTAATAATTCCATTCCCTGAATACTTATCACTTCTCACACCAATGTTTTATATTTTTATTATTATATCCAAAAATACATTTAAAGGTTTTAGATAAAAATATTTCATGGCAACCTTACTCTGCTTCCCTCTTTAATGTGGTTTCCATTGGGGTTGTGAATAACTGATTAAGCAAATCATTTATTATTTTACATTTATCAAGAGATACTATAAAAAACCTTAGTGGAAAACAGGTAGTAAAATTTCAGATATATCATATAACAATATTTTTGCCAAAATATTTCCTAGGACAAGGGAAATAAAGGAAAAATAAATAAATGGGATGATATCAAATTAAAAATCTTCTGCATAATTACATAAACAAGTATCAAAATGAAAAGGGAACCCACCGTATAGGAGAACATATTAGCCAGTGATACAATAGACAACGGGGTAATCTCCAAAACATGTAAAGAACTCATACAACTCAACACTAGGAAGACAAACAACCCAATTAAAAAATTAGCAAAAGACCTGAACAGACCTTCCTCCAAGAGGACATACAGATGGCTCATATAGATATGGAAAAATGCTTAATTTCACTATCCATTAGAGAGATTCAAATTGAAACCTCAAAGAGATACCACTTCACACCTGCCAAAATGGCAATCATTAATAAATCAGCAAAAAACAAGTGCTGGTAAGGATGTGGAGAGAGGGGGACCCTAGCGCACTGGAAAGTTTAGGAACAACTTGAAACTTTTTTTAAGCCTCCAGCTTTGATGGCCAGGCTGTCCTGTGGTGGTGGTGGGTGACAGTGGGGATTATGTTTTACTAACTCTTGACCCAAGATTCAGAGAAAGTGAAGACAGATTTCTGGTAGGCATTGGAGGAGCTGTGGACCCAACTGCTCACCTGTGCCAAGAAGCAAAGCTGGCAGATAGGAGACAGTGACCTGCAAGGATGTCTTTTGCTCTGCATTTACCTCCAGGTGTAAAAAGATGGTACTGTTTCACTCATCCTTCCAAATAATGAACAAAATGCTTCTTGCAGCCTGTGCTAACCCAAACCTATGAAAGAAAGGGGATTATGGGCAATTTGTTCCACCTTAGCTAGGTTGACACAATAAAAAAACAGGGAGACATTTTATTATGACTTGTTATTGTGATGATAAACAAGTCAAATATGGCATCAACTCTCATAAAATTTAGTACTATTGAGCATACTTAGAATGAAACACTTAACCGTCTTCAAGACAGCAATAGCTTTGATAGCATGAGATCTATGTAACTGGGATCTCTTATGATTAATATCTTTTTTTTTAAATTTTATTTTAATTTATTTTTTCAAATACATTTGTCTCTGCCTACCCCCCACCACTTTCCCTTGCCCCGTCCCTCCTTCCCTCCCTCAGCTCTTCCCCTTTGGTTTTGTCCATGAGTCCTTGCTATATGTTCCTTGACTCCCCACTTACCTTCCTTTTCCCCACCCCCCCTCCCTCCTTCCCTCTTGTCTCTGTTGATTTCTTTTCCTTTCAGTGTTGCTGGTCTTATTTTCCTTACATCTTTGTATTGTTGGTTAGGTTCTGCTTATAGGTGAGATCATATGTTATTTGTCTTTCGCCCCCTGGCTTATTTCACTTAGCAATGATTAAAATCTTTAATGACAAACTGTCCATATCTTATTCTTTCTCTAAATTGAATCCTCTGAATAAATCCTAAAGATATATATTGGGTAGATTCTATTTTCTTATATATAGGATTATGGGGTTTTATTCTGCTGATATTCACCCTTTAATTGGTTTCTACTTGCATAATATATTTTGTAAATTATTTACTGTTCTTTCCTGAAAGAATCATCTTTCTAGCTTTTTACCATTGCTGTAAATACTGTAAGCAAAATTTTGTCTCTATTTTCTATGCCAGTAAAATTTTGGAAGAAATGAAAGGTAATCTATGTTTTAAGTCAGCCACAGATATCACATATTTTAAATGTGTTTGTGTTTTTAAATTTACTTTCACACCCAATGAAAGGTTAATTTTCATTTGCTAAAATGGTAGATTGCTAATGTTTTCATTAGTGTGGTTTTCAGGAATAAAACAGGAACAACGTAGCAGTACTTGGTAATTAGCTTAAAGTTTTTGTCGTGTGACATTTTTGTACAGATTTCATTTTTATTTTAACTGACGATAGTTTTTCAATGGCGTTAGAAATTTGTCATGACAATCATTTTTTTCCAAATGATTCTATAAAAAAATACTGCATTACAAGAAATGCAGATGAGTCAAGATATAACTTACTGTATCTTTGTATTTTAGTTATCTTCTCTCTCCTATAAAAGATAAATATCAGTATTGTGTGTGTCCATACATCCATACATATAAACATGTATAAATATTTATACATGTTTACATGCAAATATATGTCATATCTTTTGTAAGTAGTATAAAAGTCCAGTTTCATTATTTTATATGTAAATATAAGTTTTTTTCTAGCATCATTTATAGAAGAGAATATCTTTTCTCTATTGAGTAGTCTTAAATTCCTTGTAAGTAGTAGTTGGCTGTATGCACATGAGTATGTTTCTGGACTCTTTTTTTTTTTTTGGCGGAGAAAATATTTTTATTTAAGATCATATATTTTTGAGAACTAGGAATTTGAATCCTTGTGCCTATTTGCATTTTGCATACATGTGTGTTTTGCATATTAGTTTTTTAAATTGTATTTCAATTTATTTTTTCAAATACATTTATCTCTGCCTACCCCGCACCACTTTCCCTTGCCCCCTCCTTCCTTCCCTCCCTCAGCTGTTCACCTTTGGTTTTGTCCATGAGTCCTTGCTATATGTTCCTTAACTCCCCACTTCCCTTCCTTTTCCATGCCCCCCTCCCTCCTTCCCTCTTGTCTCTATTGAATTCTTTTCCTTTCAGTGTTTCTGGTCTTATTTTCCTTGCATCTTTGTATTGTTGGCTAGGTTCTACTTATAGGTGAGATCATATGGTATTGTCTTTCCCTACCCCCCGGCTTATTTCGCTTAGCATAATGCTCTCCAGTTCCATCCATGCTGTCGCGAAGTTTAGTAGTTCCTTCTTTCATTCTGCTGCGTAGTATTCCATTGTGTATATGTACCATTAATTTTTGATCCACTCATCTACTGATGGGCATTTAGGTTGCTTCGAACAGTTGGCTATTGTAAATTGTGCTGCTATGAACATTGGGGTGCATAGGTTCTTTTGTATTGGCGTTTTGGTGTTCTCAGGGTATAGTCCCAGCAGGGGAATCACTGGTTTAAAAGGCAGTTCCATTTTCAGCTTTTTGAGGAAATTCCACACCGCTTTCCACAGTGGCTGCACCAGTCTGCATTTCCACCAACAGTGGACTAGGGTTCCCTTTTCTCCACAGCCTCGCCAGCACCTGTTGTTTGTGGATCTGTATATGATGGCCATTCTGACCACTGTGAGGTGGTACCTCATGCTGGTTTTGATCTGCATTTCTCTGATGACTAGTGATGCTGAGCTTCCTTTCAAATGCCTCTGGGTCCTCTGTATCTCCTCCTTGGAAAAGCATCTGCCCAGGTCCTTTGCCCATTTTTTGATTGGATCATTTGTCTTCTTGGAGTGGAGTCGAGTGAGTTCTTTATATATCTTGGAGATCAAACCTCTGTCTGATGTATCATTAGCGAATATATTTTCCCATAGGGTAGGCTCCCTTTTCATTTTCCTGATGTTTTCTTTAGCCATGCAGAAGCTTCTTATTTTTATGAGGTCTCACTTGTTTATTCTTTCCTATCTGTCCCTTGCTTTAGGACACATATCAGTGAAAAAATCGCTGCGTGGGATATCTGAGAGTTTCCTACCAATGTTCTCCTCGAGGACTTTGATGGTGTTGCGACTTATATTTAAGTCTTTTATCCATCTTGAGTTTATTTTTGTGTATGGTGTCAGCTGATGATCCAATTCCAATTTTTTGCATGTAGCCGTCCAGCTCTCCCAACACCATTTGTTGAAGAGGCTATTATTGCTCCATTTTATGCTTCTGCCCCCTTTGTCAAATATTAGATGCCCATAGAGACCTGGGCTTATTTCTGGGCTTTCTATTCTGTTCCACTGGTCTATGGATCTGTTCTTGTGCTAGTGCCAGATTGTTTTGAGTATAGTGGCTCTGTAGTACAGTTTGATGTCCGGTATTGTGATCCCTCCTACTTTGTTTTTCTTTCTCAAAATTGCTGCGGCTATTCGGGGTAGTTAAGGTCCCATATAAATTTTTGAAATGTCTGTTCTATTTCCGTGAAATATGTCATGGGTGTCTTAGTAGGGATCACTTTGAATCTATAAATTTCTTTGGGTAGTATGGACATTTTGATGATATTAATTCTTCCAATCCATGAGCACGGTATATGCTTCTATTTATTTGTGTCTTCTTGAATTTCCTTTTTCAATGTTGTATAGTTCTCTGCGTACAAGTCTTTTACTTCTTTGGTTAAATTTATGCCTAGGTATTTTATTTTTCCTCTTGCTATATCGAATGGAATTTTTTTTTCTGATTTCTTCTTCTTCTATTGCATTGCTGGTGTACAAAAACGCCTTTGAATTCTGGATGTTGACTTTGTATCCTGCTGTTTTCCCAAATTCACTTATTAGGTTGAGGAGGTTTTTGGTAGAGTCTACAGGGTTCTCTTTGTACACTATCATGTCCTCTGCAATCAATGATAGATTCATTTCCTCCTTTCCTATTTGGATGCCTTTTATCTCTTTCTCTCGTCTGATCGCTGTAGCTAGCACTTCCATTACAATGTTGAAAAGAAGCGGTGAGAGCAGACATCCTTGCCGTGTTCCCGATCTTAGTGGGAATGCTTTCAGTTTTTGCCTGTTGAGTATGATATTGGCTTTAGGTTTTTCATATATGGCATTTATTACGTTGAGGAATGCCCCATTTATTCCCATTTTGCTGAGTGTTTTGATCATAACTGGGTGCTGTACCTTGTGAAATGCTTTCTCTGCATCTATCGAGATGATCATGTGGTTTTTGTCTTTTCTTTTATTTATGTGATGTATCACGTTTACTGATTTGCATATATTGAACCATCGCTGCATCCCTGGGATGAATCCCACTTGATCTTGGGGGATAATCTTTTGAATGTATTGCTAGCTGCGGTTTGCCAATATTTTGTTGAGGATTTTAGCATCTATGTTCATCAGCGAAATTGGCCTGTAGTTTTCTTTCTTTGTAGGGTCTTTATCTGGTTTTGGGATCAGGGTGATGCTGGGCTCATAGAAGGAGTCTGGGAGTCTTCCCTCCTCTTGGATTTTTTGGAGTAGTTCGAGAAGGACAGGGGTTAGCTCTTCCTTAAATATTTTATTAAATTCTCCTTGGAAACCGTCCGGCCCTGGGCTTCTGTGTGCCGGGAGTTTCTTGATGACTGCTTCAATTTCCTCTGCTGTTATCCATCTGTTCATGCTTTCTGTTTCTTCCTCCTTCAGTGTTGGAAGATTATACTTTTCTAAAAATTTGTCCATTTCATCAAGATTTTCAAATTTCTTGGCATATAATTGTTCATCATAGTTTCTGATGATCCTTTGTATTTCTGTGATATCAGTTGTTATTTCTCCTCTTTCATTTCTGATATAATTAATTTGGGTCCTCTCCCTTTTCTTCGTGATGAGTCTGATTAAAGGCTTGTCCATTTTATTTATTTTTTCAGAGAACCAGCTTCTGGATTGGTTGATCCTTTGAATTGTTCTTTTCATCTCTATGACATTCAGTTCTGCTCTAATCTTGACTATTTCCTTCCTTCTACTTGCTCTGAGATTTATTTGTTGTTGTTTCTCCAGTTCTTGAAGTTGTAGTGTTAGGTCTTTTATTTGAAATGTTTCTATCTTTTTTACGTAAGCCTGTATTGCTATGAACTTCCCTCTCAGGACCGCCTTTGCTGTGTCCCATAGGTTTCGTACTGTTGTCTGTTCATTTTCATTTGTTTCCAGAAATTTTTGGATTTCTTCTCTTATCTCATTATTGACCCATTCATTGTTTAATAGTCTACTCTTCAGTCTCCATGAGTTTGCAAGTTTTTGAAGTTTCTCTTTGAGGCTGATTTCGACTTTCAAGGCCTTGTGGTCTGAGAAAAAGTTTGGTATTATTTCAATTTTCCTGAATTTGCTGAGGCTTGCTTTGTGTCCTATCATGTGGTCTATCTTTGAAAAACTGCCATAAGCATTTGAAAAGAATGTGTATTTTTCTTCTTTGGGACATAAGATTCTATATATGTCGGTTAAGTCTCTTTGATTCAGTGTGTCATTCAGCGCCACAATATGTTTATTAATGTTTTGTTTGGAAGATCTGTCCATTTTTGACAGTGGGGTGTTGAAATCCCCTACTATCAGTGTGTTGCTGTCTATATCTTTTTTGAAGTCCTCCAACTATTTCCTTATAAACTTGGGGGCTCCTACATTGGGAGCATATAAGTTTACAGTATTTATGTCTTCTTGAGAGATTCTTCCTTTAAGTATTATAAAGCGCCCCTCTGGTTCTCTTTTTATGGCCTTTGTTTTGAAATCTACTTTGTCTGATACAAGTATGGCAACCCCGGCCTTTTTCTTATGCCCATTTGCTTGGAATATTTTTTTACATCCCTTTCCATTCAATCTGTGTAGGTCTCTTGCTCTGAGGTGGGTCTCTTGTAGGCAGGATATGTGTGGGTCTTGTTTTCTTATCCATTCAGCTACCCTGTGTCTTTGGATTGGGGCATTTAGTCCATTCACATTGAGAGATATTACTGATAGAAACTTACTCATGTTTTTTCTTTGTACCTGTGTTCCTCTCTCTCTCATTCTTTTCCTTCATCTGCTTAAACCTGTTCCTTTAGCATATCTTGGAGTGCTGGTTTGGTAGAGATGTATTCTTTTAGCCTTCTCTTGTCTGGGAAACTCCGTATTTCCCCTTCTATTTTAATTGAGTGGCTAGCTGGGTAGAGCAGCCTTAGTTGTAGGGTCCTTGCTTTTCATGACTAGGAATATTTGTTGCCATTCCCTTCTGGCTTGTAGTGTTTCTGTTGGGAAGTCAGCTCCTAGGGATATAGATGACCCCTTGTATGTTTCTTTCTCCTTCTCCCTTGCTGCCTTGAGGATTCTCTCTTTGTCTTTGACATTTGCCATTTTAATGATGATGTGTCTTGGAGTGGACCTCTTAGAGTCCCTCTTGAGTGTTGTCCTCTGTGCCTCCTGGATCCATGAGAGCCCCTCTCTCCTCAAATTAAGGAAATTTTCCATCATTACTTTTTGGAGGAGGTTCTCTAACCCTTGCTCCTCTTCTTCTCCTTTTCGTATCCTTATTATGTGGATATTATTGTGTTTCAGGTTGTCCTGACTTTCCCTAAATGCCTCTTCATTCTTTTTGAGTGTTTTTTCCATTTCTTGTTCTTTCTGGGAGCTTCTTTCTACCTTATTCTCTGTCTCACTGATCCGATCCTCGTCTTCATCCTGCCTGCTTTGGATTCCTTCTACTGTGTTTTTCAGTTTAGAATTGGTATTCTTCATATCCTCTTGTGTCTTGATAGTTTTTATGTCCTTTTCCAGGCTGATATAGTTTGCTGTAAGATCCTGATAGTTTCTCTGCTGTTTCTCACAGTTATGTTTGAGCTGGTTGAGCTCATTGAGCTTCCTTAGAACCATTGTTTTGAATTCCATATCTGATAGTTCCCTTGCCTCTATTTCATTTAGCTCTCTCTGTGGGGAGCCCCCTTTTACACTCATTTGGGGAGAACTTTTTCTTCCCATTTTTGTGAGAGTCTGTTAAGTAATTTACTTATTTTTTTATTTATTTTTGCTTCTGTTTCAATTGGGCTGTCTAGATTTCCTGACTTTGTGGATTAAACTTCTATGGTAGTGGGTGGGTCTTTTAATTTATTTATTTTTGTCCATTACTTTTCTTTCTGGGCCTGCCTCCGATAATGTCAGTTGTTGACCCTATATGACCTTGGGTTGTTTGTTTTAGCCTTCCAGGAGTCTACTGTCTGTGTCTGACTCCTGCTTGGGGCAGCTCTGTGACCTGTTCTGTCAAGGTCAGGCTATTTTTTGGGATCACTCTGCACTCTCACGCCAGCTCCTTGAGTGCGCTCCCTGCAACGGCAGGATCCCCTGCGTGCCTGGGTTCGCAGGTCCTTGCCCCAGACCAGCTTATTCGCGACCTCGCGTACTTATCTGGCCCCCCTCGCCGGCGGACTCCCCGGCACTGGTTAGTTTAGGGTCTTCTATTGTGTGTTTTCCCCGCTTTTGGCTCTTTGGGTGTGTTGCTTTCCCTCGCCAAATGGGGACTATAGAAATGGGAGGAAGTCAGCTCCAGGACTCTCCGGTTAATCCTGTCTCCGGTCTCTTTCAGCGACTCTGGGCAGCTCTGTGACCTCTTCCGCTGGTGATCTACTAATTTTTGGGGGGCCGCTCTGCAATCACGGCCCGGTGCGTCAATTTACACCTGCCCTTTCCACTCTGTGCACTCCCTCGCAGGCCATATTGGTGCCAATCTGTCGGAGGTCTTGCCTGCCGGTTCAAGCGTTTGCTATCCCGTGCGGGTCACACACACACACTCGCTCTAACCCTCGCCGTCCACTTGGAGCAAGTGTGTGCGCCTGCACTGGGTGTTTTTGGGGTGTGTATGTGCGCTTTTTGGCTTTTGGCTCATTGGGTGTGTGACCTCTTCCCGCGCAATGGAGACTATGGCAAGGAGAAGGAGTTGGGACTCCCAGGTTCCTCCTCCAGTTCTTTCCCCAACGCCTCCGTTTCCAGACTCTCCTCTGGGGCCTCCGGGCAGTTCTGTGACCACTTCCGCCAAGGACCCTCCCACTGTGCGGACTGCTTTTCTATCGCGGGCAGTCTGGTTCATGCGCGCCCCGCTTCTGTCTCTTTGGGGTTGCGCCTTTCCAGCCCACAATGGAGACTACAGAATGGGGAGGGAGTCGTGGCTCCCCAGTTCCTCCTCCCGTTCTTTCCCCAAAGCCTCTGTCTCCAATCTCTCCTCAAGGCTCTCCTAGCCAGTTTATACTCAGTCCCTCAGCTTACATGTACAAGCTGTGTGCAGAGCACATAAAAGGCAGGTTAATTGATTCCCTTATGCCTGAGCGAGATGGTAGCTGCAGAGTGGGAGGTGTGTTATCACTGGGGCTCCACCGACCGCCGTCTCAATTTTCTTCACAAAGATTTCCTCCTCAGTGTTTTCCCAGGCACCAGCCCAACCTGCTGCTGCCTCTACCCAGAGATCAAGGAGGGTGGCTGCCGCTGCAACTTTTGCGTTGGCCCTTTAAGAGTCTCTTTGCATCCCCAGCCACCTGTCTCTGGCAGATAGCGCCCCTAAGCTTTTTGTGTTTGCGTTTTGTCTGTATTTTCTTGGTTTTAGCTGCTGTAGTTTAGGGGTCCCTGTTTATGATTCAGACCCTGTTCTTCTTGGGGGGAGCTTACTGGCCGTTTCAATGTCCCTCTGGTGCTAGTGCCCGTGGGCACCCAGCCCACCCTCTGGAGCCTCCCCCGCACTTCTCACCCTTTGGGATGTGTGAGAGTCGAATCCACTGTCAGCGGCTCCCAGGCTCCTCTCCCACTGTCGTTCCATTTTTTGCCAGGTGATTACTCCACTATTTAGTCGCTATTCCAGTTTGGTCTTGGGAGGAGGTCAACGTGATTCCCATTCACTCCTCGGCCATCTTCTCTCTGTTTTTGGACTCTTGATCAAGTTCCATTGTCTTTGTGTCTGTTTTACATCAGTGTCATATTGTTTTAATTATAATACCTTTTTAAAGTAGTTTGAAATCAAGAAATGAATGCCTCTCTTTGTTCTTTCTTAGGATTGTTTTGGCTATTCAAGGTTTTTTGATTCCAAGTAAATGTTAGGATATTTTTTTCTATTTTTGTAAAAATGTCAATGGAGTCTTCATGGGGAGTGCACTGAATATATATGTGGCTTTGTGTAAATTGCACATTTAGACAATATTATTTCTTCTAATATATAAACATGAAATATCTGTCCTTTTATTTGTGTCTTCACTTTTTCCACCAGTGTCTTATAGTTTTAGTGTAGAAATATCTTACATCCATGGCTAAATGTACTCCTAATTATTTCATTGTTTTGTTTTGTTTTTTGCTTTGTAAATGGAATTGTTTTTTAAAAAAAATTTCACATTGTTTTTGTTAGTGTATCAAAATATTTGTTTCTGTATGTTAATTTTTTATTTTATAACTACTGAATTTGTTGATTAGGTCTAATAGGTGTTGGGTGAAGTCTTTAGGATTTTTACAATAAAATCTTGTCATCTGCAAATAGAGAAAAATTTACTTCTTTCCTGATTTTGATTCTTTTCTTCACTACCCAAGGACATGCTTATTGAGTTTTTAGAAGGGAGAAGAGAAGGAGAGAAACATTGATGTGAGAAAGAAACATCCAACATTTGCCTCTATTCATGCCTTAACCAGGGACTGAACCCACAACCCAAGTATGTTCCTGACTGGTAATCAAACCCACAACTTTTTGGTTTATGGGGCAATACTCCAAACAGAGCCATACTAGCCAGGGCCTGTCATTTTATTTTTACTTTCTTTTTCCTTTCTGATTGTTGTGATTGAGACTTCCAGTACTATGTTGTAAAGGAGTAATGAGAGTGAACACCCTTGTTTTCTTCTTCATGTTAAAGGAAAAGCTTTCAACCTTTCAATGTAGATTTTGATGTTAGCTGTAGCTTGTCAAATATGGCCTAATTATGTTGAAGTATGTTCCTTCTATATCTAATTTGCTGAAAGGTTTAAAAGATGTTGAATTTTCTCAAAAGCTTTTTCTGCATCTATTGATTCCAACAAAATCAATAGATTCATTCTATTTAAGTAGTATATCACATTTGTCAATTTGCTTATGCTGTCCATCCTTGCATCCCAGGAATAAACCCAACTTAATCATGATGTATGATACCCTCAATATGCTGATAAATTTAGTTTGCTAGTATTTTGTTGAGAATTTTTGTATCTATATTCATTAGGGACATTGGCCTGTAGTGTTGTTTTTGTTTGTTTGTAGTGTCGTTATCTGATTTCTGTATCATGATAATGCAGGCTTTACAAAATGAGTTTTGGAGTGTTCCCATCTCTTCAGTTTTTTTGAAGAGTTTGATAATGATTGGTATTAATCTTGTTTAAATATTTAGTAACATTTACCAGTGCAAATATCTAGCCCTGTACTTTTCTTTTTGGAAGGCTTTTGATTATTGATTCAATCTCCTTACTTGTTATTTGTTTTCAGATTTTCTATTTCTTAGTGATTTAATCCCGATAGGTTGTATGTTTCTAGGAATTTATCTATTTTTCTGGGTTGTCCATTTTGTTGGAGTATAGTTTTTCATAGTAGTCTCAGATGGTTTGTATTTCTATTTGAATCTTCTTTCTTTTTTTTTTTCTGGTGCAATCTTACCTAAATATTTGTCCATTTTCTTACCTTTTCACAGAACCACCTGTTAATTTTGTTAACCTTTCCTGATGTTTTCCTGTTCCCTCTTTCTTTTATTTATATTCTAATCTTTATTATTTTTTCCTTTCTATTAAGTTTGGGCTTGGTTTATTAATTTTGTAGTTCCTTGCGATGATAGGTTGTTTATTTGAGATTTTTTTTGCCTCTGTACATTTATTGCTATAAACTTCCCTTTTAGAACTGCACCTGTTGTATCTTACCAATTTTGATATATTGTTTATCTCAAGATTGTTATTTTATTCTGATTTTAATTACTTCTTAGCAGATTTGTTCTTCAAGAGTTTGATGTAATTTCCATGTATTTAGGAATTTCTCAGATCTTCCGTTATTACTGATTATCAGTTTTATATTATTGTGATTTAAAAGGGTAGTTGATATGATTTCAGTCTTCTCAAATTTGATAACACATTTTTGAACCAATATATGACCTATTTTAGAAAATTTTTTATATGTATTTGGAAAAAAATGTGTGTTCTGCTATTGTTGGAGGTAATGCTTTTATTGTGTCTCTTAGGCTTATGCAATCTTTGGTGTTGTTCAAAGTCAAAGTCAATGTTCCCTTACTGATTCTTTATCTGGATGATCTTCTCATTGTTGAGAGTGGGATGTTAATATCCCCAACTATTATTGTATTGTTTATTTCTCTTTTTAGTTCTATTATTATTTACTTTGTTTATAAGATGCTCTAAAATGGGGTCGGTCTATATAACAATTTTACAATTGTATCTTCTTGATGGACTGACCCCTTTATCGTTATATAACAACCCTCTTTGTTTCTTTTGACTATGTTTAGTTTAAATTCTATTTTATTTGATATAAGTATAGCTATTTCTGCTTTTGTTTGGTTTCCATTTACTTGAAATATTGTTTTCTACTCCTTTAACTCAAGATCTACGGTTGTCTTTAAAGCTAAAGCAAGTCTCTCGTAGGCAGGATATCATAGACTATTATTGTTTAATACATTCAGCCATTCTCTGTCTTTTGACTGGAAAATTAAATGCATTTATGTTTAAAGTAATTATTGATTGGTGAAGGATCACTCTTACCATTTTGTTAATGGTATTCTGACTGTATAGTAGATTCTTTGCTTTTTACCTTCCTGTCTTTTTCTGTGACTTGATAGCTTCTTATAATGTTATGTTTTTATTAATTTATAATAATTTTTTGTGTAACTACTGCAGGCTTATTATCTGTGGTTATCCTTAAGGCTTATGTAAAATATCTCAGACTTATAAAATTATCTGTTAAGCTTATTTTACTTTCTTATCAATTGAAGTAATATTCTCAATGAATCTATTATGGTGTTATATGATTCAGATATTACTGTTACTTTTTCATGGGTGAGGCAACTGAGTCACAGAGAAGTTATTTTATTCATAACCATAAACATATATTAATTCTTCAAAACTAATTATATAATTAGAAAGCCAGATATGTGGGATACTTAGCCTGGACCTTGTGCTTCAGCAAGCCCTAGGATATGAAATAATTCTAAATGTTTTAAGTCCCTTTCATGCCTGGAACGGGTGCCCAGTTCTGGTCACAGGTATTCCCTTCCACATTTTTTTCTAAGTACTTATTTTGTTTTGTGGGACCAACTGAAGCATGTAGTGCAATTGGCCAAAGCTGGAAAAATTTGACCAACAAAATAAATAATGTGGTATTGGATTATAGCACAAAATAAATACACATGCATAGATTATTCCATCTCTGGAAAGTAGAGCTTTGCATCCTGTCTTCTCTTGAGGGTGTGCTGAACATAGTGATTTACTTACAAATAATGGAATGCTGAAAGGAAAAATGTGTAACTGCACAGTGTGAAATCTGGAAGATGCTAACTTAACTACATGGTCAATGATAACATAACCAGTGATCTTATGTTGTTTGTATGTTCCCCCTAATAGAATAGGAAGAGAAGACACTTCTTTTCTGTGCTGTTCTTTCCTAGAACTCACCTCCTTCATCTTAACATAAGGAAAAAAAAATGAGGAAACTCAAATCAAGGGTCATTATATAAAATAACTAACCAGTACTAATCAAAGCTACCAAAGTTGTAGGGGGAAAAAAAAAAGAAACCCAGAGAAACTGTCATTTACTAAAGAAGACTAAAATGACACAACAATTAATTGCAACATGGTGTTCTGCATGGACCCTAAAAGAACAAAAAATAACATTAGTTTAAGAACTGGTAAAATGTAATTGATGTCTGAAATTTAGTTAATAATAGTGTACTAATTCTTAGCGTTGACCAACATAAGATACTAACACAAGGGTGATGGGTAGAGGAATATAAAGCATCTTTTTGTATTATCATCAAAAACTTTCTATAAATCTAAAATTATTCCAAAATAAAGAAGTATATTAAAATGTATTTAAAGGGAAACCATAAAAAAGTCCTATAACATAAATATGACATTAGGAAAGGTTTAAAAAAATAAATGAAGTGTGAACTTCAGTTAATGTGAATAATGAATCAGTGATTCAATATCATTAATTATATAAAATGTAATGCAAATATGAAGTTTATAACAGGAGAAATTTGGTGTGATATATATGAGAACTTTTCATTACTCCAGAAGTTTTTCTGCAAAACTAAGTCTACTGTATAAAAATAAAGTTCATGCTAAAAAAGTTAAAACACATGTACTCAAGGGTTATTAATAAAGTTAAAATACTTTACTGCTTAAAATGCATATAAATAAGCTTTCAGTGCATGCTTCAATACCTTCAATTTAAACATGAATGTTTTCTTTTTACTTTAAAATTCTTTCAGATCAGGTAAATTAAATTAAAGAGATTAGTAAAGAAACATAATTATATAAAGATTATTTAAAATAAAATCAGTTTTTGTTTTAAAAATTCAAATATGCCTGAAACACTAAAATAATGTATTTCTGACTTGTATGTTAAATTCTTAATAAGTATGTTAGAAGTAGACCACTGCTGTTGTTCTATTATTCAGCAAACATTATGGAGTATTACAAGTTGGAGAGGGTCTGGAAATGTGTGTAAACAAGACAAAGTCCCTGCTTTCATGTGACCATGTTGTTATATAACTTATAATCCATATCAGAAAAATAAAACATTAAGACAAGGGACTAAATGAGGGTAAATATCAGTGATTCCTTTGAATTATATAATACATATTCTTGGTTGTCAATTTCAAATACACTTTTTTTATTGTTGTTCAGTTACAGTTGTCCCCATTTTTCCCCCATTATTCTCCCCTGCCTCATCCAACCTTCACTCCCAAAGACAATCCCCACCCCATTGTCATTGTCCATGCGTCCTTTGTACATGTTTCCCTTTTCCCCAATTATCCCCTTTCCCCCTCCCCTCTGATTACTATCAGTTTGTTCTTTATTTCTATGTCTCTGGTTCTTTTTTGCTCATTTGGTTTTTTTTTGTTGATTGGATTCTATTTATAGGTGAGATCACATGGTAAATTGTCTTTCACTGCCTGGCTTATTTCATTTAGCATGATACTATTCATTTCCAGCCATGCTGTCATGAAGGGTAGGAATTCCTTTTTCCTTTCTGCTGAATAGTATTCCATTGTATAAATGTACCACAATTTTTTGATCCATTTATTTACTGATGGACACTTAGGTTACTTCCAGCACTTGGCTATTGTAAATAAAGCTATTTTGTTTGTTTTTCCTTATTAACTAATATTAGAAGGCAGGGAGAAATGAATAACAGAAAAATATTTTTAAAAACCTGTTTTGTTTCTTTTTTTGTTGTCTGAAAGAATTTGCAAGATATAGAGTTTATTAATTTTTTTTATTTTGACATCTAAATTTTTTTCAATTACAGTTTACATTCAATATTATTCTGTATTTGTTTCAGGTGTATAGTATAGTGGGTAGACAATCATATGAATTACAAAGTGGTCCACCCACTATTTCAAGTACTCGCCTGACCACATACATAGTTATTTTGATGTTGTTGACTATATTCCCTATGTTCTAATTTACATCCCTGTGACTATTCTGTATCTTCCAATTTGTACTTCTTGATCTTTTCACTTGTTTCATGCAACTTTTCACCCCACCATACACACACTCAGGAAATATCAGCCTATTTTGTTGTCATTTATTTGTTTTGTTGAAGGAGATATAGTTGTCTGTAGAAGTCAAACTATAGGAATGGTTGTACAATAATTGCTGATCTGGAATTGATGTTGTAATCTGATTTATTTCTAGTAATATATTAGTGAAGTCAGCTGAGGATTTAAGGTTTACAACACACTATCTGGGGGTGATGAAAAAGCATAGCATGTAATATATTTTTATTTGGGTAATCATATTTTAATAAATTTTTCTCACAGAAACATATTTGGCTTTCTGACAGGTTAATTAAACATTGAATGTTAAAGGAACATGAACAGAGGACTCATGGGCACAAACAATGGTGGAGATTTTACTGTGAAAGTGGGGGGAGAGGGCAGGGGTGAGCAATGGGGGAAAATGGCGGGGCAACTGTAACTGAACAACAATAAATAAAAAATAAGTAAAAAGTTGGATGTTAAGAGGAGAAACTCTAGGATTAAAGTACTTGATTCTTGTATATTCCTTTTACAAATCAAGCAGTTAAAATATCCCTAAGTATGTTCACCCTTAAAATAGGCATAATAATAATATGTTCCTCATATTTAAATAGGATAGAATAACCAAGGCAATAGAATTAAATTCTTGTAATAATGTTTAGCATGCTATAAATCTTCACACAAAGCATTTTAGTTTTTCACCTTCACTTCATATTATTAATAGTAACCATTCTTTGATCACTCATTTTTTGTATTGACTGACCGACTGGTGGAATATTTTCCCCTATAAAGAACTAGTTGAAAGGTAATAATAATCTGTTATTGTCAAGATCCAATATGTAATATTGACTACCTCAAACAATGTTTGTCAAGGGATAAAAGAAGATATCTTAATTCATTAGTCTTGCACATCAGAGCTCTGGGTTCATGAAGAATTCCATTTGTATTTGCTCATATATATGTAAATTGTATCTAGCACAAAACCTGTTGGGTTTTCTTCCTTGCTGATAGTGATGGTGATGAGGAATTGTAACCTGACTTATTTGATTCCAGAGAAATGTATTTTCTTCTAGAAAATGAGATCACTCTCAAGAGAACTATTGAATTTTTTTATGAAGATGCAGTGTTAATACTATTATCTTTTTAACATTTTTTGATCCTGGAATTACCATTGCATAAGTTGATTTTTACTTTAAATATATATAATTATATTTCTTTTTAATTTTTAAATTATAGTTACCATTCAATATTATAGCCTATATCATAATAATATACAAGCTATTATTATTATTAAATATCTTGTATCCATACTGTACCTCCTTTTCAAAGTTATATTAATCTTTCCCCCTATGAAATATTTAGTTAGAAATAAAACCTATTTCACATTAAATGTTAATCAATTTATTTCTGATTATTTAGAAGAAAGTTGTAAAATCACTCTAATCTTAGAACATAATTCAGTATTTTCTTTAAACAAAGAAAAAATTGTACTGAAAGACTTTGTTGCTTTATCTTACCCTATCTTCATATAATAAATATTTTCTTTGTGAATTTACTATGATTTTAAAAAAAGAATAAAACTGCCATTTAGAGGATTACTTATTGAATCTAATTTTCTACCATCAATTGCAACTTAAATTACAAATTAAAAAAGGGCCTCAAACATTTTAAAGACAAAATAAGTCTGAGACAGTCCTGTGGTAATATACCAAGTTAACTTCACATCAAAAATATTTATGATGACTCTTACTATGTCATATATTATTATTAATAAGTCACAAAATACTAACATTAATGATAGAAAAGTATTTTCTATTAACTCCTTTTATTATTATGCATAAGAAGGAAGAAATAACTTTGATTCTTTAGAGGATGCTTTTTACCTTGTTCTAGAATCAGTGATTTAAAGAAATGTTTTCATTAATTTTATTTGAAATTAAAAAGAGATGATAGTAAAAAATTAACAAAGACTATTCTACTAACAAAAAAATTAATTCAAACTATAATCATTTAAGTACTATTATGCATGAGATACTCTTTGGAGGACTGTTAATACATTCAACTATAATAAAATGCTCTGAACAAATTTGTGTTATAATAGTTAATGTATACACACATAGCTAGTGCATAGACAGAACTACAGTTTTGTAAGAATTAAGTAGTTACTGATTTATAAAACCAACAATTGCATGTCTACTAAGTTTTGCTATGCTTATTGTCCCTAAACATACAATGTTTTAAAGACTATTTTTCTCATCTATAAATGTTTTAGATTAACTTTGACATAAAATTGAAACACATTTTAATTGTCATGACTTCCTATTCTGCTGATAGTAGCTAAATTGACTTATTTTTTTCGATCATGTAAAATAGAAAACATTTTTTTCTAAAATGGAATATATTTGTTTCCAAACACAATTTTGAGGAGTGGACCCTCAGGATCCAGAGAGGAAATTGTTAATATTATTTATTATGTCCTTCAGGTTATATATACACAAGGCAAAGAAACTAATTTTACCATGAAAAATTTTTCCCTACGGAACAGACACAATAATGGAGCATCTGATTGCTTCCTGAAAGTATGCAACCCAAGAGGTTTAGTAGGAACCATTTTTATTAAAAGACTAAAAAATTACAATGTTTTAATAAGAAAGACAAAGAAACTTGAAAATAAAAGTTGTACATTTCAATTTTAAGTATGCTTTACCTGGTAAAGTAGTATTTCTAATAAGTACCTGTTTTTCTACCAAAAATAGCAAAAGCATTGCTATATATATAGTATATAGCAAAAACATTGCTATATATAGGAAAAAATGGGAAGAAATTTTGTTAGGACATAAAAACAAGTATATAATTTTAAGAGTAAACTAAACAACAAAAAAATCCTTTCTTAAAAAACCAATTTAGTTTATATTATGTACTATAAATCAAGAGAATTTGTATTCCTTAAGTCTATAGACAATTAATATCAATATATCCAATTAAAATTTTAGTTTTCTACCTTGAGACAATAATATTAGAATGCATTTGTGAGGAAGATGAGAATTGAGCTTTACTATCTAAAATTAAAATCTATTTGTAGAAACAACTTTTATGCCTTTTTCCTCATGTACAAAATGAGGATAAAATATTTTGTATATATCTTTGTTTAGAATGATATAAAAATACTGAATGCAATGACTACAATGTAATGCAAATTAATTCCTCCCATATAAGATCTCAATGAATGCTATTTGTAATGTATAATTATTACCTTTGTTAATTAAGTTTTGGTTTATCAGTAAATGCTACTAAATAAAAGTTTTTTTAAAATGAATATAAAATAGACTTCCCCATTGATATTACTCTTTCTTACATCTTTTCTATTAAATAAGTGTATATTAGAAATGTTAATTTCCAGGAAACTATAATATATAGACAGGTAAGTAAAAGATTTAAGGTGTGTGTTTAAATGCATATATTTTATGTTCTTAATGGATCAATTAAAGTCTTTATGTTTACTTGAATTTTCTCAGTAGATTGTTAATTTAATTGATTAATTGTTTAAAACATTTTTCTTTCCTTGTTACAGACAGTATATATGCCTAAATACCATCATTATTCCATGTCATCTGAATGATGATAAATAGCCGAACTTAAGTATGGACGAAATATTAACTTCATACAATACCAGCAGTAATTTCTCAAAATGTGTGTGTATATGTATATAAGTATAAATATATATATATATGAAAATATGAAACCACATAAGAATGGCTCTATCTTAAGGCAAGGAAGATGCTATCAACACATTTTTATTTTTATCACTTCACTATTGATAAACATTAATTTTAGTTTTAAAATAAGATCTTTAGAGTAAGAAAATTTAAATATAATTTGGAAGTAAGCAGAGTTTTAATTACAAACAGGGGTTTTCTGTTTTTTGAAATAAGCTTTTAAAAACTACCTATGTTCATTTCAGCATTTTTTATGATGACTAAGACATAGAAAAAACCAGTGTCCCTTAATGAATTATTTGATGAAGAAGATATAGTACACATAGACAATGAAGTACTTTTCAGTCATAATAAAAAATGAAATACTGCCATTTGTTACAACATTGATGAATCTTGAGAATATCATGCTAAGTGAAAATCAGAAAAAGTTAATAACCATAGGATTTCATTGATATGTGGGATATAAAACTGAAAGCAACAAATGAACACACAAGAAAAACAAAAACTCATAGACATAGACAACTATATGGTGGTTACCAGAGGGAAGGAGGTGGTGTCATAGTAAAAGGGAAAAGGGATCAAATATATGGTGACAGAAGGAGACTTGACTTGGGATGGTGAGCACACAATGCAATATAAAGATAATGTATCATAGAATTGTATACTTGAAATCTATACAATTTTATTAACCAATGGTACTCCAAAATTTTAATTAAAAATAAAAATAAGGAGAAGAAATACCCTGATTATTTTGTTGCCTAGGGTTGATAAGGGCTGTGCAGAATATTTCAAAGTATACAGTCATTTCTGAAAACTACAATTTTAAATTTTTTTTAATGTGAGAGAATGTAAGAGAAATTATATCTGATATATCTCCAATAATATATGCTTGTTATTGCACCAAAACCAAAGATATATAACCTTGAACCTAAACTTAAATAGTAAATAAATTTACAGTGAATATACAAACCTTAATAATTCCATTTCTATACTCAAGTTCAATTCAAGAAACATATACTGAGAAACACTGCATATATTATTTTAGGAGCTAGAAATAAAATTATGAATAAAATATATCTTCTCAAGAATCTAGTAGAAATGACTGGCAATGAGATAAGTAAATAAAATGCATATTCTGGAGAGAGTGGTACTGAGAAAGAGTCATTTAATCTTGATCAAGATTATCACTGTAAGAAGAGATAATGATGATATGGGGTTTGAATGTGAAAAAGTTAGGGTGACTGCATGATATTTCATGAAATTTGGTCATAAAATTTAAAAAAAAATAACAAGTATGATTTAAATTGTACTTTCAGCATAGTCTGCTAGTTTTTGTATTTCCATACCAGTATCCATAATGTTCTTCAAAGTTTTCTGCATGGTTAATACATTTAAAATTGTTGGCATTTTCAATTAATTTTATTTGTGGATCATTATAGCTTTAAAAATATATATCATCTTTTCTCTCAAATGTTCAAGTACCAATAAGTTCAGAACAAATTTTACTATAAGGAGGATAGTAATTCTAATTTTTATATTGAAATGTATATATACCTTAGTCTAAATATTTAAACAGTTACTAAATTTTACCTCCATGCTGAACATTTTTCTCTTATTTTCTTTCTTTTTTAAAAATCTTCACCAAAGGCCATGCCTATTGATTTTAGAGAGAGAGGAAGGGAGAGCTACAGCAATGTGGGAGACGAACATTGATTGGTTGCCTCTCAAACCCAGCCGTCCCAGGACTGAACCACAACCTAAGCACATGCCCTGAGAGGGCATCAAACCTGTGGTTTTTCAGTTTACGGCATGACACTCCAACTGAACCACACCAGCCAAGGCAACATCTTTCTTGATGATATATAGTTGTAAGTCAAAACTCACCACATAATTTTTCTCTATAATGATTTTGGTTTTAAAACAAAATTAAATACTACAAAATCATAGTTCTTTTTTCCAGTTAATTTAATTCCTGTGTAGAATATAAATGTCCAATTAAAAGTAGAAAATTCAGTAAAAAATTTTTTCCAAATTCAATTATAAAAATTCAAATGATTGCTGTTTCTAGTTTGCTACTATAGGGATACATATTAATGGCCTATTTACAAGCTTTGTTTAAAAAAATAAAAATACATTAAAGATCTTCTGTTTCTGAAGGTTTTTTTTACAGTTCATCTATATAAAAATTTGAGAGATTTCAAATTTATCTTGAACAAGATTCAACCAAAATATAAAGAATGCAACTACATTAAAAGTTAAGTACTATTTCAAGTAAGGTTGCTAAATTTAAGAGGAGAAAAAAAGAGACCCAGTTAGATTTGTATTTTACTTTAAGGATGACCTATGCAATGTTTGGTTCATATATAATTAACTAACATTTCTTCAATTTTTATCTGAAATTATTTTATCTGGCAACTGAACTGCAGGCCACTATTTTATACTGTAATCTTGTAATGGTTCAGACACTTTTTAAATCCCTTTGATGATGGATGGAAAAGAAAAAGAGTACACACTGCTCTGCTGATTTGTTTCTTAAAATATATTTCCTAACAGCTCCATCACAGGAATTCTGTTCCATTTCTCCAAACAGAGTCAGAGAAATAGGCATCCACAGGGAAGCCGGCCTGCCCTCTAATTTAGAGAAGCTGTGGAGCTAAGAGTAAATTTTGTATATTTAAATGCTTGATAAAATAAGAGTAATATTTGTGACACATTTACAATTATATAAAGCTCAAATTTCAATAAACAAAAATTTATTTTTATTGAAATATATCCATACTCTTTCATTTATATATTAGTTATGGCTGTATCCAATGTACAACAGCAAAGTTGAGTAGTTGATAGTTATTACAGAGACAAATGGCCCTCAAAGCTCTCTAGAAAAAACTAGCCAACCTTGTTAAAGTGTGTGAATTATGAATTTTGACAACTACAGTTTCTATTTCATGTAAATAGAATACCTCATCTTGTTTTGAATCAATCATGTTTTATAACTGAGTATGTTATTTAATACAAGATGGTTCCCTATCAAATATTATGTATAAATTATCACTGAAAAATGAATCACATTCTCTTCTAATTAAACTTTTAACTAAATTTGAAATAGCCATTAAAATAGTGTCAAACGTATCTTTGAAAGAAAAAAATCCTCCATATTTTTAATTTACATCCTTGTTTTGTTTTATTAAAGATGTTATTTATTTATTTTTAGAGATATGGGAAGGGAAAGATAAAGTGAGGTGAGAACCATCAATGTGCATCAAACCTAATAGGGGACCTGGCCTGGAACCCAGGTATATGCCCTGACTGGGAATTGAACCAGCAACCTTTAAGTTTACAGGTATGTGCTCTCAATCCACTGAGCCACACCACAGGGTGACATATCTCTTAAATTAACTGATATTCTTTGTGAGTCTCTTATTATAATGATATAAAAGTAGCTATGAAGTTTTTTGCAAAGTTCTGCATTTAATGAAACCAGAACATTAAAGATGGGCAGCACTTCTTAGTATATGCATAATAAATCATGACAAAAAATAAATGTCATCAATTTTAAAATATCATTTAGTTTGAAGTTTTGTGTAAGATTATATACCATCAGATGTGTATGTATTTGTCATTGTTACAGATATTTTTTCCAATAAAAACTAATCTATGTAAGGTGAGGCTTGATACAATAAGATATTTGAGTAGGATGAACACCCTTAACTCAGAAATTGCAAGTATATCAAATTAAACTGGAAATTGCTTTTCTGTCATAGATCAATATAAGTTAAGAGGCCCTGGCAAGTGTGTCTTAATGGATTGAGTGCCAGCCTGTGAACCAAAGGGTCACCAGTTTGATTCCCAGTCAGGGAACATGCCTGGGTTGTGGGCCAGGTCCCAGGTGGGGGTAGCATGAGAGGCAACCACACATTGATGTCTCTCTCTTTTTCTCTCTGTTTCCCTCTCTCTAAAAATAAATAAATAAAATCTTTAAAAAACTAAGTTAACAGGAAATTGCGCAAAAGAGAAAGTAAGCAGAATGTATAACCTGCATGGTTTGACAGAAAATTCATCTTCTTATGGTCAGTTAATTTCAGGAATAAGCTTATTAGAGGGCACACTCATTATTTTAATGCTTGCTTAGGCTTGGGGAGAACCCAAATTTCAAGGACCTGTGGGCATAAGAGATACCTGACTAAAGTTTCTTCCAGACAAAATAGATGATAAGAAAAGAGCAATTGTGAACACTTGGTTAATATTAAAATTGACTAATCACTTCCCAAATAAGTGCTAAAAGTTCATGAACAGATATGTGATTTGTGCTTTTCATCATGACAAGATACACTGCATCAATAGTTCATGGTAAATTTGGATATTCATTTTGCAAAAAAATTATGGGAATGATGTTAATAAATACCTAAGTAACAGAATGGCTTCCTTTTTTCCTTTTCTAAGCAGCATGCATATCAATCAAAGAAATCTTGATTGATATTCATGTTAATACCATATATTTCCCTATAGGATCTTCGAAATTTTGACTTAAAAAAAGAAGCATCACTGTATGTATAGTAATTTCTGTATTTATGTATAAAACATTTGTATAGAAAAATAAGAAATATTTAATCATTGGATATGTTTATGGTGGTAACAATTATGTCCAATTTCTTTAAGAAAGCTTCCTCTGAATCCTCAGAAACATGTAGGTAATTTATTTAGACTTTGAATATTCCACCATAAATTTTCAAATTGCAGGTTACTGCAGTAGTCATTACAACCCCAAATTCAAACAAGGTATCACTCTTATTTCACTGATCAACTCAATTATACTCTTTACTTTGTCCAACCAGATCAACAGGTAAAACTTTAAAAAGTTAAACACCTGAAAATGTAAACAATATATTTATAGTAAAATAAATTGTCTATTCACATTATTAAGGTCATTAATGCTCACTTCAAAAAATACAAAGCACTGTCAAAAATCAAAACATTTTTTATTTTTCCTTTACATGCATACTAGAATACTAAGAATCCTCTTTCTCATTTCTTTTTTTGTCTGGTCAGTTTCAGGTTACAGAATGCTTTTAAATGTATCAGAGAAGTCAAATAACCTTAAAAAAGAGTCTTAATTTTCTCTTAGCAGGAGCAGCCCTGACCAGTTGTCATTAACATTGTTAGTCCTTTTAGTATCAATAGACCTGCAGTGGACACCTGATGATTTCGTTTGTTGTTTGTTGTCTATCATTTTCTGGTAAAAGCAGTGAAACTCCATGTGTGTTCTATGGCAGTCCTGATTACACAACTCCATCTACCTTTAACCACAATAAATAGAAGCCTGTAGCTACTATGCATCCACAGAACTCTCTCCACTCAGTGAAGGAAGTCCATTATCAATTGGAGAAAAGCAAGCTAAAAAGAGAAATACAATGCTGAGAGGCAGAGGTAGAAAAAGACTGATGTCTACTTCTCTTCTTCTCTATTGTTAAAGCAATTAAATATATATTCTTAAACTATTTATGCCTGAATTGTAGTAACTTTCCATAGACTGCTAAATAATTATTAATTTCAAAGTTAGATTACTAGAAATTCTTTTTCATGTATTTAAATAAGAGAGTAAATAATACATATAATAATATTATATACTAAATCTCATATCTCTAAAATTTTGAAAACATAAGACAATTCTTGGAGGGTGGAAATTCCAGTGGAATAGCTTATAACATTTTGCAAATTTGTTCCATTTTTTGTAAATTCATATAAATATTGCATAAGATTATTGAGAGAATATCAGGAGAAATAGAGCAGAAGATGTGTGTGTGTAGGAGAGGTCACTAATTTTTAATTCTGGTTTACATTATTAAGATCAGATACAAAATAATACAAGAGGGCAAAAGTAGGCTTATATTGTTCATAGGGAAAATAATACAGTAATTAATAAATAATACAAGAATAAACTCTGTGTTTTATGTACTTACAACTGTAAACCGACTTTTGTGCCACCCTTTATACATAAATTCTGGGTGGTTTTAGCTCCTAAAACATTACAGTTTTTGCTCATTTCTTACACTGAAGAGAATGACTGAAGACTGGAAATCAGCTGGACCACCCACTGAAGGTCACAGGTGCATTTTAAGAAACCATGTTTTTCCAGGTCACCGGAGGAGGGGAATGGAGAGTTTAAGGGTTGTAAATGCATCACTGCTCCAAAAGTGACGAATACCACTTTTGTTCACTGATCACTGACCAGAAATAATGACATGGCTCTACCTAACTGCAGTGGTGATAGGATATTTGGGAACACACCTGATTTTCAGAGATCACTACTGAATATACCTGAAATCCACAGAAATGTTTTTAGTCATAAATAAAAACTACTCTTTTTGCATGATTCAGAGCTCAGATAATAGTGTGGTTCATAAAAAAGCATGAATACGATGAAAAATAATTTTGCTTTTAAGTATTTCAAAGGTATTATGCAATTATGTAATTAATATAATACATGTAATTACATAATTAGCACAATATTGAATTATATAATTAGCATAATATAATAATTGAAATTAGCTTAATACAGCAGCGACAGTTGCTACCATATCAAAAAATGTCTTATGCATGTTTTCTTTCCCCTAGAGTATAAAATATTTCCAATTTTTTTCATGGGCAATAAAGTCACTTCTTCATCATTCTAATGAATGTATCTAAAATTATCACTTCTTTTGAAACATCAAAGGGGAAATTAAAGAAGTTGAATATGGAAAAAACATGGGTAGTTGAAGATTATTTTCAGGAAATATATGCAATAATTCTTGATTATTAAACATAGATATCATATTAAAATACTATAATAGTTTTTATATTTTATACTAACATTTATAAACATGTAAAATTTTATTACTTGTTTGAAATTTAAATACTTTATGATTTGAAATTTAAATATTAAGTATCTATGACATTATTTTTTTAATAAGTGTAAAAGCTGAGATCAATGGTTCCTGATTTACAGTCTTAAATATTAGAGGAGGAAATATAAGATGATTTCATAGAAATCTGACAAGTACTACATGATGATTAATAAAATCAATGCAACAAAATCCTTTCATATAAATTACATTGCTGGCTCACAATTGGAAGGTATATGGTAAATTATTAGTATGGTTCACATATTATTTTAGCTCATATAATTTTATATATTTTTATGGAAAGAAACATGTTACAAGTAATTACTAATCAGTAAAAAGAAAGTTTATTAGCTACTTAATTAATTTATTTATTTTATTGTTCTTTCTTCTGGTTCTGCAAAATGGATGAAATAAAACAGTTGCTTTCTATGTAGTCATATATAACAATTAAATACAACTTAGAGATTTATTTTTGAAAATACTAAGAAAAGAAAGAGTTATTAGAGGTAACTGAAGAATTTTTAATATAAAATTAAGACTTTTAGTCTCAGTTTACAGGCTTTATAGAGGATTGGCTAACCTGTCAGAATTATTTTAACAGAGAAAGCTACAGAGAACAACAGAAATGTACTGATATAAAATCATTTATTGGACATGTATATTATATGGTAGAAGTGGTGTTCACAAAAATATAGTGCTTTTATCTGCATTTTATACATATTGCATGAAACTGTTACCTCCATTTCTACCTTTTTTAGTAAAATGAATCTATGCTAGGCAGTGTCTAATCCAATCAACTAATTGTGATGCCACTGTTATTTGCTGAAACCGCCTACAGGAAGAAAATTCACTGCATTCATCTGAAGGGAAAAAGCACAGTTGGTATTAAAAATTATTAACTGTGCAGATATAAATGATTTTATATATAAAATAGCACATACCTGATTAAAGTTTAGCACTTGCACATTATTGTTGAATAAAATATAAGCCAAAGCCAACCAACAATATAAATGACAAAAGGTCTAAAGAGATGTAAATATACACAAAACTGGTTATCAGTTATTTCAGATTTTCAGCTATATATATACAAATATATATTAGAATGTAAATTATTGTGTTGAAATGACTAATATTTATAATAATATAATTCAATCTGACTTTAGAAAAATAATGTTATTCTCCAGAATAAATTCTGAGCATATTCTAGACCAGGAAAAAAACAGTTTTTATTAAACTAAATAGTTACTAAAATTGACATTAAAAAAAAGAAATCGTTAAGTCTCTTCACTGGAGGCTATCTGTAAACTCGATGATGTTGGGACCATGTCAATCGCCCTCACTGCTCTGTCTCTAACATTTAACCTAGTACTTGGTGTATATTGTTTGAATAAATAAAAAATGAATAAAAAATTTATAAGGAACTTGCAAGGTAGTTGACTTTATGAACTGTCTTGTAATTCATTTGATGAATAATCCAAAACAAAATCATCTATTAGACAAACAAATCAAGCAACATTATTATCCAAAACTCAGAAGTGCTTTTCTATTTCTAACAGGTTTCAATATTTTACAACCTATAGCTACTGGGACTAATACTACTATTTGATTTCTCTTGTGCATGTTTTTTGTGCATACATGGATCCATTTCTATTGATTATATACCTGATCATAACATTCCTAGTTCATAAGTACTGTATTCAACTTTAACAGACATTGTGAAATAATAGTACCAAGCATATGCACTAATTTATATCCCCAGTAACAGTGTATTATTCATTCAGTTCAACACCTTTCTAGCCCCACTGCTTTCTATTTAGAGAAAATCAGATATATTAAATTACACAGTATGCAGCATTTTGAGTGGAGTTTCACTCACGCAGCTTACATGACTGGTATTTATCCTGAATGTGCCAGTATTACATTCCTATATATAAATATAGATGCTATGCATTTTATAGACTGGTGAATGGATAACCATATCATGATATGGTTATCCATTCACCAGTCAATGCAGATTTGGGCTGCTTACAGATTTAGACAATTATAAATTAAGCTGTTATAAATACTCATATATAAACTTGTATGGACCTACATTTATATATTTTTTGTTCTCTTGGGTAAATATCTAAGAGTTAGATTTCTGATTCATAAAGTATATGATTAACTTTATAAGAAACTGCTAAATGGTTTACTAAAGGAGCAATATTACTTTTCATTCCCAACCAGCAATAATTGAGAGTTCAGTTCTTTTCATTCAGCAAAACACTGTATTGGTAGTGATTTTAATATCGTGGATTCTAAGCAATTTATAGTAGTATCTCATTGTTGTTTTAACTGAATTTTTCTAATGAAAAATAATATAAGCAACTTCTCATATATTTGTATCTCTTCATATTCTTTGGTGAAGGGTTTCTTCAGATCTACTCTCCATTTTTTTTAGTTTATATTTACAGTTCCATTTTAAAAGTTATTTAAATATTTAGATACAAGTCCTTTGTCAAATATGTGATTAACTCATATTTTTCTACCTGCTGGCTTTTCTTCTATTATCTTAATTATGAGTTTTACAAAGCAAAGCTTTTAAGTTTTGATGTGACCAGTTTATCTTCATAAAACCTAAGGTCATATATATTTCTTCCATGTGTTTTTTAACATGCTTTATACTTTTATTTTTTATATTTAGGCCCGTGATCAATTTTGAGTTCGTGTGTGTGTGTGTGTGTGTGTGTGTGTAAAGGGTGAGTTACCTGTCATGGTTCATTATTTCAGCAAATGAAAATCCAATTGTTCCAGTATCATCTGTTGAAAAGGCAATCATTTTTTCAGTGCATTGCATTTTCAACTTTATTAAAAATCAGTTGGCATTTTTGGGTGGGTGGGTTTATTTCTGACTTCTCTATTGTGTCCCAATGATCTGTCTCTCCTTTTGTGAATACCATACTTCCTTGATAACATAGCTTTAAAGTAAGTTTTGAAATTGGGTTTTATGAGCCCTCAGATATTATTTTACGTTTTTATAATTATCTTACCTATTCAACTTTCTTTGCTTTTTTGTATACATTAATATTATATCATCAATATCTATTTAAAAAACTCACTGTTCTGTTGATTAAGATTGCAGTCAATCTATAAATTAAAGAGCAGAGAATTGACATCTTAAAGTTCTTCCAATTTGTGAACACTCTTTTTGTATTTTACTATATATTTTTTGATTAATTTTATTAGAGCTTTGTAATTTTCAACATATGAATATTGTGCATATATTTTTGGTTTATAAAATATTTCATTTTTAGAATGTTATTATAAAGAATAATTGTGGTTTGAATTTTAAAAATCCATGTGTCATAGTTTTTTGTTAAGGAGTGTGGTACTTTTAATATCTGGCTAACAGTTAGTTTGCTTTGGTATCCCCTTGTTTTCCTTCTGGGTTGCTTAAAGTTTTTCATAAATTGAATCTAGAATATCCTTTATTTTAAAGCTAGTTTTTCCCATCACTTAACATGTAACATTTCTGTGATTTTTACTTAATTCCCAGGTGTTCTCAAATTCTGTTCCTGTGGGTGGTCAGAACTTGGACTACTCCCAGCTCTAGGTAAACTGTTAGGTTTTAGTTCAATCATCTCAGTAGTATTTCATCATCCTTTAAGCATTTTTTTTGCCCAATTTTGTAAGATATATACAGGGTGGTATAAAAAATGGTTTACAGTTGTGAGTGCATGAGACACAGAGTTTATTCTAGTATTATTATTTATTAATTATTGTTTTATTTTCCATATGAACAACTATAAAAAAACTACTTTTTTCCCCACTGCGTGTGTGCGTGTGTGTATACATACATACATACATATATATGTTATTTAAGAGTTCCTTGGATGGAAATGCCCTCTTATCTCTTCTTAATGATTATATTTACAGCCTCCTCAAATATTCATGCTGAAAAATATATTGTATGTAGTTAATAACAGTTTTTTCCCTTCAAATAATTTTATTTTTACAAATTGATCTACTTATCATTTTTCACATTTTCCCTTTGGAGAAACCCAACAAAACTTCTATTTTATTTTTTTTTACTTAATTGTTATTACTGTCTCTTATTATCTTTCCTGTGTATTTGCCTTCTCCAGCTTAAAACCAGATTATTTTTTATTGAGTCAGAGACATGTCATTTCAAGCAGTTTCTCAACATTTCCAAGAACCAATATCACTACCTTACTACTACTGTGATACACATTTCGTTTTAGAAGGCATCCTAATAGAAATGGAAGGTTTGTTTTATGTATTATGCCAATGACAATTGATTATAACTGTCTTGAGCACTGGGTTTAAAAAAATAAAGATTTATGAGGTATATACAACTAAGGGACAAAGTGCCAGGATGTTTTGGCAATGTCTGCCATTTTGGTGCCAATAAAAGCAGTTACATATTTGCTAGTCATATATTAAGTGAAAAGACACCTTTTGTTAATTCATACATCTTCTAGATACCAACTTCTTTCTTATAGCTGAAATTTCAGTATGGTAACCAATAATCATATGTGACTAAAGTTTACATTTAAATGAGTTAATATTAAATAAAATTTAAAATTCATTTGCTGAGTTTCACCAACCACAATTCAAGTGCTCAATAGCCACATGTGGCTAGTTGTTTCTGAAAAGGAAATTGTTAACAGTAGTTTGTGTCAAAATGACAATGCCCTCATTAGTTTAAAGGCTTGCCTTGTTAATCATTTATAGAACTGCTTTGTGTGTGAATTTAGCTATTCAAACAATATGATAGGGAAGTTCTTCCATTGTATATGTGTATATTATTTTAGACAATGAACTTCTTAATAAAGAGTTCTAGAGTATAATAAAAACCAATCTGACAGTTTTAAAAGAGCTTTATGAATTGATGATACAGTCAATAAAGGAATGTGCTATATCACAGAAATGCAGTTGGTAAGTTGAACTTTATCTGCATAATTTATTTAAACATATAATGTTAAATATTTAAACTTTAATACATTCCTTTTTGATATGATAAGTATTTTACAGCTACTCCTTATTTTAGCGTCTGAAAATCTTTTGTGATGAGCCAGAAAGTAGTATTGCATTTGAGTTTTAATATTTTCCTCTCTTGGTTGCTTCATTCTCATAGTCCATGAGAAATTCATTTTTAGCTCATCAAGATTTGATTAAATAAATTACATTGAGGATTTTCAGTATTCCTTTTTTAACCTAAGAGATGAAAAAAATGAGAAAAAATTCCTATGCCTATTAATACCTGCTCTTGCAATTAATGATTCTTGATCTGTTTTATTTGAATTAGTCACTCTAGAGCCTGTGAATTTATCAATTTATTTACTCCAAAATATTTATTGAGCATTTGCCATGTCAATTTTCTACTTACTGTTATTTCATTATTATAGATGAATTTATTTTCTTAAGATTATTAAAATGTATTGATAAAGCAAACACTATAATTCTAATGCTGTCAACATGCCCTTTCATTGCAGTAGCATAATGTATGCATTTTATTGTAATATATAGAAATAGATAAGACAAATTTTATGAAATATGGTTAGAAGTGAATTGTTTTCAAAATGAAAATACTTTTGTAATTGAAATTTCAATCAAGATATTTAATACAACAGTTTATTTTACCCTATACCCACAGTAGTAAATTACTGCACAAAGAAATGTGAACTATTTGGGCCTTAATACATTTAAAAGGGATCGTATTTATTATTCTGTCCAAATCCCAAATTGTTCGACATCTGGAAATGCCCGATTGCTTGCACCTGACCTTCTCCTTCTTTGCTTTCTGTTACAGATAACATTCCTATCTCTCATACTTCTCCAGTACATTCCTATTGGTCAAGGCAATAGAAGACATTTGTGGAGAATAAAAGAGCCAGGGGAGAGCAAAAAAACAGGTCCTATGTTATTGTCTCTACTCATTGTGCTGTGGTAAGCCACAATCACAGTCATTCATGCCATGGCCCGAGTTCTTATGATATGAACCGGCTTTGTGTTCTAGTAACTTCTGCTGTTTCTGTCCCTTAGAGGGTGACAGGAGCTTCCAGCTGTTGCTACTCTCTGGGTTCCATTTTAAGTCTTTCCTTCACATGAAACTTTCTTTGTACGAAATCTCCTCATTATGAAATACTTAGAATAGTTTCTGCCTTCCTTCCTGAACGATTTCTGATACATTCTTTTCAATGTTTTTCTGTGAGGGAATATCTTGTTTTTAATTCAAATATAGGAAATGACATTTTCATTTTTGTCAGCACTATCATTTATACAACAATGCTATATAAACAAGTCATTTTTAAATCACTTAAGACATATATAAATAAATGTTTTTGATACCTTTATTTATATGTAATTAAATATAATATACTCCCTGAATATTTGTGTTATTTATGTAATATGTACACATGACATAAGTGTGTGTGTGTATGTATCAAAACATATATATGCATACATTTTAACTTGAATAATACATTTTTATTGCAAATATTACTTCATAATATTTAGTTTGCTTTTATAAATTAAATTTATTGGAGTGACATTGCTTATAGGTTTTGAGTGTACATTTCTATGATACTAGATCTGTATATTTTACTGTATGTCCATCACCTATAGTCAAACCATCATCCATCACCATTTTTAGGTCACCATCTCTCCCCAACTCCCACCTCCTTCCCTCTGGCAACTACCACCTTATTGTCTGTGTTCATGAGTTTCAGTTTTATGTCCCACATGTGAGTGAAATATGGTTCTTAGTTTTTTCTGACATTACACTTACTTTCATATCCTCAAGGTCCATCTATGTTGACACAAATTGCAGTATTTTTTCTTTTCTGATGGCTGAGTAGTATTCCATTGTTTATATGTACCTCATGTTCTTTATGCAGTACTCTATTGAAGAACAATTTGGTTGTCTCTTTGTCTTGGCCACTTGAATAATGCTGCAATGAACACTGGAGTGCATATGTCTTTGTGAAAAAATATTTTTGAGTTTTATGGGTAGATATCCAGGAGGGGAATTGCTGGGTCATATAGGAAGTCTATTCTTAATTTTTTGAAGTACTGTCAACCAATAGTGGGTGTGCATTCTATATTCTCACCAGCAGTGCATGAAGGTTTCCTTTTCTTCACAACCTCTCCAACACTTGGCATCACTTGTCTTGATGATAACAGCCATTGTAACAGGTGTGATGTGGTATCTCATAGTTTTGATTTGTATCTTCCAAATAGCTAGTCAGGTTGAACATCTTTTTATACATCTGTTCATTGTTTGTTTGTCTTCTTGGGAAAATATCTTCTTGCAAATATCTTCTTCTATTTGGTCAGTGCACCTTTTGTTTTGTTGTTGGTATCTTTTGCTGTGCAGAATCTTTAGTTTAATATATAGTCCCATTTATTTATTTTTGCCTTTACTTCACTTGCCTTTGGAGTCAAACTCATAAAATATTCTCCACAATCAAGCTCCATAAGTTTAGTACATGTGTTTTATTATATGTGATATATTGTTTCAGATCTTATATTTAAGTTTTTGGTCCACTTTGAAGTAATTTTTATACATGAAGACAAACTGTAGTCTAGTTTCATTCTTTTGAATGTGGCTTTCCAATTATTCCAGCACCTCTTACTGAAGAGGTGTTCTTTTCCCCATTGTGTGTTTATGCTCCTTTGTCAAAAACTATCTGGCGATATATATGTAGTTTTATATCTGTGCTCTCAATAATATTCCAGTGATCTCTGTGGCTGTTTTTCCATAAATATCATACTTGTTTGATTATCATAGCTCTGTAGTACAATTTGATGCCACATAATATGATACTTCTAGCTTTGTTCTTTGTCTCAGAATTGCTTTGGCTATTCGAAGTCTTTAGTAGTTCCATATGAATCTTATGATTTTTTTGTTCTAGTTCTTTAAAAAATGACATTGGGATTTTGATTGGGATTGCATTAAATCTGTAAGTTGCTTTGGATAATTTCAGCATTTTAACTATGTTGATTCTTCTAATCTATAAATATAGAATATTTTTCCATTTTGTTGTATCTTTTTCTATTTCTTTAATAATGCTTTGTAATTTTTAATATATAGGTCTTTCGCAGCTTTTGTTAAGTTTACTGCTGTGTATTTTATTCTTTTGGTTGCAATTGCCAATGGAACTGTTTTTTACATTTTTTTCCCTGAACTTTCATTGTTAGTATACAGGAAATCAGTGAATTTTATTACATTGATTTTGTGTCCTGAAACTTTACTGTATTTGTTTATTGTTTCTAATAGTTTTTTGGTAGAGTCTTTAGGGATTCTATATACAGAATCATGTCACCTGCAAAAAGTGACACTTTTACTTCTTCCCCAAATTGGATGCCTTTTATTTCTTTCTCTGGCCTTATCGCTCTGACTAGGAGAAATTCCAGAGCTATGTTGAATAAGAGTGGCCTGAGTGAGCATCCTTGTCTTGTTCCTGATTTTAGAGGAAAAGCTTTCAGTGTTTCACCATAGAGTATAATATTGACTAAGGGTTTGTCATACATAGTGTTCATTATGTTGAGGTACTTTCCTTCTATTACTATTTTATTGAGTGTTTTATTATAAATGGATGTTGTTATCAAATGCTTGATCTGCATCTACTGATCATATGATTTTTATCATTTCTGTTGTTAATGTGGTGTATCACATTGATTGATTTGCACATGTTAAACCATCCTTATGCCCCTGGAATAAACCCCACTTGATCTCAATTTATTATTTTTGATTTGTTGTTGTATTCAATTTGCTAGAACTTTGTTTATGATTTTTACATCAGATGTATATCTGTAGTTTTCTGTGTTATCCCTGCCAGATTTTGGTAGCAGGATTATGTTGGCCTCATAAAATGTGTTAGGAAGTATTGCCTCTTCTTCAATTTTTGAAAGAGTTCGAGAAGGATAGGTCTTAAATCTTCTTTGAATGTTTGTTAGAATTCACTTGTGAAGCCACCTGGTCCTGAACTTTTATTTTTGGGAGGTTTTTGATGGTTGCTTCAAATTCCTCACTGCTGATCAGTCTATTTGGGTTTTTCAGTTTTTCAAGATTTAGTCTAGAATGGTTAAATATTTATAGGAACATATCCATTTTTTTCTAGGTTATTGAATTTGCTGAGATACAGTCTTCCTAGTATGGTCATTTTTATCTCTGTGGTTTCTTTGACAACTTCTCTTCTTTCATTTCTGACTTAGCTAATAGAGGTGTTTTCTCTTTTTTTCTAAGTAAGTCTAGTAAGCGATTTGTCTATTTTATTAATCTTTTTCCTAGAACCAGCTCTCTATTGCATTAATTTTTGTATAGTCTTTTGTTCTCTGTTTCATTCAATTCTTCTCTAAGTTTTATGATCTCCTTTCTTCTGCTGACTTTGGGTTGCTTTTATGTGTTTTCTAGATATTTAAGATGTAATGTTAGATTGCTTACTTGGGATTTCTCTTGTTTCTTGAGATAGGCCTGTAATGATATCAACTTCCCTCTTTTACTGCTTTTGCTGCATGCCAGAAGTTTTGACATATTGTGTTGTCATTCCCATTTGTCTCTTTATATCTTTTGATCCTACCTTTTATTTCTTCTCTGACCGAGTCATTTTTAGTAGTATATTGTTTAATCTCCACATATATGTGGGTTTCATTACTTCTCTTTTTGCAGTTTATTTCTAACTTCCAGGCATTGTGGCCAGATAATTTGCTTGGTATAATTTCAATATTCTTGAATTTGTTGAGACCAGTTTTGTTACCCAGCATATGGTCTATATGGTCTATCCTTGAGAATGCTTCATGTACACTCGCGAAGAATGTATAATATGATGTTCCAGGAAAAAAGGCTCTGTATATGTCAATTATATCCATTTTGCCTAAAGTGTCATATAAAGCTGATATTTCTTTATTGATTTTCTGTTTGGATAATCTGAAACTGTCAATGGAGTATTAAAGTCTCCAACTATGATTGTCTGTTGGTATGTTTCTTCCTTTAGTTCTGTGATTAATTGCTTTATATATTTTGGTGCTCCCTGATTGGGTCCATATATATGAAGAAGTTTTATGTCTTCTTGATGCTGTGTCCCCTTTGTCATTATAAAATGTCTATTTTTTCTCTTGTTATCTTTGTTATCTTGAAATCTTTTTTTGTCAGATGTAAGTATGGATATACCTCCTTTTTTGTGGAAGTTATTTGCTTGAAGAATTATTTTCTACACTTTCACTTTGAATCTACCTTTGTCTTTGAAGCTTAGATGTATCTCTTGAAGACAACATATGATTGGGTTTTGTTTTTGACACAATCTGCTACTCTTTGCCTCTTCATTGATGAATTCAGTCCATTTCATTTAGGGTAATCACTGATGCATGAGGATTTCCTACAGTCATTGTGTCCTTTGTTTTCAGGTAGCTTTGTTTCTCCATTAGTTCTGTTTCTTTGTGTTTTTATCTGTTGATTTCGTTTGGCAGTATTGCATGCTCCTTTCCTCTGTTTCCTCCTTAAGTTATGTGTTTTAGCTTTTGGGGTTTTGTTTGTGGTTTTCATTAGGTTTATGTAAAAGAAAATTCTACATATGCCATAGTTTTTTTTCTTTTGAGCATATCTGATCGCCATCATCCTTTGCCAGATCAAACCTTTGCTCCTCCCATTTTATGTGTTTTGTTGTCACAAATTATTCCTATTTATGCCGAAAGATTTTTGGTGATCTTGTAGTGTTGCAAACTTTTGCTCTTGGTTTCAGATAGAGTAACACCCTTAAGTGTTTACTGCAGTGAAAATTTTCTAGTGATAAATTTCCTCATCTTCTATATATCTGGAAAGATCTTATTTCTCCTTCATATATAAAGGAATAATTTTGGGGGGTTTAGGTTATTTTTTCTTTAACTGTTTTTTGTTGTTGTTGTTGTCGTTGTTGTTGTTCAGTTACAGTTGTCCTCATTTTTCCCCTGTTACTCTCCCCCCATCTTCCATATTCAATATCGCTCCCTTTTCTGGTGTCTTTGTCCATGGGTCCTTTATACATGTTCCTTGACTCTTCCCCTTCTTTCCCTGTTGTACTCTTCCCACCTCCCCACTGGTCTCTGTCCATTTGTTTTTTATTTTCATGTCTCTGTTTCTATTTTGCTTGGGTTGGTTAGATTCCACATATAAGTGAGATCATATGATATTTGTCTTTCACTGCCTGGTTTATTTCATTTAGCATAATGCTCTCCAGTTCCAACCATGCTGTTGCAAAGGGTAGGGATTTCTTCTTTCTTTCTGCTGCATAGTATTCCATTGTGTAAATGTATCACTGTTTTTGTATTCAGTCTTTTACCGAAGGGCACTTAGGCTGTTTCCAGCACTTGGCTATTATAAATTGTGCTGCTATGAACATTAGGGTGCATAGGTTATTCTGTGCTGGTGTTTTAGGATACTCAGTGTATAATCCCAGCAGTGAAATTGCCAGGTCAAAAGACAGTTCCATTTTTAGTTTTTTGAGGAAATTCCATACAGTTTTCCATAGGGGTTGCACTAGTCTGCATTCCCACCAACAGTGTATTAGGATTCACTTTTCTCCACAACCTCACCAGCACTTACTGTTTGTTCATTAATTTATGATGGCCATTCTGACCAGTGTGTAGTGGTATCTCATTGTGGTTTTAATTTGCATCTCTCTGATGTCTAGTGATGCTGAGCATCCTTTCATATGTCTCTGGGTCGTGTGTGTCTCTTCCTTGGACAAGTGTCTGTTCAGGTCCTTTGCCCATTTTTTATCGGATTGTTTGCCTTCCTGGTGTGGAGTCTGATGAGTTCTTTATATATTTTGGAGATCAAACCCTTGGATGAAGTCTCAGTTGCAAATACATTTCCCATACAGATGTTTCCCTTTTGATTTTGCTGATGTTTTCTTTAGCCGTGCAGAAGGTTTTTAATTTGATATAGTCCCATTTGTTTATTCTTTCCTTTACATAAAGGATAACTTTGCTGAATATATTATTCTTGGCTGGTCATTTTTCTCCTTCAGTATTTTGAATATTTGCTTCCACTCTATTGTGGCTTGTAGCGTTTTCTACTGAGAAGTCCAATGATATCCTGATGGGCTTTCCTTTGTAGGTCACTATCATTTTTTCCCTGGCTGCTTTGAGAATTTTTTGTAATTAATTTTTGACAGTTTTAATACCATGTACTTTGAATTAAGGTAACTAAGTGTTCTGTTACTTCTTGGATTCAAAGATCTAGTTCTTTCCATAGGTTAAGGAAGGTCTCATCCACCATTTGTTTGAATAGGCTCTCTTTCCATTCTCCTCTTCTTTTTCTGGAATAATTATAATTCTTATACTGCTTTTTCTGATGGAGTCATGAAGCTCTTTTATTTTATTTTTTTTGTCTTCTGGCCTCTCTCTTTCTTCTGCATCATTTCTAAATTCCTATCTTTGATACCGCTAATACTCTTCTCCATCTAGTCGACTCTGTTTCCTGTGCTCAGTAGTTCATTCACAATCTCCTTTATTGAATGATTTCAACCTATTTGTTAAGAATATATTTTGTATATGTACCATAATTTTTTGATCCAATCATCTACTGATGGGCATTTAGGTTGCTTCCAACACTTGGCTATTGTAAATTGTGCTGCTATGAACATTGGGGTGCATAGGTTCTTTTGTATTGGCGTTTTGGTGTTCTCAGGGTATAGTCCCAGCAGGGGAATCGCTGGATCAAAAGGCAGTTCCATTTTCAGCTTTCTGAGGAAATTCCACACTGCTTTCCATAGTGGCTGCACCAGTCTGCATTCCCACCAACAGTGGACTAGAGTTCCCTTTTCTCCACAGCCTCGCCAGCACCTGTTGTTTGTGGATCTGTTTATGATGGCCATTCTGACCGGTGTGAGGTGGTACCTCATGGTGGTTTTGATCTGCATTTCTCTGATGGCTAGTGATGCTGAGCATCCTTTCAAATGCCTGTGGGCCCTCTGTATCTCCTCCTTAGAAAAGCATCTGCCCAGGTCCTTTGCCCATTTTTTGATTGGATCGTTTGTCTTCTTGGAGTGGAGTCGAGTGAGTTCTTTATATATCTTGGAGATCAAACCTCTATCATATACACAATGGAATACTACGCAGCAGAAAGAAAAAAAGAAGTACTAAACTTTGCGACAGCATGGATGGAACTGGAGAGCATCATGCTAAGCGAAATAAGCCAGGGGGCGAAAGACAAATACCATATGATCTCACCTATAAGCGGAACCTAACCAACAATGCAAAGAAGCAAGGCAAATATGACCAGCAACACTGAAAGGAAAAGAAATCAACAGAGACAAGAGGGAAGGGGGGGGCAGGGAAAGGGAAGGGAAGGGGAAAGTCAAGGAACATATAGCAAGGACTCATGGACAAAACCAAAGGGGAAGAGCTGAGGGAGGGAAGGTGGGAGGGGGCAAGGGAAAGAGAGGGGGGAAGGCAGAGACAAATGTATTTAAAAAGTAAATAAATTAATTAAAAAAAATTGAAAAAAAAAAGAATATATTTTGTTCTTTTATTTGTGTTTTGAGTGCATTGCATTGTCTGTATTTTCTTGCATCTCATTGAGTATTTTCATAATTGTAATCATGAATCTTCTTCTATTTACATTAAATATTTCCATGTGTTCCGGTTTGCTTTCTGAAGATTCTCATTTTCTCTCTGAGGTACCTGGCTACCTTGGTTATTTGTGGTATTTGATAGGCTTCTTCTTTATCTCGGCATTTATTTATTAATTGCACTTCACAAGCATATTTTTATGAAGAGGTGTTTCTACTATTTTTCAGTAAGTTGCAAGTTTTTAAGCTCTGTGACATCCCCAAAACTGACCTCTGCAGCTGCTGTCAGTATAACCATGTATAGCTCTGATGTTTGGTGGTAGTGTTTGTTTTTGCCCTCTCAGTAATGGTGACCTTAGACCTTCACATGGTCCTCCACTATGTGCCCCAACACGGGATCAGCCACAGAGGGAAATAACAATTCTGAAATAAAAGTTCTCTGGTTTGGAGATAATGTGCTCCAAAACCAAATATCAAGGGCCACAGTAAGTAAGTTGGGGAGTCTAAAAGGTGTCAGAGCTCTGTGGACCTATTTCCTTGTTTGGAACATTGACTGCCTGGCAGCTGACAGTCACAGCAAACCCCTTCTTTGTGTCTGTGCCCAGGCCACAGCCTGCTGGCTCAGCCACAGTTTGCACCGCTCACTCTTGCAGGAGTGCCCACCAAGACTCTCTGCTCCTCCTGGCCAAAGGAGGCACTGGCTGTAGCTGGTTTCCTCCTCTCTCTGAGCTGAGCCTATCATGGACTCTAGGCTGCAGAGTTACAACTAGGGCCCATCGGAATTCTCCTGCTCCCATTCACCCAACTGTAGATGCTTCAGTGTGCAGATGTCCAAGGAATGCTTGTATGTGGAGAATGGGCTACTTTGTTGAAATAACAGCTAATCAGCTTGTTAAAATTTCAGGGAATGAGGCCAAAGGGATCTTCACATCGCCATTCTTCTGATGTCATTGTTTTATGTTAACAAGCTTAAGAATCATGCTTTGTATTTATTATGTGGCTAATGAAGAGAGGTTTTTGCAATTATAATATTGCTAAATTTCTAATTCCTATACTAGTGTTATAAGGAGAATAAAAGAATAAATAAGTACATTCATAAATAACATCTTCAGTGGACTTGATTAGTCCTAACAATAGTGAAGGAATTATCAACATTTTTCCTAGCAAAATTATGGGAATTTTCATTAGAGCAAAACTTTAAAACATTAATATAGAAAGTTTAGAAATAGTTTGATTTAAAATATGAAATGCACTTGAAATGGTTTCATGAAAAGAATATTTAGATATCTCATCCCGTTTGCATTTTTTAAATTTAATTTTGTATAACAAACCAGACTGAGAAAAGGGAGGAGTAGTGATAAATGGCCAGGTTTACAAGTTGAAAAATAGCAATGCATGTGTTTCAACTGATGTATTTGAAATTTAATTATAAATATAAAACATTATGTATTATATCTTGTTTTACATAAGCTTCTAAGGAAAATATATGTGTTTACTTTCATAAGAAATTTATGATTAATAGGTACATTTGACCATCAGGTATTATTGTGGAATGATTTTTTTTTCTGCTTATCTTATAAAATCTGTAGAGTACCAATGATTTTATTATAACTCAAAATTGTTGTGTGCCTCTCTTTGGGAAAAAGGCTTTTAGGCTACACTTTTTTTCCCTCTAAAATTGAAACATGAATATATTTTTCTTCAGAGCTTTAGTAAAATGGCCTATGTAGTCAATTTTATCAACACTCTGAAATAGATAAATACATGAATATTTGTGAGGGTAGTATGTATAAGTATACATACTTATTTTTTGTATGGAATATTTGTGAAGGTAGTATGTATTATCAGAGTATAGCCATTCTGACAGGTGTGAGATGATACCTCATTGTGATTTTAATTTGCATTTCTCTGATGACTTGTGATGTTGAGCATCTTTTCATATGTCTACTGGCCATCTCTATGTCCTCTTTGGAGAAGTGATTATTCTGGTTCTCTGTCCATTTTTTAATTGGGTTGTTTGGTTTTTTTTTTTTTGGTGTTGAGTTTTGTTAAGTTTATTTATAAATCTTGGATATTAACCTCTTATCAGATGTATTAGTGAATATGTTCTCCTATTCTGCAGGTTGTGTTTTTATTTTGTTGATGATTTACTTTGCAGAGCAAAAATGTTTCAGTTTGAATGGCTATAATCAATAAATCAACAAATAACAAATGCTGGCAAGGATGTGGAGAAAGGGGAATACTTTTGTACTATTGATTGGATTGCAGATTGGTATAGCCACAATGGAAAACAGTATGGAGAAAGATATCTTAAAAAATTAAAAATGGAACTGCCTTTGATCCAGCGATCCCACTTCTGGGAATATATCCAAAGGAATCCAAAACATTAATTGGAAAGAACATAAGCACCTCTAAGTTCATAGCAGTGTTATTTATAATCATCAAGATATGGAAGCAGCCCAAGTGTTCATCAATAAGACAAATGGATGAAAAAACTATGGGACATTTATACAATGGAATATTATTTTTCCATAGAAAAGAAGACTATTTTACCCTTTGAATCACTATGGATGGACCTGAAGAACATGCTAAGTGAAATAAGCCAGTCAGAGAAAGACAAACACCATATGATTTCACTCATGTGTGGGATCTAATGAACAAACTGAACAGGGAAAAATGAGGAAGGACTCATAGATGAAAAACAGGATGACAACTAGTGGGTAGGAGTTGAGGGGGTGGAGGGATCGAGACAAAGGGAAAAAGGACTTATAGGCATGGAGAACAGTGTGGTGATTGCTGGAGGGAGGGAAGTATAAGGGGACCAAATGGTAATGGAAAAATACAGTAAAAATTTTTTTAAAAGACACTTCAAGAAAAGAGTATATTATATAAAGAAATATATAAGCTATTTGGAGTAAATTTTAAGGCAAAGGTAGTTTCTTTTATTTTATTGTTATTACTTTAAAGATTTTATTCATTTATTTTTAGAGAGAAGGGGAAAAAGTGATAGAGGGAGGGAAACATCTACATGAGAGAGAAACATCTATTTGTTGCCTCTCAAACCTACCCCAACCCTGGGACCGAACCTGCAATTCAGGTATGTACCCTGATCAGGTGACCTTTCACTTTCTGGGATAATGTCCAACTAACTGAGCCACACTGGCTAGGGCTAAAGCCAATTTATTTTAAAACAAGTACTTGGAATGTACCATTTCTTGAAACACACAGTGCTGTGTACTATATTTGATCTATAATTTCAGGCCTATGAGCACTGTGAATAATTTTTCAGGCAAAGGTGACTTCCTACGCAATGATGACACATGTCTAAGTGTTTTCAATGTCAAGCAAATTTGGGAAAGGTAACATAAACATGCCCTTTTCTGAGGGATTAACAATGAGTTAATAAAAAATAATTTTTTTTCAGCTTGACTGTGAGTCAATAAAACATATGAAAGTTTTTTGCTAGAATTTCACTAAGGGCAGTCCTGAAGCAGAGTTTTGTTTTTGTTGTTGTTTGTTTTGTTTTGTTTCATTTTTTTCTGTTTTTGTGTGTGTGCAAGCAATCTGTAAACCAAGGTAAAGAGAACAAAAAGTCTTCATATTTCTCCAGAAGTCCTTTTATTCTCTTTTGCAGTCAACACAGGTGATTTTGTCCATTTCCATATACTGACTCTTTTGGGTCATTTGGACCTGATATCCATTTGGGAAGCCATCCTAATTCCTCTTTTCAGAACACCCTTTTCTGTTAAATTAGATTTCTAACACGGTTTGTAAAATTAGAACACATGAATCGAACCAAAGTAACATGATTTCTCTGGGCTATGGTGATAACTTCTTAGATTAGCCATCAAGAAGAATAAATGAGATGCTGTAAACATGGTATAGAGCTGCTAACTGATTTCACATTTTCCTATTGAAGGAATGGAAGAATAGAGAAGCTTCCAATATTTTAACACAAAAAGACTGCACCTAAATTAGTGCAGCTTTAGCGAGAGACAAGAAATGGAAACAAACAAACAAAACAGAAATTTGATGAAATCATTCGGGCCACATGTCATAGCACATCTTTGGGTGTTTTAAGTTTCACAAGCCAATATATATTATTTCACTTAATGTTACATAGATCAGGTTGTTTTTATTTGCTTTAAAGCAATGTGAGATTTAACTGGTAAAATTTTTCTTTTAAATAATTCGGCGTTCTCTTTTCACCTTTTAAGCATGCACATTTAATGTAAGATATGTTGTAAAACTATTTTCCTAGCAAGAGTCTACACTTTATGAAGGACCTTCATAAAATTAAGTGCTTTTCTGATCATATACCCATTAATTTTCAAAGCTATGTTAAGAAAATAACTTTGATTTTATGTTTATACATTAGCATTACAATCCAAAATTTATCTCTGAGTTATAGAGATAAATAAAAATGAAATATTTACTTAGCATTTCATTATTTCTTATAGGGATGATGATCACTTATGCTGTGACTGGACTGAAAGTTCCATATCATGAATCATTATAAGGCAATTCTTTGGTAGGTAATTAAACTCTGGCTGCTAAAATATAGTAACAAGAACATTTCCTGTATATAATTCTTGATTAAAATCTTTTTAAAAAGAGAATCAAGACAATGTTTTATATCAAGAGATATTTGGGCCTTAGGCATCTATGATACAGATGTTCAATATGCGTAATTTAAAAAATTATACTTCAAATGTAAATCAAAACACAGAAATAATAATACCTATGTCCAATATAGAAGATTTAAGTTACAAAACTTAAAATTCTAACAACAAAAAATAACATTCCTTAGGATAATTTATTATCACATAACAAAAGAAAAAATACTCAGGTATATTTTTTCTAAAGTGAAAAAACATGGATATTCTAAAGATGTGAATATCTGAATATAACTTCAAAATAATAGAATAAGGAGATAAAGCTAAGGAGAAAATGTGTTCATGATATACCAAATACATTATATTTCTAATAATGAGGTACAAATTAGAATAGTTGTTTTAAAAACACAACTAAAGAAATTTAGTGTTCTAAGTTGATAAAGATTTTTCTATTTTAAAATTAAAAATAAATAGCTCTTTGTCCACCAAACTGGTTTTAATGGTTAATGACTTAATAATAAGGAACTCTAATGATTTCACTGAGGCCCTTCCTCTTTTGTTTGGTATTTCTGTACTACTTTTCTCTAGTGTTTTTGCTTCCCCTTCTCCTACCTTAGTAATAATTTGTTTTTGGAGATTATGGAAACAGTGGAACCAAATGCTCCAACAGTAATTGCTGAGGAAAGGAAGGGTAGAGAAGCTGCTAATATTTTAACACAAAAAGACTACGAGTAGGGAGAAAAGAAACTTTTTCAACACATAGATATTAATCTTAGAGAAAAATCAGAAACTTGTGTTTGGTCCTCCTTTAGTTGTGCAGCTCTCTCAGGAACAAACATCATAACAGACATAGAAGGTAATATAAAAAGCCAGGTTGGAGTTAAGATTCTCCAGTGGTGTTAGTAAGGGGGTGGGGCCTACTGCCTGATAGCAGAGGCAGAATCAACTGGGAAAGAGAAAAGACATTTCCCTCAATAAAAAGTGAAGTGCTAATAATAGCATGTAGAGCAGGTAGGAAAAAAATGTTTACTGTAAATACCACATTGGCCAAGATACTCACAGAATTAATGTTTTAAGAAATAAGAATATGTGAAAATGAATCTTGAAATAGTTCAACAGTATGTGACTATGAAACCAACTGAGGATGCTGTGGTGTCTGCAAACACACACAGCATCATCTGCTGGAGGAACAGCATTCCAGGGCTGATGCAGCCTTTGTTTACCCTTTCAACATGCATTCTCAGAATCTATTGAGGGGAAAAAGGGTTCTACACATTCACAAAATCCTAACATGGCAGAAACAAAAATCTATAGGAATTAAATAGAAAACAAAGAACTATTTTATAAAATATTATCATAAACTGATGAAGAAAATAAGACCAGAGGCATGGAACGATGGAACAGACTGACAGACCTAGAGGGGAGGAGGGTGGAAGAGACTGAAAGGGATCAGCCAAAGAACATATATGTATAAACAGACAACAATGGACACAGACAAACAATGTGGGAAAGGCCAAGTGGAAGAGGGGAAAGGAGTGAGGGGAATGGGAAACATCTGTAAAAGTGTCAATGATAAAAAAAAGTGATCATTTATTTTAACTGTTTTCATTGTCATTTCTGGAGGTAATACTACTTAGAGAAAGAAATTTTAATTAAAATTAAACATTTGTAAATAAATTATCATTAAGAAGATGCAAAATAAAATTATTTTCATAAATATGGGCATTTAATGATTTCTGAAGAATGGAGGTAGAAGGATCAGCATAACATACAGGATTGAATATGACTGGCTTCTCAATGAATGGAAAAAAATAAGAAATTTAGAAAATGTGATTGAGGATCAGAAAAGATGTTTAGAGACTTTTACTTTGCATTACATTTTTTTATGGTAAATGCTTCATATACAAAGAAGTGTTCTTTTAAATTAAATTCATTAGGGTGACAGTGGTTTGCAAAACCATACAAGTTTCAAGTGTACAATTCAATAAAGCATCTTCTGCAACTGCACCATGTGCTCATTGCCCCAAGTAGTAACTTTCTGTCCCCATTTCCCTTTTGCCCACCACCACGCCACCCTTTTTCTCTGGCTATCACCATACTTTTGTCTATGACTATGTGATTATATATATATTCAGGTTAATCTTTTCATCTTCATTCACCCAGTTCCTCAAACCCCTATCACTCTGACAACTGTCAGTCTGTTCCATGTATCCATGTCTGTTTCTATTTTGTTTATTGGTTTGCTTTTTTGTTCATTAGTTTCCACTTATAAGTGAGATTATATAGTATTTGACTTCCACTGACTGGCTTATTTCACTTAGCATAAAAATCTCCAGGTCCATCCATGCTGTCACAAAAGGTACAATTTATTTTTCCTTTTCTTTTTTTTATTTTTATTTTGTTTGTTTATTTATTTATTTATGGCATGGACCAGTAATATTCTATTGTATAAATGTATGACAGGTTTTTTACCCATTTATCTGGTAAGGGGCAATTGGGATGTTTCTAGATCTTGTCTACTGTAATTAATCCTGAAATGAACATAGAGATCCATATATATTTTTGAATTAGTGTTTTGTGTTTCTTAGGATATAGTCCCAGAATTGGGATTTCTGGGTCAAAAGGCAGATCTATTTATAACTTTTTGAGGAAACTCTGTACTGTTTTCAACAGTAGGCACACCAGTCTGCATTCCCACCAACAGTGCACAAGAGTTCCCTTTTCTCCACAACCTCACCAGCATTTGTATTTTGATTTATTGAAGATAGCCATTCTGGCAGGTGTGAGATGGTTTCTCATTTGGGTTTTAATTTGCATCTCTATGATGATTAATGACATTGAACATTTGTTCATGTGTCCATTGGCCATCTATATTTCCCATAAAAATCCTATAAGAAAAGGTAGGCAGTAAAATCACAGACATTTTCGTAGAATATTTTTGTCAATATATCTATTTGGGTAAAGGAAACAAAGGAACAAGTAAACAAATGGGACTACATGAAATTAAAAAGCTTCTACACAACAAAAGAAACATCAACAAAATGAAAAGTAACTACATCATATGAGGGAACATATTTACCAAGGATACATCTGAAACAAGGTTAATTTCCAAAATATATGAAGAACTTCTACAATTCAATACCAGGATATGTCTCCTAGGACAAAGGAAACAACAGGAAAAATAGACAAAAAAGAAAAAAAGAAAATAAACAGGACTACATCAAATTAAAAATCTTTTGCACAACAAAGGAAATCATCAACAAAATAAAAAGACAACCAACAGAATGGGAGAACATATTCACCAGTACATCTAATAAGGGGTTAATACCCAAAATTTATAAAGTACTTACAAAACTCAACACCAAAAAAACAAACAACCCAATTAAAAAATGGGCAAAGTACCTGAATAAACACTTCTCAAAAAAGGACATACAGGTGGCCAGTAGACATATGAAAAGATACTCAACGTCACTAATAATCAGAGAAATGCAAATTAAAACCACAATGAAGTATCATCTCACACCTATCAGAATGACTCTCATCAATAAATCAACAAACAAGTGCTAGCAAGAATGTGGAGAAAGGGGAACCCTTTTGCACCATTCGTGGGAATTCAGATTGGTGCAGCCACTGTGGAAAGCAGTATGGAGATACCTCAAAAAATTAAAAATGGATCTGCCTTTGAACCCAGCAATTCCACTTTTGGGAATATATCTGAAGGAACCCAAAACATTAATTGGAAAGAATATAAGCACCCCTATGCTCATCTCAGTGTTATGTATAATCACCAAGATATGGAAGCAGCTCAAGTGTCCATCAATAAGATGAATGGATAAAACAACTATGGGACATTTACACAATGGAATATGACTCTGCCATAAAAAAGAAGGAAAATTTTATCTTTTGTGATAGTATGTATGGACCTGGAGAACATAATGCTAAGTGAAATAAGCCAGCCAGCGAAAGAGAAACACCATATGATTTCACTCATATGTGGGATCTAATGAACAAACTGTACTAACAAGGAAAATGGGGACAGAGTCATAGATGGAGAGCCCATGACAGTTAGTGGCAAGGAAGGTTACAGGTTGTGGGTATTAAGCCAGAAGGAGACAGGACTCATGGACATGGACAACAGTATGGTGAATGCTGCGGGGAGGGAGTATATGGAGACTAAAGGGTAATAGAAAAGAAAATACAATAAAGATTATATCAAAAAAATTTAAACTGGGGGACAATATTTAAAATTTCAGAATCTGGATAAAATACAAGATAATGTGTTATTTTTATATGTAATAGAGTTTGTCTAAATTTTCCTACTTATTAATTTTCTACTCAATAATCCATATATTTAATTATCCTTTGTTGTACCCATAAATTACGTTATTTTTACAAAATTTCCATTGATATACATATCAATGTTAACAATAGTCTATACTTACCATGGTCAGATTCTCAGGATTGCAGACAAAACAGACTACTCAGTCCTTGAAACCTTCTTATTCTTGGCTTCTATTCTTCCATCTCTCTTAGTTCACTTCCTGTGTTTATCACTTCTAATTTTCTTTTACCAGCTTCTCCTCATGTTCCCACTCCCTCAGTCTTGGTATTTCTTAGGACTTTGTTCTGAGCTTTACACATTTAAAAAAAATTTTCCTCTGAACAACCTTATTTTCTCTCTCAACTCTGCTTTATACTCCTGAACTTGAAACTTTCTTTTCATCTATTACTAAATAATTCCACGTAGATATGTCATAGGCACCTCAAATGCTCATTTTCTAAAATCGAAGTAATATCTTCTATTCAAAGCTATCAATTTTTCACAATTCTTTACCTCATTACTTAAAATTATTATGCAATAATTTTTATCTAAGTACAAAACAAAAGCTAAGATTCATCCAAGACTTTAAAATCCTAGTAACCCACACATAGTTGATTTCAAGGTCTTTTTCTCATAAAAATACAGAAACAAAAGCTAAAAATAAACAAGGTCTCTAAACATTCAGAAGACACCTTGTTTTATTTCTAAGGCTCCAGATATATTAAAACTAAAAAAGAAGATGGGAGGGAAGATGGCAGAGGAGTGAATGGGAGTAACACTGACCTCCTCCCAGACCAAACTGGAATTGCGACTAAAGAGTGGAGTAATTCCTGGAAAACAATGGAATGATAGTAGGAGAGGAGCCTTGGAGCCACAGACAGTGGATTTGACTCTCACACATCCCAACAGGTGAGAAGTGAGATGGAGGCTCCAGAGAGTGGGCTGGGTGCCCACGGGCACTAGCACCAGAGGGACATTGAAACGGCCAGTAAGCTCCCCCCAAGAAGAACAGGGTCTGAATCATAAACAGGGACCCCTAAACTATAGCAGCTAAAACCAAGAAAATACAGACAAAACGCACCTCTAAGAGCTTAGGGGCGCTCTCTGCCAGAGACAGGTGGCTGGGGATGCAAAGAGACATTTAAAGGGCCAACGCAAAAGTGGCAGTGGCAGCCACCCTCCTTGATCTCTGGGGAGAGACGGCAGCAGGGTGGGCTGGTGCCTGGGAAAAGACTGGTGAGGAAAACTTTGTGAAGAGAACTGACAAGGCAGCCGGTGGTGCAACGTGATAACGCACCTCCGACTTTGCAGCTACCATCTCGATCAGGCAAGAGGGAATCAGTTAACCTGCCTTTTGTGCGCTCTGCACACAGCTTGTGCGCGTGTGAGCTAGGCGACTGAGTGCAGACTGGCTGGGAGAGCCTTGAGGAGAGACTGGAGATGGAGGCGTTGGGGAAAGAACGGGAGGAGGAACCGGGGAGTCCTGACTCCCTCCCCTGTCAGTAGTCTCCATTATGGGCTGGAAAGGCAGGCCCCCAAAGAGGCAGAAAAGGGGCACGCAGGAACCAGACTGCCTGCGATTGAAACGCAGGCCGCACAGGTGGTGGATCCTTGGCCAAAGGGGTCACAGAACTGCCCAGAGACCCCTGAGGAGAGACTAGGAATGGAGGGGTTGGGGAAAGAACGGGAGGAGGAACCAGGGAGTCCCGACTCCTTCTCCTTGCTGTAGTCTCCATTGTGCGGGAAGAGGCCACACCCTCAAAGAGCCAAAAGCCGAAAAGCACACATAGACACCCCAAAACCACACAGTGAAGGCGCGCATGCTTGTGCCGAGTGACCAGCGAGGTTTGGCAAGCATGTGTGTTACCTGCGTGGGCTGGCGAGGGTTCGCATGGGCTGGAAAGGCCTCCCACAGATTGTAACCGATATGGCCTGGGAGGGAGTGCACAGAGTGGCAAGGGAGGTGTAAATTGACCCACCTGGCCTGCGATTGCGGAGCAGCACCCCCCAAAAATTAGTAGATCCCTGGCCTAGGGGTCACAGAGCTGCCCAGAGTCCCTGGAGGAGAGACCAGAAACAGGATTAACCTGAGAGTCCTGAAGCTGACTTCGTCCCATTTTCGTAGATCACATTTATTAGTGAGTTCTTTATATGTCTTGGAGATCAAACCTCTATCTGATGTATCATTAGTGAATATATTTTCCCATACGGTTGGCTCTTTCTTCATTTTGCTGATGTTTTCTTTAGCAGTGCAGAAGCTTCTTATTTTGATGAGGTCCCACTTGTTTATTCTTTCCTTTCTGTCCCTTGCTTTAGGAGACATATCAGTGAAAAAATTGCTGCGTGGGATATCTGAGAGTTTCCTGCCAATGTTCTCTCCTGCGACTTTTATGGTGTTGCAACTTATATTTAAATCTTTTATCCATCTTGAGTTTATTTTTGTGTATGGTGTCAGCTGATGATCCAATTCCAATTTTTGCATGTAGCCATCCAGCTCTCCCAACACCATTTCTTGAAGAGGCTGTTATTGCTCCATTTTATGCTTCTGCCCCCTTTGTCAAATATTAGATGCCCATAGAGACCTGGGCTTATTTCTGGGCTTTCTATTCTGTTCCACTGATCTATGGGTCTGTTCTTGTGCCAGTACCAGATTGTTTTGAGTATGGTGGCTTTGTAGTAGAGTTTGATATCCGGTATTGTAATCCCTCCTACTTTGTGTTTCTTTCTCAAAATTGCTGCGGCTACTCGGGGTCGTTTACGGTTCCATATAAATGTTTGAAATGTCTCGTCTATTTCTGTGAAATACGTCATTGGTATCTTAATAGGGATTGCGTTGAATCTATAAATTGCTTTGGGTAGTATGGACATTTTGAGGATATTAATTCTTCCAATCCATGAGCACGGCATATGCTTCCATTTATTTGTGTCTTCCTTAATTTCTTTTTTCAATGTTGTATAGTTTTCTGCATACAGGTCTTTTGTGTCTTTGGTTAAATTTATGCCTAGGTACTTTATCTTTTTTCTTGCTATATCGAATGGTATTTTTTTTTCTGATTTCTTCTTCTTCTATTGCATTGCTGGTGTACAAAAATGCCTTTGATTTCTGAATGTTGACTGTGTATCCTGCTGTTTTGCCAAATTCACTTATTAGGTTCAGGAGGTTTTTGGTAGAGTCTACAGGGTTTTCTATGTACACTATCATGTCATCTGCAGACAACGTTAGCTTTACTTCCTCCTTTCCTATTTGGATGCCTTTTATCTCTTTCTCTTATCTGACCTCTGTGGCTAAGACTTCCAATACGATGTTGAATAGAAGCGGTGAAAGCAGACAACTTTGTCGTGTTCCCGATCTTAGTGGGAAAGCTTTCAGTTTTTGCCCGTTGAATATAATATTGGCTGTAGATTTTTCATATATGGCCTTTATTATGTTGAGGAATGCCATATTTATTCCCCTTTTGCTGAGTGTTTTAATCATCAATGGGTGCTGTACCTTATCGAATGCTTTCTCTGCATCTATCGAGATGATCATGAGGTTTTTGTCTTTTCTTTTACTTATGTGATGTATCACGTTTACTGATTTGCGTATATTGAACCATCCCTGCATGCCTGGGATGAATCAAACTTGATCGTGGTGGATAATCTTTTGAATGTATTGCTGGCTGCTGTTTGCCAATATTTTGTTGAGGGGTTTAGCATCTATGTTCATCAGCGAAATTGGCCTGTAGTTTTCTTTCTTTGTAGGTCTTTATCTGGTTTTGGGGTCAGGGTGATGCTGGCCTCATAGAAAGAGTCTGGGAGTCTTTCCTCCACTTGGATTTTTTGGATTAGTCTGAGGACAGGGGTTAGCTCTTCCTTAAATGTTCTGTAAAATTCTCCTGGGAAACCGTCCGGCCCTGGGCTTTTGTGTGCCGGGAGTTTCTTGATGACTGCTTCAATTTCCCCAGCTGTTATCAATCTGTTCAAGCTTTCTGTTTCTTCCTCCTTCAGTGTTGGAAGATTATACTTTTCTAAAAATTTGTCCATTTCATCAAGATTTTCAAATTTCTTGGCATATAATTGTTCATAGTAGTTTCTGACAAACCTCTGTATTTCTGTGGTATCAGTTGTTATTTCTCCTCTTTCATTTCTGATATAATTAATTTGGGTCCTCTCCCTTTTATTCTTGATGCGTCTACTTATAGGCTTGTCAATTTTATTTATCTTTTCAAAGAACCAGTTTCTGGATTGGTTGATCCTCTGAATTGTTTTTTTTTTGTCTCTATGTCATTCAGTTCTGCTCTGATCTTGACTATTTCCTTCCTTCTACTTGCTCTGGGATTTATTTGTTGTTGTTTCTCCAGTTCTTGAAGTTGTAGTGTTAGGTCTTTTATTTGAAATGTCTCTGTCTTTTTTAGGTAAGCCTGTATTCGTATTGCTATGAACTTCCCTCTCAGGACCGCCTTTGCTGTGTCCCATAGGTTTTGGACAGTTGTCTGTTCATTTTCATTTGTTTCCAGAAATTTTTTGATTTCTTCTCTTATCTCATTATTGACCCATACATTGTTTAATAGTGTACTGTTGTCTCCATGCGTTTGCAGGTTTTGAAGTTTCTCTTTGAGGTTGATTTCGACTTTCAAGGCCTTGTGGTCTGAGAAAAAGTTTGGTATGATTTCAATTTTCCTGAATTTGCTGAGGCTTGCTTTGTGTCTTATCATGTGGTCTATGTTTGAAAAACTGTCATGAGCATTTGAAAAGGATGTGTATTTTTCTTTTTTGGGATGTAAGGTTCTATATATGTCAGTTAAATCTCTTTGATTCAGTGTGTCATTCAGAGCCATGATATGTTTATTAATGTTTTGTTTGGAAGATCTGTCCATTTTTGACAGTGGGGTGTTGAAATCCCCTACTATCAGTGTGTTGCTGTCTATGCCTTTTTTGAAATCATCCAACAATTTCCTAAAAACTTGGGGGCTCGTATATTGGGAGCATATAAGTTTACAATGATGATGTCTTCTTGAGAGTTTCTTCCTTTAAGTATGATAAAGTGCCCCTCTGGGTCTCTCTTTATGGCCTTTGTTTTGAAATCTACTTTGTCTGATACAAGTATGGCAACGCCAGCCTTTTTCTCATGCCCATTTGCTTGGAATATTAATTTCCAATCCTTTACTTTCAATCTGTGTAGGTCTCTTGCTCTGAGGTGGGTCTCTTGTGGGCAGGATATGTGTGGGTCCTGTTTTCTTATCCATTCAGCTACCCTGTGTCTTTTGATTGGGGTTTTAGTCCATTCACATTGAGAGGTATTACTCATAGAAACTTACTCATCTTTTCTCTTTGTTCCTCTGTTCCTCTCTGTCTCATTCTTTTCCTTCATCTGCTTAAACCAGTTCCCTTAGCATATCTTGGAGTGCTGGTTTGGTAGACATGTATTCTTTTAGCCTTCTCTTTCTGGGAAACTCCATATTTCCCCTTCTATTTTAATTGAGAGCCTAGCTGGGTAGAGCAGCCTCGCTGTAGGCCCTTGCTTTTCATGGCTTGGAATATTTGTTGCCATTCCCTTCTGGCTTGTAGTGTGTCTGTTGAGAAGTCAGCTCCTAGGCGTATGGGGCCCCCCTTGTATGTTACTTTCTCCTTCTCCCTTGCTGCCTTGAGGATTCTCTCTTTGTCTTTGACTTTTGCCATTTTACTGATGATGTGTCTTGGAGTGGACCTCCTTGAGTCCCTCTTGAGTGGGGTCCTCTGTGCCTCCTGGATCCATGAGAGCCTTTCTCTCCTCTAATTAGGGAAATTTTTCACCATTACTTTTTCGAGGAGTTTCTCTATCCTTTGCTCCTCTTCTTCTCCTTCTGGTATCCCTATTATACGGATATTATTGCGTTTCATGTTGTCCTGCATTTCCCTAAATGCCTCTTCATTCCTTGTGCGTCTTTTTTCCATTTCTTGTTCTTTCTGGGAGCTTCTTTCTACCTTGTCCTCCATCTCACTGATTCGATCCTCAGCTTCATCCAGCCTGCTTTGTATTCCTTCCACTGTGTTCCTCAAATCAGAAATGGTATTCTTCATATCCTCTCGTGTCTTCTTGGTAGTTTCTATGTCCTTTTCCAGGCTGATATAGGTTTCTGTCAGATCCTGATAGTTTCTCTGCAGTTTCTCACAGTTCTCTTTGAGCTGGCTGAGCTCATTGAGCTTCCTTAGAACCATTGTTTTGAATTCCATATCTGATAGTTCCCTTGCCTCTATTTCATTTAGCTCTCTCTGTGGGGAGTCCCCTTTTCCACTCCTTTAGGGGGAACTTCTTTTTCTTCCCATTTTTGTGAGAGTCTGTTCAGTAATTTACTTATTTTTTGTATTTATTTTTGTTTCTTCTTCAATTGGGCTGTCTAGATTTCCTGACTTTGTGGATTAAACTTCTATGGTTGTAGGTGGGTCTTTTTATTTATTTATTTATTTATTTATTTTTGTCCTGTCCTTGTCTTTCTGGGCCTGCCTCTGATGATGTCAGTTGTTCACCCTATAGGGTCTTGGGTTGTTTGTTTGAGCCTTTCAGGAGTGTAATGCCTGTGTCTGACTCCTGCTTGGAACAGCTCTGTGACCCTTTTATCAGCACTGGGCTATTTTTTGGGATCTCCCTGCGCTCTCACGCAGGCTCCTTGAGCGCGTTCCCAGCGCTGCACGGTCCCCCATCTGCCTGGGCTCGCATGAGCTTGCCCCAGACCAGGGGATTTATTCTCTACCTCGCGTACTCATCTGGCCCCCCTTGGCATGTGAGCTTCGTGGCACTCTTCAGTTTAGGGTCTTCTATTGTGTATTTTCCGTGCTTTTGGCTCTTTGGGTGCATTGCTTGCCCTCGCCAAATGGGGAGTACAGAAATGGGATGAAATCAGCTCTAGGACTCTCCGGTTAATCCTGTTTCTGGTCTCTCCTCCAGGGACTCTGGGCAGCTCTTACCCTAGCCAGGATCTACTAATTTTGTGGGGCCGCTCCGCAATCGCCGGCCAGGCGGGTCAATTTACAGCTGCCCTTGCCACTCTGCGCACTCCCTCCCAGGCCATATGGGTGCCAGTCTGTGTGAGGCCTTGCCAGCCGGTGCGAAGCCCTCGCCAGCCCACGCAGGTCACACACATGCTCGCCAACCTTTGCCAGTCACTCGGCACAAGTGTGCACGCCTGCTCTGGGTGTTTTGAGGGTGTCTATGTGTGCTTTTCGGCTTTTGGCTCTTTGGGGGTGTGACCGCTTCCCGCGCAATGGAGACTACGGCAAGGAGAAGGAGTTGGGACTCCCCAGTTCCTCATCCCGTTCTTTCCCCAACCCCTCCGTTTCTAGTCTCCCCTCAGGGGCCTCTGGGCAGTTATGTGACCCCCGTCGGCCAAGGATCCAACCCCTGTGCGGACTGCGTTTCAATCGCAGGCAGTCTGGTTCATGCGTGCCCTGCTTCTGCCTCTTTGGGGTCGCGCCTTTCCAGCCCACAATGGAGACTACCGAACGGGGAGGGAGTCGGGACTCCCCGGTTCCTCCTCCCATTCTTTCCCCAACGCCTCCATCTCCAGTCTCTCCTCAAGGCTCTCCCAGCCAGTCTGCACTCAGTCGCCCAGCTCACACGCGCACAAGTTGTGTGCAGAGCGCACAAAAGGCAGGTTAATTGATTCCCTTATGCCTGAGCGAGATGGTAGCTGCAGAGTGGGAAGTGAGTTATCACCCGGGCTCCACCGGCCGCCGTGTCAGTTCTCTTCACAAAGTTTTCCTCACCAGTCTTTTCCCAGGCACCAGCCCACCCTGCTGCCGCCTCTACCCAGCGATCAAGGAGGGTGGCTGCCGCTGCAACTTTTGCGTTGATGCTTTAAATGTCTTTTTGCATCCCCAGCCACCTGTCTCTGGCAGAGAGCGCCCCTAAGCTTTTTGGTGTTGTGTTTTGTCTGTATTTTCTTGGCTTTAGCTGCTGTAGTTTAGGGGTTCCTGTTTATGATTCAGACCTCGTTCTTCTCGGGGGGAGCTAACTGGCCATTTCAAAGTCCCTGTGGTGCCAGTGCCTGTAGGCACCGAGCCCACCCTCTCGAGCCTGCACCGCAATTCTCACCCGTTGGGATGTGTGAGAGTAGAATCTACTGTCCGCGGCACCAAGGCTCCTCTCCCACTATCGCTCCACTGCTTTCCAGGTGATTACTCCATTATTTAGTTGCAATTCTAGTTTGGTTTTGAGACGATGTCAGCGTGACTCCCATTCACTCCTCCGCCATCTTCTCTCTTCCAAATTTTTATTCATATTATTTTAACATTTTAATCCCAAATGTGTTTACAGCACTAATCTCTTAAGTGATTGGAAAAATTTTAGTGAGAATGAGTTTATGCTATAAAATTGTTCAGAATTTTATCAGAACACAGAAATCTACATTCAATGGTGATTGATGTTCACCACAGCCATAGGTCAATCAATGCCGCCCTGACTTGCCTCCTTTGGTCAATTTTGTTTCACCTTTTAAAGGTAGTGGGAGTTCTAGGCAGTATGCTCAGTGCAATAGTGACAAGGGTACAGGGAAACGTGAAAAAGATGACACAGAAAGAAAGCATGTAGTATTTTCTGAACATCTTAAAACTCAAGGTTTTCAGAAGATTGAGACTAGATCCAAAGCACAATGATATAATTTTAGCAACTTCTACTGACACAGAAGTCAGTCAAGATGAATTATGGGTCACAAGGGAAATGTTCCTCTAAGACATATATTAAAGTCACTCAGCTGTTATGAAATAAGCTTACTGACAACGTGGGGTGTCAGTTATCTAACGTTTAAAGTCAGTGATACAAATTGGCTTGCAATATATGTGGCTTGTAAAGTCTTCTTTAAAAGACTGACGATGTTTCTTGGTAATTAACTGAACTTATAATTGGATAGTATTATTTGCTTCAAGAGGAAATTAGGAGCTATGTGATTAATTTAATAACATCTTTTAAAGGAATACACTTTATTTTAATTTATTTGTCATGTAGACTTAAAATTGCTTAGAAATATTTTAAAGACAACAATAAAGAAATAGTAACATAAGATTTTAGAAACAAAATAATAATGTAGTTGAAAATTCAATTGTTAAAGATAGAAATGTTATCTTAATAGAATAAATAACAATGATACTATTATTTCTTATACAAAATATTTTGTAAACACATTGATTTTTGTTTTTAATAGCATTTTAAAAATTTGATTTCCAAACAGTGAAAATTATAAAGAATAGATTTCACAATAAAGATAATAAGAAACACAAATAAATGTCATTTTTTAACTATTAAGTCTTTGACAGTTTTTATTTGTTTAATTTTATATTTTCACAATGTCTACCTCTTTTACAAAGTCATAATTGGCTTAAGTATATAGTTAGTTTAAGATCAGGGTTAATTATAGCTACATACCATATTGCTGCATTCTCTATAATTGCCATTAGCACAATGTATTTGATTCAGGAAGTAGAGTATACAAAACGGATCATCATGCTTATAAATAATTTTTTCCTCCCCTATTTCTTTCCTCCTGTCCATTTCCATACCATCCCTCTGATAACCACTGATACACCTTCAATCACTATACATGTATTTACATTTCCATATAAATGGAATCATACAGAATATATGCTTTTTTCAATGGTTTTGACCATTCAGAATAATTATTTTGAGATTCAGTCATGTTGTTACATGTATCAATTTTCTATTATTAATGCTGAGTATTATTTCACTATTTACATTATGACAGTGTGTTTATCGACAGCATATTCATCTATCGAAGGACATATAGACTGTTTCCAGTTTTTGGCTATTACAAATAAAAATGCTATGTACATTTATGTATAGGTCCTTGAGTAGTCATACATTTCCGTGCCTTACTTTACACAAGTGAAATAGCTTGATATATGGTAGATATATCTTGATATATAGTGTGTTTAAGTGAAATATAAATAAGCTGCCAAACTGTTTTCCTCCCCTCCTAAACTTTGAATTACTGCTGTCATACCCTTTACCTCTACATGTACTGAAAACCACACTGCTTTTATTTTTGTTGAAATACTTATTTTTAAATATATTTTAATAAGAGAAATAATTATTTTACTTATATATAATGTGATATTTGTTTTCATGTTTATCACCACATACACTTCTCGTATGTTTGCTTCTGCATGAGAACCCCTTCAGTATTTCTTGTAATGGTGATCATTTATTCAGTTTTTGTATAGTGGAACTTCAGTTTTCACACTTAATTCATTCCAGAAGTCTGTAGTAGAAGTGATTTGTTAGAAAACCGAATGAGTTTTTCCCATTAGAAGTATAATACCAGTGTGAAAGTGTTGTTGTGTCAAGAACAGAAGTTTCGTTTGACAACTAAAATGTGTTTTCTGTGAACAACTTTGTAGAGAACCAAATTGTGTGAGATGGGAGATGTTCGAGAACTGAGGTTTGACTGTACCAGAAATAGACTTTATTTTGCCTTCATTTAAAAAGTATTTTTATTGTAGATAGAATACTAAATTGACATTTGCTTCATTGTATTTTCACTTCTGTTTCTGACAGAAAATTTACTGTCATATTTATCTTTGTTCTTCTGTAGATACTGTACCATTTTTGTCTGATTACCTTGATATTTCCTTTTTATCACTGGTTTTGAGACATATAATTTTGATGTATCTTGTGTAGAATCATTCATGTGTCTTATGGGTAGAGTTTTTTTTCCTCTCCCACTTCTGTCTACCTTCTTAGGAGACTCCAATTACATGTATACTTAGTAACTTAAAGTTTTACTACAGTGAACTCTTTTTTCCATTTTTGTCCCCAGGAGAGGACCTTCTATTCTGTCTTCATTTTATTTTTATTTTTTCTTGTTATTTATTCAAGTTCCTTAATAATTTCTTCTATAATGTCTGTTGTACTTTTTATTCCAGAGACTGTACTTTTCCTCTCTAAAACTTTGATTAGGGTATTATAAATATAGAATTTTTTCATTTATAGTATGTTTAATCTTTAGCTTTTTAAACAACTGGAATACAGTTGCAATATCTGTTCTAATGTCATCGGACACCTAGTCTGATATTTCTAAACCTACGTTACTTCTTAGTTGGTTTTGATGGATTGATTTTTCTCCTCATTATGGGCCATATTATTTTTTTCAATGCAAATCTTGAAATGTTTTATTGAATTTGAGAGACTGAATTTTACGTTATTGAGTGTTGGATGTTTTTATCCCTATAAATATTCTTGTGTTCTATTCTATAAGGCAGTTACTTAGAAAAATTTTGATCTTTTCTGGTATTTCTTTTAAAATTTATTAGGTGTCTTGCACATGAATCATTATCTCACCCTCTTTCTTTGTCCTCCCCCACTCTATCTATAATAAATAAATAAAATGTTTTTAAAAATAAAAAGAGTCCAGTCAAGATGACAGTGTAGGTAAACATGGCTTACCTTCTCACACAACCATGTCAAATCACAACTATACTATAGAGCAACCATTATTCAGAACCATCAGAAATCGATCCAAATGGAAGTCCACAACTAGGGAATTAAAGAAGAAACCATATCGAACTAGTAGGATGGGTAGAGATGCAGAAGAGGCTGGTCCCAGAGCCATGTTGTGGCAGATAAAAATCAGGAAGGATATCTCAGGAGCAAGGGGTCCTAGGCCCACAGCAGGCCCCCCAGCCCAGGGTTCCAGTGCCAGGAAATAAGATTTCATAACTTCTGGCTGTTAAAACCAAAGGGTATTGAAGCTGTGGGAGACAGAAACTTCTGGAATCCAAGGCAATTTCTCTTAAAGGACCCAGATGTGGACTTAGATTCAATCCCTCTGAGCTCCAGCACAGCTTGAAAGGCACCAGAAGAATACAGGGAGGAAATCAACTGTCTGACATTGGGGTCAAGAGCTTGGGAAAGCTTTCTCCCAGAGAAAACTGCTGGCAGAGGCCATTGTTCCTTTTCTAAGCCCTCTCCCAACAGAGCTGGCAGGAGGGCACCATAACTGAAACCCCATCAACCTGACTCACACTGTTTGCCCTGTTCTGGTAATTTCCTAAGGCTCTGCTCCACCCAACTTCTGGGCCTATCCAAGCTGTTTCCTGTGGTTTTTCCAAAAGAATGTCTTCTTTTGGCTAATGCTTCAGATTTTCCCAACTAATCTCAAACTGGAAGCATCTGGCCTGAGGGCCTCATGCTGGCACTAGTAGCAACCAGCCTTGGTTTATAGCTTGGGCTCCTCTGGGCACCTCTGCCCAGCACTAGTAACAGCCATATGAAAATTTCTTTGTAGCTAATGCTGTGTGACCCCTGATAAAACACAGGTGGAAGTTGACCTTGGACATGAAAATAGCAATAAAGGTTCAATTACAATAGGAGGGTGTACATGGCTGCTACAGAAGGCACACCTTAAGTACCTAGCTTGGGTAATAGGGGAGGCTGTGCAACTGGACCTGAAAGCGAACTACTACATTAAGTCACTCTATCAGGCATGGGAGACATAGTAGCTCAACTTAACACATACAAAAAGGGAGGTGACCAAAATGATGAGACAAAGAAATATGGCCCAAATGACAGAGCAGAACAAAATTCCAGGGGAAAAAAAACAAAACAAAACAAAACACTAAACCAAATGGAGAAAAGCAAACTATTAAATGTTGAGTTCAAAATATTTGTTTATAAAGATGCTCAGTGAACTTGGTGACAAGCATAAAGCATAAAGATGGTCCAGTCAGAAATGAATGATACACACATTGAAATAAATAATATTTATAGGCATCAACAGTAAATTAAATGAAGCTGAGGATCAAATCAGCAATTTGGAACATAAGGAAGCAAAAAACAAACAAACAAACAACCAATCAGAACAGCAAGAAGAAAAAGGAATTAAAAAAATGAGGACAGTTAAAAAGTCTCTGGGACAATTTCAAATGTACCAACATTTTCATCATAGGGGTGCAGGAAGGAGAAGGAAAAGAGCAAGAAACTGAAAACCTATTTGAAAAAATAGGAAAGATAACTTCCTTAACTTGGTAAGGAAAATAAATGTACAAATGCAGGAAGCACAGAGAGTGCCAAACAAAATGAACTCAGAGGCTCACTCCAAGACACATCATAATTAAAATGACAAAGATTAAAGACAAAGACAAAATCTTAAAAGCAGCAAGAGAAAAGCAGTTAGTTACCTATTATGGAGACCCCATAAGACTGTCAGCTTATTTTTCAACAGAAACTGCAGGCTAGAAGGGACTGGCAAGATTCAAAGTAATGAAAAGCAAGGGCCTACAACCAAGATTACTTTACCCAGAAAAGCTATCATTTAGAGTGGATAAACAGATGAAGAGCTTCCCAGACAAGAAAATGCTAGAGGAGTTCATCATCACCAAATTAGTGTTATATGAAATGTTAAAGTGCCTTCTCTAAGAAGAAGATAAAAAAATATGAGCAAAAAAGTGAAATAAATACATATCTATCAACAATTGAATCTAAAAATAAATATCAAGCAGAACAAAATAGAATCATACATAAAATACACAAAATAGAATCATACAAAAACACATCTGGATGGTTGCCAGATGGGATGGGGTCATGGGTATGGGTGAAAAGTTGAAGGGATTAAGAAGTACAAATCGGTAGTTGAAAAATGGTCATGGTGCAGGGGTACCCAACATTTTGGCACCTCTGGGCTACACTGGATGAAGACTAGTGTTGGGCCACACATTAAATACATTGCAACATGTAATCACACACACACAAAAATCATGTTTTAAATAAATTTACAATTTTTGTGTTGGGCTGCATTCATGGCCATCCTGAGCAGCATGCAGTTCATGGGCCACCGGTTGTATACCCTTGGTCACGGGGATATAAAATACAGCATAGGGAATAGATTAGTAAAAGGATATATATTCAGGACCCATGGACGTGGACAATGGTGTGGGGATTGCCTGACTGAGGTGAGTGCTGGGTGGAGGGGGACAAAGTGTGAAAATTGGGACAAGTGTAATAGCATAAACAATAAAATATAATTAAAAAAATTAGGTGTTAACAAAATAGTGTTTTGTTCAGGTATTATAATTTCCCTATGCTGAAACAAAAACACTATCAGTCTTGCGGATTTTGAACAGGTCCATTCTACCTAGTGGAAACAGGTGCTCTTCCTAGTACTGTGTGAATGCTAGGTACAGGTCTCTTCAGTCTTTTTGTATGTCTAAACGCCTCTCGTGTGTTTGCCTCCCAAGTCACTACTAGTTAATACATATATATGTGTTGATCACTGTTTTTGAATACTTGAATGTTCCCCTCTACAGATTTTCAGAATTCTCATTCTCTATTCTTCTCTACTCTTCATATTTCTGATATTTGATCTCTACCCACTTATCAGATTATCAGTTTTGTTTCCTTAACCCAGGGAGAGCACCAGTCTCCATCAACCCCCCAAACCCTAAAATCTTTTACTGCAGCCTGAAACTCTTTCTAGACATTAGACCAGAGTAATTATTGTTTATTGCTCATATTTCTAGGATTACTGTGCTTTGTTGCCTGTTGTCTAATGTTATGCACAGAGTTCTTTCATATATTTCATCTGTTATTTTAGTTGTGTCATGAGTAATGATAAAACTGGATACTGTTATTACATTCTTATCTGAAGTAGAATTCTCACATCAATTGGCTTCAATAATTTTTAAAAGTCACACCATAGTAGAACAGTAACTTAGAAAGTAAATATTTTAGCTAGGATTTTACATTTAATATTAGTGTACCCATTTGTGATAGCTAATTTAATGTGTCAACTTGAATAGGATAAAGAATGCCCAGATAACCTGTAAAAATTATGTCTGGGTGTGTCTTTGAGGATTTTTCTAGAAGAGTTCAACATTGGAATCACTATGCTAAGTAAACAAGATTATCTTCATGAGTGAGGGTAGGCACCATCTAATTTGTTGAGAGTCTAAATAGAATAAGGTAACTGAATAAAGTGAAATTTACCCTTTGGTTAAGCTTTGCTCTTGCCCTGGCATAGCTATGTTCCTGGTTTAAAAGGATTTTGGATTCAGACTGGTACATCCACAATAGGCTTTCTTCCTTTTCATGCCTTCAACTCAGATGAATCACATCACCAGCTTTTCTAGTTCTCCAGCTTACGGAAGGCAGATAATGGGGCTTCCCAGCCTCCATAATTATGGGATCTAATTTCTATAATAAATCTCTGAATATATAAACATATTGCTATATCAGAGAACATATAATAGGAGAATATTTATATTCTTCTATTGTCTATTACCGTGGAGAACCCAAACTAATACACTGTCTTAACCATACTTGGTTTTGAAAAAATAATTCTGGAGAAATCTTTAAAGAATGGGAGAACTGATCATGCTGAATAATTTAGCATAATAAAAATTCTAGGAAAAGTCACATTATCAAGAAACTAAAAAGTGAAGAAATTTGGTGTGTTGTGAAATAAAAATAAAATATGCTAGTAAAAAAAAAGATCATAAAACAAACACACACACAGAAACTAGGAGATATTTTAAATTTTGAATCTACTGAATCTACCACCTTTGTTTCAAATATCCATGAATGTTATGAGGAGGAAGATAACAAAATATAAGGACTTTCTCCAACTCTTATGGAACTGCTCATTAGAAGAAAAAAATGTCATGTCACTTTTTGGAGACTGTAGTGAGTTTAACGGAACATACTCACATGAACTCTTGGTTTGAGAGCTTTTCTGAGAGTGCCTATAGTGAGAACTCTTTCATGTGACCCTTAAGTGGCAACATATTTATGTGATATGCAAGACTTGAAATGACCTAATGAAATGACAAAAACTTTACTACAATCCATACAAATCTTAAATCAGTACATCTAACATATTGTCCTGATGTTGCTATGGAATTTTTAAATAATTATTTTAATATTGTTACTGAGATTGAAATAATTGGTCTTTGTCATGAAATCTCTAAGTATTGATATTTAAGAAATGATCTTACTACATATAAAAAATAGGAAAAAAACTCCTTTAAAAAAGTAGGTTTTATAGAAAACTTATTATATATATATCAGTATTTAAACATTTTTCTGTTTCCTCTAGGTGTTTTAGTATATTTTTTAACTTATCATAGTGACCTGAAATTTATATTATTCCAACACATATGTAATATACAACCCTTTTACGTATAATTTTTATTCCTTTCCTTTCATATTCTCTATTATTTTGTCATGATTTACACTCTCAATATTATAATCTCGACAATATAGAGTTAGTATTTTTATGAGGCAATCAATTATTCTTAGAACAATGGAAAAGAATAGGGTTTTTTAATTCATATTTCTGTCCTTTCTTGCACTCTTTATTACATAGTTTCAGTTCCCATCCGTTTTCATACTCCTTTCCTTTAAGAAATTTCTTTAACATTTATTTTAGTGAAAAATCCATTGGCAATGAATGAACATTCATTCTCTATAAATGTCTTTATTTTGTGGTTATTTACACCTATATATTCAATGCACATAGAATTCGGGGTTGACTTTTTCATTTCAGTTGTTTTAAAGTTTTACATTATTGGCTTCTGGCTTGCATAGTTGCTGACAGACAGCTCAATGTTATGTTTTTTGTTGTTGTTGTTTGTTTGTTTCCAGTTAGGCAATGATCATTTTTATTTTCTGTAGATGAATTTAAGTTTTATTTATCTTTGGTTTTTAGCAGTTTAACTATGATTATTCTTAGTGTGTTTAACTTAATTTTTGTTTAATCCTTGTTGGGAGTTTCTGAGCTTATTGGATCTATTATTTCTTTTCCTTCAAGACTTCAGAATTCTCAGTTATCTTCTTAAATATATATACCTTTGTCTTCTTCCCATTATCTTTCTGTCCCATTATCTCTGTCTTCTTCTGGGATTCCAATAAAATGTATTTTATTCTACTTTATATCATCAGTTCCTGAATTCCTTGAAGATTTTTGTTTGTTTGTTTTGCTCCATTTTGCTTTTGTTTCCTCTTATGCTTGTTTCAATAATTTGTATTGACCGTCTATAAAACTTACTGATTCTTTTGCTAGCACTAACTAGGTTGTAATGAGCTCTCTGATATAATTTTTTATCTCTGATGTCATGCTTTCATTTATTTTGTAGTTTTGCATTTGATTATTAATGTATATCTCTGGGAAAATTCCCCATTTATCTATACATGATGTCCATTTTTTTCACTAGGTCCTTTACCAATTTAATCATTATTATTTTATAGTATTTGCATGTAAGTTCTCACATCTGGCTTATTTCTGGGACTGATTCTGCTGTTTTCTTTATCTCTTTACAGTGTTTGTTTTGTTTTACTTTTATTTGCTTTCATGTGAGTTTCCAAATTTCTAAAGGAATGCAAAACATCAGGTGTGAAAGAATAGTAGTTCATGAGATAATTATTTATGCCTGGAGTTTTCTTTTTCTTTGTTATTGTGTTATTGTTATTAATATTATTATTATTAGTCTGGTAGCGTGGGCAGGGGATGGAGTTGAGGTAATATATTCAGTCATTGCCATGGGCTGGCTTTTGCTGCGGTTTCTGTAATCTTCAGTGACTATTATCATTAAAATTTCTCCAACAATAGGCTACTACTGTCCTGTGCCTAGTGTGAGGCCTAAAGGTCTAGAAGGTATGTCTCAGTGCCCTTGCACGATTTGCTTTTAGCATTCTCTGCACACCTGTGTTGCGAGAGGGTCTCTCTTCACGTTCTTGCTACTCCTTTAGAACACCATTGCTTGTGACTGGGCACAAAATTTGTGCTGGAGACAGGAGGATGATTCGTGGCACTGGTGAGCCAGCCTCAGAGGCAGAGTCAAAAGTGGGGCATTCTCAGCACTTTCTAACTCTCACTCCCAGGAGCCAAACTATGACTTTTATCGGTGTTGGGTTTTTTGCAAGAAATTATTTCTTGCTCTTACACCTTCCTGATTGGTAGCATGCCTCTGCTTGTATTATTACAAGTTTCCCATCCCCATTCATAATGGCAAACAATTTTACTTTTCCTTCAATAGGAGAACTATACCTTTGCCTGACCCCACTGGTTGGAAGTTTTCTGCCCTTCACAGTAGTAACACATCTCTGCATTTATTAGTTCAGGATCATGGTTTCCAAAATGCTACTTGTCCCTCTGATAGAGCAGAAGTATTTTGTGTCCACACTTATCCCCAGAAACAGTGATCCTTTGTCTGAACCCAAGGCCAAAGGAAGGTAGGGTAATGTGGGATTTCTTGAGTTTCTTTAAAGGCTGATGTGTTTTACCCTTCCTGTTCCTCTGAAATGGAGGACTTCTATCTGTACTTGTGATACTTAATAATTTTCTGCCTCTCCATCAAAAACTTATGTACTTTGATTCCTAAAAGAGAAGCAAATGTTCATGTAACTGTATATTTTGTCTTCATTTATCTTATATAAATAATGATGAATTGAATTGGATAATTATTTTCAATTTAAACTTCTTGCAACTCTGACATTATTTTTATTAAATCCCAGGTTGGTATTTCAGCATTACATCAAGTGCAGAGAGTCATCAGTTATGTGAATTAAGTATTTTTATTGAGAATAAAAGTGCAGATATATATGGGATATTGACCTTCTTAGCACTCACTACATGGCAGTAGTTCAAATTATAAAATCCTGTATATACTTAACAAAAAATGGCTCTTCAGACTACTATTCCCCTTCAACAAATATCACTCTCATCTGATACCTAGAATATTAAAATAATTATGTACCTGATCTTCTATTTGTGCCCCCACCTTCAAAACATTACCATAAAGATTACTTTGATTGATGAATGTCTTTTGAACAATGGTCAACTCCATATTGTCCTCACAAACTCATCAAGGTCAATCCTGCCCTTAGAATATTTCTTAGAATTTCTATCTCTTTCAAATCCCAGTTGAGCTGAAAGATTTATAATAAATCTTTCCTATGGCACAACAAGGCCTTATTTCAGTACCTTGCCCTTTTTGTTCATGTTCATTTATGAATTCTGATATTAAAACACTCATGTATATATTTTTTCAATCTGGGTATAAAATATTTGCAGCCTGAGTATGATAGTGTCCTAACTTGAACATGCCTCTAGAGACAGTTAAATGTCATATATATATTTTGTGTGTACCCACAGCCTAGCATGAGGAGAGCAACAACATCACCCTTTTATAGCCCAATTTTCCTGCTTGTATCAAGAACAGTGGTAAATACTTACTAAGAAATTATCATATGCCAGACATTGTGATTTGCTTGATTGATTATACACACATACACACACACATACACACTGAAAATATGCTATTATTATCTCTCTTTTATAAGAAAGGGTATTGAGTTTTAGAGATGGTGATTCCTTTGCCTACACAGCATAGAGAAAATTGGAATTCTGAAATTTTGGATGAGCTGAATATATGACAATAAGAAAATGAGTGCTTGCCAAATGTGCTTACCCAAGCCATCATAGGTGTCAGGAAGCCTCTGAGTTGCTAGGCTCAAGTTCAATGCAACTCTGAAGCTGAAGCTAATGTGAGGTACTATTTTCTATATCATATACTTAACTCATATGCTTTATTTAATAAGACATGCTGGTATTTCAAGTCAACTCAAGCACTTCAACAAATGAAATTTCTTATTTATGGTTCTAAGTTTGTGTTGAAGATGTAAGTTTGAAATAACATCTCTGTTTAATTAGAGCTACATAAAATAATTCTGATGTTTTGTTACAATAACAGAAGGTGATACATTTCTCTCCATTCAAAAAAAAAAAAAAAGGAATTTCCTCACCTAAAATAAAATATTTCATTATTGTGATTTGGAATTAAAATAACTAACTGCACTTTATAAAGATTTTTTACTGATATACAGACACTAGAAAGAGAAAGGGTCCACTGAGAATCCTTGCAATGTGGTCAGGAATCTCAGCCACCTATATCCATGGGAGGGTGGGAGCTTGACCACCCACAGATCCATCTAAACAGAAGAGGTAAAGGTTATGGCTTTATGAACGATGCTTAAGGTCCTTGGGTGTTTTCCTCTTTTCCCAAGATATTCCCCCCAAAAGGATAGTTCACTTTATAATAATGTTTCACTTGAGAAAAACAAATATTAAAATCTTGTAAGTTTTTGTTTACACTTGAAAATAAAGAACAAAGATTCATTCCATGTTTAATTTATTTAGCTAACACTGCAGCTAACATTTCATGCCCGATACATTTTTTTTCAAATATTATAAAACTGGATGATATTATTAATGCAGAACCTGCTGCCTTCTGGGGAGTTTAGGAAGAACGTAAAAAGAAATGGCCCCAGGAGAAGCTCCTTGATCTTACAAAATTCTGTAGTTAACTCATGTTTGTATAGCATCTCATTAATATAAATGCAAGCAGTAGGTTAGGTTATTTATTTGAAGCACTTATTGACTAGTAGAAAAAAATGCTAATGGATAAGAAAATTAGGTCAACGTTACTTGAATTTCTATTTTTTTTCTTTTGTTTTCCTTAATGTTTTACTTATAGGGCTATATGACTGCATTTTCGGACTACCTATGGTGCTTTTTATACTTAAGGACTGTTTATAGCTTTATTTTATTTTTCTTTGGAAAGTTTTGGGCTAACATCTAAAATGGGATCTTCTAGAAGTTTAAATCTGTCCAAATGCATAGAATATCATCAATAAACATTATCAAGTATATTCTGTTTCTACGCTGGATTTACATTTTTTATTCTCATAAAATATGCATAATATAAAAATTAATTTTTAAACCATTTTAAATGTACAGTTCTGTGGCACTAAGTATATCCACATTGTTGGGCAACAGTCACCACCGTACATTTTCAAAATGTGTCTTCGCCAACTAAAACTTTGTTGACTGTTAAACACTAGCTTCCCATTATCTCCTTCCCCAGATCCTGATTACCACCATTCTATTTTTTGTTTCTATGAATTTAACTACTCTAAGCAATTTGACTAATATTCATGTAAGTGGACTAATACAATATTTGTCCTTTTGTGACTGGTTTATTTTACACAATGTAATGTCTTCAAAGTTGATTCACATTGCAGCATTTGTTACTTTTTTCTCTTTATGGTTGAAAAATATTCTATTGCATGTATGTACCATATTATATTTATCCATTTGCCTGTAAACAGACACTTGGATTGCTTCCACACATTATTTATTATTAATAATGCTAAGATGAACATGCATGTACACATATCTGTCAGAGTCCCTCCTTTTATTCATTTGGATATGTTTGCATTTTTTATCGAAGTAAAATATACAACATTTTAAAAGTGTTTTAAAATAAAAAAGGCATAACATTAAGAAAATATTAGAAAGTAAGTTATAGAAAAAAGAAGAGGAATTGAATGAAAAGTCAATAATCGATATAAGAGAATTTTAAGAGGAAAGAGTGGGAATATAAACAGAATTAAAAAGTGATTTGATCAATATGTAGATAATTTTCATATGTAGTCATATATCTGCCTGTGAACTGGTATTTTGTATACTTTTATTATTATGCTTTCTAAGAGTATGTGCAATTTTAAAGTGTTGTTATGTTGCAAAATAAATTGAAACATTACTTACATTTGGATATACTGACATGGAGATCAAGATGAGTGGTACTGAGTGCAATTAAAATTTACCATGTAATAGCAGAATTAGTCTTCTAAAATTAGAAAAATATATATACATATATAGTTGGTTTAGAGATTCAATTATATCATCCAATTAAATCGTCATTTAAAACTACTGGGCAGTAAACAATGGGAGAAAAAAATTAAAACAACAATAATATTTACAATTGTATCAAAATCTGTAGTATTTAGTAAAAAAACTGAAAACGATACAAAATATCTGCACACTAAGAACTACAAAGTATTGCTGAGAGTAATTAAGGCTATTTATTTATTTATTTATTATTGAGTTATTTGTTTTCAACTTGTGTTATTTATATATTCTGGGTGTAAGTCCTTTATCAGAGGTATGATTTATAAATATTTTCTCCAAGTCTGTGGCTCCTTTTAATTTCTTTTTTTATTTTTAAATCATGCTTATTCTAATACAATTGTCTCAATTTTTCCTTTTCCATCCTCTGTCCATTCTACCCTGCCACCTCCTGCTCCCACAGTCAATTCCCATTCTGTTGTCCATGTCCATGGATCATTCACACATGTTCTTTATCTAGTCCCTTCCCCTTCTTTCCACCATTGTCTTCCTTCCCCATCCCCTCTGGTCACTTTCAGTCTGCTCCATGTTTCCATGCCTGTGGTTTATTTTGTTTGTTAGTTCATTTTGTTGAATAGATTCCACTTATAGGTGAGATCATACAGTATTTGTCTTTCACCAACTGGCTTATTTCACTTAGCATAATATTCACCAGTTCCATCCATGTTGTCGCAAAAGATAGGAGTTCTTTCTTTCTCTCTTTTTTTTTAATGTAGATTGATTTTATTTACTTATTTTTATTTATTTATTTATTTATAAGGTGCATGAATCACTATTACTTGAAATCAAATATAGAGCCCTATTAAACACATTATACAAAAAAAAATATTCAGGTGAGTTAAAAATCAATATGTAAAACTTAAGGAGTTTTAGGAGAAAATACAAAATAATATTTTTCTTACCCCAAAGTAAAATATTAAAACTAAGAAGCTATAAAGTAAAATATTGATAATATGACTATATCAAACATTTAAGACTATACAGTGATATAAAAAAAGTTAAAGGACTAGTAATAGAATAGGAAAGTATTGGCAACACATCTAAAAATTGTTAATAGTTTTTGGGATTTTTAAGGGAAAAATTCTGTAAACATTTAATCAAAAAATGGTTAAAAAATACCAAAATGTCATTTAAAGCTTTATAAAAATAATAGAAATGGACAAGAAATATACAAAAACAGGTTTAGTTTCAAAAAATAATAAAATAACAATGAAAGTAACACATCATTGTCATAATAAGATTAATAAGTATTAAAAATATTAGTAGTATCAAGTATTGGAGACTGTGAAAGGAACAGGGTATTCATAGAATCTTCTTCATCTTCTTAAAGCAGTCCCTTTAGAGTATCTTGTAATGCTGGTGTGGTGGAAGTGTATTCTTTTAGCCTTCTTTTGTCTAAGAAGCTCCTTACCTTGCATTCTGTTTTAATTGAGAGCCTTGCTGGTAGAGCAGTCATTGTTGCAGGCCTTTGCTTTTCTTTCCTTGGAATATTTTTTGCCATTCCCTTCTGGCTTACAGTGTTTCTGTTGAGAAGTCAGCTGCTGGTGGTTCTGTGGCTACCTTATATGTTACTTCTTCCTTCTCCCTTGCTGACTTTAGGATTCTCTGCTTGTCTTTGATATTTGCCATTTTAATGATGATGTGTCTTGGAGTGGGCCTCGTTTGGTTCCTGTTGAATGGGACCCTCTGTGCTTCCTGGATTTGTGTGCTTTTTTTCCTCCCCCAATTAGGGAAGTTTTCCATCATTACTTTTTCAAACAGGTTCTCTATCCCTTGCTCCTCTTCTTCTCCTTCTGGTATCTCTATTATACAGACATTATTACAATTTATGTTGTCCTGCATTTCCCTACACACCTCTTCATTCTTTTTGAGTCTTTTTCATTTTCTTGCTCTTCCTGGGAGCTTTTATTTCTACCTCATCCTCCAGCTCACTGATGTGTTCCTCTGCTTCATCTAGCCTGCTTTTGATTCCTTATACTGCGTTCTTCAATTCAGAAATTGTATTCTTCATTTCCTCTTGTCTCTTATTGATAGTTTGTATGTCCCTTTTCATGTTGATATAGTTTGAAGTAAGTTCCTCTAGTTTACCTGTAGTTTTTGGTAATTCTCTCTGAGCTCACTGAGCTTCCTTAGAACTGTTGTTTGGAACTCAGTATCTGATAGTTTACTTGCCTCTATTTCATTTACTTCTCTTTGTGGGGATTCCTCCTTTCCCTTCGATTTGGGGATGTTTCTTTATCTTTCTATTATGTGTGAGACTCTTTTGTTGCTTCTACTTCTTAAATGGATCTGTCTTGATTTCCTGACTTTGTGGTGTGAACTTCTATGGTAGGAGACTGCTGTTTTTTCTTTCTGGATCTGCCTCTGATGATGTCAGCTGTTGACCCTCTCTGACCTTAAGCAGTCTGTTTGAGACTTCCAGGAATCTACTGTCTGTGGCTCTCTCCTTCAACTGTTAATCTAGGCATTCTATTTAAAGGTAATTTAAATAAATGAAGTTCACAGGTAATAAAACTCATTATTTTTAATGTATTTAATCTTCTCAACTCTATCTATCACAAAGCCAATGAAAGTCCTAGCTGTTTTTTTCTTTTTAGAAATCAATAAGCTGATTCTAAAATTCACATAGAAATACAAAAGACATAAAATGGCTATCATCTTGAAAGAGATCAAATTTAGATAGCAAACACCACCTGGTTTTGAGACTTAATATAACAATTATCAAGACAGTGTAGTAATGTGTAACAATAGAGAAATTGAAAGAACAGCATAGAGACAGAAATAAATGCATACATATATGGACACTGATTTTGAAGGAAGTGTCAAAAGCCTTTCACGGCATAAGGGTGACATTTTGAACAAATGCTGAAACAGTTTTATAGACAGATAAAGATAATATAGATTTAGATATCAATAAATATAAGTATTTCAGGACTTATACCTGGGAGGTATGAATGAAGGGAGATTACAAAGGGGCAGTAGGAAGCTTTGGTGGTAACAGTCATGTTCTTTATCTTGTTCATCAAAATTCATCTAATTGTACACTTTAAATATGTGCAATGTGTTGCACATAAATTATACATCAAGAAAGCTATAAAATGTTTTCAAAGTATACATTTTACTGTATATAAATCAACACTCCATATATAAAACAACAAAAATGTAATTTATAAAAGTAAAAATGTATATAGGTAGGCACGAGATATTACAGGAATATTTTTAGTCCATACTGGACTTGTCTCATTGTTGACAGGCATTTGTATGTCCAGTAACAATAGAAAGATGAAAGAATTTTGTCTTGCAGACAAGCAATTGATTTCTATCCAATGGAACAGATAACCTTTGTAGATTATGACTCCTTGTCTTGTTGGACATTACCAGTTTTGTAACTAACCCCAAATTCTTATAATATCAGCTACAAAAACTAACTAGATATTAGATATTCCTTGAATAATTTAATTTAATTTTTTATTTTTTTTAATTTATCCTTGAATAATTTTAATGTGTTTCTGGAACACTGGTCATATAGTGAGTTGGGTGGTATCTTTGATATATGTTTATTTATGTTTCTATTTGTCATAATTTTACCCTTAGGAAGTTATATTTTAATAAATAAAATAACACCTGACATTTGATTTTTTTTAATGTTTCAACAGTAGAGTCAATATTTGTACATTTTTGAATTTAAATTTTATTAAGTATAGCAAATGCATAAGGAATTACATTAATAATAAAGGAAACATGACTCATAAAAGGTCTAAAAACTGGGGTGAAGCTAAAGTCCCAGGCTGTGTTGTTTTTGTGCAAAATATCTAATTTAAGGGAGCTTTCTTTTAACATTACTTAAATTTGTGGCATAATAAATAATATGCTTATACTTTAGAAACAAGTATATCATTAAAAAGCATTGTAATAAAAAAGCTCATATGTATAGATCTATTATTTTGCCTGAATTTTTATCAGTATGCAGAATAATAATACTTTTATATTGTTCTGGGATACTGTCAAATTGCAATGCAGTAACTTTTACTTTATACTTTTGGAAAACCAATTTAAATTCCCAGCTTCCAGCAGGTTTTCTGTTATGACTTGAACTACAGTAACTTACCAAAGCCAAGGTCCTTACAATAAACTATATATACATATATTTTTTTTTCTTTTTCTTTAGGCAGCTTGTTTAAAATACAAGTAAATACTATATTCTTATGTTTTAACAGAAACTTTTACTTTTATATATTGACTACTAAAAGGCAAGGGTTAAATTGAATTAAATTACTCTCACATATAACGTGATGGAAAAATTTCTTATGCTAGCACATAAAATTTTTATTCAAAGAATTTATTCATTCAAGCTAGTGTAGTATGGTGGTTAATGTCACAAGGCATTGAATAAGACTACATATGTCAAATCTACAACAACTTCAAAATAGTATACTATTAATTTAATCCATAGATTTAAATTTTTATAGTCTATAATAATTGTACCTATCAGATAAGTTATGAAACCTAAGTAAAAATGATTCTTCTTTCTAGTAGTATGGCTACTTAGATGCTGGAAAACAATCCCAAAATAAATAACTACGAACAAAATATATAAACCTTTTTAATATATTAATTAAATTAATTAATTAATTAAAATTCATATACATTTATATATAAATATATAAAATCAATAAATCTTTTAGTGGTTGCACGGGACTAGTATAAAAATTGTAACAATGTAGCAACTTAATACTAACTGGATTCCTCATGGATCATTTGTGGATCTGCATGGGAGTCTGAGAAGTTAGGCCAAATGGACATGAAAGGCAGAATGAAATCTTCCAGCTTCTTCTGAGGCTTATATATTAACACACACACACACACACACACACACACACACACACACACACACACACACCCTCCCCCGTGCCCACCCCACCCCAGCCTTAGGGAGAAGATCTGCTTCAAACACAGAGCTGGTTTTTCACTCAAAGCATTGTTATGTTTTGTAATTGAGTGGTCAGGAGTCTGGAAAATTGAACTGAACATTTGAAGGGCAAAATTACATTTCTCACAGGTGGTTAGGGCTGAGGAGAGATAAACCCATGAACTTTTACTTAAACCTTGGAGGATCACACTAGAAAAAAGTGTGAAGCAGAAGTTTAGTAGCCTTCCTAAAACTGAAAATAAAACATAACAGAACTCAATACCTGATTGCTTTGAGATTATCAGTTACTCATTGTCTTGTATGAATGGACAAGACTTCCTTGGTGGTTGATAATGTGGTCAGGGGGCCTTGTATACTCTTAAGTTCACCATACAGCCTAACATGACTAAACATATGAAGAGGCAAGTAACTCTAACCAATAAGTATGAAGAAATATAAACAGTAGAAGCTGACCCACAAATTATTCAAGGTTATATTTAGCAGATAAAGGTTTCAAAATAACTATAATTAATATTTTCATGAAAATATTAAAAAATGAACAAAGAGGAATACATTGACCAGTATAAAAGGAAATTTAATTGTATATAAATAATCAAATAGATAAATTTGAAAATGTGGTAGAGAACTTTGTGTGACCAAGATAGATTAACCAGTATTAAGACAGACTTCCTTTTCTAAGGACAACAACAGAAGGAGAAACATGCATGTTCCAACATTACACGGCTGGAAGACCTGGGCAGGGATCCCCCAACCTCTGCTGAGATGGCAGTTTCCAGACTTCAGCACAAGGAGAAGGAAGCAAAACATGACAAAAGCACTGAATTTAAGAGACAGAGTTTAGAGTTTGGAAAGGCTGAACTAGCTAGATCTTCAGAAAAATGCATTTAAGTGGAAAGAGGTATTCAGGGGAAAAAAAAAGGGGGGCCAGAAATCTACAAAGATTTCCCTAGAGAATGTTATTGAACACTAAGGTTTAATGCACAGGGATAGCTTCACAATGACTACTGGGGAGCCATAATCAATTTGGGAATTTTTGGAACTGTTCACAAGCCTTATAAATTTTGACTTCTAGTGAAAATTAATAATTACATGATCCCAGAATATTTGTTATCAACAACTTGTGCATGTTTTATTGCCTGCAGTGATAGAATATGTGGGCAAATTTAAAGAGATAATTTAAAATAAAGTTCAGTTAAATATCCCACTAGTATGTAGAAGAGACTTTGTCTCATTTCCTTGATGAATCATTAATGTGTTGATTTGATATAATATATGGATTCGATATAATATGTGTATTCATTAATGTCAAGTAATAATAGGGACTGTCTGTCATAGTCTCCATCACAAAATTTCTTAAAGGATTCCCAACTTCCTAAAAGAAAATCTTTGAAAAATTAAATGACCCACCCATGTTATGCATATATTAATTGAAAACCAAGGTTAAAATTTAGGTTTCCTGAAACTTTCTTGGAAACATTTTACTACATTATAATTTCACACTAGATTACATAATGTGCATATTTATCAATAGGCACAGTTGAAACTATTGATTTTTATAATGAACATCTCCTAGTCAAAATGATACTTTTCAGCCTGTCAGTATGGTCATTCAAGAATACATAAAAAGCTTATTCAAAATTAGGGTTATGAGAGCATTGGATAATGTTTCGGTAAAACTCTTGAATTTTTCATTCATTCAAGAGTATAAACTTGTAATTTATTTCTTAACTTGCCTGTATAAGTGTTTATGTTCCATTATTAATTAGTAAAATTTGCTTGATGATACATGATAGGCACTTTTGCTTTTTTGTATTGTAAGTTATTGTTGACAACCTATGTGATCAGCAGATGATTTTTTCTGTTTTTTATTGAAAACATCCCCTATAATAAACTTAATTTTAAAATAAAAACTATATATGTAAACTCTGTTCAGCAAAATATTATAAATGCTACAATCTTGTGTACCTTAATAAATGGGGTTTTCATTTTTAACAATTAAATGAATTCAAGTATTTTTAAAAATGCATATGCTAGCATGGGAAAAACTCAGTTCTTCTTGCTAATGCAGTAAAGAATTACAGACCAGCAAATCAATTAACATGCAAGCAAAGTTTATTAGTTCTCATGAAAGAGAATGGCCTTGCTGAAATGGGAGAGAAAGGATAGGTAAAGGGAGAGAGATACATATAGATTGGTGGGTAGAGGTGGTGCCAGCTTCTCCCAGGGACAGAAATGGCCATCTAAATGTAGGTATGTGTAGACGGTTGTTAACCCAGGTTCTTATCTTGCTCCAGACCACCTTTTGCCATCCATTGTAAAACAGATAGGTGACTGGAGGCAGTTAATCAAAGTTAGGGCAATTAAATAAAGTTATTTATGGGTTTTTCCTTGAGCACTGTGGACCTCCTCATAAATCAGATAGTGACCAGAGATAGGCAATTAACCAAAGTTTTTTTATGGTCTTTCTCTTTGAGTTCTATGGGCCCTCTCCCACCTTCCTCCTTCATTTTGCTGACTTCTATCTATTTAATGGTATTTCTTTCAATACCATTAGAAAAAAAAAGTAAATATTTAAAATTTCGATTAGCTGCTTATAAGCAAATTATGTCATTATAATTGACAACTGCTGAACGTGGTGCTGAGAAATGACTTTAAGAAACATACACACCAATAAACTAGGAGAGAAGGTTGAATGCTTTTACCAAACAGCTATATCTGAGTAGTTACGGGTGTCTTGACATCCCAAGTGACTGTTTTTGGTACTCGTGTTTTCTTTCCACAATGATACCCGTTCCAATTCACCACCCAAATATTTCTTAAGATGTTCTTTTCTCTCCTTCTTTTTAACATTGTCTACACTTAAGATTACTATATCCCTCACCTGATTACTGCAATTAAGTGCCAACATTTTCTTTGACTCTAATGTTTGATTTAATATTTTATTATCTGCAAACCTATTGGTGTTAACTTCTCAAAATATTTCAACAGTCTTTAATTCCCTGTAGATAGGAAATCCAGCCTTCTGGGTCAGGCAAATCGGGTGCATTAAACGTTATTTCTGCCTACTATCCTAGTGTACTCTCCATCTATTATACATAATTTACCCTTCCTGTAAGGTTTTCCTGAATTTCTTGGAATATTTTATACTTCTAAATATTAATTTTAAGCAAGCATAAAATCTAGTGACCTGAAGTGCCTGTCTATATTTCTCTTTTCTCTGTTCTCTTTTCTTCACTTTGCTGAGAGTTACTCAAAATCAACGAGATATTCTGTTTATCTATTTAAACCTCCTAAATATTTAATGAACAGTCTACAGTAAATACTAAATAAAGTTTTTTAATAAAATAAAGTATGACTACATGTATTAAAAAATTTGAGTGCATGTACATATATATCAAATATTTTACATAATTTCTAAAATGAAAAAGCACATGGAGAAAAGTTTAAACTGAATAAATTTACCAAAGTAAATCCTCTTGTTTTCATCAATATGTTAGTGACTTACTTAACAAAGCATTTAACTGAAAAAGTAATAGCTTTTTATATCATATTACCAATTTACAGGGTCACTAAGTATTGCAAAGTCATGCAAATGACATTCTTAGGCAATACTGACTGTTCAGAATTTCACCAAAAATAAACTGTTAAACTCTTCATGCTACCTTCATTCTTAACATAAAACTAAAAATCAGATTTCTTTTTAAAGCATATATTCAGAAACCACAAACATGCCACTGATTATGCACATATGGAGTGAAGGCAGTTAATTTTTTTTGTATCTTAAAAAGTAATTCAGCAAAGGATTGATTATTCCAAGCAATTTCTAGGCTTTAACTAGCCCTAATGTCTTTAAAACCAAGTAACTGAAAATACAGCATCATTTAATTTTGTTATGAGACCTTTTAACTTAGAATTTTCTGACATCTGGGTTTCTTAAATTTCAATAATTTCAACAGTGAATTAATAAACTTTGTTTTCTAAACAGGATATTAATGAAATAAAAAAAGAAATATCAAGACTAATTCAACAAAAGGAAATTTAGATTGTTATTGCACACAAGTTCTCTAAACTGGAAATGAGCTTTCTATGTACCACAGTATTAAAAATATTTTGTTAAGCTAAATACTTAACATGTGGCCCTTTAGAAAATTTTTCAGCTCATTACATATATTGTCTGAGATTATATAAATATATATATTTAAATATAGATATTTTGTGAGTCTCCTCTCTATTTTATAATTTTTTAAACATTTAGTATTTTATTTTATTATTTTTAGCATTGTAATTTGTTTTATTATTGTTCACGTACAGTTGTCTCCATGGTTCAGGAAGTTCCTATTACCTGCCCCTGTCTGAGAATGCACTGAAAAGGGGGTAACAGTGTCACAAAGTGTGGTGTTGGATCTTTTCTTTAGAGTAGTGCTGATGGTACGAAGGTTAGCCACAGAATGTAGGTTATTAGTAACAATGGGAATGATAGATCTCCGAAGTAATGGAGGCCAAACAGCAGCACTTAATGGCCAGGAGTCATGAAGCCACATTTATCACAGCAAATGGGAAGGCTGAAGTGGCTGCCGTGGAGCTGCACCTGCAGAGACTTCCAGTGATGATTCATAGAACATGGTGTTCTGTCTAAGGAACAAAAGCATATAAAACAAATAACACCTACAAGTAAAAGAAAGCACAAAATTAGAGCAAGAAGTTTAAAGCAATTTCCCTATAATAAGCTGCAATATCCTTTTTAGTTTCTTAGCTTGAGCCAACATTCAGATCTGGAAATTACTGAATGAAAAGGTGGCCAGCTTCTAAGAGCAATGGCCCTACAACACTGCAGCAAAGAGATTATGTTATGATTTTTCCAGCTCTGCCCCAACGTGATCAGCCATTCAATCAGTTGAATTTTAGTGGCAACAGAGAAACACCAGGACATTTTAAGACTTACACAATGGGTCTGAAACATCAATCCCACTCCTTCTCAGAGTAGGAGCATATAAGAGCCAAGTAATAAATGGAGTCCAGTTAAAGATCACTGGTTCGATGACCCACCCAGTTGCAATTTCCCAAGGCCCCAAATATATAATCCTCACACTGGGCCCTTAATGTGTGAGATAAGAGCTGTCAGAGCAACAAAGACCAAGTGGAATTCTCTGAATCTGTTCCTCCAAATAACCAATATAGATAAAAAATGTCATATTGCCTCTCAGAGTGGAAGGAAAAGGAAATAATGGGCATAAGTACTACCTATAAAAATCTAAATAGTGTACGACTGGTTGTCCTTATCATATTTACATTTAATTAACCAGTCTCTTTTCTGTGGAAAGCAGAAGGATCCAGGAGGATGACTACTACCCAACCAATCGGCAATCCAAATTACAGATACCCTGAAGAGCATGGTATTGTTGCTCAGAAAGATTAATAAGGCCTCAGGCATATTATCTGAGGCCACTAATATGGCAAAATACTGTTTTCTAATCCAATTAGTAAAGAGGATCAGAAACACTTTCCATTGTGTTTAATGGACAAATATATTCATTGACGATTCCAAACCAGGGTGACACTAAATCACTTCCCCTGTCTTAATACAGTCAGAAAAGATCTAGACTATTTACATGTCCTGAGAACTATCAGAACATTAAATGAATCATATATCAGTACATGCTTATTGACGGGGATAAGTAAGAGGTGACTTAATACCCTAGATGTCATGATAAAACACCTGACAGTAGGTGATAAACCCTGGAAAGTTTCAGGGACTTGATACTTTAGCAACAATTTTAGGGAGCCAGCGGTTAGGGCTGTAGCAGGACAATCCTTTCAAAGTAAAATACAAATTGCTGCATTTCTAAGTTTATAAATGTTGGTTTGAACTTGATATATATTTTTTCAGTAAAGACTTAAAAACATTTATGTCCTTACACTTAAAACAAAGGCATAGTGAAACTTAATCTGATCTAACAAAAAATACGTATGCAGTCCATTCATTACTTTACTTGCTCATTGAACTTTCTTAATTTAGATACCCAAACAAATATATGTTACCATTAAATTGTATCAAATGATCTTCATTTGATTAAGAATGTTATTTTTATGATTTTAGGTTAAGTTGTAATCAAAAATTAAATTTACTGTCACATTTGTTGGCCTGATTGTCATAGAAATTAGTTTTTCAACTCACAAGCATCTCATTGTGTTTGAACCAATATGGACATAGATACCATTATTTACTGCTTCTCAAATTATTTTAGCCAATAAAAATGGCTTTCTAAGTGAACTATTTTCCAACCATTACAGAATATGAATCAAAGTATATTTATTAAAGTAAAGGTAGAAGTAAGTTTTTTCGCTGGGGATTCAGACATTTCTGGGCAATCATAAATTTCCACAGACCCTGATCAAGTTCTGTGACCTCATTTTTATAAAATGAGGAAACCTTGTTTACAAGAAAAACATACTAACGGCAGAACTAGGCACGGAGTCTATTTCTTACTTTTTAATTCTTATTTACATTATATCAGACTTAAAAGGCACTGATGGCTTCAAGGTGATAAACGCTTGAGAAAACTTACTATTTTCAATATGTACTTTAAAACAGTTCATTCAAAAATTTTTTATAGCTATGCACATGATTCCACATCTGTTGATGTAGCCCCAATAAATATTTGGATACAGCAATCAACCCCATAAAAAATTTCATTAGCACTTATTCTCCTGTACTATAATCAACTTTTTACTGGTCTGTCATCAATAGCAACATAAACATAAACAACATGACCTTATTACACTGTATTTTAATTAGCATAGAAATTGAGACAGAATACAAATAAATATTTATTCAATTAATTAATCTTATACTTTCTGCATTTCTTTATTCCTTGTGAAAATTGAAGAGATATTGACAAAAAAAGAAATAATTATGTCATAGGTTTTGTTAAACATTTGAAAGTTTTACAAAAAATAATTTTTATTCTATAGAATCTCAATTTTATATGTAAGATAATCTGTCCTTTTATCCTATATATCCCATAAGCCAATCTCCATTTCCAGACACATTTTAAGGAGACTGTAATGCTTTGTGTACAAAACACACTTTCTGAACAAATACTAACTGAGCAAAACCAGGCAAAGTACTTTTATATTCATTATGGCTACTGAAAATGCAACACAAAAACAATGTGTGAAAATGTAATTATTAAGCAGTATTACCTTAAATCTAATGGACAAAAGAAAAGATAGTGGTGTTACTGGTTGTACATTAACATGTAGGCATGCCTATTTTGTTTTACTGTATGTCTAAATAATAATTAATATACATGAATGAGTGGATAAAGTGTTAGAAAATATTCAACATAAACAAGAGAGATAATTAAAAATCAGTTTCAAAAGTTCCATGACAATATAAAAGCATGGCCAATATTCTAATCATGCCAAGAATCAGAGCATTCTCTTCTACAAGAGGGTTACTGTCCTTAATCTTCCACAGGTTTCTTTGTCTATGATCAAAGAATGTGTGAATGATCCTTGCAATTATATAAATGCATCTAAAATTAAGACTTCTTTACTTAGTAATTCTTGCCAGTAAATCAATTCTATTTTTACTCATAGCTAAGCATTTGATTCATTTTAGGAAGTAACACTTTTGCTGAGAATTTAAATGCATGCAAATGTCAGCATGGATAAAGAATAGTTTTGGACAGAATTATGATATAATCTCTTTTTTGCATTTGGAACAATGGAGTCCTATGGTCCTTAGAATGAATATTATTTTCAGCTACACAGCACTTTTGTCAAAATAATTAGCATAGTGGCAATAAATCTCAATATGCATAGCACAGTCAGCCTTCACAGTCTGTTTACCCTCATCATCAACAAGAAAAATCTACTATGGAAATATAAACACATTTTCCGTATAAGTACTTAAAGCATAGACAACCATCACTGTGACACCACCTCATTCAACTTACCCCTGCTACTTTCTGCCCTGGTCTTTCAATTGTAATTTAGCTCTAAGGAAGTGGGCACTTGGTGTCACCTTGGAGAATCCAAGTATGATTGTCACAGATACCATAAAATCCAAAGCCAGTAAATATGAAACCCTTTCCTTACATTTTTGACATAGCTGTTGTTCATTTTTCTACCAGAATGGTGCCTTTATCCCTGTGTTCTAAAGTTTTCTTCAAAATTCATTCCACTGTGCACAGTCAGCCACTTTAGAGATGCCCATGTGAAACTATTGTTTGAGTTATGGCCTTCTTGGGATTTCACAGTTCTTTATGACTACTTTTTTAAAAATTAATATATTTTATTTTTCTTGTTTTAATTATATTTTATTGATTATGATATTACAGTTGTCCTAACTTTTCCTCCTTTCCTCCCCTGCACATAGCACTCCCCACTCCCTCAGGCAATCCCCACACCATTGTCCATGTCCATGGGTCATGCATGTGTGTTCTTTGGCTACTCTGTTTCCTACACTGTCCTTTACATCCCCATGACTTTTCTGTAACCATCAAATTGTTCTTCTTAATTCCTTCTATTTTCACCCATATGCCCAAACCCCTCACCCACCTGGTAACCATCTAAACATTCTCTGCATGTATGATTCTGTGTCTGTTCTGCTTGTTTGCTTATTTTGTTTTTGCTTATTTTTAGATTAAATTATTGATAGTTATGTATTTGTTGACATTTTATTGTTCAAATTTTTGATCTTCTTTTTCTTAAATAAGTCCCTTTAACATTTCATATAATACTGGTTTGTGATGATGAACCCTTTAATTTTCTTGTTTGGGAAGCTCTTTATTTGTACTTTGATTCTAAATGAAAGCTATGTGGAGCAGAATAATCTTGGTTGTAGGTCTTTGTTTTTTATCACTTTGAATATTTCTTGTGAATCCCTTCAAGCCTGCAAAGTTTCTGTTGAAAAATCAGCTGACAGAACTGAATGACATAGAGACAAAAAGAACAATTCAGAGGATCAACCAATCCAGAAGCTGGTTCTTTGAAAAGATTCATAAAGTGGACAAACCTTTGAGCAGACTCATCAAGAAAAAAAGGGAGAGGACCCAAATTAATAATATCAGAAATGAAAGAGGAGAAATAACAACTGATACCACAGAAATACAAATGATCATCAGAAACTATTATGAACAATTATATGCCAAGAAATTTGAAAATCTGGATGAAATGGACAAATTTTTAGAAAAGTATAATCTTCCAACACTGAAGGAGGAAGAAACAGAAAGCTTGAACAGACCGATAACAGTTGGGGAAATTGAAGCAGTAATCAAGAAACTCCCAGCACACAAAAGTCCAGGGCCAGACGGTTTCCCAGGAGAATTTTACAAAACATTTAAGGAAGAGCTAACCCCTGTCCTTCTCAGACTATTCCAAAAAATCCAAGAGGAGGGAAGACTGCCAGACTCCTTCTATGAGGCCAGCATCACCCTGATCCCAAAACCAGATAAAGACCCTACAAAGAAAGAAAACTACAGGCCAATTTCGCTGATGAACATATATGCTAAAATCCTCAACAAAATATTGGCAAACCGCATCCAGCAATACATTCAAAAGATTATCCACCATGATCAAGTGGGATTCATCCCAGGGATGCAGGGATGGTTCAATATACCCAAATCAGTAAACGTGATACATCACATAAATAAAAGAAAAGACAAAAACCACATGATCATCTCGATAGATGCAGAAAAAGCATTTGACAAGGTGCAGCACCCATTTATGATCAAAACACTCAGCAAAATGGGAATCAATGGGGCATTCCTCAACGTAATAAAGGCCATATATGAAAAACCTACAGACAATATCATACTCAACGGGCAAAAACTGAAAGCTTTCCCACTAAGATCGGGAACACGACAAGGATGTCCGCTCTCACCGCTTCTTTTCAACATCGTATTGGAAGTCCTAGCCACAGCGGTCAGACAAGAGAAAGAGATAAAAGGCATCCAAATAGGAAAGGAGGAAGTAAAGCTATCATTGTTTGCAGATGACATGATAGTGTACATAGAGAACCCTGTAGACTCTACCAAAAAACTCCTCAACCTAATAAGTGAATTTGGCAAAACAGCAGGATACAAAGTCAACATTCAGAAATCAAAGGCGTTTTTGTACACCAGCAATGCAATAGAAGAAGAAGAAATCAGGAAAAATATACCATTCGATATAGCACGAAAAAAGATAAAGTACCTAGGGATAAATTTAACCAAAGACACAAAAGACGTGTATGCAGAAAACTATACAACATTGAAAAAAGAAATTAAGGAAGACACAAATAAATGGAAGCATATACCATGCACATGGATTGGAAGAATTAATATCCTTAAAATGTCCATACTACCAAAAGCAATTTATAGATTCAGCGCAATCCCTATTAAGATACCAATAACGTATTTCACAGAAATAGAACAGACATTTCAAAAATTTATGTGGAACCATAAACGACCTCGAATAGCTGCAGCAATTTTGAGAAAGAAACACAAAGTAGGAGGGATCACAATACCGGACATCAAACTCTACTACAAAGCCACTATACTCAAAACAATCTGGTACTGGCACAAGAACAGACCCATAGACCAGTGGAACAGAATAGAAAGCCCAGAAATAAGCCCAGGTCTCTATGGGCATCTAATATTTGACAAAGGGGGCAGAAGCATAAAATGGAGCAATAACAGCCTCTTCAACAAATGGTGTTGGGAGAGCTGGATGGCTACATGCAAAAAATTGAAATTGGAACATCAGCTGACACCATACACAAAAATAAACTCAAGATGGATAAAAGACTTAAATATAAGTCGCAACACCATCAAAGTCCTAGAGGAGAACATTGGCAGGAAACTCTCAGATATCCCACGCAGCAATTTTTTCACTGATATGTCTCCTAAAGCAAGGGACATAAAGGAAAGAATAAACAAGTGGGACCTCATCAAAATAAGAAGCTTCTGCACGGCTAAAGAAAACATCAGCAAAATGAAAAGGGAGCCAACCATATGGGAAAATATATTTGCTAATGATACATCAGATAGAGGTTTGATCTCCAGGATATACAAAGAACTCACTCGACTTGACTCCAAGAAGACAAATGATCCAATCAAAAAATGGGCAAAGGACCTGGGCAGATGCTTTTCTAAGGAGGAGATACAGAGGGCCCAGAGGCATTTGAAAGGATGCTCTGCATCACTAGCCATTAGAGAAATGCAGATCAAAACCACCATGAGGTACCACCTCCCACCGGTCAGAATGGCCATCATAAACAGATCCACAAACAACAGGTGCTGGCGAGGCTGTGGAGAAAAGGGAACTCTAGTCCACTGTTGGTGGGAATGCAGACTGGTGCAGCCACTATGGAAAGCAGTGTGGAATTTCCTCAGAAAGCTGAAAATGGAACTGCCTTTTGATCCAGCGATTCCCCTGCTGGGACTATACCCTGAGAACACCAAAACGCCAATACAAAAGAACCTATGCACCCCAATGTTCATAGCAGCACAATTTACAATAGCCAAGTGTTGGAAGCAACCTAAATGCCCATCAGTAGATGATTGGATCAAAAAATTATGGTACATATACACAATGGAATACTACGCAGCAGAAAGAAAAAAAGAAGTACTAAACTTCGCAACAGCATGGATGGAACTGGAGAGCATCATGCTAAGCGAAATAAGCCAGGGGGCGAAAGACAAATACCATATGATCTCACCTATAAGCGGAACCTAACCAACAATGCAAAGAAGCAAGGCAAATATGACCAGCAACACTGAAAGGAAAAGAAATCAACAGAGACAAGAGGGAAGTGGGGGGCAGGGAAAGGGAAGGGAAGGGGAAAGTCAAGGAACATATAGCAAGGACTCATGGACAAAACCAAAGGGGAAGAGCTGAGGGAGGGAAGGTGGGAGGGGGCAAGGGAAAGAGGGGGGGAAGGCAGAGACAAATGTATTTAAAAAGTAAATAAATTAACTAAAAAAAAAAAAAGAAAAAAGAAAAATCAGCTGACAGACTTATGGGAGCTCTCTTGTAGGTAACTAACTGCTTTTCTCTTGCTGCTTTTAAGATCCTCTCTTTGTTTTTAATCTTTGGCATTTAAATTAGATATGTCTTGGTGTGGGCCTCTTTGGGTTCATTTTGTTTCGGGCTCTCTGTGCTTCCTGAACTTGTATGTCTATTTCCTTCACCAACTTATGAAAGTTTTCTGTCATTTTTTCAAATAGGTTTTCAATTTCTTGTTCTCCCACTGCTCCTTTCAGTACCTCCATGAAGCAAATATTTGTACACTTGAAGTTGTCCCAGAGACTTCTTACACTATCCTATTTTTTTTTTTTTTGGAATATTTTCCTTCTTGCTCCTCTGACTGGATGTTTCTTCTTTCTTATGTTCCGAATTACTGATTTGATTATTGTCTTAATTTACAGTCTTGTTGATTCCCTGTAGATTGTTCTTTATTTTAGTTAACATATCTCTCATTTCTGACTCGTTCTTTGTTATGGTTTCCATGTCCTTGTTTATGTTGTTGAAGTTCTCTCTGAGTTCATCTGCTCTTCCTCTAAGTTCACTTATAACCAGTGTTTTGAACTCTGCATCTAGTAGATTGCTTGTTTCCATTTTTTTAGTTCTTTTTCTGAAATTTTGTTATGTTCTTTCATATCGGCCATGTTTCTTTGTCTCCTCATTTTTGAGACCTCCCTGTGTTTGTTTCTATGCATTAGGTAGAGCTGCTATGAAACCCTGTCTTGGTTGGAACCACCAGAAATTGGTTGACAGCTCCCCAGTCAACCAAACTGGGTACTCAAGGTGCATCTACTGTGTGGGCTGAGTAACCCTCCTCTTATAGTTGAGCTTTGATTGCTGTTGGCAAGTCAATGAAGAGATTTACCCAGGTTGATCAGCTGCTAGACTATCTGATCACTGAACATCAACCTCTGATCCCTGTGGAAGATCATCTGTTATAGTAATCCACTCCACAGGACATAATTTATTCAGCAGGCTCTGGTTTCTGCTAAGTCCACCCCTTGATTGTGTTACTTGTGGAAGTGTTTGGGTGGTGGTATTATAATGAGGTCTATAATTATCCTCTTGGTGTGCAGGCTTTTGGGCTTCATGGAAGTGCATATCAAGGACTGCCACTGTCTGTGTTCTATCTGTGGCCACCTGGCATAAGCTACAAAGTGATCTACAGATGGCTGCTACTTGTACTAGGATAGGAGGTCAAGCTGTGAACCAAGGATGGCTGCTCCTAGTGCCATCATGGGGCCACTTAGACAGAGGTATGAGGCTCACTGAAGCTAGATGCTTTTAATTTGAGAGTACTTAGGAAAATCTAAAGCCTTAGTCATGACAAGACATTTGTATAGAAAAGCCACCGGAAATAGCTGTAGTGGGCCCCAAAGCTAGGTGAGGCAGAGCCTCAGAGAATCACCAGGAAAGGGCAAATAGTATGAGCCAGATTGATGGAGTGTCATTTATGGTGCCTACTTGTCAGCTCTGTTGGGATAGGGCTCAGAAAAGGAACAATGGCCTCTGCCAGCAGTTTTCTCTGTGAGCAAGGTGTCCCCAGCTCTTGCCCCAATGTCACAGTTGATTTCCTCCCTGTATGCTTCTGGTGCTTTCAAGCTGCCACCCCAACACTGGGGCTCAGAGGCACTGAATCTAAGTCCATGTGTGGATCTTTTAAGAGGAACTGCCTGGGATTCCAGACGATTCTATCTTCCACAGCTTCAATCCCCTGGTTTTTACAACCAGAAATTATAAAGCATTATCTTGCTGGCACTGAAACCCTGGCCTAGAGAGCCTAATGTGGGGCTGGGACCCCTTGCTCCTGAGATATCCCTCCCAATTTTTGTCCACCATACATGGGTCTGGGACGAGCCCTTCTGTGTCTCTTCTACCAGTTTAGATGTGATTTCTTCTTTAATTCTGTAATTGTAGGACTTCCATTCAGCTCAATTTCTGGTGGTTCCAAATGATAGTTGCTCTGTAGTTTAGCTGTAATTTTGATGTGGTTGTGCAAGGAGGTGAGTCATATTTACCTTGGTCACCATCTTAGCTTTCTCTCCTTAATCTTTTTTCACTTTCCAGGCACTCAAAACATTTTCCCTCTTTTATGTGAGAAATATTTCAATTCTCCTGAAACCTTGATATCAAGTCATACCTGCTCAATTGTAGGGAAATTTAATTTCTACACCCAAATCGGCAGTACAGACACTATGAGATACTCAACAAAACAGAGCTCTTTGTGGCATCAATATCTTTCCCCACAATAAATAGAGTGTGAGATAGAAAGCAAACCAATTACACAATGGCAAAATGATTTCTATTACTAAGGTACAGGCTGTAGTCTTGAGATGTTATTCCTTACCTATTGTCTGAGAACTATAATGTACTTTAGAAGCTTACAGATTCTTAAGTATTCTCTTCTCTGTCTACATGCTAATTCTGTATTCTTTTATACTGAGCCATATTTAATTTAGGCCTTTCTCTTTCTGTGACTGCTGCCATGTACTCACATCTCCCAATTATATTTGTAATATACAAAAATTTTGATTTCTCTACTCTTTTCCTCTCATTACCTGATCTTCTGAGAACTTCACCTGACACTTCTAAATATTGAATCCTCATTTTTTATTAGTGTCCATCACCTTTTTATAGAAATATGGACAATCACTTTGAGTGCTGTAATAAATATTCATTTAAGTGTTTATGTATCTTATATTTGAACTGTTTAAAAATCAGATTTATTAGTATACAATAAAAAGCTCTCCTATAATCTTGACTTTGTATAACAGTTCTAAATATTCTTATGTTTGAAACTTCAGAATACCCATGAAGAACCATTGTCTTTCCTAAAGTATGATTTCCCAAATATTCTTCAACTGCTCTGGGATCTAAACAGCAAATTATCAGATATCTACAATATTCTCTTCATTTCATACATATATTTATGTTTTTCTCTACTATATTGTCAGCAGATGAATGCAGCTAGACACATATGACTTATCTTTAAGACTTTCTCCTTAGGTATAAGATGCTGTTTAAATTCTTAGAGGAGGGAGAAGAGTTTGATTTTTTCATTGAGCATTCATTTTCTGTGAGGGATATAATAGATGTTTGGAATATATCACCTTATTTAAATTTCCCAGAAATATTAAAAGATATATGGTATCATTTCTTATCTACAGATGCCAAAAAAAAGCGTGTTTGTTTGTTACAGCTGCCATAACAAAGTAGAACTGGCTGGGCAATTTAAGGAAGAACATTTTATCTCATAGTTCTATAGGCTAAAATTCTGAGATCAAGGTATTAACAAGGTTGGTTTCTTCTAAATACTCTATCTTTGTCTTGTAGGTGGTGATCTCTTTTTTGTCTTCACATGGCCTTCTTCCCTGTGTATGTCTGTGTCCTAATCTGTTCTTTTAAGAACTGCAGTCATATTGGATTAAGGTTCACACTAAGGATCTCATTTTATGTGTTGCAGCCTCCCTAGGCTGGGCAGGTCCACTCGAGATTCAGGTCGAAGGAAGAAAATGCGTGGAGTTATGGGGATGCTTGACATGCCTTTATTTGGGAGTCAAACAGGTCACAAGCCTGTGTCTATGCTGGCACACCACTCAGTCCCTCATTCTGTCTTTTTCTCTCTTTCGTTCGCTCTCTCTCCGCCGTGAGAAGTCCCTACCTCCTTAAGTACTAGCCCAAACAAAGCCAGCCTCAGGCAAAAAAGTGAGGTAACCTGGCATGGGCTGTGCATGTGAACCTATTCAAGACTAAGGGGCAGTTTATCTCACCCAGACTCAAGGCCATGAGACCCAGGCCCAAGGCGGTGAGAACACTGCATTATCAGACTTCTTCAAGGTTGTGAGAAGCTGCTCCCCCTAGTTACCCAAGCACCTGGGTGAGTAAGCCAGACTGCTTCCACTTACCTTACATTTTACTTTGTTAAAGATCTTGTCCCCAGCCCTGGCAGGTGTGGCTCAGTGGATTGAGCACTGTACTGCTAACCAAAGGGTCCCTGTTTTGATTCCCAGTCAGGGAACATGCCTGGGTTGTAGGCCAGGTCCCCAGCTGGGGGCACGAGAGGCAAATATGCATTGATCTTTCTCCCTCCCTTCCCCTCTCTCTAGAGATAAATAAATAAAATATTTTTAAAAAACTTTAAGAAAAAGCTTCAGAAAATTATTTTAAAATATGATCTTATCTCCAAATACAGTCATGTTCTGAGGTAGTGGAGGTTAGGACTTCAACACATGAATTTGTTTTTTTGGGAGGGGGCGGGGGAAGACACAATTCAACTCATAACAGGAGGTTATATCTCTTCAACAAACTGTTTGAGACATAAAATGGTACAGCCACCCTGTTATATCTCTTTGCAACAATGCCTATTTTTCAAAATTAAATTTATTCGGGTGACATTGGTTAATAAGATTATATAGGTTTCAAGTATAAATTTCCATGATACATGATCTGTATATTGCAATGTGTACCCACCACCCAAAGTCAAATCATCTTCCATTATATATATGTGACTACCTTACCCTTTACTACCTCCCACTCCCATTCTGGTAATTATCATACTCTTGCCTGTGTCTGAGTTTTTGTTTGCTTGTTTGTCTTGTTTGCTCATCTACCAGTGCCTCTTGGTAATTATTAAAGTACTGGTTGGGGTACTTGAATGAAAGGAAAAATAAACTATTATCTCCTAATACCTATGGACTGAGGATATTTCTAGTAATTAATTAGTAACAGGCTCTGCTTTACCATATGCAATTTATTATCTTTAACCAAAAAAAAGAAAAGAAAAAGAGCTACAACAAGTGCACAGTTTTGTTTTGTTTTTTATATGCCTTTCAAAACAAGACAATTCTTCAGATGACTTGCTCTGTTAGCACCCTAGATGTATTGAATTCTGGCTTTAATCTAGTAATTCAGGAAATTATCCAGACCTCCATCAGTTTGTCATTCAAATAACACAATTTTTATTTTTACTCTGACCTGCCCACCTTTTTTTTTTTTACAAAATTAAAAATGTTTTATTTGGATTGTAAACTGCAGCAGGCTTCCTATATATTATAACCACTTATATGCAGTATTTAAAATAATTTCTTATTATAATGTGGGTTTTTTAGTCAAATTTTCTACTTTACCACTATTTTAAAACCACTGAGTATTTCAGGGAATTTTATTTGGGTACACTGAAGAACTACAAAAAGTCTGAGATGTTTACCATACTTAACAAGCTAAGATTTTAGCCTGATGTAGTTTCGTGGATGCTGGCAAGAGAAATAAATGAGACACCTGGGACAGAAACAAAGAGTTTATTACACATTGCACTGTAAGCAGCATGAGCTTCCTGTTCATGGTAGTTCTTCCTGCCTTCTTAGACCCATAGGGAAGACTCACACAAGCTTATGTGGGTTCTGTACACACAATGGATTTGTGTCACACATGGAAAATATAAACATAATGGACCTTTGAAGATGGGTTCCAAGCAAACCTGACTGATCTTTACCTTGGAGAGATATAAACAGAAAGTAAACCTGCCCTTTGGTCTGAAGACTGAAACTATTTATATTATCCAGGATTTTATTATTCAATCATTTTTGAAAAAAATAATATGAAAGGAAAGTTGTCAGTACCTCTGTTTGTAAGACATGCATAAAAACAAGAGAACAATAGAGAATTGTGAACCAATATGGAGAAGATTAAATTAATAACAATAACAAAGGTATCTTGTATCTTCTCATAAAAAGTCATGTATCATCTAATATTTGCCCATTCTGAGTAAATTAGGTTCAGCAAAGTAAATAGCTTATTTTTCATTTAATGCTTCTTTTTAGGTCAGGACTGAATGATTTAAATCCAAGTTGTTTCTGGAGTATTCATCCAAAATAATTAATATATCACAACTACCGTAATTGCTATAAAGAGTATATTTAATTCATTCTCATTCATGGATAAAAAAGCATACAGAAGTTTCTTTATATTTCAAAATTTATTTGAGTAGTTAATGCATCATTTTGTCTAACTTTTTATGTGAAAGTTAATATTTCAATAAGATCGTACATGAACATTTTTGTTCAAAAAATGTACTTACATTTAGCTAGCACATAATATCAAATTTCTATTTATTGAAAAAGTATGTTCTTATGTTATCTATTTAGCAATACGCTATAATTTGAAATTAATTAGATATTTGTGAAAGGTACTATTTTCCATGTTTCTGTGTATACATACTCTAATTTCATGTTGATATTATAATAAGGAGTCTGTGTGCCATGTAATTAGATGCTCTTAGCAAAATTGTTTTTTACTTAAAGCTTGTGGGATCAGCAATGTAATTGCTGTAATTTGTTTACCAAGTGTCCAAACAATTGGACAATGATAAATGATGCAATATCTCACTATTGGATAAAATTGTTTGAGGCTGGAAAAGTTGTGGGGTTCTTTTGGTTTGTTTTGGGAGGCCCTATAAAGTTCTTTTATATTGACAAGGGAAATTTGTGAGTATTCACTTCTACTCTATAGTAATATTTGTGATTTTGTCAAGTTCTAAAAAGATTTTCCGGTAGGTTATAATTAATGTTTTATGTCTTTATGTGCAAATTCAACCAAGAGTCAACGCGACATGATGACTGAGCGATATCTCAATATATTTCATGGAAAAAAGTATGTTTTATCAGCATTGAAGTAGTTCATTCTAGATACCATTGTGTTATCTTAAAGTAACTATTTTGTAAGTAACACTTCCAAATATTTGTTTCTGGTATTTGTAACCTTATTTAGCAATATACATATTATGAAACTTTTTAATCACAACTATGTCCTCTCCAATATAGTATATACTAATATATTCTAGGTTATTTGGTTTTCATAAACCTAAGTCACACACAAAAGAAAATAAATATTTTTAATTCCCCAATTTTTTGTATATTTAATTTATTTTTAAATGAGTGGGACTCAATCAGCTATAACTTTGATCTAAATCTGCTGGGTTACCCAAAACCAGAGATGTTACAATCTTTATGTGTTTTATCACACAGATTTTCATCACTTTAGTATGATAATGGGTCATTCTCTACTCAACCACTGCCAAAGCATGACATCTTTACAATCCCCACTACCTTGGAAGTACACTTAAATTTGATTTACTGCTGCTGTTTTATGGCATATTTGTCCTTAGGAGGCAATGAGCAATGAGATAAAGAATATTAATGTGATTGGCTTTCAGAAAACTTCTTCGTTGTCATAGTCTGAAGATACAAAGTTGACAGCAACAACAAAAAAAGGCAAATTACAAAGCAAGAGAAATCCAGCATTTTGCTTATTAAGAAATATATTTTAAAAAGAGGTTAACATAGAAAATACTGAAAAAAGGAGAATGAGTAATAAGTAGCATTTTAAGGAAAAAAAATATAAAATGGAATTACATACAGATAGAATCATATAAATAGATCTATGATACATATGATAAATATGCATATGAAAGAAATAAACAATGAACATATCTGATTTGGAAATAAGTAGGATTTAGAATAATTCTTAGTGGAAATTTTCAGGGAAATGAAAGATGAGGGGAATTTACCTAAAATTAATAAGCCATGTCTTTTTGGTTGTATTTTTAAACACTAACACTTGTGAATTTTCATGTTCTCCTAATTTGTATTCATTCACATATCGAATTACACATTGAATTTTTAACTGTACGTTGCATTTTTGGCTGACTTAAAAGTGATCTATGTACCACTGTCTTTCCCAGTTCTGGCCCTTATTCTACCTTTACAGTTTCTTCCCTTTACTAGATATTTGAAATTTATATTCTTCTCCTTATAAGTATGAGGTTATTATAAGTGTCTTCGAATTATTTTTTAAATTAATACTAACATAGATAAAAATTATTGAATAATCAAGCAAAATGAATAAATACCATCTTGTTCCAGTTACATTTTATCTTCAAGAAACCAACCAAATAAATATTATGAAATACCCACTATTTAGATTGTTAGATCATCACTTCTACTCTGAATCTGTTTAACTCTTATTGCCAGTAATGCATGCAAAATAACTGGGGGTGCTTCCATACCAACAACTTATATTGTTTTAATTTAAAAACTTTCTAGAGTTCTTACATTTGATGAAAACATAAACTACCCTTTTTATAACATCATTGAAAGATACTATCTAAAAAAAATAACAAGAAAACCCTTTATAACTAGGTTTGGCACATGAAACTCTTGGTATATGACTATTTTCTTGTAATCTTGCTAGTAAGCACTTCCTTTTACTGACAAATATGTTTTGAATGATATAATAAATTATTTGGTCATATTATTTATAACAGGTACTAATTATTTTCTATCTTAATCTATGCCTTCCCACTTTTCTTGTTAATGAGACAATATTTAGTTTAAATCTCATTTTTTTTTAAGGAAAAGTGGTTGTATCACTGATTTGCTCATAGGTCTTGAATAGGTCTAAAATAGTCAAGATTTAGTGCATTGAAAGTGTATCCTCCCAAAATAATAACTTCCACATGATTCAGACTCCCAGAGTAGTGACACCTAATATACTAACAATAATTATCAAACTAAGGCAAAATACTTTTTTAAGACTACTTTTTCTTAAGAACACATAAGAACACTCATAATTATGCATGTGAACTTTTCTCCTAGGAATATAGATCTATGTCTATACTTCAGAGATTCTGAGGTTAAAATGTAGCCATTGAGACTTTAGGGTTTTACCAGGTCTGATAAAATTTCTTTTATTATTACCATAAAATAATTTTGTAACTCAAAATAAATTATCTAAAAACAGATTTATATATGGTTCATGTTTATTTGAACATTTTATGATGTATAAACTTAATAATTTTATTTGACCAAAAAAGAAAGTACTAACATTTTATCATTAAAAATTAAATTAGTAAAGTATGGAGAATAACTTAATGGATTACAGAGTACTGATTACCCCAAATTAATGTGTTGACATGTTATTTTTGTCAAACATTATTTAAATTAATATATTATATGTGGCATATCAAGTTTAAATAACTGTTTTTCTCCCTAGCTCACTCCCCTCATATCTTCCTAAATAATAACTCTCAGATATATTGCAGGTATCCTGAAAGCCCATCTTTGTATATTTAATAGTAGTTATCAGCCCTGGCTGGTGTGGCTCAGTGGACTGAGCACCGGCTTGCAAACCAAAGGGTCACTGGTTCGATTTCCAATCAGGGCACATGCCTGGGTTGCGGACCAGGTCCTCAGTAGGGGGCACGTGAGAGGCAACCACATATTGATGTTCCTCTCCTCTTTTTTCCTCCCTTCCCCCTCTCTAAAAATAAATAAATATGAGTTAAATATATTAAAAAAATATGAGTTATCATTTACTCTCCTTGCTATTTTCACTTAGTTATTTTAACATTTCATTATTACATAAATATTATATAGTTAACCTTTATTTTATTTTATTTTTAATTAAATTTATTGGGGTGATATTGGTTAATAAGATTATGTAGGTTTTAAAGGTACACTTCCATGGTACATAATCTGTACATTGCATTGTGTACCCACTACCCAAAGTCAAATTACCTTTTATCACCATATATTTAACCCCTTTACCTTTTATTAGCCTCACCCACTTCCTCTAGTAACTACCATACCAATGTCTGTGTCTATGAGTTTCACTTTTATATCCTACAATGATATAGTTCTCAGCTTTTTCTGACTGACTTATTTTGACAAGCATAATATTCTCCAGGTCTTTCTATGTTGTCACAAATGGTGGTATTTCATCTTTCCTTTTGGCTGAGTGGTATTCCATAGTATATATGTATCACATCTTTATCCAATCATCTATCAATGGAGGGAAAAAATCTTCAATAAATGGTGCTGGGAAAATTGGAAAGCCACATGCAAAAGAATGAAGTTGGATAACAGTTTGTCCCCACATCCAAAAAGAATTTCAAAATAGATCAAAGTCTTAAATATAACATCTGATACAATGTATTGCATTAAAAAAATAATAATCTCTAAATTTATGGTACTTGGTTATAGAGATGATTTTAGGAATTTGACCTCAAAAGCAAAGAAAGTAAAGGCAAAAATAAATGAATAAAATTATGTCAAACTAAAAAGCTTCTATACAGCAAAAGAAACAACCACCACAAACAACAACAACAAAACCAACAATGGGAGACAATATTTGCTCACAACAGCTCTGACAATGGGTTAATATCCAAAATATATTAAAAAAATCATACAACTCCATTGCAAACAAACAAACAATCCAATTCAGAATAGACAGAGGGCCCTGCCCAGGTTGCTCAGTGGATTGATTGGAGCATCATCCTGTACAACAAAATGTTGTGGGTTTGATCCCACTTGTGGTGTATATGGGAGGCAACCAATCGATGTTTCTTTCTCACATTGATATATCAATGTTCTCTCTCTCTCTTTCTCTCTTCCTCCATCTCTAAAGTTAATAAATATATCCTCAGGTAAGAATTAAAAATAAAAATGGGCCAAGGACCTGCACTTCTCCCAAGAAGACGTACCAGCTTAGACCTGTTAGAATGGCTGTTACCAATGTGAGAAGTGAGAAGTGTTGGAGAGGTTATGGAGAAAAAGTATATTCATTCACTGCCGGTGGGAATGTAAAATGGAATGGCCTCTATGAAAAAGAGTATGGAGAGGCCTCAAAAAATTAATAATATCGTTATCACATGACCCAGCAGCCCCTCTCCTGGATATCTACCTAAAAAAAAAATGAAAACACTTACTTGCAAAGATACATGCACCCTTATAATCTTTGCAGCATTAACCATGCTGGCCAAGACTTGGAAATACCCTTTTATTTCTTATACTGGCTTGTAAGTCATTTATTTTATTTCTCCTCCATGAGCGGTATGTTTAACTTTTAAAATTTAATTTAATTTAATCAAGGGAACAATCCAAAAAGAGGATATAACCCTAGCAAACATTTATGCTCTCAACACAGGAGCACCAAAATATGTAAAGCAAATCTCGATGGACATAAAAGGAGAGATTGACAGAGAAACAGTCATAGTAGGGAATTTTAAAACCCCATTTACATCAATGGATAGATCTTCCAGACAGAAAATCATTAAGGGGACAGTGGCCTTAAATGACACACTAGATCATATGGATTTAATTGATGTCTTCCGAGCATTTCATCCCAAAACAGCTGAATATACATACTTTTCAAGTGTGCATGAAACATTTTTAGGATATATCAAGTTAGGATACTAAACAAATCTCAATAAATTTAAGAATATCTAAATCATATTAAGTGTCTTCTCTGACCACAATGTTATAAAACTAAAAATCAATCACAAGAAGAACACTGAAAAATACACAAAGACATGAAAGCTAAATAACATGTTATTAAATTGTAAATGGGTCCACAAGATCAAGGAAAAAAATAAAAAGGTATTTTGAAACAAATGAAAATGAGAACACAACAATCCTAAGAGGGAAATTCATAAAATTACAGGGCAATCTCAAAAAACAAGTAAAAGCTCAAATAAACAACCTAACATTACAATTAAAGAAACTTGAAAAACAACACCAAACAAAGCCTAAACTGAATAGAAGGAAGGAAATAATAAAGACCAAAGCAGAAATGAATGAAATAGAATAAAAAAAAGTACAAAAGATCATGAATCCAAGAACTGGTTCTTTGAAAAGATAAACAAGAATGACAAATCTTTAACCAGACTCATCAAGAATAAAAAAGCACAGATCCAAATAAATAAAATCCGAAATGAAAGCAAAGAAGTAAAAACTGACACCAAAAAATACAAAGGATTGTAAGAAAATATTATGAACAACTATATGCCAACAAACTTGACAAACTGCATGAAGTGGATAAATTCCTAGAAGCACAAAATCTTCCAAAACTAAATCAGGAAGAATCAGAGAATCTGAATAGACAGATTACACCTGGTGAAATTGAAACAGTAATCAAAAAACTCTCGACGAACAAAAGCCCTCAACCAGATTGCTTCACGGGTGAATTTTACCAAACATTCAAGGAAAAACTAACATCTCTCCTTCTCAAACTATTTCCTAAAATTCAAGAGGAGGAAAAGCTCCCAGGAGCATTGTATGAGGCCCACTTTAACCTAATTCCAAAACCAGATAAAGATACTACAAGAAAGAAAGGAAAGAAAGAAAGAAAGGAAGGAAGGAAGGAAGGAAGGAAGGAAGGAAGGAAGGAAGGAAGGAAGGAAGGAAGGAAGGAAGGAAAGAAAGAGAGAGAAAGAGAGAAAAGAAAGAAAGAAAGAAAGAAAGAAAGAAAGAAAGAAAGAAAGAAAGAAAGAAAGAAAGAAAGAAAGAAAGAAAGAAAGAAATTATAGTCTAGTATCTCTGATGAACACAGGGGCTGAAATTCTCAACAAAATATTAGCAAACCAAATACAGCAATGCATGTAAAAGATTGACACCATGGCCAAGTAGTATTCATTCCAGAAATGAAAGGTTAATGCAACATTTGCAAATCAATAAATGTGATTCACCACATAAACAAAGTAAAGAATAAAAGCCACATGATCATATAAATGGATATGGAAAAAGCATTTGATAAAACCCAGCACCATTTATGATAGAAACTCTCAGCAAAGTGGGAATAGAGGAAATATACCTAAACATAACAAAGGTCATGTATGAACAAAACCACTGCTGGCATCATACTCAAGGGGCAAAAACTGCAAGTGCTCTCCTTAAGATTGGGAACAAAACAGGGATGTCCCCTTTCACCACTCTTATTCAACATAGTACTGGAAGTCTAGCCATTGCATCAGACAAGAAGAAATAAAAGGCATCCAAATTGAAAAGGAAGATGTAAAGTTGTCTTTATTTACAGTTGGCATGATACTGTACATAGAGAACTTTATATATACATTTTTTAACCAAATGATTATCTCAATAATTTGAGCACACTGGGTGATTAAACATGGATAGATGTCAAACATGGGACAGCCACATATAATGGGAAAAGTGACAGAAAATAAATGTAGCTAATCCACATGAAAGTTGAACATCTAAATAGTATTAAAATAGCACCTAATAAAATGGCATCTATTTACTATCTAAGTAACAATAAAAGAATGAAACACATAATCAAAACTTGATATTGATAATTTTTATTCCCCCAAATCACCTGCATCTATGCAGAGCATGACAAGAGACAAGAAGGCATTAGCTAGAAGAAAAGTAGGACTTAAAAACACCTTAAAGAATCAAGCTCTTCAATGCTCCCAAAGAACATGGAATCTACCCTATGGTAACACCTAAAATTACTGAAAGAGACTACTATTACACTCCCAGTAAACTTGGGATATAAGGAAGTAAGATGGGATTAAAGATATGTTTTACCTACAAGGTAAGATATTCTTGGTATTCTAACCAAATATCTTAGGTCCAGTAGTCAATATATTGCCCACAAACTATACAAATATTGGTGGGAGTTATCTCAAGATTCTCTATGATACGCAACCCCTATGATAAACATTAAGGGAACATAAATTTAGAAGTAGCTGTCTTTGTCACCTTCGGTAATATTTTTACTCAATTTCCTGACTTAAATACCATTAGAATATAAAATCTTGGATCAAAATATAAGCTCTTTGAGGGCAAACACTGTGTCCAATCAGTTTTTGTATCCTTACTGTGCCTGAGATAAGGTACATAATAATAATTTGTGTTTAAGTTGATTAGACCCAAATTATTTATCATCCCCAAAATCTCAGCTGTTTTCTGGAAAGAAGGGTAAACAGATTATGAAAGTATTACTGAGGAATTAGAGTAGTGGGGAAATGTCTTAATAATGAATAAGGGCAAATGCCCCCTGTATATAGTAAGTACTATATTACTTTTATTAAATAAAAATAAAGCAAGTATGAGATTTGGGGTCTGAAGACATGGAAATAATTATAATCAAATCATTTTAAATTCCTAACTCTCAATTTCAAATTTTAAAGTAGAGGTAATAATAATGCATACACTGTGTAAATCTTAAAATTATTGTAGAAATTACTTTTTAATTTATAATATTCTTGCTAAGTGTTAGGTTGGATTTATCTTTCAGTTTGCCTGACAATGTAATTTATGCCAGGACCTTTCAAAAATTGGACACCTATAGAAGGCACTGCTTAACTTAAAGCAACAAATCATTAGACATTTAGTGAGAGACATATATTTTTGTGCGTATTTTCATATGGCCAATATTGTGGCCCTAATATGACATAATTAGTCTTGTTACACTCCTTCTGAAAACCTGCTTTAAAAAAAATGGTTCTTCTTTCTCTTAGGCATAAGCTTTGCTGTAACTTTAAGGTGCTCTAAAGGACTGGTTCTCAAATGTCAGGGTTTATTGAGTCACCAAGAGGGCGTGTTAAAACCCAGACTGCTACCCATTCCACCCTGCAGTTTTGATTCCACAGCCCTGAGACAGGGCCTAAGTAGTTCCATTTCTAACAGTTCCCAGGGCAAGCTGATGGTCCTTGACTGGAAAATACACTGGGAGAATCACAGTTCTCAGGTAAATATGATCACTTTCATAAGTACTGATTGCCCAACAATATTTTAAGAACTTTAAGTATATTAGATCAGAGAATCGTTATAACAACTTTATGAAGTAGGTATGTAATATCTCTACATTTTAATAAATTACCTAATGTCAGATAGTTGATAAGTGACAATGTTTAAGCTTTGAATCCAGGCAAACTGGCTCCAGAGTCCATCTAGGATTCACAAATTCATGAACTTTATTATGACATAAAAATGCTTTTCAAGCATCAGGAAAATATCACTAAACCTCTCACTGAACATGGAAAACTGCATGCCATTTCTCCTCCCTCCAATATTTCTAGCTCCACTTTTCCCCTGTGAGTTTCAGATTACCCCTGGAACAGATCTAGATCTCTTTGCTAGCTGCCTAGGGGAATGGATTTTAAGTCACATGATAAATATGATTGGGATCAGAAAATTATTAATTTCCAAGCATCTCTATAGTCTTCATTTCTGTCATGTTGTATTTCAGATTCCAAATAATGTTTTTGTGCTCATTTTCTGTCATTCAACACTGTGCCTTTTTTGTGATTTTAGGTATTTTCCCATGATACCATGCTAGTCAATGTTCTTTTGCTTCCTCTTTGTGTAACTGGTGAATGACTACTTAACTTCATACTCTTAAATCCTATGTCATTTCCTCCATAAAGTCTAAACATTCTCTCATGCAGTCATTTGCTGCTTCTTTATTCCCACTGCCAATTCTATAAGCCAACAGCTAATGTCAGAGCAGTGTGGCAGTGAAATGTCATAGAAAAGAAATTTGGGCATCAAACTGGAAAAGTATTAAAACAGACATGATAGAGGCTCTCCCATTTTCCTTGTCTTCAATCTTTGCTCTACTTTTCTTCCATTCATTTCTCTCCCATGGTTTCTATTCTTTGAAACTCCCTCACTTGTCTCTGAACTTTATACACCATAAGGCTTGCAAACAAACAAATAAACAAAACTCTTATAAGGACTGCCTTGTCAATAATTGGGGTGGTGTTATGTCAGTGATGCCAAGCAAGGGGTGTGAAAAACTAAAATAATATCTAATATCAAAACATTCCAACCACAAGTTTCCAGCACTGAATAGTGAAAACTGATGCCTGAGCCATGTGATGAGTACAACTTCTTCTGTCTTCTCCTCATTCTGTAGAAGTCCAGCCCTGTTTCTACTCAGAGAGCTGCTCGTGTTGAGGTGTCCTTCACGTGCACCAGCTGAACAAAGTTTTTAATATATTATTGGAATAATTTTAAATTATTTTCTTTCAACAAAAAAAACCCCTTAAAATTTAATTTCACGGTTCTGTGCAATAACTGATTCACCAGGGAAAATTACCCAAGTTTAGGTTTTGACCTCTATAAAATACAGGTTAAAATAATAAAAGAGACATTATGTGTAAAATACCTGGTGAGTGACTCCCTTTATCCTTTACTTCTCCAATGGGTTCATGATACTATAATTATTTAAACATTTATTTTTTTCTCTCAATGAATTGTGAGTTATTAGGGAACACAAACAATATATTTATCCACTTTTTGTGACAATCACCTATCCCTTGCTGGGTATAAAGGATATAGTATGAGTATTATAATATTTTTTTAGTAAATGCATGAGTTATGGTTAGGAATCTCTGTTCCCTTGCATATATACATATGACACATATACACACATCTTAAAAACATACTGAAATTACTAATTAGATGTATATTCACAAAATAAAATACTTATTTCTTGGAAAGAATTTGAAAATGCCTTGCTTAACTTTCATCTCTTCCTTTCTGTCTCTTTTGGCAATGAAGAAAATTGACTTCTTCATTCTCATTGACTAAAAATTGATCACATGCTCACCCTTAAACCCATCACTGCACAAGTGAGCATATCACCATGAGGAGGGCAATATTATTCAAACACAGATGGAAAGGAGGCAGCGTTAAAAAGCAGGAGGAAGGATGAAAAGGACGTAACAACTCTCCTCTGCACTCCACACTTACCCTTGTACAATCTCATCTTTCCTTAAGTCTTCAGTGACTGTGTACATGTGAACATTCAGATGATTTCAAAATTGATTTTTCTGGTGCTCACAACCCTTTTGAATTACAGATCTCAATTTTTGATTCAAATAGATTTTTAATTAGTGCAACCGAGAGTAATGAATTGACAAATATCCGTGTATCCCAAACTGAACTAATTTCTTACAAGTGTGTTCTTCCTAAGAGATTACACTTTGTTAGGGAAGTTATTCCAGGATCCAGCCAAAACTTGAGTGTCATCATGGCTCCCTCTTCATTTTCCCTAAAACATTAATCTGTCAAACCACCTATGCATTCTACCTCATAGACATATCTGGATATTGTCTCCTTCACATATATCTACGACATTGTTTCAGACTTGACATTTTTACAGTAATCCTTTAACCTATTTGTCTGCTTACATATGAATACAACTTTAATTTCATCCTACTTCTGACTTTACTACAGTGCAATGTCAACTCCTTCCTTTTTTGCTTTTGGATGTAGCCTGTGTTCTGATCATATTTATCTATTTAAAATTCCCTGAATGTCTTTTGCCCTTTGACAAATCATGCCGTTTATGCAGTGTTCCCACTGCTTGGCCTACTTTACATTCACATTCACACTGGCAAGATTTCTAATTACCCTTTCAGGACTAAGCAGTAATGTCATCTCTCTCTGAAATCTTTCCTAGTACCCTTGGCGAGATTCATTTTCCTCCGTCTGTGTTGTCACAGTAATCTGTGCATATATCTACCATAAAACCTATTAAAGCACTTTATTGTGGCTTGTTTATGCTTCCTTCTCCCTCTCCCAGTTTGATAGCTCTGCTATTCTTTGAGGTTCTGCCATGCATGGACTATGTATTTTTAACATTTTCTCCCCAGGGAGAAGCAGACTGTTTCAGATATAGTAAGTTCTAAATTAATGTTTGGTTCTTGAATGCATGAACACATGCCTACTTTTATGTTCCAAATATATTCCAATGCGGCCAGAATAAAAAACTCTTGAAAATCTACATACATTTTTTAAATAAAAAAGCTTTCATATACATTGTTCTGTCAAATATTAATCCTCTTAAGGAATTTCCCTATCTATATGCATAATAAATGGTCATCTTTCAGATAGAACTATATTAATTTAGCTTTATTTACATTGATTTTTCAGTTGTTCAGACTTCTATACCAATCTATTTATATATTAATATACCAAATATATTCTATAATCATTTTTACAGTACAGTTTCCATATCATCACATTATTAATATTACATTGTAAAAAATGCATTTTTACTAAATAAAAAATAGTTCCTTTGAGTTCAATGAATTAAATTATAGTCCTATTTGCTGAATGAAACTGCATCCCACCAACAGACAGCCCTAAATATTTCAGAGGGCACACAGGAGGCAACTTATATCTTAACACAGGGGAATACTTTACTTGGAAAAGATGCACTTTGGTGGGCACCAGTGCTCAGCTGCACTTGCAACATGTGCTGTGAACTGTTGCTGCTGCTCCTGAATGCTGCCGCTTTTGACAGGCAGCACCACCTCCTTTGGTCATTGACCCTCTGGTGGCAGCATTACCTCTGCCAGGTGTCATCAGCCTCCGACAGAAGGATTCACTATTTTACCAGCTACAGGAAGATTTCTAATGAGCACTAGTGCATCTTACCAAGTACTGTGTAAGATGGTGCATCTTAGGCACCACCACAACTGCTTGCTGCCATTGTTCCCTTCTTCTTTAATGCATCAAGACTCCTGCTGAGGACAAAAAGGCCTCCCAGGAATCACTGCACTGGGTCCAACTGCATCATCCTTGGTGTTGAAGTGCTCAGTGGGCATAGATTTAAGTGTTGTTGCTGGAGTTTTCTAGGTGTTAAGGAGATAATGTTCTCTGAACTCTTCTTTATCCTGAAATGAAGCTGTGTTCCACAAGAAAGTACTAAAAACCTAGTGAAATAGGTCAAATCCGTGTTAGTAGTGTTCCTTATGATTCAATAGCACACAGCTCTGTGAACGTTTCAGTATTTGCCCTTATTCTCCCCTGCCTCTTTTTCCTGTAGTCCATACTCAAACACTAGATCTTACAAGACTGAGCCGAGACATGTTTAGTTCCTAAATATAATGCTATAATATATCCATTCCATCATCTATTGATAAGGAGAGCATTTGCTAAATGTTCTGTTACATATTGTTGATCAGATAAATGCCTCATGGGCATTTACCACACACACACACACACAAACACATATGTATGTTTGTAAAAATATTTGTGAAATGCTACAGGAAGGGAATCAGTATGTTTTTATTTGATCCATTGCATTTCATATTTATTTTATCACAGGATGCCATGGGTGTGTGTATTTGTGTTATATCAGCATATCAACAGAGTTGGTGCTCTGTGCAAACACTGGACTAAAGCTTCCCTATGGGACCTAGTTGTCCTCTTGACAACTTTCTCTCCTAAAACTAATCTCTCATAGGACTATAATCAATCCCTTCTGGGAAGAGACTTCTGAGAGTTCTAGCACACAAAGTGGTTCAACAGTTATTGTCTAGGCATGGTTAAAATTCAAGAATTTTTAATAAACTAGATTTTCTCTTTCAAATGCGAGGTACACTCTTTCTTTACACACACACACACACTCATATGTATATGTAGATATGTATATACATACATATATGTGGATGTGGGTTCATATGTATATATTATGATGATTATATTCATGTATATACACAAACATATACATGTACAAACATGAAATATAGGTAAATACATACATATAGCATTGCTCTTTTTGGAACTATACAAAACAATAAAACTGATTTTTTTTTCCTGTAGCTCATTATTGTTTTGATCCTGTAGATAAAGGAAAGGAAAAAACAAAATCATTGTGCTAATAGGATTGTTCCCTCTAAATTCATGGGGTTAAGAGATTGCTACTTCAGTCAATTTAATATCTTGGCCTTTGGTGTCTTCTGCCTTTTATCTGACAGCCAGGTATTGCATCTTTGGTTAGGCTGTACTTTCCAGCATTGAGGAGGAAGAATGGTCCCTTTAATCCCATGCCAGCCTGGAAGGTCTGGAGTGTAGACTTTCTGCAGATGTCCATTTATAAGATGCATCTGCCCTACCTCTCTCTGCCAGCTGGTCTGGGGTAAGCTAACTGGTGGTGTTTGTGCACTCTCAAGCTGCTGGCCAGCAGGTTATAGCCCCAGTGTCCTGGCTTCTAAGCCTTTGGCTCATATCCCTTAGGAGACCAGAGGAACTTGGGAACCTTATAGAAATATTGGCATTAAGGGAGCACTTGACATTACAGAAATATCAAAAAGTATTGAAAGTTCAACATTAATGTTGGCATATACATCAGGACTAATTTTTATACGGTGGTTGTGTATATATCACACCTCAGTACAGACAGCATCCTGCCATGACTTTGAGAAAAACGTCAAGTGCATTTGGTAAAGAGCGAAGGCAGAGATATAACAAGCTTTCAGAGCGAGTCAGGCATGGACAGGTGGCATTTCTCCAGAGAGATTTCAGGGGAAGCCTCACAGAATGGCTGGCTCAACATTTTTAAGTTTCAACCCTGCCTTGTTTTGTGTTTTGCTGAAGAGCTGGAAACTGCAAAACTGGGATAAAGCTCAAGGTTACCTTGACCATTCATTGGCAGAGGCATTCTATAAACTATTTCAGGTAGATGGATGTCTATATCACTTCTTAGGTTTCCAGGAGGAATACGAGTATATCTTCTTCCTTTACTATCTAATACTCAAGGTCACCTAAACATCGTGTTCAAGGAACTCACTTGTGTCTGTTTCATAGTTATATGCAGGCAATTGTTAAATGAAATCTGGTTGAGTTTTATTCTCTCACTTGTTTTGGATATAAAGGAACTACTGTAAGCCAGCTAGTGGCAAGAGAAGCTGAATGAAGCTAAATAGTAAATTTCAAGGTGTGTTTGCACTCTAAATTTCCTGACCCATTTTCAAATATTATACTGTTCTAACATTATCTTAGATTATCAATGGTGAATTTTTCATTTGAAGCATTAATAAGCATAATATCAAAAAACAAACCCTAAAAGCAAAAGTATAGCGTTGGCCACAACGATATTTCTTTTTTACACAAACTCAAATGTCATTTAATGCTTTGTCTTCTGTCATCTGGTTTACATATTCCTTATTTTTCAGTTTTTCCTGTGGCCATAAGATGTTCTGTTTTTTTCCTCCCAGTTACCAGGGACCCAGTCTCAGTGGACAAACTTATATCACTGCATATATATCTGCAGTTCACTTTATCCTTGTCACTGTGATGAGGCAAGACAGGTGGACCTGCTATTATTAGACATTGACAATAGGTAATCATGCCTTTGGACAAGCTCTAGAGATAGACCTGGAAACATTTAAGGCTTAGATTGTAAAAAGTTGCATCAAGAATAATTTAAATAGTGTCTTTGAAATAAAAGTGTTCCACATTTCTGTAGGTACAGGCACTCATACTCTGACATATGCCTATATTTCTGGGCGTCTATGAGGATAGCATATGAAATCACTTTGTAAATCACCTTTGTACAGCATAATTTTCTGTGTGAAACTGAGATACTCTCATTTTTATTGTCAAGGATTTTAAAATTAAATTTATTGGGGTGACATTGTTTCAAGTATGCATTTCTATGATACATGATCTATTGCATGGTGTGCCCACCACCCAAAGTCAAATCATTTTCTGATGAAGTGCCTTTTATTTTACATATTAAGCCCTCATGAGGAAAACATTTTATCATACATTTAGTGTTTTCAGTGTAATGGAGAACACCATCTTCCTCTAGGCAGTCAAACCTTTCTTTGTTGTTCTAAACAAAATATTCTCTTTCACTGAATATTAATAGTGGCCTGTGAGGCTGCACAAGGTCATACAAAGTTTTTTCTCCTTGCTCCTCCCCACTCCTACCTAATAAGCACAACTACTATTTCTGGAAATAATACAGATTTAATCAAAGGAAGAAGATGATTTTGGACTCCAGGATGAAAGACTAACAGAGCGGCAGGCAGTCTTGCATACCTCCACCCAGTATACGAAGGTTATCTAGATCTAATGTGTTCTGATTCCTGACGTGGAACAAAAGGCAACTCAGAGGGGCTCAATCTCCTTCTGGATGGAATGTGAGTCCCTCTGACAACGTTAGACAAGCTGACACCAATGAAAAAGAGGGTCAGTTGGAAGACCTGCCAAAGAGAATGGCCAAAGAGACTCTCTCTTCTGCCTTCCACACCAGGACTAAGGATCCCTTTTCTGCTGAGAAACAAAGAGGCAGATTGATGGAACAGGCAAGAAGAGGTATTCAGCCACCTAGAGAGTCTCTTTGTCCCTGTGAGGCTGAGATTTATCTTTCACACCCAGAAAAAGTAGGATACATAGGGTGGACCTACCAAAATGAGCATCCATGCCTGGAATGTCTCTTAGGCCTTGAGGCATGATATTATCATCCATCACCAAGAGAAACCTGATGACTCAGTCATGGGTCATCACTACATGGGCCTTCTACACCTATAGACAGCACCAGTGGAGAACAGTGGGAGCCCAACAGGATCACGTATCTGGGAGACCAAACTAGCCCCGCAAAGGCTCTAAACTGTAACTATCTTTGGAATTGCAGTGCAAAAAAAGAGTAGGCCATAACTTGCCTGATAAACCTAAATATGGTGACATCCTCTTAAAAGAAAAGATTTAAGTAAGGAGGGACAATGTATTGGTTGTAGGGTAATATGAATTCAAATGACTATGCATTTCTCACCTGAACTCTGCAGAAAAGGAACTATAAACTATAAATTCTATATTGACTAAAACTCATTAAAAATGAAGAAAAAATAAAGACATTCTCAGGCAAAGTAAAATAAAAAGAATCTGTAATTAGCAGAATGACCTTTAAAGATTAGCTAAAGACAGTTCTTTAAGAAAAAAAGGAAATAAAAAGGGGAGAATATTGTAGCATTTAGGAAGGAAGAATAAACAATGGAAAAAACAGGGATATTTGCATGTACAATAGACTATTATTTTTCCCTATGAATTTTGTAAGTTATATTTTATGATACTCAAGGCAATGCACTGTTACTGTATGTCAAAGAATTCAATACTGCACCTTTTACCCATAAAGTGTCCTTTATTGTTATGAGCCAGTGAATGATGTAATTCCAAATCCCATTTTAGAGTTTGCTTACCCAGACCAGGACTCACATCATTTGCTGTAGATCACGGGTCCCTGGGGAGAAAATTATGATTCACATGCAGGAGGTATATGAGGGAGTGCTTCAGGATTGAGACCTATAAGAGGTGAAAGAAGTAATACTGGGCAAAAGTAGGTAGTGAACAATGATGCAGTTTTAACAAGGACCTCACCTGATCCTATACATAATTTTTGATCTTGAGGCATGAGGCTGAGCCTTTTCATTCTGCACTGTGGACACTCATTTGATATGGACTGCTTTCTGGAGGATTTGTATTGTTGGAGAGGGATGTTTTAAAGGGACAGTTTCAATGTAACTCAGCTCAGTTCCTCAGAGGCAATATTTCTAGCAGCTCAGCATCTCAGGACTGACGAGGACATCCAGTGATGCACTATATCACCCCTGATGTGCCATTTGAACTTTTGTGTGTGTATGTATTTTAAAGAATGGGGAAATAGCACAAAACTAGGAAGTACAAGAAATTGGAAGGCTTTAAACCTTCCTAAAACAATCATAATTATCCTTTACTAGTTGTAGAAATAATAGCATCATTTTTCCAGTTCATTTTACTTATAGCTAGAAGACCTGTGTGTGGTAGTCACTTTTAAAGAAGAATGATAAAATAAGATTTGTAAAATATATCCATACTTAGCACAACTGGGTAAGAAGACTGGACTCTCCACATTTCTTGCCATTTAGAGAGGAAATTTCTGATCTCAATCTGTCTGTGTCTAAGAAACTGTGGACATCTTTGACTTTCTGTGGTATAAGATGACCAGTGAAGTCCCAGAGAGACAACAAAGAGTATCCTATTTTCAACATTATACATTCTTGTTGCATTGTGGTTTATCATTTTATAGCTAAATAGTTATCTTCTAAAATTAAAAAAAGTTGCATTGTTTCTTTATTCACAACAACCATAGGGTCTAGGACAGTACAATGAGTCTTTGAAGGTCTTTCCCCAAAATATCTTGAAGCAACACAAAGAAGAAAATGTCAGCATATTTTATCTTAGATCCTAAAATTTGGTGTTAAATTAGGTGTTTATTTCTTTTCTATTTATATGCACACAAGTGATTTCACAGAGTTCACAATTTTAAATTTTCAGCTCAAAAATATGTCTTAAAAATAATATTCTTATTTGGAATTCTTTACCTAAGGGTAAAATGGGTATTTTATTGTTAATACACTCAATTTAATGAAAGCACTAAAGTGGTACATTTTTATTTTTCAGTGTTTATAGAATTTCTTATTCATTCATGTTAATCATTAAATTAGTAGAATACTGTTGGAAACAAAATATTCTGTTGTATTAGAGAAGTTGCTCACAGCTTTCCATTAAGTTTCAATTGTTTTATTACCCTACCATTACATTTATCATTTAATGGAATAATACATTGAAAGCTTGTTTTGGAGAAAGGAAGCAAAATTACTACATTGGATTTTAAAATTAGATAATTTCAATCTACTCCAGATTTCTAGAAAAGTGAATTAAGTTTTGTAAATGTGAACTATTTCAGAAGTTTTTCAAAAAAGATAAAACTATCATTTTATCTGCCAGAGGTAGTAAAAATTAGCAAGCTGTGGCCTTACTTAACACCACATTCAGCCAAAGACTCTCTACACCTTTAATAATACTGGTAACAAATTCACATATTGAATCTTTGGAAAAGGTATGGTTGAACTTTAATACCTAATTTTGAAATAAGGTCCATTCTTTGTACAGCATGTAAGGAGGTTGCGAATGGTTAAGTAGAAGATAAAAATAAAATGTAAAATTAATGCATCTGTATATATCATCTTTGTAATGTTAAATTCATCTCATGAATATTCATCCTGGATTTATTTTACATGCAGTTTAGTTAAGCATAAGAAAAACTGAGCTATTTTATTGAAGAAGTCTAAGCCTTTTTTGCTGTTTCATTTAGAAACAATTTTTTAAAAAAGAATAATATATTAAACTTGGGATCTATATTACTAATTTTTACATAAGAAAGCCTAAGGATACTGGATTGTTGTCCAAGTGGAACACGTCACAATATCACATTTTCTTAAATGTTTGAAGGAGAAGTGAATATAATACATTTTTTAGTTAAGATTTTTTTAGATCATTGTGGACCTTTGTTTCTCTATTGCAAAATTTCTTAAAACAATTTTGCTATTTGTTATCCAGAGAGATAAAATAGTAACACCTTTTGCCAGTTAATTTAGTCCCCGTGTTATCATTATGCAGTGTGATTGAGCATTTTTTTCTATAGTAAGTCTGAATGCAATTTTTTTAAATTTTATTAAATTTTTTGGGGTGACATGGGTTCATAGAGTAATATAGACTTTTAAGTATATATTTCTGTGATACTGCATGATCTGTATATTGCATTGTGTGACCACCATCCAAAGTCAAATAATCTTCTGTCACCACTTATCTGCTCTTCTTTACCCTTTAGCACCTTCTCTACCCTCTTCTCTCTGGTAACCATTATACTGTTGCCTGTGTCTATGAGTATATATTCAAGAGTTTGATATATATATTTAAGAGTTTGAGATATATATATCTGTACATTCAAGATGTGTATATACATATATACACATACATATATATATATAGATACACACACATATATCAAAGACTTTGAACATCTTATGACCAAATTCCTTACAAGTACTTAAAATACCTTTCTTTATATTAATTTTACAACTAATCTAAAGCACCTTGTAAGACAGAGGTAGAATTATGACAAGAAAAAAATGGAACAAGTTTATTTCATTCATTACTGGTTTTTAAATTCACAATGAAATTGCTTACATTAAGATACCTGCTGATTTGATTTCTGTGTCAGAAATTCTTGTTTTTTATTGATTGCTTAATTTATTGATCTGGATGTTGGGTAATAGTGTTCTTGTTTATTAAAGAAATTTTAATTGAATTACTCTAGGAAAGTCTAAATTCTGTTCTCCAAGTTACTGCCATTCTCTATTACACACTCTGCACAGCTGCCAGAGTGACCTTTATGAAACACAGAACTAATCAAGTCACTCTCCAGCTAAAAATCTTCACGAGCTCCCCATAGTCATCCAACAGAAGTTCAGATCCCACAGCTTGGCCACAGGATAACTCATGATCAAACTCCTGATGACTTTCTTTTACTGACTTCACAACCACTAGGGGTGGACTGTGAAATCTGCCATGCTATTTCTGTCACTTGCATGATGCATTCTACAGTCATTCCTGAATTGTTCTTATACCTGTGTCATCTTTGTTTGTAATCTGAAGTCTTCCCCTGATTCCCAACCTGACTCTGCCTTTGAATCTTTGGAATTTTCAATGTTCTCTCCTGCATTTTTCACTCTTTGATGCTGACTACACCAGAATAAATCCTCACCTTGATTCTTAGCTTGACACCCCTGACATTTCACTTCACAGGGGCATTTAGATGTTATCATGTCAGCTTTATCTTTTTACCTCCACCTCAGGTTCCAAACACACAACAGAGCATGATACTTCTTGAATTTTAAATATATATTTTCACATTTATTTTTCAATATTTGTTAATCCAATGTTTTGAAGACTTTCCTCCCTTTTTTTATAGGGCAACCTGTACAAAGCTATGGGTTAATATCTATAAATAACATCTACAATAATAACTTTCTCAAACAGACACCCATTTTGATCATTCTTTCAACAAATATTTCTTATCTATATACCATACATCCCTGGTTGGGGAAACTACAGAGTATAAACTATTCAAATCCCAACCCAGTGAAGCTTATATTACAACAATGTATCAGACTTGCCATACCTGTAAATTAAATGGTTATGTTCTTAGATGGCTTTAGGAAAGACACTCCCATAGCAGATTGCAGAGTCTGATTATCTTTTTCTTATACCCTATTAATCTTCCTATAAGTAAAAATTAATCTGTAATGTAGTATAGGTGGCATATGTTATATTTATCTATATTAATATGCTATAGGATTGTGACTGAGATTTGAAATGAAGCTAAATATGATTAGACCTCATATAAAGTCTTTGCTGGTGATATAACCTTATGTATTAAAATCCTGAAAGGCTAAGCCATAATTTTTAAGAACAAATGACAAAATAAGTGCCATTTATTCATGTAAAAAAAAAACTGTGTATTGAAAATGAAGTTGAATATCAAAATCTTCTAATAAAAAGTTTTAGTGACAGTTAAAAAATCAGAATCTTCATATGAAAAACTGGTACCCTGAATTAAACCTTTTAGATTGTAGTTTTTCCATAATATTAGACATGATAATGGAAGGGATATTACACAAAGCAAAAAATATATATAAACTTTTCCTTATAGTGTGCTTTCAAAATAATTTGAAAACTCAATTTTCACAAATTAAGAAGTTCATATACTCCTGAATTTTTCCTTCAAAATCACTTTATTTGTGTTAAGGTATTTTTCTATAAAGAAGTACATAGTTATTGATAGTCATTATGTTACCTTAAGTTATCAACAAATTAATATGAGTATATTTAAAAAATGTTTTCTAACATAAAAACTAGAAAAAATCATGCCTATTTAAAATATTGGAGGTGTGAATTATAATGGAAAAAATATAATAAAAATAATGTGACAAAATAAAAATAAAATAAATATTAGAATTGTGAAAAGACAGAGTTCTGGGTCTCTCTGAGATTTCACTTTAGTGGACATAACATAGTAAAAGCATGAAAGCTGCATGGTTAGTATGTCATTATATAGTCCTCAGGCAAAGATGGCATCAAAGGCAAAGCAATATGCATGTTGGATTGATTCACACATAGTGTCATACCTATTGTATACCACTTAAAAATGAGCATGTTTGTTTAATTAATTGTATTCGCAATCCATTAATTCATGCAACAAACAGTAATTGAACACTTAGAATTGTCAGGATCTGTCTAATTCAAACTCAAAGTTTAGCAGGAAAAAAAAACATAAGATTTAAATGATTTGGTAGTATTATAATTAGTCTTATGACAGGGAAAGGAATAACTGAGGGTTAAAGGGAAATGAGTAGAGTCAGTGTCCTCATCTGGAAAATGCATTCAATAGATTCACAATACACACTTCATAGACTTGTGTGAGGATTAAACAAATGTAAAAAATATATATTACGATATTTTAGCCCCTTTCATTTGGTACGTATTTAACATATTGCCACGTATAGAACAGATAAATTATCAGAAAAGTGAGAATCATACTTGAGTGGCAAAGCTCAAATCAATAGTTAATGACTAACACTTATCATATCATGGTGGGAAATTACTTTGTAAAGATATCTACCATTCTGTGGAGACTTATGGGACCATCACTGTTAGTAGATTTACATCAACCTTAACAATGGAGGTTTTTGATTGTGACCTCTAATATGAGGCACATCTCATAGTTTATATTCCAAGATACTGTACTTAAGTGAGGAAGATGAAAATGCTAGACCCATGAGGAAGAAGATGAGAGGACAGAATATTAAAAAAACTATAATTCACAGTAGCTTAGATTTTTCTGTAATAAAAAGCAACCTCAATCTTAGTAGAGTCTTAAAGAAAGAAATATTTATTTACATGTCTATTAAGATTTAGCCATGGGTCTACTCCACATCTTCAATCAGAGATCCAAACTGAATGGAGAAAATACCAGCTTTTGAGAGTTATTCTAAAGTTGACAAATGTAATTTTCCTCTATATTCCATCTTCTAAAATTAATATGGTGAGATATTTTGTTCTTTTAGACAGAACATAAAATTCCCTCCATGAAAGTGAATAGAATAAGTATGAGCAATAACACTGTCTTAGGTGAAATATAAAGTGGAATTTTCAGGACCCTAACAAAATCTAACTCTTTTTAAAAAGTGCTCAATGTGCTTTAATATTATTGCTTTATAATTTTGTTGGTTAAATGTATTTTTATTTTAAATGAGTTAAGAAAAAAAAACAATACAAATCCACTCATGCTGTTCTGAACCCACAAAATGCAAACATTCCATATGTCATCAGTACTGTCGCTTAATGTTTGGTGCATTAAGGATGTTACTGATTGGCATTAGGCATGATGTATGCACATAACTTTGGGAAAGTATTTTGAGTTTAATTTCAGATGGTATAAGATTCTTTTCATGGATTTCTTATTACCTCTTCATATCAATAAGGATGAATCATAACCATATTTCATAAATATACTGAGGTTTGAGCACTGGTTATATAACACTTCTGTAATGAATTAATTTGAAACTATCTACAATAAGTGTGTAAGACTAATATATTTAAATTTAATTAAAAGTGTTTGAGAAAACTGATATAAAGAAACCTAATAAAGATAAAAGATAACAATTAGAAAAGATATCTTTCAAAAATTTTTGATTAAAATACCACTTTATGTTAAAATAAAAAATATAACTTTCAATAAATTTAGTAATGTTATGTTTTCAAAGGTTTGGAAAAGTAAAGCTAATTATTAAAAACTACCTATAGACTATATCTAATTCTGCAAATTTATAAACTGATCTAAAAGAGGAACTTGCACAAACTTTTATTTCCCTACTTTTTTTTTCATTTCCCATGAATGTCTACTTTTATTCATTGTCTTTCTTCTTATTAACACTACTTAAAGAAGATGTTAAGTGTTCAGAGAGCCAAGAACTAAAACATTATTTACTACTCTAGAACATCTTTTGTCCTAAACTTGATTTTGTCTAGGGTGTTTTTGTGTTTAAAAACTTCCTCAATTATGTGTACCTGGGTTCAATACCTCAATTCTAGTTTTATACTACAGGAGTCTCAAAAAATCCCTGAGCTTAAATTTACTCCTTTAAATAATGATCCAGATAATTAAACTAATGCTGAATTTTATATGGATGCTTTTAGAATTTATGTAGAGTATGATCGAGTAAGTGCCTGGCACATAATAGGCCTTTGTAAAGAAAAAGTTTAGTAGCTAACCTTAAATCAATTCCCTCTCTCTCTTTCTCTCTTCTCTTTCTCTCTCTTGAGTTTCTAGGAAATAAAGGAAAAAAATCCAGTCAAATATCCTATAAATCTGCTAATGATAGATACCTGACACATTCTCCTTATCTATGCACTGCTTTAGCAGCTTGAACAGAACATATCCAGCCATGTAATATGAAAGACAGACTTTTATTGAAGATACAAGATACAAGAAACAGTGTATATAGGTAAATGTAGGCACCTTGGGACCTCACACAGTTCTCCAAATTGCCATCAGTTTCCCAGTCATATTTTCTTGAATCTCACTGATGGTCTGAAATCTCTTCCCTTTCAAAAGAGATTTTAGTTTTGGGAAAAGCCAGAATCACAGGGTACCAAATTTGGGCTGTAGCAGGGCTGAGTCACCTGTGTGATTTGATGTTTTTGCCAAAAAACTCTGCAGGACATGTGATGCATGAGTCATGCATTGTCATGATGAAGCTGCCAATCACAGGATGCTCTTAGCTGTTGCCTTCTGAATCTTCTGAATAGTTTCTACAGAGGAATGTTCAAGCTGAATGCAAAATTTGATGTAGATTTGTTGCTCTAGTCGCTCAGTCATTTTTAATTCAAGGGCCACACAGTGCACATGCTCACTCAATGGTGCCTACCGATGCCACTGACTAGCACAATGAAGTTGTCATTGTTCATGCATGCACATTCCAGTCCACTCTCCTTGGCTGCCAGGTTATATCGATGTCACAAGAATCATTCTCAAATTAACAATGGCTGGACTTTTTCCAGACAGACCTCGTGTATGCATGACCCATGAATACGGTCAATGGTGTGGAGATTACCTGAGGGAGTTGGCTGAGGGGTCTGGATTGAGGGGAGCAAAGAGGGAAAAATTGAGACAATTGTAATAGCAAACAAAAATATATAATTTATTTTTTTAAAAAAAGGTTGTACTTGATTAGACAGCAAACTCACAGTTCTTAATTACTTTTTTCTCTGAATCAAATAAGTCAGTAGGCAAAAGGAATGTCTCATTTTAAGTAATGCTTTATAGTTTGCAGTTTTGCTTTTGTTTCCACTCTCATTGTTATCAATTAACTATACATTTTGGTTTTTTAGTTCATTTTACTGGTAATATTGTAAGGGCAGAGACTTTAGCTGAATTGTTTCAAGTTTCTCAGCTAGTGATTTTTATGTTACGTTGTCTAGGAGATGCAGTGTGTCCCTACCAGAAAAATGAATGAATGAATGAATGAAAGAATAAAACAAGAAAAACAGAAACCTTCTTTCCTTCCTTAACTCAACTGCTGCCACCCTCCCTACCACCTCTAAAGTTCTGAAATGATCAAAGAAATATAAGTGTAGAGAGAAGAAAACATTTGTAATAACTTAAAAAACTATGAGTGCAGATTTTATTGTGTTTGTTCTGATATATCTTCAAAAGATGGGCATATTAATTTTGTAACTTCCAGTGTATAATATAATTAAAAAAATTTTTGAATTAAACAATAAAGGAGAAACACTTTACTGTTAAAAAAGTTTATAAGAATGAGGTTCACATGCACAGGTCTATTATTTTTTGTATTTCTATTAAGAATCAAGACAGTTTGTATTGATATGTGTGTCTATAGAATATGTGTTTTCCCCAAAGCTAAGAGATGTGAAGGAGAGACACACAGATCTGGAAAGTGATGACTATATTATATAACTACATTGACCACATTTCTCAAATAAGTTGGGAATTTACCATTTATGAACCTAAATGTTCTCAAAATTATTTCTAGGACGATGCAGCCATATCTTACTTTTTATCATGACTAGTCATCTTTCAATATGAACATTACCTAACCCATTTGCAGCCTCCTTCTATCTCTAAGATTGATTATGGCTGACATTCTCAGCAGTCAAAACATCTTGCAAATGACTTCTTAGCCTGGAGAGCCCAACCAGAATGATGTTCACTTCACTGCTTGCCTAGCTTGTCTCCCATCTAGCCACTGAAGCATTCACAAGAACATTTTTATTAAATTTGTTCAAACATGTGTTCAATTAGATGAAATCTTCTTAAATATTCAACTAAATGTGAATGGGGAAAATGCTAAATTGCCTCTGTATTTAAGTGTATTTTCAAAGGAAGATGAACTTATATCATTGGGTTTAAGCAGTAAAGTAAATAATATGCTTTTAGTTTGGATATGTTCATACATTGTTTTCTTTCCAACACATATTAGAGTCTATTAAATAAACTGAATATAATTCAATATAAAGGTAGCCCTAATTGAAATGTCATACTTTATTTTCTATATACTAATTTTATAGAAGAGTATAAATATATGTTCTCATGTAATATAAAAAATGATATGGGAGCAACAACCAAGAGTCAACTTAGAGACAGTATTTATTTTCCTTATTTGACAAATAGAATACTAAAAAGCCCTTACTTGTTTTGTCAAATAGAAAATATATTTAGTATCATTGCTTTATTCCTTAACAAAGCAGAAATTTCAAATACATTGTACAGATTGTATTAAATAATGTACTAAAAATCAAATACATTTACTTTTCTTAATATTAGACATTATTTAATAACAAATGCCCTTTAGAGGCTATTTAGTATGAGTAGTAAAATACCTGGAATTTTTGAAATAGTAAAATAAAAGTGTCCTAAAACATTGTATCTGGTAAATTCATAATTGTCTATATATTGAGTGGTGATGGGAGGGCATTAATCACAATTTATTTATTTTTGGTTTACTGAGCTGATTCTCGTCACTCTTCTAATCAAACCATGTACATGGATGCATATAAATAATATATAGTGTTAGGTATAAACAGTATTGAACTTTTTTTCCTTCTTTCTTTCTTTATTTATTTTTAAAAACATTTGTCTCTGCCTCCCCCCTACTACTTTCCCCTGCCCCCTCCCTCCTTCCCTCACTCAGCTCTTCCCCTTTGGTTTTGTCCATGAGTCCTTGGTATATGTTCCTTGACTTTCCCCTTCCCTTCCCTTTCCCTGCCCGCCCCTCCCTTCTTCCTTCTTGTCTCTGTTGATTTCTTTTCCTTTCAGTGTTGCTGGTCATATTTTCCTTGCATCTTTGTATTGTTGGTTAGGTTCCGCTAATAGGTGAGATCATATGGTATTTGTCTTTCCCCACTCCCCGGCTTATTTCGCTTAGCATAATGCTCTCCAGTTCCATCCACGCTGTTGAGAAGTTTAGTACTTCTTTTTTCCTTTCTGCTGCGTAGTATTCCATTGTGTATATGTACCATTACTTTTTGATCCAATCATCTACTGATGGACACTTAGGTTGCTTCCAACACTTGGCTATTGTCAATTGTGCTGCTATGAACATTGGGGTGCATAGGTTCTTTTGTATTGGCGTTTTGGTGTTCTTAGGGTAGAGTCTCAGCAGGGGAATCACTGGATCAAAAGGCAGTTCCATTTTCAGCTTTTTGAGGAAACTCCACACCGCCTTCCACAGTGGCTGTACTAGTCTGCATTCCCACCAACAGTGTACTAGGGTTCCCTTTTCTGCACAGCCTCACCAGCACCTGTTGTTTGTGGATCTGTTTATGATGGCCATTCTGACCGGTGTGAGGTGGTACCTCATGGTGGTTTTGATCTGCATTTCTCTGATGGCTAGTGATGCAGAGCATCCTTTCAAATGCCTCTGGGTCCTCTGTATCTCCTCCTTGGAAAAGCATCTGCCCAGGTCCTTTGCCCATTTTTTGATTGGATCGTTTGTCTTCTTGGAGTGGAGTCAAGTGAGTTCTTTATATATCTTGGAGATCAAACCTCTATCTGATGTATCATTAGCAAATATATTTTCCCAAACGGTTGGCTCCCTTTTCATTTTGCTGATGTTTTCTTTTGCCGTGCAGAAGCTTCTTATTTTGATGAGGTCCCACTTGTTTATTCTTTCCTTTATGTCCCTTGCTTTAGGAGACAAATCAGTGAAAAAATTGCTGCGTGGGATATCTGAGAGTTTCCTGCCAATGTTCTCCTCTAGGACTTTGATGGTGTTGCGACTTATATTTAAGTCTTTTATGCATCTTGAGTTTATTTTTGTGTATGGTGTCAGCTGATGATCCAATTTCAATTTTTTGCATGTAGCCGTCCAGCTGTCCCAACACCATTTGTTGAAGAGGCTGTTATTGCTCCATTTTATGCTTCTGCCCCCTTTGTCAAATATTAGATGCCCGTAGAGACGTGGGCTTACTTCTGGGCTTTCTATACTGTTCCACTGGTCTATGGGTCTGTTCTTGTGCCAGTACCAGATTGTTTTGAGTGTAGTGGCTTTGTAGTAGAGTTTGATGTCCGGTATTGTGATCCCTCCTACTTTGTGTTTCTTTCTCAAAATTGCTGCGGCTATTCAGGGTCCTTTATGGTTCCATATAAATTTTTGAAATGTCTGTTCTATTTCTGTGAAATACGTTATTGGTATCTTAATAGGGATTGCATTGAATCTATAAATTTCTTTGGGTAGTATGGACATTTTGATGATATTAATTGTTCCAATCCATGAGCACGGTATATGCTTCCATTTCTCTGTGTCTTCCTTCATTTTTTTCTTCAATGTTGTATAGTTTTCTGCGTAGAGGTCTTTTACCTCTTTGGTTAAATTTATGCCTAGGTACTATATTTTTCGTCTTGCTATATGGAATGGTATTTTTTCTCTGATTTCTTCTTCTTCTATTGCATTGCTGGTGTACAAAAATGCCTTTGATTTCTGAATGTTGACTTTGTATCCTGCTGTTTTGCAAATTCACTTATAAGGTTGAGTAGTTTTGGGTAGAGTCTACAGGGTTCTCTATGTACACTATCATGTCATCTGCAAACAAGGATAGCTTTACTTCCTCCTTTCCTATTTGGATGCCTTTTATCTCTTTCTCTTGTCTGACCGCTGTGGCCAGGACTTCCAATAAGATGTTGAAAAGAAGCGGTGAGAGTGGACATCCTTGTCGTGTTCCCGATCTCAGTGGGAAAGCTTTCAGTTTTTGCCTGTTGAGTATGATGTTGGCAGTAGGTTTTTCATGTATGGCCTTTATTATGTTGAGGAATGCCCCATTTATTCCCATTTTGCTGAGTGTTTTGATCATAAATGGGTGCTGTACCTTATCAAATGGTTTTTCTGCATCTATCGAGATCATCATGAGGTTTTTGTCTTTTCTCTTATTTATGTGATGTATCACGTTTACTGATTTGCATATATTGAACCATTCCTGCATGCCTGGGATGAAACCCACTTGATTGTGGTGGATAATCTTTTTAATGTATTGCTGGATGCGGTTTGCCAATATTTTGTTGAGGATTTTAGCATCTATGTTCATCAGCGAAATTGGCCTGTAGTTTTCTTTCTTTGTAGGGTCTTTATCTGGTTTTGGGATCAGGGTGATGCTGGCCTCATAGAAGACTCTGGGAGTCTTCCCTGCTCTTGGATTTTTTGGAATAGTCTGAGAAGGACAGGGGTTAGCTCTTCCTTAAATGTTTTGTAAAATTCTCTTGGGAAACCGTCAGGCCCTGGGCTTTTGCGTGCCAGGAGTTTCTTGATTACTGCTTCAATTTCCCCAGCTGTTATTGGTCTGTTCAAGCTTTCTGTTTCTTCCTCCTTCAGTGTTGGAAGATTATACTTTTCTAAAAATTTGTCCACTTCATCAAGATTTTCAAATTACTTGGGAAAAGATGGCGGAGGAGTGAAAGGGAGTCACGCTGACCTCCTCCCAAAACCAAACTGGAATTGCAACTAAATAATGGAGTAATCACCTGGAAAGCAGTGGAGCAATAGTGGGAGAGGAGCCTTGGTGCCGCGGACAGCGGATTCGACTCTCACACATCCCAATGGGTGAGAATTGCGGTGGAGGCTCGAGAGGGTGGGCTGGGTGCGCACGGGCACTGGCACCAGAGGGACATTGAAACGGCCAGTTAGCGGCCCCCCTGGGAAGAACGGGGTCTGAATCATAAACAGGAACCCCTAAACTACAGCCGCTAAAGCCGAGAAAATACAGACAAAACACAACCCCAAAAAGCTTAGGGGCACTCTCTGCCAGAGACAGGTGGCTGGGGATGCAAAAAGACATTTAAAGGGCAAACGCAAAAGTTGCAGCGGCAGCCACCCTCCTTGATCGCTGGGTACAGGCGGCAGCAGGGTGGGCTGGTGCCTGGGAAAAGACTGGTGAGGAAAACTTTGTGAGGAGAACTGACTCTGCGGCCGGTGGAGCCCGGGTGATGGCGCACTTCCCACTCTGCAGCTACCATCTCGCTCAGGCATAAGGGAATCAATTAACCTGCCTTTTGTGCGCTCCGCACACAGCTTGTGCGCGTGTGACCTGCGGGGCTGAGCGCAGACTGTCTGGGAGAGCCTTGAGGAGAGACTGGAGACAGTAGCGTTGGGGAAAGAACGGGAGGAGGAACCTGGGAGTCCCGACTCCCTCCCCGTTCGGTAGTCTCCATTGTGGGCTGGAAAGGCGCGACCCCAAAGAGGCAGAAGCGGGGCGCGCATGAACCAGACTGCCTGCGATTGAAACGGAGTCCGCACAGGGGTTGGATCCTCAGCCGAAGGGGTCACAGAACTGCCCAGAGGCCCCTGAGGGGAGACTAGAAACGGAGGCATTGGGGAAAGAACGGGAGGAGGAACCGGGGAGTCCTGACTCCTTCTCCTTGCCGAAGTCTCCATTGCGCGGGAAGAGGCCACACCCCCAAAGAGCCAAAAGCCGAAAAGCAAACATAGACACCCCCAAAACACCCAGAGCAGGCGTGCACACTTGCGCCGAGTGACTGGCGAGGATTGGCGAGTGTGTGTGTGACCCACGCGGGCTGGCGAACGCTTGCACCTGCCGGTAAGGCCTCACACAGACTGGCACCCATACGGCCTGCGAGGGATTGCACAGAGGAGCAAGGGCAGGCACAAATTGACCTACCCGCAGCGATTGCGGAGCGGCCCACAAAATAAGTAGAGCTGCCCAGAGTCCCTGGAGGAGAGACAAGAAACAGGATTAACCGGAGAGCTGATTTCCTCCCATTTCCGTAGTCCCCATTTGGCGAGGGCAAGCAACGCACCCAAAGAGCCAAAAGCGGGGAAAACACACAATAGAAGACTCTAAACTGACCAGTGCCGCGAAGCTCGCGTGCCAGGGAGTTCAGATGAGCACGGGAGGTCGCGAATAAGCCCCCTGGTCTGGGGCAAACACATGCGAGCCCAGGCAGGTGGGGGACCCTGCCGCGCTGGGAACGCGCTCAAGGAGCTCTCGTGAGAGCGCAGAGAGATCCCCAAAAATAGCCCAGCCCTGACCGAAGGGGTCACAGAGCTGCTCCAAGCAGGAGTCAGACACAGGCATTAGACTCCTGAAAGGCTCAAACAAACAACCCAAGGCCCTATAGGGTCAACAACTGACATCATCAGAGGCAAGCCCAGAAAGAAAAGTAAAGGACAAAAATACTTAACAGACTCTCACAAAAATGGGAAGAAAAAGAAGTTCTCCCCAAATGAGTGGAAAAGGGGACTCCCCACAGAGAGAGCTCAATGAAATAGAGGCAAGGGAACTATCAGATATGGAATTTAAAACAATGGTTCTAAGGAAGCTCAATGAGCTCAGCCAGCTCAAAGAGAACTATGAGAAACTGCAGAGAAACTATCAGGATCTTACAGCAAACTATATCAGCCTGGAAAAGGACATAGAAACTATCAAGAAGACACAAGAGGATATGAAGAATACCATTTCTGAATTGAAGAACACAGTAGAAGGAATCCAAAGCAGGCTGGATGAAGCTGAGGATCGAATCAGTGAGATGGAGGATAAGGTAGAAAAAAGCTCCCAGAAAGAGCAAGAAATGGAAAAACGGCTCAAAAAGAATGAAGAACCATTTAGGGAAATGCAGGACAACCTGAAACGCAATAATATCCGTATAATAGGGATACCAGAAGGAGAAGAAGAGGAGCAAGGAATAGAGAACCTCCTCGAAAAAGTAATGATGGAAAATTTCCCTAATTTGAGGAGAGAAAGGCTCTCATGGATCCAGGAGGCACAGAGGACCCCACTCAAGAAGGACCCAAGGAGGTCCACTCCAAGACACATCATCATTAAAATGGCAAATGTCAAAGACAAAGAGAGAATCCTCAAGGCAGCAAGGGAGAAGGAGAAAGTAACATACAAGGGGGCCCCCATACGCCTAGGAGCTGACTTCTCAACAGAAACACTCCAAGCCAGAAGGGAATGGCAACAAATATTCCAAGCCATGAAAAGCAAGGGCCTACAGCCAAGGCTGCTCTACCCAGCTAGGCTCTCCATTAAAATAGAAGGAGAAATACGCAGTTTCCCAGACAAAAGAAAGCTAAAAGAATACATCTCTACCAAACCAGCACTCCAAGATATGCTTAGGGGACTGGTTTAAGCAGATGAAGGAAAAGAATGAGACAGAGAGGAACACAAGTACAAAGAGAAAAGATGAGTAAGTTTCTATCAGTAATATCTCTCAATGTGAATGGACTAAATGCCCCAATCAAAAGACACAGGGTAGCTGAATGGATAAGAAAACATGACCCACACATATGCTGCCTACAAGAGACCCACCTCAGAGCAAAAGACCTACACAGATTGAAAGTAAAGGGATGGAAAATAATATTCCAAGCAAATGGACATGAGAAAAAGGCTGGCGTTGCCATACTTGTATCAGACAAAGTCGATTTCAAAGCAAAGGCCATAAAGAGAGACCCAGAGGGGCACTTTATCATACTTAAAGGAAGAATCTATCAAGAAGACATCAACATTGTAAACTTATATGCTCCCAATATAGGAGCCCCCAAGTTTATAAGGAAATTGTTGGATGACTTCAAAAAAGATATAGACAGCAACACACTGATAGTAGGGGATTTCAACACCCCACTGTCCAAAATGGACAGATCTTCCAAACAAAACATTAATAAACATATCGTGGCGCTGAATGAAACACTGAATCAAAGAGACTTAACTGACATATATAGAATCTTACATCCCAAAGAAGAAAAATACACATTCTTTTCAAATGCTCATGGCAGTTTTTCAAAGATAGACCACATGATAGGACACAAAGCAAGCCTCAGTAAATTCAGGAAAATTGAAATAATACCAAACTTTTTCTCAGACCACAAGGCCTTGAAACTCGAAATCAAACTCAAAGAGAAACTTCAAAAACTTGGAAACTCATGGAGACTGAACAGTACACTTTTAAACAATGAATGTGTCAATAATGAGATAAGAGAAGAAATCAAAAAATTTCTGGAAACAAATGAAAATGAACAGACAACTGTCCAAAACCTATGGGACACAGCAAAGGCGGTCCTGAGAGGGAAGTTCATAGCAATACAGGCTTACCTTAAAAAGATAGAAACATTTCAAATAAAAGACCTAACACTACAACTTCAAGAACTGGAGAAACAACAACAAATAAATCCCAGAGCAAGTAGAAGGAAGGAAATAGTCAAGATTAGAGCAGAACTGAATGACATAGAGACAAAAAGAACAATTCAGAGGATCAACCAATCCAGAAGCTGGTTCTTTGAAAAGATTCATAAAGTGGACAAACCTTTGAGCAGACTCATCAAGAAAAAAAGGGAGAGGACCCAAATTAATAATATCAGAAATGAAAGAGGAGAAATAACAACTGATACCACAGAAATACAAATGATCATCAGAAACTATTATGAACAATTATATGCCAAGAAATTTGAAAATCTTGATGAAATGGACAAATTTTTAGAAAAGTATAATCTTCCAACACTGAAGGAGGAAGAAACAGAAAGCTTGAACAGACCGATAACAGTTGGGGAAATTGAAGCAGTCATCAAGAAACTCCCAGCACACAAAAGTCCAGGGCCAGACGGTTTCCCAGGAGAATTTTACAAAACATTTAAGGAAGAGCTAACCCCTGTCCTTCTCAGACTATTCCAAAAAATCCAAGAGCAGGGAAGACTCCCAGACTCCTTCTATGAGGCCAGCATCACCCTGATCCCAAAACCAGATAAAGACCCTACAAAGAAAGAAAACTACAGGCCCATTTCGCTGATGAACATAGATACTAAAATCCTCAACAAAATATTGGCAAACCGCATCCAGCAATACATCAACAAGATTATCCCCCACGATCAAGTGGGATTCATCCCAGGGATGCAGGGATGGTTCAACATACGCAAATCAGTAAACGTGATACACCACATAAATCAAAGAAAAGACAAAAACCACATGATCATCTCGATAGATGCAGAAAAACCATTTGATAAGGTACAGCACCCATTTATGATCAAAACACTCAGCAAAATGGGAATCAATGGGGCATTCCTCAACGTAATAAAGGCCATATATGAAAAACCTATAGCCAATATCATACTCAACGGGCAAAAACTGAAAGCTTTCCCACTAAGATCGGGAACACGACAAGGATGTCCGCTCTCACCGCTTCTTTTCAACATCGTATTGGAAGTCCTAGCCACAGCGGTCAGACAAGAGAAAGAGATAAAAGGCATCCAAATAGGAAAGGAGGAAGTAAAACTATCATTGTTTGCAGATGACATGATAGTGTACATAGAGAACCCTGTAGACTCTACCAAAAAACTCCTCAACCTAATAAGTGAATTTGGCAAAACAGCAGGATACAAAGTCAACATTCAGAAATCAAAGGCGTTTTTGTACACCAGCAATGCAATAGAAGAAGAAGAAATCAGGAAAAATATACCATTCGATATAGCACGAAAAAAGATAAAGTACCTAGGGATAAATTTAACCAAAGACACAAAAGACCTGTATGCAGAAAACTATACAACATTGAAAAAAGAAATTAAGGAAGACACAAATAAATGGAAGCATATACCGTGCACATGGATTGGAAGAATTAATATCCTTAAAATGTCCATACTACCAAAAGCAATCTATAGATTCAACGCAATCCCTATTAAGATACCAATGACGTATTTCACAGAAATAGAACAGACATTTCAAAAATTTATATGGAACCATAAACAACCTCGAATAGCTGCAGCAATTTTGAGAAAGAAACACAAAGTAAGAGGGATCACAATACCGGACATCAAACTCTACTACAAAGCCACTATACTCAAAACAATCTGGTACGGTCACAAGAACAGACCCATAGACCAGTGGAACAGAATAGAAAGCCCAGAAATAAGCCCAGGTCTCTATGGACATCTAATATTTGACAAAGGGGGCAGAAGCATAAAATGGAGCAATAACAGCCTCTTCAACAAATGGTGTTGGGAGAGCTGGATGGCTACATGCAAAAAATTGAAATTGGATCATCAGCTGACACCATACACAAAAATAAACTCAAGATGGATAAAAGACTTAAATATAAGTCGCAACACCATCAAAGTCCTAGAGGAGAACATTGGCAGGACTCTCAGATATCCCACGCAGCAATTTTTTCACTGATATGTCTCCAAAAGCAAGGGACATAAAGGAAAGAATAAACAAGTGGGACCTCATCAAAATAAGAAGCTTCTGCACGGCTAAAGAAAACATCAACAAAATGAAAAGGGAGCCAACCGTATGGGAAAATATATTTGCTAATGATACATCAGATAGAGGTTTGATCTCCAAGATATACAAAGAACTCACTCGACTTGACTCCAAGAAGACAAACGATCCAATCAAAAAATGGGCAAAGGATCTGGGCAGACGCTTTTCTAAGGAGGAGATACAGAGGGCCCAGAGGCATTTGAAAGGATGCTCTGCATCACTAGCCATCAGAGAAATGCAGATCAAAACCACCATGAGGTACCACCTCACACCGGTCAGAATGGCCATCATAAACAGATCCACAAACAACAGGTGCTGGCGAGGCTGTGGAGAAAAGGGAACCCTCGTCCACTGTTGGTGGGAATGCAGACTGGTGCAGCCACTATGGAAAGCAGTGTGGAATTTCCTCAGAAAGCTGAAAATGGAACTGCCTTTTGATCCAGCGATTCCCCTGCTGGGACTATACCCTGAGAACACCAAAACGCCAATACAAAAGAACCTATGCACCTCAATGTTCATAGCAGCACAATTTACAATAGCCAAGTGTTGGAAGCAACCTAAATGCCCATCAGTAGATGATTGGATCAAAAAGTATTGGTACATATACACAATGGAATACTACGCAGCAGAAAGAAAAAAAGAAGTACTAAACTTCGCAACAGCATGGATGGAACTGGAGAGCATCATGCTAAGCGAAATAAGCCAGGGGGCGAAAGACAAATACCATATGATCTCACCTATAAGCGGAACCTAACCAACAATGCAAAGAAGCAAGGCAAATATTTCCAGCAACACTGAAAGGAAAAGAAATCAACAGAGACAAGAGGGAAGGGGGGGCAGGGAAAGGGAAGGGAAGGGGAAAGTCAAGGAACATATAGCAAGGACTCATGGACTAAACCAAAGGGGAAGAGCTGAGGGAGGGAAGGTGGGAGGGGGCAAGGGAAAGAGGGGGGGGGAAGGCAGAGACAAATGTATTTAAAAAGTAAATAAATCAATTAAAAAAAAAAAAACAAATTACTTGGCATATAATTGTTCGTAATAGTTTTTGATGATCATTTGTATTTCTGTGGTTTCAGTTGTTATTTCTCCTCTTTCATTTCTGATAATATTAATTTGGGTCCTCTCCTTTTTTTTCTTGTTGAGTCTGCTTAAAGGCTTGTCGATTTTATTTATCTTGTCAAAGAACCAGATCCTGGATTGATTGATCCTCTGAATTGTTCTTTTTGTCTCTATGTCATTCATTTCTGCTCTAATCTTGACTATTTCCTTCCTTCTACTTGCTCTGGGATTTATTTGTTGTTGTTTCTCCAGTTCTTGAAGTTGTGGTGTTAGGTCTTTTATTTGAAATTTTTCTATCTTTTTTACATAAGCCTATATTGCTATGAACTTCCCTCTCAGGACTGCCTTTGCTGTGTGCCATAGGTTTTGGACTGTTGTCTGTTCATTTTCATTTGTTTCCAGAAATTTTTGGATTTCTTCTATTATCTCATTATTGACCCATTCATTGTTTGATAGTGTACTATTCAGTCTCCATGAGTTTGCAAGTTTTGAAGTTTCTCTTTGAGGTTCATTTCCAGTTTCAAGGCCTTGTGGTCTGAGAAAAAGTTTGGTATGATTTCAATTTTCCTGAATTTGCTGAGGTTTGCTTTGTGTCCTATCATGTGTTCTATCTTTGAAATACTGCCATGAGCATTTGAAAAGCATGTGTATTTTTCTTCTTTGGGATGTAAGGTTCTATATATGTCAGTTAAGTCTCTTTGATTCAGTGTGTCATTCAGCGCCACAATATGTTTATTAATGTTTTGTTTGGAAGATCTGTCCATTTTTGACAGTGGGGTGTTGAAATCCCCTACTATCAGGGTGTTGCTGTCTATATCTTTTTTGAAGTCCTCCAACAATTTCCTTATATACTTGGGGGCTCCTATATTGGGAGCATATAAGTTTACAATGTTGATGTCTTCTTGATAGATTCTTCCTTTAAGTATGATAAAGTGCCCCTCTGGGTCTCTCTTTAAGGCCTTTGTTTTGAAATCTACTTTGTCTGATACAAGTATGGCAACCCCGGCCTTTTTCTCATGTCCATTTGCTTGGAATATTTTCTTCCATCCCTTTACTTTCAATCTGTGTAGGTCTCAGGCTCTGAGGTGGGTCTTTTGTAGGCAGCATATGTGTGGGTCATGTTTTCTTATCCATTCAGCTAACCTGTGTCTTTTGATTGGGGCATTTAGTCCATTCACATTGAGAGATATTACTGATCTAAACTTACTCATGTTTTCTCTTTGTACCTGTGTTCCTCTCTCTCTCATTCTTTTCCTTCATCTGCTTAAACCAGTCCCCTTAGCATATCTTGGAGTGCTGGTTTGGTAGAGATGTATTCTTTTAGTCTTCTCTTGTCTGGAAAACTCCATATTTCCCCTTCTATTTTAATGGAGAGCTAGCTGGGTAGAACAGCCTTGGCTGTAGGCCCTTGCTCTTCATGGCTTGGAATATTTGTTGCCATTCCCTTCTGGCTTGTAGTGTGTCGGTTGAGAAGTCAGCTCCTAGGCATATGGGGGCCCCCTTGTATGTTACTTTCTCCTTGTCCCTTGCTGCCTTGAGGATTCTCTGTTTGTCTTTGACTTTTGCCATTTTAATGATGATGTGTCTTGGAGTGGACCTCCTTGGGTCCCTCTTGAGTGGGGTCCTCTGTGCCTCCTGGTTCCATGAGAGCCTTTCTCTCCTCAAATTAGGGAAATTTTTCACCATTACTTTTTCGAGGAGGTTCTCTATCCCTTGCTCCTCTTCTTCTCCTTCTGGGATCCCTATTATACGGATATTATTCCGTTTCAGGTTGTCCCGCATTTCCCTAAAGGCCTCTTCATTCTTTCTGAGCCGTTTTTCCATTTCTTGTTCTTTCTGGGAGTTTCTTTCTATCTTGTCCTCCATCTCACTGATTCGCTCCTCGGCTTCATCCAGCCTGCTTTGGATTCCTTCTACTGTGTTCTTCAATTCAGAAATTGTATTCTTCATATCCTCTTGTGTCTTCTTGATAGTTTCTATGTCCTTTTCCAGGCTGATATAGTTTGCTGTGAGATCCTGATAGTTTCTCTGCAGTTTCTCATAGCTATCTTTGAGCTGGCTGAGCTCATTGAGCTTCCTTAGAACCATTGTTTTGAATCCAGTATCTGATAGTTTCCTTGCCTCTATTTCATTTAGATCTCTCTGTGGGGAGTCCCCTTTTCCACTCATTTGGGGGAACTTCTTTTTCTTCCATTTTTGTGAGAATCTGTTAAGTATTTTTGTCCTTTTCTTTCTGGGCCTGCTTCTGATGATGTCAGTTGTTGACCCTATATGACCTTGGGTTATTTGTTTGAGCCTTCCAGGAGTCTAATGCCTGTGTCTGACTCCTGCTTGGAGCAGCTCTGTGACCCCTTCGGTCAGGGCTGGGCTATTTTTTGGGATCTCTCTGCACTCTCATGCAGTCTCCTTGAGCGTGCTACCAGTGCGGCAGCCCCCCCTGCCCCCCCCCCCCGTCCCCGCCTGGGCTCGCTTGTGCTTGCCCCAGACCAGGGGGCTTATACGTGACCTCGCGTACTCATCTGGCCCCCTGGCCGGCGACCTCCGTGGCAGTGGTAAGTTTAGGGTCTTCTATTGTGTATCTTCCCCCTTTTTGGCTCTTTGGGTGTGTTGCTTGCCCTCGCCAAATGAGGACTTCGGAAATGGGAGGAAGTCAGCTCCAGGACTCTCCGATTAATCCTGTCTCTGGTCTCTCCTCCATGGACTCTCAGTATTGAACTTTTAAATGAGATATATTTCAACATTATTATTCCTCACCACCATATCAAATATTAAATATTGGGTATTTATTATACTATATTCTTTCATCTCTGAGGATTTTAATTGCTGATCTATGAGTCAAAAGTGAAACTATAGCTACATATTTGTGAAATTTTTAAAAAGTTATGTGCAAAATTTCATTATTCGTTTTTAGGGAAATTATTGGAGCACCCATCAGATTCTTTAGAATCTGTGACTCAAACATAAACTCTTTTTTTGTGAGGGATATTTAAGTTATTTGGAATGTATTTTAAGGTCAGATATTTTATTCCAAATATTTAAAAACTTTTTAATTTACTATTATTTTTCTTGTTTGTTTTTATTAATTTGATTTATTTTTATTCCAACTTAATGTAAACAGTTTGTAAAAGACTGAACTGAATACAATGAGGTCAGAGAAATGATAAAAGAAGAGTTTAAAAGAGAATAATAACAAATGTCTTACTACATTATTAAAGTGATCTGGAGTTCAGCTCCAAGGTTCCTAGAAACTAAAGTGAAAATGTATTATCAATTACAGAGAAGAAGATAAAATCACACTATCTTAGGTTTGGAAGTTACCCTCTTTGATTTTTCCTGAGTGTAAAACAATTAAAATGTAAGGTTTCTCATCCCTAACTCTCCCTGGCTTTCATTCTACCTAATCTGTTTCATTGTAATATGCATTATACAAAAGGATCTTGGTAAGAAAGGAAAACAAAAAAAATTTCAGGATGATCAGAACGGTAGCTAACAGGTTATTTTGCATATGAATGGATGAGAGATTGTAAAAATAAAGGACAACACTGACCCTTGAGAGAAGTTTGATGAGACAAGTACAAAGAGAGCAGCCACAAATATAAAGACCAAAATATAGAAAAAATTAGAAAAGATACTTTAAAGAAATTTGTGTCCTCTGTACTTGGCAATTCACTGGCTACCTTCAAAAGAAAGCTAGCTTTCTGAAAACGTCTAGGGTTTTTGGGGCTAGATTTTGGAGTGAAGTGTGTTAAATTAAAGGAGGTCACCATTAGCATGACATGGCTGTATTGTCCTGGTGGCCTCCCTAAACTAACCAAAATCTAAACCCATAAATGCCTCAAGGTTATAAAATTGAAACCTCAGGACAACCACTCACAAGCAGACAATCATGCCTTAAACTGTGGAAATCAATTCTTTTCTTATTTTGCTTGTCTTTTCTCTACAAAACTCTCTCCCTGAGCTCCTATAGGTGGAGCCTTCCTAACCACTTATGGTTTGGTGCTGCATGTATCCAGTTGATTTTAGCTCAAATAAACTTAATATTTTTAAAATATGCCTCTTCATATTAAAAATATATTTAAAAACATGCTCCATCATATTTAACTTTTAACAAGTGATTGATGAAAATCAAACTACTTTAAACTCAGGTTTGAGTTTACAGGAAGAGAATACTTGAGTTAAATGATTATCACTAATAATCTAAAATGCTATATTAATCATCCTGGACACTTTTTTTCCTATTTGGGACTCCTTGATCCTGCTTTGAAGGGAAGAGTCAGTGATTCTTCCATTCAAATGTACGGTTTTGGGAAGTATTTAATAAAGTAGGCAATAAATGGGCAACAAAAGAAACGAGAGGCTAGCTAATATGTCAGATAATAAGGCCTCGATTTTCTAAGACTGCTTGCATAAACACCTTCTATATTTCATAACTATTTTTAATTAACACATATATATTTAATTCTTGGTATGTGCTAGCACATATTCAAAGTAGATGGTTTTAATAGTTTGTCACTTATATTTTTCAATAACAGAAAATAATGAAGAAGCTAAATAGTATTTTAAACATTTTCTTGGATTACTTTTCAATATTTCCCTGAGTATCTATAATTGGTAGTACTTGTAAGTGCCTGTTTCTATAGATAAAATATAACATATTCACCTTCTCAAGTTATTCCAAAACAGTATAATATAAAATATTATATAGTATGTTATTCCATTATACAATGCCAGCCTAAACTCTTTGGGACAATTATACAATTTCCATATTTTAGAGCACAAAATTAAACAGCTGGTTCACTTACACAGTGTGTATACTAGTTACAGTTTGGAGAAAAATAATTAGTATTTGTAATTATTGATATAACAGAAAAGATTAGATTATAAAATAAAGCTCACAAAAATAAGATATAAAATTGAGATTAAACCTTACTAATAAATTTAAGGATAAATATTTTACAGTCACATACAAATCAGAAAGTAGTGTATGACCGCCTATATATCTCCCTATGTTTTATCTTGAATTTTAGGATGTGCTCTGGCTCAAATTAAAATACAAAATTTCAAAGTAACATGTCTTCTTGAAAAGGAGTTATTTTGATTATAAAAATGTCCATTTTATTTTCAGACTGTCATATATCTTACCTGACATGTTGCAGAGAATCATATGCCACAAATTCATACATTCAGGTTTAATTGCCGAAACAATTCAGACAAACTATGTATGAATATATTCTTTAGCTATTATATTCCCTATGTTGTATACTTTGATCCTCATTGGTAATTCTGTAACAACTAATTTGTATTTCTTAACCTCTATGCCTTTGTGTCCTGTCTCCCTCATCCCCCTCCTATAGACAACACTCAAAACATTCTCTGTGTCTATGATTCTGTTTCTGTTCTGCTTTGCTTATTTATTTTGTTTTTATAGATTCAATTGTTGATAGGTATGTATTTATTTCCATTTTATTGTTCATATTTTTGATTTTCTTCTTAAAGAAGACTCTTTAGCAGTTTATATAATACTGGTTTTCTGGTGATGAACTCTTGCAAGTGTTTTTTGTTGTTGTTGTTTTGTTTTGTTTTTTGTTTTTGTCTAGGAAGCCCTTTATCTGTTCTTCAATTATAAATTATAGCTTTGTGGGTACAGTATTCATGGCTGTAGGTCCTTACTTTTCATCACTTTGAGTATTTGCTGCCAATATCTTCTACTTGGCAAAGCTTCTTGTGAGAAATCACCTGACAGTTGTATGGGAGCTCCCTTGTAGGTAACTAACTGCTTTTCTCTTGCTGGTTTTAAGAGTCTCTCCTTGACTTTTACATTTGGCATTTTAATTATGATGTGTCTTCTTTATACAACGAATAACAGAAAACAGTTTCTGGTGCAATAAGATACATCAGACAGTACTGAATTCCCATGTCATGAAGACTTGATTTCAGGCTGTGTTTTCAATGTTAACTAGTTGTGTGTTGCTGACAGTTATTCTAATGTACTCTAACTCAAAATGTATTCATTTGTCAAAGTAGAATAATAAGTTACATTAAGTTCTTGAGAATAAATTAGATAATATACAAATATACCCCCATAATATTCTTTTGTTTTATAAGTTTAACTTACTCTATAGCTAGGGTTAGCAATATTGACAATGAGTATGAAAGCATAAGTGTGATCATATGGAGAATTTCAATGTAGTACAATGGTTTAATGACCAAGATTCATCAAGACTGAGCACTGCCTTCAAATTAAACATAAAAATATAGCATCAGCCACATTAAATGTCAGCACATCACAGAACACCCTTGATTGTTGAGTTCATATTTTTTAGAAAACATTTCATGTGTATATTTTATACGAAATTAGACTTTTTCAGACTTGTATTTGAACTTTCTTTTTTCCATTTAAACTTTAGCAACATATCAATGCAAGCTGAATGTAAAATTTGACAACTGCATTTTTACAAACAGAATATTTATACCCAAGGAGAAAAGGGGAAATTAGTTTTAGAATTTCATTATTGCTGTGGGACACAGATACATATTTTTACAGCTCTGGGATTTGATGACAGATCATTGCAAGAGTTGATTGAAAAATAATATATGAATAAACTAAGTAGGATGAGTGGTTTTAGGAAAGAAGTATTAAAGTGATCCCCTATATGACCTACATATTTAATTTCAGGGTTATTTTTTCATTATTTCTAAGATATTAACATACAAAAGTAATAAAATACATTATGAAAATCACGGCAAAAAGTTCTTTTTTAACTTTAACACTGTCATCTAGTGCTCACTATGAAAAATGAACAATGTAAAAATTCAATTAATCTTTATAATCAGTTATTTTAGTCTGAGCTTTCTGATATTCTAATTAAACAAAAGCTTTATGTTTTTCCTCATTTCTCAGACAATATTAACATTGTTTTTTAAAAGAACACATGAATAGGGGACAAAGATGGCTGAGGAGTGAGTGGGAGTCGTGCTGACCTCCTCCCAAGACCAAATTGGAATTGTGACTAAATAGTGGAGAAAACACCTGGAAAACAACGGAATGATAGAGAGACAGGAGATTTGGAGCTGCGGACAGACAGTGGAATCAACTTTCAGACACCCGAACGGGAGAGAAGTTCAGTGGAGGCTCGAGAGGGTGGGCTGGGCGCCCACAGGCACCAGCACCAGAGGGACATTGAAACGGCCCATTGGATCCCCCTGAGAAAAACAGGGTCTGAATCATAAACAGGGACCCCTAGACTACAGCAGCTGAAACCAGAAAAACACACAAGCAAAACACAACTGCAAAAAGCTTAGGGGCGCTCTCTGCCAAAGACAGGCAGCAAAGAGACATTTAAAGGACCAACACAAAAATTTGCAGTGGCAGCTGCCTTCCTTGATCTCTGAGTGGAGGCGGCAGGAGAGTGGGCTGGTGTCTGGGAAAAGACTGGTGAGGAAAACTTTGTGAAGAGAACTGAGATGGTGGCCAGCGGAGCCCCAGTGATAATGCACCTCCCACTCTGCAGCTACCATCTTGCTCAGGCATAAGTGAATCAATAAACCTGCCTTTTGCACGCTCTGCACACAGCTTGTGCACATATGGGCTGGGGACTGAGTGCAGAGTGGCCAGAAGAAACAGAGGATCCCTGGCCAAGGGGATACACAGCTGCATAGAGACCTTTGAGGAGAGACTGGAGAGGGAGGTGTTAGGGAAAGAACTGGAGGATTAGCCAGGATTCCTGGAGCTGACTCCTTCCCCATTGGTAGTCTACATTCTGCGCAGGCAGGCCACGCCCTCAAGGAGGCAAAAGTGGGCACACGAGCCAGTAGACCTGCGATTACAGCATGGACAACAGAAATAGAAGATCCCTGGCTGAAGGGGCCACAGAGCTGCCCAGAAACTCTCGAGGAGAGACTGGAGACAGAGGCACTGAGGAGTCCAGGTGCTGACTCTTCCCCTGTCTAGGATCCCCATTTTGCTCTTGTGGACTACTCCCCTGAGTGACAGCAGTCTACAAAGGCACAATAGTTCTGCCATCAGGTGACATTGCTCCACTCTGTGGTGCCTAAGCCTGACATATGAGGACAGAGTGACCAGCTGAGAATCACAGGAGACAGACACAGACAGTAATTCCTGGAAGGCTCAAACAAATGGCCCACGTTCAGATAGGGTCAACAACTGAAATCATCAGAGGCAGACCCAGAAAGAAAAATAAACAAACAAACAAATAAACCCATCTACTACCATAGAAGTTTAATCCACGAAGTTAGGAAATCTAGACAGATCAATTGAAGCAGAAGCAAAAAAAAAAAAAAAAGACTCTCACAAATAATGGGAAGGAAAAGAAGTTACCCCCAAATGAGCGGGATCCATCCTTGGGATGAATCCCACTTGATCATGGTGGATAATCTTTTTAATGTGTTGCTGGTTGCCGTTTGTGCATATTTTGTTGAGGATTTTAGCGTCTATGTTCATCAGCTAAATTGGCCTGTAGTTTCTTTCTTTGTAGCGTCTTTATCTGGTTTTGGGATTAGGGTGATGTTGGCCTCATAAAAAGAGTACGGGACTTTTCCCTCCTCTTGGATATTTTGGAATAATCTGAGAAGGAAGGACAGGGATTAGCTCTTACTTAAATGTTGTGTAAAATTCTGTGAAACCGGCCCAGGTCCTTTGTGTGCAGGGAGTTTCTTCATTACTACTTCAATTTCCCCAGCTGTTATCACTCTGTTCAAGCTATCTCCTTCTTCTTCATTCAATGTTGGAAGGTTATAGTTTTCTAGAAATGTGTCCATTTTATCAGGGTTTTCAAATTTCTTGGCATGTAATTGTTCATAGTAGTTTCTTACAATCTTTTGTATTTCTGTGGTATCAGTTGTTATTTCTCCTCTTTCATTTCTCATATTATTAATTTGGGTCCTCTCCCTTTTTGTCTTGATGAGTCTGCTTAAAGGCTTGTCCGTTTTATTTATTTTTTCAGAGAACCAGCTTCTGGATTGGTTGATCCTTTGAATTGTTCTTTTCGTCTCTATGTCATTCAGTTCTGCTCTGATCTTCATTATTTCCTTCCTTCTACTTGCTCTGGGATTTATTTGTTGTTCTTTCACCAGTTCTTGATGTTTTAGTGTTAGGTCTTTTATTTGAAATGTTTCTATCTTTTTTAGGTAAGCCTGTACTGCTATGAACTTCCCTCTCAGGACTGCCTTTGCTGTGTCCCATAGGTTTTGGACTGTTGTCTGTTCATTTTCATTTGTTTCCAGAAATTTTTGGATTTCTTCTCTTATCTCATTATTGACCCATTCATTGTTTGAATGTGTACTGTTCAGTCTCCATGAGTTTGCAAGTTTTGAAGTTTCTCTTTGAGGTTGATTTCCAGTTTCAAGGCCTTGTGGTCTGAGAAAAAGTTTGGTATGATTTCAATTTTCCTGAATTTGCTGAGGTTTGCTTTGTGTCCTATCATGTGTTCTATCTTTGAAAAACTGCCATGAGGATTTGAAAAGCATGTGTATTTTTCTTCTTTGGGATGTAAGGTTCTATATATGTCAGTTAAGTTTATTTGATTCAGTGTCTCATTCAGCTGCACAATATCTTTATTAATGTTTTGTTTGGAAGATCTGTCCATTTTTGACAGTGGGGTGTTGAAATCCCCTACTATCAGTGCGTTGCTGTCTATCTTTTTTGAAGTTGTCCAAGATTTTCCTTATATATTTGGCTACTCCTATGTTTCCAGCATATAAGTTTACAATGTTTATGTCTTCTTGATGGATTCTTCCTTTAAGTATTATAAAATGTCCCTCTGGGTCTCTTTTTATGGCTTTTGTTTTGAAATCTATTTTATCTGATATAAGTATTGCAGCCCCTGCTTTCTTCTCTTGCCCATTTGCTTGGAATATTTCTTTTTCCATCCCTTTACTTTCTGTGTAGGTCTTTTGTTCTGAGGTGGGTCTCTTGTAGGCAGCATATGTATGGGTCATATTTTCTTATCCATTCAGCTATCCTGTGTCTTTTGATTGGGACATTTAGTCCATTTACATTGAGAGTTATTATTGATAGAAACTTATTCATTTTTGCTCTTTGTACTGTGTTTTTCCCTTTCTCATTCTTTTTCTTCATCTTCTTAAACCAGTCCCTTTAGCATATCTTGTAGTTCTGGTTTGATGAAGACGTATTCTTTTAGCCTTGTTTTGCCTAGGAAACTCCTTATTTCCCCTTCTATTTTAATTGAGAGCCTTGCTGGGTAGAGCAGCCTTGGTTGTAAGCCCTTGCTTTTCATGACTTGGAATATTTCTTGCCATTCCCTTCTGGCTTGTAGTGTTTTTGTTGAGAAGTCAGTTGCTAGCCATATCGGGGCTCCCTTGCATGTTAATCCCTGTTTCTCCCTTGCTGCCTTTAGGATTCTTTCTTTGTCTTTGATATTTGCCCTTTTAATTTGATGTGTCTTAGAGTGGGCCTCATAGGGTTTCTCTCGAATGGGGCCCTCTGTTCTTCCTTGACCCGTGAGACCTTTTCTTTCCTCAAATTGGGGAAATTTTCCATCATTACTTTTTCAAAGAAGTTCTCTATCCCTTGCTCCTCTTCTCGTTCTGGTATCCCTATTATGCGGATATTATTGCGTTTCAGGTTGTCCTGCATTTCCTTAAATGCCTCTTCATTCTTTTGGAGTCTTTTTTCCATTTCTTGTTCTTTCTGGGAGCTTTATCTACTTTATCCTCCATCTCGCTGGTTCAGTCCTCAGCTTCATCTAGCCTGTTTTTGATTCCTTCTACTGTGTTCTTCAATTCAGAAATAGTATTCTTCATGTCCTCTTGTGTCTTCTTGATAGTTTCTATGTCTTTTTCCAAGTTGATAGATTTTGCCATAAGATGCTGATAGTTTCTCTGCAGTTTCTCATAGTTCTCTTTGAGCTGGCTGAGCTCTTTGAGCTTCATTAGAACCATTGTTTTGAATTCAATATCTGATAGCTCACTTGTCTCTGTTTCATTTAGCTCTCTCTGTGGGCATTCCTCCTTTACCCTCATTTGGGGGTAACTTCTTTTCCTTCCCATTATTTGTGAGAGTCTTTTTTTTTTTTCCCTTCTGCTTCAAATGATCTGTCTAGATTTCCTGACTTTGTGGATTAAACTTCTATGTTAGTAGGGGGGTCTTTTTATTTATTTATTTATTTTTCTTTTCTTTCTGGGTCTGCCTCTGATGATGTCAGTTGTTGACCCTGTCTGATCTTGGGCTGTTTGTCTGAGCCTTCCAAGAATCTATGGCCTGTGTCTGTCTCCTGCAATTGTCAATCTGGTCACTCTGTCCTCATCTGTCAGGCTTACGCACCACAGGGCGGAGCAGTGCCTCCTGATGGTGAGTCTGTCTTGTCCTAATAGGCTATGGTCCCTCAGGGTAGTGATCTGCCTGAGCAAATGGAGAATGTGAACTGGGGATAGAGTCCACACCGGGATGTTCCCTGACTACCCTTTTAGTTCTCTCCTCAACGATTCTGCCTCCAGTCTCTCCTCTAGAGTCTCGAGGTAGCTCTGTGTCCCCTCTGGCCAGAGTCTGCTATGTCTGCAGGCAGCTCTGCACTCAGCTCCAAGGCCAGCATGCAACTCCTGTCTGGGCCAGACTGTCCTCAGGGCAGGGGTATTATTTCCTTTCCCACTGCTGCCTCTCTGGGGCATGGCCTGCCTGCCCAAAATGGAGACTACGGAAGGGGGAAGGAGTTAGCTCCGGGACTCCCCGGCTGCTCCTCCAGTTCTTTCTCCAATGCCTCTATCTCCAGTCTCTCCGCAAAGTCTCTAGGCAGCTCTGTGTCCCGTTTGGCCAGGGAGCCTCTATTTCTTCTGGCCACTCTGCACTCAGCACCCTAGTCCACCCGCTCGCAAGCTCTGGGCAGAGTGCACAGAAAGAAGGTTAGTTGATTCTCTTATGCCTGAGTGAGATGGTAGCTGCAGAGTGGGAGGTGAGTTATCGCCTGGGCTCTACTGGCCACCGCCTCAGTTCTCTTCACAAAGTTTTCCTCACCACTCTTTCCTTAGGCACCAGCCCACTCTCCTGCCGCCTCTACCCAGAGATCAAGGAAGGCGGCTGCCACCACAAATTTTTCTGTTGGCCCTTTAAATGTCTCTTTGCGTCTCCAGCCACCTGTCTTTGGCAGAGAGCGCCCCTAAGCTTTTTGCAGTTGTGTTTTGCCTGTGTGTTTTTCTGGTTTCAGCTGCTGTAGTCTAGGGGTCCCTGTTTATGATTCAGACCCTGTTTTTCTCAGGGGGATCCAATGGGCCGTTTCAATGTCCCTCTGGTGCTGGTGCCTGTGGGCGCCCAGCCCACCCTCTTGAGCCTCCACTGCACTTCTCACCCTTTGGGATGTATGAGAGTTGAATCCACTGTCTGTCCGCAGCTCCAAATCTCCTCTCTCTCTATCATTCCGTTGTTTTCCAGGTGATTTCTCCACTATTAAGTCACAGTTCCAGTTTGGTCTTGGGAGGAGGTTAGCGTGACTCCCATTCACTCCTCTGCCATCTTCCATTTTTCTTCACTATTGTTTTTAAACCATGGGAGTTTCCAGGAGCTTAAACATGCATTATATGTGCTATGTAATTTGCTCAAGTATATGATGTCAAGGTACTAAAAATAAACCTCATTAATAGTTAAAATCAACCAACGTTCCATTTTTTTTTTTGTCTGAATATTAGGGTTGGGGAATCCAAGAAAAAGTATTGATTTTCAAAGAGAATTTTCAAGATAACAATTAATGGAAAACTCAAGAACTATTTCATTGCATAAATATAAAATGTTAAGTATCTGGTATTAACAAAAAAAGGTTACTAATAACCCTGGCTGGGTAGTTCAGTTGGTTGGGTCATTGTCTCTTACACAAAAAGACTGTGAGTTCAATTCCCAGTCAGAACACATCCCTAGGTTCCAGGTTCAATCCCCAGTCTGGGAGGCAACAAGTCAATGTTGGTCGCTCACACTGATATTTCTCTCTCTATTTCTCTCTCTCCCTCACCTCCCTTTCTCCCCCTCTCTCTTTCCCTTTTCACCTCTCTCTAAAATCAATAAACATATCCTTTGTGAGGATTAAAAAATAATTACTGGTAAAAATTCATTTTATTTTCTGAAAACACACCAAAATACTCTGAATCTAATATAGAAAGCATAGGGAGTAGAAGTCAGAGATTGAGTAGACTTTTTATATATTACCATAAATTTTCAAAAAGCTGAGTTCTTTTTAATGGAAAAGTATCAATTTATATAAAAATTACTAGATTTGGAAAATTTTTTCAGAAAGTTTTTCTCCTCTAAATTATACTTTTCCTTAGAAAAATCATAGAACTTTTATTGCTCCTAATCCTTACTTCATATATGAGATTGGTAGCATGACTTAAAATGATTTCCCTTTATATTTTTGTAAGTGTCATGAAATGCTAATTTGATATTCAGTATTTGAAAAATGATATTTAGATAATTTTTGATATACATATATTTTACTTATACTGTCTAATAATGTTACAATAATTTTAAAAATCTGTGTTCCTGGAACCAAAACATTTGGTTAAAAAAACTGTGAGTTGCATTCGGAAGCTAACAACACAGTAAGTACCAGTGGACTGTTTACTAACCACAATTAAACATATTCATGGAAAATGTAATAAAATAGGAAATTAGAACTTTTTCTATAACAAAGGCTGAATTTATAACTTTTATTTTCTTACTTTTCCAATGACCTCAAATTCTATGCCATGATAAATTTATAGTTTGGGGGAAAAGGCTTATGTTAAATAATTTTATGAAATAATATATGAAAATATTGTATATTTAGAAAATCAAAGACAAATAAATAAATAATACTTATAACTTAAAGAACAAGTAATAACACACTTGTAACATTTCCTTCTAGTTTTAAGATAGTACTTTCCATGTTACATTGTTGAGTATTAGTTAAATCTTCTCTGCTATGTTGAATATAGCTCTTATCATATACTCTCGGACTTTATATTTTATTTTGCATTTGTGTTCAAAACATTCATTCAATTAATGTTATTATGTGATACACATATACTTTTTGTAAGCTCTTTTTTGCTTTTTTTGTTGTTGTTGTTGTTGTTCACACCTAAGAGGACTCTCCAATGATAATCTAATTCTGGTCATTTATTTAAATATTTAACATTTTTAATTATTATGGTAAGATTTTCAATCATGCTTTCTCAATTATTTATAATTCTTTATGCAAATGAAGCAATTTAAGAATCAAATACAGTAACAGTTCTGTAATATTGGCTATCAAATTTAAATGCATTTGCTAAAATATGTTATTTGATAAAAATGCACATCATTTATTATCATGTAAATTTTATATGTAACTCTTATTACCTCTTCCACAAAGTTACTTTGTCTATTACACATACTCAACAGTTGTTTTTCTTGCACACTATTTGTTGCTCTGCCTACCGCTGGGGAGCTCTGTTGGGGTCGTCGCTCTTCCTGGCCAGGCAACAACTGTCCTGTTGGGGCGAAAGGAATGTGCTGCAGCGAGCCCAGTGCTCCCTGAATCTGAAGGAAACCTTAGGGGGCCAGCTGAGATGGGAGCAGGGCTCTGAATCCCACAGAGCCATCCTGGGGTGGTCACAGATGAGGGGAATAAACAAGAATCGTCTCAAATACTTCTCTGTTTGCCAGGAGAGCACTTCCCTCTTAGTGGAGAAGCCTGTGGCACATTCTTCTAGTGGGGAAGGTCCTGTCATTCTTTGTTCCAAATCCTTTATTGAAAAGATTATCAGTGGGACTAGGTAGCAGGAATGTACAGGTTATCTCATTATATCAGTATGTTAATGTTCAAAGAGAATAGATGACATTTTTAAGAAAACAAATGGCAGGAACACACTTATTTTCATGGGTCCAAGAGGAGACTAGTGTAAACAAGAGAGAGACTACACTTGAGAGCATAGTAAACATAAAGGCACCCAAGGATATAGGGTAGGGTTTGTGAATAATGTAATGTCCTTCTCAGCATGAGCTGGCTAGAACTTTTGAGGGAAGAACAAAGCAGACTTTAAAGAATTTACTTTTAGGCCTGATTTCCTCAGGAACCACCAGATCTGGTTTAGGGCTGATTCCTGTATTGTTTCAAGCCTGAGCCACGCAGGGGAAGGGAGCCGCCAAGAGACAAGGAGATTGCTTTTGGCTAGAATGAGGACTCTGGCTATGTCCAAGCCAAACCAAAAGGTATGGACCTTTTTGCCCTTTCTCCGTGTCCCCCAATTTCTTGTCTGCTGACAATAATTGATTGGCATCTGTCTTAGATCATATACCTCAGCTCGAGGTAACTTACCCGTCTTTGATTAACCAGTCCTCCATGTCAAAGCAGAGAGGTAGGAGCTATGCTCCTGCCAGGGGGAACAGGCTATGTCTTCTCAGGATCCTGGTTCTCCAAGGACCCCTAATTATTTCCAGCCTTGGGGCCCTCCAGCTTGTAGGCAGGGTTACAGTTCCTGAAACCAGACAGGGAATTTCCCAACAACTATTGAGAGGCAATTCTTAATGGAGGGCTATAGTCCCTGTACGTGTCTAGCAACCCTGTTTCAGAGCTACCTTTTCAGACATGTGTGTCATTGTGTTTTCATATGTGCATGTATGTGCATGTGTATGTCTGTGTGCCTGGTGCCCAGACTTGCTGTGTTTATCTCCTGCTGCTCCATTGTTTAGAAGATAATGAGAACTTTTTATTACAAATGAAGATACATCTATTAATTGTGTAGAGATCTTATCTCTTCATATTATTTTTAATCCTTAATCATTAAGAAAAAAAGGCAATAAAAAGCTAAGTCCTTAATTCAAGGTGAGATGATTATGGTCAATGCAATGAATGTGTTCTGCCTACCTTTTTTATACCTGGCTTTTTAGTAACTGCTCTAGAGAACTGAGAGATAAGTTATATTTAGATATCTAGGATATGAACAGAAAAGAGAACTCTCCACTGAATCCTCTGTTTGCTAGATCCTGAGGACCACTGTTCTTTAGAATTTTGAATGGAAAAATGTGTGTGCCCTTGGGACAAATGAGTGAGGAACGAATGGCAGACCTAATATTCTTAATTGGTTTTCTTCATCACTGCCCAACCACATGGAAAAATAACTTGTGAATAAACATTTTAGGTGTCAAAAATGTTTTAATTTTATTGGTCACATAGAAGTTGGTTAGAGTATAAAAATAAAGTGTTTACTTCTAGAACAATTATGCTTATTCATGGATCTATGTTGAATCTAAAATGAATGACCCCAAGGAGGTCAGAGTCTCAGTCTGTGTAAAGTCAGTGACCAGGAATGGGGCAGAGGGGAGGACTGCTCCAGAATACTCAGAAGCACTTAATTTTGTACATAATTCTAAGTCAGGATTAAAATAGGAAGAAAAAAAGATTTTTTTAAACTCTATGTTATTGCTTCCTGTCTGCAGTTTTTTTAGGTGATAACATGACTTTACTTTACTACTGTGGTTCAAGTCACTAGAAAAAGGGAGATCACTTTACCTTCAGCCTATTCTTCGACAAAAGGCTCATAACCAAGCCTCATTTATTGAATGAAAAGACACAACATACAATCCTGGGACAAGTTAAAGCTGTTTTATTTTTAGGAAATATATTTTTTAATATTTTTAAACTTATGTTTTATTCCCTAGCCAAGCGGCTTAGTTGGGTTGGAGCATGGTCCCAATGTGCCAGGATTGCAGCTCTGACACCCCGTTGGGGCACATACAGGAATCAGCCAAAGAATGAATAAATGGGTGGAACAACAAAGCGGCATTTCTCTTTCTCTCACCTCTGTTTTCTCTTAAAAAAAAAACAATAAAAATAAATTTAAAATTTTTTAAATTATATTTTATCTTTGTTTTCTTTACCAAAACAATAGTGAAACAATATAGCACTGACCCAGGTAGACCTGTTAATTTTTTTTTTTTTTCCATTTTCAGGTGCTATAGAGGCCTGTGTGCTATATCTTAAAATTGCTAGGCACACCCTCTGATCTCAAGCTTTGTACCTGTTGTCCACGTTCTCTGGAATGGTCTTTCCAAAGATATCCACTTTGTTTATTACCTAATGTTCTTCAGATTTTTTACTCCAAGTTCTCTTCAGTGATTTCTTCCCTAACCACCTATTTAAAATTAGCCTCTCCTGATATTCCCTATACCAATTTCTGCTTTCTTTTTCTCCAATAAAATATCTTAAATATGTTATTTTATTTATTTCTATCTCTCTCTCTTATAGAATATATATTTTAAGAAATCAAAGATTTTTGTATTTTATGTTCAAGACTTTGTCTAGGACAAGGCTTAACACATATTAATAAATAATAATTAAATCATTGTTAATAAACAAATAATGAAAGCTTATTAAAACTCAATATTCAAATTTTTGATTACAGCAATCTGTTTTGTCATCCCTTTACTCTTCCCATTCTTTCTGCTCTCTGAATTATTAGAGACTTCAGACCTTGCAGACCTTGAGACTTCAAATTTCCACTGGGGCTCTAACATGTTTTTCTGTGTTTAAAACTTGATTGTTTGGACCATTTCCTCATCAACATCCTCAATTCCTTCCCATTAGTGTCCATTTTCTATGCTTGCCCTGCAAATTCTAAGTCCAAAATCCTTCCCTCAAGCTAACATAAATAAGTTTAAATTTAGACTGCTTTGTGCTGATGGACCAAAACACAAATTATCCAAGTAGACAAATCATGGCCCAAGAATTGGTATGAGCAAAGGGACAAGTGGGACTATTGGACACAAATCCAATCCCCACACAGATATATACATAATACAGTTCAACTTTAGAAGACTGAGACTGGGGGGTTGGAAGTGGTATCTTGGGAACATGATATTTTAGAATATCTAAGATGCATAAAATTAGCTGGATTCCCTACCCCATCTACTCAAATGTGCTCTTGGGGATAGACAGATAGAGGTGGCCTTTTAGTCCTCCACCTTCCACTGCCTAGGGCTCAGTTCCTGGTCTGTTTTTGAATAATTGATCAAATCAAACATTGGAATTTGTCTTAATAATAAAAGAATGGTGATGGTTATTTTTGAGATGCAGAAGAGATTTTAGAGCACCGAGGAAGGGCCAAAAGGAAAAATAAAACATTTTTCCTGACTTGAACAGCTTATATACTTGTAGTTAAAATAAACTGTAGAAATAAAATGACAAGTATTTTATACACATGCTTTCCCTATTCTCACACAAATCCTAAATTATACATTGCTATCTAAAAACACATAAATTGTATAAATGTAAATGGTTTTTATTTATTTATTTATTTTATCATGATTAACCATGGCTTCTTAGCTTCTGATTCACCCTTCTCCAGAAGGTGAAGTTCTTTGGGATTCCAGACTAACATGATGAGAGACTTATCAGACTCAACTCCTGGATGAGCTCTAAATGTTGACCTTCATCCCCTTTGTCATGAAAAAGAACTTTTTAGTTTGATATAGCCCCATTTGTTTACTTCTTCTTTTGTTTCCCTTGCTTGGGGAGATATATCCAATAAAATATTGCTACAAGCAATGTCCCAGATTTTATTGCCTATGTTTTCTTCTAGGATTTTTATGGTTTCAGTTCTAATATTTAAGTCTTTAATCTATTTTGAATGTATTCTTGTGTGTGGTGTAAGAAGGTGGTCTAGTTTCATTTTTCTGCACATATCTGTTCAATTTTCCCAACACCATTTATTGAATAAATTAACTTTAATCCATTATGTGTGTTTCCTTTGTCTGTCAAATATTAATTGACTATAAAGGTGTGTGTTTATTTCTGGGCTCTCCAGTCACTTCTTTTGATCTATATGTCTGTTTTTATGACAGTGCCATGCTGTTTTGATTACCATGGCCTTATAGTATAGTTTTCTTAGGCAGTCCGATTCCTCCAACTTTGTTCTTCTTTCTCAGGATTGTGGTTGCTATGTGGGGGCTTTTTTTTTTTCTTTTGGTTCCATATAAATTTTTGAAATATTTGTTCTAGTTCTGTGAAATACATCATTGTTTTCCCTCACCACATTATTTTGCATCCTGTGGAACTCAGTCACAAATAATTGAATTAATTATAATTCTAGATGAATGGCATATGTCCATATCATGTATCTACATATTTTAATAATATAATGATATATTTTATTTGACATTCCTAACTTACAGCTGATGAGGCACAATTTCAACTGCTTTACAAATATTATATCATTAAATCCTTAAAAAAATATAGAAGAAAGATACCATCATTATCCACATTTTTAGAAAGAGATATATATTAGATAGATTACTGAACTTCCTGAGAATACACAACTAGTTAGTAAAAACACTAGGATTGAAATAAAGGGCATGAGGCTCCTGTCTATAATTTTAAAACTACTACATTGGTTCTGAAGGGTGATATTTTATGTCTGTCTTACTCAGTAACTAAGCTATTGTTAATAACTCATGTCACTTTAAGTGTTCCTTTTTTTATTCATCCCCATCCCTTTATCTGTTCTAAGAAGTAACCATTATCAGAATTTGGTGTTTACGTCTATTTAAAATAGATGCACATTCATACTTTGATCTCAGTCTACTGACTTCCAGAACTGTTTGACAAGCTTTCAACATTGTTTAAGCCACTTAGTATCTAGTACTTAGCTAAGGAAGCATAAAAAATTAACCCAGAGATATTACTATAATAAACATGTTACTTTTGTTTCTATGTCTTTTTATCTATTTATCTATGCAATCATCCATCACTTATCTATTCTAATTTATCTATCAAATTATAATGCTTTGATTATTCTGTTATTAATTTTATAATGCCAAGTGAATATAATGATCCATAAAGTTCTACTATCAACTTCACAGATTTTAAAATTATAGCCTATTTATTGCTTTTTCAAAACAAATAATTTCTTTTGGAAATTAAACTGAACATGAGTTTTAGAAGTTATATTATTCTTTTTTTTAATGTTCATTTTTCTACTTCTAGAGATGCTTGATTTTTTTTTCCTATTCTCATAAATCAAAGTTGTTTAATTGTTTGGAAGCATTATCTTTCTTTTGACCAGTAATTAAAAAAAAATCTATTCTTAAAATTCAAACTGGTGCATCTGTAGTAACCTTCTGGTTGATGATTATTTCATTTACAAATTAAATAAGTCTTGTTATTTGAGGAAGCTGAAGATGATTATTTATGTAATAGGCTTAAATTTTACGTTTAAGAATACTTAAGAGGAAGAAAAGGAAATAAAAGAAAGATCTATCCCAGAATACTGATGTTAACTCCTACATAATCCCCATCCAACATGTTTTCATTCTCTCAGTCAACCAATGCATATGGTTTATTATACAGAAGTAGGAAAGAGGTTGTGAACATAATGGCTAGGGACCAATTCCTGGATTGAGTTGACCAGAATCAAGTGCTGGTTCTAGTACTTTGAGGCCTACGGCCTTATTAACATCTGTACCCCTCAGTTCTTTCAAATGTAAAATGGGGATGATGATTGTGAGGTCATTTTGGACATGACTCCTACAACCCCTATAATGGAAAGCTGGCTGGAGGGACCCTGGCCAGAAGAAATGTGTATTGCTTTGGATATAGATTGCAGCTCCTTCCTTATCTCCTTTTGGTAGTGACTTCCTGTCTTGTGTGACTGCTTCTTGACCTTTGCCCTCTGCATGTACACACTGAGGTATTGTAGTTGAGAGTCATGTGCAAGACATGTGTCCCCTTTGTCTGGGACCCTGTAAGACAAGCCTCAGGCTCATGGAGGTATGGTCCTGCTTTGCTGATCCGCCGCTGTCAGGGTTCCCTGTAATGTGAGTCTTAAAGGCTATGTCTGCTCCACTCAGTCCTCCTTCTGTTTTTATTGGCTTATCCAAATGAGCAGTTGAGATCCCCAGGCTCAACCTCCTGCATTACAGTTGGTGTAGTTGGTAGGATTCGGTTACCTGCCCGGTGGGACTTTAAGGTGACATTATGCCAAGTAGGGGGATGCCAGGAAAAATCCTGGGCTGGCTAGCAAATTCTATGTGGTACAAGGTAGCAAACCTCCTTGATACATGGGGACTACCACAGGATTGGGGGAAATGCCGCAGAAATTCCCAGTGACCTACAAGCCTTGAAGTACGTGAGGGAGTGGTGCATCGTAGGGAAAAAGGAAGGCCTCTGCCCTGTTGCCACTGCTGTGGGCTGGTTAATGTTGGCAAGGCTCCGGAAGGTAACTGAGAGACAGGTAGAGGTGGGTCGCATGCTGTGTGTTTAGAAGAGGAACTGAAACTAGAAAGGTACATGCACCTCTTAACAGAGGACCATGAGGGTGCCCTAGGGAGACAATTAGGACAGACCAGTGAGCAGTTATGAGACCTAGTGTGCAGCTTTGCCAGGGTATGGGGACAATGACTAGCACCTATGTACAAATGATTATGGCACAGTCTGACTGGAATCCTCACAAGCGGGATCCTATGGCTGAAAGTGGAAGTAACTCAGATGAAGAGATTGTAATAGATGAGAGCAGGAAGGCTATAGAGGTAGAAGAAGGGAAACTTATGGTTCATCCAATTATGACTCAGGAGATTAAGATCCAACAGCCACGGGAGCTGCAGAGCTCTCCAGTACTACCTCCCTAGCAGAACTCGAACACTATAGCAAACCTCCTACACCCCTACCAAGCCTGTACAGATGGCTACTAAGTCCAGATAGGGCCCAAATACATCAATGGGTGGCTGTTGCAGTTATGGGATGTAGGGGCTGATGGCATTTTGCTTATGGGCCATGAATTAGAACCTATGTCTTCTGTCACTATCCATGCCTCTTTGAGACAATTCATGGGGCTGGAGCCCAAGCTGGTCATACAACTTCCCTTCTTATGTGGCTAATGGCTGGCTGTAGGGCATCCTGGCCTAAGGAGGGATATCTACCTTCTTCTAACCCATGCTGGACAAATTTACTGAAACTCCAGAAGTTTATCTGGGAGGAAAGCATGCAACATGCTTTTTATAACCCACAGTCAAATGAGCCAGATATGGAAAGATTAACCATGGGAATGAGGGACTAGGTTGTGCAAATGGCATCCCTGGCTTACTTTGGCACTGTGACACCTATTTTGTCCAATGGAGTGGGTGGTTTTGTACAAGAAGTGGCACAGAAAGTTGTTGGTCTATGAGAAGTTGGGTTACTGAGACAAAAGAAAGGAATAAGACAGGTAGAAAAGAAGAAAAAGGAAGTAAAAATGAGACTGACTTTGTGAAACATAAGCAGAAATACCTAGTGAAAGTAACCCGCAAACAACTATGGAATGATCTGGTAAAGCCTAGGGTAGATAAAGATAAGATAGACAAGAAAACTGACTGCATTCTTATAAGTTTGTGGCGGCAACTGAAACCTTAGCAGCAGTTCTAGCCTATAATGGCATCTACTGCCTGGACATTGGAATAAATACTGTCAACTGGAACGGTCCCATCGGCACCCCCAGAGCCGGTGCCCTGCTTGGCTGACTTCATGGTTGCCCTGCTTGTGATGTTGCCTTTGGTTCATCTAGAGGATGTTCCATAGGGATGGGTCTTTGCATAGGGTGATGGCCAAGGGACCTGCCTACCAGAACCCAGTGGGGAATGGAGGCCACATGTAGAACTTGCTATTTACTGATCTCCAAAGTGCTCAAAAGTGTTGGTTTTACTTAATACTGCTGCAGAATATTCTCTTAATTATGGTAACCCAGAGAGATTTCTGGGGGCCATAACTGCCATTGAGAGCTATGGAGGACAACAGTCCATTCATTTGGGTGGGGGCTATAACTCTGACTCTTGGAATAGGGAGTATACCACCATGCCCCTATAGAGTGGATGCCTTTTCCCCATCCCTGAGTATATAGGAATTGATATTCTAGCCGGCATGTGCCTACAGACCACCAGGGAGAGTTTCACTTCCAAATATAGGCTGCACAGGCCATTTTGAGGGCACATGCCAGACATCCCCTGTCACTTCCCACTCCCCATACAACAGTGGTCACCAAACGATACCTCCTTCTGGGTAGCCATAAAGAGATTGGGGAGACCATAGAAGAATTGGCTAAGGTGAAAATCATCAGACCGGGCCATAGTCCCTATGACTCACCTGTGTGGCCTGTCCAAAATCAGGATGGAACTTAGTGCATAACTGTAGGTTATAGAGAAATAAATAAGGTAACTCCCTCTCTCCTTGCAGCCTTGCCTAACATAGTTATACTACTAGACCAGCTCAGCCATGAGCTGGGCACATAACATTAGTATTAGATTTAGCTAATGCCTTTTTCTCTACTGATTGTGATCCTGAAGGCCAGAACCAGTTTGCCTTCACCTGGGAAGGCCGCCAATGGACATCTACTATTCTGCCTCAGGGTTACCTGCACAGTCCTACTGGTTGTCATGGCCTTGTGGCTGAAGACTTAGCTACATGGACTGTACCATTCTCTGTGGGACTATACCATTACATTGATGATATTATGCTGACCTCTGATTCTCTTACAGAGTTAGAGTACAATGCCCCTCAGCTGTTGGCTCATCTCCAGGGACGAGAATGGGCAGTCAATCCCCAAAAATCCAGGGACCTGCATTGTTTTTCAAATTCTTGGGTGTTATTTGGTTGGGTAAGACAAAGGTGATACCTGCTGCCATGAGAGATAAGATTCAGGGTTCCCCTATCCCACAAAAGCCAAAACAATTACAAGAATTTTTAGGGTTTTTGGGGTACTGATCGATTTTTATACCACACTTAGATCCTCTAATGTGCACTCTTTTTTGCCTCACCTACAAAGGAACCACTTGGGATTGGGAAGAAGAACATGACCAGAACTTTAGGGCTGCTAAGCAAGCAGTTAAGACGGTACAAGTGCTGGGGGTCATAGATCAACCTCAGGTGTGTGATTTAGATGTCCACTTCACCCCTGAAGGCTATGCCTGGGGCCTCTGGCAACGGCAAAGGTACAGAAAGATGCAAATTGTCTTCTGGTCTCAGCTCTGGAAGGGGGTAGAGGTTTGATACAGACCAGTAGAACAAGAAAATAGTGTTTACTAAGCTCTTCTGGCTGCTGAAGCAAAAACAAGATCAACTGAGGAGTACATACTACCTATCCCATCGCTGGGTGGGTACAGGACATTGTAAACTGACCCAAGAGCTCAGTGGCACAGATAGCTACTCTAAGTGGAGTACATATCTCCAACAGAGAAGCAAACTAGGGATGAGCCCTCTGAGCCAAGGATTGCAGAATCTCCTGGGCCCAGTTACTTACCAAGATATGGCATGGAAGTCCCTGCCCCTCTTCCCATACCTGGGCCTACTATTAAAGAGGGACTAGCCCCTGTGCCTGAGGACTCCTGGTACACTGATGGCTTTTGCTGGGGTCAGTCACCCACCTGGAGGGTGGAAGACTATGAGTCCATTATGGGTAGCATATGGATGGAAGATGGCCCAGGACAAAGTAGTCAATGGGTTGAGTTGAGAGCTGTCTGGATAGTCATAATCTGAGAACCTGAGCCTGTGACCATCTGCACAGATAGCTAAGCAGTATACAGAGCACTGACACTGTGGCTGCTCCATTGGCAGCAAGATGATTGGCAAGTGGCTCGAAACCCCCTGTAGGAGTAGGGCTTATAGAAAGACTTTTACAAATATAGTCTGGAAAAGGTAATAACTCTTTACTATGTCAATGGACATCAACCTCTCTGTAGCCTTGGCAATGTTGAGGTTGACAACCTGGCAAGCATCCGCTGATTGGAGGAGGCTCCAGCAGAAGGCACAGCTGAACATCTCTACAGAAAGATGCACCATGTGGGTCAGAAGACTTTATGGAAAGTGGCAAAAGCTTGGGACCTACAGCTCCATTACTCTGATGTAGTCACAGTCTGTCATCAGTGCACCATCTGTGCAGAAATGCATCCTTTCTGGCTGTCCCAAAACATGGGTGGCCTGCAACAGAGGGACACTCCACTGACTAGCTGACAGTTAACTATATTGGCCCCTACCACTATCTGAAGGCTCACGCTATGCCTTGACATGCATTGATGTGACTGTTGGCTTGTTGCAAACATACACATGCAAGCAGGCCACACAATGAGTCATCACCCAAGGCCTAAAGAAGCTTTGTGCTGCTTATGGGACCCCAGATGTCACTGAAAGTGTCCAAGGCATTGATTTCATGGGACATCAAGCACAAGAATGAGCATAAGCCCTCAGTATAGATTGGAGGGTCCATATACTGTACAACCCCACTGGAGCTGACCTCTTGAAAGATGCACTGAAGACTGAACTTTAGCTCATTCCACAGGCTGTCTGACTGCCTGCAAACCTTGAATGAACAGCCTAGGGTAGGGCCAGTGTTTCCCATCAACCTCCTCACTAAACCTTAGGCAGCACCTATACACCTGCAATTAAGTACACAGGAGCCTCTGCTATAGCCTGGGCTGGAACAATGAAGCAACATGCTCTTGCACCCCAAGACACACCTCCAGGGAAAGTACCCTCACCTGGCCTTGGTAGGGACAGGTAAAATCCTGCTGGTATTCCTTGGGGACAGGGACTTGTCATGGGGATGCAGCTAGCCCCCTTAGTAAGAGCCTGTTGATCCCTTACCCTTGTTTGTTACAACCCACAGCAGACTTCAGTTCCAAAGGGAACCTACATAGCCTCAGTTTAGAAGGTACACACATACCTCCCTTAGCCCTTTGAGTACAGGAGGCCCTTAGCCTTGGACCAGACAGGAAGGGCATAGTACCAAGAGGTAGGGCATCTACTGGCCAGTGTAAACATATTAACCAAAGATCAGACTGTGGTGTGTGTATTTCCAGACTGCCAAGATCTACCTTTATTAGTTCCTATTAAATATCTCTCTTATCACCCTTAGACTCTGCTCTGGAAACTCCTTTCTACAGAGGACCAGTTTACTAGCAGCCGTCAGGAACCATTCTGATTGTTTTTGGGTCTATGCTGAATTTCCCACTTCTGCCTTTGCTGGTATACCATGGTGGAGTGACGCTATGAACCAGACATGTTGGGACTGGCTGCAAGGCTGGAAAGCTCCTGATACCCTCTTCAAGCAGATACATGGAAAGGTGTTTTCCCTTGTGAGGGAACAGGCCAAACACACCAAGCCATGGCTTTCATACATAGTTTGGGATGGTCCAGGGTGGTTGTCAGCATTACTGGTAGAGGCGTGACAACCCATGCCCATATGTATTGAATTTAGAAATGGTACTATAAATGAGACTGTTCAGTTCATGGAGCGGATGCTGGCAGCCCTATGCAAGAAGATAATGGCAATGACTGCTACAGACCACTGGCAACTGTCTACTAGTGGGGCACAGGCCCATTCTGTCCCATGGGGAGCCCTGTGGGCCCATAGCCAATATGGTCAACTTTACCTCCCCTTTAATTGGACTGGGCATTTTACCTGGGGAGAACCATACATCCCAGGGCAAGTGTTAAATATTGGGACTCATTTGGGATATGTTATCAAGTCAAGTGCTCTGACTGGTGGTTCTACCCCTTAGTCAGTTTTGTGCCCACTGCAGGTACTATTCTAACCCATGAAGCCATTAAGCCCCTCATACATCACACCGAAATAGCCCTTAATCACACCAGACATGCTATAGTCCTGGTTTCTGATGAGGTAACTCAAATAAGGAAAGTTTTGCTGCAGAATAGAATGGCATTAGACTTACTCACTGCTGCTCGGGGGGAACCTGTGCCATTCTTCACACCATGTTTTGTGTATATCCCTGATAATTCTCACAATCCCAAGTCTTAACTGCCTTAGGAGCTGAGATTAATCATATAACAGCCATAGCCTCTGACCCTTTCACGAGTTGGCGGAATGCTCTAGATTCATGGTGGTGTTCCCTTCTCTTAGGTCTCTTTGGGTTTTGTCTCATATTACTGGTCTTGGGATGTAGTCTTTACTGTATTTGTGGTATATGCATACAATGTGCCAACGTGCTCACCACACAAGTCCCCTATCAGGAGAATGTGACACAAAGAATTGGAGGTGTAGGAGCAATGTTGGGCTGGAGTGTGGGTCATGCTGGACATGGCTCCTCCAGCCCTCCCAGTGGGAGGGTGGCTTGAGGGGCTTTGGCCAGAAGTAATGTGTATTGTTTTCGAAATGGATTGTAATCCCTTCCTTATTTTGTTTTGGGAGTGGCTTCTTGTCTTGTGTGACTACTTCTTGACCTTTTCTCTTTGCATGTACACACTTTGGTAATGTAGTTTAGAGTCACATGTAAGACACATGCCCCCTTTGTTTGGGACCCCTTAAAACAAGTCTCAGACCTCAGACTCAGGGAGGTGTGGTCCTGCTTTGCTGATCTGCTGCCTCTGGTGCCCCTGTAATGTGAGTAATAAAGGCTATGTCTGTTCCACCCAGTCCTCCTTTTGTTTTTTTCTTTTTTCTTTTTATTTTTTTGGCTTATTCAAAAGAGCAGTTAAGATCCCCAGGCTCCACCTCCTATGTTACAATGATTAAAACCAACTACCTATTTTATATAACAATTATAAATTTATATCTTAATAAAGAATTAGCAGAAGAGTGCCTGGGATTTGGGGAATTTGGAAAATAGAATTAGTTCATAGTTCTTTATTATGTCCCTATCTTTTCTCCCAACTCACCACCAGTACTAGGACACATTTATAGTACTAGGACACATTTATAGAATCCCAGTGCTATTGCTAAAGTCTTCAGAGAAGTCTTCTATTCTGCAACTACAAATATAGACTAAGTCTCAGTCACAGGTGGTTTCCTGACATGTTTGTTATAAGAACTACCTATAATTGCTGCCTCAATTTTTGTATCAACATGTAGTACAACTTATTTTTTATTCCTATTATTCTTCTTATATTAATCTTACCAAGGCTACCATAGTTTTCCTTTAAGGACTTGAAATTTTTGATCATTTATCCTAAAACAGTTTTTTTTTTTCCCATTGACTTTTCTAATGTTATTTTATAAAGGTGTTGTTCTATGTTCTGGACACTAATGTATTTTGTTTTGTTTCTTTTTTTTTCCAACCATACCTTAAATATTGGTGTCTCAGAATTCTACAATATCTTAGTAGAAGTTATTTTTATCTATATACTCTCTTTGGGTTATTTAATGGACTAACCTGTTTATAACTTTATATCTATTCTCTAATTCATGTCTCTCTGATGAGCACTACCCTAGAATCCAGTTGCTTAATGGCTATATTTATAATTCACAGACTCCTTAACCCTGTGGAGGTCCTGGATGATGATGGCTGATCTGAGAGATATAAACAAACTCTTTTCTTAAATATTGTTACATTTATCGAGTGCATACGTTCAATGTCATGACTAGCTGCACGTTTTTATACGACTAATGTTAAGCCATTACATTTAATCCATCAGTTTAATTATAACATGTTTCTTTCTTTATTTTTTTACTACGACCTCCACAGGGTTAAATTGAACCTGGTCAGAATGGAACACAAAGACTCTCTCCACAGTTCTGAACTTTTTCATGCAATCCTCTTTCAGGAAATGGAAATAATATCAATATAACTGTGAATGACAGAATCTGAGAAATGAAACGATTCTTCACGTCAATTAATTTCTGCTACATATTTAATTGTTCATGTTGGAAGAAAAATTTTGGCTCTATTTATAAAATTAATCCTCTATAAACATTCTTTTATTTTTTCATGCACAAGTGACAATGAAGAAGTTGGAATCCTATGCATTTCCTTAACTGCTAATATTTATAGCTAAATTTAAAGTTTGACTAACAGAAACAACAAAAAAAGAAAATGATGCAGGCATTCTGGCTGTCAAGGACTGGAGAGTCTGCAACCCACTCTAAGTTCTTGTCTGTCTGCAGGAAAGAATTTGAATTTGAGCAAGCACAGAGTTTTAAGTGAAAGTGTTTATTAGTAAACCAGTGAGACAGAGAGTGGGCTTCTCCACAGACAGAGTAGTTGTCCCTTTAGATAACCTGCTTTCTTTATTGAGTTTCATGTAATCAGTGGGGTAATGTATTTAATGAAGGTGAGGAATATTCAGAATCTTCCCTGGAAAGTGGTGGACGTTTCTTAGAGGAGCTTCATGGGGCATTTTGTGCCCTTCTATGACGTTTTCTTTTCTGATCACAGTGGCTTAGTGTGTGTTGTTCAGAATGCTAATCTATTATGATGAGTGTATTGTTGGGAATCAGCCTGTTTGGTTTCAGGGACAGTAACCTCACCAACAGGCAAGAGAGCCCCAAGGCTGGAGCTGAGCAAGGAGGCCTTGGGAAAATAGGCCACGGAGGAGACAAAACCTGTCCCCCCGGTAGGGACGCAGCCCCTACCTCCCTCACATCACCCTGCTTGGCCCAAGAGGATGGCTGGTTAGTCAATGTAGGGTGAGACCCCTCAATGGCAGGGCAACCTAAGACAGGCACAGCTGCATGGGATCCATCAGGGAAAGACCTGGGGGACATGGAGAAGGGGAAAATACCTTCACCCTTCGACTTTGTCATGGCTGGAGTCCTCATTTTCTCTGAATGAAGTCTCCTTATCTCTTGGCTACTCTGCTCCACTTACCTGGCTCAGGCTTGAAACAATACTAAAGGCAGGTACAACCCTAAACCAGACTGGGCAGCTCCCTGGGGGAAATTAGGCCTGGAAAAAGAATGCATTAAATTCTTTGAAACTTACTTTGATAAGAATGTCCTGGAGTTAATGAGTACTGATGTTTGGGGTAGACGATAGGATGCAATCAGTCTTCCAGATTTCAGGGCCATATGGGCACCACCTTGTCTACCAGACCCTGACCTGAGGCAAATCTCTTGTGTCCCTTCAATTGTTATCTATGGTCTCTACCTGTTTTCTTTTAACATAGCCTTTTGACATTGATTGATGAGTTTTGCATGCACGCTGTATACCTCTATGCATATAGTTCTCTATAAAAGCTATTTCAAGAGAAGGACTCAGGGCATTCTCCACTAGAGGGAATCACTACCCCCTTTTCCTGGCAGAAGGAAAAGTGTCTAGAATGACTTATTTTATTTTACTCCATCTGCAGCAACCCAAAGGGACATGCTCAGGACACAGTACCCCCCTCAGAGTATAATGAAGCTAAGGGTTACTGGTAGGTGAAACTAGTCACCATGTTGGTTTGAGCTGGTCTCTGCAGGTTTTGAACCATAAATATGGTATGTGTGGGTGGTCATTCTTCTTCTTGATAGTTACTGTAGTTTTTATGGATCGCAGCTGTTCTGCCACATACTCATCTCAAAACAAACAAACAAAACCTAGTTAGGTTTAAGTTTTGTGGTAACTCAGTTTAATTTAACTGACCACTTTACTTGTAGATAATAAATACAGATTTACTCTATTATGTAATAAAATTATTCAATTAACCATATTTGAGGACTAAAAGGAAAAAAATATTTCAAAGTAAAAAATGTTGCTAAAATATTTTCGATTCCTGTTAATTTGAAGAGTTTTTGAAGAAACTAATAATAAATGTTAAGAAGCATGTGCTACAGCACACTATTAGACACAGTGTGGTTGCCAATGTTTAAAGTGCAGTATCTTCATAGTATTATAGGTTATATTGAATTTTCCTTTTAATATTTGGATTATATATTATTATACTCTAATGAATTTTCAGTGACTGTATCTCACTGGTTTACTCTTGAAATATCCAAACAATATGCATTTTTAGGTATATTTCTTATTCACAGAAACATTAGATGGATCCTAAATATCTCGATAAACAATTTAAGGTATATTTAATTTGTTAAGAATAAGAAAATCCATTGTTAGTATGTTGGATGTTACACCTATAGTGCTATGATACAACTAACATTTTTTTGAAAAAATCCATAGATATTTTCATGTATATGTAATAACTGACAATGAGTAGGTTTAAAATTTTAAGTATTTTTTGGGCTTATCCATATTTACTACATGGGATAAAATAACAATTCATGAAATATAAATAACAAAATAATGTTTGAAACACTGAAACTAAATTTAGTTCTAGCAAGTCAGAGATTTGTATGGTTAACTGCTTACCATTTGTTTTTTTCCACCTTGTACATTTTGACCTGCTCCAAATTGGTATTCTTACTCTGTAACTGATTTACAGGATATGCATTTACCATTATCTCGGGGCTATTTTTTTATCTTCTCTCCTGTGTTGGATTTGGGTTTCTATGTCTTGTATATTTGTTGATCTTGGTTTGCTTTCTTATTTTAATGGAGACTAATTTCTAGTCACCCCTTAAGAGCGGCTACATGTGAGCCTTGGATGGTGCAGCCTAGTGGATTGAGCAGCAGCCTGTGGGCTGATAGGTCACTTGCTTAATTCCCTGTCAGGGCACATCCCTGGGTTGCCTGCCAGGTCCTGAGGTGGGGGCATGTGAGAGGCAAACAATTGATGTTTCTCTCACTCATCAATGTTTCTCTCCTTCTCTTTCTCCCTCCCTTTTCTCTCTGAAAATAAATAAATAAAAAATTGGGGGGGAAAAAAAAGAGAGAGGCTACATGTGGGCAGTGAATTTTTCAAGAATGGAATATTTGATGATGTTTTTAATTTACCTAGACGTAGGATTAGATATCTGTCTGGGTATAAGATTATATGTTACAACATAGGCTTCTTCAAAACTTTGAAGGTATTGTTCCAATGACTTCCAGGTTCTAATGTTCTTAATGAGAATTCCAAAGTTAAAATTACTCACAACTCCTTATACATGCACTCTTGACCACGAATATCTCTGAGAAAGTCCTAAAAACTTCTTCCTAATCTCTCTCTCTCTTTCCCTTTGTCTCTAGTGTTCTGAAATGATATCCAGATAGTTCTATCTAATAAATAGACAAAAGTTGGAGCCTTCCCTCTGGTAATGTTTTACTTTCAAATTTGGAAAGTTGTCTTGAACTATTTTGCTGATAATTTTCTTTGGTCTTCCCCTACCCCTATTTTCACTTCTGAAATAACTAAGGTTTTGGGGGAATTATGCCATGTAAATAAGATCGATTCTCTATTTACCTTGTGCTGCTTAGGTTTCTGCTTAGCTGGGTGTGCTAAATTGGTTATAGATCTGTTTATTCCCCTTTGTGGTTTCCAAAGGACTACTGTCACACTACCATCTTGGTTTCTCCTAGTTCTCCCAATTCAAAAGAGTTTGCACTACTTTTTTTTTTTTTTAAGTATTACTCTGCTGTTAGTCCATGTTGCATGTGTGTTTTATTCTAGCACTCCGGAATAGAAATATATTTTAAAACTTTATAAGAAGAAAACTGCCAGATTTTATACGTAAAATATATCTTCACATTATACATTTTCAGTTTGATGGTTTGCACTCACATTTATTTACCACACAGGAAAACATTTTTTCTTAAAAAGGTTATTATTATTTGTATATCTTAAAATCCCATTTTTCTAGCATTTCATGACATCACACTCAGCAAACAATTAAGTTTATATATGTTATTTTTATTTTAATATTTCTTAATGATACATTTACATTTTTTCTTAAGACTTATATCATCAAACCTGTAGCAGCCATATGATGTGTATAGTTATGGAAAAAAAGAACAAAAGTTAAGAACCACATGATTTCACTCATATGTGGGATATAAAACTGAAAGCAACAAAAGAACAAACAAACAAAAGCTCATAGACAAAACAATAATCTGATGGTTACAAAAGAGAAGATGGGTGGGGAATAGTAAAAGGTTAAGGGGACAAATATATGGTGATGGAAGATGATTTGACTGTGGTTAGCAAACAAAGCAATATACAGATCATATATCATAGAAATATATTCACACTTGAACACTTTATGATCTTATTAACTAATGTTAAACCAATACATTTAACAAAAAATAAAATTAAAAAAAATTTTGTCTGAATGGAAAAACAACCAAATATAAGAATAAAATAAGCAAGAATATCTTGACAGAAAACATATATCTTTCAGGTCAGAAAGGTACAGATTTGATCACAGGGAAGAAAAAGGTCCAAAGAGATAATGTGACTTGTCAAAACTCACTTGGCTAGGTGGTTGCAGAAGACCTATGATAAAAACCAATATAGCCCTAGCTGATGTGGCTCAGTGGATTGAGCGCCAGCCTGTGAACCAGAGGGTCACCAGTTCAATTCCCAGTGTAGGGTACAGGCCTGGGTTGCAGGCTAGGCCCCCAACAGAGGATGCGCGAAATGCAAACGTACATTTATGTTTCTCTCCTCTTTCAATCTCCTTTCCCCTCTCTCTAAAAATAAATAAATAAATCGTTAACAAATAAAATAAAATAATAAAATAAAATAATTTAAAAATAATAAATAAAAACCCATATAACTCCAGAGTCACATCCTGTCAGTTACTTTTATTTTTTCATACACTTCCCATTTAAGATGAATTACATGTGTAGTACATTTTGTGATTATATTTTGGATACTTTTATCCTGGTAATTCTCAGACCATTATAGTTGACTAATCAAAAATTAAAAATTAATATAGCTTTAGTTAAAATTAATGTTATAATCTTTAATAATTCTGGTTTGTGCCTTAATATAAAACAACTATAATACAACTTTGAGGAAGAGGCTAAGTAAATGTTTTCATGAAAGAAAGTGTAGTAATTGGAATTTTTAAATTGAAATCAAAGTTAATTGAAACTGTACGTAGACATATCCAAATGCTTAAAGATTTAATTATTTCAGTGAAGAGACCTACTATTCCTAAAATATAACATGAATTGTGGATTGAAGAATCATACCTAAATAACCACAATAGTGCTTTTTATATTTAAAATAAAAGTTATATCTTTATTTCACATTGCTAATTATTTTGAAAGCATTTAAATTCATTTTTTTCTCATAAATACAAAATAATTCTGTAAGTAAAGTGCTTTTTATAATTATAAGACTTAGGAAAGCTAAGTAATTTGATCATTAACATAAGTACAAATCATCAGGGTATGAATTAAATGCAAATAATATGATTTATAAAAGTTATTTTTGGTGTAATAGTTATAGAAATTATTAAAAAGTGAAAATGTCATATAAACAGGATAAAAATTTTTTTAACTGTAAATTAAATGAAGATGCCATTTTTCTTCATATAGTGTATGCATATGTGTGTGTGTGTGTATGTGTGTGTGTGTGTGTATATATATATATATATATATAGTTCATATTTTAAAGCAAGAGCTTGTTTTTTTATTTTTTTCTCCTCAGTAGGCTGTTTCAAACATGAATGTTGAATTAATTAATTCCAGTGATTCCTTTATATTTTGTTTTATGCATATTTGTAAAAAAAATCTTCTTGCTGCTGATTACTCAAATTTAACCTAATTTTGAAAATGTCATATCTTTTGTCTCAGGAACCTCAAATAAAAAAATTTCTGTCTCTCTGTTAACCTGCATAATGATCTACTGGTAAGAAACTAACCTTGCCACCTGCAGTGACTTCCAACTTTAACTGAGGGAGGGGTGAATAAAATAGTACACTTCAAAGTTGTTCATTGAGCCCTGCCCAGGTGGGTCAGTTGGTTAGAGTGCTGTCCCATACACATGTTGTGGGTTCGATTCCAAGTCAGGGCACATACATAGGCTGCAGATTTCACCCAGTCACGTCAACATCTCTCTCTCTCTCTCTCTCTCTCTCTCTCTCTCATCAATAAACATAACCTTGGGTGAGGAATTGGAAAAGACAAAAGAAAAAAGTTATTAATTTTTGCCTCACAGAGAACTGCTCCTTTTCCCAAATCTTCTAACATGTTGTAGAACTATGAAAACTTAGAAAATTAAAGAACTTGTTTCTCAATTTAATTTTCTTGTTACTTATCTGAAATATAAATTATTTTGTCTAATGATAAATTGATATTATTTACTTATATAATGCAGTTTTAAAAATGTTATAAAATTTATTGGGATGACATTGATTAATAAAATTATACAGGTTTTAGGTATACAAATCTATACAATGCATTATCTACATATTGTATTGGGTATTCACACCAAGTCAAGTCTTTTTCCATCACCATTTATTATTCTCTACTCTCTTCTTTCTCCCTCTGTGCCTTTCATCTCTGGTAATCACCACGCCATTGTTTGTCTCTATGAGTTTTTTTTTCTTTGCTTAGTTCCTTCACCTCTTTACCCAGTCCCCCAACACCTCCCTCCTCTGACAGCTGTCAGTCTGTTGTTTATGAGCCTCTTTTGTTGTCAGTTTATTTTGTTCAATAGATTCCATATATAAGTGAAATCATATGGTGCTTGTGTTTCTAAACTAAATGCTAACTAGTTTATTGCATTTATTATAATACTTTCCAGGTATATCCATGATATTGCAAAAGGTAAGATTAACTTGTTCATTGTGGCTGAGTAGTATTCCATTGTGGAAATATACCACAGAGCCAGCAGCCAGGAAGGGCGAAGTCTGGCAAATGGGGCATTGGTGCTCTGGAATAGACCCCTCATAGAAAACCAACAGGTGCCAAACACCTACAACCCACAGCTGGAGGTCTCAAGTACTAAGAAGCCATCAAAAGATGGGCCAGTCATTGAGGCCCACCCCTTGCCCTTTGATCTCTGTCTTCCTGAATGCTGGATCCTTGATATTTCCATGGAGCCATCAGAGCCTCCTGCTTGAAGTCCATATTAGTAGGAAGCAAAGGAGAAACTCTCTTATTTTCAGTTCTATTCTTGGTTTGTTTGGTGCACAAGTGGCTCTAAATGGGCAATTATCTTTGTAAGTTTCATCAGTTATTCCACCACCACTATCACTGTCCCTTGTCTGGTGGCCATCATCGAGAAGTTTTCCCTGTCTCCTGTGATAATGCCCTGCCTGGCCAGGGCCACCCTGCTGCTCCTGCACCTGCTGTGGGCCCTGGTCACAGGTTGTTTCACTGGCATTGTGAACCTGGAGCATCTGGCTTTTACACTGGGCCGAGGAGATGGTGTCCTCTCCCATAGACTTCATGCTTCCCTCTGGGGGTCCTCCCCTTGGTGAACCAGAAGGACCCTCCAAAGAAGCCCGTGTTGTCTGCTCAGAATTATAGGATGTTTGGACCCTCTAGAAATGGTCTATATCCCTTCTCCAGGGCACAGATTTTCTCTCCTGCGTTCACCACCTGAGCAGAGAGTCAAGGCTGAGAAGCTGGGACCATCCAGTACTGTCCCACTTTCTTGCTCAAGGGAGATGGAAGTGAAGGTACAAGAAGAGACACCAAAAGGGATGGCAAAGAATGAAGATAATCAGGTGCAGAACAATGGACAGATGACCAGAACAGCCGCCATAAAAGTGTGTATCTACCACTTACATCTATGGCCCTGGAGGCCAAGGGAGTCCTCACTTCTTGCAAGAGAGCCACAGGGGAAGTCTGGGTGAAGGTAACCCAGCCACCTTTCCAGGTTTACTAACTTTGTGTAAGGGGGTGGATGCTGAAAAGCCATCAGGGAGCAATTCTCCACTGCCCCCTGCCAGCAGGAAGCCCTTGAAATGAAAACTTCCCATGCTCCTTCTGCTGCCACTGCCAACACCACTGTGAGATTGAGGTGAATTGTCCCTGGTTCCTAAGTTGCCTTGCTTTTCTATTGATATAAACCTAGGCAAAAAAGAAGTTGGAGGACAAAACAGAGACCATGTCTGGGTGCAGTGCCACTCAGCCTGCCTCTTCCTTCTGTCCACCTGGCTAAGTGATTGCAGACACCCTGCCCCTGGCCACTCAAACTGGGCAGATCTCTGCTACCCTCACAGCCTGGGAATCTGCAGATTTGACCTCTTGGCTGACCTTACATGATAATGGGGACGATGAAATTAATGGAAACCATTCCTCCTTGCTGTTCTGCCACAATCATACCTTCTGATGATGTTTAAATGGACACTACTCCCCCTTGCTATGCTGCTACAGTCATATTTTCTCCACTGTGATATAAGATTCATGCACTTTTATCAACTCCAATACAGTGTGGATCACAGGCTCCTTATAGTCCCTCCACCAGCTCACCCACATTGAAGGTCTGATGTCCTGCTACCAACCATCCCATTGGCCCCCAAACCACGTATCAGCCCACCTGAGGGGCTCCTGATGGTTATCAGAAGGTGATCTCTCTCTCCAGTGCTCCTGTTATCACCAGAATTCTGCTTTTGGCATTGGAGTTGCCCCCAAGTTACCTAACACTGGGGACAGTAGTTCACTATTTGCCATTACACCTGTATGCCCAATTGTTGTTCTGGGTCCTGCAGTTCCCATGGATGGTGGGAGCTATGTGGTATGTCCAGTCCAGACCCTACTGTTCACAGGCATCCAGAGCATCAACTTTTGAGGTGGGCTGAGGAAGGCTGTGTTGCAGCCTCTCTAGGCTGGGCAGGACAACTCAGGGCTCAGGTAAACTGAAGAAGGTGCGTGAAGCCTTGTGGATGCTTGACATGTCCTTATTCAGGAGGGTCATACAGGCCACAAGACCATGTCCAAGTCGGCACCCCAACTTCCCACCTCGTCAAAAGCTCCTACCCCTTAAATACTAGCCCTAAATAAAGCAGGCTACAGGCCAGAAAGTGAAGTAACTTTCATGAGCTGTGCAAGTGAGCCTACCCAAGGCTACAGGGCAGTTTATCACATCTGGGCTCAAGGCCATGAGACATGGGCTCAAGACTGTGGAAACAATGCTTTCTCAGACTTCCTCAAGGTTGTGAGGCACTGCTCCCTCTGGTTACCCACACATCTGGGTGAGGGAGCCAGACCGCCTCCACCTAACTTACAAAAACACACAGCACTCTTTCTGTATCTCATTGTGGCCATATAACCAGAGATCCATCTGGCCCAGCATGGCTGCTGCAGGAGAAGGAGTATGCACCACCCTGGTGCTTGGATACACAGCTGTTTCCACCTTAAATCCCATCACCTGTAGCCCACCTGTCCATAACACAGGTTTTGGGGTGATGGGAGAGTATAACACCATTGCCATGATTGGGAGCACTAGTGTTCATACTTGCTATCAGTGTACTGTGGCCCACCTGGACATGGAAAACCTCCTACACTCCCAACTGCCACAACCATGGGAAATAAAGCTATGTCATGATACATGTCTGTTTTCACCTTTTATGAGATCACCAGGGGCTCTCTTCGCTAAATCACGTCCATTATAGATGCATGTCTCAGCATCATCCCTATGCTTAGACACACTTGTAGTTGCTCTTGATTTCTAAGTACATGGAACCCACCTGTGCTGAGTCCAGGTGATGCTGTGGGAGGGCACACCATATCTCCCACGATGGGAGGACCTGTTATTCCCACTTTCCCTCAGTACACTGGGTCCCTCCCAAAACACAGGTGGTGCACTTATAGGGAAAAATGTCTCACCTGTGATGAGAAGCCACTCTGTCACCATGTGCCATTAGATCACTTGCAGCCCAACTATCCAGCCCACAAGGTAGAGTGATGGGGGATAGCACCATAGCTGCAATAAATGAATAAGCTTGTAGTCCCCCTTGAGTACAGAGCACCTGCTCCCACCCCAGCCAAAACATTAGAGCTGTGGGAGATAGCACTAGAGATTTTTAGAAAGAAACATTTACTCTCAGTCAAAACATCTGCCTTTTTACCCCAAGTTATAGTACCTTTCTCACTTTGAAAGAACCAGGACTGTATTTGGAGGGAGGCTCTTTCGAAGTAGCTGTGTCTGTGATCTGGGCATGGCAAATGCTAGCCTTGCATTTGAGGCACCTGTACAGGGAGTCATAAGAGCCACCAACTAATTCTATTACAAATCTCAAGAATTGAGGAACATATCTCCTCTGCAAACTCTGTGTAACCATAAATGGACTTTGCTCCACTGGAAAGGTACTTAGCCCTTTAAGTAAAGCTTAACCTTCTGATGATCCTACATCAAGTCTGAGGACCACACCTCAAAAGGTCTCAAATGAGTGCAGTTGACAACTACCTTCAACTTAAATCCCTTCAATAGCCAAAGGCTTTGAGTATTTAAAACCTAAAATCTGCTCACCTCTACCCAGTCCTCTCCCCACTGTTTCTTGCATTTTATTTCATTTTATTTTTTTATTAAATTTAGTGGGATTACATTGGTTCACAAAACCATACAAGTTTCAAGTGTACAGCTCAACAAAACATCATCTGCACTGTGCATTGTGTGCCCATTGACCCAAGCAGTTTCCTTTCATCGTTTTATTCCCTGCTCAACGTCCCCTTCACATAATCCCCAACCCCCTTTCCCTCTGGCTTTCACCACACTGCTGCCTCTATCTATGGAAGAAATTTGTATGTATATATAAATTTCATATATATATATATGAATATAATCTCCATATATCCTGTTTTCATGCCAGTACCATGCTCTTTTGATTACTATGACCTTGTAGTATTGCTTAATATCAGGTAGTATGATTTCTCCCACTTTGTTTTTCTCTCTCAAGATTGCTGTGGCTATTCAAGGTCTTTTTGGTTCCATGTAAACTTTTGGAATATTTGATATAGTTCTGTGACATACCCCATTGGTGTCTTTATAGAAATGGTGTTGAATCTATACATTGCATTGTGTAGTATGGACATTTTAACGATGTCATTTTTTTTCTATCCATGACAGCAGTGAATTCTTCCACTTATGTGTATCATCTTTAGTATCTTTCTTCAGTGTCATAATTTTCTGGGTACAAATATTTTATATCCTTGGATAAGTTTATTCCTAAGTATTTTATTGTTTTTTGAGGCATTTGTAAATGGGATTGTTTTCTTAGATTCCCTTTCTCAAAGTTCATTATTGGTGTATAAAAATGCAACTGATATATGGATATAAATTTTGTACCTGCTACTTTCCTGAATTTATTTATAAGTTTTAGTAGTTTTTTGGTGGGATCATTAGGCTTCTCTATATACAGTAATATGTCAACTGTAAATGACAGTTTTACTTTTTTCTTTCCAATTTGGGTGCCTTTTATTTCATCTTCTTGTTTGGTTACTGTGGGTAGGACTTCTAGTACTATTTTGAATAAGAGTGATGAATAAAACTGTGTTATTCCCAGTTTTAAGGAAAATTTTTGTAGTTTTTTTAGTGTAATGTTGGCTATGGGTTTGTCATATATGGCTTCTATTATGTTGAAGTATGTTCTCTTTATTCCCACTTTGCTGAGATTTTTTTAAAAATCATAAGTGGGTGCTGGATTTTGCCAAATATTTTTGTGCATCTATTAATATGATCATGTAATTGTTATCTTTTATTTACTTTATGTCGTATATCACAGTTATTGATTTGTGGGTATTTTTCCAACATTGCATCCATGGAATAAACCTCATTTGATCATCACACATAATATTTTTAATGTATTGCTGGATCTTGTTTGCTAATATTTTATTAAGGATTTTAGCATCTATGTTCATCAGGTATATTGGCCTATAATTTTCTTTTTTCATAGTATTTTTATCTGGTTTTCGACTTAGGATAATGCTGACCTTGTCAAATGAGTTTAGGAATCTTCCCACTCACATTTTTTTTTTTTGGAAGAGTTTGAGAAGAGGTGTAAGTTTTCCCAGAATCTTTGGTAAAATTCTCCAGTGAAGCCACATAGTCCAGGACTTGTTTCTTGAGAGGTTTTTTTCTTTTTTTTTTTATTACTACTTCAATTTCACTAGGTGTAGTTTGTCTACTCAGATTATCTGATTCTTCCTGACTCAGTATTAGGAGATTATATATTTCTAGGAATTTATCTATTTGGGGGAAATTGGTAAATAGTTGTCATAATATTTTCTTACAACCACTGTTTTCCTTTGGTGTCAGTTGTTACTTCTCCTTTTTATTTCTGAATTTATTTTTGGGGAGGTTATCTCTCTCTCTCTCTCTCTCTCTCTCTCTCTCTCTCTCTCTTCATGAATCTGGTTAAAGGACTGTCAATCTTGTCTATCTTTTCAAAAAACTAGTTCTTGGCTTCATTGATCTTTTGTATTGTTTTATATTTAATTTTGTTTATTTATTCTCTGATCTTTATTATGTCCTTTCTTCTACTTTGGACTTCATTTGTAGTTCTTTTTCTAGTTTCTTTAAGTGTGAATTTAGATTGTTTATTTGAGAAATTTCTTATTTATTGAGGTAGGCCTGTATTGATATGAATATCCTTCTTGGGGCTGCTCCTGCTATGTCCCATAGATTTTGGTTTGTTTTGTGTTCATTTTTATTTGTTTCCAGGTAACTTTTGAATTTTTTCTTGAACTCATTATTTAGTAACATTTTTTCAACCTCTATGTCTTTTGTGCTTTTTAGTTTTTTCTTGTTTAAATTTCTGTTTTAATACCATTATGATCAGAGAAGATGTTTGATATGATTCAGTCTTCTTATATTTATTGAGATTATTTTGTTGTTGTTCTAACGTGTGGTCTATCCTAGAAAACATCCCACGTGCACATGAAAACAATGAATATTCTGATGCTTTGAGATAAAGTGCTCTGAAGATACAATTAAATTCATGTGATCTAGTGTGTCTCTTAAGGCTGCTCTTTTCTTGTTGGTTTTTCATCTGGAAGATCTGTCCATTGATGTCATTAAGGTATTAAAATTCCATACTATGACTGTATCCCTGTCAATCCCTTCTTTTATGTCCAGCAAGATTCGCTTTATATATTTTCGTGCTCCTATGTTTGGGCATAAATGTTTACAAGGGTTACATGGCCTTGTTGGATTGTTCCCTTTCTCATTATCTAGTGTCTTTCTTTGCCTTTTACAACAGCTATTGTTTTGAAGTCTATTTTCTCAGGTATGAGGATTGCTACCTCCGTTTATGATTCTATTTGCACGAAACATCTTTTCTTACCCATTTAGTTTTAGTTTCTGCATATCTTTCATTTAGAGGTGGATCTTTTGTAGACAGCATATATATGATCTCGTTTACTTATCCATTCAGTTACTCTATGTCACTTGATTAGAATATTTAAGCCATTCACATTTGAAGTTTCTATTGATAGGTAAGCATTCATTGACATTTTATTCTTTTAACTATGTTCCTCTTTATGTTTTTTTTCTTTTCCTCCTCATCTCTCCTACTGCCTTCCCCTCCCCTCCACCCTCTTCTAATTCTTCTCCTTCTCCTCCTCCTCCTTCTAGAAGACCCTTAACCTTTTTTTGTAATACTGGTTTAGCATTAACAAAGTCCATTAGCTTTTTTTTTTCAGTCTGGGAAGCTCCTTATTTCTTTTTCAGTTGCTGGATAAAATAGCCTTGGTTGTAGGTCCTTGCTTTGCATCATTTTGAATATTTTATGCCAATCCCTTCTGGCTGAGATGTTTCCCAGCTGACAGTCTTATGGTACTGCCCGTGTGGGCAGCTAACTTTCTTTTGCTATTAAGATCCTCTCTTTTAAACCTTGTGATTTTTGTTACATTGGGTCCCGATGTGGACCATTTTTGGTTTAACTTGTTTACTTGTTTGGATTTCCTGCACTTCATGGACTTGCGCTTTTTTTTCTCCTTCTACACAATAGGGAAGTTTTTAGTTATTATTTCTTCTAATAGGTTCTTAATACCTTGCTCTCTCTCTTCTCCTTTGGTGCTGTTACTATACAGATATTGTTACACCTTATGTTGTCTGAAGGGTTTCTTAAACTGTCCTTGTATTTAACTTTATTTTTATTATTGCACTGATTGGGTGTTTCCTGCTACTTTGTCTTTCAAATCACTGATTCAATTCTCTGCTTCATCCAACCTACTGTTTATTCCTCCTAACATATTTTTCATTTCAAATACTTTATATAAATATTCTTTGCAAGTTCTAAAGTATTACAAAGTAATAATAGCAATAAGAATGCTCTTTTAATAAATATGCCAATGGTTTTCTTTAGGTTTTTAAAAACGCCTACAGGCTAAAGAAAACCATATTCTAAAATAAGTATAATGGTAGTCTGTCTTACGTAAAAGAGACAGAAGCTCTAGAGTTTGGCATTAATAAATGATTGCTGATTATAGAGTAAAAGGAAAAGCACTCCCACTAAATCTCAACCAATTTTCAAGTTTTCACAAAAACTACTTATCTAAATTACCTTCATGGTTTTCATAAATGTTCTCTCAAGATTGTTGTTTGAAGCTTGGCAATATACTTAACATTATGCTTTAAATACCAGAGGAAAAGTTAATAAACAACAATAGAAAAGTCATATAAGTTTGTCAGATAAACCATTTAACAAAATTTACATAATATGCATCTCACTACAATTTATGAGAACTTTGATATGTGTTTTTGACATATCAGCTCCCCCAAAATAGGATTTCCTTTTTTTTAAGTATATTTTATTACGTTATTAGAGTTGTCCCAGGTTTTTTCCCCCCTTAGCCCTGTGCCAGGTATGCCCGCTTCCCTCCAGCAATCCTGTCCTCCCCCACCTCCCCTGTTAGTTCATGTCCTTGGGTTGTGCATATAATTTCTTTGGCTTCACATTTCCAATACTATTCTTAACCGCCCCCCTGTCTATTTTGCTTCTTATCCAATTATACTTTTAATCCCTGTAACTTTCCCCCTCTTTCTCTCTCTTCCTTCTCCCAGCTACTAACCCTCTATGTTATCTCCACTTCCATGGTTCTGTTCTACTTGTTTGCTTAGTTTGCTTTTGTTTATTTTTTAGAGTCAGTTGCTGACAGTTGTAAATTTGTTGTCATATTCATAGTTTTGATCTTCTTTTTTTTTAAATAAGTGCCTTTAACATTTCATATAATAATGGCTTGGTGATGATGAACTTCTTTAGTTTTACCTTGTCTGGAAAACACTATGTCTTCCTTCCATTCTAAATTATCATTTTGCTGGATTGAGTAGTCTAGGTTGTAGGTCCTAACTTTTCATCACTTTGAATATTTTTACCAGTCTCTTGTAGCCTGCAAAGTTTCTTTTGAAAAATCAGCTTACAGTCTTGTGGGAACTCCATTGGGGTAACTCTCTGTTTTTCTCTTGCTGGTTTTAAGATTCTCTCCTTATCTTCAACCTTTGGATTTTATTTTTTTTTTCATGTTTATTCTATTACAGTTGTCTCAATATTTCCCCCTTTGCCCTCCTCCACCCATACTTCTCCCACACTCCCATAATCAATTCTCACACTGTTGTCCATGTCCTTGGACCATTCATACATGTTCTTTGTCTGGTCCCTCCCCTTCTTTCCACCATTGTCCTTCTTCCCCATCCCTTCTGGTCACTTTCAGTTTGCTCCATGTTTCCATGCCTCTGGATTACTTTGTTTGTTAGTTTATTTTGTTGAATAGATTCTACTTATAGGTGAGGTCACATGGCATTTGTCTTTCAATAACTGGCTTATTTTACTTTGCATAATATTCTACAGATCTATTCATGTTGTCACAAAAGGCAGGAGTTCCTTCTTTTATTTTTTAAAATGCAGATTAATTTTATTTATTTTTTAAATGTCAAAATCCATTATAAAATGTTAAAAAATGTAAATCCTTTATAAAGCTTCAACAATTGAAACAACATGACACCAGCACAGAAATACTCAAGGTGATCAATGAAATGAAATGAGCTTTCTAGAAACAAACATATATATCTATCTAACAATATAATATATGATTATATTGATATTTCAAATCAATGGGGAAAATACAGCTTATTCAGCAAATAAAGATCATGGACCACTATTACTTGAAATAAAGCATATATAGAACCCTTTTTCACATATTATACAACAAATATTCAGGTGAGTTACCAACCAATATGTAAAATCTATGGGTTTTTAGGAGAAAATACAAAATAATATTTTTCTTACCCTGAAGTAACATATTCAAACCCAGAATCTATAAAGTATTGACAATATGACTATATTAAACATTTAAGACTATACAGTAATATACATATAAAAAAAGTTAAAAGACAAGTAACAGAATAGGAAAGTATTTGCAACACCTCTAAAACAAGGTTAATAGTGTTTTGTTTTGTTTTTGGGAGTTTTTTTTAGGGAAAGAATTCTACAAACATTTAATCAAAAAATGGATAAAGAATATTGAAAAGTCACTTAAAGCTTTTTAAAAATAATAGAAACAGGCAAGAAATATACAAAAACAGGTTTAGTTACAACCAATAATAAAGTAACAATTAAAGTAACACATCATTATCACAATCAGATTAATCAGTATTAAAAATATTGGTAATATCAAGTATTGGTGACATTGAAGGGAACTGGGTATTCATAGACTCTTTTTCTTCATCTTAAAGCAGTCCTTTTAGCATATATTGCAATGCTGGTTTGGTGGAAGTGTATTCTTTTAGCCTTCTTTTGTCTGGGAAACATCGTCTTTCACCTTTCATTTTAATTGAGACCTTGTTGGGTAGAGCAGTCTTGCCTGCAGGCCTTTGCTTTTAATTCCTTGGAATATTTCTTGACATTCTCTTCTGGCTTATAGTGTTTCTGTGGTGAAGTCACCTGCTAGCCATACCAGGGTTCCCTTATATCTTACTACATGTTTCCCCTTTGCTGCCTTTAGGATTCTCTCTTTGTCTTTGATATTTGCCATTTTAATGATAGTGTCTTGGAGTGGGCTTCATTGGGTTACTCTTGAATGGGATCCTCTGTGGTTCTTGGTCTTGTATGACTTTTTCTCTCCTCCAATTAGGGAAGTTTTCCATCATTACTTTTTCAACAGGTTCTCTCTTCCTTCCTCCTCTTCTTTTCCTTCTGGTATCCCTATCATATGGATATTATTATGTTCCAGGTAGTCCTGCATTTCCCTCAATGCCTCTTCATTCTTTTTGAGTCTTTTTTCATTTTCTTGCTCTTCCTGTGAGCTTTTTAATACCTTACCCTCCAGTTCACTGATTTAATCCTTTGCTTCACCTAGCCTGCTTTTGATTCCTTCTTCTGTATTCTTCAATTCAGAAATTGTATTCTTCATTTTCTCTTTTCTCTTATTGATAGTTTCTATGTCCTTTTCCATGATGATATAGTTTGCAGTAAGTTCCTCATAGTTTCCCTGTAGTTTTTCATAATTCTCTTTGAGTTCACTGAGCTCATTGAGCTTCCTTAAACCATTGTTTTGAACTTAATATCTGATCATTTACTTACCTGTATTTCATTTAGTTCTCTTTCTGGGGATTCCTCCTTTCCCTGCAATTTAGAGGGTGTTTCTTTGTTTTCCCATTATATATGACACTCTCCTTTTTTGCTTCTGCTTCTTAATTAATCTGGCTTGATTTTCTGACTTTGTGGTGTGAACTTCTATAATAGGAGACCGCTGTTTTTCCTTTCTAAATCTGCCTCTGATGATGTCAGATGTTGACCCTATCTGACCTCATGCAGTCTGTTCAAAACTTCCAGGAATCTACTGTCTGTAGCTGTCTCCTTCAGTTGTTAATCTAGTCACTCTGTATTCAGCAGTCAGGCTTAGATACCACAGGGCTGGGCAGAGTCCCTCCTGAGGGCAGGAGTATTGGGTCCTCCCAAGTTGTTGCCGCTCAAGGGAGTGGTCTGCCTGAGCAAGATGGTTGCTACCATATAGGGGAGGAGTCAGCACCAGGATCCTGCCTACTACTCTCTCAGTTCTCTCCCCATAGCTTCCTTCCCCAGTCTCTCCTCAGTTGTCTGTAGCCTTCTGTGCCCTTCTGTCTCCTGGAGACCCAGGTTAGCGGCTACATGTAAAAATTTATCCATTGGCTCTTTAAAAGGCTCTTTGCATCTCTAGCCATCCACTTTTCACAGATGGCTGTTATCTGTGTACTTTTTGGGCTCTGGTGCTGTAGGCTGGAGATCCCTGCTTATGGTTTAGACCCCGCTCATCTCAGGGGGATACAACTGGTTGTTTCACTATCCTTCTGGTTCTGCTACCCGTGGGTGCCCCACCCACCTTTTTGAGTCTCTTCTGCACTCCTGACCAGTTGAGTTGTGCTAATGCTGATTCTTCTGAATCTCTGAGGTTATAAGGCTCCTCTCTCACTATTGTTGTTTGTTTCAGGTGTTTTCTCCACAATTTAGTTGTAATTCCAGATTGATCCTGGGAGGATCAATCCCAAGAAGTGTGACTTCCATTTACTCCTTCACCATCTTGATTTCTCTGAAAATAGGATTTCTGTTATCCCTTATTAGCCAAAATTTCCTTATTAATAATATATTTATTATAATTTATCTCCTAAGAAAATATCTCTATTAAACTTTATAATTGAATACAAATTAAAATCCATAGGTTTAAAAGTTTAAGTTTTCTTGATCTTTGAAAAATTAAGCTATCCATGCACTTAAAATGATATTGACATATTGCAAATTTGAAAGAATTTCTGTGGCTAATATTTTACATTAAAATAATAAAATATAATTTCCAAAGGAATATGTGATATGTATACACTTAAATATAATTTCTTTAAACTTTTAAAAAACAATTCATTTATTTACACTGCTTCATTTTTTTGCCTTGCTCATTATAATAATTTTATTGCAGAAATAAACAGTAAGTGAAGATTCCTGTTGAAAATAACCAGTGATCTATTGAATATGACTTTTTAGAGTAAATTTTATGTCTATAGCTTTGTGTCATTTTTATGTTTACTTTGTTGATTTGAAAATACAATTACCTTGCTTGAGTAGCATTTATAGCTAAGATTTTTTTTCCTTCTGAGTGTCAGGTTTTCTTGCCCTCTCTCTTTTTTAAAACTCTATTTAATTTTAGAGAAAGAAGATGAGAGGCAGAATGAGAGGGAGAGAAACATCTCTAAACAATACAATTCTTCCCTAATAGTTATAGTTTTGTTCTATAACTAAGAGCTTTAATATTTCGTAGTGTTTTCTATAGCTGTATATTTACAAATGGTTTTATATGCCTTCTTCTACAAGTCATTTACTTGTTTAGACAATTTACTTGTTTATTAAATATCATCACTGGTGTCACCTATTTCAGAATCTTTTCCTAATATTTTTTATGACTTAGATATATCATATGTATTCAAAAAGCATTGTGAATACTTCTGTGATAGTATTTTCAGCACCAACACATATTCTTGTTATCCTACTGTTGTATAAGTTCTAAGGTCAGTGACCAAATCAGAGAGATAGAAAAAGTAATTATATGCTTGTGGGCTCTGGAATTAAACTGGCTTTAATCTGTTATGAGAAATGAGAGGCTTAATAATGTAAATCTAATTCACCTGAAATAAACCTGTACTTCCACCCTGGCTGGTATGGCTCTGTGGATTGAGTGACAGCCTATGAACCAAAGATTTTCAGGTTTAACTCGGTCAGGGCACATGCCTGTGTTTCAGACCAGGTCCCTGGATGGGGGTGTACGGGAGGCAACTGATGGATGTATCTCTCACACATTGCTACTTCTCTCCCTCTCTTTCTCTTTGTCCTTCCCTTCTCTCCAAAAGTAAATAAGTAAATTCTTACAAAATAAATAAATCAATCTGTACTTCCATAACCTAGTTCGATACCTCTCAAACAAATGATCATTTGTTGAAATGATAAATAAATGACCAGCTGATTAAAAAAAGTGAAGACTAAAAATAAATAAAAAGGGAAATATTTCTAATTGTGGTCATATTTTCATAAGAATAATATATTTATAAAATATTTTTTTGATTTTCATATTAGCTTTTGAGTTAGATATTATTATTGCCCTTTACCAGCTGAGAAAATTGAGTTTCAGGGATTTAAATAATTTTCCAAAAGTTACAACAATTAAATTATATACTTAAGTGTTAATAGAATTATCTTTTAATTCTAATTATCATATATATGGTAATTATATATAACATATTATATATAATATATATATATGAATTTGATGGATCTATATAGAAAGATGGATGGATAGATAGACAATAGATAGCTATAGATAGATGATGGATACATTATAGATAGATGATTGATGATAGATGATTGATAGATGTATATGTTTTTTAAAAAAGGACAGTGAGCTTAGGGAGCTATGCAGTATGAGAGATTGAAGTGGCATGGAGGTTTGTCATAGCAGAAGAAACAGAAAGAATGAGATGACTCCAAGTGGTATTTTGAAGGAAGACTCACTCAGTCAGCCCCATCAACTGGTAAGTTAGCTATCAGGAGTAAAAGCTATGGACCAATCAATAACTAACAAATTTTTAGCCTGAGAGAACTAGATGATGGTAGTTCAATGAATAGAGCTATAAGAACCAACAAAGTTTGGAGTTTGTAAGAGGGGAAATAAAACATTACTTGTAAAATATTTATTTTAAGGTCATTTCAGGGGTTCTCAGTGGAAATTCAGGACATGCGTCTGGTGCAATGAGAAGAGAGATAACATTGATATTAACACTAATATGTAATATATTAATGTTAAAAGTTTAAAAATGTGATTTGGAAGTTTTATAAAATTTATAAGACATTGTCTTGGTTGCAAATTAAAAACATTAAATGCAATGAAAGGAAAGCAGGTTGGAGCCAAGATTGCGATTGTGGACTTTTTCATTTTAAATAATAATAGGTAATGCACACACAGTATATCTAAACTGACTTCAAAAACTCATAGTGAATGAGTGAATTTGAGTATAAACATTTTATAATGTAACAAAAAAGTACAATAAGTAGTTTTTTATAATCTATTGCCTGTTGGCATTTTCTAGAATCATGCTTCATCTGACCAGGATCAAAATTATTTTGATGTGGGAATTTCAACATATAAAGCATAACCAACTTTTCAAAGGAAAAAATATATATACTGTCCACAAAATAAATAAGGAAAGCTTACGTTTTCTTTTCTTTGTTGGGCTCCTTATAAATTTGTATTTTAATACTAAGAAAACACAGAATTAGGATATTATGCTTTCCTTTTTGAAAAAAAATAACTTTGTTAAACTTAATTTCAGCCTGGTGGTTTACTTTAATATAATGTGGAACAATGCTATTTATATAGTCCCTTTCATTTACATGACACATGCATCCTTTACTCCCAAGAAGAGAATAAAATGTGTCAGTTTTTCAAAGAGTACAGCCATGTACTGGTTCCCCGAGCAAAACAAACACAAAACTTTCTCTCCCTCAAAAATAATATAGCCATTTAAAAGTAAAAACTTGAAAATAAATATTGTGGGAGCTGTTTTCTCAGGAGATAACAGCAATTTCTTAAAATTATATTTCTTTATAAGATTGATTCCAGATTGTCCCGAGCAATTCCAAATATGATGAACGGTAGTATCCAGGGATGATCCTGGCGTGGCAGTAGGCATCCATGACCTCGGGGCAACTTTTTCCACTGCTACTGACTTTGCCAATTGGGACAACGTGCTTTATAAGAATCATAACTGACTCTTCTGATTACATTTTGGTTAGTACATTACTGCTCTCTCTACATTCTTGCAGACAGGCAAATTTATATTTTGAGATAGTATTGTTTATACATGAAGAATACAATATTTGCTTTTAATCAGACTTGGTTCTTCCACTTATTAGCCCCAAACCTAGGACTTCTGTTAACCCTTATCAGCCAAAATTTCCTTACTAATAAAACAGTAATTATAAAATATGTCTCAAAATATATCTTTATTAAAATTAAAATTAAAATTTTTATAATAGAATACAAATTCAAAGGCAAAGGTTTAAAAAAAATAGATTTCCTTGATCTTTGAAAAGTTAAGACATCTATGGACTTAAAATGATATTGGCATATTGTCAGTTTGAGAGAAGTTTTTTGGCTAATAGATTATATTAAAACAAGGAAAGTATAATTTCTAAAGGAATATGTCATATTTAAACACATATGCAATTTATTTTTTTTTAGTTTTTTTCTTTCTTTCTTTTTTTTTTAATACATTTGTCTCTGCCTCCCCCCCACCACTTTCCCTTGCCCCCTCCCTCCTTCCCTCAGCTCTTCCCCTATGGTTTTGTCCATGAGTCCTTGCTATATGTTCCTTGACTTTCCCCTTCCCGTCCTTTTCCCTGCCCCCCCTTCCCTCTTAAAAAAACCTCACTTTACACTGCTTCATTGTTTTGCCTTTTTCATTAACAATTTCACTGCACAAATATATTGTACTTGAAGATTCCTATTACAATATTCAACAATCTCTTGAATAATTACTATTTAGGGTAAGTTTTATGCCTATAGTTTTGTGTTATTTTTATATTACTTTATTGATGGAAAATGCAATTGTCTTGCTTGAACAGCTTTTCATACTTAAGACCTTTTTTGTTTTCTGAACATCAGCCTTTCTTTAAATAAAATATTGTTTTTACTAAATAAAATAATTTTTCCCCTAATAATTTTGTATATGTGATTCTAAAGGGCAAAAATAATTTTGATGGCTATTCATGGCATATCTACATACAAATATTTTCTCCTCATTTTTAGTATGAATCATCTTATACCAAAGAATAATTATAAAGGTGTTAAAGACATTGACTGTAATGTAAGTATGAAGTTGTATATGAAAGGAAGAACAAGATCTATTTAGAGTTCAGTAATGGAAATTCAAGCACATTTGTCCAATTTTGAACTGCAAACATCAGTCCTGGACTTAGTGTGGCAGAAAATATGTAAGAATAGAGTATATAGACAAAGGACTGAGGTTAGGGTCAGCTATTAATCCAAGGGTCTGCTCAACTATAAGCCTGCCAGTGGTGTCCAGGCTGTAATCCTTGGAAGCTGTGAATGTGTAATGTTACATGTCAAAAAGGACTTTGCAGATAAAGCTGTAGCCCTTATGTTAGAACGAGCATCTCTAGTAAGTTTAAATTAAAACAAATTCAATATTAACTTGGATTATACAATAAATACATTTTCATAAATTCAATTTATAACTAAAAAAATGTAAAAGAGATTTATGTGTCACCTCCAACACTTAAAGAGTGTTTTTTTTTCTGGCCTAAATGACTTTCTGGAGGTACCCTAGAAGGTCTGAGATGATGTAACTCTTGATTACATATAAGTGATCTATGTGTACTGTACTATGTCTGACAAAATTGTCCTCAGTTGATGTCACTAAGTATTATGAATGATTGTGATAACTAAAAATACCTGTCCCCATTTTTCCAAAACATTTCTTGGGAATCACAAAAACTACAGTAATAAGTAAAGAAAGAGATACACAGATTTTTAAAAAAAAGTGACCTTAGCCCTCAAGGATCTTAGAGTTTAAATACTGAAATAAGGTCAATATTCAAATATCCATAATAAATAATATAAAATAAATACTTTAAAATCATTTGAGAAATAGTCCCAAATTAAATTTGTTTTCCTTTCATATGATAGCTAAACCTCAGTACAATTTATAGGAAGGAATGTTAAATTGAGTGATTTAAGATATACTATTTTAATGTTAAGAATAACTATATTGAAATGTTCTGAAGTGGTTTATAGTTCCTTTTGGCTAGAACCCCATCTTCCATTAATTTGCCAAAATTACCAATACAAAGGGAAAGGTGAGATGCACCTCCTGTATGTTCTCCTAGCCTTTTAGAAAATATGGCAGTGCTCCTTAGGCTACATACATGCAAATCTATAAGAAGGGTGATATTGTAATCATAAGGGAAGGGGCACTGTTCTAAAAGGAATATCCCATAAATGTTACCATAGCAAAACTTCCTGGGAGAGTCTACAGTGTTATTCAACATGCAATGGGCATTGTTGTAAACAAACAAAAGCAAAATTATTTCCAAGAAAATTAATGTATGTATTTAGTATATCAAACACTCTAAGAGCCTAGATAGCTTCCTAAATCATATAAAGAAAAATGATCAGATAAAGAAGGAAGTGAAAGTAAAAGGTACCTGGGTTGGTCTTTATCACACTCTCACATATTCTCAGAAAGCGAACTAGATGTCTTCTGGAACTCAGATGTCTCATTGACCTGAACAGTCTTGACCTGGAAAATCTTTTTGCATGTTCTAATAATGACTTTCTTTCTAATCATCCATTTAATCTTTAAGAATGTTATAACAATCTTTGTTGGTATTTTATTCCCATAGATGTTCTTTCATTTTCTACAAGGACCATTATTTAAAGAGGAGGACTTGTTTGCCCACTGGTATGTGTTGGTTTTCATTTTTTTGTTTCCCCATAGGTCATGCCATTTTGTCAGACATGAGAAGTTCTGTGCTGATTTTTGCTGGTCACATTTCTCCTTGTCCCTTCTGTATTGGTCACTGATTTTCAATTCTCTAGCTGGTTCTGGAGATTATCCATGTGGGGTTTTAGGCATCAATTATTTCAGACACACAGAATCTTTTGTTATGATGCCCTGTTATCTGCAAGAGTGTTGATTATTTTCCCTCCATTTTTCTTGCTATGACATCTAGTTGCTCATCAATGTTTGCATGTTATTCATTGCGCTTCAGAAGTTTCACCTGCTTGGCCAAATACACAAATTTCAGTAGTTGCTCCTGATCAACTGTGTACATCTGTTGAGGAGAATCCTCTAACCTAATTGTATCATCCTACACTTAGTAGCAAGTTGAAGATCTTGTTGAAGGCCTGGAGGTCAAATAACGTGTTTGTCCTCTTTCATCTCCATTTAATTCTCCACTGTTTCTTAGTAGTTTATTCCTAAAACAGTCACTTCAGCTGTTGCCTTAAATAAATTTGACTCCTCCACCCTCTTCAGGAACCACACAGCCACACCTGTGCAGGACCCAGCCCCACCCTCTCAAGTCGCCTGATGGGCTTTCTGGCTTCCCCTGCATCACACAGAGATTATTACAGGTAGCTCTTCCCAGCCTGCCTCTCACAACACAGCTGAGCCCAAAGTCCTGCTTTGGCTGTTCTGTGGTTCAAATAGAACACAAATAAGCTATTTGGATAAAGGAACCCCTACTCCAAAAAAAAACTCATCTTTTTTTATTTTAATTTCTTACCATGTTTGGGAAGAAAGATCATCACCCTGAATGGAATACTGGAAAGGGTAATCAGAATGAGAGTCCTGAAATCTGGAGTTGGCTCACTAGCTTAGGTAAGGCATGCTGTAAAATAGAAGTTTCATACATGATGCAGTGAGTATTTCTAACATTCTATTTTTTCTTTGCTTATTCATTCCTGTCGTTAGCTATTTTTCAACACAAAGTCTTAAAAAGTCTATGTAATAATTTGTGTTTTAAAAACTTGTATAATTTTGGCTAAAATCATGGGTTTCTGAAAACACTGATTTATTGTAGAGTACAACAAACTGCAGTTTCTGTGTTAAATTAAAAATTGGTCATTTTTATGGCTTGTGATAGTGAGCTGGATTCCAAAGTAAAAAACTCTGAAGACATATATTCATAGCTAAGAGAATACTCAATGACAGTTTCTTTGGTCTTTTTCATGCAGGAAAAGAGGAAAAGGTACATTATTTTGGTCCGAAGTAATTAAACCTCACTTAATGGTCCTGTTCAAAATCTGTCAAAAGTTATTAGAGTTATTCGAAGAACAAAAGATAAAGGGTACTAGATAAAGGCTAATGTTTTCCCCAATGCTGTGGGTGTTTTAGATGAAAAAAACAGTGTCAGTTCAAGTTCCGAAGACTGTTCATATATATATTGAACTTACTGTTGTCAGGTAATAGACCTCTGTGACATAAATCTGGGATTTTATAGCACACACATTGATGCTGGGATAGGTTTAAGTCTGGTTCACAGCAAAACACCAATGTTCTCATTCTGTGCCTTTTCAAAATCAGCTCACTTTCTCTACTTATGTGTTTGCTAACTCTACTCTTTGTGCATTATTACCATAGATGTGTTTTCTTGTTAGATGTTATCTTTTACATAAGTTTCTTTGAGGGAAGATCTGATTAATTTTTTTCTTTCTCCAATTAGTACATGTAGTAAGAGTTTAATTTTTTTTAATTTCTTATTTTTGTGTGGGTGTATTTGGGTTTAAATCAGGGATAGGATTAGGGTAAGAGCTCAGGTTAAGATTAGGTTTAGTGTTATACTGAGGGGAATGTTAGGTTTTGAGTTAGGTTTCAGGTTAGTGTTAGGGATATAGTCAGGGCTAGGGGTCAGCTTAGTGTTGAGTTTTTTTACTATGTTTAAGGTTACTGTTAGGGTTACATTTGGTTTTGAGTTGAGGGTTTGATTTTAAATTAGGTTAGGGTTAGGATTAAAGTAAGGTCTAAACAAGTTTATTAAGATGCTTCATGTTTTTTAAAAGAAATAATCAACATTCAAGTTTATCTGAAATATGAAATACTATAAGTATGTATTGTTTTTCTGAGTGACTATTCAATGCATATAGAGTGTGGCAAAAGTAGGTTTACAGTTGTTTATATGGAAAATAATACAATAATTACTAAATAATAATAGAAGAATAAACTCCAAGTTTTGCATATTCACAAATGTAAACCTACTTTTGCCCCACCCTGTATTTTACCTATTAACAAAAAAATCCAACAATGATAACTTCTATACATTCTAGCTTTGTATTTTTTCAATGTTTTCCATCACATATAAATAGGATAAATACACAATTTATTGTTCAAACTGGGAATCAGATTTTAAGAATAATAGCAGGAGAAATTACTACATTCAGAAACCTGGGGGATGAGAATAATCTTACACATATAAAAATGTCAATATATTTATTTGCAATCAATTATCCTAAGGATTTTCCACGGTCATCGTATATAGAATAGCATTTACCAAAGTATCACATATTCTTTTTTATGTTTCCTAGCTCCTTTCTTTATAATTATAGCTATAATATTGCAATATAAGTAACCCATAAAGCACAGCTCTAAGTGTTTCACATATATTAACTTATTTAATAATCACAAAAAAATTGGAATATTATTGTCCGTGATTTAGAAACTAGGAAATAGACATGCAGAGACATGAATGTGTCTAATGTCACATAGATAGTAATTGAAGGTCGTACTCTCAGGTTTCCAGATGTGCTTTAAGCAAACAGACAGAATTGTCTCTACTTCCATACAACTTACTGCTACTTGGCAACCTGTGTGTGTGTTGATATGTTACTTTTCATTTTGTCACCAACAGAATGCAGCAGGATGTGAGCTCTATAACAGTACAAATTTTGCTTTTTATTTTCTATTTTTTCACCTTCATTAACTAGAAGGATAAGTGCATCTGTCCTAGGCCCTCAAATATATGAAGAAAGAATCAGAGAATGAATAAACCATTATCAACTTTGCATCTATATTACATTCATGTATGTCTCGATAGCAGAATATTTATGACTTCAGTGCCAGGAGCCCTTTAGTAGGTCTAATACCAGCGTAATCTGACTGGTGCCCCAAACCAGGAAACACCTGAAGCACTATGGGTGAAGCTGGCCTGTTTGGATTAAGGAGTTAGCACAGTATGTGACAACAGATCCCCGCTCACAGGCAACAATATGGCAGGAGGAAGTCATTGCTCTGAGTGTATGGGAGGCAAGTGAAGTGTTTGGTTAAGGCTAAAATCCCTCCCACTCCCTTCTGGTCCAGAAGACACAGCCACTTGTGACCTAGAGGTCAACATGGTGGCAAGAGGAGGTGCTGTGCAGTCCTGTCAGTCTAGTCTGGGAAAATGAGGTGATTGGTTGGGAAGTCTCCACCCTCCCGGGCTGCAAAATAGAGGGAAGAGAGAAACCTGCGCTCTTCTTCTCCCCCTGATTGGATTCACGGATGTGTAGGCTGGGGCTTGCAGAACCAGCTGTCCCTGGAAATCATGAGGCCAATAGCACCTCTGAAACAGAAGGAGCCTGAAGCCGGACAGCGGCAGGGAAGAGACACTGAGCTTCTCTGAAGATGACTCAGCAGCCACCTGCAATTCCTGAAGGAGGGTATTTTGACTGGGAAAAGAAACTCTGGGCGCTGACTTGGTCTGGTCTGGTAGAGAGTAGTGAGGTTTTCTTCTGGGTTTTATGGAAGGGTTAGGCTTTGATTCAGGAGGCTGCTATTTTCTCAGACTGTACAGCTTTTAAATTAAAGACCTCTTTCCTTTTCTCACCAAACCTCTGCCTCTGGAATTTGCCCGTGGGTGGTGGCGGCCAGTCAAACCCCACTTTTGTTCAGTAACAGGTCCACATAAAACAAAATATGATCTCAAATAATCCATCTGTAACTTTGAAACCCAAGGTAAAGCCAAGTGGACAATCCAAAGTTACTACAAAGAGAATCCATTTAAGATAAATCAGGAAGTAAATAAGTACATACCAAAATAAAGTAGGAGAGTTTAAAAAAGAGTTTTGGAGAAAAAGGGAAATCTCTGAGACTTTTGGTAGGTAGTCTTTAAGCACATTGTCTACACATTTCAGCAGAAGCAAAGCAATGCATAGGTTTTCTGAAATAAATTCTTAATCTTAATTCAATCCCATTCATTTGTAAATTTTACTTATTTATTTGAAGTTAATTTATTTGGACAGACATTTCCAAATGTATCAGGCAAAAATATACTCAGGATCATTTGGGTCTATCAGATAAATATAACAAGGCAAGGAATGTATATACATGCCTCCTATAAATAACAGTATAGATATTGGCAGTAAAGTAGTTGTAATTACAAATACTTGGTTTCATGAAAGGACCCTTGATTATGTTAAGGTAGAACAGGTTTCTCTTTTGAAAAGTATTGAAGAATATTTTTTTTAATGTAAAGATAAAACCTAAAGACCTCTAGTGTTAATACAAAGGATGACCTCAAATTAGAGAAAGGTTTAGAAATTCTGGGGAAACTGAGGCTTCCAGAGGAAAGGGGTTTATAACCAGCAATCAAAAATAGTAGTGTAAGATTGTGCAGTTACATTGAGGATAGGGAAGAAGCATATCTGAAAGGACAATAAAAATAGTAAGGATAGAAGTAGACAAAGGAATTCCAGGGCATCTTTTTCTGATTTCTTTGGTGGAAAATTACAACTTCCTGCTGTTAATCTGCTTGGTCCAAGGTTCTGCAGAATATTTCTACCTCATGACTCAATGTGCTTCTTGGGCCTCCCTTTCAAAAGTTTTTGATTAAGGCCTCCAGTTGGAGTGAACTTTCATTCATACTAGATTTTACATCTTTTAGTTGGAAGATGTGAATCCAAAGTCAGATCCTTTAGAGTTTGGCTTAAACTCTAGAGTTTAGTGCTAGTGATAAGGAGGAAGATGTAAGGGTTGACAATTAGTTTTCTCTTGATGTCGATTTCAGAAAACTAAATGTCAAATTTCTTGATTGTAGAGTGATTTGGATAGAAGGACATGTTGATCATTAGGGTGGAGTAATCAATAGTCCTTTGAAGTATTTTAGAATGTGTGGTTTAATAGGTTAGAATCTTGGAGAGCTGCGAAAAAGTAGGAATTATCAAGGGTCAGTTACTAATTTCCATTTGGACAGTCTGTGTGACCAAGCAGGAGAGGACTGGAGGGCAATGAGAGATAAGGGCAGTGAGAAATTGAGTTCTTCTGTCCATTTAACACACTCAATATTAATAGTCCATTAATTTTCTTTATCACTCCTGCTTACTGCAGATGACAAGGGCAACATCATTTGTGGGATAAAGTAAATTGTTTCCCTCTATTTTTGCCTGATTAACTTAGGAACAGAAAGCCTAACCAAAATCTAGGCAGAGCATTCAAAGTGGCTTTCTGGCATTACTACGAAGTGGAGAAATTGTCATTGTAAGAACTGAGGAAAGTATATAGAGGGTGAGATGATTTAAAATGGAAGTGGTAAGTGGAGGCTAGTAATAATTCATGAGCTTTTTAAAAGTTCCTGGAAAATAGTATTTGTGAACTAAAGCAATTATTTAGAGATCTTGGACCAAACCTCAACATGTAGGTGTGAAACACATAGCATAGAATAAAGTCCTGTGACTGATATACTTTCACTAGAGAATGCAAACTGTAGACACTAAGAAAACAAATTAAAATATTTGAGGTGCCAGATATTAACTAACTTTGAATTTCAGACAGTGGCATCTGAGCTTATCATACATAATCATTATAATGATTTGGACTCTATACTAATCCTTTTTAAAAGTGAAATGATCTATTTTAAAATTTTTCTTTGTAAAATTTGTACAGTAAACTAGTCACTGACTGTGTAAATCCTCCTAGATATAATCTAAGTTTCTCCACTCCCCCCCCCGCAACAAATGTATCTGGATATGGGTTGCTCTTAGCAAAAAATTAAGAAGTGGCAAAAATTATCTTTGGGCCATTCACTATCTGATTATCTTTCTTGCCTTTTCAGCAAAACTTTGTAAAAAGTAACTGATATTTTTTAAAGTTAAGGTGGTTGGTCACCTGTATTCTCAATGCATATATAAGAATGGTAAAATTTTATTGCATTATGTTAGAACTCTGAATATAATGAACAAATACAATTTAATTTTTCATAGATTTAAATTGACAATACATACTGCATATAATGTATTAGATAATTCCATGCACCAGTAATTCAATGGTGAAGTAAAAATAATTCTTGGCTTGATATTTTAAACCAATATGGAAAATTACAAGTGTTTCCAGAATTTTAGAGGTTTTTCTTGGTGTGAAAGGAAATTAAGGTTTATTTAATATTGTCAATGAAAATTTTTCAGATGACAGAATTCATTGAAATTATAGGCAATCATTTATTTTTATATAAATTTAAATATCAAGGTTCTAATGTACCACAAGAAATCAGAGATATTTTGTTGATAACTGGTACAATCTGGTAGATTTTACTTTCTAAACAAATAGGGAAAGTTTGAGAAGGAGAAAAATATTGTTCCAATTTGCTTTATATAGTAATTTTCTGTAGACTAGCCTGTTAAATTCTGAAGATGAGAAAAATTTCTCAGCATGCATAAACACCAAAGATATTGTGCAAGTTCACTTGGAATATTATTTGAACTTGCATACTTTTAGAATGAAGAAAATATATATAACTTTTCTCTTGGAACAACAAGATATGCAATCTTTAAAATTCATCACAAACCAGAGGAACACATCTTTGTTGATGTCCAAGCTGATTTAACTCTAATTTGTTCAAAACTAATGTAGTAATCTTCAGTAAAGTTAATTCTTTTTCTTGATATCCCTGAGAGTTACAGATCATCATTCAGTCTACTTATGGCCAATGAAATCTACTGGGAAGTATAATAGGAAAGTTCAGGAATAGCCTCTGCCAGACTCTAACAGACAGATGCGGCAGAATTCCTCTCTGGTACCACTCCTTTTCCTTTATTTATGCCTTGAAACTGGTAAGTTGCCTGGAGTTACAATAGCTATCTTGTGATCATGAGTCATAAACCTTAATGATTAAAAAATCAACAACTAAGTATGGTTAAGTTGGAATCTGAGAAGAGCCTTATTTCTTGGTAATAATAAGTGATAAACTAACCCTGACAGAACCAATCTTCAGGCCTTTTATTAAGTAAATAATGAATATCTACATCAGTTATGCCTTTGTTCATTAGGCTTCTATTACAGTTCAATGTGTCTTACTATTGCAAAACTACAAGGAAAACTGCCAAGAAATCATTACAACAAGTTGACTAATAGATAAAGGGCTTGAACCCATGGAAATAATTGATACTAAATAGCAGTTAGATGTTGAGAGCCTGGGCCCATAGTCAGTCAGAATGAGACATGCATCAGATACAGGAAATCAAACTCTGATTTAAACTTAAGTGTGTAAAAAACTATCCAAACATTGAAAGGTTATTGGTGTTTTTATAGTAGCTGAGAAATTTTAAAAACAAATTGCACTTGTGAGCATATGTAATCCTGATCTCCTATAACTGAAACTAACTTGAATCATGGAATAATTTTGCTAATTCATGATAAACTTAGACACTTCTACTCATTTTCTCTAGGGATCCTAGTAAGTAAGTCAGCATTCACATCTTTACGATCCATTTCCATTGTACAAGGTGACATGTGGGTTGTCATACATACATGCTAATTCATGATTGTATTCTTTTCTTGCTATACTCTACTCAGATTTAATTCATCTTAAAATGTATAGCAAGGTGCCCTGACTGGTGTGGCTCAGTTGTTTGGGTATTATCCTGAAATGAGGAAATTTGCTGGTTTGATTCCTGGTCAGGGCACTTGCCTGGATTGTGGGTTTAATAAGAGGCAACTGATCAATATTTCTCTCCCTCTCTCACTCCCTTCCCTTCTGTCAAAAAATGAATGAATAAAATATTTTTAAAATATATGGCATCTTTTCCTGTCCCAGTGGAATTACCTACTTTTAATCTCAGATTCCAGGAAACATCTAGTTGTTCAGAAAATTCTAAGTTGTCCTTTCTGTGAATTTTGAAGGTTCTCTTTTTTTCCCTTCCATTCATTTTAGCTACTTACATATTCCTTTTTCAAGATCTAGCATTCACATAATTTTCCCTACACTTTTGTTTTCTTAATCCCTTCACCTCCCCCTCCTGTACCTCTTAAGTAACTGGTTTTAATAAGTGAAATATTATGTGGCTTTCAAGATTTTGTTTTGCTAAAAATTTTCAGAAAATTTAGTGTAGGGTTTCAAATAAAATAATTTAATTTTTAATCATTGTTTTCTTAAAACTAGTGCTGATATACTTCTGCTTTAATTTTGTTGACAAGGAGGGTGTGTAATAGAAATTGAAGTGGACCAGACACTTTGTTTAGTTTAAAGGTAAAAAAAATACAGTATTTGGCCTTGAAGTCCTTACAATCTATTGAAGCACTCATATAAACAACATGAAGCAAAGAGTGGTGAGATAATAGAAGTTTGTGATTTTTCTCTAAATATTCCTATAGTGTTTATTTTCAAATAGAGTGTACATATTATTAATTTGAGAAACTGCTGTCTTGGCCTATAGTTATCCACATGGATGATTATCAATGAGTATGGATCATCATAAGAATTGGACAAAACCCAATCCACTTCCTCTGTTCCCTCTTTCCATATTTCTTTTGTTCCTTATTTCGTATTGTTGATGATCACTTACTAATATGTATTAATGGAAGTTAATGTAGATTTTTAAAAGGAAAACTGACTCTGTGTGAAAGCATGTGGGCAGAAAAAACAGAACAGGAATCTAAGTTAGAAAGAATATATAGATGTTAAAGAGAAAATCAATATCAAAGCAAAGTAAACCAATTTTAACAGAAGATAAAGTAAAACTAAGAAAAAAAACAAACTGTGGAGATAAGAATGAGTATAAAAAAAGCACAAAATTTTGAACAATTAATTATTCAAATATTTAAAACTATATTCTTGTAGAGAAGGTAGGTTAGGGCTGGAAGACTAATTGCTACTGAGACTGGAATATGAATCCTGAACAGGTATGAGTTTATGGAAAAGAGATATGTACACCCATAGTGATCCATCTTTCAAAACGAAGCCCATATGCATGTCTCTCTGAGGTGTTTCATCTACCCCCTTTTTCAGTCTGGTTAAGTAAATTGTTTTTATAATCCCATAGTATTCACACTGACCCTAGTAAGTAGGAGAGATCTTGCTGTAGCTCCATGTATTGACAGGTCTCCTCTCGGGCTTTTTTCTTTTCTTTTCTTTCTTTTCCTTTTTTTTTTTTTCCAGAAAGAGTCTGGTATCAAAGGGATTTGCCCTGCATTACTGTACTATGGGTAAACCATTAGAAAATCCCTGCCCATAAAGTTCCCAGACTGTACTCAGGGCCTATGCAGACCATTGTCCCCTGTGCCATGTTATCAGTGAGTAAACTGGATCCAAGCTAATGAATACAATATCTATATCTGAGATATGGTTAAAGACTAGTTACTTGAACAAGTATAAATGGAGGCATTGAATTCTCTGGAATGAGCCTGACATACAAAAAGAGGGGAACCTGAGACTGCTGAGTACATACTACCATGTTCCTATGCAGAACTGCAGAGGAATACTGTAATTTTAAAGTTGAACTTGGTTTTTTAAGATCACACTCCTTTAAGTTTCTATAAAGGGTAAGAGGAGGAGTGCAGGTCACCTTGCGGGCAATAGTCGTGCAGCTTGGACTGGGTGGGACAATTTAGAAAGTACCTAAGACAATAGAAAGGTCGAAGAGAAGCAAAGATCAGAGAAAAGGCAGACTGTGTACTGAGGATAAAGAAGTATGTCTAAAAGATAATATCATGGTGCTGAGCAGAGGGAAAGGGGGGTGGACCTAGGTAGAAAAAAGTAAAGGGGGTCAAATAAATGGTGACAGAATGAGATGACTTTCAGTGGTGAACACATAATGCAATATACAGATAATGTATTGTGGAAGTGTACACTTGAAACCTATATAATTTTCTTCACCAATGTCACCTCAATAAATATAGTAAAATTAAAAAATTAGTCTGTCTCTCCCCTTAGAAGATGGGTATTTATTTTGTGAGTTCCTCTGGTGATTAGCATTTGAAGCAATAAGGACAGATTAGTCAGCAGGCAGAAGAAACATTTTCCCTTGTTTCTTACAACATCAGCTCAACAATGGCAGATTTTCTGAAAAAATGGATCATAGCTTTTAAAGAGAAAAAGAAAATAAATTAACTTTGAAATTTTAAATTTAAATTTGAATGAGGACATGCACTATTATTTTGATAGAAACTATTGTTTTAAATATAACGTTAAAAAGAATCTGTTCCCTGTCCTACATTTCCCTTTTCTTCTTCCACTTGACTGGGAATTGCAGTAACTGGAACAATGTCTTGGATGCAGGGATAAAAACACATGTTAGAGATGGTAAAATTAGTCTAGCAACATTGGAATACCTTCTTACATTTAGACAATTATGTGAGAAAAGAAAACATTTTTTTAAATTTTTGGCCAATGTTTTCTGTGATTTCCTTGTTGCAGCAGCTTATTCTGTACCCCAACTAATTACCTTCCAGCTGTCACAACACAGCCATTCCAGGGGCATGACTGAACATACTGAGATCCTAAGGCAATGTCTGGCTACATATATATTATGCAAATTAGAGTTTTGTGATATGCAGTTTAAAACTTGCACAAGTTTAAAGAACTAAGTAATACTTATCCAACCTACAATTACATGTCCCTTCATAGTTTAAGAATTTTCATGCTGTGACCTAGCAGATCTGTGGAAAATTTAGTACTCTTATCTATTAAATAGGGGCTTAGTAGTTTAGATGTACGAATAAAAGGAAACATTTTATAATGTTTGCTAATAAGAAAATAACCCAAGGACCACATATTATATTGTTGTTTGGTAGTTTTGGTCTTTTTTCATCATTGGTAACTTCACTAGGGAGAAGTTATTGATTAAAACAAAACAGAACAAAACAGTATCCTTTCATTACCCCTCTGAAATCCTTATCACCTTTATTCTCTTTCCATCTAATGGTAATTCTTCACTATTTCCTGGAGTAAAAAATTACAAAATAATAGATATTTTACACTGAAAAGAGTCTTCTAGAAAACTCAAAATATTATAACACATTCTCTAGTACAATTAAAAAAAAAACAAATGAAGGACATGCAGTCAATCTCTTTTAGATGAATTTTCTCTTTCTTTGGGGGAATCCTGTGTTTATTCAATTTGTGTGTAACGATGCAATTATTTTCTGTATTGTTGTTTTACCAAAAAAAAAAAAATTCACAATATAGAACCATGAATAAGGACCTTATTTTTGATGGCTTTTTTTAAATCCTCACCCAAGGATATGTTTTACTGATTTTAGAAAAAGGGGAGAGAGAGAGAGAGAGAGGTGAGAGAGAAACATTGATTGGTTGCCTCTCATACACACTCTGACCTGGGACCAAACTCAAACATCGGTATGTGCCCTGACCAGGGAATGAACTCTCAACCCTTTGGTGTGTGAGACAATGATCCAATCAACTGACCCACTCAGTCAGGGCTGATAGCAATTTTTATGTTATTCCTTCTACTGTATTGAGTTTCAACACACAAAGAGAGAACATTTCATGCAGTAAGCACTTCATCCAAAGTTAACTAATATATCATTAACAGAATCGTAACACAAATTCCAATATAATTATAATTTAAATTAGTTAAATTTATTTATTTGATGCATGAAGGGATTAAAGAAAACTCTATCCCATAATTTATATTGTTTTATATAATGACTAACAATTGTTTTCTTTGCAAAGATTCTATTTTAATACATTAATATCTACATATATATGTAGAGATTTAAATTTAAAAAAAGGATTTATTTTTTCACCTAAGAAAATGTTCAAGTTCAATACTTTAAATCTAAGAATTACACTCATGTGTGGATTTTGTGTTCACTTTATTTTGAAGTACAAACACTCAGAGAGAAATTAAGAGCCAACAAATTATAAGAAAAACTAAGTACATTAGTGCTCCCAAAATACTGCTTGTAGATTAGATTGTAGATTAGAATCAAATCAAATTCCATGAAATAGAAGTAGAATGTCTACTCAGTTAAAGTCATTTTTAACAGTTCAACATCAATTTCTCTTAGAATCTATTTTCCCTATGCAAATGGAACACAAATTTACTGTGCCTCATTTAGTAATTAACATCTGTGGCAAACAAAAACACTTTAAATAAAATAATTTTTAAAAGATATCAAATATTTAAAAATATATTAGACCTTGGAAAATCAAGATGGTGGAGGAGTGAATGAAGTCACACTGACCTCCTCCAGGAAGAATCTGGAGTTACAACTAAATTGTGCAGAAATAACCTAGAATGAACAATTGAACAATAGCAAGAGAGGAGCCTCATAATCTCAGACAGACAGAAGAATCAGCTTCAACACAACCTAACTGGTAAGAAGTTCAAGAGAGACTTGAAAAGGCAGATGGGGTGCCCATGGGTGGCAGCACCATAAGGATATTGAAATGGCCAGTTCGATCACCCTGAGAAGAGCAGGGTCTAAACCATAAGTGGGGATCTCCAGCCTACAGCACCAGAACTCAAAAAGTACACAGATAACAGCCAGCTGCAAAAGCAGCAGGGTTGCTCTGTGCCAGAGATAGGAAGCTGGAGATGCGAAGAGCCTTTTAAAGAGCCAACACATACATTTTTATTAGCAGCCACTTATCCTGGTCACTAGCAAAGGTGGGGACAGAGTGGGCTAGAGATGCCTGAGGAGAGACTGGGGAAGGAGGCTTTGGGGAGAGAACTGAGAGAGTAACCAGCGGGATCTCGGTGCTGACTCATCTCCCATATGGCAGCAGCCATCTTGTTCAGGCAAGCCACTTCCCTGAGCGACACTAGCATTACAAGACACAACAGCCCCATCCTTAGGAGGGACACTGCCTTGCTCTGCGGTGTCTAAGCCTGACTGCTGAGTTCAGAGCGACTAGATTAATAACTGAAGGAGACAGTCATGGACAGTAGATTCCTGGAATTCTCGAACACATTGTCTATAAGGTCAGATAGGTCAACATCTGACATCATTAGAAGTACATCCAGAAAGAAAAAATAGCAGTCTTCTACCATAGAACTTTACACCACAAAGTCAGAAAATCAAGCCAGATCAATTAAAGAAGCCGAAGCTAAAAAGAAGGTCTCACAAATAATGGGAAGACAAAGAAACATCCTCCAATTTCAGGGGAAGGAGGAATCCCCAGAAAGAGAACTTAATAAAATAGAGGCAAATAAACACTCAGATATTGAGTTCAAAACAATGGTTTTAAGGAAGCTCAATGAACTCAGTGAACTCAGAAAGAATTACAGAAAACTACAGGGAAACTATGAGGAACTTATTGCAAACTATATCAGCATGAAAAAGAAGATGGGAACTATCAATAAAAGACAAGAGCAAATGAAGAATACCATTTCTGATTGAAGAACACAGTAGAAGGAATCAAAAGCAGGCTAGATGAAGCAGAGGAACAAATCAGTGAGCTGGACGATGAGGTAGAAATAAAAGCTCCCAGGAAGAGCAAGAAAATGAAAAAAGACTCAAAAAGAATGAAGAGGTGTGTAGGGAAATGCAGGACAACATAAATTGTAATAATGTCTGTGTAATAGGGATACCAGAGGGCGAAGAAGAGGAGGAAAGGCTAGAGAACCTGTTTGAAAAAGTAATGATGAAAAACTTCCCTAATTGGGGGAGAAAAAAAAGCACACAAATCCAGGAAGCACAGAGGGTCCCATTCAACAGGAACCAAATGAGGCCCACTCCAAGACATATCATCATTAAAATGGCAAACATCAAAGACAAACAGAGAATACTAAAGGCAGCAAGGGGGAAACAGGCAATAACATTTAAGGGAACCCCGGTACGGCTAACAGCTGAATTCCCCACAGAAACACTACAGGCTAGAAGGGAATGGCAAGAAATATTCCAAGTCATGAAAAGCAAAGGCCTGCAACCAAGACTGCTCTACCCAGCTAGGCTCTCAATTAAAATGGAAGGTGAAATAAGGAGATTCCCAGACAAAAGAAGGCTGAAAGAATACACCTCCAGCAAACCAGCATTGCAAGATATGCTAAGGAGACTGCAGTAAGATGAAGAAAAAGAGTCTATGAATACCCAGTCCCTTCAATGTCACCAATACTTGATATTACCAATATATTTTATACTTATTAATCTGATTTTGACAATGATGTTACTTTAATTGTTCCTTTATTATTTGTTGAAAATAAACCTGTTTTTGTATATTTCTTGCCCATTTCTATTATTTTTAAAAAGCTTTAAAGGACTTTTTGGTATTCTTTACCCCTGTCTGATTAAATGTTTGTAGAATTTCTCCTAAAGGAACTCCCCAAAACTATTAACCCATTTTTAGATGTGTTGCAAACACATCTTTTCCTATTCTATTTCTTGCTCTTTAACTTCTTTTATATGTATATTAGTGTATAATCTTAAATGTTTAATGTAGTCATATTATCAATATTTTCCTTTATATCTTCTGGATTTGAATATGTTACTTCAGGGTAAGAAAAATATTATTTTGTATTTTCTCCTAAAACTCCTTACATTTTTACATATTGGTTTGTAACTCACCTGAATATTTATTGTATAATGTGTGAAATAGGGCTCTATATTTGTTTTATTTCAAGTAGTAATGGTCCATGTACTTTATTTGTTGAATAGGTTTTATTTTTCTCATTGATTTGAAATATCAATATAATCATATATTACATTATTAGAAAGATATATATGTTTGTTTCTAGAATGCTTATTTTATTTCATTGATCACCTTGAGTATTTCTGTGCTGGTGTCATGTTGTTTCAATTGTTGAGACTTTATAAAGGATTTAATTTTTTTAACACTTTATAATGGATTTTGACATTTAAAAAATAAATAATTAAAATTAATCTGCATTTTAAATAAAATAAAAAAGAAGGAACTCCTACCTTTTGTGACAACATGGGTGGAACTGGAGAACATTATGCTAAGTGAAATAAGCCAGTCAGTGAAAGACAAATACCATATGATCTCACCTATAAGTGAAATCTATTCAACAACATAAACAAATGAGCAAAATAAACCACAGGTATGGAAACATGGAGCAGACTGAAAGTGACTAGGGAGAATAGGGAAGGATGACAATGGTGAAAAGAAGGGGAAGGGACTAGACAAAGAACATGCATGAATGATCCATGGACATGGAGAACAGTGTGGGAATTGAATGTGGAAGTGGGGGGTATGGGTGGAGGAGGGTGAAGGGGGAAAAATTGAGACAACTGTAATAGAATAAACGAGTTAAAGAAAATAAATAACACTAATAAAACCTTTAAACTATAAAAAAAATTAGACCTTCACTGACATTTTTAATATTCATTGATATCGAACATATGAAATATTTATGTGCACTTATATCATATTCTATAATGTTTTTTCCCCTCATTAATTGTAACAACATTACAGCAACAGTGATAGCAAGAGTAACTGGTTTCTAAGGAATAAGCATGTCGTAGCTAGCTATGAAATCTCTTGATTATTTGCCAAATGATTGCTCCTTAGATTATCTATTGCTGATTTTCAGTTGTACATAATAAATTATTAAATTAAACCACTCATGCTGGTAGTTTATTCTAAAATTTCCCCTGTCTTGATTCTCAATCTATGTTAAAACTACTGTCATGTAGCTTCTCTCATCATTCTCTTTCATGCTCCTTACTAAATCGAGCAGTAAACATTCTAATGTCATATAGAAAGAGCGTCATTTATTCTTTGCTATATGGGATAGCTACCATTACTACCTTTTTAAAATTATGCATTCTAATTTTGCTTAAATACAACTAAACATTTCTTTTCCTATGCTACCCTTCCTCTTCCTCCTTCCCTCCTCCTCCTCTTCTTCTTCCTCATGCACTGACCCCGCTTTATGTATTATGTATGCCTACCCTTAAATATAATTACTCCATAGTTTTTTTATATTTGGCTGTTTTTTTCTCACTAAACATTTTTTCAGGGTATCCGTTACCATGTTTTTATTGTTTACCTCCTTAGAATTTTATTTCCAGAACAATTTTTTAGAGAGATTTATAAATATTTTTAAAGCTTTATATTCAAGTCTGTTATACATTCATACTTTGATTGACAGTCTTTTTAAGCTTAACATATCTCAAATGGAATCCTTTTCTAAACCAGTGTTTCTTCTTTCAGTGAGACAAACAACTTTATCACCCAAGCTTAAAATTAACTGTCTCTCTTAAGTTCTTTTTCTCTTATGCATTCAGCTGATTTTTACATTCTCCATCTGAAGAAATATCTCAACCTCTCCATCTCTATTAGTAAAGTCATGATTCAAGTCTTCACCATTGCTTCTGTGTTCTGTGTCACCTGCCCAATTGTCTTTCCGTTGTCAGTCATGTCTCTCTCAAACCTGTCCTCTAACATGATTGTAATGCAAATGATGACATTCTCTCTTATTGTAGAAAACTAATAGAAACATCAATATAGATGTAAATATCAATCCCTTTTTTGACTTCTGTTGATCTTTCTAACCATCCTTAAGACTATTCACTTCAGCAACATTCAAAAGCTTGGGATTTCTTATACCTATTGTGTTTTAAATTTCCTTATTTTTATTGTTTTTTATTATCATTTAGTCCCCTTATACCCTCCTACCCCCTGCAATCACCACTCTGTTGTCCATGTCCATGAATTCATTTTCCCTTTTTGCTCAATCCCTCCACCTCCTAATCTCCCCTGACTCTCTAGCTATTGCCCTGCTCTCTATGAGTCTGTCCTCATTTTCCTTGTTAGTTCAGTTTGTTCATTAGATTCCACATATGAGTGAAATCATATGGTGTTTGTCTGTCTCTACCTGGCTTATTTCATTTAGCATAATGTCCTCCAGGTCCACCCATACTGTCTTAAACGGTAAAATTTTCTTCTTTTTTTACAGCTGTGTGCTATTCCATTGTGGAAATGTCCCACAGTTGTTTTATTTACTCATCTACTGATGGACACTTGGGCGGCTTCCAAATCTTGGCAATTGCAAATAATGCTGCAATGAACATAGGGGTGCTTGTGTTCTTTCAAATTAGTGTTTTGTGTTCCTTTGGATACGTTTCTAGAAGTGGGATCACTGGGTCAAAAGGAAGATCCATTTGAAATTTTTTTGAGGTATCTTCATACTGCTTTCCACAAGGCTGCACCAATCTGCATTCCTGCCAACAACGTGAAAGAGTTCTCTATCCAAAGTTTATAAACAACTTATAAAACTGAACATTAATTTTCTCTCTTTTGAATATTTTCCCTTTCAAAAACCTCTTGGCCTACATAAATATTACTCATAATTTAATAGTAAGTTTTAGTGTCATTTTCTGTAGTAAAACTTTTAAAATCATAACTCCTGTCTCCAACACTATAGAATGGATTAAATAGATCTCTTTGGTACTCTTTTATAAAATCATATAATCTGAGGATTATGGGAATTTTTACTCTTTTTCAATTCAGGTTCTACTTATTTTTCTTACTGTATTGTAATGCCTGGGTCCATCACTACAATATTAAATAATAGTGGTGAGAAAGGGCATTTTTGCTTTTCTCTTGGTTTTAGGATAAGGTATTTAGTCTTTCACCACTAAATATGATTGTTGACTCTAGCTTTTAGATATTTTATATGTTACTGTTTCATACTTGTATTCCTAGTTTATTAAGAATTTATCACAAACAATTATTATATTCTATAAAATATTTTCTTCTGCTATTGAGAGAATTTTTGAGCTTTTGTTCTTTATTCTATTAATGTTGAATATTATATTGATTTTCTTATGTGTAACCAACATTGAATCCCAGGGAGAAATTCTACTTGATCATAGTTTAAGAAGTTAACAATTGTGTCCTACTTTTAGTTAGGGAGTGGTAGCTATCACAGTTCCTCTCCATTTCTGGTAGTGTGTGGTGTTGTAGATGTGCACAGGTTCTGCACAGCTTAGGGTCTTTGACTCTTGCTCCTCATCTCCTTGTTAAATTTTTATATGGTCTACAAATTTAAGGATTACATAAAATAATCACCTGAAATTTTAGCTTACAGTAATTGTTTACTCCTAGGTGCCCCCCACACCCCACCACATTCTTGGCATATTTCTATGGTCATCTCCAAATAATGTCAGTCCTATAGGCTGGACCATGGAGCTGTGTGTAGAGTGGATTTGATGGGAATTATCCCTGAAAGGTATGGAAGCAAGTTTTTTCATCAAGATTAAGTAGATTTTCTTGAATACATACTTCTAAATTTGCTTTTTGTTTTTAGCACAATGTCTCTTTAGCACAGGTGATGTAAATAGTTATTCCTGAAAATTTTTCCTAATTACATTCTTGTTTTTGGTAAAAGAGGATTTGTCAAGTTTTTCACACAGCTATTCTAAGAGTCTTTTAAATAATAACTTCTATGGGATAAAAGGAAAATATCAGTTTGTATATTTTTTCACAAAATTTTTTAAAACATTTTACTTATTTTTTAGTGAGAAGGGAAAGGAGGGAAAAACAGAGGGAGAGAAACATCCATTGTTTGTCTCTTGCCCTCCCCCAACCAGGGACTTGGCCCACAACTCAAGCATGTGCCCTGACCAGAATCAAACCAGCGAACTTTTAGTTTGCAGGATGGTGCCCAATCCACTGAGCCATACCAGACAGGGCTTTAATGAAAATTTTGTTTTGAGGAAATTAAGATGTTTATAAGAAAATCCCCCAATAGCCTAATAGTTCTAGATACAGTGCCTGTTTTCTAGATAATACAATATGAAGTTTGTCACATTAAACAGCTCCTGCACACACATTTCTATTTTTGCTTTGTGTAAATTTTAAATATTTTCTCTGGTTTCTGTGTTTTCAGATAATTCTTCTGTTAATCTTACTATTGGTTCCCTTTTAAATTATCAGTCTCATTTTATTTAACTTTTAAGTTTTTTGTTATCCCAAATGTTCTTTACATTTAACACTACATTTCAAGGTATGGAATCATTCACACAATACTAGTAGTACAATTTTAACATAAAAGTTTGACTTTATTGAATAACAATATCTTCACTATTGATATTTTTGGACCAGATAATTTTTTGTTTTGAGGGCAGTCTTGTATTTTGTAGGATGTTTTGTAGCATTCTTGTCTTTTACCCAGTAGATGTCAGAAGCAACTTTCCAGTTATGACAAAATTTATCTAAGACATGGTCACCAAATGTCTGTTATGGTAGGGTGGGGGAAACACAATATTGTCCCTCATTGAGAATTACATATTCAAAGCATTGATATATGAATAATAGAAAAATTATAACTTTGACATGATAATTTAGAGTGTCAAAAGTGCCTGAAAATAATTCTTGATTACTAAAAGCATTTTTTATAGTGTATAGTTTTTTATAACCTGATGGCTTCACTACAACTTAAACCTGTGTATTTTCCAACAGATTTCAGACATAACTCTTGAATTATTATGGTAATTAGTATATTCAATAACTTGTATTTAATTTGATGAGCATAATTGAATGCCTTCTTGAACATGTCCTGAATTTATAGAGATCCTTTTTTCATTTACTAAATTGCTGCTAATAAACTTTATCCAAAGTCATATTAGAAATATAGATTGTAGGTGCTCTGTAGCTAAATTGAGAATTATCAAGAGAAATTATTTGACTCCTCATTATTTAGGAAACTGGAAACATTAAATTTATATAAAATCTCTTTTCTTATAGTGTGTGGTGATATAAAGGCTTTTGATTTAATAAAATGTTTCTATTTTTCAGAATATTTTACATTTCATACATTTTGCATTATCTGCAAGAATTCTACCTTAATATTAATTTTAAAAAATTGACACTTTTTTAAAGTTGATATATATCACAAGTTAACATGAGAAGCATAAACATGAAGTGCATGTACAAGAATGTCACAATAGTATGGAGTATCATGAGAGATCTATAAAAATTAAAACATTTATTCTAGTGATTCAAAAGTGACTTTTTTAAAACAGATTGGCCAACTTCTATTACTTCCATATTCCCCTGATTATGTCTGAAAAAACAAATTATAAATCCTTGATTCTGATAAAAGGCATTTTCTAAAACACTTTTAAAAGCATATGACTTACGAGTACACACATATGGGATAGTTTTCTACAACAAGAATTGTATCCCATGATGTATTCCTGGAATACAGAGAATATTAGTCACTAGAAGTTCCAGAAAGTGTAGCTATTCACCTAATGAGACTAAGAATTTTGTAAAAATAAAAAAAAAGATTTAAGAAAGGTGCCATCAGGTTACTGTTTTACATCACTTTCAGAGCTTGGTAGGCCTTATTTAAATTAGGTCTATCCTGTCCTACTAGTGTGTGTGTTTTGCATGCATGTGTGTTGGAGTAAAGTTTTGTTTAGTGGAAAGAAAAAGCAAAACATGGAATATGTCATTAATTCATTCTTTCATTCATTCATTCTTTCAAAATTTTACTGAGAATCTTCTACGTGCTAGATACTCTGTAGTCAAGAGAGAAGAACCCTGGTTCTTTGAGGGACCTTGTGCTACCATGTTGTCTTGTCTTTCTGGACTGTGTTCCCAGCTCAGATTACTATTTAGCCTCTGTTGAAGTAAGCAAACTAATATTCTAAATAGTACATGATACATGAATAGGACCTTACATTCTACCCATGCCATATTCTTTTCTAGAATTCCATGATGCCAAAGGGAATTCTTATTATAGGCTGTCTGGAAAACATATTTCAATCCATAATTGATAATTTATTTGTTTATTATTTGTATATGCCACTAGCTTATAATTAATGTGATGACAAGGCCATGTCAGTTTTATCCCTCTCCCTCTTTACTGATATTGCAATGCATATGTGGTGTAGTGACCCATTTTCAAAAATGTGTCAAGGGGTATTACTTCTGGATGAAATGATTGTAAAATATCACTAGTAAAATTGTTTCAAGTCTTCAGAAATCAACACTGAAGTTTGAGTACTACACTGTTGCCTGACCAGCTACCCAAACCATTAGGTCTTCTAATAACCTCTTTTCATGGAGCTCTTTAAAGATTGGAATCCAGATTAAGTTGGCTGGACTCAGGTTTTGGAAACCAACTTAAGCAGTACATGTTTTGAGTCTGAAATTGTCCCAGAATATTCTTAACTATGGATGATTTAGAATACACTTTGGTAAAACACTTAAGATTTCTAAAAATGAAAATAAATGTATATCACCCAAAATCTACATAGATATTAACATACTGATAATTTTTCCAGTAACATAAAATCTGCAGTCTTAACAGAGTGTACTGTCTTAAATAATGACATGTCCAACCTAATAATAAAAAGATGACGTGACAGTGATATCCATGAAGGAAACTTAAATTATGTACTATGGTTCACCACAGAGGTATATATGTAATATTTAGTAATATTTAGTACCTAACAAATTTTATTTAGTTATTCATCTCCATTATACATATTATTAAACACCTGAGTTGTGCACAGTGGCTGACAAGTTTTTATGTGGCCATAGAGGTTGACCTCTGCCAAAGTAGAAAATTCTTCTAGAATAAATAGCACAAAGTTTCTCTAGGCACTCTTCAATAAGTATAATCTCATCAATTGATTTCTATCACTGCATTTGTGTTAAGTGGCTGATATAGAAAACCATGAATACTGCATTCTCCTTCCACATACTTTGACAGAAATTTGAAAAAGAGAAAAAAGAAAAAACAGGAAAAGTCTTTAGGATGCAGATAGAAATTTCTGCTTTGTATGAACTACCAATTTTATGTATAAATCCACAAAATTTCTTTGAGCTAGCTACACATTCTTCCATACTAAATATTTTGTTTCTCACAAGTTCTTCTGGAAAAAATGGAATTTTCTTGTATTTTAAAACAGAATTTGTTTTGCAGGATATTTTTCACACATGGTTGGTATTTTACTAGCTATTATTAACTAGTGATATAAATGATGTAGTTATTTAAGTCTATGTTCAGTAGATACTAATCTTGAAGAGAAATATTTCACTTATTTAAATAACATTCACCAATTTTAGAGAAAGAAAGCTTTCCTTGAAATTATCAGTCTATGTAGTTTTAACCTCATATTATAGTTTCAATGATATAGTTCCTGAAGATCATGAGCATTCTGTATTAACTGAAAAAAAAAATTATTCTAGTTCAGGCTTCAGGCATGCTACAACCTCAGTAACAAGATCTGTTAAAGAATGAGTAAGATGATACTAGATAGAACTGATTGAGCTTAATTTTTAATTTCTCATACTTCTCAACTGGAAGAATGCAGTTGGTCACCCAATGATTCCAGAAAATTAATATATTTACACACAGCATGGACAAGATCAGTTAATTTGGAAAATGCAGAGAAAATATAGTTTCCTAGAATTTAGTTTGGTAGGAAATTTATTTAACCTACCAAAGACACTATTCCAGCTCTCTAATATTCAGGCAGGAATTTCAACCTAGCAACAACAACAACAACAACAACAACCAAAAAAACAACTAAAATTGTATATGGGAAAACAGAGCAGAAGCCTGATTTTCTGTTTTAGGACAACATGTTAAGGAATAGGAGCAGGCTGATAACTGTGCAGCAGGGATATACTGAGAGTTCTCCATAAGTACCTCCTATTCCAAATCTGAAATAAACCTACCATGAAGCTAAGAATTCTAATATATTCCATTTCTTGGCCAGAATTTATTCTAGAATCTATGGGTCTTTGTATAAGTGTAAAAGACATAAATTATATGCAAATAATTGTGTTACAAGCCAGAATCTGTTAGAAGTAGTCATAAAAACACATTACAGTTTTGGAAATGAAATGTAAATTAAAAACTAGAAATATACCATCATGTTCAAAAGTGGGTGGGGAAAAATGTAGGTGTTTTGATAATGCATGATACACTTCCCAAGGACACAAAGATGTTGGAAGTAGTCTCTCTATTCATTAAAGCAAAATATATTTCTCTTCTCCTCTTTCTTCTTGTCATTTCCTCTCCTCCTTTTCTCACTCTCCCTCATTCCTACTGTCCCTTCTCTTTCTCATTTTGAGAAAATTAATCAGGAGATATATGGATAAAAGTAAGGCCTCATAAACCCTTTACAAATAAAAAATACTATTTATGCTCTGAGATAATGTATATCATTTAATGTTTTACCTGTGGATTTTATTTGGAAAGTTCACTTCATGACATAGTGTGATACTTTAAAATATTATCACCAGATATTACACTTAGTAGCCTAAATAATGCAAGGTTTAATACTGGGAAATGTTATACTTTTTTTTTTCTGTTCCCTGACTTCATGCTTAATAGGCATGTTATTGTCATTTGTTATCTATCTTCACATTCACATTTTTCTTTTATGAAAGCATCACATGGAATTAACCAAAGCACTATGTATTATATATATGTCTTTATTTTCAGAGCGTAACTGCTATTACCAGAACATTAACTTTCATATTTCTTCACTTTGCCCTGGAAAAACTGACAAATTTAACACTTCATTTAATAGGTATAATGTTTCCTGTTTAATTTTTTTTTTTTCTGTTGTATTCTTTGTAACTTCTTGTGCTGTGAGTATCAGTCAGTGTCCCCTTGAATTGGTTTATGTGTTTGTGGCAGAAAACAAGTTCAAAATCTATGGGGCAGAGATTTGGAATAAAAACTCAGAATTTGAAAGAAAATTACAAGTTGAGCCAGCAGTCCCAAGGCCGAATTTCTTCTCTGGCAAAGCTTAGTTGTTGCTCTACAGGATTTTCAGCTGATTGGCTGAGGCCCACACACTTGATGAAAGTTAGTGTACTTGAAATCAAGTGATTGGTGGTGCTAACCACTACAAGATGCTTTCATAGGAGCACCTAGATGAGCGCTTGATTAAATAGCTGGATACTATGGCTATAGCCTTGTTGACACATAAAACTAACAATTGCACTTTACCTCTTTTCTATTATAAAAGTTATGGCATGGGAACAGTTTAGGACTTAACAGTATTACATTAACAATTTTAGAATGTACTCATTCATTGACCCTTGGAATCATAGAGTACTTTTAAATTCAGTCTTTTAAAAAAAAATATTGTTCAATTACAGTTGTCCCCACTTTCCCCCCCATTACTCTCCACTGCCTAACCCACCCTCCATTTTCCACATTCAATCCTCCTCCCCGTTGTCTTTGTCCATGTGTCCTTTATGCATGTTCCTTGACCCTTCCCCTTCTTTCTCCTAATTTCCACCCCTGCTCTGATTACTGTCAGTTTGTTTTTTTTTCCATGTCTCTGATTCTATTTTGCTTGCTTGTTTGTTTTGTTGATTAGGTTCCACTTATAGGTAAGATCATATGATATTTGTGTTTTACAGCCTGACTTATTTCACTTAGCTTAATATTCTCCAGTTCCCTTCATGCTGTTGCAAAGGGTATGGAATTGGAGAGTATTATGCTACGTGAAATAAGGATATGGAACTGGAGAGTATTATGCTAAGTTCAAAGGGTAGGAGTTCCTTCTTTCTTTAAAATTCAATCTTTAAATGCAGTACTGATGGGTTTTACCCTGTTCTCACAGAGTCTCCCTGCAGGTCACTGAGGATACATGAAAATAAAATAAGTCCTTCCAGACGCTCTTGGTCTGCCAGGAAAAAGGGGCGGAGATTCCCTCTAGTGAAGAATGCCCTGAACCCTGCTCTTGAAGTGGCTTTTATTGAGAACTACAGGCATAGGGGTATACAGCAAGCATGCAAAACTCATCTATCAATGTCAAAAGGCTATGTTAAAAGAAAACAGATAGAGGTCATAGATAACAATTGTAGGGACACAAGATATTTGCCTCAGGTCAGGGACTGGTAGACAGAGTGGCACCCATATGGCCCTGAAATCTGGGAGACTGATCACATTCCATGCTGGACCCCAAACATCAGGACTCATTAACTGGTGGGCATTCTTATCAAAGTAAGTTTCAAAGGATTTAATGCATTCTTTTTCCAGGCCTAATTGCCCTGGGGGACTGCCTGATCCAGTTTAGGGCTATTATCTGCCTTTGGTATTGTTTCACTGACTCAGGCAGGCAGGTAGAGCAGAGCAGCCAAGGGATAAGGAGACTTCTTTCAGATAGAATGAGGACTCCGGCCATGACAAAGCCAAAGTGTGAGGGTCTTTTGCCCCTTCTCCATGTCCCCCAAGTCCTTCCCTGATGCAACTGTGCCTGTCTTAGGTTGCCCCTGACATTGAGGGGTCTTACCCATCATTGACTAATGAACCACCCTCTGGGGCCAAGCAGGGTGATGTGATGGGACAGGTTTTGTCTCCTCAGTGGCTTACTTTCCCAAGGCCTCCTTTCTCAGCTCCAGCCTTGGGGCCCTCTCGCCTGTCAGAGAGGCTGCAGTCCCTGAAAACAGGCAGGACAATTCCCAGCATGGTACAGGAATATAGCATCCCAAATCTTTCTAGGTATACATAAATATTCCCCAGCTTGAGCCCAGTCTAGCAAATTAAGCAAAAATGATATGTGAAAAGTTATATAGACATAAGCTTAAGTCTTTCTAAGAAGTAATACAATTTTAAAGCTGTATTTTCAAGGGTCACATACAAACTTTAAGGTTGAATAGTAAGTACTATGTGTCTTTTTGGATGGTGGTCTCTCATAGTTGGCTATCAGGTAATTATACAAATATAATGTAGATACTATCAAAACACAAAAGAAAAACTGGGCAGTCTGGGCAGCAATTGAAGCTGCCAAAATAACATGAGTCTGGAAAGATGCTTTCTTAGGTAAGTAGCATGTGGAAGGAAGATTGGATTCTACTTACAGGGAAATATTTATGCATAATTTGGAGGTATGAGAAAAAAGAAAACACAATGCCTTGGCAGAAAACCAAGCATTTTAGCATCATTGCTAAAATCGGTGATGCTCTGAAACATTAATGGGAGATGAGTTTCTTGAGGTTAATAGGATACCAGCTGTCCAAAGACTATGTACGTTTTCTTTAAAAATGGGAAATTGTGTGTGTGTGTGTGTGTGTGTGTGTGTTTTGTTTCTGTTTTTTGGTAAAAAATACAAATCTGCTTTGGAAAAAATATCCCTTTACATCCAAGGCCCTTTTGGAGACATAAATGCATAGCAATGATAACTATACACAATAGTTTTTTAAATACACATTCCTAAAAAGAGGGTTACATGATGTCAAATTGCTTCATATTTATTTTAACAACCATAAAATTTAGAATTATATCTTAATTATATCTTATTCAACTTATTATTTTAATACTACATGAATAGAGCAAAACCACATAGTGACCTGGATGATGCTATGGCTTTTAAAAATGACAAGAATATACATTTCTTTAAAATTTTAAATCTCCCTTTATCATTTCAATGATTTTCACTTCTTTTCTCTAGCAGCTTATTTTTTAAATTGAATATATACAAAAGAATTAACAAAACTATGCTGTACCTTAAAGTGGTAGTGAGGAAATCAGTTCTCACTTAGATTTGCATAGCATCCCACAAAACCACCATGTGCAGTCATGTTGCATCATTACAGTTGTACAGTTTTGTAGAGTGTGAAAACCATTACTCTCTAAGATGCTACATTAACTGTGCAACTGATAGAAATATCCATTTGTATAAAATAATTCTTGTCAGAAATAAAATTTTGTTATTGAAATACTAATTGAATATTAATTGAAGATGAAAATCTTTTTAATGTATTAAATCAGGGAAGGGAAGGGAAGGGGAAAGTCAAGGAACATATAGCAAGGACTCATGGACAAAACCAAAGGGGAAGAGCTGAGGGAGAAGGGAAGAATGTATTTAAAAAGTAAATAAATTAATTTAAAAAAAAATAAAAAAAAAAAAGAACTTCCTTCTTATGTGTTGTATTTTCCCTTTTATTCCCCCACATGCTCTATTTCTCCCAGTCCCTTCTTCCTTCAAACCCATTTTCTTCACCATCTCTTCTTTCTTCACCTTCTTTTTTTCTTCTTCTTTGCCTTCTCTCCAATACAACATTCACAGAGACATGATTATCTTGCCTCCTATAATATATGAGAAATTTAGACTATTTCCTGCCAAGCAATAAATACAATTAAAATCTTTAACAGCACATGTTTGTTTGTTTCTCTAGTGCAGAGGGAGTTTGTTGTATTTATAAGAACAGAACAACAGCAGAGCAAAAGGTGAATTTCATGCCCAAATATGTTGGGTTTCTCAGAAGAATGAGCCTAAAATTTTTTTTACAGAATTTAAAAATGATAAGAAATTGTAATTGTATTGTGTATCTCTTACTTCTTTTTTTCCTCTTCTTTAGAAGGCAAATTTAAAATTAACATTTTAGAAAGATATATATATATATGTGTGTATATATATATATATATAGACAGATAGATGTTATGAATTTGAAGTATGACTACAAGAACAATTTTGTACATTATATTTATAAAGTATGTTTGATTTTTTCCCCCAACTTGACTATTTTAAGGGAGAATTCATCATTATCATCTTCATTACTATCAACATCTTATTTATCATAGCTATAGTAGCTAAACTTTACATATATTGCCTAATTAATTTGAACATATTACTGCATGTATGCTCTCTATTTTACCATTAAATATGTAGTGGTTAAATGACATGTCCAATATAACATATTCAATAAATATAGAAGCTGAATAGATTCAAATGCCATGCTCAGCACCATTTATATAGTAAAATCTGCAAAAATTAGAAAAACACCTCCAACTTGTTCACAGTGTTGATTGTGGTGGCATAATTATGGATTGATCTTATGGTTATTTTTGAGTGTTATACTAGGCAGTATTTTATATAGTTCCTAAATTGAATATATGTTTTTCTATAATTTCTTTTAAATTAAGGCATATTGAAGCACTGAAAGAATTTCCACTTCATCAAAAAAAAAAAAAAATAATGCATTTGATATATCTATCTCTAAACAAATTATTTTTTAACTTAAATATTCTTATACTTTGTTTCTTCTTGATGTATGAGGATCTTTTAATTGATCATGTATCTTTAGATCCATGTGTCATTGCTAGGTAATATACATGAAGACACATAATATATTGGCATTATTGTTAGACTAAAGTCTCCAGATTTGCTTTGCTTTCTTCCTGCATTCAAATACTCTCACAAAGGAAACAATGAACAAAGCCAGAGCAGGAATTCACACATGTGTCTAAATTAGCTCTCCCACACTTTGATTTTGGATAGTATATTATTTAAAACACAGACAGAAAAAATTATTTGATATTTAACCAGAAATGGTCAAGCATTCAATAATTTGTTAAGGTGCTACAATATGGAAAATATAAAACCCTACTTGTTATGTAACTGGGGCAGTATGAGTCTCATGTACTCTTCTTCCTTCATTGAGCATTCTTGGTGGGCAATTCATTGATCAGTTTAGAGCCATCATGGCAATGTCCTATAGAGAATATTGACTTGAACAATTAATGTAAGTGAAAGATACTCTCTGATGCCCCTGCAGCTCAATTTAATAAAGACTTATGTTTTCCTAATAACCAAACAACAACAACAAAACCTAAACTTTATAATGTTAAAATGACATGATAGAGAAAATTGAAATGTGAGTGGAGAAAATGAGATAAATTCTGAACACTGGGCCTAGAAAAATGGAATGGAGAGATCAGCTTTTAGGTAGTTCTTGAAAAATAACTGAAATTTCTTATTCTTTATATTCAGAATAGTATTATATTCTCTACCTTAAAAAAATAATAATACCTCTGTTTCAGATAAAACAAATACAATGGTCAAAATAGTTTATATTAGATAATATATAGAAGAATGAGATGGATTACAGAAATTTAACCCATACCTAATATATATTAACCACTGTCAATGTCATTAAAATCAAATAAATCTTCAAAGTTTAACAAGGCTACAGTGGTCCATATGTTATAAATAAACTCTCTATTTTGAGGCTTTTGAAAGAAATCAATAAATATATAAATGTGTATTTAATTCCAAACTAATTTATAAAGTCATGCAGATTTATTAACCCTAGGCATATTATTTAAAGACTAACCAACTTGAGTTGTATGTATACAATTCTAAGATACTGACACGTATATCTTGCAGGCTACTGTATAAGCAACAACTCAATGCTTTAATGTAGCTCCCAAATGAGCAGTTCCCTTTGCTGCTTCATTAATATAATTGGAACTAGGACTTATTTAGCTCTAGCCAAATGATTTCAAAGGCACTGATTATTTTGTGAGCCCCTTTGAACAGAATTTCAGAGCAGAAGGGTATATGCAAGAAGAACATAATTACTGATGCAGTTGAAATTCCTTACAAATGAGAAAAATTAAAATTTGGCACTAACAAGGTGGTTGCTGAAGCCCCACTTTTTCTAATTAAAGGTTCATTATTTTCCTTTAAAAAAAATTCAGTGTAAAAGTTATGAGAATTAGTACCTAGTGGATAAAACATGGTATAATATGTAAAGTGGCAAAAAGTTATTTTATTAAAAGTTTTGTGAACAAAAAAGAGAGTCTATAATAAATCTGACAAAAACTCAACTGTTAGGGCAATCTGGTTACAAATTCCTAACTGGGCGGGTACTGGAGGGTAATCATCCTTCAGGCCTATATAAAGATTTATCTTTGCCTTAAGTGAGCCCTGTCCATTGATCTTGTGCATCTAGAATAACATAGTTTAGAAATTCCAGCTTAATCCTCTTTTTTTAGACTCAAGGGAGTGGTAACCGCTCTCAAGAGAGCAAATAATCTCATTAACTATTCTGTATCTTACTTTCTCTATCTTCCTTATGTCCCTTCCGTAACTCCAAATGCATGAAATAAACTGCACAACTCTCATTCTCCAGAGCATTTGAAATTTTACTTCTGGCATATTGTCAGTTTGGCTCCAATAAACTCACAAAAATTCTCCACAGGTTTGGACTTTTCTTACATCAACAATTTACATTTCAATTAAAATTCTCTATTATGAATATATAACTATAAATATATCAACCTTGATTTGAGGTCTTAGCTTATTTCAAATAAATTAATAATATGTAATGCTTAATATTCAACAGATGCTCTAAAAAGTGCTTACAAGATAGCACACTAATTTCAATCCTTTACTCTTTTTCATTCATTATAATATGTATTGAATGCATACTATTACCAAGGAATATTGTGTTAGGAAGCATGGTAACAACTTCAATATCTGTTTCTTTCTCTCTTCTATATTTTTTACTTTGTGTTCAAAAATCTATTTAAAAGTGTGTATATATGTATATGTATGAATATATTTACTAATACATTTGCATAATTCACAGAATTATGAGTAAGAGGGATAGTAGGCAAATAAAAGCAATGGATATGATGTCTGTAATGGATTTTTCTATTATTTCAGCTGTATTAATGTCAATATAAATATAAATATTTTCATATATAAAATACTCAAATATTTTATTCTTTTTTTATTAAATTTATTGCAGTGACATTGGTTAATAAGATTACGAGATCTGTCCATAAATTATCTACCCATAAAATATGAAAAATACAGACATTTATTTAAAATACAAGATGTAAGAAACATTGTACCCCAGACAATGATGCTTTAGTCCTCTTCAAAGCAGACACATTGGAACCTCACACAGTTCTCCCAACTTCCACCAGCTGCCCCGTTGTAGTTTTCTGAATCTCATGAATTTCATCAATGATTTGAAATCTCTTCCCTTTCAAAGATGATTTTAGTTTTTGAAAAAGCCAGAAGTCACAGGGCACCAAATCTGGGCTGTAGAGGAGCAAGTCCCCTGGGTGATTTGATGCTTCTCCAAAAAACTGCACAAGATGTAATGCCTGAGCGGGTGTGTTGTCATGATAAAACTGCCGATCACCAGTTGCCTGTAGCTGTGGCCTCCTGAATCATCCAAATAGTTTCTGTGGAGGAATGTTCAAACTTAATGCACAATTTGATACAGATTCATTGGTCCACTCGCTCACTCATTTTGAATGTGACAGCCACACAGTACATGCTCACTTAACCATGTCACACAAACCCTACTCATTTTATTAACAGCGGCTGGACTTTTTCCAGAAAGACCTTTGTATAATGAGAATGGTTTATAAGACAAAGATGTAACCTGGCAGCCAAGGAGAGTGGACTGGAATGCGCATGTGTGAACTATGATGACTTCACTGTGCTAGTCAGTGGGGGTGGTAGATTGCTGTTGAGTGAGCATGTGTGTACTGTATGGCTACCGCATTAAAAATGACTAAGTGAGTAGAGCAACAAATCTGCTTCAAATTTTTCATTGAGCTCGAACATTACTCCACAGAAACTATTTGGATGATTCAGAAGACCACTGCTATTGGCAAATGGTCCCTTCGTACTTCCATGGTGCTTTCTGTGTACACTCTATTTAACTGAGCACTGGAAAGCTGCCTTAAATCAGAGTGAGCTCCCAACCTACCTGTAGATCCATCAGCAAAAGCTGAAACACTAATTGGCTCAAAATGTTTCACACTAAGCAAAGTAGAGCAAGAGACCATACCTAGGTATCCAATGTTAAAAACATAAGAACAAGATTAACAATAACATCAACAACAAACTGAACAGAGAAATCACTGGCCACACACTACAGGGAAATTACTGGGTAGATTTAGACAAGGTGAGTTACTAAAAAAAAATTAAGAAAAATAAAAATGTTATGAGACAGAGAAATTATAATCTACAGTTGCTTACATATATTAATAAAAATGCAATTTTTGAACATCTAGAAGACATATGAAATATCCAGAGAAATAGAAAGTGCAATGAATACTCTGAAGATACAGCAGTCAAAATAGACTAGAAAAATGTTTAAAACTATTAAAATGTGTTTAACCTCATTAAGAGAGACTTTTTTTACTCATAATTTAATGAAGAAGAAGAAGAAGAAAGAAAAAAAGAAGAAGAGGAGGAAGAGAAGGAAAGGAGGAGGAGGAAAGGAGGAGGAGGAGAAAGGGAAGAAGAAAGAGGAGGAGGAGGAGGAGGAGAAGAAGAAGAAGAAGGAGAAGGAGAAGAAGGAGGAGGAGGAGAGGAAGGAGAAGAAGAAGAAGAAGGAGGAGGAGAGGAGGAGAGGAGGAGGAGGAGAAGCAAAAAGGAGGAAAATACATAACATCATAGAGGGGAGGCTATGAGGCTAACTCTTACATATATTATTGCAAATAAAATTGTTCCAACCCCTAAATAGGGGAATTTGGCAAAATTTATTCAAATATAAAATCCATATGCCCTTTGCTTCCCAGGGAAAAACTGATAAAATTCATATCCTTATCCATCTTATTTGAAAGTAGAGAAATGAGTGGAGGAAGGAAGAAGAGAAATATTTCATATGTATTTTATATAACTTCTTCATGTGATTATAACACATATATTGAGCTAGCCAAAAGTTTGTCTGTTTGTTTGTTTTTTGTAAGATGGCTCTAGTAGCACTTAGTTGTTTTTAACTTCATTCAAAATAATTTTGTTAATCTGTATTTTCACAGCTGTTATATTAGCATGCATTAAAAATTATTAAAATTGATGTTTTGTATAGTCACTTTAATATTGAAGATGAAAGAAAAATATTTTCAGCATATTATGCTTTATTTCAAGAAAGAAAAATGCAACTGAAATTTTTAAAAAATGCAATTTGTGCAGTGCATGGAGAAGTTTCTGTGACTGACTGAATGTACAAAAGTGGTTTGTGAAGTTTTATGTTGGAAATTTCTCACTGGATGATGCTCTACAGTAGGGTAGACCAATTAAAGTTAATAGCAATCAAATCAGGATTTAGAACAATCAATGTTATACCACATAGGAGATAGCTGACACACTCAATATATCCAATTCGAGAGTGTTATTGGTGAAAATAAAAAAATGTGTCTTTTATTTTATGGAAAAAGCTAAATGGATTTTTTGGCCAACCCAATAGCTAGATAAGGAATTGAAAAGCAAGAGATTTGGCTTTGGGTAGTGGGCACCCAGTGTGATATATAGATGATATATCACATAATTATATACTTGAAATCTATAAGACTTATTAAACACTGACACTTCAATAAATTTGATTTAATTTTTTTTTAGAAAGCAAGATAAGAGAATTAATCCAATGGTGTACCACTTGATATACATAGGGGGAGAAGTCCTTTCTGAGGAGACTTTCTAGCAGCAATACAAATAAAGTTGGGAATGGATATCTAGGTTGATGAAAACAGAATGTAATAGAGATAGAATGAGCTTGAGATATTCAAGAAAAGATAAGAGTTTTTTGTGTTGGAAATCATAAAGCAAGTTTTAAAAGGGTAGGTGATGAAATTAGACATTACCTGTGCATAAGATCATGCTGTGACAACAGAACATGGTAAAGACTGGATTTTCAATATGACAAAAACAAGAATTTGAGTCAGATAGTAAATTTAAGTGGATCTCTTCAGCTTGTGGGGAAAAGATTAAAGGAAGCCAAGAGTAGAGGTAAGATGATGAATTAGAAAGTTATTACATTATTCTACAAAAAAAGCATTTTGGTTTAGGATGGGATGATAACAATAAAAGAGGTGTGGCTGGATTTGGAATATATCATAATTGAATTGCAGACCTGATATGGTGATAATTTGAATATAGTTGATGGAAGTAAGAGAGGATTTTAAACTATTACCAAAAATTTTTCAAGAAAAACTTGTGACTCCATTTACTGATTAGAAAACTACAAGTTAAATTTTATGATTGGTGATTTTAAGATATTTATTATAGATCAGAGTGGTAATTTACAATAAATGATTTGATGTATGAGTGCTTAATGCAAGGGAGAAATATTTTAAGTGGTAGAAATAGATTGTATTATCCAGTGAAGATGTGTATCTAAGAGAAAACTTTCATTTGCAAAAGTCTGGGAACACTCCAACATTTGGAAGAAAAGGAAGAAAAAAATAGAATCCAGCAGAAAAGCCTGGACATAAGGAAAAGGACATAAGAATACAGTATCCCGGTAGCGGAGGTGAGTAAGTTTTTTTTGTTGTTGTTTTGTTTTTTTAATTTGTCTCCCTGTTTTAACATTGGGAGTGATCAACTATCTCTACACGCTTTTGAGCAGTTAAAATAGATGAGACTATTGGTAGTTTGAATGTGAAAGTTACTGTTGACATGTCATGAATTGTTTCAGTCTACTCATAGAGATAAAAGCCTGATTAGAGTGGGTTGAGGATAAAACTGGAGGTGAAAAATTTGGGTTAGCAAATATTGATTAGTTTTTCAATGAGATTTGCTTTCAATAATAATAGAGAAATGGGCCAGAAGCTAAAGAGTGATTTGATGCAAATAAATGTTTTTCTAAATGTGTATTCTGAATAGAATGATAGAATAGAAAGAAAAATACTGGTGCTGCAAAAAGAGAGGTATAGGGAAGAATAGTTGTGAATCCCAGTGTAACCATGCAAACTGGGTTTTGGCTTCCTGGCATCTTGATTTCACATGACCCAATGATTTGTGCTGAAGGAAACGGGTTTTGATTAGCAGGGTTCTAACCTTGAGGGATGGGGAGCTGAGAAAACTTCTGCTCTGAGCCCTTTCCCACGGGACACATAACTTCTCTTGCTCCCAAAAACACTACAAGCCAAAATCACATCCAGAAGTTCACCATATCCATATATGTCCTTAAGCTGGTTATGCAAGCAGATCTCCATCCTCTCTGGAGTGCACCTGCAGGTTTCAGAGTCGCCATGATCTCGCAGCAGCTTCCTCCTTCAGAATCTGGAGTGTGCTGTTCTCAGGCTCAATGTAGTGATTCAGGGAACCATGTGCCATGCTATACTGTCTCAGAGGCTGAAGGCCAGGGAAGCATGTGCTCCTGCATGGGATTCTGCCTCCAGGAGTGGGCTTCCATCCTCTGCATGGCCTAAGCCCCTCTTGGGCCCCACATCTCCTGGTCCATAAGTGCTCCCATCTGTGTGGGGAGCAGGGCCAGAGGTCCAGGATGTCCAATTGCTAAAAGCCTAGAGATAGGGAGCTTGTATCAAGGTTCAAAGTCCAATATCAAGAGCCCCCATAGAAAAGGAGTGGCATCCTTCAGAAATTCAGAAGTCTGGGGCTTAGCATTCCAGGTCACAGTTCAGCTCCAAGAATCTCTAATAAGCCTGGATGCACCAGCCTAAATCCTTCTCACAGTGTCAGTGTTTCTCCTCTGGAGCTACCTTTACTCCAGCAATCAGCTCGCCAGTGTGGCTGTGTGCTTGGCCAGGCAGGTCCCCTGCAGTGCTGCCAGCTCTACTGCTGTCTTCTACAGGCAAACCTCCAGACAGATTTTCTAACCTTGTGTCAGACCTCCTGGCCTCCATGCAGACCTCACAGGCAGATTTTCAGGCAGAACTTCATGAAGACAGATCTCGTGGTAGACCTCTCTGCAGATTGTCAGGCCTTGTGACAGACCTCCCGCTCCAATTTTAAATGCTTGGCTCAGAAATTCCTGCATGTCTGAACATCTGGCTCTTCCTATGGTGTGTTAGTGTCCACCATTTTTATCAAGCTCCGCAGTGTCTTTGACCCTCTTTTGGCTGCCATCTTTAATTAGGGCAAGAGGTCCCAGGCATGTACAGGCATCTAGGGTGGATCTGCTCCTGCAGCTCACACAGGCAATGTATGAGCCTCCTCCCCCATCCCACCAGAATGTCAAAAGTCTCTTTGCCAAGTCACTCTACCAGTGCATGTCCTCACAGCCACATACACAGTTTTGCCCTGGGCAGCAACAGCCTTCTTCCACAGCTCCTTCCTTTAGAAAACCATGGGCTGTTAATCTGCTTTTGTTATGCAACGTACCTCAACCACTGTACATTTCACTTTCTGAGGTATTCTTTCCCCCACCCCACTGTACCTTTTTGCATGATTTGGGAGAGATGGTAGTGTTTCCCTATTTTCAGAGGACCCACTTTCTGTAGTCTATTACAACAGGGCTTGTAGAGGACATGGTGTTTTGTCTTTGTCATCTTGGGCTGCCATAACAAACACTAGTTGGATGACTTAAAATACAGAAATTAATTTTCTCACAGTTCTGGTGGCTGGGAGTCTGAGATCAGATATCACATGGTCAGTTTCTGGTGAGAGTTCTCTTTCTAGCTTGCAGAGAGCCAGCTTCTCACTGTTCTGTCACATATCTGAGGGGTTGAGGAGAAGGGGGAGAGTAGAGTGAAGGGAGAGAGGTAAAGAAGTCCCTTGGTCTCTGGTGTCTTTTCCTCTATGTGATTTAATCATATCAAGAGGATTTAATCATATCAAACCCACCTTCATTAACTCATCTAAACCAAATTGCCCTCTGAGAGCCCCATCTCTAAATACCATAATATTGGGGGTTTGGATTTCCACATATGAATTGGGGGGTGACATAATTCAATCTGCAGTATCATTAATAGAAATATAAGTAGATTGGGGGGAAAATGGCCTTAGACAAATTCAGCAAATGTTTTCTTTTTCCTTATAAATGTGGTTATACATTTTTATTTTGATATAAAACTCTACATGAGATGTGATATATGAGTTGTGATGAAGTTGCCAATGCCACTAGGACCTCCTGCCCATGGAGAAGAGACAGTCTGTTACCAGGAATTGGTACATGGCTGAGAAAAACTTTTTATTTATATACTCTCTTATATTTTTGTTTCATTTGTACCATGTCCTAGCATTTTCTAATACACTTGTAACACATAATTTTGGCAATTGTTTTAATATTTCAAATCTAAAAGGAGAATAAAGTGAACAATTTTCACTCTTTTAAAATTGATATACTGTGTGTTAGCTTTATGTGTTTATGTTATAGCTGGAGAATATTTTTACATATAAATTTGTAATTTTAGGGAAAACTATGGCTAGAAAAAATTAAAACTAACAATATTCAGACTCCAATCTGTTATAATTGTAGTTAAATATAGTTCTACCTTTACAAATATATAAAAGTCAGTTAGATGTAGTAGTATATTTTACTTTTTGCTACTCAGATACATTACCTGGAGGTGATTAATTGAATTAAACTATTTACAAACAATTTATTTGTCATAGAGATACTACAGCATTAGCATTGTAGTCAATAAAATGTAGTAAGAAAATATAGAAAATTCAAAGCAATTTTAAAATCAACATCTTTCTATTTCTGTTAAATATTTTTATAATCAATGAAATGTATATCTTTTATATTTATGTAATTATTAGAAAGATCCCTTATGAAGTTTTTTAAAACTACTTGTCAAGGAACATATAGCAAGGACTCATGGACAAAACCAAAGGGGAAGAGCTGAGGGAGGGAAGGTGGGAGGGGGCAAGGGAAAGAGGTGGGGGGAAGGCAGAGACAAATGTATTTAAAAAGTAAATAAATTAATTTAAAAAGAAAACAAAATAGAATCCAAAAAAAAAACAAACTACTTGTAATGAATCAAAATATAAACACCTAAAATATGCTATATTCAGAGCTAATAGCATTTTTGAATTATACTGAATATTATAATATCCAGTCTTCTATTACAAAAAAAGTTTTCCTTCTAAATCATTGCTAAAGCTAATATATTCACATATTTTACATTTATGAACAACAAAATACATTCCAAAATATAATTGCTAGTTGATATTTTAATGTGTCCACTTGAAGTCAAACAATATCTATCAGTATTATCAATTCTAATAAAAAGGGTCAGGTTGAAATAGTTCACCTTTTTATGGCATTCAGTTTTTACAGAATAAAAGCTTTCTATGATTTCTTTAACTAGAATATGAATCATCTTATCATTATCATTTTAATAAAATATCAGGATCATTCCTCTGGATTTCATAACCATATCATGTGCTTCTTATAGTTCTGTGCTCTATTTCCTGAATCACAATGGACATGGAGGACTACAATTTTACTGTATTTTACAATTTCTTTGTGACTGGCAGTTGTCTGACAGTGAATTTATAATTTCATTGAAATCAGAGATAATATTGTTCATGTTATGCATCTTATATCCAGTAAAATTTAGTAAATAGATGGCTTTATTTATGTTTTACTTTAATGTTAAAGACTCTTAATTATTTGCTTAATTTTGATAAAAGTCTTGTGGACACTGAGAACAGTGTGAGGATTGCCAGGGGGAGAGGGGAGTAAAAAGCTGTGAAGGAGTGAGTATAGCAGCTATAAATGGTGATGGATGAAGACTTGACTTGGGGTGGTGAACACACAATATAGTATATAGAGGATGTGTCATAAAATATTGTACCTGAAACATGTATAATTTGTTAACCAATGTCACCCCAATAGATTCAATATAAAGAAAAAGTAATCTCGAAGTATTAATTGAGGATAAGAACTATTTAAGTGTATGGTGCAAGTTTCTTCCGAGTGCCCCTTCTTTTTCAAGGTTCTGTTGGTGCCTTAGTATGTTGCCACTGACTCTCCATAAGTCACTATTTTATTCTCCCTTTACCTTACCATAACCACCTGCTCTAAAAATAAAAAAAAAATCATGGGAATACAACAATTTTGTTCAGTTCTAGGACTCTTGTGCACATTCTCCAGCTTCCAACCAACAAGCCAAAACCCATGTTAATAAAGAAGTTTGTTTTAAGTACAAGTTTTTACAAAATTATAAAACTGTAGTAGGAAACCTAGATGACCTCGGTTATGGGGTGTGTGTGTGTATGTCTTTTTTAGACATAACACCAAAGGTATAACCATAAAAGAAATGAATGATATGCTGGACTTTGTTAAAATTACAAACTTCTAATCTGCAAAAGACAATGTCAAGAGACTTACAAGACAAAGCATAAACTGAAAAAAATCTTCCTAAAAGACACATTCAATAAACAACTGTTACCTAAAATATATTAAGAACTCTTAAACTCAAAAGTGAGAAGCAACCTGATTAAAAAACAATCCAAAGGCCTTAACAGACATCTCACCAAATAAGACATACACATGGTAAAGATGCATATTAAAAAAGACATCTTGCATCCTATGTCATAAGGGAAACACAAATTAAAACACTACACACCACTAAATGGCCAAAATCTGAAACACTGATAGCACCAAATTCTGGTGAAGATTTGGAGCAAGAGTAGCCCTCCTTTATTGGTGGTGGAAATGCAAAATGGTACAGCCACTTTGGAAAACTGTTTGGCAGTTTCTTACAAAACCAAACATACTATTACCATAAATTCTAGCAGCAGTACTTCTTGGTATTTACCCAAAGAAGTTGAAAACTTAATGTTCACATAAACACTTGCACATGCATATTTTATAGCACCTTTATTAATGATTGACAAAACTTGGAAGAATTATGATGTTCTTTAGTAGGTAAATGGATAAATAAATCATGGGATATTACCTTGCTAAAAAGAAATGAGCTATCAACCCATGAAAAAAGTCATGGAAGAAACTTAGATGAATATTACCAAGTAAAATGATCCAGTTTGAAAAGATCATATAAAGCATGTTTCCTACCATGTGACATTCAAGAAAAGACAAAGCAATGGTGACAATAAAAAAAATATCAATGATTTCCAAGGAGATGAATAAATAGAACACAGAAGATTTATATAGTGGTGAAATTAATACTCTATATGGTATTATAATGATGCATACACATTATTATACATTTGTCCAAACCTATAGAAAGTACAAAATCATGAATAATTAGTAATATAAACCATGGACTTTGGATGATTATGATGTGTCAATGTAATTTCATCAGTTGAGACAAATGTACCACTCTGGTGGTATGTTGTAATGATGGAGGCTGTATGTGTGTGAGAGAAAAGGATATATGGGAAATCTCTGTACTTCTCTTCAATTATGCTGTGAACCAAAAAACTGTTCTAAAAATATTAATAAAGTGTTGAATGAAGCTAAATTGGTGTCTCGAGAGAAATTCATAACTTTAAGTGTATATTAGAAAGTAAATAAAATATAAATAAAATGTCTAAGCTTTCATTTCAGTAATTTACATAATTACAGGTATTAACATTTAAAATATCAGAAGAAAATAAAAATACATAATCCAAAATAGAATGGAAAACATATATATATAGTAGATAAAATAGTTGCAAGTTGTTTTTAAAGAATAAAATATTGATAAATCTTTAATTAGATTTATTTAAAATGTGAAAATAAAACGTATGGCTAATCTGATAACTGTTGAATTTTTAAAATAATTTAAATATTTTATTGTTTGTGCTTCTTCAGTTGTCTCATTTTTCCTCTTTGCCCCCTCCACTCAGCCCGCCACCCATTCCCACAGTCAATCCCCACATTGTTGTCTATGTCCATGTGTTATGTATATATGTTCTTTAACTAGTCCCTTGCCCCTTCCCCTTCTCTCAACCAGTCTCCACCTTCATCCTCCCTTCTTACAGCTGTCAGTCTGTTCCTTCTTTCCATGACTATGGCTCTGTTTTGCTTATTAGTTTATTTTGTTCATTAGATTCTTCCTGTATCTGAGGTCATATGGTATTTGTTCCTCACCAACTGGCTTATTTCACTTAGTATAATAGTTCCCAGATCCACCCATGCTGTTGCAAAAGGTAAGACTTCCTTCTTTTTACTGCTGCATAGTATTTCATTGTGTAAATGTACCACAGTGTTTTATTTTTTTCCTGGTCAATTACAGATGGGCATTTAGGCTGTTTCCAAATCTTGGCTATTGTAAATATTGCTGCTATGAACATGAGGTGCATAATTTCTTTTAAATTCATGTTTCAGGATTCTTAGGATATATTCTCAGCAGTGGAATTGCTGAGTCAAAATGCAATTCCATTTTTAATTTTTTGAGGAAATTCCATAATGTTTTCCTTAGTGGCTGCACCAGTCTAAATTCCCACCAATAGTACTAGGGTTCCCCTTTCTCCACATCCTCACCATGAATTGTCGATTTATTGATGACAGCCATTGTGGAAGGTGTGAGGTGATAAAATTCCTGACTGAGAAAAAATACAAACACCAAAAGTAGATTTAATGTTAATCTTAGTTAAATTTAGAAGCCAGTAAAACTCTGATAGTCACATGAGGACATTACACCTATAAGAGAATTAAGGGGAACTAAAACCCATGAAAACAGATACAAAATAAGGTATATAAAATACCTTAATAAGGTACAGAAAATATATAATTTTCTCAAAAAGCAATAAAATGTATTTGATTAAGTTAAACTATCATCTATTAAAATGAGCCTCTTCAACAAATGGTGTTGGAAGAGCTGGATGGCTACATGTAAAAAATTGAAATTGGATCATCAGCTGACACCATACACAAAAATAAACTCAAGGTGGATAAAAGACTTAAATATAAGTCACAGCACCATCAAAGTCCTAGAGGAGAACATTGGCAGGAAACTCTCAGATATCCCACGCAGCAATTTTTTCACTGATATGTCTCCTAAAGCAAGGGACAGAAAGGAAAGAATAAACAAGTGAGACCTCATCAAAATAAGAAGCTTCTGCACTGCTAAAGAAAACATCAGCAAAATGAAAAGGGAGCCAACCCTATGGGAAAATATATTCGCTAATGATATATCAGATAGAGGTTTGATCTCCAAGATATATAAAGAACTCACTCGAGTCCACTCCAAGAAGACAAACGATCCAATCAAAAAATGGGCGAAGGACCTGGGCAGATGCTTTTCCAAGGAGGAGATACAGAGGGCCCAGAGGCATTTGAAAGGATGCTCAGCATCACTAGCCATCAGAGAAATGCAGACCAAAACCACCATGAGGTACCACCTCACACCGGTCAGAATGGCCATCATAAACAGATCCACAAACAACAGGTGCTGGCGAGGCTGTGCAGAAAAGGGAACCCTAGTACACTGTTGGTGGGAATGAAGACTAGTACAGCCACTGTGGAAGGCGGTGTGGAGTTTCCTCAAAAAAGTGAAAATGGAACTGCCTTTTGATCCAGTGATTCCCCTGCTGGGACTATACCCTAAAAACACCAAAACGCCAATACAAAAGAACCTATGCACCCCAATGTTCATAGCAGCACAATATACCATAGCCAAGTGTTGGAAGCAACCTAAGTGTCCATCACTAGATGATTGGATCAAAAAGTAATGGTACATATACACAATGGAATACTACGCAGCAGAAAGGAAAAAAGAACTACTAAACTTCGCGACAGCATGGATGGGACTGGAGAGCATTGTGCTAAGCGAAATAAGCCAGGGGGCGAAAGACAAATACCATATGATCTCACCTATAAGCGGAACCTAACCAACAATGCAAAGATGCAAGGAAAATATGACCAGCAACACTGAAAGGAAAAGAAATCAACAGAGACAAAAGGGAAGGAGGGAGGGGCGGGCAGGGAAAGGGAAGGGAAGGGGAAAGTCAAGGAACATATAGCAAGAAAAAAAAAAAAGACAATGTGTGTGTTTTAAATTTTTTAAATAAAATTTTATGATTTGACATAAAAAAAAGAAATAGCTAGAAACATTTATTTAATTTACTTATAACTGGTTTACAACATCATTTTAGTTTCAGGTATACAATGTAATTAGTTGACATTTTTACACCTTACAATTTAATTATCCAACTAATAGTAATCATCTATCACAATGCAAACATTACAGTATTCTTGATTACATTCTCCTTCACCTTTTCACTCATCTCCCATCTTCTCCTCTCTCATAACCAATCTTTGTTCTCTGTATGAGTTTTTGTTTTGTTATACAAATATTCTTAATCTAATAAGTAACATATACTAAACATCTACATCATATTCAGTGTTGACACATTATTATTATTATTATTTTTGCTTTATGAAGTCTAATACAAAGAAAGATACCCAATATATAACTATTTTATTATGGTAGCAGACACTATTATGAATTATAAAATTATTTAATATGGGAATTATACCTATACAACTATGGAAGGATCTATAGATATGAAGGTCTTGAAGGTGGAATTAGAAGATTAAAGGCATCAACCATCCAGCAATGTGAAAACAATAAATTCAATTGCAAAAGCAAACTGAAAAAAGGGCTGATAGAGAAGTCTAGAGGAAGTTTTTGCCTCTGAGGATCCAGAGTTAAACATATTATTATCAAGAAACCACTTCTTCAGCAGGCTTAGCTATCAAGAAGATCTGTTTAGATAGAGGTGGAGATCAAGGACAAGCTTACATCTTTTGGGCATTTTTGCATTTGTTTGTTAACAATGTCAACATCCACAGAGTATAGTCTCCTGCTTTTTTTTTTTTTTTGCCTTCTACATCTCAAACTACTTATTTTTGCCAAATTATACTTGGGATAATGCAGTAATGGGAGTGATGAGAAATGTAGCCCTTGTTTAGTTGACAGTAGGATGATCTGGTTGAGATATTGCTGCTGTTGTGTAACACCCATTCAGAACTATTTTTTTCTTATTAAACTGTGTGCAAATGAATACTTGACAGGAACATATATAACTAATAAAATGAAATCAACATCTTCAAAGACATCAGAGAAGCTTTGCTATCCATTCAAATAGAAAGGCAAGAAAGATCTTTTGGAAGATAAATGTATGTTAGCCAAATTAAGTATAGCAGTATTTGCAAGGCTGCAAAATAAAATGAAAGCAATCTCTCTGAAAGAAAAAAATAAAAAAATATCAACAATTAGGTGAAAAGGGGTAAGATAATTTGATAACCCTGTGTTTCAACATTTTGTTAATGATAACTTCAACAAGATAGAATAAAGCAGAGAGTAGGGAACAAACAAATGAATAATAGGATGAAAAAGTTTCTAGAATAAGATAATTTCTTAACAGGGCTATCAACCTCAGTAAAAGAGAAAAAAAGGCTTTTGAGATTCATCATGAACTTTGGGAATAGAGAAAAAAACATTCTAGGATTTGTCAGAGAGTTAAAAGTAATTGCACACAATGGAACAGAATTACAATCATATCAACCTTCTAAATAACAATTCTTGAAGGTTGATGATTATGTATTATTGCTTTTAAATTATAAGGGAAATGATTTTTATTCTAGAATTTTTATTATAAGCCCAAGACTTATAAAATTTCTACGTAAAACAAGAATTATTTCTGACACATGAGTAAAACAATGTAACTTTACTGGCCTATTTTCAGTAGATTTTGTGAGATTTGATTCAGTAAAGTAAAAGGGGAAATAAAAAAGTATATAGTCATTATGTCCATGAAAAACTAGACCCAGCATGGGAGGAAAGTGAATGAAGTCCTAAATTTACTGTCATTCAGACTGCAATGGTAAAGTTTACAAAGAAATACATACCCAGATTTTTTTTTACAGCGTTATATAACATGTGTTTAGGTGTTGTATAGGTGTCTGAGTGTATGTATTTACTGAATGTATATAATATATTCAATATTATTTAATTAATAATTATATGTTTTTTATCTCAATTCTCAGTAAACTATTTAAATAGGTACAATAATATGAAGTTAGGATTGTAATATTTTCTGCTTCACATTATTTTTCAATGTTTTTGACTTTCTCCCATTTATTAGAAGCTTCACAGCATCAGCATTTTAAAATGCTGACATTTCAGCCATGTTAAAAAAGACTTTTCTTAGCACAATATTCTCCACTTCCATCCATGTTGTCACAAAAGATAGGAGTTTCTTAAGCCAGTCGGTGAAAGACAAATACCATATGATCTCACCTGTAAGTGGAATCTATTCAACAGCATGAACTAACGAACAAAATAAACCACAGGCAAGGAAATATGGAGCAGACTGAAAGTGACCAGAGGGGACGGGGAAGGAGGACAATGGTGGAAAGAAGGAGAAGGGACTAAATGAAGAACATATATGAATAACCTATGGACATGGACAACAGAGTGGGAATTGACTGTGGGAGAGGGGGTGGGGTGGGATGGGTGGAGGAGGGCAAAGGGGGAAAAATTGATACAACTGTGATAGGATAAACATAAATTAAAAATAAAATAAAATAAAGAGACTTTTCTTAACCCTACATCAATATCTGTCTCATGCCATTGAGCTTTCATTGTATTTCCCTGTTTGTCTCTTTTTCTCCTCTCATTTTCTGGAAGGTTCATTGAATTAAAAGTGTATTTATTCACATAATTAATTGCTATCAAAATTTGAATTGAAATCACTCAGCTTCACTATGTCACTGACTCCCCTGTTGCCACTTACATAAAAATATTTGTCTTTCATTTTTATATTTTCTTAATTTTCTTTTTTTATGCTGTTAAGTTGTTCCTGCTGCTGCTGCTGCTGCTGCTTTTTTTTTTATTTTTTTTCTTGCCTTTCTCACCTCCACCAACTCCACCCACTTCTCTCCCCAAGCTAATCCCCATATGGTTGTCCATGTCCAAGTGTTCTACATAAATGTTCTTTGGTTAAACCTTTCACCGTATTTTATCCCATCCCCGCCCCCTCCTTTCAGGCAGCTGTGTCTCTCTTTTATGTATCTAAGCTTCTGTTACTATTTTGTTCATTGGTTTATTGTATTCATTATATTCCATATGTAAGTGAGATCATGAGGTATTTTTAACTAACTGGTTTAATTCATTTAACATAATTTTCTTCATGGCCATCCATGCTTTTGCAAAATGTAAGAGGTTTTTTTCTTTTTTATTACTGCATAGTATTCTATTATGTAAATGTACATCAGCTTTTCACAGAACTAAAACAAACATTCCAAAAATTTATATGGAACAAAAATAGACTCTGAATAGGCTCAATAACCTTGTGAAAGAAGAACAAAGCTGGAATATTATCACTCCTGATGTCAAACTATACTCTAAAGCCTCCGTAATCAAAACAGCTTGTTACTGGCTCAACAGACATATAGATCAATGGAACAGAACAAAGAGTCTAGGAATAAACCCATGCCTGTGTGAGCAATTGGTATTTGACAGAGGCAGCAAGGGCATGCAATGGAGCAGAGCCAGTCTCTTCAATAAATGGTGCTGGCTGGGAAAACTGAACTAGTACATGCAAAAAAAAGAAAAGAAAAGAAAAGAAAATAAGAAAAGAAAGAAACTAGACCACCAACATACACCATACACAAAAATAAAGTCAAAATTGAAAGAAAAAACAACAATCTTAAATATAAGTCATGAAAACATAAAAAATCCTAGAAGAAAACATAGGTAGTAAAATCTCAGTATTCAACCTAGAAACAATTTTGCCAATATATATATCCTAAGGCACTGGAAACAAAACAAAATAAAAAAAGAGACTACATAAAATTAAAAACTTCTGCACAGCCAAAGAAACCATTAGCAAGATGAATAGAGAAACTGCTTTTTGGGAGAACACTTTTACCAATTATGTCTTGCTCTCTTCTCCTTTGGTATTCTCACATTGTGTTTGTTGTTATTCTTCATGTTGTTCCAAAGTTTCTTAAACTTTCCTCATTTTTTGAAAATTCTTTTTTTTTTCCTGCTCTGTTTGGGTGTTTTTGTTTTCCTACCTTGCCTTCCAAACCAATGATTCAAATCTCTGCTTCTTCTAATCTACCCTTTAGTTCTTCCAGTATATATTTCATTTCAGATTTACATTCTTTATTTCTCCCTGGTCTTTTTATGGTTTCTATTTTTTTTTCATACTGTTGAATGTCCTTATAATCATTCCTATAAACTCTATATCTGATAAATTACTTGCCTCCATTTCATTTAGTTCTACTTCTGGAGAATTCTCTCGTTCTTTATTTGTGGACATTTTGTTTTCGGTTTGTTTGTTTTTTTGGTCTCCCCACTTTGGTTGCTTCTTTCTATTTGTTTCTATGTACTAGGTATATCTGCAAAGACTCTCGTGCAGCCTATGTCACACATTACCTGTGACTGACCCTGGGCTACCAGTTTGGAGCTAATAGTGATCCATAGGATTTGGTTCCCTTTGCTTGGCCTGTTTGTGTGCAGAAAGAACTAGGCTGTGTACCCAGGCCATCTTTTACCAGCACTGTGCCCAGTGGAGGGTCAGCTAAAGTTTCAGAGTTCCCAGAGGTCTGTGCCTACAGGTTTTATTTTTAAGTTTGATCTCTGAAATAGCCTCCATCTCTTCTCCTCAGCAGCAGGGTTTAAGCACTGCAGTGGGGCAAGAGTGATTTCTGTGGGTGGGGCTATTGCTTCCCCTCAGGCTGATGCTGCTTGGAGGGGAGTGCTCTGCTTGAGAAGTGGCTTCTGCAGTATCAGGCATGACTCAGTGCAGGGATCCTGGAGGCTGACACTTCAGCTCTCTCTCCAGAGACACTAGCACCAGAATATCTTCACATGCCTCTAGTCTACTCTGTCCTCCCTCTACTGAAGCCCAGGATAAGTGGCTGTAAATTAAATTTTATGTGTTGACCCTTTAAGAGGCTCTCTGCTTCTCTAGCCATCTCTCTGGTAGACAGAAACCCTACGGCCTTTCACAGCCAAATATTATTTGGTTTCCTCTCCCGGTTATGGTGCTCTAGTCTGGGGAGCCCAGATTGGGGCTTAGATCCCACACTTCTTAGGGTGAATTACCTCAGCCACTGAAATGTACCTCCAGAATTTTACCTGCCACCAGTGGGATCCCAGCCAGATTTCATGTGCCCCTGCACACCCAACCAGTCTCGTTGTTAGGTGGTTTCTTCCAATGTCCTTGGTTATAAGGCTTCTCTCCAGCTAGTATTCAGTTGGTTATTAGGATGATTTTTCTTTAATTTAGTTGTAATTCCAGTTTGATTCTGGAATGAGGTTAGTGTAGCTGTCACTTTCTCCTCCACTATCTTGGGTTTATCTTTTATTTTTTAATATGTCATTTTAAACTCTTGATTACTCCCATCCTAAAAATGATTCCTCTCTTTGGCTTCTGGAACAAAAAAATGTCCTGAGTTTTCTCAATGTTGCAATTACCAAGGTAAAATATTGGAAAGAGAAGCTTCTGGAGCCCTATAAACAAGGGAGCACTATGAACAAGGTGAGGTCATGGCTCTAACATTTGTAAGCTCAACTGTTTGAATTTAGAAAACTTAATTTCTTTGTTCTTTGATTGCCTCAAATACATAGTGGAGATAATATTTGCTCCAACCTCATAGAAGAAGATTCAGTTATTTGATCATTTGCATTAAATAAATATTTAGGCTCCATTTTTTTTGTCTCTGTCCTTTAGAGTTCTGAGAAGCTCAAGCTAAGACATCCCATTTTGCTTGATAAATGTGAAATCTAAGAAAGACAGGATAAATTACAATGATCAAGTTTTGGATTATTTCTTTGTTCTTTATTATGTCAGATGGGCCATGATCTGACCTCATTTCTCCATATTTCAAATACCAAATGATCTTAAATTTACAGAGAGAGAGAGAAGATAGATCACTTCTTTCCCCATCTTTTAATCCTAAACCCTACCTTATAAGAGATTTGTAAATGTCTACACACTTATAATCATATTTGCTTAATATTTAAATCAATTTTCTGGGACAGAAACAACCAAAGAAGCTATTATGTAATTGAAATTCATCTGTCCTTAATTTGAAGATCTGAGTTAAACTCTAAATCCGTTTTAATATAGAACTTTGATTCATTACTGGGATTCAACCTCTGTAATCTAATTAGTTTGCAGCTTCCTGATGATGTCTCTAAGATTTTATTCTTGAAAATCTCAATACATTTAATTTCAATTTTCTTTTTTACAGTAGTATCCTTTTTCTTTTCAGTCTACCCTCTCTTTATGAATAATCACTTTCATTTCTAAAGGAACCTCAATTATTATCTATGGTTTAGGATGTTATTAATTTCCTTCCAAATTTGTTACTTAGACAATTGGCCTAATTCTTCAAGCTCATTGCATTTTTTTCATGTTAAGCAATTAGTGTGGCAAAATGGATAAGCATAAGAGAAGTATGTGGATTTTAAGAAGCATCCTTAAAAGATCACATGCTAATATCTATCTCCTTCTCTCACAGGGATGTCCAACCCAAAGTCATGGGCAGCATGTAGCTCAGGAAGGCTATGCTTGTGGCCCAACACAAAATAGTAAATTTACTTAAAACTTTTTTTTCTCATCAGTTTTTGTTAGTGTTTGTATGTCTAATGTGTAGCCAAAGACAACTCTTTTTCTTCCAGTGTGGCCCAGAGATATCAAAAGGTTTGACACCCCTGCAGGTATGATGAACCTCTAGCTGCTATCTTAAAGCACGTGAATAAGAGCCACAATTTATGGAGGTATCATGTGATCTTTATCTTTTATTTTAGTATATCAATGCAAATGACATTTTAATATAAAGTAAACCTTTTATTTCTTTAATAAATGCGACATGATGGTGGTATATATTGATTTTTATATGTCATTGAGTGTGGTTTGCTGGAATGCTGTTCAGAACTTTTGTGTATGTATTAGTAAGAGAGCTTACTTTGTAGTTTTTTCTTATGATTTAATTTATTCATTTTCTTTTTTTCTGGCATGGTACCAGAGTAATACTGGCTTTACAAAATGAGTGTGAAAATGTTATTTCCTCTTAAAATTTTTTTGGAAGAGTATGTGAAGGAATATTTACTCTTTAAATGGTAGAGTGTGCCATTGAAGGCATTGATTACTAAACTTTTTTGTTGAAAAGAGTTTAGCTAGTCATTCAATATGTATGTGATATAGGTCTAAACAGACTTCTATTTCTTCTTGAGCCAATTTTGAATATTTTTAGAAACTTAGCTATTTCATACAAGTAATTTAATTTACTTTCATGCAGTTCGAAGTAGTCTCATATAATCATTATAATTACTGTTGTTCAATAACAATGTATGTTCTTTTACTCCTGATTTTACTAATTTGATTGTTTTTGATCAATCTAGCTAAAGTTCGGTCAATTTGGTTAGATTACAAATAATTAACTTTTGGTTTCCTTGACTTTAATATTTATAATTACCATCTTTCTACTTGCTTTAGATTTAGTTTGTTTTTTCAATTTCTTAACTTGAAAAGTTGTGTCATTGATGACATATTTCTTATTTCTTCATATAAGTATTTATAGCCATAGGCACTGCCTTAGATACATCCAGTAAGTTTATGTTTTTATTGTTGTATATCTCAAAATATTTTAATTCTCTTTATGAATTTTTAACCAATTGATTATTTAGAAGTTTTAGTTTCCACATATTTGTGAATCCCCAAATTTCTTTCTGTTTTATTGTTTCTAATTTAACTTAATAATGTCAGAAAAATATTCATACTTCCATGATTTTAATACTTTAAAATTATTAAAGATTGTTTTATGGCCTAGAATATGGTCTGTCCCATAAAATGTTCCCTCTGTACTTGAGAAGAATGTATATTCTGATGTTGTCAGGGGGGATGCTTAGTTAGGTATAGTTTTATGATATTTTTAATCACTTTTTTCCCTGATCTTCTGACTGATTGTTCTATTATTTAAAGAGGGGTATTAGATTCTACAGCTATAAGATTGAATTGCATATTTCTGCTTTTAGTCTTCTAAGATTTTGCTTTGTGTATTCTGAGTCTCTGTTGTTAGGAAAATATATATGTATACTTCTAATCTTTCTTATAGGTTAATTACTTTATCATTTGAAAATTACATTCTATATCGGTAATAGCAGGTGTTTTTTTAAAGACTTTTTTGTGTGATATTGCTGTAACACTTGCTATAGCACTTAAGCTTTCTTACATTTGTTTCCACGCTATATCTTTTCCAATTATTTTATTTTCAACAATATAGTAGCATTACATTCAAAGTGTGTCTCCAATAGGCAGCATAAAATGGGTCTTGTTTTAATCCTCTCTGAAAAACTCTACATTTTGATTGCATTCTTTAAACCATCCCTATATAATTATCCAATTCATTTTGAATTTATGTCCATCATTTTAGTTTTCCTTTCCACATGTCTCATGATTTACTACTCTATGTTCCTCTTTTACTCCTTTCTTTTTTATTAAGTGGATATTTTATGTGTGTAGCATTTACCTTTGTTGAAGCTTTTCTCACTATATTTTAAAGCTGTTTTCTTTGTGGTTTTTCTATTGCTTACTACAATATATACATCTTATCCTACAATCTACCTCATACTAATTTAATTCCGGTGAGATATAGAAATGTTATTTTATACAACTCTTTTGCCTCTTTCCCCTTATTCTGCTGCCAGTGTAACACATAACTATATATGCTACAAATGCCAACATACATTTTTATATTATTTTATATAACATTTGGTCTTTTTAAAAAGCTGATATAACAAAGAAGAGAAAGTACATAAAATTTATTTACTAAATAGTTATCTTTATTTGGTCTGTCCATTCAAATTATCTTGGGTCATTTTCCAACTTCAATATGGCTTTGACACCAGACATATCCTTTATAATATTATTGTCTAATATTCTCTATTTCTACATATTATAGGAACATCAATACACAATTATATGTATGTATGTGTGTATATATATATACACATACATAAAATACATTTTACAAAAACACTTTTTAAATCACTTTAGATGAAAAGTAAGGAAAAGTAGCCATTGATACTGCTTTTCATGATTATTTTACTTGGTAACTTCTTTTTACTATTGTTTCAAATTACTGTTTGAGGATATGTGTTTTTAACCTAAGTTTTGCTGCTAATATTCTTATAGGTGGGTCTGCTACTAACAAATTTTATCAATTATTCTTTACATGGAAATGTTTTTACTTTATTTCATTTTGGAAAGACTGTTTTGTTGGATGTGATTTATAAATAACCAGTTTTAAAATTTTATCAGAACTTTCAATATGTCACTCCACTTTCTTCCTACTTCTATTGTCTCTCAATAAAAGTTAACCATTAATCTTAATAGGATTATCTTATATAATAATAGTTGTTTCCCTCCTGCTGCTTTCACAATTTTCACTTTGGATTTGGCTTTCAACTTTTTTTAATGTTGCGCCTAGCTATGTATATCTTTGCATTTTTCTACTTGGATTCTTTTAAAACATTTTTGACAGGTAGATTAATTTTTTAAAATCAGATTTGGAAGGTTTTAAGCCATTATTGCTGCAAACATTTCTCTCTGAACCTTTCCTTCTATTTTGTTATTTCCATTACACATATGTTACCTGATTTAATGGTGTCACACATTTCTCTAAGGTACTTTTTAATTTTTCCTCATTCTTTTTCTCTCTGTTCTTTGGCTTGGATAATCTTTATTGAGCTATCATCAGGTTTATTGATTCTTTCTTATGTCAATTTAAATGTACTGTTGACTTCCTCTAGTACTTTTTTCATTTCTTTTACTATACTTTCCAGCTTCTAATTTCTATTCCCAAAATAATATATCTGTAGTTATTCACATTCCCTATTTTATGAGACATTGTCATCATAACTTTCTTACTCAATTGAGCATCATTTCATATACTTCTAAAAATATATTTATAATAGCTGATTTGACCTACTTGTCTATTAAATAGAGCATTAAGGACTTTTCCTAGGTAACTTTGGTTGTTATTTTTATTTTTCTCCATTATATAGATCAAATTTACTGTTTCTTTGAATGCTTCACATTTTATGCTGAAAATTTAACATTGAAAATAATATATTGTGGCAAATCACGGTATTGAACTATATACCTTGGTGTTTTCTTGTTGTTCTTGCTTGTTTATTTGTCTAGTGACTTGGCTGGACATTTATAAGTGAAATGTATTTGCATTTTATTTTTTTTAATTGTCACTGTTCAAATACATTTGTCTACATTTTCCTGCCACCACTTTCCCCTGCCCCATACACCACCACCTCCCTCCCTCAATCTTTCCCCATTTTGGCTTTGTCCATTGGTCCTTTATACATGTTCCTTGATTTGACTCTTCCCAGTTACCCCCCTCCCTCCTTCTCTCATACCACTGTCAGTTTCTTTTTTTTTTTCTTTTTCAATGTTGCTGGTTTTATTTTCCTTGCTTATCCATTTTGTTGATTAGGTTCCACTCATATGTGAGATTATATTGCATTTGTCTTTCATTGCCTGATTTATTTCACTTAGCATAATGCTCTATAGTTCATAATGCTCTACGGTTTTATCCACGCTGTCCTGAAGGGTGGTAGTACTTTTATTTCTTTCTGCTGCATAGTATTACATTGTGAAAATGTACCATAATTTTTTGGTCCACTCATTTACTGCTGGGCCCTTAGGTTGCTTCCAGCACTTGGCTATTGTAAATTGTGCTGCTATGAACATTGGGGTGCATAGGTTCTTTTGAATTGGTGTTTTGGGATTCCTAGGGTATAATCCCAGCAGTGGAATTGCTGGGTCAAAAGGCAGTTCTATTTTCAGCTTTTTGAGGAAATTCCAAACTATTTTTCCACAATGGCTGCACCAGTCTGCATTGCTACCAACAGTGTACTAGTGTTCCCTTTTCTCCACAACCTCGCCAGCACCCATTGTTTGTTGATCTGTTTATGATGGCCATTCTGACCTGTGTGAAGTAGTATCTCATTGAAGTTTTAATTCGCATTTCTCTGATGGCTAGTGATGCTGAGCATCCTTTCATATGTCTCTGGGCCCTCTGTGTCTTTCCCTTGGAGAAGTGTCTGTTCAGGTCTTTTGCCCATTTTTTAATTGGATGGTTTGTCTTGTTGGAGTGGAATCATGTGATCTTTATGTATTTTGGAGATCAATCCCCTGCCTGAGGTATGAGGTCCCACTTGCTTATTCTTTCCTTTATGTCCCTTGCTTTAGGGAACATATCAGTGAAAATATTGCTGTATGGGATATCTGAGAGTTTCCTGCCTATGTTCTCCTCTAGGACTTTTAGGGTGTCACAGCTTATATTTAAGTCTTTTATCCATCTTGAGTTTATTTTTGTGGATGGTGTCAGCTGGTGATCGAATTTCAATTTTTTTGCATGCAGCTCTCCAGTCCTCCCAACACCAGTTGTTAAAGAGGCTGTTTTCACTCCAGTTTACACTTATGTCCCCTTTGTCAAATATTAATTGACCATAGAGACATGGGTTTATTTCTGGGCTTTCTATTCTGTTCCACTGATCTATATATCTGTTCTTGCCAGTACCAGACTGTTTTGATTAGAGTGACCTCGTAATATAGTTTTATGTTCAATATAGTGATCCCTCCTGTTTTGTTTTTCTTTCTTAAAATTGCTGCAGCCATTTGGGGTACATAAATATTTTGAAATATCTGTTCTATGTCTGTAAAATATGTCATTGGTATTTTAATAGGGATTGTGTTGAATCTATAAATTGCTTTGGGTAGTATGGACACTTTGATGATGTTAATTCTTCCAATCCATGAATACAATATATGCTTCGATTTATTTGTGTCTTTCTTAATTTCTTTCTTCAGTGTTGTATAGTGTTCTGTGTACAGGTCTTTTACCTCCTTTGTTAAGTTTATTTCTAGGTACTTTATTTTTCTTGTTGCTATTGCAAAGGTATTTTTTTCCTGATTTCTGATTCTGATAATTCATTGTTAGTGTACAAAAATACCTTAAGTTTCTGAATATTGAATTTGTATCTGCTGTTTTGCCAAATTCATTTATTACGTCGAGTAGTTTTTTGATGGAGTCTATGGAGTTTTCTGTGTACGCTATCATGTCATCTGCAAACAATGACAGTTTTACTTCTTCCTTTCCATTTTGGATGCCTTTTTTTTTTCTTGTCTGATCACTGTGGCTAGAGTTTCCTATAATATATTGAATAGAAGTGGTGAGAGCAGACATCCTTGTCTTGTTCCAAATCTTAGCGGGAAAGCTTTCAGTTTTTGCCCATTGAGTATGATGTAGGCTGTAGATTTTTCATATATGGCCTTTATTATGTTGAAATATGCTCCCTTTATTCCCATTCTGCTAAGTGTTTTTATCATAAATGGGTGCTGCACCTTATCAAATGACTTTTCTGCATCTATTGAGATAACCATGTGGTTTTTGTCTTTCCTTTTGTTTATATGATGTATTATACTTATTGATTGGTGAATATTGAACCATCTCTTCATCCCTGGGATGAATCCCACTTGATCATGGTGGGTGGTCTTTTTAACGTATTTCTGGATGTGGTTGGCCAATATTTTGTTGAGATTTTTTAGTGTCTATGTTTATCAGAGATATTGGCCTGTAGTTTTCTTTCTTTGTTGTGTCTTTATCTGATTTTGGAATTAGAATGATGCCGACCTCATGAAAAGAGTTTGGGCATCTTCCCTCTTCTTGGATTTTTTTGACTAGTCTGTTAGGGACAGGGGTTAGCTTTTCCTTAAATGTGTTGTAAAATTCTTCTATGGAATTGTCTGGCCTAGACCTTTTGTGTGCCAGGATTTTTGATTATGGCTTTAATTTCATCAGCTTTTATTGGTCTGTTCAGGATTTCTGCTTCTTTTTTATTCAGTGTTGATAGGTTACATTTTTCTATTAATTTGTCCATTTCATCGAGGTCTTCAAATTTCTTGGCATATAATGAATTGTTCATAGCAATTTCTTACAGTTCTTTGTATTTCTTTGGCATCAATTTTTATTTCTCCTCTTTCATTTATGATGTTATTTATCTGGGTCCTTTCCCATTTTTCCTTGATGAGTCTGCTTAAAGGCTTGTCCATTTTGTTTTTCTTTTAAAAGAACCAGCTCCTGGATTGCTTGATCCTTTGAATTGTTCTTTAGGTCTCTATGTCATTCAATTCTGCTCTAATCTTGATCACTTTCTTCCTTCTACTCACTCTGGGCTTTGTTAGTTGTTGTTTCTTCAGTTCTTGAAGCTGTAAGGTTAGTTTGTTTATGTGAAATGCTTCTATTTTTTTTTTTTTTTAGGTAGGACTGTATTTCTATGAACTTCTGTCTCAGGACTACCTTCGCTGTGTCCCATAGGTTTTGGGCTGTTGTATAGTCTTTTCCTTTTGTTTTCAGAAACTTTTTGGTTTCTTCTTTGATCCCATTATTGACCTATTCATTTTTTAATAGCATGCTTTTCAGTCTCCATGAGTTTGAATGGTTTTGAGATTTTCCCTTGAAATTGGTTTCTCTTTTTTTTTCTTTTCTTTTTCCTCACTACCGCTTTCCCCTGTCCCCGCCCCCCGCCATCTCCCTCCCTCAGTCCTTTCTAACTCTGTCCATGTGTCATTTATACTTGTTCCTTGACTTGACCCTTCTTTTCCCTTCCCCCTTTTTCCCTCTTGACTGTTGGTTTATTTTTTCTTTCAATGTTCCTGGTTATATATTCCTTGCTTGTTTGTTTTGTTGGTTAGGTTCCACTTATAGGTTAGATCATATGGTATTCGTCTTTCACCCCCTGGCTTATTTCACTTAGCATAATGCTATCTAGTTCCATCCATGCTGCTGTGAAGGGTAGTAGTTATTTTTCTCTTCCTGCTGTGTAGTATTCTATCATGTAAATGTACCATAGATTTTTGATCCACTCATTAACTGATGGTCATTTAGGTTGCTTTCAACACTTGGCTATTGTAAATTGTGCTGCTCTGACATTGGGGCCATCTGTGCTTCCTGGACTTGTGTGACTTTTTCTTCCTCCAATTAGGGACATTTTCCATCATTACACTTTCAAACAGTTTCTTTATCCCTTGCTCCTCTTCTTCTCCTTCTGGTATCCCTATTATATGGATATTATTTCATTTCAGGTTTTCCTGCATTTCCCTCAATGACTCTTCATTCTTTTTGAGTCTTTTTTCATTTTCTTGCTCTTTCTGGGAGCTTTTTTCCACCTTGTATTCCAGTCCACTGATGTGATCCTCTGCTTCATCTAGCCTTCTTTTGATTTCTTCTTCTGTGTTCTTCAATTCAGAAATTGTATTCTTCATTTCCTCTTGTCTCTTATTTATAGTTTCTATATCCTTTGTCATGATGATATAGTTTGCAGTAAGCTCCTCATAGTTTCCCTGTAGTTTTTTGTAATTCTCTCTGAGCTCACCAGGCTCATTGAGCTTCCTTAGAACCATTGTTTTGAATTCAATATCAGAAAGTTTATTTGTTTCTATTTCATTATTTCTCTTTGTGAGAATACCTCCTTTCCCTTCAGTTGTTAAGCTGAAACCTCTTCAAGGTTTCTTTGTCTTCCAATTATTTGTGAGAGTTCTTTTCTGCTTCTTTTTCTTAAATTGATCTGTCTTGACTTCCTGACTTCTTGGTGTAACATTTTGTGGTAGGAGATCATTTTTTTTTTCTTTCTGGGTCTACCTCTGATGATGTCAACTGTGGATCCCACCCAACCTTAGGCAGTCTGTTCGAGACTTCCAGGAATCTACTGTCTGTATCAATCTTCTTCAGTTGTTAATCTTGTCACTCTGCTCTCAGCAGTTAGGCTTAGTCACTACGTGGTGGAGCAGAATCCCTCCTGTGTGTGTGAGATTATTGTGACCTCTCATGCTGGTGGCGCTCAGGGAGTGGTCTGCCTGAACAAGATGGCTGCTGCTATAGCGGGGAGGAGTCAGCACTGGGTTTCCACCAGCTACTACCTCAGTTCTCTCCCCAAAGCCTGTCTCCAGTCTCTACTCAAGCATCTCTAGACTACTCAGTGCTCCCTTTGGCCAGGGATCTGCTAACTTGCTATGAACTCAGTAGTCGGGTGAGCGCACCTCAACATCTTGTTAGAGCTTCCTGGGGGCGGGGCTGTTGTGTCCTCTAAATTTTACTGTTTAGTGAAGTGGTCTGCCTGAGCAAGATGGCAGCTGCCAAATGGGAAATGAGTCATCACCAGAATCCCACTGGCTACTCTATCAGTGCTCTCCCCAAAGCCTCCTTCTCCAGTCTCTCATCAAGGAGCTCCAGCACACTCTGCTCCTGTCTTTGCCAGAGTCCAGGGTAAGTGGCTGCCAATACAAATTTATGCACTGGCCCTTTAAACGGCTCTTTGCATCTCCAGCTGACCATGTCTGGCAGAGAGCAACCCTGCCGCTTTTTGCAGCTGGCTGTTATCTGAATACTTTATGGGCTCTGGTGCTGTAGGCTGGAAGTCCCTGCCTATTCCATTGTATTTTGAAGCCTTTGATGACTGTCTTTGGGAGAACCAGTCTTGGCCTGCACATAGTCATCCTTATGTTTCAATGGTTTTAACGGGACTCACTTTAACTCTCTCTTTTCTTAGTCCTTTCTTATAAACACTTAGCTTCTGTTAGCATTGTATTCAGATATTTGCTGCCACTTATTTTCAGCTGATTATTCTTTTTTATTTATTTATTGAAGTGACATTCATTAACAAAATTATATAGGTTTCAAGTGTACAATTCTATGATACTTCATCTGTAAATTGCATTGTGGGCTTACCACCCAAAGTAATTTTTTTCCTCCCTACATATTTGACCCCCTTTACTATCTACTTACCTCCTTTCCCTCTGGTAATCACCATACTGTGTCTACTATTGTCTGCATTTATGGGTTTTTGTTTGTTTTCCTGTTGACTCATTTGGTGCTTTCTGTTTTTTACTCCATCATGTGAGTGAAATCACATGGTTCTTGATCTTTTCTGTCTGAATTATTTTTGCTTAGCATGTAATTTTCATGACCCTCTCCTATTATAGCAAATGGCAGTATTTCATCACTTCTTATCACTGAGTAATATCCCATTATAAGTATATACCACATATTTATCCAGTCATCTATCAAAGGACACTTTACTTGTATCAATGCCTTAGTCACTGATAATAATGCTGCAAGGAACATAAGGGTGCATATATCTTTACAAATAAATGTCTTCAATTTTTTTGAGTAGATACCCAGATCAGGCGTTGCTGGGTCATATGGTAGCTCTTTTTAATTTATTGAAGAACCTCCATACTGTTTTCCCATAGTGGCAGGACCATGTCACATTCTGAACAACAGTGACTGAGTGCTACTTTTTCTTCACAACCTCTCCAACAATTTTTATTATTTGTTTTATTGATATCAGCCATTCTAACATGTGTAAATGGTTTGTGTTCTTCCAAATTAGAGTTTTGGATTCCTTTGGATATATTCTCAGAAGAGGGGTTGTTGGGTCAAAGGCAGGTCCATTTTTAATTTTTTGAGGAATCTCCATACTGCTTTCCACAGTGACTATTATAGTTTGTCTTCCCACCAACAGTGCAGAAGGGTTCCCCTTTCTCCACATCCTCATCTTCACTTACTTGTTGATCTATTGATGATAGCCATCTGACAGGTGAGATGATATCTCACTGTGGTTTTAATTTGCATTTCTCTGATGATTAGTGACATTGAGCATCTTTTCATATGTCTATTGGCCATCCGTATGCCCTCTTTGGAGAAGTCTATTCAGGTCCTTTGCCCATCTTTTAATTCAGTTTGTTTGTTCAGTTGTTCGGTGTTGAGTTTTCTTAGTGTTGGATAGTAAGCCTTTATTAGATGTACTGGCGACTATGTTCTCCCATTCTGTGGGTTGTCTTTTTATGTTGTTGATGATTTCCTTTGCTGTGCAAAACTTTTTTTTAGTTTTATATAGTTCTATTTTTTTTTTTTATGTTTTGTGTTCTTTTCTTTCCCTTGCCTGAGAAGATATATCCAATAAACTATTGTTATGAGCAATGTCAGATTTTGTTGCTTGTTTTCTTCTATGATTTTTAGGGTTTCAGGTCTCACATTTTAGTCTTTGATCCATTATGAATTTATTCTTGTGTATGGGGTAAGAAAATGGTCTACTTTCATTTTTCTGCATGTATCTGTCTAGTTTTCCCAACACCATTTATTGAATAGACTGTCTTTACCTCATTGTATGTTTTAGCTTTCTCTGTTGAGTATTAACTGGCTATAAAGTTGTGGGCTTATTTCTGGAATACCTATTCTGTTCCATTGATCTATGTGTCTGTTTTTATGCCTGTATCATGCTGTTTTGATTACTATAGCCTTATAGTTTGATATTAGGTAGGATAATTTCTCTAACTTTGTTCTTCTTTCTCAAGATTGCTGTATATTTGTGGTGCCTTTTGTGATTCCATGTGTATTTTTGAAATGTTTGTTCTAGTTCTGTGAAATAAGTCATTGGAATTTTGATAGGAATCACATTGACTCTATAGTCTGTTTTGGGTAGCACGGACATTTTAATTATGTTATTTCTTCTTATCTATTAGCACAGTATGTACTTCCACTTATTTGCATCTTCAGCTTCTTTCATAAGTGTCTTGTAATTTTCCAACTACAGGTCTTTTACATCTTCGGTTAGGTTTATTCCTGGGTATTTTATTCTTTATGTAGCAATTGTGAATGAGATTATTTTCTTAATTACACTTTCTGTTAGTCTGTTATTGTTATTTAAAATGTATTTGATTTCTGGATATTAATTTTGTATCCTGTTACTTTGCTGAATTCACTTATCAGTTCTAGTAGTTTCTTTGTCAAATCCTTGGGGTTCTCAATGTATGGTATCATGTTATCTACAAGCAAAGATAGTTTCATGTCTTTCCAATTTGGATGCCTTTTATTTCTTCTTCTTGTCTGATGGCTGTGGCTTGGCCTTCAGTACTATGTTGAATAAGAGAAGTGAAAGCAGACCTCCCTGTTTTTTCCCAGTCTTAATGGGAGCACTTAATGGGAACAATTACTGCCAGTCTTAATGGGAACTACTTAATGGGTAGTTTTTTTCCTGTTAAATATGGTGCTGGCAGTAATTTTGTCATTATGGCCTTTATTATGTTTAGTTATGTTCCCTCTCCTTTCAGTTTGCTGAGAGTGTTTTTTTCCATAAATCATTGCTGGATTTATTAAATGCTCTTTCCGTATCTATTTATATGATCAGGTGGTTTTTAATCCTTCATTTTATTTATGTGGTGAATCACATAATTGATTTGCAAATGTTGTACCAACCTTGTATTCTCTGAATAAATTCCACTTGATTATGTGTATAATCTTTTTTGATGCATTTTGGTATTCAATTTTGCTAATATTTTGTTGAGGATTTTAGCATCTAGGTTCATCAGGGATATTGGCCTATAATTTTCTTTCTTTGTAGTGTTTTTATCTGGCTTTGGAATTAGGATAATGCTAGCTTCATAAAATGAGTTTAGGAGCCTTCCCTCCTCTTGAATTTTATGGAATAGTTTGAGAAGGGGAGTGTTCTTTTCTGAATGTTTGGTAAAATTTACCTGTGAAGCTATCTGATCCTGGACTTTTGTTTTTTGAGAGTTTTTTGATTGCTGCTTCAATTTCACTAGGTGTAATTTGTCTATTTAGGCTCTCTGATTCTTACTAATTTAGTTTTGGAAGATTATATGTTTCTAGAAATTTATCCATTTCATCAGTTTTTTCAGTTTGTTGACATATAGTTGTTCATAATATTTTCTTAACAGTCCTTTGTATTTCTTTGGCATTAGTTGTTATTTCTTTCATTCTGATTTTATTTATTTGGTCCTCCCATTTTTCCTTGATAATCTGGTTAGACATTTGTCAATCTTGTTTGTCTTCTCAAGGAACAAGCTTGTGGATTCATTGATGTTTTGTATCAGTTTTTTAGACTCTTTTTTTCTTTATTTCTGTTCTGATCTTTATTATTTCCTTTCTTCTATTTACTTTTGGCTTTGTTTTTCTTTTTCACACTCCTTTAAAAGTGAAGTTAGGTTGTTTATTTGAGATTTTTCCTGTGTGTGTTGGGGGGTTTGTTTGTTTGTTTTTAGATAGGCTATGAATTTCCCTCTTAGGGTTGTTTTCCCACTGTCCCACAGATTTTGGATTGTTGTGTCCTCATTTTCATTTGTTTCAAGGTTTGATTTTATTTCTTGGTCTTGTTGTTGACTCATTCATTGTTTAACATTATGTTATTTAGCTTCCATGTCTTTGCATGTTTTTCAGCGTTCTTCTTATATTTGATTTCTAGTTTCATAGCATTTTGGTCAGAGAAGATGCTTGATATGATTTTAATTTTCTTAAATTTGTTGAGACCTGTTTTGTGTCCTGACATGTGGTCTGTCCTAGGAAATGTTCCATGTGCACTTGAAAATTATCTATATTCTGTTGTGCTGGGGTGAAATTCTCTGAAGATCCACCTGATCTAGTGTGTCATTAATGGCTACTGTCTACTTGTTGATCTTCTGTCTGGAAGATCTATCCACTGAAGTCAAGGGGTGTTAAAATACCCAACTATGATTGTATTTCTGTCAATCTCTCCCTTTATGTCCATCAAGATTAGCTTTACATTTTTAGGTGCTTTGATTTTGGGTGTGTAAATGTTTACTAAGTTTATATCTTCTTGTTTAATTGTTCCTTTATCATTATGTAGCCCCCCTCCCTTTTTGTCTCTTATTACAGCCTTGGTTTTAAGTCTGTTTTGTGATATATAAGCACTGCTGGTTTTAAGTCTATTTTGTCAGATATAAGTACTGCTACCCCAGCTTTTTTCCTTTCCATTTGTATGTAATATATTTATCCATCCCTTTCCATTTAGTCTGTGTGTATCTTTCAATCTGACATGGGTCTCCTGGAAGCAGAATATATATTTGTCTTGTTTTCTTATCCATTTAGCTACATTATGTCTTTTGGTAAGAGCATTTAAGCTGTTTACATTTCAGTTGATTATTGATAGAAATGTATTAATGCCATTTTGGTAGAGTATATTCTTGGTTTCTTTTTCGTTTTTCTTTCTGTACTTCATCTTCTTAAAGCAAGGCCTTTGCATTTGTTTCAGTACTGGTGTGGCGTCAACAAACTGCTTTAGCTTTTTCTTTTCTGGGAAGCCTTATTTTTTCCCCAATTTTAAATGATAGCCTTGCTGGATATTGTAGGCTTGGTTGTAGGTCTTTGCTTTTCATCACCTTTGATATTTCATGCCACTCCCTTCTGGCCTGAAATGTTTCTTTTGAGAAATCACATGACAGTTTCATTGATGGTCCCTTGTTAGTAACTGTCTGTATTTCTCTTACGGCTTTTAGGATTCCCTCCTTGACTTTAATCTTGGTCATTTTAATTATGAGGTGTCCCTGTGTAGGCCTCTTTGAGTTCAACTTGTTTGGGATTCTCTGAACTTCCTGGATTTGTCTGTCTTTTTCCTTAACCAGATTTGGGAAATTTTTGGTCATTATTTCTTCAAATAGGTTCTCAATCCCTTGCTCATTCTCTCCTCCTTCTGGTGTTCCCATATGCAGATGTTGTTACATGTCATGTTTTCGAATAGGTTTCTTAAGCTCATCTCATTTGTTTATTTTTTTCCCTTTTGCTTCTCTGCCTGGGTATTTTTTCCTACCTTGTCTTCCAAATCACTGATTTAATCCTCTGATTCTTCTAACCTACTCTTTATTCCTTCCAGTGTGTTATTTATTTCAGATATTGCATTCTTCATTTCTGACTGTGCCTTGTTTATGGCTTCTATGTCTTTTTTTCAAGCTTGTGAGTATCCTTCTAATCAATACTCTAAATTCTCTGATAAATTGCTTGCCTTCATTTCATCTAGCTTTTATTCTGAAGAATTATCTTGTTCTTTAATTTGGGGTATGTTTCTTTGTCTTCCTATTTTGGCTGCTTCTTTGTATTTGTGTCTATGAATTACCTAGATCTGCAAAGACTGGTGTAGGCCTTTGTCAGACACTGGTCGTGACTGGCTTTGGTCCACCTGTTTGGAGCTATCAGTGATCCACGCTGTGGCTCCCTGTGCCTGGCCTGTTCGTGTGAAGAAAGCACCATGCTACACAATAAGGCTTATTTTTTCATCACTGGGCCCAGAGGAGGGTCAGCTGGAGTCTCATAAAGCTCCCGGAGACCCACTGTAGTTGTTAAACTTATCAATGATATAGCCTAAAGCTGTAATTAGTGCCCTAGCTTAAGCTACACAGGCCAGGGAAGAATAGTCCCTGAAGATGGGGCTACTGCTTCCCTTCAGGCTGTTGAAATTTGGAGAGGAGTTCTCTGCCAGAGAAAAATGGCTTCTGCAGTATGGGGAATGACAGCACAGGGATCCTGGTGGCTGTTCCTTCTGTTCTCTCCCCAGAGCCACCTACTTCAGAATCTTATCATGCGTCTGTACTCTACTCTGTCCTCCCTCTGTGGGATCTCAGGGTAACTGACTGCAAAAGAAATTTTCTGTGTTGGCCCTTTAAGAGGCTCTCCAAGTCTCCAACCATCTACCCCTGACAGAGAGAAATCCCGCTCCTTTTCATATCTGGATGTTATCTGGATTCCTTTCTGGCTGTGGTGTTATAGACCGGGGAGCCCAGCTTTGAGTTTAGACTCCCCACTTTTCAGGGGAACCAACAGCCACTGAAATGTTCTTTCAGAACTACAGCTGCCACCCATGAGAGCCCAGCCAGCCCTCTCCCACCTCCTCTGCACTCCCTACCAGTCATGTTGTGGTGAAGTGGTTTCTTCTGTCTGTGGTTATAAGGCTTCTCTTCAGCCAGTGTTCAGCTGGTTATTCAGGATTTCTCTACAATTTAGTTGTAATTCCAAATTGGTCCTGGGAACATGTTAGTGTAACTTCCACTCATTCCTCTGCCATCTTGTATCTCCCTCATCTCACTTTTTGTAAGTACCATGTGGTAAAATTGTTTCTTAATTTACAGAAAATATAACTAAAAAATAACATTAGTAATGATAGTTTGAAATACAGAGAAAACAAAAATATGTTAGAATAAAACTGAGAATACCACACTTAAACTGAAGTGGCAAGAAATATCAATGAAATTCATTAATGAACATAAATGTTCAACAATGACAAAATTACAATAATAATATAGTAAGATAAAACACTATAAGCAATGATAAATGAATGAATAAAACAACAGATACATGAATATTATTGGATAGATCTCACAAACATAAATTTGAGGAAGTGAGTCAAAATCAAAAATAGTTCATATAGGATGATTTGATTAATAAAATGTTCAAAATAAGACAAAATAAAATATGTTATATAGAAAACCATTAATTAAGTAAAGAGAAAACTAAGGAATGCTATTAAATGTTTTGGAATAGTGGTCATATCTATAGAGTAGGGATATTATCTACAGAGTATTAAAGAGAATATTTTATTACTATATTTTCATTTCATATATTGTTCATTGTCTTTATACAGTCTTGGTATATATAATGTATGCTTTTTTCCAAAAATATGTAAAATTTTAAAAGGAGGAGTTATATTTAAAATTCGGGATCATTTATTGGAAGGAACCTCTGTGAAACTTATTGTATAAAGACACTTTGACACAGTACCAGACATTTTTGGAAGCAAACAAAGAGAGAACCAATTCACACTGTTTTCTTACTTGATCCCCACTGTGTTAAGTCTTCATTTTATGGCCCCATGGTATTTGCAAGTACAATTTTGGTTTTGTAAGTACAATACTCTCTCCATATATTGTGTCTTTGAGTTGAAGGTCTGTCCTTAATGGTGTTTTGTTTCCTCAGAAAAGCACCAGCTTTTATGAAATGACACCACATTACTAAAGAATGCACCTAGTGATGGCTTAATTAGACTGTTTATATTGTAACCAAGCTCCCAAAGTGTTCTTGAGTGGATAGACCAACCTCTTACAAACCTGAACTTTCAAAACAAAGATTTAACTGTGAGGTGTCATGTTTTCTTTACATAATTACTTTTCAAAGAGTATTTTATTAAGTAAGGATATATGACTTTTAGTGTTTTATTTTAAATGTGTATTTATTTCATCTTTGCCTCTTTTTGTAGAATTATAAAATTCCTCATATGGAGATGTAATTTTTTATTTTTCATATTTTCACATTTATAGAACAGTGCCTTTGTAATTGCAGTGGCCTAAGGCATTCTGCTTATATTTAAAATTGTTACATGTCTTTAGGGATAAAATTAAACAAAAATGCAGATGAAACTTTAGGAAGCTCTCTTAGTTTTTCACTCACAACAATTCTTATCTTCCTGATACAGAGGTATGAAATTCCTTTTTGGGCTACAGCTGCCTAAGGTAGTAAAGTATTTTATTTGCCCTATACTCTTAATCCTTCAACAACATGTGGGTAGGGACACCGGCTCTCCTCACTGTTGAAAATCCACATATAACTTTTGAATCCCACAATACTTTAATTATTCCTCAGTATCCCAGAAGGATTTATTCCAGGCCCCATGCAAATACCAAAATCCTTGAATGCCAAATTTTTTTTATAAAAAACCTGTACAACAATGTACACAATTGGTTCTCTGCATCTGCGGATTCACAACAGTATGTTAAAAACTATTTTGGTTGGTTGAATCCATGGATGCAAAGCTCAGGGATACGGACAGTGAACTATTATACATGTTTATTGGAAAAAAAAATCTATGTGTAAGTGGATACACATAATCTCAAATCATGTAGTTCAGTATCAACTGTATATTCAAATGTTACCATTTCAACATATAATCAATACAAAAGCTATTAATGAGTTATTTTACATTATATTTTATACCAAAATTTAGAAATTTCTAACAATCCATATTAATTGAACATTAAATACTCAATGGAAATATGGGCTCTATATTTAGATTTCATAAATTTCACATTTGAAAAAATAGGTTCACATGCCCAAGTTTTTTAACTGCAGTAACTGCAAAGTAGTTTATAAATTTTTAGAAGAATAGATTTAACTGAAACAAAAACATACCAATTTCAAAATTGTATCTTTATAAGTCAAGTAAATACACCATAAATTTCTATACATTTTTAGCTTGGTCAGAAACAAGCTTTTCCTTTCCTGGGAGTGACAAATTTAGCTTGTTCATAAGCAGTAGGATATTGAGAAATATAAACCACATCACTATTAACTTGTTTATTAAATATTTCACAAGAATACTTTTAATTAATTTTTTGGGATGACATTGGTTAGTAAAATAATATAGGTTTCAAGTGTACATTTCTATGATACTTGATTTGTATATTGCCTTGTGTGCCCAACACCCAAAGTCAAATAATAGATAGACCTTGAGAATACTATGCCAAGTGAAGTAAGTCAGTCAGAAAAGCTAAGAATCATATGATTTCCCTCATATGTGGGGTATAATACAAACTCATAGACAAACGGTATAATGGTTACCAGAGGGAAGGTGGTGTGGGGTAATAGATGGTAAAGGAGGCCAACCATATGGTGATGGAAGAATACTTTTCATTTAAAGAAAATTTTAAGTTGGAGTTAAAGTCAGTAAATCTTTACAAAACTCTTCCATAGCTCAACAAAATATTAAATTTTTATTTATTTCAGCAATTCAATTAACTTCTTGCCTTTCATGTACATAAAAAGTAATTTAAACAAGAGTAGCCATGCCACATTTCATAGTCTGGTTCAAAAAGTAAGTACAAATATTTTTAGTTTTCAACCAATGTCATACAGCAAAACATAGCAATAAGAGAAGCATTAGTTTCTTGTTTACATATTCCAACATATTCAGATTTTCTACCTAATAGAGCTTGAATATTGGCCATTGTGATAGAATTATTTTTTCCATACAAGGCTGGAATTATTTTTGACAGATATTTAAAATATTAAAACTTTTAAATACTTGTTCAATTATTTAGGTTATAAATTCATAACTTTTAAAATAAATTTATTTATTTAAAATAAATAAATAAAATAAATACATTTGGAAGTTCTTTAAGACAACTATATTCAAAGAATTAATATGGTAATATAAAAAAACTCAATTATATCTAATTTAAAAAATTGCAATTTTTTTCTAGGAATTTGTTAGATTTTAAAATTGTTAGAAAACTCACATATTCTATGAGAATTTGGTGGCTTATCGAAGATATTTTACTTTTAAAAGTATTTATATAATATTTTAAGAAAATTTTCATAACAAAGAATATTTCTTTAACATCTCTGCATCTGTGTGTGTGTGTGTGTGTGTGTTTTAATGTGTCAAATTGGATAGGCTGTTATTCGATCAGGTATTAATCTAGTTGCTGCTATGAAGGTATTTGGCAGATGTAATTAATGTCATGAAATAGTTGATTTTAACTAAGGGTGATAATTCCAGTTAATCTTGCCAGGTCTGAATAAATCAGAAGGCCATAAAATATGGCAGTGGTTTTTCCAAGAGAGATAGAAAGGAAGAGAAAAGTGAGACAAAGTCTACCTGTGGACAGTAGCTTTCACCTTTGTCTATTTTCTGTAAATTCCAGTTTACTGTTGATTTTCCCCTTCTTCATGATGATGGTATCTCCCCTTATCGCCCCTACCAGGTAAGTATGATTTTCCCCTCCTTGATTGACTTTCCCTTTGCTTTTGGACTGGCTTAACCAGCTTCCACAGTCCTATAAGAAAATGTAAATTCCTTTCCTTTTTTTTCTCTCTCTCTTTCTTCCTCTTTCTCTTAAAATATGATTGTTGCCCAGACGGTATCCAGCTATATACTATGAAAAACAGAGACATTTATTACTAAGATACAAGATTCAAGAAACAGTGTACATAGGAAAATGATGTCTCCGTCCCCTTTAAACCAGGCACCTTGGGACCTCACACAGTTCTCCCAAATGCCATTAGCTACCCTATCATATTTTCCTGAATCTCATCACTGGTTTGAAATCTCTTCCCTGTTAAAGGTGATTTTAGTTTTGGGAAAAGCCAGAAGTCACAGGTCACCAAATCTGGACTGTAGGGGGGCTGAGTCCCCATAGTGATTTGATGTTTCTCAAAAAAATTCTGCACAGGATGTGCTGCATAAGTAGGAGCATTGTAGTGATGAAGCTGCTGATTACCAGTTGTCCATAGTGCAGCCTTCTGAATCATCTGAATAGTTTCTGTGGAAGAATACTCAAGCTTAATGCAAAATTTGATGCAGATTTGTTGCTCTACTACCTCAGTCATTTTTAATGCAATGACCACACAGTACACGTGCTCACTCAATGGCATCTACAAACCCCACTGACTAGTACAGTGAAGTAGCCCTTGTTCATGTATATGCACTGCAGTCCACTCTCCTTGGCTGCCAGGTTATGTCATATCATGCAGACTGTTCTCATTATATTAACAATGGCTGGACTTTTTCTGGACAGAATTTGTATAAGTTGCGATACTATATGAGAGAAGACAAATGCCGCAATATAAAAAATAATCGTTTCTTTAAAATATCCAAGTGAACTAAATAAAAATAAATTATTAAAATGATGTCAATAAGTTTCAATTAGTCTTTATTTCAATTCAAAACTACTTAGAATTATAACAGGATGTTTTGAGTGAAATCAACAATCTATTTCTAAAATTATAATGCAAAAGAAAAGAAAAAGAAATACAAAGACAATTTGGATGAAGAAGAAAGAGGGAGGAATGATTCACAAAGAATATATTAAGATATGATGATTGCTATCATAAGGTAATGAAATAAAAATAGACCATTAGATTAATAAAGTAACTACATACATTCTGAAACAGGACTAACGATATTTGCAAATTTAGTATATAATGAATATACACATTCAAATAAATGAAGACAAGAGAGATGAAACAATACATTATTGTAATTAGCTATTCTATAGGGTAGGATAAGGAAATAATACACTTCCCACCTCATTACAGTTAGAGATATAAATTTCAAATCAGTTATATATAAGAGCAATAACAAAAATTAAACAATAAACTGATAAGATATGAGAAGTTTATGAGAAACTGTTTACAATCTTAGAGCAAGTTATAAATTGTTAATTTAAAAAATAAAAGTTGTTAAAGAAAAAAGAGTTTCCCATAACAGAAAGAATAGATGACCTATGAGTATTAACCCAGAGTTATAAAAAAGACAAAGTAATATTACTAATTACTTTATGACAATTAATTTGATAACTTAAATTCCTAAAAAGATACTACAAAATCTCACTGAAGAAAAAAAATTGATAACTGGAATATCCCTATATATATTTTAAACATTAAATTTAAAATTAAAACCTTCCCACAAAGAAAAGCACTGCATGGATTGCTTCATTATTGAAATCTACCAAACATTTGAGGAAAAAACCCACACAATTCTACACAAAAACTTCCAGAAATTAGGAAATGAAAGAAGACTTCATTGCATCATTTAATAAGTTAGATTTCCACTGATATAAAAATTAGGCAAAAATATTATGAACAAACAAAACTCCAGACCACTGTACCTCACTAGAAATGTAAATAGCCTCAACAAGATGTTAGCAAATCAAATCCAGAAATTATAAAAAGAACTACATATTATAATCAAGTATGATTTACTCTGGGGATGTAAGTACACTCAATATTCAAATAACAATTATTTTTCATTATATAAACAGACAAAGAAATACAATTTGTGACTATTTTAATAGATGTAGACAGATAGCAGTTTGATCAATTTGGTAAAATTAACCCAGGAATATACTTATTATACATATTTTTTGAATATTTGCTATAACTTTTAACAATTTAAAATATGTAGGAATTACTGATAAATATCATTGATTGGTGGATACCTAGTGAAATACAAAAACATGTCACATATGAGGCTTTGCTGTTATCCTTGTTTTCTCTCTTGCAAAATTATATTTACAGAGGTACTTACTCAGAGAGACTGTACCTGGAAGACCAATAAGTTTTTCTTTCTTGTTTAAACAATAGGATAATTTGAGAGCAAATATTAGGTATACTTGTATATTTGGTGGTTGAGGGAGTTTTATACCTGACATCTCCAGTTACCTCTATAAAATCCAAGCTTGTATTGTATAATTCAATGTCAGTAAGAGAAACATATGAGGTGGTGATTGGAATGATACAGGGAGATTTAAAGAAAATAAATAGCAGTGTAATAGACATTGCATTTTGCAATTCAGGAACGACAGAAGCATAGTGGAATTTATTGGCAGCTAGATGAGTGATCATGAATATTTAGCTTCTACTGATCTATTATTATGTTGTGGGGTTTCATCCATCAGTATAAAACTGCCCTAGTGATAGAACAGAGAAATTAGGTATTTAGGTGTCCCCCAATTTCCTTTATTATAAAAAAAAAATTATTTGTTTTTGGTCAGACAAGATGAGATGAAAAAGCGATAGAGTATTAGGATTGAGAAACTGAGAGTTTTAGAGATTGATTAACTTGAAGAAGGACATAGCTATCAAGTGATAAAAACTGAAATGTGAATGTAGACACAGTCTGACAAAAGAAAAAAACTATGAACATGCTACCACTACTTCTCTCATAGTAAAACTGACATGGATTAACATGGCAGCTACTGCTTAGATTTTATCATCATGTTTCTCTATTTCAGAACACTGGCAGGTCATTGTTTTGATAGAATTTTCCACCCTGAATGTGGAAAACACTTATCTTTTTGATGGTACCAATACAAAGATTCACCCATGCTTGTCCAAAGCCAATAGAGAGTCATGATGCAGAACTATAAAGCATAAAAGTAATTTTTGAGGAACAGAGCAAAATCATGAATAAGTACACTACATAGGAATGTCAAAAGATCAGGGACAGCAGATGTATACAATAGACTCCCAAAACTATCTCTAGAATTCTGAAGTTTAATGTAGCCGATACAGTAGACATTAGTTTAATTAAATAACACAAGGAAAATAAACCTTACACCAAACCAGATTCATCTTCAATATAGCAGTTATAGATATACTTACATAAGATAATAATTCATATTATTTTGTTAATAAAATCACAACAGTAACATAGTAAACAATATTAGAGGCTTTACTTCTAAATAGGCACTTTTCACTGCATATGTGAAATACTTGGCTTATTCAGTTTAGTATTAAAATAACGGTTATTAATGGTGATTCTCAGTTAACTGTCTTGACATAGTAATAGGTTCAATGTAAGTATAAATTAATTTTGCAAAGCCCTGATTTTAAAAAAAATCAGAAAAGGAAAGGTTTACAGCTTGCCTGCGAACTTATTTATGGACAGGTTGTTTATTTTTTAGCCAAAGAAAATAACAAATCTTTCAGCAGGCATCTGGACCCATTACTATTGTTATCCTTCTGTGTGAACCATAGCCAAGGGCATCGTTTGATTCTGATATTTTGGTACTTTTTTTTATAATCTGACATGAGTATTGACTTAAGGAGATAATTAGATGTGCACATAATAACTTTGTTGCAAAATGCTCTCTGCATCTATATACATGCTCATTTTATGTTATCTTTCATTTTCCCCAGAATTTGAAGGGACTACAGGACTGTGGCAATTTGGAATGGACAAATCAAATCTCAAAAAATAGAATGAAGGCAAAAAATCAGTAGGTTCAAGGTACACACTTCCAGTATTCTAGTGCCCTCAATATGGTAATGTGCAAATTTTGAATTAAAAGTACCATAAGATAACAATATTATATTTGGATAGATGGTGCTGTAATGAAATGTTCTCTAGTTATCAGGTGAAATATCAGTTTAGCATTAATATTTTTCAAGTTTATTGATGTATAATTCACATATAACTTTGTATATGTTTAAGGTGTGCAACATGTTGATTTGGTATTCGGAAATGATTATGAGAGTGGTACTGGTTAATATTTCAATAACCTCATAATTATTATTTCTTTTTTTGATGATAACATTTAAGATCTCTTAGCATTTTTCAAGTAGAATTACAGTATGGTTGTAAATTGTAATCACCATACCATGTATTAGATACCAAGAACTTATGTGTCTTATAACCCAAAGTCTGTACCCTTTGACCAACATCTCCCCATTTCCCCCACACCTTAACCTTTAGTAATCCCTATTTTCTGATTCTATAAATTCAGCTTTTCTTTTTGAATTACACATGTAAGTGAGAACAAACTATTTTTCTCTGTCTGACTTACTTCACTTAACATAATGAGCTCAAAGTCCATTCATGTTTTTGTAAATGTCAGGATTTCTATTTTCTCATGGCTGAATAATATTCCATTGAATATATTATACCACATCTATGTCCATTCATTTGTAGATGAACACTTGGTTATTTCCACATCTTTACTATTGTAAATAATGCTTCAATGAACAAGGGAGTGTGATTTCCCTTTGGGATAGTGCTTTGGTTTTGCTTTGTTTTTTTCCCCTTTGGATATGTACCCAGAAGGACTGCTTGATAGTTCTATTTCTAATTTTTTGAGGAACTTCCATACTGTTTTCCATTGTGATTGCACCAATTTAACACATCCAGCAAAAGTTCACAGAAGTTCCCTTTTCTCCAGATCCTTGTTGTCTCTTCTCTTTTTTGTGATAGTCATTCTAACTGGTAAGAGGTGATACCTCATTGTGGTTTTGATTTTCCTTTCCCTAGGGATTAATGATGTTGACTATCTCTTCATGTAAATGTTGGCCATTGGTATGCCTTCCCTGAAAAATGTCTCTAATTTCTCTGCCCATTTTTTAATCATTTGTTTCTTTGCCCTTAAATCTTCTCAGCCCCTTATATATTTTGGATGTTACCACTATCAGAAATATGATTTGCAAATATTTTCTTTCATTCTGTAGGGTTGCCTTTTTTTCTTTTTTCTTTTTTCTTTTTTTTTTTTTTTGGTGTTGATCGTATTTTGCATCACAGAAGCTTTTAGTTTTGATGTGGTCCCACATGTGTAATTTTGCTTTTATTTCTTGCATTTTGGTAACATAACAAGAAATTATTAACCAAAACCATGTTGAGGAGATTTCCTCTGTTTCCTTTTTGAAATATTTATTGTTTATACAATTATAGTTGTCTCCTTTTTCCATCTTCACCCCCATCCACCCAGCCCAACCCCCACTGCCATAGTCAGTCCCCACAATGTTGTCCATGTGCATGGGTCCTTCATATATGTTTTTTAACTAATTCCTTCCCCTTCATTCAATGAGTCCTGGCCTCCCCCTTCTTTTATAGCTGTCACTCTATTCTATGATTCTATGCTTCTGGTCATGCATTTTGCTCATTAGTACATTATGTGCACTAGATTCCTACTGTAAGTGAGATCATACAGTATTTGTCTTTCACCAACTGGTTTATCACACTTAGCATAGTTGTCTCCAATTCCACCCATGCTATCAGAAAAAGTAGTAATTCCTTCTTTTTTTCTGCAGCATAGTATTCCACTGTATGAATGTAGCTGTTTTTCTATCCACTCATTTACTGTTGGACACTTAGAGTGTTTCCAAATCTTGGCTATTGTAAATAGTGCTGCTATGAACATGGGAAGTATATCAATTCTTTTCAATTGGTATGTTGGGATTTTTGGGTATTTTCCCAGCAGTGGAATTGCTGGGTCAAAAGGCAATTCCATTTTTAATTGTTTGTGGATATTCCATGCTGTTTTCCACAGTGGTTACCCCAGTCTGCATTTCTACCCGCAGTGCAGTAGAATTCTTTTTTCTTCATATCCTCACCAGCACTTGTTTGTTGATTTATTAATGATGGCCATTTTGGCAGTTGTGAGGTGATATCTCATTGTGGTTTTAATTTGCAGCTCTCTGATGGCTAGTGATGTTGAGCCTCTTTTCATATGTCTGTGGGCCATCTGTGTGTCCTCCTTGGAGAAGTGGTTAGTCAGGCTCTTTGCCCATTTTTAAATTAGACTGTCTTCCTAGTATTGAGTAATATAAATTATTTATATATTTGGAGATTAACCCCTTGTCTGATGTGTCATTGGCAAATATGTTCTTCCATAAAGTGGGTTAACTTCTCATTTTGATGATGGCTTATTTAGCTGTGCAGAAGGTTTTTAACTTGATGTATTTCCATTTGTTTATGTTTTCCTTTATTTTCCTTGCCCTAAGTGATATATTGGCAAAAATATTGTTATGCCATGTATGGGAAATTTTGCTGCAGATGTTTTACTCTAGGATTTTTATAGTGTCATGACTTATATTTAAGTCTATTATCCATTTTGAGTTTATTTTGTTATATGGTGTAGGATGTTGGTATAGTATCATTTCTTTCTTTCTTTCTTTCTTTTTTTTTTTTGTATATATCAGTCCAGTTCTCCCAACGCCATTTACTGAAGAGATTGGCTTTACTCCGTTGCATGCTCCTGCCTCCTTTGTCAAATAGTAATTGACAATTAAGATATGGGTTTATTTCTGGGCTCTCTATTCTGCTCCATTGTTTTATGTGTCTGTTCTTATGCCAGTAACAGAGTGTTTTGACTACAGTGGCCTTGTAGTATAGTTTGGTCACAGGTACTGTGATTCCTTCAACCTTGTTCTTCTTTCTCAAGACTGCTGAGGCTATTTTGGGTCTTTTTGGTTCCATATACATTTTTTGGTATATTTGTTCTAGACCTTTGAAATATGCCATTGGTATCTTAATGGGAATTGTGTTTAATCTATAGATTGCTTTGGGTAGTATGGACATTTTAATGATAATTATTCTAATGCATGAACACAGTATATGCTTCTGCTTACTTCTTTCCCTCAATTTCTTTCTTCATTCAGTGTCCTATAGTTTTCTGAATACAGATTGTTTATTTCCTTGGTTAAACTTGTCCCTAGGTATTTTATTTTTTCTGTTGTTGTTGCAATTGTAAATGTGACTGATTTCTTAGTTTCTATTTCTGATAGCTCATTATTGGTGTATAAAACTGTCATCAATTTCTGAATATATACCATGAATCCTGCTACTTTGCTGAATTCCTTTATTAGGTTGAGTAATTTTTTTTGGTGGAGCCTATAGGATTTTCTATGTATCACATCATGTCTTCTGCGAATAATGACAGTTTTACTTCCTCTTTTCCAATTTGGATGCTTTTTATTTATTTTTCTTGTCTGATCATTGTACTAATGGAATACGTGTGTTGAGAGCAGGCACCCCTGACTTGTTCCTGATCTTAAGGTAAATGCTTTTAGTTTTTGCCTATTGAGTATAATGCTGGCAGTAGGTTTTTCATATACAGCCTTTATTACACTGAGGTATGCTCCTTCTATGCCCATTTGAGTGAGTTTTTTTTTTTTAATTGTAAATGGGTGCTGGATTTTATCAAATGCTTTTTCTGCATATATTGATTGATCACATGACTTTTTTCTTTCATTTTGTTTATGTGATGTTTCACATTTATTCATTTGTGAATAATGTAACATCTTTGTATCCCTGGAATAAATCCCACTTGATTATGGTGTAAGATTTTTTTAATATGTTGCTGGAGCTTGTTTGCTAATATTTTGTTGAGGATTTTAGCATCTATGTTCTTCAGAGATATTGGCCTGTAGATTTCTTTGCTGAGTTTACCTGGTTTTGGAATTAAGATAATACTGGCTTTGTAAAAAGAGTTTGAAAGTCTTGAATTTTTTGAAATAGTTTGAGAAGGATAGGTGTTAGTTCCTCTTTGAATAATTGGTAAATTTCATCTGTGATGCTATCTGGTCAGAACTTTTGTGTGTCAGGAGTTAGGGTTTTTTTTGTTCCCCCTACTTCCCACCCCTCCCCTCTTTAATTTCACTAGTTATTTTTGGTCTATTCAGAATTTCTGCATCTTCCTGATTCAGTTTTGGAAGATTTTATATTTCTAAAAATTGATCCAATTGATCCAGCCATGTTACCACTTCAGCCCAACACCCATGTGAATAACCACGGCCTCTTTAATGACCTCACCTTTCCTTTTGTTATGATGATAGTTTTTGTCCTGTCATTGGTTAAAAGTCCATTTTTGGGGTAGTCTTCAGTTTATTTTGAGTGACTATTCCCTTTAGTTTTATTTCCAGTTTGGTTCTTGGAGGAGGTGTGTAATATATCCTCCTATTCCACTGCCATCTTATGACGCTCTGTTTTCTTCTGTGATTTACAGTTTCTGTTCTTATGTTTAAGTCTTTAATCCATTTAAAGTTAATTTTTGTCATTATTCATAGCTACTATCTTGGGCTATTGGGGCATATAATATCCCCACATAATATGGAGTTGGCCAAAAATTTGGTTTTTTTCCATAAGATGTCTCTAGGAGCTCTTAGTTGTCTTTAACTTCATTCAAAACAATTTTGATCTATTATATTGTCATATCAGTGTGCACTTAAAAAATGTTAACAAAATTGGAGAATTTTTGTGTAGCCATTTTGTTTTGACAATGGAAGAAAATGTGCAACATTTTTGGCATATTATGCTTTATTATTTAAAGAAAGGTAAAACTCAGCTTAAATTCAAAAAAGAGATTTGTGCAATGTATTGAGAATGTTCTATGACTGATCAAACGCATCAAAGGTGGTTTGCAAAGTTTCACACTGGAGATTTCTCTCTGGGTGATCCTCATGCTTGGGTAGGCCAGTTGAAGTTGACAGTGATCAAGTCAAGTCATTAATTGAGAACAATCAGTGTTATTCCATGCAGAAGAGAACCAACATACTCAAAATATTCAAATCAATAAAGTCATTGGTGAAAAAGAAACAATGTGTCTTTTATTTTACAGAAAAATCAAAATGGATTTTTATTTTTTTTGCCAACTCAACAGTTATGGCTCAGAATTTAAAAGGAATAGGACTTAACATTTTCAGCATCAGGCACCTACTATCTTAATCACAGAGGAGTTGGAAATAAATTTTCCTAATATAATAGATGACAAAGAGATTGTTTTATAAGAACAAGAGTATGATTCTGACTTAGTGTTTTATATTTATGGACTGTCCATTTCACATATGTCTTTAATATTTTTGTATACATATTTGTACTTAATATTTGTTCCTATTAACTTTATTTTTGTTATTTTACATTGAAATGAACAATTAACATGAAATCTATACTCAAATATTTTTAAATGTAAAATATATGATTGTTTACTATAGGTACAATGTTGTATAGCATAATTCTAAAGCTTCTTCCCTATTGATTAGTTATTTTACTAATCAACTGAAACTTTACCCTCATTGATTATTTTACATGTATAGCAATCACTAGTCTGCTCTGATTCTTAGAATTTGACTATTTCAGATACCTCATATAAATGGAATCATGTAGTACTTGTCGGTGATTAGCTTATTTCACTTAGAATGTCTTTAAGAATCATCAATGAGTGGCATATTGCAGAATTTCCTTCTTTTTCAAGACAATAGAATTTTATTATATATAAACATATATTTATATATAAATATCATATAGTATTTCATTATATATAGTATTTATATAAATATAGTACTTCACTATATATGAATTTATATTATATATATTTTAAAAACCTCACATTATTTTTTACTCATTTATTTGTTAGTGAACATTTAGGTTGCTTCCACATTGTGGCTACTGTGAATAGTGCTACACTCAACATTGGTATGCTAATGTCTTATTGGGATTCTAATTTAAATTGTTTTGTTTTAACATGCAGAAGTGGAATTAATGGATCATATGGCAGTTGTATTTTTAATGTTTTGAAGACCCTCATACTATTTTTTACAGATGATGAACCATTTTGTATTCCTATTAACAGTGTACAGGTGTCCCATAGTCCCTACTTCCTTGTAAACACTTGTTTTCTTCTGTTTTTTTGTTTTGCTTTGTTTTGTTTGAAAATAGCCATCTCGACATATGGGAGTTGAGATGTAGTATCTCATTATGATTTTGACTTGCACTTTCCTGATGATTAGTGCTATTGACTATTTCTTTGTCATATATATGGACATTTGTATGTCTTCTTTGGAGATATGTCCTTTAATCCATATTTAACTATTTTTGTTTATTTGTTTTTACCATTGAGTAGTAGTAGTTCCTTATATATTTTGTAGATTAACCTGTTATCAGATATTATGGTTTGCAAATATTTTTCCCATGCTATAGGTTGTATTTTTATTCTGTTAATTGTTTCCTTTGCTGTGTTGAAGTCTATTAACTCTCATTTTAATGAACTTGGAAAATGTTTCTGTTTTAGCAACCCAATTCAAATTTTTAGTACATTTGCTTTTTAAAAAAATTTGTCACTCACAAATATATTTACGTGAATTATCTGCCAAATTAGTTGTGCTAGTGTTAAAAATAAGGTCAAGGATATATTTTTATCTAAAAAAAATCTTAAAATTATTCTTCCCTATAATAAAACAAGTGTCCTCCACAGTATTTGTTCCCACTTCCCATCTTGTTCTCTAGGCTATAATTAGGGGAAACGATTATATTCCAAAGGAGTTGCTAAACCCTGGCAGCAAGTACTTCAAGGAGCAGGAGGGTACATATGAGATTCTGAGGTTGCTTAATCAAGAGACCCCAAACATAGAATAGAGGAGATAATTCTCTGAAGATACAGGATTTACTATTTTAGCAATTACTTAAGAGAGCATATGAACTTGCTACTTGGATAACTTCCAGAATATAGAAAATGTGAAGACACATTTTGGGCAAATTTGGAATGCCTGAATTAGTGAGGCAGATGGTAGAGAAAGGAATTAAAAGCTTGAGGAAGTGATCATTCTAGAATACATGAACTCTGTAAGGCTAGAAGATACATAATACTGCAAAAGGATTGTTTAATTACAATGTATATGAAGTATGTGTTAATAAAATATTTAGTGGTGGCTCTCCTCTGTGTGGCAGGATTATAGATAGAAGAGGCCATTATAAAACAAGGCTCACTGAAATGAATGACTGATAAAACCCTAAAATTACACAATCCATGTTGTTAACCCAAGAAGTCAGATGGATTCAGTTATTATAAATGACATAGTTGGAGTGACTGCCAAAGGATCAAGAACTGCAGAGCATTAGTGGAATGATTAAGAAACACAAAATTTCTAGGATCAAGTATACAATAATCCCAAAGGGTACAACTCTGCTTTGTCATCAGAAGAGACCAAGGATGCATAATGATAAAGCAGTCACCCCAATGAGAAGTGGTGTTCCACTGCCCAATTTTTAGTTCTGAGCCAGATTTTAGTCCCCATACCTTTGCGGACAAAAGTAAGCTGAGTTCCAGGAGGAAAGACCTAATAATATCATAGCAGGTATATAATTTAATTATCCTCCAGTTTTTTTTTTTCAAGAAATCTTAAACTAACATACACTAGTGATATAATGTACCCAAATATTTTGAGGAATATGAAGCTTAGGATGAGTTGACATTGATATTACTGCCCATCAAAGTAGAGACTAATTAGAGGTAGGTAATATGTGAAGTCCTAGGTAAGGCCTGGTTTACAGTTGGTGTATTAGATTTTCATATCCAGTTGATGATTATCCATTTCTGAATATATAATTAGCATATACACACTTGTTAGTTTTCAGAACACACCCACTGGGCCATTTACCTACAGGATAAGAGCCATTTTGGTAGGAGAGAACGTGTGAAAGAAAGCCTCTGAAACTGCCACTTCTGGTCACTGTAATAAACAAAAAATCATATTATATCTTCAGGAGATGGTGAACATGAGGGTCACCTTTTAAGGTCTAAATGCTACATTGCAATTGTCTTTATTATGTCTTCATTTTATTAACTATTTTGGCCTCATTAAAATCAGATGACTATTGGAGTAGGAGAGCCGATTCAACTAAATAAACCCTCAGCTCATCTCCTCTTCAACTGAAGCCACTCTATTAGATGCACATCTTCATTACAGTAGATTTGCAATGCTTCAGATACATGATGTGGCTATTAATTTGTCAAATGTATTTTTTTCTGTTTAGATCAGAAAAAAATAGAAACTTTGTAATCACATGAAATGGACAGACATATGCATTTATAGCTTTGTCCTAGTGATATGTTAATCACCCAGCTGTATGTTATAATATAGTCAGAAAATATCTGGACTGTCTGAATACCCCATAGGACATTATGTTGGTCAACTACCTTGACAATATGTTTATTATGCTAGATGAACAAGAAATGGCTAGTACCTTAGAGAACTGTGTAAAACATATATAATTCAGAAATGAAAGTTCAGTACTCTGCTGCACTGGAAAACTTTTTAAAGAGTCCCATGATAAAAGATATGCTAGGACATCTCCTCCAAAATAAGAGTTAATTTATTGTACCTTGAATATTCTACTGTGAAGGCAGAAGCACAATACCTAGTAATATTTTTAAGATTCTGGGGACAGCATATACCCCTACATTTAAATTCTATTTCAATTCACATATTGGATAACAAGAAACTACCACTTGAATGGGGCTCATAGCATAAAAAAAGGCTCTACAGCACACTGAAGCTGTGGTGCAAGCATCACTGCTGCTTGGATCATACAACTAGGCAAGCCGTGTTCAATCCCAGTGGTTAGAAATGATGTCATGTGAATTTCACGGGAAGCCACAGTCATAGAATCACAGGATAGTCTCTTTGGAGTCCAGAAAAACACTACGCTGTTTGTAGACAACAATTATATGTTTTTTAAAAAAAGTATCCTTGGTTTATTATTGAGTCTTGATGGACACCATGGGGCACCAAATAACTATGCAGCCAGACATGCCTATAATAAGCTAGTTCTGTCAGACCAATTCAGTCATGGGTTTTGATGGGCTCAGGGGCAATCCACTTTAAGTTGGAAGTTATATGTCCAAATTTGAGCTAAAGTATGACCAGAAGTTTTCTTTACTCAAGCGGCATGAGCAGGGAATCCAGAGTCTTAGCTTATCCATCCCTTTTGTACCTTAACTCATTTCTCTGATAATATGGGGGAATCCTTTTGATTATCTGATAGAGACTAATAAATCCTGAAACTGGTGGGTGAATGGGTTCCACTGGTCATTTCGTGTACTATGGCATACAAAGCTGCAAGCTTGATGGTCTGTGGCTGCAATGGTCCATGAAAGTACAGATGAAGTACCAGCTCAGAAGTGATATACTACAGGGTTGGTACAGTATCTTCTAGGATTCAGTATAGTTACTGAATGCCCAGTCCTCAATAGAAATAGTGTGAGAATTTAGGAACCAAGGAGTACAAACAGTGGGAGAAGGCCCCCCCTCTACTCTCATCATCATTCCCAATGAACCACTAGAGTATTTTGTTTCCCATACCCATAAACCTGGCTTCTGAAGAGTTAAATACTTTGGTCCCTATACAGCAGGCACATTTTCTCCAAGGAAACAGTCTCATTAAGCTGTAAACTATGGCTGCTTTCTAATTCTCCCATGCTCCTTATGTCCAGTATTCAGTGGAAAATCAGAGCCCTGACTATTCTGGCTGGCATCATTGACACAGATCACGAGGATGAGGTTCAGCTGTCCTTATACATTGGGAGTAGGTATGATATGTATGTGTGGCATCCAGGTGATCCACTTGGTATTTTTTTGCCCAGTTTTCAGTGTGAATAGGCATGTGTAGTAAACCTGGTCTTCACTAGTTATTTCCAGGAGCACACATTCTCAGGTTAGAGGGTCTAAGTGGTGCTACCAGTTACAGCACAGATACCAACAGACTGGTGGTGGGAGGAGTCTGTAATGGACAGAAGGATATGTTGACACCTGAAGACTAGCTTCAGGGATGAGGGCAGTGGTTTTTCTTACCAGCCTTCTTTTTCTGAGTTTCCCTCAAGAAACAAAGCCTACTATAATTCTGTAGGTGCTATTCCCTGAATGTGTATGGAAAATTAGATCTGAGCAGTGGATATGGAGAGGCACCCCCAAAACTCCTCAGTAATTTGGTTTAGTAATTCTCAGGCCTGACTCCCATGGTGCCTGCTATACTCAGTCCCATCTATATCCTCTTATTTCTACAGGTGTTAATCCCTGATGAATACCCTGCATGCCAAACACCTCAGTGCTAGTGCACAGAGAACTAACTTGTAATACTGCAACATAAATATATGCCTTGAAAAATCACTGTTCACATCACATGTGGAATGTTGTGCTTGATATTAGGAAGAACACTGTAAGAAATATAGTTCCAAGTTATTTAATCCAGTAGCAACATGCCACATACAGGTATTTAAATACGGTTATTAAATTAAGTAACATAAAACAATTGAGTTCCTCAGTCATGTTTGCCACATCTGAAGTGCTTAAGAAAACACAAGTGACTGTCACAATAAAAATAGCATGTGCAGAACAATTCCATACTAACATGGAAAGTACTATATTGGACAGTGATTGCATTGATAATGGTATAAAACTAATACAGATTAGGACAGTCTCAACTCATCTGAGCCTGTCTTAAAAAAAAACATTGTATTTTTGCAGAAGGTAAATTCAGGAAAGCCTATGGTACGGCATAGTAGGACATGAGTTTTCAAGACTTATTACTTCAGACTTCTTGCAGAATTCATGTCATCATTATGTGTCTATATTGAAAGTGATGAATATTTCCTATCCTTCTGCATGTAGGTACAAGTTACAAGAAATGTCTTCTATGAAATAACACATATAACCTTCAATATCCCTTATATTTAAATGATAATATTCTAGATAATTAATTATAACTTTGGTAACTAACATATCTTACTCAAAAAAGTACCATATAATATTATCTACAAGTTTCTAATGTTTCATTACATAAGAAATGTGATTTATGAAGGGTTCAATAAATTGATAATTACCTATGATAATCATAAGGATACCAAAAAATAGAGGAGAAGCCTATGAATTATGTCAAAAATTCTGTATGTAGGCATTAATTTTTTAACATAAATCTTTATAATTTACTTCGATGTATATTTATTTTATTTTATTTTTTTATTGTTCAAATACATTTGTGTCCTCCTTCCCACCATCACTTTTGCCTGTCCCCCTCCCACACCTCCCTCCCTCAATCATTTCCCACTTTGGCTTTGTCCATGAGTCCTTTATACATGTTCCTTGACTTTACCGTTCCCTTCCCTTTCCCCACTCCCCACTTCCCCCTTGATTCTGGTTTCTTTTTTCTTTCAATGTTGCTGGTCATATTTTTCTTGCTTTTTTGTTTCTTTGGTTAGGTTCCACTTATAGGTGAGATCACATGGTATTTGTCTTTTGCCCATTGGTTTTTTTCACTTAGCATAATGCTCTCCAGTTCCATCCATGCTGTCACGAAGTGTAGTAGCTCTTTCTTTCTTTCTGCTGCATAGTATTCCATTGTGTAAATGTACCATAGTTTTTGGGTCTAATCATCTACTGATGGGCATTTAGGTTCTTTCCACCACTTAGCTATTGTAAATTGTGCTTCTATGAACATTGGGGTGCATAGGTTCTTTTGTATTGGCGTTTTGGTGTTCTTAGCGTATAGTCCCAGCAGGGAATCACTGGATCAAAAGGCAGTTCCATTTTCAGCTTTTTGAGGAAATTCCACACTGCTTTCCACAGTGGCTGCACCAGTCTGCATTCCCACCAACAGTGTACTAGGGTTCCCTTTTCTGCACAGCCTCGCCAGCACCTGTTGATTGTTGATCTGTTTATGATGGCCATTCTGACCTGTGTGAAGTGATATCTCATTGAGATTTTAATTTGCATTTCTCTGATGGCCAGTGATGCTGAGCATCCTTTCATGTCTCTGGGCCCTCTGTGTCTTTCCCTTGGAGAAGTGTCTGTTCAGGTCCTTTGCCCATTTTTTAATTGGATCGTTTCTCTTCTTGGAGTGGAGTCGTGTGAGTTCTTTATGTATTTTGGAGATCAACCCCTGCCTCAGGTATGAGGTCCCACTTGTTTATTCTTTCCTTTATGTCCCTTGCTTTAGGGAACATATCGGTGAAAATATTGCTGCATGGGATATCTGAGAATTTCCTGCCTATGTTCTCCTCTAGGACTTTAATGGTGTTGCGACTTATATTTAAGTCTTTCATCCATCTTGAGTTTATTTTTGAAGATGGTGTCAGCTGGTGATCGAATTTCAGTTTTTGCATGCAGCTCTCCAGTCCTCCCAACACCGTTTGTTGAAGAGGATGTTTTCACTCCAATTAATACTTATGCACCTTTCGTCAAATATTAATTGACCATAGAGACATGGGCTTATTTCTGGGCTTTCTATTCTGTTCCACTGATCTATATATCTGTTCTTGCCACTACCAGACTGTTTTGATTAGAGTGGTCTTGTAATGTAGTTTTATGTCCAGTATTGTGATCCCTCCTGCTTTGTTTTTCTTTCTCAAAATTGCTGCAGCCATTCAGGGTCATTTATGGTTCCACATAAATTTTTGAAATATCCGTTCTATGTCTGTAAAATACATCACTGGTATTTTAATAGGGATTATGTTGAATCTATAAATTGCTTTGAGTAGTATGGACATTTTGATGATGTTAATTCTTCCAATCCATGAATACAGTATATGCTTCCATTTATTTGTGTCTTCCTGAATTTCTTTCTTCAGTATTGTATACTTTTCTGCATACAGGTCTTTTACCGTCTTGGTTAAATTTATTTCTAGGTACTTTATTTTCCTTGTTGCTATAGCAAATGGGATTTTTTTCCTGATATCTGCTTCTGATATTTCATTGTTGGTGTACAAAAATGCCTTCAATTTCTGAATATTGACTTTGTATCCTGCTGTTATGCCAAATTCACTTATTACGTCGAGTAGTTTTTTGATGGAGTCTATAGGGTTTTCTATGTACACTATCATGTCATCTGCAAACGATGATAGTTTTACTTCCTCCTTTCCTATTTGGATGCTCTTTATTTCTTTTTCTTCTCTGACTGCTGTCTCTAGGACTTCCAATACTATGTTGAACAGAAATAGTGAGAGTGGACATCCTTGTCTTGTTCCAAATCTAAGTGGGAAAGCTTTCAGTTTTTGCCCATTGAGTATGATGCAGGTTGTAGGTTTTTCATATATGGCCTTTATTATGTGTAAGTATGCCCCCTTTATTCCCACTCTCCTGAGTGTTTTTTATCATAAATGGGTGCTGCACCTTATCAAATACTTTTCTGCATCTATTGAGATAACCATGTGGTTTTTGTCTTTCCTTTTGTTTATGTGATGTGTATTTATTGATCGGCAAATATTGAACCATCTCTTCATCCCTAGGATAAATCCCACTTGATCATTGTGGGTGATCTTTTTAACGTATTTCTGGTTGTGGTTGGCCAATATTTTGTTGAGTTTTTTAGTGTCTATGTTCATCAGCGATATTGGCCTGTAGTTTTTTTTCTTGGTGGTGTCTTTATCTGGTATTGGTATTAGGAGGATGCTGGCCTCATAAAAAGAGTTTGGAGGCCTTCCTTCTTCTTAAGTATTTTGAAACAGTCTGACAAAGGCAGGGGTTAGCTCTTCCTTAAATGTTTTGTAAAATTCTCCTGTGAAACCACCCAGCCCAGGGCTTTTGGGTGCTGGGAGTTTTTTGATTACTGCTTAATTTTCCCCAGCTGTTATCGGTCTGTTCCGGCTTTCTGCTGCTTCTTCATTCTGTGTTGGAAGATTATACTTTTCCAGAAATTTGTTGTATTCATTGAGGTTTTCAAATTTCTTGGTATATAACTGCTTATAGTAATTTCTTATAATCCTTTGTATTTTTGTGGTGTCAGCTGTTATTTATCCTCTTTCATATCTGGTATTATTTATTTCAATCCTCTCCCTTTTTTTCTTGATGAATCTGCTTAAAGGCTGTCGATTTTGTTTATCTTTTCAAAGAAACAGCTCCTGAATTTATTGATCCTTTAAATTGTTCTTTTAATGTCTATGTCATTCAATTCTGCTCTGACCTTAGTTATTTCCTTACTTCTCCTTGCTGTGGGATTTGTTGTTGTTTCTTCAGTTCTTCAAGCTATAGGGTTAGGTCATTTATTAAAAATATTTCTATTTTTTAAGGGAGGCCTGTATTGCTATGAACTTCCCTCTCGGGACTGCCTTTCCTGCGTCCCATAGGTTTTAGACTGTTGTGTGTTTGTTTTCATTTGTTTACAGATACTTTTTGATTTCTCCCCTTATCTCATTATTGACCCATTTATTGTTTAATAGCATGCTATTGTGTCTCCATGAGTTTGAATGTTTTTGAGGTTTTCCTTGAGGTTGGTTTCCAATTTCAAGCCCTTGTGGTCTGAGAAAATGCTTATTATTTTTTCAATTTTTCTGAATTTGTTGAGGCTTGTTAGTGTCCTCTCATGTCGTCTATTTTTTTAAATATTCCGTGCACATTTGAAAAGAATTTGTATTTTGCTTCTTTGGGATGAAAGGTTTTATATGTGTCAGTTAAGTCCATTTAATCTAATGTGTGGTTCAGTTCCACAATATCCTTGTTGATGTTTTGTTTGGAATATCTATCCATTTTTGACATGGGAGTGTTAAAATACCCTACTATCAGTGAGTTGCTGTCTATATCTTTCTTGAAGTTCTCCAAGATTTTCCTTATATATTTGGGTGCTCTTACATTGGTTGCATATATGTTTACAATGTTTATGTCTTCTTGGTGGATTCTTCCCATGAGTATTATAAAGTGTCTTTCTGGGTCTCTTTTTATGGCCTTTGTTTGGAAATCTATTTCCTCTGATATAAGTATTGCTACCCCTGCTCTTTTTTTTCTTGTCCATTTGTTTGGAATATTCTTTTCCATCCCTTTACTTTCATTCTGTGTAGGTCTTTTTTTTCTGAGATGTATCTATTATAGACAGCATATGTGTGGGTCATGTTTTCTTATTCATTCAGCTATCCTTTGTCTTTTGATTGGGACATTTAGTCCATTTACATTTAAAGTTATTGTTGATAGGTACTTATTAATTTTTTCCCTTTGTACTTGTGTTTTTCTTTTTCTCACTCTTTTTCTTCATCTTCTTAAACCAGTCCCTTTAGCATATCTTGTAATGCTGGTTTGATGGAGATGTATTCTTTTAGCCTTCTTTTGTCTGGGAAGCTACTTATTTCACCTTCCATTTTAATTGAGAGCCTTGTTGGGTAGAGCAGTCTTGGTTGCAAGCGTTTGCTTTCCATTATTTGGAATATTTCTTGCCATTCCTGTCTGGCTTCTAGTCTTTCTGTTGAGAAGTCAGCTCCTAGTTTTATCAGGGCTCCCTTTCTTGTTATTACCTGTTTCTCACTTGATGCCTTTAGGATTCTTTTTTGTCTTTGATATTTGACATTTTAATGATGATGTGTCTTGGAGTGGGCCTCATTGGGTTCCTCTTGAATGGGACCCTCTGTCCTTCCTGGACTTGTGAGACTTTTTCTCTCCTCCAATTGGGGAAGTTCACCATCATTATTTTTTCAAACAGGTTCTCTATCTCTTGCTCCTCTTCTACTTCTGGTATCTGTATTATATGGATATTGTTACATTTCAGGTTGTCTTGCATTTTCCTCAATGCCTCTTCATTCTTTTTGAGTCTTTTTTCATTTTCTTGCTCTTTCTGGGATCTCTTTTCTACCTTGTATTCCAGCTTGCTGACTTGATCCTCTGCTTCATCTAGCCTGCTTTTGATTCCTTCTACTGTGTTCTTCAATTCAGAAATTTTATTCTTCATTTCCTCTCATCTCTTATTGATAGTTTCTATGTCCTTTTTCATGTTAATACAGTTTACAGTAAGTTCCTCCTAGTTTTCCCATACTTTCTCATAATTCTCTTTGAGCTCACTGAGCTCATTGAGCTTCCTTAGAACCATTGTTTTGAATTCAATATCTGCTACTTTACTTGCCCTATTTCATTTAATTTTCTCTGTGGGAACTCCTCCTTTCCCCTCGATTGGTGGGCATTTATTTTCCTTCCTATTATTTGTGAGTCTCTTCTTTTTTGCTTCTGCTTCTTAAAGTGATCTTCCTTGATTTCCTGACTTTATGGTGTGAACTTCTATGGTAGTATACAGCTCTTTTTTTCTTTTCTTTTCTTTTCTTTCAGGGTCTGTTTCTGATGATTTCAGATGTTGACCTCGTCTGACCTTTGGCAGTCTATTTGAGACTTCCAGGAATCTACTGTTTGTGTCTGTCTCCTGCAATTGTTAATCTAGTCACTCTGCCCTCAGCCATCAGGCTTAGGCACCACAGTGCAGGGCAGTGACTTCTGAGGGTGGAGGTATTGTGTCCTTACAGGCTGCTCCCACTCACGGGAGTGGTTTGCCTGAGCAAGATGGAAACTGAGAAGTGGCGGAGGAGTCAGCTTTGGGATCCCCCCGGCTATTCCCTCAGTTCTCTCCCCATCTCCTCCATCTCCAGTCTCCTCTCAAGCCTGTCTTGACAGCTCTGTGTCCCATTCATCCAGGGATCTACTATCTGTGCCAGCTGTTCTGCACTCAGCAACCTGGCCTGGGTGTAACTCCTGGCTGGGGCAGAGTGTCCTGAGAGCAGGGCTATTGTGTCATTTATGCCTGAGCAAGATGGAAGCTGTGGAGTGGGAGATGAGTCATCACCAGGGCTCTGCTGGCCACTGTCTCAGTTCTCTCTCCAAAGCTTTCCTCACCAATCTCACCTCATGCGGCTCTAGCCCACTCTGTCCCCACCTCTTCCCAGAGACCAAGGTAAGTGGCTGACACTGAAACATTTTGCATTGACCCTTTAAATGGCTCTTTGCATCTGCAGCTGCCTATCTCTAGCAGAGAGTGCCACTACGCTTTTTGCAGCTGTCTGTTGTCAGTGTGCTTTTTGGGCTCTGGTGCTTTAGGCTGGAGATCCCCACTTATGATTCAGACCCTGCTTTTCTTAGGGGGATCCAACTGGTTGTTTCAATATCCCTCTGGTGCTGCTGCCCATGGGTGCCCAGCCCACCTTCTCAAGCCTCCACTGCACTTCTTACACATTAGGTTGTGCAAAACCTATTCCACTGTCTGTCTGAGGTTTTAAGTCTCCTCTCTTGCCATCATTCTGTTGTTTTCCAGGAGATTTCTCCACAATTTAGTTGCAATTCTAGTTTGGTCCCTGGGGGAGGCCAGTGTGACTTCCACTCACTCTTCCGCCATATTGTCTCTCTACTTTGATGTATATTAAAATTAATTCATTTAATGTGCCTGACTGAATAGACACTTCATAGGGGTAGACTTTTTGTAAAATAGGCTACAAATATATGAAATATCTTTGATTTTTTTATTGCTAGATTCATAGTATAGAATAATCTATCTTTCATAGATGGAGAAATTAGATGTGGAAAACCATGTGTATCACACATATATAAGCATATTACAAGTCTGTATTTAATTTTCTAAGAATCGCCAATGTAAATGGATATGGGTTTTGAATACTACATTTCTCACCAACAGGGTAAAATATACTTAAACAAGAAAAATATATCCACCAAAAGAAACATAAAAGTTATAGGCATGGCATTGATAAGGACTGCTCTATAATTTCGCAAGGTATTAAAAATTATTGATTGTATTTCAAATTATTTACAACAATGTTGTCAATTCTTCGGTAATACTACATAAAAATAAGTTTTATATCATTCATCAATGCTTATAAACTAATTATCTTCTATTGAATAAATTAGGGCTCAAATTGGTTTAATAAATAATCCAAGTCAAGACAGCACTACTATCTATAAATATCACAAGAATCTGCAAGCATATATTTTATCTCCTACTAAAACCTTATAAATAAGGGCATATTAGAGTCAGGAATCTTCTGAAAACAATCTTATTTTTGGAAAGCATAACCATAGCATTTGGGATTTAAAGATGACTGAAATATGTGCTTAGCAAATTGGTTTATCCTCTGCAATAGCATAATTGTGGATCAAAAAAAAAAGAAGACAAAATATGCATACCCTTGAACTTAAATTAAGTTATAATATTCTTAAAATTTGAAAATCACTTTTGAGTTCTCCATTAAAAGGTAAATATGTAATAAAATGTAACTCCATTATTCTAAATTAATGTTAAATTAATTAATGACTTAAAGCCTTAAAATTTATATTTATAGCTATGTCAAGTTTCAATTAATTTAAACTTTGTTATATAATATGCTGGTATGCAGTCTAATCTATATTTGTCTTAAGGGATAAAATTATTAAAACAGATACTCATCAGCAGTTATAATCTAATGGGGAAAATAAGCATTTTTCCTTCTATATGCTTTACCATAGCAATTAAACACATCTAAAAGACAAGAATCCTTTTGGCTATGGATGGTGACATTTGGGAAAGTCTTAAATGGTTTGAACTATTATAGAGGTCATAAATATATATAGTCCTCTAGGCAGGGGGAGAAACAAAAATGAGATATAAAAGAAGATTGAGAAAGAGCTACAAGATTGTAAAGATATAAAAATATATATAATTTTATGAGAAATCATTATATATCTGATGTTACTAGAAATGTCTTATTTTACTTGAAAAAATACTGTGAACTGTTATTTTATTTACATTTTAAATATAATGAACTGTCATACCATGTGTTAAAAAGTGTTAGAAAGTGTTATCTAGAACTCTTTAACTTCAAAACCATTGTTTATCCCGCCATATGATTTTTAAGTCTTGTGAAGGAACTACCTTTACATTAGATTACATATTAGTTTACTATGCTTAGAGGATCACATATTTTACCTCCTCGAAGAATAACTTAAGTAGCGATGATAATTATAAGGATAGCGATGATAATTATACCAGAAATTTAATAACAAATGTACAGTTTTAGTGATGGTGACAGTTAAGATACAGTGACAATATCCATGAGAAATATGCTATTACTTCTAAGGTAGAAATAAATTTTTGCAATGGAGCATGTTTAAAAGATTAAGTATGTGAGTGCCAAGGTTATTTGAAAATGACTTGCATTGATTTATCTTTCCAGATAGAAAAATAATCGTTTTCTAACAGAATTTTAACATTAATATACTCTAACTCCCACCAAGAATTGCAGTGCCTTAAAAAATTAAATCTACTTTAATAGATTCTATATCATTCTAGCAGTGAATAGCTCAGTGGTTACAGAGGATTTAAGGTTTACATGGTTTTTTTCTTATAAGTGAATAGAGTGAAGAGATTACCTGCAAATGCATTAGGAAAGAAGGAGAAAAAGGACAATTTCTGTTCCCCAGTATTAGAATCAACAGTCAAAATTACCTTTCTAATGAGTTTGGACATAGCCTAAGAGGAGATAGAAGCCATGTGGGCATAGAATTATCATAGACAGTCATTCTTAGCTCAGGCTTATTGCTCCTTTCCTTATTACAGGAAGTCTTTTTCTTTCTGTTTGCATCAAAATGTTCACTCCACTCCAGTGACTTGTCCTTGTCCCTCTTGGATCTAATTTTAATACTTGTTTTCCATGACGTCAAGTATCTGTACAAATGAATCTATATTATTTGCCTTGCTTCCCAATAATTTAATGTTCGAAGTAATTTAAAATCTGGAAGAAAAATGCATTTTTAGTCTATAATTATGTTTGCACCTGATGTACTTACTGACTCAGGGTTCTATTATCCACATTTCCTGTATGCATAGAGGAATAGATGTTCTGAAAATGTAGTATAGACAGTGGAGGGGGTTAGGCAGAGACAAATGTATTTGAAAAAATTTTTAAAAAAGGAGAAAGTATAAATTAACAATTTGAGAAATGAAATTGCATTGAAAGTTGCCAGCCATTAGCTTAGTAACCATCGATTTAAAGAAACAAATTATTATGATAAAAATTTTAATTATAACAATTACTCTTAATTAGTTCATTTACCAGTACTTGTTCCTTGCATAAGAACATTCATTTCATTTCTGTATCTAAGCAACATTAGGAAAACTGTTTAAAAAACTCAACATCTAATTTTGGTATTTTTAAAGATATTAAGGGAATCTGTTTTTTAAAATTTATTTATTTATTTATTCAAATACATTTGAATCTCTTTTGTTATAATTTTTATTTAAATTTATTTACAGAAAAATCCCCAAATTATAAATATACAGAGCATATTTGTAAACAAAGTCAACATAGGCACATAACCAGCGTGCAGGATATTAACCACATCCTAGGAGATCCCTTTATATTCCCTGCCTGCACTGCTCTTCTCCCGCTCCAACTCCCCATCCCAGTTATCGGAAGTTCTAACAGCCTGAATTCGTTTTATGTATTTAAAATAAAAGAGACATCATTGGGCATATATATGTAGAATCGCTAAAACTAATATATACCTGAAATTAATATAATATTGTATGTCAACTATATTTTAATAAAAACAATTTTAAATTTAAAAGAGTTGAGCAATAGTATAGCTGGTAGAATTAAAAGATAAAAAAAAATCAATTTAGCATTCCTGGAATGCTATATATTTGGTAAATATGAAATTACAGATTTTACTTCAAAAAAAAATTTCTTAATTTCCCTATGACAATTCTAGTTCAAATTAAAATGCATAAACATGTTACACAAAGCTTATAGGCAAAGAACAGAAATTAATTCCATTCTGGCATTCATTCACTCATTAATCAAAACTTAGCAGACAACTTATTATATGCAAGATTGTGTGAATCCTGAAAACATAGTGACATTCACTTACTGTCCTCAAGAGGCTCAGAGAAGATTAACAGCCGAAGGAGACAGCCACAGAGAGAAGATTCCTGGAAGTCTCGAACAGAATGCCTAAAGAGAAATAGATTCTCAGAGAAGGAAAAGTTAAGGAGTCTATTACCACCAAACAAGAATTACAAGAATTGTTAAAGGATCTAATTCGAAGAGAAGAAGGAGGAGGAGGAGGAGGAGTAGAAGGAAGAAGAGGAGGGGGGGAGGAGAAGGGGGAGAGAAATAAAGAGCACAGTTAAAAGAATAAAATGGTAATAAATACATACATATCAATAATTACTTATAGGTGGAATCTAACATACAGAATGGCTAACAAGCAAAATAAAACCTGTCTCATATATAGAGAAGGGCTTGACAGCACTCAGAAGGTGAGATGTTCTGGGCTAAATTGGGGAGGGTGCAGGGGTTGAGAAAAAAACAATGTGGTGATGACTGGGGGCAAAAGTGTAGGAGTTCATGGAATGAAAAATGGTGAAGGAAGATTTGACTTAGGGTGGTGAGCATACAATACAGTATACAGATGATATGTTTTGGAATCATCAACCGTCACCTCAATAAATTCAATAAAAAGGGAAATATAAATGAAAATTTTTAAATACTATAAAAGGAAGGTTCAGAGAGAAGAGGTCTAGAATGACAGATAAATGAATGTTTATAGTTTAAACCATTCAATGTACTACTAGTCTAGGGATATATAGCAGATGCCAGAACAAAGACATAGGTTAGACACAAAATGAAACAATAAAAACTTTAATTCTTTTTAAAGATGAAATCACCAGACTAATATTGAAAGTAAGATTAAATTATAATGGATTAAGCATTAAAGTATATTGTAAATTATTAACTCATATGAGTTTTAAGACGTTTAAATAATTGTCATATATATGTTAAGATAAATGTATCACAAATACATGTAATATCATTTATCTTTATAATTTAAGAGGATATTTTAAAACTCTTAGTTTTTTTCAGCTACACCAGAACAGAATTGTAAAATCTATAAAGTTAGGAAGATCAGTTGGCCCATAGATGAAAATAACATTATTTTGATATTCTTTAAAAAAAATGTAAAGCATTATTTGGTGGATAGTTTTCCACTTGAGTAAATGTGCTAGATTATTAAATAAAGCATAATACATAAGATGCTCTTTATATTCCTAAAAGTGTTACATATTTATTTATTTAAAAAATTTTTATTAGTAGGTACTCTGTAAATATAAGATCATCTAAAAAGCAGAAGAAATAGAATGGTAGTTAAAGCTAATGATAAACTTAAGAATGTGTCCTGTAAAAAAAAATCTTATGGAAACTTTGAAGAGATTGGTGGTTACCAGAGCAGAGGGTGGGGAGAGTGTTAAGCAAAATGGGTGAAGGGGGTAAAAAAAAAAAAAGGTACAAAGTTTCCAGTTAACAACAGTGGTGTATATTTGAAAAGTGCTAAATGAGTAGGTAAAGATCTCATCACAAGAAAAAAATAAAATTTTCTGTGGTAATGAATGTTTACTAGATTTATTGTGGTGACTATTTATTTATATAAAAATATCAAATCATTACATTTTATACCTGTAACTAATATAGTGATATATGTCAATTATATCTCAGTTTAAAAATTGCATCTCAAAGAAGTTTTGAAAAGTGAAAGGAAAAATTGAACTGAAAAAAATAAATCAGTTTTGCTGAGTCTAAAGCCACATGTCTCTAGCTAAAAACAGATGAAAACATACATTATCTTAGTGTTATATTTGTAAAGATTATAAGTACCTAGTACAGGGCTCTGCACACAAAATTCCTAAATAAACATGAGGGATCTTGGGATAGTATGAAATCAGTTAATTTTAGGAGTATGGACACAAAGGTGAAGTTAAGATTTTCAGTTGACAGTTTTATGGATTGGTGTCCACTAAGTACCAGTGGAGTGGGATGGGAAGAAACAAATCATCAGACACTAAAGTACTAAAGAAGCAGAAAGTAGGAAATGCTGCAAAAAGAACAGCTAAACACAGATATTGAATTACATGTAAATGCCTTCTGTCCTTCAGATGAATTTTCTCATTAAAAGTTCTTTTATGTTTCAATTAACATGGAAAACACTGGGAAGAATATTTCAAAAGAGTTCATATATTGGAAGCTTATTAATTTAAAGAAAAAAGTCATGTACTTGTTTTACTAATATATTTAATAATCATAAAATCAAGTACCACTAATTTGTTAACACATGTACAAGGTGAGACTAAAAATATCAGACAATAAACAACCTGAGTGACATCGAAACCAGATTAAAACTTTTAATTTTTAGAACATATACTTCAATGCACATGAATAGAGAAAGTGATGGCCTTAAACTAATAATAAATGCTTAAACCATTAATAAATTGTTATTTATTAATAAAAATGTTTATCTGTTTACTGTTCTTTGTATTTACCTATTAGTGATCTCTCCTACTACAAATCTATTTTTATTTAGTGATTATCTTGTCTCCATTTCTTTTCAGGCAGAGTCAACCCTATCTTTTTGGCTAGTTAGGGAAAGTCAGTATGTGGTAGAGTGAGGGAATCATCCACCATACTTAAAGATAAATCATTTATTTTTTCTCAGTTTCATCAGTAAGAGTTATTCCTCTGTTGGGTATTCTACATTTATCATATTAAATCTTGTTCTCACTCTCTTCATAGTGTCTTTTGATGAAAAGTTCTTAATTTTAATAGAGTTCTATTTTTCCCTTTATGGTTATTGTCTTGTTTCACCTGTTTATGAAAGTTAAGAGCATTATAGTGGTCTTCTAATGCTTTCGTATAGGAACTTTATTGATTATGTTTCATATGTATCCAATATCAACTTGGAATTATAGTATATGAAGTAGTATTAAGGTCATCATTCATGTTTTTTCTACTTGTAGAAGATATTTACTCACTGGTAATACAGTACCATTTTTTGGTCATGACAGAAATGAATTCTTCCCAAAACACCAATTCAAAAGAATCTATGCACCCCAATGTTCATAGCAGCACAATTTACGATAGCCAAGTGCTGGAAGCAACCTAAGTGTCCATCAGTAAATGAGTGGACCAAAACACTATGGTACATTTATGCAATGGAATACTACACAGCAGAAAGAAGGAGCGAGCTACTATCCTTTGCAAAAGCATGGATGGAACTGGAGAGAATTAGGCTAAGTGAAATAAGCCAGAGGGTGAAAGACAAATACCATATGATTGCACCTATAAGGGGAACCTAACCAACAAAACAAAGAAGCAAGGAAAGTATAACCAGCAACATTGAAAGAAAAAAGAAACAAACAGAATCAAGAGGGAAGGAGGGAGGAAGGAGCCAAGGAGAGGAAGGGAATGGTCAAGTCAAGGAACATGTGTGGAGGACCCATGGACAAAGCCAAAGTGGGAAAGAATTGAGGGAGAAAGGGAGGTCGGGGAGGGGGCAGGGGAAAGTGATGGCAAGAAGGTGTAGACAAATGTATTTGAACAATTTAAAAAAAAAAAGAAATGAAATGAATTCTTTATTTATTTGGCCTGCCTTGTTTTTCTTATAAAAATATCACACTGTCTTAATTAAGATAACATTACGGTAAATCTTGATATATGATAATCTAGATTCCTTGGATTTATTCTTTAATTTTTATATTGCTTTAGCTATCTTCATACCATTTTGTTTACATACAAATCTTAGAATCAGCTTGACAGTATCCACTAAACTACTAGTACTTTCACTAGGATTGCATTAAATCTATAGATTAATTTGTATACGATTATTTCATTTACATTGTAATATTTTGTTAGTCATGACATTATATGCAAGTCACTTTTAATAAGGTAAATAAAGATATAGACAAATATTTTAGTGATAACAGTGATTCTGGAAGAGTAAAATATAAGTCAAAAACTATGAGTGTTGCTCTGTAGTGTAACTTGGGTTTTTTGTAGTTTTTTAGCTTTTATTTTATTTAATTAATTAATTAACTAATTTTTATTTATTTTTACAGAGGGGGAGAGAGGGAGAAAGAGAGGGAGAAAGAGAAGGAGAGAAACATCAATATGTGGTTACCTCTCAAGCACACCCTGCTGGGGACCTGGCCTGCAACCCAAGATGTGCCCTGACTGGCAATTGAACCAGTGACCCTTTGGTTCACAGGATAACACACAATCCACTGGGCCACACAGGATGATGCACAATCCACTGGGCCACACCAGCCATACTTCAAATTCAGCATAATTTGAAGTCAGCTACTGTGATATCTCTGGCTTCATTGTTTTTTGTTTGTTTTGTTTTTCAGGATTGCTTTGACTTTTTGGAGTCGTTTGTGGTCCATACAAATCTGATGACTTTTTTTTATTTCTTTTTAAAAAGTCATTGAGCTTTTGGTGGGGATTGCATTAAATCTGTATGTTGCTTTAGGTAATATAGCCATTTTAACTATGTTGATTCTTCCAATTTATGAACACGGAGTATCTTTCCATTTCATTGTTTCTTTTTCAATCTCTCTTAATAATGCTTTGTAGTTTTTAGCATATAGGTTCCTCACATATTTTGTTAAGTTTATTCCTAGGAATCTTACTCGTATTATAGCAATAGGAGAAAATTGTAAAGCACATGCAAAAAGAAATAAACTCAATTACAGTTTATTCTCATGTACAAAAATTAATTCAAAATGGATCAAAAACCTAAATGTAAGATATGAAACAATAAATTACATGTAAGAAAAAAACATAGGTACTAAATTTGTAAATATTGATCTTAGAGAAGATTTTATGAATTTGACCCCAAAGGCAAGGAAAGTAAAGGCAAAAATAGTTTAAAATGCCCCCCCCCCCCAGCCCTGCCACACATATAATCTCTTTGCTTTTCTTGTCCAATTCTTTTCAATCTTGAATTCCTTTTCTAATTTATTGCTTACTGAGAGTTATTATAATACAGAGAGATAAACAATTTAGATAATTTATAAGTATTATGTACTGATAGACAATTCAAATATACATATTTTAATTTTACACATATAAATTATAAATATGCATATTTACAAACAATCTTCTTGAAAAGTTAAAAATCTTATTTGTCTGGGGTTTCATTTTCTTTTTTGTAATAGCTAATAAGACCTGGATGGGATGGGATAAACCAGACTGCTGAGAGACAAAATGGCTTTGGAATTTTGTCAGTATTCCTGATAGGCAAAGTGGATCCCAGAATCCTCCATTTATAAAACTAAACTCTCAATATGAAAAACATCTGATTTAGTTTCTGGTACTGAGATCCCTTGACAAATTTTTTGAATAATATAAAAACATGGTGCTAGTTCCCTCTTGGGCTCACCTGTACATAAAACACAGTGTCTGTGTGAGTCTTATTCTCCTCTTGGTGTACCTTCAGTCTCAAGTCAAGCTTGTGATCGAGGATGGCCGCTCCTTCCTAGAACCTTGGACATGCCCTTCTTACTGTGTGCAGTAGTGAGAGTTTAGGGGTAAGCACAAGCTCTGATCCTTTTCTGCTTGTACTGTTCCCAGTAAACCCTATGTTAAATCTACACACTGTGACACTAAGTGTTTGTAATAGCACTTTTGCAAGAGACTAATATTTACATGTCTATATTTGGAATGAAAACACACAAAAATTGACATTTAAGAGAGAGGTAAAGTACTGATGATAAATGGATTACCACTTCTCTCTATTGCATCAAATATCCACAACTAAAATAATCACTCTAGGTCCATTAACATTTTAAAGGACCAGCATGATCACATGCTTCATTTCCTATACATAAACATTTCAATAATAATAGAGATTCTATAGAGAGAATGGAAACCATATAATAAATTAGAGTGAACATAGATTTTGTAATTAGACCTGGGATCTCAACCTGATTAAACTGTTTAGAATCTAAATGTCCTAAATCAAGTCATGTAGCCATATGAATTTGTTTCTTCATATTTAAATAGAAAAATTATGTCATATAAATTAGAGTAAAAAAATCATAAAAATAATGGATGTCAAATGTCAATAGTTCTTGGGCATATATTAAGCAGTGTTTAGTAAATCACATTATTTTATTTTTCTGAATAAATATACACCCATCCAGAGGAATCCAGATATAAATAGTATAAAATATCCACTTAGCATGCTAAGGCATGTATGCTAATGCCTTACATCCTAACCATTTTCAGCTTAATAATTTATTTAGATACCATCTTTCAACACCCCCATTCTAAGAAAGTAACAAGGTTACATGAATGATATACAGGTACTTTGTTTTTTAATTCTCTTACAAATCTCTCTTTTTTTATTGCTTATTGATAAACAATAATAAAGCAATAAATTTTGTGCAATCCAAACATAAGGAAGAAAATACATGTTGTAAATGGAAATACAACTATTTTGGAAGCATTTCACTTATGTGTTTATTTGGAAAACATTTACATTGGTTCTTGTCTCATTCATACAGAATCATACAGAAGATACAGTGTAGACACTGAGAATAACTTTGGCTATTGAATAAGAAATGCATCAACTGCTCAATTCACGAAAGGAATTTTTGACTACTCCTTTAGAATATAGGGTTCAGCTACTCCAGTCCTTCCTCCAATATGTTAAATGATTAAGTCTTAGCTCTACCACAGAGCTATTGTGATAGGCAAAATTGTTACCCCATCAGAGATGAGCAAGTCCTAATCTGTGGAAGCTGCAAATACAGGACATTATATTTAAAAAGTGAATTAAGTTGCAGGGGAAATAATGTTGCTAATAAACTAATCTTAAAATAGGATGATTATACTGCGTTTTCCAGGTGAGCTCAATCTAATTACATGAGTCCTTAAAAAAGGAAGAAAAGCCAATACTGTAGGTCAGAGGGATGTGGCAAGGGTATCGATAACCCAACCCTGGCTTTAAAGGTTGCTTGTTTTTGAAGGTGAAGAAAAGGAGCAAGGAATCAAGCAAGGGGGTCTGGAAAGTGGAAAAGCTCATTAGCATAGGGCCAGAGAGGAAGTGGACATTTCATTTCTAAAATTGTAAGGAACCGAATTGCCCCAACAAATCAAATATGTAAGAAAACAAATCCTGTAACAGAAAGTAGGACTTTAAGGAAATGGTCTGCCAAACTCAGATTCATACTAATTGCAACAGGTTAGCAGTCCTAACATTGAGAAGAGAGGGCTCACAGAAATTTGAACTTACTTCAAGATTGATCATCAACCTAAGTATCATCTTTCATCCAGAAGACTAGAATGAGAGAGGTTTCATTCTGTGATGCCTGATTGTTTATTCAGAGAACACGAGCTGGGTTTAATGGGTCCTCTTCTCACTTTTCTCTGTAAAGTTGTTGGGCTCTTTAGATAATACTTTGAGACCTTGGTTACCTTGCAGCCACCTCCAGCTACTTGAATAGTCATAAGAAGACATTGCAGAAATCATGGTCGTAAGTGAATTACTTAGCTCATGAATATAAAGTCTTCTATGTGGCTAAAGAAACATAGAAAGTGTTTATAGTAATCAGAAAACACAGATTTACTTTTACCTTCCTAAGTCCTAGTTTTCCCCTTGAAAGGATGTTAACAGAGCTGCTAATAATAACCAGAAAATAGCAATTTTGCTATTTCTCTGCTTTGTTTTTCTTTCAATTCCCATTGGTAAAGCATCCTTGTAACAAATTCTCCTCTTTTTCCTTGTCCTCCCTTTTCTTGTCTAGGTATGCATTATCATTTGTGATCGATGGTTCTTGAAGGAAAAAAAAAAATCTGTGTTCACACCGTGTTGGATTGTCAGTGGAGACGTTGTGTCTTATACAGAGTTGGCCAAAAAGTCCCTATATTTTCTTTTCCATAAAGTAAAAGACACATTTTTAATTTTTACCAATAACTTTATTGATTTGGATTTGGATATTTTGAGCATGTCAGCTATCTTCCACATGGTATAACATTGATCTCAGTTAATGTTTATATTTGATCACTATCACTTTCAGCTGGTCTACCTGACCGTGGAGCATCATCCAGCAAGAAATCTCCAGCACAAAACTTCGCAAACCACTTTTTTTGTAACACTTGATCAGTCACAGCACCTTCTTGATACACTGAACATACCTTTCTTGAAATAATAAAGTGTAATATGCTGAAAATTTTGCACATTTTCTTACATCTTCAATAGTAAAATGGCTCCATAAAAAATCCACCAATTTTCATTTTTTTCTTTAATTCACACTGATACTAGAGCTGTCACAATACATTGTAATAAAATTGTTTCAAATGAAGTTAAAGACAACCAAGCACTGTTAGAGCCATCTTACAGAAAAAAATCAAATGGACTTTTTGGCCAATTCAATACCTTTCTCTGAAATAAGCTTTACTAATGATTCAAAGGATACAAACAAAAGACAGATGCATGAAGCATCTCTTTCTGCAGGTGCCAAATCTAAAGACACAGTTCCCTAATTGCCCTTTTTTCCCACACTAGGATTCTTTTGCTTATCATATAACTGTGAAGAAAAATAAAAAACACACATTTTACTGTGCTTGCAGAATATTTTTCTCAAAGCAAGTTTTTGTTTTGTTTTGTCTTACCAGTTTTGAATCTTCTAAGTTATATATTGTTTGTCACATAGAAAAGTTCTTCATGAATAATTTTCATTCTCTAGTCAGCTATGCCACATAAATCCATAAATTGTTAAAATTTACTCAAGATAGACCAAGAATATGCTATTATATTTTCCCCAAAGACTCCTCATACACTTCAGGCAGTAAATAGCATTGGTATTTGTCTAAGGAGTAAGGTTTCCGAGGTGTGGTGGAGCTCAGACGCTCCCTCACGTAGCTCCCAAGGGACCAGTGAGTCACAGGCCTGCATTCAGCTTATTCCTCCCCACTGTGTACAGAGAACTGCAGTGACTTACCAGTATCTTACAACTAACAAGTACAAGATGACCTGTGTGATCTTAATTTAGCACCTGTTCTCTTAACTGCTATTTTATATGAACTCTGCTCAGTTTATGTAGCTACTTTCTTAAAGAAACAATACAAATGCTGAGGCATTAAAGGCAGAGGTGGAGGAAATGTTGTATGAAGCAAGGAAGCGTAAAAAACCATCACAAACTCATTTTTCATTGAGAGAATTCAGAGAAATTTAGTTTTCTATTGCTACAACTCAGGAGAATTTAGGAAAGAGACAAACTACAAAATCTGAACATACAAGGGAAAGCCAAGATGATAACAAACCATGTGTGATCTGCAAATAAATTTGAAGTTTATTCCTCAGGCAAGTTGGAGCCATTAAAGCTAGGGAGTTACATTTGTGAATTTTTGTTTTAGAACAATAACCCTCATGGCATTATGGAATACTAAATGCATGTTAAGTTTGAAGGGATTGTGGGGCATACAAATAAAAACACCCAATAATAGTTAGAATGTATAAGAATGAGACACTGAGGATAGGTCTGGGCTGTACAAATATTTAGGCAACATGAAAGAACAAGTGTTAGTCAAGGTCATGGGAATGAAAAATAAATTTGTGAAACTATTTAGAAAATAAGAGGAAGCTGAAGGCCAGAATCATGAAAGAAACATTCATTTGAATGTCAAGCAGTAGAACAGGGACCATTGAAAAAGAGTCAGAAAAAAAGAATTAAAATGAAATTTGTCCATAAATATTCATAAAAACTTGAAATTATCCTCAAAGAAACACCAGCATTAAGATAGAAATACTAGAAGAATGTTAGCCTGTTTTTTCTTGGAAATGGAAGTAATAAGTAAGCTGAGATGGGTTATAAATCATACCAGTTGTTATAACTTTGTTAGCATCTGTTCAGTGGAGCATAGGGTGCCAGATGAACTGTGGTTCAATAAAAGTCCACAAGAGAAATTGAAATAGAATTTGTTACTCACAGGTTCTGGAGAAAATAGACAAAATACCTTGATGGACCACTTAAAGAGGTCAAGGCAAGGTATAAGCATAGAAATAGACAGACAGACAGACAGACAGACAGAGATAGGACCTGGGGCACATCTCTTTATTAGAGTCTATAGTTGAAGGGCTTTGGGGTCCCAGAGCTAAGGCAGGATTGGTCAGTTCAAACCAAAATGAGCAGGGTTTTAGTGAGCTCCATGGCAGGGGATGGGGGGCTAAACAAAAAGTCCCTTGGGGAAGTCATGTCAAGAACCTACATTTGTTCGTGACTGAGGGTTTCTATCTAGAGCATGTGCTTGCATGAGGGGGGCTAGTGTCAGCAGGCCACTTGGCCAAACAAAATGATCTCAACATGAGTCACAAATAAGTTTCAGGGCTGGTTATACAATTTTCAAGTCTCAGTCCAAAATAAAAAATGTGAGCTCCTTATTTTAAAATCCAAGAAACATAACTGTTAATTGTACTAAAAAATAAAGCTTTCTTCTTTTCTTTCATGATCTTTCTCCCTTTTGAATTGCCATGGTGCTTTCTTTAAAAAATTTTTTAATACTTTTAATATCTTTATGTTTTCCTGTTTTTAAAATTAACCATACCAAGCTGACATTGGTTAATAAAATTATATCGGTATCAAGTGTGAAATTCTATGATACATTATCTGTATATTACAACAAATGAACAACATGACAAACAAATAAACAAAAACTCATAGACACAGACAACAGTATGGTATTTACCAGAGGAAAGGGGTGGGGTGGGGGTAATAAAAGGTAAAGGGGAACAAATACGTGGTAATGGGAGAAAATTTGAATTTCTGTGGTGGGCACACAATGGTGCTTTATCCTTGCTACTTAAAGTCCTTCTTGGTAATGAAAAATAAAATTTTACATAATTAGCATGAATTTTACTCTTCATTTTTTTAATGTTCAATTTCAGTGGTAAGTACAGCTATAGGGTAAGGCAAAGGTATGTTTACAGTTTTGAAAACATGAAACACAGTTTATTATTATTTTTAATTAGTGTATCATTTTCCAAATGAATAACTATAAACCTACATTTGCCCCATCCTGTATAAGAACAATTGACTTATAATATGGAATAACCAAATTTCACAATTTGCACTTTGTAACTCATACATGCACAGGTATTTTTTTTTTCTTACCAGAACCATAAAAATGTGCCACAAAACTAAGTCAACTGTTTACATTTAACTTCTTGATTCATGCACCTTCTACCAACACTATGTACCTACAATATACCGATGAGGAAGGAAGGACAGAAAGGAAAAGGGAGTAGGAGTTACCTTTTATGTAGCTTGCACACATACTGCAGGCTTCTTCTCAGTGATGCTCTTGCTTCATTGTCCCAACAGACTTCATTTACAAATCACGGTTCAAAGACTGAATTTTTTAAGAATTTAAAGGTAGAGATGATAGAGTATTAAACCAAGTATGAGACCATTATGAGCACAGGACCTTGTACTACCGCAGAGGCCACATCACAATGCTGGCCCTGAGAAGCTTACAGAAGCCATATCAAGTTGAATGATATGCATTTCTGAAGTGGAGCTGAGTCACTTACTTTTTATTTGCTCAACAATTGGTCATATGTGACTGCAGTAGATTCTGTAGTTTTGGCATATTTCTTTAACTATCCTTCATTTATTTGTTCCGCTTCATCTAGATTCCTAAAGGATGTCTTAAATCCCTTTTATGATTTTTTTCTGATTAAAGACAATATTTACATATAATATGAATGATATTTATTTCAGGTTATTTTTAATTTTTGAAATGCTTTCAATTTCACTGAAGCAAAAGGGCAAATATTAAGTCTAAACTGAATATACAACACTGGATATTTAGGAAGAATCCAGTTTTACTAGCAATGTGTAAAAAGTTACTTCCTGAAAAAGAAAAATACAAAACTGATCATGAAAATTCTGTGAGGTAGGGTTTTACAATCAATTCCTTGATTTTAACAGCACTTGAAAACTTAGCTACCTATTTTACTAAATAGACAGACAGCTTTTTGAAAGTTATGTACTAATTTAAGATTCTTGAACTTGCTCTTGCTGGTGTGACTCAATTGGTTGGAGTGTTGTCCCGTAAACTGTAAACTGAAAGGCTGTGAGCTCCATTCCAGGCCAGAGCGCATCCCTAGGTTGTGGGTTTGATCCGTGGTTTCGGCGCATATGATCCCTGGTCCAAGTGCATACTGTACTGGAAGCAACTCATCAATGTTTCTCCCTCATGTGAATGTTTCTGTCTCTCCCTTTGTCTCTCTAAAAACAATGAAAAAATGTCCTTGAGTGCGGATAAAAAAGGATTTATGAAATTATGCTGCACTTTACTAGAACATATTTGTCTATTTTTTATACATATTTTTTATGTATTGTAAAACTGTGCTGAGTATAGAAAACAAGTGAAAAATGAGATGGCCCACTTGAAACTGATGCATTTTACTTAATTCTTTTGCAGGTAAACTAAATTATGCTCTAGAAACATTGGTTAAACTAACTCATATATTTACAAGAAAAATATCTTCAGTGGAAATTCTTCATAGCAATACAAAACAAAAGGAAAGTTTTCTTTATTTTGTCTTTTATCTCATTGAAATGTGTTTGCAAATTTAGATGTGTGTGTTAAAAACAGGATTTTATCCTGTCATTTTTCCTAAATTGTTTGTGGTATTCAAACTATTTATAAGATTTCCAAGAACTGAGTCTTTTTGTAAACTCAGTAATCATGAGCAAAAAGACAGGCTATTTCCAGCTGAATATTGCTCTCAATTAGACATCAATGATCTTTTTGTAACAGAAAACAGATCTTTTAACAGATCTTTTTGTAACAGAAAACATTTCCACAGATATGTCCTTGCCCACAATATTATGTTCAATTTGTTAATTAATAGGTCTTCCTAATGATATTCTCCTGTTGTTCACATACTTTCTATAATTAAAACAAAATTAAAATTAGTATTTTCAAGGAAAGTGTATTACGGTTCAAGTCTTTGTTTATACATTCATTTTTTAAATTAATTTTACTCATATTTATTTTTATTCATTGTATACAGCACACTAATTTTTAAAATTTTCTTGTGGACAGGATGAAAGGCGATAACATATTTTATAATTTAAATAATGATTTGAATATTTGGTTAAAACTATACTAATCACAGATTACTTTTCTTCATTTTTGGTTATTTTGAGTCATAAAAATGAAAGCTTTCTAAAAACATAAATTTGGAAAATATTTAACTTTTTAAAGAATGTAGTTAACTCTTTCCTTTCCATTTTAATTATCAGGAAAATTCATCAAAAGTAAAAACAGCCACAATATTAACATAAAATTAGTTTACTATATCTTTACATTAACAAATAATTATAAAATATATAAAACAAATGCTAAAAGTACTGTGAACTAGTAGTTAAAGATAAATTGTCATATAAAATTATAAAACCTTTTAAAATAGAAAATAATATAGCAAAAATTAGAAATAAAAATAGAGTTATCCAAGCATTTCTAAAAAGTAGGTAACCATAAATTGTTTAAACAATTAGAAAATACTTACGATATTACTTTGAACCTGCTAATTGGAAAAATAGTTCATAAGGCTATATTTTTACTATTTTTCAGTTAACTTGTTCTTTGAAATATCTTCTTTTCCTCACATTGCTTTTCTCCATTTTTTTAATACAAATGGCTATGAGCTAGGAAATAATATAGTATTAGCTACTAGAATTAAAGTCTGTTAATCACATTAGTTTTATTAAAATATAAGTGAGTCAGTCCATTTCTACTTCAGGTGCACTAGACGCTGGCTAGAACAATGCTCACAATTGTGTCGCCCTTCCCCCCTTGTTCTGAGGTATTCAGTAAATTGTAAAATAGGAGTCTGTTGTATTAATTTTGAATTCCATTTTAGAGTTATATCTATAACTTTGAAGGAAACAGAATTTATGTATAAGCTAATATGAATTTCTTTTGTAGAAGTAAAAAATGTAGATTACATATTCTATGCCATTCTTTTTATCCTCCACACTCGGACAAATACTCAATTGCCATCAAAATCATTGTAATGGTTTGTTTTAGAATCACTGCACCATGATTTAGATTTTCAAATGTCTCTACTTTCCAAGTCTTGCTTTTTAAGTCATTTCAAAGCTTTGACAAAAAGCAAATTTTCCACAATATCTTTATTATAAATTCTGTATTAAAGCTGAAATATATCTCAGCATCCTTTAATGCCAAGTATTCTCACTTGTGAAACTGGTGGATATTTTAATATTTATGATGAAGATATACCAGTTATTCTTTAAATATAAAATAAAAATCAAAATAAAAGAATACTTATTTAAAAGTATACTTGCAAAGCAAATTTTCCACTACTTTCAAACTTATAAAGTGATTCAGACTTACACTTGAATTAGGATGTAGAATGTTGCAAGAGACCTCAATAACTCCATTGTCAGAGTTCACTGCATTAACTTCTACTGTTTTTTTTTTCTTTTTTGCTTGTTGTTTTCATAGTTTATTTTTATTGTATCTTTTCCATTACCATTCATCTCCATTACACCCTTTTCCACATCAACCCACCCGCCTCCCCTGGCAATCACTGCATTTTTGTCCATGTGCATGAGTCCTTTTTCATTTTTGGCTGGATCCTCTTCCCCCTAACAGTCCCCCCAACTTCTTAAAGCAACCAGTCACAGTGAAACCGTGCACCTATCTGCTCACTAATTCCCATGGGCATTCACCAAGTATATTCTTAATTTTATGAAATCTTGTGGACAGAGAAGAAGAGATGCAAGGAACCATTTGAGACCTGTGGAGATGTACTTAAGTATACAACAGTGAACTGCTAAAGTCTGTGTTCCATAGCAGTAGAGTTTCCAGGGATCCCTTCAATGCAACTTTGGCCTTGACCAAGAATAAATAGCAGTTTCTAATGGCTTGAGACAGGTACCAAGGATGATTAGATGTTCTTTTTAAAAAACAGATGTAATAAGATTAGATAGTAAAGAAAACTTTTCTGTGTTGCTAAAGATGAGAACTGGGTGATGTACAATCTCTCAATATGTCTAAAGCCAATGTCAAAATGAGTTGATTTAAAGATGAACAAAGTCTCAAAGTAAGAAAAGTATAAATGAGATTAATTATTCACCCAACACTAGAAACCTGACAAAAAAAGAACATTCCATATTCTGGGGATAAATGTTAATCTCAACTGTTAACTTACTAAATTTACTCAGCATAAATGAAAAATAATGAGATGTGAAGAAATAAGGATATCTGGCAGAGTGTTAGTAAAGGAAACAAAGAATAAAAACAGATACAGAAATAGCCCAGATGATAAAATTAGAAAACAGGGACTTTAAAATACTGTGTGTTCATGTATATATTAATTGAAAAAGAATACCATGCTTGAAATATGGGGGAAAGTTGGCACAGAATTATACAGGTTATAATGAAAATTCTAGGAAATAAATACCAGAATGAAGAATTTATTTGACAGGTTCAGACCAAACTTTATGCAAAAGAATTAAATGTGAGAAGAACATTTCCATTCTATTCACATAAATGGTGTTGGAACAACTGACTATAAATATGTAAAAGAATGAAGTTGGATGCTCATCTCACAATATATGCCAAAAAATACAATAGTTTAAAGTAAATGTAAGAGCTACAGTTATATAACTCTAAAAACAAGTATGTTTTTTATGTTTTGAGGTTAAGCAAAGCCTTTTTAGATACAATACAAAAAGAACAATAAAAAAAGAGATAAAAAGGATTCAATCAAAATTAAAAAAGGCTACTATCAAGAAAATTAAAACATCACCCAAAGAACTGAAGAAAATATTTGCAAATGATATATCTGATAAAGGACTTTGTGTCCAGAACATATAAAGGACTTTTACAACTCAATTATAAAAAGACAGAAAAAATATAATTAAAATTTTGCAAAGAATATGCATGTATATTTCTTCAGAGACGATGTACAACAATTTTAAATTAGTCATGTAAAAAGATACTTAATACCTTAGCCATTGGAGAAATGAAAAACAAAACCACAGTGAGATACAGCTTCACAATTTCTAGGATGGCTACACTGAGAGAGAAGGTAAAGCATGTTAAGAAGGAAAAATTAGAAACTCTATATATTGCTTCTGGGAATTAAATGGTGCATCCATTTTGAAAAACTCTTTGGAAGTTCCTCAAAATGTTAAATATAGAGTTACCATGTAACCTAACATTTCAACACTAAAGTATCTATCTAAGAAAAGTGGAAACATATGTCCACACAAAAACTGGTACATGAAAGTTCATGCCAGTATTATTTATAATAGCCAAAGTGGGAATAATGCAATGTCCTGATAAATGGATACAAAGTAAAATGATATATTGCTACAATGAACATTAAAAATATTAGTCACAACATTTAAAAATATGAAATGAAGTGCTGGTAAATGCTACAGTATTGATGAATCTTGATACATTTACCTCATTAAAATAATCCAGACAAAACAGACAGCATACAATATGAATTCATCTATATGACAATTATACAGAGAAAATAAGAATATAAGTATAATCCTGGGTTGGGAGACAGAAGGGTCATTGGGCAGCCACTGCCAGTGGGTACAGGTTTTCTTTGGGGAGTGATGAAATTTTTCTAAAATTAAGCTCCGGTGATGGTTGCACAACTCAATACACACAAAAAAGATTGAATTGTATATTTTTATTGAATCATTTGTAAGGTTTGTGAATTAATTATATCTCAATATAGCTGTTAAAGAGGATGGCAGGGGCATCCAGGCCTGGCTCAGACTAGAGTGAGGAAATGTAGTATCAGTAGGAATTATGTAATAGCACCTATCTCATGGAATTACAAAGAACCTTAAAAAACAAACTTAGTCACGTAGTGTGATAGAATAGAAAACCAAGATAATAGAATGAAGTTTTAAAGGAAAAACTTACATGCCTATACACATATACAAAGCAAGGTTATTTCTGAAAATGAATTTATAAAACTTGTTTCAGTCACACCCACACTGTGATATGAATTTTCAAAAACACAATTTTGTTTTCAGCAATAGAAGAAGAAATTACACTGACACAAATCTGTACAATTTTCTTTATAAAATGATGTAATCATACATAGATGTAAATGGAAACAACACCAATGCATTAAAAAATCCATTATGGTTGTTAGAGCTCTTTACAGTCATTGTACAAAGATATGGAAATCTACTAGGGAGAAAAGTCTAGTCTTTCAATTTAATGCAAAATCATATACAAAGTTTCATAAAAGTAATTTCGTTACAGTTTTTACCCTGCAATCTACAGAGCAATTTTAAGTTTAGTTGGCAACCTCTACTATTTTATTTCTTATTTTAATCAGATCATAGAATTGTGAGATACTAATCAAATGGCAATCTCTATAAGTAGGAAGTGCTCATTAATTTTTGCACAAACATAAAAATGGTTCAGGGCTTTAATGCTGCCTTTAATCTAAGCAATTTTTTAATGTTCTAATAAAAACCCATAAAAAAGAATGAGCTTGGAAATGGTATGCTAAATGGAATATGCATCATATATTTTATTGAGTTTAAAAATATTTGTTATATGAAATTGCTATGTGCCTGTTTATCATGTAAGGTAAAATAAGCAAAAAACATATTTTAACTGATATGAAAGTATTTTTAACATATGAAAATACAGCAAATGTTCTAGATTACAAAGTGGCATTTATATAAAATGAAGAAAAATCATTTATTGGAAATATAGTATACATAAAATCAACATAAAATTTATAAATATATATTATGACTCTGGAATTAAAATATTTTAAAATGTAAAATGATTAAAATATCACTTCATGTAATTTTTAACAAAATATTACTATTATTACTGGTTTAAAATGTTATTTCTAAATAAACTATGATGTACGTACATTAAAAATAATATTGCTGAGTGGAAAACAGATTTTATAAAGCATCTTTTACCTTAAATAAATGATCAAGAATTTTGTACTTTATGTTACAAGCAAATTATTAAATTAGGAGAAGAAAAATAGGTCTATAATTTTCAAATTCTTTTTTAAATTTTATTTAATATAATGTGATTTGCTTAGCAATTTAAAAATAAGTTAAATCTAAATATAAAAGTCTATTGCTAGGAGTTAACGAAAGTAAATTGTGTAGGGTAGGAGAGTCTGAATTCCTTTGAAATGCATTCTGTCATTTTCAGAGGGAGAGATTTTTAGTAGAAACATCAAACTTTCAAAATCAGATAGATTTTTAATTGGACATTAACATAGAACAAAGTAGTATGTAAATATATAAACTTAAATTTTTATGATAACAAAATTATTCATCAGAGCTTTATTATCACATTTTATTAGGTTGAAGATACAATGAAGAGCATGACTTTTGAAACAGAAAGATTTGAAATGAAGGTTTATGCCAGCTACTACCTCATATTGAGGTGTAACCTTATGGGTTAAAGAGACAATAGAAAGCAGTGAATGTTGATTCTCATTTGTGATAGGAAGGCATAGTGGATGAAAAATAATACTGAAGGTGGTACTGAGAGGAGGAGCAAAAATAAACAATAGAAGAATTACATTTTGTGTGATGAAAGTAATTCTAAGTGATGACATTTAGTAGGATACAATTGTTTGATGTTATCTGTTATCAAGGAGAAAGGGGGAATGACAGGAGAGGGGTGGCATTATAAGATTGGTTTGCTGAAAAATCAAGATGGCAGAGGAGTGAATGGAAGTGACACTGACCTCCTCCCAGGACCTATCTGGAATTAAATCTAAATTGTGGAGAAATCACTTGGAACAAAGAACTGGACAATAGCCAGAGAGGTGCCTTATAACCTCAGAAAGACAGAAGGACCGGCTGTATCACAACCTAACTGGTGAGTACTGTGGTAGAGACGAGAAGGCAAATGGGGTGCCAACAGGTGGCAGCATAAGAAGGATATTGAAACAGCCAGTTGGAGCCCCCTGAGAAGAGTGGGTACTGAACCATAAGCAGGGATCTTCAGCCTACATCACCAGAGCCCAAAAAGTACACAGATAACAGCCAGCCGTGGAAAGCAGCAGGTTGCTCTCTGACAGAGATGGCTCGCTGGAGATGCAAAAGACTTTTAAAGGGCCAACACATAAATTTTTATTTGCAGCCAGTTACCCTGGTCTCGAGCAAAGGGGACAGAATGAGCTAGAAATGCCAGAAGAGAGACTGGGGAAGGAGGCTTAAGGGAGAGAACTGAGAGAATAGCCTGAGGAATCCCAGTGCTGGCTCATCCCCTATCAGGCAGCAGCCATCTTGCTCAGGCAGACCACTCGCCTGAACAGCATCCACATGGGAAGACACAATAGCCTCACCTCTAGAAGGAAGGCTACCCTGGCTCCGCAGTGCTATAGCCTGACTACTGAGTAGATTGGCAACCACACATAGTAGATCCCTGGCTAAAGGGGGAGCAGAGTGGTCTAGAGGCACCTGAGGAGAGACTGGAGATGGAGATTTGGAGAGAGAACAGAGAGAGTAGCTGGTGGGATCCCTGTGCTCACTCCTCCCCGTATGGCAGCAGCCAGAGAGGACCCAATAACCCTACCCACAGGAGAGACTCTGCCTTGCACTATGGTATCTAAGTCTGACAGCTGAGTGCAGAGTGACTAGATTAAGAACTGAAGGAGACAATCACAGGCAGTAGATTCCTGGAAGTCTCGAACAGACTTCTTAAGGTCAGACAGGGTCAGCATCTGACATCATCAGAGACAGATCCAGAAAGAAAAAAAAACATTGGCCTCCTACCATAGAAGTTCACACCACAATGTCAGAAAATCAAGACAGATCAATTTAAGAAGCAGTGGCAAAAAAGAGGAGTCTCACAAATAATGGGAAGACAGAGAAACACTCCCCAGTCAAAGGGAAAGGAGGAATCCCCACAAAGAGAAGTAAATGAAATAAGGGCAAGTAAACTATCAGATATTGAGTTCAAAACAATGGTTCTAAGGAAGCTCAATGAGCCCAGTGAACTAAGAGAGAATTGCCAAAAACTACAGGGAAACTATGAGGAACTTACTGCAAACTATATCAGAATGAAAAAGGACATAGAAACTATCAATAAGAGACACAGGGAAATGGAGAATACAATTTCTGAACTGAAGAACACAGTAGAAGGAATCAAAAGCAGGCTAGATGAAGCAGAGGAATGAGTCAGTGAGATTGAGGATAAGGTAGAAAAAAGCTCCCAGAAAGGGTAAGAAAATGAAAAAAAGACTCAAAAAGAATGAAGAGTCATTGGGGAAAATACAGGACAACATGAAATATAATAATATCCATATTATAGGGATACCAGAAGAAGAAGAGGAGGAAGGGATAGAGAACCTGTTTGAAAAAGTAATGATGGAAAACTTCCCTAATTGGAGGAGAGAAAAAGTCACACAAATCCAGGAAGCAGAGGGTCCCATTCAAGCGGAACCCAATGAGGTCTACTCCAAGACACATAATTAAAATGGCAAATATCAAAGACAAACAGAGAATCCTAAAGGCAGCATGGAGAAAGAGGTAGCAACATATAAGAGAGCCCGATATGGCTAGCAGCTGACTTTTCCACATAAACACTACAAGCCAGAAGGGAATGGAAAGAAATATTCCAGGTAATGAAAAGCAAAGGCCTACAACCAAGACTGTTCTACCCAGCAAGGCTCTCAATTAAAATAGAAGGTGAAATGAGTTTCCCCGACAAAAGAAAGCTAAAATAATACACTCTCACTGAAGCAGCATTGCAAGATATGCTAAAGGGACTGCTTTTAGAAGATGAAGAAAAAGAATCTATGAATACCCAGTTCCTTTCACAGTCACCCATACTTCATATTACCAGTATTTTAATAGTTATTATTCAGATTGTGACAATGATGCATTTTAATTGTTCCTTTATTAGTTGTTGAAACTAAACCTGTTTTTGTATATTTCTTGCCTATTTCTATTATTTTTTAAAAAACTTTACATGTCTTTTTGGTATTTTTTATCCATTTTTTGACTAAATATTTATAGAATTTTTTCCTTTAAAAAATACAACTATTAATTCTTTTTAGATATGTTGCAAATACTTTCCTATTCTATTACTTGTCTTTTAACTTTTTTATATGTATATTACAGTATATTCTTAAATGTTTAATATAGTCATGTTGTCAATATTTTACTTTTTATCTTCTGGGTTTGAATATGTTACTTCAGGGTAAGAAAAATATTATTTTGTATTTTCTCTGAAAACTTGGGTTTTACATATTGATTTGTAACTCAGCTGATTATTTAATGTATAATGTGTGTAATAGGGCTTTACATTTGTTGTATCAAATAATAGTGATCCATGCACCTTACTTGTTGAATAAGCCTTATTTTACCCATTGTTTTGAAATGTTAATATAATCATGTATTACATTGTTAGACAGATATATATGTTTGTTTCTAGAATGCTCATTTTATTTCATTGATCTACTTGATTATTTCTGCGCTGGTGTCATGTTCTTTTAATTGCTGAGACTTTATAATGGGTTTAAATTTTTTAATATTTTATAATGGATTTTGACATTTAAAAAAAAAAACAATCTGCATTTAAAAATAAAAAGACAGGTGGGGATACTAACCACTATACTAACGAGGAGCTGTTATGACCAGCAACACTGAAAGGAAAAGAAATCAACAGAGACAAGAGAGAAGGAGGGGGGCAGGGAAAGGGAAGGGAAGGGGAAAGTCAAGGGACATATAGCAAGGACTCATGGACAAAACCAAAGGGGAAGAGCTGAGGGAGGGAAGGTGGGAGGAGGCAAGGGAAAGAGGCGGGGGGGGGGGGAGGCAGAGACAAATGTATTTAAAAAGTAAATAAAGTAAAAAAATATTGTTATTAAAAAAATAAAATAAAATAAAATAAAAATAAAAATAAAGCAGGAGCTAATTTTTGCAACAAAATGGATGGAAATGGAGAATATTATGCCAGGTGAAATAAGCCAGTCAGTGAAAGACAAATACCATATGATTTCAGCTATAAGTGGAATCTATTCAAGAAAAGAAACTAACAGACAAAATAAACCAGAGGCTTGGAAACAAGGAGCTGACTGAAAGTGACCAGAGGGGATGGGGAAGGAAGACAATGGTGGAAAGGGGTGGAAGGGACCAAAAAAAAAAAAAAAAAACATGTATGAATGACCCATGGGCACGGACAACAGAGTGGGAATTGACTGTGGGAGAGAGAGGCAGGGTGGAGGAAGGCAAAGGGGGAAAAAATGAGACAACTGCAATAGAATAAACATGATTTAAAAATAAAAATTAAAAAGGTGACAAAAAAGGATTGGTTTGTTGCTCGTATGACTATTTTAGGGTATGGGGCAATACAGAAATTATAGAGGATAAGTAGTATTATTTTTTTCCAATCCAACGATAAAGTAATAAAACCAAAGTCTGCAATCTTGATGGAGTGTAGTGAGGGAAAGGGACAATTTAATAAATAAATCTAGTTGACAGACCTTTCAAAGGAAGAAGTGATGAATTTAGTAACATATTAGATGATTAAGAGAAGGAAACTCAACATGTCATATCCCTAGTTGAAGAGATAGAATATCTGACTAATCTTTTGTCACAATGTATTTGTCCCCTTTTACCATTTACTACCCCCCCACCTCCTTTCCTCTGGTAACCACCATACTGTTGTACAATATGATTTAACTTTGGATGGTGACCTCACAATACAATATAATGATGATGTATCATAAAATTGTACACTTGAAAACTATGTAACTTTAACCAGTGTGACTCCAACAAATTTAGATTTAAAACATTTTAGAAAAAGAACATTTAATTAAAATGGCAGAGATTGGCTTTCTGTTCAAAGCCCTTTTCTGTGATCTTTTTCCAGATGTTAAGCCATTCAACACTCTGAAAGCTTTTGCTAAAATATATAATACTTCAAATATTTTCAGTGAGATGTACTTTTCCTTAAAAATTGTTTTAGTAGGGAGAATTCTAAAACACATTATTCTAGAAGGCATTATATTTACTCTACAATTTCAAAACATAATTTCAATTTAAAGATCAGTCTATAGCAACCATTTCAAAACATTCAGTAGTTCTCCTAGAGCCAATCAAAATAAAATGAATAAACAGTTTATCAGATAAATAATTCTAAGCTGCATATTTGATTTTCTCTCTGGGAAAAGACATATGCATTTTTTGCTTATTTTTCTAACTTTTAATATTTTCTTCCTTCTGATTGTCTTGAATTTACTCTCCTATTTTTTAAAAGTAGGTACATAAGTGGTTTTTTGATATATTTCCTTCTTATGATATAAGCATTTAGTGCTATAAATTTCTTTGTTAAAACCATTTAAGCTGCATGCCACACAATATGATATATTTTATTATCACTTACATTAAGTTTTATGCATCTTCAAAATTATCTCCGGAAATTCCTCTTTGACCCATAGATTGCTGGTATACTGTTTAATTTTCAGGTGCTTGTAATGTTCCTGTTGATTTTCTGATTTATTTCATATGTTTGCCTTACATAATTTAAATCTTTAATTGGTCTGTTTTGGTGTCCCATGAATGCTTGGGGAAAATTATATGTACATAGATTCTGTTGTTAGCCAAAATTCCAAAAATGTCATGGAGATTTTATTGATTGATGATGTGGTTCAGTTCTGCTATATAATAAATTATTTGCCTATTCATTATATTAATTACTGTGAATGGTGTGCTGAGTATACTCTTCAAATCTCTCTTTCACATGGTATACATGAGACACATTTAAAGTAATAATTGATAGGTTCAAGTCTCATATTTTATAATTGTGTTTGCTTATTTTAAATTCCTTTGTTTTGGGGTTACATGGAAATTTTTTCAGATTTCCATCTTTTTATTTATGGTGTTCTTGAATACATATTTGTATGAATTTTTTCATAGTTGCTCTTGAGGTACTCTCTCTCTCTCTCTCTCTCTCTATATATATATATACACACACACACATTACCACACCCTACTCTTTTTTACTTTTAGTAAATTTTGGAATCTTATTTTCACTTAGTTTACTTTATTCTCCCAATTTCTTAAATACAATGTCTAAATATATCTTATATATACATTAAACACTACATTACGTCAGAATTATTTTCCTCAACTAGAATGATAGTCTATTTATTCTTCTAGTCACCTATTATTTTGCTCTTATTTTCTGTCATATAAGCCTACTTATCATTTCCTTTTGAATGGGACAGTTTCTTTTAGCCATCCTTTAAAGGTAGGACTGCTAGTGACAAATTATAATTATCATAGTTTTTGTTCTGACAGTGTCTTTATTTCTCTTTTTACTGAAGGATGTTTTTGCAAAGTAAATAATTTTAGTACCTTCTACTCATAATCATGGTCTTAAATGAGAAATCTGCTGTTATCCATGTTGGTGTGTTCCTACAAGTAATATGTCACTTCCTTCTTTTGACTTTTAACATTATTTTCTGGAAGTTTAATTATGATGTGTACATTAATTCACCCTTATTTGTAGGGAATACATTCTAAGAGCCCCAGTAGATGCCGGAAACCATAGATAGTACCAAACCCTATAAATGCTATGCTTTTTCCAATGCATGCCTACCTATGATAAAGTTTAATTATTAAATTTACCAAAATAAGAGATTAACAACTAGTAATAAAATAGAAAAATATATAATGATATACTATATTCAAAGTTATGTGGATGTGATTCTCTCACACATTTTATTGTACTGTACTCATCCCTCTAGTGATGTTATGAAATGACACAATGCCTACATGATGAGATGAAGTGAGGTGAATGGCGTAGGCATTGTGACATATTATTAGGCACAAGATTTCATTACGCCACTCCAAACTGTGCACAATTTAAAACAAGGTTTAATTAAATACAACTCAGCCATAAGAAAAGATGAAATGCTGCTCTTTGCAACAACATGGATGAATCTCGAGAATATGGTAGGTGAAATATGTCAGAAAGAAAAAGGGAAGAACCATAGGATTTTACTCATGTGTGGGATATAAAACTGAAGGCAACAAATGAACAAACAAGAACAACAAACTAACAAAAAATCAAACTAACAAAAAGACACAGACAACAGTATGGTGGTTACCAGATGGAAGAGAAGGTAAGGGTATAGTAAAGAGTAAAGGGGATAAAATATTTGGTGAAAGAAATTTTGACTTTGGGTGGTGGGCACACTATGCAATATACTGATGATATATTATAGATTTGTACACTTGAAACATATATAATTTTTAAGGTGACACTTTTAAAGATTTTTATTTATTTTTAGAGATGGAGAAGAAGAGAGAAACATCAATGTGTGGTTGCATTTTGCGTGCCCCTTGCTGGGCACCAGGCCTGCAACCCAGGCATGTGCCCTGTACTGGGAATCGAACCAGGAACCCTTTGGTTCACAGGCTGGCACTCAATCCACCAGCTAGGGCAAAACACATATAATTTTATTAACCTATGTCACCACAGTAAATTTAATTTAAAAAAATACTTTAAAAATCTATTGAGATTTTGAATTTTGGCAGGAGCTATATCTATTCTCTTGTTATAAAGAGAAAACAAAATAGGATAATATAAATATGAATTTTAATATAACAGTCAAAATCAGTAAAAAACACTATTCCTGGAATTTTCTATTTAATTTAATATCAGATTGCTATGCCTGTGGTTTTATGTCTTCCTCAAATTTGGAATTTTTTAGCTATTATTCCTTCAAATAATTTTTTCAGTTTTATATTTTCTCTCATCTCTTTCTGGAATCTCAATATATGAATATTAGTTCTTATGCTCCACAGGACCCCAGACTATGTTTATTGTATTGTCATTATATTTTCTTCCTATTTTTAAGGTTAAATAATTTATATTGATCTGTGATAAAGTTCATTGATTCTCCTATCATCTCTACTTTACTATTGAACCCATTCAACATTTTTACTTTGTTAATTGTATTTGATTGTATTGTTCAGTATTTTTAAAGTATGTAATTACCAATTTGTTCTTTAAAAAACCTATCTTGAGATTTTTAAATTTATTTTAGAGGAATGTGTAATTGATCACCAAATCATACTTGTGATAGTTGCTTTGAAGTTATAGTTGGATAATTCCATTTCATCTTAGTGTTGGCATTAGCTGATTGTATTTTCTCATTAATGTAATTTTTCTGGTTTTTGGTATCATGACTGATTTTCAAATATCCTAGGCATTTTATTATTCAAGGAAACTCTTGATTCTTTTCTATTTAATGTTTAATTTTTAGCAGACAATTACATATCAGTTTTGACCTAATTTGTGGGCTGTAGTTCCAATGACAGTTAAGTTCACTGAGTCCTTGTAATGCTGTAATTATCTCATTTAACTTGAGTTTAAGGGGGATTTCAGCTGTTTTGGCTTGTGGGAAAGAAGGAACTTTTCTGGTTCTCAGTGTCCGTAGGTAAATGGTGATTAATGCCAGAACTGCATGATAGAGTTTCCCCTGAACTTTTTCCCTGGCCACCCAGTGGAAATGGTCTTCCCATTCTACCTTTACCAGTGGTGCTGAGGAAAGAAGCACCTACATGGACAGCCTCTGACACTGAGTGGAGGAGCAGGAGCTGTGGGATTGAGTGGTTTTGTTACTGGATGGAGGTTCAGAAAATGCTAGAAAGAATTAGCTTTTGCCATTGAGTTGAGGATTGGTGGTGCTTGGCCTGAGTCATTATTTGCTGCTGGGTGGCGGGGAGGAATCACTGTGTTTGGATAACCACTACTTTTACATAGAGGATTGGAAGGCATTGGTCTGAGATTGCCTTCTTCTCCTCAGTGGACAGCCAGGGGCTACTGGGCATGATGTCACCTTCAGTGCTATAGAAGATCTCTTCTTCCACCTGCGGATGTGAGACATGGATTGGGTGTGGCTGCCCAGGTCCACTGTTGTTGCTGCTACAGGCACATCTTAGGATCTAGGCTGGCCCTTGTTCTTCAAGGAGTTTCAAGACACTGCTGACAAAGGTATAGGTATTCCTATCAGGCACCTCCTCAGTTCCTATCTTCTATTATTTTCATCCTTCCTTCCCTCCTTCCTTCCTTCCTTGCTGCCTGCCTTCCTTCCTTCCTACTTTGCTTCCTTCTTTCCTTCCTCCCTCTCTTTCTTCATTCTTTCATTCCTCCTTCTTTCCCTCCCTCCCACTCTCCTTTTCATGTTTTGCCTATCTGATTAAATATTCATGTTTGCATCTCTCACTGTTACTCAGTTTGAGCTATATAGGAGATTAAAAAAAAAATGTTCTTCAAAATATATTCCAACCCAGTGCACCATCTTTCTTTCCAATGTTTAGGTTGTTTCCAGCTTTACAGTTTATATGACTATTTAATTATTCCTGGAGCACTTAATTGTATTTGGAGTGGAATAACAGGAGAAAGTGAGCCTATGCCCTCTTGTCCCAGAAATGAAAGTACACCTAATCATTAATATTTAAACAAAACAATATGTACCAACAGTACATAGTTGTAAACTCCCATTCTTAAACTACCCAAAACAAATGTTATAATTGTATTACAATAGATCGATACTAATTATTTAAAAATAATACATTAGAGACAAAAGTTAAGTCTTCCATGCCGCCTTTCTCTTCATTGTCCTGCCTTTTCCCTTCTAGAGGCAATCACTATAATAAATTATATCTAGAGCTTGCATACTTTTTTCTCTATTTAAAAAATTGCATTCACACACATTTTTTGAAGTTTTAAAAAGATGAGTCAATGTTATTATACGATGTATAATATCAGCTGAGAGTTGATCAGCCTTACGTGTGCTCTTCCACTACTTCTAAGATACTACACACAAAATCACAAGCACTACTGAGGAAATCTGTATTTCTCAAAAAGATTGGAGCAGATTGTAATAGTATTGGATCTAGGCTATCAATGCTGCATTTGATGTCTGCTTTACTGGTATGTGCTATGCCTGTTGGTCTTCAATGTTCATAAATATACACAAAAAGCGGGTTATCAGTCTCCAGGTTCATATATTTCCCCAGACTCCAAAAGACACATGCTATTCCATCTCTAAAACTATTTCATTCTCCTATGATCTTTCCTCAGTACAAAATGTTAGGCATGGAGAGTCCACTGAAAAATGCGATTGACATGAATTCCTGCAGCTTGATTCTCTTTGACATTCTTACCTTTCCAAAGTTTTCATTATAGACTATAATGAAGTGATTTGCTAATAGCTGGTGGTAATGGAGTTGGTTCCATTGTAGTCAAAAACAGAGAAGGAAATTCTGCCTTAATATTTGGAGCATATTAATATAATATATATTGCACACACTTGGAGATAACATTTGGGGAGTCCAGTTTATAGCTTTAAAATTTTAAATTAAAAAACCCATCTGCAGGCACTTTTTTGGTTAATAGGGAAATAAGAAGCACAAAGTTCAAATTTTGAAACTCCAAGATTCTAAGGAACACTTTAACTTCAAAATGACTTGCATTAATGTTTAAGCCATCATTTGTTAGAATTCTATTGGGAGATCTTGTCTCATTTTAAATGTCACAATGACTAAAATTCTCACCTACCTCACAATCCACATCCTCCACAAATGCTTTGAAATGAAATTTCCTGAGAATTTCTTCCGCTATTCTGACTTAAATGGGTTATACATATTTAGTCATCACCGCAGCAAAATAGCAAACTCACTGCAACCAGAGAATACACCTTTTGTTCTTTCAGCAAAATGCCCCATGGCAGCTGTCTGTTGGCATTGAAATTGGCACCGTGCTTTGAGCTGTGATTTCAAAGAAATGAAGTTTCCCAGAATGTTATAGTCTTATTTTCTATACAGAAGTCAGTGCTTTTATTTTAGGGTCAGGCTTTTTATTGAGTTTTACATATTTAGAAGTTAACAATTTTTATAGCTATGGTACTATAATTCAAAGTTATTTCTGGTGTAAACTCTGAAGAGCTATTCTTTTGGAAGGGGAGATGATTTTAAATGTCTTATTTTGACTTCAGTAGGTTTTGTCTTACATTTTAAACATTTGTGTTAATGTTTTATTACTTGACTTTACAAATATGTTAGAAAATTACCACTTACTTTGACACTGGAAAAAGGTATGTATGTGGCATATTTATGCACAATATATAGCATTGTACATTTCCAAGTCTGGCAAGCACATCAAAGGAAGTACCAGTGTTAATGTGACATTTTGACTTTGTGAGCTAGAAGGTCACTTGTGTAATTAGTGCTGGATAAACCCGGAGAACATGCTGTGCTAGTGTGATCATTCTAGATACCCACTGTGTCAAACAAATGCAAAGTTGAAGACACTTATTTATGAATTATGAAATACTGCTGTTTTATAAATACTTTTGACTTACTTAAACCAGCATTTTTTGAGAGAATGGACTTTGCATAATTTGATAAGTAATATTAAAATTATGAAAAGGATTATGAACATCAATATGTAACTTAAAGGTAGCTACAAACATTATTTATGGCGTGATTGACACTTGTGCATTCCAAAATTCAGGTTTTAATGGTTTTTAGTTTAAAATAACTCAAAAAGCCTGTTTTTTTCTTTTAATTATTTTGACTTCATGAAGAAGTCATACTACATGAAGAATAGGAAAACTACATTATTCGAGGTTATCAGCAAACATTTACCATTATCTTGAATGAATTGAGCTTAATTACACACTTTCCTATTTTTATATTAATTTGTATGCTCTAGCTCTATTTATAAAAATTTATAGATTTTATAGATTACTTTTTAGGTACATAAATAATTAGGTAACATAAAGTAATTAGAATAGAAAACTAGTAACAGTGAAAAGTACAGAACACATTTGCAATATAGGTTATTTACTTTATACGTTTGCCAGTGTTATTTCCCCCAAATTTCAGGCCCACTTATAAAATGCATAGTTTTAAAGACCATGTTATAATGATTATAATCAATCATATGTATTGATACTTGAGAGATATCAGCAAAATAAAAGAGTAAGGAACTTTGTACTATATTTTTCTATAAAATCATAAGTGCCACAAATTGCCAAAATCAAAGTTTTCTGAACTATAGAATTTTTTATAAAAATAAAAAAAAGCTTATAACAATGAAAGGAGTGCTTAATGAATAAAATAACTGCAAAACTTTGATAAGAGAATTTTATGGTTCTTTAATTTACCTTTTTATCATCTCCCTCTCTTGAGCTTTGCAGAGGCCTTGGCAGCTCACTCTCTTGGTGCGTGTTGCTGATAACTGAGAGGACAGGTATGGAAAGGGACCTTGAACATACAAATCAGTTGATGTAATATGCCACATTAATAGAATGAAGAAAATATGATCATTTCAGTGGATGCCAAAAAAAGTACCTGACAAAACTCAGCACATTTTGATTACTGTAATAACATATAAAATAGGTATTGAAAGTAACTGTGTAATATGATAAAGGATTTTATGAAAATACCTAAAGGTAATATCATACTAGGTGGTAAACGACTGAAAGTTTTCCCTCAAAATCAGGAACAAGATAAGGATGCCTGCTTTTGCCACTTTATTTAACACTGTAAATGTTCTAGCCAGAGCAATGAGGCAATAAAACAGAACTAAGATATATTAACATCGTAAAGAAAGAGGTAGAACTATCTCAATTTGCAGAACACACACAAACACAACTATACAACTATATATACAACTATACTATCAAATGAATACTCCAATGTTACAATATATCAGACCAATATGCAAAATTAGCTGTATTTTATACATTAGTAATAAACAATATAAAAAAGAAATTTAAAAGCCATATCACTTATAATAACATCAAAATAATTAGGAATAAATTTAAATAAAAATATTTAGGAAGTGTACATATAAAACTATGAAACATTGTTGAAAGAAATTAAAGAGCCTCTAAATAAATTGAAATATATTCTGGTTCATAGATGGGAAACTAATAATGTTAATATGGCAGTGCTCCCCAAGATACTTATGCATTCACTTCAATCCTCTGAACAGATAGAAGAGCTGATCCTAAATTTCATATAAAAATGCAAAGGACCCTGAAAAGCTGAAACAAACTTAAACAACAAACAAAATTGAAGGACTCATATTTCTTGATTTCAAAAATTACTACAAACCTATAGGAGTCAAAATAGTATAGTATTGCATAAGAATAGACATACAGACCAAAGAAATATAATTGACAGTCCAGAAACAAATTAGCTAATTCATTTTAAATAGGGTCCCAAGACCATTCAATAAAGAAAGAATAGTGTCTTCAACAAGTTTGGCTGGCACAACTGAATATCAACATTTAAAAGAAAAAATTGGACTTCTACCTCATATAAAATATTTTTTTAAATATTTCAAAAATCGGTCAAAGACTTGAATATAAAAACTAAAACTCTAAAATGCTTACAGAAGAAAAAACAGCAGTAAATGGCCTTTGCAAAATATATAAATGCAAATAACCTTTGATTTGACAATGGATTTCTTGGTTTGATATCCATGTATAGAACTCTTACCACACAAAAATTACAAAACTAAAAAATGAATATGTGATATGGGACTCAAAAAGACATTTTTCCAAAAAAAATATATGACCAACAAGTATGTGAAAAGATGCTCCATGCCTTATTCAAATGCTAATCAATACCACAATGTGATAATACTTCCTGTCTTCTAGGATGGATATAATAAACTTGGAAAATAACAGATGTTGGAGAGTATGTGAAAAAGTCAGACCCCTTTTATGTTGTTGGTAAGGATGTAAAATGGTAAAGCCACTGTAGAAAACTGGCAATTTCTCAAAAAGCTAAACATAGAAATTGCATATTATCCTGCAATTCCACTCTTAGTTATATACCCCAACTAAATATAATTTATGTTCAAATAAAACTTCAAACACAAATATTTATAGCAGCACTATTTGTAACAGTCAAAAAGAGAGCAATCTAATGACTATCAAATAATAAATTGATAAACAAAAGTGGTATATCCATACAATGGAATATTAATCAGTGACAAAAAAGAACAAAGTACTGGAAAAGAACAAAGTACTTTAACTGGGTTGTTAAAATGTGTATGAACCTCGAAAACATTACGCTAAGTGACAGGATTGAGACAAAAGATCCCTTATGGTGTGATTCAACTTATATAAACTATCAAGAATAGCAAATACATAAAGGTAAGAATGCAGATTAGTGGTTGTCAGGTATGGAAGTAGGGAAGAACAAGGAGAAACTGCCTAATGGGTATGAAGTTTCCTTTTAGGGTGACAACATGTTCTATAGCCAGATAATGGTGATGCTTGCAAATATTGTGGATGTACTAAAAACTACCTAACTGTACAACTTGAAAATGGAAAAAATGATGAATTTTATGTTAATCGTGTCTCATTTAAAATGATATGTGCATGTGTGTGTGTGCGTGTTGTGTTACCCTTTAAGCTAATTTTTATCTTGTAATTTTTGTGTCTTCCATTGTACTTACCTTTGATCACTTAGACAAATCTATGACAAAATATATAAATGCAAAATTTTATCGGCAGTGGAGCTGGTGAGGCAACAGAAACTGCACTGGCCATTACAGTAAAGTGCAGTAATTAAGGGCTTGGAACCCAAATCCATTCCACTTCAACCCAAAACACACTGCCAGTGCTCGACTGAGACTTCTACCACTATTTTGCTGTTCAACTTTAGGCTAGATATGAATCTCTTAATGACATAGGCACTTGAACTCTTTGGTGAGTTTGTATTTTGTAGGATTGTGGTAGAGTATTATATTGGTTGGTATAAACAAAATCTTAGAATTGTTCCTGTCCTGTAGTGAATCCATAGAATTATTAACTTTTGCTTTTAGTACCCAAAGACAGCCCATGATGATTTAACTATAATTGCAGTAGAAACAGATAAAATTTATATCAACATCAGGTGGTCTACGATATGAAGTATATGAAGTCAAAGTATTCTAAACTACCCTCTGCTTCTGCACTGAGTTTTTTCTTTTTTTAAATTTTTTTTTTATTGTTCACATACATTTTTTTTGTCTTTTTTTTAATTTTTTTAATTTTTTTTATTTACTTGTTAAATACATTTGTCTCTGCCTCCCCCCCCACCTCTTTCCCTTGCCCCCTCCCACCTTCCCTCCCTCAGCTCTTCCCCTTTGGTTTTGTCCATGAGTCCTTGCTATATGTTCCTTGACTTTCCCCTTCCCTTCCCCTTCCCTGCCCCCCACTTCTCTCTTGTCTCTGTTGATTTCTTTTCCTTTCAATGTTGCTGGTCATATTTTCCTTGCATCTTTGCATTGTTGGTTAGGTTCTGCTTATAGGTGAGATCATATGGTATTTGTGTGTTCACATACATTTGTCTTTACTTTCCCACCACCACTCTCTCCTGCCCTCCTCCTGCGCCTCCCTCCCTCAATCCTTTACCATTTTGGCTTTGTCCATTGGTCTTCCACACATGTTCCTTGACTTGACCTTTCCCTTCCCTTTCCCCGACCCCCCTCCCTCCTTCTCTCTTGATTCTGTTGGTTTCTTTTTTCTTCGCGACAGCATGGATGGAACTGGAGAGTATTATGCAAAGCGAAATAAGCCAGGGGGCAAAAGACAAATACCATATGACCTCACCTATAAGTGGAACCTAACCAACAAAACAAACAAGCAAGGAAAATAAAACCTGCATTGAGTTTTTTTTCAATGCTGCATTAATTAATGCTACTTTAGTTCCATTAGTAACTACTGAATAATTTTTTTTTTTGCTTTTCACACCAAATATTCAAATGATGAAGATATATCCATATTCAAGCTATTTTGGCCCCAGACACTGAAGCATAACTCCATTAGTCTCTCCTTATTACTTTCCTTCTTAAATCACCTGTGCACACATCTTCCCTGGAGTCATGTACAAAAATCTGTGCACACATGCAGACAGGCAGGGCCCTCCCTTTCTGACAAGACTTTGGGGGGTAAGGCTGCCATAGCATTTCTTTTGATCTTGTTCTCAGGCCTGACCATGAGATTCCTCTGTGCGGTTGTCTAAACTCACTCTATAATGCTATCTGTAAAATTTGAGAGATGGCTTTTATGTCCAATTTTTCTATTTATAATTTTAAAATATAAATAACGGACATATGATTTTGACAAAGGAAACTATTGGAAAGGCAGATTCAGTGAAGTCATGAGGCAAGGTGTTTCTCTCTCTATTGCTGAATATTATAGGACTAATGTTAATAACTCTCCATAGATATTGCTAATTCTACTTTATTTCAGATTCTCTGTTTTATCCATTATGCTGGACATCCTCAGCAAGCTATTAAGTTATTGTCATTTATTGGTTCTCCCTGTTATCTAATCATTCTTTTTCCTTCTGTGATTTTTACATTCATAGAAAACTTAGAGTACACAGGTTTACATAACATTAGACTGTGAGATTACATATATATACATATTGACCAACATCATACTATTATCTAGATATTTTTTATCTGTTGTGCTGCGGGGCAGCAGTATGGTGTGCGCCGCTGCAGGGGGAGCATTGCTCCGGTCACTGCTCGTCCTAGGTCCGGGCAGCAACTGCCTCATGGAGGGACAGAGCATGCTGCGGGAAACTTGGTGCTCCCTGAATCTGAGGGTTACCGTGGAAGCCGGGCTCTGAATTCTACAGAACCCATCCCGGGGTTTTCACAGATGAGGGGAATAAACACGAATTGTCACACTTTTCTGTTTGCTGGGAGAGCCCACATGGGCACTTCTTCTAGTGGGGAAGGCCCCCAGTCCCTTTGTCCAAAGGCTTTTATTGAAATGATTATCAGTGGGGCTGGGTAACAGGAATGCACAGGTTATCTCATTACATCAGTATGTTAATGTTCACAGAAATGGGTGATGTTTTGAAGAAAACAAATGGCAGGAACACACCGATTTACATGAGTCTGAGAGGAGATTAGTAAACAAGAGAGATGACTAAACATGAGAGCATAGTAAACACAAGAGTGCCCAAGGGTATAGGGTTAGGGTCTGTGAATAATGTAAATTTCCTTCTCAGCATGAACTGGCTAGGGCTTTTGAGGGAAGAGCAAAGCACCCTTTAAAGAATTTACTTTTAGGCTTGATTTCCCCAGGAACCACCAGATCTGGTTTAGGGCTGATTCTTGTATTGTTTCAAGCCTGACTGAGCCAGGCAGGGGGAGGGAGCCACCAAGAGACAAGGAGACTTCTTTCAGCTAGAATGAGGACTCCAGCCATGTCCGAGCCGAGCTGAGAGGTGCAGACCTTTTTGCCCTTTCTCCGGGTCCCCTAATTTCTTGTCTGCTGCCAAAATCTGATTGGTATCTGTCTTAGGTTGTATACCTCAGCTTGAGGTAACTTACCTGTCTTTGGTTAACCAGTCCTCCATGACAGAGCAGAGAGGCAGGAGCTATGCCCCTGCCAGGGGGGACAGGCTATGTCTAGGAGCCTGCTTCCCCAAGGCCTCCTGATTATTTCCAGCCTTGGAGCCCTCCAGCCTGTCAGCAGGGTTAAATTTCCTGAAATCAGACACGGCATTTCCCAACATCTATCTACTAAAATGGAATCTCTTCTTCCAGATTTATCTACCAATATTATACCTGAATTAACCCATCACAGATCATAAATATTTTCCGTAACAATTTTCCCAAGTCATTTCTATCAAAATATCCCCTGCAACCTCTATACTATGAAAATATCTGAAACATAAGGTTTGTAGCACTGCTCACCAGTCATCTTCTTTCAAAAATATTTGTATGTTCTTACTTCAACATGCATTTGGTAGTCAGTTAATATTCATCAGGTAGCCTTCCTAGAAATATTACATCTAACATATTTAGATATGTTTATTACCCAAATTAATTGATATTTGTTGGAATTTCAGGTGGCTAAGATCTTTTTTAAAAGGCAAATTATCACACATATATGCAAGAATATTCCTGGCATTGTTGACTTAAATAGAGAATATGACTGTAAACCATTGTTACTAGAGAGATAAGCAAAATAACTATATTAAACCTATCATCTATAGTATTTCTCTCATTAAAGAAAGTGCCAAAGGATTGGCCGTGTGCTTTATATACTTTATATACTTCAGTAACTAACAACTGAAATTATTCTCCTCAGCAACTCTCTTGCTAACTCACGGAGAGTCATTCAGAGCCAATTCTGAAAATTAAAGGATCATACTCCTCATACTGTACAACAAAAAAGAAGTTGAGCTCTTATTGTTATGAAAAAAGACTTGTTTACTCTATTTGTTTTCATACTCTAATTTTATAATATATAATTCAATTAGACAATACACGAATCCACTTTTATTTTATATATAATGTATATGTCTGTATATATGTATATGTGTATGTATATGTACACATATGGATATATTTATGTATGAATGTGTATGCAAAACTCACATTTTAGAGCTAAACTAAAAATTCTCATTATTACTGTATTTTAATGACATGAAACATTACAAAAAATGTTTTTTAATTAAGAAATCACCACAGTAAAGATCATTAGACTAATAAAAATGAAAGAATTTTGGACAAAGAATGTATTCTCAAATTAGCATGTATATATCAGACTATAATTTGTGAGGTCTGTATCAATTGCACATTTCATTTTAAAAAGTTGTATTCAAGGATGTTGTAATTGGGTTTCCAGGTGTTTTCAGCATGAGTTGTTGTTGGCAGTAAATCAATAACTTTCTGACACGACTCTTAACGGTAGTAAGAATTCTTGCAGTAATTCACCTTCTCAGTGGCAGACAGATGCTATGCCTTGGATTCTTTGAAAGTGCTACTCAGACTAAATGTTGTTCCAGTAACCATTATTTCTTTGGCCCGATGGTGAATGCCCACTTATGTGATGAAAAGCAGTTGTCATTTCAGAAGGAACAAAAGGAGGGAGTAAGGGCACAAGACATTGATACCAAAGTAGAACAGGAAAAGCAACTGATGGATTTCATTTTAATTGGTGGGGAAAATTCATATGGCAACAGAATAGGAATGATTTTATTAGCAGATGAGAAATAGCAAGTGGGGAATACAATGGTCTTTTGCCCCTTTAACCCATTTGAATTGGCTCATATTTTGTATAACTAATCTACAAAGTAGACATTATCCTCAGATTATAGATTAGGAAACTCAGGTAAATTAATAAAATCTCACACCCTGAAAATAACAGAATAAGGAATTAACTTCCAGTTCTGTCTGACAACAAAAACTTTGATTATCTAATTATGGGCAATTTCCAAAGTTAAGCTAAATTACTAATAGAACAAACTATTTCTGCCAATTACTAATTTATGCAATATACACATCACATGCCATAGAAATGTACATTTTAAACCTATATAATTTTACTAACCTCAATAAATACAGTAATAAAACATTCTCTAAGATATGGCACATGCTAAGTAAATATGTATTTTTACATATTAAAATTTTAAGTTGTTAATGCTTTAGCAGAGATAATATAATGTTCATTTTGGTGGGACAATGAGCCTTGATTTAACTGTTTTTGACTCAAATTTCATAAAAAAAGATGATTTCTTGTTCATTTCACTTTGTATCTGCTCTACAAAGTGAATATTCTCTAACTGATTCTGGTTCCATGAATCTACTTCATTCCTTCTCTCTCTTAACTTCTGACTTTTCAACTATCATAAGTACACAATTTTTTTTTTTGGAAATTTTGTATAGACAGAGAATAATATCTCTTATGAATGTCCGAGAAGTTGTGGAAGATTATCTGGGGACAAGGATTCATAGAAATGACTTTAGTTTGTTAATTTTTCTAGAGTTCAGTATCCCAATAAGTATCCTGGGTAGGTTTGATTGTTTTTACATTTCAAATATTTATCCTAGTTTAAACATTTAAAAGCATTCAGTAATCACAAAGGCCAGAGTAATTTAGAAAATTGGTTTTATTGGATTGATCAAACAAATAACATGGCTGTTTGTCAATTGTCAACCCAAGTGTAATCTAAGTACTACTATCATTAAGATCCCCTCAATCTCAGTATCTTTCATCACATAGCAACCTACATTCTAAATGATCACATGTAGTAATTAAAATAGCTCATTGCATGATTTCACACATACTTAATCATTCCATATTATTTTGGAGTGAGTGATGAATTTCCTGGGGTCCTGGAGTGTGCATATTAATTGTGTGTCTGTCATCACTACTAACTTATTGTTAATTTTCTGAGCCCTGATGTTAATGTTTTCTTCTGTTGGCTTTCTAAACAATCCAAATGACTTTCCATTTAGAAGTAGATATCTCTCCCACACAAGAACTTTTTTTTTATCTTGCATAATAGAAAATTCTAATAATTAAAACCAAATATAAATATACCAAATGCTTAGCCAAAATCATCCTGGCTCTAATAGTCTACACTCAAGCAATACCAGCTCTTCCCTCAGTATGAGTGGGACCCATGAACTACACTCACTGTGGGTTCCCAAAGATACATTAGTGGCAGAGAGCTTCAACAAGAAATGTATGCAAGTGGGGGCTATTAAAACAGATATTCAGAGTAGATGACTTTATGGCACTTGCTTTTCATACTTCAATGTGCATACAGATTACTCTGGCTCTTGTAAAAATGCAAGTTTTGATTCAGTAGATTTGGGGTTAGGACCAAGATTGTGTATTTCTAACAAACTCCCAAGTGATACTGTTGCTTGTCCAAGGACCGCAATATGCTAAATGTCTCTCACAAGAAAATGAAGAATGAATGATAACACAAATTTCTTATCACTTATCCAATCATATTGAAATAAAATTTACTTTTATTATACCATGTATTCAATATTCTAAATCTCAATACTTTACATTATCTGCATATTTAACTTTCTGTCTCCTTAATCATCTTAAAATCATGTATAATTTATGATAATATCTGGGAACTTCTCATGGACGTCAAAATACTTGAGGACAGTGACTTTGTCTTTACACTGAATGTTTTCATGTCTTGTTATAATTCCTAAGAACCAGTCAAGAAATTTTGGTTAAATAATAGATAAATAAAGCAACAGGTGAATGATGTTAAAATATATTTTATATGTTTTTACCTCATTCAATGATTTCTTATAAAATTAGTACCTTTTTTTCAGTTCCCATGTGAAGTGTAGTATAATGAAGTGGGAATATCCAGTACAGAATGAGAAGACAGCATGATGTAACATGATGGCAGTATAGGCATTGATTTAGAGCACAGATTCTGGAGTCAGAGTATTTTGTTTTCAATCCTACTCCAATAACTACTGGCAGTATGACCTCATATAAGTAACACAATCTGTTATAGTCTCAGATTTTTTATTTATAAAGTGAGGATAAAAGAAAATCACTCATAGTTTATGTTTAAACTAAAATAATTAAGAGAGTGCCTGTCCAATAGCACAAAATCCATAACTTTTTAATAACTTAAATGTTAATCCTTTTTTGAGATGTTTTATTTATGTTTAAAGTTAAGATAAAGTTCACATGTTATTAGGTATCTTGGCTATCAATTAGTAATCTCTCAACAATACTATACACTCACTATATTTCTGTATAAAACTAATGATCATTTCTAGGAGTGTTTTCACTGACAAAACTATGCTGGCACTTAATTATTTAAAGCACTACAGTATAGGGGTCAAATGTAAAAATTTAGTACAAGTTGAAGACATACTTCTCAAAAACATTGTAAATCACAATTATATATCTTAAAACTTCACTTTTGCATACACGATTTATTCAGTTAGAACAACTAGATGCTTTTTAATTTACATTGGACTATGGGTATGTTTTTTTCTTCATGAACTAATTGGCTATGTTCACTATAATTTATTTTAAGATAGTTACCTTGTATTATAGTATAGAATTTCTCTTTCTCACAGAGCCATTATTATAATGTCACAGTGAATAAGTTATCTGGCTGAGCTTTTTTAAAAATTTTCAGTTTAATTTTGACAAAATGCTCATAAGTGTATTATGAGTGGATTATCTAACACTTGCAAACTTTTAAAGAAACTAGAATCTAGCTTGCAGCTCTTTTTAAAAGAGTGATGAAAAAGAGAACACCAAATAAAATAAGCTTGAGGTAGAAATACATTACTTTTATGCATAAGTAAAAATACTTAAACATAAGAGAGTGAAGCTGTTATGATAACTAAAGTGCTTAACTGCTGTGAAGATTATCTAACTTTGAGCAGTGATTATGCTGGCTTTGAATCTTTGCGATATTTTTATAATCTCTTTGGAGCTTTTTGTTGTTTGATTGATTAATGTGAGAAGGAGTTAATAAATCCAGGAGCCATCTAAACTATTTATCTCTAATAATGTTCACAAGTTTGCTTCCCCCACTACTTACTCTTCCCAATCATTTATATCAGAAAGTCATTCTATCTCTAAAAAAATCTCCCAATTTATCTTCTCTGCTTTTTTCACGGCTACAGTTTTAGTTCGGCTCTCAGCTTACTAGTTATTCTAGTACACTACCATGTAGTCTTTCTTTATCTATTCTTACCCCATAAAATTTTTTATCCCACAAAACAGCTAGAGCCATTTTGAAAAGTTGAATCGGACTATGTCATTCCCCTGCATAAAACTTCAAATAACTTTCCAATACATTTAGAAGAGAATCCTATTTCTTATCATGACCTAGGGTAATTTATCTCTTCTTGTTCCCTTCTGCATCATTCGCTTACTTCTATAACAGTTTTCTAACTTAATTTTTATGCCCCAGCAACAATGGACTTGAACTTGCTAAGCCCTTCCTTCTCAGAAACATTGGATATGATGCTTGCTTTGCATAGAATACTCTTCCTCTTTATTGTCACATGGCTAGAACTGCATTGCCATAGAAGTCTTAATTAAATAGCTCTTGCTTAATAAGGACTTTCTTCACCATTGAAGGTAAGCTGATAAGACTTTGGTTTCAGATTTAATGTAGATTTTGAAAGTTGTCATTTCCATCTTTACACAAAGAAAAAGTTAGACAGCCCCCAAATCAGGGACTTTTGGGGACTCATGAAAGAAATTGCAAAATACATCCAAAATTCTTGATAGACAAGGAAATTAAGAAAGTTGGAGCTAAGATATACTAATGTAAAGTAGAAAATGTTGGATAAATAAATGTATAAGTAGGGAAACTTATACAGTAATTTTGATGAATTTCTTGAGGCTGCAGGTGGACCAGTGGGAAAGTGAGAAACTCCTGGGAACTCTAGTCATGGGTAAGGGAGGTCACATTTTATCCCCAGGAACCCCACCATTTTCTCACAGTAAAAATGTGAGAAAAACTCCCATCTCCAGCTCTGAGATTGAGAGGATGAAAGATAGCTTTTGTGAAATACATTCAGATCCTCCTCTGTTAGAAAGGGCTCCTATTCTGGTAGAAAGACTTTACTAGAGTCTTGTCCTAGAGTGGTAAGGGAAGAAGCATTGCTCACACTCCATTCCTTGCTAGTTTTTCTTTCTCAACTAGATGAGAGAGGAAAGAAAGATATATGGGAAGAAACACTTGTAAAGTTCACGGATCAGATTTGGAGGCTCTTTACACTCACCTTATCACCATATCACCAAGGCTGCAATATAATAATAGTGAATTACAACTGAAAGAGCTTAAGACATACTCTCTGGGGGGAAAAAAAGAGAGAGAGTACTTAGGGAGGCCCATATGCAAGAGGAAAATCGAAAAGACACTGAAGAAATGTTTAGTCTCTGTAATTTATAGCTACAACAAATACTAAGCACAGTCTAATTTCCAGTGAGAGCAACATAAATCCCCCCATTAGAAGGCTATTTACCTCAGTTTTTATTATCCAATACATGGCTAGCTTTCAGTAAAGAAATTACAAGACATGTTAAAAAGTAAGCAAAATACAACACAAGGAGACAAAATAATCATCAAAATCACACTTAAATGTGACACGTTGGAAAAAATCAAAACACAAAATTAAAAATAACGGTAATATATTATGAGCTCCAGTGGAAAATAAAAAGATAACAGGCAAGGACAAATGGACATATAAGCAGAGGGTGGTAATTCTAAGAAATAATCAAAAGGAAATGTTAGAAATCAAATGCTGAAACAGAAATATACAATGCCTTTGAGGGGCTAATCAGTACAAGGGATGTAACTGAAGAAATAAACAGTGAGAATGTAGATCATTGAAAACTTCCAAAAATAAACATACTATCTAAGAACTGTGGGACAGTTTAAAATTATGTAATATGCATAATTGAAATATCAGAAGAAGAAAAGAAAATAGGAAAAAAAATGAAGTCATAAGGATGAGAACTTCCCAAAATAAATGATGGACACTAAGCCACATATTCAGGAAGCTCAGGGAACAAAAAATAAGATAAATACAAAAATGACTATAAATCTTCATATTGTAGTCAAATTGCAGCAAATAAAAAATAAATAAGAAATCTTTGAAAAAATCTAGGGGGTGGGGAGATGGGTAACATTATCTAAAGAGGAGCGTTACTAGAAAGTGCATGAAACTTTTATCAAATTTACTTTAAAAACATTGAGAGTAAGAACAAAGTAGAATGGATTGTTTAAAGTGTTGAGAGAAAAAAAAATAAAGTACACCAACTTAGAATTCTGTATCCAGTGAAATTATCCTTCAAAATTGAAGGTGAAATAAAAACTTCCTCAGACAATAGAGACAGTTCCTACATAGAACCCTTGTTCTTCAAAGAATATTTTAATAGATTGTTCAGATAAAAAGAAATGTTATAGGTTAAAAATTTGGATCTATTTAAAGAAACAAAAGCATTTACAAAAGAATAGATGATGATAAAATAGTTGTTTTTAAATTCATAATTGATTTAAAATTGCTTTGTACAATTTATTATAATTTTATTTTTTATTTTATATTTTTAATTTATTTTTTCAAATACATTTGTCTCTGCCTACCCCCCACCACTTTCCCTTGCCCCCTCCCTTCTTCCCTCCCTCAGCTCTTCCCCTTTGGTTTTGTCCATGAGTCCTTGCTATATGTTCTTTGACTTTCCCCTTCCCTTCCTTTTCCCCGCCCCCCACCTTCCCTCTTGTCTCTGTTGATTTCCTTTCAGTGTTGCTGGTCTTATTTTCCTTGCATCTTTGTATTGTTGGTTAGGTTCTACTTATTATAATTTTATTATAGCACATGAATAAATTACTTAAATCATACTAATTGTCAGAAAAGACAGAAAAAAGGAATTAGAAATACCTTGTTATATGGTACTTAAACTAGACATGAAGCAGAAAAGTGTTATTTGAAAGTGGACTTAGACTAGTTAAAATTTTATATTGTGAAACCTAGGGCAAGCAGTAAGTTTTTAGAGAAAAATATAATTGATCCACTTTAAAAACAGATAAAATGGGATCATGAAATGCTCATCTCAAACAAAATAAGACAGAATTTCTGGGAATAAATAGAAAATGGTTACAAATACAGTAGATGTTAGTTAAGTTTATTCATTCTTATATTAAATGTGAAGTTCCTAAATTTACCAATTCAAAAACAAAGATTATCATATGATGTATCATAGAATTATACACTTGAAAACTATATGATCTTATTAACCAATATCACCCTAGTAAATTTAACTGAAAAACAACAATACAAAAACAGATTATTAGAGTGGGTTTATTAGTAAATTAAGGATCCCATTTGGTTGGTTGTCTTTTAGTTTTGTTATTGGTTTCTCTTGCTGTGTAGACCTTTTTAGTTTGGTATAGTCCCATTTTTTTTTTTTAGCTATCATTTCACTTGCCTTTTGGGTCAAAATCAGAAAATCCTTTCTAAAACAAAGGTCCATATGTTTAGTACCCATGTTTTCTCTTATGTGATTTATTGTTTCAGGTCTTATATTTAGGCCCTTGATCCCTTTTGAGTTAATTTTTCTATATGGGAGTAAGCAGTATGTACAGGTTCATTCTACTGCATGTGGCTTTCTAATTTTCCTAGCACCATTTATTGAAGAGTATTTCTTCACTGTATATTTTTGGCTCCTTTTTTGAAAATTATTTGCCAATGTACATGTGGGTTTTAGTTCTATTCCATCGTGTGTGTGTGTGTTTTCTGCCAATGCTATGCTGTTATGATTACTGTCACTTTGTAGTATAATTTGAAGTTAGGAAGTGTTATACCTCTGGCTCCATTCTTTTATTTGAGGATTGCTTTGGCTATTCAAGGTCTTTTGTGGTTCCATACAAATCTGATGATTATTTGTTCTATTTATTTAAAAAATCTCACTGATTTTTATAGAGATTGCATTCAACCTGTATATTGTGTTTGATAATATGGACATTTTAACTTTGTTAACTCTTCCAATCCAGAAAAATGGAATATATTTTTATTCCATCATGTTTTTTCCAACCTCTTTTAATCGTGCTTTGTAGTTTTCAGAGTATAGGTCCATTGTGTCCTTTGTTAAGTTTATTCTTTGGCATTTTATTCCTTTTGTTGCAATTGCAAAATAATTCTTTTTCATTTATTTTCTCTGAAATTTCATTGTTAGTATACAAGAATGCAGTGAATATTTGTATATTGGTTTTGTATCCTTCAGCATTACTGCATTTGCTTACTATTTCTATTTTTAGGTGGTTTAATTATTCAAAATATATAAATAACTTATACAAGTCAACACCAGAAAAACAAACAATCCAACTGAAAAATGAGCAGAGGACCTGAACAGCCACCACTCCCAAGAAAACCTGCAAATGACCAACAGATACATGACAAAAGATGCTCAAATTCACTCACTATAAAGGAAATCCAAATCAAAGCTTCAATGAGATACCACCTCACACCTGTTTGAATGACTATTATCAACAAGACAAGTAATAACAGATGTTAAAGAAGCTGTGACAAAAAAAGAAACTTATTCACTGCTGGTAGGCATGTAGAATGGTACAAGCTCTATGGAAAACATTATGGAAGCTCCTTAAAATATTAAGAATAGAGTTACTATATATGATCCAGAAATCCCTCGTTAGATATCTACCCCCAAAATTTGAAGACACATATTTGCAGTGGTATATGTATTGTTAATATCCTTGCAGCATTATCCATGGTGGCCAAGACATGGGAATAACCACAGTGCCTTTTGATAGATGATTGGATAAAAAGATGTTGTATAGCTCTGGCTGCTGTGGCTCAGTGGATTGAGTGCCGGCTTGTGAACCAAAGAGTCACAGGTTTGATTCCCAGTCTAGGGCACATGCCTGGGTTGCTGGCCAGACCCCCAGTAGAGGGTGCACAAGAAGCAACCACACATTAATGTTTCTCTCCCTCTCTCTCTCTCCCTTCCCATTTCTAAAAATAAATAAATAAAATCTTTAAAAAAAAAGATGTGAACATATACAATAGAAAACCACTCAACCATAAAAAAGATGAAATATTGCTATTGTGACAACATGGATGGATCTTGAGAATGTCATGCTAAGAAAAATAAGTCAGATAGAAAAAGTCAAGAACCATATGATCTCACTCATGTGGAATAGAAAACTAAAAACAACAAATGAACAAACAAGAAAAACAAATTAAAAAAATTATAGACAAAGAAAACAATATGGTGGTTACAAAAGTGAAAGGTCAGTGGGAGGCTGATAAATGGTAAAGAGGGTCAAATATATGGTTTCAGAGAAGATCTGACTTTGGGTGGTAAACACACTTCGCAATATACAGATGATGTGTTATAAAAGCGTACACATAAAATTTATATAATTTTATTAACCAATGTGCCCCCATAAATTTAATAGAAAATTGGGAAAATAAATAAAATAAAACATTCCAGATTTAGCTATATGCTGTCTAGCAAGAAACTCACTCTAAATATAAAGATTCTGAGAGATTAAAATTAAAAGAAAATAATATACCATCTAAAAACTTCTAAACAAAAATAATTTAGCTATAATTTCAGATTTGATATTTATAACAGATATATTGAAATAAAGAGGAAAGCCTCATAATGATAAAAGGGTCAAATCTCTACAAAGGAATATAATTTTAAAATGCAAATCCACTTAAGAACAGAGAATCAAAGTATGTGAATCAGAAAATAATAAAACATGGAGGAAAAGGTAGAACTTCTCTTATAGTTGAAACATCAAACCAGTCCCCCGTCAGTAACTGGTAGATTAAGCAGGTATATAATTAACCAATGTATAGTTGACCTAAACAGCAATATCAATTAAGCAGGTATATAATTAACCAGTGTATAGTTGACCTGAACAGCAATATCAATCAACGTTACTTAATTTATTTTCATAGAATGTTCTGTTAAATAAAAAAAAGAATGTGAATTCTTCTCAAGCTCTCATGGAATATCCATTAACCAAGGGAGAACATGGACTGGGTTATAAAACACATCTTAAAAATCTTAAAAAATAGAAGTCACAATAAACAAGATTTGGAAGCAGCCCAAGTGTTCATTAGTAAATGAATGGACAGTGATCCCACTTCTGAGAATATACCCAAATAAACCCAAAATACTAATTTGAAACAACACCAGTGCCCCTGTGTTCATTGCAGCATTATTTACAATCACAAAGATAGCGAAACAGCCCAGGTGTCCATCAGTAGATGAGTGGATAAAACAACCATGGGATATTTACACAACGGAATACTACTCAGCCATAAAAAAGAGAAAATTTTACCCTCTGTCACAGCATGGATGATCATGGAAAACATATGCTAAATGAAATAAGCCAGTCAGAGAAAGACTTTTGCCATATGATTTCACTCATGTGTGGAATCTAATGAACAAACCAAACTGACAGGCGAAATAGAGAAAGGCTCATAAATAGAGATCAGGCTAGCAGCTCTGAGGGATGTTGTGGGGCAGGTGGTTGGAGGGATCAAAGATAAAAGGAAAAAAAGAGAGATAAAGAACTCATGGACAAAAACAACAGTATGGTGATTACAGTGAGGAGAGGAGGGGAACGTGGAGGTATGGGGAAGAGGGTATATAAAGGGAGGATAAATGGTGATGAAAAAATACAATATAAATAAAATAAAAGAAGTTTAAAAAAAGAAATAAATCATTGAATGTATGTTCTCAGAAAATAATGGAATTAAAGTATTAATTACTGAAAGGTAGCTGGAAAAATCCCCAAATATTTGGAAATTAGACAACATACTTATAGATGATCCATGGGTCAATATGCTTTCCCTTTAGAGAACATACCCACACTTTTTTCTTTTCCTCTCTTCCCCCACAGTCATGAATCTGTAAACTCTAATGGTCTCCATAACGCTAGCAGCCAGGGGGCAATGGCAGCTTGTCCCTTGTTAACCCACTAAACCTTTGTCCAAGGCCCCATTTTCTCTGACTTTCCAGTGAGCTAAAGCAACCCCTCCTCAACCCCTTTCCTAAAATGTTTTTAGAGAACCAAAGGAGCCCAGCCTAGGCTTTCCTGTTGCTGCTTCTATGCTAAGCTCTTCCTTGCCTCACTGTCCTCAGCTTTAATAAATGTACTCTCATTAAATAAATAAATAATAAATAAGCTACCAACCAACCCATGGATTAATGACATCTCAAGTGAAGTTAACAAACATTTCATTTAAATTAAAATCAATTAAATTTGTAAGATTCTGATTAAAACACACACACACACACACACACACACAATTCTTAGAAATTTGTAACATTAAACACATACACTGGAAAATACTTGAAATCATTAAGCTAATTGTTTAATTCCCTTTATATTTCCAGGATCCAGAACAGAGTCCATTATACAAGCTTGTTTCTGTAATAATCACACTGGCAGCAAGGTATTGTTTCAATTATCTAAAATAGCAATCTTAACACAGACAACATTAACTTGAAGAAATCATACTTTCTGGAAAAGTGTTTTTGGTTGACCCAAAGTTTAAATGAATTGTAGTGTACTTACAGAATCTGAGTAAAGCCATCCACTGAAGAATATAATTTCAACTGACTATTTTTTTGTATCTACTATTTTAATAATGAGTCAATATTGTAAATTACACAATGTGTCCTACTTATTTTAATTACTTGATTTACATTTATAGATAGGAATTTTGTTTTATAATTTTCTCCCTATCCCTGTCTCAGTTTGCATGATCAGTGTTTGTTGCAGAAGTGCTCAGGCAGATTGAAGTTTTGGAAGAGACATTAAATGCTACCTGAAGGCTTAAGAAATGAAGACTTTAGGCATTAAGCTGAAGCTTCTCCTAACACAAAGCTCTGGTAATGATCCTTTTGTGACACCCGTCTATTATATATAAGGGGTACAAAAAATGTTAACTATCCAACAAAGTGCTCTTGAATGGTTTTTCTGCTTTTTAATGTTGCTCTGTGGCCTAGTGATCAATAGGATTAATGCGGCTCAAGATCAGATCTCCCACCCTTGGCTAACTGAACATTAATTACAAAGTCAAAGTGAAAAAATGTTCTGTACTTCCCTGCATTTTATTTTTTCCTTTGCTATAACCTTCCTCAAATAAACTCTATAGATTCCATAGAGAACTGCATCTAATTCTTTATATCTGTCATAAAAAATATTATCTTAGGTTTTAAAGTGTTATGAGTTCTTATCCATGGTATTACTGTGGAAGAAACTAAGAATTCCTCAAATAACTGCACAAGAAGATTGGCATTAACTGTCTCCTTTCAGAAACTTTTCTTCTAATTTCAAGGGCTATACATGTTTGTTTAAAAGATTCACCTGTGTAAATTAAAAAGTTAGATTTCTGCACACTTGGCCTTGTGCAACTTTACTTCCCCCTTCGGAAAAAACCTAACATCCTCCAGTTTGGTGTGTACACCTTTTACTCACCCTCTCTCTCTTTCCACACACACACACACACACACACACACACACACACACACACACATTTACATATTCTATATTTATTCAATTATTTAAATAGACATGTTATTCAATGCAATGGAAGTAATATAATGTGTTTGATCATTTCTATAATAAGCCACTGTGATACACATACATGACGGGGGTACGCTGTCCTGCAGAGTAGCTCCAGCTTGCCACGGATGAGGAAATAAGTCATTCCAGACACTGTCGGTCTGCCAGGAAAAGGAAGTGGCAATTCCTTCTAGTCGGGAACGCCCCAGGCCCTTCTCTTGAAGTGGCTTTCATTGAGAACAAAATGTGTACAGGGGTATACAGCATGTGTGCAAAGCCTATCAATCTACATCAGAAAGGCTATAAATAATAAATTGAAGAAATAAGAGAGGTTTGTTTTAAATCACAGTCTATCAGACAAGGTGGCATCAGATACTCATTAAGGCACAGTTATTGGGGCTCAGGAATAATCTCCTTACAGTGAAGTAAAACAGCTGGTTTTTCATTATCAGGGCAATGTGAAGCAGAGCAAGCTTCAGTAGGTACAATGCATTCTTTTGAGGGGCTACAGTTCCCAATACACAAAGTGGTCCCTAACACATACATGCAAACATATATATGTTTTGTGTAAGAGTTTCTATCATATAGGTTCCTGGAAGTTTAATTATGGCACCAAATCATCTGTGAGTTTATTTATGTCGATAATGACTGAGATTGAATTAAGTGTAAAATTATATTGTCCCATCCAGATAACTTTTGTTTCTTCATGTATCCTCCTCAATGTCCTACAGAAATTATTATTTTTCTTATAAATATCTTAAACATTTCATTTTAGCTTAATACAAAATACTTTAAGAATACAATGTTATTATTTTTTATTACAGGCTAAGCCTTACTGTGGCTAATTCATGTTATCATAAGTACAGTTAGCAACTATTATACTAAAAATATTATTGCCCATATCCTTTAGCCAGCATATTTTTCTTTCTAGCTTTTTTTCTTTTATTTATATTTTTATTTTTTGAAATACATTTGTCTCTGCCTACCCCCCACCACTTTCCCCTGGCCCCTCCCTTTTTCCCTCCCTCAGCTCTTCCCCTTTGGTTTTGTCCATGAGTCTTTGCTATATGTTCCTTGACTTTCCCTTCCCTTCCTTTTCCCCACCCCCCTCCCTCCTTCCCTCTTGTCTCTGTTGATTTCTTTTCCTTACAGTGTTGCGGGTCTTATTTTCCTTGCATCTTTGTATTGTTGGTTAGGTTCCACTTATAGGTTAGATCATAGGGTATTTGTCTTTTGATCCCTGGCTTATTTTGCTTAGCATAATGCTCTCCAGTTCCATCCATGCTGTCGCAAAGTTTAGTAGTTCTTTTTTTCTTTCTGCTGCATAGTATTCCATTGTGTATAGGAACCATTATTTTTTGATCCAATAATCTACTGATGGGCATTTAGGTTGCATCCAACACTTGGCTATTGTCAATTGTGCTGCTATGAACATCGGGGTGCATAGGTTCTTTGAATTGGCATTTTGGGATTCTTAGGGTAAAGTCCCAGCAGGGGAATCACTGGATCAAAAGGCAGTTCCATTTTCAGATTTTTTAGGAAATTCCACACTGCTTTCCACAATGGCTGCACCAGTCTGCATTCCCACCAACAGTGTACTAGGGTTCCCTTTTCTCCACAGCCTCGCCAGCACCTGTTGTTTGTTGATCGGTTTATGATGGCCATTCTGACCGGTGTGAAGTGGTACTTCATGGTGGTTTTCATCAGCATTTCTCTGATGGCTAGTGATGCTGAGAATCCTTTCAAATATCTCTGGGCCCTCTGTATCTCCTCCTTGGAAAAGCATCTGTCCAGGTCCTTTGCTCATTTTTTGATTAGATTGTTTGTCGTCTTGGAGTGGAGTCAAGTGAGTTCTTTATATATCTTGGAGATCAAACCTCTATCTGATGTATCATTAGCAAATATGTTTTCCCATACGGTTGGCTCCCTTTTCATTTTGCTGATGTTTTCTTTAGCCGTGCAGAAGCTTCTTATTTTGATGAGGTCCCACTTGTTTATTCTTTCCTTTCTGTCCCTTGCTTTAGGAGACATATCAGTGAAAAAATTGCTGTGTGGGATATTTGAGAGTTTCTTGCCAATGTTCTCCTCGAGGACTTTGATGGTGTTGCGACTAATATTTAAGTCTTTTATCCACCTTGATTTTATTTTTGTGTATGGTGTCAGCTGATGTTTCAATTTCAATTTTTTGCATGTAGCCATCCAGCTCTCCCAACATCATTTGTTGAAGAGGCTATTATTGCTCCATTTTATGCTTCTGTCCCCTTTGTCAAATATTAGATGCCCATAGAGACCTGGGCTTATTTCTGGGCTTTCTATTCTGTTCCAGTGGGTATGGATCTGTTCTTGTGCCAGTACCAGATTGTTTTGAGTATAGTGGCTTTGTAGCATAGTTTGATGTCCAGTATTGTGATCCCTCCTACTTTGTGTTTATTTCTCAAAATTGCTGCAGCTATTTGGGGTCGTTTATGGTTTCATATAAATTTTTGAAATGTCTGTTCTATTTCTGTGAAATACGTCATTGCTATCTTAATAGGGATTGCATTGGATCTAAAAATTACTTTGGGTAGTATGGACATTTTGATGATATTAATACTTCCAATCCATGAGCACGGTATATGCTTCCATTTATTTGTGTCTTCCTTAATTTCTTTCTTCAATGTTGTATAGTTTTCTGTGTACAGGTCTTTTACCTCTTTGGATAAATTTATACCTAGGTACTTTATTTTTCTTCATGCTATATCGAATGGTATTTTTTTTTCTAATTTCTTCTTCTTCTATTGCATTGCTGGTGTACAAAAACGCCTTTGATTTCTGAATGTTGACTTTGTATCCTGCTTTTTTGCCAAATTCACTTATAAGGTTGAGGAGTTTTTTGGTAGAGTCTACAGGGTTCTCTATGTACACTATCATGTCATCTGCAAACAAGGATAGCTTTACTTCCTCCTTTCCTATTTGGATGCCTTTTATTTCTTTTTCTTGTCTGACCGCTGTAGCTAGGACTTCTAATACGATGTTGAAAAGAAGCGGTGAAAGCAGACATCCTTTTCGTGTTCCCCATCTTAGTGGGAAAGCTTTCAGTTTTTGCCCGCTGAGTATGATGTTGGCTGTAGGTTTTTCATATATGGCCTTTATTAGGTTGAGGAATGCCCCATTTATTCCCATTTTGCTGAGTGTTTTGGTCGTAAATGGGTGCTGTACCTTATCGAACGCTTTTTCTGTGTCTTTCGAGATGATCATATGGTTTTCGTCTTTCCTTTTGTGTGTGTGATGTATTACGTTTATTGACTTGCGTATATTAAACCATCCCTGCGTCCCTGGGATGAACCCCACTTGATCATCGTGGATAATCTTTTTAATGTATTGCTGGATGCAGTTTGCCATATTTTGTTGAGGATTTTAGCATATATGTTCATCAGCGAAATTGGCCTGTAGTTTTCTTTCTTTGTAGGGTCTTTATCTGGTTTTGGGATTAGGGTGATGCTGGCCTCATAGAAAGAGTCTGGGAGTCTTCCCTCCTCTTGGATTTTTTGGAATAGTCTGAGAAGGACAGGGGTTAGCTCTTCCTTAAATGTTTTGTAAAATTCTCCTGTGAAACCGTCCGTGTTTACTTATTTATTTATTTATTTTTGCTTCTGCTTCAATTGGGCTGTCTAGATTTCCTAACTTTGTGGATTAAACTTCTATGGTAGTAGGCGGGTCTTTTTATTTATTTATTTTCCCCTTTACTTTTCTTTCTGGGCCTGCCTCTGATGATGTCAGTTGTTGACCATATATGACTTTGGGTTGTTTGTTTGAGCCTTCCAGGAGTCTACTGTCCGTGTCTGACTCTAGCTTGGGGCAGCTCTGTGACCCCTTTGGTAAGGAATGGACTATGTTTTTGGATCACTCTGCACTCTCACGCCAGCTCCTTGGGCTCACTCCCCAGCCCGGCAGGATACCCCACCCGCCTGGGCTCTCAGGTGCTTGCCTCAGACCAAAGGGCTTATTTGTGACCTCGCTACTCGTCTGGCCTCCCTGGCCGGCGGGCACCCCGACACTGGTCAGTTTAGGGTCTTCTATTGTGTGTTTTCCCTGCTTTTGGCTCTTTGGGTGCGTTGCTTGCCCTCGCCAAATGGAGACTATGGAAATGGGAGGAAGTCAGCCCAGGACTCTCCAGTTAATCCTGTCTTCGGTCTCTCCTCCAGGGACTCTGGGCAGCTCTGTGACCCCTTAGGCCGGGATCTACTAATTCTGTGAGCCGCTCTGCAATCGCTGGCCAGGCTGGTCAATTTAAGCCTGCCTTTGCTACTCTGTGCACTCCCTCTCAGGCCATATCAGTGCCAATCCGTGGGAGGCCTTGCCAGCCTGTGGGAGCCCTGGCCAGCCCACGTGGGTCACACACACACTCACCAACCCTCACCGGCCACTCGGCCTCTAGGTTTTTATTTATCTTTTGATTACATAAAATTGCTACATATAAACATAATTTAGGAATTTTGAGGTAAGGAAGGGAGGGAATATAATTATTTGAAATGTCAATTTCTTTTTAAAAATGAATTTCTAAATTCTAATTTCTAATTTCTAAATTGAGTTGAAGATTCATATATTCAATTTCTTACTGAAAAAAAGTCAGTATGATATAGTACAAAAAAAAAAAAAAACAGGTTGTGCAACCAACCCATCTCTGACACTTAAAGAAATGTGTAATTTGGGGCATGCCACTTTAACCACTTAGTGTCCTAGTTTATTCTCATCATAATATTGTCATAATAACAGGACTTGCCTTGCTAGATAAGTCCTATTATTACCATAACATTATGATGAGAAAAAACTAGGACAGTAACTTTCAATGATGAAAAGATTTTACATAGTTTTTCCATATATAAAATACTTAAAAGTGTACCTGTCACAGAGAAAAGGTTACTTAAGTTGTTACTACTATTCTGAATTTTGCCTGAGACATTCCACTGATGTCTAAAATTGAACTTCTTAAAAAATGTTTATCTATTAGAGAGAGAGGAAGGGAGGAAGAAAAGCTAACACCTACCATTTTGGTTTGTACACCTTTTACTATGCACCATTCTATATGTAAATATGTGTATTTAGATATTTTATATTCATTCAATTATAAAAGAAAGAGAGGTAAACAATTAAACCAGTGACCTTCTGGTTCACAGGCCAGTGCTCAACCCACTTAGCCACACCAGCCAGGGCAAAAATTGAACTTTTAATTGTCCCTCAAAGCTTCTTTTCTTCAATCTGCCCTTGTACAGTAAATGACAATTATAATGTTTCTCAAATTAGAAACAGGATTTATGTTTCCTCTCTTTTGCAAGATATATCTGTACCTCTATAACCATACCTACAATTATATAAATAGATGATAAATAGATGATAGATAGACATCATTATTTATATATATTCAAAGAATTTACTCCATACACCATTCTAGTTGCATAACTACAAAATCTAGATTACCAAAGCTGCCATTATCTTCCCACTGGATCACTGCCTCTATACTGGTCCTTTTCTGCCAATTCAGACTTCATACAATCTGCCATTCACAAAATAACAGGTAGCATAGTCTATTTACTGTTTGGTGATGGAGTGCTGCTGCTTGGCCCCTGTCACTCCAGAATCCAATTATTCCTATTGTATTTATGTTTCTCAGTTGAATGGCTGTAATATAAGGCCTGTACTACAGAAAAGAACAATCACAGAACCCTTCAAGGATTATGGGGCTCCCATTACAAATTTATTTCTCACAATATTGATGAAATATATGTCTTCTGGACCTTCCCAGTACGTTTAAATCTTAAATGTCAAACCCATTCTAGCACCCCAATCTCCTTAAACCTTTGAACCCCTTCTTATACTTTAAACCAAGGCAGGTCTGACATTTCCACTCACTTCATGTAGGTTACTTTTGTTTTAGTCTATGTTTCAATCTATATATCGAATGGTTAGAGCATCTAACTCTAAGAGATACAACATTAAAATGCAGAATTTCTGCTTAGTGAGTCCATATCAGTAAATCAACTAGGTCTAATTTTATGTTCCTTCAATCCTATCCTAACCCTAGTACCTATCCCTACTTGTTCCCCAGATTTCTGTCTGTATTAACTTAAAAACTCAAGCAGTTCTTTTGGAGTGTGGTGACCTCCTCATGTGTCACACTTCATACCACACTTTTAGGAGCCTGCTGAGACTTGAGACTAGTAGGGGGAAGAAGCAAAAAAATGGGTATATGAGGGTCCTGGGAAGAGTCATTGTTGTCTTTCAAATCAGCTACCTCAGGAGAGACCATTACAATTTCCGCAGGCTATGTGGGATTAGTCTCCTCAGATGGAACAAAGAGTCCACTTCACTGGCAAAGATGACATTAGAATTTAAGAGTTTGATATCCCCAGCTTTATTGAGGTCTTCTTACACATTCTCATTCCAGCTTTTCAGGACCCATTTCTTTTTCTGAGACAGTTAGAGAGAATGCAGTCACATCAAATAGCAATGGATTTTGACTTCTTGTTGTTATGGGTACAATTGATACATCACAGACGTAACATATGTGCCATGGTATACTACCATTCTCTTGCATTTGTGGTAGAGCTGGCTTACTGAACAGCTTTACTGCATTCTAGTGCTTCCCCATTGACTTCACCTGTTGTTGCATGCCTATGCAAGCAGCAGGTCTTTTGCCATGTCCTGTAGGAAGACATTCGCTGCTGCTCATCACTTGGTGCTTATCTCCAGGTGCAACAATGAAAGTGGGCTCTGGACCAGCACAGCCTCAGTCTTAAGTAGATTCTTTGTGTTTTGACCTCAGGATGGAACTTTATTACTGTTTGTGTCTGCCTGCTTTTCAGTGGCAGCCAAACAGTTCCTATGTCTATATTTGTGCTTGGTACGGGTCTTTCTGCTCTTCCCTCAGTGTTATTAAACTTTAAATTAACCCAGGATGCTTTCTCTTTTCTCTCTTTCTTGAATTAAATTCTTTCTTTTCCTCCCTTTTTCCAAGCCACAATAATTCCCCCAATATTCTAGAAGTTTACAGGGTTTCCTTACTCTCCACTACTAGCTTAAGACTTTTGTTTCACATGAGAGAAGGGTTAAGAGAAAGAGTTTGAGTTTAGAGGGCTTTTCTAAAGTAGAGACATTAATTTGCATACCTCCACCACAGAGAGGTACTCTAATTCTTTCTTATAGGCTCCTTCTTGCGAATACCAAATGGCAGCTTGGGAAAAAGGCTGTGAGTTAATGCAAAATCCTTCTGTGTCTGGGTACCCCACTCACTTCAAATGACACATCAGCCCATAATTGACCCTCAGCAATTCATTAATACTTTAACTGGTTTTTTTCTTACCCATTTTATGGAGACTGATCTTGCATTCTACACTCTACCAAAGTTCTGGTAGTTCACATCCAATCTCTCTTTGCAGGAGCCTATTTCTTTCTATTAGTCAGGGTTCATCAGAGAAAAAAGAACCAATAAGATGTGTGTGTGTGTGTGTGTGTGTGTAGATATAAACATATAGATGATATAGCTATAGATGATATAGATATGGATATAGATAGATGATATATAGATATAGATTAGATAGATAGAGAGGGAAAGAGAGAGATAGAGATAGAGTTTGAGATAGAGGTAGAGGTAGAGTAGAGAGAGAGATAGGGGCAGACATAGAGATAGAGAGAGTGAGAGATAGAATTAACTCATATACCACAAAGGCTGAGAAGTTCTATAGTCTGACATCTAAAAGTTGTCAGTGCTTGACAAAGGCCCAGGAAAGTTCGTTGTGTTGTTTTACTTCAAACAACACAAAGGTCTGAGAACTAGGGGAACTGAACATGTAAATCTTAGTCTGAGTGCAAGAGAAGGCCAATGTCCAGCTTACCCAGTTGGGCAGAGAACAAATGTTTTCTTTCTTCTGACTTTTTGTTCTATCCAGCCCTTAACAGATTGGACAATATCCACCCACATCAGGGAGAAAAATCTGCTTCACTCAGTCAAAGATCTGAAGGCCAGTCTCTTCCAGGCACATACTTACAGACATGCCCAGAAATAATGTTTTGCCAATTAGCTAGGCACTCAGAGGCCTGGTCAATCAGATACATACAATGAAAGATCATATCCCTCTTGGAATTCAGATTTCTTTATTGATGGGCTCACTAAAACAATTTTGTAGATCATCTTTTTCTGTTATTTCAAGAGCACTGCACTTTCTAGCTTTTTACATAATAGGTGGAAGAGGAAATCCCAGACTTGCCTTTAAAAAGAAAATAATATTACGGCATACTCCTGCCTTTAATGATCATCCAAGGAATCCCTGGATGGGTAGCTCAGTTTGTTCGGGCATCTTCCCAATACACCAATGTTGTGGGTTCAGTCTCTGTCACGGCACATACAAGAATCAACCAGTGAATCTTTCTCTCTCTCTCACCCTCTCTCTCTCTCTCCATCCCCCACTTCTCTCTCTAAAATCAATCAATTAATGAAGGCAAATAATGCCCTAGTGTAATTATGAATATAATTAAAAAAATAAAAATAAAATCATCCAGTGAATTCCGGTTTTGCTTAACACAATTTAAATCTGTTACCATGGTCCTGAATGCTTTTTCTTCTACCTTCTTGTCTGAGTAGCTCTTTTTTTCCTATATTTTTTTTCTCATTTACTCACCTCTAATGCATTGCCCTACCTGCAGTCTACTATCAGTTCTTCAAATGTGCCAAAGTATTTATAACTTGATGGCTTTTTTCATGTTGTTTGCTCTTAAATTCTTCCTCTCAGATTTTATAATTGTTTATTGATTCTCATACATAAAGTTGGTTTTCAGTTTAAATATCATTTTAAATGATGTAAGTAACTTCCTATCCATACCATTTTTTTCCCTTAGAGGATAATTTCTAATGTATTTCTCTTTATGTGAGTTCTTAATTTCTTTGTTTTTCCAAAGCAAACACCTTGAGGATTGAAACCAATTTCATATATCTAAACATTAAGATTTCAAAGTTTGAACAGTTTTCCATGCATAATATGACGTTGACAAATATTTATTGGCTGTTTTTATAAGCATGGCCCTTGTAATTTTTGAAGTTCTGATTATAGCTTCCCTAGTTTCATTGGTAATGAGGTTAATCTTACAGAAACTAACTTTACTAAGGAATAGTTCAGCAAAAAATTAACTTAAAATACCAAACAACACGCAGTATAGTTTTTTATTTCATTTATCCTTGACATAGATTTTTGTAATCCCATATGCTTAGAGCTATTAATTATTCCCTGTCTTTATTGTGTCTGTTTATATTGCATGGGTTTTCAGGGGAAAACACAAATATGCCAGATGTGATATAAACAAAATGCATGTACCATATGAAAAATTGTCAGGTATTGTACAACATTGAATGTCATTCCCATGTCAGTATAATATATTCATCAAACAACTTTTAAGACAAGCACACTGAATTATTTTTTTATATTTATTTAAGCAATACCCTCCAGTTGTGTATTAATTGTTTTATAACATTTAATCTAGGCAGAAATTCTTTAGCAGTATATCTGTTGTATTGTTTGCTATTGTTAACTTTGTACTAAGTGATCACTAGAAATAGGAGCAATGTAGATTAATGCAGTATTTTTAAAACATTTTGCTCTTATTTAATCTTCTTTATCATACTTTAATCTCTTTCAACAGTGGTTAAAAGAGTGTATATCTTTTATACAGACAAAATTTAAAATTATATTTAAAAATCCTGATACGTACTATAAATTCCAGGTCTTGATATTTGATCCAAAGTTGAATACATGAAGACTTAGACTAAATTTTTTCCTCAATACCTTCTTTTTTCATTGTTATTCATTTTCTATAATACTGTTTTGTTTTGCCCACCCCACTCTGCCCACTAAAATCTAGATTTGGGAATTTATTAAAAATTTTCCCTCATTTGTGAATTATACTTTATTTTATATTAAGTCCCATTTGTTCTAACCCCAATTGTTGATGCTCTTTTCCATCTCTCCATCTTCACTACCATAGAATGTAATGTGATCAGGGTTGCTTATTCCTCTTATATTAGTCTCCTCAATGGCTTCCCTTCAGTGAAGGTATTTCACCTTCTATGGATTTAAATTTCTACAGTGATGGCTAAATTTAAATAGGCTGGACATTTTTTTCTCTTTTTTCAGTTACTTGGAAGAATACATAACTCTACAACTTCTTTAGTTAGTGCACTATATTTAGTTGAGGGCTCTTTATGGACAAAATATTGGGAAAAGTTACGTGGGAGAAAACTATTGGGTTTCTTTTTTTTCCTATTTACTGTGGCTGACATCAGGATTATAAAACTAAATTGTTCTTGAATTTCAAAATTTTACTCTGTACTATAATTGACTTGAAATCTTTGATCTTTCCCTAGTGATATTTATACTTTCATAAGAAAGTGGCAATCTCATACCAGGAATGGATTTGGAGAAATTCAAGGACAAGTCTGGTCTACAAGATTTGAGGAAAATTATACTTTTACTAAGGTTCTTAAATCATCTCTGCAGAGTTGAATAGGTTTATTTTTCTGTTCAGACATTCATACATTTGCTCAAATTTTCATTTTTATAATAGATACTGCTGAGTCAAAAGACAATTCTGTATTTAATTTTTTTAAGGAAACTCCATATTGTTTTCTACAGTGGCTGCACCAATCTGCATTCCCACCAACAGTGCATAAGGGTTCCCTTTTCTCACATTCTAAACAGCACTTGTTGTTTGTTGATTTATTGATAGTAGCCATTCTGACAGGTGTGAAGTGATATCTCACTGAGGTTTTAATTTGCATCACTCTGATGATTAATGACATTAAGCATTTTCTCATATGTCTATTGGCCATCTGTATGTCCTCTTAGAGAAGGGTCTGTTCAGGTCCTATTTTAGTTGGGTCGTTTGTCTTTCTGGTGTTGAGTTATATAAGTTTTTTATATATTTTGGAAAGTAACCCCTTCTAAGATGTATAATTGGCATATATGTTCTCCCATACAGTGGGTTCTCTTTTCATTTTGTTGATCATCTCTTTTGCCATGCAGAAGCTTTTTAGTTTGCTATAGCCACATTTGTTTATTTTTTTTCCTTTTTTTCCTTGCCTGGTGAAAAATACCAGCAAAAATATTGCTACAAGAGATGCTTGAGATTTTACTGCATGTTTTCTTCTAGGAACTGCATTTTGACCCAATCTTACTTCTGGGAATATACCCTAAGAAAACTGAAACGCTAATTCAAAAGAATCTATGCACCCCTATAGTTATTGCAGCATTATTTACAATAGACAAGATCTGGAAGCAGCCCAAGTGTCCATTAGTAGATGCATAGAAAAAAAAGATGTGGTACATGTACACAATGGAATACTACTCAGCTGTACAAAAAATAAAAAAAATTTAAAAAAAGAGAATTGCACCTTTTGTGACAGCATGAGTGGACCTGGAGATTATTATGTTAAATGAAGTAAGCCAGTAGTTGAAAGGCTAATACCATATGATCTCACTTATATGCGGAATCTAATGAATAAAATAAACCGATGAACATAATAGAAACAGAGTCATAAATACATAGCATGGACTGACAATTGTCAGAGAGGAAGGAGGTGGGGGAACTGGATGAAAGAAGATGAAGGGATTAACCAAAAAACTAGCCCTAGCGAGTGTGGCTCAGTGGATTGAGCACTGGCCTGTGAACCAAAGGGTTACTGGTTCGATTCCCAGGAGGGGCACATGCTCAGGATGCTGGCCAGGTCACCAGTAGGAGGCATGCAAGAGGCAGCCACACATTGCCATTTCTCTCCCTCTCTTTCTCCCTCCCTTTCTCTAAGAATAAAATAAACAAAATCTTTTTAAAAATGTATACATGAAACATAGAATCAGACAACAGTGTGGCAATAGCCAGAAGGAAAAGGGTTTGGGGTAGTTGTGGGGGGGGCAAATAGGGAAAATAGGGATAGAAAGAGACTTTGCTTGGGGTTTTATGAGCACATGATGCAGTGTGTAAATGATGTTTTATTGAGTTGTACACTTGAAACCTGTATGGTTTTGCACACCAATATCACTCCAATAAATCCAAATTTAAAAATAATGCAAAAAAGCTAAAAAATTAATAAATAAAATAGATATTCATTGATTGACATCCCATTGAAACTATAAAGAGGGCTATAGAGACAAATAAGATAGTTTGGGGAATTCAAACTTAGAGAGTTAGAAAAATGGTGTTTAAATGGTTAAATGAATATGTGAGACAGGTAGGTATAAGGCAGAAATATTTATGTAAGACAGATGAAATAGGAATATAGAAATTAGTAGAAAATAGAAAAAAATCATATATATAGTTTTATTGATAAGTTAAACATAAATTGTGACACTATAAAATTCCTAGGGGAACACATAGGAAGGAAAATTTCAGTTGTCCCATGTGGCAATATTTTTACCAATACACCCCTAGGGCAAGGGATAAAAAGGAAAGAATAAACAAATGGGACTACATCAAACTAAAAAACTTTGACACAGATAAAGAAAACGTCAAGGAAGTGGAAAGGAAACCAACTGTATGGGAAAACTTATTTGCCAGTGATACCTCTGACAAAGGTTTGGTCTCCAAAATATATAAAGAACTCTCACAGCTGCACACCAGGAAGACAAGCAATCCAATTAAAAAATGGTCAAAGGACCTGAAAAGACACTTCTCCAAGGAGGATCTGCAGAGTGCCCACAGGCATGTGAAAGGATGGTCTCTATCACTAGCCATCAGAGAGATACAAATTAAAACCACAATGAGATACAACTTCCCACCATCAGAATGGCCATCATTAATAAATCAACAAATGAGTGCTAGTGAGGTTGTGGAGAAAAGGGAACCCTAGTACACTGTGGATGGGAATGCAGACTGGTGCAGCCACTGTGGAAAACAGTATGGAATTTCCTCAAAAAATAAAAATGGAACTGCCTTTTGATCCAATGATCCCACTACTGGGTTTATGCTCTAAGGATCCTGAAACCCCAATTCTAAAGAACCTATGTACTCCGATGTGTTATTTACAATAGCTAAATCTGGAAGCAACCTAAGTGCCCATCAGTAAGTGAATGGATCAGAAAAACTGGTACATTTACACAATGGAATACTATGCAGCAGAAAGAAAGAAGGAACTCCTACCCTTCATGACAGTATGGATGGAACTGGAGAGCATTATGGTAAGTGAAAGAAGCTAAGCAGTGAAAGACAAATATCATACAATCTCACCTATAAGTGGAACCTAATCAAGAAAACAAACAAATGAGCAAAATAGAACCAGAGACTTGGAAATAAAGAACAAACTGACAATGACAAGAAGGGAGGTGGGTGGGGGATAATGGAGGAAAGAAGGGGAAAGGACAAGCAAAGGAACACAGATAGAGGACTCATGGGCGTGGACAATGGGGCAAGAGATTGACTGTGGGATTAGGAGGGGACAGGCTAACAGTGAGCAATAGGGAGAAAGGCGGGACAACTACAAATGAACAATAAAGATAAAAATAGAAAAGCAGTCATACAACATCTTAAAATGAATAGAAGAGGAAAATTTGCAAGAGATCTATAAAGAAAATTACATTAATATGACACACATTTTTATACCTGTGTTACCTAGGTTATTAAACACAATTATTTAGCACTATTACTCTTAAAACTCTGCTATGAGATCAAGGTCTATGAGTTTATGTCCTTTGCAAGAAACATTCTGCATTTATGAATATGGCCAAGGTAACAAATAATTTTGAAGTGAGAATATGGGTTAAGTAAACCAAAGAAGCCATCGCTACTCAAAACTAATAGAACCTACATGGCTTATCATATCACTAATATTCACATTACTTTAAATTTGACACAACCATTAGTTAAATTAACTTTTTTTCTTTGAAACTGCTTCTTTTATTAGTCCACATAAACCAAATGGGAAAAAAATAAAATATCATTAGTAATCAAGACATTTTTAAAATAAAAAATATGATAAAATATGAGCTAATACTGGTACATTTATGGCAAAATTAGCATATTCATTTGTATTATATGTACCAATATTCATTAAGCTTAATCTTTGATATCCTCTACATTTATGAATTTAACTTAGTAAAAGAATTCAAAGGCAAAACCACACAAATATGAATAGTTGTACAATTGTTCATACCTGAATATATATATATATATATATATATATATATATATATTATTTGGTATATGGGATAGATAATTTAAGCTGGGCTAGGGCAGTCACTCATTGACTTTTGGATAAATATGGTTAACTAACAATGATAAATAATATTTTTTTTATTGTTTAAGTACACTTGTCTCCATTTTCACCCCTCTACTCCCTGCCACCCCACCCACCCCTACCTCCCATCCTCAAACTCATCCCCCTGTCCTTGTCCATGAGTCCTTTATACATGTTCCTGGACTTGCCCCTTTCCCCTTCTTTCCCCCATTATCTCCCTCACCCCTCACCTCTCGTCACTGTCAGTTTTTTATTTCCATGTCTCTGGTTATTATTTTGCTTGCTCGTTTGTTTTCCTGATTAGGTTCCACTTATAGGTGAGATCATATGTTGTTTGTCTTTCACTGCTTGGCTTATTTTACTTAGCATAATGCTCTCCAGTTCCATCCATTCTGCCAAAGAGGGTAGGAACAGAATAGAGAGCCCAGAAATAAACCGATGTCTATATGGTCAATTAATATTTGACAAAGGGGACAGAAGCATAAAATGGAGTAAAATTAGCCTCTTCAGCAAATGATGTTGGGAGATCTGGGCAGCTACATGCAAAAAAATGAAACTCGACCACCAACTTACACCGTACACAAAAATAAATTCAATCGGATAAAAATTTTAATAGCTGTTTAAGTCTGAAGTTTTCCTAGTGGCACCCAAGGCTACTTTGTTTTTTGATGACTTTTAATTTGAGTCATAACCAGTTTGAGATTTGTTTTTACTACCTGACCAGAGGAACATAAAAGATCACATGTCAAACTATAAACTCTCTGAAGCCAGTATTTATCACACACATCTTGGTGGTTCAGTTTGGAGGCAAAGTTGGTTCTTGTGGGAATAAGAACCACTGTTAGGATTGACCCATTGGTGCCTATTGGATTCCTGATTCTTTTAAGGGCCTTATGTGATTATGCTCTATGGAATCCTGTGGGTCCTTTAGTCATTCAAAGTGGTAAATTCTTTGCAATATATAGAGAATATAGAGAAGAACATTAAGTAAAATTTGATGTAAATGCCTCAATGAACAGTGATAAATCCTTCATAGACTATTATGTATTTTTAATTACAAATTTTACTTTAAAACATAGAAAAAGTTTTAATATAATGTTAAGAAAAACTATTGAACTATTACTAAATTAAAATATTAATACATTTAAACTATAGATAATAATGTAAAATTCAAATTCTGTAAAATGTACTGCTTATCAATATCCTAAAATACTGTTAATTTCTACTTCTATTTCAGGTCCTGATCTTTAGACTGCATGAATAATTTTAACTCAAGACTTTAACATACCATGAAAATTTGTTCCTCTACTTTGAAAAGATTATATATAACTTGCAAACAATTAATAGAGTGGTAATGAAGAAATGCATTTGTTAACAAACGGATTGTACAATGAAGTACTGGAAGGCATTCTGAGAAATCTAATTCTGTTCAGGTGTTTAAAAACTTATTATTACTATGCCTTGCTAAGTGATCAGTTTCTAAGTTACCATACCCTGAAGAAGTTCATGGTACACTATCAGAAGGAAATAGAATATCCTTCTTATTTGGCTTATTTATTAATTATAATGTATTCTCAACTCTCATGTTCAGAAAGGAAAGTCTTCATTAACTTTATGTATGTGCCCTTAAATCTTTTTTCCTAAGTTCTTTAAGGTTTATTCATGTAATCTTTGATAATATTGAAGGAAAAAAGAAAATCTGAAGACATACAAAAGTTCTAGTAGTTTTCACTCAGCTAATGTAACAAAATATGGAAAATTATTTTTTCTTTCTCTTAATTCCTTAAAATTTGTAGTTAATTGTTTTATTTTCCTAATGTTGTAAGCAGAATATTTGCATTGTCAGAAAATTTTGAAAGTACAGAACATAAAATTGATTATACTTTCTATAATTATAAATGTTAAGAATAAAAGATTATTTAATAATTTACTGAATATAAAATTTTTGATATGTAATAATTTTATTCCTTCCTCATTTAGTCCTCATTTAAAAACATTTATTCATTTTTAATTAAGTTTATTGGGATGACATTTGTTAACAGGGTCAGATAGGTTTAAAGTGTATGATTCTATGATTCATCATCTGTATATTGCATTGCATGCCGACCACCCAAAGTCGAATCTTCTTTGGTTATCATATATTTGATCCCTTTTATCTTTACTACTCACCACCCTCTTTTACACTAGTAACCACCATACTGTTTTCTGAGTCTTTTTATCCTTTTCCTGTAGAGTTCAAAATATTTCCTCCCTAATGCTTGCTGGTTTGAACAGTTTTTGTCTTAAAAATATGAGACAGTCTGTAAGTGACACAGATTGCTTTTATAGTAGGGCTTGTAGAAAGTATTGTAATTAAGAATTCAATACTATCTATTGTATGATATTAATATGGATGTTTCTTATAATTATAAAGTTATTTTAAAAATTCCATATTTTTAAATGGAATCTCTCCTCTTCCCCTCCTTTACATGATTTCCCTTAAATATTGAGTAAATGGACTCACATGTTAGAGAAGTGCTATCGAGTGGTATTAAAAACTTTAAGTTGCACTGAAAGGAAAAGAAACCAACAGAGACAAGAGGCAAGGAGGAAGGTGGGGGGCAGGGGGAAAGGAAGGGAAGGGGAAAGTCAAGGAACATATAGCAAGGACTCATGGACAAAACCAAAGGGGAAGAGCTGAGGGAGGGAGGAAGAGAGGGAGGGGGCAAGGGAAAGAGGTGGGGGGAAGGCAGAGACAAATGTATTTGGAAAAATAAATTAATTAATTAAAAGGAAAAAAAGAAAAGGAAAAAAATACTTTAAGTTGCTACCCAGTTGCTTTTGTAACTTAATCTTTTCATAGTCATTTTTATGAACATTACATATGCAAGTGGAGAAGGATTGGAAAGGGAACACATCAAAATAGATTCAGTTGGTATTATACCATAGTAGAATTGTGAAGGAAATCTCAATTTTTTTGTTATAATAGCCCTAGTTTATGACATCGATGTTGTTAATAATAATAATAGCCAGTATATTGAGTGATTACTTTGTGCTGCTTACTGTTTTAAGTAATTTCCATGAATTAAACCCATGTGTGTTTTTATTTACAAAATGAGGCAGCTGAGCATAGAGGACAAAAAGCATATGTGAAAATGGTCAAATAAGATATACAAAAAAGTAAAAAACAAATTATAAATATGTATATTCAGTCTCAAGGAAATGAGTCATCAGATCAGCAACATGTGTGTCTGCAACAGATGGCTGCTCCTTTTTTTTTTTTCTTTTTGCAATCAAGCCCATACTAACTGGAAGCATACTAGGAAGGGAATTTTGGGAAGTGTTAGAATTTTCAGCACAGCCTTGCAGGTCAAGTGAAATCTTGTTTTGATATTGAAATAATATCCCTCTACCAACATGTTACCAATTCCATGTTTTTCTGCTCTGAATGATAGCAACATAAACTATTCTTAAACCTTCACAGCTCCAGAAATAGGTCTCTCTCTTCCTTCTACACCATGTTGAGTGGTCTCCTGATACACGTGTACTGTTTACTACTCAGCAGAAGGCTCAAAGGGGCCATCATGAATATCTGGAGCTGCTCCTCCCACTCTTCTCTTTGAGTGGGTTGTTCCATATTCTCCAGTAGTCTTCCCTGAGATCTTTAGCAGCTTTGGCTCCCTGAAATCTTAACTTAATCTTCTCAACTAGGCTTCTGCCTGGGTTTCCCCTTCCTTGAGCTGTGTCCTAGAAAGTGTTCCAATAGTACTGGTGATTGCAGGGCTTTCCTCATTTCTTTCTCCTCTTTTGGGATCACTGAAGTGGTTGGCTGATGTCCCGGGTCTGAAAATGTCTATTCCATATATTTTGTCAACATGTTTTAGTTGTTTTGAGGAGAAGGAAAAATTTAGCCCTTACTATTCCATCTTGGCTGAAAGAAGTATACCTTCTCAGCTTTTAATATTATTTTGATTCATCCTTTCTGGAGAGCATAACCTTCCAGACTTTTTTTTGTCAAGATCCCCTTTTATTTGCCCTATCCTCTCCTATTGTTGGGCCCTGAACTCTAAAATTTGTCTACAGTTAAACTTTAGAAAAAGCCATTCTACTTTTTAGAGCTTAGTATTTTTCCCCTCACCCTGCACACTGCAAAATTTATTTTTCTCGTAGAAAAGTATGGTGAAATGTAAGGTTGCTGAGAAATGTCCAGTGTTATCACTATGATCCATAAAATCATCAGAGTTTCATTTTCCTACCTAACAATAGCCACCCTTTTTATTTGAAAACATTTCATTATTTTGTCTTTTCCTTTTTCTGCAAAAGTCCATTGTAAAAAAGCAGCTGCTAATAACCATAAATAAATTTTTGTTGTTTTGTTTTATATATATATATATATATATATAATTATAGTTCCTTTTGTCTTTGTTGCCCATCATTTTTCAGAAATATTTAAAATATTTTTAAAATACAAACTTAAAAGTGTTCTTAGTACTTGCACTTTTGTATCACAACTACTCTATTTATCCAAAAGCAGAAGACAACTGTTACTTTTTAAATTACATTTTTGTTGATACTTAAATATATATTTATGTCTTCATAGTAACATTTTTTTATTTTTATTTTTTTAATTTTTTTTAATTTACTTTTTAAATACATTTGTCTCTGCCTCCCCCCCACTTCTTTCCCTTGCCCCCTCCCATCTTCCCTCCCTCAGCTCTTCCCCTTTGGTTTTGTCCATGAGTCCTTGCTATATGTTCCTTGACTTTCCCCTTCTCTTCCCCTTCCCTGCCCCCTCTTCTCTCTTGTCTCTGTTGATTTCTTTTCCTTTCAATGTTGCTGGTCATATTTTCCCTGCATCTTTGCATTGTTGGTTAGGTTCCGCTTATAGGTGAGATCATATGGTATTTGTCTTTCACCCCCTGGCTTATTTCGCTTAGCATGATGCTCTCCAGTTCCATCCATGCTGTTGCAAAGTTTAGTACTTCTTTTTTTCTTTCTGCTGCGTAGTATTCCATTGTGTATATGTACCATAATTTTTTGATACAATCATCTACTAATGGGCATTTAGGTTGTTTCCAACACTTGGCTATTGTAAATTGTGCTGCTATGAACATTGGGGTGCATAGGTTCTTTTGTATTGGCATTTTGGTGTTCTCAGGGTATAGTCCCAGCAGGGGAATCGCTGGATCAAAAGGCAGTTCCATTTTCAGCTTTTTGAGGAAATTCCACACTGCTTTCCATAGTGGCTGCACCAGTCTGCATTCCCACCAACAGTGGACAAGGGTTCCCTTTTCTCCACAGCCTCGCCAGCACCTGTTGTTTGTTGATCGGTTTACGATGGCCATTCTGACCGGTGTGAGGTGGTACCTCATGGTGGTTTTGATCTGCATTTCTCTGATGGCTAGTGATGCTGAGCATCCTTTCAAATGCCTGTGGGCCCTCTGTATCTCCTCCTTAGAAAAGCATCTGCCCAGGTCCTTTGCCCATTTTTTGATTGGATCGTTTGTCTTCTTGGAGTGGAGTCGAGTGAGTTCTTTATATATCTTGGAGATCAAATCTCTATCTGATGTATCATTAGCAAATATATTTTCCCATATGGTTGGCTCCCTTTTCATTTTGCTGATGTTTTCTTTTGCCGTGCAGAAGCTTCTTATTTTGATGAGGTCCCACTTGTTTATTCTTTCCTTTCTGTCCCTTGCTTTAGGAGACATATCAGTGAAAAAATTGCTGCGTGGGATATCTGAGAGTTTCCTGCCAATGTTCTCCTCTAGGACTTTGATGGTGTTGCGACTTATATTTAAGTCTTTTATCCATCTTGAGTTTATTTTTGTGTATGGTGTCAGCTGATGATCCAATTTCAATTTTTTGCATGTAGCCGTCCAGCTCTCCCAACACCATTTGTTGAAGAGGCTGTTATTGCTCCATTTTATGCTTCTGCCCCCTTTGTCGAATATTAGATGTCCATAGAGACCTGGGCTTATTTCTGGGCTTTCTATTCTGTTCCACTGGTCTATGGGTCTGTTCTAGTGCCAGTACCAGATTGTTTTCAGTATGGTGGCTTTGTAGTAGAGTTTGATGTCTGGTATTGTGATCCCTCCTACTTTGTGTTTCTTTCTCAAAATTGCTGTGGCTATTCGGGGTCGTTTATGGTTCCATATAAATTTTTGAAATGTCTGTTCTATTTCTGTGAAATACGTCATTGGTATCTTAATAGGGATTGCGTTGAATCTATAAATTGCTTTGGGTAGTATGGACATTTTGAGGATATTAATTCTTCCAATCCATGAGCACGGCATATGCTTCCATTTATTTGCGTCTTCCTTAATTTCTTTTTTCAATGTTGTATAGTTTTCTGCATACAGGTCTTTTGTGTCTTCGGTTAAATTTATCCCTAGGTACTTTATCTTTTTTCGTGCTATATCTAATGGTATATTTTTTCTGATTTCTTCTTCTTCTATTGCATTGCTGGTGTACAAAAACGCCTTTGATTTCTGAATGTTGACTTTGTATCCTGCTGTTTTGCCAAATTCACTTATTACGTTGAGGAGTTTTTTGGTAGAGTCTACAGGGTTCTCTATGTACACTATCATGTCATCTGCAAACAAGGATAGCTTTACTTCCTCCTTTCCTATTTGGATGCCTTTTATCTCTTTATCTTGTCTGACCGCTGTGGCTAGGACTTCCAATACGATGTTGAAAAGAAGAGGTGAGAGTGGACATCCTTGTCGTGTTCCCGATCTTAGTGGGAAAGCTTTCAGTTTTTGCCCGTTGAGTATGATATTAGCTGTAGGTTTTTCATATATGGCCTTTATTACATTGAGGAATGCCCCATTTATTCCCATTTTGCTGAGTGTTTTGATCATAAATGGGTGCTGTATCTTGTCAAATGCTTTTTCTGCATCTATTGAGATGATGATGTGGTTTTTGTCTTTTCTCTTATTTATGTGATGTATCACGTTTACTGATTTGCGTATGTTGAACCATCCCTGCATCCCTGGGATGAATCCCACTTGATCGTGGTAGATAATCTTTTGAATGTATTGCTGGATGCAGTTTGCCATATTTTGTTGAGGATTTTAGCATCTATGTTCATCAGCGAAATGGGCCTGTAGTTTTCTTTCTTTGTAGGGTCTTTATCTGGTTTTGGGATCAGGGTGATGCTGGCCTCATAGAAGGAGTCTGGGAGTCTTCCCTCCTCTTGGATTTTTTGGAATAGTCTGAGAAGGATAGGGGTTAGCTCTTCCTTAAATGTTTTGTAAAATTCTCCTGGGAAACCGTCTGGCCCTGGGCTTTTGTGTGCTGGGAGTTTCTTGATGACTGCTTCAATTTCCCCAGCTGTTATCGGTCTGTTCAAGCTTTCTGTTTCTTCCTCCTTCAGTCTTGGAAGATTATACTTTTCTACAAATTTGTCCATTTCATCAAGATTTTCAAATTTCCTGGCATATAATTGTTCATAATAGTTTCTGATGATCATTTGTATTTCTGTGGTAACAGTTGTTATTTCTCCACTTTCATTTCTGATATTATTAATTTGGGTCCTCTCCCTTTTTGTCCTGATGAGTCTGCTTAATGGCTTGTCAACTTTATTAATCTTTTCAAAGAACCAGCTTCTGGATTGGTTGATCCTCTGAATTGTTCTTTTTGTCTCTATGTCATTCAGTTCCACTCTAATCTTGATTATTTCCTTCCTTCTACTTGCTCTGGGATTTATTTGTTGTTGTTTCTCCAGTTCTTGAAGTTGTAGTGTTAGGTCTTTTATTTGAAATGTTTCTATCTTTTCAAGGTAAGCCTGTATTGCTATGAACTTCCCTCTCAGGACCGCCTTTGCTGTGTCCCATAGGTTTTGGACAGTTGTCTGTTCATTTTCATTTGTTTCCAGAAATTTTTGGATTTCTTCTCTTATCTCATTATTGACCGATTCATTGTTTAATAGTGTACTGTTCAGTCTCCATGAGTTTGCAAGTTTTTGAAGTTTCTCTTTGAGGCTGATTTCGAGTTTCAAGGCCTTGTGGTCTGAGAAAAAGTTTGGTATTATTTCAATTTTCCTGAATTGGCTGAGGCTTGCTTTGTGTCCTATCATGTGGTCTATCTTTGAAAAACTGCCATGAGCATTTGACAAGAATGTGTATTTTTCTTCTTTGGGATGTAAGGTTCTATATATGTTAGTTAAGTCTCTTTGATTCAGTGTGTCATTCAGCGCCACGATATGTTTATTAATGTTTTGTTTGGAAGATCTGTCCATTTTTGACAGTGGGGTGTTGAAATCCCCTACTATCAGTGTGTTGCTGTCTATATCTTTTTTGAAGTCATCCAACAATTTCCTTATAAACTTGGGGGCTCCTATATTGGGAGCATATAAGTTTACAATGTTGATGTCTTCTTGATAGATTCTTCCTTTAAGTATGATAAAGTGCCCCTCTGGGTCTCTCTTTATGGCCTTTGCTTTGAAATCTACTTTGTCTGATACAAGTATGGCAACGCCAGCCTTTTTCTCATGTCCATTTGCTTGGAATATTATTTTCCATCCCTTTACTTTCAATCTGTGTAGGTCTTTTGCTCTGAGGAGGGTCTGTTGTAGGCAGCATATGTGTGGGCCATGTTTTCTTATCCATTCAGCTACCCTGTGTCTTTTGATTGGGGCATTTAGTCCATTCACATTGAGAGATATTACTGATAGAAACTTACTCATCTTTTCTCTTTGTACTTGTGTTCCTCTCTATCTCATTCTTTTCCTTCATCTGCCTAAACCAGTCCCCTTAGCATATCTTGGAGTGCTGGTTTGGTAGAGATGTATTCTTTTAGCTTTCTTTTGTCTGGGAAACTCCGTATTTCTCCTTCTAATTTAATGGAGAGCCTAGCTGGGTAGAGCAGCCTTGGCTGTAGACCCTTGCTTTTCATGGCTTGAAATATTTGTTGCCATTCCCTTCTGGCTTGTAGTGTTTCTGTTGAGAATTCAGCTGCTAGGCATATCGGGGCCCCCTTGTATGTTACTTTCTCCTTCTCCCTTGCTGCCTTGAGGATTCTCTCTTTGTCTTTGACATTTGCCATTTTAATGATGATGTGTCTTGGAGTGGACCTCCTTGGGTCCCTCTTGAGTGGGGTCCTCTGTGCCTCCTGGATCCATGAAAGCCTTTCTCTCCTCAAATTAGGGAAATTTTCCATCATTACTTTTTCGAGGAGGTTCTCTATTCCTTGCTCCTCTTCTTCTCCTTCTGGTATCCCTATTATACGGATATTATTGCGTTTCAGGTTGTCCTGCATTTCCCTAAATGCTTCTTCATTCTTTTTGAGTCGTTTTTCCATTTCTTGCTCTTTCTGGGAGCTTTTTTCTACCTTGTCCTCCATCTCACTGATTCGATCCTCAGCTTCATCCAGCCTGCTTTGGATTCCTTCTACTGTGTTCTTCAATTCAGAAATGGTATTCTTCATATCCTCTTGTGTCTTCTTGATAGTTTCTATGTCCTTTTCCAGGCTGATATGGTTTGCTGTGAGATCCTGATAGTTTCTCTGCAGTTTCTCATAGTTATCTTTGAACTGGCTGAGCTCATTGAGCTTCCTTAGAACCATTGTTTTGAATTCCATATCTGATAATTCCCTTGCCTCTATTTCATTGAGCTCTCTCTGTGGGGAGTCCCCTCTTCCACTCTTTTGAGGGGAACTTCTTTTTCTTCCCATTTTTGTGAGAGTCTGTTAAGTATTTTTGTCCTTTACTTTTCTTTCTGGGCTTGCCTCTGATGATGTCAGTTGTTGACCCTATAGGGCCTTGGGTTGTTTGTTTGAGCCTTTCAGGAGTCTAATGCCTGTGTCTGACTCCTGCTTGGAGCAGCTTTGTGACCCCTTCGGTCAGGGTTGGGCTATTTTGGGGGATCTCTCTGCGCTCTCACGCGGGCTCCTTGAGTACGTTCCCAGCGCGGCAGGGTCCCCCACCTGCCTGGGCTCGCATGTGCTTGCCCCAGACCAGGGGGCTTATTCACGACCTCGCGTACTCATCTGGCCTCCCTGGCACGCGAGCTCCGTGGCACTGGTCAGTTTAGGGTCTTCTATTGTGTGTTTTCCCCGCTTTTGGCTCTTTGGGTGCGTTGCTTGCCCTCGCCAAATGGGGACTACGGAAATGGGAGGAAATCAGCTCTAGGACTCTCCGGTTAATCCTGTCTCTGGTCTCTCCTCCAGGGACTCTGGGCAGCTCTACTTATTTTGTGGGCCGCTCCGCAATCGCGGCGGGTAGGTCAATTTACGCCTGCCCTTGCCCCTCTGTGCACTCCCTCGCAGGCCGTATGGGTGCCAGTCTGTGTGAGGCCTTGCCGGCAGTGCAAGCGTTCGCCAGCCCGCGTGGGTCACACACGCGCTCGCCAACCCTCACTGGTCACTCCGCGCAAGTGTGCGCGCCTGCTCTGGGTGTTTGGGGGGTGTCTATGTTTGCTTTTCAGCTTTTGGCTCTTTGGGGGTGTGGCCTCTTCCCGCGCAGTGGAGACTACGGCAAGGAGAAGGAGTCGGGACTCCCTAGTTCCTCCTCCCGTTCTTTCCCCAATGCCTCCGTTTCTAGTTTCCCCTCAGGGGCCTCTGGGCAGTTCTGTGACCCCTTCGGCCAAGGATCCAACCCCTGTGCGGACTGCGTTTCAATCACAGGCAGTCTGGTTCATGCGCGCCCCGCTTCTGCCTCTTTGGGGTCGCGCCTTTCCAGCCCACAATGGAGACTACCGAACGGGGAGGGAGTCGGGACTCCCAGGTTCCTCCTCCCGTTCTTTCCCCAAAGCCTCCATCTCCAGTCTCTCCTCAAGGCTCTCCCAGCCAGTCTGCACTCAGCCCCGCAGCTCACACACGCACAAGCTGTGTGCGGAGCGCACAAAAGGCAGGTTAATTGATTCCCTTATGCCTGAGCGAGATGGTAGCTGCAGAGTGGGAGGTGCATTATAACCTGGGCTCCACCGGCCGCCGTGTCAGTTCTCTTCACAAAGTTTTCCTCACCAGTCTTTTCCCAGGCACCAGCCTACCCTGCTGCCGCCTCTACCCAGCGATCAAGGAGGATGGCATCCGCTGCAACTTTTGCGTTTGCCCTTTAAATGTCTTTTTTTGCATCCCCAGCCACCTGTCTCTGGCAGAGAGCACCCCTAAGCTTTTTGGGGTTGCGTTTTGTCTGTATTTTCTTGGCTTTAGCTGCTGTAGTTTAGGGGTTCCTGTTAATGATTCAGACCCCGTTCTTCTCGGGGGGACGCTAACTGGCCGTTTCAATGTCACTCTGGTGCCAGTGCCCGTGCGCACCCAGCCCACCCTCTCGAGCCTCCACCGCAATTCTCACCCGTTGGGATGTGTGAGAGTAGAATCCACTGTCCGCGGCACCAAGGCTCCTCTCCCAGTATCACTCCACTGCTTTCCAGGTGATTACTCCATTATTTAGTTGCAATTCCAGTTTGGTTTTGGGAGGAGGTCAGTGTGACTCCCTTTCACTCCTCCGCCATCTTTCTACTTTATCCATAGTAACATTTTGATTACATTTATACTTTTATGGTTATTTCTATAGTCATTATCCATCATTAAATTTACTGCTACTGGGTCATCTATTCATATTTTGCAGTATCAGTATATTAAAAATGTTTAACTTTGAGATTTTAAATTTATTCAGCTCATAACATATTTTAAAAAATAACTTGAGTTTCTTTCTTAGATATTTCAGACAAAATAAGCATTTATTAATCAACAACCAACTTCTAGGAGCTGGGCAAATAATGTATATATTTACTATAGGCCAGAGGATTCTCAGTAGTAATGTATTATTCTTTTTTTCTGTTTATTTATTTATTTAAATTATATGTTATTTATTATGCTATTACAGTTGTCCTGATTTTTTCCTCTGCCCCCCTTGACACAGTGCACCCTAATCACTCAGGCAATCCCACAACCGTTGTTCGCATCTATGGGTCATGCATATAGGTTCTCTAGTTCTTTGGCCAAAGAAGTAATGTATTATTCTTATTGAATAGAGCATAAAATAGATGAGTCTTTATAAATAAAAGCATGATTTATAGCCATATTATAGAATAAGTCATCCAGTGATATCTCTCATTTTGATATTAACTAGACATTTTTTTTCAAATTTAAAAGAGCTACAAAAATTATTCCTCTGACTCTGAACTGTTTAGACTATATGCAAAACATTATGAGATGATTTAGGCTTAAAATATACATTTTGATACCCCAAATTAGATGACTATTGGAGATTCACTACACAACGCATGGGCTCTCTAGAAGAATACTATTGGATAATAGATGAGCAAAGGTCATGGAGTCATAAAGAGGTGGGAAAAACAGGAGTCTTGATTCTTGTATTTGCTTTTATAACATACATGTGCTAGAGAAGTCCCTTAGCTTTACCCAAGTGCAAGTAATAACTACAAAATGATTCTGATTCATGCCTTGTCTGACTTACATGCTGTTATGAGAAGTAAATGAGATAAAGGAAATGAAAGCAATTTATAAACATAAAACTGTGAAAACATATGTAATATATTCACTCAGGTAACCGACCTTTCCAGAATTACATTTCATTTAAGTGTAGTACTTTTTAAGTTTTCATGAAGATAAGAGCATTGGGAACAGTATATTCTATTATTTAATATTTTTGTTGGGGAGAGGATTGATAGAACTTAGCTTCTTTCAGATTAGGTGGTGTAAAAAAATTAAATGTTCATGTTTATACATAAAATTAAAAAATCAGGACAACTGTAATAGAACAACAATGAAATATTCGATAAAAATAAAATTATATTTTATTGATTGTGCTAAAAAATTAGATGGTGACGATCTTCCCTGTTTTAAAACTTCAGTAATATTAATATCACAGCTCTTGAAGTAGGCTGAGTAACTAATTTTGCTTTAGAGCCATTTTGATCCAGAGGTTACCTGTAAAGAAGGCCTGGACATACACCTATATCTTGAATAAACATCGGGGATGAAAAAATATGTATCATTGCTTTTCTCCAATGATAAACATTTCGATCTGATAATAGCAGATAAAAAAATCAAAACTTTACTTTGTGTTGGATTTTTGTGGTATATGTAGCCCAATATATCTTTCTATGGAATAAGTATACTTTTTTTTCCTGTTAGATACTATGACTCAAATTTCATAAGACAGGCATAATACTGTAACATGACATGCTTCTCAATACCTTTGATCCTATTTTATAAAAAATTAAATCTTCAATTTCCATATTTCTAGTAAAAATACAGCTGACTCTGAATCAGAGATTCAGAATTCCCAAAGACCAGACAGCTAAGAAAACCTCTCCAGCAGGCTCACTGGTATATCTGTGCTCTGAGGAAAAGGATCATTGAAAGCAGCAGAGCTTGCCTTGTACCTGGGTTACTGCAGTTGAATAACTTAGAAGAATAGTATAAGTAAGAACTGAGGCTTTAGCTGTGACTACATTTCAAAAAGGTAGTTTTCTTCTTTAACATATCTTTGATCTAATATGTCTACTTACATTCTCAACTAATTATGTTTATAAATTGTATATACAACTGGTTAAGAGTTCAGGTTCTGGGTGTCAACAAACTGTCCATAGCTAGGCTTTGCCAACTATTAGGTTAGATATATTTTTTAATTAAACTATTTTCTAAGTTTCTATTTATTTTTATTTTTTAGACAGAGGGGAATGGGGAGAGAAAAAGAGGGAGAGAAATATCTATGTGTGGTTGTCTCTCATGTGCCCCCCCACATTGGGGACCCGGCCTGCAACACAGGCTTATGTCCTGACTGGGAATCTAACCGGAGATCCTGTGATTCACAGGCCGACACTCAATCCATTGAGCCACACCAACCAGGGTAGGTTAGATATCTTAAACAAAAGCTCAATTTCTACATATGTCAAATGGTGCAAAATAAAAACCGCTACCTCAGAGAGATAATACAATTGAAGCAATATTTGCAAAGTATTGAATACACATACATGACATGGATTGAAGTACATAATTGATGAATATTTTTAATAATAAGTATATTATTATATAATTGATAATTTTTTTTCAAAAATACAATATTTAAGCTCAATTTTGGGTGGTACTAACAAAGACATGTAACTTATTTCAGGTTTTTGAAGGATTATAGTAAATCTTTCGGGCACTCTTGGTTGGCAAAGGTATACAAGAACATGATTTTTACCATTTCAGATCTCTTTGGAGAGACTCCGAATGTTGCACTATTTAAAGTCCCTATTGAACAAGGATTCTCCCTAGTTGTTCTGATAGTTTACATATTACTCAGAAATATGAAGAAAATTAACTGATAATCTCAGGGTTTAAAAAGCAAAAGTGCTTGTGTCAAATGAAAATATTTTTATTTAAAGTATTGGAGATAGGTGATACCTATTGTTCAAATCAATCTTGGTTTATTTTTCTCTGTTAAATTTACTGAAATAATGCTAATTTCAAGAGCAAGCAAAATGGACCTTTGTATGACTGAACCCAAGTTAAGTCAAGTTAAACTCTGTGGGGGAAAAAAAAAACAGCCATACCCTACCATGAATATTTTTATTATCTGCCTCTTGGTTGAAACACTTTCTTTATAGCATGAAAAGAGAAATGAAACTAAAGAAGTAATAAGAACACTATATTATATGAACATAAGATGGTCTTACTGACACCCATTCTTACTTTAAGAATGGCACTGAGGGAAAAGTCAATTGTTAAGGTTACTTATAGAAAATAAAATATAGATTCTAAAATTATGATAATGAGTTCAAAGTCTATAGCTGTTAAAGCTAGCTAGATGATCACAGGGTTAAATAATTTTATGTAACTATACCTATGCCCAGTTTTCTTATCTTAAAACATACAAATGTCTTTTATCTTATAGTCATATTTAATATGATAGCTAAAATAGCATTAATAATAATTAAATGCAAATTTTAAAAACAGACCTTCTTGGAGTGTTTATTACATTCTTGGTGCCATGTTTATTAATTGAATATATTACTTTATCTGTAAGAGTTACACACTGCCTGGAAATAAGGATGCTAATAATTTTTACTACTGTCTGTATAAAATCATAGATTACCTCATCTATGAATGGCTCAGTGAAAAAGAAATATAATTCAATATAATTACCTGTGTTTTCATATCCACTATTAGACTATGCACTCTTAAACTAGGAAAGCATTAATTTTGAATTTTCATGGGACACTTTGACAGACTTTTTGGACTATATTATATATTCAATAATTTTTGTTTAATGAATAAATAAAAGAAGTAAACTCCGGATTGGTAAATCCTGGAAAATAGATTTAGTAAATGACAAGTGCTTGAAAATTCAAGGAACACTATAAGGAAACAATTATGTAAATAAAGCAAGTCAAAGCCTATTTAAATGTCACACAATTGGCATAGATAAATATATAATGAATTCAGAGGAATTATTGTGAGTCAGAATTAAATTGGGAGAAAAGCTCTGCAAGTAGGGACTGGTTATATGAACATAAGATGGTCTTACTGACACCCATCCTTACTTTAAGAATGGCACTGAGGGAAAAGTCAATTGTTAAGGTTACTTATAGAAAATAAAATATAGATTCTAAAATTATGATAATGAGTTCAAAGTCATTGAAATAGATAAGAATATTGTAAGGCAGGAGAACATATATCAACACTTGGAGGACTGAATAGCTGTGACATCATCATAGCATAAGGAGCAGGCTGCTATGGATTCGTAAGTATCTGTGTAAGCAAGAATGGGGAGCTGAGCTTGCAATGGAAATGTTGACCAGGTTTGATCTATTATTAATAGTTTTCTACTGTGATCTTTTGAGCAAGAGTTTGCTATATATTGAGCTAAAAGGAAAAAAGGACTTATGGACATGGACAACAGTGTGGTGATTGTGGGGTACAGTGCAGTATAAGGGGGTTAAATAGTAATGGAAAAAATACAACATTTTTGTTTGTTTGCTATAAAAGTTGAATATACACAACTACTCAGTTATGTGTGGGACAAAGAGAGTGTGAAATAACTTAGGGACCTAGGACCCATTAGGTTCCTATTAAAATTTTATATTTGGAGAGAAATGACTAGGCTTAGATGATGATACTGAGAACACAAAAGTCATAGGTATAGGAGGTAATGAAATGAAGACACAGGAAAGTTGATGAAATGAGTCCCCCCCAAAAAAACTATAAATATACTTCAAATTGGGATCCATTAACAAATATAGTTGAGGACCTATTATTTCTCAAAAGTGTTTTCAAAATAAAATTTTAGGATGATAATAGTTTTTATATGAACAAAAGAGAGAGATGTGTCCAAGTAGACTTAGAAATTGACAGTTTAAATAATAAAATTAAATTCTTAACTCAGTGATAACTGTGATAGTTTAAGATAACAATTTTAAACCTTTTTCATGTCATGGAATACCTAGTTAATTACTAAAATTCTGTAGCACAGCAGTAACTATATTTTTTGCTGAATGACAAAAAAATAGGTATAATTTTGATTTGTTCACACTAGATGGCTGTTGTGTTGCCTACTGTTATTTTTGTATTTGACAATCTAAGCGAAGAGAAGTCAGAGCCCCTGACTAAAGCAGGTATTACGTGTTTTAAAAATTCTTGTGAAACAACAGGTGCTGGTGAGGCTGTGGAGAAAAGGGAACCCTAGTCCACTGTTGGTGGGAATGCAGACTGGTGCAGCCACTATGGAAAGCAGTGTGGAATTTCCTCAGAAAGCTGAAAATGGAACTGCCTTTTGATCCAGCGATTCCACTGCTGGGACTATACCCTGAGAACACCAAAACGCCAATACAAAAGAACCTATGCACCCCAATGTTCATAGCAGCACAATTTACAATAGCCAAGTCTTGGAAGCAACCTAAATGCCCATTAGTAGATGATTGTATCAAAAAATTATGGTACATATACACAATGGAGTACTACGCAGCAGAAAGAAAAAAGGAAGTACTAAACTTTGTGACAGCATGGATGGAACTGGAGAGCATCATGCTAAGCGAAATAAGCCAGGGGGCGAAAGACAAATACCATATGATCTCACCTATAAGCGGAACCTAACCAACAATGCAAAGATGCAAGGAAAATATGACCAGCAACACTGAAAGGAAAAGAAATCAACAGAGACAAGAGAGAAGGGGGGGGCAGGGAAAGGGAAGGGAAGGGGAAAGTCAAGGGACATATAGCAAGGACTCATGGACAAAACCAAAGGGGAAGAGCTGAGGGAGGGAAGGAGGGAGGGGGCAAGGAAAAGAGGTGGGGGGGAGGCAGAGACAAATGTATTTAAAAAGTAAATAAAAAAAAATTCTTGTGGCACACCAGTGTGCAACAGTATAGTGGCTGAAAATTGCTGGTCTAGATGTTAATACAGTGATTATTACTTTTAAAATTTACTTGGTTACATTAAACTATACCTATTTCTGCTTCTGTTTTTCAAATAATTTCTTATGTTTTAATCTACCCTTAGAAAATTCTGATCTTCATTACAAAGAATAATGCATTTTTACATAGTCTATGTACTTAAATTGACACTTCGTTTTTTAGTTGCAGTTGATGTTATTGCACTACCAATAGCTTTAAGCCTATAAGATTATATTTCGGTTTTTAAGTTATTGGAAAATGATGAGTCAATTTTTTTTTTGTAAGGAAAAGAACCTAGACTTTAGCAAGCCAGTTTTGATGTTATTTTTAAGTAAAAAACTAATTACTAAATTCATTCCCTGTCATGGAGAAACTTTTTGTGTATGTGTGTGTTTATATATATTTGACATATCTCAAGTAAAGCAACATGTAAATTTTTAATGTAGTGTCATTGAAAATTAATGTTATTATGTTGTTATTAAATATGCTTAAATTAAAAATTCATTAAAATTATCCTTTATTTTTCTTTTTTGAAGTATTTTATTTTAGGGGAACTTTTTAACATAATGGCACTTCATGTCTAAAAATCATGTTTTTCACTATTCCACATTTTATATCAGGATATATATCAGGAACTTAGCTCTATGTACTCTTTTGGCTCATTCTGAGATGAAGCAGGAAATGAAGTACTGTTTCAGCCAACTTGTGCTGATATTTTTCCAACAATGAAAATAAGTTGTCCAAAGAACTCTAAATCCATATGTGCTAGCTATATATGATAATATATTAAATATTAAATAGAATTTTTAAAACTTAAAATTAACAAAACCTGCAAGTCATAAAAGTTTAAAAATGGGAAGTTTTAAACTCAGTCTCCAAATGCCCCTAAAGATTGTACCAAAGTTCATTTCCAGGTACATTTTCACTCTGTCTAAAATACTAGATTAATTATGGATCAAACACTAAATCTATTTAAAAATACTGTAACTTTATATCTCAACATTGACTCTTCATCCTCTGAAGACTGTAAAAGTCTGAATGGCAGGACATTCCTAAATTCCATCAATGAAACAGAAGTCTGAGCTCAGCTCCCAGGGAGCACTAGCAGGGACTTATGTCCACCTGTTTAAGTTTTCATCTACTCTCAAGGTCTACAAGCAGTTTTTCACAAGCTAGGCTACTTACACATCAGCTTGATACACAGTGATAAACTAAATGTTAATTAATTAATATGGCCACCCGCTCACATAATTCAGCCCCACCTCTCAACTGGGAATCCCACACCTCTATTTGACTGTGGACACTGTCTACAGATAATGTATATTTCTGCTATTATTTTAAATAATTTAGTTGAGAGTATTTTTATTACTCTTATTAAATATATTTTCTCATTTAAATTTTTTTTTACTGGAACTTGGAGGCCTTACAAAATCACTAGGGATGCTATAGTATCATATTTTTGTTTATTTCATTTGTTTACTTTTTGGCTGAAGTTCTTCATAAGCATTACATTTTAACAGATAAAAAGAGAAGAATATACTTTTTCTCAAGACAATCTTTATTTTAAATATTTATTTAAGCCTTTGAGAGCTAGAGCTCCTTCTACATTTTGTACTGTCAGTAATTTTTAACCTCTCTTTTAAATATATTCTTTTCCTAAAAACAGAAAACAAGCAGCATTCATTTTCATGATCGCATATTTCCTGTCATTCCAATTCCTAATTTCACAATAGAAAAGTTCATTTGTAACAATTTACAAACTGCCGCTGCTTCTTCAAGTGAGGCTGTAGGCAATTTGTATACATTGTTCTAGAGCCAAATGTCATTGAGCTCATGAACACTTGAAGAGATACAGCAAACATCAAACTATCCAACAGAAAGTACATTGGAGATATTCCTACACAAGACTGTGTTTGTGACTACGTAGTTCCCTGGTTGTTAAGTCAAAAATTTTCAAGTGTTTAGGAAACTGAAATGAGAAAAGAGACAGGGTTTATGGTGCACACAGAGACAACTGCCCTGCCCCCATACCCTGTCTGTATGTTCTTTGAGACTTAAAATTGTGGACTGGGACCCAGGGGAGCGAAGAATTGTACATTCCTAGCCATGTGACATCTGTTTTGAACTTTGTCTCCCTACCACCATCTGAATGCTATTTATACTTGCCTTTTGGTGTGTGTGATCCATCCCCAACACCATTGTAGCAGTTAGTACAAACGGAAAATATTACTTATTCTTTTGTTCCCATTACTTCTCCCAGGTCTATTTTTAACTTTGATCTTACATTAAATATTTTTGGACAATCTCATTCACTTTAAATTCTGCAAATATTTCCCCTTCTAATATTTCTTCTTACGACCATAAAAATATAGCCAAGCCCAGATTGTCTGTCTCTAATAGGATATTTCATAGACATTTAGAATGCAATACTGTAATTCTAAAATAATATTGTTATCAACAAACTCCAGACATAAAATATACTCTGTCTTAAAATTTTATCAGATTTAGTATTAACATAATTTAGTCACTCAAGGCAAATAAATCTTTGATATTAATACTCTCTTATCCATATCAATAGATGACTAAAATCTAGCTATTATAAATTTTAAAATTTTTAATATGTTCCATATCTGTTGTCCTACTTCAGTTACTCTTCAGAAATAATTCTCATATTTTGTGTTGCAACTTATTTTTCAATTGTTTTTCATTATTTCTGCTAAGTTTTATACATTCCTCCTGCATTATTTTCTACATACATAATTATGTGTTTCCATAACTTATTTGAAAATATTAATTGGACACTTACCATTATTCTATGCCTGACAGAATAATGAAAATAAACTCACTATCTTTGTTTAACTTATTGTCTAATAGGGATAATAATAACTGTTCACTTACAAGTAAGACGATTTCAGATACTAATATTGATAGTGACAAATGCTATGACAAATTTAAACCTGGGTAATAAGATAAAGATTTTGGCAGATACGGTGAGTACAAAACTATTGTCACAGGAGGTTCAAAGAAAGCTTCTACTGGAAAGTATTTTGACCTGAAACCTAAGTGATAAAGCTGAAGTTATACAAAGGTGTGGATGCAGAAGTTTCTAATAGGAGAATAGAAATTACAAAGGCCCAAGTGGATAACAAACATTATAATAAAAAAAAAAAAAACAGAGAGAGAGAGGAGGATGTCTAGAGTAGTAATTTTCAATCAGTGTGCTATGAAAATTTTTAAAACATGAAATGTTTGACTATTTATTTAGTAAGGGCCACTGACCTCATTTCTTAGATTGTCAAATAAAAAATAAAAATGACAACAGCCAACTCAACAATAGCTGTCTGTTGTGAATGAATCAAAATTATGCCTATTTTTGTCACATTAACATAATATACATTTTTCAGTGTGCCATAACATTTTATTAATTAGTTTATGTGTTCCATGAGGTGTAAAAGGTTGAAAATCACTGGCCCAGAGGATAGTGAGAGGTGTGAAGAATAACACCAAAGAGTGAGAGACTGTATGCCTTAAACCTTGAAAGACCAAGTAAGAAGTTCATATTTTGTTATAAATTTAACAGTAAATCTTTGTATATTTTTAAGCTATGGAAATTTATGATTTGACTTATGCTTTATAAGGATGACCTAGTTTACTGAAAAAGTACTGAAAGGGATGTAAGAGCACACACAGCAAGATGGTTAATAAGTATGTGGGGTAGATGAATTAACAAGATTCTATTAAACTTTTATAACCATTTACCAAATTAACTTAGCAAATATTTAGAGATAATTTACAATATAATACAAGATGAAAGTTTAGCACTCCTACTCTCAGAATATTTACAGACTGATGGAGGAGTTGGCAATAGAGCTCTGCACAGATCTCAATATGAACTTGGGGAAAAAAGAAAAGCTATCTGAAGGACAAGATGCTTGAACTCAGTAGTGAAGTTTTTGCATAAGTAGAACTACAATAAAGACTGATCAGGAAGAGTATATGAAAAAGTATATGGATGTGAAAAAAGTTATATTTAAAGGACTGTAAGTCAGCATATTTACAGTGATGTACAACTAAAAGCTCTGGAAGTAAATCATCTCTGTTCAAATTCTGTGTCCTTCAAGTACTTGCTGTGTAATCTCTGGTCTATTAATCAATGCACTTCAGTTTCACCTGTGAAATTAGGGTGAGTATATACATTAATCTATAATCTCCTTCTGGGAGTGAAATGTGGTAAAATATTTAATACAGTGTCTGACAGAGAGAAGGGCATCAATAAATGGTGGGCATAATTTTTATGGCTGGTATTGTGAGGAATGTCTCTGGCAGAAGATAGTTTAAAGGTATTGGAGAAGTGGGGGGCAAAGTGACACAAGGAAGCTTTCGGAGGCAATGAATACGTCTATTTGTGGTGATGGTATCACAAGAATATGAATACATCAAAACTCATCAAATCGTGTACATTTAAATGTGCAGTTTTTTGTATATCAATTATATACCAATAAAGCTATTAAAAAGCCTAAACTAAAATCAATAATGTCAATAATGAGTATATAGCAAACTATATACTCAGTTATTATGATAGTATGTATATCATAGTAAAACTAAGTCTTCAAAAGAAAAACTGAGAAGGGTCAAAGTAGGAATATTTGTATTTGCTATGTTAAGATTTGACTTCATCTTGAAAGTAACTCTTGGCCATTCACAATTTCTATGCAAAATTTATAATCAGACAGGTTTCTCAGAGAAGCCATCCAAGTCACTTTGTAGAAACAGTTACATTGAAGGATAGCTTTCACCAAACTGCCCACTTGAAAATCTAACTCACATATGAAATGATAGATAGAGTCTGCACTAAGTTACAGACCATGGAGACAAAAACAAGGTATGCAGAGAACTAATTAGGAGACATACTTTACAGTACTTAGAATTTCATTAAATTTATGGAATATGTGAGGAGTCTAGAAAATTAGTGACTATATATACATATAATGTTTTTTTCAGAAATGACCATATGACAGCCTCTTTACATATACAGTAATCAAATCTCATAAAGACTTACCAAAGCAGGGCTTAATACCATGTTATATTTGAGGGAATAGAGTCTCAATGAGGTTAATAACTGTTCTTGAATACACACAAGTGGTAAGTCCCTGTCAGGTGTCAGAACCCATCCAATTTCTACCTAATATGGATCCTTCTATCTAATTTGGGGTTAGAAGAACTGGTGAATGTAGATATGTTTCATTAGATTATGGAGTACTTCAGGAAGTACACATCTTCACAGGAAATAAGGTTGGTTAAAATTTGGATATACTTACTTTGAGTTGCTACTTAGGCATAAAAATGAAGAAATGGAGTATTTGTTAGAAGTATGAGAGTATTAGAATTCTATGAGAATAAGTAATAGGTCAAAAGTCATTTACAAAGGGAAAAGTAAAATTTAATTTTGATCAGACTCCAGGTCCATATTTATTGCATTGTTCTTTTCCCACTCATCAGTTTACTCATTAATCTCCCTAGGGACCCTAAGAAAGATGGTTTCTTTACTCCTTGATCCAGCGAGATAATTATTTTTTCTACTTGCTCAGTAATTTGTAAAACCTGCTACTAATACTTTAGTCTCATTGTAACTATTTGGTTAGTGTTTTTGGAAATGTCTAGAATTTTGGAGCAGTTATATATATATATATAAAATATATATTATATTACACACACACACATACACGCGCGCACGCACACACACACATGCACATACACTGTGGGCTCCCAGGATCTCTTTATAGAATAAACTGATTGATGAAAGAGTTAAAAATATATAGTGGTCAATAATCAGAAAAGTGTGCTATTTTATAGCAATTTTTTTAAAAAAATAGCACCATTATGTCTTAATGTTTAAAACACAGGTTGAACTTCCTGAATTCACAGTCCTGCCCTCAAATGTATAAGCTTTGCCCTGCAGAGAAAAAAATATCTTATGTCTTTGGAAGGCTGTGCTGAAGTTCAGCCTGTGCCATTCAGTGTCACAGCAGGGATACCACAGCCCATCACTTTTAAAAGTTAATGTACCATCCTTCACAAGATCCTCTCTCAACTAATATTGCCAAAGGTTAAATGACATTAATAGAGAAGTTCATGACTGCATAATGCTGTTTGTAATCCTGAGGACACACTTTAACAGCAACAACCATTCTTCTCATAGTCCCCTTGTCTTTTAGATATAAAAATTTCTCTTGTGGAAAATTGTCATTCCCAGATGTACAATTATTGGCAATGGGACTACATGGGGTGCAGAATAGCTGGCACCTGAGTAAAGATCAAAACAGTAGTTAAAGAAAGCAATTCAATCTAAGGACAGCAGAATTCTCACAATGGATTTTCTCATGCCCTGTCTTCCCTACAAAACAGAGTGTGAACGTCTTTTATTTTCTCTGTGTTTCTGTGAGTGCATTCTAAGTTTGTCATGCATATGTTTCTGTAACATATCTCTTGCTGTTTTTCTAGTTATTATATTCCATTTTACTAAGGATAGAAGATATTAAGTATCTCCTAAATGATCCAGGGCCCCAAGTGACTCTATGTCTTCATTGATAATTATATTTTAGGGAGAGAGATATGAGATACTCAAGCTGCCTAAAACTCGTTATGCATGACAAGGACATTTCTTTAAGTTTCCATGTACTTCCCTACTGTAAGGAACTAAGCTAAGTATGTAAAGTCTTCAAAAAACTATAGCTCTGCTTAAAAATCCTAGATTGCAGTCAGGAGTAAGCAACTCTTTGGGATTCCATTCCTCTGGATGTTAATTGGCCTTGCAGTGAGGAGGATATTTTATTAACAAATGTTTCACTTAATAATCTAATAGCTTATGAGGAAATAAACCCTTCTGCTATACAAATAAATTATTTCACTCCTCACAACATCATGTTCCATAATAGTGGCCCTAGTTAATGTTATTAATAATACCATTAAAAATTTAAAAATACAATAGTATATACCAACTTGCAGTAGGCACAAAAATCTCCCCCAAAATCTTTCTTTTATGTCCATTTGTATAGTTCAAAAATCATAATTTACAATTCAGATCATGATAAATGGTTATAAGTTGTTAAAAACAACTAAATAACATAAATATAATTCAGTGTACTATTTAAAAATAAACAGTTGTCAAGTTATCTAATACTCAAATTCTTTATTTTTTCAAGATAGCCTTTCCTCATTGTATTCAAATGAAACCACATAGAATTCTGTTATGTGAAGCATACCTAAAGGGAGTGTATAGAACTATGTTAAAAGAAAACAGAGTTCCAATGTCAATTCCTTTAGGAAAATTTAGATTAAATAAAGTTACAAAGATCTGTGGTGGCTTAATAACATGTTCATGATCCTTTGCTCTTCTTCCCTTTGAGAGGTGAGGCTTAAACCCACTTCTCATCAATATGGGCTTCTAACAAATAGCATATGTCAAAATGTGTCAATTCCTAAACTAGGTTATATTTACCTTAAAGAAAAATACAGCTATATATTTTTCCAGTAAGATGGGTTTATTTGGTAATGACAAAAATTTGCAATTTAGAGCATGTGGTCTAATGGTGAACCATGTGCAACGCCAGAGTAACAAAGGAGAAGCACACTATTTTATGGACTTGAGTGGGGCTGATGTAAAGGAAAATTCCTTTGGAAGAAACTGAAAGTTTAAAGTATAGTTACTTTTCATTGACTAATTCGTGGCAGTCTCTTATTGGCTGCGAAATGAGAAATCTTTTCTTTCTCCTGATGTAGTAAAGTAGTATCTCTTCCTGTAGGAGTCAATGGTTTGTGTTGAGTGACAAGTGCATGAGAGTTCTCTCTTATAGCCTCTGCCTTCATTCTAAATGAAATTTCTTTTTATTAATTTTCACAATTTTAAAAGGCATTGAAGCCTCCTCCCTGTTTTATTCTCTCAGATTCCTTGCTTGGGGAGGTTGGGGGAATCCAACTACCATGTCATGAAGACACTTTAGCAGATATGTGGTGAGGTCCCATGACAAGTCACTGAGTTTATAACCTATGGTCTTCACTGATTTCCCAAGCAAGTGAATGTGCCACCTTGAAATCAGATGTTCCAGCTTCAGTCAAGCCTTCAGATGACTGCATGCCTGAGCTAACATCCTGACTCTAGCCTCATGAGAGACTCAGCCAGAACCAGCTAGCTAAACTGCTCCCAGATATATCCCTGGTCCAGAAAACCTGTGGGAAGTTTTACATGTTTATTGTTTTTGGATGCTAAATGTTTTTAAATTTATTTATTTTTTCAAATACATTTGTCTCCGCCTTCCCCCCCAACCACTTTCCCCTCCCCCTCCCTGCTCTCTGTCCCTCAATCCTTCCCCACTTTGGTTTTGTCCATGAGTCCTTGCTATATGTTCCTTGACTTTCCCCTTCCCTTCCTTTTCCCCCACCCCCACCGCCTTCCCTCTTGTCTCTGTTGGTTTCTTTTTCTGTCACTGTTGCTGGTCTTATTTTCCTTGCATCTTTGTGTTGTTGGTTAGGTTCCACTTATAGGTGAGATCATATGGTATTTGTCTTTTGCCCCCTGGCTTATTTTGCTTAACATAATGCTCTCTAGTTCTATCCATGCTGCCACAAAATGTAGTAGCTCTTTTTTTCTTTCTGCTCTGTAGTATCCCATTGAGTAAATGTACCATAATTTTTGGATCCAATCATCTACTGATGGGCATTTAGGTTGCTTTCAACACTTGACTATTGTAAATTGTGCTACTATGAACACTGGGGTGCAGAGGTTCTTTTGCACTGGCCTTTTGGGATTCTTAGTGTATAGTCCCAGCAGGGGAATCACTGGATCAAAAGGCAGTTTCAATTTCAGGTTTTTGAGGAAATTCCACACTGCTTTCCACAATGGCTGCACCAGTCTGCATTCCCACCAGCAGTGCAGAAGGGTTCCCTTTTCTCCACAGCCTCGCCAGCACCTATTGTTTGTTGATCTGTTTATGATGGCCATTCTGACTGGTGTGAGGTGGTACCTCATGGTGGTTTTGATCTGCATTTCTCTAATGGCTAGTGATGCCAAGCATCCTTTCAAATGCCTCTGGGCCCTCTGTATCTCTTCCTTGGAAAAGCATCTGCCCAGGTCCTTTGCCCATTTTTTGATTGGATCATTTGTCTTCTTGGAGAGGAGTCGAGTGAGTACTTTATATATCTTGGAGATCAAACCTCTATCTGATGTATCATTAGCAAATATATTTTCCCAAATGGTTGGCTCCCTTTTCATTTTGCTGATGTTTTCTTTAGCCATGCAGAAGCTTCTTATTTTGATGAGGTCCCACTTGTTTATTCTTTCCTTTATATCCCTTGCTTTAGGATGCTAAATTTTGAGGTAATTTTCTATGCATCAATAGATAACAAACATAGATTCTTTTATTATAGAATTTCTCAAAGCTTTTAATATGTTGATAAGTTTTAATTCTAAAGGAAAGACCTGACATACAGCATGTAGTGAAAATATGTTTCACCATAGTACTCATTATTCAAGTGTATTTTTTGAAATTATAATTTTGAAGAACATTCTTTGCACAAAGAGGTACATGTATAAAAACTAATACATGCCAGTAATTATATGTGGGTAACATCACTTAATGTTCATCAAAATATTATAATGTACTATTTATCTCTTTTAGCACTTAATATTGATAAGGCTAAAAGAAAAATATTTTTCCCCTCATAAGCCAAAGTTATTTTTTCATAGCATTGGGGTTTAAACACAAGCTTTACTTAACTTAATGAAATAGGGGACAGAGGAGGTAGATGTTCAACTAACTAGTTTTGGGCATCAGTTTTTGTTTTGTTTTGTTTTGTTTTAAGTTAACTAGAGGTAGCTTGAATTATTGGTATGTATCCTCTTTTAATTACAAAAATTCTATAATGGTGCTGCATGAACTGAAAATTAAGAAAAAACCCATTTTAATGAATATTCCATTTTAGTAGATATAAATGTTAAATTTTAAAATAATTTTAGATTCTTTAATGGCAAGAACCCACTAATTTGAATCACAAGTCATAGTTTTAAATGATTGTTCAACACTTACTAGCAGCATCAGATGTTTACATGATCAAGTACAAAAACTTCTGTTGACCTATTAAGGACACCTATTATCTCAAATAACCAGAAGTCCATAGGAAAGCTGTTATAGGGTAATTTACTTAATGACACAAGGATATAATCAACTTCTAAGTAATTCTCTTGACATGTATCTTATGGGTGCTACTTGGACACACCACCTCCAAACATCATATTCTAGCACAAATATGTGCAAATCCTAGATGTCTTTATTGTGGGTTAGTTATAAAAGCAAGAAAAACAGTCCCAAGTACCTTGTTTCTATCTCATTAGTTTGACTAATGTCATTTTCATGGATCTAGTCAGAAGAATAGATTGACTATGATTGGTTTATAATAATTAACATTTAACCTCTTGCTCTTGTGAGGGACCAGAGAAATATATATCATGTCATAACTACATAAAATTAGAGTTATATATTTTAAACAAAAATTTGGTGACAGGAATTTACAACTCAGGCAACAAATATCTGCATATATTTATGTATGAATAAATGAATTTGGACTTTTTTATTAGTGGATACTGTCTTTCCCTCAAATTGTTCAAAATTGGTAAAATTTCTTCTATTGGAGATATTAGGGCATAACAAACTATGTGGTCATTTTTATGAATATATTTCCTCAATTTTCATCTTCATCTATTTGTATAATATCTCCCACATCCTTAAATATACTGAAATGGCAAGTTTATTTAGGTGTCAAATTTCTATTTATGTCCTTTACTTTTATTTTGCAACAATTGTGATATGAAATCACAGGTTGCTTCTTTGCTGCAAAAGTCCACATGAGCATAATTTTATTGTTATCTGTGAAGACAGATGATTTGAAAGCAGTCTGACACTTCAGTATACACAAGAGAATGCTCAGAAAATGCTCCATCATGTACTGAGTAGAACATGAACTGAACAGATCACTGCCAATATCAGAAAGGAGCTGCAGTTGCTGTTAGAAATGCAATTCTGAATTCCTGCCTTGAAGAATAGAATTTGCTGTTTTAAAACCAGTACAACTAATGAGAAGTCATACATATATGGTATGCATTTAATTCTGGGACGAAAAATTTGTGTGACCTTGGTAGTAGTAAATCTTGAGGGATTTTGTAAAGGATTGCTGGAGTTATAGTGTAAGATTATTGTAATATCATTTGTCAGGCATTTGATGACCTATATAAGTATTCCCAGTTGAGGAACAAGGAGATTGCTTTCAATCTAGTTGAATTTAAGGACATAAATACAATTGATTTTCAGGAATTAAACCCACACCATGGTATAAACTAACAATGACTTAGCAAGCTACCTTACTAACATATAAATACATATCCAAATAAATGTACTTAGGAAACACCAAGCATTTAAGATGGGTTTGTTCTACCAAGACTTCTTTTAATATAATTCTCTTACAATCCAGATGTATGAGTGACTATGGGATTATATTTTCAAAATGTATAGAACACTAATTTTATGGATGTTTTGGAAAATAAAAGGCCTTTGTTGTTATGAGTGGCCTGAACTGTTTATTATAAACTCCAGAGAAATTCACAATTAGAAAGTATGTTTAGGCTTATTCAAAAGAGACATCCTATTATTTAAGGCAACATTGTTCAAACTCACTTGACAAATTAATAGTTTACACTCATTTCACCTTTAATCTCCGAAAAGAACCATTTATACTCCCATTCTCTCCACTGAGACCATCAGGTCTTTTTTTTTCCCAAAAATTAGAAATGATCTTGAAGTTATTTGATTTCATGGATATTTCTCATGTATGATCCTCTATGAAATCAAAGCCTTATTTGATAAAGTTACTCCCTTCTCCATGAAAAAAAGAAAAGAATAAATCCTTCACTTGGCTTCTGGGACACACTTTCCAGGTTTTCTTCTTACCGCTTGGTAATTCCTTCTCAGTTCCTTTTGCAGGTATCATTTTCCCATATCTCTTAAAGTTGAAGTGCCCCAAGCTTCAATTGTTGGCCATTTTGTCATTTATTATGATTCTCAAAAATTTTGTTTGTATGTTGATTTTTAGTGTGTTTTATCCTCAGCCTAAAATCAAGTTTGTTGAACTGTCATCTCCTCTTTTGTGCCTAATTGATATCTATAACTCAACATATTTATTTGAAATAATCTTGTCCCCATAAATCAGCTGCACCTGCAAATTCCTTCATCTCAGTTGTCAGGAACTCAATTAAACCACAAATCTCAGTAACATTCTTGATCTCTCTCTGTCTCTCTGTCTCTGTCTCTCTCTCTCTTTCCCCCAGCAACCTCCAACCCCCAAGCAAATCCTATAAGCACTCCTAGTCCAAGCTATTATTCCTCTTCTCTTGACTGGTTTACTCCAATAACTTCCTGACAGATCTAAGCATAACAGATCACTCTTTAGCACAGAACCCAGGGTTTCCCCATTTTACGCATTAAAAGCCTGCATATAGGACTGGTCCTATGTGGTCTGGACTCTTTTCACCTTTTTTCAACTCATATCTTTTATTTCTTCCTCCTATATACGCTATCCAACTACACTGGCTTCCTAACTATTCTTTGGACAGTCTACACACATAACACCTGTAGACCTCTGCATGGGCTAATTTTTCTGCCTAAAAAACTCTCTACCCATAAACATTATTTGCATTCAAATGACTAGAAATTACAACTATATTATTTACTTTTTTAAGTAATCACTTTGGATTCACTTATTTAATGAATTACTTGGATTCGTTTTATCAGAAACAAGACTAATGTACTGGAACTTTTGATTCAGAAATTCTACAAATGAGAAAGTCTTCCTCATCATCATGTCATCATCACCGTGGTAGCATTTGTCAACCACTTCTGATATGTTGAGCGTTGTTAAGGATGTATCTACCTACTAAAATCTTCAGAGCTCTCAGCTCTTGCTAGATTGTCGTCTTCTCATTGCATTCTGCCTTCGTCACTCAATTTTATTTATTTATTTATTTATTTATTTAAATTTATTGAGGTGACGGTTGTTAATAAAATCATGTAGGTTTCAACTACACAATTCTATGATACATCATCTTGACATGGCACTCTGTGCCCACCACCCAAAGTCAGATCTCTTCTTTTACCCTGTATTTTTCACTGTTTACTGCCCCTCTTCCTTCTGGTGTCTATGAGTCATTATTTGTTTTCTTTTTTGTTCATTTTTTGCTTTCAGTTTTATATTCCACCTGAATGAAATCATACGGTTCTTAACTATTTCTGACTTGTTTTGCTTAGCATGATATTCTCAAGATCCATACATATCATAAATGGCAGTATTTTATCATTTCAATTTTAAATTGTAATCTATATAAGTTTACATAGTGAAAGATAATTACTAGAATTAGTTAGATGATCACACTGTAATGTATAAAAATGTCAAATTGCTACATTGTACATCTGAAACTAATATAGCTAATCTATGATTGTATACCAATTAGATGTAAAAATAAATAAATAAAAATTACAACCTATGTCTTTCCAAAAAAGACTTTCAATTCCAAAACCCTGCTGTATTTTTCATTGTTTTTTAGCACATCATTTTGTAATATTCCATGTACTCTACTTACTGTAATCATTTGTTAATTTTTGAATCCCATTCCTAGAATCTAAGTTTCATGAGAGCAGGAAGCTTTGTCTGGTTCACTGATATGGTTCTAGTGCTTATAACATTTCCTAGTGCATGAATGATAGTCATTATATACTTGCTAAATAAATAAATTTAAATTTATTCATTAACTTAATCAGTTAATGAACTGCTCTAAACAAAAAAAAATATTTTCCAATAAATGAAAAAATATATAAAAGTCAATGACATACTTCTCAGTAAAATTATAAATGAGATTGATTAAACTTTCAGTTAACATGATATATTTTTTCTCAATACACTAAGAAATAACAGATTAACACAATACATAATAACTATAAAATTAATCTTAGAAAATATAATTGAAGAATTCGAAATCACAAGATGCTTACTGAATGAGTAGAGGAAGTTAACAAATATTCTAGAATTGATTCCATCTTTCCCTAGGTTTATTTGTATATAATTTGCACATAATACTGTATATATTTAAGATGTGCGATGTAATGATTTGCATGTGTCTATACATAATGATTTGTATATTACCACAACAACTTGAGTTAATATCTATTATGTTCCATATTCAGAAAATTTCTTTTTGCTCTACCAGTCCTTTCTTTCTTATTTTTTTAAGTTGAATTTATTGGGGTGACACTGGTTAATAAAATTATATAGGTTACAGGTATACAATTCTATAATACAACATCTGTATCTCATATTGTGTGTTCACTGCCCCAGGTCAAGTCTCCTTTTATGACCATTTATCCCTCCTTTACCCTCTTCCACCTCCCTTCACCCTCCTTTCTCTCTTGTAACCACCATACTCTTTTTTGCGTCTTTGAGAGTTTTATTTCATTGCTTAATCCTTTCAACTGTTTTATCCAGCACCTGACACTGATTTCCTTGGACAGCTGTCAGTCTGTTCTCTGAGTCTCCTTCAGTCCAAGTGCCCATCAGTAATGAATAGAAAAAAAGCTGAGATACGTTTACACAATGGAATACTACTCAACCATTAAAAACGAAGGAAATCTTACCTTTTGTGACAGCATGGATGGACCCAGAGTGTACTATGCTAAATGAAACAAGCTCATCACAGAAAGAAAAGTACAATGTGATCTCACTTACATGTGGAATCTAATGAACAAAATAAACTAACCAATTCTTCTCTTAATATGCCTCTCTTAAATCCAGGTTAGTGATGTTGTGCACCTTTTGCATTCCTGTCTGCTTTTCATCTGTGTGTCTTCTTTGGGAAAATGTACATTCTGACCCCTTGTTCCTTCATGATACTTTTAAGATTTACTCTTAGAAATGTTTAAATATACAACACATTATTGTTAACTGTGAGTATAGTCACCTAGCTGTACATTATATCTCCTGAACTTATTTAATCTTACAACTGGAAGTTTATGCTATTTGACCACCTTCACCCATTCCCTCACCACTTCCCCTCAACGCCTGCCTCTGGAAACCACAGAGTTGTTCTTTGTTTCTATAATTTATTTATTTATTTTAAGATTCCACATATAAGTGAGATAATACACAGTATTTGTGTTTCTCTATCTGACTTATTTCACTTAGCATAATGGCCTTAGGATCTATTTGTGTTTCCACAAATGGCAGGATTTCTATCTTTTTATGGCTAAATAATGTTCCATTATATATATGTGTATGTAACTATATCACATAACATTTTATTTATTTATATATCCATTGATAGATACTTAGGTTGTTTTCATGTCTTGGCTATTGTAAATAATGTTACAGTGAATAAGGGGGTGCAGGTATCACTTTGAGATAGTGATTTCATTTCTTTCAAATTTATACTTGAAGTGGAATTGCTGGATCATATGATAGTTCTATTTTTATTTCCTTGAGGAATCTCCACACTCTTTTTCATAATAGATATACAAGGTTAAATTCCCACCAACAGTGCAGAAAGGTTCTCTTTCCTCCACATTCTCCTGAAAGCTTATTTCTTGTCTTTTTGATGATAGCTATTCTAACAGGTATGAGGAGATATTTCATTATGGTTTTGATTTATATTTATCTGATTATTAGTGATGCAGATCACCAAATCATCATTTACATACCTTTTAGTCATTTGCATCTCTTTTGAAAAATGTCTATTCAGGTTTTGTGTCTTTTTTTTTTTTTTTTTTTTTTTTTGCTGTTGAGTGAGTTCTTTATAAATTTTGGCAGTTAATCCCTTATTAGATTTTGGTTTTCAAATATTTTCTCCCATCTATAGGTTACCTTTTTATTTTGCTGATCATTTTTTTTGCTGTGCAAAAGCTTTTTAGTTTGATGTAGTCACTCTGGATTATTTTTTTTCTTTGTTGCTTATGTGGTAGATGTCATATTCAAAACAAACTCATTGCTAGGACCAATGTCAAGCAGCTTTTTCCTGTTTTCTCTGAGAAGTTTTAAGGTTTCAGAACTTATATTTAAGTCCGTAATTTATTTTCAGTTAATTTTTGTGAGTAGTGTAGGGTAGATGGAATCCTAGCTTTATTTTTTTATGGAAATATCCAATTTTCCCAGAACTATTTATTGAAGAGACTGTCATTTCTCCATTGAGGATTCTTGGATCCCTTGCTGAACATTAGTTGGCAGTATATGCATGGGTTTATTTCTGTGCTTTCTATTCTGTTTAATTAATCTATGTGTTTTTTTTATGTCACTACCACACAGTTTTGTTACTATAGCTTTGTAATATAGTGTTTAATGTTAACATTAATGCAAAGTATAACTAATTTAATATGCAATAATTAATCCACATGCATCAGAAAGATAACACACTTTAGAAGAAGGTCATAACCAAAAGAACTGCCTGATGTGAAAGGAAATTCAGTCAGTCACAGGAGAGAAAGTTTTTATTTGTATTTCATTAATAAGATTCTGAGGAAGTCATTGGGGCCTCCCTATCCTAAAATGTAAATTGGGGGAATACAAAGGTATCAGTGGTTTAAACTCTATTTAGCAAAGTCTCAGTTGATACAAAGAAGCACTTTAGTGCCCTAGGAGAGGTTAAGTGCATAATAGAACAAAGGGAAACCGGTTAGCTTCCCCTTCCCTACCTTCATTCAGATATGGTATGCTTTTTAGATACAAGTTAGATCTGCTATGAAATTTTTAAGAAAGCTGCTAGAGCCCTGGCTGGTGTGGCTCAGTGGACTGAATGCTGGACTATGAAACAAAGGGTCGCCAATTCGATTCCAAGTCAGGGCACATGCCTGGGTTGCATGTCCCCAGCTGGGCTCATGCATGAGGCAACCACACATTCATGTTTCACTCCCTTCCCTCCCCTCTCTCTCTAAAAATGCATAAATAAAATCTTTAAAAAGTGAAAGAAAGAAAGGTGCTAAAATCCAAAGTCTGGACACCACTGGTTGTATAATACCTAACACACCTTGCTATTTAACATATTTTTCAATGATTTGATTTACTAAAAGCCCACAATGTACAAAAAATTACACTAAATGATGTAGGAAGAAATATGTGTAGGAGTGAATTTCTTCCTTTAAGGAAGTTCAGGTCTAAAAAGTAGAGAATATTGAATTATTGTTTAATTGAATAGTGCATAAGGAAAAAGACCATTATTCGCTGCCTAAAAGAAAAGCTGTATTATTTTGTTTTGGCAATCAGCTTTTTCCTAGGAAGAAAGGAAAGGAAAAAAGTTAATCTTATAGAATTTAAGGAACTGGAGCTCTCAAGGAATGGCAGACTTTGAGAAGTGGGAGTGTGTGGGAATTGGTAGGACTTTAGCTGTTAAAGCATGCAGTCAAGTGTAGGTTTGTTTTGTTTTTTGTTGTTTTTTTTTCTGACCAACAGACATTCAGAAGTTTGGGCAGTGACAAAAAGGCTGTTCCTGCTTGAATGATTTGAAGAAGTATGCTACTGAAGAAAGTCACCATTGATCAAATATTATGGGCCTCAAACTGACTTAGGTGGTTACTTATTGCTATGGCCAAAAACAATTGGTCTTTTCCTGGGAAGACAGGAACTTGTTATTCTCAAGAGAAACAAAAAACATCTATTCTCTTCTACGATCAGCAGTGTGCCTAAGTCATGATTCCTCACAATTTCTCTTTTTAATGAAACAAAAACACTCTAAAACAAGTAGAATTCTGGCCAAAAGTAAAAAAAAAGTATTTGATGTATGAACTAAGAAGAAGAGTTAACATACTGCTGATCACAAATTATTTTTCTTCTTGACACATGGGATATATGAAGGGAAAAACATAGGTCATACCAATGAGAATGATTATATTTTCATAAGAATAAGCAGTCTGCGAACATGACATAGCTGTGGTAATTGTCATGACATAAAGCTTTGGGTGTGTTAGAAATATTCGGGGAGGATTGCGATCTTGTTCTGGATGTTATACTCAAAATTTTAACAGTGGACAAAATTAGTTGGAGAAATATAACAATTGTGTTACATAAACATAACCTCAAAATGACTTTAGGGTACTGCTAAAAAAGATAAACATGTATAGAATCTATTTGAAATCCATTAGGGAGTGGAGTTCTTTAGAGAACATATTTACATTTAATTTACCATGCAGAGCCACTTAATTAAATATTATTGATATTACTTGATTCCTATATAGATTGTACAGGCCAAGTTTATTTACCTACAAATTTTTATTACACTTTTTGTCTGCAGTAAAGTAAATAATTTTCCTTCAAGACCCATCTACTATAAATACTTTCAGGCTATGTTTTTGTTTATTTGTTTTGTGTTAGTGTTTTTAAAAGCAGTCTTCCCTATTTTTATAATTAAAGGACTTATTATTCTGACAATTCAAAAGATTTGCCAGAATACATATAAATATATGTATATACATGCATACAAATATATGTATATGTGTATATATGAGTACATTTATGTATACATACATACACATACATGCAACATTTTACAAAAATATAGGAAGAAAAATGTACTTAGGAAACAGAGGCACTTAGCAATCATATATATATTTTATACACTTTACCAGTTTGGAAAGTCTCAAATATTACAAAAAACCTTACCAATTACATTTTCTCTTTGTTTTCTAATAAATTTAAACTTTGATTTGTATCAAATGTTAGGCATTGATCATGTGTTTAAGGTTCTGCAATAATAATTCAGTTTTATTTTCTCTATTACAATGATAAGATTAACTTTATTATGTTTTTCTTTATAATTAAAATCAATAAAATAAATAATGTACTTTATATTAAAGGAAACCACCTATAGTTTTCCACCTATCTACTGGGTAGAAATCTAAAGTTTTAATAATAGTGTTGGGAACGAGATACTCATACAGTATGTGGAGAATATAAATTGGTTGAATGCAATATAATTCATAATTCACAAACAGCAACAAATAATTTATTGATAGTTTACTGGGTATCTCACCAAATCACTGAAAATAAAGGCTACTCATCATCAGAACCACATGCAAAACATGCCATAGAATCAGCCCAGTGAGCACATCACTGCTCAGCCCTCTGAGCACTAGATTCAGCTGCTCTGATATTAAGGACACAAGACACTTATCATCTCTGCTGGAATTAGGAAAATGCTTCCAGACTTGATGAATATAATGTTGCCCTATAGCCTGGTTGCTCCTATGACTCTCATTTCATTTGTGTGCTCTGCCTTTTGCATCATTTATTCCTGATTCAAAACCCAGGATAGGTCACAAACCCTCGTGCTAGTCCCACAAAAAGCTCAAGAGTGAATATTTATTTCCGTCAGTGGGAGCATCATTCAGATGTGCACCAGGCATGCACAATCATTTCCCTTCTTAGCAGATTTATCTGTAAGCAATAAAGAGCAGACATAGCAAGAAATATTAGAAGCCTAGTATTTTTAGTAGTTTTAGGCTAGAACACAATCATTAAAGTTCAGAGTTTCTATAGAATTGTGTATTCTATACAATTTATTCTCTCAAGGTATTTTCATATTTTTCATCCACATGGATTAAGAGACCAAGAAGGCAAATGAAAGCTGAAGAGTCTGAAAACTAAGCATAATCTTTGGTTGTCTTACAGAGTTTGTGTTTTAATAGATAGAGTTCAGGGCTTTCCCAGTATGAATAGCTCTAGTAATACTCCAGATCTCTAGCTGATTCCCCTAAATATCTATGTACTACTGGTAAAATCAAACCATAAATAGACCAGTCCCTGTAAAGTCTGAACAAGAGTTTATCATAGGAGTTAAAATAACCAGGAGTGGTTGACATCAAATATAATAAAAATAACTGTTTTTAAATAGCAACTGAATAATTACATCAATAATCCAAAGTAAAATCTACAAGAAATGATGAATTGTGTGGCACTAGAATTTGCAATAAATATGCACACGTACATCTATACATACACACATATTCTCTATACTACTTGACTACCAAATGGAGGTAGAGTAAGAGTTGAAACTTTTCTATCATCTGTCTATGTATATAAAATTTTTTCTCACTTTGGTTGCTATACAAGTTGGCAGTTATAACCTGTTACCATAGAATCTTTCAAATGTACCTCCTTAGATTTAGAGTTATTAGTTAGAGATAACTTTAAGTATATTTTATTGATTATGCTATTACATTTGTCCCATTTTTTTCTCCGCTTTACCCCCCTCCACCCTGCACCCACCTCCCTCCAGAATCCCCCACTTAATTCATGTCCATGGGTTGTACATATAAGTTATTTGGCTTCTCCATTCCCTACACTATTCTTAACTTATCCTATTTTGTGCCTACCAATTATGCTTCTTATTCCCTGTACCTTATCCCCCATTCTCCTCCCACCCCGTCGCCACTGATAACCCTCCATGTGACCTCTATTTCTGTGATTCTATTCCTGTTCCAGTTGTTTGCTTAGCTTTTGTTTGTTTGGTTGGTTGGTTTTTTTTTGTTGTTGTTCAGGTGTTGATATTTGTGAGTTTGTTGTCATTATACAGTTCGTAGTTTTGATGTTCTTTTTTGTTAGATAAGTCCCTTTAACATTTCACATAATAAGGGCTTGGTGATGATGAACTCCTTTGACTTGACCTTATTTGGGAAGCACTTTATCTGCCCTTCCATTCTTAATGACAGCTTTGCTGGATAGACTAATCTTGGGTGTAGGTCCTTGCCCTTTCATGACTTTGAATACTTCTTTCCAGCCTCTTCTTGTCTGTAAGGTTCCTTTTGGGGAATCAGCTGATAGTCTTATGGGAACTCCATCCTAGGTAACTGTCTTCTTTTCTCTTGCTGCTTTTAAGATTCCTTTCTTATCTTTAATCTAGGGTAACTGAATTATGATGTGCCTTGGATTATTTCTTCTTGAATCCAACTTCTTTGGCATTTTCTGAGCTTCCTTGTCTTCCTGGAAGTCTATTTCCTTCCTGCATTATTGTTTCTGCATTATTTGTTCAAATAATGTTTCAATTTCTTGCTTTTACTCTTCTCCTTTTGGCACCCCTATGATTTAGATGTTGGAATATTTAAAGTTGTCCCAGAGGTTCCTCATCCTCCCGTCATTTTTTTTTAAATTCTTGTTTCTTCATTCTGTTTCAGTAGGATGTTTATTTCTTCCTTTTGTTCCAATGTGTTGATTTGAGGCCTGGTTTTCTTTCCTTTACTATTGGTTCCCTGTATATTTTTCTTTATTTCACTTTGCATAGCCTTCACTTTTTCCTCCATTTTGTGACCATACTCAATCATTTCTGTGAGCATCCTGATTACCAACGTTGTGAACTCTGCATCTGATGGATTGTCTATCTCCTCGCTTAGTTCTTTTTCTGGAGTTTTGATCTGTTCTTTCATTTGGATCATATTTCTTTGTCTCAGCAAACCTGTTATGTTATAGGGCCGGAGTCTTAGGTATTTGTCAGGGCAGTGTAACACACTTTGCTGTATTTTGGTGCTGTATGTCGGGGAGGGATCAAAGAGGGAACTATGGCTGTTGTCTGTCTCTCACCCTCAGTCACTTTTGTCACTTCCCACAAGAGGATTGTGCCCTTTCAGGTGCTGATTCCTGGGTGAGTGGGCTTGTGTACATTCTAGGATTCTATGGGCCCCTCCAATGGATTCTCCTGTGAGTCTGGGAGTTTCTCCTGCTACAGTAACCCCCAGATTTTTACAGACAGAGGTTTTGAGGCTTTATTTTCCTGCACCTGAGTGGCATGGACTTTCTCACTCCCCATTTGTTCCTCTCAGCTTATCCTCATGTGAATATGGGTTATCCAGTCCACCAGCTGACACCTCACCTGACCCTGTCTGTGAGCCACTGATAACATTTATGAGGAATTGATAAAATGTCATTTCAGTAGGTGTAATATTATAAATAGTGCTTCTACAACTTTTATAATAAATGCATATTGTATTAGTTGGCTCTGACTGCAATAACAAAATATCATGGGCCAGTAGATTAACACATCAATTTATTTCTTACCCTTCTGAAAACTGAAAGTCCAAAATCAAGGTATGATCAGGGTCATTGTTAAGGGCTCTCTCCTTGGGCTGTGTTCTCACATGGCCTTTCCTAAGGGGATTCCAGTAGAGAAAGAAAGAGAGAGAGAAAGCAAGCTCTCTGATGTTCTTTCAAATAATGGTACTAATTCCAGCATGAGGGTCCCAGTCTCATGACCTCATGTAAATCTAATGGCCATCCAAAGGTTCTATCTCCAAATACAATACACTGACATTGGGGGTTAGGAGTTCAATATATAAATTGTTGAGGGAATTCATTTTGTACTACACATATTTCCAAAACTGTAAATACCTTTAGACCTTGAAGAAATATTTTTCAAACAAGAGAAACAGTAGCAAAAAAATTATGGTAGGCATATCTTCATCATCACAAAATTTATTCTATTATGGTTTTAGAATATTGATTAGGAAATGACAGTTTATGTCTCTGAGAAACAGTTTAACAAGAAAATATTAAGCAATTTTCAGGATTCTAACCAGGATACTCAGTCATCTAAATGGTTGCAAACCAACTTATTTGCCAAAATGCCTGAGAGAGGGAGCGTAGGCTCTGAATCCCACACAGCCCATCCTGGGGTCTTCATGGATGAGGGGAAATAAACTGACTTGTCTCAGAAACTTCTCTGTCTTCCAGGAGAAGGGTGGCTCTTCCCTATAGAGGGGAAGGCCCTGAGCCCTTCTCTTGATGTGGCTTTTATTGAGAACCATATGCTCAGGGGTATACAGCAAAGCTCATCAATGAATGTCAAAGGCTATGATTATAGAAAACAAATAGAAATCATATAACAATTGAAGAAGCACAAGAGATTTGCCTCAGATTAGAGTTTGTGAATAATGTAAATTTCCTTCCCAGTATGAGCCAGTTATCATAGCTTTTGTGGGAAGAATAAAGCATGCTTCAAGGAATTAACTTCTAGGCCTGATTTCCCGCCCTACTCCCAAGAAGCAACCGATCCAGCTTAGAGCTGTACCTGCCTTTAGTATTGTTTCAAGCCTGAGCCAGGCAGGTGGGGAAGAGCAGCCAAGAGATAAGGAGACTTCTTTCAGATAGAATGAGAACCCCCACCATATCAAAGCCAGGAGGTGAAGGTCTTTTGCCCTTTCTCCATGTCCCTCAAGTTCTTCTTTGATGCTCATGTGGCTGTGCTTGCCTTAGATTTCCCCTGCTTTTGAGGGGTCTTACCTGTCATTGACTAACCAGCCATCCTCCAGGGCCAAGCAGGGTGATGAAAGGGAGGCAGGGGCTGCACCCCTGCCAAGGGTACAGGTTTTGTTTCCTCAGTGGCCTGTATACCCAAGGCCTACTTGCTTAGCTCTAGCCTTGGGGCCCTCTCACCTGTTGATGAGGCTACAGTCCTGAAACCAGATGGGGCATTTCCCCAACAAATGTCTCTATGTTTTAGTGTAATAAATTATCACTTGTCTTCATCCATGACAAGATATGAATATTTTAAGTTTATTTTTAAAATAAAAATCCATATTAAAGCATGAAATCTATAACAAAGAAAAGATTGGTCACATGTTGATTCACAGTTGGAGAGAATATATTACTTTATATTATCTGAAAAAAAATTAAAGAATAAGCAAAAAATGAGTAATTTTCAATATTATTGAAGTTACCATCCTAACAATTACAAAATGTGTTGAAAACTAAAGGAAATATGAACATCTGGATGTAAAAAAATAGTCTACAAGTAGGCAAATTAAATGAATAATTTCTAAAAGAAATTAATAAGTAGGAAAATACATCAAATACTAAAATATTAATAGTTGTTTAAAACCAAAATATTTGTCAGGAGAATTATAAAAGAAATTCTTGACTTTTCCCTAATGTATAGAAACTAACAGTTTAGTACATTTTCAGTCTAACATGGTTCTATTCATAATAACTTTTACGCAGAATATCTTAAAAAAGGAATTTATAAGAACTATTATAGGTATAATTTAATGATTAAGGTTGCTTTTCTATGAGGCTGGATCTTGTGTTTTACTTTGTCATTTCGTATTTCAATGAAGACATTTTAATATCTATTTTCATATTTGCAATTTGACGTATCAGGTATTAGAACATAATATTAAATTGCAATTTTCCCATCTACATTGTTCTTGTCTCTTTCTCCTTCTCTTTACTGTCATTTATTATCCTGCATCTCCTTTTAGTATGCTAATTTTGGCTTATGTATTTGTTCTTTCTCAAGATGAAAGAAAGTTGTCATTAGCAGGTGGGAAGTATTATTTTTGTCACTTTTGTCATGTTGCCAATGTACCATAAAAATTGTTCACTCAATAAGAATTGACGGGAAAGAGAATGCATTCCAGAAAATCAATTTAAATGATCACTTCTTATTTACTATTTGATTGTAAAATGATATGATATGATGCATCATATCAGAATTACAATAAACAATTCAAATAACAATACTATTTTGAAGCTTTTACTCCTTAGTGTGCTATTAAAAAGTAATTATCAACCACTATGAAAATAGAGATAGTTTGGCTATGGTGTTGGGCACACAAAGCAATGTGCAGGTCGTGTGTCATAGAAATGTACACTTAACACCTATGTGACCTTATTAACCAATGTCACCCCAACACATTTAATAAAAAATTGAGTGTGTCCAATGTTGCAACTTAATAGGTAATTTAATATATTAATGTATGTCTGATATTCCTCATGTCAGAGGTATCTAAAAGTATGCACATTTCAAACACTGTCACCTTTTCAAACCACATTTGGATGGATTTGAATTAAAAACACTCTAGAGGTGGGGGGAAGTCAGAGACAAATGTATTTAAAAAGTAAATAAATTAATTAAAAAAAAACACTCTAGACTTAATTGGGAAGCTGGAGTTAGGAGAGGTGTGTCTGAATGAAAATACTTATGTTTAAAATAATCATAATTCAGGCCAATGATAGATGCTTTCTCTCCCACTTCAGAGAATACCAGGGGCAATGAAACCCCATGATGATAAGTGTTCCTCAAGTTATTTTTTTAATGTTGTAAGGCATAGTTATATACACATATAACCTGGCCTTCAAACCATTTAACTTAATAGAATTCTTTTATTAGAGACAATATTATTTTAAAAATTGATCTTATTTTCATGGTTTTCAAAATTCTATGACATTTGAAAAGTGCCAATATTTCCGGGTCTAGAATTAAATAATCATGTTTAGTTAGAGGGGCTTCCAAATGTATTATCATATTAAATTATATTGAACAATTTTTTTGTATTATTTTCTTTATTTTTATTCTTGACATTCACAGATGTCACCATTTTCTCCCCCTTTGCCCACCTCCACTCAGCACCTGCTTCCCTCTGTCCATCACCACACTGCAGTCTGTGTCTATGGGTTATGCATATACAATTGTTGGCTATTGCCATACCTTCTTTCATCCAGTCTCCTTCCCTTCCTTCCTCTCTAACACCTGTAGTTCTGTCCCATGTGTCTGTGCCTCTCTTTCTATTTTGATCATCAGTTTATTTTGTTCATTAGATCCTACATATAAGTGAGATCATATGGTATTTGTCTTTCTCTCCTTGGCTTATTTTACTTAGCATAATAATCTCCAGGTTACCCATGCTGTCACAAAGGGAAGATTTTCTTTTTTTAAGCTGCATAGTATTCCACTGTTTAAATGTACCACAGCATTTTTATCTACTCATCTATTAATGGGCACTTGGGCTCTTTCCAGATCTTGGCTATTGTAAATAACACTGCTATGAACATACAGTTCCATATATTCTTTCAAATTGGTATTTTGGGATTCTTAGGATACATCCCAGAAGCTGTAATCACTGAGTCAAAAGGCAGTTTCATTCTCAATATTTTGAGGAAATTCCATACTGTTTTCCAAGGTGGCTGCACCAGTTTGCATTCCCACTAACAGTGAGCTATGATTCCCTTTTCTCCACATTGTCACCAGCATTTGTTGTTTGTTGATCTATTGATGATAGTCATTTTGGCAGGTGTGAGGTGATATCTCACTGTGGTTTTAATATGCATCTGTCATTAATAGTGAAGTTGAGCATATTCTCATGTTAATTGGCCATCTGTGTGTCCTGTTTGGAGAAGTGTCTCTTTATGTCCGTTGTCCTTTTTAAATTGGATTGTTTTTCTGGTGCTGAGTTGCCTAAGTTCTTTACGTATTTTGGAAATTAACCCCTTATCAGATGTCCCATTGGCAAGTATGTTCTCTCACACAGTGGGTTTTCTTTTCATTTTGTTGATAGTTTCTTTAGCCATGTAGAAGCTTTTTACTTTTAGTGCTGTTTGTTTTTTTCTTTATGTCTTTTGCCCTAGGAGATGTCATTGGCAAAAATATTACTGTGAGAGATGTCTAGGATTTTACTGCCTATGTTTCCTTCTAGGATTTTTATGGTTTTTGTGACATACATTTAAGAATTTTATTCATTTTGAGTGTATTCTTGTGTAAGGTGTAATTTGATGGTCTAGTTTCATTTTTTGGCATGTACCTGTATGTTTTATTGAAGAAACTGTCTTTACTTCACTGTATGTTCTTATCTCAAACTGTCATTAACCTAAATTTGAGTATTATACCACTAGGTGGAGTATTGGGTTTTGTATGGGAATGTTCAATGCATGTTGGGGACCACTTTGTGTGGTATCGGCAACTGTAGCCCCACGCGACCTAGGCCTTGAAAGGGCCTGTTAGTCTCGACTAGAAAACTAGGAACGCTGGAGGCAGGCATGACCCGATACTGACACGGAGGGCACCCTGGGATATCTGTCCTAAAGAATGCAATATAATTACTGAAGCTTGCTCTGTTTCGCCTGCCCTGATAAGGAAAAACCAAGTGTTTGACTTCACAGAGGAGAAACCTCCTGAGCCCCATCCTGCACCTGCTTGTCTGACAGACCCTGATGTAAATATCTATTGCCTTTTGATACAGATTGGTAAGATTTGTATGCATGCTATATACCCCTGCGCATATCATTCTCAATAAAAGCCATTTCAAAGAAAAGCTTGGGGCATTCTTCACTAGAGGGAATTGCCACCCCTTTTTCCTGACAGACAAATCGTGTCTGGTACAATTTATTTCTTCACCCATGGCAGTTGGGAAGACTGCAGGACAGTCTGCCTTAGACACATGCTATAAAATTTTAGAGAAAATTATTTTACATACTTATTATAAAAATCGGGAACTGTTCACTAATATCTTGGATTAACTTTCTTTGAGCATGATTAGGATCTGTAATAAAATTTCACTTTAACTTGTCTTTTAATGAGTGTCATATACTAGTGATTAGTAATACACTAACAAAATAGAGCATAGCATTAATCTTTGAAAGGTTACTTAAATAAAATGTAAAACAGTGTAAGGACTCATATAGTTTAATATCAACCTAGAGCTAACATGCCAGATGACACATGCCTTCCCTTCACAGTTGTTTTAGTGTTTCCTGACATCAAGATTTAGAAACGAAAACAAAACAAAACAAAATGTTTCACCTGTTTAGTTACTGTAATCAGCAGCTAGCACATGAGACACATGCACCAGAAACTTGACCATTACACTTCTTTGCCAGAAATTTAACTACACCCTGCTAGTAGAATTTCAGGAAAGTAGCTCTAAGTAGAACTCCCAGCACAACATCTAGGATTCTTACTGAATAGGCATATATCTATGTCATCATGCAAGAAAATTAATACTGGTCAAGGTAACAAGCAAGAAAATTCCTGTTTTAACAAACCCTGTTTAAACAAGAAAGTGGGAATAAAATTTTAATGTTTAAAAATTAATCCTATAATGTTTAAAAAATTACTCCTGAAAGTGTCAAAGATCTGTAAATCTCCAAAATGTCTACAGTGGAACACTGTCACTAATACTAAGAGCCTCTTAAATAATTCTCTAAGGTAGACAGAAAGAGCTCCTTTTCCAGAGAGTAGATAGGTGTGATGTAAGCTAAGCCTCTCTTAAATGGATGGGAATGCTCGTCAATTATTTTTTTAAGCCTCTTCTAGATAAATTTAAAGTTTCTCTTCAAACACTCACCTAAAAAACTCTGTTCTGCATGGGCCTTTGTCCTTTCACACCAGTCCAGGGCAATAACTTGGAAAGCAAAAGAAACAAACAAACAAACAAAAACCCTTTTGCGCCTGGGCTGCCAGTATGTGGACCGTGAAGAAATCCATTCTGCACCTGTATGAAGAACCCAGCCCTACAGAAGCCAGATCCCCACAGCAGTGTGGGCACCACATTCTTCATTAACATGTGCTCCCTTCATTCACTGAGCTTCCTTCCTTTCTCTTTTCCCTCCAATTTGTTTTCAGTTAACCTCTGCTTTTGAATTTTTTCACCTCCTCTCTTTACTTCTATCCTAAGGTAGGGCAAGAACCCCTTTGCTGGTGACAAATGAGTCACCTAGAATGTATAAAAATGGAAATTTATTTGGAAGTCAACATTGTAGTGAAATGAGAAATATAAGTTAATGCATTTTATCTATATTAATAAATTCTTATTTTTACATTTGTTTTATAAAGCAGGTGCTTAATTAGTTATTCTAGGATCGTTTGTGGGACAATTATGGAACTGAATGTATGACTCTGCAGCTGTCTGTTGTTTTTCCTTCAAAACTGGAAAACATTCTGAAAAGGAGAGGAAAATTAAAAGGTAGCTAATCTGTTTCTGTTTCGCATCAAAATATGGCAGCAAAGATTATAACCACCGGTGGTAAATGCCTGTCAGTTCATCTCTTCTTGAAATGCCCTCTCCTACAAATTTGCTGATTCCTAACTCTCAGACTGATAGTTGCAATACAACTTCAATAAGTTTGAGATTGCACCTCACAGAGTATCATCCTAGACTGAAGTAACATTCCAGTTTAGAAAACAAAATGTAAGGCAAATGAAAAACACACCAATTCTGGGCTAACATTGTCCATTTCTCCTCTTAATTTTTCTGTTTTATAATCCAATGAATGAACTCAATTTGGTCTCATATTTTTTGGTCAAAAATAAAAAACATAAGGCAAAATGTCATATATATCACTCAACATTTAAAGAAAAAATATATATATATAGTTTAAGTTATAGAATTCTTCCTAAAACTTGTATTATAGTATTGTTATTTTTTACATCTTGTCTTGGCATAGATATTACAAAATGTTGATTCAAAAAAATACCAATTTCTCTATAAATTTAGTGTCTATGGGAAAATAGTGTAATGGATCATTTAATCCAGAACTATTTTATTCAATCCATGCATTTTGGGGCATTTCTCAGAAGTAGTTTCAAGAAGATCCTCAGGTCCTGAATTTTTTCCCCTGAAATTTGCCACCTTGACATACAAGCAAATGGATATTGTACTGTCTTTGGAGAAAAAGAGTTTAAAATGCTCTAAGTAGAATGCAAAACAGGATTTATACAGCATAAATCTGAAATATAGTTAAAGTCTATAGAATTCTATAAATTTAAAATTCACATAAAATTAAGCATTAGAGCTAATAGTTAGAGTTTAGATAAAATTTATAATTGAAGCTCTGAATTTAATGAATATCTAAAAAGCTTACTTAAGAAAACTTAGACTTATGACTAAACAGAATAATAAAAACAAACAATGCTAACCTGATTGCACCTGTTATGTTTTTGCAACAATATTTTAAAAATCTTCATTTCAAGACTTTGGTTTAACATGCTCTTGATGACAGCTTGATATTCACACAAGCAGTTTCATAAGAGATATTCTAGGAAACTTCTACTAAACTTTTTAAAAATTTTTCACCAAAAACTTTATTGATTTGGATATTTTGAGTATGTCGGTTTATCTTCTGCATGGTATAACATTGATTGTTCTCAATTAATGTCTCGATTTGATCACCCTCAACTTCAACTAGTCTAACTGACCGTGGAACATTGTCTCCTGAACAAAACTTCGCAAATCACTTTTGATGTATTTGATCAGTCACAGAACCTTCTCGATACAAGGCACAAATCTTTTTTTTCTCATTTTAGTGGAATTTTTACATTTCTTTTCCTTTTTTAATCATTTTTATTTTTTTATGATTGTACTTTTTTGTACCATTACCATTTAGTGCCCTTATACTCCCCTCTCCCCAGTGCAATAACCACATTCTTGTTAATGTCCATGAGTCCTTTTTTACTTTTTGCTTAGTCCGTCCAATCTCTACCATCCCACTTAGCTACTATCCTTCTCTCTGTTATCTTTCTTGAAATAATAAAGCATAATATGCCAAAAATGTTGCTTATTTTCTTCCATTATCAATATTAAAATGGCTCCAAAAAATCACAATTTTGGTTTTTAAAAATGTATTATTATTTACTTATTTTCATTGTTATACTATTACAGTTGTCCTAACTTTTCTCCATTTGCCCTCCTCCGCTCAGCCAACCTCAGGCTTCCACAGTCAATCCCCACACCATTGTCCATGTCCATGGGTCATTCCTACCTATTCTTTGACTAGTCCCTTCCCCTTCTTCCCATCATTATCCCCCTCCTTCTTTCCTCTGGCTGCTATAAGTCTGTTCCATATTTCCATGTCTCTGGGTCTATTTTGCTTGTTAGTTTGTTTTGTTCATTAGATTCCTCTTGTAAGTGAGATCATTTGGTATTTGTTTTTCAGTGGCTTGTTTCACTTAGCATAACATTCCCCAGTTTCATCCATGTTGTTGCAAAAAGTCAGAGTTCCTTCTTTCTTTCTGCTAAATAATATTCCAATGTGTAAACGTACTGCAGTTTTATGATCCAGACATTGGTGGGCACTTAGCTTATTTCTAGCACATGGCTACTGTAAACAGCACTGCTATGAACATAGGGGCGTATACGTTCTTTTGAACTGGTGTTTCAGGATTCTTAGGATATATTCTCAGCAGTGGAATCACTGGGGTAAAAGGCTAGTTCATTTTTAGTTTTTTGAGGAAACTCCATACTGTTTTCCACAGTGGCTGCACAAGTCGCATTCCCACCAACAGTGCACTAGGGTTCCCTTTTCCCCACATCATCGCTCGCAGGTGCTGTTTGCTGATTTATTAATGATAGGCATTCTGACAGGTGTGAGGTGATATCTCATTGTGGTTTTAATTTCCAGCTCTTGGATGGCCAGTGATTTTTGAGCATCTTTTCATATGTCTATGGGCCCTCTGTATGTCCTCCTTGGAAAAGTGCCTATTCATGTCTTTAAGAAGGATATTGACAGAAATACAGTCTTCATAGTGGATTATAACACCCTACTGTCAATGATGAATAGATGCTCCAAACAAAAAATCAACAAAGATATTGTGGCATTGAGCGATAACCCAGATCAAATGGGCTAAATTGATATTTCAGAGCATTTCATCCAAAGGAGCAAAATATTCATTCTTTTCAAATGCACATGGATCATTTTCAAAGATATACCACATGGTAGGACACAAAATAAGGCTCAAAAAATTCAAGAAAATTGAAATCATATCAAGCATCTCCTCAGATCACAATGGTTTAAAACTAGAATCCAACCTCAAAGGGAAAAAAAAGACAAAAAACAAAAAGTCAAATACCAAACTTTTAATTGCTGGGGTTTTTTTTAAGTGTGCTAGGAAAAAAAATAATTAAAAGCTTCTAACTTTTTTAAACCAGAAAATATTAATAATGTATTTATAACCTTATTGCAATGAGAAAACACTAAAACAATCTCACTATTAATATTGTCATACAAATTATTACTAAAATTTTTTAAAAGGTTTAATCCAGAAATGTAAACATGGTTCAATGTTAGGAAATATATTAATGCATTTCATCACATTAACAGGTCAACTGAAAACTCACACAATAAATTATTTTAACATTTGATAGTTAAAAATAATATGTTCTTTATTTAAAAGTCTTTAATTAAATAAGAATGTATATATAAACATAACATATTAATCTATAACCCAGAATCACATCTAGTATGGTAATAGCAATTGCCACTAAGTCAGGTAGATTAACTGGGGTATCTATTACTAACACTCCAAATATTCCACTGAAAAATCTAGACAATACAATTAGAGGAAAGAAACAGTAATGTAGAGATTTTAAATTTATATATAAAAATCAACTTCAAATATATAGAAAATAAATTAGAAGAAAGACATGAAATGATAGACTCCATTCATAACACAAAATATAAATGGAAGCAGCTTTTAAAATGTTTATAATGGGCAGTGCAAATTCAATATATTTTTAAAAAACAATTGTTTTGGAGATATATAAAAAGCCATAATATTGGTAGCAACAAAATATAAATGCACATTGAATAATTTGACAAGAAATCTGAAACATTTACTGATGATAGCCATTCTGACAGCTGTGACATGTTATCTCTTTGTGGTTTTAATTTGCATTTATCTTATGAGTTACATTGAGCATCTTTTCATATGTCTATTGGCCATCTGTATGTCATCCTTGCACAAGTGTTTATTCAGGTCCTTTGCCCATTTTTTAATTGGCTTCTTTATTTTTTTAGTTATTAAACCCTTCTCAGATGTATCAGCAACTATGTTCTCCCATTCATTGGGTTGTCTTTTTATTTTGTTGTTTCCTATGGTGTGCAATATTTTTTTAGCTTTATGTAGCCCCATTAGTTTTCTTTTTTGTGTGATTATTTGTTTGTTTTTGTTACTCTTGTCTGGGGAGACATCTGATTAAAAAAATCACTATGAGCACTATCTGAGATTTTTCTACCTATATTTCCTTCTAGGATTTTTATGGTTTTGGGTCTAACATGTAAGTCCTTGAGACATTTTGAATTTTTGCAAAGTACTCATTCTCTTTAAATCAGCTTGCAAAAAAATAAAAATTAAAATACTTTATTTATTTACTTTTATTTTTTGCCCATCCCAGAATCAAAGACTTTAAAATATGAAATCTTTGCCCTGGCAACCTGGCCGGTGTGGCTAGGTGGGTTGGAGCATCATCCAGTGGACCAAAAGTTTGCAGGTTCAATCCCCATTTTGAGATCTTTGGTCAGGGCACATACTTGCTTTGGGGGTTCAGTCCCCAATAGGGGTGTGTATAGGTGGCAAATGATTGCTGCTTCTTTCTCACATCCATGTTTCTCTCTTTGTCTCTCTCTGTCTTTGCAATAAAAAAAACTCTTCAGGTGAGGATTTAAAAAATAGTAATTAATAAAAATAAAACAAAATAAAATGAAACCTAGAAATTTCATTATAACATTTATCCTTTCTTATTAAATATACATGTACTAATCAAAGTAAGTCACTAAACAGAATTTTACTGGTGTAATAATTCACAAATAAAACAACAGGAAAAATAGTACTTACTGTAAAGAGTCTTAAGTCTATAATAATTTCAAATATTAGAGCAAATGAGAAATGGCTCATCATTTAATTTAATTTTGCTGCCAAACCAGTAAAAATAAATTTAAAGTATAGTCTCATTGTTAAATATGCAAATAGGAAAACACCTCTGATCTTTATGCACACTTTTGATCTTTATGATTCCCAATTTATGAATGAGAAAACTAAACTTGATTAATTAGTAAATTTCCAGTGTTACATATATAATAAAGAGTAGAGCTAGAGAATGAATCCAAATCAATCTTAATTGCAAGCTTTATTTTATCCCTCAGCATTTTTAGTGCCTGAAAATGTGGAATTCCCCTGTCTTAGAATTCTCTAAGAATTGGTATTGAGTGTACAAACAGGAGTTGGGTATATGTGTAAACTGTACATAAGAAGTGTTAAATATTTCTTACTGGCTCTGCAATATCATCAATTGGAAAGTAAGTTGACTCTTCAGTATATCAGAACAACTATTTCAAATTCTACCAAAATCTTCTTTAAGTGTATCAGTTTGAGAAAACTACCCAGTCCTATTTTTATGTTTATAAGCTCTTAACAAGAAATGAAATATACGTTGATACTACCTAATAATGACATTCTTCCAGAAACTCTTTCCTTGCTACTCTTTTTATTTTATACTTAAAATATACTCAGGATGGTGAAAGAACACATCAGAACAAATTTAATGTGACTGAAGGCTCCCCCCACAGAATCTTAAATAGCACACTCTTCTTTAGAAAAGCAGATACAAGACTGTAACCTTAGGAGGCCATGAAAAAGAGGACAAAGAACTTAACAAACATTTAAATTTCCCCACAAAGCATTTCATCTTTGTCAGAATTTAATTTAAAACATTCCTGACATTCAATTATTCACTGTAGACAGACTCTAAATCAGATCGTCTGCTGCCAGGCTAAAGTATCAAATAGAGAGGCATAAACCTGAGTGTTTTTTGCATAATGATAGCCCATAATGATAAAAAAATTCTTCCTGAAGGCATCATGTACTGTAGATATTATGAGAGAATCTAAGAAGGAAATGAAGACCTAAACAAATATGCTTGCAAAATACCTGAACATAGAAATAGAAATACCTTGAGAAATAAAATGGAAACTCTTAAAAAGATTTTAATCGTCTCTAAGTTTGATTTAATAGATTTTGTGTTGTTATGTTACCAGTGTCACTCATTTATTAACACCCCTTCAAATTGTCTTATCTATTTGCATTTTATATTGTTGCCATGTTTTAATGAATATTCAAATTATATGGATTAAAATAGATTAACAATTAAATCTAGGAATATTGCCACATACTCAGGGTAATAGTAACAGGCATTAAAATGGAATTTCTATTAACTACAAAGGGCTTATCTATATCACAGAGGGCTCAAATGTCACACAGTGGCATATCCTAAATCACAATATTCTACTAATCTAGAGCCTATAGTCTTCACTTTACACAGGTTTCATTTCTATAGTCTAGCTACCTATAACAGGTACAGGATGGCACTATTTTAATCTCTGAACATTTCAAATATCCTGGGCACTTGATCTTATTTTAACTATCTTGGCTAGAGTTATCTCTCTGCTGACAAAATGATAATCAGGGTGAACAATATTTGACTTTCCTTCTCTCTGGATCCTGAAAGAATTGGTGGCCATTTTACCAGCCTTCCCCCTTGGGCTCATTCCAAAAATAAAACCAAGTTGCCAGCATCTCCCTGGAAGTACCTTGTCCATACACATAGCATCTCCAACTTTTATGTCTGCCACGCAAGATATTAGATCCCAGTTTACCTAACTCTGATTGCCAAGATCTTATGTTCATGAATCCAATAGGACTATAGCAAAGAAGCATTTGTTAACGAGCATGAGAGCACTCGCTGCAGTTATCCTCCAAAGCTCAATGCAGAGTGAGCAGGGAAAAATGCCCATCTACCAGTTTTTCACTGGAAGGTGTGTGTTGGCAGATTTTACAAGCTGCCACCAGAGGATTTGGCTTATAATAACCATCCATTAGAGGCTTATGGCAATTCTTCTGGGAGCCCCAATGAGCCTGTGGGCACTTGTCCCACCTCCCTCCATCTCATTCCAGCAATAAAAACAAGTTGCGCTATCTCCCTGGAAGAAGTTTATCCACACATGAGTTCCCCTACTTTTACAGTTACCATGCAAGGGATGGTTGCCAAATTGCCTGCCTCTGATAGCCAATGGAGTTTACATTCCGCAGGACTGTAGCAAACAAAGAAGCAGTTATCAAATGGGCAAAGAGCAGCACAACACCCCACCCCTCCCCCACATCTATACACCAGGACTCAGTACCTAGGGAAAAGGCAAAAGCTACCATCTCTTAGTTATTCCCTGTGAGGGGTCCAGCTACATATTTTACCCACTGTTTTCTGAAGGTCCAGCTTCTAATCAGCCTGCATATAGGTGTTCACTGAGATCTTCTAACTTGGGATATGATATGTCTTGGCACACCCTCAACTACTGGGAGCCAGTAAGAACAAAAAATGGCAATTTAGATAATCATAATGTTTTGAGAAACAGCCAGGAACTCAAGCCAGTCTGATTGATAAGGTTCATCTTTTACATAAGATCAATCTGTTAAAACTGGGAGAGGTAGATGTTTTGTCTACATGCAAAATCCAACCCAAGGAATCAAGAAAAAAAAAGAAACAATGGGAGGCGTTCCAAACAAAAGGAGAAAACAATCCTCTAGCAAAGGATTTTAATGAAATAAAAATGAGTGGGGAGATCCGATATATCAGAGGAGTAGTTGAAAGCTACACTAACCTCCTCCTAGGACCAATCTGGAATTACAACTATATCATAGAGAAATCATCTGAACCAGCTGAACACTAGTTGGAGAGAAGCCTTATAACTACTGACAGACAGAAGAAACTACTTCACATAACGTGACTGGTAGGGAGTGTGGAAGAGGTGCAAGAGGGCTGGCTGGGCTCCCTTGGGTGGGAGCTGAAGTTCCAGAGGAATGTCTCAGCGGTCGGGGGTTCCCCCTAAGAAGTGTGCTGCTTTAAGAAAGGATCCCATCTTTGCTCATTCGAAGTCTCAGCAGAATTTTTTTCCTTTTGATTGTAGGACTGAAAACGTGCTAAAAACAACTGAGACACATACTTTAAAAGAGTGAATTATATGGCATGGGAGTTATTCTTTAATAGTGATGCTTAAGAAAGTTGCTGAGCCACATATATAGTAATAAATGTCAACAAATATTTGTAATGATTCAAGCAGTCTTTGATGATTATGTTACCACTCATATTGTTCACCTTCTGTATTAGCATCATCATCTAATCTTTTATATAATCACTTAAAAGTGTGTCATAACCTTCACCTACAACTAAAGTACAACTTGGCCCCATGTATGGCAAATATCACATCAAAATAATTAAACATGGGAATTCAGAAGATCATATTGCTTCCTGAAGGTAGTGAAGGCCACTTAAAGGATGTGATGGCTTCCAGGCACAGCAAAGAATAAAACCCTGTCATGATGTGATGGTGAGAATGGCAATAGCGGTAATAATGAAAATGGTATGTTGGAAATAAAATAAACTACAAACATGACACTTGGGCTTATGCACTAATTTCTACACAAGGGTAAATAGAATGCAATTAGGTTGGCAGCTTAAAAATGTAAAATGAGTGATACCTTCTAGAGATGTCGTGAAAAAATTATCGGCAGCTCATTCTACTCTCAACAATCAATTTCTCTTGCCCCATTAAAGATTTAAGGGATAAATTATACAATTGCCATGAAATCTTGCATCCTATCTGATAAATTACACATTATGAATGCATGCACTATTATAAATCACATAGGAAAAAAGGTTGATCATTTGAATATTATGACCCAGTTAGGTGACTTGAATTTTTCCTCAAGCAAAAATAAGAGTTTTGATATATTACAAAATGATTTCAGAAGGTTAAAGGAAAAAAGGCCAAGGTGTGAGGGAGCAATTACACCTATTTATCCTTAACTGTGCAAAACCGGCTTTCCTTGAAATGTTCACAATATAATATTCTTCATTCCACTTTTTACCCATAAATCATTTGCAAAGCTTACAATGTATTTCCTAGCTTTCAGTTTAGACACAAAGCTCTAAAATGTCACCTGCATGGATAGCTGAAACAGAGGAGCTGGGTTTATAAAGAATGAGTAAAAGAGCATGAAGAGATATGGGTATGCCTTAACAATTATGTAGTAAAAATATATGTGGTTATATTAAAGAAAAATCACTATTGACTTGATGAGTGGCAGGCAGGTTAAAAATCATATTTGAAATGGTATTTCAAAATGGAGGAGAAGTAAAACACTTTTGAGTGGACAGTTCCTGCTGGTCAAGAATAATCAGAGAAGTCCAGTTTGACAACTAGATTTCCCAGACTGGAGAAAGAAAGAGATGAAAATGTAACTGCTGATAAATGAGGGACAATTGGCTATAAGAAACATTCTGAAGTTTATAAAATAAATGCCTGTGGAATAATGTAAAAAATTCAAAATTTATCAAAAAGGAATGGTATGGAAAATGGTTCGGTGATTGGGTGGGGGCACTTAAGGAGAGATAAATGGTAATGAAAAAAACACAATTAAAAAAAAAAGAATGTTATCCTGGGAGCCTCTCTAATTCCAAATTATTGGGTTGGGCAAAAAGTCCTTTTAGTTTCTTCCATAAAATAAAGGATACATTTTTCATTTCAAATCAACTTATTGATTTGGATATTTTGAATATGTTGTTATCACCTGCTATTGGCTTCTAGTGGGTAGTGGCGAGGGGTGCTGCTAAACACCTTCTAATGCATAGACAGCCCCACAGCAAAGAATTATTTGGCCAAAAATGTCAATAATAACAGGAAACTTTGCAAACCACTTTTGACAGATTTGATCAGTCCAGCTCCTTCTCCATACACAGCACAAATTTTATTGTTGCATTTCAGGTATGTTTTTACCTTTCTTAAAATAATAAAGCATAACATGTTAAAAATGTTGCATATCTCCTTCCATCTTCAGTATTAAAATGAGTGCACAAAAAGTCACCAGTTTTGATAATTTTTTAAACGCACACTGATATGACAGCTGTCAAAATACAATCTAACAAAATTGTTTCGAATGAAGTTAAAAACAACTAAGCGCTATTAGACCCATGGTATGGGAAAAAACAAACATTTTGGAAAACCCAATATATGCAGGTTTTTCTTAAGTTTTGCTCTTCCACCAAAAATCTCATAATGATTTTGCTTTAACTCTACTCTTCAAGCAATGCTTTGAGCAAAGTGAAGAGTTTAGAATATTATAACCTCTATGCAGTTGGTGTTTCTGTATTTTCAATTCATAGTGTAACTTCATTTTTGTAACTACTTGGTAAATGTCCACCAATGGCACGCTGACATTGATTTTCATTTGTGCCATGCCCCAAGGCTTGATTTGGCTCATGATCTCAACTAACTTTAAGAATCTTAACAAATCACTTAACTACCATGAACTACACTTTTCCCAGTGAGAGATTATATTTAATATGACGATAAATGTAATTCATAGCATCTCATGATTAGAAGATATATTAACATGATGCCTGAATCCCTCCAGATTCCCTGCCATTGTAATAATGCTCTTTGTACAAAACCATTTATGAATGTACAGTATAGTCCATATTTAGACAGATCTGATTTTAGCAAATTCTTTTACATTAATGAATATAATATCTTATATAATAACTGATCATAATCAATTAATAGCCCATTAATTCCTTAATTGAACATTGATAATTCACATTATTTGAAGATAATATCAAAATATAGAAGTTTAGTTTCTGTTCTAAAAGAGAAGCTATAAGATATTTATATAACATGTGCAAAACTGCTACATAAAGTAAATGCTCAACACATAAGGTAGTAAAATTCACTTATAACAAAGTAAGTTAAAATGTCAAACTGACTTCAAACTGTGTACCTTATTAGACAATCTGCATATTAAAACTACATTAGTTTTTTCAGGGATCGGCTTTCAAGATTTTACTAAGCTTTTTCTCTGACTCCCAAGACTGCAATATTCCACTTCATTCTCTCTGTTCATCTAAATCCTATACCTGTATCAATGATCATGTCATTATATACTCCCTCTGCTATATTTTTTATTTTGCCTAAATATGAAAAAATATCTCTTGGTTTAGAAGAATTATCCCATTTACTAGCAAATTATAGATTATTTGTTCTATTTAGGAAGCTAATTGATTGACATATATACAATTTATTATAGACTGCTTTTTAACAAAGTCAGAGTTCAGGTATCCTTGTCTCCCTCTCCCTGATAACATTTAGGATAAAAATAAAGGAAATAATTACAAATTTGGGAAAATTAGAAAATATCCAGATGCTAAAACATAATATAAAAAGAAGGGCTGTTAAAATCAGTAAAAATTCAACTTGGCCAAGGGAAAAAGGATGCTTTTGTACATAGATCATCAGAAGATTGAAGATTTTTTAAAAAGTAAGGAAAGTCACTTTGGATATTCACCTTAATGACCCACTACGTGAATGTCTATGCCAGCCTGTTAGAGTAGGCTGCCAAATTTCCCAGATTCCTTATTGAAAACATGATGTAGAAAAATGACAGAACTAGTGGAGGATATATTCATAAACAATCTTTTATATACATAATTTTAGGTATGGAAAGGTAAAGGAGGAAATGTAGCAATAACCTGTATACTCGGATCCTGGTCACATACACAAAATAAATGCTACATCACTACGTAAAAGATTGTTGACCAAAAATGAATAAACTGTTTGTAAGAAAGTATTTCAGATATCTTATTGACATTTAAGTTACTTAAATCCTCACCCATGTAGAAATGGACAATCTGAAATGTAAGCACACAGAACAGACTCAAGGAAAATAAAGCAACATTAAATAAAAGGGGAAAAATAGAATAAAAAATAGATATAGAATACAGATGAATAATCCATAATGCATAACTGGTATATCCAGAGAAAAGAAGAAAAAATGAAATTAATATATAAAAATAAAACAGGAAAAAATCCTTTTGAATTAAAAAAATCTGTATTACAGATTTAAAGCAAATAGTTTTAAAGACACTTTGCAAAAATGATTAACATTAGAAACTATTCATATAGTTAAGTTCTGATTTGGAAGCTAATGTAAGACTCATATCATAATCAAAGCCAATTTTTTTTAAAAGAATGATAACTTTTCTCAAACTTTTGATGCCTCCTCCACCGCCATAGAAAATTTACTATATATAAGCTAGTTTGAGAAATTTATATCAAAGAAGGAAAACAATAGAATAAATTAATTTGACCCAGAAATGTTATAGCTAGCTGAGCTACCATTCTGTTATTAAGACTGCAAAGATTATGTGTTCCAGCATGTACAAGTATGAGGACTAGTACATCGAGGTATATATCTTGAGCCAATTTCCTTGAAGATGAAATTCAAAGAAAAATTTCCTGGAAAATGTAACAAAGTTGACTTATATAGATCAAAAGTTTACATTGGCTACTCAATTATTGAACAAAATGTAGGCAAAATTATAATTTACATATATATGTGCATAATACTAGAAATACTGTATTTGTGATTGGGTAACTATAATCACTGAATAGATATTTTAATTTCTTCTTTTCTCTGCTTGCAAAATATTTAGGTTTTTACTTTTCTCTGGAGCTATCTGTTCTTTGATATCAATAATGAATTTCAAAAGTAAAACAAAAAATAATATTAAGACATAAAAGTTAATGGGGAAGTGAAAAAAATAGGTATGTAGATTTGGCCGTGGGGAGAAATAGGCTTTGGATAGGAAAACAAAATACAACAAAACAGAAAAAAATGTGAGTAAAGTAGGAGAATACCAGAGAGTTGGTAAAGAGAGGAGGTGTGAAACATAATAAAAATTTATGGTAGCTAAAAAGAAGCTCTTAAAACAGCTACTACATCATATGCAATTGTATTTACTTCATGGTATTTAAAAATAATTTAATTAACTTTGAAAAACTTCTCAGGTGTAAAAAAAAAAGAAAGAAAGAAAAGAAAAGAAAAAGAAAAAGAAAATCCCATTTTTGACCTGGAGAACATTATGCTACGTGAAATAAGTCAGTCAGAAGGAGAAATATCATATAATTTCATGCATATGTGAAATCTAAACAAACTGAACTAACAAGCACAGTAGAGACAGATTCATAGCTAGAGAGCAGGCTGATGGCACTGGTAGGGGTTAGGAGGTGGAGGGATTGAACAAAAGGAAAAAAAAACTCATGGGCATGAACAACAGTGTAGTGTTTGCGGTGGGGGATAAAAGGGAAATAAATGGTAATGGAAAAATACAATAAAAGTAAAAAGAAATAAAAATAAATTGTTTTCCAGATACTGGGACATGCTGTTTCTGCTGTTTTAATTGTTAAAGACACACTAATGACTCGACAACTTTAATTATGGCTTTAATCTGGTGAAATATTTTTAATAATTTAGGAATATAATGGGTTGTGTAGTATATTGTTAGAGCACTGTAAGTAAATTGAATATTCTCATCGCTTTACTGAGAAAGTTTTTATTTTGCCTTTGTTTTATTTCATTTTATTTTTTCCATTGAAGTTTACATTCTATATTATTTTTGCATTAGCTTCAGATATACAAAATAGTGATAGTGATTAGACAGTTATATACTTTACGAAAAGTTCCAGATATCTCTTTTATTTTTCTATTTTATTTTTTTAATTCTTATTGAAGCACAGCTATCTCCACTTTACCCCATCCACCCACCTCTGACCCTCAATCTTACCCCACTTTGGCTTTGTCCATGGTTCCTTTATACATGTTCCTTGACAAACCTTCCACTTCTTCTCCCCACCCTGTTGTCTGTCCCCCTCACCCTGCCCCTCAGTTTACTGTCAGTTTGTTCTTCATTTCAATGTCTCTAGTTATATTTGGCTTGCTTGTTTGTTTTTATGATTAGATTACACTTGTAGGTGAGATAATATGGTACTTGTCTTTCATCACCTGGCTTATTTCGCTTAGCATAATGCTCTCCAGATCCATCCATGCTGCCTGAAAGGCTAGGAGCTTCTTTCTTTCTGCTGCGTAGTATTCCATTGTGTAATTTTACCATAGTTTTTTTGATCCACTCATTTGGTCCACTCATTTTGATCCACTCATTATTGATGGGTACTTAGGCTGTATCCAACACATGGCTATTAAAAATAAAGCTGCTGTGAACATTGGGGTGCATAGGTCCTTTTGAATTGATGTTTCAGGATTCTTAGGGTATAATCCCAGCAGTAGAATTGCTGGGTCAAAAAACAGTTCCATTTTTAGTTTTCTGAGGAAATTCCAAACTATTTTCCACAGTGGCTGCACCAGTCTGCATTGCTGCCAACAGTGCACTAGGGTTCCTTTTCTCCACAACCTCACCAGTACTTGTTTGTTGATTTGTTTATGGTGGCCGTTCTGACCAGTGTGAAGTGGTATCTCATTATGGTTTTAATTGGTATCTCTCTCATGGCTAGTGATGCTGAGCATCTTCTCATATACCTTCCCTCTTCTTGGATTTTTTGGAATAGTCTGAGAAGGATAGTGGTTAACTCTTCCTTAAATGTTTTGTAGAATTTTCCCGTGAAAATGTCTGGCCCATGTCTTTTGTGTGCTGAGAGTTTCTGATTTCTGCTTCAGTTTTACTAGTTGTTACTGGTTTGTTCTGGCTTTCTGCTTCTTGATTCAGTTTTGGAAGACTACATTTTTCTGGAAATTTATTCATTTCACCTAGTTATTCAAATTCCTTGATATACAGTTAATCATAGTAATTTCTTACAATCCTTTGTATTTCTGTGGTATCAGTTGTAATTTATCCTGTTTCATTTCTGATTTTATTTATTTGGGTTCTTTCTCTTTTTTTCTTGACGAGTGTCCTTAAAGGCTTGTCAATTTTGTTTCTTTTCAAAAAACCAGATCCTGGATTGGTCGATCCTTAGAATTGCTCTTTTAGTCTCTGTGTCATTCATTTCTGCTCTGACCTTTGTTATTTCTTTCCTTCTATCAGCTCTGGGCTTTGCTTTTTGTTGTTCATCTAGTTCTTGTAGATGTAGGACTAGGCTATTTATTTGAAATGTTTCTCTCTTTTGTAGGTGGGCCTGTATCGCTATGCACTTCCCTGTCAGGACTGTGTTCTCTGTGTCCCATAGGTTTTGGGCTGTTTTGTGTTAATTTTCATTTGTTTCCAGAAAATTTTTTATTTCTTCTTTGATCTCATTATTAAGCCATTTATTGTTTTATAGCATGCTATTCAATCTCCATGAATTTGAATGTTTTTGTGTTTTTTTCTTGAAGATGGTTTCTAGTTTCAAGCCTTTGTGGTCCAAGAAAATGCTTGTTATGATTTCAGCTTTCTTGAACTGTTGAGACTTGTTTTGTGCCCTATCATGTGATCTATCTTTAAAATGTTCCATGTACATTTGAAAAGAATGTATTTTGCTTCTTTGGGATGAAAGATCATATAAATGTGTGTGTGTGTGTGTGTGTGTGTGTGTGTACACAATCAGTTAAGTCCATTTGATCTAGGGCATTGTTCAACGGTGCTATATATTTGCTGATATTTTGTTTGTAAGACAAAATACCCCTCACCTGGCTGTCTGATACACCTGTGTGGGTTGACCAGAGGCCAAAGAAAAGGGAGAAGTTATCAAAGCTCTGGGGTCTTGTCCAGAAACAATTGAGAGCAAGGCATATAGAGGCATCCAGTAGCAGTCCCCCCCCCCCCCATGGAATACTCCTGTTTTTATAGTTCCTAAAAAATCTGGAAAATGGAGACTTATTCATGGTCTACGAAACATTAATGAAATCTTACAGCCCATGGGGTCCTGACAACCAGGGGTCCTGAACCCTGCGTGCATACAAAAAAATTGGCCCCTCATAGTCACTGATCTGAAGGATTGTTTCTTTGCTATTCCCTTAGCTGGCAAGGATAGAGAAAGATTTGCCTCCTCAGTCCCTGTGCTTAACAATTCTCAGCCACTGGAAAGATTCCGATGGAAAGTTTTGCCTCAAGGCATGTTGAATAGCCCTACTATTTGCCAGCATTTTGTTCACCAGGCTGTTTAGCCAGTATGCAGTCAATTTCTCCAGAGCATAATTTACCATTACATGGATGACATCTTGGTTGCTGCAGCTTCTCAGAAAGAATTAACACAGGTTTATCGTAATCCTAAGGACAGTGTCTCAGCCGCAGGGCTACTTTTAGCTCCGGAAAAGGTACAGCAGTGTCAGACTTGGCACTACTTAGGTTATATTCTGTTTCACTGCACTATTAGACCTCAGACTGTCCAAATTAAGGTGCCCCATCCCCTGACTCTTAGTACTTTGCAGCAGGTATTAGGGACCATTAATTGGATTCGCCCTAGCTTAGGAATCACTAACAGCCAACTAACCAATTTATTTAGTACTCTTAAAGGGGATCCTGACCTGAATTCCCTGCAAACTCTAACTCAGCCAGCTAAGAAGGAACTAGATTTAGTAAATAAATATATTTCCTCCAGACAACTCACTAGGGTTGATAGGCAGCTACCAGTCAGGCTTTTCTGTTTCCCCATCCTTGGGATGCCTACTGTCTTGATCGGGCAACTGTCTCCCCAGCTATGAATGATTGAATGGCTTTTCCTGTCCCATCAGCCTCTGCGTACCATTACTACTTATGTTACAGCATTGTGTCAAGTTATTATTAAGGGGCATGACAGAATAGTCCAGCTTTTTGGTCACAATCCACCTGTGATCCATGTCCCACTTACATAATTACAGCAGTTTTACAGTCACTCTTTAGAGTTTCAATGTGCTCCTGCTGACTTTGTTAGAGATATTAATATACATCTGCCTTCAGACAAACTTCTCCAAAACCTTCCCTCTCTTAACATCCCTATAGGAGACAAGTTCAGTATTATTCCCATACCTGGTACCAAAACTGTCTTTGTTGACAGTTCAGGAAAAACTGACAAGGCAGCTATTACCTGGAGGGAAGGGAATGAGTGGAAACATTTTCTCTCCACTGGACATGCTTCCACTCAGTGAGCTGAAATCTCAGGGGCTACCCTTGCCCTTCAGCATTGGCCCAAAGAGCCTCTTAATTTAGTTTGTGATTCTGACTATACTGTCTATACTCTTTTGCATATAGATCAAGCCTTATTGAAGGGATCTATTGAGCCTCAATTGCTAAGCTTATTCACCTCAATTGCTAAGCTTATTCTTAACCCTACAGAGTCTATTAGATAAAAAAGAGCATCCTTTGTTTGTCACTTATATTAATTCTCATTCAGACCTACCAGGCCCCATGGCTGAAGGCAATTCTCAGGCTGATGCCCTCATCAGTTTTGCTGATGCTTTCTAATCTGCATTAAATTCTCATCAGTTCTTTCACCAAAATAGTCATGCCTTGCATAAGGAATTTAATGTTGCCAGGGCTCAGGCCAAACACATCCTTAAAGAATGCCCAGACTGTCAAGCGTTATCTAAAGCTCCTCCCACACCTGGTGATTTGGAACCTTGAATGATTTGGCAAATAGACATTATTCATTACTCACCTTTTAGAAGATTTAAGTATTTACGTTTACCTATTGATACCTACTTGGGAGTTTTACATGCTACCCTCCTAATAGAGGAATCAACAAAAAAATGTTAGAACTCATTGGCCTGAAGCCTTTAGCCATTTAGGCTGCCCTAAGGAAATAAAAACAGACGATGGTCCTGGATATATTGCCCAAACAACTCAAATCTTTCTGCAGCGATGGCAGGTTAAACATGAAACTGGTATCCCTTACAACCCCACAGGATAGGCAATTGTTAAAAGAGCTTATCAGACTTTTAAGTCTCTGTTGAACAAACAAAAAAAGGGGAGCCAGGAAGTATCCCCCCGGAATTTAACTATATTACCTATGTATACATATAATTTTTTAAGTTGTGATGCCAATCTTAAAACCCCAATAGACAAATATTTTCCTCATTCCAAGGCACCTGGTCCATATACCCTGGTCTCACATGGGGATGCATTAGAGGATGGGAAATGGGAATGACGGATAAAACTGTTGACACGGGGAAGAGGGTATGCATGTGTTTCAATCCCTACAGGTCCATTGTGAGTTATAGCAAAAAGGGTCAAGCCATATCATAGCTGAGCAACCCCATTACCCTATGTTCATGACTCAGTAGGAGAGGATTTGATGACTGGAGGAGCTGATGGGCCAGATGTCCCAGATGAACCACATGGGGAGGCGGTGCCAGATCCGGACCAGATGCTGTTGCCCAAAGGGGAAACCACCCTCTGCAAAGGCTCTCAGAATGAGCCCCAGGGGGTGACTTGGAGCAATTTGAAAGCTCTAACAGAGCAGAGCAAGTGCTACAGCAATCAGGGGTCAGGTATACTCCCAAGCACAGGTTTCTAGCCTATCTGTCAGTTATTTTGGCCCAGTTGCCAAGGCAGCTTTCATCTTAGGCCTCTTTGTCTACTTTGGAGGTTTAGGAATAGCCTCTGAGACCAATCATGTGTATTAGAGTCATATCCTGGATCCACCTATGTTCAAGCTCCACACTTGGTAGGATGCTGAACCTCCCCTCTCCAATAATGACACCAAGTGGATAAGAGGAATCTGGCTCCCCTCAGATGGATCCCTAGAGGAGAAATGCCATTGACTATCCATCCTGGAGAATACTGTATATATCTCTAATAATTTTCCAGCTTGTTTCTCATGCTTAACCAATATCTTCTGCCTACCCATATGGTTTAAATGGCATGCTTATGCAATTGATAAGTAGGGAAATCAGACCAATGTCTCAATGATTGGGACAGTAGGCTTTGAAAAAAGAGAGAAATGGGGATAATAACAATGCCCCAGACCTTCCCCTGTGTAAGATAGATGGGAAGTCGGTTGAGCCAGCCACCTGGAAATTATGTTGTAGCCAAACACCTTCAATAATAGACATCCCAGGTACCCCGTTGAAAGAAGAGGATTGGGGTGCCAAATGGGAGGTGAAAACTGCCTTAGGCTCAGTGCCAGTAGTAGTCAAACCCCACTTTGCATATCATAACCTTACTTGGTATGGTGGGGGAACCAGAGCGTCTGTCTTTAGAGTAACTTATCTCAATCATCCTAGCCCATGGCACACTAATATTTGGAGAATGGGACTTTCATTCATTAATCAGTGATTAGGAAGTCTTAAATTCATTGACAATCAGAATGGGAGATTTTATTATGATATAGAAAACAATAACCCTCGGGTTACTACTTGCACCTCTTACTCTTATCTCTTTGCAGCTGTCCCAGGTGAACCTCATCTCATCTATAATAAGACCTCTACTGAATATGCTTTCATTACTACCCCTGGCACTCTATATTCCCGTTGCTTAACCCACAAAAATGTTACTCAGCTAAACCTTACAACTGTTATTATTCTCTGGAAAATGCAGGTTTGGCTCCCCATTAGTATCAACAGAGAGTGGGCCAATCCAGAGGTAAAAATGCTCTCACTAAGGCTCTTGCCCATTTTAGGACTCATCAGTTTCTTGGAACACTTGTTGCCTGTATAGTTTCAGCTGTTACTGCCGCTCCAGCAGTTGCAGCTCTCTTTAATTCTGTACAAACTGCTAGAAAAAGTTGAGACGCTTCTTACTAATACTACCCAAGATATGCTCTGACAAGATCAAATTGATCAGGAAATAGTTATCCACCTCTTTGCCCTTGAATCTGCCATCCTCTGGTGAGGAGAGTGACAGGATGCCCTCGACTTAAGACAACAACTTACTTGTGAGCCTCACTATTCTAAATTGTGTGTTACCCCTTTAACATTACTCATGCGAAGACGTGCAAGGCGCCTGTCACCACCTGCAAGACGCCTTCTCTACCCACCTCAAAGGCCAGATTGATCAGCTCCAGCTAGAACTCCATCAGCATCTTAGCAATATCAAACATCTGACTGAACAGAAGGTGTTTGAGAGGCTCCATAATAGCCTGCAATGGCTGAATCCTAAGGACTAGCTCAATAGACTGAACCTTTGGGCCTGGGTCATGGGAGCTCTTGGATTTCTCCTTGTGCTGATTCTCATATGTGCTTTATGATGCATATATAAATTATTCTCTCATGATCATGCCCAAGAAGAGCAGATTGCTGGCTTCATTGGTTTGGCCACTTTATTCATGGTCACAAACGAAAAAGAGGGAGATGTGAGGAACCGCCCTGCCTGTTATCAGGGACTGTAGCCCTACGTGAACAGGCCTCAACTGGGAAACCAGGAATGCTGGCCAGCAGGCATGAACCGATGTGGCACAGGCCTGGGGAAATCAGGCCTGAAGAAAAATAATGCATTATTTCCTTTGAAGCCTGTCCTGCTAAGAATAATGTCTTCTAGGTAATCAAGTTAATGTACACTACATGTTTAGTTACCAAGCACAAGGTTGTCCTGACCACCTAGAGTCATGCTAACATACCCCAATTTAAAGAGACCCCTATGTTCTTGCAATTGTTACTTCTGAACAATATCTATACTTTGATGAACACTATGTAACATTGATTGATGCACTATACGTGCATGCCCTGTGCTCCCTTACCTGCTGAATTCAATAAAAGCCTAAGGAAAAGGGAGGTCAGGGCCCTTCTCCTCTGAGGGATTGGCCAGCCTTTTCTCCCCATGCAGATCATGGTTGATTCATTTCATCCGTGGCTCCAGGGGACTTTGTGGGTCAAGGTCTCCCCTCACTATCCATTATTCACAGTGGGGTGTTAAAATCTCCTACCATAAATGTGTTGCTGTCTATCTCTTTCTTGAAGTCCTCCAAGATTTTTCTTATATATTTGGGTGCTTCTATGTTGGGTGCATATATGTTTACAATGTTCATATTGTTTTGTTAGATTCTTGTGTATTTTGAAGTATCCTCCTGGGTCTCTTTTTATGGCCTTTTTTAAAAATTCTATTTTGTCTGATATAAGTATTGCTACCATGGCTTTTTTTTTCCCCCTTTCTATTTGCTTGGAATATTTTTTTTCCAACCCTTCACTTTCAGGCTGTGTAGGTCTTTTGCTCTGAGATGGGTCTTTTGTAGGCAGCATATGTGTAGGTCCTGTTTTTTCTCCATTCAGCTATCCTTTGTTTTTTGATTGGATCATGTAACCATTTACATTTATGATTATTTTCAATAGGTACTTATTCATTGCCATTTTCCCCCTTTGTTCCTGTGTTCCTCTTTCTCTCAGTCTTGTCCTTCCTCTTCTTAAAGCAGTCCCTTTAACATGTTTTGCAATGGTTTGGTGGAGGTATTCTTTTAGCCTTGTTTTGTCTGGGAAACTCATTTTGCCTTCCATTTTAATTGAGAGTCTTGCTGGGTAGTGTAGTTTTGATTGCATGTTTTTGTTTTTCATTACTTGGAATATATCTTGCCATTCGCTTTTGACTTGCAGTGTTTCTATTGAGAAATCAGCTGCTAGCCTTATCAGAGCTCTCTTGTATGTTATTTCCTGTTTCTCCCTTGCTGTCTTTGAGATTCTCTTTTTGTCTTTAAAATTTAGCACTTTAATTATGATGTGACTTCAAGTAGGCTTCGTAAGCCTCTTTGGGTTCATCTTGATTGGGACCCTCTGTGCTTCTTGAACTTGCATGGCTTTTCCTCTTTCCAGGTTAGGGAAATTTTCTGTCATTATTTTTTTCAAACAGAGTTTCTATCCCTTACTCCTTTTCTTCTCCTTTCAGTATTCCTGTGATTTGAAAGTTGTTGTGTTTCATGTTGTCTTGCAGCTCCCTTAAGCTGTCTTCATTTTTTTTTTTTTTTTTTAGTCTTTTTTCATGCAGCTCCTCTACCTGGGTATTTTTTTCTACTTGTCTTCCAGCCCATTAATCCGGTCCTTTGCTTCATCCAATCTGCTTATAATTCCTTCTAGTGTCTATTTTATTTCAGATACTGTATTCTTCATTTCTTCTGGGTTCTTGTTTATAGTTTCTATTTCCTTTTTCATACTGTTATAGTTCCCACTCAGTTTCTTGTAGTTGTCCGTGAGTTCCTTGAACATCTTTATAACTGTTCTTTTGAATTATATATCTGATTGTTTGCTTGCCTCCATTTCATTTAGCTCTTTAACTGGGGAATCTTCCATTATTTTCAATTGTGGGTTCTTTCTTTATCACTTCATTTTAGGTGACTCCTTTTGTTTGTCTCTGCAACTCCAGATGCTCTGTTTGGCCAACTGTCTTCCAAGGGTGAACTTCTGTGGTTGGGGTTCTGTGGAATTCAGTGTTGCAGTTTCTTTGATCTCCTGCCTGGATGCTCTAGGGTTGCCCTCTCTTCTTTTTGTGTGGGCTCTCTTGTTGTAATTGGGCTTTACCTGTTGGTGGCTCCTTTCTTGCGGGGTTCTCCCCTCTTGCAGGTTTACCAGTATTCTCAAATCCCACATTGTCTTCTATGTTCTCCCTGGATCTGTCTCCAGTTTTCTCACAGCTCCAGGTCTTATTGTATTACTAGGCCACAATGGACTCTGAGAACAGTAGCAGGACAGAGCCCCACCCCCAGTGCATGTGTGTACTTGCAGCCTGGCATGAGGCAGCCATGTGTAGGGTACCAGGTTGTCCCTGCAGAAAAAGAAAGAATACAGGATTATGTTCCAGATATGTGCATACATAGTTATTACAGTGTTACTGACTATATTCCCTATACTGTACTTTACATCCCCCAATTTTGTAACTACTGATATAATCTAACCCACCATTCTTTTAACATTGTTTCTTTAAATGATGACTTGTAAATTTGCATGTAGCTACTGAGAAACCGCCTACTTGTGTAAAAGATTCTAGAGCTAATCTCAAAGGAAGCCAACTTCAGCCTTTGGGCATGTTGGCTCCAGGAGAGTGATCAGCTTTGGGAGACTGACCAGCTTTGTTATCTAGGCATACTGTGCTGACTCACACATAGCACCCTCAACAGAGCCCACAAAATCCTCCAGATGCCGTTTTTCTGGCTCCTTCCCCCTGCTCATAAATACCTCTGTCTACACTGAGGTGTTAAGATGGTGTTCATGACAAGAATCCCCAATCTTATTAAGCTGCTGGCTCTTGAATAAATGATCATTCCTTCCATCAGCCTGTCTTTTGAGTACTGGATTTTGGGCAGCAGCAACAGAAACTGGGTTCAGCATCACAAGTGTGTACTTCATAATCCCTTCATTTTATTCACCCAGCCTCCAATACAACCTATTAGGCAACTACCAATTTGTTTTCTGTATCTATGAGTAAATGTTTATTTTGTTTCTTCATTAGATTCTACATATAAGTGAAATGATATGGTATTTGTCTTTTTCTGACTGGCTTATTTCACTTAGCGTAATACCCTCTAGATCTACTTATGCTGCCACAAATTGTAAGATGTCATTCTTTCTTAATGACTGAGTCATACTCCTTTGTATGTATGTACCACTGCTTTTTTATCCACTCTTCTATTGATGATCGCTTGGGCTCCTTTCATATCTTGACTATTGTGATTAACACTGCAATAAGCATAGTGGTGTATATATTCTTTCATAGTAGTGTTTTTGCTTTTGTCAGGCATATACCCAGAAGTGGAATATTTGGGTCATAAAGCAGTCCCATATTTAATATTTTGAGGAAGGTCCCCATTGTTTTCCTTAGTGGCTGGACCAATCTGCATTCTTACCAACAGTGCATGAGTGTTCCCCTTTGTCAATATCCTAGCCAACATGTTGTTTGTTGATTTATTGATTATAGCCATTCTGACAGGTGTGAGGTGATATCTTACTGTGGTTTTAATTTACATTTCTCTGGTGGTTAGTAAGCATATTTTTATATGTCTATTGGTCTTTGGTATGTCCTCTTTGGAGAAGTATCTATTTAGGTCCTTTGCCCACTTTTTACTTAGATTGTTTGGTTTATTGGTGAATTTTATAGGTTCTTTATAAATTCTGGGTGTTAACGCCATATGGATGTGTCATTGGTGAATATATTATTTCATTCAGTAGGTTAGTTTTTCTTTGTTATTGTTGTTGATGGTTTTCTTTGCTGTGCAAAATCTTTTTAGTTTAATGTAGTGCTATTTGTTTAATTTTTCTTTCTGTTTCTCTTGCCCAAGAAGATGTATGTTTTCTTTTTCATTTCTAGAGAGTCAATCAGTTAAGTTAAAATTCATAAATAGTAGAACTTTAGATATATTATTTAAAGATGAGAAAAAGCCGCTAGAAATATATGGATAATAATATAAAGAATGGAATTAGGTTTTAGAGTGGAGAAGCATACTTAAAATTATATAATTAGCTTGCAGCAATGTGGTTATGACAATTATTTTTGTTGTTAATGTGTTTTACTGGCCTCATCCCTCTCGTAATCCAACTACACTGGTCCCTCCCAGGAATCCACGTACCTCCAAGACCTACATCAGAAGGAATTTTTGCTCCAGGGTCACAGCAGGTATCCCTTTTCTTTAATGCTTGAGCTGGGGCAATTAAAGATTTTGAATGAACACTTTTGAGTTTAAAAATGCTGATTTCCTTATTTTTAAAGATGAAAACTCACTTGATGTTCAAATGCATGTTGCTTATTTGTAATTCTCTTTCATTTCTAACATGATAACTTATTTTAACTACCATGTAAGAGGAGGCAAACCAGCAAAATCAATGGCATTTTGCATGCACACAGACACACCTGCAGAGACCTTTTTGTCCCTTAAATGGATAAAAGTCTCCTGCAAAATATATTGTCTTGATTTCATTAGCTGAATTAACTTTTAGTGTTAAAATGTGTTCATTGTGTATTTTTATTCACTCTATAAACTTTGTTACTATGAACATTTTATTAAATTTAAGAATATAGGTGAGCCAAGGACCCAAGATGTTAGAGGAGTAAGTGGAAGCTACCCCAACCTCCTCCCAGGGCCAAACTGGAATTACAACTAAGTTCAAGAAAAATCACCCTGAATAACCAACAGAACACTAACTGGAAAGAAGCCTAATAACCAACACATACAGAAGAAACCATATCACCATAATGAAAAAGGAAACGGAGCGTGGAAGCGTGAGAGGGTTGCCTGGGCTCACATAGGCAGCAGCCAAATTTCCAGAGGATATTTTAGTGGCCAGGAGTTTCCCCCTGAGACGTGTGGGATCTAAACCCCAAGTTTGGCTTCAGGCCAAGAGCACAAGAGCTGGAAAAGGAACCAAACATAGCATCCGGATGTGAAAAGCAGTGAGGTTTCTGTCTACCAGGGAGAGATTTCTAGAGAATCAGAGAACCTCTTCATGAGTTAATACACACAGTTTTGTTTGTAGACACTTACCCTGGGATCTGGCAGAGGGAGGGAAGAGTAGGCTAGAGATGTGTGAGGTTAAGTCTGGGGTTTGTGACTCTGGCAGGAGAGATGAAGTAGTCAGCCATGAGGAACCCTGTGATAAGTCATTCCCCATACTGCAGAAAGCATTTTTCTCAGGAAGTACACTCCCCTCCCATCTGAGGGAAAACAATAGGCCTGCCCACAGGAATCCCTCTTACTCTACCCTGTGGTGCTTAAGCAAGGCAGCTGAGTACATATGGAGTCTATATCAGAGATATATCTTAACAGCAAAGGAGATCTCTGGGAATTCTGAGATGATAGCTGACCCTTCCCTAGGCCTGGTACTGGTAATAGCCGGACTTGGTGCACAGCCTGGTTCTTTCTTCACACGCTGAGGCCCAGCAGACAGTGCTGCAAACACGCTGCCTGGGGCCAGTCAAAAGTAACATCTGACATATACCTGAACCAGAGTCTTTGCAGATCTATCTAACATATAGAAACAAATAAAAAGAAGCAACCAATGTGGGAAGACAAAGAAATTGGCCCCAAATTAAAGAATAGGAGAATTCTCCAGAAGAACTAGATGAAATGAAGGCAAATAATTTGTCAGATACAGAGTTTATAGTAATGATTATAAAGATACTCAACAGCATGAAATAAGAGAGAGAAACCATAAAAAAAGACCAGACAGAAATAAAGATTCAATATCAGAAATAAATAACACACTTGAAGGAATAAACAGTAGGTTAGATGAAGCAGAGGAACAAATTAGTCATTTGGAAGACAAGGTAGAAAAAAACCATGCAAGCAGAGCAGCAAAAAGAAAATAAAATAATTTTAAAAAATGAGGAAAGTTTAAGAAACTTTTGAGACAACATAAAGCATAATAACATCTGCATGATGGATATACCAGAAGTAGAAGAGAGTGAGTAAGGGATCAAGAATTATTTGAAGAAATAATGACTAAAAACTTCCTTCACCTGGTGAAGGAAATAGATGCACAAGTACAGGAAACACAGAATCTCAGTCAAGATGGGTCCGTCGCTAGTAATCCACATAATCCACATCAGGCTTTTTTTTTTTTTAAGAGAGTTGTTTCTCCCTCTTACATAAACATTCATATAACAGTAACTTTCTGAGAAAAATGTGTAGCTAAAAATCCATCCTATATGTGATTTACTAGACTTTCACAAAGACCATACAAATAGTTCATATATTTTATTCAGAACTTAGATGTTTTTGCATATCTTGCATAGTCTCCTTTTTATTTGACATCTAAAGTGAAACACACTGGGATAGAAATTGCATAACAGGTATCTCTCATGTGACATCTTTGCAATTTTCAGAGATAAGGTATGTAAAAGTTGTAAAAGAAAATAAATCTCTGCTCTTTTTATTTAGTCACAAATTGAAAAATAAATACATCTATTTAGATTTAGTAAGTGTAATAAGTACCTTGTTATGAGAGACCCATTTAACCACTATGCATGGATGAAGTGAGCCAATGATGTGCTGACTTCTTAACTGGCCCACGTTATGGACTGTTATTTTGGATTGTTATTGGGAAAAATTCCACTTGTTCTTAAAAAAAAAAAGATAGATCCAAAGAGGCCTACACCAAGGCACGAAGTAATAAAAATGGGAAAGCTTAAAGACAAGGAAATAATCATAAAAGCTACAAGAGAATAGCAGTTGGTTACTTACAAGGGAGCTCCAATTAGACTGTCACCTTATTTCTCAACAGAAATATTTCAGGCCAGATAGGAATGGTATGAAATATTCAAGGTATTGAAAAGCAAGTAACTACAACCAAGGCTACTTTACCCAACAAGGCTATCATTTAAAATTATATGAGAAATAAAGAGTTTCTCAGACAAAGAAAAACTAAAGGAGTTTGTTAACACCAAACAAATACTGCAACAAATGTTAAAGGGCTTGCTTTAAGAAGAGGAAAGAGAAAAAAAAGAGAAGAAAACAGTTAAAAACTAAAATGGCAATAAATATGGATCTATCGATAATCAACTTAAATGAAAATGGCTTAAATCATCAGTTCCCAACATTTTCGGCACCAGAGACCTGTAGAAGGCAGGGTGGGGCGGAAAGGCAGGGCAGGAGTACAGGGCAGGAGGCAGAGCTCAAGTGAGCTTCCCTAACTCACTTGCTGCAGATGTGGTGGGGGTACACAGGAAGCAGAGCTCAGGAGAGCTTTGCTCACTGCCTGGTTCCTGACAGGCTACCCGCAGCCTGGGGATTGGGAACTTCTGGCTCAAATTCTCCAACTAAAAGACAGGGTAGCTGAATGGATAAGAAATCAAGATCCAAATTTGTACTGACTCCGAGACCCACTTCAGATTTATAGGTACAACAGAACAGAAGTAAAAGAATGGAAAAAGATATTTCATGCAAATAGAGAGGACAAAAAAGTTAGGGTAGTATACTTATATCTGACAAAATAGACTTTAAAACACAGGCTAAAAAAAGGGACAAAGAAGGACACTAAATAATGATAAAGGGAATAATATAACAAGAAGCTATAACCCCAGTAAACATTTATGCACCCATTTTAGGAACACCTAACTTTGTAAAGCAAATCTTGATGAACATAAAAGGAAAAGTCAACAGAAATACAGTCATAGCAGGGGATTTTAACACCACATTGACTTCAATGGTTAGATCTTCCAGACAGAAAATCAACAAGAAAACAATGGTCTTAAAGGACAGACTTGACCAAATTGATTTAATTTACATCTACTGAGCATTTACCCAAAAGCAGCAAATATACATACTTTTCAAGTGCACATGGAATGCTTTCTAGGATAGACCAGGCTAGGACACAAAATATCTCAATAAATTTAAAAAGTAAAAATAATATCAAGCATCTACTCTGACCATAATACTATGAAACCAGAAATCAATCAAAGAGGAAAACTAAAAATACACAAAAACATGGAAGCTAAATAACACGTTATTAAAAAATCAATGGATTAACAATGAGATCAAAGAAGAAATTGAAAGATACCTTGAAACAAATGAAAATGAAAATACAAAAACAACCAAAAATCTGTGGGGCACACAGAAACCAATAGTAAGAGACATTCATAGCATTACAGGCCTATTTCAATAAAGAATAAAAAGCTCAAATAAACAATCTAACTTTATACTTTAAGGAGCTTGAAAAAGAACAACAAGAAAAGCCAAGAGTAGAAGGAACTATATAAATATCAAAGCAGAAATAAACAAAATATAGTCTAAAAAAACAATGCAAAAGATCAATGAATCCAAGAGCTGATTCTTTGAAAAGATAAAAAGGATTGAAAAACCTTTAACCAGACTCACCAAGTAAAAAAGATAAACTATGCAAATCAATAAAATAAAAAAGGAAAGAGAAGAAATAACAACTGACACCAAAGAAATACAAACGATTGTAAGAAAATATGAAAAGCTTTATGCCAAAAAATTGGACATTCTGGATGAAGTGGGTAAATTCCTAGAAACATACAATCTTCCAAAACTAAATCAGGAAGAAACAGAAAATTGGAATAAACAAGTTATACCTAGTGAATTTAAAGCAGTAATAAAACAAACAAACAAAAAAACATGTCCCAACACATAAAAACCTTGAACCAGATGGCTTCACAGGAATTTTTACCAAATAGTACGAGAAGAACTAACACATCTCCTTCTCAATCGTTTTTAAAAAATTCAACAGGAGGGAAGACCTCAATCTCATTTTAAAAGGACAACATTATCCTAATTCCAAAACCAGATAAAGACATTACAAAGAAAGAAAATTATAGGCCAATATCCCTGATGAACAGTTGTTAAAATCCTCCAGAAAATATTAGCAATACATCAAAAAGATCATACGCCATGATCAAGTGGGATTTATTCCAGGTAAACTGGTTGGTACAACATTTGCAAATCAATAAATGTGATTCACCACATGAACAAAATGAAGGAGAAAAAAACATGATCATATCAGTAGATGCAGAAAAAGCATTTGGTAAAGTCCATCACCCATTTATGATAAAGCTTTCAGCAAAGTGGGAATAGATGTAACATACATAAACATAATAAAGGCCATATATGACAACCCCACTGCCAGAATCATACTTAATAGGCTAAAACTACAAGTGTTCCCCTTAAGATCAGGAAAAAGACAGGGATGTCCACTTTCACCTCTCTTATTCAACATAGTACTGGAAGTTCTAGACATAGCACTAAGACAACAAGAAGAAACAAAAGGCACTCAAATTGGAAAAGAAGAAGTAAAACTGTCTTTATTTGTAGATGACATAGTACAGTACATAGAGTACGCTGAAAATTCCACCAAGAAACTACTAGCACTGATAAAGGAATTCAGCAAAGTAGCACAATACAAAATTAATATCCAGAAATCAGTTGTATTTTTTATATGCTAATAATGAACTAACAGAAAGGGAAATTAAGAAAACAATCCTAATCATGATTGTTTCAAAAAGAATAAAATACTTAGGAATAAATTTAGCCAAGGATATAAAAGACCTGTAGTCATAAAGTTATAAGACACTAAAGTTAGAGATTTAAAAAGTTACAAATAAGTGAAAGCATATACTGTGTTCATTAAGATGCTCATGCTATCCAATGCAGTGTATAGATTCAGTGCAATTCCTATCAGGACACCAATGATATATTTCTTAGAACTAGAGTAAACATTTCAAAAACTTATAATGGAACCACAAAAGGTACCACACAGAAACAGTGATTCTGAGAAATAAAAACAAAGTTGGAGGAAACATGCTACCTAATATCAAACTATATTCTAAGGCCATAGTAATCAAAACAGCATGGTACTCACATAAAAACTTAGATCAATGAAACAGAATCAAGAACCCAGAAATAAACCCACACCTTTAGAGTCAATTAATATATGACATAGGATGCAAGCACATACAATGGGCTGTAGATAGTTTATTCAATATATGGTGTTGAGAAAATTGGACAGAAACATGCAGAAAAATGAAATTAGACCACGTTCTTACACTATACACAGGAGTAAATTCAAAGTGGATTAAAAACTTAAATGTTAGAACTGAAACCATAAAAATTCTAGAAGAAAACATAGGCCATAAAACCTTGCATATTTCTTGTAGCAATATATTGTTTTCTGATTTATCTCCCTATACAAGTGAAACAAAATAAAAAAAAATAAACAAATGGGACTAGAACAAACTATCACAGTAAAGTAAAATATCAACAAAATAAAAATACAATCCACTGAATGAGAAAATATATTTGTCGATACTTCTGATAAGATGTATATCTAAAATTTATAAAGAACTTATAAGACTCAACACCAACAAAATAAAAAAAATAAACAAAAATGATCCATTCACAAAATGAGCAAAGATCTTGAATAGGGCATACAAATTCTCTGTAGACATATGAAAAGATGCTCAATGTCACTAATCATCAGAGAAATGCAAATTAAAACCACAGTGAGATACCCTTTCACATCAGTCAGAATGGCCATCATCAATCAACCAACAACAAATGTGGGTAAATATATGAAGGAAAGGGAACTTTTTTGCACTGTTGGTGTGAATGCAGAGTGATATAGCCACTGTGGAAAGCAGTAAGGAGATACCTCAAAAAATTGAAAATGGGTCTGCCTTTTGACCTAGTGATCCCACTTCTGGGAATATATCAGATGGAACCTAAAACACTAAGTCGAAAGAACGTAAGCCCCCTTATATTCACTGAAGCATTTATAATCACCGAAACATGGAAGCAGCCCAGTGTCCATCAGTAGATAAGTGGGTAAAACAACTATTGGGCTTTTATATAATGGAATACTACTCAGCTGTAAAAAAATAAAATTTTACCCTTTATGACACTATAGTATCGACAGAACTGGATAACATTATACTAAATGGAATAAGCCAGTCATAGAAAGACAAATACCATATGAATTCACTCATATGTGGAATCTAACAAACAAACTGAACTAACAAGAAAAAAAGAAGCAGACTCATAGATGGAGAGCAGGATGACAGCTGGGGTGACTGATTAGGCTGTAGAGGAATAGAGCAAACAGAAAGAGGACTCATGGACATGGACAACAGTGTGGTGATTGTAGAGGGAAAGAGAATATATAATGATAAATAGTAATGGAAAAATTACAATAAAAAAGAATATGGGCAAATACCCTTAAATTATAGTTATATTTCTGATACAATATTTTTTTAGTAATTTTGTGGGAAAATCTTTATCTGTTTTTATTGACATATATCTGCTGTAAATGTTTTACAGACATATATTATATCATTTTATATTTGGTATCTGCTATTTGGCCAGTTATGTCCATGTATAGTATAATGATACAGCTTTTAAATACTAACACAAATAATCATAAAAAGATAAACATGAAAGGGAAAAGATGATATGGATTTAGTGAAGTTGGCTAACTACTACACATTGGGTAACAGTTATCTAATGATTAAGGCAAAACTTATATCTTCAAAAAGTATATAAACCAGGAGCCAAAGAGTAGAAATAAAAAAAATAATTAAATCAGATAAACTATATAAGATCTAAGCAACCCCTGTAATTTGGAAAATGTAAGTTAAAGAAAATGTTTATCCTGATATCCAATGAGATATGACTTTATGAAGGATATAACCCATTCTGGAGGTAAGTGGGAGCCAAGACCAAGGCAACTACTGTATCAGAGAGTGAAGGTGAGACTAGGTTGAGTGTGAAGTTCACTTCAATGCCAGTTCTGACAGATTGGTTTTATTTACCTTGTGGGATACTCTACAGACAAGCACCTGTGAAATAGTGTCATTAGTAATTGATAATTTCAACATTGTCAAGGAATGCCATGATAATTTACCTGCTATAGTGTTAACAGAGAATGTACAGGACACAACAATTGTCCTACTTAGCTAGTCTAGAATGAGAGAGAGAGAGAGAGAAAATTAATTGTAGTAAAACTGGAAAGGCTGGGCACTGTTTAAAAGAAAGCAGAAATTGGAAGCAACCTAAATGCCCATCAGTAGATGACTGGATCAAAAATTATGGTACATTTACACAATGGAATATTATACAGCAGAAAGAAAAAAAGAACTACTAAACTTCACGACAGCATGGATGGAACTGGAGAGCATTATGCTAAGCGAAATAAGCCAGGGAACGAAAGACAAATACCATATGATCTCACCTATAAGCGGAACCTAACCAACAATACAAAGATGCAAGGAAAATAAGACCAGCAACACTGAAAGGAAAAGAAACCAACAGAGACAAGAGGGAAGGAGGGAGGCGGGGCGGGGGGAAAGGAAGGGAAGGGGAAAGTCAGGAATGTATAGCAAGGACTCATGGACAAAACCAAAGGGAAAGAGCTGAGGGACGGAGGGAGGGAGGGAGAGGGCAAGGGAAAGTGGTGGGGGGTAGGCAGAGAGAAATGTATCTGAAAAAATTAATTAATTAATTAAACAAATAATAAAAAAATAAAAGAGAGCAGAAATAATGACAACTTCCAAAAGGGATTTTTCTCTTCTAACTCCATGGCTGTGCTCCCAAAGGCAGGCTTCATGTCTTATATATCTCTTAATTCTCAGTGAGTGTTACAGCATCTAGCTTATTGGATTGCTTCTGCTTGTAATGCACCACTTCTTTCCAAATCTTCCCCATAATTATGCAAAGTTGATTTCCTATAAAATTATGTGTGTGGAAGCAACACAAAAACTGTAAAACAGTGTGAAAGGGTTATACTGGTAGCAGAGTTGCCTCACCAGTTAGCTGTTTATTTTATGGCTCTTCTGAGATTATTAATGCTTTGAAAATAGGGAAAAAAATTGTGAATGCATTTCCTCCTCTGAGTGAGCCATAGTCTTAGACACAATATGGATTTCCATAAATGCTGAAAGAGTATGAAACATACTGAGTATTCTGTGGGGACTCAAAATCACTTTCTTCACTGTTTAAATACTTATCTAACAATGAGATCAGAATCACAGCTATGGCAGGAAATAATTCCTTTGAGAAACAAACCCCTTATTCTCCCTTTCCTTCACCTTTAAGTGCCTCTTCAAAGCAAAAACTCAGTGCATAACTTAGGAAATGCAAACATAACAGAGGCTTCTTAGAAGTAATAACAAAATAACATGGTACTTTATGTTAAGTAAGATATTTCAAACACTTCATTTAAAATGTGTAAACCCCTCTATCTAATTACAGTTTTTAAGCATATTATCATGCCAAAAGAAGTAAAGAAAATTAAAGGCACATATTTTAGAAACAAATAGGGACTTTTAAGAGATGTTATAAATCTCTAAGCCAAAGATCTAGAATTAAGAAAAATGAAGGATGCTGTTTGGGCCCCTCTGCCTTATTTGGGTATCAGCAGTATAATCTAAGTATCAGATGGAGATGCCCTAATTATAAAGTAAAATTGAGTATGTGGATGTATCATATGAAATAATGAGCAGTAATTCTTCAAGCTCTGCCAGCATAACCTCACAGACTATGTGCCTGTTTTCTTTCTTTCACTTTACAAAGTGATTGTTAAAGCCTATCATATTTTTGAAGAGAATGCATAGCTAACTGAGCAGTTCTTGATTATACCAAATTTCTTTAAAAGTAGCAGTGGTACAATGTTGTTCAAATGATTTTTAATATCAGCTCAATATTCCAAAGAAAGCTTAAGTTATTGGAGCTCTTTTATTTTTAATAACCTGAATGTCAGTAAGCTGGTTTAGCTTTTGTTAAAGTACTTATTAACTCCATTGTAATTGTTGGCTTACCATCATAACACATTAACTATAGTCAAACAGCCAACTGTGCAAGGAGGAGACTGATGTCAAGCTAGAATCCCTATAAAACTCCCCATTGTACATTATTGTCCCTTTAATATTTCATAGGCCTATATGTAGCTGTTAAATTATTCAAGCCACCTCTGTTTCTTGAACATGACATCCTTTTTTTATATCGGTTTTGTCAAAGGGCCTGAAATGTGGTTGCCTACAGGATACCTGATGCTATATTAAGATGCATGAGCTGAACTCAGGAAGAACTGACAGTCTTCCTGAGCATTAAACAGACCTCTCATTGTGTACCTTTGCTAGGGAAGAGAATATCTTGCTGTGAAAAAAATAAATCATGCCCAATAAAGTGTTGCTTTTACCAAAGCATATTAGTAAAGTTTTCTCTTTAAAAAAAATAGATATTTGTGTTTTAAATATTTTCTCTAAAATATTTTCATTTAAATTTTTTTAAAAAAGGCATCTCCTTGGTTTTCTCTTTATATCTCTTGCAGTTTTGAAGGGTTGCTTAAAGGCTTGTAAACAAGTAACATTGAACCATTCTGCCTGTAGAAAATATATATTCTTTTAAATTACTTTATATATATTCTTTTAAATTAAAATAATTTAATTTATATATTCCTTTAAATTAAATTAATTGGGGTAACATTTGTTAATGAAATTATATAGGTTTTAAATGTACAATTGTATTTTTAAACCAGAACTAATATAAATCAACTGGAAATTTGAATACTGAACGTGGTGGATGCATTAAAAAAGGATCTGAACCCAAAATTGATATGCTAGTAATAACAGATCAAAGAATGTGCTACACATAAAATCAAACTTTATGACAAATTATTTCTTAACACTGTCTTCAAAACAAAAAATGGCCAAAATTATAATATTACCGATGAAGAAAATGAAGCTCAAAGTATTGTTACCACGTGGCCATTCTGAAGAGCTCTCTGTAAATGCAAAAGATGGTTCATGAAAAGAGAGACCATAATCTACTTATAAAATTCATAGGTTAATAGGTTTTAAAACAAAGACTGTGTTTATAACTTGTTAAATTTCCAAAGCTCCACTCTTGATATGTTAATAATTTTTTGATGAGTATCAAAATCATCATGTATGTTCTCTTGGTGCAAATAACTCAGATGAACATTTTCTATTCTCATATATAAAATAATGTGCTAATGTTGTCAAGATGTCATTCTTTCTGACATAATCTATAGATGCAATGCAATACCTATCAAAATCCTAGCAAATTATTTTGTGTATATCAACAAACTGATTCTAAAGTTTATATGGAGAGGCAAAAGACCCAGAAGAGACAATACAATAAAGAATAACAAAGTTGAAGGACTAACTATCCAACTTCAAGTCTTCCTGTAAAGCTACAGTAATCAAGATAATGTGGTATTAGAGAAAAGGATTAACAATTAGATTAATGGACATATGTTAATACAGTCAAGTGCTTTTTGACAAAAGATCAATGATGATAACATGGAATAAAGATAGTCATTTCAACAAATGATTCTGGAAAAACTGGACATTAACATGCAAAAAACATATTTAAAATTCTGGGTATAGAATTTACTACATTCATAAAATTAACTCAAAATGGGTCACAGACCTAAATGTAAGTGCAAAATGCATAAAATTCCTAGAAGATAACATAGGAGAAAACTTAGATGTCCTTGAGTATGGCAATGACTTTTAAATTCAACATGAAAGAAAGAATTGATCAACTGGACATCACTGATATTAAAAGTTACTGCTCTAGGAAACACAATGTCAAGAGAATGAGAAGATAAGCCACACACTGTGAGAAGATATTTGCAAAAGACACATCTGATAAAGAACAAATATTCAAAATGTATAAAAAACACTTATATCTCAATAATAAGAAAACAACCCAATTAAAAATTGGGCCAAAGACATTAACAGATACTTTCCCAAAGAAGATGTATAGATGACAAATAAGCATATAAAGAGATGCTCCACGTCACTTCATCAGGAAAATACAAATCAACAAATCAGTGAGGTGCCACTACACACCTCTTAGAATGACCAAGATTCAGGATACTAACAACATTAAATGTAGATAAGGATGTGGGACATCATGAACTCTCATTCATTGCTGGTGGGAATGCAAAACAATACAGTTATTTTGAAAGACAGTTGATGGTAACTTATAAAACTCAATGTACCCTTAGCATGTAATCCAGAAAACAACATGTTTGTAAAAAGCTTTGTTCTAATTGCCAAAACTTGAAAGGAATCATGATGTTCTTAAGTAGAAATGGTTCAACAAACTGTGGTACATCCAGACAATGGAATATTACTAAGTAATAAAAAAGAGCTATCAAGCCATAAAAAGATACGGGGAAGCTAATTACATATTTCTAAGCAAAAGAAGCCAATATAAAAATGATATGTTTTATACGATTTCAACTAAATGGCATGCTGGAAAATGGAAAAGCATAAAGACAGAGGAAAGATCAGTAGTTGTGTGGCACTGAAGACAGAGGGGAGAGATAAACAGGTGAAATATACATGAGGTTTAGGACAGTGAAAATACACTGTATTATATTATAATGATAGATACATGTCATTAAACATTTGTCCAGTTCCAGAAAATGTACAATGCCAAGAATGAACATATGAACTGTGGGTGCTTTTTATTGTATGTCAGAGTAGGTCAATTACAGCAACTGTGTCATTCTGTTAAGGGATGTTGATAATGGTGAAGGCAGAGCAGGGATAGGGGCAAGAGGAGAGTTATATAGTATATCACTGTACCTGCCTCTCAATTTTGTTGTCAGTGCAAAGCTTCTCTTAAAATAGTTTCATTACAAATAGTTTAATTGAAAAGCAATCAAGGTGCTTTTTGTTTATCTTTGAATAAAGAACAATGGGTTTGAGGCAAGAAGTCCTTAATTTAGGTTCAGATGTTGCACCTTTTACAAGTTACTTTCTGAGGTATTCTAATCCAAGTATCCTGAGAATTCATTCATTCATTCATTCATTCATTACTTTATGCATTCATTCATAATGATTCTCACTTATGATTTAACAACTATGATGCTATCTTCTAGGAAAACACAACTTTATTAGACATGTTTCTTGTTTCCAAGGCATTTGGGGATCAGTCAATTAAGAAAAACAAATCACATGCCAAAAAGCTACTCAGTGTCATCACCTATAAATTTGGGACAATAATTCCCATTGTAGAGATCAGGGGAAACAATAATTATGGAAGCACTTTCTATACTATAAATTGTCTCAGCACTTAATGGGTAAATTATAGAACAATAATTTAAAAATATTTAAATTCTGTAACCTCCATTAATAATAAAAATTCCAAAAGAACACCCATATCAACAATTTCCTAACACAAAGAAATTTTAAAGTATAAAATCAATGAGTGTGTTGAAATAATTATGAATAATAATAACATACTATACTATAAGATGTTATATAATTTCTATATTAGCATTAGCAAAAAATTTAAATGATATTTTTAATATTAATAGACATGTATTAGATAGTATAAACACTTTTACATGTAAAAATGTTTTTATGTATGAAATATAAAATTGTTTTTTGAAGGAAGCAGTTCTTCAATGTGACATTTATAACTAATTTATATCAAAAGCATGCAGATAAAATTCATGCTAAAGATACACTGAAAGTTATTTATATGATAGAATTGATAAAAAACAGATAATAAACAATTATATATATTATTAAAGTGACAATTTTTAAGAAAGTAAATAATTTTAAACTACTTTTATAAATAATAAATACTTTATATCTAAAAATACTGTTTACAGTTATATTGTCATTATTGTTATTTATTCAACATATATTTTGAGTGTCAATTATGGGCCACATTTTAGACCTTGTAGATAGAAATTGGAGCAAAACTAGCAAGACAATCTGCTGTCACGTCGACTGGATTTTATTTGTGGTAAATGGGCAGTGATCAAATGGCAAATTAATAAGGAGTAATATTGATAGGAGTAAGTAGATAGTGATATTTTCTCCTACTATGTAAAAATAAATCTATATATTCTTTGGGAAGATTGTTACTAGATATGTATACACAGAGAAATTTTTTCATATAGTGTGACAGGGAAAAACTTCACTGATTAGTTGCTTTTTAGGCATAAGTAAAAGTAAAGAAGAAAATAAATCTATTCAACTATCTGGATAAATAGTATTCCAAGAATAAAAAGAAACATTTGAAAAACAGAAAATGCAGAAGCTCTGCTTTTAGAGCTGCATGACAGATAGGAAGCTTTACTAAACTTCCAAGTTTCACTTAGTTGTATCAATGTCAAATGTCCCATATTCTCAGAGGTCATTAATGTAGCAATGTACTAGTAGGTATTAGACAAACAGTTCCCTGTGGGAAACAAAAAGGAAGGGGAACGGATTGATACAATTTACCAGTTCCTACAGTATAAATATGCCCACTCTGATGATTTTAAACTATTGGTATGATGTCACTGAACATGGAGGTGGGAAAAGGTTTAACCAGGCAGCTCTTGAGAGCCAGTATGAACCAGCTCCAACACACCAGTGCTTTCATGTCCCAGTATCTCTAATAAACTTCCATAAATGCAGTAGACAATATGGTACAATTCTGTCTACAAAATTAAGCAATTACTGACATTTTGAATACATAAAACTGTATGGTAAGTGCTACAACTATATTAGTGACAGACAACTAAGTGTGGAGCTCTGTACCGGTAGGAAAAATGTGCTGGTCAAGGTACATCTTTAGCCTTGTCTCTTTTGTATTGTAGTAACTGACTTCAAAAGATATTAGAACTCTAAAGTCATTACCTGCACAGAATGACATCAAGTATACTTAACTGGTCACAATATGACATGGATCATCTTTAATGAGTAAATTGGATAGGAAAATGTGGCTAGAGATGCTGATAAATATATAGAAATTATTGTGACAAATGATGATTTTTAGAGCCTCAATCACTCATTTTCCTTGTGAACACATCAAATGTGTTCAGTGGTAAAGAAAAATAAAAACTATGAAAGTGCTTTATCACAGAACATAATCTTTGGAGCATTTCACTCCAAAGTAGAATATACACACTTTCCAAGTGCACATGGAACACTTTCTAGGATAGACTTGTTAGGACAGAGAACAAGTCTTAGTAAATTTAAGATTGAAGTCGTATCAAGCATCTACTCTGTCCATAATACTATGAAACTAGTGATCAATCACAAGAAGAACACTGAAAAACACACTAAGGCATGGAAGCTAAATAATATTATTAAACAATTAATGAGTCAACAATGAGATTAAGGAAGAACTCAAAAGATACATTGAAACAAATGAAAACAAGGACACAACAATTCAAAATCTATGGGACACTGAGAAAATAATCCTAAGAGGGAAATTCATAGCATTACAGGCCTATCTAAAAAAAGAAAGAAAGAAAGAAAGAAAGAAAAGGCTCAACTAAACAATCTAATATCACATTTAAAAGAACTTAAAAAAGAACAACAAAGAAAGCTCAAAGTGAGTGGGAGAAAGGAAGGGAATAGTAAAGATCAGGGCAGAAATAAATGAATACAATCTAAAAAAATACAAAAGCTCAATGAATCCAAAAGCTTGTTCTTTGAAATGATAAACAAGATTGACAAATTTTTAACTAGACTCATTAAGGAAAAAACAAAAGAGAAAAAAGAGCAAAATCAATAAAATCAGAAATGAAAGAATAATAACAACTGACACCAAATAAATACAAAGGATTGTAAAAAAATATTATGAACAAATATATGCCAACAAACTGGACAACCTAGATGAAATGGATAAATTCCTAAACACATACAGTCTTCTAAAACTAAATCAGGAAGATTCAGAGAATCTGAATAGGCAGATTACACATGGTGAAATTGAAGCAGTATTCAGAAAATCCCCAACAAACCAAAGCCCTGGACTGGAATGCTTCATGATGAATTTTATCAAACAGTACAAGAAGAACTAACACATCTCCTTCTCAAACTATTTCATAAAATTAAAGATAAAGGAAGAATTCAAGCTCATTTAATGAAGGACAACATTATCCTTATAACAAAACCAGATAAAGACACTACAAAAAAGAAAATTATAGGCCAATATCTTTGATGAACATAGATGCTAAACTCTGCACACACACACAAAAATTACCAAATCAAATACAGCAATGAATCAAAAGGATCATACTCCATGATCAAGTGGGATTTATTCCAGGAATGTAAGGTTGGTACAATATTTGCAAATCAATAAATGTGATTCACCACATAAACAAAATAAAGGATAAAAATCACATTATTATAACAATACATACAGAAAAAGACTTTGATAAAATTCAGCATCCATTTATGATAAAAACTCTCAGCAAAATGAGGGTAGAGGAAATATACCTAAACATATTAAGGGCCATATATGACAAACCCACTGACAGCATCACACTTAATAAGCAAAAACTATAAGTGTTCCCCTTAAGATCAGGAAAAAGGGATGTCTATTTTCACCTCTCTTATTCAACATAGTGCCAAAAATCCTAACCGTAGCAATCAGACAAGAATAAGAAATAAAAGAAATCCAAATTGGAAAGGAAGTAGTAAAACTGTCTCTAATTGCAGGTGACGTGATACTATATGTAGAGAACCCCAAAGATCAACCAAGAAACTGTTGGGAAATGCCCTGTCTAGTTTTAGGAACTGTAACCCCCACCCCCGACAGCCAGGAGGGCCCCAAAGCTGGAAATAATCAGGGATGCCTTTGGAGAAATAGGCCCCTGAGGAGACAAAACCAGCCCCCACCCCTGGCAGGGCTGTAGCCCTGCCTCTCTGCTTGGCCCTGTGATGGTCGCTTATTGATGATGGGTAAGTTTCTCTAATGCAGAGATAATGACCTAAGACAGACATTGACCAGTATAGGAAGCAGATAAGAAATTGGGAGACACAGAGAAAGGGCAAAAAGGCCTGCACTCCTCTACTCAACTTGGACATGGCCCTGCCCTCATTCTGTCTGAAAGAAGTCTCCTTGTCTCTTGGTGGCTCCCTCCCGCCCCTGCCCCCCTGCCTGGCTCAGGCTCTAAACAATACTGGAGACAGTTCTAAACCAGATCTGGTGATTCCCAGGGAAATCAAACCTAAAAGTAAATTCTCTAAAGTATGCTTTGTTTTTCCCTCAGAAGCTATAGCCAGCTCATGCTGGGAAGGAAATTTACATTATTGACAGATCCTAACCCTATACCCTTGGGCACTCTTGTGTTTATTACACCCTCATGTTTAGTCCTCTCTCTTATTTGTTAGTCTCCTCTCAGACCCATGTAAATCCGTGTGTTCCTGCCATTTGTTTTCTTCAAAACATCACCTATTCTCTGTAAACATTTACATACTGATGTAATGAGATACCCTGTGCATTCTTGTTACCTAGCCCCACTGATAACCTTTTTAATAAAAGCCTTTGAACAAAAGGACTTGGGGCCTTCCCCACTAGAGGGATGTGCCACATCCTCTCTCCGGGAAAACAGAGAAATATTTGCAATAACTCGTGTTTGTTCCCCTCATCTGTGAAACCCTCAGGAGGGGCTCTGTGGGATTCAGAGTCCCTACTCCCATCTCAGCTGGACCCAGACACTAACCCTCAGATCCTGGAGCACCGAGTTCCCCATGACACACTCTGTTCCCACGCAGCAGTTGTTGCCAGGGCCTGGGACAGGTCGCAACCCATGGCACTGCCCCCACGTGCCACACAGCAAGAAACTATTAGAACTGATAAATGAATCAGCAAAGTAGCAGGATACAAAATTAACATCTGGAAATCAGTTACATTTTCTATGCTAATAATGAACTAACAGAGAGGGAAATTAAGAAAAGAACCCCATTCACAATTGCTTCAAAAGGAATAAAAAGCCTAAGAAAAAAACAGACCAAGGATGTACAAACCTGACCTTGGAAAATTATAAGACACCAAAGAAAGAATCTGAAGATACAAATAAGTAGATGCACATACCCTGTTCATGGATAGGGAGAATTAGCATCATTAAAATATCCATACTACCCAAAGATATCTATAGATTCAACACAATTCTTATCAAGATTCCAATGATGTTATTCCCAGAACTAGAATATTTCAAAAATTTACATGGAACAACAAAAGGCCCCACATAGCAACAGCAATCCTGAGAAAGAACAAAGTTGAAGGAATTGTGCTACCTAATATCAAACTATACAATAAAGCCATTGTAATCAAAAGAGCATGACACTTGCATAAAAAACATTACATAGACCAATAAAACAGAACAGAGAACCCAGAAATAAACCTGCATCTTTATAGTCAAATAATATTTGACAGAAGAAGCAACCACATTCAATGGGCTAAATATTGTTTATTCAGTAAATGGTGTTGGACAGATATGTGTAGTAAAATGAAACTAGACTACCTTATTAAACCACACACAAGTATAAATTCAAACTGGATCAAAGAGTTAAATGTTAGACTTGAAAACATAAAAATCCTAGAAGAAAACATAGGCAGCAAAATCACAGACATTGCTCATAACTTTTTAACACATACATCTCCTCAGGAAAAGGAAACAAAAGAAAAAAAACAAACAAATGGGATTATGTCACACTAAAAATTTTTGCACAACAAAAAGAAATCATCAACAAAATAAAAAGACAACCCACAGAATGGGAGAACATATTCATTGATACATCTGATAAGGGTTTAATATCCAAAATTTATAAAGTACTTACAAAATTCAATGCCAAAAAAAAACAAACAACTTAATTAAAACATGGGCAAAACCTCAATAAACACTTCTCCAAAGAGAACACACAGGGGTTAATAGACATATGAAAAGATGCTCAACATCACTAATCATCAGAGAAATGCAAATTAAAACCACAATGAGATGCCATCTCACACCTGTCAGAATGACTCACCAATTACTCAACAAACAAGTGCTGGTAAGAATGTGGGGAAAGAGGAAACCCTTTTGCACTGTTGGTGAGAATCTAGATTTGTGCAGTTACTGAAGAAAGCAGTATGAGATACTTTTACAAATAAAAAATGTAATTGCCTTTTAACCCAATGGTCCAACTTCTTGGAATATATACCAAGGAAAACAAAACACTGATTTGAAAGAACATAAGTACCCCCATGATCCTTGCAGCATTATTTCTAATTGCTAAAGTGTGAAAGCAGCCCAAGTGTCCATCAACAAATAATTGGATAAAACAACTATGGAACATTACACAATGGATACTGTTCAGCCATAAATAGAAGAAAATTGTACCCTTTGTGACAGTATTTATGGACCTGTAGAACATTATTATAAGTGAAATAAACCATACCGAGAGACACAAATATCATATGATTTCACTCATGAGTGTAGATAATTTTGCAAACTGAACTAACAAAGTAAATAGGGTGAGACTCATAGTAGAAGAGCAGGATGACAGCTAGTGGCAGGGTTAGTGGGTGGAGGGATTGCTGAGTGAAAGAGTAAAAGGACTCATGGACATGGACAACAGTGTGATGATTGCTGGGGTGATGGGGTATAAGGAGACTAAAGGGTAATGAAAAAATAAAATAAATATTTAATTAAAAACAAAATATTATCAACTAAAAAGGGGAATATATGAATTAATTTAAGAATCTGCAGTTAGATTTTTAAAGAGCCAACGCAAAAATTTGCAGTGGCAGCCGCCCTCCTTGATCTCTGGGTAGAGGCAGCAGCAGAGTGGGCTGGTGGCTGGGAAAAGATTGGTGAGGAAAACTGAACAGAACTGAGACGGTGGCTGGCGGAGCCCCGGTGATAACTCACCTCCCACTCTGCAGCTACCATCTCGCTCAGGCATAAGGGAATCAATTAACCTGCCTTCTGTATGCTATGCACACAGCTTGTGCGTGTGTGAGTTGGGGGGCTAAGTGCAGACTGAATGGGAGAGCCTTGAGGAGAGACTGGAGACGGAGGCTTTGGGGAAGGAACAGGAGGAGGAATCAGAGAATCATAACTCCTTCTCCTTTCCATAGTCTGCATTGTGCGCGGGCAGGCCATGCCCCTAAAGAGCCAAAAGCTGAAAAGCACACAATTGACAGCCCAAAACCACCCAGTGCAGGCGCGTACACGCACGCCAAGTGGCCAGCGAGGGTTGGCGAGCATGTGTGTGGACCCGCGCGGGCTGGCAAGGGCTTCCACAGGTTGGCAAGGCCTCACGCAGGTTGGCGTCAAGGGGGCCTGCGAGGGAGTGCGCATATTGGCAGGGGCAGGCATAAACCAGCGCCTGCGCAGGCCCACGAGTGCAGAGCAGTCCACAGAAATAGTGGGTCCTGGGCTGAAGGGGTCACAGAGCTGCCCAGAGTCCCTGGAGGAGAGACTGGAGACAGGATTAAACAGAGAGTCCTGGAGCTGACTTCCTCCCATTTCCGTAGTCTCCATTTGGCTAGAGCAGGCAATGCACCCAAAGAACCAAAAGCGGGGACAGTACACAATAGAAGACCCAAAACTGACCAGTGCAAGGGTCCCCACTGGCCTGGGGGACCAGATGAGTATGTGAGGTAACGAATAAGTCCCCTGGGCTGGGGAAAGCACGTGCAAGCCCAGGCGGGCGGGGGATCCTGCTGGGCTGGAGAACGTGCTCAAGGAGCCCGCGAGAGAGTGCAGAGTGCTCCACACAAACAGTGGATCCCTGGCCAAAGAGGTCACAAAACTGCCCAAAGCAGGAGTCAGACACAGACAGTAGACTTCTGGAAGGCTCAAACAACCCAAGGTCATATAGAGTCAACAACTGACATCACAAGAGGCAGGCCCAGAAAGAAAAGTAAAGGAAAATAAATAAATAAATAAATTAATTAATTAATTAATTAATAAAAATGCCCACCTACTACCATAGAAGTTTAATCCATAAAGTCAGGAAATCCAGACAGATCAATTGAAGCAGAAGCAAAAATAAATAAATAAATAAATATATTCCTTAATAGACTCTCACAACAATGGAAAGAAAAAGAAGTTCCCCCCAAATGAGTGGAAAAGGGGAATCCCCACAGAAAGCGCTAAATGAAACAGAGACAAGGAAACTATCAGATTTGAATTGAAAAGATTAGCTCTAAGGAAGCTTAATGAGCTCAGCCAGCTCAAAGAGAACTATGAGAAACTGCAGAGAACCTTTCAGGATCTTACAGCAAACTAGATCAGCTTGGAAAAGGACATAGAAACTATCAAGAAGACACAAGAGGATATGAAGAATACCATTTCTGAATTGAAGAACACAGTAGAAGGAATCCAAAGCAGGCTGGATAAAGCTGAGGATCGAATCAGCGAGATGGAGGATAAGGTAGAGAGAAGCTCCCAGAAAGAACAAGAAATGGAAAAAGACTCAAAAAGAATGAAGAGGCATTTAGGGAAAGGCAGGACAACTTGAAACACAATAGTATCCTTATAATAGGGATACCAGAAGGAGAAGAAGAGGAGCAAGGGATAGAGAACCTCTTCAAAAAAGTAATGATGGAAAATTTCCCCAATTTGAGGAGAGAAAAGGTCTCATGGATCCAAGAGGCACAGAGGGCCCACTCAAGAGGGACCCAAGGAGGCCCACTCCAAGACACATCATCATTAAAATGGCAAACATCAAAGACAAAGAGAGAATCCTCAAGGCACCAAGGGAGAAGGAGAAAGTAATATACAAGGGGGCCCCGATACGCCTAGGAGCTGACTTCTCAACAGAAACAGTACAATCCAGAAGGGAATGGCAACAAATATTCCAAGTCATGAAAAGCAAGGGCCTACGACCAAGGCTGCTCTACCCAGCAAGGCTCTGAATTAAAATAGAAGGGGAAATAAGGAGTTTCCCAGACAAAAGAAGACTAAAAGAATACATCTCTAACAAACCAGCACTCCAATATATTAAAAAGGGACGGGTTTAAGAAGATGAAGGAAAAGAGTGAGAAAGAGAAAAACACAGGTACAAAGAGAAAAAATGAGTAGGTTTCTATCAGAAATAACACTCAATGTAAATGGACTCAATGCCATAATCAAAAGACACAGGATAGCTGAATGGATAAGAAAACGTGACCCACACATATGCTGCCTACAAGAGACCCACCTCAGAACAAAAGACCGACACAGATGAAAGTAAAGGGATGGAAAAAAATATTCCAAGCAAATGGGCATGAGAAAAAGGCAAGGGTTGCCATACTAGTATCAGACAAAATAGATTTCAAAACAAAGGCCATAAAAAGAGACCCAGAGGGAGAATTTATAATACTTAAAGGAAGAATTTATCAAGAAGACATAAACATTATAAACTTATATGCACCCTACAGAGGGGCTCCCAAGTTTATAAGGAAAATCTTGGACAACTTCAAAAAACATATAGACAGCAACACACTGATAGTAGGGAATTTCAACACCCTACTGTCAAAAATGGACAGATCTTCCAAACAAAACATCAACAAGGATATTGTGGAGCTGAGGGATGCATTGAATCAAATAGACTTAACTGACATATATAGAACCTTACCACCCAAAGGAGAAAAATACACATTCTTTTCAAATGCTCATGGAAGTTGTTCAAAGATAGATCACATGATAGGACACAAAGCAAACCTCAGCAAATTCAGGAAAATGAAATCATACCAAACTTTTTCTCAGACCACAAGGACTGGAAATCAACCTCAAAGAGAAACTTCAAAAACTTGCACACTCATGGAGACTCAACAGTAGACTATTAAACAATGACTGGGTCAATAATGAGATAAGAGACGAAATCAAAAAATGTCTGGAAACAAATGAAAATGAACAGACAACAGTCCAAAACCTGTGGGACACAGCAAAGGCAGTCCTGAAAGTGAAGTTCATAGCAATACAGCCCTACCTAAAAAAGATAGAAACATTTTAAATAAAAGACCTAACACTACAACTTTAAGAAATGGAGAAACAAAAACAAATAAATCCCAGAGCAAGGAGAAGGAAGTAAATAGTCAAGATTAGACCAGAACTGAATGACATAGAGATGAAAAGAACAATTCAAAGGATCAAGCAATCCAGAGTTCTTTGAAAAGATAAATAAAATCGACAAGCCTTTAAGCAGACTCATCAAGAAAAAAAGGGAGAGGACCCAAATTAATATTATCAGAAATGAAAGAGGAGAAATAACAACTGATACCACAGAAATACAAAGGATTGTCAGAAACTACTATGAACAATTATATGCCAAGAAATTTGAAAACCTGGATGATATGGACAAATTTCTAGAAAAGTATAATCTTCCAACACTGAAGGAGGAAGAAACAGAAAGCTTGAACAGACCGATAACAGCTGGGGAAATTGGAGCAGTAATCAAGAAACTCCCTACACACAAAAGCCCTGGGCCAGATGGTTTCACAGGAGAATTTTACAAAACGTTTAAGGAAGCGATAACCCTTGTCCTTCTGAGACTGTTCCAAAGAATCCAAGAGAAAGGAAGACTCCCAGACTCTTTTTATGAGGCCAGCATCACCCTAATCCCAAAACCAGATAAAGACCCTACAAAGAAAGAAAACTACAGGCCAATTTTGCTGATGAACATAAATGCTAAAATCCTCAACAAAATATTGGCAAACCGCATCCAGCAATACATTAAAAAGATTATCCTCCATGATCAAGTGGGATTCATCCCAGGGATGCAGAGATGTTTCAATATACACAAGTCAATAAACAGGATACATCACATAAATGAAAGAAAAGACAAAAACCACATGATCATCTCGATAGATGCAGAAAAAGCATTTGACAAGGTACAGAACCCATTTATGATCAAAACACTCAGCAAAATGGGAATAAATGGGGCATTCCTCAACATAATAAAGGCCATATATGAAAAACCTACAGCCAACATCATACTCATCGGGCAAAAACTCAAAGCTTTCCCACTAAGATGGGGAACACAAAAAGGATGTCCTCTTTCACCGCTTCTTTTCAACATCATATTGGAAGTCCTAGCCACAGCAGTCAGACAAGAAAAAGAAATAAAAGGCATCCAAATAGGAAAGGAGGAAGTAAAGCTATCATTGTTTGCTGATGACATCATAGTGTACATAGAAAACCCTGTAGACTCTACCAAAAACCTCCTCAACCTAATAAGTGAAGTTGGTAAAACAGCAGGAAACAGAGTCAATATCAAGAAATCAAAGGCATTTTTGTACACCAGCAATGAAATAGAAGAAGAAGAAATCAGAAAAAAAATTACCATTCGATATAGCAACAAGAAAAATAAAGTACCTAGGAATAAATTTAACCAAAGAGGTAAAAGACCTGTATGCAGAAAACTATACAACATTGAAGAAAGAAATTAAGGAAGACACAAATAAATGGAAGCATATGCCATGCTCATGGATTGGAAGAATTAATATCATCAAAATGTCCATACTACCCAAAGCAATTTCTAGATTCAATGCAATCCTTATTAAGATACTAATGACATATTTCACAGAAATAGAACAGACACTTCAAAAATGTATATGGAACCATAAACAACCCCAAATAGCTGCAGCAATTTTGAGAAAGAAACACAAAGTAGGAGGGATCACAATACCAGACATCAAACTCTACTACAAAGCCCCTGTACTCAAAACAATCTGGTACTGGCACAAGAACAGACCCATAGACCAGTGGAACAGAATAGAAAGCCCAGATAAGCCCAGGTCTATATGGGCAACTAATATTTGACAAAGGGCACAGAAGAATAAAATGGAGCAATAATAGCCTCTTCAACAAATGGTGTTGGGAGAGCTGGACGGCTACATGCAAGAAATTGAAATCGGATCATCAGCTGATACCATACACAAAAATAAACTCAAGATGGATAAAAGACTTAAATATAAGTCGCAACACCATAGAAGTCCTAGAGGAGAACATTGGCAGGAAACTCTCAGATATCCCACGCAGCAATATTTTCACTGATAGGCCTCCTAAATCAAGGGACAGAAAGGAAAGAATAAACAAGTGGGACTTCATCAAAATTAGAAGTTTCTGCATGGCTAAAGAAAACATCAGCAAAATGAAAAGGGAGCCAACCCTACGGGAAAATATATTTGCTAATGATACATCAGATAGAGGTGTGATCTCCAAAACATATAAAGAAGTCACTCGACTCCTCTCCAAGAAGACAAACGATCCAATCAAAAAATGGGCAAAGGACCTGGGCAGACGCTTTTCCAAGGAAGAGATACAGAGGGCCCAGAGGCATTTGAAAGGATGCTCGGCATCACTAGCCATCAGAGAAATGCAGATCAAAACCACCATGAGGTACCACCTCACACCGGTCAGAATGGCCATCATAAACAGATCCACAAACAACAGGTGCTGGCGAGGCTGCGGAGAAAAGGGAACCCTAGTACACTGTTGGGAATGCAGAGTGGTGCAGCCACTGTGGAAAGCAATGTGGAATTTCCTCAAAAATCTGAAAATGGAACTGCCTTTGATTCAGTGATTCCTTTGCTTGGACCATACCCTAAGAATCCCAAAACGCCAATTCAAAAGAACCTATGCACCCCAATGTTCATAGCAGCGCAATTTACAATAGCCAAGTGTTGGAAGCAACCTAAATGCCCATCACTAGATGATTGGATCAAAAAAGTATGGTACATTTACTCAATGGGATACTACACAGCAGAAAGAAAAAAAGAGCTACTACATTTCGTGGCAGCATGGATAGAACTAGAGAGCATTATGTTAAGCAAAATAAGCCAGGGGGCAAAAGACAAATACCATATGATCTCACCTATAAGCGGAACCTAACCAATAATATAAAGATGCAAGGAATATAAGACCAGCAACACTGAAAGGAAAAGAAACCAACAGAGACAAAAGGGATGGAGGGAGTAGGGGACGGGCGAAAAGGAAGGGATTGGGAGGGTCAGGGTACGTGTAGCAAGGTCTCATCGGCAAAATTAAAGGGGAAGGTTTGGGGAGGAGGGGCAGGGGAAGGTGGTGGGGGGAAGGCAGAGACAAATGTATTTGAAAATATAAAGAAAATAAATAAAAAATAAAATAAAAATAAAAAATTATCCCAGAAAAAAAATGCACAAATACTGTATATTTTTCTAAATTTGCTTTTGTTCTTACAAAAAATACATACTGTGAAAATTTATTTACAAAAAGGACAATTACAGTAATAATTTTCAATACCTAAATATGAATTATATGTTAGTAACAACATTGTTTCACTGTTAATTTTCTGATTATGGAAATTTTCCTGTGGTCATATAAAATGTTCACTTTTAACAAAAAAATATACACTGGATATTAGGTGGTAAATTAACATATATCTGTAATATACTTAAATAATTCATAAAAATATATAAATATAATTTATGTATTGGACAAATAAATATACATAATATATATGAAATTTAAATTTTTATAACAAAAGATGGGGGAAGATGAAAATAAGGAATCTTGTGAAAGGCTAGAAGCATAAAAATAAAATCAAAAGATACAACACAATAAATTCAAAATATCAATATTTATCCTCAACCAACTTATTAAAAGGAAAAAAAAGATGTTTAAAATTAAAGGAGGGACATGAGCATAAAGGCATAACAAACAAATATAAATGTAAAAAAAGAGCAGAAGTCATAATCTTATTTAACCAAGTATATTGCACACAAAAAGGGATTTGAAAAAGACACTGTTCTCATCATTGTATCTATTAACATTTATTTACCCAGTAATACAGCAATAACTTTCATATAACATAAAGTACAGCAAATTTAAGGAAAAATAAAAATATGATAACATGAGATAACTTTACTATATCTTCCTCATGAAGAAGATCAAGTAGACAAAATAAATCAATAAACATAAGCAGACCTAAATGCCATAATTGATAAGGAAGATTTAAAAAATCAAATTTGGAACTCCTATAATAAATGATTTTATTCAAGGGCATATTCATAAATATTGGTTATGTATTAGACCACAAAAATACTCAATATAGTTAAGAGGGAGACCCCAAATATTTTTATTAAAATATATTAAAATGATAAATTAATAAGAAAATTAGAAGTTCCTTCCACATGTTATTTTTAATGGAATTAAAATTTGGTTCAAAAGTGATATAAAATAATAAGGTGACAGTCTTTCTTGAATGTCATGATAATGACAGCAGTTCAGATGAAAAAGAGCTGTAACATTTATTCCAGGAAATATTTTACCATCAGTTACCCAAATAAGTAAAAATAAATAAAATAAAATACATATGTTAAACACCTAGGTCAAAAAGAAAAGAAAAGAAAAGAACATAGTAAAAAAGGAAAGAAGCAGTGAGTTAATAAAGGCAAAACATATCTGTTTATGCATAAAACAGAAACAGAATTAAAGAAAGCATTAGGACAAATAAATAGCAATGCCAGACTTAGAAAATTAAAATACACAATGCACAATTAAATTTGACTTTCAGATATACTATAAATATTTTTTAATATGAGTACGGCTCATACAATATTTGAGGAAAACATACTGTAAAAATATGTTTTACTGAAAATAAAATTTAACTGGGAAACGTGTAATTTATCTGACAAACATAAATAAATCCAAAAATGGACTTGTTGCTAAAAGAATCTGCAGACTAAGAAATCACTAAAAAATTCAACCAAAAGAAAACATAAAGAAAATGAAGCACTACAAACATAATAAATAAAAATGACAACGATGAATAACAAACAAGGAATTTGTAATGTAATTTTACAATTCTAACTGAAAAGCACATTTTATTTCTTTATTTACTTACTTAATTGGGGTGACATTGGTTAACAAGGTCATATAGGTTTCAAGTATCTATTACTATAAAACATGATGGGGATAGTTCATAGTGTGCCCACCAACCATGGTCCAATCATCTTTCATCATCATAGATTTGGTCCTGTTCACCCTCTACCACTCTACACCTCCTTCTCTCTGTTAACCACCATACTGTTGTCTGCTTGTATCTCTGATTAGTTTTATAGTCCACATATGAGTGAAATTATATAGTTCTTAGTTTTTTCCAACTGACATTTCACTTAGCATAATTTCTCAAGGTCCATCTATGTTGTTGCAAGTCGCAGCATTTTGTTTTTTCTTATGGCTGAGTGCTATTTTATAGTATATATGAACCATATCTTCTTAATCCAGTACTCTATTAGAGGACATTTTAGTTGAAAGCAATTTTTAAAGAAAGATTAAACTCTCCAAAATTTACCTCTGTAGAGACAGAAAAATCTAAAGCAACAAAATACCACACTAAAAAAAAAAGAGAGAGAGAAAGAGTACTTGATAAACAAAAATAAACATAATACTGTGTTACCATTCAAGTTTTCAAAAAAGCACATCCAACAGAAAGTACCAAGTTCAGAAAATTTCACAGGAGTATTTTAAGAATAAAAATTGTCATTAAGCCACTTATACTATATCAGAACATAAAAATGGAATGAAAACTTCCACATTGGTTTTGTAAAGATAGTACCTATTGATTCTAAAACATGAATAGATTGTGCTATAAAAGAAAACTATAAGCAAACTCACTTATTAATATTAATATTGATGCAAAATCTCATATCAAATGTTTGCACACAGCCGGAGCATACAAAAACAAACAAAAATAAACAAACATGAAACCCCACCATGACTAAATGAAATTTATTCCAGGAAAACAAATGTGACTCAATAGAAGTAAACACATTAATATAATCCATTCCATTATGCTATATAACTGAAAGATAATTTTATATGTCATTGTAATTGAAAAATAAATTTAAAAAACAGTGTGACAAAATAAAAAATAATCAATTTAATTATTAAAGCTAAAAAATATCATGATAATTTTCAGTTTTATAACAAATATTTAAAATTCTTCAACCTCTATATTTAAAATCATAAGAATTAAAAAACTGATAGTCCTTTATATATACACAATACATGCATTCATACACACATGTACAGTTATAACAGCCTATGGGCCATGTATCTCATAACTAGGTTTTCCACTAAAGTCAGATATAGCCAGAATACCATTTTTCCTCAATTCTATGTAACATTGTACAGTTGGAATTAACCAATGATTTAGATAACAGAAAATATCCCATCCAACAACTCCAAACTTTCAAATGTCTCCTTAATACTTGAAGAAACATACTATCACTAAGCATCTGAAAACTTCCATGGTATATCTTTGATCTACTTATATTTTTAGCCAAAGTTTCAATTACTTCCGTTCACAGTCAAGAAACAGTGATATTTCAACATCCTTAACATTTTGTTTATTTCTGTATTTTGATTCATACTGTTTCCTCTGCCTGAAACCTCTTAACTCAGCTTCAATCTCTATTTGACAAATTCTGCCAGATGTGAAGGCCCCTTTTCTTTATCAGAGAGAACTCTTCTTTTGTGAAATCCTATATTCTTCCTCTTTATCTTTATGTACTTCTTACTTTCTGTACTGAAATTCAACTGTGTTTCTGTTTTCTTTTTTCACATTTAAAACTCATTAAAAGTGTGGCAGAGTTGTGGTTGTTTAAAAGCAGTTTGGTCGGTTGTGTTCCTGAAAAAGAAAAGTTCCTCCATGGGAGGATGACATCTATAGATTATCCTGATCAGTCAATCATCTTTTATTTTATATTTTCAGTAATTGGGAGTTCACCATAGTACATAAATCTCACTAAATGTTAGACAATTACAACTAACAGACGATACTTTTATCTGTTGAGCTAAAGTCTGATTTCCTGTAACTTCTGCCCACTGGTTCTATGTATCATCTGGAACAATAGAGAGCATGTTTAATCACTCTGCTTTCATTCCAATCTTGGCAAAATTGGTTTCTAGTTAAATAAATATCATGATTTATATATTAAGTACAAAAAGAAATGTATTAATAATTACTACAGTATGTGGCAAAAGTAAGTTTACAGTTGTGAGTATGCAAAACACAGTTTATTCTTGTTTTTTATTTATTAATTATTGTACCTCTTTCCACATGGACAATTGTAAACCTAGTTTGCCCCATTCTGCATATTTAAAACAACTTAAAATATAGTATTTAAAAATAGCTTTACATTTAAAAGTTGTTTCCGGTTTCTTTGGAAAATAATTGATGTACATCACTCCATAATTTTAGGGCATATAGCATGATGGTTTGATTTGGGTATACTGTGAAATGATTACCACAGTAGGTTCAACTAACATCCACATTCTCATATAAATACAATAAAAGAAAAGAAAGAAAAAGAGAAAATAAAAGGAAAAAATTCCCCTTGTGATGATAACTCTTTTAGGATTTACTCTAAACTTTCCTGGATATCATGCAGCACCGAAAGCTATAGTCATCATCATGTTGTCTTATATCCCTAGTACTCATTTGTCTTATAATTGGAAGTTTGTACTTTTTGACCACCTTCCTCCAATTTCCCAACCCCCACCTCTGATAACAAGTCTGGTTTCTTTTACTACAAATTCGTTATTGTTTTTTATATTTCACGTATAAGTGAGATCATAAAGTATTTGTCTTTCTTGGCCTGATTTATCTCGCTCAGCATTATGTCTTTAAGGTACATTCATATTGTCATAAATGGTAGCATTTCTTCATTTCCTTTACCTATTCACTCATCCATGGACCCTTAGCTGCTTTCCATGTCTTAGCTATTGTAAATAATGCTTCTATGAACATGGGGGTACAGATACCTTTTGAGTTAGTGCAAAGCAGATTTTTAACTCAAAAACAATTATCTGAGAAAAAAAGCAGATATAAAGGAGTGCATATTATATTATTAAATGTTCTAAAATTCTAGAGAAGACATAATTAATTTATCATGGCATAAAGCAGATCAGTGGTAGCCTGGGGTTGATTTATTACAAAGGCAAAGGGCAATTCTGGAGTGATGGCTTGCCTGTAGTTTGACTGGAGTTGTACTAAACAGGTAAATGTATTTATCACAACTTATTGCACTATAGATGTAAAATTGGTACATTTTATTATATGTAACTTATGCCTCAAAAAGTTTATTTAAATATACACAGTCTTTCCAGAATGTATCCAGCCATGTATTATGAAAAATAGAGATATTTTTAAAGAAGATACAAGAAACATTGTACATAGAACAATGATGCCACAGTCCCCTTCAAAGTTAAGTGCCTTAGGACTTCATAGAGCTCTCCCGGTATCTCTTCCACTGTTCAAAACTCTGCAAAATTCTTTGATGGCATCCCCATCAGCTGCCCCATAGTATTTTCCTGAATCTCATCAATGGTCTGAAATCTCTACCCTTTCACAGGTGATTTTAGTTTTTGGGAAAGCCAGAAGTCACAGGGCACCAAATCTGGGCTGTAGGGAGGCTGAGGTACCTGGCTGATTTGATGTTTCGCCAAAAAACTCCGCACAACATGTAATGCATGAGTGGACATGTTGTGACGAAGTTGCCAATCACCATTTGCTCATAGTAGTGGCCATTTCTTTCATATTGCATCTCTCAACTGATGAAGAACATTGAGGTAGTACTCCTCATCAATTGTTTGGCCTTGAGAGGCATACCCATGATGGATAATACCTTCCCGATCAAGAAATACAGTTAACATGGTTTTGATCTTGATGCAACTTTGCTGCACCTTCTTCAGATGTGGAGAACCAGGTGACTTCCAGTGGGACAAACGGGCCTATTTCCCATCATAGCCATAGGCCCACCATTCATCCAGTTATGATCTTGAGGAAATCTGGTTCACTGGTAGCAATTTGAATCAAGTCATTAGAAACTGTGCGCTATGTTCCTTCTACTCTGGTAGCAGAAGCTACAGAATTAATTTTGCCATGACACATTTCATGCCAAGATCCTGCATCAAAATCTCAGGCATGGTAGATTTTTGAATCACCAGATCAGCATCTAGTTCTCACATTGTCAGTTGCCAATCTTTGTTGACTGCAGACAGTACATGTTCAACATTCTCAGGTGTTCTTCTTGTTGCAGGCCTTCAAGACATGGATCACTTTCAACAGATTCTTGATCTTTGAAGAGATTGTGCTACACTATTATTTGTGCCGTGCTCATTGCATTGTCCCCAAAAGCCTTCTGAATCGTTCAAATATTTTCCACAGAAGAATGTTCAAGCTTATCATAAAATTTGATGCAGATTCATTGTTCTTCTTGCTCAGTAATTTTAAATGTGACAGTCACATAGTGCACATGCTCAGGCAATGGTGTCTACTGTCCCACCTGACTAGTACAGTAAAGTCACTGTTGTTCATGGAGGCTCATTCCAGCCCACTCTCCTTGGCTGCCAAGTTGCATTGATGCTGCACAAACTGTTCTCATTATATTAAGAATGGCTGGATTTTTACCTTGTTCTTATTTTTGAAGACAAGTAGTTACTATTATGAAATAAATAAGTAGTAATTAATAGTTATCTGTAAACAGATCATTTAAGGAAAAAATATATATCTAAGATCAAGTTATATGAAATATGTCTAAAACGTATAGGATAGGTCTTAAGGCAGAAAATGCTTAGGTTGATATCTCAAGTATAATATATTGGAATGAAAAATATTTTCTTAAATTGGCATATAATATTCTGTTTCAAAAATTTCTTTCTTACAAAGAAAGAGGTATAAAATCAATATTATTGAGTTATTCTTAAAAAAATTTAATATATGTAATACCATCTGCTATGGCATACTTTTATCTTTATTTTAATGTTATTTCAGTACATTGTCCAAATAGATATGTTAATTTGTTGACAAGCAACAGAAGTTGGTTGTCTTTAGAGTACTGAAATTATCATTTCTAATTTTGTTGTATTTATATTTTTCCAAGAAATTCTTTTATTTTCAGTAATAAAACCCAGTAGGTAGTAAATTTTCAGGTAATTTTTATCAAGTGCTGGTTGGAATCTTTATGTGGGATAATTTTTCCTTTTAGGAAACATAACAATTACTCTTGAACTGTATTGCCTACAGTGCACTAGGCTTTCAAGAATAGAATATTTCAAAAAAGGAAAATAATTTGCAAGTTAGTCAAGTGAGGTGTATATTATATTTACTAAGTATCAAGGTAGGGTGTTATTAGCAAGTACTGCAGCCATCTAAAAGCATTTTGTAATTTGACAAAATAACTAACAGGTGGTTCTACTGCTGTGCAAATCATGGGAATAAAAATGATGAATAAAATGAAAATAAATCTTTTTTTTTATTACCAAGAAAAGAAGTAGCTAAATTGAGATAGGTCCAATTTTAGGATTTGTTTAAGAGCATTAAAAATAGTCATTCGTATTTTATTTAATATGGTAACTTATTGTGGGAGCCTGACATATAAGACTATCACAATGAGTAATATCTTCTATAACTACCAGTCTGTAAAAGCTTGCAATAAAGTTAGGGGAAGTTTTATTTATGTACAAACATATTACACATAAAAATCCTTAATGTGAGATATGTCATAATAGAATATCTAAAATATTAAAATATGGATATTGCCTATAGAGAAAAAATTCTGTGATTTCTGTTTCTGGCAATGGTAAATTAAGCTGTTCAAAATTGACACCTTTTAAGAGAAAAAATATGATAAATGGGAAACAGTTGAGAAAAAAATCTGTTTCATGGAATCAGAAAACTAACAGACTATATTTTGGAGAAATAAGAATAGTATTTTATACCTTGTTTCCCCTACAAAACAATGACAACTTTGAAAGTTGTAAGAAGAGGCCAAGATCATAAGCAGATATTTCTGCACTCTCATCCAGATGGAGAAACAAATAGTGAAGTGCAAGACCTGTCAAGCACCTGGTAAATAAGCTACATTTTTAGTAAGGACCTAGGAGAAATTGTTCAAGGAGTAACTGAAATAAACCATTGCTCATAAGAACTGAAATCCAGCTTCCAAACATTTTAATCTGTGATTGGTTTAAGATGATTTTTGCCTAGCCTAACTTCATAACAAAATAAAATATTATCCTTCTATAATCTAAAATGGTATGTTCAACTCTGCACATACTGTATTTAATGAGTCAAAAATCATAAGACACACAAAAGGACTTACACTGAAGTAATAAAATTTCAGTAATTAAAAAGAAACTCAAAGGAAATAAAGTGAATGAAATTTTGTTATATAGACTTTAAAACTACTGTGATTGACAGGTTCACATATATAAAACATAGATGGAGAAGTTCAGGAGTAAAATAGCAAACATAAGAATAAATTGCATGGAAACTTAAGAAATAAAAAAAATTACTTAAACTATGTAAAATGTGTTTAACAGCTTAAGGGAGAATTATTCTTCTGAAATGCATTTCAGAAGGAAATATTTATATTGCAGCAAAAGAGGCAAAAATATAGAATATACAGAAAATAATATAAATGAAAATTTAACATGTTATTCTCTTACTTCATGATTTCTAGAGAAGTCAAGAAAATGCCAGCCATATCTACAACCCTTACAATTACCTTTGACCTTCCATCTTTACAACGCCAGAACTTTTGCATAGCAAGTGTTTGCTGTTCCACTTACTATTCATCACTGTCTACAAAAGTGAAAGTCTTAGTGATTGTAATATAACAGCATGCCAGGTGTTGTCACCCTAACTTCTCCCACCAATGTGGTTTTTGCTATCATTTGATCATCAAAAATCTAGAATAAAATAAAGGATGGGGCAAAGTAGGTTTACAATTGTTCTTATGGAAAATAATACATTAGTCCTGGCTGATGTGGCTCAGTGGATTGAGTGCCAGGAACCAAAGGATCACTGGTTCAATTCCCAGTCAGGGCACAAGCCTCGGTTGCAGGCCAGATCCTCAGTAGGAGGCAAGTGAATGCAACCACACATTGATGTTTCTCTCCCTCTCTTTCTCCCTTAGCTTCCCCTCTCTAAAAATAAATAAATAATATCTTTTAAAAAAATGAAATCATTTTTAAAAAATAAATAAATATTTTAAAAATGAAAAAAGTACAGTAATTAATAAACAATAGTACAATAATGAACTCTGTGTTTTATATAGTCATGCTGTAGGCCTACGTTTTCCCCACCCTCTACTGAAGTCCTCACTCTAAGACTATATTTGTTTGTAGCTGACTAATTCTCGGCTCTCCCCAAGATGAGACATACAACAAGGACTTGGAGGTTACTTGTGAGATACAAATGAGAAGATGGTGAAAGTAAAAGAGAAAAGAAAGAAAGGCTAATTAAATTTAAAACACTGGGCAACTAGAACACAGTCTTCTGGGGACCCATTGGGACTTACTATAACATAACTCATAATGGTTCTGCAGGAAGCCCAGACAACTGGGTCATTTATCAGGTAGCTTCTGTTCCCCATGGGCTGAATGTCACCTGAACAGCATAAATTTCTCCATGCTCCTGGGCTGTACCTGTACATACCTTCACAGAGTTCCTCAGTGTCAAAGAAAAGCCCTCTGGTAAAGAAGAGAGAGAAATTTTAGGAGCTCAAGCTAAAGAACCTTTATCAAGCCAGGGACTGTTCACAGGCAAATTCAGATGGCCTGAGAGGAAACAGAGTGGGCATATATACATACTGTTCAACAATCTAAATGATCTAAGTGTCCATTAACAATAGAATGAATAACTACATTTGAAACAATCATACAATGGAGAAGTATCCAGGAATGAAAACACGTAATCTATTGCTGCCTGAAAGAATGCTGATGGATCTCACAAACATTATATTGATCAACAGAAGCCAAACAGCAAACAACAATACATGGCCCTTTTCATTTATATGAAGTTTTAAAATGTGCAAAAGAAATCATGGGTGTTCAAAGTGAAGATAGTGTTAAATTTTGAGAAGAAAGACTGGTAATTATTAGGAGGGAATACAAAAGAGTCTATCTTGTTGTGCCAATAACATATTTCTTTAGCTGAGTAATAGATTCATCTGTGCATTCATTCTGAGTTAACTCACTGAGCTGCACACTTATAATTTGTGCAGTTTTTTTTATGGAAGTTATTCTTCAATAAAAAGTGTTCTGAGATATATATACATATATATATGGCTATATATATATGTGTATATATATGCAAAAGTAGGTTTACAGTTTACATAGAAAACTACAGTAATTAATAAATAATAAATAATAATACAAGAATTAACTACATTTTGCAAATTCAAAACTGTAAATCTGCAAATCTGCTTTACTATACATGACTTTTAAATTTGACCTTCATCACTTTCTGTCAAGTATCTAGCTTGCCAGAATAGATATATCACTGCTCTTGAAGTTCATGAATAGCCTAAAAGTTGCTAAATTCAGTGCACTTTTCTCAATCTATATCTCACCCACTTATATCTTCCACTGCATGGTCAAATATATTCTGCTTCTTATGATTTTCTCCTCTCTTGGCTCTATCACATTATATTTTACTGATTTACATTTTATCATTTCTTTATTTCTGATAAAATACCCATTTTTAGAGCTTTCCATACAGGTAAACATACCCATACTTTCAACAAAAACCTTTCTTGACTTCTCCACAAAAATCTTTATTTTCTCCTATTGTTTTAAAATTTGTTATTTTGAAAGTTCAAATCATGAAAAGTCTTTTGATCAATGAATAATAATAATATGTAAATTCTTAGGGACTATAGCTGTATCTATGTATATAGGCTGCATGCAAACTTATAGAAATACATATGTACGTATATATGTTTATACATACACTTAATAATGACTGCCCTATAATGCTATAATGACTATTTTCCAACATCCAATAAGATATTACTAAAAAGAGCTGTTCAGTTTCCAATACCACCTTGATGTTAATAAAAAGCTTTGTTCCATTACCTTTAGGTGACAGATATTATCGTCCTATGCAGCAATATAAGATAATACTCAGGAAATTGCTGAAGCATCAAATAAAACTTTCATTCTAAAATGAATTATTTTACACAGTCAGTGATTCCTGAATTATTACATATTTCAATTGTTGCTATTGCTATCACTTCATAATCTTGTGATAAAAAATCTCCTTTTGTATATTTAGAACTAATGCCTTCATTTAGGTTTTAATAATTGTAAATATGGAAACAAAGTTTATATGGTTTTAAGTGTGTTATGAGGAAATTAACAGAAATTTTACAGAAATGGCAGAAGACAGTCAAAAGTTAAAAAAAGAATAATTTATCTTACACGTTTAAATATTGCTATATTTTTAATAATTTTTAATATATAATTGCATTTGTAACTTACATAACATATAAATCATATTACATTATGCAATGCAATATAAATTTAAAATGGAAACATGGTATAAATTTAACATGGACAAGCAATAATATATAAATACTATAGAAAAGTAAATATCAGTGTACCACATTTCTTAAAATCAACTAAAAAGCAAGTCACAACTATTACAAAGGTTTATTAATTTTCTCTTTCTATGAAAATATCAGTACTCTCTAAAGTTGTCAAGATTGTGGATAAAGGTGCCCTGTCATGTGCTGTTGGTAGGAATATAAATGGTTTAAGCTGTTTTCTGGAAATTTTTTCAATCTATCAGATTTTAGTACATTTACTTTTCCTACTAAACTGCATGTCTTCTAGTGTCTATAATTTTCATGAGCCTGTTCTTTCCAGCTGCCATGCATGTGGAAAAGAGGCCCTCTCTGGTTTAGCAAAGAAAACTTGCAACTAATGATACATTTAGTAAACATAAATGCTAATTTAAATATTGTTACCATGACAAAAAGTTAGTGGGAATAATAGACTTTTAGGGCCTAGAGGTTGTGAGATTGCTTTTTACACAGAATAATGATTTCTGAAGGCTAGTGTTTTATAATACTCACATTTTGTAAGTTTTTTTTCTAAGAACAAATTTCATCTGAAGAATGGTATCTGCTTTTCAGCAACATCATGAAAGAGAATTTTTCAACTTTTGTCTTGCTAATATTTCTTTAACTATGTAGTAGATGGGCCTGCAATATTAAGACTAAGTACTAGAAAATAGTTACTTAGAGAAAGAAACACACATATGAAGCCCAAAATTTCAGTACAGAAAATAAAGAGCAGAAAGAAAATTTGAGTAAATAGAATATGGGACATGTATACTCTCCTATTTTAATATGCACATAAGTACAGAAATTGATAGTTATAGTCATAGGCATAGACATGAATATATAGTAGTTCATTGTAACATTTGAATTTAAATGAATCTCATCTAAATGTCCATTGATTTTGGATTGCTTATATAAATTGATATGTCAAAACAACAAAGGCTTTTATGCATGCATAATATTGTAAAAAAAGGAGATTGCAGAACAATATGAACATTTTATTTAATTCTACCAATAATAACTTTTATTTCTGTATAGTCAACCCATCCTTTCGTTCATATCTCAAGTACTTATTTCTTTCAGGCTAAGAATTCTCACATCTGCTAGAATCCTGTCTTATAGACATACTTCAAAAATCCTAAATTGATTGTTCTTCTTCATTCCAAATTTCCCAGCTGACTATAAGAGTCATAGCCTACTACATGTGATTTAAGACATGGAAAAGAAAAGACTATAACACTACACATTGTATGTTTATCTCGCAATTTTCTTGATTTAACTAAGATAAAAATATATATTATATTGAAAATGAAACCTTAAAGGAAAGAAAGAAAACAATTAATGAACCAGTGCACTCAATAAGAGGCACTATTCTAGATTAAATTACAATGTATTTTGTAATAAGCTAAACTGGTGAGCTAGTTAGAAGTCATTGATGAAATAGGCTAGAAAGTGCAGGTCTACAGTGTTATAATGTATACATATCAGGTAATTATTTCCTTTTCAAACTACTAATAATATAAAATTGGTAGCGATGTATGTGTACTGATTTTATTTTTGTTATTAGATATATTTTATGTGTATAATATAATGTATGAAAATTTAGCATCAAATTTAAAAGATTCAAAAATATTTGAATTCTAGTGTATTAAACATTTAAACATTTTCTAGTTGTAATGTTTTCAAGAGAAAAAGTTTTAAATTATGCATTATTTTTAATAAATGATCATGATTTTATTCTATATTTTACACTAGGCATATTAATTAAAGAAATATCCTAGAACTGTGTCCTGGCTCATTAAGGATTATGACTCTTCTACTTCAGCTCTTTATTTACCAGCACAAATTGATTTTTGGTTGGGCTGTCCTTGAGAAATATGCCCACTTCTAGTTGACCTAGCTGTCATGGAATATTCATGTCAAAGAAAACATGGCCATTGGGTATAAAATTCTGGAGGCTGGGCAGGTTCACTTGGAGGTAAGCTTGGAGGCAATAAACTACTGCAGGTCTCTAGTGCTCTAGATTTATCTATATTTTTAATAGTTATATTGTCAATTGGAACAAAATTATAAAGACAGGAAAATGAATATAATATTTTTTTACTATATTATTCTATTATTTGTTAAATGGAAGAGACTATGGGAGTTAAAGACAAATATTTCACATCTCAAGTGCTAAATCATACTATGGTTTATAAAACAATGTAGTGTATCTAGTTGAGATTTCACATTTTATTTGTAAGAGTATCATTTTTACAACACTTATTCCAAAAATACATTGTAGAAAGTAAGGTAATAAAACTAGCCAACACAGTCGTTTTAAAAATAAGGAACAGATACATTATATTAGCATTAAGCATTGTTAACTTCAGAATGGGCCAGAAGAGGTATTCAGTTAACTTCAATTGATTTTATTCTAGTGGAGTAGTTTCTCAACTGGTATAATAGAAAATATGTTACCAGAAAAACTGGTAAAATAGAAAATGGGTGGAAAACATTTTTTAGAATAACTGATAACTTTAGTCATTTTTGAAAGCTGAAAAAAAGTATGCCTTATCTACTCTTCCATTTAAAAAAATATTGATGTTAGTCCGATGGAGTCTCTCTAATAAAACAAGAGAAATATAACCCAAATTGAAATACTATGGAACATTAGTACAGACTTTTAACAGGAATTCCTTAAATCCAATATGTACACATTATAAGGAAATAAGAAGTTATGGACGGAATTATTTTCTAAAACCAGGTCAAATTTAATTGCTTATTGGAATGGAGGGCAGTGAATTTAATAAAAATCAATATTTGAAAACACTGAAAGCAAGTTTTTAGGCAAGAAAAAAATTCTGAAAGGTGTGATGGCATTTATTCCATTTCATGGTTTTAATTTTATTCTGCTTCTTGGCATTAACAATCATTTCAAAGTCTTCGAAAACTCTTCACACATGACTGGATGTTGTCCTCTTCCTTTTAGCTCTTGTAGTAAGAAGTAAGTGATGCATGACTGAAGTTGAGAAGGAAGACATTATGCTTAGATAGTCATGATCTCTTAGTTCAAATTTGGAATATAGGAAAGTATAAGAGTGCAAAATATTGGTGCTCATTGTATATGGGGTGAGATGAAAAGTTAACAACTAGAACCACAGCCATTCAGAGAAAGATTGAAAGTAAGGGATCTAACAGAAATATCCACTTAGTGAATAAAGAAATTTTCATTTTATCAAATGTTATTTTATGAGAGCAAATATTACTAAAATACTAACTTTATAGCTTGAGAATTCCATACTCAAACTATACATTTCAGTACATTTAAAACATAAATATAACTGACATGACATATCCAGATGTGGATTGCAAATACTAAGAAACTGAATAACATAGCAAGCAGGATTTGAACCAGGTCTTACTTACTCCTTGGAATTCTATGTTTTTTTTTATTCTTTTAACAATAGATAAGTTAATTCCATATTACACAATGACTAGAATCCAACACCATAAATTTTAATTCTTTCTTAACAATACTGTACAGATTCTGTTTTTTAATATTATAATTTGCTTTTTTTTGATTTGTCAGCCCTTGACTTGGTTAAACTCAGTCCCACTAACAGAGTTCTTAACTAGGCAAATAAATAAGGAACAAATTCCTAATCTCAATAAAAATCCACCACCAATTATAGTAATAATATTTTCTTTTCTTTCTCACATTCCAACTGATTATCCCAACCCTTTCTCTATGCATAATGTAAATATATATGTATAAAATATTATATTATATAATATAATTATGAAACATATTTTATGAGGCAAAAATCAAGTTTTCACCCAAATACCCAATAGACCCTTTTTCATATACTAAATTAATTACATATATACTTTGAATATGCATCTCTAGACTTATCAATATGTGCTAAAAATGTAATCTTTTCTGGGTGGCATACATTCCTGTTTGATGTAAAATCTGCTTCCAAAGAGGTATGATCTTTCATATGGTATGCACTTGTTACACATTTTTTTTATTAGTTTTCCTTTTTTTACTGAATCTTAATAAATTACTATATTTTAGCAGCTTAAAACAACACAAATTTATTATCTCACTATTTCCATGGGTCAGGAGCTTAGGTACAGGTTAACTGGTTGCTCTGCATAGGATCCAATAAGGCTGAAATCAAGGTGTCAGATGAGACTGGTATCACACCTAAGGTTCATGGTTTTCTTACCTCATTGGTTGTTGGTGGAACTGTCTCTTTCAGGCATGGGTCTAACATCTTTCTCTCTCCAGGGATGCCCTCCATTCACTGCCATTTGGCTCTCTCCCACAACAGAGCAGCTTACACTTTCAATATGAGGTGCTCCGCTGCTACTGACCTCTAGGTTGCTTCTTAATAGGCCACACGACTCAGTCAAGTTTCCACAGGATTTTTTTTCCTTGTGATTAATTTATAATTCAAGAAACTAGAGACCTAATAGATATGAAAAATTCCTTTATTTTTGCCATATAAAGTAATCTCACAAAGGAAGTGAGTTAATTTTAATTCCACTCAATTGAATGTGTTAATGCAGGGCATACATATCAAGGGATAGGGATCTTAAAAGATGTTATCAGTTGAATTGCTTAATTCCAAATTTGTGTGTTGAAGTCCCTACCACAGCACTTCCGACCATGACTTTATATGACGATAGGGCCTTTACAGATATAATCAAGTTAAAGTGACTTCAATATGACTGGTTTCCTTTTAAAGGGAAATTTGATGAGATCAGGTGCATTCAGGGTGGTAAGGTCAGACAGGGCCAACATCTAACATCATCAGAGGCAGAAGGAAAAAAAAAAATATCCCAGCATCTCCTGCCATAGAAGTTCACACCACAAAGTCAGGAAATCAACACAGATCAATTTAAGAAGCAGAAGCAAAAAATAAGAGTATCACAAATAATAGGAAGAGAAAGAAACACCTCCCACAATTGAAGGGAAAGGATGAATGCCCAAAAAGAGAAATAAATGAAATAGAAGCAAGTAACCTATCAGATATTCAGTTCCAAACAAGGGTTCCAACCCTGAGTGAGCTCCTTTCCTCAGTGAGCTCCTTAGGAAAATGAAGGACAACATGAAATGTAATAATATCTATATAATAGGGATACCAGAAGAGGAAGAGCAAGGGATTGAGAACCTGTTTGAAAAAGTAATGATGGAAAATTTCCCGAATTGGAGGAGATAAAAAGCCACACAAGTCTAGGAAGCACAGAGGGTCCCATTCAAGAGGAACCCAGGGAGGCCCATTCCAAGACACATCATCATTAAAATGGCAAATATCAAAGACAAAGAGAGAATCCTAAAGGAAGCAAGGGAGAAACAGGGAGTAACATACAAGGGAGCCCCGATATGGCTAGGAGCTGACTTCTCAACAGAAACACTACAAGCCAGAAGGGAATGGCAAGAACTATTCCAAGTAATGAAAAACAAAGGTCTGCAACCAAGACTGTTCTACTCAGCAAGGCTCTCAATTAAAAGAGAAGGGGAAATAAGGAATTTCCCAGACAAAAGAAGGGTAAAAGAATACACCTCTACCAAACCAGCATTGCAAGATATACTAAAGGGACTGCTTTAAGAAGATGAAGAAAAAGAGTCTATAAATACCCAGTTTCTTTCACAGTTACCAACACTTTATATTACAAATATTTTTAATACTTATTAATCTGATTGTGACAATGATATGTTATTTTAATTTTTACTTTATTATTTGTTGAAACTAAACCTGTTTTTGTCTATTTCTTGCTTATTTCTATTATTTTTTTAAAAAGCATTAAATGACTTTTTGGTATTCTATATCTATTTTTTGATTAAATATTTGTAGAATCTTCCCCCCCAAAAAAACCAAAAAACAAAACTATTAACATTTTTATAGATGTGCTGCAAATACTTATTCTGTTACTTGTCCTTTAACTTTTTTTACATGATTATTACTGTATAGTCTTAAATGTTTAATATAGTCATATTGTCAATATTTTACTTTATAGCTTCTGGTTTTAATATGTTACTTCAAGATAAGAGAAATATTATTTTGTATTTTCTCCTAAAACTTCTTAGGTTTTACATATTGATTTTTAACTGGCCTGGATATTTGTTGTATAATGTGTGAATCAGGGTTCTATATTTGTTTTATTTCAAGTAATAATGGTCCATGTACCTTATATGTTGAATAAGCCTTATTTTCCCCATTGATTTGAAATATCAATACACGCGTGCACACACACACACACACACATACACACACATTTGTTTCTAGAATGCTCATTTTATTTCATTGCTTTACTTGATTATTTCTGTGTAGCTGTCATGATTGCTGTCACTTTATAATGGGTTTATAAAAAATTTATAACTTTATAAATTTTTTAGTATTTATAATGGATTTTGACATTAAAAAATAAAAAAAAATCAATCTGCATTCAAAGAAAGAAAGAAAGAATGAAAGAAAGAAAGAAAGAAAGAAAGAAAGAAAACAAAAGGAACTCCTACCTTTTGTGGCAACAGGGATGGAACTGGAGAATATTATGCTAAGTGAATTAAGCCAGTCACTGAAAGAAAATACAATATTATCTCACCTATAAGTGTTCTATTCAACAAAATAAACTAATGAACAGAATAAACCACAGGCAAGGAAATATGGTTCAGACTGAAAGTAACAAGAGAGGATGGGATAGGAGGAAAATAGAGGAAAAAAGGAGAGAGAACTAAACAAAGAACATGTATGAATGACCCATGGACATGGACAACAGAGTGGAAATTGACTGTGGGAGAGGGGGAAAGGGTGGGATGGGTGGAGGAGGGCAAAGGGGAAAAAACTGAGACAACTGTAATAGAATAAACATGATTTAAAAATTTAAAAAATAAAATAAAAACTAAGTCATGCTGTATACCAAACCATACCTGTTCAGATATAAAACTTGAGGGAATTCTAACAAAAAAAAAAAAAAAAAAAAAAAGAAATTTGGACAAAGCCAGATGCAAGGAAAATGCAATGTGAATGTTAATACACTCAGCTATAAGCCAAGGAGAGAGGGCTGAAACAAGTCTTCTTTGTCAATATGTGGAAGGACTAACTCTGACAACATCTTGATTTTGGACTTCTAGCTTCCAGAACTGTAAGAAAATTAATTTCTGTTAAGCCACCCAGGGTGCTTTATCTTGTTATAGCAGCCCTATAAAAATAATTCAGGAAATTTCTCCTGCACTTCTCTACCCTTCCTTATAATTTCCCACCATTATTACTAATATTTAATACTTTATAAGTTTCTGAATTCTGGATGAGATGTCAATCATGAAATGCATGTTTTGGGGACATTTATTTAAGAGCTTTGGCTATTTATTTAAAATATCCTTACCTCAGAGCAGAATACTTGAAGAAATCCACGTATTTCTTTACATCTTGGAACCAATATGACTCAGAATTGCATGAAGTTTTGTAGATTTTAATTGCTTGTTCAGAAAGGGTAAAAATTAATTTGAGTCAGCATGATTCAGTTCCTGTCTCAAGCCTACAATAGCTACACCTAACATGATTTTATGGATTCTATGTGCACACAGGGGTACTTTATATGCATTGTCATCCCATTTTACAGATAAGGAAACAAATCCCAATGAAGCTAAATATCTTCCCAAGTATACAGCTGAAATATTATGGAGATTAGTTTTAGACTGTGGATATCACCAGGGCTCCATGGTTGGACAGATTAGCATTAATCTAATGTACCGGGCATTTATGAATGAATTATAATTCCAATATATTAACATGTGTAGGACATCTTTATCCAAGTAAAAGGCAAAAGATTTATATGATCTGAAGAGAAACCAGAGTATCAAGTTTTAACATAACAAATAAATGAGTGGTAATCAGAAGGATATTTTTAGTCAGTGTAAGTTAGAATTATTTTTGACTTTCCCTACACAAACTCAAAAATAAAAGGTTAAACAAGGTAGAATTTTAATTCTCTCTCATGTAAAAAAATGCTCAAAAGCTAGTCATTTATGATAACACAACTGTTTTCAACTTTCACCTATGTCTCCAATAAGGTTAAATATTTATCCTCAGAGCTGTACTATTATATCTACAATATATGTAGTGGAATGGAGAGAATATAAGACCCCTTTCTTTACTGTGCTCTTACTGAATTCTCCAATAATTTATTCCTGCTAATATCACACTGGCCGGATTTAATCTCAGGAAAAACGGAGAAATGCACTTTTAATCAACACTTTGACACACTACCTAAATATGAAAGAAAAGAGAAAAGAGACAATGAGATGTTGCTATGAATAAGCAAATGTTTCTGCCACAGTGATTGGACCAATTAAGAAGCAATTACTTCCTCAAAACTCCAATTCACATTGGATTAAATACACAGGAAGTTTGATATTTCATGTGGTTTGAAATCAAAAGGAAAAATGGCCTAAAGTAATAGTGGAATCAGGAAATCAATTATGCCAGTTATAACTCGTAGTCTTTCAGATTGTCTCCTCCCTTGTCTTTAATGTGTTCTGTTGGTTGGTTGGTTCGTTGGTTGGTTGGTTTGGAAGGGTTTTAATCAAATATAACTGATAAAACTGCATGACAAAGAAGTATCATATTTATTTAATTTTCTATTTAGTCATCTGTATTTTAAAAAAGCAGATGGTTAAGTCAAGTTTCTTTTTTGTGATCAACGTGTTTATTATTTGTCAGATAGGATGTCATAGTATTTAGTGTTGCTGGTATAAATATAATTAAATGTTGTCACCTTGGAGCAATTTAATTGGCAACTTAATGTAACATTAAATGTAGCTATTCATCACTGCTGTCTTGTCCCCTATTAAAGTTAAACAGTGTTCACAAATATTACATTAAAGCATGTTTTAATACCTAAAGTTCAAAAGCAAATGATATTAAATTAATATGATACATAGTCAAAAATTCACAGCAAGGCTTACATCAAAGATGATCATGTGTTGGAAAGGTTTGAGGTCCCCAAAGTAAAGGCCACTTCAACTATTTCTTTTATGAACAAGTCCGTACAAAGGGTCAAATGAAAAGGACAAGTCAGCAGATGCAACTGATTGTGTCCTCCAGGCATTTGTAAAGGCTCTGGCTGCTGTGTCAGCTTCAAAAGACACAGAAGTCACTACAGGGATGCTTTCCCTGGTATGATCCCCATTCCTGGACAAGGACAAAGTTATTTCCCCCCAAGAAAGCACTTTTTATTCATTAGTAATACAGCACATTTGGTTTCAAGCCCTACTAGCTGTTTGCTCTTCTCTGGAATGTCAGGACCTCCAGTCAGGTCAAGGTTCAGAGTCCACTTCTCAAAAAATTTCACGCCTCACTGATGATGCTGGCACCCACTGCAGCCATGGAGAAAGTGCACCTGACGTTAGGCCTCACAGAGTAGCTGGTGGTCAGGGTAGGTCATGGAGAAGGTGGGCCACATCCTGGCAGGATCTGGATAGCTCCAGCAATGGCTTTCTGGCCTCCTAAAACATGGGAAATGCACTAAATCACCTGGAGAGCTGGTGGCCTGGAAGGGCAAGTTCTGGCAGACATGGCCCCAATAGACTGGAAGAGATTCTTCGTGGAGGGCCACCAGGTGCTCAGAAGTCATTTAGGGATTGGCCATTCACTGATGTTCACCCCTTGACCTATGATCACTGTCTTCCCACATGCTAGATCCTTGATGTTTCCTTGGAGACATAAGAACCACCTGCCTGCATCAGTTCAGTGCATGCTAGAACCCCAAAGCAGTAGGAAGCAAAGGAGAAGCTCTCCCAGTTTCTACTCTATTCTTGGTTTGTTAAGAGTACAAGTAGCTCAAAATGGGCAATTTTCTGGCAGAATCAAGATGGGGAAGGAGTGAGTGGAAGTCACACTGACCTCCTCTCAGGACCAATCTGAAATTACAACTAAATTGAAGAGAAATCACCTGGAACAAACAACTAAGCAATTATGAGAGAGGAGCCTTATAACCTCTGACAGAGAGAAGATCCAGCTTTAGCACAACATAACTGGAACTGAGTGCGGTAGAGACTAGAGAAGACAGGTGGGGCACTCACAGGCAGCAGCACCAGAAGGATATTGAAATGGCTGGTTGGATCCCTGTGAGAAGAACGGGGTTTAAACCATAAGCAGGGATCTCCAGCCTACATCAACGTAGCCCAAAAAGTACACAGACAACAGCTAGCTGCAAAAAGTGCCAGGGTTACTCTCTGCCAGAGACAGGTGGCTGGAGATGTGAAGAGCTGTTTAAAGGGCCAATGAATAAATTTTTATTTGCAGTGACTTACTCTGAGTTCCAGCAAAGGTGGGTGCAGAGTGAGCTAGAGATGCCTGAGGAGAGACCAGGGACAGAGGCTTTGGGGAGAGAATGGAGAGAGTAGCTGGCAGGATTCTGGTGCTAACTCTTCCCCCATACAGCAGTAGCCATCTGGCTCAGGCAGAGCATGCTCCTGAGTAAGCAGCCTGAAAGGACATAACAACCCCATCCTCAGGAGGGACTCTGTCCCACTCTGTGGTGTCTAAGCATGCCTGCTAATGCAGAGAGAATAAATTAACTGCTGATGGAGACAGTGACAGACAGTAGATTCCTGGAAGTCTTGAACAGAGTGCCTAAGGTCAGACAGGGTCAACATCGACCTCAGCAGAGGCAGATCCAGAAAGAAAAACCAGCAATCTCCTCCCACAGAAATTCACACCACAAAGTCTGAAAATCAAGATAAATCAATTTAAGAAGAAGAAGCAAAAAAGAAGAGTATCACAAACAATGGGAAGAAAAAGAAACATCCCACAGCCAAAGGGAAAGGAAGAATCCTCAGAAATAAATGAAATAGAGGCAAGTAAACTATCACATATTGAGTTCAAAACAATGGTCTAAGGAAGCTCAATGAGCTCAGTGAGCTCAGAGAACTACAGTCAAAAACTACAGGAAAACTACAAGGAACTTACTGCAAACTATATCAGAATGAAAAAGGACATAGAAACTATCAATAAGAGGCAAGAGGAAATAGAGAATACAATTTCTGAATTGAAGAACACAGTAGAAGGAATCAAAAGCAGGGTAAATGAAGCAGAGGAATGAGTCAGTGAGCTAGAGGATAAGGTCAAAAAAAGCTCTCAGAAAGAGCAAGAAAATGAAAAAAGACTCAAAAAGAATGAAAAGTCATTTAAGAAAATGAAGGACAACCTGAAATATAATAATATCCATATAATAGGGATACCAGAAGGAGAAGAAGAGGAGGAAGGGAGGAAGGGAAGCTGTTTCAACAAATAATGATGGAGAACTTCCCTATCTGAGGAGAGAAAAAAATCACACAAGTTCAGGAAGCACAGAAGGTCCCATTCAAGAGGAACCCGATGAGGCCCACTCCAAGGCACATCATCATTAAAATGGTAAAAATCAAAGACAGAGAGAATCCTAAAGGGAGCAAGGGAAATTCACTAAAGGAAACAAGGGAGATTCAAGCAGTAACATGGAAGAGAGCCCTGATATGGCTAGCAGCTGACTTCTCAATAGAAACACTACAAGCCAGAAGGGAATGGCAAGAAATATTCCAATTCATGAAAAGCAAAGGACTGTAACCAAGACTGCTCTATCCAGCAAAGCTCTCAATTAAAATGGAAGGTGAAATAAGGAGTTTCCCAGACAGAAGAAGGCTGGAAGAATACATCTCCACCAAACCAGTACTGCAAGATATACTAAAGGGACTGCTTTAAGAAGATGAAGAAAAAGAATCTGTGAATACCCAGTTCCCCTCAACATCACCAATACTTGATATTACCAATATTCTTAATACTTATTAATCTAATTGTGACAATGATGTGTTATTTTAATTTTTGCTTTATTATATGTTGAAACTAAACCTGTTTTTGTATATATTTTGCTCATTTCTATTATTTTTAAACAGCATTAAATGACTTTTTGGTATTCTTTATCCATTTTTTGACTAAACATTTGAAGAATTTTTGCCCCCCAAAAAAACCAAAAAAAACTGTTAACTCTTTTTTAGAGATATTGTGATAACTTTCTTACTCTATTACTTGTCCTTTAACTTTTTTTATATGTATGTTACTATATAGTTTTAAATTTTTAATATAGTCATATTATCAATATTTTACTTCATAGTTTCTGAGTTTGAATATTTTACTTCAGGGTAAGAAAAATATTATTTTGTATTTTCTCTAAATACTCCTTAGATTTTACATATTGATTTTTAACTCACCTGAATATTTTTTGTATATTGTATGAAATAGTGCTCTATTTTGTTTTATTTCAAGTAATAGTGGTCCATGCACCTTATATGTTGAATAAGCCTTATTTTCCCCATAGATTTGAAAAATCAATTTAACCATATATTCCATTGTTAGACAGATACATTTACATTTGTTTCTAGAATGCTCATTTTATTTCATCGATCTACTTAATTATTTCTGTGCTGGTGTCATGTTTTAATTTCTGCAATTCTATCCTGGGTTTAAATTTTTTAATTTTTTAAAAAGATTTTATTTACTTTTAGAGAGGGGAAGGGAGGGAGAAAGAGAGGGAGAGAAACATCAATGGGTGGTTACCTCTTGAGCACCCCCTACTGGACCTGGCCTGCAACCCAGGCATGAGCCCTGATTGGGAATCGAACCAGTGACCCTTTGGTTTGCAGTCCGGAGCTCAATCTACTGAGAAACTCCAGCCAAGGCTAAATTTTTTAATGTTTTATAATGGATTTTGACATTTAAGAAAATAAATAAATACAATCAATCTGCATTTAAAAAATAAATAAATGGGCAATTTTCTAAGTTTCATCAGTTATTCCACTGCCCCCATTGCTGTGCCTTGTCTGGTGGCCTTTATCCATTGGTTTTCCTTGTTCACTGTGATGATGCCCTACCTGGTCAGGAGTACCCCACTGTCCTTGCACCTGCTGTGGGCCCTGGTCACAGGTTGTTTCACTGGCATTGTATGCCTGGAGCATTTGGCTTTCACACTAGGCCGAGAAGACAGTGTCCTCTCTCACAGACTCTATGCTTCCTTCTCGTGATCCTCCCCTTGGAGAACCAGAAGGACCCTTCAAAGAGGCCCGTGTTGTCTGCTCAGAGTTCTAGGACATCTGGCCCCTTGAGAATGGTCTATATCCCTCCTCCAGGTCATAGATTTTCTCTCCTGTGTTCACCACCCGAGCAGGGAGTCAAGGCGGAGAAGCTAGGGGCATCCAGGACCATCTCACTTCCTTGCCCAAAGGAGATGGAAATGAAGATCCAAGAAGAGATCCTAAGAAGGATAGCAAAGAATGAAGACATTCGGGTGCAGAACAATGTACAGAATGACCAGAAAAGTCCCCATAAAAGTGTGGATCTACCACTTACATCACTTAACCTGGAGGCCAAGGAAGTACTCACTTCTTAAAAGAGATCCATGGGGGAAGTCTGGGTGAAAGCCATCTGCCGGCTTTCCAAGTTCACTGACTTTGTGTAAGGAGATGGATGCTGAAAAGCCATCAAGGTATAGGGAGCCACTTTGAGAGGTATCAGGGACTGTAGTCCCGTGCAAGCTGGGGCCTGAGAGAGCACCCGTAAGACTTGGCCAGAATACTGATAATGTGGTTGATAGGCAGGACCCTATAATAACTCTGAGGACCCCCAGGGGAAATCAAGCCTAGAAGTAGATTACACTCCATGAAGCATGCTTTGTTTCTCCCTCAAGCTCTGTTAATCTTATACCAGATAACCAGCTCACGGCTGGGAAAGAAACTTATAAAATTCTGGGACCCTGACCCAAATCCCATCTGGCACCATAATGTTTGCTCATCTGAGACCCAAACAGTTCGGTGTGTTTCTGTCATTGTCTTCTTTAAACATCACCTATTCTCTGTAAGCTTAAATTACTGATGTAATTAGATTACCTATACATTCCTGCTCCCTGTGCCCTGCTTGTAACCCTCTCAAGAAAAGCCATGGAGCAGAGGAACTCGGGGCATTCTCCTTTAGAGAGAATCGCCTCCCCCTTTCCTTGACAAGCAAATGGTGTCTGGAAGGACTCTTTCTTTCATTTGTGGCAAATCAGGGGACTTCACGGGCCAGAGTCCCCCATATCATGGAGAAATTCTCCACTGCCTCCTGTCAGCAGGAAGCCTTTAAAAAGAAAACTTCCTGTGTCCCTTCTGTTGCTGCTGCCAGCACTGCTGTGGGATCGAGGTGAGCTACCCCCACCTCCTAAATTGCGTTGCTTTGTTATTGACATAAATCTGGGAAAAAAGACCTCGGAGGACCAAACAGAAATCATGGCTGAGTGCAGTGCCCACTCAGCCTGCCTCTTCTTTCTGTCCACCTGGCTCAGTGATTGTAGACACTCTGCCACTGGCCACTAGAACCGGGCAGATCTCTGCTACCATCACAGCCAGGGAATCTGCAGATTTGACCTCTCAGCTGACCTGGTAATGATGACAATTAAATAAATGGATATTACTCCACCTTGTCATGCTGCCCCAATCATGTCTTCTCCAGACTGTGACAAAAGATTCATGCCCGTTTACCAAATCCAATACAGTGTGGATCACAATGACCCTGCAGTCCTTCCACCTGCTCACTCAATTGAAGGGCCACTGCTCTACCTCAAACCACCTCCATTGACACCCAAACCACACCTCAACCCACCTTAGGGTCCCCCGATAGTTAGCAGAAGGGAACCTCTCTCCCCAGTGCTCCTGTTAGCACTGGACCAGCACTTATGACATTGGAGTTGCCACCAAGATGCCTAACACTGGGGACAGTAGCTCGCTGCTTGTTATTACATCTGTAGGCCCAATTGTTGTTCTGGATCCTGAAGTTCCTGTGGATGGTGGGAGCTATGGGGTCAGAGAGTCTACCCCAGGCCCCACTGTTCATAGGCATACAAGGGCATCAACTTTGGAGATGGACTGAGGAAGGCACACAGCACTCCTTCTGCATTTCATTGCAGCCTCGTAACTAGGGATCCATCTGGCCCAGCCTGGCTTCTTCAGAAGGAGCATGCACCAGCCCAGTGTTTGGATACACAGCTGGTTCCACCTTAAATCCCATTACCTGTAGCCCTCTTGTCCATAACACAGGTTGTGTGGTGATGGGAGAGTATAACACCTCTCTCATGATTGGAGGTACACTTGCCATCAGTGTTCCTGATGCTTACCTGGATATGGGAAATCTCCTCCACTTCCAACAGCCACCAGCATGGAGAATAAAGGTATATCATGAGGTATGTCTTTTTCCACCTTTCATCTGACCACAGGGTGCTCTGCTAGCTATATCACATTCACTATGTAGATGATCCCAGCACTGTCCCTATGTAGAGACACACTTGTAGTTGCTTTTTATTTCCAAGCACCTGGAACCCTCCTCTGCAGAATCCAGGTGATGTTATGGGAGGGTACAACATACCTCCCATGATCGGAGGACCTGTTATTCCCACTTTCCTTCCATCCTGGGTCCCACCCAAAACAGAGATCATGCTTTCACAGGGAAAAATGTCTCACCTGTGATGAGGGGGTCACTGTTACCATGTGCCATAGGATCATTTACAGTCCAACTCTCCAGCTCATAGATAGAATGATGGAAGATAGCACAGGACCTGCAATGACTGGATATGCTTATGGTCCTCCATTCATACTGCGTACCTGGGCCCCCCATCCTCCGACAAGAATATTAGTGCTGTGGGGGATAGGACTAGGCATTTTTAGAAAGAAACATCTACTCTCAGCAAAAATGCCGGCCTCCACCCCCATGTTATGGTGCCCCTCTCATTTCAGAGGACTCTGTTTGGAGGCTCCTGCTCAGAGTAACTGTGCCTGTGTTCTGGGCACAGCAAAGGCTCGCCTGGCATTTGGGGCACCTGCCCAGGAGATCATAAGAGCCACCAACCAATTCTATCACAAATCTCAACAAATTATGAACAGCTTTTTCTCTGTAAATTGTGTGTAAGCATAAGTGGACTTTGCTCCACTGGAAAGGGGCTTAACTGTTTTAAGCAAGAGGACCATGCTTCAGGTGGTTGCGTGTGGTCAGTGGGGTGGGTGGTCTGAGGAGGGTGAGGTGCAAATGAGCCCAGTTGAGAACTACCTGCAATTTAAATCCCTTCAATTACCTAAGAGAAAATGTTTAAACTCTTGTCTCAGTATTTAAAACCTCAAAATCTACTCACCTCTACCCATTCCTCTCCCTTCCCTGCCTTGCATTTTATTTTTATTTTTATTTTTAAAATTTTTTTCTTGATTTTGTTGAGGTGACATTGGTTCACAAAACCATATAGTTTTACGTGTACAGCTAAAAAAAAACATCATCTGCACACTTCATCGTGTGCCTACTGTGCATCTCTTCTTCTCCCCATTTCCCTGATTGCCTACTAAGTATAAAGAGTGAGAATGAGAAAAAGAAAAATAATAAATTAATTCCACGATGACATTGACAGCAAGGACATCTGTTACTAGCTTACCAGAGACAATATCAAAACTGCACTCTTTCTCTACTACCTCATGTGAACAAAAGGATGCTTAGAGTAAACATATTTTTATATCAACTGACTACATTATATGTACACTAGAGCTTTTCTCAGCACGTAAATTTAATTTTAAAAAACTATGTTAAAATTTTAACAGTGAACATCAATTTGTCTTATTTTATTTGCTTAAAAACAAAGCATGCTAAACAATAGAAGCCAGATTTTTAAATATGCCACACATCCTGTGTTTCCATTTCTATGAAGTACTCAAGATATGCAAATCTATAGAGAAAAGAAGCAAATTATTGTTTTCCAAGAACTGAAGGGAGCAGGGAATGGAAATGACTCTTTAATAAGTACAGTTTTCTCTTTGGGATCCTAAAAATATTCTGGAACCAGATAGTGCTGCTGGTCCCTCAACAGTGGAAATGTACTAAAACCCATTTAATTGTATATTTTAAAATGGTTAATTTCATGTTAGATAAATAGATATTGTATATATAGTTTCTGTTAGTTTGTAGAAATATAGGTATACTATTAAGTGTGCTGAAATGTTAAGGATGTGAAAAATGACAGCATTTAATATTGTATTAATAGCAACATAGAATAATATTTAGGATTATGGAAGGGTTATTTAGCTTTCATAGTATTAAAAAGGACAACTAAATGTGACTATTCCATAACTAAAATATTTTCTATAAAGATTTTGAAAATTACATTTTATATGTGAAAAATGTACCAAAGCTGGAACAACATCCTCAAATGCCAACAGTACACTAAAGTTGTAGATTAAAAATTAGTAATTCAGCCCTGGATAGTGAGCTTCGTTGTATTGAGTGCCAGCCTGTGAACCAAAGGGTTTCTGGGTTTGATTCTCAGTCAGCGCACATGCCTTAGTTGCTGACCAGGTCCGCAGCTGGAGGTTCATGAGAGGCAACCACACATTGATATTTCTCTCCCTCTCTTTCTCATTTCCTTCCTCTGTCTCTAAAAGTAAATAAATAAAATCTTTTAAAAAAAGAATTAACAAGTTTATTTAAAGGTTTGTAATAATTATAAGACACTAGAATAATTGGTGTCACAGCTTTAGTCACAGTCTATTTGAACAAATTGAACCTCAATGTCATTCATCAGTGGCATGAAATATAAAGTATCAGTTTAAATAGTAAACATGTACTTACATTATAAATGAGTCTAATAGGTAAATTGTTGCCCCTATGACTTTTCTTCACCATGTATTGAGATATAAGATATATGAAAGGACATAGCCACACATTAACCAAGCCATTCAAGGAAATAATTGTCCAACTTATTCAAATGCTGCTTTACGTAATTGTGTTAATGTCTTAACATTGAAAAATCTTTGTCACCATATATTGGAATGTCTAATTTACCGTATTACTTCCAAACCAAGTTAAAATTATTTCATGGGCAATAGACCAATGAATGAGTCGATATTGAATATGCTCTTTTTTCTTCATACTTAGAAAAAATAAAAGAGATGAACAAAATTATTTCTCCCATATATACAAACTCTAGAGACTTAAACATATAGAGTTGTTTTTTTGCTTTTCTTCCCTTTTTGTGTTGGGTATTTATAATAGACCTATACTGAAATTTATGCTTAGTTTTGCTATTTGGGGTTTTCTCTCTTCAGTATTGGAGTGGTTTTCAAGCACTCATGGTTTTCTTATTTTGTCTGAGAGTAGATAGATGGATCCATGCTAAGCCAATAATATTTTCAAAAGCACAGAAATTCAGAATAACAGACTGCTTGAAATAAACAAGAATACCTCTTTTTAAAGTCTCCAAGGATAAACTAGTTTTAATCATCACTAAAATAAAGTTGTTCATTTTTTTATGTTTCATGAAATACCCCAGTATTATTTTTTCTTTCATCTTAAGTTCTTTGAGTAGAGTTTTTATGTAGTTATCACTCATTTATATACCAAAAATAATAAGCAATATTTCATGCTAATACACTAAAATTCACAAAAAATTCTACTTGGTTTGAGCTTTGAACTTGGAGATAAGTATATATTAAATGAATAAGCTTTAGAAAAACATCATAAATTCTTCAGTATTGGTGAATAAAATTTCAAGTGTTTTTGCATTTGCTGCTTAATATGTATCCAGTAATCAGAGATTTAAATATATTTTTGTTTATATACATGCACAAACATCATTATAAAATACCTAAAATGATTTCAGAGTAGATTTTTGAATAATAATGTGTTTACTTTTGAAACTATGATGCAGTTTTTAAATAAAAAAATAGTATTAAATCACTAAATACATTTTTTAAACTCAGTGAAGAAACTTTGCTGTTGTGGTCAAGAAAAAGTTAGAACATATTTTATATTTTAATTTGAATAATACAAACTTTTTCCAGCTAGCTAGGTTATCTACTATATAAATCAGATTATTTTAACTTAAGAAAAAGAAAATACTCGGTAACACACACATTTGAACAAGTTTGCAAAAAAATCTATTTTACCCAACATTAGTCCAAAACTAAAACAAAAAATTAAAAATATGAAATCTGAAACTATTCAAATAGAAATGCATGCAACTTTCACAGGTTTAAGTAAACCCTTAATGTTTATTTCATGGCATTGTATTTTGAAGAATTATTTTATAGAAGACAGCCTCTACAAGATACACTCTCATGCTTACTCTCTTTGGCTCATCCTGTTGTTTGAAGTTCATTGGTTACCCATCAGAGTAATTTAGCACTGTTGGCACACCAGCATTCGTGAACTTACTAAGTAAAATTAAGGGGAAAAAAAGCAATAATTCTTTCTGAATTTTACTTAAGTCCTCTGTAAAATGGAGAATAAGAAGGATATAAAGTAGTGTTATAAGATTGTTTCCCTGCCTTAATATTTGACTGTATCTAGTGTCTCAGATTTAGAGAAATAAGAAAATATGTTCTCATTTTTACCTATTTAGTAAAACATGATATATTATGGTCCTTAATGGACATAATATTTTCTGTAATAGACATTTCCATGTTACAGTTTTAATACTAGATCTTGCTTTTCAATGTAATGAAAGAAGTTTTGACATAATTTCCAAGTTTCATAATGCAAATCTTCATAAAAGCAAAAAAATTAACCAAAGTTTATCTTTAATTCTTCTCCACTTTATCTTTTTTCTTATCCCTTAGAAGACTTAATACGTTTGTAAATTGGCTATTGTTAGAGATTGATCTGCTTTTTTTACTAGCCAGCAAAGTTTCTTCTATTTATAACTCAATATAGTAGTTACCAATTACATTAAATCAGTGATTTACAATTCACAAAATATTTTTTTCCCTATAGTATGTAAGTTAGAACCTATTACAATTACAAAAATCACTATGAATAATGTTACTTTCATTATATGAAAGAGGAAAGTGACACTCTAAAGCTCACAGGGTAGAAAATTTAAGGTGTATGTTTGAGACTATTTAATATAGGGAAGGCAAGTTGAGATAAAGTCATATCAGAGGCTATCTTGTGGCAGGAAAAAAATGGCTTTATTCCCTTTGTGAAATATACAACATAGGGAATTTTTTAAGGTATATGTGCATGCTTGAGAGTATTTAGCCTTAGGAGTTAGATTAAAAAATTAAATTAGATATTAGCCTGTGTTTGGCAGAAAAAAAATATGGCTCTTCTATCTTTGAAAATATGGAAGTATTTACTTATTGCAATATACTCAGGATTCAAAAGTGAAAATACTTGTCATAAAATGTATTATGAACAAATATATTATCTGTTAACTAACAAGACTAACTCAAAAAATATTCTGGTTTATTAAAGTTTCCCTGGTATGATTTAGGGTACATAACTTTAGTGACTAACATATAACCCCAAATCTTAATAACATATCATAATAAAACATTATTTCATGCTTACGTCAAAGTACGATGTGGCTCATCGGGGAACTTTGATGCATTCTTCCAGGGTCACGTGCTCATTTCACATGAGGTTCCAGGGGTATCTGCATCACTGAGCTGTTGAATGGAGAAGGAAAGGGAATAGGGATAAGATATATGTGATCTTAATTAACTATCCATGCCAGAAACCAGCAGTTTCCTTTTTCTTTCTCTCCTTTGGGAGCAATAATTACATAGAGGCATTTAAATGCAAGAAAGCTGACCAATATAATAGTTTTCTTTGCCTATGAGGAAAAATAACTATACATTTACTGGAAACATACCACTGTCTCTACCACTGTTTTGTCATTTTTATCACCAGATCTGCATTGTACTTTCATTCCCACTAGAGCAACATTGTGACTTTTGATGATTTCAGTTAGTTTTGCCTTCATGGAACATTCCTTTTCTGAAATTATTAAAATTATATTTTATATCTACAGTAGTATAAATATATTAATTCTGTGCATTACATATTTCTTTAACCTAAAATTGTATTTCCTCTTAGGGTTAAAAAAACATTTTTGTGTGCCTTTAAATGTAAAATCTTACCACTCACCTAAAGGTAAAGGAGCCAAAGTACCATGCAGTCACTGCATCAGGGTCAAGGCCCAGCATCTTTAGAGGGTGTGCAGTCCTTTCCATCAGGTACAGTAGTGTCATTCTTGCCTGGAAAACTTTGAAATAAAGAAGATAGTTTGGCACATTCCAAAATCAGTTTACAATATTGGACCAATGACAGGATAAACTCCATGAAATCTCTCACTTATAAAAAGTAAGCAAACCCAGTCATTATTGATTCATAAAAATCTTATATGTCTAGCAATGTTAGAATATTGTGGGACAAGCATTAATGTGGTTTCTCAGACCTGTAAATGGAATGTTTCTTTTTGAGATTCTGGATCTGTTTTTTGTTTGTTTGTTTGTTTTTAATCTTCTTCCTAACCTCATGATCCATAACCCTCCAAGAATTTGTTATTTTTCATGGACATATTTTTTGAGGACATTTGAGAGATTTTTCCTGAGGAGTTGTGCAATATTCACAGCTCATTTTATGTTTACTACAGGTTGTTTTAAGCCCTAAGGAAAGGTAAAGACTAACATGTCCAAAACTGATGACCTACAGACCAGCCTACAAAGAGAAACTAGACTTTCTGAAGAGCAAGCTCATTTGAGAACTTAAACTTGTTTCATGGAAATGAGCTATAGATGAGTACCTCAAGTGACAATACTTGTTGACTGCTGAACTTGCAATCAAGTTAAACATCATTAGTTTGACAAGTCATAAAACTACAACTGGAAAGCTTAGAACCTAGTCCTGATCACTGCAGGAGAGGAACTGATATTCCACCGAATATTAATGCTGAAGAGGAGGAACAAGCCTGGTGGATGAGACTGGTACCATTCTAAAAAAGAAAATAGTCTTGGAACCTGGTTTGTGATCATATTAGGGAAGAAACTAGTGTTTGTCAAATCATTTGTCTTGTTAACCCCTCAGCCCAAAGTCAAGGGTTAGTCTTATAGCATTGGATATTTCAGTTCTGCTCAGTATTAACATATGCTAATCCTATACAGAATGTAATTAGCAATAATTCACTGCCTTTTGTTCCCACATCTGTAAATTTCTCCCCAGTAAACAATGTTTTCAACCTTTTACTTCTTATTTTTAAGAATTTTCTGCCCTGGCTTGTGTGGCTCAGTGGATTGAGTGCCGGCCTGCTAACCAAAGGGTTGCTGGTTTGATTCCCAGGCAGGGCACATGCCTGGGTTCCAAGTCAGGTCCCCAGTAGGGGGGCACATGAGAGACAACCACACATTGATGTTTTTCTCCCTCTCTTTCTCACTTCCTTCCCCTCTGTCTAAAAATAAATAAATAAATAATATTTAAAAATTTTTTTCTAACCATTTAAGGCTCCAAATTCCTAGACTCTATGAATGTATTTTCACATTGGCTTAGAAACTAACCATTCTTCTCCTGAGCTCATCTAATTCTTTTAGGATTTTATCAAATGGCTAAAAATTAGCCATCCATACTAAAACTTAATTCTAACTGCTTTGCTAGAAGATGCCATATCTACAATCTTGAGGTTTGCCTCTGAAGTTATTATAGGCAACATTTTACTCAAATATTTTTACCAATATGACACGCACCACCAACTTTCTAGCCTCTAAATTGTTTCCTATTATTCAGTGCCTGACTCCTTAATCCAAGGTCAAATAGTTATTTATTTATTTTTTGTTACACCAAACTCCAGCTACTTGTACTAATTTCTATATTGGTTACAGTATATTATACTATATTTCACTGACTGTCCAGCATAGAGCAGTATACATGTCATAGGTGTGAAAGAGTTCTTTAGGAGAAACTAATTCAGGCCCCAAAGTTTTCTCAAATTTAACCTGTAATTTCAGATTAACCTAGAAATATACAGCCTAGGGGATAAGGAATAAGACAATGCCAAAATTGTTTATTCTTTTACCATTTTACCCTAGAAGTGACACATTTTCATTCTTATCTCATTTTATCACTTAGTTCAATTCAGAAGGAAAGAAGCTAGGAGACATGGACTGGCTGTTGACCACATAGGGACAGAAGCAGGTCCGTCAGTGGCAATGTCTTTCTTTTCAAAATCACGAAACTAGTTGAGTTAGTAGTAATTAGATGCCTCACAGTGCTGATCAGTTTTAGAATAAGAACTAATAAACTCCAGATTAGTTGTCTTGCTTCTGATGGCACGTAGACCTGATTCAAAGTGACAGGAGCAGTGGATAATGTAGAAGTTCACTCCTTTCACCTTCAATACACAAACTCTCTCCAAGCAGCCAAGCCATTATCCAAGAGAATTTAGTGACAATGATTTTATCAAATTACATGTATATCTAGCTCAAGGAAAATTATCCCACCTAATGAGTTAATTACCTGCCTGTGTCCGAGAGTAAGAGAAAGTGAGAAGAGGGGTGAAATAGTTGAAATTTCATAAACACACACTCAGCTAGCAGTGGCAGTCTCGGTGTCACTTTGACAGCAAAGCAACAAAATGTAACAGGCTTTATCTGAACCAATGTTACTTGATCTGAGAGTGAATATAGGGCTGACAAAACACCAAAACAAAGCAAGAAAGTAAAAGTGTAGTTTAAAAAATCTCACAACTTTTAGTCAGTTTTCTAATGTCCCAGGCACTCCTTATTTGTAGTTATGAGAAATGAGACTGGGTGGGCAGATGTTACATCAATTCAGGTAAGTCATCAGCTCCAAGGTACTGTCACCTTTTTTATATAGAATATATATAAAGTATATATTCTATATAAAAGTATATATACTTTATATAGACTATATATATATAGATTATAATCTATATATATATACTCTATATAGACTATATATATAGATTATAATCTATATATATATACTCTATATAGACTATATAGAGTATATATATATAGACTATATATATACTTTAGTATATATATAAAAAGAATATAACTTTCTATTTTTGAAGGCCCCTCAATAGTGCATGACTAGCTTCCATTTTTCAGTGCAATGGGCTCTTAGCCATACCAGTTACTTATTACTAAATAAATAGCTATGACATTAAGGTGTAGGTGCTTATTTCAGTACATAGTTATCTATACTGATTTCTCATGAATCCGGGATCTGGTATGTTCTTATAAATTCTTTGAGTGAGGGTTTCAAGGACAATTTAGAAAAAATAACTCCTCGGTTGTTTCTGAGCCTAGAAAAGATCAGAATTTTCTTAAGCTTCCCTTTTCAGAATTATTTCCATCTGTATTATGCAATATGAAAGTATCTCTGTGCCCCCACCATTATTTATAGTAATTTCTCATTTTAACCATAAAGTAGCTGGGGTAATCAGCCTGCAAATATCACCCTGTCACCAAAAAACGTATTTGCTGTCAGATGTAATGAAAACCAAACTCATGAAACAGATGCTGGTGAAAAAAGAAAGGTTTTATTCAGGTGACAGCAACCTGGAAGATGGGGGACTCTCGTCTCAAAACCCATTTAACATCTCAATGCTGGCAGTGGTTTTACAAGGAGGGAGGGGAAAAGCAGAACAGAGAGGTCAAGAGTAGAGGCTATGAACATGCTGGCAATGTCCCTACTGGTACTGATATGGATCTCTAATATCAGCATACTGGAACTAGTCAGTGCCAGACAAATTCTCGCAGTTGCGCAATCTGTGTCAACTGAAGTTGTGGTCAAGGCTACATCTTGTACAAGTGGAAACTCTAACTGTTGGTGCTGGCAATATGCTTATAAGAGAAGAGTCAGTATGTGAGTTCTTGTATCAGTTCTTGTTAGTACATCTTATTCTAATTCCATTTCATGCTAAGACAGAGTAGTATAACGTTTTTATTCCTCGTTATAACCCTACCATAAACCACATCTTTTTTTATTCATGTTCTGGTATAATCCTTCCCATGTTGAACCTAAACTGATCCTGTGATCATAGAATGTGTCAGAAGGGATGATAATTCCATTCCAAACTAGCTTTTATGAGAGTTATCAGCTTCTGCCTACTGGAATTCCTACTGTGGGGATACCTGTGAGAAAGGAATATGAAAAATATGACTACACTACCGAAGAGACTATTGGCATGGACTATGTGTATATGTCAGATGGAAAGAGAGTGGTCCTTTGACTATATGGAGAGAGAACAAGAGAGACTGAGGCACAAACATTGGAGCACCCCTCTCCAGCCTCCACATGACTCTATGCCTAGAAGCCACCTGACTGCAATGTGTTAGGAGACCCCAAGCTAAACAGCAGACTTGCTTAGCTAAGTCCAGTCAATATATAAAACTCTGAGTGATAATTAGAGATTGTTCCAACCCCAGCTTCTATGATAGTTTGTTGTGTACCCATGGATAACCAAATGGCAGGATCCAAAAAAATAAATAAATAAATAATACTGTATAAAATGAGAAGTCATGCTATTTTGAGGTTAATGCGATAATCAAGGTGAGCCGGCAAAAATAGCTAACCTGTAATTCTAGTATCTGGGGAGAATTTTAATTCTTGCTTCCTGGCAACTGTCTTTAATTTGGTTCAAATAAATTCATAAAAATTTTAAAAAACAAAACAAACAAAAAATGCTCTGGATCTGGATGCCAATCACAAATAGAATATATACAATCACAAAGGAATATATATTACTACAAAACTTTACTCTTCTTAACATTGAAAGAGATGAAAGTATTCAGGACTATTGAAATAGGGGATGTGTAATCTCCCTCAAAGTGTCACTGAAGCTATTTTGCTATAGTCACACATCCCAAGACTAGAAAATCTTTCTTTCCCTCTCTCTTCCTTTCTTTTCTTCAATTTACTTTTTTTATTGTTCAAATACATTTGTGTCCACCTTCCCACCACCATTTTCCCCTGCCCACCTCCCCCACCCTCCTCCCTCAATCCTTTCCCACTTTGATTTTGTCCATGGGTCCTTTACACATATTCTGTGAGTTGACTCTTCTATTCCCTTTCTCTGCAACCCCTCCCTCCTTCACTCTCATTTCTGTTGGTTTCTTTTTCTTTCAATGTTGCTGGTTATATTTTCCTTGCTTGTTTGTTTTGTTGGTTAGGTTCCACTTATAGGTGAGATCATATGGTATCTATCTTTCACCCCTTGGTTTATTTCACTTAGCATAATGCTCTCCAGATCCATCCATGCTGTCACAAGGATAGGAGTTCCTTTTTTCTTTCTGCTGTGTAGTATTCCACTGTGTAAATGTACCGTAGTTTTTTGCTCCACTCATCTATTGATGGGCACTTAGGTTCCTTCTAGCACTTGACTATTGTAAATTGTGCTGCTATAAACATTGGGGTGCATAGGTTTTTTTGAATTGGTGTTTTGGGATTCTTAGGAGTAATCCCAGCAGTAGAATTGCTGGGTCAAAAGGCAGTTCCATCTTCAGCTTTTTGAGGAAATTCCAAACTGTTTTCCACAGTGGCTGCACCAGTCTGCATTCCCACCAACAGTGGACTAGGGTTCCCTTTTCTCCACAGCCTCGCCAGTACCCATTGTTTGTTGATCTATTTATGCTGGCCATTCTGACCGGTGTGAAGTGCTATCTCATTGTGGTTTTAATTTGCATTTCTCTGATGGCTAGTGATGAAGAGCATCCTTACATATGTCTCTGGGCCCTGTGTATGTCCTCCTTGGAGAAGTGTCTGTTCAGGTCCTTTGCCCATTTTTTAAATTGGATTGTTTGTCTTCCTGAAGTGGAGTTGGGTGAGTTCTTTATATATTTTGGAGATCAAACCCCTGCCTGAGGTATCATTGGCAAATATATTTTCCCATATGGTTGACTCCCTTAACTTCAGTATATTTTCTTTTCAGTAATGCTTTGGTCATTGTTTATAAGGTTTTGAATTGTACTGTATTTTTTAATTAGTGGTGAGCTAGCTCTTATATAATAGACTATGTTCAAATTTCCTTTGTGCACTATTTATTTTATTGCACCAAATTCATTTAAAATCTTTTGATGTTACAGAACAAGACAGTAATAACATTGTAGGATTAGGAGTTGCTAAACAAGAGGCTCATCATCTCTGCCTCTGGCTAGCTCAGAGACTTGCACAAGTTATTGTAAAGTATGAAGAATTATATTCTCTAACTTGCCTTGATGTTTAAATGGAACACGTACAATATATCTCTGTGCCTGGCAAATAATTAGTATTAAATAATAGGAGTTTATATAATTTAAGTTGGCACAAAAGCTATAAAGATGAAATACATTGAAAACAATGTTTTAAAAGGGTAATTCTCTGTTATTTTAATTTATTTAATTTCATAGTGTAAATCTTATCTCATAAATAGTCTAATATAATTAAATATTATATTGTTTCCTCTAATTGATATAGACTAATAATGGAACTCTGTCTTAGTATCTAATAACGTGTATCTGTTTGGGGTTTTGTGGAGGATGTTATTGTCTTTATTTTTTAAAGCATTAGTAGATTCACAACAAAATTGAAATTTCCCATATACCCCTGCACTCCCACATACTTTTCCATTATCCACATCCCCCAAGGTAGTGACCCATTTGTTACAACTGATGAATTTACAGTGGTACATCATAATCACCAAAGTTCATATTACTATTCACTCTTGATGTTGTACATTATCTGGGTTTGGGAAAATAATAATGTCATATATCCATAATGATGGTGTTGTACAGGCTATTTTCACTGCCCTAAAAATTCTGTGTGCTCTGCCTATTCATCCCTCCCCCTGTACCAGAACACTGGCAACCACTGATCGATCTTTTTATTGCCTCAATAGTTTTGCCTCTTGCAGAATGCATACCTTGTATACCTGGAATTGTTCGATATGTAGTCTTTTGAAATTGGCTTCTTGCATTTAGTATTATGCATTTAAGTCCCCCCATGTCTTTTCTTTTTTATAGCTAAATATTTCATTGTCTGTATGTACAACAATTTATCAGTCCTTCACCTAAGGAAGAACGGTTTGGTTGCTCCTAAATTGGGGCAATTATGGATAAAGCTACTATAAACATCCATGTGTAGGTTTTTGTGTGACGTGTTTGAATCTTTTGGCAAAATATCAAGGCATGCCATTGTTGAACTGTATGGTAAAATAAAGTTCAGTTTTTAAGAAACTACCAAGGTGTCTTGCAGAGAAGATGTACCATTTTGCATTCCCACTAGGAATATAACAGATTTCATGTTGCTCCAGAGCCTCACCATAATTTGGTGTTGTCAGTGTTTGAGTGTTTGCCCATTTTAATTGGTGTGAAGTAATATCTCATTGATGCTTTATTTGCATTTCCTGATGACATTAAGTTAGGCACATCTTTTCATATGATTATTTGCCATCTTGAGTATATCTTCTTAGTAAGGTGTCTGTTAAGATCTTTGGTTCATTTTTTAATCAGGTTGTTTGTTTCCTTATTATTGAGTTATTTAAAAGAGTACTTTGTATATATTGGTTAATTGTTCTTTATCTGTTGTGTCTTTTGCAAAGATTTCCTCCCAGCCTCTAGCTTATCTTCTCATTCTCTTGACATTGTTCTTACCCAAAGCTGAAATTTCAGTTTTAATGAAGTCCAACTTATTAGTAATTTCATTCATGGAACATGTCTTTGGTATCTAAAAAGCCACCGACATGCCCAAGATCATATGGTTTTCTCCTATCTTATCTTCTTAGGAGTTTTATAAGTTTGTGTTTTTTCATTTAGGTCTGTGGTTCATTTTGAGTTAATATTTCTTTTTTTTATTTGTTTAAAAATTATTTATTTTTAGAGAGGGGAAGGGAGGAAGAAAGAGGGAGAGAAACATTAGCATGTGGTTGCTTCTTGTGCATTCCCTACTGGGGGCTTGACCTGCAACCCAGGCATGTGCCCTGATTAGAAATTGGACTGGTGACCTTTTGGTTCACAGATGGGCACTTAATCCACTGAGCCACACCAGACAGGTTTCAAGTTAATATTCCTGAGGTGTCTAATATTAAGTATGTCATTTCTTTTCTATGAGTTTGTCTCTATTTTGCTTAGATTCCACATATGAGTGAAATCATATGATATTTTCTTTCTCTAACTGCCTTATTTCACTTAGCATAATGTTCTCCAGGTCTATTCATGCTATGACAAAAGGCAGAATTTTCTTCTTTTTATAACCATGTAATATTTCATTGTGTAAATGTGCCATAATTATTTTGTTGACTAGCCTACTGATGGACACTTGGCTGCTTCCATATCTTACTGATTGTAAATAGTGCTGCAAATAACATAGGAGTGCTTATATTCTTTTGAGTTAGTGTTTCAGTTTTTATTCCTAAGTGGAATATCTGTGTCATAGGGCAGTTCCATTTTTAATTTTTTTAGGTATCTCCACGCTGCTTTCCACAGTGGCTGCCCCAATCTGCACTCCCACCAACAGTGCAAAAGCATCCACCTTTCTCCATATCCTCACCAGCACTTGTTGTTTGTTAATTTATTGATGATGGCCATTCTGACAGGTGTGACATGATATCTCATTGTGGTTTTAATTGGCACTTCTGTGATAATTAGTCACATTGAACATCTTTTCATCTGTTTATTGGCTATTTGTTTGTAATAAAAACAGCATGATACTGGCTTAAAAACAGATACATAGATCAGTGGGAAGAACAGAAACCTTAGAAATAAACCCATACCTTTATAATCAATTAATATTTGACAGAAGATACAAGTATGTACAATGGGCTAAAGATAGTTTATTCCATAAATGAGCTGGGAAAATTGGGCAGATATGTGCAGAAAAATTAAACTAAACCACCTTCTTATACCACATGCAAGAATAAATTCAAAATGGTTTAAAGACTTAATGTTAGACCAAAAACCATAAAAATTCTAGAAGAAAATGTAAGCAGTACAATCTCAGACATTTCTCTTAGCAATATTTTTTTCTGATATCTCTCCTTAGTCAAGGGAAACAAAAGAAAAAGAACAAATGGGACTATGTCAAACTAAGAAGCTTTTTGCACAGCAAAGGAACCTATCAAGAAAATAAAAAGTCTTCTGAGTACAGGTCTTTTACTTTCTTGGTTAAGTTTATTCCTAGGTACTTTATTTTTCTTGTTGCTACAGCAAATGGGATTTATTCCTGATTCCTAATTCTGATATTTCATTGTTGATGTACAAAAATGCCTTCAATTTCTGAATATTAACTTTGTGTCCCACTATTTTACCAAATTCACTTATTAGATCTAATAATTTTTTAGTGAAATCTATAGGGTCTTTAATGTACACTATCATGTTAGGTGCAAACAATGACAGTTTTACTTCCTCTTTTCCAGTTTGGATGCCTTTTATATCTTTTTCTTGTCTGACCACGTGGCTAGGACTTCCAATAACATGTCGACTAAAAGTGGTAAAAACGGACATCTTTGTCTTGTTTCCGATCTTATTGGGAAAGTTTTTAGTTTTGGCCCATTGAGTATGATGCTGGCTGTATGTTTTGCATGTATGGCCTTTATTACATTGAGGTATGCCCCCTTTACTCCCATTTTGCTGAGTGTTTTTATCATAAATGGGTGCTGTACTTTTATCAAATGCTTTTTCCGCAACTCTTGATAAGATCATGTGATTTTTGTCTTTCCCTATATGTGATGTATCACATTTATTGATGTGCAAATATTGAAACATCCTTGTATCCTTGGGATGAATCTCAACTGATCATGGTAGATGATCGTTGTAATGTATTGCTGGATGCAATTTGCCAATATTTGTTGAGGATTTTAGCATCTATAGTCATCAGAAAACTACACAACACTGAAGAAAGAAATTAAGGAAGACACAAATAAATGGAATAATATATTATGTTCATGAATTGGAAGAATTAACATCATCAAAATGTCCATACTACCCAAAGCAATTTATAGATTCAGTGCAATCTCTATTAAAATACAAATGGTGTATTTCACAGACATAGAACAAACATTTTAAAAACTTATATGGAAACATAAATGACCTCAAATAGCTGCAGCAATTCTGAGAAGGAAGAACAAAATAGGAGAGATCACAATACCTGGCATCAAACTATATTATAAGGCCACTGTAACCAAAATAGCCTGGTACTATCATAAGAACAGACACATAGATCAATGGAATAGACCAGAGAGCAAAGTAATAAACTCTTGTCTCTATGATCAATTAATATTTGACAAAGGGAGAAGAAGCATTAAATGGAGTAAAAATAGCCTCTTCATCAAATGGTATTGGGAGATCTAGACAGCTACATGAAAAAAAAAAAAAAGAAATTTGACCAACAAATTACACCATACACAAAAATAAGTTCAAGATGGATAAAAGACTTAAATATAAGACATGATACCATAAAAGTCCTAGAGGAGAACATAGTCAAGAAACTTTCAGATATCCCACACAATAATATTTTCACTGATATGTTTTCCCTAGCACAAAGGACATAAAGGAAAAAATAAACAAGAGAGACCTCATCAAAATAAGAAGCTTCTGTTCGGCTAAAGAAAACATCACCAAAATGAAAAGGGAGTCAACCATATGGGAAAATATATTTGCCAATGATACCTCAGGCAGGGGTTTGATCTCCAAAATATATAAAGAACTCACCCAACTCCACTTCAGGAAGACAAACAATCCAATTTAAAAAATGGGCAAAGGACCTAACAGACACTTCTCCAAGGAGGACATACACAGGGCCCAGAGACATATGAAAGGATGCTCTTCATCACTAGCCATCAGAGAAATGCAGATTAAAACCACAATGAGATAGCACTTCACACCGGTCAGAATGGCCAGCATAACCAATGGGTACTGGCAAGGCTGTGGAGAAAAGAGAACCCTAGTCCACTGTTGGTGGGAATGCAGACTGGTGCAGCCACTGTGGAAAACAGTTTGGAATTTCCTCAAAAAGCTGAAGATGGAACTGCCTTTTGACCCAGCAATTCTACTGCTGGGATTACTCCTAAGAGTCTCAAAACACCAATTCAAAAAAACCTTTGTACCCCAATGTTCATTGTCGCACTGCGCAGCGGCAATAGGGGCACACCGCCACCAGGGAGCAACGCAGAGAGTGCGTGCTCCCTAAAACCTGAGGGAAACTGGCTGGGGCCAGCTGAGGTGGGAGCAGGGCTCTGAAACCCGCAGAGCCTGTCAGTGGGGTCTGTCGTAGATGAGGGGGAAAAACACACAACGTTGCAAACCTTCTCTGTTTGCCGGGAGAGCAGATGGGGCACTTCCCTCCTACTGGAGAAGGCCATGGCATATCCCCCTAGTGGGGAAGGCCCAGTGGCTCTTTGTTCCAAGGCTTTTATTGAAAAACTTATCAGTGGGCTAGGTAACAGGAATGCATACGTACACTCATTACAATAGCACGTTAAGGTTCACAGAGAATAGATACCTTTAAGAAAACAGGTGACAGGAATTCACTGATTTACATCGGTGGGAGAGACCAGTCTAAACAAAAGAGAACGAAGATAAGGGCAAGCGCTTAATGATAAAGGGTAAGGTGTGTAAATAATGTGAAGATCCTTCACAGTATGAGCTGACCAGAGATATGAGGGAGGAACAGAGCACACTCTAAAGAATTTACTTTTAGGTTTACTTACCTTGGCAATAGCCAGGTCTGATTTAGGACTGTTTTTCCTGCACTGTTTCAAGCCTGATCCAGGTTTAGGGAGGGAACCACCAAGAGATAAGGAGACTGCTTTTAGGCTGCAGTGAGGATTCCAGCCGTGTCCAAGCCAAGCCGAGAGATGTGGGGGTCGTTTTGCCCCTTCTTGGTGTCCCCCAATTTCTTATCTGCTGCCCATATATATGCCTGTCTTAGGTTGCCCCTGCCCTGAGGGGTCTTACCCATCCTTGGCAAGGCCCATCACAAGGCAAAGCAGAGGGGCAGGGGCTACACTCCTGCCCTGGGGGAACAGGTCAAGTCGCCTCAGGAGCCTGTTTCTCCAAGGCCTCCTGATTATTTCAGGCTTGGGACCCTCCAGCCTGCTGGCAGGGTTACAGCTCCTGAAACAAGGCTGGGTGTTTCCCAACAGTTCATAACAGCACACTTTACAATAGCCAAGTGCTGGAAGCAACCTAAGTGCCCATCAATAGATGAGTGGAGCAAAAAATTATGGTACATTTACACAGTGGAATACTACACAGCAGAAAGAAAAAAGGAACTCCTATCCTTGTGACAGCATGGATGGAACTGGAGAGCATTATGCTAAATGAAATCAGCCAGGTGGTGCAAAACAATTACCATATGATCTCACCTATAAGTGGAATCTAATCAACAAAACAAACAAGCAAGGAAAATATAACCAGCAATATTGAAAGAAAAAAAAACAGAAATGAGAGGGAAGGAGGGAGGGGGGTAATGAGGAAAGAAAGGGGAAGGGTCAAATCAAGGAACATCTATGAAAGACGCATGGTGGGGAGGGATTGAGGTCGGGAGGTGGCGGTGGGACGGTCAGGGGAAAGTGGTAGTGGGTAAATGGAGACAAATGTATTTGAACAGTAAAAATTTTTTAAAAAAGGGAAATAAATAATTGCAAACCCCACCTCCCAAAAAGAAAAGAAACTAAATGTGGTGTATTGACTTATAAAAAAAAAATGTTCCTATCTCTAGATGAAATTACCAAATTAGATAATATAATTTCTTGAAAGATATCTATTATGATTGACTTAGATATAAGTGCTTATAAATTTAAGTATGCAATGAAATTTCCAGAAATTATAAAAATTGAAACTTGCATACTTTCAATTTGGAAAAAAGAGTTGTTATATAGAAACTAGCTTAGAAACACCAAAGATTTATTTATTTATTTATTTATTTATTTTTAATTTATTTACTTTTAAATAGATTTGTCTCTGCCTCCCCCCCCACCTCTTTCCCTTACCCCCTCCCACCTTCCCTCCCTCAGCTCTTCCCCTTTGGTTTTGTCCATGAGTCCTTGCTATATGTTCCTTGACTTTCCCCTTCCCTTCCCTTTCCCTGCCCCCCTCCCCTTTCCCTCTTGTCTCTGTTGATTTCTTTTCCTTTCAGTGTTGCTGGTCATATTTTCCTTGCATCTTTGCATTGTTGGTTAGGTTCTGCTTATAGGTGAGATCATATGGTATTTGTCTTTCGCCACAAACACCAAAGATTTTAATTTCACATAATTTAGATAGTTATTTGCAGACTGAACAACTCATTTTGGTTTAATAAAAAAGTTGTCTTTCTGATTTATTAATGTTAAATTTAATATACACATTGATTTTTTTTCTACCTGTGCATGTTCTTCCTAAAATCACATGGTTACCGGTCAAATAAGCTACCATTACTTCTAAAAATGGTTAAGAGTATTAACTCTTAACCATTTTTAGATCATAATCTCTTATCTCCTTAAGTATTTCAAATTATGTATTACTTATAGACTTATATTAAACATGTAAATTTCTGTTTCAGTAAATTTATAATTATTGTAATATATTTTATTTCAGCAATTATGTGGTTGTTTTTATTTTAATGCTTATAATTAATTCATTCAATCACACATAACATAAAATTTATGTTATTAATATATTAAATATGCTCATGTTTTTGTGTAATAATTACCAACTTTCTTCTCAAGGACTTTTTTTATCTTAAACATTAAATATTATTTATATATATTTATAAACCTTAAATATTAATTCCTAATTCTCCCCTTTCCCTACTTACTGGAAACCATCATTCAAATTTCTAGCTCTGTAACTACAACTACTTTAATTATGTTATAGAATTGGAATCAGATAGTATTTGTTCATTTTGTGATTGGCTTATTTCACTTAGTATAACGCCCTCAAAATTTATCTATATTATATAACATGTGACAGAATTTCATAAATTTAGAAGGTTGAATAATGTTCCATTATGTGTATACTAATATTTTGTTTATTAATCTGTCTGTGGACACTTGGATTGCTTCAACAATAATTATGTTGTTTCTTTTTTCATGGTAATTTACATTTATTTACCAGAAGATAATAAAAATGAAACAAACAGAAACAAAACCAAAAAACAGATCCAGATAAATTCTGTTTTATAACAGACTTAAGAGTTGGGTGAACTGTCTTGTACACTGTTATACAGAGATTTGATGAACTGCTCAGTCTGCCTCTTCCCTAGAGCACTGACTCATGGTACATTACACTAATTTATTATAAGATCTTCTCTTTGTCTCCTGTGGTCTTATATTTCACTCTAAGGTGGCAATCATAATCTCTTCTCTCCTTAAGTATTTCAAATTATGTATTATTTATAGACTATTCAATTTTGAGCATATAGTCTCCTGTTTTAATATCTACATTTTATTTTTATGAAAAAAGAAAGTTTTCTATGTATTATCCATTGTTGTACTCATGTTTGATAGCTTATTTTTTCTCTTTTTTTTTTTTTACTGTTCAGATACATTTGTCTCCATTTTCCTGCTCCCGCTTTCCCCTGCCCCACCCACCCCCACCTCCCACCCTCAATCCTTCCCCATTTTGGCTTTGTCCATGGGTTCTTTATATATGTTGTTTGATTTGATCTTAAGTATATTATTTATGGCTAATTCTCCTAAATCACAATCTTGTATATTATTAGACTTCTTTCTTCTCCTCCAATTATTACCTTTGGCAAACTATAAATCAAATATTTGTATATTATTAGTATTCTCAATATTCTGTGCATTTTAACAACTTATTATTAACTATTATTAGTTGTAATCTTTTTATTCTGATATTGATCTTATTTCATTGTTTGCATATTTTTATACAGTCATATGATTCTGAAGGACAAAGATGTGTTTTGAGACAAGAATCAATAGATTTTGTCATGTTAATGTCACAGAGCACACTTACACATGCCTTCATGGTATGTCCAACTACACACATGGAGTATTTGGTAGAGTCAATTGCTCCTAGGCTACAAGCTTATACAGTATGTTAACTGCACAAAAAATAAAATAAAAATAAGTGAAGTACAAAAGAAAAAGATGCAATCAAGACATATGATAAACACAAGATGTATAAGGTTGCTGTCTGCATAATGCAGCATGTTTTACAGCAAACTTTTTAATTTATATAAAATGTGTACTCTAAAATAATAAAATGCATAGTATAGTAAATATGTAGACCAGTAACATAATTATTTATTATCATTCTCAAGCATTATGTGCTGTACATAATCGCATGTGCTATACTTCTATAGAATTGTCAGCACAATAAGTTTGTTTACATGAACATCACCACAGAAACGAGTAATGCATGATGTAATAGCAGCTATGATGTCACTATGTGACAAAATTTTCAGCTTTATTATAATCTTAGAGAGCCATCATCCTAGATGCACTCTGTCATTGACTGAAGCATTGTCATTATGTACACATAACTATAATTTGAGGTGGGTTTCTGGTGTTTTATTAATTATGCATAAAATCTCCTGTCCTCTCACTCTGCTTCCAGGCAGATGTGGTTGGGTGTTTATTTCTGACTATTGAGCAGAATGTATATAGTTGAGGGTATCTGTTTGGCAGGTATGTTTTTTGTATTATTTAATCACTTTATTTGTACTCATAACCCACATGCACGTTCTAATTACTCCCCTTTTAATATTAGTTATTTAATTTCAGAAAGTAGTTTATTATTTTATATTTTTCTGAATATTTTATAGGTTTTCAATATTTCTCTAAGAGATTTAGGCATATTTTCAGAAACCTTTTCAACTAACCTGATTCATCAAGACTTCCTAGAGAAATCCCGAGTGCCCATAACATTTTTAACAAAAGCAATGAAAAAAAGCTGAAATACCTCCTGACCTTTCTCCAAACTGATTTATCTAAAAGCCACACAAATGAACACATTTCCCAGAGAAATCAAGTTTCTTATAAGAGATACCTGGCACTGACATATTATTCAATAAAACTAAATACTTCCCAAGGCAACCTATTTAGAGCATTCCTCAAAAAGAATACATTACCAACCGCTGAGAGAACCCTTTTCAAGCTAAACAAATTCACAAAATCAAGACTAACAATGGGAACTAACATATCTGTTAGCACTTCATTTTAATATTAGGATTAAGTGTAAAACATTATTTTAAAATTTATAAATATTAATTGATGTGTTTAGGTGTATATATTTTGAAACATTTCCAGTTATCTGAAATTAATATAGGAATGTAAGCATCACAGTTCTTGCATTTCTTTTTCAACATTTTTACTGCTAAAAATGTATTTATTTAACATGATCATCCAATTTAGTGTCAAATATTAAAAATAATATTATGTAAATTAAAACAGGTAAATAGCGTTCCATTAATTTGTTTGAAATATCTATTAGAAGAATGAAAGCTGGGTTTTATTTATACCATCTTTTTTAATGCAGTGTCCACTACATGTAGTTCACTTTACTAATTGAGAAGAAAATGCAAAAATAAGTCCAAGGCAGTGTTTTAAATTTAAATGAGAACATGGGTATGCACATAGACAGAGAATGGAGACAAAAAGGAAGGAAAAAATTGCTTGTAGAACTAACAAAAACCTGGTGAGTATAATTTGATTGCTACTTTTGGTAATAGAAATGTAATAAACTATAAAATGATTTTAAGTTCTCTGATCAAATAAAATACTTTGTAGAATATTAATATACTGCAAGTTCTAACAAGAATCTATAATTCCATCTGTTAGGAATTTGAATATTTTAGTTCCTCACCTTTAATATGGAATTAGTAATATGGAATAAAAATATATTCTTATTATCTGGTTAATTCTGTGTGGTTTCTAGAACCAAAGAAAAGGAAGGAACCTGTAAGAATCAGCTTCTTTGTGGATTGTTGAGGAAGTTTTTCAAATGGCTGTGCAACACCCAACCGTTGTCCAACATAGACTCTGAGCCTAGAAAAGCAGAAGAGTGAGAAGGAATCATTAGGATTATAGTTCTCAGCATAATGAGGAGATAAAGGACTGAATTTTTCTTGTTTCACCATTTTTAGTAACTTAGGGTAAATTTTCTACTCCCTAAACCAGCTCAAATGGAGCAATTCCAAGGAGATCATTGGGGAAGCTGGGGGAGGAGTTACTTCAGGAGGGGTGAGGCAGACTACTGCTCAAACACTGGATGTGCTGATCATTGCCTGTGCAGGTGTGAGTAGGCAGGAATCAGGACAGGCATGGTGAGGTTCTTGGTATTTCTTCCCTGTCTTCTTTCAAGCTAACCTGTTCTTTCTTCTAAATTCATTTTAGATTTTTATTTACATTGTGACAATAACTTCTAAAGTACCTGAAGCTGTGTATAGATGATCATGAGCAAAGCATTGAAGGATTACTTATCAAGTAATCCTGAAGTGGACTAGACAATCTCAAATTATGTAAAACAAATACAAATTAATAAAATCACTAAAGTTTTTATTTTTTTATCCTCTGATCATTTGTTTCATTTTTTTTTCTTCAAAGCATGTTCTCTGAAACAAAGACATCTAGAGATGATCTTTAGTATTATTTGAATGGAAATATCAAGTAAAAAATCTACTATCAAGATGATTTGTCATCCAGTTGTTATGGAGTCAGGCTAATCAAGGACTGTAACTTCCTGACAAGTTGGTATTTTTCAGTATCGCACTACTAGAAAAAATATTTTGAAATAATTACCTTCAGGTTGTCTGACCCCTTGACATGAAAATAATTTTTTAAAGTGCATATTCTTACATTTATTTTCTTTCTTTTTCTCTGAATGCACACTGTGGCCTTTCTCACTTTTTAAGATATTAAATGAATGGAAAAATATTTTTCTTTTTAACAATGAGTGAACTAAATTCTGTGCTATAGTATGTAAATTCTGAATTTTTTTTACTTTTGAAATTTTTTTCTCAATTGCAGGAATTATATCTTGATGCACTGCTTAATATATGGCAAAAGAAACAGCTTTCTATGAATTTTGTCTCATATTCATTGACTCAGTGAAAAAGACTGAGCTCTTTTCTATTGCCTCACAATCAATGTGATAAGAGAAGTGACACTGTCCTTGCTGTATTTACCGTTATTTTGTGGTATTTTTCAGTAACATCTTATCTTATTAAATTTGAGAAAAGATTTTCCTTTTCCTAAATTTTAGTTAACATTGAATGTGTTTTGAAAATCCAACAGATGACTGACATTATTCTCCTATAAATTGATATCCATCACATAGAAATAAGTGGGTAATCAGTAGTATACACTGTGTGTATTATTTCCATACTCAGTAAGATTGTGTTTTAGTTGACAATTATGATCAATTAGACTTCTGAGTTTAAAAATGGATTGTCCAAAACAAATATTGTGCTATATAAAAACACACATAGAACATCCCTCCCAGCCATCCTTTTACCAGTAAGAAAAATAGGACTCAGAACTTTGAAGCTTTGTGGACAACATGGCAGTCATCACCTCAAAGAGCCCTAGATCAGACTTCATTTACCTGTATGCTGGCAAAATGATTTTTCATTTTTCTAGCTCTCTACGTATATAAATATAAGTGGAGAAACAAACAAACAAAAAACCCTTGTAACCTAGTTTGTTTGATAAATTGTGTTTAATTTATACTTCAGAAAGAGCATGTTAAAATTTAGTTAGATACAGGCAGACACTTCTCAAGGGACTACCTTTTCATTAATTTTGCAGAATTAAAAAAATTACTAACTGAGAATCTCCTCACCTTTATTTTCAATCTGCAAACATATCTGCACTTCTATTTATTATTTTTTCCCTTTGTTTAGGTTACAGCAGAGTAGAAGTTATTGAACTTGTTCAAAACCATCCCTCTACCTGTGCTCTGCATCTTACCCACCAGACACAAACATTTTCTGGAACCTCACTCTCCCTCCTATATAATAGTTATCTTTCTTCCTGTGATAAATCCCTCCTGTGAACATTTAAACATGATTAGCCCTCTGTCACCTTAAAGGAAGTCTTTAAATACCCTACTGTTCACAGCTACTGCCTTGGCTATCTCCTCTTTTTCACAGTAATTATGAAAGAATTTATTATATACCCTATATTTAAGTCTTTGCCTCTCACTCCCCTCTTAAACTATTATAATCTGATTTATAATACTTAACGTGCTCTAGACCATCAATGCCCTCTTGATTGTTAACACCTAATGAACTTTTCTCAGTACCATTCCTGATCTATCTACTGTCTAATATCTTTATTGTATCTTCTTCAAAACTTTTTTCTTCAGTTTTTATTACCACTTAGTCCTCTTATACCCCCAAACTGCTCCCTGCAATTGCCACATTGTTGTCCATGTCCATGAGTCCTTTTTCCTTTTTGCTCAATCCCTCCCCGCTCCCCACCTTAGCTGTCATCCTCCTATCTATGTGTCTTTTTGTATTTTAGTTTTTCAGTTTGTTCATTAGATTTGACACATGAATTAAATCACATGGCAATTTGTCTTTCTCTGACTGACTTATTTCACTTAGCATAATTTTCTCCAGGTCCATCGATATTGTCACGATAGGTAAAACTTTCTTCTTTTCTACAGCCAAATAGTACTCTTTTTCACTGGCATAACTGATTCTGTATTTCTAACTATCAATCTACTTTTTAATTTCATCTTTTTCAATGTCCTTATAGACTTCACTTCCTAAACATATGTGTCAAAGATTTCTTCAGAGTTCTTTCCAAGGTCTTTTCCATTTATATTTCTTTGAAAAAATAATTTATTATCATGGTGACCTCAGTAATCATCTGTATCCTGATGACTTAAAATCAAACAGCTGTAATATTACTGCTAAAGTTCATAGTCACAAACCTAAAAACTTTTTGATATTAGAAGTTGTATTTTTTTGCAAACTCCATCAGTCATGATGGCAGTTTCCCTTTTTAAAGGTGCTCCTATAATTGAGTGCCAGCTTTTACTGTCACAGTTTATTAATAAATTATGAAGTCCCATGTATTCACTTTTTCAACACTCACATACTTTTCTGAAAACATAAGATATTCATTTAGTTCCCTGGATTAACTCAACAGTTTTCTGAATAATCCCACTATCTTCTCTTTTGCTTCCCTCTAATCCATACTTCACACAGAAATAAGAATGATCTTTGAAATGTAAATGTAACCGTGTGGCTCTGCTTCATAAAATCTTTGAAATGATTCTCTCACAGCACTTAATGTAAAAACCGGAGATCTTAATGATGGTTTGTAAGGTTTTCTCTACCGTTTTTATCTTTCCAGTTTACCTCTCACTCCCCTCTTAAACTATTATAATAGTTTATAATCTCTTCTGCAAAATGGAATCATGTAAAACATTCTTTAAACCTCTCAAAGCATCACACCTTCTCTCAAGTCTGTCCTATTACTTATGTGTTACTCCTATCTAAAATAAGTGTGTATCTTTCTTTTATAGGCAGATTATACTGTCTGTGTCTCACCTTAGGACGCCGTGGTTCCTCTGACTTAGCATGTAGTATACCATAGTGTAATTGCTGATTTTTCTGTCAACTCTAAAATATACCATTAGCTCCATAATATCAGGACCATGTTTTTCTTGTTGTTCTGATGTACACAAACTGCCTGAAACTTTCAGACAAGCAACTGTCTAAAAATAGTAACAGCTAAGTAAATAGTTTTTGAATAAAAGAATAAATGAATATTTGATCTTTGCTGCAAGTCAGGTAATTAAAATTTGTATTTTTGTTATATTTTAAGGTGCAAGTATTTTTTATTTTTATTTTGTTTTTATTTTTTAATTTAAGTATAGTTGGTGTATATTATGTTAATTATATTAATTTTAGGTATACAGTATATTGATTTGAAAGTTTTGTACCTCATAATGTTATTACTCCACTAATTCTAGTAGTCATCTGCCACTGGGTAAACTTATCATAATATTATTGACCCTTTGCCTTTTTCACTGATCCTTTCATCCCACTTCCCTTTAGCAACCATCTCTTTGCATTTCTGAGTCTTTTATTTTTCATTTTTTCCTTGTTTTTTTTTTATTTTTTATTTTTCAGGTTCCACATATAAGTGAAACAATGTGGTATTTGTACTTCTCTTCATGACCTATTTTATTTGCACTCCTGGGTTCACTGCATAATTATTTACAGTAACCTAGATGTGAAAGCACCTAGGCGTCCATTGAACATTGCACAGGAATTAAAAAAATGAAATTTTGCCATTTGCAGCAACATAGTGGGTTTAGAGAGTTTTATGCTAATTGTTTGTTTATATTAGATTGGCCAGTGTGTTACAAAATATTCTTGGGAAATGAATCTGTGTGGTATCTGATACTCTCAATATTATCATGTTATATTATTGTTCTTTGGGAAAAGAAATAGTACTACTGATTGTTGCTATTGTTTTTAGGCAAATATGCTGAAGTCTCTGAGCTCCTGCTGAAGGAAAGCTAAACTCACTCTTGTGGGTAGTACCAATGGTCAGTATCTAAAGGTCTGAAATTAACAATTAATTTTTGTGTACTATTACACCATATCAGAAAAGCTGTTTGTTCCAAGTTTCTCTCTAAAAATTTTACTGGCTTCTTTTCTGACAGTAAATAAAGAAAAAAATATAAACAATACAAATAAAGGAGTGTGTGCATGTGGTCGGATGTCCTCCTGTGTCTTTAATTTCCAAACTGAATGTCAAACATATAAAATCAAGCCTTGATCTAGTATCCAACCCTTAGCCCCCAATAACAATGCCTGAGGTCACCTTACAGCAAATTATAGACAATACCTCTACTTTGCCCTCATCACTGAATAAATGGTGCAAATCTAGTTTTGGACTGTTTAGAAATCAAAGGTTCCATAAAGAGGAATAAAAACATGACTAATTTTTCTTCTCTTGCTGTCTTAGTATTTATTTCATTCAATAAAAGATTTTTTCTTCAAATAATCAAAATTTATTTGACTCAGGAAAAAGAGAGAGATCTAATTTCAGCATATTCCTAAGGAGTTATACTGATCTATTTTTACCTATAAATTATTTAATTTATTAATTTTATGCCATGATATTTTTTCATAGATTTTTTATTCAAGAATGAAGAGGGGTAGAGAAAGTGCATTTGTGTTTTTGTTGTCATGCCCAAAACGGTGTATCTTTTCTCTCAAATTTTAACACAGGAAAGCAGAGAATATGACAAATACAATGGCTTAATAGCATGTAGTTATTTCTCTGACCTAAAATATTATTCATCAAATATTTGTATAGTATTTAATTAATTTCAGACACTGTACTATATCCATGTGTTGCCAATATAAGATCATCATGTTTGCCACTGGGGGGTTTCTAGTACAAAGGGAGAATTTGGGTAAAAAACAGATTGCAAAATTGCAACTTTAAAAAATGTCAGAGTGGGGAATTTGAGAAATCAAGATGGTGGAGGAGTGAGTGGAAGTCACACTGACCTCATCCCAGGACCAACCTGGAATTACAACTAAATTGTGGAGAAAGCACATGAAACAAACAACTGAAGAATAGCAAGAGAGAAGCCTTATAACCTCAGACAGACAAAAGAATCAGCTTTAGTACAACCTAACTGGGAAGGAGTGAAGTAGAGACTCGAGAAGGTGGGCAGGGTACCATGGGTGGCAGGCAGACTGGAGACAGAGGTTTTGGGGAAAGAATGGGGAGAGTAACTGGCAGAATCCCAGTGCTGACTCCTCCCCCATATGGCAGCAGCCATCTGGCTCAAGCAGACCACGCCCATGAGCAGCAGCTCTTGAGAGGACCCAATAACCCCACCCCTAGGAGAGACTCTGCCCGACCCTGCAATATGTCTATGCCAGCTTGCTGAGTGCAGAGGGACTAGGTTAACAGCTAAAGGAGACAGCCACAGAGAATAGATTCCTGAAAGTCTCAAACAGACTGCCTACGACCACACAGGGTCAACATCTGACATCAGCAGAGGCAGATCCAGAAAGAAAAAAAAAGACAGCATTCTCCTATCATAGAAGTTCACATGACAAAGTCAGGAAATCAACACAGATCAATTTAGGAAGAGGAAGCAAAAAAGAAGAGCCTCCCAAATAACAGGAAGACCAAGAAACACCCCTCACTAGAAGGGAAAGGAGGAATCTCCACAAAGAGAACTAAAAGAAATAGAGACAAGTAAACGATCAGATATTGAGTTCAAAACAATGGTTCTAAGGAAGTTCAATGAGCTCAGTGAGCTTAGACAGAATTACAAAAAAATACTGGGAAACTAAGGAACTTACTGCAAATTATATCATCATGGAAAATGATGTAGGAACTATCAATAAGAGACAAGAGGAAATAGAGAATACCATTTCAGAATTGAAGAACACAATAGAAGGAATCAAAACCAGGCTAGATGAAGCAGAGGATTGAATCAGTGAGCTGGAGGATAACATAGAAAAAAGCTCCCAGAAAGAGCAAAAGAATGAAAAAAGACTCAAAAAGAATGAAAAGTTTAGGGAAATGCAGGACAACATGAAATGTAACAGTATCCATATAATAGGGATACCAGGAGGAGAAGAAGAGGAGGAAGGGATAGAGAAGCTGTTTCAAAAAATAATGATGGAGAACTTCCTTAATCCGAGGAGAGAAAAAGTCACACAAGTCCAGGAAGAACAGAGGGTCCCATTCAAGACGAACCCCATGAGGCCCACTCCAATGCACATCATCATTAAAATGGCAAATATCAAAGACAAACAGAGAATCCTAAAGGCAGCAAGGGAGATATAGGTAGTAACATATAGGGAGCTCCAATACAGGCAGCAGCTAACTTCTCAACAGAAACACTACAAGCCAGAAGGGAATGGCAAGAAATATTCCAAGTCATGAAAATCAAAGGCCTGCAACCAAGACTGCTCTACCCAGCAAGTCTCTCAATTAAAATGGAAGGTGAAATAAGGAGTTTCCCAGACAAAAGAAGGCTGAAAGAATACATCTCCACCAAACCAGCATTACAAAATATGCTAAAGGGACTGCTTTAAGAAGATGAAGAAAAAGAATCTATGAATACCCATTCCTTTCACAGTCACCAATACTTGATATTACCAATATCCTTAATACTTATTAATCTGACTGTGACAATGATGTTATTTTAGTTGTCATTTTATTATTTGTTGAAACTAAACCTGTTTTTGTATTTTTCTTGCCTATTTCTATTATTTTTTTAAAAAGCTTTAAAGGACTTTTTGGTATTCTGTATCCAGTTTTCGATTATAAGTTTGTAGAATTTTTTCCCTAAAAAAGAAACAATCTATCAACTCTTTTTTAGGTGTGTTGCAAATACTTTCCTATTCTATTACTTGTCCTTTAACTTTTTTAATATGTATATTACTGTATAGTCTTAAATGTTTAATATAGTCACATTGTCATATTTTACTTTATATTTTCTGGATCTGAATAAGTTACTTCAGGGTAAGAAAATTTGTATTTTGCATTTTCTCCAAAATCTCCTTAGATTTTACATATTGATTTTTAACTCCCCTGAATATTTTTTGTATAATGTGTGAAATAGGGCTCTATATTTGTTTTATTTCAAGTAATATTGGTCCATGCACCTTATTTGTTAAATAAGCCTTATTTCCCCATTGATTTTAAATATCAATTTAATCATATATTCCATTGTTAGGCAGATACATACATTTGTTTCTAGAATGCTCATTCTTTCTCATTGATGTACTTGATTATTTCTGTTCTGGTTTCATGTTAATTGCTGAGACTTTATAATGGATTTAATTTTTTTAATATCTTATTATGGATCTTGACATTTAAAAAATAAATTTAAAAATCAATCTGCATTTAAAAAAAAGAAAGAAAGAAAGAAAGAAAGAAGGAACTCCTACCTTTTGGGATATTGTGGATGGAACTGGAGAATATTATACTAAGTGAAATAAGCCAGTCAGTGAAAGACAAATACCATGTGATCTCACCTATAAGTGGACTCTATTCAACAAAATAAACTAATGAACAAAATAAACCACATGCAAGGAAACATGGAGCAGACTGAAAGTGACCAGAGCGGGTGGGGAAGGAGGACAATGGTGGAGAGAAGGAGAAGGAACTAAACAAAAGACATGTATGAATGACCTATGGACATGGACAGCAGAGTGGGAATTGACTGTGGGAGAGAGGAGCTGGGTGGGATTGGTGGAAGAAGGCAAAGGGGGAAAAAATTGAGACAACTGTAATAGAATAAACATGATATAAATTTTTTTTAAATGTTAAATATTCTAAAACAATAATAATAGATGACATTTGTTGAATTATTAATAGACATTTTATTGAAGGAGTAGAAAGATGTGGCATCAGCTAACAGTTTTAAATTGTTGCAATAAGAAGTTGATATTTATAGAAGTACCAAATATGTGGTTCCATAATCACTTTGAATTCACAGCTAGAGAGATATGCTTTAAGATGACAAGCAATGTTTTCAGAGTCTTACAGCCTGTGAATTGGCAAGCCAGAATTTTACCTTGGGAAGACTTGTTATAGAACTCCATTAATCATACACTACTTCACTACTTAATCACTTTAAATTAATAAATTAATGTTCATCAGATCCTTTTTGGTAATAATTTGGGAGTGTTTTATGTCAAGTTGTTTTCTTAAGAATGTGGGAGGAGGGGGTGGATAGGGTGTGGGAGAGTAATGGGGGCAAATGGGGACAACTGTAATTGAACAACAATAAAAAATGTTACTAAAAAATAAAAATAAAAAAAAGAAAAGTTAATATTTAGTAATTACATCCACAGCTGTAAAGTTTCTCATATCTGGCTTGGAACAAATTATATTTGGGTGTATTCAAAAAAAAAAAGAAATAAAGAAAAAAAGTTTTTATTTACTTAATTTTAGAGAGAGGGGAAGAGCGGGACAAAGAGAGGGAAACATCCACATGAGAGAGAAAGATTGATCAGTTACCTCTGTAGGAGCACCCTGACCAGGCACCAAACCCTAACCCAGGCATGTGACCTAACCTGGGAATCAAATCAACAACCTTTCCTTTTGCAGAACAACACCCAACTAACTGAGCCACATCAGTCAAGACTTATCTCAAATTTTGAACCTCTGGCTTTTTCCATCATTAAAAGTCGCAATGTTACCATATCTTATTTGCCAACACAGAAGACTTCCATCTAAATTTAGAGTTACCAGGCAGAAGCAGTATATATAACTTACTTTGATAAGGCAATTACACCCAGCCACCTGGTATAAATGGGCATCTCAATAAATGCTTGATGGAAAATGAATATTTCATTAGCATAACCTACTTCAGTTTGCTAAACTCATCTTTCCTAACCTCTTTTTTTCTTGTATAACATTAGATGAAATAAAAACAAAGATAGCCATCTAAGAATCATTTGATAATGCCTAGGATATCTTGGATTTTGCAAAAAAGAAAGAAAAACATTAAGGAAAAAATAAAGCCATGTTGAGGCAGAGTGATAGGACCTTTTAAAGTATAAAAATTGATTTAATATTATGAATTTTGCAAGGCTTCTTAAACAAATAAATGGGTTGATAAAAAGTGTTTTTGCAAACAAGCTTTGACCCACTCATGAACAAAAATAGTCTTCCGAGTAGACCATTAAATATTCCTTTTATTAAAGCCTTTTATTATTATATAAAAAATAAGGATGTTATGTTTAATAAGTTACCTAACAGATGTCAACTGACTGAGCAGAAATGTTTTTTGAGTCTCAGTCACAATAACCAAAGTGAAATATAAGAAGACGTTTTGGAACTAAACAAATAACTTATGAAACGAATTACATGCAAACTTTGAAATATTTTTTTATGTTACTCACAGTTACTTTAGACTATACATTTCTGGAGAAACATAAATATTAATGTAGTCCTATTAAGTATTTGGAGAAATTTGACATGTTATCTTCTAGAAAATTAGAAGCTTTGTTCTATCCATGACACTCTTGAAACACTACAAAAATGTCTTGTTTATACATCTCGAGTCATACTTCACTCTTGTTGATCAATGAAGTATAGTTTTAGATTAATAAAAACATAAAAATGTGAATTAATTTTAAATTCAAATATTAAAAATGCATCATCCTCCTTATTTCTCTTTAATATTCTACGTTAAATCACCATAATGCAGGATATTGAGTAGAGTGCTAATTTTATATCATTTACACCAACTAGGCAGAGTTTTCTTCTTATAATTATTTCAGAAGTTTTATTTATTTAATGTGTGTATTTTGGCACATGAACTTCATGTGCAATATAAAATTAGTTTGAATATTTTAATAGGTAAGAGAAGTCTAAACTGTTTGTAATTAAGAATTGTTTTTTTATGGTTGTGATTCTTAATATATCATTCATGTTTATTCATTATTTGGGAGAGAATAGTACATGTTTAGTAATAACTCAATTAATTTAAGATGATTTATTTTCAAATTAATGTATGTTTTTGCTATAGAGAATCAAAGGAACATTAAGGACTGGTGATTCCTTTTGTATCTATGCAAATCACACATTTCCATCTAATATACATTTTTGAGAATTTTTCAACAGATGCAAATAGTGTAGTTTAGCGGTTTGTAGAGTCGGTTCAGTTATTCAATTAACTATGTTTCTGAAGCTTTCTAATGCACTCTCCTGGAGATTTGAGACATTCAGTCTGAAAAATTAACCACCAGGTTTTTAACTAGAATTCAGCAGACATCACATAGTATTACAAATTAAAGAAAATCAAAGAGAGAATAAAATACAGATTATTCACAACAGAAAAGAAACTGAAGCATGTATAAAGTACTTGCCATTATGGAGGATGACTTTAGCAGAGCATCTTTACAAAGACAGGAACACCCATTAACATAAATAAAAAGAAACACAAGACAAAATACCAAGTGGAATAAAAAACTAATGAAAACTGAGATGTACACTAGTGTACACAACATCATCTCAACTTAGCAGTTAAAAGACTCATGTTACACATTTAATACTAGAGACATAATTAGATATGTTGGTAAATGAACATATGAATCATTTTTAAGGAAACTAAGGTAGATTCAATATGATTCAAACACCAATTTTAATTACAAAAACCCAAAGTAATATGCATAACTTTAAAGTAAGAGAGTAAGTCCACTAACAGCATACTGTTTTGTAGCATGTAAAAATGCAAACAAATAAATAGAAAATTTCAACAACAGAAAACAACAGAGGTCCAATCTTATAAAATAATTTTCTAAAACTAGCAGAGCAGGAAAATGGTGTTTGGGGCAGCACATAATCCTATCCCTGTCTTCTGTGCCTCCTCCCCAAATGGATACATCTTTAGGAGGAAAATTCTTGAAAATTATGGAAACATATTTATACTTATAGAGAAGCAGACTAGGGATAAGTAGGAAGCTCAATATAAAAATAATAAAAACCCAAAGAGTAGATTTTTCCACCAGTTACTTTAGGATATAATCAAACTGAGGCCATTTACGACATCATAAAACAAGGAAAACAGACAAGTAAATCAGATTAGCCCTAGCTATAAAAAAAAACCTGAGCAAGAATGAAATAGAAAATAGGAGAGAATCTTAAAAGTAGAAATATAGGAAGAAGAGACATTGAAAATCCAATGGTAAAAAAAAAAGCCAGCGATACAAAATTGCAGATATTAATTTCATTCTTTGAGTTTATGAGTGACAATAACTGCTACCTTATAAATGATATTTAGGGGAGAGGAAGATGGCGGTGGAGTGAATTGGAGTCATGCTGACCTCCTCCCAAGACCAAACTGGAATTGCGACTAAATAGTGGAGAAATCACCTGGAAAACAATGGAACGATAGAAGGAGAGGAGCCTTGGAGCCACCGACAGACAGTGGATTCAACTCTCACACATCCCAACCGATGAGAAGTGCAGTGGAGGCTTGAGAGGGTGGGCTGGGTGCCCACGGGCACCAGCACCAGAGGGACATTGAAACGGCCAGATGGATCCCCCTGAGAAGAACAGAACTGAATCATAAACAGGGACTCCTAGACTACAGCATCTGAAACCAGAAAAACACACAAACAAAATGCAACCACGAAAAGCTTAGGGGTGCTCTCTGCTAGAGACAGGTGGCTGGGGATGCAAAGAGACATTTAAAGGGAAAACGGAAAAATTTGCAGTGGCAACTGCCCTCCTTGATCTCTGGGTAGAGGCAGCAGCAGAGTGGGCTGGTGGCTGGGAAAAGATTGGTGAGGAAAACTTTGTGAAGAGAACTGAGACGGCGGCCGGTGGAGCCCCGGTGATAATGCACCTCCCACTCTGCAGCTACCACCTCACCCAGGCATAAGGGAATCAATTAACCTGCCTTTTGTGCGCTCCGCACACAGCTTGTGCGTGTGTGGGCTGGGGGGCTCGTGCAGACTGGCTGGAAGAAATAGAGGATCCCTGGCCAAAGGGGTCACACAGCTGCCTAGAGAGCCTTGAGGAGAGACTAGAGATGGAGGCATTGGGGAAAGAACAGGAGGAGGAACTGAGGAGTCCCAACACCCTCCCCATTTGGTAGTCTCCATTTTGAGCTGGGAGGAAGCATCCCCAAAGAGACAGAAGCAGAGAGCAGATGAGCCAGAAGACCCGCAATTACAATGTAGTCCGCAGAAATAGCAGGTCCCTGGCCGAAGGGGTCACAGAACTGCCCAGAGACCCCTGAGGAGAGACTGGAGACAGAGGTGTTGGGGCAGAGGAGCCGGGGAGTCCGAACTCCTTCTCCTTTCCATAGTCTCCATTGTGTGGGAACAGGCCACACCCCCAAAGAGCCAAAAGCTGAAAAGCACACCTTAGACAGCCCAAAACCACACAGTGCAGGCGCGCACACTCTCGAGGAGTGGCCGGTGAGGGTTGGCGAGCGTGTGTGTGGACCCGCGTGGTCTGAGGAGGGCTCCCGCAGATTGGTACCGAAGGGTGAGGGAGTGTGCATATCGGCAGGGGCAGGCGTAAACCGACAGGCACGGACCCGCGAGTGCAGAGCATTCCGCAGAAATAGTGGAACACGGGCCAAATGGGTCACAGAGCTGCCCAGAGTCCCTGGAGTAGAGACTAGAGACAGGATTAACCAGAGAGTCCTGGAGCTGACTTCCTCCCATGTCTGTAGTCTCATCTGGCAAGGGCAGGCTATGCCCCCAAAGAGCCAAAAGCGGGGAAAGCACACAATAGAAGACCCTAAACTGACCAATCCCGTGGTGCCCACTGGGCGCGGGCGCCAGACGAGTGCCTGAGATTGGGCAAATAAGTGCCTAGGCGGGCTTGGGATCCTGTTGGGCTGGGGAGCGCGCCCAAGGAGCTGGTGTGAGAGTACAAAGCGATCCTAAGATATAGTGGATCCCTGACTGAAGGGGTCACAGAGCTGCCCAAAGCAGGAGTCAGACACAGACAATAGACTCCAGGAAAGCTCAAACAAACAACCCGAGGTCATATATGGTCAACAACTGACATCATCAGAGGCAGGCCCAGAAAGAAAACCAAAGAAAAAATAAATAAATAAATAAATAAATAAAAAGACTTGCCTACTACCATAGAAGTTTAATTCACAAAATTAGGAAATCGAGATGGTCCAATTGGAGCAGAAGCATGCATGCATAAATAAATAAATAAATAAATAAATAAATAGGTTGATTGACACACTCTCACAAAAATGGGAAGAAAAAGAAGTCCCCCCAAATCTGTGGAAAAGGGGACTCCCCACAGAGAGCGCTAAATGAAATAGAAGCAAGGGAACTATCAGATTTGAATTCAAAAAAATGGCTCTAAGGAAGCTCAATGAGCTCAGCCAGCTCGAAAAGAACTATGAGAAAGTGTAGAGAACCTTTCAGGATCTTACAGCAAACTATAGCAACATGGAAAAGGACATAGAAACTATGAAGAAGACACAAGAGGATATGAAGAATACCATTTCTGAATTGAAGAACACAGTAGATGAATCAAAAGCAGACTGGATTAAGCTGAGGATCGAATCAGTGAGATGGAGGATAAGGTAGAAAGAAGCTCCCAGAAAGAACAAGAAATGGAAAAAAGACTCCAAAAGAATGAAGAGGCATTTAGGGAAAGGCAGGAAAACCTGAAACACAATAATATCCGTATAATAGGGATACCAGAAGGAGAAGAGGAGCAAGGGATAGAGAACCTCCTCGAAAAAGTAATGATGGAAAATTTCCCCATTTGAGGAGGGAAACGATCTCATGGATCCAGGAGGCAGAGAGGGCCCCACTCAAGAGGGACCCAGGGAGGTACACTTCAGGATACATCATTATTAAAATTGCAAATGTCAAAGAAAAAGAGAGAATCCTCATGCAAAAAGGGAGAAGGAGAAAGTAACATACAAGGAGGCCCCAATACATCTACAACCGGACTTCTCAACAGAAACAGTGCAATTCAGAAGGGAATGGCAACTAATTATTCCAAGCAATGAAAAGCAAGGACCTACAACTAAGGCTGCTCTACCCAGCAAGACTCTGAATTAAAATAGAAGGGGAAATAAGGAGTTTCCCAGACAAAAGAACACTAAAAGAATATATCTCTACCAAACCAGCACTACAAGATATACTAAAGGGATTGGTTTAAGAAGATGAAGGAAAAGAGTGAGAAACAGAAAAACACAGGTACAAAGAGAAAAAATGAATACGTTTCTATGAGTAATAACTCTCAATGTCAATGGAATCAATGCTCCAACCAAAAGACACAGGAACACAGGATAGCTGAATGGATAAGAAAACATAACCCACACATATGCTGCCTACAAGAGACCCGCTTCAGAGCCAAAGACTACACTGATGGAAAGTAAAGGGATGGAAAAAAAATATTCCAAGCAAGTGGGCAAGAGAGAAAAGCAAGGGTTGCAATACTGATATCAGACAAAATAGATTTTAAAACAAAGGCCATAAAAAGATACCCAGAGGGACACTTTATAATACTTAAAGGAAGTATCTATCAAGAAAATATAAACATTGTAAACTTATATGCCCCCAACATATGAGCACCCAAATATATAAGGAAAATCTTGGACGACTTCAAAAAAGATATAGACAAAAACACACTGATAGTAGGGGACTTCAACACCCCACTGTCAAAAATGGACAGATCTTCCAAACAAAACATCAAGGATATTGTGGAGCTGAATGATGCACTGAATCAAATAGACTTAACTGACATATATAGAACCTTACATCCCAAAGAAGCAAAATACACATTATTTTCAAAGGTTCATGGAAGTTTTTCAAAGATAGACAACATGATAGAACAATTTGCAAGCCTCAGCAAATTCAGGATAATTGAAATAATACCAAACTTTTTCTCAGAACACAAGGGCTTGAAGTTGGAAATCAACCTCAGAGAAAAACTTGAAAAACTTGCGAACTCATGGAGACTGAACAGTAGACTATTAAACAATGAATGGGTCAATAATGAGATAAGAGAAGAAATCAAAAAATTTCTGGATACAAATGAAAATGAACAGACAACAGTCCAAAACCTGTGGGACACAGCAAAGGCAGTCCTGAGAGGGAAGTTCATAGCAATACAGGCCTACCTTAAAAAGATAGAAACATTTCAAATAAAAGACCTAACACTACAACTTCAAGAACTGGAGAAACAACAACAAATAAATCCCAGAGCAAGGAGAAGGAAGTAAATAGTCAAGATTAGACCAGAACTGAATGACATAGAAATGAAAAGAACAATTCAAAGGATCAACCAATCCAGAACCTGGTTCTTTGAAAAGATAAATAAAATCGACAAGACTTTAAGCAGACTCATCAAGGAAAAAAGGGAGAGGACCCAAATTAATATTATCAGAAAAGAAAGAGGAGAAATAACAACCGATACCACAGAAATACAAAGGATCATCAGAAACTACTATGAACAACAATATGGCAAGAATTTTGAAAACCTTGATGAAATGGACAAATTTCTAGAAAAGTATAATCTTCCAACACTGAAGGAGCAAGAAGCAGAAAGTTTGAACAGACCGATAACAGCTGGGGAAATTGAAGCAGTCATCAAGGACCTCCCGGCACACAAAAGCCCAGGGCTGGACGGTTTCACAGGAGAATTTTACAAAACATTTAAGGAAGAGCTAACCCCTGTCCTTCTCAGACTGTTCCAAAAATTCCAAGAGGAGGGACGACTCCCAGACTCTTTTCATGAGGCCAGCATCACCCTGATCCCAAAACGAGATAAAGACCCTACAAAGAAAGAAAACTACAGGCCAATTTTGCTGATGAACATAGATGCTAAAATCCTCAACAAAATATTGGCAAACTGCATTCAGCAATATATTAAAAAGATTATCCACGATGATCAAGTGGAATTCATTCCAGGGATGCAGGGATGGTAAAATATACGCAAATCAATTAACATAATACTTCACATAAAGAAAGAAAAAACAAAACCACATGATCATCTCGATAGAGGCAGAAAAAGCATTTGATAAGGTACAGTACCCATTTATGATCAAAACACTCAGCAAAATGGGAATATATGGGGCATTCCTCAACGTAATAAAGGCCATATATGAAAAACCTACAGCCAACATCATACTCAACGGGTAAACACTGAAAGCTTTCCCACTAAGATGGGGACCACGACAAGGATGTTCGCTTTCAACACTTCTTTTCAACATCATATTGGAAGTCCTAGGCACAGTGGTCATACAAGAAAAAGAAATAAAAGGAATCCAAGTAGGGAAGGAGGAAGTAAAACTATCATTGTTTGCAGATGACATGATAGTGTACAAAGAAAACCCTGTAGACTCCACCAAAATACTACTCAGTCTAATAAGTGAATTTGGCAAAACAACAGGATACAAAGTCAATATTCAGAAATCAAAAGCATTTTTGTACACCAGCAATGCATAGAAGAAAAAATCAGAAAAAAATACCATTCGATATAGCAACAAGAAAAATGAAGTACCTAGGAATAAATTTATCCAAGGAGGTGAAAGACCTGTACGTAGAAAACTGTACAACATTGAAGCAAGAAATTAAGGGAGACAGAAATAAATGGAAGCATATACCATGATCATGGATTGGAAGAATTAATATCATCAAAATGTCCATACTACCCAAAGATATTTATAGATTCAACGCAATCTCTATTAAGATACCAATGGCATATTTCACAGAAATACAACAGACATTTCAAAAATTTATATGGAGTCATAAACGACCCCAAATAGCCTCAGCAATTTTGAGAAAGAAGAACAAAGTAGGAGGAATCACAATACCCAACTTCAAACTATACTATAAAGCTACTATACTCAAAACAATCTGGTCCTGGCACAAGAACAGACCCATAGACCAGTGGATCAGAATAGAAAGCCCAGAAGTAAGCCCAGGTCTATATGAGCAACTAATATTTGACAAAGGGCACAGAAGTATAAAATGGAGCAATAACAGCCTCTTCAACCAATAGTGTTGGGAGAGGTGGACGGCTACATGCGAAAAATTGAAATCAGATCATCAGCTGACACCATACACAAGAATAAACTCAAGATGGATAAAAGACTTAAATATAAATTGCAACACCATCAAAGTCCTAGAGGAGAACATTGGCAGGAAACTCTCAGATATCCCACGCAGCAATTTTTTCACCTATAGGTCTCCTAAAGAAAGGGACATAAAGGAAAGAATAAACAAGTGGGACCTCATCAAAATAAGAAGCTTCTGCAGAACTAAAGAAAACATCAGCAAAATGAAAAGGGAGCCAACGGTATGGGAAAATATATTCGCTAATGATACATCAGATAGAGGTTTGATCTCCAAGATATATAAGAACTCACTCAACTCCACTCCAAGAAGACAAATGATCCAATCAAAAAATGAGCAAAGGACCTGGGCAGACGCTTTTCCAAGGAAGAGATACAGAGGACCCAGAGATATTTGAAAGGATGCTCAGCATCACTAGCCATCAGAGAAATGCACATCAAAACCACAATGTGATACCACCTCACACCGGTCAGCATGGCCATAATAAGCAGATCAACAAACAACAGGTGCTGGCGAGGCTGTGGAGAAGAGGGAACACTGGTACACTGTTGGAGGGAATGCAGACTGGTGCAGCCATTGTGGAAAGCAGTGTGGAATTTCCTCAAAAAGCTCAAAATGGAACTGCCTTTTGTTCCAGTGATTCCCCTGCTGGGAATACACCATAAGAATCCCAAAACACCAATTCAAAAGAACCTATGCACCCCAATGTTCATAGCAGCACAATTTACAATAGCCAAGTGTTGGAAGCAACCTACATGCCCATCAGTAGATAATTGGATCAAAAACTATGGTAAATTTACACCATGGAATACTACGCAGCAAAAAGAAAAAAAGAACTACTAAACTTCGCAACAGCATGGATGGAACTCAAGAGCATGATGCTAAGCGAAATAAGCCAGGAGGCAAAAGACAAATACCATATGATCTCACCTATAAGCAGAACCTAACCAACAATACAAAGACACAAGGAAATTAAGACCAGCAACACTGAAAGGAAAGGAACCCAACAGAGACAAGAGGGAAGGAGTGGGGAGGGGCGGGAGGAAAAGGAAGGGAAAGGGCAAGTCAAGGAACATATAGCAGGGACTCATGGATGAAACTGAAGGGGAAGGGTTGATGGGGGGAGGGAGCAAAGGAAAGTGGTGGGGGGAAGGCAGAGACAAATGTATTTGAAAAAATAAATTAATTCATTTTAAACAAATAAAAAAATAATAAATGATATTTAAATTCAAGAAACAATATCCAAAGCTGACATGTTCCCATACTTCCAAGTCTAATGGTCTTTCTTATAAGAATAAAAAGCACACTTTATTAGGTTGAGTGAACTCTACACAGTCCACTTGATACAAAGAGAATAACAGCAAGCCAAACTGAGCATTGCTTTAGCTGAGCTCTCCTCTCTTAACTATGCTCTCAAAATACCTAAAAATAAGTACAACATATATTATTCAACCTTTAAGTATGTTGCTCTATGGAGCTATGGAGAAAAACAGCTCTCACGGTAGTGAGAAAGTCACCCAAAGTCAAAGAAAGTTACTCAAAATGAAGTAATGTTTGATAAAATTCCCTGACTGAGCCAAATGGAGGAAGATAAGTAACATTGAAAGATAAATTGTATATAAAGAAAAAAGAAGAAAAACATAAGTACAAAAAATATGAATCAATTGTTGAATTAAGTTACCAGAAGAATTAGGAAATTTAAACATGGCTGCCTTTTGCTGTAGCTGAAAATAATAATATTAATTCATTGACTATATATTCAGTTTGTAACAATTTATATTTACTGCTAATCATACATACACTTGTCAGTGTTTCATGTTACCTGCAGAGGTTTTGTTGATATAAATTGACATTGGGTGCATAGTTCTAAGCAACAGGCTGAGTTCTTGTCAGCTCTGAATGTCTCTTCTACTCCTTGAACAAGCAGGCAAGCCCAGGACATGCTTGCTTAATGATAATGGCAGAAACACAAGCAAACCCAAATGTGCAAGCAAATCTCTAGCCTTTTCGTGGCATCATATATACTAATATTCCATTTGAAAAATCAAGTCACATGGCCAAGAATTATCAAGTGGTTCAGAATGCTGTATATCTGTGAGATATACAGAATAGTTATGTAAGAAAAGAGGCTTGGATACAGAAAAAGGTAAAGAATTGGGGCCAATTTTTTAATGTACAGTAACATCAAAGATAACATGTTAAATCAAGATATATAAGAGTTCAGGTAATAGATATAGCACAAGAAACAGCTTTACACAGCTGCAAGATCATTATGGAATAGCAAGGAATCAAATGGAGGACTGAAAACTAAATTTCATACACAATTATAGCTTAACATACAGTGAAATCAAAGTAAAAGTACAATAAAATAATTAGGCAAGATTATATGAGAGAAAAGAATATCCAACATAGCTAAAATGATATTTGTAAAGAGGTAAAATCCACATATAGTATTGAAGATATATCCGAAGATTGTATCAGAAGTAAAATTAAATCATGTAATGACAATAATCAATCCTGCAAATTGTAAGGTAACATTGTACAGGAGAAATTAATACAAAAGAATAAATAATAAGCTGTAATTTAATTATGAAACTTCAAAGGTAAAGGAAATTTGTGTAAAGAGATATTTTAAAAATTCTTTACAAGAGTGAAAATGAATGAGGCTTGCTTCAAACATCTCAATAAAAACATGAAATTTCAGAATTTAAAGAAATAACATTTGCAATTTATGCCTTATTATATTGTTTATACTTTCTAATTGTGTGATTATATATTTTCTATTAAAGAATAAACAGGGACTTTTTTTCTGACTATGACAGCATAGTTGACATAAGAATAAGTCCTTTTGATTAAAATACAATTTGAATAAGTCTTTCATTTTTACGTAGATTGCAGAAAGACACAAAGTACCATCATTCCTGAATCAACAAAACCAAACTGGCCAGGCCACAAAATAATAATTTTTAAAGCTATGCCTATAAGAAAACTAAAGACAAAAAGAAATCTTTACTGATACAAAGAAGTCAATAAAATTCCAGAAATAGGAAGCCAAAGAAGGACAGGGAAAATAGCAACAAAGAAATGGAACTCAGTCAGGTCACAGAAACTGTATGGTGTGTAATACTTTCATCTGTTAAATAAAAGATTAAACTTTTTAGGTCTCTAAAACTTTTCAAAATATATTTTAAAATAATGTACATTGTGCAAATAGGCAATGGTTTCCTTGTTTAACAAGTCATTAAATATGCAGTCTAATGTATTTTTCTATAGGCTAAAATATATATTATAAATGCTATGATAAAAACACAGAACATCACATTTTGACAGCTATGTGATATAATTCATTGCTGTAAGTTAGATGACTTTAAAAATATATATATGTTTTTAGAAAAGGAAAGAATAGAATAGGCTTTGCAAAAATCACCAACTAATATGTGAAATTTTATTACAATAGGTTAAATAAACAGAAATTTAAGAAAGAGAAGCAGGCTCAATAAAATTTCAGTAAAGTGTATTTCTGGTTGAAGCATCATTACTCTTGTCAAATAAAATATAATTAATTCAGTGAATTGAGTATTATATTAAGGCTACTTAAGGTAATAATTTGCTGTATGTTTTGGCTCATAAAAGGAGATAACTTATTGCATATGGTTCTACAAATCTCATAAAATTAGGAAAACATTAGATACTTAATGAAATAGTTACCTTTGTCAAATTTAAAGGTCATTAACTTTTGAGTTAAGTACAGTTTTAATGATATAGACATTAGCTCATCTGTCATATACTTGACATTTCAATGTGTTCATTACATCAAAATAAAATTATCTGTAATCTAGATATTTTTCAAGACATTTTCTACTTCCTATTAAAACACATTTTTTTCTATTATAAACAGCTTTGATATTTAAAAAACTTGCTTATTTCTATGTGGTGTTCTCATCTGAGTGTTGCTTTCTAAGCATTTCAGCAATTATTACATTTATTTCAAAAATGTTAACTAACTGTAGGAAATTTATAAAAGCATGTTTACTAATTAATTCCTTCATCACGTAATTCTATTGAACTATCTCAGAAAACTTGCCTGTATAAAAATGTGAATTATCAGAGGTTAACTCTTTTTATACTGCATATTTTCTATACAATATTATGGTTTAATTTTCTACTGATAAAACATATTTTATTCTTTATTTTTACCCTTTGTTACCTTAACCATATTAAATTGCCATTCTTATAATTTAAAAATGTTAAATATCAACATATTTTTTATGGTTAACCCTAATATATTTTACACTGTCAATTCTAATGTTGTAAAACATAAACAGCAATATAATGCACATAAAAATTGGAATGTAATCTAAAAGAATATTATCAATAGCTATATCATATTGCAAAATGAAGGAAAATTTAAAAAATACTTTTATTTGTGCTATATCCAAATTCTAAAATGAACACATATTACTTTTATAATCAGAATATCATCATATTGTTTACTGATAAAACATACTATTGAAAATGAAACAAATAATACAAAATAATACAAAATCATGGTAAAGCTCAGTATATGCTTGAATGTATATTGTTTAGAATTTCTTCTATATAAGAAGTCATCATATTCCAAATATTACTTAGCATTCTCTGAGTTATTTACTTTCACCATTGTGGCAGAGAGTGTTTGCTGTTCACTATGAAGCCATATTGCTGTTTCTTCCTGAATATAGACAGTCTACATTTCCTAGTCTCATAGTGAGATATAACAATATGAACTGAGTTCTAGTTAAAAGGTATTAGAGTAAATGATGTGGGTCCTTACAGAGCTTTTAAGACATTTATTTACTGTCTTCACTTTGTCTTTTCCCATCAATTGACCAGAGCCATGATTGCAAAACTTAAGAGATGGTGAAACCATATGAAAAAGAAGCCTTATCAAATGATTCATCACATATAGCACAGCCAGTAAGGAACACCTATTTCAAGTCAGTTAAATGAACAAGAAAATAAACTTGCACATATTATGTTGATGTAATTGTTATTACTGTCTTGTTACCCCTTTTTAATCTGGTCATTAATCCAACATTTATTGAGGAAGAAAAAAATATTTTTGAGAAAAGTCAATTATGAAATGATTAAACACTAAGGATTTAAAAAGTATTTGAAAAAAATGTGTATAATGAATTACAAAATCATAATTGAAATATCTTTTAGATTACTGTTAATTATAGATACCAATATTTCCTCTTGGAAGCACTATGATATGCCATGGGGCATCAAGATTCTCAGTTTTACATCCAACAGAATATTTGGGAACAGGTAATCTCAGCAAATACATACATACACACACACTTATATAAACACATACACACATATACATACATATATATGTATATATATACTGAGTTATATATACTTATTTAATAATTATATATTAATTATGTGTGTCTGTATATATACGTGTGTGTGTGTGTGTGTATACTAAGTAATTAATTTACCTGTATCTTTCTACACATTTATCTCTACTATACATATCCTCATTGTTCATCTTCTTCCCAATTTGTGTGTCTCTAACTCAAAACTCTGTGTGACTCCTGTTTTTGAGAATGATGAAGAAGCTTTGGGCTGATCAAAACTTTTTTTGAAAAAGAACATGAAACAGCAAAAGCATAAAATGCTTCTCCAAGGCTTGCCTCAAAGATATTGCAGTTTTGGTTCCAGGCCACCATAATAAAATGAGTATCACAATAAATCATCATTATCTTTACTAGTAGAAGACTTTGCCTTCCATTCATTTAAAAACAAAACAAAACGGAAAAAAAATGCAACACCTGTGAAGCATAATAAAGACAAGCATAATAAATTAAAGTTTGCCTGTACATTATGTGAAAGCATTAAAAACAGAAAAACAGTTGATGTACTAAGACTTCAAGAAAGGCAAACTAAAAGAAGGGGTATGTCCAGGGGAAGAGAATTTCATTCTAGGGTTACATATTTTCTAAAATAACACATGCCATAAGGGCAAAAGATTTAAGGATCTAGGCAAAACAAAACAAACAAAAAAAGCTATTAGATGGCAAAAGAAGCAGAGACCTGGACAGCTTTTGCTAGTTCACAGGAATAGAGAAATATAAGAGATTTAAGGAGCAGGTGATCTTGTAAGGAAAAAGTGAAGAATGGAGCTCTACAGTGGGGGGCGGGGGGGTGAGGGATTAGAGTTTAGAATCTAACTGGTGAGCGGCCCTGTGTTAAGCCAGGATCTCTGCTGACACTTGGAGGTCTCTGCCTCAGAGGCCAGACACATATAAATACTGGTAAATTGACAACTACCCCTTGAATAATCTCAGGTTTTTTAATATGATTAAGTAATTCATCCCCAACTCTATCTGCTTAATAAAAGTAAATGGAAACATCCTCTGGATAATGTTAACAAGAACATCAAAGCAAAAGAGTACACATTAAAATCAGTCAGAGAAAGTAGAACTATTACCTTTAGAGCTGCAGCAATTAGTTTGACATTCTAATGTAAACAATGGAAACTTAAAGACAAAGGAAAAAAACCTATATACAATGCTAAAAAGAAAAAGAAAAGATCCTAGATTTAGATACTGAGTTAAAAATATCCTTCCATTATACACACACACACACACACACACACACATATATTTAAAAGTATATATATAAACAAATAATAAACAAATATATAGAGAGAGATGTGTTGCCAACCTATCTCTGCTAAAATACAGTTAAAGTACTTCAAAGTAAAGAAAGTATGTCTGACACAAACATAGATATGTGGGAAATAATCAAGAGCTATAAAAAAGCAAATGTGTAGGTAAATATAAATCAAAATTAACTATACAAAATAAATTTTATTGTGTAGAATATATTTAGATTAAAAATACATGGCAATAGCAACACAGTGGTGAGAAAGCTTATATGAATTTAATGGGTTTTTTGTCCCTCTCTTCAGAGAAAATGCTAAAAGTAATATTTTGTGTTATACTGTAATAAAACAATGATAAATATTTTAAACTAATAATTTTAATAGATACTAAAAAATATCAGGCTAATAGATGGATAATATATTGTACAGTATTTATTACATTTTATTGTTCTTTATTGTTATTGCTGACACTAATACAGATATCCCCATTTTCCCTCCCTTTGCCTGCCTCCCTCTATTCCTCACTCCCTCTTCCTTCTGGCTGTCACCACACTGTTTCCCATACCAGTGAGTTATGCATATATGACCTTTAGCTAATCCCTTTATCTTCTTTCTTCCAGTCCTTCCCATACCACTCCCCTTTGACAGCTGTCAGTCTGTTGCATGTGTCCATTACTCAGTTTCTATTTTGATTGTCAGTTTATTTCTTTCATTAGATTCCACATATGAGTGAGGTCATGTGGTATTTGTTTTATTTCACTTGGCATAATAACTTCCAGGTCCATCCACGCTGTAGCAAAAGGTAAGACTTCCTTCTTTTTATGGCTGGCCACGTAGTACTCCATTGTATAAATGTACCACAGCTTTCTTATCCACTCATCTACTGATGGGCATTTGGGCTGTTTCCTGATCTTGGCTACTATAAATAATGCTGCAATGAACATAGGGGTGCATATATTCTTTCTGGTTGGTGTTTCAGGATCCTTAAGATATATTTCCAGGAGTGGGACTGCTGGGTCAAAAAGTAGCTCCATTTTTAATTTTTTGAGGAAACCCTCCATATTGTTTTCCACAGTGGCTGCACCAGTCTGCATTCCCACCAAAAGTGCACTAGGGTTCCCTTTTGTCCATATCCTCACCAGCAATTGTTCGTGGATTTACTAATGATGGCCATTCTGGCAGGGGTAAGTTGATATATCATTATGATTTTAATTTGCATTTCTCTGATGATTAGTGATGTTGAGCATTTTTTTCATGTTTTTGTCGATCTGTATGTTCTCTTTGGATAAGGTTTTATTCAGGTCTTTTGTCCATTTTTTAATTGGATTGATTGTTTGTCTTCTGGTGTTGAATTGTATCAGTTCTTTATATATTTTGGAAATCAACCCTGTATTCCATGTATCACTGGTGATCTAAAAGAAGGGAGAAATAGAGAACTATTTAAAGTGTAAACTCGTAGACATAAATCTGAATATGAAAGTGATTACATTAATGTAAATGAACTAAATATTCCAAAGGTTAAAAAAATCTAAAGACTAAGTTTTTCAATAGCTTTTACAAAGCTCAACTATAAACCGCTTATTAAAAACATATTTTAAACATAAGAACAGAACATTAAATATATTTAAAGGATGTGTTATGTGAGCATAACCCAAAGGTTGCTATGCTAAACTTCTGCACACAAACATTACTCAATAAAACTGCCTATATATATCCACCAATAAAGAGAATGTTCATAGTACACTATCCATAATAGGATAAAATTAGAAACCCAGAAACAATGAATGGATAAATAGTGCTCTTTTCAAGAAAATAATAAACTACTTTAAACAATTAAGAATAAACAAACTATTTCTAATGCAACAATCAAAACAAATCTCACAAATACAAGGCTGAGCCAAAGAAGGCATGCCACAGGACACATAGTGTATGCTTCCACTTATCTTTGTATTCATCTTCTAAAACAGACAAGAGGCAGGCCAGTAATCATCCTTCCCAGAGGTAGCAAAAGAAAAGTGTATGATGAGGATTGTAGAGTACTAGTAAAATTTATTTTATTATTTTATTGCTGGTCACATGTTTACTATGCAAAAATTCATTTTGTGTGAGTTGAACTCATGAATTGTGCTCTTTCCTATATGTACAAGGAATATAACATTTTTATTAGCATTGGTGTATTAAAAAGATCAGTGTTACAGAAATATATTAAAGTCAGTTTGTGCTTTTATACATATATTCCATGAATATTATAAGAACAGTGTTCAAAATATAGCCATACCTTTTTCTATGTGGGTTAAATTTATTTTAATTTTTCTCAAATTCTTTCTTTTCATTCCTTTATTCTTGCTTTATAATGAGCTAATTGGGAAACATTTCTCATAATGCATTATCATTGGTTTTTGCATTTTTTCCCAAAAGCCATATAGGAAGTCCAAAAGAGAATGAGTTGTTGAAATAATTAAGGAATTCTATTTCATTCAATAATTAAAAGTTAGAATCAGAGTCTTCTATCGAATCTCAAATTGAGCTGACAGAACCTAGAGAACAGTAAAATGAAGGTAAAATGATTTAGGCAATTTATTCTGTCTTCTAAATCAATGTTTAATTCTACCCCATTATCATATACTCCTTTATACTTACATAAGTAACTGTATTTTAAGGGAGAAGGTAACTCATTAAAGGCAAAGCAAGATATGAGATGAGAATCACTTATATACCATGTATTATCTCACAAATAATGACATTATAATAATCCTATGAAGAAGGTTTTATTAATCCTAATTGTTTACATAGGAAAACTGAGGCCTCATGGTGTTAAAAATAAAAAAAAAATTAAAAAAAAAGAGATAATGGACCTAAGATGCCATTCAAACCCAGACTTACCAAATTTATGTCTGTCAAATTCTGGCGCCTGTCTTTTCTTCTGTGCTAAATATCTAAGAAAATTATGTATCTTCTTCCCTTTTTTATATATTAAAGGACCATTAAGGTTTTGACCTAATTAGTTGTCTTTTTTTTTTGGCAAAAATACAAAGAAATGCAAGATGTCTTTCAAAAGTATGTTCGTTTCCTAGGGTTGACATAACAAATTACCATAAGTTAGATGACTAAAAATGAAGAAATTTATTTTCCCTTGTTCTGACACCGAAGTTTGAAATCAAGTTGTCAGCAGGTCCGCGCACCCATATAGTTTCTTGCTTCATCCAAGCTTCCAGTAGTTGCTGACATTCATTGGCTTATATAAGCTGCTGCACTCCAATTTCTTCCTGTCTTCAACTAGCTCTCTTCTCTTATGTCTGTGTCTATATCTCCTTCTTCTTATAAGGACCCTAGCCATTAGTTCAGAGTACACACTAATCCAGTATGACATCATATTAACTTGATTACATTTGCAAAAACTCTATCTCTAAAGATTATTTTCACAGGCACCAGAGGATTAAGACTTAAATATATCTTTTCAGGGGATATAATTTTCATATTATACTAAGTCTTAGGTTTTTAGTATTTCTATGAAAAAAGAAATACAGCCAATAGACATATTTTTGGTGGAGGTCTCTAATATTACATCTGTCTTGACACACAGCAGAGATGATTTCCAGGACATTTTTAGCTTAGGAATGGGTTTCTAAACCACTTCTTACAAATGTCATAGTCTCAGGTTTTATGTAGAGCCAAGCTGGTATGTGTGCATTTGATAAATGTTACAATATATGCCTAAAATAGGGATATAGATATCAAAAATACAAATTGATTTCCTGAAAGAAAAAATATTGGACTGAGTCACCTACATGTACTATATTGCCCAGTAGGTGGATTAATTAAATTAAATATCTTTGATTTCAAAGTAAGAACCAAGTTAGATTTTCTGTAGATTCTAGTCTTCTTAGGGGATTGTGTGATAGACCCTAAGAACTCTGAGATCCATTTGGTTGTTTATTCATAGAAATCTGTTGTTATTTAGACAAGTGTCCTTTATTTGATTGTTAGTCAACACTGTTTTCTTTTCCACTCGATACATATTATTAAATGGACTTCTATTGGATACGCTGAATTTATATACTTTGCAAATATTTCTCTAAAATGATTAAAACTCACTTTTAAACACTATATTTATATTTAGATTTGTGTTTCCCTCCTTTTCTTGGAATCTTGAATTCTGTGTTTCAGGACACTTCTGAAGTATCTTTTCCTCTGAGGGCTCCCACTAATTTAGCAATTTTTAAAATTAAAATTCTTAATTTTAATTAAAAAATTGATATGTCTAGGTTGACCCATGCTCATACATTTCAAAATTACCCCTAATGCATATAATTTTTAAATATTATATTATTCATTCATATAGGTGCTAAAATTTAGCTATAGGAAAAACATCTTGAGAGTTTTACCTTGTTATATTTAATTAAAATTTAAAGTAATTTTAAATTGTTTAGTACCAGTGCTTAGTATTTTGCCACTTATTTTTGAACTTTCAAAAAGAAAAGTAGAAAGTTTATGTGCAAGCATTTTGTTACCCATCCATTTTTTTAGTTCAGAATTCTTCTGGTACCATTAATCTTACTTCTCTGAACTCTTTCCCTGCAGCTGAATGTTACTTACTTGTAATTTTAAGTGATTCACTGAGTCTCTTATTCAATATTATCCTTAGAAGCAGAAAAATAATTTATAAAAGAATAATTTCTTTTTTTTCTTTTTTTTCTTTTTTTTCTTAAAATACTAAATTTAAGCTTAAATTCTAAAACTATCATTTATCTGTTATATGATTTAAACTTTTTGAGACTTAGTGTCTTTCCTTGTCTTTTGAAGAATAATTTCTTTATACCCCTTTTCCCATTATGGATGGCCTTCAATTTCAATAAATTACTTCCTTTAACATTATAACTTGTTAGTGTTCATTATCTCATTTTATTTACTAAAAATAGTATCAACCACTTAAATATCTAGAATATGTTACTATGTATTAACTCCAGTGGAGGTTTTCCAAGAACGAGGTATTCAGAGAGCCCTAGCAGTTCCTACATGGTGAAGAGGCATTGATGGTGAGCAGGCAAATATTCCAGAGGCCATTTCCTAGTTTAAATATTCCATAGCAGTAGGAAAGGAGAAGGCCCAGAATAAAGTACTAATAAGCAATTAAATTTGGCATTTAGAGATTCAAACCAATTGGACAGGAATCAACTGCAGTTTGCCCCAGGAAATTGAATTTCTTTCTTTTATATTGAATTTATTGGTGTGACATGGTTAATAGAATTATATAAATTTCAGGTGTATAATTCTATAATATGTCATCTGTATATAGTATTGTGTGTTCATACTTCAATTCAAGTCTCCCTCCATTACCGTTTATCTTCCCTATACTTTTTTCTACCTCCCTCACTGCTCCCATACTGTAGTCTGTGTCCATGAACTGTTTTTTGTCTTGCTTAATCCCTTCACCTTTTAATCCAATACCACACTTCTTTCCTCCCTGACAGCTGTCAGTCTGTTCTCTATGAGCTTGTTTAGATGGATTAGGTTTACAATACAGAGAATCAAACTATTAAAGGGAATTTGGAGCTGAACAGAAAGAATGGGAATGATAATATGAAGTGTTCTATACTACTGATCAGACCTTACCATTTCAAAAACACAAGATAATGCCTATGATCATAATATTTAGGAAAATTGCTTCTATATTAATCTTTAAATCAATCCTGAAAGGATAATCTTTAAAAGATTCTGCTTGGGGAAAAGCTTTACCATATGATTTAGTAGGTAATTAGAAAAGCTAATGGAGAGCAATAGAGCAGGCTTCAGGCACTATAGAAGCGCCACCATAACTTGACTAGAACCTATGGACTCTTCCTGGCCTGAAGTATTCTGTTTTACTTTGTTCATATATTTTAGATTTTGTTCATTAATTCAAGCAATACTAATTATCTTCCAGTGTGTTCTCAGGCTCCTTTAATGTATAATACCAACTGTCCATTCTAAAAACCATGTGTCATTAAAACCAGAAATGAGTTTAGCTACAAGCTCTAATAAAAATCCTTATTTCTCGTGTCTTCACTCCTCTCTCAAACTCACTTCCTTTTTTCTATTTGTTTCAAAGTAACTGCCTCACTTAGGAAAATCTAGCTTGGTCTTGCACTTCTCTAACACCCCATTCTTGCTGGAACTTTTACTCTCTCATCACTGCAGCAATCTACTCAGATAGTTCAAATGGATGATTCACCACAGGTCTTTCCTCAATAGGAATGGTTCCCATCTGAAACATTAAAATAAAATACAGTTCATTTGAGAGGTATCATAGAGAAAGGTTAAGAACTTTGACACTAAAACAAGACTAATTTTTTTTGCCTCTTTGTGCTGTTTTATTATTTTAAAATTATTAACCTGTAAAGTGGAAATAATAATATTTATCTCAAAGGATTGGGAATTAACAATTCTAATACATCTAAAGTGCTTGGAATAATGTGTGCTACAGAGTAAATACCCAATAATTAACTCTATTTTTTCTTTCTACTTTATTGTCCTCATTTTCCTTCCAGCTATCTCAGTACTCACATTTTTTACCTGATTAAATCTTACTATAATATTGTTTTCTGTGTTTTAAATTCAATCTTCCAAAGATATTAAAATCTCTTTCCTGTATCTTCAAGATTTCCTTCTAAAACTTCTACCCATTCTCCCTTAAGCAATGCTCAAGTTTGTCCTCCCATCTCTTTATCTTTAACCTTTAGCATTTTAATTATGATGTGTTTTGAACTGGGCCTCTTTGTATCCATCTTGTTTGGGATTCTCTGTGCCCTGGATTTGCATGTTTACTTTCACCAAATTAGGGAACTTTTCTTTCATTATTTTTTCAAATAGATTTTCAATTCCTTGCTCTTTTTCTTTTTGAGGAACCCCTATGATGAGAATGTTGGACCTCTTGAAGCCGTCTCAGAGGTTGCTTACATTGTCCTCATTTTATTGGATTCTTTTGTCTTCTTGTTGTTCTGATTGGTCTTTGCTTCCTTATGTTCCAAGTAATTGATTGAATTCTCGGCTTATCCACTATACTGGTGTTTCCCTGTAAATGGTTCTTTATTTCAGTTAGTGTATCCTTTTTTTGGATCTGTTTTGTGCTGTTGAAGTCCTCCCTAAGTTCCTTGAGCATCCTTGTAACCAGTGTTTTGACCTCTGAATTTAATAGGTTGCTCATCTCCATTTTTTTTAGTTCTTTTTCTGGAGTTTTGATCTGTTTTTTCATCTTTTCATTTTTGGGCCATGTTTCTTTCTCTCCTCATTTTGGCTGCCTCCCTTTGTTTGTTTTTATGTATGTAGTACAAGTGCTATGACTCCCTGTCTTGGTAGCATGGCCTAATGTATAGGCATCCTATAGGGTCCACTGGCACAGACTTTCTTTTCACCCAGACTGGGTACTGGAGGTGGGCTCTTCATGTGGGATGAGTACACCTTCCTCTTGTAGTTGAGCCTTGATTGTTCTAGGCAGGTCAATAGCCAGTCAGCTGCAAGTACCAGCTGTGACCACTGACCACCAATCTCTACCTTCTGTGAAGGATCAGCTGTGCAGAGGAAGGGTTGTGGTGCTCCAACATGGTCTAGTTTTCAGATTGATTATATATTTTTAAAAATAGGCTATTATTTTTAAAGTATGTAGTTGTCTCTTTTTTTATTTTTATAAATGTGTTAAATCACCATTATTTGGGTTTTTCATGGTTCTGAAATATTTCTAGAACCATCACATATAATAAATGATTTGCCTCACTCAGATAGGTATAGGGAAGAGAATATTAGCCTTGCCATACTGGATACTGGTTTATTATTTTAGGTTATTGCTACATGATCTCCTTAAAGTGATATTATGTATATAAAGTTACTTTCTAGGTGTTCTGATATTTTCATTGGTTCCTACTCTAACATTATAATTGCAGCACTATCTAAATCATAGATATTACATGTCTTGAAAGCTTTCTTTTCCTAAGAAAATAACAGAAGGCCATACATTTGAACTGCAAAATTGCAGAACTATAAACTGAATATATCAAATTTGCAGGAAGCATTAAAAGCCAATGGATATAAATTTAGAAACAGGATTATTTCATTCAACTAAAACCAACAAACAAATAGATATATTTTTAAAATCAAAAGACCAAAAAAAAGAATTGTAGGAGAACTTACCATGGAGCCCTCAAACTTTTACACATATCAAAATGAACTTAAGAAGCAGCATTAATATAGGAAAGAAAGCAAAGCAGTAGACATAGGAAACAGAGTCCATGAAACACAGACCTTTGAGAATTGTAGAAATACATTCAGGTAATCATTTTGAGTTAGAGCTGTATCTCCTTGATCACTTATCTCTCATTCATTTACATTCTAAATCCATATGATTCATAGAAACAATTGAACACACTAGGAATTTCCAAGTTTAGTACAATACTGTCTTGGGATGCCTTCTTGAATGTCCTATTAGCTTAAGCTGAAAGTGAAGAATTGTTTAAATTTCAACAAATACCACAAATAAGGAAATAACAAAGCTGAAATTTTAAAATTTTAAAATTTAATTTAGCTTTATTTTTATAAATGTTTAGTAACTAAAATAAGAAGAAATATTCTGATATATTTCTTTAGTCAGTACTGTGTGTGTGTGTGTGTGTGTGTGTGTGTGTTTCCCTGTTACTCAGTATGGTAACAGTTAAAATGATGGGCTTAACTACTCCTTGGGTTTCAAATACAGGTCTCCTGCTTACTCATTATGCATAATTACTTTACCAATTCACAATGCTTTTGAGTCTCCATTTTCTCAGATATAAAAAAGAAGCTTAATAATCTATCTATGATAAAACTGCTGTAAAAATTATAGATATTTGTCAAAATAGAGAACCAAATTAAAAATTTGTAAGATTGGCATTCAGGAAGGGAAGTTCATAAGTAGGATGGAACTCCACAGGAACAAATCAAAGTTGTCTACAGGTAGAATTTCTTTTCTCTCTCAGGAAAACTTCTCCCCAAATTTATGTTTTCAAAAGAACTTAAATTTATTTATTTATTTAAACATTCCATTCTGATTTTGCCTCTAATATATCTGACAATTACCAGAATACAAATCTTTCCCTAACTCTCTCTTCTCTCCAAGATCATTATCTTCAAATTTAAGTCCCTTTCATATGCTCCTTATCTTTGCTTTCTTCTTGCAATTTGAATACACATACTCACAATACAAAAAAATAGTAATGTGTACAATTGTCACATAGTTTAATTGATGTCAGTCTAGGAAAATTAGAACTTATGGAATCAGTACAGAAAAATGTATCCCAATATTCTGGCAACTGTTACTATGGAGTAATACATGGTCCTTTGTCTCTGACCCAGAATTTTTGTGTTTTCTGTCAGTATCATTAAAATTGTAACAGACTATCATATTAGTTTGAAGTTTGGGTAAAAACTCAAATATTCACTTTTCTAAATAAATATAAGTAATTGTATTTATCTATAATCAACTGTATATGTTCTTGTTCTCTTATACTTTCTTTCTAGGGGACACATGAATCCAATTTCATTCAAGTTTTTATATTTACTGTGTTTAGGGGACTATTGAATAGGCCTCAATCTCAGTAAGCCATTGTTAAATAAATTGGTAAATAATTTAATAGCAATAGGATTATAATTCTCAAAACAAATTCATTTAGTTTCAAATATGTATGGCTAGAAGTATATTAAGTATACTGTTTTGGTAGAAAAGAAACATTGGAAATAACCTTTATTTATAATGAACTTATTTAGATTTATTTAATGAACTTGGTCATTTTCTATCAACATCTAGTTGTCTCTTGTTATATGATGGGGATGAGTCCCAGAACCCTCTTAAGATAATAAAATCCACCATGCTCAAATCCCTTATATAAAATGGCATAGAATATTATTTGCATATAATACCTAACAAATGGTTGTTATACGGTATTGTTTAGGGAGCAATGACAAGAACAAAACAATTCTGTGCATGTTTGGTATAGGCACAACCATGTAGCCCTAAACACATAATACATGTAAACAACAACATAACTTTCTCTCCCTCACCCTGAATACTTTTGATTAACCATCAGTAAAATCCTTGGATATAAAACCTGTGAATATGGAGGGATGACTGTACTTTGCTCCTGAGGTTCCTTTCACTTCAATTGCTTTTCCATACCTTTAAAATTTTCATTCATTTTTCACGATGTATTATGAGTAAACTATTTCCCAATTTTCCAATCACATGCAATTTCTCCCCTCCTTTTGTTTTATTTTTTTGTCTATAGCTCTATTACCGCATTTATTATAATTGACCTTGTTTTCTCTACTTAAAAAAATATTTCAGTAGATTGAGTTCTGACAACATAATAGTCATGTCCAGCTCATCTTTGAATCACTCCCTGTGCCAAGCACAGTATATAATAGAAGATCAATAAATATCAATTTAAATAAACAATAAAGTATTATATACTGTACTACTAACAAGTTCTCATTTCTTTTGACACTGTGTTCCCAATCTCTTCCTATTTGCTTTTCAATCTCATTATCCTTGAGGTGAGTTAAAGTCAACTGAAAGCATTTCCACAAAATGTTTTCTTACAGCTATATAAACAGCCAGGATGCCACATTTGTTGTGTATAAGAAAAAAATGAGGAACATAATATTGTGGCATTTCAATATCTGTGCAGAAAATGACATCCAATAGCTTTTCAACCAGTTTGAATATGCATATCATAAAAAGAGTGAAAGCCAATTTTTTTTTTCACAGATGGAAACACTCTGTGGAAAAGTACTAGGGGTAGACAGCTAAATCTCTCTAGGAGAATAACAAAGAAAAATAAAAATACTAAACTTTATTAAATAAAATTCTTTCATAGGACTATGTGGTATATGGACACTTATTATTAAATGTGATTATTTGAATAACAACAAAAATTGATAATCATTTTAGTTTCACCAAATGTAGGCTAGATAAGACCTTGCTAAAAATCAAATATTTTGAATAAAGATGGCAGAGAAGTGAGTGGAAGTCACACTGACCTCCTCCCAAGACCAATCAGGAATTACAACTAAATTGTGGAGAAATCACCAGGAACAAACAACTGAACAATTGTGATAGAGGAGCCTTATAACTTCTGACAGACAGAAGAATCAGCTTTAGCACAACCTAACTGGTAAGAAGTCCGGTAGAGACTCAAGAAGGCACGCAGGGCACATATTGGAACGGCCAGTTGGATCCCCCTGAGAGGAGGGTCTAAACCATAAACAGGGATCTCTAGTCTATGGCACCAGAGCCAAAAAAGTACACAGATAACATCCAGCTGCAAAAAGCAGCAGGGTTGCTCTCTGACAGAGACAGGCAACTGGAGATGAAAAGGGCCTTTTAAAGGGCCGACACATAAATTTGTATTTGTAGACACTTACCTTGGTCTCCAGAAAAGGCGGGGGCAGAATGGGCTAGAGATGCCTGAGGAGAGACTGGGGAAGGAGGCTTTGGGCAGAGAACTAAGAGAATAGCTGGCGGGATCCTGGTGCTGACTTCTCCCCCACACAACAGCAGCCATCTTGCTCAGGCAGACCACTCCCCTAAGCTGCACCAGCCTGAGAGGACACAACAGCACTGTCCCCCAGGAGGGACTCAGCAGTGGCCCAGTGGTGCTAAACCCTGACTGCTGAGTACAGAGTGGAAGCCACAGATAGTAGATCGCTGGCTAAAGGGGACCTAGAGTAGTCTAGAGTCATTTGAGGAGAGGCTGGAGATGGAGGCTTTGGGGAGAGAATGGAGTAAGTAGCTGGAGGGACCCAGTGCTGACTGCTCCCCCATACTGTAGCAGCTATCTGGCTCAGGCAGACCACGCCCCTGAGTGGCAGCAGTGTGAGAGGAGGGACTCTGCCCTGCCCTTTGGTGTCTCTAATCAGGCCTGCTGAGTGCAGAGTGACTAGATTAATAACTGAAGAAGACAGCCACAGACAGTAGATTCCTGGAAGTCTCAAACAGACTGCCTAAGGTCAGATGGGGTCAATATCTGACATCATCAGAGGCAAGTCCAAAAAAAAGAAACAATGGTCTCCTACCATAGATGTTCACACCACAAAGTCATGAAATCAAGATAAATCAATTTAAGAAGCAGAAGCTAAAAAGAAGAGTCTCACACAAAAAAAGGAAGACAAACAAACACTCCCCATTTGAAAGGAAAGGAGGAATCCCCAGAAAAAGAACTAAAAGACATAGAGGCAAGTAAATTATCAGATATTAAGTTCCAAACAATGGTTCTAAGGAGGCTCAATGAGCTCAGTGAGCTCAAGACAATTACAAAAAATTACAGGGAAACTATGAAGAACTTACTGCAAACTATATCAGCATGAAAAAGGACATAGAAACTATCAATAAGAGGCAAAAGGAAATGAAGAATACAATTTCTGAATTGAACACAGTAGAAGGATTCAAAACCAGGCTAGATGAAGCTGAGGAATAAATCAGCGAGCTGAAGAATAAGGTAGAAAAAAGCTCCCAGAAAGAGCAAGAAAATGAAAAAAGACTCAAAAAGAATGAAAAGGCATTTAGGAAAATGAAGGACAACCTGAAATATAATAATATCCATATAATGGGGATATGAGAAGGAGAAGAAGAGGAGGAAGGGACAGAGAAGCTGTTTGAAAAAGTAATGATGGAAAACCTCCCTAATTGGAGGAGAGAAAAAGTCACACAGGTCAAGGAAGCACAGAGGGTCCCATTCAAGAGGAACCCCATGAGGCCCACTCCAAGACACATCATTAAAATAGCAAATATCAAAGACAAACTGAGAATCCTAAAGCAAGCAATGGAGAAACAGGTAGTAACATATAAGGGAGCCCCAACAGGGCTACTATCTGACTTCTCAACAGAAACCCTGCAAGGCAGAAGGGAATGGCAAGAAATATTCCAAGTAATGAAAAGCCAAGCCTGCAACCAAGACTGCTCTATCCAGCAAAGCTCTCAATTAAAATGGAAGTCAAAATAAGTAGTTTCCCAGACAAAAGAAGGCTAAAAGAATACATCTCCACCAAACCAGCATTGCAAGATATGCTAAAGGGACTGCTTTAAGAAGATGAAGAAAAAGATTCTAGAATAACGAGCTCCTTTCACAGTCACCAATACTTGATACTATCAATATTTTCAATACTTATTAATCTGATTGTGACAATGATGTGTTATTTTAATTTTTACTTTATTATTTGTTGAAACTAAACCTGTTTTTATATATTTCTTGCCTATTTCTATTATTTTTTAAAAAACTTTAAATGACTTTTTGGTATTGTTTATCCTTTTCTTTATTATAAATTTGTAAAATTTTTACCCCAAAAACAACCAAAAAACCTAATAACCCCTTTTTAAGGTGTATTGCAAATACTTTTTAATTCCAATACTTGTCTTTGAACTTTTTTTATATGTACATTACTATATAGTTTTAAATGTTTAATATAGTCATATTGTCAATATCTTACTTTACAGCTTCTGGGTTTGAATATTTTACTTCATTGTAAGAAAAATATTATTTTGTATTTTCTCCTAAAACTTCTTTGATTCTACATATTGATTTTTATCTCACCTGAATATTTGTTGTATTATGTGTGAAATAGGGATCTATATTTGTTATATCAAGTAATAATGGTCCATGTACCTTATATGTTGAATAAGCCTTATTTTCTCCATTGATTTGAAATATCAATTTAATCATATATTCCATTGTTAGATATATTTGTTTTTTTCTCTAATGTTCATTTTATTTCCTTGATCTCCTTGATTATTTCTGTGCTGGTGTCATGTTGTTTTAATTGCTGAGACTTTATAATGGATTTAATTGTTTTAATATTTCATAATGGATCTTGACATAAAAAAATAAATAAAATCTGCCTTTAAGAAAGAAAGAAAGAAAGAAAGAAAGAAAGAACTCTTATTTTTAGCACAACACGGATGAAACTGGAGACTATTAGGCTAAGTGAAATAAGCCAGTTGCCGAAAGACAAATACCACATGATCTCACCTATAAGTGGAATCTATTCAGCAAAATAAATTAATGAACAAAATCAACCACAGGCATGGAACATGGAGTAGACTGAAAGTGACCAGTGAGGATGGAGAAGGAGGACAATGGTGAAAAGAAGGAGAAGGGCCTCAACAAAGATCATGTATGAGTGACCCATGGACATGGACAACAGAGTGGGAATTGACTGTGGGAGCGGGGGAGATGGGGGATGGGTGGAGGAGAGCAAAGGGGGAAAAACTGAGACAACTGTAATGGAATAAACAGGATTTAAAATAAAAAAATTTTAAAAATCAAACATTTGACACAGAAATTCTACTTGTGTCTTTTTTTTCTTTAATAAATGTATTGAATAACCTGAAATTTCCTGTTTTTTATAAGAAGCTGACATTCAATATTTTGACTGATTAGAAGGACCATCTTCAAATCAAGTGTAATTTTAGATTACATTTTTATAAGGTAATTATTGAAGTCATATTTAATGTAGTATACACAAGATTTACAAATTAGTAACTATCATTTCTTTTATATCTATTTATAAAATCAACTAAACATTCCTGATACATCTTTAAGAAAATTTTAGCTAATTTGGCACCCATCAGGTAAAGAAGACTAGAGAGAAAAACCAAACAAAAATTTGGAGGTTATTTTTTCCAGGTAAAGAAATATATCCATTTCTAATCTGGGTTGCAATCAATGAACACTTTCTCAGTTCATATTCTCACTAAATCTACTCATGCTTAAACTGAACATCATTTTAGATAATTCTGTAATATCTCCACTCTTTTATGTGTTGAAGTCCTCTACATTATTTTATATAAGAATACTTATAAAAGAACTTTCTCTACATTTGTGAACTCTCAAAATGAAATGGCAACTTCAACATATTCTGGGTCATTTTAAAGGGTTAAACTATAAAGTACCATGAGATAGCCTTTAAGCATCTGAAGAGAATATAAAATAATAAAAAAACCTATTAGTCATAAAGTGATTATTAATATTGTGACCAAATTTGCCTCATTCTTGAAATATGCTTAAGCATGCTAAAATTTTTTGCAGGTTATCTTTACAGGAGAACATTTGCATTAATTTTCATCTTTTAAATTAGTGGATTTTATTTTTTAGAGCAGTTTTGGTTTTAAAGAAAAATGAGTAGAAAGAACACACTTTCCTTATACTTCCCCACCCCCACACAACAAGTTTTTCCCATTTTTAACATCTTTCAGTAATTACATTTGTTGCATTTGTTACAAGAGATGATATAACTGGAATTTGGGAAAAAAGTCTCAGCAGTATGTCCAATAGTTGACATAAAACTCAAGTAATATTATTCTAAAATACTGCAACCAATTAGGATGGTTAATAATGTTGTCTAGAAAATGAATTCTAGTTCCCATGTTTTTATCTTTTTTGTTTGTTTGTTTTGTTTTGTTTTGTTTTTAATCATAAAGGAGGATCTATTCCTATTTTGGATTTCATGAAGCTTTCCTTTTAGCCTTTAGCTGATATTTTAACCCTGGGTCTCCCTTTCTCCATGCCCTCTTACCTCACTGATGCAGAATTTTGGTAGTAAAACACACACACACACACACACACACACACAAATAGAAAATGAAATTTTGAAGGCAATAAAAGATATAAAGTTGAATATTAACAAAACCAAACTGTCACAGCAATGAGTGCCAGAGATTTTACATAAAAATAAGGTCTGCTTTGAAATAATATCAACATTTTATTTTAAGTATAATTAAAACAAATTATAAAGACCTTCATCAAAGAGACATGGCCTGTTGCATTCTGGTGAGAAAATGAGTGTGAGACAAATCCTAACTGGACCAGAAAAAATATAATTCCTTATTCATTCATATTTGAAACCTATACTCAGTTTCTAGAATGGAAGAACTGGAAATTTCTATAATAAGCTTAATCTTTTTTTTTTATTTACTTTTTAAATACATTTGTCTCTGCCTTCCCCCCACCTCTTTCCCTTGCCCCCTCCCACCTTCCCTCCCTCAGCTCTTCCCCTTTGGTTTTGTCCATGAGTCCTTGCTATATGTTCCTTGACTTTCCCCTTCCCTACCCTTTCCCTGCCCCCCCTTCCCTCTTGTCTCTGTTGATTTCTGTAATTAATAAGATAAATTAATCTTATTACTTACAGATTTATATACAAAATGTGCATGCTAACTATAAAGTAAACATATAAAGCTGTTATTTGATTATTCTCTATAAATCCCTTGAGCTATCTTTAGAAATCTCTAACATAATTACTATAAGAAGGTGTAGTCATAAGTAGATAGTTAAGTGAAGTAGAATCTTACTGAATCTTAAAAATTAGATTATTTCTCTGGGTGGCAAACTGTGTGAAATTCTTCTATAGAAATCTTTTGCTTATTTGGATATAATACAAATTACATGTGCACCACAAGATCATATTTCCCCTCTTTAAATTTTCATTTCTTATAGTTGAAGGATGCTATAACATTCAAAACAATGATAGTTTCTCAACAAACAGTTAATTCTCATGACTCCCAATATCCTAATTTTGGTGTAAGTTAAGATCTTATTTTATTTGTAAATGTTATTAATTCCCCTTAGGGGTTTTGATTCAGATTGTCTCATATATTGTAATGACTTTTTTCTTCACTGAACTCAATTTATATTAACTTTATCCTTCTAAATAGCCTGTCTTCAGAGTTTATACAATCTAGTGTACAATCTAATAACTAACTAAAGTCATTATTCAGCATGTAAATACGCTTAGTAACTGGATGTATTTATTATAATGTGCATTTCAATGAGTTATTCCATGCTTACATATTTTTTTCTCCTTTAATATCTTAATGCCTGTTAGATCTAAAATTGCACTTAAAATTTCAGTTACTTTAGTGACTGGTGTCAGGAGATTTCGCTGGAAAATCTACTTGGTGTTTTCTACACAATTCCTCTCCTTAGCTAACCTTTATTAATTATGCTTTTTAAAAAAAATCTTTATTGTATATTTTCCATTACTGTTTAGTCCCCTATACCCCCTCCCCTCAGTAATCACCATACTTTTGTCCATGTCCATGAGTCCTTTTTTTTTTTGCTTAATCCCTCCATCCCCTAGCATCCACCTCCCCACCCTTCTAGCTGTCATTCTGCTCTCTATCTGTGAGTATCTCCCCAATTTTCCTTGTTAGTTCAGTCTGTTCATTAGATTCCACACATGAGTGAAATCATATGATATTTGTCTTGCTCTGTCTGGCTTATTTCACTCAGCATAATGTTCTCCAGGTCCATCCATTCAAAGGGTACAATGTCCTTTTTTACCGCAGAGGTACCTTTGAGATTGTAAATAACGCTGCAATGAAGATAGGGAAGCTTATGTTCTTTTGAATTAGTGTTTGGGTTTCCTTCAGATATATTCCCAGAAGAGAGATTGCTGGGTCAAAAGAAAGTTCCATTTTTTTAAATTTTTTGAAGTCTCTCCATACTGCTTTCTATAATGGTTGCACCAGTTTGCATTTCCACCTGCAGTGTAAAAGGGTTCCCCTTTCTTCACATCCTCACCAGCACTTGTTATTTGTTGATTTATTGATGATGGTCATTCTGACAAGTGTGGCATGGTATCTTATTGTGGTTTTAATTTGTATTTCTCTAATGAATAATGAAATTTAGCATCTTTTCATATGTCTATTGGCCATCTTCATGTCCTCTTTGGAGAAGTGTCTATTCAGATCTTTTGCCCATTTTTTAATTGTTTTTTTGTTGTTGTTGTTGTTGAGTTTTATAAATACTTTATAAATTTTGGATATTAATCCTTTATCAGATGTATCAGTGAATATGTTCTCTCATTATGTAGGGTTGTCTTTTTATTTTGTTGATAATTTCTTTTGCTGTGCAAAACCTTTTTATTTTAATGTAGTCCCATTTCTTTATTTTTTCTTTTGTTTCCCATGCCTAGGGAGATATATACAATAAAAAAATTGCTATGAGCAATGTCTCAGATTTTGCTGCCTATGTTTTCTTCTAGGATTTTTATGGTTTCAGATCTAACATTTAAGTTTTTGAGCCATTTTGAATTTATTCTTGTGTATGGTGTATTTAAAGGTCTTACTGGTAAATTACTAAGAAAACTCTTTCAAATCTAAGTTCATATTTCTAAATTATTTTACATAAAATGATTAAAACAAAAACTTTAATGAGCTCTCTTAGCAAGCTCTGGACCAACAGTATAGGGGTGGTGCTCAAAAAGTTCATTGCTAATCTACTAGCAGCGACTAATTTCTTATGTAGATGGAAATAATATTATTAGGTCAGATTCCAATCCAAGTTAATTAGTGAACTTCCAACTCTGGTTGTTAATGTATTAGTAATATACTAATTAGAAATGAAACGGGTGGAAACTATAGATAAACACTACCATTTGCATTTGGTAGTGTCCTACTTCTACTGCTTGTTCTATGTGGTCTTAAACCTCTGTGCATATATAGCCTCATCTATTTTTTTTAAAAACAGAGAAAGGAAAACAGCAATAATATCCGTACATGTGTTTCTTACCTGAGTTAAAGGAGAAAAATAAAATTCCTTTGAGAAACCTAAAGTGCTATAGAGAATAAAGTGATCATTAACTTGTTAATCAATAAATTCTATTGTTTGCACATTAGTGCAATTGGCAGAAATGAGATATTTGTGATGTTATACAGATTGTCAGAAAACTACTTGTTAATCAGGCTTAACTAACTAGGGCTGATGTTAATCCTTCTCTAGATACCTAATTTTCAAAGGTTTAATCATTCTAAGGTAGTATACTAGAAACCTGCTATATCTAGCAATCTAACATTATAGAAACAGAGAAATCCCATTCTTTTTATTTGCTGGCAGTGACTTCCTTCATGCTCTTCCTTTTGGATATGCTCTGCTCCAGGCAATCAGGGTAGACATCTGTGGGTGGAGGAAACATTCTTTTTGCTAATGAGCACTGATGCCCTCATGACAAACAGATGATATCTGCAGATGATTGGTCCCTTCCAACCTGTTTAGCTGTTCAATTCTCATAGGTTCCTGTACAAATATACTCAACATATTTTAACACGTTTTGAGAAAAAAAGCTCATCTGAAATTGTTCTTCCCCATCACTTCAAAACATATTTGTTATTTAAATATTTTACTTGAGAGGGTTAAAGGTAAGATGTGTGTGTCTGAGTGGCGTCTGCTAAATGCAGTAATTATAGTTAATGCATTTCAGCTCATTTTTTTGGTGAATATTACACTACATATTTTCTACCCTTTTTGTTGTTTCAGTATAGATATGACAAAAAATAAAATGAAAATATCAAAATTTTGTATCTTTTTCAAGAATTGTCTGGATTCTCAAGAATAATTAACAAATATATGTAGAATGATAATGAATCAGGGTTATTTTTATTAGATTTTTATTAAATTTATTAATTTTTGAGGTGACATTGATTAATAAAATAATGTAGATTTCAAGAGTACAGTTCTATGCTACATCATCTGTATATTGCATTGTGTACTTACCACACTAAGTCAAATCTTCTGTCACCATATAGTTGGTCCTCTTTTACTCTTTCCTACTCCCTGCCTTCCCTGTGGTAACCACTATACTGTTGTCTATGTCTCTAAATTTCCATTTGTTTTTCTTGTTTTTTCTTTTTTTTAGTTTTATATTCCATTTATGATTGTAATCATGTGGTTCTTAACTTTTTCTGACATTTCATTAAGCATGATATTCTCAGGCTCTATACATGTTGTCACATGGCAGTATTTCATTTTTTCTTATGGCTGAGTAGCATTCCTGTGTATATATGTACTACATATTCTTTATCTAATCATCTGTTGAAAGACACTTCAGATGCTTCCACATTTGGGCCACCGTGAGTATTTCTGCAATGAACATGGGGATACTTATATCTTTGCAAATGTATGTTTTCAAATTTTTCAGGCAGATAACCAGAAGAAGCGTTGCTGGGTCATATGGTAATAGTATTCTCAATTTTTTGAGGAACCTATATGCTGTTTCCTATAGTGGCTGTACCAGTTTACATTCCCAACAGCAGTGAATGAGGAATCAGGGTTTTGTTTCATTTTATTTCATTTTATTTTATTATTATCTCTGCTAGTAAAAAGCATACTTTATTTTTTATTTTTATTACATTTATTGGGGTGACATTGGTTAATAAGGTTATATAGGTTTCAAGTGTATGCTTCTATGATGCATGATCTGTATATTGCATCAGGGTTTTAATAAATCAGTAAAATTTACAAGGGGAAAAAGGCTTTTCTAAATTTCACTTTAAAATAAAAACAAAAAAATAAAAACCTGATTTGGAATACCTACAACTTCACACTTACAAATGCTAACTTATTGAACTATTTTGGGGACTAGGTAACTTTTTTTCTTTCCTGTGTTAAAGATGAGTACATAGAAGCCAATAAACTGTCATTTTTAATCATTACAGAAAAACATGGCATTCTCCTTTGCTTTAATTTTTAAGCTCCTCTCAAGCACAATATTTGTTTCCGTGATGCTGACTATGTCTGATACATTTGCTATCAAAATTCAGTGCTTTGGATCTTCCCGAATCAAAAGGTTTATGGTCGGTTATCTATCTTTCTTCCCTATGACATAAGATAAAATCAGATTTGCCAATAACAGATACACAGCTCTTTAGCAAACTGTGATGGGAATGGAAAAGATGAAAGGCAAAAGTAGCTCAGTGAACTTAAGAGAAGGTTAAGTGAGTTGCTTCCTGTGGTGTCTGATACCCTGCTTACTGTTGTGACCCACATAACAATTTCTGACATTAATAAAGACACAGTGGTTGGCCAGTGTTCTACAGTGGACAGCTATGTTAACCAAAAGAACAACTAGTTTTTGAGGTTCTGTAAAAACTTTGAAAATTAACTTTAGCCTTTTTTAAGGAAAAAGCAAAGAAAAAACACTATGGCATTTACCTTTGCTCCTTAAAAATACTATTTCACAGTAAAAAAAATGTTAACTTTGATCTTAGTTAAGCTTCATTATACTTTTAGCATACAGGTATGGTTACTGTTGAAAGCAAGCTAATATATTCTTCAATTTGTCATTGAGTACGCAAACTTTCAATTTCCTTTTCATATTTTTCCTTGACTTTATAAGGACACATTTAATTTTCTAAATGTCCGCAGTTACTGCCCTGCTTCCAACTCATGATACAGTGGCCTCAGTTCAAAAGATAACAGATAAATGGATAGATAGATGATAGATAGATAGATAGTAGATAAGGAGATGGATGGATGATGGGAAGGAGGGAATAAAAATAAACAAGTCATTTTCTCTCTTCCTATTTTCTCTTTAATTATGTCTTCATATTACAGCATTTTTGTCAAATTTTTCTTCAGTCATGGTAATTTCTTTGTTCATTTTCTCTTTCACTGAAGTACAGTGGTCTCATTCTACAATAAAAATCGAGCCTAAAATTCTGCTGCAGATCTAGCAAATGATTCTACTTTACTCTAGTGCATACAGCTTATTCCAAAACATAAGCAATTAAACTTTTCTTCATTTTGAACTTCTCTAACTTTTAACTATATTCATAAATTTAACTCTCAAAAGATGTCACTGTTTTCTAACTAAATATATATATATATATATATATATATATATATATATTTTTTTTTTTAAAGTAACCAAGAAATCCTGATTGAGTTTAGTGGATGTTTCAACTTAATCATAGAATAACATTTTTTAATTCATTTCAATTATTGTAGACCACATATACCAAAACAATTTGAAATGTCTTTTAAAAGTTTCAGTAAAGATTGGGTATTTAGATATACACATGGCATTTAGGGGAGAAGTCTGGGCTGACAATATAAATTGGGTAGTTTTCCCTTTGTATTAGGTAATTAAAGCCTCACAACTGGAAGATGTGGTCAAATAATGAGTATAGACTGAAGTGGGGTTCAAAGTGATAAGCCTCTGAATGCCGGATGAATCAGCATTTATTGTGGTCTTATCAGGTTAGTAATTGGCCATTTACCTGATTACTTTGTATCAGACTTCAAGTACTAAGAAGAATATGTTGCAAGTTACCCAATTTCCTTCAGGAACATTATTCTGCCTGATGGAAAATGGTTTAGAAATAAATACAAAGATGATTACAGGTATGAGAACAAAAATATTGTGCATTTGATAAATGAACTTACTTCTTAATGCCACCAGCAATCTTTAACTTTGCATTTAGCATTTATACAATTGAATGTATTTTTCTCCTTGATGTACTTTCTTTATTTGGTTTCCAGCATACAAACACCTTATGGTTATACCCTCAGAAAAATAGCCCCTCTACTGTCTTTTTCTCAATCTCTCTTTTTTCCAATATTTTAACCTTATAGAATCCAAAGCTCAATTTTTGAATTTCTACCTATACTTAACTCTTTTGGTCATCTCTTCCAGTCTCACGGCTTTAAATTCCTCATATAAAGTGAAGAATACACAATATATATTTTCACCCCACATTTTTACTTGAATTTCATATAGACATCTCAAACTTAACATCCAAGCCTCCTCCAAATGCTTGATCCACCCTCCAACCTTTGCTTTTTTTCAGTCAATGATAAATTTATCTTTTTTCTTACTCAGAATGAATATATTTTAATCATCTTTGATGCTTTGATTCTGCTCATATTGCACATTTCTTTTCCCAGAAAATTATCTGGGCTCTCTTCTAAATGAAGCCTGAATCTGAGTATTTTGCATTACCTTCACTGCTTCTGTCACAGGTGAGCACCGGTAACCAGGTTCTTGGTGACTGTGGACAAAAAATTCAACCAAACACATAGAGTTTATAGCAGAAAATGAGAGAAAGCAGATTTATTAAGCCACACAGAACATGGGAGCAAGCCAACTCTGAGCAGAGCAGAGCAGAACAGAGCAGAGCAGAGCCTAACAGCCTAACAGGCTAACAGCCCGAACCTCAGAGGACTGGAGGGTTTTTATTTCTTTAGGGTGAGTCTCCCATAATTTCCTTGACTGGCTACAAGAAGAGGTCCCACAGTGCTAATTTATTATAATGTTATGATAATGAAGCAGGGGTCAAGTAGCATCTTCTGCACAAGTACATTCCTGATTCACTAGGATTCAGTGCTTTTCCAGAAAGCAGGAACTACCAGTCTTAGAACAGGGTATCGGCCTTTTATCCTGTTTTTTCTTTTTTTGTTTGTTTGTTTCTTTTTTATCTTAGCCCTGGGGCACCTCTGGAGTTTCCTCCTTCCTGACTATCTCCTGGCCTACTGCCAGCCTAGTCCAATTGCAATTTCCCACATTGTTTTAGCATTACTTTCCTAACTATGCTCACAGCTTCCAAACTTACGCCTTTCTCCCTGCCACCCCGCCCCATGCTCTCCAAGGAAAACTAGTGTATCTTCATGCAATAGCAAGCCTTTCAAAATACAATGGACTTTTCTGCACAAACATTACCTCTTAACTAGGATAAGCATTTATTTAAAGAATTAAACAGTGTCCTAACCATTCTTAATAATTCTTACCCCAATCCAGTTTTTTTTATAGCACTTGTGTTCTAATACAAAATATAATTCATTTATATATTATATGTTATTTATTTGTGTCTCTATTCAATTGGATTTAAGCTCCAGATACCTGGGCATTTTTTGAAAGATTTTTCAGCATCATATAATAAACACATACTTATTCAATTTTTGTTAAATGACCAAAAGAATTAATGTCTTGGGGGATGTTCACTCTCTTTTTTTGGAGCCATTCATCTGCTGTAAGTCTAACATTTTAAAAAATGATCTACGCTATCCATCTCCATGAAGTTTTGGTCTCTATTGATTAAGCAATAAAGTGGGTAACATAACATGAAAACGATGGTCAAACTGGTTTTTGGGGAACTATAACATAGGGCCAAGAATCACTCACTCTGATAAAGACAGATTGTAAAGAATGATAAGAAAAATCTCTGTTTGAAATTAGATAAATCAATATGTATATAGACAGGGTGGGGCAAAAGTATGTTTACATGTTCATATAAAAATAATACAATAATTAATATATAACAGAAGAACAAACTCTGTGTTTCACGTACTCACAATTCACAACTGTAAACCTGCCTTTGCTTTACTGTGTATAAATTTCAAAGTTATTGTTAAGTGACTATTTGCTAATATTCAACTATTCAATATTCAATATTCATATATTCAATTCAGATGCTTGAATACCTACTTTGAACTATACACGCAGTCAATGTAAGGGCATGCCTTCTAGCAGCAACATAAAAAGACAAACTTTACAATTCTCAGCTAAGTATATAGGATACTATAACCAATCAGTGGTATTTGTTCTTAAATTCTTTATAATGTGTACATATTGTAACTTCAAAATTGAAAAACCAGATAAATGAACTCAAGTGGAGGCATAAATTTATTCAATTTAAGAAACTTGCAAATGTTCATGCATGCAAAATTTTGTTAGTACATTTCACAAAAGTGTTAAAAAGTTTCATAAATTAAAAATTATTGGAAAGTTTTAAATATAGCATGTAGCTTTATCATTTAAAACCCAAATTAGATATATTATATTTTTTCATAATCATGAAGTATTTAACAATTAATTTTTTTTTAAATTTGGCAAATATTTTTATTTTGTGTTTATACATTGTTTTCTGATAAAAATATTTGAAAAAAACATATAGTATATTTCTCCTTATAAATTTTGTGATTATATTTAGGGCACACTCAGATAATCTCTCTATCTCAATTCCCTTAATCACATTCAAAATTTCTTCTGTCATGTACAGTAACATTGACAGGTTCTAAGGATTAGGAAATATCTTGGAGCCATTACTGAGCAAATCACTAAACACAAACTTGATAACCTCAAAATAACATATTTGTAGTTATGTTCTTACTGAACTTTGTACCCAGCAGAGATAATTATTTAAAATTTGATATAATATTTTTATTCAATGTAATTTTTTATCTTGTATTGTTTGTGAAAATACTCTCACCAAAATTTCTAACTTTGTTTCTATTTTTTGTCTCAACTGGAACCTGAAATGCTTCAACATTTATTTAAATATATAAATTTTCTTTCCCTCTCAAGACTATAATTTATCATTTTGTATAAAATGCTAAAACTGGCTGAGCATAAATCAATACACAATGACTCTTATAAATATAATTTACTATGAAATTTAATTTGATAAAATTCTCTAGAATTCTCATGAGTAAAACAAGCTATTTCTTTTTTTAGTTATCTTCTTTTAAGTACAAAGATTGGATATTACATGAACACATATTTTTAGCTCATATCTTCACCTTTTAGAAAGACTGGTTTGTTCTGAGAGAAAAGAAATATACAATCATATAACCATCTGGTATTTTGATTTTTAGTTGTAAAATTAAGTTTTCAATTCCTTACCTTTTCATGAAGTTAAGCAAATAAAAGAAAGCATAGGTTTTTCAACTGAGCTACAGCTTTATTGTACCTTTCCATAAACTGCAAAAGAAAAGAGAAAAAGCAAACATCTGCTTGTGCCAGCTGTTAGAATGTGGATTAGATAATGGAATTCCTATATGTGATAACTTCTTTTTTTTTCCCCCAGTGGATGTTGTAGTATTAAAAAAAAAAAAAAAACAATTCTCTTCATGATACATCTGTCTCTCTAAATAAGAGAATTAAAGCCAGTAGATGGTAGAAGTGATATCTACCCTATATTAACATGTCTTTGAAAGCTTCCTATGGATATGTATAATTTTATTTAAATATCTATACAGTTTTTTATAATTTACATTTTTAAATAATACAGAAAATATAAAATGAAATAAAACAAGATCATATTATTGTAATGTGTTTACTACCAGAAGTCATGCTCAATTAGTAAATATACATTGTAAGAACATTTATAGAACAATTCACTTCATGTTATAATTGTGAGGGGAGGATCTCAGAAGCCTGGGTAGTCTTACCCAAAACAAGTTGAAGTTTGTTTTTTTATAACACAATATGTCATTTTTTATGGAAGGAAATAACCATTAATCTGTGATTAATAAAAACCATAAAGTATAGTATTCTTTGAATACATGGCAAGACTATGACTATATAATTTTGAATACTGACTGGTAAATATTGGTAAAGGTGTTCGAACTGATGAAGTAAATTTAGGTATTTTTTTCTTTTTCTGCATAGAAGAGGTTGTCCATTTATTTCACAATATAGTCATGAAAAGGAAATTATTTTGACACAAAACTTCCTTGTTCTTTAAAAATTATTCATGGAGAATTTTCCTCAGTGTTCTAAAAGGGATATAGTTTGTTTATTGTTAAAAGTTTTAAAGGGAATTTTTTTAATGAAAAGTTTTAATATAAGTTAAAAAAAGAAATAGAAATTCTTGATCCAAATGGTCTGGGTCTTTTCGGGGATGGAAGATGTTTAAGTCTGTGTCTGAATGTGAGTAGTGGCAACTAATTCATCAAATACAAAAATTTAAGACATAAAACACTCTGAACACTTAGAAATGGCTATTACCTAAGCACTGTCACTAAATGTCTTCTTCATTCCATTATGAGGGGGGACATAAAAACAATAGGAATTATCTTCTGGAGTGCAGGCACCTTGTAGCACAGGCTTTCCTCACTAGGTGAGTGTTCTAGGAAACTATCTCTATCAGTGTACCAGCTGGTGGTGTTGTGAGAGGTTGCACTTGGCTTCCGTTAATTTCTTGGAAGAATTTCAAGCACTTGCCCTTTTCATGATGGGTGATTTACAAGCACACCTGCCCACACTGTGCTGACTGTTGGGCAGTTTTCAACCAAAAAATGGCATGACCCCCTGTGCCTCACCCTCCCTATTCACCTCATTTCTCCCCAAGCAGCTTTTTTCTTTCTTTCTTTGCCTGTTTATTTCCCTGGATGAAATATCCCCAATGGAAACATTTTGCCAATGTGGAAAAGGTGAAAGAAAAAATGGCAGCTAAGAAGCATCAAAATCGATTAGCTCAAAAACCATTTTGAACAGTGGAAAAATATCTCAATAGATGTATTGAATCAAATGGAGAGTACTTGCAAGGTGAGAAGTTTAAACATATACGAAGAAATACACAATTTTTAATAAATAAATCCAAGGTTTTTTAATATTCCCCACCCCTCTCATATTATAATCTGAGCAAAAATGTCAGCCACCACCACTGAACAGTAGAACTAAATTTAGGGAATAATTGCTGAATAATATTTTGTATCCTGCGACTTTGCCAAATTTATTTTATTAGATAGAGTAGTTTTGGGTGGAGTCTATATGATTTTCTATGTATAATAGCATATCATCTGTGATTATTGACAGCTTTACTTCCTCCTTTCCAATTTAGATACTTTTTATTTCAGAAATTAGTGGCATTTTTATATACCAATAATGAACTATCTGAAAGAGAAATTAAGAAAACAATCCGATTTATCATTGTAACAAATATAATGTACCTAAGAATAAATTTAACCAAGGAGGTAAAGGACCTGTACTCAAAAAATTATGAGGTACTGAAGAAAGTAAATGGGGAAGGTATAAATAAGTAGAAACATATTCTACGTTAGTGGATAGGAAAAATTATCATCAGTAAAATATCCATGCTACACAAATCAATCTACAGATTCAATGCAATTGCTGTTAAAATACCAAGGGCATAACTCACAGATGAAAAACAAATATTCCAAAAGTGTATATGGAACCACAAAAGACCCTGAATAGCCTCAGCAATCTTGAGAAAGAAAAAAAAGTTGGAGGTATCACACTACCTGATACCAAACTACACTACAAGGCCATGGTAATCAAAACAGATTGGTACAGGCACAAGAACAAGCACGTAGATCAATGGAACAGACTAAAGGACCCAAATTTAAACTTATGCTTTTATGGCCCATTAATATTTGACAAAGGAGACAAGAACATACAATGAGGTAAAGACAGCCTCTTCATGGCAGCAGGGTGGGCTGGTGCCTGGGAAAAGACTGGTGAGGAAAACTTTGTGAAGAGAGCTGACACTGCAGCCAGTGGAGCCCCGGTGATAACACACCTCCCACTCTGCAGCTACCATCTCGCTCAGGCATAAGGGAATCAGTTAACCTGCCTTCTGTGCGCTCTGCACACAGCTTGTACACGTGTGAGCTAAGGGGCTGAGTGCAGACTGGCTGGGAGAGCCTTGAGGAGAGACTGGAGACAGAGGCGTTGGGGAAAGAATGGGAGGAGGAACCGGGGAGTCCAGACTCTTTCCCCGTTCTGTAGTCTCCATTGTGGGCTGGAATGGCACGACCCCAAAGAGGCAGAAGCGGGGTGCACATGAACCAGACTGCCCGCCATTGAAACGCAGTCCGCACAGGGGGTGGATCCTTGGCCGAAGGGGTCAAGGAACTGCCCGGAGGGCACTGAGGAAAGTATGGAAACGGAGGCGTTGGGGAAAGAACGGGAGGAGGAACCATGGAGTCCAGACTCCTTCTCCTTGCCGTAGTCTCCATTGCGCAGGAAGAGGCCACACCCCCAAAGAGCCAAAAGCCTAAAAGCACACATAGACACCTCAAAACCACCGAGTGCAGGCGCGCACACTTGCGCCCAGTGACCGGCGAGGGTTGGCGAGTGTGTGTGTGATTCCTGCGGGCTGGCGAACACTTGCACCGGCCAGCAAGGCCTCCCACAGATTGGAACCGATATGGCCTGTGAGGGAGTGCACAGAGCCGCAAGGGCAGGCATAAATTGACCCACCCACCCGCGATGGCGGAGTGGCTCACAAAATTAGTACATGACAGGCCGAAGGAGTCACAGAGCTACCCAGAGTCCCTGCAGGAGAGACCAGAGACAGGATTAACCTGAGAGTCCTAGAGCTGACTTCCTCCCATTTCCGTAGTTCCCATTTGGCGAGGGCAAGCAACGCACCAAAAGAGCCAAAAGTGGGGAAAACACACAATAGAAGACCCTAAACTGACCAGTGCCACAGAGCTCGCCGGCCAAGGGGGCCAGATGAGTATGCGAGGTTGCTAATAAGCCCCCTGGTCTGGGGCAAGGACAGGCAAGCCCAGGAAGACGGGATATCCTTCTGGGCCAGGAGCGCGATTAAAGAGCCAGCATGAGAGTGCAGAGCAAACACAAAAAATAGTCCAGCCCTTACCGAAGGGGTCACAGAGCTGCCCCAAGCACAAGTCAGACACAGACAGTAGACTCCTGGAAGGCTCAAACAACCCAAAGTCATATAGGGTCAACAACTGACATCATCAGAGGCAGGCCCAGAAAGAAAAGTAAAGAGAAAAATGAATAAATAAATAAATAAAAAGACCCACCTACAATCATAGAAGTTTAATCCACAAGGTCAAGAAATCTAGACAGCCCAATTGAAGCAGAAGCAAAAATGAATAAAAAAATAAGTAAATTACTTAACAGACTCTCACAAAAATGGGAAGAGAAATAAGTCCCCCTAAATGAGTGGAAAAGGGGACTTCCACAGAGAGAGATAAATGAAATAGAGGCAAGGGAACTATCAGATATGGAATTCAAAACAATGGTTCTAAGGACGCTCAATGAGCTCAGCCAGCTCAAAGAGAACTATGAGAAACTGAAGAGAAACTATCAGAATCTTAGAGTAAACTATATCAGCCTGGAAAAGGACATAGAAACTATCAAGAAGACACAAGAGGATATGAAGAATACCATTTCTGAATTGCAGAGCACAGTAGAAGGAATACAAAGCAGACTGGATGAAGCCGAGGATCGAATCAGTGAGATGGAGGATAAGGTAGAAAAAAGCTCTGAGAAAGAACAAGAAATGGAAAAAGACTCAAAAAGAATGAAGAGGCATTTGGGGAAAGGCAGGACAACCTGAAATGCAATGATATCCGTATAATAGGGATACCAAAAGGAGAAGAAGAGGAGCAAGAGATAGAGAACCTCCTCGATAAAGTAATGATGGAAAATTTCCCTAATTTGAGGAGAGAAAGGCTCTCATGGATCCAGGAGGCACAGAGGACCCCACTCAAGAGGGATTCAAGGAGGTCCACTCCAAGACACATCATCATTAAAATGGCAACTATCAAAGACAAAGAGAGAATCCTCAAGGCAGCAAAGGAAAAGGAGAAAGTAACATACAAGGGGACCCCGATACACCTAGGAGCTGACTTCTCAACAGAAACACTACAAGCCAGAAGGGAATGGCAACAAATATTCCAAGTCATGAAAAACAAGGGCCTACAACTAAGGCTGCTCTACCGAGCAAGGCTCTCAATTAAATAGAAGGGGAAATATGGAGTTTCTCAGACAAGAAAAGGCTAAAAGAATACATCTGTACCAAACCAGCACTCCAAGATATGTTAAGGGAAGTGGTTTAAGAAGATGAAGGAAAAAAATGAGAGAGAGAGGAACACAGGTACAAAAAGAAAAGATGAGTAAGTTTCTATCAGTAATATCTCTCAATGTGAAGGGACTAAATGCCCCAATCAAATGACACAGGGTATCTGAATGGATGAGAAAACTGACCCACATATATGCTGCCTACAAGAGACCCACCTCAGAACAAGACACCTACACAGATTGAAAGTTAAGGGATGGAAAAAATTATTCCAAGCAAACGGGTATGAGTAAAAGGCTGGGGTTGCCATACTTGTATCAGACAAAGTAGATTTCAAAACAAAGGCCATAAAAAGAGACCCAGAGGGGCACTTTATAATACTTAAATGAAGAATCTATCAAGAAGACATCAACATTGTAAACTTATATGCTCCCAATATAGGAGCCCCCAACTTTATAAGGAAAATGTTGGATGATTTCAAAAAAGATATGGACAGCAACACACTGATAGTAGGGAATTTCAACAACCCACTGTCAAAAATGGACAGAACTTCCAAACAAAACATTAATAAACATACTGTGAGGCTGAATGACACACTGAATCAAAGAGACTTAACTGACATATATAGAACCTTACATCCCAAAGAAGAAAAATACACATTCTTTTCAAATGCTCATGGCAGCTTTTCAAAGATAGACCACATGATAGGACACAGAGCAAACCTCAGCAAATTCAGGAAAATTGAAATAATACCAAAATTTTTGTGGACCACAAGGGCTTGAAACTGGAAATCAACCCCAAAGAGAAACTTCAAAAACTTGCAAACTCATGGACTCTGAACAGTACACTATTAAACAATGAATGGGTCAATAATGAGATAAGAGAACAAATCAAAAAAATTCTGGAAACAAATGAAAATGAACAGACAACAATCCAAAACCTATGGGACACAGCAAAGGTGGTCCTGACGGGGAAGTTCATAGCAATACAGGCTTACCTAAAAAAGATAGAAACATTTCAAATAAAAGACCTAACACTAAAACTTCAAGAACTGGAGAAACAACAACAAATAAATCCCACAACAAGGAGAAGGAAGGAAATAGTCAAGGTTGGACCAGAACTGAATGACATAGAGACAAAAAGAACAATTCAGAGGACCAACCAATCCAGAAGCTGGTTCTTTGAAAAGATAAATAAAATTGACAAGCCTTAAAGCAGACTCATCAAGGAAAAAAGGGAGAGGACCCCAATAAATAATATCAGAAATGAAACAGGAGAAATGACAACCGATACCACAGAGATACAAAGGATTGTCAGAAAATGTTATGAACAATTATATGCCAAGAAATTTGGAAATCTTGATGAAATGGACAAATTTATAGAAAAGTATAATCTTCCAGCACTGAAGGAGGAAGAAACAGAAAGCTTGAACAGACCGATAACAGCTGGGGAAATGGAAGCAGTAATCAAGACACTCCCTGCACACAAAAGCCCAGGGCCAGATGGTTTCCCAGGAGAATTTTACAAGTATTTAAGGAAGAGCTAACCCCTGTCCTTCTCAGATTATTCCAAAAAATTAAAAGTAGGGAAGACTCCCAGACTCTTTTCATGAGGCCAGCATCACCCTGATCCCAAAACCAGATAAAGACCCTACAAAGAAAGAAAACTACAGGCCAATTTCGCTGATGAACATAGATGCTAAAAACCTCAACAAAATATTGGCAAATCGCATCCAGCAATACATTCAAAAGATTATCCACCACGATCAAGTGGGAATCATCCCAGGGATGCAGGGATGGTTGAATATTCACCAATCAGTAAACGTGATACATCACATAAATAAAAGAAAAGACAAAAACCACATGATCATCTCGATAGATGCAGAAAAAGCATTCGATAACGTACAGCACCCATTTATGATCAAAACACTCAGCAAAATGGGAATGAATGGGGCATTCCTCAATGTAATAAAGGCCATATATGAAAAACCTACAGCCAACATCATACTCAACGGGCAAAAACTGAGAGCTTTCCCACTAAGATCGGGAACACGACAAGGATGTCCGCTCTCAATGCTTCTTTTCAACATCGTATCGGAAGTCCAAGCCACAGCGGTCAGACAAGAGAAAGAGATAAAAGGCATCCAAATAGGAAAGGAGGAAGTAAAGCTATCCTTGTTTGCAGATGACATGATAGTGTACATAGAGAACCCTGTAGACTCTACCAAAAAACTCCTCAACCTAATAAGTGAATTTGGCCAAACAGCAGAACACAAAGTCAAAATTCAGAAATCAAAGGCGTTTTTGTACACCAGCAATGCAATAGAAGAAGGAGAAATCAGAAAAAAAATACCATTTGATAATAGGAAGAAGAAAAATAAAGTACCTGGGCATAAATTTAACCAAAGAGGTAAAAGACCTGTACGCAGAAACTATACAACATTGAAGAAAGAAATTAAGGAAGACACAAAGAAATGGAAGCATATACCGTGCTCATGGATTGGAAGAATTAATATCCTCAAAATGTCCATACTACCCAAAGCAATTTATAGATTCAACGCAACCCCTATTAAGATACTAATGACATATTTCACAGAAATAGAACAGACATTTCAAAAATTTATATGGGACCATAAACGACCACGAATAGTCTCAGCAATTTTGAGAAAGAAACACAAAGTAGGAGGGATCACAATACCGGACATCAAACTCTACTACAAAGTCACTATACTCAAAACAATCTGGTACTGGAACAAGAACAGATCCATAGACCAGTGGAACAAAATAGAAAGCCCAGAAATAAGCCCAGGTCTCTATGAGCATCTAATATTTGACCAAGGGGGCAGAAGCATAAAATGGAGCAATAATAGCTTCTTCAGCAAATGGGTTTGGGAGAGCTGGATGGCTACATGCAAAAAATTGAAATTGGATCATCAGCTGACACCATACACAAGTCCTAGAGGAGAACATTGTCAGGAAACTCTCAGATATCCCACGCAGCAATTTTTTCACCGATAGGTCTCCTAAAGCAAGGGACATAAAGGAAATAATAAACAAGTGGGACCTCATCAAAATAAGAAGCTTCTGCACGGCTAAAGAAAACATCAGCAAAATGAAAAGGGAGCCAACCCTATGGGAAAATATGTTTGCTAATGATACATCAGATAGATATTTGATCTACAAAAGCTATAAAGAACTCACACAACTCCACTCCAAGAAAACAAACGATCCAATTAAAAAATGGGCAAAGGACCTGGGCAGATATTTTTCTAAGGAAGAGATACCAAGTGCCCAGGATCATTTGAAAGGATGCTCAGCATCACTAGCCATCAGAGAAATGCAGATCAAAACCACCATGAGGTACCACTTCACACTGGTCAGAATGGCCATCATAAACAGATCCACAAACAACAGGTGCTGGCGAGGCTGTGGAGAATAGGGAACCCTAATACATGTTGGTGGAAATGCAGACTGGTGCAGCCACTGTGGAAAGCAGTGTGGAATTTCCTCAAAACGCTCAAAATGGAACTGCCTTTTGATCCAGTTATTCCCCTGCTGGGACTATACCCTAATCCCAAAACACCAATACAAAAGAACCTATGCACCCCAATGTTCATAGCAGCACAATTTATAATAGCCAAGTGTTGGAAGCAACCTAAATGCCCATCAGTAGATGATTGGATCAAAAAGTAATGGTACATATACACAATGGAATACTACGCAGCAGAAAGAAAAAAAGAACTACTAAACTTCGCGACAGCATGGATGGAACTGGAGAGCATTATGCTAAGCAAAATAAGCCAGGGGCGAAAGAGAAATACCATATGATCTCACCTCTAAGTGGAACCTAACCAACAATACAAAGATGCAAGGAAAATATGACCAGCAACACTGAAAGGAAAAGAAATCAACAGAGAAAAGAGGGAAGGAGGAAGGTGGGTGGGGACAAGGAAGGAAAGGGGAAAGTCAAGAAACATATAGCAAGGACTCATGGACAGAACTAAAGGGGAAGAGCTGAGGGAAGGAAGGAGGGAGGGGGCAAGGGAAAGTGGTGGGGGGTAGGCAGAGAAATGTATTTGAAAAAATAAATTAAAAAAATAAAAGACAGCCTCTTCTACAAATAGTGTTGGGGAAACTGGATAGATGTATGCAAAAAAAAAAAAAAATGAAAGTACACCACCAACTTATACCATACACAAAAATAAACTCAAAATGAATAAAAGACTAACTTGTAAGTCACAAAACCATAAAAATCTTAGAAGAAGACTTAGGCAATGAAATTTCAGACATTTGTTGTAGCAATATTTTTGCCCATATTTCTCCTTGGGCAAGAGAAATAAAAGAAAAAATAAACAAATGGGACTATATCAAACTTAAAAGCATTTACTCAGAAAAAGAAACCATCGTCAAAATGAAAGGGAACCCACTAAACGAGAAAACATATTTGCCAATGATACATCTTATAAGGGCTTAATTTCCAAAATGTGAAAAGAACTTTATACAATAAACACCAAGAAGACAAAAATCCCAACTACAAATCGTCAAAGAACCTAAATAAACATTTCCTTAAAGAGGATGTACTAATGGCAAATAGATATATGAAAAAATACTCAGTGTTTCTAATCATCTGAGAGATGTCACCTCATGCCTGTCAAAATGGTTATCATCAATAAATCAACAAACAAGTTCTGGCCTGGATGTGGAGAAAAGGAAATGCTAGTGTGCTGTTGGTGAGAATACAGAATGGTGCAGCCAGTGTAGAAAGCTGTATGTAGTTTCCTCAAAAAATTAAAAATGGAACTGTTTTTTGACCCAGTGATCCCATTTTGGGGAATATATTCAAGAATCCTGAAACAGTAATTCAAAAGAATATATGTACCCCATTATTCAGTGCAGCATTATTTACAATAGCCAAGATCTGGAAACAGCTCCAGTGCTCAGCAGATGAGTGGATAATAAAGCTGTGTTACACTTACGCAGTGGAATACTATGTGGCCATCAAAAGAAGGAACTCTTACCTTTTGCAACAGCTTGGATTGACCTGGATATTATACTAAGTGAAATAAACCAGAGAAAGACAAATACCATATGATCTCACTTATATATGAAATATAATGAACACAATTAAGCAAACAAAATAGAAACAGATGCATGGATACATGGAAGAGGCCAACAGCTGTCGAAGGAGTGTGGGGTATGGGGACTAGATGATAGAAGGTAAAGGGATTGAGAAAAAAAGCGTAGACACACACACACACACACACGCACACACAACAGTGTGGTGATAGCCAGAGGGAAAGGAAAGTGGGGGTAAGCAGGAGTGGGCAAAGTTGGGGAATAAACAGGGACAGAAAGAGACTGCTTTCGGTATGGGCCCACAGTGCAGTGTATAGGTGATATTTTATTGAGTTGTACATTTGAAACCTTTATAGTTTTGTGAAATAATAGAACCCCTAATAAATTAAATTTAAACATTATGGAATAATTTCATTTGTATAAGTGACTTCCAGGTTTCTCTTTATTGTAGAAAGTTCTAGAATATAGAAGAAAAGCACTGCAATGCCTTGTCCCAGAGGAGTTAGGCACAATAAACAGAAAATAAGCATGAGAAAATTTCTCTAAAATTATCCAACAGATTACAGGTAACTAGAAAACAGCACCAAAGATTGAGGAAAAATTATTCTTTTCTCAGAAACAGTTTTACTGAAGAACAAAAATAAAAGATCTCTGTTTGGGATTACATATTCAAATTTTCATCTTAATCAAGAGTATATTACATCTATGGAACTAGTGATACAACGGCAAAGATCATAAAAATTAGTATGAAGTAAAATACCACTAAGCCCCAAATTCTACTGGAGGCAATAAAAACATTAAAATACTTAGTAATGAGGAAACCAAATTTGGGAACTGGATGTAGGAACAGAAGGATAAAATATTCCCCATCAAAATATTCAAAAAGAAAAAATAGATATACAATAAGATGATAGAGATATATAGTCATAGGGTACACCCAAGCAAATACCATTAATATGATTTTTAAATAAAAAATAAAAATTAAAGACTAAAAGATGGCCAAAAATAATATAAAATAACATTCATGACTTCCTGGTAACCTTTAATATAGTTTCTAAAAAATACAGACCAAAGGAATGCATCTGAATTAATTCAGCAAAACTTAAAATCATAGAATGACAAATATAAAAAAAATTTAAAAGTAAATAAAGAAAATAACACCAATTGCTTGTAGCCCCACCCCACCACAGCTTTTGTCTTGAGTTAGAGCTCTCTGAGAAAAACTTCAAGGGAGAGAGAAGTAGGGATCCGTAACAGAGGAACTGGGTCCATAGTGATTTTAAAAATACTGACAATGTTTACTGCTAGATAAAAGCATGGACTGAAGGAAAGGAACCTCAAAGTTAAAATGATGTGAAGTGGCAAATAAATTCTGTGGCAGAGAAAAAGGAAAAAAATAGTGGATGCACCCTCTGGCAATTGCATGGTTAAGGTAGAAAGAAGCAAAAGTCAGATATTAAGTGTCCTATGAGACAAGGAGGAAACAAAATCTGTAGACAATTTGTCTCTCTCCCTAGGAGGAACAAACAAACAAATAAAAATAAACCAATATAGATTTAGGTAAACTGAAATTAAAAGGGTACTACTGAACTAGAAACCTTATAAATTACACTGAATCTAAACTATTTTTTAATTCAAAATATGTGTTGAGTTATCATTTTAAAAAATCAGAAATTGCATTTAAACACACATTAACATATTAAGCTCTTCCTCATTTTAGGAGAATTTGGAAGATTTTAAGAAAAAAAATCCCAGTAATTAAGACTAAATTTCAGCATGCCTAAAAGGGATGAAAATGTACTTGTTGTATTGAAGGCCTAAAAACAAATAGTCAAGAGCATGAAAGTGATATCAAGAAAGACATACAAAGTGTAAGACACAATAACATCCAGACAATGGCAGATGGACAAAAAGGAATAATTTTCATAAAATTGAGGTCCCTGGAGAAGACAAACAAAACAATGCACATTACTAGTGTTTAAAACTATATCCAAAAACACTTTCCAGAAAAACAAAACAAAGCAAGCAGACAAAAAAACCTAAACTTCTCTTATGTAAGGGCTCTTCTGATGGAAAAATTCAGCCCAAATAATCAACTCTGAGAGATATCCTGGTAAAGGTATATGATTTCAATTATAAAGAAAATATCACTTCTTTTCTCTTGGTATTCTTGATGATTTGGGGTTATGTGGAAGAGAAAATGTTTTAAAGGAAAAGAGGCAAAGAATTATAAAAGAATTTTAAATTATCATAGAAAGCAAGGCAAACTGTGGAGCAACCTTTTTAAAATCACACAAAGAAAGATTGCCAGTATCAATCCTATGGAAAAACAGTTTTAAATATGTAACATATGTATACACATATATATGTGTATATTATGCACATTACTAGTGTTTAAAACTATGTGTTTATATATACACATATAGTTAAATATGTAACACATATGTACACATTACTAGTGTTTAAAACTATATAGTTATATAAAACACATATAGTTATATATAAACATGTATATGTTTATATACACACATATAGTTTTAAGTATATAAGTATATATACACATATATATGTGTGTGTGTGTGTACATATAGCCATGCATCAACATACAGTATTTTATAGCCATGAGACCTTTTAAGGAATCTCTTAGAGGTTATGCTTCATTCAACAAATATTACTAAGCAGACTTCAGTGAAAGGACTGTTGAACACATAAATAATATCAAGATAATTCTAAAACTATAAATTAAAGATAAAGGTGGAAGAATGATGTATCAAAATTACATTATTAAACAAGTAGAAATAGTGCAAATAAACAATGGAGGAGAAGTAATGTTGAAAAGAAATTTAGGATGGATGGACCTGGACATTACTATGCTAAGTGAACTAAGTCAGTCAGAGAAAGACAAATATCATATGATCTCATTTATATGTGGAATTTAATGAACCAGATAAACTGATGAAAAAAATAGAAACAGAGGCTTGGATACAGGACACAGACTGACATCTGTCGGGGTGGGGGGGGGACGACTGGATGAAAGAAGGTGAAGGAATTAGCCAAAGAACATATATGCATGACCCATACACACAGACAACAGTGTGGTGATAAACAGAAGGAAGGGGCAGGGGCTGGTAGGAGGTGGGCAGTGGGGCAAAATGGCAACATCTACAATAGTGTTGAAAATAAAAATAAAAAAAGAACAAATGATTTTTTTAAAAAATAGTAAAAACAGATTATTGCATTGAAAATATATAGTAGTAAAAGTATACAATTAAACACTGATAAACAAGATATCTACAAGTTAAATAAGAAAACAGATGTCTAAGAGCACTCAAATGTATAACCACTAGAAAAAGAGTAAAATCCTTCCTAAACACGTTTTTTAAAAGTTCCATATAAACTCATAGAGACAAACATAGCAAATATAAAATAATACAATAACACAATTAAGGCCAAATGTTTTAGTCATACGAATAAGATTGAATGGGTTTAATTCGCCTATGAAAAGAAATAAAAAATAATTTTCAGTTTGACTCACCAATTGGGACATAAATATATTCAGTGTTCCAGAGATACACCTAATCTTAAGGGACTCTGCAAAGCTAAAAGCAAAGAAGTTGGCAAAGATATTATTTTCAGACACATAAAAGTACGTAGAAAGTAGTTTAAAAATATGATGAAAAAATGAAAGTACCACTGCATATCTAGTAGAATGGTTAAAATCCAATGGAACTGACAATATTAGCAGCTGGGTTAGGATCCAGAGTTCTATCAGAAACTCTTATTCATTGCTGATAGCGACGCAAAATAGTACAGCCACTTAGAAGACAGTTTAGCATATTTCTATAAAACAAAACGTAGTCTTACCTTGTGATTGAGCTAGTATGCATTCACATACTTACCCAAATAATTGCTACAACCTGTATCAGATGTCAGAGGAGCTACAAATTCTTGCTACTGGGTAAACTGACTAATGTCATTATTCACCCAGACTTCTTTTTCTCATCTATAAATTGGGGATAATATTAATACTCAGCACTTATGGAAGCTGTGACAGTTACTTGGTTGACATAATTAAAGTGTGCAGAACACGACCAGGTACAAGTTAATGGCCAATAATTAATGTTTACTGCCTTCTCATTTTACAGTCTCACATCTCTCTCTCTCCATGTGACAGTCTGGAAAGGAAAATAGTACCTTCTCTGTTGACAAATTTGTTGAGTTTCTTGGAGAGATTACAACATGCTGAATCTCAAATGAAAATTTTAAAATGGGAATAACATAAAGATTATATTTCATTATCATTGCAACAGTTTTCACAAGCATAATATTATAGTTACGTAGCATTCAGTTAATCACTGCAAAGTGTTTATTCACAGCAGAGGTAAAAATGATTCTTTTCTTTCTGAATATGAGAGCTGAGTCTTGTTCCCAGATCACAGCTCTCTTTGTCCTATTTTATTTTAGCAATTGATACTAGGATATTTTTAGACTATTTTGAAAATTGGCAGAAGATATTATGAAATGGAAACAAAATTAGAAGATGCTCTAACAATATAAGACAACATCAGGTCAGGAAAATAGTCACCAAAACTTGAGAGCAATAATCAAGAATTATGTGGAGTCTTAATCAGACCATTAAGTGCCTTCAGATACCCTAAGAGCCGAAGATTGCCATTTTATTTTTTTTATTTTTTTATTGTCATGACTTTCTTTGCTGATGTAAGCTTTTATTGTGGCTTACAAGGAGCGTGGGCATTAGCTGCTGACTAGCTTTCTGCTTTCTATTGATTATTTAAATCTGTGAATCTTTCCTGTATTGAACCAACAAGGAATGCGGCATTAAGGTGTCATGTTTACCAAAATTGCTTCTTAGCAGTTTAAGACACTGCTTTGAAAAAGTGTGGTAAGAATAGTCTAGCACTATCCAAAGACTATCACAGTCAACTCTTCAAAAGAAAAGAAAAAAATTATTGATTCTTCTATTAAAGAAAAAGGATCTGTGCTATCTGAAATCCAAGCACACTGCACATTTATAGCATAGCAGGTTTCAATTCCACTCTTTTTAAATTCACAGAGAAAAAATAAAGCTAAATCCTTTCTAAAATAAATTACACCAAGTGTTGTTTATATTTATAATATAAAAGTTGAGGCTATTTTAATTTAACACAGTGGACCATCAGATTCAATAGTCTTGCATAGGGAAAATAATTAAAGAAAATGATTTGAGTTAAAATCTTTTATTTCTGGTCTCAGAATTCAGTAATTAACGTGTACTTATTTGAAATTTCTTGGCATGTACAAGAAGAATCAAAATATGTGTATTTGATGCTTCATATTTGCAACCTAGATACTATGATACTGTTTTACCTTTCTTAAGGTTTAGTTTCTTCAACTGTAAAATTGAAGTAGCAGCAATACTTCACACAATACTTCAAAAGTTTAAATGTGATGCTGAATATTTGAGTAAACTGGCTTATAGAAAGTGCTCAATATGTGTTTGTGGAATCTGAATATTAATCCAATAATAAGCTTTTCATGGCTATTTGTTAATATTTGATATTAAACAGATTATAATATCTATATGCTATGATTCTTTTATTGTACATTCAACCAATACATTGATTAGTTGCACATTAATAATTGCATGCATTGAAGTATGGTGTGTTACCGCCCACTTGAGGTTCAAACATATTTTGTCCTTTCACATTCCATACAGTATTTATGAATTTATAAAATTGATGATTATGTAATATCAGTGATTATCTAAAATATTATTTAATTAAATAAGAGCTCTGAGGCTTAGGAGAATGCATAGTATTCTAGAATTCTAGCTTCCATATTTATAATATATGTAATACCTTAGACAAATCATGAACCTCTCTGAGCTGTGTCCTTATCAATAAATTAGAAATGACATCTAACATACTATCGTCACAAGTTTGTTGATAGGACACAATGTTATGCTGCATGTTAAAAGAAATAATGGTGATTTATAAAACAATACACAAATACTTAGGCTAGTAAAGTGTGGAACTTTAAAATCTGTCCTAAGATAGATATTTTTTATTTGTTAGATGATAATTTGTGGCATTGATTTATACATAGAATTCTCAGTAAAGTCTTCCTAGAGTGTCTTAATGAAATAAAAACTGAGGTTCAAGATAGTCCAAGAAAAGTGCTAGTTATTGAGTCTGTTATTGAGAACCAGTTAGGGACATATGAATTTCAGCTTCTATGTGAATAGTGTTTGTAAGACAGAAGCAGATCACACTTGTCACCAGGATTAGCAATACTCAGGAATCATATGTGTTCCTATTGCAGGAGGGTAAGGCAAATAACTAACTTTGTAAAACAATGATGTCAGTCCAGAGAGATATAAGATTAAAATTTGCTGTGTATTATAAAGCAGCAAAAGAGTGTCCTCCAAATTAGCCTAGTGCAAAAGTAAGGCAAGTAGGAATATTGACAGGAAAATAGAAAAGTAGTTAAAAAGAGTTGTAGAATCAAATCATCATAATCATCACTTTAATAACAAAGAAATAAGAACATGTGTCTGGATAGAAAGGGAAAAGGTAAGACAGATAAGGATACCAGTGGAAATAAGAAAGCCAATTACAAGAATAATCAGAAATAAGTACAAAATCTGAGCCCTGATATAGAAAGTAGGAGAGAAGGTTTTCCAGTCCTTGTGGGACTGGGGAAATAAAAGCCCCTTGAGATAACCTGGTCTCTCTTAGGTCAGGATAGATCATACTCTGGTCAGAAGAGGTAAGAACAGTCATATGTAGTGGACGTGGATTGACAGAGGCACAGCACAAAAATATAATAAGAGGATACATTAGCAAACAGAGAGAAACAAAGATTTGTGTTTCTGTTTGGATTATACCACAGAAATGCACAGAGAACTATGTAAAGACACTGAAAGAAGACAGCCAAAAATATGGGCTGTCTACTTGTTCTGTTTTCTAATCTTGGTACTCCTATGAGATAGAAATGATTCAGTTTCTTCACATATCCATTTCTTTATATTCTTGCACTAGAACCTGGATCAATCTTAAGTATTCTCTTTCGATTTGAGTTTAATCCAGCTTTTCCCTTGATGAGCTATCATTTAGTTATAAATATAATGTTATGCATTTATATTTTCCCCTTCATTTGTTATCTTTTATATCTGAGAATTATGTTTATAACTTATTTTTCCTTTGTTGATGTTAATTTTTTTATCAATATGTGGTTTATTGCATTTTTATTATGCTTACTGGAGTGATATTGATTAATAAAATTATATAGGTTTCAAATTTATATTTCTATGATACATGATCTGTATCATGCATTGTGTGCCCACAACCAAAAGTTAAATAATCTTCCATCATCATATATTTGAACCCATTTACTATCCCTGCCCTGACTTCTCTCTGGTAACTACCATAATGTTGTCTTTGTCTATGAATTTTTGGTGGTTGTTTTTTCTTATTTTTTCATTAGTTGCTTTAGTTTTATATCCCATATATAAGTGAAATCATATGGTTCTTAACTTTTTCTATCTGACTTATTTTGCTTAGCATGATATTCTCAAGGTTCTCACAAATGACAAATAATTTTTGACAAAGGAACCAAAAACATACAATGAAGAAAAAAACTTCTTCAGTAAATGGTGCTGAGGAAATTGGAAAGCCATGTGCAAAAGAATGAAACTAAGCTACAGTTTGTCCCCATATACCAAAATTAACTCAAAATGGATCAAAGACCTAAATATAAGACTTGAAACAATAAATTACATAGAAGAAAATATAGTTATGAAACTTATAAACCTTGGTCTTAGAAAAGATTTTACGAATTTTACCCCAAATGCAATTAAGTAAAGGCAAAAATCAATAAACAGTAATACAAGGAACCAAAAAGCTCTGTACAGTAAAAAACCACCGATAAAACAAAAGGCAACCAACCAAATGAGAGATGATACTTGCAAACATTTCTGACAAAGGGCTAATATCCAAAATATCTAAGGAACTCATACAACTCAATACCAGACAAACAAATGAGCCAAATAAAAATGGACGGAGGGTGTTAACCAGGGATATTAGCCTATATTTGTCTTCTTTTGTACCGTATTTATCTGGTTTTTGAGTTAGGATAATGCTGGCCTCATGGAAGGAATTTGAGAGTCTTTGCTCCTCTTGAATATTTTGGAAGAGTTTGAGGACAGGAATTCGTTCTTATTTGAAGGTTTGGTAAAATTCACCTGTGAAGCCATCCAGTCCAGAACATTTTTTGGCTGGGATTTTTTAATTACCACTTTGATTTCATTAGTTTTAATCCATTTACTCAGATTTTCTGATTCTTCCTGATTCAATTTGGAAGGTTGTATGTTGTAGGAATATATCCATTTCATCCAGGTTGTCCAATATGTTGGCATATAGTTGTTTGTAATATTTTCTTACAATCCTTTGTATTTCTGTGGTGTCAATTGTTACTTCTCCACTTCCATACAATTGTGGTCAGAGATGACCTTTAATGTGATTTCAATCTTAAATGTATTGAGACTTGTTTTGTGTCCTAATGTGGTCTATCCAGGAAAACATTCCATGTACACTTGAAAAATATATATTCTGCTATTTTGGAGTGAAAGGCTCTGAAAATATCAATTCAATCCATCTGTTCCAGAATTTTATTTAAGGCCACTTTAGCCTTTTGATTTTCTGTATGGAAAATCCATCCACTGATGTCAAAGGGGTATAAACCTTCTCTACTATGGCTGTATAACAGTTGATCCCTCCCTTTTAATCCATCAGGATTGGCTTTATATACTTAGGTGCTCCTGTGTTGGGTGCATAGATATTTACTAAGATATTATCCTCTTGCTGGATGGATCTCTTTATCATTATATAATGTCTTTCTTTACCTCTTGTTATAGCCTTTTTTATAAAGTTTTTTTGTATAAGTATTGTTACATCAGCTTTTTTTTTTTTTGCTTTTAGTTGCACTTTCAGTCTATGTGTGTGTCTTTCCTTCTGAGGTGTCTCACAGACAGCATATATATATAATATAATATAATATTTTATATATTATTGTTATATATAAATATAATATTTTCATCCATTCAGCCACCCAATGCATTTTTATTGGAATCTTTAATCCATTTACATTTAAAATGATTATTAATAGGTACATAATTATTGCCATTTTGTTATTGAATTGTTTTCTTTTTTTTCCCTCCTTTAATAAGACTTTTTAACATTTCTTGTAACACTGGTGTGGTGGTAATGAACTCCTTTAGCTTTTTCTTGTCATGGGGGCTCTTTATTTTCCCTCCAATTTTAAATGATAGCCTTGCTGGGTAAACTAGTCTTCGTGGTAGATCCTTGCTTTTATTACTTTGAATATTTCATGCCCTTGTTCTGACCTGAAATGTTTCTGTCTGGGAATCAGCTGACAGTCTTATCAGTGCTCCCTTTTAGGTGACTGTCTTTCTCTTGCTGCTTTTAAGATTCTCTCTTTGTCTTTAACCTTTGTGATTTTATTTATGATATGTCTTGTTGTGGACCTGTTTGGGTTCATCTTGTTTGAGGCTGTGCTTCCTGGACTTGTATGCCTATTTCTTTCACCAGGTTAAGGAATTGTTCAGTCATTATAATTTTTTTTTTTAGTAGGTTCTCAATCCCTTGCTATCTCTATCTTCTCTTTCTGGTACCCCTATGAGGCAAATGTTACACTTGATATTGTCTCAGAAGTCCTTCAAACTATCTTCATCTTTTCAAATTATTATTTTTTTCCTTTTTGTGACTCTGGTTGGGTGTTTCCTGCCTCCTTGTCTTCCAAATAACTGATTGGATCCTCTGTTTCATCTAATCTGCAATTGATTCCTTCCAATATATTCTTCATCTTAGATATTGTATTTTTTTATTTCTGACTTGTACTTTTTGATGGTTTCTATGAACTTTTTAATGCTTACTATCTCTTTGTTGAAGTTCTCAGTTCATTTACTCTTCTTTTATGTACCTTGCACACCTTTGTAATGATTGTTTGAGCTCTGTATCTGACAGATTGCTTGCCTCTACTTTACTTAGTTTTTTTCTTTCTTTTTTTTCCCCCCTGGGCATTTCTCCTATTTTTTCATTTGGGGCATGTTTCTTTTTCTCCTTGTTTTGGCTCTGTGTTTGTTTTTGTTTATTAGGTAGATGTTATATCTGTCCCAGTCTTGGTATAGGGGCCTTATATATTAGGTGTACTACAGGGCTCAGTGGATGCTCAGTGCAGGGCTCTCCAGGAATGTCCTTCGTGTGGGTTATGTGAGCCTTCCTATTGTAGTTGACTATTAATTGCTCTTGGCCTATCCATGGGTAGGACTGATCTGCAGGCCAGCTAACTACGAGGATCGACCCTGACCACAGTGTACAAGCTGCTATGCTGGTGCTGACCTCACAAAGCTGAATTTGGCCCAGCAGTCTGATGCCTGCCGAGATGTTCCTTTGGGTGTGCTGCATATGGAGCTAAATGGGTCAGGCTCTGATGTGGTCTGAAGCCTGCTACCAAGTATGTTGGTGCTGGGGCCTCTTGGGAGGGACTCCAGTATGTCATTGTTAGATACTAACTGTAACTGGCCCTGTGCTACCTGTTTGGATCTACAAAGTAATCCACAATTTGTGGCTGCATTTCCTGGGCCTGGATACATACGGTTGAGCCAAGTTGCATACCAAGGCCAGCTACCACCAGTACTGATCCCAGGAACATGTTTCATTATCACTGATAACTTTCCTTGATTTAAAGTTGACTCTGATTGAAATTACTGTATATTTTCCTGCTTTCTTTAATTAGTAATTAACATAACATGTTTTTCTTTATCCATTTGCTTTTAATCCATGGTGTCTTTATCTTTAAAATGTTTTTGTAGACAATTAATAGTTGGGTCTTGTAAATGAGTCTGACCTACTCTGTATTTGAATTGTTACATTTAGACCATAGAGGTTTACAATGATTATTGACATAGTTACTATGTCAGTTAATATCTACTGTATTCTACTGTATGCATTACTCTTTTTTATTTGCTTCCATTATTCTTTGTTCCTATTTTTGTCTTACATTCTTTTGCTTTTTGTGGTTTTAATTGAGCATTTTATGATTCTATTATTCTCCTCTTGTAGCATAAGTTTGATTTTTTTTTACCTTTTTAGTGATTGCCCTAGAATTTGCAGTATACATTTACTGCTAACCCAAGTCCATTTTTAAATAATAGTGTACCAATCAATTTATAGGTAGTCTAAAACGTTAAATAACAAATTATTTTTAATTTCTCTCTTCCACCTCTTGCAACATTGTTGTCATTCATTTTACTTCTATATAATTTTTATACATATATAAATACATATATTCATATAATACACATTATATATTATATATATAAGCACACATAGTTAAATATTGTTGGTATCATTATTTGGAACAAACTTATCTATTAGATCAATTAATTTGTAGGTTTATCCCTGGTCAGTGTGCTAATGGGAAGCAACCAGTCTGTGTTTCTCTCTCACATTGATGTTTCTCTCTATCTCTCTCCCCTTTCTTATCTCTCTAAAATCAATAATGAACATATTCTTGGGTGAGGATTAAAAAGTAAAAATTACAAAAAAGAATAACAAAATAAAAGGTTTTATTTTATTTTCACTTATTTCTTCTTCAGTGCTCTTCTTTTTTAAAAAATGTAAATCAGAGTTTCTGACCAATGTTATTTTTCTTCTTTCTAAATAACTCCATTCAATTTTTTTTAATGAGGAGTCTACTAACATATTCCTTCAATTATTGCTTAAGAATGTCTTTATTTAGTCTTTGCTTTGAAGGATAATTTCATAGCCTAAAAAATCTGACAGTTTTTCCTCTCTCCACTTTTTGTTCTTTTTTGTTTTTGTTTTTTATTTAATCTTTATTGTATTCTTTTTCTATTATCATTTTGTCCTCTTATACCTCCCTCCCCTGGGCACTCACAGTACTATCGTCCATGTCCATGAGTCCTTTTTCCTTTTTGCTCAATCCCTCCACTCCATAATATCCACACCCAATATCAACCCCCTGCCTCAACTAGCTATCATTTGCTCTCCATCTATGAGCCTGCCTCTGTTTTGCATGTTAGTTCAGTTCATTCATTAGATTCCACATATGAGTGAAATCATATGGTGCTTTTCTTTCGCGGACTGGCTTATTTCACTTCACATAATGTTCTCCAGGTCCACCCATACTGTCAAAAAGGGTAACATTTTCTTCTTTTTTATAGCCAAGTAGTATTACATTGTGTAAATGTCCCATAGTTTTTTACCCACTCATCTATTCTTTAAATTTTTTATTGTTGTTCAAGTACAGTTTTGTCCATTTCATCCTATGACTTTCCCCCACCCTTCTCATCCTTACCTCCCACCCTCGATCCTACCTTCTTTTGGCTTTGTCTATGTGTCTTTTATACATGTTCCTTGATGACCCTTCTCTTTTTCCCCCTGTTATCCCCTCCCCGCCTCCTCTGGTTACTGTCAGTTTGTTCTTTATTTCAACGTCTCTGGTTATATTTTGCTTGCTTGTTTGTTCTGTTGATTAGGTTCCACTTATAGGTGAAATCATATGTATTTGTCTTTCACTGCCTGGCTTATTTCACTTAGCATAATGCTTTCCAGATCCATCCATGCTGTCTCAAAGGGTAGGAGCTCTTTCTTTCTGCTTTGCAGTATTCCATTGTGTAAACGTTCCATAATATTTTTGATCCACTCATTTATTGATGGGCACTTAGGTTGCTTCCAACACCTGGCTATTGTAAATTGTGCTGCTATGAACATTGGGGTGCATAGGTTTTTTGAATTGGTGTTTTGGGATTCTTAGGATTTAACCCCAGAAGCGGAATTGCCAAGTCAACTCATCTATTGATGGACACTTGAACTGTTTTACATCTTGGTGATTGTAAATAACACTGCAATGAACATAGGAAATCTTATGTTCTTTCAAATTAATGTTTTGGGTTTCTTTAGATATATTCTCCAAAGTGGGATGGGTATGTCAAAAGGCAGATCCATTTTTAATTTTTTAAGATATTTCCATAATGCTTTCAACAGTGCCTCACAAATCTGCATTCTCACTAACAGTGCAAAAGGGTCCCCTTTTTTCCACATCTTCACCAGCACTTGCTGTTTGTTGATTTATTGATGAGAGCCATTCTGACTGGTATGAGGTGATATCTCATTGTGGTTTTAATTTGCATCTCTCTGATGATTACTGACATTGAGCATATTTTTCTCATGTCTATTGGCCTTTTGTATGTCCTCTTTGGGGAAGTGTCTATTCAGGTCCTTCGCCCATTTTTTTAATTGGGTCGTTTGTTCTTTTGGTGTTGAGTTTCATAAGTACTTTATAAATATTGGCTATTAACCCTTTATCAGATGTATTGGTGAATATGTTCTCCCATTCAGTGGGCTGACTTCTTATTTTTTTGATTGTTTACTTTACTGTATAAAAACTTTTTAGTTTGATGTAGTCACTTTTGTTTTTGTTTTTGTTTTTTTCGTTTTCAAGCCTAGGGAGATATATGCAATAAAAAATTGTTGCAAACAATGTCTGAGATTTTGCTGCCTACGTTTTCTTGTAAGATTTTTATGGTTTCAGGTCTAATATTTAAATCTTTGGTCCATTTTGTATTTATTCTTGTGTGTGGTGTAAGAAGGTGGTCTAATTCATTTTAGTGCATGTATCTGTCCAATTTTTCCAATACCATTTATTGAATAAACTATCTTTAGCCCATTGTATGTGCTCGCTTCCTTGTGTGTGTCAAGTATTAATTGACTGTAAAGTTTTGGGTTTATTTCTGGGCTCTCTATTCTGTTCCATTGATTCATGTGTCTGTTTTTATGCGAATGCCATAACACTTTGATAACTATGGCCTTAAAATATATTTTGATATTAGGTAACATGATTCCTCCAATTTTATTCTTCTTTCTCAGGATTGTTTTTTCTATGTGGGATTTTTGTAGTTGCATATGTTTTTGAAATATTTGTTCTGGTTCAGTGAAATATGTCATTGGAATCTTGATAATAATTGCAATGAATGTATAGATTGCTTTGGGTAGCATGGACATTTTAATGATGCTTACTCTTCCTATCCATGAACACGGTATGTGCTTCCACTTATTTGTTTATTTTTCAATTTCCTTCTTCAGTGTCTTATAATTTTCCTTGTACAGGTCTTATACATTCTTGGTTCAGTTTATTCCTAGGCATTTTTTTGAAGCAGTTGTGAATGGGATTTTTTTCTTAATTTCCCTTTCTGTCAGTTTGTCATTGGCATATAAAAATGCAACAAAATTCTGGATATTAACTTTGTATCCTGCTACTTTGCCTAATTCATTTATTACTTCTAGAAGTTTCTTGATGGAATCTTTGGGGTTATCTATGTACCATATCATGTCATCTGCAAATAATGACAGTTTTACTTCTTCTTTTCCAACTTGCATATCTTTCATTTCTTCTTCTTGTCTGATTGCTATGTCTAGGACTTTCAGTACTATGTTGAATAAGAGAGGTGAAAGAACACACATTCTTGTCTTGTTCCCTATCTTAAGGGGAACGTTTGTAGTTTTTGCTTGTTGAGTACGATGCTGGCAGTTGGTTCGTCATATATGGCCTTTATTATGTTTAGGTATTTTCCCTCTATCCCCACTTTTCTGAAAGGTTTTTATTATCATAAATGAGTGCTGCATCTATTGATATGGTCATGTGATTTTTATCCTTCATTTTGTTTATGTAGTGAATCACATTTATTGATTTATGAATGTTGTACCAATCTTGCATTCCCTGAATAAATCCCACATGTTCATGAAGTATGATATTTTTGATGCATTGCTGTATTTGGTTTGTTAATATTTTGTTTAATATTTTAGCATCTATGTCCATTAGGTATATTGACCTATAATTTTCTTTCTTTGTGGTGTCTGTATCTGGTTTTAGAATTAGTATGATGCAGGCCTCATGAAAAGAGTTTGGGAGCCTTCTTTCCTCTTGAGTTTTATGAAATAGTTTGAGACAGAGAGTTGTTAGTTCTTCTCAGAATGTTTATTAAAATTCACCTGTGAAGCCATCTGTTCCATGGCTTTTGTCTGTTGGGAGTTTTTTGATTACTGCTTCAATTTCACTAGGTGTACTCTGTCTCTTCAGATTCTCTTTTTCTTCCTGCTTAGTTTTGAAGGGTTGTGTGTTTCTAAGAATTTATGGAACTCATCCAGTTTGTGCAGTTTGTTCATAATATTTTCTTATAGTCCTTTGTATTTCTTTGATGATGGTTGTTATTTCTCCACTTTTTAGATATTTCACTCTGCTTTCTTCTTGCTTGCATGGCTTCTTAGAAGTTAAATAAAATTCTTACTTGTGTATTTCTACAGGTAATGTGTTTATTTTCTCCTCTGGATTCTCCCATTATATTCTTTAATTTGTTGTAGTTTTAAAATACTGTGCATAAGTTTATTATATTAATTTTGTTTTCAGTTATCCTGCTTGGTATTTTCTGAGCTTCCTTGTTTGACATTAATTTGGGGAAATCCTCAGTATTATTTTTAAGATTTTATTTATTTATTTATTTATTTAGACAGCGGGGAAGGGTGGGGAAAGGGAGAGAAAGGAGAGGGAGAGAAACATTAATGTGTGGTTGCTTCTCCCATGCCCCCTTCTAGGGACCTAGCCCACAACCCAGGCATATTCCCTGACTGGGAATTGAACTGGCAACCCTTTGGTTCACGGGCTGGTGCTCAATCCACTGAACCACACCAGCCAGGGCTCAGTTGTTATTGTTTCAAATATTTCATGTGTTTCTTTCTTGCTTTCTCTCCTACTGTTTCTATGATGTGTATGTTACACATTTTTGGAGTTGTCCATAGGACTTAGATATTGTTTTTTTCAGTTTTTGATGTTTTTTTGCTTTTCAAATTTTGAAATGCATGTTAATGTATCCTTTATCTCAGAGTGTCTTTCTTCAACCAGGTCCATTCTATTAATAAGCCCATGAAGGGCATTTTTTTATTGTTGTTACATTGTTGTTTTATTTTTTCTTTCTTTTTCCTTTATTTATCTCTATTATTTCTTTCTTAGTATTTCTATTTGTTTACATTGCCCATCTGTTCTTGTGTGTTCTCTACTTTATCCATTAGAGTCTTTAGCTTATATTAATTATTTTAATTCTTCATCTAATCATTTCAACATTACTGTTATGTTTGGTTCTGATGTTTGCACTGTCTTTTCCAATTGTGTGTTTTTGCCTTTTGGTTTGCCCTGCAATTTTTCTTGATAGCAGGCATGATGTATAGGACAAAACAAACAACTCTAAATGGGCTTTTGTTAATGCACTATTCAAGCCAATGGGTAGTGGTAGCAATATAGTGTATGATTAGGTCTCAGAACTCAGTTTTCTATCACATTAGGAGGGACATAATGGTTAGAATGGGCTGGAGTTGGTATTTCTTTTTTCCTGTATCAGTTAGGCTCTGATAATACCTCAATAGATTAGGCTCTGGTTAACTAGTTTCCCCTGAAGGCAGGCTTGTTAGGAAGAAAGGAGTGTTATCTCCTATTTCAAAAGGGTTTCCTTTCCCCTCTTTTTGTTTGAAACATGGTGGCGGGGGGGGGGTGTCTCTAGTATTTACTGTGGGAAATTGGTTGAGCTTCTGGAGGTAAAGCTCAAAAGATAGTTGGAGTCCCCATATAGCTGGGTAACTTAGAGTTTTAACTCTTAATGTTATTCACACTGAGCTCCCAGCAATTCATCATTTACAGTTCATATTTTCCTACTCAGATGCTGGCTCCTGCTGAGTTTCTGCTCATGAGTCTCTGCTCTGGGGTAAGCTATGCCTCTGTATTGATTTGTCTGTCTCCCCTCTCTTAGAGACAATGGTTTGTTTGCTCTCTTCACTCTTTTGGATCCAAAAAGAATTAAGTTTCATTCTGTTCAGCCTTTTACTTGTTAGGACACAGTAGCAACTTCCAAGCTCCTTCCATGCAGAACCAGAGACGGGAAGTCTGCTCATTTTTATTTTACTGGGAAACAATATTGCATTGTAAGGGTGCACCACAGTTTGTTTATCTGTTCACATTTTGAAAGCTATCTTGGTTACTGTTTTTAGTTTTTGGTGATTATGAAAAAAGCATCTATAAATACTGCATGCAGGTTTCTGCATATACATACATTTTCAAATAAATTATATGAATATATAGAAGAGTAATTGCTGGATTATATAGTAAGACTATGTTTAGCTTTGTAAAAGTCTTCCAAATGGTCTTCTAAAGAACTGTCTCATTGTTCATTCCCAAAAACAATACATAAGATGTTTTTTTCTGTTTGTTTTGTTTTTTTCCTGTTTGATATCATTTCCAGGAATGGCTTATTATCAGATTTTTGGTTTTAGACATTTTAATGGCTATGTAGTGGTACTTCATTATGTTAAGTTTAATAATATTTCTATGCATTAAAGTACAAAACCAATTTACTGCCTGATGTGATTCTGGATGTTTTCCATTTGTACCGCATTGACAAGTTTTGGAGAAAAGTGATTGAGACAGATACTAATATAGGTCCCTCTCCTTAAATTTAGACTATAATTGGACAGATTGTATATTTTTGTTCCTGGGTTCAACAACACTAAGAATACATATTAGCTGTTTTTCTAAAACATACCAATTCCTAAAGATTAGACTATGAATTAACTAAAATTGCTGTCTTTTACTTATTACTTATTACTCATTATAACTCCGTAGTAGACCCTTACCTTGTTTTCACCAGTATAAAATTTTATGTCATTAAGTCTGTCCAGTTTCAATGTATTCCCCTTCCTAAAACACCCACCTTAATCTGAATCAGCTGACCTCCTGAAATCATGTAAATAACTTCTGTCTTACCCCCTCTTAGAAACTATTAAAACTCTTTCAACATGTGTGTGGGGATGGGGGGAAATTTCTGACTGTGATAGAACTAGTAGACGTATCTTTGATTTTTCAGAATGTTTTTCTGATGATGCTATGGGGAGTTAATAATCATCAATGTTATGTTCTATATGGGAGCTAACACTTTCTGGGCTGTCAGGTTTCAAAATGTAATATCAAGTCTACCCACTTATTGACTAATATTAAAGCATGAAGGCTACTCTTAACTCATTTTTAACTTTTGATCTTACTGAAATTCAGTATCTACTAAATGTCTGGGAGAGAGGAAAAATATATTTATAGAGGTTTTCTAAGATTTTGTGTTTAACTATTCCTCAAATAAGTGCTGAAAACTAACTTGTGGTACACCCATAGCAATATTGGTTTAAGTCCATGATAATCCTTACGGCAGATTGAAGAGAAATTCCAATGATGTTAGCATATTGACTGAGACACAAGTTCCTCATATAATACAACCCTTTGAAATTCACCGTTGTATGGATCATGCTGTTTTTTTTTTTTTTTTTTTATCATGTTACATTGTTTTCTTTATGAGGGCGAGTATATAAAATAGCTCTCTGCCTTGGTTCCAGAATAAGTATCAATCCTCAGAAGTGATTTACTTTTATTTTTATTGTATGAATGCACAATTGCATAGTTGTTTTTTTTTTTCCTTTACACCAGTGGACTCTTATATTCTACCATCAGTAAATAAAAAGAATTTACTTTTTACTCTAAATTTTGTTTTATCATCATACTCTTGATTTTACTTTACTTTCTGGCCTAGGTTTTATATTTTCTATTTTTAATCTATGGTTTAATATAGTTTATTTGGCTATATTATATGTATCTGTTGCACTTAAGTGCTTCATAATGCTCTATGATCTGACTCTCCTCACTGCCAGTATTGGCTGACTCTCTTGGCCTCTACCTCTCTGCTGCTGTAAATAATAATGAATGCTTATTCATTCCCCCTTAAGAATCAGTGTAAATATTTCTCTGTGCTGTGTATCCAAGAATATAATTGTGAGTTCACAGTGTATTACTACATTTAAATTGATTAAGTAAATAGTATTTGTTTTCTCTCCAGAATAGTTGCCATCAGTAGTAGGACATGTGGACGTATAAATTCTACAAAATAATCAACATTTGGTATTATATGTTTTCTAAGTTTCAACAATCTAATGTGTGAAAATATTAGCTAACCTCTAGTTTGAATTTATCTTATTACTAAAAAAATTATCATCTTTTGCTAGCTTTGGGATTCATTTTTCATAAGCTACTTGTTTATGCACCATGTCCATTATCTTTGGAGGTTACTATCTTGTTCTCATTGATTTGTCTAAGTTGCTTCCATATTTTAGATAATGAATCTCTTGTTGACTTTACACATTGCAAGTATGTTCTTCCTTTCTGTAACCTGCTTAAATTTGTCTTTGGTGTTCTTTATTATAGAAAATATTTAAAAAGTCATTCTTCATTTTGGTCATTGATATAAACTCCTGTAATGTCTTCTTAGTAGAATTAAAATGAGCATATTTTAACTTTGCTGTATAATTCATGTTATGTAGGTCACACTTCCATATAAGATTCTGTTTTATATTTTTTCTCTTTGATGAATAAATAACCCAATATACTATATACTAAAGAACTCATTATTTTTCTTTTAATTTATAGTGTCAATTTTATGTATTATTCTTTTCCTGCCCATGTAAATCTGCTTCTGAAGTTTTTATTTTGTTCCATGTTTATTTTCTTGTGCCTGTTCCATTTCAACACTGTTCTATTGCTATGGCTTTACAACATATCTTGATATCTGGTAAACAAGACTATTACTATTCTACTACCAATTTTTATTTTATATTCTCTTTTTATGGTTTGTCTTCCTTTACGTCTTGATAAAGTCATGCTAGTTATATGTTGCTAGTGCTAAGGTTTATTTTCATTAATAATATGAATACATGCTTACATACATTTTTAAAATATCACAATTATTTAATCTCAGCTTGTGAATCTGAATATATAAATGCAAATACAAATATATAAACACATCTACATATATTCAGTACTAAATTACCATATCGTAACAGAAAGGATGTCATCTGTCGCAGGGAGCAACGTATTGCAGGGAGTGCCACTGTGCAGTGTGGGGCTCCTGGATCTGAGGGTTACTGTCCCACACCAGCTGAGAAGGGAGTGGGGCTCTGAATCCCATAGAGCACGTTTCAGGGTGGTCATAGATGGGGGAAATAAACACAAGTCATTTGCAAACCCTTCTCTGTTTGCCAGGAGAGGGGACATGGCTCTTCCCTCTAGGGGAAAGAAAGCCCCGAACCCCCATATCTGAAGACTCTTATTGGGAACAATATGCACAGGGGTATACAGCAAAGCTCATCAATCAATGTCAAAAGGCTATGTTTACAGAAAATAAATAGAGGTTATGGATAACAATTGGAAGAACACAAGAGATCTTACTTCAGGTCAGGGTCTATGAATAATGTAAATCTTCTTCCCAGTATGAGATGGTTATCATACCTTTTGAGGGAAAAACAAAGCATGCTTCAAGTAATTTACTGCTAGTCCAGATTATCCCGGGGGAACCGCCTGATGCAGTATAAGGCTGTACTTGCCTTTATTGTTTGAAGCCTGAGCCGGGTGGGGGGAAAGAGCCATCAAAAGGTAAGGAGATTTCTTTCAGATGGAATGAGGACTCCGGTCATATCAAAGCCAGGGGTGAGGGGTTTTTGCCCTTTCTCCATGTCCCCCAAGTCCTTGTCTGCTGCCCATACTGGCCGTGTCTGTCTTGGGTCATCCCTCCTCATAAGAAATATTACCCATCTTTGACTAACTAACCATCACAGGACCAAGCAGGGTGATGTGAGGGAGGCAAGGGCTATGCCCCTGCCAGGGGGACAGGTTTCATCTCCTCAGTGGCCTGTTTCCCCAAGGCCTCCTTAATTATTTCCAGTGTTGGGGCTCTCTTGCCTGTCGGCAGGACTACAGTCCCTAAAACCAGATGTGATGGTTCCCAACAGAATAATGCATCCATTTATCAGCTAGGAAATGAGAAAGCATTTCCACAAAAGAAAATTTAGAAGTAGTCAGAGATAATTAGAGTTTTCCAGTGTTGCAAGAACAGAAAAGTATTAAGAGAAATATGGGAGTGCAAAAAGTATCCAAATAATGAGATGGAAAAAATAGTAGTAAGATTTTTTTGTTTTAGGGGATTTGAAAGAACTTCATATTTCACATCTAGGATGTCCTTATGGAGCAATTCCAGGAAGAAAAACATTATTGTTATTAGGAGACACATAAAAAATATATGAATACGACGTGGCAGTTGTGGCTCAGTGTAGTGAGTGCTCGCCTGCTAATCACAGGGCTACAGGTTCAATTCCCAGTCAGGGCACATGTCTGTGTTGCAGGCCAGGTCCCCAGAAGAGGATGCATGAGAGGCAACCACACATTTACGTTTCTATCCCTCTCTTTCTCACTCCCTTACCCTCTGTCTAAAAATAAAATCTGTTAAAAAAAGAATAAATGAATACCTAGGGAGTTTTTTCTTAGTCTGTGAGGAAAATTATGGATATTTGAATTTTTTTTAATTTATTAATTTTTTAAATTTTTCGTATACATTTGTCTCCATTTTCCCACTACAACTTTCTCCTGCCCCATCCACCCCAACTCTCCCCATCAATACCTCCCCACCTTGGCTTTGTCCATGTGTCCTTCACGCCTGTTCCTTGATCTGACCCTTCCCTTCTCTGCTATCCCCCTCACTCCTTCCCTCCTCTCTCCATTGGTTTCTTCTTTCTTTCAACGATGCTAATCATATTTTCCTTGTCTGCTTGCTTTGCTGATTAGGTTCCACTAATAGGTGAGATCATATGGTATTTGTCTTTCACTCCCTGGCTTATTTCACTTAACATAATGCTCTCCAGTTCCATCCATGCTGTCGCGAACGGTAGTAGTTCTTTCATACTTTCTCATGCATAGTATTCCATTGTTTAAATGTACCACAGTTTTCTGATCCGCTCCTTTACTGATGGGCACTTAGGTTGCTTCTAACACTTGGCAATTGTAATTGAGCTGCTATGAACATTGGGGTGCATAGGTTCTTTTGAATTGGCATTTTGGGATTCTTAGGGTATAGTCCCAGCAAGGGAATCACTGGATTAAAAGGCAGTTCCATTTTCAGCTTTCTGAGGAAATTCCACACTGTTTTCCACAGTGGCTACACAAGTCTGCATTCCCACCAGCAGTGGACCAGTGTTCCCTTTTCTCCACAGCCTCGCCAGCACCTTTCTTTGTTGATCTGTTTATGATGGCCATTTTGATCGGTGAGATGTGGTATCTCATTGTCTTTATAATTTGCATTTCTCTGATGGCTAGTGATGCTGAGCATCCTTTCAAATGATCCGGGGCCCTTGGTATCTCTTCCTTAGAAAAATATCTGCCCAGGTCCTTTGCCCATTTTTTAATTGGATCGTTTGTTTTCTTGGAGTGGAGTCATGTGAGTTCTTTATAGCTTTTGTAGATCAAATATCTATCTGATGTATCATTAGCAAACATATTTTCCCATAGGGTTGGCTCCCTTTTCATTTTGCTGATGTTTTCTTTAGCCGTGCAGAAGCTTCTTATTTTGATGAGGTCCCACTTGTTTATTATTTCCTTTATGTCCCTTGCTTTAGGAGACCTATCGGTGAAAAAATTGCTGTGTGGGATGTCTGAGAGTTTCCTGCCAATGTTCTCCTCTAGGACTTGTGTATGGTGTCAGCTGATGATCCAATTTCAATTTTTTGCATGTAGCCATCCAGCTCTCCCAAACCCATTTGCTGAAGAAGCTATTATTGCTCCATTTTATGCTTCTGCCCCCTTTGTCAAATATTAGATGCCCATAGAGGCCTGGGCTTATTTCTGGGCTTTCTATTTTGTTCCACTGGTCTATGGGTCTGTTCTTGTGCCAGTACCAGATTGTTTTGAGTATAGTGGCTTTGTAGTAGAGTTTCATGTCCGGTATTGTGATCCCTCCTACTTTGTGTTTCTTTCTCAAAATTGCTGAGACTATTCGTGGTCGTTTATGGTCCCATATAAATTTTTGAAATGTCTGTTCTATTTCTGTGAAATATGTCATTAGTATCTTAATAGGGGTTGCGTTGAATCTATAAATTGCTTTGGGTAGTATGGACATTTTGAGGATATTAATTCTTCCAATCCATGAGCACGGTATATGCTTCCATTTCTTTGTGTCTTCCTTAATTTCTTTCTTCAATGTTGTATAGTTTCTGCGTACAGGTCTTATACCTCTTTGGTTAAATTTATGCCCAGGTACTTTATTTTTCTTCTTCCTATTATCAAATGGTATTTTTTTTCTGATTTCTCCTTATTCTATTGCATTGCTGCTGTACAAAAATGCCTTTGATTTCTGAATTTTGACTTTGTGTCCTGCTGTTTGGCCAAATTCACTTATTAGGTTGAGGAGTTTTTTGGTAGAGTCTACAGGGTTCTCTATGTACACTATCATGTCATCTGCAAACAAGGATAGCTTTACTTCCTCCTTTCCTAATTGGATGCCTTTTATCTCTTTCTCTTGTCTGACCGCTGTGGCTAGGACTTCCAATACGATGTTGAAAAGAAGCATTGAGAGCGGACATCCTTGTCATGTTCCCGATCTTAGTGGGAAAGCTCTCAGTTTTTGCCCGTTGAGTATGATGTTGGCTGTAGGTTTTTCATATATGGCCTTTATTACATTGAGGAATGCCCCATTGATTCCCATTTTGCTGAGTGTTTTGATCATACAAGGATGCTGTATCTTATAGAATGCTTTTAACGCCTCTATCGAGATGATCATGTGGTTTTTATCTTTCCTTTTATGTGATGTATTACATTTATCGATTTGTGTATATTTAACCATCCCTGCATCCCTGGGATGAATCCCACTTGATCACGGTGGATGACCTTTTTAATGTATTGCCGAATGCAATTGCCAATATTTTGTTAAGGATTTTAGCGTCTATGTTCATCAGCGAAATTGGCCTGTAGTTTTCTTTCTCTGTAGGGTCTTTTTCTGGTTTTGGGATTAGGGTGATGCTGGCCTCATGAAAAAAGTCTCGGAGTCTTCCCTCATCTTGGATTTTTTGAAATAGTCTGAGAAGGACAGGAGTTAACTTTGTCTTAAATGTTTTGAAAATATCTCCTATGAAACCGTCCAGCCCAGGATTTTATGTGCTGGGATTTTCTTGATTACTGCTTCAATTTCACCAGCTGGTATTGGTCTGCTCGGGCTTTCTACTTCTCTATTCAGTGTTTTAAGGTTATATTTCTCTAGAAATTTGTTCATTTCATCAAGGTTTAAAAATTTCTTGGCATATAATTGTTCATAGTAGCTTTTTCCAATCCTTCGTATTTCTGTGGTATTAGTTGTAATTTCTCTTCTTTCATTTCTGATAATATTAATTTGGGTCCTCTCCCTTTTCTTCTCAATGAGTCTGCTTAAAGGCTTGTCGATTTTATTTATCTTTTCAAAGAACCAGCTCCTGGATTCGTTGATCCTTTGAATTGTTCTTTTGTCTCTAAGTCATTCAGTTCTGCTCTAATCTTGACTATTTCCTTCCTTCTACTTGCTCTGGGATTTATTTGTTGTTGTTTCTCCAGTTCTTGAAGTTGTAGTGTTAGGTCATTTATTTGAAATGTATCTATTTTTGCTGTGTCCCATAGGTTTTAAACTATTGTATGCTCATTTTCATTTGTTTCCAGAAACTTTTTGATTTATTCTCTTATTTCATTATTGACCCATTCATTGTTTAATAGTCTACTGTTCAGTCTCCATGAGTTTTGCAAGTTTTTCAGGTTTCTACTTGAGGTTGTTTTCCAGTTACAAGCCCTTGTCGTCCAAGAAAATGGTTGTTATTATTTCAATTTTTCCTGAATTTGCTGAGACTTGCTTTGTGTCCTATCATGTGGTCTGTCTTTGAAAAACTTCCATGAGCCTTTAAAAAGAATGTATATTTACTTCTTTGGGATTAAAGTTTTTACATGTTTCAGTTAAGTCCATTTGATTCAATGTGTCATTCAGCTCCAGGATATCTTTGTTAATGTTTTGTTTGAAAGATCTGTCCATTTTTGACAGTGGGGTGTTGAAATCCCCTAATATCAGTGTGTTCCTGTCTATATCTTTTTTTAACGTCCTCCAAGATTTTCCTTATATATTTGGATGCTCCTATGTTGGGTACACATATGTCTACAATGTTTATGTCTTCTTGATGGATTCTTCCTTTGAGTATTATTAAGTGCCCCTCTGGGTCTCTTCTTATGGCTTTTGTTTTGAAATCTATTTTGTCTGATATAAGTATTGCTACACCTGCTTTCTTTTCTTGCCCATTTGCTTTCAATATTTTTTCCAACCTTTTACTTTCAATCTGTGTAGGTCTTTTGCCCTGAGGTGGGTCTCTTGTAGGTATCGTATGTGTGGGTCATGTTTTCTTATCCATTCAGCTATCCTGTGTCTTTTGATTGGGGCATTGAGTCCATTTACATTGAGAGTTATTATTAATAGAAACATTCATTTTTTCCCTTTGTACCTGTGTTCTTCCTTTTCTCACTCTTTTTCTTCATCCTCTTAAACCAGTCCCTTTAGTATATTTTGTAGTGCTGGTTTGGTCTGGATGTATTCTTTAGTATTCTTTTGTCCAGGAAACTCCTTATTTCATCTTTTATTTTAATTGAGAGCCTTGCTGGGTAGAGCAGTCTTGGTTGTAGGCCCTTGTTTTTCATTATTTGGAATATTTGTTCCCATTCCTTTCTGGCTTGTAGTGTTTCTGTGGAGAAGTCAGCTGCTAGCTGTATCGGGGCTCTCTTGTATGTTACTCTCTGTTTCTCCTTTGCTGCCTTTAGGATTCTCTCTTTGTCTTTGATATTTGCCATTTCAATGATGATGTGTCTTGGAGTGGGCCTCATTGGGTTCCTCTTGAGTGGATCCCTCTGTGCTTCCTGGATCCATGAGACCTTTTCTCTCTGCAAATTGGGGAAATTTTCCATCATTACTTTTTCAAAGAGGTTCTCTATTCCTTGTTCTTCTTCTTCTCCTTCTGATATCCCTATTATGAAGATATTATTGCGTTTCAGGTTGTCCCGCATTTCCCTAAATGCCACTTCATTCTTTTTGAGTCTTTTTTTCATTTTCTTGCTCTTTCTGGGAGCTTATTTTTACCTTGTCCTCCAGCTTATTGATTTGACCCTCAGCGTCATCTAGCCTGCTTTTTATTCCTTCTACTGTGTTCTTCAATTCAGTAATGGTATTCTTCATTTCCTCTTGGGTCTTCTTGATAGTTTCTATGTCCTTTTGCAGGTTTATATAGTTTGCTGTAAGATCCTGATAGATTCCCTGTAGTTTCTCATATTCTTTGAACTTGCCTAGCTCTTTGAGCTTCCTTCTAGCCATTGTTTTTAATTCAATATCTGATAGTTCACTTGCCTCTATTTCATTTAGCTCTTTCTGTGGGGATTCCTCCTTTCCCCTCATTTGAGGGGTATTTCTTTTCCTTCCAATTGTTTGTGAGAGTCTTCTTTTTTTTTCTTTTTGCTTCTCTTTCTATTGGTCAGTCTTGATTTACTGACTTTGTGGATTAAACTTCTATGGTAATAGGCCAGTTTTCTTTTTCTTTTCTTTTCTTTTCTTTTCTTTTCTTTTCTTTTCTTTTCTTTTCTTTCCTTTCCTTTCCTTTCCTTTTCTTTCCTTTCCTTTCCTTTCTGGGTCTGCCTCTGATGATTTCAGTTGTTGACCCTGTCTGACCTTAGGCCATTTGTTTGAGCCTTCCAGGGATCTACTATCTGTGTTTGTCTCCTGCAATTGTTAATCTAGTCACTCTGCCCTCAGCTGTCAGACTGAGGCACCACAAGGCGGGGAAGTGCCTCCTGAGGGCAGGACTATCGTGTCCTTACAGGCTCTTGTCACTCAGGGGAGTGGTCTGCCCAATCACGATGGAGAACATGGACTGGGGAAGGAGTCAGCACCAGGATCCCCCCCAGCTTCCCCCTTAGTTCTCCCTCCAAATGCCTCTGCCTCCAGTCTCTTTAAGAGTCTCTAGGCATCTCTGTGTCCCCTTTAGCCAGAGGTCTACAATCTCTGCAGGCAGCTCTCTACTCAGCACTAAGGCACGCATGCAACTCCTGTCCAGGCCAGACTGCCTAAGGGCAGGGTTATTATTTCCTTTCCTGCTGCTGCCTCCTTGGGCCATGGCTTGCCTGCACAAAATGCAGACTGTGTAATGGGGAAGAAGTCACCTTCGGGAATCCCCAGCTACTCTGTCAGATCTCTTCCCACTGCCTCTGTCTCTGGTCTTTCTTCAAGCATGTCTCTAGGCAGCTCTGTTTTCCCTTTGGCCAGGTATCCACTATTTCTGCCAGCCACGTTGCATTCAGCACTCTGGCCTGCGCACGCACAAGCCCCGGACGGAGTGCGCAGAAGGCAGGTTTATTGATTCCTCTATGCCTGAGTGAGTTGGTAGCTGCAGAGTGGGAGGTGAGTTATCTCTGGGGCTCTGCTGGCCACCATCTCAGTTCTCTTCACAGAGCTTTCCTCACCAATTTTTCCTCAGGTACCAGCCCACTCTGCTCCCACCTCTACCCAGAGATCAGGGAAGGCGGCTGCCATTGCAAATTTTTGCATTAGCCCTTTAAATGCCTCTGCATCTCCAGCCACCTGTCTCTGGCAGAGAGCACCCCTAATCTTTTCGCGGTTGTGTTTTGTCTGTGTGTTTTCCTGGTTTCAGATGCTGTAGTCTAGGGGTCCCTGCTTATGATTCAGATCCTGTTCTTCTAAGGGGGATCCAACTGTCAGTTTCAATGTCCCTCTGGTGCTGGTGCCTGTGGGCACCTAGCCCGCTCTCTTGAGCCTCCACTGCACTTCTCACCCATTAGGATGTGCGAAAGTCGATTTTACTGTCTGTCCACGGCTCCAAGGCTCCTCTCCCTCTATGGTTCCATGGTTTTCCAGGTGATTTCTCCACAATTTAGTCACAATTCCAGTTTGGTCTTGGGAGGAGTTCAGTGTGACTTCCACTTACTCCTCTGCCATATTCCTTCTTTCTGTTTTAAGATTTTCTGATGTTACAAAACCTGTAGACACAAATACAAAATATTAATAGTGATCATAATGTACCATTACAAACTCTACATAAGGTCTGTGAGACACTAAAAATAAATAACTGTTTAAAGGGAAATGATATGCAGAAAGAAGTATAGGAAATACACAGAAGACAACAGTTTTCTTTAGGAGTCCTTTTGTTTTCTTGGATTTTTAATTTTTTTTTTTAAGTGGGAAAATGAGACACATACATGCATAGGTGCAGATATAGGAAAAGGCAAATGATGAATAAATGATGGAGTTATGTCTATAACTATGGAAGACTTCTTCTGTTGCCTGACCCTCTGGGCAGTTATATGTTTAGATTGTTAATAGCCAAAAACAAGAACAAAAACAAAAACCCCTCAGTTAAAAGAAATTATAGAGCCAAATTGTGTTAAAGCTGCAGGTGTTATCTCATTTCTTTGTTCCCTATAATGTAAAAACATGTCTAGTAACATGAGGGAGAATGAGGAAGAAATATATGACTTTTTCTAGTCCAATTCATGATCTACTCTTCTAAGTGTATAAGAAGATATAAATAAACTTACCAAGGAAAGGAAAAGATTTAGGAATTTTACTAATACCTATTTGAGATATTTTTAAAATAAGGATCAGCATTTCAGGCTGGAAAAACCTAAGATATATTTTTTCTAATTTTATGGCTGGGCAAACAACATGGAGAATTCACAGACTGGACTTAAATGCTGACCTTAGTTTAGTCCCTAATTTATTATGTGATATATACCATAGGAAAATTAGTTAAACTCTTCAGTTTTTTGGTCTTCAGCTGTGATCTCTTTCTATTCTCACTTGAGGACTTTTTTTTTTTTTTCATTCTTTTGAGAGAGAGAGAGAGAGATGTGAGAAAGAGCAATTGGTTGCCTCCTGTACACACCCCAACCAAGGATGGAACCTGTAATCTAGGAATGTGGCCTGACCAGGAATTAAATCCACAACCTTTTGATGTATGAGACAACAACTGAGCCACATAAGCCAGGGATTGAGGAATCTTGAGATAAGAATAACATGCCTCACAGAGGTGTTGTGTTTAGTAAATAAAGCAGAGTATATTTAAAGAACCTAGCTCACACTCAACATTAAATAGATACTCTAGAAACATTGGTTACTTTTTCTTTTCTAGATATTAATCATCAAATGGTTAGTAGTTAACTTGATTCCTTATCCTTGCTCTAAAAATTTTCATACTGCTTTTGAATGAAAATAACATATTGATAACTTGATATCTAAGGCCCTTCCAATGTAGGAGTAAAAACCATGGAGTTACAACCCTTGAATTAGAAATGGTTTTTAAATTAAGAGAAAATTGAGACCCAGATCAAGTCAAGTTGAACCTTCCCCTGACTCTTATCTCTACTACAATGGTAGATATTACCATAACTATACTGTGTCTTCTTCTGAAATCTTGAAACTGGTATATAAAAGATTCCTTTATCCAGTGAGAACATAAGAAGGGGGCTGCTTACAACTGAACTGTAGTCATCTCCAAACATGTACTTAGTGACTATGAGAGGGGGTAAACAGACATTTGAGCACTCCCCATGATTTTCTATCAATATTTCTTGGGTTGTAAATTGAATATCCATTTTGATATCCAATTTGAACATATATTAACATACTTAATAACTTTATCATGTTCTACTTAATCAAATGTCCTCAATATTGCTATCTTACCTTCTCTCCTCAGTGAAAAGATAAATACATGATGATAGACAAAAGATAGATGATAGATGATAGATAGATGGCAAACAAGCTATCTGCAATAACAGATCTTGTTGTAGATTTTTGGGAGAATAAGACATAACCCTGGATTGTTTATTATACCTATGCTATACTAAAGTGATGAATTAAAACATAACCTTGTCAAAGGAGTCTCAGACTCTGTATCTACTTTACTTTGTAAATATAAAATATCTAAAAACATAAATTTTAGTTAGTTCCTGAAGACCTATATACTACTTTCCATTTCTTGGCATATATTTAAAATTCAACTAATAACCAATGAACAAAACTAAAGAACATATTTGTATCAGGGGTATCTGACCTTTAGGTATCTCTGCATCACACTGGAAGAAGACTTGCCTTGGGCCACACATTAAATAAATTGTGACACATAATCACAAAAAAGTCTCATAATGTTTTAAGTAAATTTATGATTTTGTTTTGGGTCACATTCACAGCCGTCCTGGGCTGCATGTGGCCCAAGGGCCGCAGGGTGAACACCCCTGGAATAATACTAGGCACATTGGTATCATGGGAAGTGATTGACAATAAAGTGTTCTTAAATAAATTTTACTTTTATATTGTAACCCAAAATAAAGGCATATCTCTGTTAAGGAAATCTGAGGAAATGTGTTACTATTCTGGGTCATGTAACAGACTAGCTGAATTTTGTTGTATTGATAGTATTACAGAGACAAGTTTTATATATTTATTTTATTAAGAGCAATACATTTTCAATTCTTTTCCTAAGACATTTGTCCAATGATAAAGGCTCAATAGTCCATTAAACTATTTTTCATTATTTTTATAGAAATATTTAAAAGGAACCATAAACACAAGTGCTACCAGATGCTGAAATAAATTAATTGAACTTAGGGTGATTAGGAGTAAGTGAAACTGTGAGGAAGTGCAGTCTATATGCTTATTATAAAGACATTCGATATCATATTAGTTACTATAGTACAGAGATAACTTACTATAAAGAATTAACTAGTTATCGAAGACCTTTAAAGGTAAAAATGAAACATTTAAGATATTATTGCAATAGCAACTGTAGGAAACAGAATTCCCTTAAGGATGTGAGGACAAAAGAAAGAGATAGGGATTATTAAAATTTAAATTTAGATGTTTATAGGAAGGAGGTCCAAAATCTGGAACTTGTGCTATGAGAGGGAGATGTTGCTCCGTTACTACTGATGTCTCTGAGATTGTATAAAGGTCCTTATAGGCCTGGAAATCAGACCTCTAAGGCTGAACTGTCCTTGACAGTATGTGCTGTGTCTCATTCTCTAAGAAGTGGAAAACTGCAGGCTAAAATCAGCTGCTGCTTCTGGACTCACTTTCACACGGGCTGAGAAAGTGTTGCTATGGTGAAACTGATGGAACACGAGTCATAAAGAGAAACTGGGAGCAAAAACACAGGGAGGGAGCAAACGGGAAAGGTGTGTGGCTTCTCCCTTTTTCTGAGTTCACTATTCCTCTACTGCCTCCTGCTGGTAGAACCTAACAAAGAAAAAATGTGTTTGCCAAGTTTTGTCTTAGTCTATAATCACAAAGCAGAGTATTAAAAAATAGGTATAAAAGTTGAGAAGCAACCTCAACCCACCTCAATATTTTAGTTTTAGTTTTTAACATTTTTACAGATTAATTCCCATAGGTTTTTTTATAAGCTATTAATAAATTAAACAGATCAAGTCAGCTGGGCCATTCTACAGATTTTACTATGGTTTATTGTCTTAACATTCCTGTATCAGTTTTCCCTGAATCATTAATTTTATTTTAATCTAGTAATTATTTATAAAATGAAATTAGTCATTTTACTTTGTTTCAACTAATTTATACCTTTGAGAGATTAAAATGTATTTTAAACATTTACCTCTATTTATATGCTTAATTTAAAAATTCACTTAGACTTTAAGCTACAATCAAAAATGGAATTTCTCTGATTATTTTAATCACTGCATGCATTTGACAAGTCAAATATATACATTTTAAAATTCATTTTTAATTATAGTTGACATACAATATTATATTAATTTCATGTGTACAACATACTAGTAATTCAACATTTATTTACTTTATGAAGTAATGACCACAATAAATCTAATGTCCATCTGTCACTATATCAAGTTTTAACTATATTGTTGACTATATTCTCTTTACTGCACATTCTTAATCCATTCCACTTTGTGACCATCCTCTCAACCCCTTTCTTCCAGCAAATATCAATTTATTCTTTGTGTCCATGAGTTTGTTTCAATTCTTTTTTGTTAGCTCATTTGTTTTGTTTTTTAGATTGCACATATAAGTGAAATCATATGGTGTATTTCTTGCTCTGTCCAATTTATTTCATTGAACATAATAATATCTAGGTTCATCCATATCAAATATATAAATTTTATGAACAAAATATTCTTATGCACTTAGGCATTGCTTATAAGGTTAATAAACCATATCTGTAAATTTCATTACTCATATTAATTTAACAATTCAAATCAACATAAACAAGTATATATACATAAAGCAAAGCTGCCAAAATTTAATTCTGTACTTATATTACCAACATGAACTACATAAAACTTTCAATAATATATTTATTTCAGTATCCCAAGGTAACAAATACATTCTCTTAATGAAGCAAAATATAATTACTATCTCATGCATTCTGTGGCCACTGTAATTTTATACTAGAGTTAAAGACCTAAGATTACATCTTTTGGGCTTAGGTGTAGCTTCTAGGAAGATTCTTTTTGGACTTTATTTTGAATAATCCAACATCCCCTAAATATACCATAAATTTTGCCTTTGTAATCTCTTGCGTGTGTGTGAGAGAGTGTGTGTGTGTGTGTGTGTGTGTGTGTGAAAGAAAGAGAGATTAGAGAGAGAGGGTGCTAGGGGGTATTGAAAAAAATCCACTCACTCTTACCAACATTTATCCAGTCAATTTCTGAATTATACAGATGAAAAGATAAAATAAGAAATCCATCAGATAAAACTCTAAACATTAAAAAATGTAATTTTTCCAATGTGAAACCAATAATAGATAAACACATTTTCATAGGATTAACAAATTCAACATAAATTTTTACACTTTTATACTGTTCTTAACATTTTTGTTGACTGATCTCACCCGCTTAGATTTTTGCTACCCCATTTGAAAGTAGATCTAATTACTTTACTGTCAAGTAAATATAATGATATTTTAAATGTTGACCGCTATGAAATTAGAATATAACTTGAATATACCCATAATCAACAATTTTTGTAAACAGCTGAAATTCATTTGTATATACCCACTTTTTAACATATTTTTGAGTATATCATATATTCATGGGTTTTCAAAGAAGTATTGTTTTATTATTTAATTCTTATATGATCTCACTTTGTTTAGGGAAGCTCAATTAAATAGAACACTGTAACCTGAAAGTGTTTTTTGTTTTGTTTTGTTTTGTTTTACTCTCTGGCAACAGTAAGATTGAAATTTTAAAGTAAGAGCAACATTTTCTTGTTCTGTCTTTATTTTCCCTGACTGCAGACACAACTTCTAAGAAACTTATCTTTTTTTAGTGAGAATAAGGTTAATATTGAGATACTGTAGATAACTCATAGGTTGTAGCAATAGGCAACACTATTTATTGGGACATCTAAGTGAGAGAAATAGAAAATATTATTTATGAAGTGTAGAATTTTTATTGATGTTTTCAATTTAATTTCTTACATACATTGTTTATTTAAATATAAAACATTTTCAACCTACTATATTCTTTCTCTAGATTTTTCCTGTTATATCACCTTATGGAGTTTATTATATATGTGTGTAAACCATAGTATTATATTATTATCCATGTAGGAAATATATTTAGATCTCATAATCTGCATCAGAGATTCAATTGCCTTTCCTACTTGTATTGGTGTTAGTATATTTCACTGTCCATTTATAGTCACATATTTACACTATATGGGCTCTGTAGTAAAAAGAAAGTGTGGAAGTTTCAATTTTCCACATGTATGTTTCCATTATAAAATAAGAAGTGCATTCTGATTAATTTCTTAGTATATTATTAAGGATGCAATACTCAATTCTCATTAGCCTTTTATGTGTCTATTATTTATCAGTTGTGGTGCCACTTGGCATACAAAGTTTTTCTTTAACTGAGTTCATGTTGTGACAGGTTGATTGGCTGTAACATGCTGTTTTTCTAACTGCTGAGGATTCATTTTCTATATGAATTGGTCTCTGATAGAGATAAAAACTTTTGCTAAACTATGTTGAAATCACACAATTCTCTTAATAGATAGCTTAGTATATTTATTACAGAGGGTATGAGGTCTGTCCAGAAGCTATCCTGCCACTTAATATAAAAAATAAAGACATTTATTGAAGATGAAAGATACAAGAAACATTGTACATAAGACAACGATGCTTCAGTCCCTTTCAAAGTAGTCACCTTGGGACCTCACACAGTTCTCTTAATCTCCATCAGCTTCCCTGTTGTATTTTCCTGAACCTTATCAATAGTCTGAAATCTCTTCCCTTTCAGAGGTGATTTTAGTTTCAGGAAAAGCTAGAAGTTGCAGGGTACCAAATCTGAGTTGTAGGCAGGCTGAGTCACCTGGGTGATTTGATATTTTGCCAAAAAACTCTGCACTAGCCATGATGCATGAATGGGTGCATTGTCATAATGAAGCTGTCAATCACCACTTGTCTATAGCTGTGGTACCCTGAATCATCCCAATAGTTTCTGTGGAGGATATTCAAGCTTAATGCAAAATTTAATGCATATTCATTGCACTACTCACTTTGAATGTGAAGGCCACACAGTACACATGGTCACTCAAGGGCATCTACTGCCCCCACTGACTAGTACTGTGAAGTTGTCATTGTCAACATATGCACATTCCAGTCCATTCTCTTTAGCTTCCAGGTTACATCACTGTCGTGCAAATCATTTCTGTTATATTAACAATCACTGGACTTTTTCCAATAGACCTCATGTATTTTAAAATAAGCTGTTTATCTCAAATTATCACCTAATTAACAGCAAAGAAGACCAAAAAAATACTGGTAATGAAGTCACACAATATAATTAAGGCATGGAAAGTTTCAAGTTTCCAGAAAGACAGTTAGAATAGAAAGGAATGCAAAATTATGATCAATGTAGTATTGATATTACCAAAATAGGAAGAGATTTGAGTATTTCCTTTTATCAGATAAAAATACGAAATATGAAAGAAACAATTTATATTAAAGGCTGAGACCTAACACCATATGCTCAGAACTATTAGTTGGTCATATCAAATTGTTCCATTGTATATAGTGACCATGATAAACTTTCTTTGTTCCTCTTGTTAGCATTTCACAGGCTAGAGAACAGTTGCCAAATAAAAGTGAATAGGCAGACAAAAATTAGGATTACAAAGATATATAGTATTTTTATAAAACAAATATCTAGTTTTTGCTGGTTTTCTTAATCTCTGTATTTTCTAAAAGCAATAATATTATGGTATTTTCAACTAATTTGAAATCACATTTTTCAGGGCTTAAGGAGATTATTGATATAAAGGATGATGTTTAGTCATTTCAAATCAATTTAAAAAAAGAAATAAATTATATATAAAGTATGACTAGATCCTCTTTTATCTTGTGTTCACTATAAATATAACTTTATTTTTGTTAAAATGAGTTTAAAAGCAAATATTTATGATATCTCCAGAAATAAATCAACTTGTTGAAATATTTGACAAAAAAGTAGAGAGAATTTAAAAAGATTATATATATAAATAATAAGAAAGTATCAGAGAAAAAGGAGAAATAAGATTTCTATTAATATTATAAGGAGAATGTTCTGAGCTATAACTCAAATATTATATTTGGAAATGAAGGGTCCATTACATGACAATAATTATCTAATTAATACCTATTTAACATTTACTAAGTAACAGAAACTATTCTGTCTTACGTTGTCTCGTTTAGTCTTCTACAACCCTATAAAATGGGGTTTCTCTTTTTCCTATGATTGCAGATGAAGAAAGTGAGTTTTTGAATGGATAAATATTGTCCTTAGATTCTATAATAGTGTTTAAAATCATGTCTGTTTTGGTTGAAGAATGTAGGGATCAGAAAGTCAGCCAAAATGACAACATAGGAGGCTCCTCAACTACCCTCCTCCCAGGAACACACCAAAAGTACAACTGCAGTAAATTCCTCAGAGAAATCCAAAAACTAGCTGACTAAATCCTACATATGGGCAAATGAGATACTACCCACACTGAAATGTGTAGAAAAGGCTGAGATATTCTCTCACCATAAACACCTTTCCCACAACAGTAACATACATTAGAATGGGAACCTCCAATTCTCAGCTTCTTTCTAAAAAGAAAAGGGTTTGAACTGCACATCTAGCACCCCAACTTTTAAGGATGATTAAGAATTCAAGCCATGGGCCCCCAAGAAACTCAGTTCTGAAGGCCAACTGCAATAGCTAACAAAGGAGCAGATCTTACGAGGCCAGGGCCACTCACCTTGGCTATTTCCTCATATTTAGCACAAAGGAAACACGCAAGAATGCCCTTCTCCTGGTCTTTCTCTATAAGTAACCTAATTGCCTGCATTATTAGGTGCTTTTTGAGGGCCCAGCTTCTAATATAAGCACATGGCTAGGGGCTATCTGTGATTCTCCTGAGAAACCAAGAAAGCTGGTGTACACTCCCCGACCCTCTCCCTATGATGACCCATTCCAACAGCAACACCAAGTCACTAGTACTCCCTGAAAGGCTTTTGTCACAGGCATGTCACCACAGCTTCTACTATTGTCCCCTCAGGGATGGATCATCTTACAACTAATGGGACAAACATTCACACATCTCACAGGACTGTAGCAAAGACATTTTCAGACAGACATAAAAGCACCCCACCCAGATATACCTAGGATCATTACAGAAAGAACAGGCAAAAACACGCATTTCCCAGTTTCTCCCTGGAAGGTCCTTAACTGCACACTTCCCCAGCAGCTATCAAAATTCCAATGGCATTTTTCAAGAAATAGAAAAAAAATCCTCACATTTGTATGGGAAAAAAATTGAACTGCTAAAGCAATCTTGAGAATGAATAAAGCTGGAGGCATCACTCTTCCTGATATCAAACTTTATTGCAGAGCTATAGTAACCAAAAGAGTAGGGCATTGACATCAAAAAGGACACATAGGTCAATGAAACAAAATACAGAATCCAGACATAAACCCATGCATATATAGATACTTAACTTTTGACAAAGTATCCAAGAATATACAATGGAGAAAGAATAGTCTCTTCAGTAAATGTTGCTGGAAAAACTCAATGGCCTCACTTAAATAATTAAACTGGACCACTTCTATGTTTTATTCTAGGAATTACTGTTTCATGGTTTTCAATTTCTTCTGTGATCCGTTTTGACTTAACTTTTGTGAGGGATATAAGACCTGTGTCCAAATTCTTTTTTTTTTTTTTTTTAAAGTGGACGTCCAACTAACAAATATATTTCACCTAGATTTAAGTAGGGTAAATACATATCATTTTAACAAAGAAGGAAATCCTGCCATATGCAACAATATGAATGAATATGGAGAACATTATGCTAAGTAAAATAAACCAGTCACAGAGATACAAATGTGCATTATTCCACTTATATAAGGTATCTAAAATAGACTCATAGAAAGACAGAGCAGAATGATGGCTGTTAGGGGCCTGGGAAGGTGAAATAGGGAGTTGTTGCTCAACACTTATACAATTTCAGTTATGCAAGATAATTTCTAGAGATCTGCTTTATATTATTGTACATATAATTATACTTACTGGGATCCAAATATTTGTCAATGGAGTAGGTCTCATGTTAAATGATAAGTGTTCTTCACAAGAGACCTACTCCCTGAAAGGACATCCGTATGCTCTCTTTGGCCATCTGTATGTATTGGGCATCTGTATGTCCTCTTTGAAGAAGTGTCTATTTGGGCCATTGCACATTTTTTAATTGAGCCATTTGTTGTTTGGTGTTGAGTTTTGTAAGTTCTTTATAAACTTTGTATATTATCCCCTTATCAGATATATCAGCAAATATGTTCTCCGAGTCTGAGGGTTGTCTCTTTATTTTGTTGCTGTTTTCTTTGGCTGTGCAAATCTATTTAGTTTGACATAGTCTTATTTGTTTATTTTTACTTTTGTTTCCCTAGCCTGGATAGATATATCCAATAAAAAATTGCTGCAAACAATGCCCAAGATTTTGCTGTCTAAGTTTTCTTATAGGATTTTTATGGTTTCAGGTCTAACATTTAAGTCTTTGGTCAATTTTGAATGTATTCTTGTGTGTGGTGAAATAAGGTGGTATACTTTCATTATTCTGCATGTATCTGTTCAATTTCTCCAACACCATTTATGGAATAAACTATCTTTAGCCCATTGTATGGGCTTACTTCTTCTGCTGAATATTAATTGACTATAAAGTTTTGGGTTTATTCTGGGCTCTCTATTCTGTTCCATTGATCTACTTATCTGTTTTGATGCCATTACCATGCTGTTTTGATAACTATGCCATTATCAGATAGTTTGATGTTAGGTAGTGCTTTTCCTCCAACATTATTCTTTCTCAGGATCACTATTGCTATATTTGGCCTTTTGTGGTTCCATATAAATTTTTGAAATATCTGTTCTAGTTCTGTGAAATGCATCATTGAAATATTTATAAGAATTGCATTGAATGTATAGATTGCTTTGGGTAGTATGGACATTTTAATGATGATAATTCTTCCTATCCATTAACACGGTATGTGCTTCCACTTATTTGCATCTTCTTCAATTTCTTTCTTCAGTGTCTTACAGTTTTCCATGAGAAGGTCTTTTACAACCTTGGCTATGTTTATTCCTAGGTATTTCATTCTTTTTGAAGCAACTGTGAATGGGATTGTTTTCTTAATTTCCCTTTCTGCTAGTTCATTATTGGCACCTAAAAATGCAACTGACTTCTTGATATCAGTTTCGTATCTTGCTACTTTGCCTAATTCATTTATCAGTTCTAGAAGTTTCTTGGTGGAATTTTGAGGGTTGTCTATGTACAGTATCATGTTATCTGCAAATAATGACAGTTTTACTTTTTCCTTTCCAATTTGGATGCCTTTTATTTCTTCTTCTTTTCTGATTGCTATGGCTAGGACTTCCAGTACTTTGTTGAATAAGAGAGGTAAAAACAGACATCCGTGTCTTGTCCATGATCTTAAGGAGAGCACTTGTAGTTTTTGCCGATTAAGTATGATGTTGGTAGTGGGTTTGTCATATGTGGCCTTTATTATGTTTAGGTAAGTTCCCTCTATTCCCATTTTGCTGAGAGTTTTTATCCTAAATTGGTGCTGGATTTTATCAAATACTTTTTCTGCATCTATTGATGTGATAATGTGAATTTTATCCTTCATTTTGTATTTTTGGTGAATTACATTTATAGATTCATGAATATTGTACCAATCTTCATTCCCAGAATAAATTCAATTTGATCATGATGTATGATCTTCTTAATGCATTGTTGTATTTGGTTTGCTATTATTTGGTTGAGCATTTTAGCATATATGTTCATCAGGAATATTGGCTTATCATTTTCTTTCTTTGTAGTCTATTTATTTGGTTTTGGAATAAGGATTATACTGGTCTTTTTTTTTTTAAATTCATTTACTTTTTAAATACATTTGTCTCTGCCTCCCCCCCACCACTTTCCCTTGTCCCCTCCCTCCTTCCCTCCCTCAGTTCTTCCCCTTTGGTTTTGTCCATGAGTCCTTGCTATATGTTCCTTGACTTTCCTCTTCCCTTCCCTTTCCCTGCCCCCCCACCCTTCCCTCTTGTCTCTGTTGATTTCTTTTCCTTTCAGTGTTGCTAGTCATATTTATACTGGTCTTATAAAATGAGTTTGGGAGCCTTCCTTCCTCTTGAATTTTTTGACATAGTTTGAAGAGAGGTGTTATTTTTTTCTCGGAATGTTTGGTAAAATTCCCTTGTGAAGCATTCCAGTTCAGGGATTTTACTTGTTGTTTTTTTTTTAAATTATTATTGCTTCAATTTCCTAGGTGTAACCTGTTTATTCAGATTCTCTGATTCTTACTTCCTTAGTTTTGGAAAATTTTATATTTCTAGGAAATTTATCCATTGCAACCAGGTTGTCTAGTTGGTTGGCATATAGTTGTTCATAATATTTTCTTACAATCCTTGTTTTTTGCTTTGGCATCAGCTGTTGTTTCTCTTCTTTCATTTTTGATTTTATTTATTTGGATCCTCTCTCTTTTTTTTTCCTTGGTAATTCTTATTAAATGTTTGTCAATCTTATTTATTTTTTTCAAAGAAACAACCCATGGATATATTGATCTTTTGTTCCTTTGATTATTTTTTTTACTGTTTTCATTTATTTTTTGCTCTAATATTTACTATTTCCTTTCTTTTTTGCAATTTTGGGCTTTGTTTGATGTTCTTTCTCAAGTTCCCTTTAGTGTGAAATTAGATTGTTTATTTGAGTTTTTTGTCTGTTGTTTCTTGAGATAAGTCTATAATGCTATGAATTTCTCTCTTTGGCTTGTTTTCCTTGTGTCTCACAGATTTTGGGTTGTTGTGTTTTCATTTTCATTTGTCTCAAGGTATCTTTTGGTTTCTCCCTTGATCTCTTTGTTGTCCCACTCATTTTTTAATAACATGTTATTTAGCTTCCATGTCTTTGCATGTTTTGAGTATTCTTCTTGTGATTGATTTCTGGTTTCGTAGTAGTATGGTCAGAGAAGATCCTTGATATGGTTTCAGCCTTCTAAAATTTATTGAGACTTTTTTGTGTCCTAACATGTGGTCTATCCTAGAAAACATTCCATATGCACTTGAAAATTATGTATATTCTGCAGCCTTGCAGTGAAATGCTCTGAAGATACCAATTAAACCCATTTGATGTAGTGTGCCATTTAAGTCTGCTGTTTTCTTGTTGATTTCCTGCCTGGAAGATCAATCCATTGAAGTCAATGGGGTGCTAAAATCCCCAACTATGAATGTATTTCTCTCAATCTCTCCCTTTATGTCCATCAAGGTTTACTTCACATATTTAGGTGCTCCTATGCTGGATGCATAAATGTTTACTAGGGTTACATCCTCTTATTAGATTGTTTCTGTTATCATTATGTAGTGTCCTTATTTGTCTCTTACTATATATATAGCTTTGGTTTTAAAGTCTCTTTGTTGGACAAGTACTGCTACCTCAACTTTTTTTTCCTTTCCATTTGCATTAAATATCATTTTCTATCCTTTTATTTTTAGTGTGTATCTTTCAATGTGAGATCAGTCTGAGACAGCATATATATGGGTCTTTGTTTCTTATTTATTCAACTTCCCTATGTGTTTTGGTTGGAGCATTTAAGCCATTTATATTTAAGATGATTATTGATAAATATATACTTAGTGCCATTTTATCATTACATTATTTTCCTCTGTTTTTCTTTCTTTTTTTCTCTTTTTCTTTTTCTTCTGAAAGCAAGTTTTTTAACATTTGTTGCAGTGCTGGTTTGGTGTTAACAAACTCGTTTAGCTTGTTCTTTTTTGGGAAGCTCCTTATTTCTCCTTTAATTTTAAATGATAGCCTTGCTGAGTAAAGTAGCCTAGTTTCTATGCAGGTTCTTGTTTTCTTTTCTTTTTCTTTTTTCATTTTCACCAATAACTTTATTGATTTGGATATTTTTAGTATGTCAGCTATCTCCTGTTATTGGCTTCCAGTGGGTAGAAGCCAAGAGTGTTGATAAATATCTTCCAATGCATAAGACAGTCCCACAGCAAAGAATTATTTGGCCAAAATGTCAATAGTACCAAGAAACTTTGCAAACCACTTTTGACACATTTGATCAGTCATAGCACGTTCTCTATACACTACACAAATCTTTTTTGCACTTCAGTTGCTTTTTTTACTTTCCTTGAACTAATAAAGCACGATGTGCCAAAAATGTTATATATCTTCTCCCATCTTCAATATTAAAATGGCTGCACAAAAATTCACCAATTTTGATTTTTTTTAATGCAGGCTGATATGACAACTGTCACAATGTAATCTAACAAAATTGTTTTGAATGAAGTTAAAGACAACTAAGAACTACTAGAGCCGTGGTAGGGAAAAAAAAAAAGTAACAAACTTTTTAGCCAATATAATACTTTAGCCCATAGTTTCAGTTCAGTTCTAATCAACTTAGTTGGTTTTCAAGTTCATGGTTAATATAAGGAATATATTTTGTACATAGAAAAGCACTTCTTTCTTTCAATTACCATCAATTGAGTGTCTATGAAGTGCCAGGCACTTGGAGATTGGTATTGACCAATACTTAGTGATCCCTATCCTCCTTGGCTTATGTAGAGAGAGCTCAGACATCAGAATAAGTTAAAATAAAAATTACTGTAAACAAAATAATTACAAAGCATGACAGTTGCTAATAAGAGCATAAACAGAGCTGAGGAACTTGCACTTTCTCCAGATACGAATAGCAGTTTTCTTTCTAACATAGTTGAAATATAGAATTAAAAATTCATATAATTTATTGGTTCCAAATATACTCTAAAATTTATTTTTAAAAATTAAATCTCTGCCTTGGCCAAGTGGTTCAGCTGGCTGAAGCATCATGCCATACACCAAAAGGCTGTGGGTTCAATTCCCAGTCACAACACATACCTGGGTTGCAGGTTTGATCCCCAGTACGGGTTGGTACAGGTGGCGGTCAATCGATGTTTCTCTCTCCCTCTCCCTTCCTCTTTGTCTGAAATAATAAAAATATCTGCCACGACCCATGCGGAATGGTGGTCCCTGAGTGGGAATGATGAGAGATTGAGAAAGGACAACACAACACAAAGACACAACCCAAGACTGTTTAGAGGAGAGTAGGGGCCAGGTGGGACATTGTCCTCTGATGGAGAGACAATGACAGTGACCATGGTTTCTGAGTTTATTTTATAAGGGTTTGTTAGATAGAGCTCAAGGGAGTTTTGCAGACTTAAGGGAATGCTATGGGCATGGATTATTCTGTTCCCACACTACCTACATGATAAAACTTTCTTCTGCAAAGTTCGCAGTCATCTTAAGATGCAGCCTGCGGTTATCTATTCCTCTCTCAACACCCCCAGGCTCAGGCTGTTGCCAGCTGCCAGCTTGCTCTGCCTTGCAGATGCAAGTGGTCGAGCATGGTTTTGCCAAGCACTTAACCTGGCTTTTGATGTCAGACTTCACCATCCTCTACAAATATCCTCGGATGAGGATAAAAAAATTAAATCCCAAATGTTAGTTTGCATCTGGTATTTAACATAGATGTTTCTATGTTAGAAGCTAAATGCCATTCCAATCCCTAGAATAGAAGTGGTTAAGTAAAGTGCTTCAGGCAGCATTTCCATAGGTAAAGTCACTTCTCACTGACCCGTTTTCCAACACAAATCACTGAGAAGTGAGAGAAGTAAGCAAGAAGTAGGCCAAGAGCATACCTTTAAGTACTTCAGAACTTGGCCTAGAGAGGGGCCCCATAAAAAGGAAAAGACACTCCTCCTCCTTGTCAAGATCACTTAGCACCTTGATCCCTGGGATCCTCAATCCTGATATAGTTCCATACCTCAATTGCTTTAAGCAACTTCTGTAGACTCACCTGGGCACAAAACCACCTTGTGGAAAGTGTTTGTTTTTTTTTTTTGAAAGTAAGATAAATTCCAAACAACCAACCAACAAATCAACCCCACTTAAATTGGAGGCTGCCAAGAGAAAACATTAATCTTGCTTTCTATAATTTTTAACTACAGTCAAAACTCAATAATACTAACCAATCTTTAAGGAGCACTTGTATTTTATTTTTTAAGATTTTATTTATTTATTTTTAGAGAGGGAGAAGGGAGAAAGAAAAGTAGAGAAACACCGATGTTTGAGAGAAAAATCAATTGGTTGCCTCTAGCATGCCCTCAACTGGGGACCTGGCCCGCAACCCAGGCATGTGCCCTGACTGGGAATAGAATCTGAGACCTTTCTTGTTTGTAGGAGAATGATAACCCAACAAGCCACACCAGTAAGGGCTCTAAGGAACATGTTTAAAATTACATTATTATAGGTACTTAATCTTTTCAAATACGCCAAACACAAACACCTAATGTTAAAACTTACTGACTAGCAGATACGGCTTACTGTAAATCTTATCCACACAGGCAATACTCTGAATGTCACAAGCACCAACAATAGAGCAAAAATGAATCCAGGGTATATCTGGGCCTCAGGGGGACAAAACAGCTCTGAATTGTCATTTTGGAAGAAAACTACTTTCTCACAATTCAAATGTAATTCCTCCAAATTTAACTCCAAGACTTTGCTTAACTTGCTTGACTTTGCTTTCTCAAACAAAATTATTCATAGACTGAAGACTCTAGATTTGTTCCTTGCTATTGTACCTCTACTTCTTCTCATTTTATAAAGCCTGACCTCCATTATATTAGTAATTTACTTCTGAAAGCCTTCTCCTGGCCTTTCTTTCTAAACAACTACAGCTGTAAACAGGGAAAGATTTGTTGTCCAGTTCTCTTACCACAAATTAGGAATTAGAAAGGAATGATCTCTTTTTTTGATGATCTCCGGAGCATTTTCCATCAATTCCCCCTCTTCGCCCACTCATTTGTAACCACCAGGAAATTCTTAGCCATCACCCTCAAACTGTCCCACACATCTGTGCTGCTGCTTTTGGTTCTAAAGGAGAACATCAGCCTCTGTAACAACATTGCAAAGACCTTTCCTCCTCAGTCTCATCATCCTCTGCTCAAAAGCCTATGACTTCTCATGTCACACAGAATAAGTCTTTGTCCCTATAAAGGTCAAGCTCTGCATCATCTAATCAGCCTGCCATCTCCTTAACTTTTCAACCTCATCTTTTTTCACTCCTCCCCTCACCCTCTGCTCTCAACTTTATACTAATTTTCTGCCTGGAATGTTCTCTCCAGCCCTAGAGGGTTCCTCTGAAATGTTGCCTTACCTTAACCCTTCACTCATGCCTCCAATGTAAAACTGTAAACTTCCAACTCCCTATCCCCAGCAAACTTTCTATTTAACTTATTTCATTAACTATTATTTCCAATATAAGTTCTAGGAATGCAAGAATTTACCTGTTTTATTCCCCAAGACCAAGAACAGTATGAGTTACCTGACAAGAGTGGAGTAAATATTTGTGAATGAATGAAAGTGTTATTCATAAAGCGATGTTTGCTGGGCTCAAGGCCCAGGCCAAGTTTGTTAAAGTCAGGATACATAAGACACTGTCTCTGTCTTTAAGGCACCAGATGGAGAACAAGGCTGCAAACTAAAGCCATGGGCAAATGTGCCGAATGCTCAGAGTACAAGGCATTGGCCTCGCCTTTCTGGGGACCAGTTTAGCTTCCCATCATTGCACCATTCTCTAGGCAGCTCCTCTAGATTCCTGAGATGACCAGGGACCCTCTTGCACTCCCCAAACCTAAGAGGTTATTCATCAAGAGGTGCAACTTCCGGCCTCTTTGCACCCCCTGGGCACTGGATTTAATGTAACAAATGCAAAAGTCTCTGCTCTTCAGCCTCCACCCCCTCTCCTTTGCCCTGGGGGCCACTCCCCACAACTGGCTGGGACTGAATGCAGTTGGGACCAAAGTGCTTTCTCCAACACATGTGCCTTACTTCTGTGGTCCACAGTACTCCCCGGTCCCTTCTTTCATCGCCTTGAAAATGTCGTGCCAGTCCTTTCTGGCCTGATATGTTTCTGTTGAGAAATCGGATGATAGTCTAATGGGAGCTTCCTTGTAGATAAGTAACTGCTTTTCTCTTGTGGCTTTTAAGTTCTCTCCTTGTCTTTAAGCTTTGCCATTTTAATTATGACAGGTCTTCATGTGGACCTCTTTGGGTTTATCTTGTTGGGACTCTGAACTTCCTGGACTTATGTGTCTTTTTCCTTCATCATGTTAGAGTAGTTTTCATTCATTATTTCTTCAAAATAGTTTCCTGATCCCTTGCTTGCTCTCTTCTCATTCCAATATCCTCATGATGTGGATCATTTTATGCTTCATGTCATGCCAAAAGTTTCTTAAACTTTTCTCATTTTTTAAATTCTTTATTCTTTTTGCTGCTCTGACTGGGTGTTTTTTTCTACCTTTTCTTCTAAATCACTGGTTTGATCCCCTGCTTCATCTAACCTCCTCTCTATTCCTTCATCTGTATTATTTATTTAAGATATTGCATTCTTTATTTCTAACTGGTCCTTTTTTATGGTTTCTATGTATTTCTTCATGCTGTTGAGTATCCTTCTATTCATTATTCTAAATTCTATATCTGATAAATTGCTTGCCTTCATTTCATTCAGTTCTTCTTCTGGAGGATTCTCTTGTTCATTTTGGGATCTGTTTCTTTGTCTCCCCATTTTGCTGCCTGCTTGTGTTTGTTTCTATGTATTAGGTAGATCTGCAAAGACTCTGATGGAGGACAATGTCAGACTTTGTCTGTGCTTGGCCTTTGGCAACTTGTTTGGATCTTTCAGTGATCCACAGCTTGTGGCTTTCTCTGCTGGGTGTGGGTGTGTGCAGAAAGAACCAAGCTGTACACCAAATCCAGCTTTTAGTATCACTGGGCCCACAGGAGAGTCAGTTAAAATTTCCAGAGGCCCACCTTTGCCTTCAGGCCTTCTCTTAGGCTTATTCATGAAAGTGCTTCCAACTGTACTCCTCTGAAGGTCTTGAGATTCACAGGGTGAGGCAAGAGGTCTCCTGTGGGTAGGACTATTGCTTTCCCCCAGGCTGATGCCACATGGAGGGGAATGTTCTGCTTGAAAATGATGGTTTTTACAGTATGGGGAGTGACTCAGCCTAGGGATCCTGGTGGATTACAACTTCAGTTCTCTCCCCACAGCCATCAATCCCAGACTCCTCATGTGTAATTTGCCTTTTCTGCTCTCCCTCTTTTGCGGCCCAGGGTAAGTGACTACAAACAAAATTTTGTGTTTTAGACCTTTATTTGGGTCTCTGTATCTCTAGTCATCTCTCCATGGTGGACAGAAACCCCACTGCTTTTCCCAGCTGGATATTATTTGGGTTCCTTTTCCAATTCTGGTGATCTAGGCTGGTGAGCCCAGGTTGGGGTTTAGATCCTACACTTCTTAGGAGGATCCCATGGGCCACTGAAATACCCCTCCAGAACTTCTTCTGCTGCCTGTAGGAGCCCAGCCAGTCCTCTCATGCTTCTGCTTTCCCTACCAGTCTCATTGTGGTGGTGTGATTCCTTCCATAAATCCTTGGTTTAAGTCTTCTCTCCAGCAGGAGTTCAGTTGATTACTCAGGATGTTTTTTCTATAATTAGTTGTAATTCCAGCTTGGTTCTGAGAGGAGGTTAATGTAGCTTCCACCTACTCCACCACCATCTTGGATCCTCTCCCATTGCTTTTTTAAAAAAATATATTTATTTATTTTCAGAAAAAGAGATAGAGAGAAACATTGATTTGTTGTTCCACCTATTTATCCATTCATTGGTTGCTCCTTGCATGTGCCCTGATGAAATACTGAACCTGCAACCTTGGTGTAGCAGAGCCACACTCTAACCAACTGAGCTATGCCATCACAGTTGATGTTACAGCTTCTAAAAACTGAAGGGAATATGTCCACCAACCAAAAGTTTATGAGTCACTTTGTTGCAATGTTACCTTTATTTGGTCATCTCAAACTGAACCCACCATAGGTTCAAAGTATGTCTGTATCTAAATCTACAGGAAGAAGAGATTTTCTAAGAGGGCATGCAGAAGGGAAGAGGAAAACCCTGCAACTGCATCTTGGGCCTTCCCAAACTGGCAACATAAGAAGAAGAGAAGTAACCAGTGCTTGTGGAGGAGTCTGTAAATAAATTTTTTCTATGTGAAATTTATACCAAAACATCTTATTTAATTTCCTGCTTTATAGATGGGGATAACCAAGACTTGACAAAATAAAACAACTTGCTTAATATTGTGAGTTAAGTAATATGAACTGTCTAATTTATTAAGTTCCCATTCTTGAGTTTAAACACAGATATGATCATATTAAAAAATTGTGCCAGATGGTCATCATTTTCCATCCTTGTATAGAATTATTACCTGAAAACTACTCAAGTTTCACTTGTTCTACACAATATTATTTGTGATTAGCAATCATTGGTTGCTCTCTAACCACAGAATCTGCTCACAGCTGGGATACGATACATTATTACTCATTTACAACTATGTAGGATAGTTTATCCAAAGCATAAAAAGGAGTGAATAAGGCTGTTGAAAGAGAACAGTCACATTATCACAATTCAACTTGGTTATTACCACATCAGTTCTCCCTTGTTGGTTATATCCTCTCATTTGTTGAGCATTATCTTACTCCTTAAACATCTTTTATATTTGGAGGGACTAGAGAACATTTCATTAAAATTATCATAAAATTGACAACGAATAAAACTATAAATAATTTCACTGTGTAAGTCAATGGGATATAAACTTTTCCCATTCTAATATAAATAGGTGAATAAGATACATGGGGGAATCAGAAAATCCAGGAGCTTAATTTTACTCTATGTCTTTTTTTTTTTTTTTTGTCTTATTTTAGTGGGAGAGAGCGATGGAAAGAATGGGGGAGGGAAGGAGAGAAAGACAGAAGCACATAGAGAGAGTGACAGAGAGAGAGAGAGAGAATGAAAACACAAAGAAAATCACAGCTTCTAAAGCAGTTTTTATCACCTTTGACTTACTTTAATTTAAGCTCCACAGACGTTCAGATTTAGGATTATGAAAATTTTAAATTGACAAAAACAAGGTTAAGACAATTAAAAGTAATTAATATGTCAACATCATATAAAATCAGAGGCAAAAATGGGCCAATGTTGAACTACTCATAAAGCTGATGTCCTTAGGCCTGTATCAGTTAGAGGGTTGTGATTTAAAATGAGATAACATAGGAATATGACTATTATTAAATATATATTTTAATATATTAAATAAATAATGACACATGTGGTGGTGTGCTCAATTTTTCTACTAATAAGAAGAAAACATTGAAATACTTTGAATACCACTTTTGAAAAAATAAAATCTAAATTCCTGGATAAGGTTTGGAATGCTCTTCACCACTTGGCCTCAAGGTGTGTTCAATGATATCCTAAGAACATTATTTCCTTTCTTCCTGCAGGCATACAACCTGAAACTCAGGGCTACAGTATAAGCACAGGGCTGTCAACTTGAGGACAAATACAGAGAAACTGAGCATTTACTATGACAGTCTTGTGTCCTTAGTCTAATGAATTCTAAATTATTGTTTCTTAATTGTCTTTTAAGAATCTGTTTTTCTGCAGAAAATGTATTTTCAAAAGCACTGATCTAACCACAGTTATTGGTCATTACTCCACTTATGAACCCTTGCTTATTCCATTCCTATTGCCAAGGGTATTCTTTATCCTTTTGAATAATTAACTCCAAGTTGTATTTGAAGTTCAGTATCTACATCCTTTTTCTCTGTAATATTTTCCCTATTTGTATTACATTAGCATTTTCCATGTACCTCCATTTTATTTCTTATCAACTTCCTTCTCAAAGCACAGATCACAAACCAGAAGCATCACCACCTGGGAGCTTGTTAGAAATGAAGAATCTCAGGTTCCACCCCAAATTTACTGAATCAGAATCTATTTTTTAACAAGATCCCAAGTTGATTCTTATGCATATTAAAGTTTGACATGCATTTCTTTTCATAGTTCACAGTAGCTATTTTTTAAAGGACATTATTTCTGCTTTAAGCGCCAAAACAAATACATTGTAAATACATACTGTGAATGTATTAAATTGAAATGTGTATTTGTAAAATAATTCGCACTGCTACAAAAAAAGAGAAATATAAACAAACAATGAAAGAAAGAATATAGATTAGCACAAAACAAATACAAAGATGTATGGAAATATGATAGAGAGAAGTCATTCATTAAATTTAATTTTCAGATTAAATCAATTTCAAAGATTTTATTTCCTTTTGGAGCATAGCAATCAATACTCAATGCTACTAGGCTAACATAAAATTCAGTATTCTATTGTACCCCAAGTTCAATGTCAAGAAGTGTTGTATTATGTTATGGCTAGCACAAACCATTACCACAGAAACATTAGTACACCTATTTACAGTAGTGATTTTAAAATTTGGGCAAGTTTCTTAAAAATTCCCAATGTGAGGTCAACTGCCTTGAAAATCCTGAGTCAGGATCCCAGACATGTAGCTAGGAATCTGCAACATTATCCTGCTCCCCAGAAAATTTTGATTCATATTATCATGAGAGCTCTTGGCTGAATACACAGTTCCATTTTTTGTTATGGGTTTAATTCTGTTGCCTCCAAAAGATATGTTGAAGTCTTAACCCCCAGCACCTCAGAATGGGGCCTTAATTAGAAATAGGATGAATATAGAGGAGAAAAAGATGGCAGGAGAGTGAATGGGAGTCATGAGGACCTCCTTCCAAGACCAAACTGGAATTGCAACAAAATAGTGGAGAAATCACTTGGAAAACAATGGAACGATAGAGGAAGAGGAGCCTTGGAGCCGCCGACAGACAGTGGATTCAACTCTCACACATCCCAACTAGTGAGAAGTGCAGTGGAGGCTCGAGAGGGTGGGCTGGGCGCCCACAGGCACCAGCACCAGAAGGACATTGAAACGGCCAGTTGGATCCCCCTGAGAAGAACAGGGTCTGAACCATAAACAGGGACCCCTAGACTCCAGCAGCTTAAACCAGGAAAATGCACAGACAAAACGCAACCCCCAAAAGCTTAGGGGCGCTCTTTGCCAGAGCCAGGAGGCTAGAGATGCAAAGAGACATTTAAAGGGCCAACAGAAAAATTTGCTGTGGCAGCAGCCTTCCTTGATCTCTGGGTGGAGGCAGGAGCAGAGTGGGCTGGTGCCTGAGGAAATATTGGTGAGGAAAACTTTGTGAAGAGAACAGAGACTGTGTCCAGAGCAACCCTGGTCATAACTCACCTCCCACTCTGCAACTACCACCTCACTCAGGCATAAGAGAATCAATTAACCTGCCTTTTGCGCACTCCGCACACAGCTGGTGCGTGTGTGGGTTATGGGCTGAGTGCAGACTGGCTGGAAGAAATAGAGGATCCCTGGCCAAAGGGGACACACAGCTGCATACAGACCCTTGGGGAGAGACTGGAGATGGAGGGGTTGGGGAAAGAACTGGAAGATTATCCGAGATTCCCCGGAGCAAACTCCCTCCCCATTCAGTAGTCCCCATTTGTGCAGGCAGGCCACAACCCTAGAGGCAGAAGCGGGCGTGGGATTACAGTCTGCAGAAATAGTGGATCTCTAGCCAAAGGGGTCACAGAGCTGCCCAGAGACCCTTGGGGAGAGACTGGAGACAGGATTAATCAGAGAGTCCCGGAACTGACTTCTTCTCCTTTCCATAGTCTCCATTTTCCCCGGGCAGGCCACGCCCCCAAAGAGCCAAAAGCAGGGAAAGCACACAATACAAGACCCTAAACTGACCAGTGTTGGGGTGCGTGCCATGAAGCAGGCGTGCACACGAGGTTGGGCCAGTCGCCGACCCGGGCTGGGGCGAGCACGCTCAAAGAACCATCCTGAGTGTGCAGAGTGATCCACAGAAATAGTGGATCCCCGGCTGAAGGGGTCACAGAGCTGCCCAAAGAAGGAGTCAGACACAGACAGTAGATTCCTGGAAGGCTCAAACAAATGACCCAAGGTCAGAGAGGGTCAACAAATGACATCATCAGAGGCAGACCAAGAAACTAAAGTAAAAATAAATAAATAAATAAATGAATGACATGCCTACTACCATAGAAGTTTAAGCCACAAAGTCAGGAAATCTAAACGGATGAAACAGAGACGAAAATAAATAAATAAATGCATGAATGAATGACTGAATAAATAATAGACTCTCACAAAAATGGGAAGAAAAAGAAGTTCCCCCAAATGAGAGGAAAGGAGGAATCCCCACAAAGAGAGCTAAATGACATAGAGACAAGGGAACTATCAGATTTGAATTCAAAACAATGGCTCTAAGAAAGCTCAGAGCTCAGCCACCTCACAGAGAACTATGAGAAAGTGTAGAGAAACTATCAGGACCTTACAACAAACTATAGAAACCTGGAAAAGGACATAGAAACTATGAAGAAAGACACAAGAGGATATGAAGAATACCATTTCAGAATTGAGGAACACAGTAGAAGGAATCCAAAGCAGGCAGGATGAAGCCAAGGAATGAATCAGTGAGATGGAGGATAAGGTAGGAAAAAAGCTCCCAGAAAGAACAAGAAATGGAAAAAAGACTCTAAAAGAATGAAGAAGCATTTACGGAAATTCAAGACAACCTGAAATGCAATAATATCTGCATAATAGGGATACCAGAAGGAGAACAAGAGGAACAAGGGATAGAGAACCTCTTTGAAAAAGTAATGATGGAAAATTTCCCCAGTTTGCGGAGAGCAAAGGTGTCATGGATCCAGGAGGCACAGAGAGCCCCCACTCAAGAGGGAACCAAGGAGGCCCTCTCCAAGACACATCATCATTAAAATGGTAAATGTCAAAGACAAAGAGAGAATCCTCAAGGCAGCAAGGGAGAAGGAGAAAGTAACATACAAGGGGGCCCCAATATGGCTGGAGCTGACTTCTCCACAGAAACACTACAAGCCAGAAGGGAATGGCAACAAGTAGTCCAAGTCATGAAAAGCAAGGGCCTACAACCAAGACTGCTCTACCCATCAAGGCTCTGAATTAAAATAGGAGGTGAAATAAGGAGTTTCCCAGACAAAAGAAGGAAAAAAGAATACATCTCGACCAAACGAGCAGTACAAGATATTCTAAAGGAACTGGTTCAAGAAGATGACGGAAAAGAGCGAGAAAGAGAAAACACAGGTACAAAGAGAAAAAATGAATAGGTTTCTATCAGTAATAACTCTCAAAGTAAATGGACTCAATGCCCCACTCAAAAGACACAGGATAGACGAATGGATAAGAAAACATGACCCACACATATGCTGCCTACAGGAGACCCACCTCAGAGCAAAAGACCTACACAGATGGAAAGTAAAGGGATGGAAAAAAATATTCCAAGAAAATAGGCAAGAGAAGAAAGCAGGTGTAGCAATACTTATATCAGACAAAACAGATTTCAAAACAAAGGCCATAAAAAGAGACCCACAGGGACACTTTATCATACTTAAAGGAAGAATCTATCAAGAAGACATAAATATTGTAAACTTATATGCACCTACCATAGGGGCACCCAAATATATAAGGAAAATTTTGGACGACTTCAAAAAAGATATGGACAGCAACACACTGATAGTAGGGGATTTCAAAACCCCATTGTCAAAAATGGACAGCTCTTCCAAACAAAGCATCAACAGGGATATCGTGGACCTGAATGACGCACTGAATCAAATGGACTTAACTGACATATATAGAACCTTACATCCCAATTACATCCCCAAGAAGCAAAATACACATTCTTTTCAAATGCTCATGGAAGTTTTTCAAAGATAGACCACATGATAGACACAAAGCAAGCCTCAGCAAATTCAGGAAAATTGAAAAAATACCAAGCTTTTTCTCGGACCACAAGAGCTTGAAGCTGGAAATCAACCTCAAAGAGAAACTTCAAAAACTTGCAAACTCATGGAGACTGAACAGCACACTATTAAACAATGAGTGGGTCAATAATGAGATGAGAAGAAATCAAAAAATGCCTGGAAACAAATGAAAATGAACATATAACAGTCCAAAACCTATGAGACACAGCAAAGGCAGTCCTGAGAGGGAAGTTCCTAGCAATATAGGCTTACCTAAAAAAAATAGAAACATTTCAAATAAAAGGCCTAACAATACACTTCAAGAACTGGAGAAACAACAACAAATAAATCCCAGAGCAAGTAGAAGGAAGGAAGTAATAAAGATTAGAGCAGAACTGAATGACTAGAGATGAAAAGATCAATTCAGAGGATTAACCAATCCAGGAGCTCGTTCTTTGAAAAGATAAATAAAATCGACTAACCTTGAAGCAGACTCATCGAGAAAAAAAGGGAGAGGACCCAAATAAATAACATCAGAAATGAAAGCGGAGAAATAACAACTGATACCACAGAAATACAAAGGATTGTCAGAAACTACTATGAACAACTGTATGCCAAGAACTTTGAAAACCTTGATGAAATGGAGAAATTTCTAGAAAAGTATAATCCTCCAACACTGAAGGAGGAAGAAAGCTTGAACAGACCGACAACAGCTGGGGAAATGAAGCAGTAATCAAGAAACTCCCGGCACACAAAAGCCCAGGGCCGGACGGTTTCACAGGAGAATTTTACGAAACATTTAAGGAACAGCTAACCTCTGTCCTTCTCAGACTATTCCAAAAAATCCAAGAGAAGGGAAGACTCCTAGACTCTTTTTATGAGGCCAGCATCACCCTAATCCCAAAACCAGATAAAGACCCTACAAAGAAAGAAAACTACAGGCCAATTTTGCTGATGAATATAGACGCTAAAATCCTCAACAAAAAAATATTGGAAAACCGCATCCAGCAATACATTAAAAAGATCATCCATCAATGTCAAGTGGGATTCGTCCCAGGGATGCACGGGTGGTTCAATATACGCAAGACAATAAACGTAATACATCACATAAATAAAAGAAAAGACAAAAACCACATGATCATCTCGATAGATGCAGAAAAAGCATTCGATAAGGTACAGTACCCATTTATGATCAAAACACTCAGCAAAATGGGAATATATGGGACATTCCTCAATGTAATAAAGTCCATAAATGAAAAACCTACAGCCAACATCATACTCAACGGGCAAAAACTGAAAGCTTTCCCACTAAGATTGGGAACACGACAAGGATGTCTGCTTTCACCACTTCTTTTCAACATCATACCGGAAGTCCTAGCCACAGCGGTCAGACAAAAGAAAGAGATAAAAGGCATCCAAATAGGAAAGGAGGAAGTAAAGCTATCCTTGTTTGCAGATGACATGATAGTGTACATAGAGAACCCTGCAGACTCCACCAAAAACTTTTCAACCTAATAAGTGAATTTGGCAAAACAGCAGGATACAAAGTCAACATTCAGAAATCAAAGGCATTTTTGTACACCAGCAATGAAAGAGAAGAAGAAGAAATCAGAATACAAATACCATTCGATACAGCAAGAAGGAAAATAAAGTACCTAGGGATAAATTTAACCAAAGAGGTAAAAGACCTCTACGCAGAAAACTATACAACATTGAAGAAAGAAATTCAGGGAGACACAAATAAATGGAAGCATAACTGTGCTCATGGATTGGAAGAATTAATATCCTCAAAATGTCCATACTACACAAAGCAATTCATAGATTCAACGCAATCCCTATTAAGATACCAATGACATATTTCACAGAAATAGAACAGACATTTCAAAATTTATATGGAACCATAAACGACCCCGAATAGCCTCAGCAATTTTGAGCAAGAAAAATAAAGTAGGAGGGATCACAATACTGTACATCAAACTATATTACAAAACCACTCTACTCAAAACAATCTGGTGCTGGCACAAGAATAGACCCATGGACCAGTGGAACAGAATGGAAAGCCCAGAAATAATCCCAGATCTATATGGGCATCTAATATTTAACAAAGGGCTCAGAAGCATAAAGTGGAGTAATAATAGCCTCTTCAACCAATGGTGTTGAGAGAGCTGGATGGCTACATGCAAAAACTTGCATTTGGGTAATCAGCTGACATCATACTCAGAAATAAACTCAAGATGGATAAAAGACTTAAATATAAGTCGCAACACCATAAAAGTCCTAGAGGAGAACATTGGCAGGAAACTCTCAGATATCCCACGCAGCAATTTTTTCACTGATATGTCTCCTAAAGCTAGGGACATAAAGGAAAGAATAAACAAGTGGGACCTCATCAGAATAAGAAGCTTCTGCATGGCTAAGGAAAACATCAGCAAAATGAAAAGGGAGCCAAGAGTATGGGAAAATATATTTGCTAATGATATATCAGATTGAGGTTTGGTCTCCAAGATATATAAAGAACTCACTTGGCTCCAAAAAAAATAAAGAAAAAAAGAAATAGGGCAATTGTAGATATAATGAGTAGGGTTAGCTCAATTTATTATGACTCAACTTTTAAGAAAAGGAAAGAAAGAGACATGGCGAAAACACCAGGTGAAGTTGAGGGAATGAATGTTGTGATGGATCAACAAACCAAAGAACACTAAGGATTGCTGGTTGTCCTTAGAATTTAAGACAGTGGTGTGGAAAAGATTCTCCCTGAGAGCCTCAGAAGGAACCAACTGTGCCAGCACCTTGATTTTGGACTTCAAACCTCCAAAACAGGAAGAAAATAAATTAATGTTGCCTTAAGCCACCTCGTTTGTAGCATTTACTTTTCTTATACCAGACCTAGAAAACATATATTTCTGTTTGTGTTGAACCAGCTCGAGCGATGCTCATGGTCCAGCCATCACAGGGAACAGTGGTTCTCCAACATTAGTGTTTGTACCATGATCTCATTGGCTTGTTGGTGATTTCTAAACTCCATTCTGTCTTGATAGAATCTTTGAGGGTCATAACTGGTCTCCACTCCTTTTTGATACAGATGACCTCCTGAGTACTTTTTATTTGGGTCTCGCAAACTTTGACCTTATACTTCTTGGAAGGTAATTGGGTAATTCAAACCATAGCACATCATTAAATTGTATCTCTCTTTTTAAATACAAAAGAAATGAAGTAAGCCTTTGTATCCAGATCTTCTTAACTGCAAAGTCAATGCACTTTCTTCACTGTGACAGAGCTTCACCTTAGTCAGCTACTATTTTAGAGGAGTGGTAGTGGGGGGATATTTGTTTCTCAGGCTTGTAAACAGAGAATCTGAAACACAGAGAAACATTTATTTATTTATTTTGTTTTGGTTTGGTTTGTTTGTTTTTGAGAGAGGAAAGGAAGGAGAAAGAGAGGCAAAAGAATATCGGTGTGAGAGAGTAACATCAATTGATTGTCTTTTTGTACTTCCCCAACAAAGAATGTACCCTCTGCCCTAGCATGTGCCTTGACCAAGAATCAAACTACCTACCCTTCACATCGCAGTCTGATGCCCAATCAACTGAGCCATGCCAGCCAGTGCAGTTTGTTGTTGACCTTTTGTAAATCGCCTGCAGGAGATTATGAGTGGAAGAGAGTAGTTGAAGTAAATGGCATCTTTTGTACAGCCTCTGTGTTTGACGGCATATGTCATTGGGGACAAAGGAGAGGGCCCCTTTTCTCTCCTGTGCAAAGAATCCAGCACCACTCTGGCAATCTGTAAGGTGCCATAACATTTGGAACTGTCTGGAGGTGGCATCCTTGGAGTAACGTTGGCAATCTCATTAAGAGCACTAAAAAAATCCCTGGCAACAAAGAGATTTCTTTAATAAAATTTCAAAGACTTAAACCTGGGCTGAATTTCTCATTATTGAGATCTCAGCTCAATTGTCACTTCATCAGAGAAGACTTCTTTATTGCTTTTTCTGAAATAGCAACCTTCATGGTTGCTCTAGCAGAGTATTCTGATTACTCTTATCTCTCTCTCTGAAATTATAGCTTCTATTTATTTATTTGCTTGTGCAATATTGATTTCTCCTTCCTGAATAGAAGTTCTTCAAGGGCAGTCAACTTGACTGCACTGATCACAACTGAACCTTAGGTTTAGAGAGATACCTGGAATGTGCAAGGGCTCAAAAGTACTTGTGGAATGATTCAATTAATAATCTAAAGACCCAGATTAAAAGAGGATAAATGTGGCAGGGGTAGGCAATAAATTATTTGAGAGAACAGTTTGTATTTTTTTGCAGAACACCTATTTTGAAGCAACCAAAAATCATTTGGGGTATTTGGGAGTCATCAGATGTTTCATATTCTGGTAATTATGCTGATAAAGTCTCAAGGATATAGTTTTGGGATGCAATATGTGTGACAAAATTTTATACTTATATATGTAAATCTGTATTATTTGAATTTCTCTCTCACACACACATACATACTCATACTTTAAATATACTGAAAGCTAAGACAAGAAAATAAGAAACGTTAATACCACAAATAATTGATACCACTAAATGAAAAACATGTTTTCATATTTTTAGTTCATTAGAATCAGTACAAATATATTTTAAGATTAGATAAAGAAACACAAGAAACTTTAGTATTCATCCCATTATGCAATGAGAATACACTAGTATGTGAGAAAAATAGTCACTGATTTCTTGTCCTCCTCTTTGGATATTCAAACAAGTAATTGTCCTTTTGAATAACAGATATTTAAATGCTATGAGGGAAGAAATAGAAAATGTTGTAGAGTGAGCATATGTGCCTACCTAAACCAGATGTAGAAGAAAACAGAAAGAAAAAAATGAAATCTTCCAAGAGGTAGTAATGATTGGGCTTTGACACAAGATTCATTAAAACTATGTAAGTAATGGATGTGTGAGTCTGAGTGTGACTGTGTATATGAACATGTGTGCATTTGCACATGTGCATTTTGTGGTTACTTTTAGGATGGAACAAACCAAGGCTAGAGCTAATAAAAGAATATGTTCCATTTAATTAGTGACCAGAAAAATGAAGATAAAAATCTTTTCATATATTTCATTGGCAAAGGTTAAAAAGTTTGACAATATCTAGTGTAACAAGCTTGAGTCAAGAGTACCACTTATATATTATGCTGTTACAGAGGTAAATTAGTACAGCCATTTGGAAAAACTGGGGTTACTTCGTAATTAAACATACTCATATACTATCACCTGGTGATTCTAATTTTAGTCACATATTCCCACTAAAAAAACTCTTGTATATATGCACTGGTAGACAAACACAGATATTTTTATAGCTGCATTTTTTGCATGGAAAAGAATGATGTGTGCCATGAAAAGAGTATTATTATTCATTTAAATTCCCAATACTTTACTCCAGTGAAGGACAACAAAGTTATGCAGGTACTTGCAATCTTGATAAGTAGATTGTTTTAGTTGTGTTCATAGTCTTGAGCAAAATAGAAATAGTGAGAATGGAGACAAGGGGAAGGATGAGGCATGCAGATCAAGTACCATTGATAGAATTTGTTGACTGATTGTGAAGAATAGGGAAGGAGGAACATGAGTGACCTAAGGGGCCAACTCAGTTCATGGTAGTTCCGATTATTGAGATATTAAATACAGAAAAGGGAGCCAATTTAGAAGACATAAAGGGAAGATATATTGATTTCTAATTGAATAGGAAAGGATTAACAGAAAACATTAGTTATTCTTGTGTATCCCACAGTCATTTTCAGAGGACAGGGTATATTTAATGCTGGAATATTATTATCTTTGATTTCCACATCTACATTCTGCTTCAAACGAAGATGTACACAATCACCATAGTATCCCTTGCATCATAACTCAATCTCCCTCAAAAAATAAAATATAGCTTAACAGTTTAAGATATTATTTTCTGTTGTTTATGCCATTACATATTTAATGATCATTTTTAGAGGTATCTTATCATTCCCGACACTTCAAAAAGTGGATATTATCCTAAGTTTGCACTTAGTTTAATCTGCATATGATCTGCTCTGTTTCTTTTTCTTATGATCCCTAAAGACTTTCATTTGTTTCTCCCATATGGCAAAAAATGGGTACATATTTTGTAAACATCTGCAAGGCAATATTTAATGCCCTTAAATTTTTAAGAAGTAATATTTCAGCTGAGATGTGTTTTCACAACTAATGTCAAAATGTGTACTGTCAGACTGCTTGAACAGAAAAAGAATCAATTGTCAGTTTATTGAACAAATAAGAATGTTATTTGATGCTCTATAAAGTACTTTAAACAAAACTGCATTTTAACTAATTTATTTGACCATTCAATGTGTTATTTTGATTATTAATTTATTGTTTGATCCAAATGTTTATTAAAAATGAAATCAGAATAAAGGTTTATATACAAAAATTATTATGATATTGCCTACAATGTCATCAACTTCACATTTACATGCCCTGTTCATACAATCTGTGCCTATAAATTTTGGACTGTTGCAACTTAGAAATTTTTTAACCTTGGAAACAAACAATATTCTAATGCCTCTTTTGTATAGAACATTTTTAACATTATGGAGTTATCTTCATAGTCAGATCACAGGCCACATAAGGAAACAAGGCCTCTTGCTTCAAATTTTCAAACCAAAACACAACCAGTTGTCAGACTCATTGTTTAGTCACATTACCCCTCTGAAAGAAAACTTCAATACTTTCACACTTAAATGTAGCATAAAAGGGACAAATGTGTTTTCACCATTGGAAGGTTTGAAATAGGTGTGCCACAGGAGACTACACTCATTTAGATGTATAATTTTGTAAATGTTTTTAACAAAATCTGTTATATAGCTTTACAGTATATTTTTTAAATATATTTTAAAGTATATTTTTTTCTACACCAAGCTGAGTATGATCACATGGTATGTCCTCCAGGAAGTTTTCTAAATAATGCAGCAAATTACTAAACACTGCCATTATAATAACTATCTTATTCCTCTAAAGTGAGGGGAATTTTTTTTTTCTATAAAAAGCCAGACAGTGAATAGTTTAGCCTCTGTGATCCATATTGTCTCTACTGCAATGACTCAATTCTACCATACTAACCAGAAAATATGTATAGACAATAACTAAACAAATGAGCATGACTGTGTTCCAATAAAAATTTATTTACAGAGATAGGCGGCATGGTCCATAGACCATAGTTTGCCAATCCTTGCTCTAAATAATCTTATTTTTCTAAAGAGTAGACAAAAATATATACTTTTTATCTTATTTGAGAAATAATTAGTAAATGATAGAAATGTATATAATGAACATTGTGTAGCATCAGCATAAAGTTAAATATTCTTTGTGAAGCTAAGGAAACATAGTGTGTGTATTAGAGAAGTTTTAATTTACCTTTTTCTTCATCCCACCACTATTTATTGAAAGGATAGTAAATATCAGCCTTTACAATAGAAATAGGAGAAAGAGTGGTGGAGAATCAGACACAGTCCTAGCCTAAGGAAACCTGCATTAAATGCTTTGAAGAACATGCCTGTGTGTTTTGAAATAGTATCCTCTGCTATGAGAGGTAAAAAAGGTGAATAAAGATGACTTAAATCTTTTTTGTTCCTTTTTGTTGTTTTTCATTTCAGGTCTCCAACTCTTTCCTTATACCAGGTAAATATTGGACAATTTACAACAGGAACAGTAAAGAGAGGGACAGAAGAGATAAAACACTGTTGTAGAGATAACAGTGTAGAGAGCTTATAGAATATAACCAAAGTCATGTCACATCTAAAGTGATGATAAAAATGGTAGAAATTCATTCCCCAGTGTATTTCAATAATTTATTCTAAAAGAAATTAGAAATAACATAAGCAGAATTAATAATTTGGGGTCCTCTAATACTAACAAGGGTCACTCCAAGGATGTTCTGTATGGTCACCCCCTAATCCTAAGTAACAGCCATCTTATGAGTTTGAAATTATTTTTCTTTTTTTATTTTATTTTTAATTTATAAATCATGTTTTTTCTATTACAGTTGTCTCAATTTTCCCCTTTAACCTCCCTCCACTTATCCCACCCCCAGCCCTCGCTCCCACAATCAACTCCCACTTTGTTGTCCATGTCCATGGGTCATTCATACATGCTCTTTGTCTAGTCCCTTCCCCTTCTTTCCACCATGGTCCTCCTTCCCCATCCCTTGTGGTCACTTTCAATCTTCTCCATGTTTCCATGCCTGTGGTTTATTTTGTTCATTAGTTTATTTTGTTGAATAGAGTTCACTTATAGGTAAGATCATATGGCATTTGTCTTTCATCAACTGGATCATTTCATTTAGCTTAATATTCTCCAGTTCCATCCATGTTGTCACAAAAGGTAGGAGTCCCATCTCTCTCTCTCTCACTCTCTCTCTCTCTCTCTCTTTCTTAAATGCAGATTGATTTTATTTTTTTAGATGACAAAGTTAATTATAAAATATTTTTTAAAATTTAAAACCTTTATAAAGTCTCAGCAATTAAACCAACATGACATCAGCACAGAATTAATCAAGTAGATCAATGAAATATAATGATCATTCTAGAGACAAACGTATATATCTAACAATATAATTTATGATTAGTTGATATTTCAAATCAATGGGTAAAATAAGGCTTATTCAACAAAAGGTGCATGGACCACTAATACTTGAAATAAAACACATATAGAGCCCTATTTCACACATTATAAAAGAAATATTCAGGTGAGTTAAAAATCAATATGTAGAATCTGAGCAGTTTTAGAAGAAAATAGAACTAATATTTTTCATGACCTGAAGTAAAATATTCAAATCCAGAAGTTATAAAGTAAATATTGACAATATGACTATATTAAACATTTAACTATATAGTAATATACATATAAAAAAGTTAAAGGACAAGGAATAGAATAGAAAAGTATTTGCAACACATCTAAACATGGTTAATAGTTTTGTTTTTTTTTTTGAGGAAAAAACGTTCTACAAACTTTAAATCAATAAATGGAGAGAGAATACCAAAAAGTCATTTAAAGATTTTTTTAAAAAAATAATAGAAATAGACAAGAAATATACTAAAACAGGTTTAGTTTCAGCAAATAGTAAAGGAACAATTAAAATAACATCATTGTCACAATCAGATTAATGAGTATTAAAAACATTGGTAATGAGTATTGAAAACAAGTTTTGGCAACTCTGAAAGGAACTGGATATTCATAGAAACTTCTTCATCTTAACGCAGTCACTTTAGCATATTTTACAGTGCTGGTTTGGTGGAGATGTAGTCTTTTGGCCTTCTTTTGTCTGGGAAACTCCTCATTTAGCCTTCCATTTGAATGGAGAACTTTGCTGGGTAGAGCAGTCTTGGTTGCAGACCTTTGCTTTTCATGACTTAGAATATTTCTTGCCATTCCCTTCTGGTTTGCAGGGTTTTTGTTGAGAAGTCAGATGCTAGCCGTATTGGGGCTCCTTTATATGTTACTATCTCTTTCTTCCTTGCTTGCTTTAGGATTCTCTGCTTGTCTTTGCTATTTGCCATTTTAATGATGATGTGTCTCAGAGTGGGCCTCATTGGATTCCACTTGAATGGGACCCTCTGTGCTTCCTGGACTTGTGTGACTTTTTCTCTCCTCCAATTAGAGAAGCTTTCCATCATTACTTATTCAAACAGGTTCTCTATCCCTTCCTCCTCCTCTTCTCCTTCTGGTATCCCTATTATATGGATATTATTCTGTTTCAGGTTGTCCTGCATTTCTCTCAATGTCTCTTCATTCTTTTTGAGTCTTTTTTCATATTCTTGCTCTTTCTGGGAGCTTTTTTCTACCTTGTCTTCTAGCTTGCTGATTCTGTCCTCAGCTTCATCAAGTCTGTTTTTGATTCCTTCTACTGTGTTCTTCAATTCAGTAATTGTATCCTTCATTTCCTCTTGTCTCTTATTGATAGTTTCTATGTCCTTTTCCAGGTTGATATAGTTTGCAGTAAGTTCCTTGTAGTTTCCCTGTAGTTTTGGATAATTTTCTCTGAGCTCACTGAGCTCATTGAGCTCCCTTAGAATCGTTGTTCTGAACTCAATATCTGATTGTTTACTTGCCTCTAGTTCATTTAGTTCTCTTTCTGAGGATTGTTCCTTTCCCTTTGAGTGGGGAGTATTTCTTTGTCTTCCCATTATTTGTGAGACTCTTCTCTTTTGCTTCTGATTCTTAAGTTGATCTGCCTTAATCTCCTGACTTTGTAGTGTGAACTTCTATGGTAGGAGACTGCTGTTTTTACTTTCTGGATCTGCCTCTGATAATGTCAGATGTTGACCCTGCCTTACCTTAGACAGTCTGTTCAAGACTCCAGTAATCTACTGTTTGTGGCTGTCTCCTTAAACTGTTAATCTATTCACTCTGCACTCAGCAGGCCACCTGAGACAGGTCAGGGTAGAGCGGAGTCCCTCCTGGGGACCGGGTTATTGGGTCCTCTCCCTCTGCTGCTGTATGGGGGAGGAGTCCGCACTAGGGTCTTGCTGGCTACTCCCTCCATTCTCTCCCCAAATCCTCCATCCCCAGTCTCTCCTCAAGTGTCACCAGACCTCTCTGCGCCCCCTATAGCCAGGGATCTACTCTCTGTGGCTGCCAATCTGCACTCAGCAGGCAACTTAGATAGGGTGGGGTGTATCTCACCTGAGGGCGGGGCTATTGGGTCCTTTTATGCTGGTGTCGCTCAGGGGGAGTGGTCTCTGCCTGAGCAAGATCGCTGCTGCCACATGGGGGATGAGTCAGCACCGAGATCCCACCGGCTACACTCTCTCAGCTCTCTCCCGAAAGCCTCCTTCCCCAGTCTTTCCTCAGGCATCTAGCCCACTCTCCCCTGCCTTTGCCAGAGACCAGGGTAAGCGGCTGCAAATATAAATTTATGTCTTGGCCCTTTAAACAGTTCTTTACATCTCCAGCCTCCTGTCTCTGGCAGAGGGTAACACTGCCACTTTTCGCAGCTGGCTGTTTTCTGTGTACTATTTGGGCTCTGGTGCTGTGGGATAGTGATGCCCATTTTTAGTTTAGAGCCCACTCTTCTCAGAGGGATCCAACTGGCTGTTTCAATATCCTTCTGGTGCTGCCGCCCATGGGTGCCCTGCCCACCTTCTCAGGTCTGTACCTCATTCTTTACCAGTTAGATTGTGCTAAAGCTGATTCTTCTGTCTCTGAGGTTACAAGGCTCCTCTCTCACTCTTGTTCCATTGTTTGTTTCAGGTGATTTCTCCCCAATTTAGTTGTAATTCCAGGTTGGTCCTGGGAGGAGGTCAGTGTGACTTCCACTCACTCCTCCACCATCTTGGTTCCAAGATCTAAAATTATTTTTCTTTAACCACATATGCTTAGAAAAAACATGCTGGTGAACCAACAAATAAAAGCTAAATCAAATCAGAACTCAAGTTTTCCTACATCAAAAAGAAAACCTGTGTTGCTTACATTATAACTTGACTATACACAAAAAATATTAATAATAAATAACAACTATTATAAATATTATCACAAAGATAGCAAATTTTGCTATTTATTAAAATCGTAACACTTAGTACTAAACATTGAATATCATGATTCTTTCCTCTTGTTTGAATTTGTTTTTAGGAAAATGACTCTTTGTGTATGAATTTTTATTCACCTTTGCAAAAAATTTTAATAATTACTCAGTCACAACAGCAGAGTACATACTGAAGATATCTTATAAATATTGATTAATATTTTAAAATATCTACTTTTCATAAAAAGCTAGTCAACTACTTTATGTGATACTCTTAAGAGTTGACAATTGGTCTACTATCAGTGCAAACTCAGCTACAAGGATTTGTGAAGAAATTTTATATTAATCTCACATGTGCACCTTCCTCTAAGGAATTTTGTAAATAAATTTTGATTTATTTAATAATGAATAATGATATTTTCACCTAATTGCAAACCAATCCCCATAAAATAAATAATTTCAGTCTGCCCAGTATACCAACCTCATAGAAAAATGGTTATAATTCTAAAGAAAATGCTTTTACTATATTTGACACAGTGACAAAGATTTATAAATGCTCAGACTTCAACTTATAAACAGAACAAGCTCCTATAAGAAAATAAAAATAAACTAAGAGTCTTCCTCTTCCTTTATTTAAAAAATTTAATAATTTGATAATTTAATATAGCTGTAAGATTTAATACTTCTTATCATTTTAACTCTCGCCCTACATGTAACTCGTATGTCTTAAGGCCATTGTAATGAGATTACATATCACTTTATATGTTTGACTTTTCTAAACTAATATTACTATTTAGATGGTTATCTGTAGGTCCCTGTTTGGGTGCCAGATGAGGGGAGGAGATCCATCCCAGAGAGTACATCCCTGCCTGCTGCAGATGAAGAAATAAACTGTACCAGACATGATTTGCCTGTGAGGGGAGGGGGTGGTGATTCCCTCCAGTGGAGAATGCCCTGAGCCCTTCTCTTGACATGGCTTTCATTGAGAACGATCTGTGCAGAAGTATACAGCATGTATGCAAAGCTTATCAATCAATGCCCAAAGGCTATATTTACAGAAAACAAATAGAGATCATAGATAACAATTGAAGGAACACAGATATTTGCCTCAGGTGAGGGTCTGATAGGCAGGGTGATGTCTATTCATCCCTAAAACCTGGGAAAATAATGTCATTCTATGCTTGGACCCCAAACACCAGTACTCATTAATTTGAGGGCATTTTTAGAAAAGCAGGTTTCATAGGATTAAATGCATTCCTTTACCAGGCCTCATTGTCCCTGGGAGCCACCTGATCCACTTTAGGGCTGTTCCTGTCACTAGTATTGTTTCAAGCTGGAGTCGGGTGGGTGGAGCAGAGCAGCCAAGAGATGAGGAGTCGTCTTTCAGATAGAATGAGGACTCTGGCCATGACAAAGCCAAGGGGAGAGGATCTTTTGCCCCTTCTCTGTGTCCTCCAAGTCCTTCCTTGATGGCCCCTATGCGACTGTGCCTGCCTTAGGTTGCTCCTGCCATCGAGGGGTTTTACCCATCATTGACTAACCAGCCATCCCCTAGAGCCAAGCAGGGTGATGTGAGGGCCTATTTTCCCAAGGCCTTGCTCAGCTCCAGCCTTGAGGCCCTCTTGCCTGTCAGCAAGGTTACAGTCCCTGAAACCAGACAGGATGGTTCCCAACAATTATCTTGTAAAATATTATTTACATGGAACAAAAGTATTTTTTCCTGCAGATTACATATAACATAAATCTCTGGATTATGCTATATCTGGCTCTAATGTATTCATTATGCTTATGTTTTAAATTATCTTGTTATGGAGTAAAGATAATATATTTTAATATCCTTGTCTCCTTTTGAATGCTCATCACATATTATATGTGTTATTTTAGCCTAATTTAATACATGATCTACATACAAACTAAATTTTGCTTATTGTTTTCACATGAAATGCTGACCTTCATGTTTTCATGAGGACTGTCTTATTGAACTAGTCTTTCCAGATTCTTTTCCAAGAATAATGAATATTTTCCCATTGTAAAATATTTGGCAATGTGTAACCCACAGTAAAGGGATTATCTTCAGTGTTGCTATCAGGTTTTATTGACTGTGACTAAAGAGTGATGATGTATTTTCAAGATTTGACAAGTCCTACTGACTGCCTTTATGTAAGAGATTTGTTATTTGGCCACTCTTATAAGTGACTTTTTGGTTCCCAGTGAATTAGATAAAAAATATGTAATCATTTCTATAAGTAACACATTGATAATAAACAAACCAAACATTTGATCTCCTCGTAGGAAGATTTCCAATGTAGAAAGTCTGGTATTCTTCTGGCTAGATATTATAGAAATGATCAAAATAAGCAGTTTCTGATTTGTCATAGCTGGATGATATATAATAGTAAACAATGTAAATAAAGTCATTCTGCAGCACAGAATATCATAATATAATTAGAATGATTATTGAAAGTATGAAAAAGATTGAAAACTGTCTTTTACGGAAGTGGATTATAATCCCATTTGTGAGAGAACTCATTCATTTTATCTCTTGCTTCTGCTTATATTCTTTTTTTTCTTCCCTACCTTGCGTAGTATAAGAATAACCTCAGAATCACGTTATAAGTGTGATAGGTGTAATTTGTCAAGGTAGGTCAGGATCATTCTGCTTTCTCTTTGGTAACTTACTTCATATACAGTGTAAAGTAACCTTTAAAATTACCAGTGTACTTATGCTACTTCCACATAGCCCTTGTTTTCTTCTTACAAGGCTTCAAGAAGTATTGGTTTATAACACCATCCTCTGCTTCCCAGAATGCCTGGGTGTTTGGTGAGCTGCATAATTTTCCCTGGGAAAAAAATATAGATTGCCATCTAATGCACATTCATCTATATACTTCTATGTTTGTAAGTAATATACTCCAGCTGAAGTATGGCACAAGATGTCCATCTGTAATGTACTTCCCTTTTTGAAGCAAGTCTGAGACATTTCCTTATTGTATAAACTAGTTATCTACAAAATTGCTATTCTTTAAGAAAAGTGCAATTTTTTCAAATTATGTGGGGATTATGTGTTCTTAAGGGTACTTTGAAAATGACAGGTTTTCCCAAAGACAGTCTTAAAAGCATTTATGGGAGTTAAAACACGCACACGCACACACACACACACACACACACACACACACACAAAAACAGTGCTTTCTATAAGAGAAAAAACACTTTTATTCTTTTAAGTGGATCACCCAAATTATTTTCTCTACAGCTTCTCTCTGGAAAGTCGTATTTTCCTTTGTTCTTTTCATTTTCATTCCCATAATTATCCTTCCTAAGATTGTTATATGCAATGTGATTTTGATTACATTAAGGGACTAGTTTATAGAAAATATTCAAAAACAGAAAAGTAATATAAAAAGAATGGAAAACTCACCCTATTAGGAGGTTTCAAGTTTGAAGCTAGCTCTATAATTTGAATTTTTTATTAAATCATTATTACAACTTATTTGCCAATAGCAGTTTAAATATGAAGGCAAAGCTCTAATCTGACTTTTGGCCTTTATACTGAAAAAAGTTCTATAATTTACAAAAACATTTCTTCACATATTTTATTTAGGTTTCTTTTATACTCCTGGGAATATGAAAATAGGCCTTCAAATTCACAAAAATGCTTTTAAAGATAATCAGTGGAATTCCAAAGTCCTTGGCATCAACAATATATTTTTGTACCATATTCTTTAAAGAAAGAATGTAAAATATCTTTGGAAAATTAGTGCATTACAGTGTCACTCACATGGATATTAAACAGAAATTTTAACATACTACTAAATGAATTTCAGAAAAATCCTTAAAAGAAAAACCCAACTCAGTTCCATAAACACCTCTTTATGTAAACAATACTTTTAAACTATAAATATCTTCTTTCCTGAGATCATTAGCTGAGATAATTTCTTTTCCATGACTGTAACCATGTAACCAAGGAACCTTGACTGGGGAAAAACATAAGTGATGAGTAAGCTCTTTCTTTTTTTTTTAATTAATGTATTTATTGTTTCAAATACATTTGTCTCTACCTTCCCCCCCCCACTTTCCCTTGTCTCCTGCCCCCTCCCTCCCTAAATTCTTCCCCTTTGGTTTTATCCATGAGACCCTCCTATATGTTCCTTGACTTTCCCCTTCTCTTCATTTTCCCCACCCCCTCTCCTTCTCTCTTGTCTCTGTTGGTTTCTTTTCCTTTCAGTGTTGCTGGTCTTATTTTTCTTGCAACTTTGTATTGATAGATAGGTGCCACTTATAGGTGAGATCATATGGTATTTGTCTTTCGTCCCCTGGCTTATTTCGCTTAGCATAATGCTCTCCAGTTGCATCCATGCTGTCGCGAAGTTTAGTAGTTCTTTTTTTCTTTCAGCTGTGTAGTATTCCATTGTGCAAATGTACCATAGTTTTTTGATCCAATCTACTACTGATGGGCATTTAGATTGCTCCCAACACTTGGCTATTGTAAATTGTGCTGCTATGAACATTGGGGTACATAGATTCTTTTGAATTGGCGTTTTGGGATTCTTAGGGTGTAGTCCCAGCAGGGGCTCACTGGATCAAAAGGCAGTTCCGCTTTCAGCTTTTTGAGGAAATTCCACACTGCTTTCCACAGTGGCTGCACCAGTCTGCATTCCCACCAACAGTGTACTAGGGTTCCCTTTTCTCCACAGCCTCGCCAGCACCTGTTGTTTGTGAATCTGTTTATGATGGCCATTCTGACCAGTGCGAGGTGGTATCTCATGGTTTTGATCTGCATTTCTCTGATGGCTAGTGATGCCGAGCATCCTTTCAAATGTCTCTGGACTCTCTGTATCTCTTCCTTGGAAAAACATCTTCCCAGGTCATTAGCCCATTTTTTGATTGGATCGTTTGTCTTCTTGGAGTGAAGTCAAGTGAGTTCTTTATATATCTTGGAGACCAAACCTCAATCTTATATATCATTAGCAAATATATTTTCCCATACTCTTGGCTCCCTTTTCATTTTGCTGATGTTTTCCTTAGCCATGCAGAAGCTTCTTATTCTGATGAGGTCCCACTTGTTTATTCTTTCCTTTATGTCCCTAGCTTTAGGAGACATATCAGTGAAAAAATTGCTGCGTGGGATATCTGAGAGTTTCCTGCCAATGTTCTCCTCTAGGACTTTTATGGTGTTGCGACTTATATTTAAGTCTTTTATCCATCTTGAGTTTATTTCTGAGTATGATGTCAGCTGATTACCCAAATGCAATTTTTTGCATGTAGCCATCCAGCTCTCTCAACACCATTGGTTGAAGAGGCTATTATTATTCCACTTTATGCTTCTGAGCCCTTTGTTAAATATTAGATGCCCATATAGATCTGGGATTATTTCTGGGCTTTCCATTCTGTTCCACTGGTCCATGGGTCTATTCTTGTGCCAGCACCAGATTGTTTTGAGTAGAGTGGTTTTGTAATATAGTTTGATGTACAGTATTGTGATCCCTCCTACTTTATTTTTCTTGCTCAAAATTGCTGAGGCTATTCGGGGTCGTTTATGGTTCCATATAAATTTTGAAATGTCTGTTCTATTTCTGTGAAATATGTCATTGGTATCTTAATAGGGATTGCGTTGAATCTATAAATTGCTTTGTGTAGTATGGACATTTTGAGGATATTAATTCTTCCAATCCATGAGCACAGTTATGCTTCCATTTATTTGTGTCTCCCTGAATTTCTTTCTTCAATGTTGTATAGTTTTCTGCGTAGAGGTCTTTTACCTCTTTGGTTAAATTTATCCCTAGGTACTTTATTTTTCTTCTTGCTGTATCGAATGGTATTTGTATTCTGATTTCTTCTTCTTCTCTTTCATTGCTGGTGTACAAAAATGCCTTTGATTTCTGAATGTTGACTTTGTATCCTGCTGTTTTGCCAAATTCACTTATTAGGTTGAAAAGTTTTTGGTGGAGTCTGCAGGGTTCTCTATGTACACTATCATGTCATCTGCAAACAAGGATAGCTTTACTTCCTCCTTTCCTATTTGGATGCCTTTTATCTCTTTCTTTTGTCTGACCGCTGTGGCTAGGACTTCCGGTATGATGTTGAAAAGAAGTGGTGAGAGCGGACATCCTTGTCGTGTTCCCAATCTTAGTGGGAAAGCTTTCAGTTTTTGCCCGTTGAGTATGATGTTGGCTGTAGGTTTTTCATTTATGGACTTTATTACATTGAGGAATGTCCCATATATTCCCATTATGCTGAGTGTTTTGATCATAAATGGGTACTGTACCTTATCGAATGCTTTTTCTGCATCTATCGAGATGATCATGTGGTTTTTGTCTTTTATTTATGTGATGTATTACGTTTATTGTCTTGCGTATATTGAACCACCCGTGCATCCCTGGGACGAATCCCACTTGACATTGATGGATGATCTTTTTAATGTATTGCTGGATGCGGTTTTCCAATATTTTTTTGTTGAGGATTTTAGCGTCTATATTCATCAGCAAAATTGGCCTGTAGTTTTCTTTCTTTGTAGGGTCTTTATCTGGTTTTGGGATTAGGGTGATGCTGGCCTCATAAAAAGAGTCTAGGAGTCTTCCCTTCTCTTGGATTTTTTGGAATAGTCTGAGAAGGACAGAGGTTAGCTGTTCCTTAAATGTTTCGTAAAATTCTCCTGTGAAACCGTCCGGCCCTGGGCTTTTGTGTGCCGGGAGTTTCTTGATTACTGCTTCATTTCCCCAGCTGTTGTCGGTCTGTTCAAGCTTTCTTCCTCCTTCAGTGTTGGAGGATTATACTTTTCTAGAAATTTCTCCATTTCATCAAGGTTTTCAAAGTTCTTGGCATACAGTTGTTCATAGTAGTTTCTGACAATCCTTTGTATTTCTGTGGTATCAGTTGTTATTTCTCCGCTTTCATTTCTGATGTTATTTATTTGGGTCCTCTCCCTTTTTTTTCTCGATGAGTCTGCTTCAAGGTTAGTCGATTTTATTTATCTTTTCAAAGAACGAGCTCCTGGATTGGTTAATCCTCTGAATTGATCTTTTCATCTCTAGTCATTCAGTTCTGCTCTAATCTTTATTACTTCCTTCCTTCTACTTGCTCTGGGATTTATTTGTTGTTGTTTCTCCAGTTCTTGAAGTGTATTGTTAGGCCTTTTATTTGAAATGTTTCTATTTTTTTTAGGTAAGCCTATATTGCTATGAACTTCCCTCTCAGGACTGCCTTTGCTGTGTCTCATAGGTTTTGGACTGTTATATGTTCATTTTCATTTGTTTCCAGGCATTTTTTGATTTCTTCTCATCTCATTATTGACCCACTCATTGTTTAATAGTGTGCTGTTCAGTCTCCATGAGTTTGCAAGTTTTTGAAGTTTCTCTTTGAGGTTGATTTCCAGCTTCAAGCTCTTGTGGTCCGAGAAAAAGCTTGGTATTTTTTCAATTTTCCTGAATTTGCTGAGGCTTGCTTTGTGTCTATCATGTGGTCTATCTTTGAAAAGCTTCCATGAGCATTTGAAAAGAATGTGTATTTTGCTTCTTGGGGATGTAATTGGGATGTAAGGGTCTATATATGTCAGTTAAGTCCATTTGATTCAGTGCGTCATTCAGGTCCACGATATCCCTGTTGATGCTTTGTTTGGAAGAGCTGTCCATTTTTGACAATGGGGTTTTGAAATCCCCTACTATCAGTGTGTTGCTGTCCATATCTTTTTTTGAAGTCGTCCAAAATTTTCCTTATATATTTGGGTGCCCCTATGGTAGGTGCATATAAGTTTACAATATTTATGTCTTCTTGATAGATTCTTCCTTTAAGTATGATAAAGTGTCCCTCTGGGTCTCTTTTTATGGCCTTTGTTTTGAAATCTATTTTGTCTGATATAAGTATTGCTACACCTGCTTTCTTCTCTTGCCTATTTTCTTGGAATATTTTTTTCCATCCCTTTACTTTCCATCCGTGTAGGTCTTTTGCTCTGAGGTGGGTCTCCTGTAGGCAGCATATGTGTGGGTCATGTTTTCTTATCCATTCGTCTATCCTGTGTCTTTTGAGTGGGGCATTGAGTCCATTTACTTTGAGAGTTATTACTGATAGAAACCTATTCATTTTTTCTCTTTGTACCTGTGTTTTCTCTTTCTCGCTCTTTTCCGTCATCTTCTTGAACCAGTTCCTTTAGAATATCTTGTACTGCTCGTTTGGTCGAGATGTATTCTTTTTTTCCTTCTTTTGTCTGGGAAACTCCTTATTTCACCTCCTATTTTAATTCAGAGCCTTGATGGGTAGAGCAGTCTTGGTTGTAGGCCCTTGCTTTTCATGACTTGGACTACTTGTTGCCATTCCCTTCTGGCTTGTAGTGTTTCTGTGGAGAAGTCAGCTCCAGCCATATTGGGGCCCCCTTGTATGTTACTTTCTCCTTCTCCCTTGCTGCCTTGAGGATTCTCTCTTTGTCTTTGACATTTACCATTTTAATGATGATGTGTCTTGGAGAGGGCCTCCTTGGTTCCCTCTTGAGTGGGGGCTCTCTGTGCCTCCTGGATCCATGACACCTTTGCTCTCCGCAAACTGGGGAAATTTTCCATCATTACTTTTTCAAAGAGGTTCTCTATCCCTTGTTCCTCTTGTTCTCCTTCTGGTATCCCTATTATGCAGATATTATTGCATTTCAGGTTGTCTTGAATTTCCGTAAATGCTTCTTCATTCTTTTAGAGTCTTTTTTCCATTTCTTGTTCTTTCTGGGAGCTTTTTTCTACCTTATCCTCCATCTCACTGATTCATTCCTTGGCTTCATCCTGCCTGCTTTGGATTCCTTCTACTGTGTTTCTCAATTCTGAAATGGTATTCTTCATATCCTCTTGTGTCTTTCTTCATAGTTTCTATGTCCTTTTCCAGGTTGATTGATCTGTCTAGATTTCCTGACTTTGTGGTTAAACCTCTGTGGTAGTAGGCAGGTCTTTTTATTTATTTATTTTTTTAATATATTTTATTTTTTATATCTTGCCTGCCTCTGATGATGTCAGTTGTTGACCCTATATGACCCTGGGTCATTTGTTTGAGGTTTCCAGGAGTCTATTGCCTGTGTCTGACTGCTGCTTTGGGCAGTTCAGTGACCCCTTCCGCCAGAGATCTGCTATTCCTGTGGATCACTCTACACTCTCACACAGGCTCCTTGAGCGTGTTCCCTGCCTGGCAGTATCCCCCGCCCTCCTGGGTGCTTATTCGACCGACCTCTTGCACTCCTTGGCGCCTGCGCCTTGTGGGTGTCCCAGGACTGGTCAGTTTAGGGTCTTGTATTGTGTGCTTTCCCTGCTTTAGGCTCTTTGGGGGTGTTGCCATCTCCGCGCCAAATGGAGATTACAGAAATGGGAGGAAGTCAGCTCCAGGACTCTCCAGTTAATCCTTTCTCTAGTCTCTCCTCCAGGGTCTCTGGGCAGCTCTGTGACCCCTTTGGCTCAGGATCCACTATATCTGCAGACCACTCTGCACTCGTGGGCCCATGTGGGTGCCACTTGACACCTTCGCTTGCCGATCTGTGCATTCCCTTGCAGGTCCCGTGGGCGCCAACCTGCGGGAGCCCTGGCCAGCCCCTGCAGTTGTGGGTCCACATATGCGCTGGTCAACCCTCGCGGGCTCCTCGGTGTTTGTGTGTGTATGCGCACCTGCACTGGGTGTTTTTGTGGTGTCTATGTGTGCTTTTCGGCTTTTGGCTCTTTGGGGGTGTGGCCTCTTCCCGCGCAATGGAGACTATGGAAAAGAGGAGTTATGATTCTCTGGCTCCTCCTCCCATTCTTTCCCCAACACCTCCATCTCCAGTTTCTCCTCAAGGGTCTCTATGCAGCTGTGTGACCCCTTTGGCCAGGGATCCTCTATTTCTTCCAGCTTGTCTGCATTTAACCCCCCCTCCACACAGAGGCACACCAGCTGTGTGTGGAGCGCACAAAAGGCAGGTTAATTGATTCCCTTATGCCTGAGTGAGATGGTAGCTGCAGAGTGGGAGGTGAGTTATCACCGGGGCTCCGCCAGCCACTGTCTCAGTTCTCTTCACAAAGTCTTCCTCACCAATCTTTTCCCAGGCACCAGCCCACCCTGCTGCCACCTCTACCCAGAGATCATAGAGGGCAGCTGCCACTGCAAATTGTTGCATTGGCCCTTTATATGTCTCTTTGCATCCCCAGCTGCCAGTCTCTGACAGAGAGCGCCCCTAAGCTTTTCGGGGTTGCGTTTTGTCTGTGTGTTTTCCTGGTTTCAGCTGCTGTGGTCTAGGGATCCCTGTTTATGATTCTGACCCTGTTCTTCTCAGGGGGATCTAACCGGCTGTTTCAATGTCCCTCTGGTGTTGGTGCCCGTGGGTGCCCAGCCCACCCTCGCAAGCCTCCACCGCACTTCTCACCCATTGGGATGTGTGAGAATTGATTCCACTGTCTGTCTGTAGCTCCAAGGCTCCTCTCCCTCTATCGTTCCATTGTTTTCCAGGTGATTTCTCCACTATTTAGTTGCAATTCAAGTTTGGTCTTGGGAGGAGGTCAGTGTGACTCCCATTCACTCCTCCGCCATCTTCAAGATCTTTTTCTTAAACCAAGAAGTGTGTTTCTAACACAGATGTGTAAATGGCAATATCACTTGCCCTGGAGTCTGCCTTTCCTAATGTTGTTTTCATTGACACACCATGTTTGAACATTGAAGACTTACAGCTGTGATTGCATAAGGAGAACTCACAGTATATTTTGAGATTTTAATGCATTTTTGTGGATCTAAGAGCCTTATATCATTTTATATAAAGTGTTAAGATGAGTACCTGTCATAAAGCTTTCTGTATTTAGTACTCTGAAATTACAATTAAAACCCTACAGTGAAATCAAACATGGTTGGTATCAAAAAAGTTATGTCATCTTGTAAGGTGATTACTACATTTTTTAAGTGTACTAATTTTTTCATAAGTATTTAATCAATTTCAAAATTATTAAATATTATTTGATTTTCTTTTATTTAATTATATTTTATTGATTATGCTACTAGAGTCCTGATTTTCCCCCTCTGTCCCCCTCTACCTAACATCCCCTACTCCCTCAGGCAGTCCCCCCACCATTGTTTATGTCCTTGGGTCATGTGTACAAGCTCTTTGGCTACTCCATTTCCTACACTGTACTTTACATCCCCATGGTTATTCTGTAACTACCTATTTGTATTTCTTAATCCCCTCACCTCTTCACCCATTCTTCCCTTCACCTCTCCCATCTGGCAACAATCTGGTAACTAACTTCTTTTCCCTTGCTGCTTCTACAAGTCTTTCTTTATATTTAACCTTTGGTACTTTAATTATGATGTCTCTTTGCACCCATCGTAATTGGAACTATGTGTTTCCTTGACTTGCATATCTATTTCCTTCACCAAATTAAGTTTTGCTACTTTTTCAGATAAATTTACAATTTCTTGCTCTTTCTCTTCTCCTTTTGGCACTCCTATGATGTAAATGTTGGCTCTCTTGAAGTTGTCCCAATGGTTATTTATACTATCTTCATTTTTTTGGATCCTTTTTTTTTCTTGTTGTTCTGCATGATTGTTTTTTGCTACCTTATGTTCCAAGGGATGGATTTGAACGTCAGCTTTATCCTCTCTAGTGTTGTTTCCCTGTAAATTGTTCTTTATTTTGATTAGTATATCCTTTCTTTCTGACTGGATCTTTTTTATGCTGCTGAGGTCCTCACTAAGTTTCCTGAGAATCTTAACAATCAGTGTTTTTAACTCTGCATCTCACTGCATCTGATAGATTGCTTCTCTCCACTTCGTTTAGTTCTTTTTCTGGAGTTTTGATCTGTTCTTTCATTTGGACCATGTTTGTCTCCTCATTTTGGCAGCCTTCCTGTGTTTCTTTCTATGTATTAGGTAGGGCTGCATGGACTCCATGTATTGGTAGTGTGGCCTAATGTAATAGGTGTCCTGTAGGGTCCAGTGGCACAGACTCCCCTATCACCTAAGCTGGGTGCTTGAAGTGTGCTTTTTGTGTGGGCTGAGTACACCCTCTTCTTGTAGTTGAGACTTGGTTGCTCTTGGCAGGAATTTACCCAGGGCAGTTAGCTACAAGGACTGGCTGTGGCCACTGAACACCAATCTCTGCCATCAGTGGAGGATCAGCAAGGGAGGGGCAAGGTGGTGGTGCTCTAATATGGTCTATAGCTGTCAACTAGGTGTGCTGGCTCCTGGGGTTTCCCAAGTGGTGCAGGCCAAGGTCAGGCCCCACTTTTGTTTCACCCGGGGAACCCTGCCTGAGCTGTAAAGCAGTCTGAGATGGCTACGACTTGTTCTGGGCTTAGAGATTCCCAGGTATAACCAAGCTGTGACTCTAATATGGCTGCTGCTAGGGCTCACTGAAGCCCACTGTTGCTTGTTTCATAGGATTTAGAAGCCAAAACCAGCCATTCTTATGTAAAAGCAGTTTGGGTGGGCCCAGTAGTTGGGTGGGCCTGTTATTTGGGTGGGCCCGTTAGTTGGGTGGGACAGAACTTCTAGAGATTTTTAAGGCAGGTCAAAAAGTGTTATCCATGTTGATGGAGTCTCAGATATGGCACCAGCTGGCTGGCTCTGTAGTGGGGGGGATTTAGCAAAGGGATAATGGCCTCTGCACACCTTGATATAAGACACTTTAGTTTCTCCCTGTACACCACTAGTACCTTTCAAGCTGCAACCCCAGGTCTGGAGTTCAGAGGAAGTGAGTCTGAGTAGGTGAGTCCTGTGTGGGTTCTTTAAGAGGAACTGCTTGGGGCTCCAGAATTTTCTTCCACTGACTCAATCCCTGCTGGTTTTTGAAGCCAGAGTTGTGGGGATTTATTTTCCTGGCACTGAAATCCTGGTCTGGGGGTTCTGGTGTGGGTCTGGGACTCCTTGCTCCCCAGATAGCCCTCCTGAATTTTTATCCACATGGGCATGAGATCATTTCATTCCACATTTACCCCCCTCCTACCAGCCTGGATGGATGTGGTTTCTTTTATTCCACAGTTGTGTCAAGCTTCCATCCAACTTGATTTCTGATGTTCCTGGGTGATGGCTGTTCTGTATTTTAATTGTAATTTTGATGTGGTTGTTTGAAGAGGGGAGCCATGTTTGCCTACACTCTCATCTTGACCAGATGTTGATTTTTTTCAATTAGTAGCTTTTTCCACTCTCTTCTGGTTTTTTAATCTGCATGCCAGAATCCTGTACAGAAAAGGTTGCATATGTTTATATATGAACATGTAATTATATACGACAAAAATAGGTGTGCTTATTAAAATTAGAAAAAGTTTTTTATTTTTTATTATGATTAACTAAAATTTTCAGTCAGAAATTTCAAAAGGAACTACTGTTAGTGTCCCACTCTAGTTATATAAGAGGCTAACTAAAATGCTTGTGATATATAAGTTTACATACATCAATTTTTACTGCTTTGCCTCAGTAATGGTGTAGTAATTGTGGCCTACATTGGTGTTTTTTTCATAAAGTTAAAAGAGTGACATATCTTATATATACATGTGTGCTCACTGAGAATTATTTGCCAAATATAAATTAGTCATTGTGTACTTATGATACGGAACATGCTTTACCATGTAGATGTGTTCTAAGTACCTTTCTGAAAAAGGTTAAAAATGGTTCAGAAATCTTGGGAAAAATTTCTACAGCAAACATGAAAAAAAAAGAACATACTGAATAAAAAATAAGGTTATTCATTTGCAATGAAATTGATAATTAAAACATATTATCATATCATGACTACAAGGCTTATCTCTTCCCTTTTCTTCCAAATCTTGCAGTTAATGGCTTCACTGAGGATGACTTGTAGGCCCCAATATAGCCAAATACTCAAGGTGGTGTGAAGAGGAACCAGCCTGTTACATGCACTATCTCTGGGCCAAATTCTAAACCTGTGACCTTCATGTAGGGGAATTATCTATTTGATAGAACAGAGGAGAAAATGTACATTTCTGGTCTTCTCTGACTTCCGTATCACCACAAAGGCTCTTCCCTATTTAAGCCTCTGGATATTGAGAATACTTACTATATTGGCACTCCTCAGGCCAAGGGAAAATCTAGTATCAAGATTTCTCTTTTGTTTCTCAGTGACAATAAGGGGCTACCAGAATAAACAACATTAAAAAGGCACAGGAGTGGTGCCCTGCAGAGGTACAAGGGAAACATTTCACTGGCATTACTACTGGGAAACTATGAAACTATATACTATTCCTTATAATCCTCAGGTCTCTGCTTAAAAAATCGAAATTATATTCTTTTATTCCTTCCCTCCAAAAATCATTCCTTTCTGGCAATGTGTGAATATGCAGTAAGCCATATTAAAATCAATTTAATGTAATTTTAATGTTTTGATAAAATATATACATATTCTAACATAAGTCTAGCTGTAATTTTTATTATGTTGGAATAATATAAAGAGTTATCAGAATATACATATATTTGAACAAAATTTTCATGGTTAAGATTTTTTTAAAAGACTTATTTACTTATTTTTAGAGAGAGGGGAAGGAAGGGGGAAAGAAAGGGAGAGAAACATCAGTGTGTGGTTCCCTCTTGCACCCCTGTGTTGGGGACCTGACCGCAACCAAGGCATGTGCCCTGGCTGGGAACTGAACCAGAGACCCTTTGGTTTACAGGCCAGCACTCAATCCACTGAACTACACCAGCCAGGGCTCATGGGTAAGATTTTTAAATGGTACCCCTTTAGTAAAAGAACCTCTTATTGAGAAAATAACCCTCAATAGAGTTAGATCCTGATAGTTTAAAAGCATACTTGTTATCTGTTGTGCTTTGTAATGTCTGCTTAGTTAAACAAGTTCTGAAATATTTTTATACTTGTCTAGAAATTTATACATTGATGAAAATAAAGTACTTAACTGACTATTTATCTGATCCAACTTTAAAAAAAGTAATTTTTTTCATAAAGCAGAAAATCTCCTTATAGTTTTAATTATTTTTAACATGAGAACTAAAAAGACTAGCATTAAACAAAAATTTATAGTGAAGACTCGAGTACAGCATAATCTAATTCCAATATATTAGTATATTTAATGTATATTTCTGTATGAATTTGTTGCCTTATTTTTTATTTTGTTCATTGTTATTCTGTTACAGTTGTCCCAATTTTTCCCTGCTTGCCCTCCTCTACCCATCCCGCCCCCTGCTCCCACAGTCAATTCCTATACTGTTATCTATGTCCGTGGGTCATTTGTACACGACCTTTGATTAGTCCCTTCCCCTACTTTCCACCATTATTTCCCCCACCCACCTCTGGTCACCTTCAACCTGTTCCATGTTTCCATGTCAATGGTTCTATTTTGTGCATTAGTTTATTTTGTCCATTGGATTCCTCATATAGGTGAGATCATATGGTATTTGTATACAACAAATATTTAAAAAATTTATATGGAACCAAACACAAAAAACAAACAACAACAACAACAACAAACCCTGAATAGCCTCAGCAATCTTGAGAAAAAATAGTAAAATAGGAGGGATCACAATACCCAATATCAAACTATACTAAAAGGTCGCTGTAATCAAAACAGTCTGGTACTAGATATGAACAGATACATATCAACAGAACAGAATAGAAAATCCAGAAATAAATCCACGTCTGTATGGTCAGTTAATATTTGACAAAGGGGGCAGGAGCATACAGTGGAGTCAAAATAGCCTCTTCAATAAATAGTGTTGGGAGAACTGGACTATTGCCTTATTTTTACCCTTTGTATGAGAGTAATGAATTTTTGAGATGTGTACTATATCCCAAAATCAACATTTTATATATTAATGAAGTTAAATATTTTGTTCAATCTACCAATGATTCGCCTTTTAGAAACTGATGAAATGCCATGGCATAGAGTAGCTTTTCAGTGGGAGACAGCTGGATTTATATTCATCTACCATTCTAGATGAATGAATATTATAAGATTTATAAGTTGGCCCTTTTGTCAAAGCTAGCAATACCTTTGGGGAACCCTCTTTTCCTTCCCTCCCAAGCTCCACACCTGTTGGGAAATGCCCTGGCTGGTTTCAGGAACTATAAGCCACCCCCCCAACCCCCGACAGGCTGGAGGGCCCCAAGGCCGGAAATAATCAGGGAAGTCTTGGAGAAACAGGCTCCTGAGGAGACATAACCTGTCCCCCCTGGCAGGGGCATAGCTTCTGCCTCTGTTTTACCATGTGAAGATCGGTAATCCATGACAGGTAAATTATCTCATGCAAGAGATGACAACCTCAGAGAGATTTCAATCAAGTATTGGCAGGAGACAAGAAATTGGGGGACATGGAGAAAAGGCAAAAAGGCCCACACCCCTAGGCTTGGCTTGACTTGGACATGGCCGGAGTCCTCATTCTATCCGAACGCAGTCTCCCTGTCTCTTGGCAGGTCCCTCCGCCTGCCTGGCTCTAGCTTGAGACAATACCGGAGACAGTCCTAAACCAGATCTGGCTATTCCCAGGGAAATCAGGCATAAAAGTAAATTCTTTAAAGTGTTTCTTCCCTCTGAAGCTCTAGCCAGCTCATGCTGGGAAGGAAATTTACATTATTCACAGAGCCTAACCCTATACCCTTGGGCACCCTTGGACAACTGTAGTTGTCTCTCTTGTTTACTAGTCTCCTCTCGGACCCATCTGAATCAGTCTGTTCCTGCCATTTGTTTTCTTCAAAGCATCATCTATTCTCTGTGAATATTAACATACTGATGTAATGAGATAACCCGTGCGTTCCTGTTACTAGCCCCACTGATAACCTTTTCAATAAAAGCCTTTGAACCAAGTGACTCTGGGCCTCCCCGGTAGAGGGAGATGCTGTGTCTCCTTTCCTGGCAAACAGAGAAGTGTTTGCGACGACTGGTGTTTATTCCCCCCATTTGTGACACCCCTAGGATGGGCTCTGCGGGATTCAGGACCCTGCTCCCATCTCAGTTGGCCCCAGGTGGTAACCCTCAGACCCGGGAGCGCTGCATCCCCCGCGGCAGTTTCTGTCCCGTCCTGGTACAAGTGGAGCTCCCCGCAGTGGTGCCCCGTCTCGCCACTGCACTATCCACACCCAAATGCTTATCCTCTGTGCATTACATGAAAGACAAAGCCAAAAATAGTATGGTTGAAAAAAGTCTGTTCTAAATATTTAGAAGAAAGCCCTCTTAATTGATCCAGTTAGAGTTTCATAAAATGCTGAATTTTGCAAACCTGACCAAGCAAATACTGCCAATGTTCAAAATGCAGCACACCATAACGAATGGATAAATATTAGTGTGCCTATTGCAGTGAATAATTTTTAATAATTATTTAAGTGACACCTAATAGCAATTGTATTAAAGTTTAAACTACCTATTAAAATTCATAAATATGTCACTACATATTTGAATTTCCAGTTATTAATTTCATAATTATATTTACATCAAGAAAATGAATGTATGCTGACACAATAATGTCTCTATTTTGTTTTATTTAAAATAATAATAATAATACTTTATACAAAGCTTAATAAAATATTTTCACATTAAATTTTATATTGCAGTGACAGGTGTTATAGTAAAAAAAGTGCTTACAATGGTTAAATAACTTGCTAAATATCATAAAATCAATGAGGGATCAGAAATTTGAAATTGAGAGAGGTCTTACATCAATTCCAATCATGTCTTTTTTGTACAATAATTAACAAATTTTGCAATTTTTAATTTGTATTCTTCCAATTTAGCCTTATGTATAAACATGACACTCTGAAGTGATTTGATACTGTTACTAAAAAATGTATAGTTACCAATTCATAGGTTTGTTTGCTGCAATCTTAATTGTTGCCATCTTTCAACAAATTTCTTTGTTATGCATAACTGCATGCCTGTACAAAACAAAGGGAAATAAAAATTTAGTTAAATATGAAACTGATTTAATTTTATCAGAGTGACTAATGTTTTCCTAAACTCATGGCTTTTCTTTGTTTACTATTCAAGTTTGTTCTATACATACTACCGAACAGCTAAGTCACATACCTCTCCAAGTTTAAAGAAGGTTCTACATCCTACTTTTTGGCTAATGATGTTCTAAAAACTATGAAATAGGTAGTAGATTTCTACCATTTATAAATTAATGACAAAATATATTTCTCACTTATGTCAAAGTTCTATAAATATCTGAGGGTAGTATACTTGTGAGGAAAAAGCAATCTAGGCCTTATAGTCAGTAGCACTATGAAAAAGGTAAATTTAAAAAACCCACTGCTTCAAGAAAAATAAAGACTATAGTGTGAGGATGAAATGAGATTTTCATGGTAAAAAGTATGGCACATGTTGAAGGTATATCCTTGAACTATGCTATTTCATATACTAAAACACTGGGACTTGACAGCAGACAGAAATTACAGTGTTTTTTATTCCTTGGTCCTATTTATATAAGAAAATGATCATTTGAAGAAAACAGATCAAGCTAGAGGGATGTTAAAGAAGGCTACACAGGCTAAACAATAACCCCTGATCCCTGACCCTAAGGGTCAATCTCAAGAAAAGGTCCTTTGCTCTTTTAAGGTAGTAAAAGACTCAGACTTACTGGGGAGGGGAGGAGGTAAAGGGGTTGAGCAAAAAGGAAAAATGACTCATAAACAGACAACAGTGTGGTGATTCCTGGGGGATGAGTGTATAAGGGGGCTAAATGGTAATGGAAAAAAATAAAGATTAAATAAAAGAATAATTATATATATGAGCATAGTCACTTGGTTGTCATCCAAAACTTGGATTTTTTCAAAGGTCTCTTTGAAAGCATAGACAATGTTAATTTCGTTCTATTTATAAAATCATCACAATGCTATTTGTAGCCTGGATAGCTTAGTCATTTGACCTACTTTAGAGTTTACAATGGCCAGATTAGTTTGGGCATGGTTGCCAAAACCCATGGGTGTCTAAACAATGAGGCACAAGTCAGCCTTTTGGAAGTTAATGAAAGTGAGTTGCTTATTATCAGATTCTTTTAAAGGTTAATCATAGTTGGTAGAGCAAGTGCATGTGTACTCATATTTCTGAAGAGTTGGGAACAGTGATTTCCCTGTAGCAAGACTAAAATTGACTATAATGATAAATTACAAATTTAAAAGTGTTATGCATATTCTTTACCTATGAACTTGTAAATTATTATGAATTGGTAGAAAAACGGTTATCTGAAATCAGATGGAAGTTTGTAACATCAAATATGAATAGGCATGACTCATAACAGATATAGTCAGTTGAAAAGGTGATTGACATCCTAGATGTGTGCAATTTGTATATTTCCACACAGCTTGGCTAAGTTGGGTTTTGAACAGTTTCTTGGGATAACACTAAACATAAACAGATGTGAAATATGAGTTATGTTTAAATTGTTTCTTACTGTATGAGTCTCACTGAAACAAATATGTGTTTCAAAACAACCATTATAGCAGAACTGATTGTAGTTTAAGTATGGGACAAGATTTTTTTCTACTTCCTCTCTTACTCCCCTTCTGAACTCTAGCAAAAAAACATTGTCAGTAATGATTTGAAAGATTTGGTATTGTGACTCAAGACATAAGAACAGACAGAGATCCTTTTGGAATATAAATATAGAGGAACTACACTAATAAGAAATCAAGGTTTTACATGTCTGTAATTTCTAACCCAACAAAAAGATTAGAAAATGCATTCAAGATGGAACTTATTAAAATAATCTACCCACCCAGAGTTTGTGGAAAAGGAATGCTTGCAATTTATTTATGTCAAGGCACTATGCTATATATCTTAAACTTACCCAGTGCTGTATATCAGTTATATCTCAATTAAAAAAAAAAACAACTGGCAATAACAAACATGATTCAATCAACCAATAAATCAGTCAATAATAGAAACCAAACCTTGCTGAGATGAGTTGGGTACAGATAAATTATTATTCATGTAAACAGATTTCTATTGTAAACAGGACAGAAGATGTTTCTGTCTACCTGTTTCATTATAGATAGCATATTCATGTTAATGTGCAGAGTAACATTGTAATTTTTAGAAAATTAATATATAATAATATATTAATCTAATATTAAGTTATCCTTAACATTTTTTATCATTAACATATACATTGCTGAAGGAATGAAAGACCCTAGAGATTTTTCAGTGTCCTGCTGTTCATAATGTGTATTTAGCTTAAGGATAGTCTTACATGTTTGTCATGTAACAAAAAAAGAATTCCATTTGCCTCCATTCTGGTGTCACTTGTTGCTGAAATAAATTATGGAGAACCACTCAGTATTATCAAAAAAGTGGATTTTTTTTTCTCCTCATGCTAGCTTAAAGCCCTCTTCTAAAAGCTCCAGAAGAGAAAAGGAAAACCAATAAAAGAACAATAATTTCCGTAAAGCACTATTCTTCCTCCTGTCCACTGGTAATGCAAGAAAAAGATTCATGAGTAAATTATTTCCAATGAAAGCTGACCTCAATGTCATAAACAGGCTCCTTCAAAATATTTAACTGAACTGAGTCAGGACTTCTACAGCTCCTTTAGTCCACAGATGATAGATGATGGTGGAATGAAAATAGCTGCTAGGAAAACAAAAGTAACTGGAAAGATATAATTATATAGAACTGATTAAAATTTGCAAAAAAAATTGTGGCTGTATAATAAAAAAATTTTGATATTGATTTTGATATTTTAAGCAGAGGTGTAAGCAAAAAATCTTTCTTTTTTTTAAGAGTTAGATTTTTAAAAAAAAATATTTTATTTATTTATTTTTAGAGAGAGGGAAAAGGAGGGAGAAAGAGAGGGAGAGAAACATCAATGTGCAGTTGCCTCTTGCGTGCCCCTTACTGGGGGCCTGGCCCGCAGCCCAGGCATGTGCCCTGACTGGGAATGGCAACCTTTTGGTTCACAGGCAGGCATTCCATCCTCTGAGCCACACCAGCCAGGGCTCTTTCTTTTCTAAATACAGACCAAAATAATTTGGTTAAAATTAATACATTACAGCTTAAAGTTGACCAAAGGTAGTTCTAAAAAAATGAAAGTGGATTTTAAGTTTTAACTTAGACTTTTTCATTCTGACGTGGAACGTGTCATCTATTATCATTGCCCCAAATAAACAAATATTTATGAAAATTCTACATTTAAAAACAGGTAAGATATAGATGTTTGAACCATTTAAAAACTGCCCACTTTGTGGTAAACTAGTATACTTTTTTGTTAATGTTGTTGGTTTTTAAATAATAATCAGGAACTTCTAATATGCTACTCAAATGTTATCCTAGTATAGTCCAGTTTGAATTATAAATACTGATTTATATAACTTGAACTATGAATACAGCCTTCTTTTTTCATTCTACTTTTATTCATATAATTGAAGTATCTTATTTGGAATATGCATTATGCTGTACAATTACAAGTAAAAATTTTCAAAGCTCTAAAATTGTCTATAAATTTTTCTTTAAGCAAATACTGTTATATTTAATTTCCTGTACAACTTCAACCTTTATGAGAATCAGGCCTCTGAAATCCAATTTTTCTGCGTACCCCTGGCTAAAAATACTTGAATTAAGTTAACAAAATTACATAAATTCTTGATTTTTATCTCTTCACCCTAATAGTAATGGGTGACAGTAATATGTGTACATCCCAGGAATTTTTAGTTTGAAATAAAATACCATATGCATAAATGAGAGCACATTTAAGAGGTGTATAGGAAAGGGTTGACATCTAGCTGCTTGGGAATTTACTGGCATTTACTTCTCATTGACTAAAGCAAAGTTACTTTCCCTGAACTTTACTTTTATCATCTCTAAAATAGTGATATAACTGTACATACCTAGTAAATTGGATTAATGGAAACAGTGTATGAAAAGCACTTAAAATAGCATCTAGCACACAATTGAGACCTTTGATTCATCAGCACCTTCCTTTTCAGGCCTATTGGTTGTTCATTGCCATTATAGCCACTAATTGTTTGGTTGATACCCATGCCATTATGAATGTATTAGGGATAAATACAAATTTAATTTAAGATCTGGTAGAATTTCCTAACAAAAATCGTATGTCATTGTTGCTATAACATTTAGAGAATTGACAATATAGCTAGGAAGTGCAAAAAATAAAATAACATTTTTATACAGAATAAAAAGAATTCATCTTTCTATGAGGCGTCCATGAAGAAGAATTGACACAATTCAATAATTATCAAGATAAAATGGTGAAAATAGCAAAGGATTAGAGACAAAGGTTTAAGCAAAATGGTAGTTACTGATCCTCAAAAAAATAACCATTGAAAAGTTTATAAAACAAGATATGACAGTATATTTCAACACAGGTCTAATACTAAAACTAAATTTTAAATTTCCCTATATGTTACTATAAATATTATGCATGTTAGTCTGTAATATGTTTACATACTATTCTACAGCTCTATTTTATCAAATTATTCATGAGAAAATATGAGTAAATACAAATTCAGTTCATGAGGTCTTATAAAAAGAATTAAGAAAAAGAGGTTTTTCTCCCATACCCAGAAAGATACAGAGTAGAGAGAAAAAGATACAAGATAAGACTTCCAAGAATAATTAAATATGTAGCTAAGGTGTGTAGGAGAAATTAAATACATCATGCTTGGACATATCCAGAGAGTAGAAGAAAATCTATGTTTAAACTATAACTCAAATTAAGCTTTGAGTCATTTATAAGTAGCATGGGAGAAGGAATTCCACCGGACTGGAGAATTCATGGAATTGGCAGCTAAAATTTAGTCATATAAAGTTTTATTTTTATATAGTGGATATAATTTTATAAAATTTGTTTATAACCTCACAATAAATATTGCTTTACTGAAACATCCAGAAAGTCTAAGGAAACCAGAAAAAAAAAATTATGTTGGTGTAGTCCTTGAGTGTTTTCTAGGAGGAAACATTTAAGGTATACATGAAAAGTTTTAATGCACAGAGATTATTTTCTAGGTAAATATACCAAACACAAAAACATTGGAGCAGATATTCTTAAACTTTTTTGTTCTAGGTACTCCTTTGGATGGTGAAGCCCATTGACTCACTTACCATAATAATACTTTTAAATACATGCATATTCCATAGGATTATAAAACAAAGCAATGATCTAATGTGGAATATCTTTTGGTGACCAAGTCAGTTATTATTAATACTCTATACTTTGTTGCGTCTAATCATAAGGAATTAAAAGAAAATGCTTAAATTAATTGTTACTGAAAATGAAAGCGTGATTATTTTCTTCCAACGTTCAATGAATTCCTGGATTCAAGAGATAATGCTCTTGGGTTTCTGGGAATCTCTTAGAAAAATACCTGAAGGAAAAAGTTAAGAGCCATATAATTTTACTCATACGTGGGATATAAAACTGAAAGCAACAAATGAACAGACAAGAAAAAAACAACAAACAAGAACTCATAGACAAATGTATGCTGGTTACTACAGGAAGTGAGGAGGACAGGTAGTCAAGGGTAGAGGGGGTAAAATATAAGGTGACAGATGATTTGATTCTGGGTGGTGGGCACTCAATGTAATATACAAATAATGTATCATAGAATTATATACTTGAAACCTATATATTCTTATTAACCAATGTTTCCTTTATAAACTTAACTAGAAAAAAATACAAATTTTTAAAACATCTGTAGAACTAAAAAAGAAAATAGCAATTATTATAACCAAGAGTACTATCAGTATATTAGTAAATTTTCCTACATAGGTTATTCATTCTTTTACTATAATATATATTGCATATGGTTAGTAAATAATCCACACTTGTTTCAAACTAGATTTCAGTATATGTTGATTATGAACAATTATATAAATACTGAATATTCTGAAACAACTGAAGAAAAAAATATCAGTTATAGATTATTTCAATGCAAAGTCAAACTTTTAGTTTAATTTAAATATTCTGATATCATCAGATATTTAGTAGGAGTTGCAAAGACAAGATACTTTTCCGGCTCTTACAGGGTTTATCATCTAAGGAAGGAAAACTTTGATTTGCTTCCTGATTTTTTTTTCCCTCTTGTGCTACCATGTTTTTTCATCCTAAATATTCTTAATCTCTGCTGATTAAAGTGCCCAAGGCCTGTCATAGGGCCTAGGTGAGAGTAGGGAGTTCCGAGGCTTTGTCATTAGACTTGCCCATTGTAGATGGGGGAATAATAAACCAGCTGATAGAAGAAACTCAATATGCTGAGCGAGGCCTGATCCTCACAATTTGCAGATGTCAGTCTCCAAACTTTTCAAAAGCTAACTATAGTGATTACTAGAAGAAACAGGACATCTTTCCAGATGGAAACTACAAAACAGGGAAAATAGAAAGCTGTCCATGTGAAGTAAAGTGAAATTATTGTGTCAGAGTTCATAAGTATAGCTCTAGGAGGAGAGCAGTAGTGTTAAAGGCTACCCTTACAAGTTGCCGTAGTAGGAAATGTGACAGTGTCAATAGCAGTAGCCCAGAACATGACCGGGATACAATAAGAAGACCAGATCTGCACTGTCAGTTACCAATACTAAAATTTGTAAGAAATTCCAGAACCATGTGCCCTGGACATAGGTAACTAAGAACAAATTCAATCTCGTGACCAGCATGCTCAATGGCATGGCAATGATGCAATGTTACAAGTTATCAGGGTTTGCATAAAAGAATATCTCAAACAAGAATAATTATATCTGTAAGCTTAAATTTCAGAGATGCATAGAAAATCCTTTTGACCCAAATATATTTTCCCAACCAAGTGTTATGTTGGCTGAAATTCTAAAATCTTTTTGTCTCATCTGAAAATGCTAATGAAATAATTTTATATAAAATATTGTTAATCAATAATTAATATATACAACTATTGAGTAGATTTTATTGCTTACTGTGCCCCAGGCACATAAAAAACCAAAATCTAGAGGTAGTAAGTATTAGAATTGAAGCACAATCTCTCTGTGCTCAAACCAGGGACACCAGCCACAGAGAATTTTAAAGTTTGAGCTGAGACATGAAGAATGAGGTTATTTTTTCCAAGTACATTAAACAAGGGTGAACATTCTAGAGAAAAGAATGGAAAAATGAATGCAAAACTTAGGAAAATGAAAGGTCATCATATAACCATGTTTCATTGCCTGTTGGTATTATAGTGCAAATTCATTTATTTTCCCTCTCCCAGCTCATTTCTATCAGGGTAGAGTTAGAACACCGATATATGTAATAAAAGTACATAAGAGGCACTTTTTTTTTCCTTCCAATTGTGGTTTGGGCTATCTTTGCTTACAAAAGAGAAAGACGTGGCTTAGACATGATTGATGTGTAATGATATCATAAACACTTAACTCCTGTTTTCAGAACTATCTTTTACTTTCAAATTTTCAAACTGTTCACTCATAAGCTGAAAATATAAGAAAAAAAGAAGAGCTTAAATAGCTATTGGAACAATGTAACTCATGTCACAACCAACTGACTTTTCTCTCTCACTTCAAGAAGCAGCAACATATTTTTCCTATTTTCCATCATTCAACCTGTGTGGCTCTTGAATTTGTAAAGGCAGTGTGAACAAAAAGACAGAGGCTGCTCATTAGCAGCAAATATGGCTTTTTGATCAGTGCAGATCTTGTTGGCAATTCCATTTCCTGCTGAAGGCATTTCAAGGGAGACTAATTGCTGGCTACAAAGGCATTGCTCATTATACTACACTTACCAGTTCCCCAGGGAAGAATGCTATTTTTCCCAGCCACCATTCTTCCTAATACTGATTTTTTAAAATGGTCCCATGAATTTGCACAAGTTTTGTAATTTGTGTCTTTCCTTTTACATTCTGCACCTCTCTAAACTCTTAATGTGTATTTTATGACTTATCTTTTAGCCAAGTCACAATCCTGTGGACTACTAGGTGAGCTCAAGATGTTTAGTTGTTAACCATGCTGAATCCTGTGTGAAGGCTAGTTGTCAGAAGATCAAATCAGTGGGAAAGTGTACGGATTATATATAACTGTAGTCGCTTGCTTCCAGAGGAAAGACATGCAAGGGCTCTCTTCCTCCTAAAGAAGATGGTGTCATACCCATAAAAAGCAGGAGGAATTACATCCCTTATTGCGGGAGGGGTGAATCATTTCATTGTTGAATAGAGTGTACACTCAGTTTTTCATGTTATCTGAGAAAAACTTTTAGAATTCACTATGTGTAAACAAAGAGCACTTTCTATATACTAAAAAGTGCCTTCTTTCTCTAAGATCCAATTTAAGCAAGATATTGACAAATAATTTTAGGTTGACTATTCATCCCGGGGATCATGAAAAAGAAGATAGGAGAAGACAACTTCAGAAAAATAAACTATAATTAGGAAAAGGAGACATATAATATAAATAATTTTTGTAAGAGTGCTCATATATCTCTCTCAGTGTCCTCTTTGGGTTAACATGCCTAGAAAAACATTAACTCATTACATTCACTCAATTTTATGCATATATTAACTAAAATTTTAAAATCTTTTATTTTTTTGTCATCTATAGGTTCTCTACTATTAAACTGGGGAATTTGCTTGGCAAAAGTGGTACTTGAATGTATTATTCATGTGAAAATTTATAACTCTTATATTTTTCACTTTATTATAATTGAAAGGTAATGCCCTGTAAATTTTAGAATAACAGGTTAATTTCTTTTTAGAATACAACATTTTAAAGATAGTAATATACTTAAAATAAATGCAGGATGATTTCTCAGATAAGTCCACTAAATGGGTAAGGTCTTGATTCAATAAGCAATCAATCACAGGAAAAAAAATGACAATTATAGAAAATGTTAATTAAAATTATATGCATAACATTAATTTTTATTACAAATTGATGTTTTAAATGGTACCGATTAGGTTTATATTATTTAATAACAATATAGCATTTTTCATCTTCACATTTTTAGTCTTCGGTAAGAGTTTGGAAACATGGTTTGACACATGGAGGTTTTTGAAAGAAATTTTGATATAAGCTCTCTCTCTCAAAAGGAAGCACGTAGCACACACTCTCTGAGAGAAAGACAAATGATCCTTCTGTCCTTTCCTAGACAGTGATGAAAACCTGGGTAAGTGATGAGTCATTGATTGGGAAGCCAGGGCTCCTGACAGCCTCCAGCTAGACAGCTTCCCGTTCTGCTCTGACATGCAGCTTACAAAACCAGGCTTCCAGAATGCTTCGTCACCATTTTACAGATAGAGAGCTTGGAAAATTCAATGCTGTCATTCATTCTTTTGTTCAGTTAACAAATATATATGATGCACCAGGCTACATGGTGGGTTCTGAGAGTACATAAAGAAAAGTACCCTGCCTTTAAGAAACTTTATGTGCTTTGGAATGAAACATACAAAATAAATACCTTAAAATGACAGATGTTATAATAAAGCATACAGGAAGGAGAAAGAGCTTAGAGGAGAGGTTTACTATATGAGGTCCAGGCAGGAACGAGATGCTATTCCAGTTATTTTAATAGGGATATTTTCATAGAACAATCGTTAATATTATTGAAGAACTGTTATGGCACACAGAGAAACATTAAATCATCACAGTTGTAGTAACTGCAGGAAGCAGTTAACAGCTAATAGGAAAGAGGTTGAAATTATTAAAGTTGAAAAACCCAGAGGTTTGTGGGGCTGAAATTTTGACTTCTTAGAAGCAGGAAAGTCCATGCCTGGTATAGACGTATCAGGAACTCAGAGGAAGGACTACATGGAACAGAGACTCAGACCTTGAAGGAGGACTGCCAGAGGATAGTTTGGGTGTCTCCGAGGGATCATGATGAGTCTGATTCTAGGAGTGCTGGAAAAACTGGACACAGGTGAACTGCTATTATTTTATGAATTGCCATCACACAGGTCAAGGCGCAGTGCTATTGTGATGCTGACAGGAACAAAATGGAAACCTGAAACTGAAAGCAAAACAAAAACAACTTAAATATTTCTCCCTTCTCTGATTTTCTAGTCTCTCTTTAATGCCTTCAGTGGCAGAAGCTAATAGGGAGCTAGCCCGCAAAACTGATATAATGGTTGGCAGAGTCCTTGCTGATTGTAGGAGAGTAAATTGTAATCTGAGAAACAAGAGTTTGTCCAGTGGCACAGCACATAAATGCAGGGAAATGAAAGACAGTAAAATAAACAAAAACTTACTGTATGTGTGTGTGTGTGTTCCCTTCCATTGTATTTTTTTTAGTCTTTATTATATTTTTTACATCTCTTTTTATATTTTTAGATAATTCCTTATTTATTATTGTTCAGTTGCAGTTGTCCCACTTTTTTCCCCATTGCTCACCCCTACCCCCTGCCTCCTCACTCCCACAGTCAATCCCTATCCACTGTCCATGCCTGTGAGCCCTCTATTCATCTTTCTTTCCTTGCCCCCTCCCATTATTTCCTCCCTTACCCTCCTTACCCTTCCAGTCACTGCCAGTTTGTTCTTTATACAAAACCTTCTTAAGAGAGGGTACTCTCACCTTAAGATAAGAGAGTGAGTAAATTTTCCAGAGTATGGTAAGAAACTTGGTATGAGCCAGGATAATGAATTATGGAGAGCTGGTTCACAAGGAAGGTATACAAGATACATGACTTAGCAGGAATAACAATGGGAACATATATTTGAAAGGAGAGACAGACAAAACTGGTTGGATTAATGAAGCGTTTCAGATTATAAAAACCTGAGACCATCACAGAATAATTTGTATAAACATTTACTATGCAAACATTAAAGCTTATAAGGAAGACTAAGACTATGAGGCAGATATTATTGCTGAAGGAAGCCTGAATTGGTTACATGTTTTCAGGAAGAAATGAAAGGAAGAGATGCAGAATGGATTATAGTCCAGTAAAGGAACTTTCTCATAATAATCATGGTGATGAGTGTATCAATAAAAACTTAGTGCTGACAAATTCCAGACAAATTGTAAAAGAAAAATTAACCTGATATTTAAATTTGTTTAATATGAACACAGAGGAAGACAACTTTTTTCATAGTGAATCACAGTGCCCAGAACTCATTATTTTAAATTTAAGATGAATGAACAAATTGCTATTTAAGGGATGAAAATGTAGTTTACAATCGTCAACAGTGAGGAGATTACTTAGCTAATGAGAAACAAGCCCCACAAATGTTTATCTTGAAAGAAGAGGGCACATAAATGTAATCAGACACTTGGAATACATCATCCCAAGGTGAGGAGAGGAAAAATAATTTACACAATGGAATACTACGCAGCAGAAAGAAGTAACTCCTACTCTTCACAACGGCATGGATGGAACTGGAGAGCATTATGTTAAGTGAAATAAGACAGGCGTTGAAAGACAAATACCATACATTCTCACCTATAAGTGGAACCTAATCAACAAAAAGAACAAACAAACAAAAATAGACTCAGAGACATGGAAATAAAAAAACCCCAAAACTGACAGTCATGGGGGAGGGGCTTAATGGGGGAAAGAAAGGGAAAGGGCAGGTCAAAGAACATGAATAGAGGACTCATGGACATGGACAATGGGGTGGGGATTGACTGTGGGGATGCAGAGCAGGAGAGAGCAATGGGGGAAAATGGTGGGACACCTATAACTGAACAACAATAAAAAAAAGTAGCCGTAAAATGGTAGATGAATGAAGCAAAGATATGAGAGCTTTTCAAAGACGTATGTGATAGGGAACCAGAATGAGGACAGCATCTTAAGAGAGGAAAGGTTGTTCAGTTTCTACAATTATGAAAAACACATCAAAGAACATGAGGTCTAAAAAGGTGAGCTCATTTAATCTAGAAGAATATGACACAACCTTTAAGAGATCAATTTCTGTAGAATGGAAGGGACAGAATCTAAAGAGCAAAGTGCTTAGGTAGAAGAGTTATTTAAAAATGTGGAAGATTTTAGCAATCAAAAGAAAACTATATGGCAATGCTCAAGAATGTACTACTGCTAATTTCAATATTTTTCAATGGATTTTTCTTCTTTATATATTGCAATGTTATAAATTAAAAGAAACAGTACTCTTAACAGAAATTTTTATGTGCCCCACAGCCTGTGCTAAACAAGTTGCATGTTTTATCACATTTAAGCCTCACATTTAAGGTAGAATTTATATTTATTTAATGTAACAGAAGACTAGGGTTAAGAGATGAAGTATCTTCATTAAGGTCAGGAGTATAGTATGTGTTAAAATTCCAAACTACAGTTCTGGATATTTCTATTTTTTCCTTTATTTTTCAGTTTTATTAAAGGATTTTTTAAGGATTGTTTCCAGTGAATATATTTATTCTTTATTAATTTTATTGGAGTAATAGTGGTTAATAAGATTGCATAGGTTTCAAGTGCACATTTCTATTGGGTTGGCCAAAATATCTGTTTAGTTTTCTTCTGTCAAATAAAAGACATATTTTTTATTTTCACCAATAACATTTTTGATTTGGATATTTTGAGTATGTCGGCTATCTCCCACATGGTATAATGTTGGTTGTTCTCAAGTAATGTCTCAATTTGATCACTCTCAACTTCAACTGGTCTACCCAGCCATGGAGCATCATCCAGCAAGAAATCTTCAGCACAAAACCTTGCAAACCAATTTGACACATTTGATAAGTTACACCAACTTCTCCATATACTGAACAAGTCTTTTTTTTTGCCTTTCAGTTGTGTTTTTTCCTTTCTTGAAATACTAAAGCATAATATGCTAAAATGTTGCATATTTTCTTCCATCTTCAATATTAAAATGGCTGCACAAAAATTCACCAATTTTGATCAGTTTTTTAAATGCCTGTTGTTATGGCAGCTGTCACAATGCAATCTAACAAAATTGTTTTGAATGAAGTTAAAGACAGCTAAACACTACTAGAGCCATTTTATGGGAAAAAAACAAACTTTTTGGTCAGTCCAATATGATATATGATCTGTATACTGCTCTGTGTCTGAAGCTCCTTAATTAAGCACACACACATTTGTGATTGTCATATATTCCTGATGAACTGATCCTTAATTATTATTGGTTATCCTTTCTCATAAGACTCATTATCTTAATATCTAATGTGATGTTAATATAGAAAAACTAACCTCTCATGTTTACTTTTACTTTTTTATTAACCTCACCTGAGGATATTTTTTTCATTGCTTTTAGAGAGAGAGGAAATGGTAGAGAGTGAGTGAGAGAAATATCTACGTGAGAGAGAAACATCAATTGGTTGCCCTCTTGTGCCCCAATTGGGGATCAAACCTACAACCTGGATATGAGCACTGACCAAGAATTGAACCAGCAACCTTTGGTCTAAGGGACAGTGCGCCAACCAAATATGCTGGCCAGGGTTTATGTTTACCTTTTGAATGGTTTACTTTTTTCTCAAAGTTATATATGTCTGTATTTCAAATTATTTTCTTTTACACAGTATGTAGTTGAAACTGTCTATTTAATCAATAAGCATTTAGTGGAATTACTGATGCATTTTTATTTGAAACTTCCATTGTTTAATTTTTCTCATTTGTACTTTTTCCCATTTACTGCCTACTTTGGGATTAATAAAAAAAATTACTCTATTTTAATTCATATGTTGGTGTTTTTGCCTATATCTATTTTACAATTATTAATGTGTAGATTATAGTATTTTGTCTCTTATCAGAATCTACATATAAGTAATATCATGCTTCATGTAAAATAAAAGAACATTGCATACTTCAATTCCCTTTATACTACCGCATTCTTGGTAATATTTTTTCATATGTTTTACAGTTACCTTTATTATGAATCTCATAATAGATTTCTTCTTTGTATTGAGCTGTCAACTGACTTTTAGGGAAATGAAAAGAAGAAAAATTTACATGCTTTCTAAAGTTATTCAGATAGATGTTCCTTCTAGAATTATTTTTTTCTTTCCTATATGCATGTTTCCCTTCAGCCTGAAGAAGTTCCTCCATATATTTCTATGTATTTCTGATAAAGTAGTTATAATTTTTCCCAGCTTTTATTGATCTGAAAAAGTATTTTCCCTTATATTTAAATGATACTTTTACTGAATATTGAATACAAGTAATTTTCATGATATATTATCTGTGAGTGATTGCATGAAGTACAAATTTTGATACTATCTGTTCAATCCACACATCATCTTATAAGTAACAGATGCATATCATGATTAACAACAAATTAGATCATTTCTTTCAATGCTATTCAGTGATTGATAACTGCACATACATTATTCCATTCGAGTGCAGGGAGTAAAGCATGTCAATGTATTACTTTCTTGTCTCTTGGTGATAACATCATATCAGAGTCTACAAAAGTGGATAATCAAGAAAGGGAATTAGTTGACAAAGATAATAGTGCAGCAAAGAAACAAAAAGTTATAATGCATGAAGTGAAATTTCAATTGCACATAAATGGAGTTATAGATGACATAGCTGATTGTCAGATTGTTGATACTCGTGTCACTCAAGAGATTCTAGATATGTATCCAGGAAACAGGCACACTCTTAAATTACAGATACAGTAGTCTCCTCTTACCCACAGTTAGTTTCTCTTTTTGTTTTTTGTTCGCAATTGACCATGACTGAAAATATTAAATGGAAAATTTCAGAAATAAACAATTCATACGTTTTAAATTGTCCACCATTCTAAGTAGCATGATGAAATCTCGTATCATCCCTCTCAGCCCCACCAAGAACTTGAATCATCTCTTTCTCCGGCATATCCATGCTGTATGTGTTACCTGCTGCTTAATTAGTCACTTAACAGCTGTCTCTCTTATCAAATTGACTTTCCTGGTATTGCAGTAGTTGTGTTCAAGTAACCTTATAGTGGCCTCATGCTACTTCACAATGCCTGCATCATTCACCTCACTTCATCTCATCATGTAGGCGCTGTGTCATCTCACATCATCACAAGAAGAATGTTGAGTACAGTGCAGTAGGATATGTTGTGTGAGAGACTACATTTATATAACATTATGTAGTACATTGTTATGGTCATCCTTTTTTATAATTATTGTTTGTTGTTAATATCTTACAGTGCCTAATTTGTAAATTAAACTTTATCATAGGTATGTATGTATAGGAGAAACAGTATACCGGGGATTAGTACTATCTGAGGTTTCAAGCATCCTCTGGTGGTCCTGAAACATATCCCCCTCAAGCAAGGGAAACCACTGTACTTCACCATCAAAATTAATCCATTAGTTTGTGAAGAGTTAAATATTCTAAAGTTAAGGTTCATTATATTTGAGAATTAAAAACTTACCTAACAACTTTATAAAAGTCATAGAAATTATTTTCTGAAAAATGAATGTAAATGCAATCTACTCAGGAAGTCACACAAACACTAAAAGTCAGTTAAACATAAAATAAAATAAAATAAAATAAAATAAAATAAAATACCAACACAGAAACTGATTTTTAAAACTCATTTCTCAAGCGAACAATGTGCACTATTATAAAAACTGAATTTACTTGAAAGGAAATATGCACACAGGCACTAAATTTTAAAAATAATTTCAAAAATTCTGAACCAATGTGGAAAATTTACACTCCAAAAAATGTGTGGTTAAATATATAATTGACATGAATAATATTTAAGCTACTAAACATGTAGCTTCAGAAGTGCAAATTTTCAACAGCTTCAAAAGTGCTCGAGGGTCACTTCGGAGGTGCTGTTCAGGAATCCTGGGCAGATGTTGCTAAAAGTACTATACTCTTTTAAACCTTGTAAACCAGAGTATCTCATATAGTTTAAACAGTAAAATTCCTAGTTTTATTTTTAGTTGAATAAGGGTTAAGGTTTACAAAATGAAAAAATGCAGAAATAGTGCAGATTCTGATCTAAACAATCCACTCCTACTTTTAACATTAGACGCCATTACCACATGATGGATTTGTGGTCATGAAATGGCTCAGTGAAATCCCACCTCTATGCTACCACCCACTGGCATTGGAAAGAGTACATACAGTAGGATGATTTCTGTTGCTTCTTAAACTGATAAACTGTGAGAGCTCATTCATTTCCAATTAGTCTCTTTAAAGAAATCAGTTAAGTTTCTCCTTAAATAACCAGCAAGTGGCAGGAATGTGCTTAGCAATCAAGTCTCAATGACTGCACTATTTTGTCAGTTCTTAACCTACCCAATCAAATAAAACAGGCTCTTTCTCCAGGACATGCATGTCATTAACCACCAACTATAATGCTGTTGAAATGATCATGGAGCATAGTATCTGTACATTAATATGATTTGAAGTCTCATTTCATTACAAGCTTTCTAGCATACTGAATTAGCATCATATTACAATTAGCTGTAGTTTACCCTGATAAGAAAGGATTTGTTATAATTAGATCTTGCCCCTTATTTATAAAAAAAAGATATAATTTGGAATAACAGATTTACTACTATAAAATGACTAAAAAAGACTAATACAGAGGAAGGTTCATAGAGTAATTTTCTCCAAGTACAATTTTTCTCTTTGAATGTATGTACAATTTTTTTTATAATGTATATACATTTATATATGTGTACATATTCATACTTTTATGCATATAAACACATTTATAAATGTGTATATGTATACACAAATGTACACATGCATACTAATATATCTTTATATATTTGTATTGCATCCTTTTTAGATGTGAGATATAGTATATGTATGTGTATACACACACATGCTTATCTATATTTATGTACCTCCTTGCATGTGAATAGAGAGAAATCAGTGCATACACACAAATACACACACACACACACACACACTCTTAGGGATATAAAAATGGTCCCTTCTACCCGTCTATGTTCTTTGGCCTAGTCTAACAATTAAATTGACATAAGACAGATTAACAGGGAAAAAAACAAATATAATTCTATACACACATATGGGATCCCCAAAAGAATGTGAATCCCACAGGCAGTCAGGGAATTGAGTTAATAGAAAGGAGTAAGGGTCTAAAACCTCAAAGGAGAGGACGGCTACTTACAGGAAGATGGAAAGAACAAATGTTTCCTAAACAAATATTTACCATGTCATATAGAGACAATGGAACACAGAGAAATTTGATCTCCAGGCCCAGTGGAGATAGATTCCTGCACCTCCCACCAGCCAGCCTGAACCCTGTCATATATATAAAATATTTATGAATCAAGGAAGGAAGAATTATGCCATATTCAGGTGTTAATAAAACACATGTATTACCTAGCCAATTTTTATATTAGATAATTTAGGTTTTCCTTTTCATCTTAGAGAATTCGATGTTTTAAATATAATGTATTATATCCACAATGTCCATTCGAGACATATCTTTATCGTCTTTAAAAACCATTCCTGATTTGCGTATATTGAACCATCCCTGCATCCCTGGGATGAATCCCACTTGATCGTGGTGGATCATCTTTTGAATGTATTGCTGGATGCGGTTTGCCAATATTTTGTTGAGGATTTTAGCATCTATGTTCATCAGCGAAATTGGCCTGTAGTTTTCTTTCTTTGCAGGATCTTTATCTGGTTTTGGGATCAGGGTGATGCTGGCCTCATAGAAAGAGTCTGGGAGTCTTTCCTCCTCTTGGATTTTTTGGAATAGTCTGAGAAGGACAGGAGTTAGCTCTTCCTTAAATGTTTTGTCAAATTCTCCTGTGAAACTGTCCGACCCTCAGTAGATGATTGGATCAAAAAATTATGGTACATATACACAATGGAATACTACGCAGCAGAAAGGAAAAAAGAACTACTAAACTTCGCGACAGCATGGATTGAACTAGAGAGCATCATGCTAAGCAAAATAAGCCAGGGGGGGAAAGACAAATACCATATGATCTCACCTATAAGCGGAATCTAACCAACAATACAAAGATGCAAGGACAATATGACCAGCAACACTGAAAGGAAAAGAAACCAACAGAGACAAGAAGGAAGGAGGGAGGGGCGGGCAGGGAAAGGGAAGGGAAGGGGAAAGTCAAGGCACATATAGCAAGGACTCATGGACAAAACCAAAGGGGAAGAGCTGAGGGAGGGGAGGAGGGAGGGGGCAAGGGAAAGTGGTGGGGGGTTGGCAGAGACAAATGTATTTGAAAATAAAGAAAGAAAGAAAGGAAAAAAAATCCATTCCTGTTATAAATCTTGCTTATTATTTAATCTACCACACAATACTGTTTGAAAAGCAAAACTTGTTTGTCATGTTTCTGTGATTTGTACATCTAACTTCTTTGAAAGTTTTGGATTGCAAGGAATTGTTTATCATTTAATCATGTCTAATTCATATAGTCAGAGTTTCCTTACTGAATGTGGTGCTTTGTATTATTAACTGAGAAACCTACATGCTTTGGTAAGATATCTTAAGTTTTATGAAGCATTTTCTTCCCCCTTGTAAAGTTGTATCTATCTTAGAGATCTTACACAAATTATGTGTTGTTTTTGTTTGTTTTTTTTTTTTTGCTTGTTATAGACCTATGACTAAAGTGGTTCAAGCTAAGCAGAGAAAACAAATTTGTACTAAGTGGGTAGATAATGTGGAATGTGTTGAAGGTGGTGATTACCAATCATTGTACCTGTTTCCCTTAGAGGCATAGACTTTAGGAAACCTATAGCCTCATAGATCAAAAACTATATAGGTAAGAGTCAGCAAATATTAATTTATTACTCTCCGGCCAAGGACATATCACAATCACCCAATATTCAATGAACTGTCCTTCGACTTATGAAATGTTAATCTTTATTTCATTTATATCATTTATTATATAAGTAACACAAGAAAATTTCATCTCTTTAACTAGCCTTCATGTTTCTAAACTGTTTTTAGTCCCATTTTGATTTCTTCTCCTAGAATCACAGCTGAATATTTAGTCTTGTTTTTACTTCTGAAATTGAGGATATCTTCACTCTTCCTTCAGTTTCATAAAAGAAAGTCTATTTTCTCAAAATAACTTATACATAGAAGTTCCAGCTCATCTTGGATAAATAAAAAGTTACATGCATTGCTTGTTAATTATCCCAATACCAATATCCATCATTAATCGATAGTAAACCAAAGCTTAAGCGATAGTAATGAAACCAAATAGACAATTTTCAATATAAAGTACTGCCTCCTCAAAAAAGAGAAAAAGAAAAACATCTAATGCCATGTGTAAGAAGCACTAAGAGAAAGTGGTATTATATCAATAGTATTGTAATAGTTATGCGTGATGTCAGTTGGGTAGTGGAAATATCAGGGGAATACTTTGTAAAGTATATGATTATCTAACCATTATGCTGTATACCTGCAACTAACGCAGAATAATAATGAATGTAAATTGTATTTTAAAAATGTAAAAAATAAGTTGTTTCAAAAATGAAAATTATTTATGAGTAAAAGGAAAGAATGGTTAAAAATAAAAAGAAAATGGTTTATGAAAAAATGGTCCGTGTCATATATGATTTGATATTTCAAATCAGTGGGGGAAATAAGGTTTATTCAACAAATAGGTGCATGGACCACTATTACTTGAAATAGAACAAATATAGAGCCCTATTTCACACATTATACAAGAAATATTCAGGTGAGTTAAAAATCAACATGTAAAATCTAAGGAGTTTTAGGAGAAAATACAAACTAATATATTTCTTACACTGAAGTAAAATATTCAAACACAGAAACTATAAAGTAAAATATTGACAATATGACTTTATTAAACATTTAAGATTATCCAGTAATATACATATTAAAAAAGTTGTTAGATATATACATTTGTTTCTAGAATGCTTATTATATTTCATTGATACACTTATTTCTGTGCTGGTGTCATTTTGTTTCAATTGCTGAGATTTTATAATGGATTTAAATTTTTTAATATTTTATAGTGGGTTTTGATACTTAAAAAATAAATAAAATCATCTGAATTAAAAAAAAATAGAAAGAAAGATGGAACTCCTACTTTTTGCGACAACATGGATGGAACTGGAGAATATTATGCTAAGTGAAATAAGCCAGTCTGTGAAAGACAAATACCATATGATCTTATCTATAAGTGGAATTTATTGAACAAAATAAACTAATGAACAAAATAAACCACAGGCATGGAAACATGGCACAGACTGGAAGTGACCAAAGGGGATGGGGAAGAAGGACAGTGGTGGAAAGAAGGAGAAGGGACTAAACAAAGAATATGCATGAATGATCCATGGACAAGGACAACATAGTGGGAATCCACTGTGCGAGCTGAGGGTGGGGGTGGGATGGGTGGAGGGGGGAAGGGGTAAAAATTGAGACAACTTTAACAGAATAAACATGATTTAAAAATTCAAAAAATAAAAATAAAATGGTTCATGCCCTTTCTTCCTTGCTTATCTCTTTGTTTACTTGCAACTGGAACATTCAAGAAACACATTCAGCAAAAAATAAGGTTCATTGTATTAAAGAACCTCTTTTCCTCTTTTATTAGAAAACATCTCTTCTTTCCATTATCCCCTTCAGTAATTTATACTTGATATTCTATGGGACTTTTTAATGCATAAGTTATTGTGCTAAGATATTCTACCTTGTGAATGTATCTTAAAAATAAGGTAACTTTAAATATCCCCCAAATAATGGATATGTGATCAATATATCTTTGTAAAACTAGATAACCTGATCTTTATAACTACAGCATAAAAATGAATGTTATATATTCTTGTACATACTTAAAATATTGGTATACATACAAAATAATACTTCACCAAATTGTTGTAATAAACACTATATCTTAGTCTCATTTACAGATAGGAAAACTGAATTTCAGAAAAGTGTCTTACCCAAAATAATGCCACACCTGACATATGAAGTGAGATTCAGATTCTGGTCTACATGGCTTAGTTTTCTATATTTTTAACCATTATTCATTTTGGACTCTTTAAAGAGACTTCGTTAAATATTTTACTTTATCTCCAAGCTAATTTTAAATACATTGTGGAATAAAGAAGAAATAAAAGATGATGATTAACATATTACCTTTACAATGGTAATGGGTATGGATGGGAGAGGCAGTTGAACCTGAGAAATTGCTGAAATTCAGCATCCACTTGACTGACATGCTCAGCCACAAGCAATGCAGGACCTGGCAGAGCCACCCCTGTAATCACTGAGACATTCTTCCAGGGCAGCAGGAGAGACACCACTTCATGCCAAAATGAACACAATATTTTCCTGGGGAGACTCCTCCTCAAAGGCAGAGCATGTTGGGCAAAGCCCTGGGGTACACAAGGAATATCTCTCTGGAGTGAAAATCAGTAATGAGGAAAAGCAGTCCATTTAACATTGTACTTGAGAAAATTGACATTTGGCCCTTAAGACAATTAAAATTTAGACACATTATTCTTGTTAAGCCATAAGTGTCAACATGTAAACTTGTTTTGATTAAAGAATTTTTAAAATCAAACTGTACTAGTAAATCACTTATTTGCTATTTACAAAAAAAAAATCTATTTGTTCTCAAAGAAAATATTTGTTCCTAAAGGCTATATTCTGTGAAAGGGCTATTAACTCCAGGGAGTTAAGGCTTCTTGAATATGGGCCTCAGATACATATCATTGAGGGGAAAGTCTAATTTTTTATTCTCTAAAAATATATGAAATCATAGCAATAAAAATGAAGCAAATTATTTGCTTAAAGAACTGACATTTTTACCAGCCATGTCTGTTTTTATATTTATTTTGATCAACTGAAATTACCTTTTTTTTAAATCTTAAAACTAATGGAACTCTGCCATCTTTTTCGGGAAAAATATAAATTTCTTATTTATTATTGTCCTAAAACTTACATAACAACATGTAGTTATAAAAATATTAAGAATACAAATTAACCTATGCCTAAATTTATTGGTTTCAATAGTGCTATTAATATTATTTTTCTTCCTTACTTCAACACCCAAAATTTGAACATTTCCAAAAAACTATTTAGACATTTTCCATGTTTGATCTTTTTGCAGATATTTTATAAGGACTTTTTTCTTCAAAACTTCTACTTTGGTTCCCCTTTAAAAAGATTTTTAAAAAATGATTAAAAAAATTTATAAAAACCAAGCAGTTATAAAACATAAAAGTTATACATGAAGCTCATTAAAATTTTCCTTTGGTGATGAAAGATTTGACTTTCAGTGGTGAGCACACAATACAATATGCAGATGATTTATCGTAGAATTGTACACTTGAAACCTATATAATATTATTAACCAGTGTCATCCTAATACAATTAATTTAAAAAGTTAAAATTAATTTAAAAAATTAATTCTTTGGAGCCATTGACACATTAAAATATGTTATTCTGAAAACCAATTTGCATTTTTTAATTTCCAGGTATGTTGGAGAAAGTAAGTTGTTGTTCAGTGTTACGTATTATTAAATGCATATCAATAATTTTTGTGTAAGTATCTTTGCTTCTTAAAAATATATTCTTCAGGTATTTCAAACTGATTCATGATGATAAATTTAATACTATTTTAAATGTATATAAATGTGTTTTAAAAATAAAATTTTATTCAGTTAATACATTTTATTCATTCCATTTAGCTTTATGTACATATTATAATTTATTAAATCTAATAAAATAATGAAAAAGAAATAATCCAAAACAAAAACATATTTTTCTAAAGTTTTTCTATAACTTTATCAGTAAAAAATTTACCAGTATACAATTATTTTTTACTGTTAAAGTATAAAAGTGATGTTGGCTTTTGACTTTGGACATGATGCGGAAATAGCTATTGGGCTTAATCAACTAAATAAGTGGCAATATATATGGGAGAATTGTTTTCAGACATTTCACAACAGGCAGTGCTAGACTTTAATCTGCAGGACAAGGATAATAAAGGCATGGCTTGCTGTCAGAAGGCACATCCAGCATAGAACAGAGGCCAGTCCCACAACTATTTTACTGAGTTGTGAAAACAAGATACAGAGAAGAATGTGAGGTGAGTGGTCATTGTGCAATATAGATCCAGGAAGGAAAGGGGGTTCTGCAGAAAAATGAGTGCCAGAAAACTGCTTAGGGGTCCTCTTTAATCTACTGAAAGTCTGGTTCTGCATGGAATTCAACCACGCCATGTCCGGTATGTGAGGCTGACTCAGTCTCAACTTCATTCTCCCCTAATGAGCATTGGTCATAAAAAAATCCATCCCATAGGTTTTTGATCATGGGAGCTATTGCACAAAAGGCCATCCTTTACAGAGTACCTAGAAGGCAGTTTAACTCTTGAAAGCTTTACCCACTGGTAAATTTTATGTCCTTTTCATGCAGATAGTTGGAATATACACTACCTCTGTAACTTCTTATGTCAGCTCACCAGTCACTGTTCTACCTCTGCCTGTGTGTTCTAATAACAATAGGGAAGTTCATGGGTCAGTATTCAGCAAATTTGAGACAAGAAATGACAGAACTTCCCTGCCTATTTTGAGGGGATAAAATGAAGAATCTTAGAAAAATTAGGTGAATGAGACCTAATTTGGCAAATCCAATAGGGAGAAACAGAAAAGAATATTATGTCCCACCCCATATTCTTATTCACCAAGGAACTTATCTGTAGGTTCATCCAGACATGAAGTTGATATTCATGAGAGGTGGAATTGTCAGATTAAACAAGGGCTATCCAGAACATATCCAGCCATGCAATATGAAAAATAGAGGCATTCCTTGAAGAAGATACAAGATACAAGAAACATTGTACATAGGGAAATGAAACCTCAGTCTCCTTCAAAGTAGGCACCTTAGGACCTCACACAGTTCTCCCAGTCACCATCAACTGCCCTGTCGTATTTTCCTGAATCCCATTGACCACTGACTGTCTGAAATCTCTTGCCTTTCAAAGGTAATTTAAGCTTTGAGAAAAGCCAGAAGTCTCAGAGCACCAAATATGGGATGTAGGGGAAGCTGAGTCACTTGGGTAATTTGACATTTCACCAAAGAACTCTGTATGAGACTTGATGCATGAGAGGGTGTATTGTTGTGATGAAGCTTCCAGTCACCAGTTGCCCATAGCTGCAGCCTTTTGATTCATTCAAATAGTTTCCATGGAGGAGTATTCAAGCTTAATGCAACATGTAATGCAGATTCATTGTTCTACTCACTCAGTCATTTTGAATGCAAGGGCTACACAGTACACATGCTCACTATGCAGTGTCTACTGCCCCCATAGACAAGTACAGTGAAGTCCTCATTGTTCACACATTTGCATTCCAGTCCACTCTCCCTCGCTGCCAGTTTACATTAATGTCACGCAAACTGTTCTTGTCATATTAACAATGGCTGGACTTGTTTTTGGACAGAACTTGTATATTAATAACTAGGCAGAGGGTCAATGAGATATGAATTTATGAAGAGATGAGTGACCAGGATTGAACACCTTCCTTCTGTTGGGGCTTTTCCGCCATGCAGGAAAACTTTAAGAAATACAAAGACATCATTCTTTCCTGTTTCCCTTTAACATTAAATGACAACACTTGATACTTGGGGACAGAGTGTGTGCCAAAACACAATCCAAGCCTTCCCTAATTTCATTTTTCTTTTCCCCAGCAGCAGTTTTCATTCATATTTACTACATGTTTATGTGCTCCTAAATATTAAATGGAAATAGCTTTCTGATATTTAGAATTTAGATACATGGCATTATATAATAATTATTTTTATGACTGCCATTATATCTTGATAGTATCCATATTTGCAGATGGCTGCTTCAATGCATTAACATACAATTATGTATTTTTATATTTCTAGTTTCTTATATAGACATTATTCCCAGTAATTATCCTTACAAACAATGCTTTAATACATATTTTAGAAATTTACAAACTACCCTTGCATTACCATGATATGCTCTACTTGTTCATGATGTATTCAGATTTTATGTATCACTGGGATTGGGATTTCTAAAATTTTGTTGTGAAGTTTGCCATCTGTGTTCATGAGTAATATTGGCCTGTGTTTTCATTCTTACTGACTAGGATATCATAAAACAAGTTGGGAAATGTTTCCTTTTCATCTGTTCTTCAGAGAATTTTTGTATAAGAATAGTGTTAATGAAATACACTCATGAATACAACTAGGTATGGTGTTTTTATCAGGATAGTTAATTATGGATTTTATGTTTTTAAATAATAATATAACAGTTTAGAACGTTATTTTCTTGTGTCAATTTAGATAATTTTTTTAGCATTTGTACATTTTATTTGTTTTCTAAGTTACAGGCAAATTGTTTATGATTTTCTTTTATATCATTTTGAATAACACTGAAGTCTGTAGTGCTATACATTGTTATATTCATGAAATTAGTTTATTAGTACTTTTTCTTCTTTAGCAACCCTCCATATATTATTAACTATGTTAATTTTATCAAGTACCTTCTTTTGTTCTTTCAATTTTATTTCTTGTATTTTTATCATCAATTTTATTAAGTTTGATTTCTCCATTTACAGTATTTTTAAATTTTTCTTTTGGTTAATAGTTATTCTATTTCAAATTTTATTTAACAAATTCTTGACTCATTAATTAATATAGACTTTCTTATTCTCTAATATGTACTTTGTTGGCTAAAAATGTCATGATAAACAATATTTAGCTGTAACACACTTATTTTAATATATTTTACTTTCATTGTACTACATATAAGTTTAAAATATTTTCTAAAATACTTGTTATTTTATATTATACTATGTTTTATTTATGAATTTATTTAATTAAAAATAAGACATTAATTATCTTATCGTTACTAATTGCTACATTAAATATATCTTGGTCTGCAATTTTCTTATATATATTCTATATGATTTCTTTACTATTTTTTGATATATGATTTTGGTCCAGGTTAAAGTCAATTTTCATAAAAATTGCATTTTAAAATAATGTATATTCTTCAATATGAGGATTCTTGTTGTCTCTACATATCAACTATGTCAAATTGGTTTTTTGTTGTGTTCAGATCTCATCCTTAAGCCCTGATCAGGTGGTCAGTGGATTGGAGCATCATCCTGTATACCAAAAGGTTGAGGGTTCAATTCCTGTTTAGGACACATACTTAGGTTGCAGATTTGTCCCTGGTCAGGGCATGTACAGGTGGCAACCAATTGATTTTTCTCTTTCACATCAATAGCGCGCATTCTCTTTCTCTCTCAAATCAATAAACATATCCTTGGGTGAAGATTAAAACAAAATCTTATACTTATTTTTCTCTTTTATTTTTCTCTTGATAAAGTATGCTGAAATTTCCAACTATAATGCTAAATTTTTGTTTGTTTTTACTTATCTCGTTTTTTTTTTTTGGCTCTATATGATTAGATAATATATAACAGTTCTGTTCAGTATGGGAAACACTAGCATATGTATATATGTAAATTAAAATTAAATAAAGTTTTAACAACTTTATTCATAATAACCACATTACAAATGTTTAGATTTCAATACTTACATATTGGACAATGGTTTTTGTATTGGCCAATCCTGGTAGTGAACCTTTCTATCATTCTAGAAAGTTCTTTTGAATAACTCTGCTCTATAATTACATTTATACAAATTTAAATTATTGCATCTCTGAGGAAAATTAAATTTTTATCACTGTGAAGATTTTTAAATATCTAGGAATCTTTCTTTTTCAAATACTTCTTTGTCTGATATTAGGGTAATTTCACAAAATTTCTTTTAGATAGCTTTGCATGTTAGATCATTTTCCACCTCTTATTCTTCATTCTATGTGTGGATTTACATTTTAAATGTATCACTTTTAGGTAGAAAATAGTAGAGAACAGGCTAATCTATTTAAATTCACTTTAACATTAATATATTTGAAGTCAAACCTAGTATCTTATGTGTTTTCTCTATATTTACTATGCTCTATTTTTTCTCGTTTGTTTTCTTTTAAAATTACATCCTATATTTTTGTCACTACATATTTTTCTTTACAACATCTAAATATGTACAGCTTATTGTTACAATTTTTTCAATGGTTGCCTTCTAAATTATAATGTGCAACTATAAATTATCTAATAGTATTAGAAATCTGGTCCTGTTAGCAGATAATAAAGTAACCCAGAGTTCATTGTTTTCATTTTCAAATTTGCAACTTGTATGACATTATTATTTTGATATATTGATATACATAGAACACACAACTACAAATATATTTTTGAAACTTTATAAACCATCATTTTATTTATATAGTTATTTTTAAAAGAATTATGACATATAATAAATAATGTATACTATTGATATATAACAACATATATCATATAACATATATTTAGTTACTATATTATATATAATTAATATGTACATATTAATTTTCTTATTATTTTTCCATGTGTAATTGTCCATTATGAAATTTTCTTAAAGTACATTGTTTAGATTTTCATTGTTGTGTATCAGTCGCAAACTCTTCATTTTTTCATCTGAATTTTGCTTTCATTCTTTTAAACAAAATTTTATTGATTTTTTTTTGAGAGGGGGAGAGAGAGAGGAAAAAAAACATCAATTTGCCATTCCACCTACCAATGCATTCATTGGTTAATACTTGTATGTGCTCTGAACAGGGATTGGACCTGAAAACTTGGCATATTGGAGTAATGATCTAACCAGCTAAGCTATGCAGTAGGACTTGCCTTTATTCTTAAAAGATATATTTTGCTGAGTTTAGACTTGTACAAAGCAGTTATTCTCTTTTACTGAGTGAAGATATCTTCCTGTTGTTTTCTGCCTTGCATCTTTCACAGAGGTGTCTCTTTGCTATGACTGCTGCTTCTATGAAGGTTATTTGTGCCCCTGCCCCAGCCCAATCTGGTTCAAAATTTCTTACTATCCTAGGTTTTCTTTAGTCAGCTCTGTTGTGTCCTGATATAGATCTTTTAAAGAATTTATTCTTTTAAGAACTCACATGACTCCACACCAGGAAGACAATCCAATAAAATCCAATAAAAATATCCAATAAAAAATGGGCAAAGGACCTGAACAGACACTTCTCCAAGAAGGACATAGAGAAGGCCCATAGACACATGAAAGAATACTCAACATCGCTAGCCATCAGAGAGATGCAAATTAACAAAGGCTCATGGACATGAACAACAGAGTGGTAATTGCTAGAGAGAAGGGAGTATAAGGGGACTAAATGATAATGGAAAAAAGATTATATATTTAAAAAAATGCAATGAGATACCACTTCACACCAGTCAGAATGGCCATCGTTAACAAATCAACAAATAGTAAGTGCGGATGAGGTTGTGGAAAAAAGGGAACCCTACCTAGGACATTGTTGGTGGGAATGCAAACTGGTGCAACCACTGTGGAAAACAGTATGGAATTTCCTCAAAAAACTAAAGATGGAAATGCCTTCTGATCAAGTGATTCCACTACTGGGGTTATGTTCTAATAATCCTGAAACACCAAATCAAAGGAACCTATGCACCCCAATGTTCGTAGCATTATTTACAATAGCCAAGAGCTGGAAAGAGCATAAGTGCCCATCAGTAAATGAATAGATCAAAAATCTATGGTACATTTACACAGCAGAATACTATGTAGCAAAAAGAAAGAAGGAACTCTTACCTTTCTTTACAGCATGGATGGAACTGTGGGGTTTTATGCTAAGTGAAATAACCCAGATGGTGAAAGACAGATACCATGTGATCTCAGCTATAAGTGGAATCTAATTAACGAAATAAACAAAAAAGCAAAATAGAACCAGATAAATGGAAATAAAGAACAAACAGACAGTGACCAGAGGGGGTTGCAAAGGGAGATAATGAGGAAAGAAAAGGAAGGGGTAAGTCAAGAAATATGTTTAAAGGACCCATGAGCATGGACAATGGAGTGGAAGTTGATGTGGGGGCACGAGCAGGGCAGGTGAGAGCAACAGGGAAAAATGAGGGACAACTGTAATTGAACAACAATAAAATAATTTGGAAGAATTTTTGAATCTGTAGTTTAGGATATTTCATTCCTTTCAAAAAATTTCAGCTATTCTTTCCTTCAATATTTCTTCTGTCCCCCTTTCTCTCTTCCCTGGCTTAGAATGATGGTACTTTTTTCAGAGAGAATTTCCAAGTCAGAAAGCACATTAATCCAATTTCAAGTTCTGAGGTGCTCAAAATGACTAAGGTGATGCTAACCTAGAATGCAGTCTCATGCAAGGGCTATTTTACTTCTGGTTCACATTACTTTGTGAGGTCACTCTTTATATTTCAGTTTTAAAGTATTTTTTTGTTAAGATATAATTGTCAACATTCACAGATATATTAGTATAGGGGACCAAATTTTATTCGCTAGCTTCATGTAGTCAGTATGGCACAGAGTTTCCATTTTATGTGAAGCAATTATAGTACCATTTACCCTGCAGAAGTTGAACTTCTGGCCTGCACTGGCTTCTTTTGAACCTAGAGCTTAGTAAGCCTGCAGCTTCAGCCCAGATCATTGCTTCTTGTTTTTATAGCATTTCTGGCACACAGAGATTTTTATCTTATATTTGAGCCTAACAGTACTCTTAGGTTTCCATCGTTAATGTTGCATCAATTATTACTATGTGTTTAGGACTGAGAAGGTGATCAAAGCTGAATTCCATGCTCCAACTTGACCTAAATGCCAGTGGCATTGACTTCTTTTCCACAAAGTGGTGTAGCTGCTCCACAGAATATTACACCTACCAATCCTTCAAACAGAGTGTATTGGCCACAAACAGGCACAAATATAAAATATGCAGCATGCAGAGAAGAGAGCAGGATCATAATGCCTCCATCAAGAAAAATATTTTATGTGATATTTAGTGTAATTTTTCCAAAATATTCCCCTTAATCAGAACATGCAACTTAACTTTACTATTTTACCTACAGACTTAGAGAAGTATTGCTTTTATTTCTCATAAATGCATATTCATGCAAATATTTCAAAACATATCTCTTTCACTTCTGGCATTACTATACCATATTTTTTCACACTATCATTTTTAAGTAAAAACATATATATCTTTTTTATCCTGGACACTGTGCTTCTATTTAATAATTTAAAGGATTGGCTTAAGGCACAAAATCTTAGGTCCACCTAAAAAACTTACATTTCATTTTTAACTTTGTTTTGGGGCTTTGAAATTTTTCTTCATGTATGATAGTTTTGCCTTGCAATGTTTTTCAGGTTCACTTTAGTGAACATTGGCTATAGCAGAACCACTTAGACTAAACTGAGTAACATAGTTGCTATGTTGGCTTTTTCCTTTATGATCATTTTGGTCATTAACTTTTCCTTAAGTTTGGGGAAAGATGAATACTTTAACTTATAAGAATTCATATTGAGCTATAATTGAACAGACTGTCCCATCTCAGCTAAGTAGACACATACATATGTGTGTGTATGCATACACAGCAGTAGGCAAATAGCTTACAGTTGTGAGTATACAAAACACAAAGTTTATTCTTGTATTATTATTCAATATTGTATTATTTTCCATACCATAAACAACTGTAAATCTACTTATGCCAACCGCTGTATACATGTATATATATACATGATGATACACTATACATGATAAGTGTCTACTTAATGAGACTTGGGATTTAATATACTACTAAACACCAGTTACCACAACATTGCAATGTCTCTCCCAAAATTATTTAACTATACATTTGGGAAGAATTTTGAAGTCATAGCTCAAAAAAGTAAGGCACCAGGAATGAAAGACTGAAGCACCAATGGAAAAACCTCAGGAGATTTCATGTCAAATGTAAAAGAATCTCCTCCAATTTTTAAACTGTTTTTATTTTTTTTATTTTTTTTATTTTTCTTTTTCTGAAATGTTCTCTTTTTTTTTTAAATTTATTTACTTTTTAAATACATTTGTCTCTGCCTCTCCCCCACCTCTTTCCCTTGCCCTCTCCCACCTTCACTCCCTCAGCTCTTCCCCTTTGGTTTTGTCCATGAGTCCTTGCTATATGTCCCTTGACTTTCCCCTTCCCTTCCCTTTCCCTGCCCCCCACCTTCCCTCTTGTCTCTGTTGATTTCTTTTCCTTTCAGTGTTGCTGGTCATATTTTCCTTACATCTTTGCATTGTTGGTTACGTTCCGCTTATAGGTGAGATCATATGGTATTTGTCTTTCACCCCCTGGCTTATTTCACTTAGCATGATGATCTCCAGTTCCATCCATGCTGTTGCAAAGTTTAGTACTTCTTTTTTCTTTCTGCTGAGTAGTATTCCATTGTGTATATGTACCATAGTTTTTTGATCCAATCATCTACTAATGGGCATTTAGGTTGCTTCCAAGACTTGGCTATTGTAAATTGTGCTGCTATGAACATTGGGGTGCATAGGTTCTTCTGTATTGGCGTTTTGGTGTTCTCAGGGTATAGTCCCAGCAGGGGAATCGCTGGATCAAAAGGCAGTTCCATTTTCAGCTTTCTGAGGAAATTCCACACTGCTTTCTATAGTGGCTGCACCAGTCTGCATTCCCACCAACAGTGGACTAGGGTTCCCTTTTCCCCACAGCCTCGCCAGCACCTGTTGTTTGTGGATCGGTTTATGATGGCCATTCTGACCGGTATGAGGTGGTACCTCATGGTGGTTTTGATCTGCATTTCTCTGATGGCTAGTGATGCTGAGCATCCTTTCACATGCCTCTGGGCGCTCTGTATCTCCTCCTTAGAAAAGCATCTGCCCAGGTCCTTTGCCCATTTTTTAATTGGATCGTTTATCTTCTTGGAGTGGACTCGAGTGAGTTCTTTATATATCTTGGAGATCAAACCTCTATCTGATTATCATTAGCAAATATATTTTCCCATACGGTTGGCTCCCTTTTCATTTTGCTGATGTTTTCTTTCACCATGCAGAAGCTTCTTATTTTTATGAGGTCCCACTTGTTTATTCTTTCCTTTATGTCCCTTGCTTTAGGAGACATATCAGTGAAAAAATTGCTGCATGGGATATCTGAGAGTTTCCTGTCAATGTTCTCCTCTAGGACTTTGATGGTGTTGCGACTTATATTTAAGTCTTTTATCCATCTTGAGTTTATTTTTGTGTATGGTGTCAGCTGATGATCCAATTTCAATTTTTTGCATGTAGCCATCCAGCTCTCCCAACACCATTTGTTGAAGAAACTGTTATTGCTCCATTTTATGCTTCTGCCCCCTTTGTCGAATATTAGATGCCCATAGAGACCTGGGCTTATTTCTGGGCTTTCTATTCTGTTCCACTGGTCTATGGGTCTGTTTTTGTGCCAGTACCAGATTGTTTTGAGTATAGTGGCTTTGTAGTAGAGTTTGATGTCCAGTATTGTGATCCCTCCTACTTTGTGTTCTTTCTCAAAATTGCTGCGGCTATTCGGGGTCGTTTATGGTTCCATATAAATTTTTGAAATGTCTGTTCTATTTCTGTGAAATACGTCATTGGTATCTTAATAGGGATTGCATTGAATCTGTAAATTGCTTTGGGTAGTATGGACATTTTGAGGATATTAATTCTTCCAATCCATGAGCACGGTATATGCTTCCATTTATTTGTATCTTCCTTAATTTCGTTTTTCAATGTTGTATAGTTTTCTGCATACAGGTCTTTTGTGTCTTTGGTTAAATTTATCCCTAGATACTTTATCTTTTTTCGTGCTATATCGAATGGTATACTTTTTCGGATTTCTTCTTCTTCTCTTGCATTGCTGGTGTACAAAAATGCCTTTCATTTCTGAACGTTGACTTTGTATCCTAATGTTTTGCCAAATTCACTTATTAGGTTGAGGAGTTTTGTGGTAGAGTCTACAGGGTTCTCTATGTACACTATCATGTCATCTGCAAACAATGATAGCTTTACTTCCTCCTTCCCTATTTGGATGCCTTTTATCTCTTTCTCTTGTCTGACCGCTGTGGCTAGGACTTCCAATACGATGTTGAAAAGAAGCGGTGAGAGCGGACATCCTTGTCGTGTTCCCGATCTTAGTGGGAAAGCTTTCAGTTTTTGCCCGTTGAGTATGATGTTGGCTGTAGGTTTTTCATATATGGCCTTTATTACGTTGAGCAATGCCCCATTTATTCCCATTTTGCTGAGTGTTTTGATCAAAAATGGGTGCTGTACCTTGTCAAACGCTTTTTCTGCATCTATTGAGATGATCATGTGGTTTTTGTCTTTTCTTTATTTATGTGCTGTATCACGTTTACTGGTTTGCGTATATTGAACCATCCCTGCATCCCTGGGATGAATCCCACTTGATCGTGGTGGATCATCTTTTGAATGTACTGCTGGATGCGATTTGCCAATATTTTGTTGAGGATTTTAGCATCTATGTTCATCAGCAAAATTGGCCTGTAGTTTTCTTTCTTTGTAGGGTCTTTATCTGGTTTTGGGATCAGGGTGATGCTGGCCTCATAGAAGGAGTCTGAGAGTCTTCCCTCCTCTTGGATTTTTTGGAATAGCCTGAGAAGGACAGGGGTTAGCTCTTCCTTAAATGTTTTGTAAAAATCTCCTCAGAAACCGTCCAGCCCTGGGCTTTTGTGTGCTGGGAGTTTCTTGATGACTGCTTCCATTTCTCCAGCTGTTATCGGTCTGTTCAAGCTTTCTGTTTCTTCCTCCTTCAGTGTTGGAAGAGTATACTTTTCTAAAAATTTGTCCATTTCATCAAGATTTTCAAATTTCTTGGCATATAATTGTTCATAATAGTTTCTGATGATCATTTGTATTTCTGCGGTATCAGTTGTTATTTCTCCTCTTTCATTTCTGATATTATTAATTTGAGTCCTCTCCCTTTTTGTCTTGATGAGTCTGTTTAATGGCTTGTCAATTTTATTAATCTTTTCAAAGAACCAGCTTCTGGATTGGTTGATCCTCTGAATTGTTCTTTTTGTCTCTATGCCATTCAGTTCTGCTCTAATCTTGACTATTTCCTTCCTTCTACTTGCTCTGGGATTTACTTGTTGTTGTTTCTCCAGTTCTTGAAGTTGTAGTGTTAGGTCTTTTATTTGAAATGTTTCTATCTTTTTTAGGTAAGCCTGTATTGCTATGAACTTCCCTCTCAGGACCGCCTTTGCTGTGTCCCACAGATTTTGGACAGTTGTCTGTTCATTTTCATTTGTTTCCAGAAATTTTTTGATTTGTTCTCTTATCTCATTATTGACCCATTCATTGTTTAATAGTGTACTGTTCAGTCTCCATGAGTTTGCAAGTTTTTGAAGTTTCTCTTTGAGGTTGATTTCGAGTTTCAAGGCCTTGTGGTCTGAGAAAAAGTTTGGTATGATTTCCATTTTCCTGAATTTGCTGAGGCTTGCTTTGTGTCCTATCATGTGGTCTATCTTTGAAAAACTGCCATGAGCATTTGAAAAGAATGTGTATTTTTCTTCTTTGGGATGTAAGGTTCTATATATGTCAGTTAAGTCTCTTTGAGTCAGTGTGTCATTCAGCGCCACGATATGTTTATTAATGTTTTGTTTGGAAGATCTGTCCATTTTTGACAGTGGGGTGTTGAAATCCCCTACTATCAGTGTGTTGCTGTCTATATCTTTCTTGAAGTCATCCAACAATTTCCTTATAAACTTGGGGGCTCCTATATTGGGAGCATATAAGTTTACAATGTTGATGTCTTCTTGATAGATTCTTCCTTTAAGTATGATAAAGTGACCCTCTGGGTCCCTCTTTATGGCCTTTGCTTTGAAATCTACTTTGTCTGATACAAGTATGGCAACGCCAGCCTTTTTCTCATGTCCATTTGCTTGGAATATTATTTTCCATCCCTTTACTTTCAATCTGTGTAGGTCTTTTGCTCTGAGGTGGGTCTCTTGTAGGCAGCATATGTGTGGGTCATGTTTTCTTATCCATTCGGCTACCCTGTGTCTTTTGATTGGGGCATTCAGTCCATTCACATTGAGAGATATTACTGATAGAAACTTACTCATCTTTTCTCTTTGTACTTGTGTTCCTCTCTGTCTCATTCTTTTCCTTCATCTGCTTAAACCAGTCCCCTTAGCATATCTTGGAGTGCTGGTTTGGTAGAGATGTATTCTTTTAGCTTTCTTTTGTCTGGGAAACTCCGTATTTCTCCTTCTATTTTAATGGAGAGCCTAGCTGGGTAGAGCAGCCTTGGCTGTAGGCCCTTGCTTTTCATGGCTTGGAATATTTGTTGCCATTCCCTTCTGGCTTGTAGTGTTTCTGTTGAGAAGTCAGCTCCTAGGCATATCGGGGCCCCCTTGTATGTTACTTTCTCCTTCTCCCTTGCTGCCTTCAGGATTCTCTCTTTGTCTTTGACATCTCCCATTTTAATGATGATGTGTCTTGGAGTGGACCTCCTTGGGTCAATTGGGATATTTCTTGATGAAACAAAACAGCAATAAAAAGATTACCCTTGTCAGGAGACAATTTTCTGTAAACTACCAAAATAACATATTTATGTTTGTGGCTTTCTAATTATCTTGATTGTTAGGGGTGACCTAAGATAAACTTAAGATAACCTGGGTAAATGCTTATACCCTTTTTCTTCTCTTTCTCTCATCAAATACATTGAATTAATCATTTTTAATGAGTAAATAATAGAGAAAACAATTTTTGGAATTATTACATTAATTTTACATTAATTTTATTCCTCTCCTTAGTAACCTATTTTTTTCTCAAATGAAAGAACCATTGGTGTCTTGAAATCTACAACTTCTGCTTGAAAAGTGGGCTGCAGAAATAATTATGAACATGGCCAAGATTGTTTTTGTAAATATAATTTGGTTATATTCTAACAAATACAAATACAGTTTTACAAAGATATAAATAGTCTGACACAAATAATTTTAGCCTATATAATTTTTAATTTAGATGATACTAACCATCTAAAAACTCCAGTAAATTTTAGCAATATAACCTAGTGGAAAATGTTCTAAGTCCATTAGTTATCCTTGCATAGTAAAATGATTTTATTAGATGTGTAAATTTCCTATTGCAGTTGTAAGAAACTACTGCAAACACAGTACTTTGAAGAAGACATCCATTTGTTATCTCACAGTTCTGTAGGTTAGAAGTTCAGGCACAGAGTGACTCACCTGTGTCTTCTGCTCAGGCCACATTAGGCTGGAAACAAGGTGTCGACTGTATTTGAATCTTATCTGAAGATTAGGATCTTTGGGGAAGATAGAAAATTCGTACACATTGTTGATCAAATTTAGTTCCTTGTAGTCATAGAATTGAGGTCCCCATTTCTTTGCTGGTTGTCATCCTAACTCTGGTCTCCTAAAGATAGTTTGCATTTCTTCTATCTACGTGGCTCCCTTCAGAACAGTGGGACAAGTCTCTTTCATATTTAAAATCCCTAACCAAAAGTGATAACACCAGTCTTCTAATTTTTGTTTGTAATGTTATTTTTCTTTTTAAAAATTGTATTGGGGTAATGTTGATTAATTTAATTAATTAGATTATATAGATTTTAAATGGATAGTTCTATGACACATGATCTTCATATTGCACTATGTGCTCAGAGTCAAATCACATTCTTTTTTTTTCTTTCTTTCTTTCTTTCGTTTTAGACTTTATTTATTTTTTAAATTTATAAATCATATTTATTCTATTACATTTGTCTCAGTTTTTACCCCTTTACCCCCCTCCACCCATCCCACCCCCACCGTCTGCTCCCACATTTAGTTCCCACTCTGTTGTCCATGTCCATGGGTCATTCGTACATGTTCTTTGTTTAGTCCTTCCTCTTCTTTCCACCATTGTCCTCTTTCCCCACCCCCTCTGGTCACTTTCAGTTTGCCCCATGTTTCAAATCACCTTCTTTCAGCATACATTTCCTGCCTTTACTACCCAACACCCTTGTTCTTTCTTGTTCTTTCTGGTAGCCATCAACCTGTTGTCTGTGTCTATGAGTTTCTGTTTGTTCTTCGTTTGTTTATTAGTTGCTTTCATTTTTATATCCCACATATGAGTGATATCATATGGTTCTTAAATTTTACTGTCTGATTTATTTCACTTAGAATGATATTGCCAAAGTCTTTATATATTGTTGCAAATGTCAGTATTTCATGTTTCCTAATTGCTGAGTAGCATTTCACTATATATAAGAACCACATCTTCTTTATCCAATCATTATCAGAAGACACGTTAGTTGTTTCCATGTCTTGGTCACTATGGAAAATTCTGCAATAAACATAGGGGTGCATATATCTTTGCAAATAAATGTTTCCAATTTTTTCGAGTAATACTCAGAATAGGGGTTGCTGGTTCATATGGTTACTCTATTCTTAATTTCTGAGGAAACTCCACATTATTTTTCATAGTGGTTATATTAGTTTACATTTCCAACAGCAGTGAATGTGGGGGTTTCTTTTTCTCCACAACGTGTCCAACACTGGTTATGAGTTGCCTAGTTGATAATAGCCTTTCTAAGAGATGTTAGTGGTATCTTACTGTAGTTTTGATTTGCATTTTCCTAATAGCTAATGAAGTTGAGCAACTTTTTCTGTATCTGTTGGACATTTTCATGTCTTCTTGGAAGAAGTGTCTATTTAGGTCCTGTGTCCATGCAACGGATTTGCATGGAACCACAAAAGACACCAATTAGCAAAAGCAATCCTGAGAATGAAGAACAAAACTGGAGGTATCACAATCCCTGACTTCAAACTTACACTACAAAGAAGTAATAATCAAAACAGCATGATGATGGCAAAAAAACAGACACAGATACCAATGGAATGGAATTGAGAGCCCAAAAATAAACCCAAATGTATATCGGTAAATAATTTTTGACAAAGGAGCCAAAAACATGAAATGGGGGAAGGGAGAGTCCTCTTCAACAAATACTGCTAGGAAAATTGGAAAGCCACATGCAAAAGAATGAAACAGATTACAGTTTGTCCCCATGTATAAAAATTAACTTAAATTTATCAAAGACCTAAATATAATACCTGAAACAATAAATTACATAGAAGAAAACATAGGTACTAAACTTATGGACCATTGTCTCAGAGATTTTATGAATTTGACCACAAAGTCAAAGGAAGTAAAGGCAAAAATAAATGAATGGGACTATAGCAAACAAAAAAGCTTCTGCACAGCAAAAGAAACCACCAATAAAACAAAAAGGCAACCAACTGAATGGGAGAAGAAATTTGCAAATAACAACAAAGGGTTAATATCCAACATATATAAAGAATTCATTTAACTTAACACCAAACAATCAATCCAATTTAAAAAATGTTTGCTAGATTTTAAATCCACTAGGAATTTTTCTATATGAAATGAGAGTATAATTTTGATCTAGATAATTATTTTATTTTTAATTTTCAATTTCACTTACCAAAATATTCCTGTCTCGGAGAAGATAAACCACTTATTATAATTTAAGTCCTTGTGAATATTTGGATGTATTTCTCAAAATTATTTTCTATTTCAGTCTATTTTCCCGTTACTGTTTTCATGAAGGAGATTTTACACATTTGACTGTATTATAGTACAAGTCTTCCCCTACATGATTAGGTTTCGTTTGTATTTTTTTAAACACATAATAAAATATTCAAATATTAATTCCCTTTAAAAAAGCTTTGACTAATCCATCTGCAAAATGTGGGGTATTTTTTGTTTGTTTGTTTTTGGTTTTGTTTCTGGTGCAGAAAATTTCACTCCTTATCTTTACAGGAAACTCTCAAAAATAATATGTTATTTTTTCATGGTTATAGTAAAAGAATATTATATCCTCAAAATAAATTTGGGAGTAGTAGCACCCTCTGTCAGAGAATATATCGCAGTGAAGATTTCTCTAGGTGTACTTCATGTCCAATGAGTTTAGGTGAGAAGAAACACATCAGAGACACACTGCGCTCAATTGCACAATGCTACTTGCTTTTCTCCATAAATGTTCTTGCTCCTATACCTTTATATTTGTTCCTTATTAATGGAATATTACCATCCTTCTTTTACCTCCCCTGTTTTGGTAGATGATTCCTTATCTGAATGCCTCTGGCAGCTAGCTCTATCTCTTCTTGTTCTATTTACACCTTGCATAAGCCACTTTTATAACACTTATCTCCAACTACAACAGGAACTATGTTAGAGTAAGGCCTTTCCTTTCCCCTTTGAGAAAGCACAAAAATGTAGAACTATACTGGCAGTAAGTATAAAGACAAACCCATGATGAAGGCAAAATGCCACGGAGAATATAATACATTTAAAATAACTGTTTAAAATAAAATAAGAACTAACAAATTTTAAATAAACTAAAGTAATAGAAAATTCAGCTTTATCAAAATATGACGTAATGGAAAATGGTTACTCATCCTTGACGCTTTCTGCATTCGATCATCAGTGCCATCCTTATTTCACCCTTGCAGCTATAAATAGACAAGGCTGAAACTTGTCAAAAATAACCTCAGGAAACCTATTCATTGAAGCAATATTTTTTGATATTTATATCCAAGTACTCTTTCGAATCCTTGAAGTTAAGCATTATATTCTATAACAATCTGTGATTATTCATATAATTCTCTGTTAGGCCAATAATTGTCTTATAATTTCTTTTAGGGATAATTCTTATGAATATTTGACTAATAAACTTCAATAATAGAAGCTATAAAGAAGCTTCTATTAACCTATTAGTTTATATTAATTCAAAATAGCTCCATCTTTTAACAGCTTTATGATAGTATAAATATGGATTTTTATGGTATAAGAGATTGTCTTTTCAGCTATGATATCTACAATCTAAAATTTTGTAGGTTATATATTTTTTTACCTCTCTTTTTATACAATTGTTTAAATATAAAGTTTTAGTTCAAACATTTGAACTTTGTAAAGAATCAGTTTGCGATGATCACTCTGGCCATGAATGCAAGACTCAAGACATAACACCAAGAAAAAATGAAATACTTAACTATACACCTAATAAAATATGGATAACATCTATATGCGGAAAACTATAAAACTCTGATAAGAGAAATCAAATAAAATTTAAATAAATGGAAAGCATTCCATGCTCATAAAAAGGGACTCGATGTTAGTAAGATTCCAGTTCTTACCAACTAATCTATGTCACACTCAATCCCATTCAAAATTCTGGCAAGTCGCTTTCTGGAGATCAATGAACTGATTCTAAAGGTAAAGTTCCAGAGATATTAAAAACAAAACTCAGTGGTTGTGAGGGATAAGAGGGTGGGACTTGAGATGAATAGGTGGAACATGGAGTATTTAAAGGATTGTGAAACTGTTCTTTATTATAGTGTAATGAGTGATATATGACTGTATGCATTTCCTTAAATCCATAGAACTGTACTACACAAAAAGTTAACCCTAATATAAACTGTGGACTTTAGTTAGTAATAATGTATCAGAATCTGGGCATCAATTGTTATATGTGTACCACACTAATACAATATCTTAATGATAGAGAAAAGTTATGTAGAAAAGTGGATATATGGGAATTTTATGCTTTCTGAGCAATTTTTCTGTAAATATAAAAAGTTCTAAAAATAAAGCACACTGAAAAATACATATTTAGTGAAATAAATACATAGCCTTTGAATGGAAGCAAATATTCACAACTAACATACATGACAAAAAATTTTGTCTAAATTATACAATTGATTCTGGCAAATCAATATTAAGAGGACAAATTACACAATAAAATGGGAAAAATAATTAAATAGATCTTTCACATAGGAAAATACACAAATGGCTAATAATTTTATGAACACTCATTATCATCACTCATCAAGAAAATTAAAATCAAAATAAGTTACTACCGCACACCTGTTACAGTGGATAAGATAAAAAAGACTGTCAATACCAAATATTGACAAAGATGCAGAACAATCTGCATTTGCTTCTAGATATGTAAAGTTATAAAATAACATCAAAAATTAGTTTGACGATTTCAAATAGGAACTCAAGAGACATCTATTGTATGAACATACATTTCTATTTTTTGATATTGTCCAAGAAACATGAAAACTATGTCTGTAAAAACACTTATACACAAATATTCATAGCTGCCTTCTCCATAATAACAAAGTATTGGAAACAACCAAAATGTCTATCTACAGGAATATAGATTAAAATGTTGTGATTTAATATTTTATATATTAAATATTAAAGCAAAGAATAAAAAAATCTCATAGATACAAACAACAGTATGGTGATTACCAGAAGGAAAGGGGCCAGGGTCAGGCAGAACAGGGTAAAGAGGGGATAAATGGTAATGGAAGGAGACTTGGCTTGGTGTGGTAAACACACAATACAATATACAGATGATGTATTATAAAATTCTATAACTGAAACCTATATAATTTTATTAACCAAGGTCACCCAATAAATTCAATTAAATTTTTTTTAAAATATGGAGATTTACTCATACATTGGAGTACTATTCAGTAATAAAAAGGATCATTCTATACACGGAAACAACTTGCATGAACAATAGAAATGCTCTGACCAAGAAAAACCAGACACAAAATAGTACATACATTTTTTTATCTTATTTAAATCAAAATTTTAAACAGGCAAAATAATCTACAGGGAAAGAAATAATAAAAATGGTTGAATCATGGCCTTGGCAGTGGAGGATAGGAAGGAGCTTCTGCTCCTTTGGAAGTGGTAAGTGGTACGTTTCTTGGATGATAAACATACTGTCTTTGATTTAACTATGATTAGTGATGCTGAGCATCACTTCATATGTCTACTGGCCATATGTTGTACTCTTCACAGATATGTCTTTTCATGTCCTTTGTCCATTTTTTAATCAAATTATTTATTTTGTTATTGAGTTGTATGAATTTCTTAGATATTTTGCATACACTTATCAGATATATAATTCATGACTATATTCAGTAAGTAGGTTGACTTTTTGTTTTGTTGAAGTTTTCATCTGCTCTGCAGAAGCTTCTTAATTTCATATAGTCCAATTTTTAATTTTTTTTCTTTTCTTTCCCTTTTCAGGGGGACATGTCCAAAAAAAAACAAAAGTAAGGCTGATGTCAGACAGTTTACTTCCTACATTTTCTTCTAGGAGTTTTATGGTTTCAGGCCTTACATTTAAGTCTTTAACCCATTTTGAGTTTATTTCTATATATAGTGTAGGATAGTAGTCCAGTTCTTTCCCTTCCTTCCTTCCTTCCTTCCTTCCTTCCTTCCTTCCTTCCTTCCTTCCTTCCTTCCTTCCTTCCTTCCTTTTGCCTGTATCTGTTTAGCCTTCCCAACACCATTTGTTAAAGAGACTGTTGTTATTTTAGTGTATATTTTTACTTCCTTTGTCATATATTAGTGAACCATATAAGCGAGGGCTTATTTCTGGGCTTTCTATTCTGTTCCATTTGTCTGTATGTCTGTTTTTATGCAAGTGTCATACCATTTTATTATAACTTAGTAGTATAGTTTAATATCAGATAGTGTGATACCTCCAATTTTATAGTTCTTTCTCAAGATTGCTTTGCTTACTTGAAGTCATTAGCATTTGCATTTAAATTTTAGGATTAGTTGTTCTAGTTATGTGAAAAATGTCATTGATTTTTTAATAAGAATTGCATTAAATCTGTAAATTGGTTGAGATTGTATGGTTACTTTAATTTCAACAATATGTATTGCATTTACAATACTTTTTTTCAGAAAAAAATAAAATATTCTGTCTTGATAGAGGTATAGGGTATATTTTGTATGTTTTAGATGCACAAACAGTATCTGCACATTTTAATACATGTAATTTATTTCTCAGTGAAGAGTAATTTTTAAGAGTGCAGGAAAACAATTAAATTTCGTAAGATCAGCAGTAAAGAGTTATTCTGAGTGATATTCAGGGTTGAGGGGTATAGCGGTGATGATCCACATAGAATTATGGATTTTCAGAAATGACACAAGCAGGGTACAACTCCCAGCCTTGACCTAGAGATATAAATCTAGACAGAGTGCACTGCCAGCATTCTTCCACTTACTACTTATGGGACCTTGGGGAAGTAACATAATTCTTCAAATCACTAGTTTCCTTCTTTATAAAATTAGAAATAAACCAAGATTTTGAGTATTTTTTAAATAATATAATTAATGTGCTTAGTATATGTTATGATGCATAGTAAGTAGTCAAGAAAAGTATCTGTGGTAACTTAGTTATAAAGTTGGTTTTAAATTAAATATCTCTTATGTACTAATTTGCAATGTAATTATATATAGTATGAATAAAATAAAAATTATAAATTGTCTATCTTTTAATTTTTAGTATAAGGTGATAATATCGTTACCACAGAAAAAGAATATAAAGTTATTTTCTGATACCACTATTCAAAAAAACCTGCTGTCACACACAGTGATAAAGTAAAACACATTAAATAAGTCTCCATTATTTAGACTAAATATGGAGAAATCAAAATGAAGAAATGTATTATTTGAATCATAAGTTTTTAAAAATACTAATGTATTTGTAACTTTGGCAAATGAAGCATTACAAGTTTGTCATTAGTAATGACACTTTAATGAATGAATAAAATTGCTGGCAATTACCCCATTAACTTTTGAGTACATGGCTATTTGAGATTTTTCTTGAGATTTTTTTTAAACATAGTCTTAATAACCCTATGCATGTTTTGTTTTGTTTTTCTTAAATTTTTCTTTAAAATTAGTTTAAGAATAAAATTCAATTCCTCCCAGACCTTACTCAAATTATAAAAATTAACAAGAAATATATTCTCTGTTATCTTAGGTGTCAAAATAATCAATATCAACATAAAAGTGGATTAACTGCCAACATCCTCTCTAAATATATATCCAGGAGAAAGCAATGATGATATTTCTGTCTTCTGAATTTTTTATAGCTGAAAACAGTTTAAGAGGTCAGCATGATTTCCATGTAAGGCCTATCTATACTGATAATTTCTTTTCCTAGAGTTGGTGGGTAACTGAGAATTTATTGAGAAATCTCAATTCAGATATGACCGCAACAAACACTGTCCTATACTACCAAGAACTTTGTTGCATTTGTGCCATATTGATGGTCTCCCCTCTACCTGAATTAAGTCTTCTTTTCATACCATTCAATCTATGTTTTCAATTCAATTCAAATTCTTCTTTTACAAAGTCTTCTCCCATCTTTTACCAAGGAACTTATATTTCTTCCCTCTGTCTCCCCATTTTCCTTTGTATCTTTCATGTATCACTTTTTAAATACTGTCATAAACTGTGGCTAATTTTTTCCTACATAATTTTGAGAGGTATATTCTTATTAAATGCTAATTAAATCATAGACTCAGCTATATAAACTTCGGTCACTGCTACTTCAAAATGATGTGTCACAATGCTTCATCATTTCAAACCTTACTTTAACTAACATGTGTCTTTTATGTTCCTTACACTAGTTAACTTTTCAAGTAAACTGCATTAAAAAAAAAAAAAAAAAGTAGCCCTTATTCACAAAATGTGCATTTATTTATAAGTTCTAATAACCAAAGGAGGAAATGTAAAATTGAAACTTTAGAAGTTTAATTTTCTTTTATCTTTGACCTAGAGGCCTCAACCCAGTCCTCCAAATGTGAAAACATTTTATATTAATTTATACTAAGAGCTAGAGGTAATTTTCAAGAAGCCTCAGAGAATTGTGATAAAGTAATTTATATGGACTTAAGTGATTGCTAAACAAAGAAAGTCCATTTCTGGTGCTAATATCTAGGAATTTAATTTGACTATTCTTATCAGTATAATTAGAGGTAATATTGCATGGAAGAAAGTAGCTTAATCTATAAATGAAGAAGAGAAATTTAGATCCACATCAATTTACTTACCAATATTCTACATGAATGTCATACCTTAAATTGTTCTCTGTGGTTGCAGTTCATTATGACCATGTGACATATATCTGCATGTCTAAACCAATTCAGAGAAAAAAGAAGGTAGGATTAGGGATTTGTTGTAGTCCAACATTGCCTGAGTTATTTGATTGGTCCCTATGCTGAAACAACAGATACATGATATAAGAGAAGGAACAACACAACTGCAGGCAGAAAATCTGCTTTCCAATAGATGATGTGGCCAATGGTTCATCTCCTCTGAGCTTTGATTTCCTTATCTGTAAATCGATGACATCCACACCTTTCTCACTGCGGTAAGGATCACACTGGAGATGTGGGGTGTATTTTGGCTGCTTCCAACTGTCTTCAAAAACTGGGAACTCACAAAATATACATTTACTCATACATTCTAATAACCACAGGAAGAAAAAAACATCTAAAATGTTACAAGTTTAATTTCTTTTATCTTTGACCTAGAGGTCTCAACCCTGTTGAGACATTTTTTTTTTAATACATATATTTAAAGCACTTAGAGCAAGGCCTAATAAATACTACAATACATTACTTAAGAATTAGATATATTCTCTGAATCTAAGTGTCTCATCTCTTTTTTTAACAGCTCTATTAGGTATAGTTATCATACAAATAACTGCACATATGTAATGTGTGCTATTTGATGAGTTTGGCCATATACTAATACACCTGATACCATCACCACAGTCAAGGTGATAGACATATCCGAAACCTGTCAGAGTTTCCTTGTGTACCCACCTTTGTGTTGTATAAGCCAATTTTTAAAAATGGGCAAAAAAACTTGAATAGACATTTCTCCAAAGAAGACATACAAATTGCCAATATGTGCACAAAAAGATGTTCAACATCATTAATTGTTAGGGAATTTCAACTCAAAACTATAATGAGATATGATCTCAGACCGGTTAGGGTATTATTTTTTTTTAAGAAAAGATATGTGTTTGTGAGGTTGTGGAGAAATCAGAACCCTTGTACACTGTATGCAGAAATTTAAAATGATATAGCCATGGATTACACTATGGACATTACTCAAAATTTAAAAATAAAACTACTGTATGATCTAATAATCCAATTTCTGAGTGTATGTCTAAAAATAATTGAACTCAGTACTTAAAAATATATCTGCACTCCCATGTTCATTTGCAACACTTCATAGTAGACAAGATAGAGAAACAACCTGTGTTCATCAAGAGATGAGTGAATCAAGAAAATGTGGTATACAATGGGATATTGTTTGACTAAGTGACTCATCTTACATCCAAACTTTATAGTTCAGAAGTGTCCATTTAAATAAAATATCATGAAAAAAACAATATTTAATAATAAATATTAAATATATATGTTATTCCTTATTTATATGTGCATACATGGAAACTCCTTAGCCTAAAATCTTTTCAGAATTTAAGAAAAATTCAGATGTTTGGAACAGATTAATGACAACTTAATTATATATATTTTTCTTGATCTGGATAGCTATAACTTTGTGAATATAAATCTTGGGTTTTTAATTTTGTCTTTTTCCCAAAGGTTAAAAAATGTGAATTAGCATTGGAATATTACAAAGATCAATTTTTCCAAGTATTTCATTTATCTATCATCAATCTTGCTTTATTGGAGAATACACTTAGTAAAATGAATGTAAAAGTACTATTTACATTTAATAGTTTTAAACTTTACAAAGCATATCACTAGATACTTCAGTATAAATTAGTCTAGTTTCCTGTACATAGTGTAAATATTTTAAGAAAAATTAATACGCATAGGCATGATTTCTAAAATGTGCTCCACAACGTATTCTCATTCTTGCTCTCTTTTGCTCTATTGGCTGAATGTTGTTTGCTGGAAGTTGTGGATTGCAAATCTGCATTCATTGCTTTTCATTCTTATAGGTCTTTTTGGAATCCTCTAAACTCAATATGCCTAACCACCAAAATTCATGGTCTATTTCTTAATCAAGAAGAAAAATTTCCATTTTACATCATGGAACTTATACACATTAGTAAAATTAAGATTATGGTTGTTTTTTAAATTAAAGCATTTGTGTCAGTACAATACATTATTATTATATAATTTGTTTTTTATAGTCCTAATAAATATGTAATTGTATTTAACTACTATTTCAGAGTATATGTAACAAACTAGCCCAAAATATATGGGTCAACTGGGCAGCTCTTCTGTTCTGGACTGGCTTAACTGATCACTGCAGGTGGCACGACTGTGGCACAATAGTCCAGGATTTCCTCATAATACTGGTGGTTGAAGTCTGGTTGGTCTTGGGCCACAAATGGTTTGACTTGGTTTGGTTCTAGTGGTCTCATCTCATCCTCAAGTAGGCTAACTCAGGCTTCTTCATACAATGGTAGAAATATTTCCAGAATATGAAGGAATCTAAAAATTAAAATGTTTATTTTAAGTGTCTACTTACATTGTGCTAGCTATTATCCCTTTGGCCTAGGCAAGTCATTAAGGCCAGGCTAGATCTAAAAGGGCAGAGATAGACTTTAATTTTAAAATCTAGTTTGGTGAACCTGCATATACTTATTTGCAATTAGCCTAAGCAGCAAATTCTTAATAAATTAGAAAAATTATTTGCACAGGACTTTAACTAGAAGGACTGAAGGAAAAAGATGCCTGGGGGAATTGTATAATGAATTTCTTATATCAAGAAGAGCACGTGGATGAACAGGACAGAGCATAGAAGTAATGTGAGGTAAGCTCCTTGTAGACAATTGGAATCACATAGAAAAGGAGCATCTGTGACATTTAATTAGGGAGTTTAATTTTAATGTCATAATAAAAGGGGAGATATTGCATTTATTTAGGAAAAACATGATCCAATGCGGTAGTCACACCTGCAGGTAACTTCTTTAATGAGCAAGAATTTAAACATTTTGGGAATATAATCTTTCATCTTAATCAACCTATTAATGGATTTAATATAACCAACTTTGAATAATTAGAAACTTGTACAAAATTAATCACTGAATACTTAACTATGAATGAGTCAAATTTCCTCTCCTAAAAACATACACTGCAAGTAATTTATGAAATAATTGGTATGGATGTGATATATAGAAAGTACTCCACACAATATAGATTGTATAAAAAATCGTCACTGAGTAATTAAATTTGGACATTGGTCCTCAGTCTTACTTAGTCTTGAGTTTTTCCATGACTCTTTTTTTGGAGGTATAGAGTTCGAAATAAAGGTCCCAAGGTCTCTTTAGCAGCTGACTCTTTGTAACACAACATCAAATGTAACTTTTCTTATGGTCTTAAAATTTCTTTGCTTTTGGGAGTGGCCTCACTGGGCAAGAAGACTAGGTGCCAAATCATAAGCAGAACATGGTAATGCACTGTAAAACTAGTTATTTATTCAACTTCAGCCCATAAGAGGGGAAAAGAGAATGATGGTAAAAAGAACAAATGGGATGTGTATTTGGAGAGAGAGCTGCTAATGTGATATATATTCCTCTCCTGCCACTAAGTCATTTGAATTGAAGATTAGAGAACCACTTAGAGATTTTATGTGTGTCCCTTTGCTTTTTAAGGATATAAAAATAATTTTTAAATTCAGGCATGAATAGCTATAGGTTTGAATGCACTTTGGCAGCAGTGAAGCACACCCCATTGGAATCAGACAAAACTTCAATTCTACAAGGTGTTTTCTTATGGGCCTGAGTGGAACCTTGTGGAAAGGAGCAGAGGAAAATTGACCTCAAGAGAGACAGTATACATTGGTAGACAGACAGCCAGGAGCTAGAGACTGAGAGGGTTGTTCATAAAGTATAATTGGAATATTTCTCTTCATCAAAGAACTACAGGAAAAGTAGTTTCCAGTTATGGTCATCTTTCAAGGACTACCAAAATATACTTTGATAGACACAACTGCTTTATTTCAAGAGTTGACACAAAGGTGGTCCTGGTGTCATATTGTAATTATAGTGGCCACATAACATTATGCTTATTTCCTGTTACCTGTTACCCTGCTCCAAAAATCTGAGAATGAACATAGCCATCAACTGAAATGTAGACGAAGAGATAAAGCCAACAGGAGAATGAGATGGAAAGTAAAGTATATGAAATTTGCTTTGACAGATCAGGTTAAAGCTGCCTGGAAAAGATATAAGCTTTTAATCAGATGAGAGAATTTGGTTTTATTATTAGATGCAACAGGACTTTTAAATACTCAAATGTGATTATAAAAGCTTTGGGATTTACTCAATGTTTAATACAAGGATAGGAAATAAACACTTCAACAGAGCAATTTGAAGGTGTACAGATAAAGGTGGTGAAATTGCTTTATGTTTTAACCCACTGAGTCTAGCTTATTTAATGAATCAACTATACCCTAATTTATTTAACTTTATGTATGTAAACTCTAATCTCTGCAATATACAGAAACAATATCAATAGATTGGTTTAGATAAATTGATATAGTATATACTCCTAAACACATTAAAAATAATGATAACCAGTAAAATGCAGTAACATTGGAGCTAAACTAATAAAGTATTTCATTATGGAGGAGTTCATTCATCTTTGCATTTTACTGAGAAATAGATCAAGAAAACAACTGTTAGATTTATTATTTTAAATTAAAATGTTTTTTGCAAGAAAAGATTGTCTTTAGATATGTGTTTAAACTATTTAGAAATGCTTATTCTTTTAAAGTAGGTAGCCAAGTCATACTCAATAGCCATACTCAATTTTTATCAGGAAAACCATCCTATACCACATATACCTTAAAACAGTGGATGAACACATTTTTCTGGAATAGTTTCAGAAGTATTCTTTTTTAAACATTCTAGATTAGAAGTTAGCACATCTAACAATGTTTTAAACTTTTTAATTTTTTAGGAGAAAGATCTTTGTCTATCCTGGTTATAAAAACAAAAACAAAACAAAAGAAAAACAGAGAAAACATAAACTTTATTGTGACAAGATAAAGACCATGTGAAGTTTTAAATAAAAATTTTTGATAATAGATATGTGAATATTCACATATTTACTTCCTTGCCTCCTTAAACAAAGGTTAAACATTATCACTTCCCGGTGTCACCAGCTTATTTACTTAAAATTTTCTAAGATTTTTCATTAACTGAAGGTTGAAACCTGTGGCTTCCAGTTACAACCATGATTATAATCAAGCCAAAATAAGATCTATACAGGACACAAAATTTTATTCAACTTATCAATGTAAGCACAGAATAGGAAGATAATTGTTTTTAACCAAAACTCAGTGTTTCTAGAAGGCAGGGAGAAGTCCTAAATGCTGAAGGAGTTAATATAAAGACTTGTGGAATGACGACTGTGCAGTTAAAAAATCAGCAGTTGAGAGTGAGTAGATAGTCTATGAATTGTAGTTATCAGCAAATTTTAAGAATTGTTTTAATAAAATTATTAGAGCAGATAATCTGGAAAATTAGGGATTACATGACTGGGTTCTGGTCACATGATATTCTTGACATTTAGAGCTTTTTGGATACCATGGACAACTTGGTCAAATAGGTGTTTTGGCCACATTAAGGAGTGACAATATGAGGAGGCTGGTTTTACAAAAGTATGCTTTGCACAAGACCAAAGGTCCCATGTGATCTTTGCTCTTGTAAATGCCCTGCATTATTTATCCAGATTACCTTCATGTTACCTCTTTCTCACAAAGATCAAACAACATTAAAGGCAAACTTATAATTTAGCCAGAATTCATACTCTGAGTTCATAACTCGTATTCTGAGTTATAGGACCTGGTTCTTGATTCAAAGCATAATTCCAATAACAATTCAAATTTCAGAGTATATATTCATGAATAATCTCACAGTGAAATCTGTTCAAAATGTGGACTTTTTTTTCCAAAATGATACAATAGCCAAGAATGGAGAAACTTATCAGTTAGTAATCACCAGGTATGGTAGCTTTTATTTTACAAAGATGGCTATAATACAATCTTTCACCCTACAAACACTTCTATTTTGTGACCTCCTTATTTACCTACCCAAGTGTAGAGCCAAAATCCAACCCTTGAATCTAGGTCGGCTCTAGAGATACATGTATAATCAATAGAATGAGGCTGAGTGAAACAGGCTGACTTCTGAGGCTAGGTCTGTAGGAGTTGTGCATATCTTGCCTTGGTCTTCTAAAACACTTGCTCTCTATGTATTCATTCTCTGGGTTCCCTCTCTAAATTTAGCTGCCAAGCTATGAGAAGCTCAGGCCACATGGAGAGATCATGTGTAGAGGTGCCAACTTACAATCTTCAGCTGAACTTAACCCTTAATCATCCCAGCCTATGTACCAGATGCGTGCCTGAAAAAGCCCTCTGAGATTCTAGTTCACAGTCATTTAAATTAACTCTTTCTTTTTGTTGGGAAATACCCTGTCTGGTTTCAGGAACTGTAGCCCCGCTGACAGATGAGAGGACCCCAAGGCTGGAAATAATCAAGGAGGCCGTGGGAAAACAGGCCACTGAGAAAACAAAACCAACCCCTGCCTCCCTCACATCACCCTGCTTGGCCCTGTGATGGCTGGTAGTCAATGATGGGTAAAATCCTTGAGAAAAGGGACAACCTAAGCCAAACACAGCTGACATAGCCAAAATGGACAGCAGGACAAGGACTTGGGGGACACAGAGAAAGGGCAAAGAGACCTACACCCTTAGGCTCAGCTTGGACATCGCAGGAGTCCTCATTCTGTCTGAAAGAAGTCTCCTTATCTCTTGGCATCTCCCTCCCCATGCCTGGCTCAGATTCAAAACAATACTGGAGATAGTCCTAAACTGGATCTGGTGGTTCCCAGGGGAAATCAGGCCCAGAAGTAAATTCTTCTAAAGCATTCTTTTTTTTCTCCCTCAAAAGCTATGATAGCCAGCTCATGCTGGGAAGGATATTTACATTATTCACAGACCCTACACCTATACCCTTTGGTGATCTCATGTTTATGCTCTCATGTTTACTAGTCTTCCTGCGGACCCATGTAAATCAGTGTGTTCTTGCCATTTGTTACCTTTAAAACATCATCTATTCTCTGTAAACATTAACATACTGATGTAATGGGATCACCTATTTCTTGGCCCCACTGATATCCTTTTCAATAAAAGCCTTTGAACAAAGGGGCTCTGGGACCTTCTCCACTAGAAGAAAGAGCCATGTCCCCTCTCCTGGGAAACAGAGAAGTGTTTGTGATGACTTGCGTGTATTCCCCGCATCCATGACAACCCCAGGATGGGCTCTGCAGGATTCAAAGTCTGACATCCCGCCTTCATTGGCTCCTGACAGTGACCCTCAGACCCAGAGGCCACCCTGTGCAGTGCTCCCCATGAAATTCTTTGCTTTGTTCATCTGAGTCCTCAGATATGAAGGAGGAAAGCAAATCATCCCTTCTGTGCCTGTTAAATTCCTGATTCACAGAATCAACATAATGTCACTTTTTATTTTGTACCAGTAACATATAGTTTGTTGTGCAGCAAGATATAATTGGAGTAGATTTGGTATCTCAAAATATGGTATCAATATAATCCAAACTAAAACATTTAGCATTGCTTTTGGGACTGGGTCACAGGTATAAATAAGCTTGGCAGGCCTTGAATATGCTGTTAATGAAGGCTTAAAGACAGTGAAACAGTCAGTATACACACACACACACACACACACACACACACACACACCCCCCCATATGTGTGTGTGTGTGTGTATAAAATTCAGCTAGAATGAAGATGATCCTTGTTATAAATTGTCAAAAAGTTTGGAAATATTGTCACTTATGGTTACATGAAAGATGGAAATGTAGTTAACAAACTAGTTGAATTTGCTTACAATATTTCCATGTTGAATTTTTAAAGTTTCAACAAGTACTTTTAGCTGTAAATGATAACATACAAATAGAAATAAGCTTTAAAAATGTATTATTCAGTCTTCAAGCAAAGTTTAGGAAGAGATAATAAAAACCAAAACTTACTGAATTAAAAGAAAACTAATTTTTTAAAAATTCTCAGCTTCTTTAGAATGCAAAAGAATTTCAAAATATTAAAATGATTCAGGGCAAATAATTAGCTCTACAATGTTATCAGGTATGTGTGACCTCAGGGGAAGGATAAAGCCAAGGGTGTGATTGGTAATCTCCTTGTTAAAGCCTCAAAAAATTTAAAATGATGCCCCATGAACTCTTTATGACAGGCAAGTTTTACTAAAGTTCTTAAGTAAATGCCTCTGAGATACTCTGTTAAAAAGTAAATTTCTGGTAAATCTTAGAGGTACTGTCCCACAACTTCTCGTATGTAGCCCAAGGTTGAAACAATTTACCACAAAGAGATTTGTGGATGTGGGTTTCTTTAAATGGAATAGGTTACAAATTGTCAAATAAGAAATCCAGATTTTTTTAAAGAGTTTTATCAGCATGGACTAAAAGGGACAAAAGAAATGCAAAATGAAGTGGCCTGTGGAACTGATAACATGTACTTAGCTGGACTGCAGAATTGCTATGGAGCAGAGGCTGCTGTGTATCTTTCCTTTCCTTATTTTTTATGGTAATGTCTGTTGTAATGGTTCCATGTTTGAGTCACCATTATATGTTGAGTTAGCAAGGGAAAGGTCACTGATCTCTTGTTGGGAAATGTCCCACCTGGTTTCAGGGACTGTAGCCCCACTGACAGGCAAGAGGGTCCCAAGGCTGGAGCTAATCAAGGAAGCCTTGGGAAAAACAGGCAACTGAGGAGACAAAACCTGTCCCCCTGGCAGGGGTGCAGCTCCTGCCTCCCTCGCATCACCCTGCTTGGCCCTGTCATGGTTGATTGTCGATGATGAGTCAGTTCTCTCAAGAGGAGAGACAACCTAAGCCAGACATCGGCCGGTATGGGCAGCAAGGACTTGGGGGGACACAGAAAATAGGCAAAAAGGCCAGTACCCCTTGGCTTGGCTTGGACATGGCTGGAGTCCTCATTCTATCTGAAAGAAGTCTCCTTATCTCTTGGTGGCTCTGCCCCACCCAGGTGACTCAGGCTTGAAACAATACTAAAGTCAGGTACAGCCTTAACCTGGATCCGGTGGTTCCCAGGACAATTAGGCCTATAAATAAGTACCTTTAAGCATGCTTGTTCTCCCCTCAGAAGTGATGATAACCGGCTCATACTGGGAAGGTGATTTACATTATTCATAGACCCTGACCTGAGGCAGATCTCTTGTGATCCTTCAACTGTCTGTCTGTTTTCTGTAAACATAGCCTTTTGACATTGATTGATGAGCTTTGCTGTATACCCTTGTGCATATGGTTTTCAATAAAAGCCTTTGGATATGGGGGTTCAGGGCCTTCTCTCCCCTACAGGGAAGAGCCATATCCCCTCTCCTGGCAAACAGAGAAGTGTTTATTCCCCCCATCTGTGACAATCTCAGGATAGGCTCTGCAGGATTCAGAGCCCTTGCCCCTCCTCCGCTGGCTCCGGACAGCAACCCTCAGATCCAGGAGCTCCGTCCTCCACTGCAACACTTCCCTCATCTCATTCCTCCCCTCCACAATCTCTTTAGTTTACAGCTTTTGAACAGAGATAAACCACATGAGGAAAAACTTAACCAGAAGAAACTCAGATGAACCTAGCCCAATTTACCTGTGAAATTCTGGACTCTAATCAAATACAGTGTGGTATGAAATTTTTTTGGCGCTTGGTTTTTTGGTTTTTTTGGTTTTTTTGTTTGTTTTTGTTTTTTAAGATTTTATTTATTTATTTTTAGAGAGAGAGGGGAAGGCAGGGAGAAAGAGAAGAAGAAACACATCAATGTATGGTTGCCTCTCACATGCCCCCAACTGGGGACCTGGCCTGCAACCCAGACATGTGCCCTGATTGGGAATCCACTGGACTGTGGAATTCACAATCCACTGAGCCACAACATCCAGAAATTTTTTGGTTCTTTGGAGGTGGATGACTATATTTTTCACATGAAGGGTGATTAGTTGTGGCCAGAGGGCATATTGGAGCAGATTGTATTTTCCAAAGAGGAGTCTAAGAGTTAACTCCTATCCCACATACTTCTCTACCATATCATCTTACCACTCCTCTGTGAAGAGGAGTCCGATAACCTTCCACTTGATTCTGGGCTTTATTTGGAAATATATGAGTAATGAAAGTAGTTAAAATTGTTCTACATGTCTTTTGAGACTTGGTCAAAAGAAGACTTTCTGCCTTGTCTTTAAAAGTGCTTTTTTTCTCCTATTTCCCTTTAAGAACTCAGCTGCCACACTCTAAGAAATCGAAAACCACATGTAGGTACCTCAAACCCTGACCATAGCTGAGGACTTTCAGCCATCCCTGCCAGAGAACAGATATGTTAGTAAAGAGTCTTCTAAATGACTTTGGGCCCCATTCATTTTTATTACCCAAGCTGTTTAAATCCCCCAGCTGAGGCTTCAGGAGGCATCATGGAATACAGATAAGTCAGCCCTATTTTGCCCTATCTGAATTTTTCATTCACAGAATCCTAAACTTAATAAAGTGCTTGTTGTGTTGCACCACAAAGTTTGGAACCATTTGTAATTTAGAAATTACTAACTAAATATCAGGAAGTGATCATTGATTTTACATTTTTATCAACATTTTAATAATTACTATTTGATAAAATGCTCATTCATTTGAGGATCATTCCAGGAGAATGTCTTGAAACTAAGCACCAAAAATCTAAAGCTAAAATACAGCAGAAAATAGCCACAGTGGAAGTCAAGAAAGAATAACTGGAGTTGACAGAATATAATATATAGCTGACTCACAGAAATATATAGATTATGAACTTAGTGGGGCAGTACAAGCTGTCTTCTAATATGTGAAGAGCTGTCATGTGGAAGATGAACTCGACTTGTACTGTAGAGCCCTAGAGAGCAGAACTAATACCTCACATTGATAGGTTGTAGGAAAGCTGATTTCATACCTACTAAGTAAAAGTATTTTTCAATAATCAGACCAGTAAAGCTGAGAACTGCTTTTTGAGTTAGAAACCTTCCTTAACTTTTTTTTTTTCTTTTTTAGAAAAGCCTGGATATTATATCAATAATAATGGTAGTTTTCTAGAGAAAATTCTTCTTTTGGGCAGAACATTGGAGTACTTATTCTAGAAATTTCAACAATAAGATTGGGTGGGAGTCTATAAAATACCCTTTATTTTTAGAGTAAACTATATTTAAGTTTAGATTTGTGGAACAGTCAGAAGACACAACAGACTATTATACACAGGTCTTCAGTGCTTGTACTTTCAAGGCCAAGAAATACCTAGTTATTATGCAATGCCCAACAAGTTCAAACAATTATATATTGAATAAATCAGTGGAAAAATCTATTGCACCTATGCATGAAGGCTTAGTGAGCCTAAAGTTAATGATATTATATTTATATATCATTCTACTTTACGTATCTTCCCAATTTACATATATATATATATATATATATATGCTCTGTTGTATGTACTACCTTAGCTCTCTACAGATTTAACAGGTCCTCCATGAATATAAACAACATAATAAAGCAGAATATAAAATAAAAGTAAGACCTGAGTAATTTAGGTGAAACAGAGATCAAGAACTATGGGGAAAGTTAATGTGCGGGTATTCAGTACTTTACATTTTATACTTACGATGAGACAAGAAGTAATGTAGGAAAGTCAAAAGTGATCAAAAGAAAGGTTCCATTATATTTATCGTCATCACTATTGTCACATCTTTACATCATCATTTTCATTATCCTTGTCTTTAAAGTGACTCTTTATTGATCACTTAATCTTGCCCCACAATCCTTAAGCATATGAAATCCATCAATTCTTTTAATCTTCAGTTTATTTTATAAAGAAAAGAACTAAGGTCTAAGAAAAAGTATGGAATGCTTAAAGTTACCCAGTTAAGTTTTAGAATTGGGAATTGAACCCAGATATTTTATGATGACTGAGTGCAGTTTATTGTGCTATAGGGCCTGTTTGTACAGATGAGATCTGTAATTCTTCTGGTAGAAACTTTAGTCATAAAAAGGAAATGGATGTTTAATCAACAGTTCATCTCAAAAATATCTTCCCTGATCTATTTTATATTTCCTAAAATTTTAGAGCAAGATAGTTCTCTTTCATTTCTAAATTCATAAATGATGTAATAGCTTTTCATTTATCTGTTGATGTAAATGACACTGGGAGAGATTAGGTATACATCTGCCTAGTAAATTAAATATAGTCTTAACAGAATTTAGGGAGCTAGAAAGGGGTGGGCACTGTGGAGTTGTCAAAAAGGAAGAAAAGTCATAAAATCTCCAAGAAAAGAAAGATTGCCTGGGACAAACATCGCCTATTTAATAACATTTACCACATAAAAGATAAACCGTACATCTTCCAAGAAGATGAGGAATATAGGATTATTTTGTTTCATTTTGAAAACATTAATATTGGGACTATAAATTTGACAACACATGATTTATACAGTATGTAGATAAATTTGCATCCCAGTGAACTGTAGATATTGTTGCAAATCCAAAAAGATGAAAATAACCCATATTGAAGTAAATCTTTTTGAGCTTGTAGAAATAGTTGAAGTAGATAAAGAGAAGTTTTCTTTCTGATGAAAATTGATCAAATCTTCATTAGAATGTCAAGAAGGATTGAAGATAACATGGTAGACATTTAAGCATGAGATAAGAAAATCATGAGAATACCACAGCTGGAGAAAAAAATAAATAATTTAGAATATTTCACTTTTGCTGAACATTGTTTGAATATTTTCCACAAAAATTTATCTTAGATGGAATGAAATGAAAATAAATCATACTTTTTGTTGTTGTTGTTTGACATGACATTACTGATACAAAAATTTTATCCTGGGATGCTAAATGACAGTTGATTTTTGAATTTAAATATTTTATTGTTTATGCTATTGGCATTTGTCCCAATGTCTCCCTTTCCCCCCTTCAACCTACCCACTCCCCACTCCCACAGCCAATCCCTGCACCATTGTCCATGTCCATGGATCATTCATATGTGTTCTTTGACTAAATCACAGTTTATATAAAGACCAAAATCATGAGGTGTGAGCTATCAATTTTAGACAAGCTTATGTGGAAGGCAGGTCTTTATGTGATTTGCCTACTACATTGAGTTCAAACTCAACTTTCTATTGGAAGTTCAAATACGATAGCTTAAAATTATATTTTGGATATTTTTCATATTCTAGACAAAGTATCCCTTACGATGATTAAATGTTCTGAATGTTTCTACTTGAGAAAAAAAAAACTAGGATCCAAAATCATTTATTTAGATATTTTTCTCTTTTGTTTCTTATTGACTTCCTCTCTTCTTTCTTACTGAAACAATTATAGAATATATAATATGTATACATATTATACATATATACATAATATATACATATATACATATATATATTTAAAGAACTGGACTAATTGTATAGAGACAGTATCTAGGATCTCACACCTAGGTACTTTAACATTTACACCAAAACTTCCAGCAATAAGAATAACTCAGATTTACATAAGCCTTGGTGAATGTCAAGCACTGTAATATCTGTATTAAATTCATACTCTCATTTAGGGCTCACAACAGTTGTGTAGGTATTTACTATTAACATATACCACATTAAAGATGAGAAAATGAAAGAAATGGAATTGTAAATAAAATATATTTTAAAAAATTAAATTGGCTTTGGAATGATTGTTTCTCTTAGATGAGTTGGCAGGGAGGCCTAAGTCATCATGTTTAGTGACATTATTGTCAATATAGAAAAAAACAAAAATACTCTTACCTAGCAAGACCATTATTTTTTAAATATTGACATAGTGGTTTAAGGATGATTATTTATTTATTGGATCTAAGACATTTCACAAAACTGATTTTCAGAGAATATATGCACAGACCCTAAGTTTTTTTGCCAGCAGATGATTAAGAATGTTATTCTTAAAATTCTAGCTCTTAGAGCACATTTCACATTCAATTATTGGGCATCCTTAAATCCTCACATAAAGTTTTGACCAAATTGTATTAAATTAAATGGATTAGAAAAACACAGTATATCTAATATTCAGTAAATAGGTTAAAAATAAGTACTGGAAATCCCAGGTGCAACTTAAGCTAAACATTAATTTACCTTAACAGTGACTACTAAGGTTCTATCAGTATTGTTTAGTGTGTTTTTAGAAATAGCTGTACTCACTATTGTGTACTAGGTCTTCCCAGATTTCAAGAGATCTCACAGTTGAGTGTAGAATATATATAAATATATATTTTTTTCTCTTTTGATCCAGGCTCAGAATCCACTTATTTTCTTTAAAGGATCTTTAACTTCAGACAATGGTATAGTTGATATTTATTGTTAAAAATGTTCCAAGAGAAGTATGAGGCATTTTATTTATAATTATCATATTATTTAATCTCCACATAAACAATGTAACAATTATAAAGCAACATCATAATGTTATCTTCACTTTACAGAAGTGATATAATTTGCCAGTTACCAGTGACAGAACAGTAATTCAAACTCAATGAAGTTCTCTCTGATTCTGCACCGCACTGCCCTTCAGTACAGTTTCCTGGAGGCAGAGTTGTCAGAGTTTGTGATCTTTGATTTTCATTTTGTCTTCTAGAGAATGAATTCCTCTGGTATTATTAGCATCTTTCATGGTCTCTTCCTCCTTCAGTGTCCCAGAGTATTGTGCATCCCTGTAAGAATCTTGATGTATTTTGTTTACTGAGCAACATCGTATTATCCACACTAAAAAATATTTAGAATCAAGAGAACTCAGTTGGTAAAGTATTACATTTTCAGATACTATGCAACATAACATTAAGCTCTATAGTATGTGTTTTGTTATGATTCAAAATTTGCAAGCTGTGTATTTAGACAAAATTAATATTTCCCAAGTTGACAGTTGTAATGGAAATAATAATAAATGCACCATCCTGCATGTTCTTACAGTGGAACAGTGGAAGATAAGTCTGAGTAAACTGTTTCTTGTCACATCCTTTATGGAAAATAAAATGCTCACAACTTCAAAAACAGTTTTCTTATTCTATATTTATAAATACGGCAAAAATATATCTTTTTTCCAGAAATAGAGAAATTTGGAATAAAGAAAACCTTGAAAAGAGATACTATTTTTTTTTGCCTATAATAAAAAAAGACACTAATAAATAAGCACCAAGTAATCCTTTTTTTTTTTATATTAAGTTTAAGCAAAAAGTTGTACAAAGGTCAAGACCATGGGTATTTAGGTCAATTAGCCTTTGTCAAGAGTTTTCTGAAACTGAAAATCCTATATATCTTTTATTAGATTTGAACATTTCCCAATTGTTTAATTGCCACTTGTTTCTATATTTCCATTTTTTGTTGTCTTCAAGCAAATAAATGTATTGTATCAAAATAAATTTTATGCTGAGTAAAGTAGGCCAGTCAATGAAAGACAAATACCATATGATCTCACCTATAAGTAGAATCTATTCAACAAAATAAACTAAAGAACAAAAAAAACCACAGGCAAGGAAACATGGAGCAGACTGAAAGTGACCAGAGGGGATGGGGAAGGAGGACAATGGTGGAAAGAAGGAAAAGGAACTAAACAAAGAACATGTATGAATGGCCCAAGGGCATGCACAACAGAGTAGGAATTGACTGTGGGAAAGGGGGGCTGGGTGGGATGGGTGGAGGAAGACACAGCGGGAAAAATTGAGACAACTGTAATAGAATGAACATGATTTAAAAATGAAATTTTTTTAAAAAGCTATCAGGATAGACAAAAATCCAAATATTACATTTTTACTTATACAGTCCATCTTTATTTAAATGTTTATTTCTTTAAATGTGAAAGTTTTAACATTGTACTAATAAATATCACTGATTTTTTATCTACAAATTGTATACATTCTATAAATTATATATACACGCACATATATTACATAGGGTGATTATATAGATTATTTTTTGAGTATGAGTATGTGTATGTGTATACATGTGTAATACACAAATCTAAGATTAAACCTTGTGGAACATCTTGGAGCTATTACATTCTATAACTCAATCATACATTTTGAAAGAGTTGTCCACTTTTCTTTCCTCCATAACAGCACTTATTACTTCCTTTTCTCTTTGACATCTGTTTTTTTCTCCTAGAACTCTGTTGAATTAGTTATTTTTCATTTGCCTCCCTTCAGTTCTCATCCTTTATGAGTTGATCTTATCAATTTCTCCTTTGAAACTCTGATCTCCAGTAACTTCCATACCACTACAGTGTTCCATTTCCCTTTCTATAATTTTCTATCAAAAGAAAGACCTTTTTAAAAAATGGTCTCCACATGAATAAATTCAGCTACATTGAATATAATAATTATATTCATATAGCTCCTACTCCAGTGAGAGAGACAAGTAATAAGCTACACATTTATAAAAGTTAGAAACTGAGAAATACTAAGCAAAGACTTAAGCAAAATAATGTTATAGAGGTGATATTTAAGGTAAGACCTAAAAGAAAAATAAATGAAATAGACCCGATATCTTAAAGTTAAGAACAGCCAGGACTCCATATAATTTGTTGTGTAATAACCCTTGTTATACTAACTTTTTGACAGGGAAATAAGTAAGGTACAATTAATTATGCATGCATATAAAATGCAGTGAGGGTTTAGATATAAGTGTGTATTTTAAAGATCTTATTGTTACCTGTGCTTCAATTCTACAACTTATTCGAACTTTATTGGTGTAACTTTGACATCATTTTCAGTATGAAAGAATTTTGCTTGCCTACATTAGAAGTCAGAGTAAACACTGCTCCTCAGAAGGAAAAATCAATAACAATACATAATGTCATTTGAGTTACCTTAAATGGCATAGCCCTCTACCCAGATTTAAGGTTATGGAAATTGGCTGAGGCATTCTTTTTCATCAACCTGCATTAGAATGAGGTGAAGAATCAAAGAAAGAGTCAGGTTCAAGACATACATTGAAAAATCATTCCAAATTGTAATTTCATTGTAAGTTATTGATGTGATAAAATTCATAGTGCAATTTTTAAAATGTCAAAGAGAGCTTTATAGCATTTTAAGCTATCAGGTCAGTAAAAAATTTTTCTATAAAATGGTCTTGCACTCCCACATTTATATTGTATGTTGCACATCATTTGAAGATGGGTCTATTTAAATACAAATGCAGTGAAACAAAATTATATGTAAACAAAGCTAGTAAAGAAATTGAGTAGTTAAGCAGTTTTTCAATCAAATTTAAAGACAGATTTGTTTCCTTTCCAAAAACTCTACTTAGCGAAGTTTAAACATGTCTTTTCTAGAATTGTTATTAAATTCACTAATATGTCTCTAATAATACAGCCAAATTTTGCACAAGTTCTCATGCATTTGTCATGTTTTGTACTCCAGATTCATTCTCTAAAAATACAAACACTGTTCTGTTAAATCTTCTTTATTCATTTAATTTTAAGGATGTTAAATAGTAAAAAAGAAGGTACTTGGGTAATCAAAAGATATACCAATTGACATATATAGGTATGTCAATTTACAAAGAAGTACATTACTTTGCCCAATGGTTTAGTACATTAAGTGAAATATAAAATCATGACTTGAAAAAAATTAAAGGTAAGACCAATACTTTGGTTATAAGGAGATAAGGATATAGTGAAAATAATCTCTAATATTGCAAACAGTTAAAATAAATATTATCTGAAGTGTAGTAAATGAATAAAAATACCAATATTGTATGTAAGTGAACAGTTAGGGAAGATATTTGATAAAATTATGTCGTCATTAAAATAATATTCAATAGGTAGATCTTAGTTGTCTATGAGTTAAAATATACTACATAAATACTTATGCAATCACCAAATGAAATTTAATAATATAGATGACAACTAATATTTCTTATGAAATCTGTACTACTGGAAAGTTTGCAAGAAAATTTTAACTATGGCTTCAATTTATTTAATAGAAGTAGGGACATTCTAGTTAATTAGGTATTTCTCCTGGAATTTGGCAGTTGCTATCTTTCAATAAATCTCTTTCAATTTTATATAAAAATTAGAATGCATTGTTACAAAATTGTTTATAATACTACCTTACTATATTTTTGTGATTGGAGCTGTCATGATGCTCCTTCATTTATTCTGGACACTAGTAAATTGTGTCTTCTTTCTCTCTTTTGAAATACAATTTTCTTGATTTCCTCAAAGTACTAGATTTGGTTTTATTTAGGTTTTGTTTTCAATTTAATTTCTTTCTGCTCTTGTGTGTATTCTCTCCTTTAATAGCTGTGAGTGAAATTGCATTTTCATTTTTTGTTGTTGTTCTGTATATATAAACACTTTATTTTTATACATTTTCATGAAATTTATTTAGATGACATTGCTTAATAAAGTTATGTAGTTTTCAATTGTATAATTATATGATACTTCATCTATATACTGGGTTGTGTGTTTACCACCCAAAGTCAAATCCTCTGTCACCATATATCTGATCCCCTTTACCATTTACTACTCTTCAACTTTCATCCTTCTGGTAACCACCATACTGTTATCTGTGGATGTGAAGGGCCTATACTTTGAAAACTACTAAACAACAAAAGAAATCAGCAAAACAAAAAGGAAACCAACCAAATGGAAGAAGATATTTGCAAAACAAAAAAAAAACAGCTTTGACAAGGGGAAATATACAAAATATATTAAAAACTTATTTAGCCTTGGCTGGTGTGGCTCAGTGGATTGAGTGCTGGCCTGTGAACCAAAAGGTCACTGGTTGGATTCTGCTAGGGCACAAGTCTGGGTTGTAGGCCAGGTCCCCAGTATGAGGTGCATAAGAGGCAACCACACATTGATGTTTCTCTCCCTCTCTTTCTCCCTCACATCCTCTCTCTCTGAAAAATAAAATAAATAAAACTTTAACAAAAATTTAATACCAAAATATCCAATTAAATAAATAGGCAGAGGACCCAAACAGACACCTCCCCCAAGAAGATAAATTGCCAGAGGATATATGAAAACACTCAATTTCACTAGCTCTTAGGGAAATATAAATCAAAACTACAATAAGATAGCATCTCATACCTGTTAGAATAGCTATTATCAACAAGACAAATAATAGAAAGTGTTAGAAAGGTTGTGTAGAAGAACTCTTATGGTGGTAGAAATGTAAACTGGTACATTTATTATGGAAAATGATATGGAGACTCCTCAAAAAATTAATGATAGAGTTACCCTATGACCCTGCCACCCATCCTCTGGATTATCTGCCTTCAAAATTTGAAAATCTTTATTTGCAAAGACAAGAGCATCCTTATGTTCATTGCAGCATTGTTCACAGTAACCAAGACACGGAGACAATAAAATTGTGTTTCAACAGATGATGTGATAAAGAAAATATGATATATGCATACAGTGCAATACTACTTGGGTATAAGAAAAGATGAACTGCTGCCATTTGCAGCATGGATGGATCTTGAGAATATCATGCTAAGTAAAATAAGTCAACAAAAAAATTAAGAACTGTATGATTTCACTCACATGTGGAATATAATACTGAAAACAACAAAAACAAACAAAAACTCATAGACATAGACAACAATATAGTTATGAAAACTACAATATAGTAATTTAGGGATTTTTTGGTTTTTTTGTTTGTTTATTTTAGTTTCTGTCTAATGTAAGCATTTAATAGGATAGGTTTCATTCTGATAACTGTTTTATTCCCTCTCCATAAATATCCATATGTAGTATTTTCATTCTAATTATTTATATATAATTTCTCATGTATTACCTTATGATTATTGTGTGATTTCTTCTTTAATAAATATTTTATTCAGAAGTATGTCATCCAATTTCCAAATATTTAGGGATTTTTCAGATATCTTTGCTATTGATATTTCCAATTTAATTGTATATAGTCAAGTAATATTATTTCAATCTTTTAAATTTATTGAAACTATTATTATGGTCCAGAATTTGGTCTATTCTGCTAGAATTCTATGAGCATTTAAAAATAATGTGTATTCTGTTATTGTTTGGTGGAGTATTTTAAATATCTGATCAAGTTTGTTGATAAGGTTGTTCATTCTTCTATACTATTATTTTTACTTATTTGCTCGGTTACTGAAAGGGGCTCTTTATAATATATCAAATGTTTTACCCATTCCTCTTTTAGATCTATCAGATTTACATTATTTTTTAATATCAATTATTAATCTCATATTTTTAAATAATTTTTATTAACAGCAAATAATTGGAGTAAAAAGAAAAAGGAAAAGAATTGATACAAGTCAATACCCCTTATGAACTTAGGCAAAATACTCTTAATAAACTTCTAGCAAATTGAATCCAATAATATATACAAAACCTAGAGCTTCCTAACCAACTTGGATTTACTTCAGAAATAAAAGGTTAACCTGTAAAAATCAATGTTTTTCACTATATTTTAAGAATAAAAATAAAAACAAAAAAGTCGTATTATTATCTCAACTTCTGCAGTTGATAAGGAAAAATGTTATGTATTTACAAAATTCAGTCCTCTTCCATCAAGAGCACTTTCAGCAAATGAGGAATAAAAGGTTATCTTAATCAGAGAAAGGACAGCTACAATTTAACTACTTACATTATATTTAATAGTGGGATACTGAAAGTTTTCACCTACAATCTCAAAAAAGCAAAGATTTCTACTTTTGCAACTTTTATTCAACATTGTCCTAGACTTCAGGAAAACAAGGATTCAAAAAGGGCATTGAAATGGAAAATAAAAGAGTCTTTATTAGCAGATGACATTTTTGTCTAATAGATTATCCTAAGGAATGTGAAAAGCTATGAAAATTAATAAATTAGTTTAGCAAATTTGAAGAATGTATGGTAAATTTAAAAGTCAGTTGTCATTTTTTATCATCAATTAAAAACTGGGTTTTATATTTAAAAATAAGTATCATTAACAGTAATACCAAATATATGAAATATATAAAAATATATGTAATACCTGTAGACTGGAAACTATAATGTAATGCTGAGACATTTTAAAAATTTAAAATAAATGAAGAAATACAACATTTTCATAGATCAGAAGATTCAGTGTTGTTCAAATGTCAAGTCCATGAATTAATCTATAGACTCAACATAATCCTCGCCAAATCCTAGCTGAGGTTTTTGTTAAAATTAATAATATAATTCTAAAATATATATGGAAATGCAAATGGCTAGGAAAATTTGAAAAACAAACTTGAAGATATAGTATTCAATGTGAAGATTTACAATAAATCCATATTAATTAAAATGATATGGTGGTGAAAGGATAGCACAGAACAGGGTCTACAAATAATCCCCCCTGGAACACATATAAAAGTAATTGATTTTCAGCAAATATGAAAAGTACATTCAATAGAGAAAGAATAGGATTTTCAAAACATGGTACTGGAAAAACTATACATCTATATATAAAAATTAAAACTGGACTCTGTAAACCAACATTAATTTTAAAACATGTATATCCTGACTGGTGTGGATCAGTTGGTTGGGCTTCATACTTGTCCTGCGAAGTGAAAGGTCATCAACTTGATTTGTAGTCAGGCACATGGACAGGTTTGGTCCCCCATCCCGGCACATACAGGAGGTAACCAATCAATGTTTCTCAGTCACAGTGATGTTTCTATTACTATTGATTTCCCTCCCTTCCCTCTGTGTAAAACTAAATAGAGCACAGGAGCAAGTGGGAGCTACACTAACCTCTTCCTACGACCAACCTGGAATTACTACTAAATTGTAGAGAAATCATCCTGAATAACAAACTGAACACTAGTTGGAGAGAAGCCTTTGAACCAAGGACAGAGAGAAAAAAACACTTCACCACAATAAGACAGGTAAGGAATGCAGAGGTGGCACAAGAGGGCTGGATGGGATCCTATGGGCAGTAGCTGAAGTACTGGAGGGATATTTCAGTGGCTGGGGGTTTTGCCCTGAAAAGTGTGAGGACCAAACACAAGCTGGGCTCCCCAGCCTACAGCATCAGAGCCAGAAATGAACCCAGATAACATCCAGCAGTTAAGGGTTTCTGTCTGCAAGGAAGAGATGGTTGGAAACTCAGAAAGTCTCTTAAAAAGGCCAACACACAAAATTCTGTTTGCAGCTACTTACCCTGGGCTCTGGCAGAGGTTGCCAAAGGGCATCAGCCTAAGGAGAAGCAATCACCCCGCCCACAGGAATTATTCTGCCTCACTCTGTGGAGCTTAAGCCATGCTGCTGATTAGAGCTTGCAGCTATATCACTGATTAGTTTTATCAGCTAAGTTGTCTCTCTGAGAGCTCTGTGAGACCTCAGCTGACACTCTCAAGGGCTGAGTGCTGATAAAAGCTAGCCTTCGTGTGCATACTGATCCTTTCTTCACACAACAGGCCCAGCAGAGCAAGCCACACACTATGGAACACTGATAACTCCAAGCAGGGTGCCCAGGGCCAGTCACAAGCCACATTCAACAAAAGCCTACACCAGAATCTTTGCAGATCTACCTAATACATAGGAACAAATACAAAGATCAGCCAAAATGGGAAGACAAAGAAACAGTGTATAGATGAAAGAACAAGAGAATTATCCAGAAGAGCTAGATGAAATGCAGGTAAGCAATTTATCAGAGAATTTAGAGTAATGATTATAAGGATACTCAACAACATAAAAAAATACATAGAAGTCATAAAAAAAGTACCAGTCAGAAATAAAGAATGCAATACCTGAAATAAATAATACACTAGAAGAAATAAATAGTAGGTTAAATGAAATAGAAGATCGAATCAGTGATTTGAAAGACAAGGTAGGAAAAAAAAACACCCAGGCAGAGCAGCCAAAAAAAAAAAAGAATTTTAAAAAATGAGGAGAGCTTAAGAAATATTTTGGACAACATGAATCATAACAACATCTGCATCATGGGAATATCAGAAGGAGAAAAGAGTGAGCAAGGGATCAAGAAACTATTTGAAGAAATAATGACTGAAAACTTCATTAATTTGGTGAAGGAAAAAGACACACACATCCAGGAAGCTCAAAAAGTCCCAAACAATTTGGACTCAAAGAGGCCTACACTGAGATACATCATAATTAAAATGACAAGGAGAGAATCAAAAAAGCTAGAAGAGAAAAGCAGGTAGTTACCGACAAAGGAGCACCAATCAGGCTGTCATCTGATTTCCCAACAGAAACATTTCAGGCCAAAAGGGAGTGGTATGACACATGCATGTTAAGGAAAAGTTAGTACCTAAAACAAAGGATATTTTACCTAGCATGATTATAATTTTAAAAGTGAAGGAGAAGTAAGGAGCTTTTCAGCCAAAAGAAAAAATTAAAGGAGGCTGTTAATACCAAACAAGTACTGCAACATGTTGTGAAACACCCTGTCTGGTTTCAGGAACTGCAACCCCACTGACAGGCGAGAGAGCCCCAAGGCTGGAAATAATCAAGGAGGCCTTGGGAAAACAGGTCACTGAGGAGATGAAACCTGTCCCCCTGCAGGGGTGCAGCCCCTGACTCCCTCACATCACGCTGCTTGACCCTCTGATGGTCGGTGATCCATGACTGGTAAGTTTTCTCATGAGGAGAAACAACCTAAGACAGACACCAGCTGGTATGGGCAACAGACGTGGGCTTAGGGGACATGGAGAATGGGCAACAAGGCCCATACCCCTCGCCTTGGCTTGGATATGGCTGGAGTCCTCATTCTATCTGAAAGAAATCTCCTTGTCTCTTGGCGGCTCTCTCCCCAACCTTGCTCAGGCTTGAAACACTACTGGAGATAACCCTAAACTAGATCTGGCGGTTCCCAGGGTAAAAGTAAACTCTAAAGTATACTTTGTTTTTCCCTCAAAAGCTATAGACAACTCATGCTGGGAAAGAAATTTACATTATTCACAGACCCTAACCATATACCCTTTGGTGCTTTTATGTTTACTAGGCTCTCATGTTTAGTTGTCTCTCTTGTTTACCAGTCTCCTCTCAGACTAATGTAAATAGGTGTGTTCCTGCCATTTGTTTTCTTCAAAACATCATCTATTCTCTGTAAACATTAGCATACTGATATAATGAGATCACCAATTACCTAGCCCTACTGATAACCTTTTCAATAAAAGCCTTTGAACAAAGGAGCTTGGGACCTTCCCCACTAGAGGGAAGAGTCACCATGTCTGCTCTCCTGGCAAACAGAAAAGTATTTGCCATGACTTGTGTTTATTCCCCCCATCCATGACACCCCTGGGATGGGCTCTGCAGGATTCTGGGTCCTGGTCCCATCTCAGCTGGCCCCAACAGTAACCCTCAGATCCCAAGTACTTCACTCCCCATGACATGCTCTGTCTGCCGAGGCAGTTGTTTCCTGGACCAGGGATGAGCAGCTACATGTGAGGAAAATGAAAGAAGAGGAGGAGAAGAAGGAGAAGAAGAAAAGAAACAGAGGATAATAGTCTAATAATAAAATGGCACTAAATACATGACTATTAATAATCATCTTAAATGTAAATGGCTTGAATGCTCCAACCAAAAGACATAGGGTAGCTGAGTGGATAAGAAAAGAAGATCCACATATAGGTTTCTCCAAGACACCTACCTCATATTGAAAGATACACAGAGATTAAAAGTAAAGAGATGGAAAAGATATTTTATACAAATGAAAAAGAAAGAAAGCTGGGATAGCAGTACCTATATCGGAAATAATAGACTTTAAAATGAAGACTATAATAAGAGACAGAGAAAAACACTACATAATTATAAATGAACAATCAAAGAAGGGGATGTAACCCTAGTAAACATTAACACACTCAAAAGAGGAGCACCCAAATGTGTGAAGCTAATCTTGATGGACATAAAGGGGGAAATCAAAAGAAATAGATTCATAGTCAGGGATTTTTAACATCCCTTTGACTTCAATGAATAGACCTTCCAGACAGCAAATCAACAAAGAGACAGCAGTCTTAATGGCACACTAGCTCAAATGTATTTAAATGATTTCTTCAGAGCATTTCACCCCAAAGCAACAGAATATACATACTTTTCAGGTTCACATGAAATATGTTCAAGTGCACGTGGAATATGTTCTAGGATAGACCACATGTTATGACACAAAACAAGTCTCAATAAATTTAAGAAGACTGGAATCATAGCAAGCATCTACTCTGACCACAATGCTATGAAACTATTAATCGAACAAAAGAATAACATTGAAAAACATGAAGACATGGGAGTTAGAAAAATGAAGGGGTAAACAATGAGATCAAGGACAAAATCAAAGTATACCTTGAAACAAATGAAAGTGAAGACACAACAATACAAAATCTGTGGGACATTGGAAAAATAATTATATGAGAGAAATTCAAGCATTGCAGGACTATCTCAGAAAACAAGAAAAAGCTCAAATAAACAATCTAACTTTATACTTAAAGGAATTTTAAAAAGAACAAAGCCTAAAGTGAGTGTAAGGAAGGAAATAATAAAGATCAGAGCAGGAATAACTGAAATAGAGTCTAAACAAAGAACAATACAAAAGATGAATCCAAGATCTGGTCATTTGAAAAGATAAACAAGATTCACAAACCTTTTACAAGGCTCATAAAGAAAAAGAAGAGAGAAGACTCAAATAAATAAAATCAGAAATGAAAGAGGAAAAATAACAACTGACACCAAAGAAAAACAAAATGTTGTAAGAAAATATGAAAAACTCTATGCCAACAAACTGGACAACCTGGATGAAATGGATAAATTCCTAGAAACATACAATCTTCCAAAAATAAATCAGAAGAATCAGAGAACCTGAATGGACAGATTACACCTAGTGAAATTGAAGCAGTAATAAAAAAAATCTTAATAAACAAAAGCTTTAGACTGAATGACTTCACAGGTGAATTATACTGAGAATCTTGAGAAGAACAAATGCCATATCTTCTCAAACTATTTCAAAAGATCCATGAAGAAAAAAGTTACAGACCAATCTCCCTGTGAATATAGATGCTAAAATCTCAACAAAATATTAGCAAACCGAATACAGCAATGCATCAAAAAGATCATACACCGTGATCAAGTGGGATTTATTCTGGGAACGCAAGGTTGGAACAACACTCACAAATCTATAAATGTGATTCACTAGAAATACAAAATGAAGGATAAAATTCACATGATCACATCAATAAATGCAGAATAAGCATTCACTAAAATCCAGCACCCATTTATGATAAAATCTCTCAGCAAAGTGGGATTAGAGTGAACATACATAAATAGAATAAAGGCCATATATGACAAACCCACTGCCAGCATTATACTCAATGGGCAAAAACTACAAATTTTCCTTTTAAGATTGGGAACAAAGCAGGTATGTCCACATTCACCTCTCTTATTCAAAATTATACCAGAAGTCCTAGCCATAGCAATCAGAGAAGAAGAGGAAATAAAAGGCATCCAAATGGAAAGGAAGAAGTAAAACTGTCACAAAATGCAGATGATATGACACTATACGTAGCGAACCCCAAAGACTCCACTAAGAAATTGCTAGATCTGATAAATGAATTCAGCAAAGTAGCAGGGTACAAAATTAATATCCAGAAATCAGTTGCATTTTTATATGCCAATAATGAACTAACAGAAAGGGAAATTAAGAAAGCAATCCTACTCACAATAACTTCAAAAAGAAAAAAAATACCTAGGAGTATATCTAACCAAAGATGTAAAAAAACTTGTACTTAGAAAATTATAAGACACAGAAGAAAGACATTGAAGAATATACAAATAAGTGGAACAACACACCATGGTCATGGATAGGAAGAATTAACATCAATAAAATGTCCATACTACCCAAAGAAGTCTATAGATTCAATGTAATTCCTATTAATTTTCCAATGATGGATTTCATAGAACTAGAAAAAATATTTAAAAAATGTATATGGGAACACAAAAGACCCCACATATCAACAGTGATCCTGAGAAAGAAGAACTAAGTTGGAGGAATCATGCTACCTAATATCAAGCTATACTATAAGACCATATTAGCCAAAACAACAAATTGCTGTCGTAAAAACAGAAACATAGATCAATGGAACAGAATAGAGGGCCCAGAAATAAACCCACAACTTTATAGACAGTTAATATTTGACAGAGGAAGCATGTACATACAATGGGCTAAAGAGAGTTTATTCAATAAATGATGTTGGGAAAATTGGACAGATACTTTCAGAAAAAATTAAACTAGAACACCATCTTATACCACACATGAGTAAATTCAAAATAAATCAAAGACCTAAATGTTAGACCAGAAATCATAAAAATCCTAGAAGAAAACAAGCAGGAAGATCTTGGACATTATCATAGAAATTTTTTATCAGATATATCTCTCCAGGCAAGGGAAACAAAAGAAAAAAATAAACAAATGGGAGTACATTAAACTCAAAAGTTTTTGCACAGCAAAGGAAATCATCAACAAGATAAAAAGATAATCCATTGAATTGGAGACCGCATTTGCTGATACAGCTGATAACAGGTTAATATCCCAAATACATAAAGTACTTACAAAACTCAACACCTGAAAATCAAACAACCCAATTAAAAAATGGATAAAGGACCTGAATAGATACTCCTCCAAATAGGACATATAGGTGGACAGTAATCATATGAAAAAAAATACTCAACATCACTAATCATCAGAGAAATGTAAATTAAAACCAAAATATGATACTGTCTCACACCTGTCAGAAATACTATCATCAATAGATCAACAAATAAGTGCTGGTGAGGATGTGGAGAAAGGGGAACCTTTTTGCACTGTTGGTGGGAATGCAGACTGGTGCAGCCACGGTGGAAAGCTGTATGGTGATACCTCAGAAAATTAAAAATGAATCTGCCTTTGGATCCAGTGATCCCATTTCAGGAAATATATCCAAAGGAACCCAAAACATTAATTCAAAAGAACATAAGTATCCCTATGTTCATTGCAACATTTATAGTCATCAAGATATGGAAGCAGTCCAAGTTTCAACTGATAGATGAGTGGATAAAACAACTAAGGGACATTTACACAATGGAATACTACTCAGTTATTAAAAAAGAAGATAATTTTACCCTGTGTGACTGCATGGGTGGGCTTGGAGAACATTATGCTAACTGAAATAAGCCAGAGAAAGACAAATATCATATGATTTCACTCAGATGTGGAATCTAATGAGCATCTGAACTGATGAGAAAAACAGAAACAGACTCATATATAGAGAACAAGATGACAGCTAAGTGAGGAGGGAGGTTAGAGGGTGAAGGGATTGAACAAAAAGGAAAAAGGACTCATGGACATGGACAATAGTGTGGTGGTTTGTTTGGTGGGAGGAGAGGGGTATAAGGGTAGAAAATGGTAATGGAAAAAATTACAATAAACACAACTTTTACTTTATAATTTTTATTTTAATTGTATTTACAATAAAGTAAATGCAATAAAATAACTACAATTTTAAATCAAATAAATAAATAAATAAAATCTTTAAAAATATATTTTTGATATTGTTAGGCCAAAGTTTTTTTCGAACAGGTGGTAAAATATACCAGCCACAAAAGGAAAAAATAACAACTTATTTTCCAAAAGCACTGTCAACAAATGCTGAAAACAAGCTACAGACTGAGGAAATATTTTATATACATATGTACCTATATATGGGCTAGTTTTCTATATGTTTAAAAATGGTTATAACTCAAAAATAAGAAAGCAGCCCTATAAATATGGGCAAATTAATTAATGCTATTGTCACATAAGAAAATTGGTACCATGCCCATTGTACAGTGCTCTTTTCCCAATAAAGTTTGCTTTTTCTCAAAAAAAGAAAATTAACTAGATATGTCATACATTGAAGCTAAGAATACCAATGGTACAGATCCTTTAAACAACTGAAGAGTAGTTACTTATAAAGCTAAATACACACTTACTATAGTAGACATATACTTAAAATTTAATCCAGCAATTCCATTCCTACACATTTACCCAGGTTAAATGAAAGCATACAACTATCCACACATACATGTACATTTTAGTATTCAAGAGAACTTTATTCATAATAGATATCCATTAACTGATGAAGAGATTAATGCATGTGTTACATCAATACTCAGCAATAACCATGAACAAATTATTGTTAAATACAACACCATTAATAAATAACAAGGCGAATGAAAGAAGTCAGACACAAAAGACTCTAATTCTAATGAAGACAACTAAAATGGCAGGAAACAGATCAGTGGTTGTCAGAGCTTTGAATTTGGAGAGAGGCCTCACTGTGATGAAAAAACATTTTTGAGAGGTGAAGATATTCTCTATCATGACCATGTGGTAGTTATTCAACTTAAACATTTGTCAAAATGTACCAGATTTTGCACTTAACATTTATTCTAAAGATATATGATAAAGATTTAGGATTGCCTTGGTTAATCAAATATAAATAATAGATGTGGATTGTATAAAAATATGAGTCCAAAGGCAACCCCTTGGCTATTGTCAAGGTAGGAAACAAAAAGGGCTCTGCCTCTCCCACAGTACAAATATGCAAGAGTATTTTTATGCATAAAAGATATAAATTTTATACAGCTTCATAACTATTGGGTTACCAGTGTTCTGGGGTCAAAGATAAGGAATTATCTTTCAGTAACAACAAGAAAACCTCTGAAGCAATCAATATGCATAAATGGTAGGCATTGTTAATAACCTAACAGAGCCATAATTTGGTTTAAATAGTCATCTCCCTGAGAATTAGACTTTTTTTCCTGTTCTGGGAGATTTTAATTAGTCTAAGGCCTCATGATAATCCTATTTCTCCCATCAGTTTCTAGTTTGGTCTTGCCATGTAAGCTAGCTATGTTCAATAAACTGGGAAGAGAATGACCTAGGAGTGGGAAGCTTCTGAAAAATGGAGCTTTATCCTAAAACAAGGGAAAAATACTTCTACAGGCAATTGTTATATTTAGAATTATATTTGGAAACATTATAGTCATCTTGCAAAGAACAGTATTACCAACATTAGGATATAAGGATGGTAAGGTGATAAAATGGACAGAGGGTGGCTTGCTGGTAATATCACTAAGTTACTAAATTAATCATTCTTGAAGCTAGAATACCTTGGATTTAAAGTCATTTGAGAAAACAAATTGATTTACCATTTAAGCCCCTTTAAAACTGATTACCTGCTATTGTTGAATATCACATTCTACCTCCAAAAATAACAATGAGGAGATAGCCATAATCATGATACCAATTTCCCTACAGCATGTCACATTTCACAAAACAACTTCATATGCAATATTTAAATTTAACCTTGATTTAAGCCTGAATATTACTAATGTTGTGAAAATTAAAATGTTAAAGATGCAATCATCTTTCTTAAGGTACTGAACATGGAAAGGAACCCAGGGTTTTGATGCTCTAGTCCAGTGGCTTTTTTTCCCCTCTGTTATGTGGTAATAATTTTGGATACACAATCACTGAATTTATAAAAGAGTAACTCTTCAATTTATTGCACATAAGTAACATGGATATTAACATGTCTAATTGGGTTTGTTATATCTTCTTTTAATACCTAATATGACTGTAGTATAAAATTATCCTGCAAAGAGATCGGCAAGATGGCGGAAGAGTGAATGGAAGTCACACTGACCCCCTCCCAGGACCAATCTGGAATTACAAGTAAATTGTGGAGAAATCACCCAGAGTAAACAACTGAACAATAGTGAGAGAGAAGCCTTATAACCTCAGACAGTACAAAAGAATGAGCTTCAGCACAACCTGACTGATAAGGAATGCAGTGGAAACTTGAGGCCAGCTGCATGTCCATGTGCAACAATGCCAGAGGGATATTTAAGTGGTCAGTTGGATCTCCTTGAGAATAGTGGCGTCTAAAACATAAGTAGGGACTCCCAGTCTATAGCACCAGAGCTGTACACAGATAACAGCCAGCTGTGAAAAGCAGCAGGGTTGCTCTCTGCCACAGATGGGCGCTGGAGATGCAAAGAGCCATTTAAAGGGCCAGCACATAAATTTTCATTTGCAGCCACTTCCCTGGACTCTAGCAAAGGCAGGGAGCAAAGGGGGCTGGAGACACATGAGGAGACTGGGAGCGGAGGCTTTGGGGAGAGCATTGATGGAGTATCCTGTGTGATCGCAGTGCTGAGTTATCCCCCATATGCAGCAGCCATCGTGCTCAGGCAGACCACTCTCCTCCTAGCAGCAACAGCCTGAGGGGAAACAATAGCCCTGACCCCAGGAGGGATGCTGCCCTGCCCTATGGTGCTTAAGCCTGACTGCTGAGTCCAGATGCCTAGATTAACAACTAAAGCAGACAGCCACAGACAGTAGATTCCTGAAAGTCTTAAACAGACTGCCTAAGGTCAGATGGGGTCAACATCTGACATCAACAGAGATGGATCCAGAAAGAAAAAAACAGTGATTAATACTAGAAGCTACCAAGACAAAATCCACTGAGGTCTCCATGATTTGTAATATTTTCTTTCCTACATAGCTTTTTAACATTCATTTCTTATCCACCAAGTTTGTGCATGTTGTCACTAGATTTTATCCTATAGTTTATTTCTTTCTTATAATAGTCTTAATCTCTTTACAACCTTATTAATACTGGTTCATTTGCTGTTGATAGTGCAATTTCAATAGGGAGTTATTTTTGCAGATGTGAGTTTGTTTCCTGGGCTTTGTGGTTCTGTTCTGGCAGTACCTGCGCAACAACATACAAGACATGGTGGGCAGATTGACCCTCAGTCAACCAGCTGGAGGGTAGGACCCACCAAAGAATGATCAAACAACAGTCAAAACCCAGTTACTTCTGGAGAGCCAAAATAAGTGGCATAAAAGGCATCCCAAGAACATTAAGTTCAGGAGATCAAGGTGACTACATGACTGAATCTCACAAGTCTCCTATCATAGAAGTACACACCACAAAAGCAAGGAGTCAACACAGATCAATTTAAGAAGCAGAAACAAAAAAGGAAGCGTCTCACAAGTAATGGGAAGATAAAGAAACAATCCCCAATTGAAGAGAAAGGAAGAATCCTAAGAATGCTAAATGAAAGAGAGGCAAGTAAACTATCAGATATTGAGTTCAAAACAGTGGTACCAAGGAAGCTCAATGAGCTCAGTGAGAATTACCAAAAACTATAGAGAAACTACAAGCAACTTACTACAAGATATATCAGCATGAAAAAGGACATAGAAACTGTCAACAAGAGCCAAGAGGGAATGAAGAATACAATTTCTGAATTGAAGAACACAGGAGAAGGAATCAAAAGCAGGCTAGATGAAGCAGAGGATTGAATCAGCGAGCTGGAGGACAGGGTAGAAAAAAAGCTCACAGAAATAGCAAGAAAATGGAAAATAACTCGAACAGAGGGGTTAAGGGAACTGCAGGACAACATGAAACATAATTATATCTGTATATCAGGGATATCAGAAGGAGAGGAAAGGGAGCAATCTTATGACAGTTGAGTTAAGAGGGATTTCAGAATTCATCTAGTTAAACTCTTTTATTTACACATAAGAAATCTAAAAGGGTAGAATTGACTGATCATGAACTCCTAAACTCTAATTTGAAATAAGGCTCGTATTTAATATAGTGCAATAAACACGGATTTTGAAGTAATGAAAAATAGAATGTGACTTGACCCTATTATTTCACCATTAAAACATGGATAAGCTCTTTTATTGATTTAAAATTGTTATTTCTCTTAAGATATTGCAATAGTTTGACCCTGATAATATCTGTCAATATTAAATGAGTTATCATAAGAAAAAGTCTAAATTTCATGGAAAATAATAAATTAATAATAGTCATTAAATGTTTGCTACATGGCTCATTTTCTAAGTGTGTTTATGCGTGTGTGTAAAAAAGAGAGAAAGAGAGAGAGATTTCATTTAATATATTATGTCTAGTGGTCATTGTTATCCAACATTTGCCTTATGAAATATTTTGCAGGCATTGCCTTTATTCCACACATATTTGTTTGATTGATTGTCTGAGGTTCTGATTTAGTCAGTTTTTCAGTCCTAGCAATTTACTTCCTTGGTAATTAGGAAATATCAGACATTGATATCAGCAATATTTCCTGTACTAAAAATTCTATATTTTAATACCAGTTGAGTCAAGAATTTTGTTGAATTTCTATAAGGTACATTCTGTCTTATTTACAAAATTGGTTGAGTATCATCATTGTCTAGAAAAATAAATAATATCAATTATTGGATCTACCCAGGAGATCATTACTTAATCAGCCACAGGAAAAAAACAAAAACAAAAACAAGTTTTTGGATAGATTCTAAGTGACAATGATTGGTTTTGCTGATAGATGTTTTCAGTAATGAGGGAATCCCTTCAGTAATCCCTTCAAGACAGAGGGATTTTAAAAATCATGTCCTGAGAATGTGGAACAATGTTAGAAAAACACTAGATCAATTTCATAAAAACACCCCTGTGATGTAAAAATTCTGAGAGCCAAAGAAATCCTTAGAAGGGATTCTAGGAGGAACATTTTCAAACTGTCTGTGGTTACAGCCTTAGAAACATGCCTTCCTCCAGCCACGTTACTATTTGTTGGGTACTCCAAAATCAGGTTTTCAGTGACTGTAGCCACTGGTTCTCATAATAAAACTGTCAACATGCATGTCAATTAATGCCAATTGGGATGTGAATGGACACCTATTCACCAGGAACTGGGCTGAAACAACCAACTAATTTCACAAAGGCCATTGAACTGTAATGACTTTCTATTGCTTACAACCTGAGCTACTTTCAAACTAGTGGCCCAGAAATAGAAGGCTCTGTATCCCATTATCATTTCCCTGGAAAATATTGTTCCCTCGAGTCACTTACTCCTAAACAGTTCTAATATTCTTTATTATCTTTAACAGGTTGTATTACTGAAGCAGATAAGTCACAATTTCATTGAAAATTATTTTTAAAACCTGTAAAAACAATAGTTTAATTTTTATGCATAGAGATAGACATGCAAAGTAACATTTACACTAATATTCAGGAGACAGCAATACTGTCAATTATAATCCTTAAATAATACTTATTTCAATATACACCTAAAACTTTGAAAAAATATTTATTTTAAAAATTAGATAATGTGATCTTACAAAATGTGAACAATTAAAGAGGTAACTGATAGCTGCTTCTAGTGATTATGCACATGTGTGTATGTATATACATGTACACAAATGACTTGGCATTTTTAAAATAATTTTTTGTGATGAAGAGAACTCTTGCTATCTAAATGTATGAATTTTGTATCATTAAATTTCCTATGATTATTTAGAGGAGACATGAATTTATGGTGAATTCTAGTTTGCTCAGGAACAGAAAAACATTCCTAGGTTGCAGAGTGTATTTACAGTACTTCTGATTTCATAAGCTTTCTTGAACAATTATATCTGGATTTATCCTGAAGTTTATTTGAAAGGTGCACTAATTTAAAAACAATAACAACGTCATTACAATGATAAATATCTCTATGTGTATGCAATCTGAGGCTCTCTACTTATCCATTAATTCTATGGCCAAAATTCATTAATTGAGTGTCATAGTTTTATATTTTCCTAATATCAAAATTAATTCTTGAATTAATTAAATGTCAAAGTGATGAAATATTTACCATGATTTATTGGGAAAATCTTGGACTTTGGAGTCATTGAGTCATGGATTAGAAATCTGGCTTCACCTTTTGCTAGCTCTATAATCTCTAAAACTCTTACTTAATCTATAGCTCAGTTTCCTTCTAAAAAATATTGTCTATCTCTTCAAATTTTATATAAATTAGAAATGATCTATGTGATTCTTATACACTGTACAAAGTAAATCATAGTATTACAAAATGAAAGAGTAACTGAAAGAGTTTATGAAAATAAAATCTGTGATGTCCTTCCTGAAATATTAGTTGACACAATGTTCTTTTTTCCTTCTTTTTTTTTTTTTTTGACTATTGGATGTAATTAGCTTCAAATGACAGCATATTACCCAAGTAGGTATATTAATGTTATCAATTTCACATAGAAGTGAATCAAGTGTCTCATTAATGTCAAGAAATAAAGAGTACCAGCCATCCCCAGGTTCTTAGCTTGGTCACCTTGGTATGATAAATTCTGGAAGCCAAAACTTCACACTCTTAGTCAAGAACATACCAGTAGGAAGGAAGGAAACTGTGGCATAAAAAAAGCTTTTACCACATAAAAGTGTGGTCCTGTTAAAAAGGAAGAAGAGGTAATGGCTATTGGATAGATAATAGTGTTTCCTTTTCTCCCATAATACCATCATTGTCTCCTTCCAATCGGTACCACAGTCTACAATTATAAATATTTCGTGTCATTGTCCAATTAATTTGTATTTCTCGACTAGACTCTAAACTTCTATGGCAGCAATTGTTCTCTTGTAAATCCACATTGCTTGAATGTCTGCCATAGTTCAACAAATATTGGCTGAATAAGTGCATGCATAAATTAAACTTCTGTAAAAATGTTGAAACTTGTATTCTATTGATTTCTCACAATTTAAGTGATGTCAGTTCATGACAGATTATTCTGTGTGTGGGTGCATGTCCCCTAATATATAAATTACCTTCCCATTATTTTGTAAAGATTTTATGTACTTTTAGAGGGAGGAGGAGGGAGGGAGAGAGAGAGAAACATCGATCAGTTGCCTCTAGCATACTCCCTACTAGGGACCTGGCCCAATATGTGAGCATGTGTCCTGACTGGGAATCAAACCAGTGACCTTTCAATTCTCAGGCCCATGCTCAAATAACTGAGCCATACCAGCCAGGGCTGCCCCTATTTTGTAGTTTACTTCCTTAGTCATATCTTATACTTCTTGTCTAATGTTACTAAATATTTTATAGCTTCTAACTAGAACAGTTATATCAGCCATTTCCATTGCATTATTATGTTTCATTTTTTTATTCATTTAATAAACAGAGAAAAAGAAAAAGCCAGCAGTTTATTGCTCCACTTATTTATGCATTCATTGGTTGCTTCAAATGAAGATCAAACCCACCACCTCTACATATCAGGATGACACTCTAACCAAATCAACTACCCGTCCAGAGCCTGCATTATTGTATTTTAATACTATAATTTCCCTGGTCTGGAGAAGCAGAAAGAGGAAGAATAAGTAAGTTGGCCAGTGTGACTACAGTTCTAGACTGATAGCCAGGTGTTAGGTGCTTATTTTTGCATATTCCATCATATTTGATACTTATTATTTTTTTAATAATTTAGGTGAAGACTTTTAATACTCTATTAATATTCATTCATTGGTCAGTCCACATTTATGACATGAAAACTTCAAGACAGAAAGGTGATTAATTGTGTTAAAGATGCATAAAAGTTTTATTTTATTTCTAATTTTTTAAAAAATTATGTACTCTTATAGTGTCATCATTCACCACCATGTTCTTTTTGTAATCCTTGCCTGAATATACATCCATTGACCTCAGAGAGAGAGGAATGGGCAGAGAAAAAGAGAGAAACATTGGTTGCCTCCCATAGGTGCCCAGACCCAGGACTAAACCCTACCTAGGTATGTGCCCTGTCCAGAAATCAGACCTACAACCTTTTGGCACACAGGCTGATGCTCTAACCAACCAAGCCACACTGGCCAGGGCCCATCCCTCAAGTTTTTAGTGGTTTTATTGTCATAATGTGCCAATTACTGCATCCTGAAAGAAGTTATAACAAATCACAAGTCTAGAATTCACCTTGTTTAATTAAAATATTAAAATATATATATACATACATACACATACACATTAGACCTGGCTGGTGTGGCTCAGTGGATTGCCGACCTCTGAACCAAAGGGTTTCTGGTTTGATTCCCAGTCAGGGCACATGCCTGAGTTTTGGGCCAGGCCCCTGTGGGGCATGTGGGAGGCAACCACACGTTCATGTTTTTCTCCCTCTCTTTCTCCCTTCCTTCCCCTCACAGTAAAAATAAATAAATAAAACTAAAAAAAATAAACACACATTAAATTTCTTTTTCATTTTTTCATTTTTATTTTTTATTATTGTTCAATTTTTTCATTTTTATTTTTATTATTGTTCAATTATTCTAAATTGTCCCCGTTTTTCCCCATTACTCACCCCTGCCTTACTCACCCCCACCTCCCACATTCAATTCTCGTCCTTTGTAGTCTTTGCCCATGGGTCCTTAATACATGTTCCTTGACTACCCTTCCCCTGCTTTGCCCAGTTATCTCCTTTCCTCCTCCCCTCTGCTTACTGTCAGTTTATTCTTTATTTCCATGGCTCTGGTTCTATTTTGCTTGCTTGTTTGTTTTGCTGATTAGGTACCACTTATAGGTGAGATCATATGGTATTTGTGTTTCACTGGATTATTTCACTTAGCATAATGCTCTCCAGTTCCATCCATGCTGTCTCAAAGGGTAAGAGTTCTTTCTTTCTGCTGCATAGTATTCCATCATGTAAATATACCACAGTTTTTTGATCCACTTATTTACTGATGGGCACTTGGGTGATATAATATTCTCAAATCAATAAATGTAATAAATCACAAAAACAAAATGAAAGACAAAAATCACATGATCATGTCAATAGATGCGGAAAAAGCATTTGCTAAGGTACAACACCCATTTATGATAAAAACACTCAGCAGAATGGGGGTAGAAGGAGCATATCTCAACATGATAAAGGCCATATATGAGAAACTGACAGCCCCTGCATACTTTACAGGCAAAAAGTAAAGCTTTCCCACAAAGATCAGGAACAAGACAGGGTGTGCACTTTCACCACTTCTATTCAACATAGTATTGGAAGTTCTTGCCACAGTGATCAGACAAGAAAAAGAAAATGCATCCAAATTTGAAAGAAGGAAGTAAAACTGTCATTGTTTGCAGATGACATGATAGTGTACATAGAAAACCCTATTGACACCACCAAAAAACTACTCTACTAAACAAGCAAATTTGGAAAAATAGGATACAAAGTCAATATTCAGAAATCAATGGCACTTTTGTACAACAACGAAATATCAGAAACAAATCAGGGGAAAATCCCTATTTGCTATAACAACAAGAAAAATAAAATACCTAGGAATATATTCAATTTCTTGTTATGAAACAATGGCTTTCAATGCATATGTTCTTGCTTAAAACAACTAGAAAATTTAGGTAAAAATTTAAAATATCTATGAATATGTACATGTATGAAGGCATCATTAAACTTTCAGGTTCAGATGTCAGAAAGAGGAGGTGCTCATTGAAGTATGGCCAGGCAGCGTTCCATATATCACATTTTCTTTCAGAGAATTTGTTATTTTCTTGAGTAGCATTGGACACAATATATACACGTTACAGAGGACGATGAAGTAGAAACAGAAGCAAGGATTTTTTGTAACCTCATAGGGATTAAGAGTCAAAGTACTGAAATGCAGGCATACTTTGTCCATGGAAACTTGAAAAACTGATCAAGGACAGAAAATAAGCACCAGAAACTGGTGCCAAATAGCTTATACTTTATTTTAATAGTAAGAGTCTTTTAAATCTGTGACATATGTACCCTATATTGAGCGATAATATTTGTTTTAACAATCTAAGAGAATTATATTATTCTTTCAATAAATTCTTATGAAATACTTAATACACATTTATGTCTGTGGATGATGGTGGCCCAACCAATGAAAAAACATGAGACAATCCTTGCCTTTATGGAATCTATAGTTTACAAGATGAGACTGTAACTTATTTGTTTGTTCTGCAACTATTTATTGAGTACCTATTGTACTCCAGGAAACATCCTTGGTAGTGAATGCCAACAATAAACAAAAATTTTCCTTCTCTCATGAAAAATGTAGCATTTTATTACTGAGTGGGTACATGATAGCATCAAACAATACATATTTTTAAAAAAATCAATGAAGCCCTGGCCAGCTAGCTCAGTTGGTTAAAGCATTGTCTCATGCACCAAGAAGTTGCAGGTTCAGTTTTTGTTAAGGGCACATAACTGGGTTGCGGGTTTGATCCTTGGTCAGTGCAGGTATGGAAAACAATCACTTGGTGTTTCTCTCTCATGGCAAAGTTTCTCTCTCTCTCTAATCAATTAGCATGTCCTCAGGTGAGAATTTAAAAAATAACCTCAATGAAGAGACACACTGTGAAGAAAACTTAAAAATGGTAAACATAGGACAGATGATGTGGCTGGGAATAGGCTCAGTTTAGGTGAAGTTGTCTGAAAAAAATATTTAAAGGGGTAAAGGAACAAATCAATCATATGTCTAAAGGAAAAGATTTTTAGTCAAATAGACCAGTAGTGCAAAGGTCCTAGAGTACTAGAAAAAGGTCAGTCTGTCTGCACAAGCTTCCACATGAGGGAAATGAAGTCAGAGGGATAACTGGAAGTCTGGTCATGCAGAACCTTAATTAACATCTATAGTAGTGATTTTTACTTTTATCCAGAGGGACATGGAAATCCTTTGGACACAGGGAAACTGATATGAAACTGTACCATTAATATCATAACAGAAGTGTGTATATAGAACACTATAGAGCAGTAAAGGGGATAATCATTTCTGTTGAGCAGTAATTAAGCCTTTATGACAGAAATGATATTGTATTGATCTTAAAGATCTTTCTTATTGGAGGCAATGCTCTTAAAAATGTTAGAAATATGGTTTGTCGTGGCTTCCTGTTCTGTTCCTATCATTTACTAAGGAGGTTCAAGATTTGTGGAACGTTGTAGAGAAAAGAGTTCAGTCTTCCTATTGGCCCCATTTAGCAATTAAAACAAGATATGCCTAGAGAAGCAATTATACTCAGTTGATGCCTACCAGTTAACATGCTTTTTCTGGCTTTAAATTTATAAATTATTTGCTCTATTTCATTACCAATTTAGTAAAATTTGGTGTTTTAATCACTGGGCAAAAAGAATTTCAAGATTATTGAGTCACATTTCTTTTTCTTTTCTTCAGATGACCTGTATCATTTACGAAATACTATCTTGAAGCTTGAAATAGTTTTGAATTAAATGAATCATAAAGAAATTATCTTTACAAACATTTTCAGCATTGAACTATTACTATGGTAATGAACTTTATTGGTCATATTCAGTGAACTCTGAAAAAGATATATTTATTTTGTTGTAGGAATATTAAATGTGCTGGAAAATTGGTATAGTGTAATAAAAAAAGAACTCTGGATTTAAAACTTTTTGATTAAATCTCTACCCAATAACTACGGAATTGTTGATTTTAAGCAATTATAGTTTCTCAGGTTTATTTTATTTTATTTTAGTAAAAGGAATTTCTTAACTGATGTGCTGAAAATCTTCATGAGAGTAATGAGAAACCAATGAAAAAAATGGTATATAAACCACAAAAGATAAAACTAACTTTACTATAGAATCACTAAATTTTGTAGATTGAAGAATCCAGAATCATTTTAGCAAAATCCTGCCACCCTACTCAGCAGATAAAATAAATGAAGATCAGTGTTTAGCAAATTATTTGCCAATTATTATACAATTAATTGATATTAAATACAAGATTAAAATTTGAATTTTTTCATGGACACAATACTGTATATTAATTTATTTTATTACTATGGTTTTTATGTTATTATCCTTGCAAATAATTCAATGTCGTGATTGCATAGTATTTTCTAACAATAAAAATACCATTTCCTGCCCTGGCTGGTGTGGCTCAGTGGATTGAGTGCCAGCCTGTGAACCAAAGGGTCTCTGGTCCGATTCCTAGTCAGGGCACTTTCCTGGGTTGAGGGCCAGGTCCCCAGCAGAGGGCATACAAGAGGCAACCTCGCACTGATGTCTCTCTCCCCCTCTCCCTTCACCTTTCTCTAAAAATAAATAAATAAAATCTTTAAAAATAAAAATACCATTTCCTTATTACTTAATACTTGACACTTTAGGCAGTGTTAAAGTTATTTTGGTAGGTTTAATCATGCTATATTTTATTTTACAATTAGTACTCATGACCCTAATTTTTCAATTTTTTTTTAACTAGAAGTTTAAGATTTTAAAAAATTTACTATGAATTAATCAAAATTATAAACAGATATAGTACTCTACTATGATCAGAGAGACTACTCTGGGATTACTAGTGTCTGGCACAAATGGCCAATCAAAACATACAATTTATTAATTTCTTACTTTTAGTGAGGCACTGTGTTTTGCATGAACTATGAGGAAATTATGGGGGGGTTGCTTTTTATGTACTCTTTCTCCCCATTTTGTACTGTAGTTACTGCCTAGTACTATATACCCACACTAGGACCTTGGCTCTGATTAAAATGTGTTTGCATTTATTATATTAAAGATTTCATACCTTAGTTTTCTACAAAGAAAACGTTTACATGACAACCTTTTGGGAAATCTGCCTAAGTGTCCCATTCATTGCAAGGAATTGTTAATTCTTCAAAATGCTTCAAACAAAAGGAAGAATCAACTGTAATAATAAAGGAGAAACTTGGCAGGGACCAGAACTTAAAAAACCATCAGAAACCAGTAGTATTTTTTTCTTTAAGTATATCTGCTGCATTATTTTCTTTCTTCAGACCCACATTTTTTTCTTCCATGGGCATAGGGTGGAAAGAGGATATGATAGCCTTATGTAGCCCTTGGTTTAAGTGCCTACTGGCTATAACTAAGCAATAAAGTAGATCTTTTGATGTTAAGTGTTTATTTTTGTTCCAATCAGATGCTACACCAGAAACAAATTAATATAATAAAATAATGGCTTCATGACCCCTTTTCTGTATGAGATCAAATTCTCAGAGTAGAAGTTCTAGTCATGAGCAAAACACTTCCATTTTTCTAACATAAGGTTAACTATTGTGAACTTCAAAGGGACGGTCAGAAAAAAAAGAAAGAAAAAATCTGGATTTTTTATTAATGAAGGGGATACACTACTTTATCATATTGACTTAGTAGTGTCTCGAAACTGGAAATTAGGATAAGATATGAGTTTTAAAGATTTGGGCTAGATAATTATAAAGTGGATTTTGCTCAGCAGAAAAAGGTTAATTTTGGACATAGTTTATGACATAACTTTGGTTTGGCAAAGGAAAGTGAGAATTGTGAAGTATCTCTTGATGAGACTCTTTTCAGTCATAAAGAAGATAGCAGTTGACAAGAGTCATCTTCTGGAAGCAGGTGTTTACCAGAGCAAACAGCTAAGATATTTTGGCTTGTTCCATTACTTAGTGCAGGGTCAGAAAAGGACATCTGGATTCTGCATTATTTAAAATGTGGTCAGGGATGTGCATGTGATCTCAGAATTGTTTAACACGGGGGAAAAAAATATGTTTCCTTCATTTAATAGGGATATTGTAGGACTCTGAAGCCCTGGGAACAGGAAGAATATATTATGACTTGATTGCTGATAAAATTATATTGTCATCTTTTAAATCAAAGTGTTTGAAGAAATACTATCCTTCCTATTCTAAGGCTGCCTTTATATGCAATGCCTATTTTGAAAAAGAATCAAAAAATGTTTTTATTTTGCAATTGTTATGTGTACTACCTGCTTCTGTGTATAGGACTCCCTAAGTGAAATGAATAAATACATGGTTCTTGGATGTGTACTTTTGAATAATTAACCCCCTAAACTTTGTAGGGAGATTGGGTACGATAAACATTCTAACACCAACATATTTCATCACTTTGTATAAGCATATTCACTTATAAACTGATACTTAAAATCTAGGACTAAAGTACTGCTTTTGTGTGAAAACACAGAAAGAACATTAGAGGAGAGGGGTATATTCTTCTTCTAGTCCCTTTTTCTCACAAAAGAATCTGTGTATCTGATCTAGGGGCATGCACCTGATGTTCATGGAATTTTCTGTCTGAGCATATGGCCTGCTTCAAGACCTCTGCCCTTCTGTCTTGAAAATGTATTTGCATGAATAAGAATTTATTAACCAATATTTTATCATTTCCCTATTTTAAGGAAAAATTGTATGAGAGAAAATTAGGTTCTGTTAGGTAATGATGACTTTTACCTCAAAACCTGAACTTTCTTCATTTCAAGATTAAGGTCTAAAATTAGATAACAAATAGAGTGTTCCTTGATATATAACAGTTACATATATATAAATATGCATATCTTTCTACATATATATCTGTATATCTATAGCTCCAACAATGTTACATTTCTTACCCCTTGCAAAAAAATCTATTACTTATGTATTTTAATATTTTAAAAGAGGCAATATAAACTATGTTCTATTCAGTTTGTCAATTAATATGCACAAATGAAATTACATTGCAACAGAGTAAAGAGATATTGAAAAAACAACTTAATTTTAACAATTTCTATATTTAGAGAAATATTTTCTTTAACTTGTTATTTCAAACTCAATAATGAAAAATTGCCTATACCTATCAGTAATAGTGCAGTTGCCAGGTAGAGCAGTTTTCACATCATCAGTCTCTTAATTATATATATTCTGATGGTTTTGTTCCATGACACCCAGAATGTAGAAAAATCACGTATTGTTTTTTCTTTTTTAATATCTATTTTATTGATCATACTATTACTATTGCAATTGTCCCATTTTTTCTCCCCTGTATTCCCCTCTGCCCTGCACTCCCTTCCCACCAGCATTCCCCCACCCTTAGTTCATGTCCACGGATTGTACAAATACGTTCTTTGATTTCTCCATTTCCTATACTATTCTTAACATCCCCCTGTTTATTTTGCACCTACTATTTATACTTCTTATTCCCTGTACCTTTTCCCCCATTCTCCCCATTCCCTCTCCGCTCTGATCTCCATCTCTCTGATTTTGTTCTTTTTCTAGTTGCTTGCTAAGTTTGTTTATTTGTTTGTTTTTTAGGTTCAGTTGTTGATAGTTACAAGTTTGTTGTCATTTTATTGTTCATAGTTTTTAATCTTCTTTTTCTTAGATAAGTCCCTTTAACATTTTGTATAATAAGGGCTTGGTGATGATGAACTCCTTTAACTTGATCTTATCTGGGAAGCATTTTATCTACCCTTACATTCTAAATAATAGCTTTGCTGGATAGATTAATCTTGGGTGTAGGTCCTTGTCTTTCATGACTGTGAATACTTCTTTCCAGCCCCTTCTGGCCTGTAAGGTTACTTTTGAGAAATCAGCTCCAGTTTTATGGGAACTCCTTTGTAATTAACTGTCTCCTTTTGCTGCTTTTAAGATTCTCTCTTTATCTTTAACATTGGGGAATACAATTATGATGTGCCTTCATGTGTGCTTCCTTGGGTCCAACTTCTTTCAGACTCTCTGAGCTTCCTGGGTCTCCTGGAAGTCTATTTCCTTGGTTAGATTCAGGAAGTTTTCTTTCATTAATTGTTCAAATAAGTTTTCAGTTTCTTGCTGTTCCTCTTCTCCTTCTGGTACCCCTATGATTTGGATGTTGAAACATTTTAAGCTGCCTCAGGGGTTCCCAAGCCTCTCCTGGTTTATTTTTAATTCTTGTTTCTTCATTTTGTTCTGGTTGAATGTTTATCTCTTTCTTCTGCTCCAAAGCATTGATTTGAGTCCTGGTTTTCTTCCCTTCACTGTTGATTCCCTGTATATGTATTTTTTTTATTTCACTTTGCATAGGCTTCATTTTTTCCTCCATTTTGTGACCATACTCAACATTTCTATGAGTATCCTGATTACCAGCCTTTTGAACTGTGTATCTGATATGTTGGCTATCTCTTCATCGCTTAGTTCTAGTTTTGGAGTTTTGATCTGTTCTTTCATTTGGGCCATATTTCTTTGTCTCAACATGCCTGTTACTATGGATGGGACAGAGCCTTAAGTATTTGCCATGGCCAGGCAACCCCGGTCACTGGGTTGTGGTGCTGCATGTGGGCGAGGGGTCTGAGAGCGAACAATGCTGCTTGCTGGGCTCTCAGCAGGCTTTCAGTCACTTCCCCTATTACCTACAAGCAAATTGGGCCCTTCTAGTGCTGATTCCCAGGTGGGTGGGTTTGTGTACATTCTAGGACCCCGGGGTCTCTCCAACAAACTCTCCTGTGAATCTGGGAATTTTCCCACTGTGGCACCCCCCCACAGATTTTTACAGACAGAGGTTTTGAGACTTTCTTTTTCTGCACTGGAACCCTGGGTTGCACAACCTATCTCACTCCCCAGTTTTCCTCCTGGTTTACATGTATGCAAATGTGGTACCGCTCAGTCCACCAGCCACTCACCTGCCTGGTCCTCCAGCTGCCTATTTGCCACAAGTCTTCTCTGCCCAACTGCCCATCTCCACCCCTCCTACTGGTCTGGATGAATATTTCTTCTTTACTTCCGTCGTTGTTAGACTTCCATACAGTTCCATTTTCTGGCAGTTCTGGTTTTTTTAAATGTTTTTTTTTAATATTTTATTTATTTATTTTTAAAGAGGGGAAGGGAGGGAGAAAGAGAAGGAAGAAACATCAATGTGTGATTGCATCTTGCATGCCTCCTGCTGCTTACCTGGCCTGCAACCTAAGCATGTGCCCTACACTGGGAATCAAACCAGCGACCTTTTGGTTTCAAGCCAGAGCTCAGTCCACTGAGTCATACAAGCTAGGGCTATTTTTTCTTTTTAAATTGATTGTTGTCCTTCTTTTGGTTGTGCAAGGATGCAAAGTGTATCTACCTATGCCTCCATCTTAGCCAGAAGTCTCCACATGTTAAATTTTTTAGTTTCTATTTTCTGAACACAGTATCACTGTTTGGATATCCAAATATCCTCAAACTATTTATGACTCCAAATTTGAAGGATTTGATACAGAGCAATTTAGTATAAACTGAGTGTATTAATGAAGGTAACTGTAGCTGTTATAATTCCAAAATCTTTAAATTTCATTGGTTTAATAGAGTAGATTTAATTTACTTCTTATTTATATAAAATTGAGTACTAGTGATTTTTATCTGTAGGTGGACTTCTATGGGAACATTATGAGACTCAGACTTTCACCATTTTAAGGGAGTGTGTAGTCTTAAGGCATCAAATTTGTCTACATGCATCAGTTACATGAGAAGTAAAAAAACATGATGAACGTATACCCATTTCTTAATCACTTTGATATGAAACTGACATACATCTCTGTTCAACATGCACTAGTAAGAGTTATTTGCCTAATGCTACCTAGATGCAGAAGGATGTGGAATTGGGGCCAGAATGTCACTGCTAAGCATATCTCTATAATAGGAAATCACAAAATTCTGATGGACACCTGGTCATCTCTTTCATACAAATAGAGGAATAAATGCAATTGGTCAGCAACTCGACATACACTTAAAGGCATTTGTACTATGTTTTAGTCCTTCATTATCACATTAAGAAAACAAGGACATTCAAATGCTGTGTCCAGTTTTTTCACATTCTAAAGAACATGCAGAGACCCAGAATGTCTGGGACTCTCAGAAATCATGTACCTAAAGCACCTTTAAAAAATGCATTTTACCAGCTTGATTTCCTTAGACTACATACCCAAAGCAATGACTTCTAGAGAAATGATACCATCTTTAGAATTCAGTTTTCAGAAATAAAGCCCATCCTACAGATAACAGGGTTTCAGCAAAGTAACTGAACCACAGATTCTTCATTTGTAAACTACGAGAAAAAATAAGAATACTTGCCCTGACCAAGTGGCTCAGTTAGTTGAAGCATTGTTCGGGCCATGGGAGTTCAGCCTGGGGTCTGCAGGTGGCATGCAGGCCAGAATGGCTGTGAATGTGGCCCAGCACAAAATGGTAAATTTACTTAAAACATCATGAAATTTTTCTTTGTGATTGCGTGTTGTGATGTATTTCATGTATGGACCAAGACAACTCTTCTTCCAGTGTGGCCCAGAGATGCCAAATGGTTGGACAGCCCTGCAAGTACACCAAAGGGCTGTGGGTTCCATTTCCAGAGGGCACATACCTAGATTGCATATTTGGTTCCCCAGTTATGGTTCCTCATACAGGTGGCAACAAATCAATGGTTCTCTCTCATATTTCTTTCTCTCTCTCTCTCCCCCGCTCCTTTCCTCTCTCTCTAAAATCATTGAAACATATCCTCAAGTGAGAATAAAAAATACAAGCACTCTGCACAATTTTTGAGGAATAATGCACACAAATCAGCTGCACACCTTTGTATGTTTTGCTCATGTGCTCCTTACTCTAGCAACTGCCCCATTTTCTTGTCTCATGTAGAACCAAAAATATTGTCCCTACTTCCTCATCTCATGTCACTGCTTCATTTGACTCCATTTGGGCTTTCAGTCTCTCCACTGTTACAACCCTTATGATCCACATCTTGGCAAACACAGTAGGTAATATTCCATCATCATTCTACAAGACTCCTGAGCAACATTTGACACAGTTCCCTGCTCCTTTCTTTGAAACACTTTCTCATAGGCTTCTGAAAGTATCTGTGAAGGAATTTTCTACCTTCCTAAAGGGAATTCTTTTCTAATTCCCCTTTCTGGTTTCATTTTTGTTACAAAGTTCTAAATGTTGGAGTACCCTAAGGAGTGGTCTCTGGTGATCTTCCCTATTCTCCTTTTTGTGTAAGTGATCTAATTTAGTTGCAAGATTTAAGGAAAACCACTTAGAGTATCTAAATTTATATTCTTCTCTGTTGTCACTCCTGAGCTCAAGGATTGTGTGTCCAGCTAATTACCCACAATTCCACAGTGAAGTATAATTGATAGCTCCAATTGCACATGGACAAAACATGACAATTGGTTTCCTTTTCCAAATCTGTGTCAACAACAGCTACCTAGATTTTTAGTCTACAAATCAAGGAGTCATCATTTATTTGTCCATTTAAAAATCAACATCTAGTTTTGCAATAGGCCTTTCTCAGTACCTCTGAAATATACCCTGGATTGGACCACTCTATCCCCATGCATCTCTACTGCTACAGTCTTGTTCATGAGTGCTATCACCTTTTCCTACTCTATAAAAAAGATATCTACAGATAAATTCTTTAAAATGTTTATCAGAGGTATGATGTCCTTTCTTAAACTCCTCATATCTTTTTATTGCAATTAAAGTGAAATAAACTCCTCCCCAAGGCCTCGAGGCCCTGCACACTCTGCCTACCTGTCTAACCTCACCACTCACATTTCCCACACTTTCCCCATGCTCTAGCTGCAACTACCTTCCGTCTGAGACACTGAATGATCATTTCCTTTTCCACTATCTACTCTTCCTTCATCTTGGGACTCTCTTCATCCAAATATTTGCATAGCTGTCTCTTTCTCTTGATTCAGAACCAAACTCAACTATCACCTCTTCAGATAGGCCTTTTTTGATGACCCTAGGTAAAACCACTCATAAGAAGTGTCTAAGGTATTTCATGTTAAAATGATTTTTAACCTAAAATAAATGAAGGATTATTAGTGAACAGTAATAGAAGTAATGGGAAAAATATAAAATAGAAAAAAAAAGAAACACTAAATTGGATGTCTTGTGCCCCATGACCCAGTTCTACTACTAATTGGTTATTTGACATTTTGTATAAACTAATGCATTTTAAATCTCTGGAAACCATTTTTCTAAAATGAGTAATATACTCTGTAAATCACTGAGCATTCTTCTAGTTCAAATATTCAATCACTTATTCTATTTTAGTTGTACTAGGAAGCCAGGAAGATAATTCACAAAAAGTTAAACTCTTCAAATATATTTAAAATAAACACATTAATTATCTTATAGGAATGGAAAGGGAGGTAACATAAGCTGAATTGTACCACACCAAGGGGCAAGTGCTAGCAGTTGCAGTGAATCAAATGATAAAATATTTGTTTTAATAATATCAAAATATTTCCCAGGAGTGCCAACTGTGGATGTACTCAATATTTTAGAAAATACTAATAACATTTTAGTTACTGAACTCAGATCATAAGACCATTGATCTTCAGTAAATAATCATCATTCTATTTTTTAATAAATCGCAGACTGTATTTTATTTACTAAAAAACTTTTTTTCTTTTTATGAATGGTTTTGAAAAAAATTTTAAGTAAGGAAACACTCCCTTTCTCTTTCTCTCAAGAGCGGTATGTGGCTAAGTGGGCATTATTTTGAAAAATCTCAGTTACTATTAACATGTTTCATGTATTTATTTTTCCAAACAATTCTCGAAAGGTTGAGTCTTAGAGGTCTATTTTACCTTTAGCTATAGATGCCATTATTGCTTAATTGAGTTAATGTCAGATATTAAACAGAGTATAATTTCTTATATAGTTTTTAGATACAAGTGATAAAATTCGGTTATTTTATTTTTTATTATTTTTAAAAGATTTTATTTTATTTATTTTTAGAAAGGAGAAGGGAGGGAGAAGGAGAGAGAGAGAAACATCAATGTGTGATTGCTTCTTGTGCGCTCCCTACTGGGAATCTAGACTGCAACCCAGGCATGTGCCCTAGACTGGGAATCGAATCTGCAACCTTTTGATTTGCAGCAAGGGTTATTTTTTATTATTTTGATTTTGTTAAAAGAGGGAACTAGACTTATTGTGGTCACCACTTCATGAGATATGTAAATGTCTAATCACTATATTGTACATCTGAAACTAATATAATATTGTATGTCAATTATAATTTATATATATACATATAACATAAAATTTACCACAACCATTTAAAAGTGCACATTTAAGTGGCACTAAGTACATTTACAATGTTTTGTGATGATTGTCACTATCTAGTTACAGAGATTTTTCTTCTACTCAAGAAGAAGTCTGGTAACCATTAAGCAATCACTCTCCCCCTTGACCCTGGTAACCACAAATCTTTTTCCCATCTATCTGGATCTGACCTATTGTGGATAATTCATATAAATAAAATTATACATTAGCTTTTTATGTCTGGCTACTTTCACTTAGCATAATGTTTCAAGTTTTATATATATTATAGCATATATCAGTACTTCATTCTTTTTATAAGTGAAGGATATTTCATTAGTCATAACACACTTTATCCATACATTTCACCTTTTACTAACTATAAAGAGTACTTTATGAACATTCATGTATTAATAGTTTGGATGTTCTCAGTCCTTTAGGCTACATATTTAGAAGTGAAATTGTTTCTTAACAATAAGTTTTTAATTTACTGAGGAACTGCCAAACTGGTTTCCAAAGTGACTGTACCATTGTAATTTTATGGGGTTTCCAATTTCTCCACATTCTCATCAGTATATGTTTTTATATATTTTTTATTATGACATCCTAGTAGACTTGAAGTGGTATGTCATTATGGTTTTATTTGCATTTCCCTAATGAATTAGTATTTTGGTCATCTTTTTCTATGCTTATTGGATGTTTCTATACCTAGTTGGAATATATATTCAAATATTTTGCTTATTTTTTAATATGTTTTTTTTTTGTTCTGGAGTTTTAAGAATTCGTGATATATCATGCATATCAGATATATGATTAGCAAATAGTTCTTCCATTCTATGGGTTATCCTTTGACTTTCTTAATAGTGCCCTTTCATGTACAAAAGTTTCTAATCTAGATAAAGTCTATCATCTAGTTTTGTTTGTTACATTTGTTTTTTTATATTTAAGAAATCATTACCAAATTCAGAACAATTAACTTTTACTCTTATGTTTTCTTCTGTTTTATATTTTTTCTCCTATATCTTTGATCTATTCTGAGTTAATTTTTGTGTATGATATGTTAACAGTCAACTTGTATTCATATGTGTGTATGTGTGTGCACATGTGTGTACCCACTTGTATATTGACCAGTTGGCCCACAACCGTTTTTTGGAAAGACTTATTTTCTTTCATTGAATTTTCTGACTCCCTTATCAAAAATCAATTGACCTTAAACATGATTGTTTATTTCTGGGCAGTCAATTCTATTCCATTGATATATGACTATATTATGCCAAAATCATATTTCTATTACTGTAACCTTCTAGTAAGTTTTGATATCAGGAAATGTACGTGTTCCTGCTTTGTCCTTCATTTTCAAGATTGTTTTGGCTACCTAGGATCCTTTATTTTTCGTATAAAATTTAAGCATTTGCTTAAGAATATAATTTCCTGAGATTTTTATAAGTTTGACTATGATCATTTTTGTTAGGTTTGTCAGTGTTTCTGGCATGAGACAAGCTATTGAGGCCCCTACTCTATCATTTTTGCTGACATCATTTTATCACTGGTTCTTGGCCCAGAATGTAAAACTAGCTAGAAATTAGATAGTCTGCACGACTATCTAATATATATATATATATATATATTACAATTAGGTATTATATATATATTAGACTGCATATCTAATATATATATTATATATATATACATATATAATATATATATATAATTTCCTTCCCTAGAAATTCTGTGCTTCCTAAGCCTTAACAAAAAATTGTTATAACATGAAGTTGTAGAGCAGTACATGATTTAAAATATTATCTTTCCATTTATTACTTATCAGATGATTGCTGTGTATGTACTGCGTACCTGGTACTGTACTCATTGGTGGGATTGAATATATTAAAAGACACTTCACCTGCCTTTAGTAGTCTCAGGTTATGGACAAGACACAGCCCCATAAACAAACAACTACTTAGGTGATATAAGCTAGAAATTGATACATGGTTTATTGGTTAATTATTTCAATGGGAAAAGTGCCAGATTTTTAATCATCACTGAAGAATGTTACATGACGTAAGCAACAAATTTGAGCAAGAGGTCCAATGTAAATAAGTATACAAGTATTTCATCTTAACACACAAACACACACAGGCACAAACCTGATGAAATATTTTAAAAATAACTTCAAAAATGTGAAACACAATTGTATTGAAGCCCAAAGTAACACTACCATATTGTTATAAAGATAGTTTTCTTTACAGTCACCTAGATCCATTATAGATCAGTTTTAGTTTTACTCTTAATTGGATCATTAAGGAATATTAACTGGAACATGTGGGCAATTCAAAAATATAGAATAAAGGTTACCAGGTGTTGGGGAAGGAGAATTAGACATTATGGCTTTACATGTATAGAGTTTTGGTTTGAGGTGGTGAAAAGTTTTAGAAACAGGTAGTGGCAATGGTTGTATAATATTGTGACTATAATTACTGTAACTGAATTGTACAATTAAAAATAGTTGAAATGGAAAATGTTATATATGTTACAATTTTTGATAATTAAAGTAATACAAAAAACATTGAACTGCATACTTTAAAAAAATTAAAAATAAAGTATCTGGGTAAACATGGGACAAGATATCACTACCTGCTAAAATTAAATTAGTAACAGTATGATATGATACACAGAAAGAGCATTACTACAGTCTCAGATGAGCAAGGGTTAAAAATACATAAGTGCAAAAGCATAAAATGTTGTTAAACACTAAGTCAGTATATTCTGAATATCAAGAATATGTTAATAAGTAGAGACAAGAAGCAAATTGGTTGTTGCTTGAGGCTGATAGAAAAGAGGGATGTGGAGTGACTGTCTAATAGGTGCAGGGTTTTCTTTAGGGATGAAAGAAATGTTTGGAACTAGATAGTAGAGATATTATGAATGTACTAGATGCTGCTGAATTGAGCAATTTAAACTGTTAGTTTTACATTATGTTTTACCACATACTGAATTGCAGAAGAAGCTACTTTTAGTTTATATAAATAATATTACTTTTGATGTCTCCTTAAATCACAGACACATATACATATACCTCTAAAACCTTGTAGGCAGCCTATTAATCTTGTGACCAGTGTCCTTTATCCCCCATTAGTTCCTTTACCCAGTAAGTTTCCAGCCTAGTGGATGCTAATGATATTCCAAATGTTGGATGTATGCTCTCCAACTTATATCCCCTCAGTCTAAATTTATTTCTTCCATCTAAAATAATTTGACCAATTAAAGAGTAAGATTAAGATAGGAGAGGAGGACCATCTTGTATTATCTTACTGTCTTCAGGTATTCATCGTTTTCACCTTTGCCTACCTCTACCTCTCACACATCTGACAATACTAAAATGACAATATGATATTGTATTATATGACTTTGTCAAATGAGTTTTGCTAGGTTCCTACCTACCATATCTATTTCATATTAAATGTAGTTACCTATGATGATAGCTCCCTCCCTAGAGCAGGTCCTCTATATGAAAATCTTTTAGGCAGGGTGAAGTTCAAAGCTTCTTCCTTAGTCTTTAGTTTCCTAAAAATAACAAGCATAAAATAATCAACATACAAAAACATATTTTGAGGTGATTCCACCTCACACTCTTCATGGAAGCTTGGAAAATAAAAACAAAAGAAAGAATATTCTTTTTTTAAAAAAAGTTGAGCTTTGCTTCAGCTCTGGCTGGTGTTGCTCAGTTGGTTGTAGTATTGTCCCATAGACTGAAAGGTCATGGGTTCAATTCCTGGTCAGGGCACATAGCTGGGTAGTGGGTTTGATCTCCAGTCAATGTATATACAAGAAAGCAACCAGATGATGTTTTTCAGATTGATGTCTCTCCCCCCGCCCCCACCAAATAAAGCAATGGTAAATGTCCTCAGGTTAGAATTAAAAGAAAAAAGAAGTTGAATTTCATATTAGCTGTAATAAAAAGAGATCCATCAATTTTATTTTTCACTAATAGGAATATTTGGAAGCAACACTATTATTCTTTATAATGATTGACCAAAGCAATGTTGTTGTTGTTTTTAATGAGCAACTTGGACTTCTTACCTCATTTATAGCATCATGTTCAAACCCTACCAAAATCTCTAAAATAAACTTTTTAGTGCTATGCTCAGCAAAACTTACTAGTTCATCACAGCTTTATTTCCTATTATGTTATTTTCAAGGACTGGATATAATAAAATATATGTATAACTTGAATTAAAATTATACTACCTTAAAAACACAAACAAGTGACCCTTTTCGAATGAATATTGTTTCAGCTTTCAGAATGGAGTGAGGGTTGGGGGGACAAAGAAGCACCCTGTCATGGAGTCTATAATTCACCATTCACACTTTTGATACTTAGGAACATGGTTAGTTTAATTGTTCTAAATAATTAGTGCACATTAACTGTAGTACTCTTGGCAACAAAGTTTATAAATTTTCCTCAAAAGTTTTGAAAAATTAATACACTTCACTAAGAACCTAAATTATCAAATAGCAAAATTGCAATGGGTTAGGTCAGACAGAGGTCCCTGGAAAATAGGGCATACCCCTGGGTCCAGGAGAACCCCACCCCCAATCCTGCAAGAGGCAAGGAGCAGGAAGAACGCCAAGGCAGCAGATTTAAAAATGCCATGCCTTCTCCAAGGCAGGGAGGAGCCCACAGATTGGAGCAGAAGGCACAGTGCTTAGGGCACACTGAATAAAACAGACAGAAAAATACAGCCATGCTTTCCTAAAGGGAGGAGCTGTGGAAGGAGTCTGCTGCCCTGGGCAAACTATAAACAAAGACAATGTGGTTTGCGAACATGTGTTATGTGCTGGCAGAGCCTCTCATGCCATAGGGGAAAGGGATAGGGAGGATCACACAGCACCTGCAAGAGCTGCAGAGGTTGGATGCCCCACTCTGGACAAACAGATGCCTGTGCACCTGTGTGTGGCAGGGAAACCCTTGCCCTAACTAAAGATGGCAGCTGAAAGTGGGACAAAGACAGTGGGGAGCTGACAAAAATGGTGAACACTGATACACAGTAGGAAACGCTGGACACCCTCACTGGCTTCCTGAACATGTGAGATTTCAGGAGGGCCTTTTTAAAAGCAAAGGTGTGGAAAGGCACCCTATCTCTCTTTCTTTCTCTGTCTCTATCTCTCTCTTGTCTCATGCACTTGATACTGGGAAGTTGTTCTCTTGGTACGGAGGCTCTTGGTACCGGGCTTTGGAGCTTGGTGCAAGCTCCCTCTCTGGATTGTTGACATTTTGGACATTTTGGGTCTCTGGTCCTGCTCCCCACATGGACAGGAACACTTGTGGGACCAGGCAGATGCTAGGCCGACCAGGGGCGTAGACCCCTCAGATAGAAACCCACTCCTGGAGGCAGGGTCCCATGCAGGGATGTGTGCCTCCCTGGGCTCCAGCATCTGGGACACCTTGATTAAATGTAGCATGACACATGGTTCCTGGACCACTACATGGAGACTGAGAAGCCTATGCCCCAGATTCTGAAAGAGAGAGCTGCTGCAAGAAGAGAGAGCTGCTGCAAGAAGAAGAAGATGAAACCAAGTGGACATTCCAGAGAGGGTGGAGATGTGTTTGAGTGACCGGCTTAAGGACAGATAAAGAAATGGCGAACTTCTGGGCGTGGTTTTGGCTTGTGGTCTTTTGGGGAGCAAGAGACATTTTGGGTTTCATGAGAGAGCAGGGCTCAGAGCAGGAGTGCTCTCAGCACCCCGCTCCCAAAATTGGAACCCTGTTAATAAAAACCTGTTTCTTTCAACACAAATTGTTGAGTCATACATAAGGGCATCAAGTGTCTGAAGCCATTCTGCATGGTTACAAAATTATAGGGACCACTAATTAGGAACTATTTCACCACTCAACTGGTCCTTTTAGAGATTACAATACAATATTCCTATTAAAGACTCTTTGATATTTTGAAAGAGGGTTTATTTGAAGTTTCCTTTATGCTAAGGAAGGAGAACTCTGCTCTGTGTTTTTGTTACAGGTTTTTTGAAATGTAAAAGAAATTGACTAAGCAAAGGTGATGCATCTGTTTGCATATGAATTACCTGCACTTAAACCATTCCCATTTTGTCAACAAATTAACCACCAGTGTTATTGTCTTCTAAATTAGCAAAGAAAAAATTCAGGTTTCATCTAAAGCAACAAACACTGATCTAAATGGAGCTTCAGAGTCCAAGTACTTAAAAAATTCCAAAACTCCTTTTCTAATACTTGGCTTGTGATCACCCTGATCTCTACATAATTCATATATGAAAAGTCAGATCATATCATCTATAATTTGTATAGTTCTATAGAAAACAACTTGAACCAAAAGGGTTTGCTAAGGTTATACTATTAGATTTAATAAGATTAGAGAGGCACACCCTTTTATTTAAAGTGTTTAGGGACACTTAAATGCCTGCTAACTCATATAGCTGTGTAATAAATTGGGAATTATTATCTGCTTTTATGAGCATGGATTACATGTTAAAATTCCAGAAGTGGTAACAACTTATTCAAGAAAATACAGTGATATACAACAATATGATACTTCCTTATGAAAGATCCAAATTTGATTAATTTCACATGATTAAAACTTGTCTCAAGACCACAAGCAGCTATACAATTCTGGGGACTGCAACTATTTATAGGCCAAAAATGATAACATATCAAGAAATTTATCCTATTTCCTAGACATTATCAATTGGGCAAGAAATTTGAACTAATGTTTAAAAGTACTTTAATATCATTTATTATGATATTGTAACTATCAGTGTAAATTCAACTCATAATCCAATTAACAAAATATTTACAAACTCTAGGCTAACAGGTCAGCATTTAGCTAGATCAGAGTTTGGAGTACACATTAGAACCACTTGGGGACATTAAAAATACAGTTTATTTTTCTGATGGTCATGAAGTAACTTGGGCTGAACTAAACCTCTTGGAAATAACAATTATGAAGTCTAAGTGAAAAAAAAATGTTTGGAAACTCTTTACTGTGAGCAAAAGCAGGGTCAAAGTAGAATGAAGGGTAGCAAAGTATAACAGTGACGTTGTAGTTCCTGTTCTTAGTGTTCCTTGGGGTTCACTACTTTGAAAGGCTACCTGTGCAGGAGGTGTTCCAAGTCACTATGTCTACCACTTACTTCAATGCATGCCATTCTGGTGTGCGAGAAGGACTGCAGCTTATTCCTATGTGTATCATCAGCAAATTGCTTATTATGTGGGATTCATGAAATATACACACATATTCTGTTTGTATGTTTTAAATTGAAGCAGCTAAGAATTCTGAGAATGAGTTAATTAAAAAAATATGGATGTATATTCTTGTTTTAACCTAGGTATACACCTTTTCCCATAAAAACAGTTTTCCTTGATAAAACAATCTTGATGCATTACCTAACATTAATACACCCTACTTTAAAAGACAATATAATGTAGAAAAAGAAATGTAAGTAAACAGCAAGCACCTAATGCCACTTGACGAGTTTCTTGTTAACCTTAGGTATTATCAATCATCTGGAAACAAGCTGCTGTAAACTTACTTTGGGTACATAAATACACTGTTATTATCCTCTCCTCCACCCTTAGGCAAGCAGGAAACAGATATTTAACTCAACCAGAATACCCTGCTAGAAGCAAGAGTCCTTCAGAGAAATTTTGTTCTGAAATTCAACATATCTGGGATTTAGAGCCCTGGGTGCCCAGTCTCTCAGCAGGTTGTTTTTGTTCACCATTAATCTCCTTCCTCCATAAAGAGAAACATTTAATTTGATATTTAGGATCTACTAAAGAGAAACCATTAAAAGTGTTTTCATTCACCAAATTAAAACTGTGAACACTCCCTCTGACTTTGTAGAAGTTTTGCTGCCTGGGAGAAAAAAACAAAGAAGAGAAAAAAAGAGAGAATCTGCAGTTGGGCATGATTTTTTGCACTCAGCAGGGTATTCCACAGCTGCTCTGCCTGCTAAATTCACTTCCTTCACTTTCACATCTCAGGAAGTGCAGTGCAAAGGGCTTATTTTTTTTGGTAACCTCAGTGGATTACTTGGAATTGATAGTCAAAAGTCATAATTTCTTTCCCCATAAAACATAGATTATAAACTTCATGTAAATAAAAACAAATGTAAAAATATACATGGTGATTTTCTTCAAGTTTTCTTATTGAAGGAACAGAAGTTACCTCTTAACTCTTTCTAATTTCTATTATATCCCTTAGTACAGGTTTAAAACTCATTTAGTTGATAGGAGTTTTAAACAATCCTAAAATTGTGACTCATATTAACAGGATATCTTAGTGTACCGCGACACAGTTTCATCTGTATGTAACATGAACTCCGTGGCTGTGTGGCCCTCACACGTGGGTTCCAAGAGAGAACCTGAAGACAGACAGCATCAAGGAACAAGCTAAACAGCCTGGATGACCACTTAGCTGCTGCCTGCGGGTTCCAAAGGATGGTACTTGACATGGCAGCAGGAACTCTGGACACTGCCTTTTGTTTTGGTTTTGCTACAGATGCCTGGCTTTTGTTTGGGTTTTCTGAAGGAGATGGGTTTGAAACAAGAGTCTGTCATTCTCCCAGATTGTGCAATATCTGAAAAAAAAAAATCTTTCTTTTCTCACCAGCCTCTGGCTCTTAAGTTTGCATTTTGGTGGTGGCAGGCAGCCAAACTCCCATTTTTGCTTAGTAACAATACGATAACATTTTTTACTCTAAATTAATCTAAGGGAACTTTAAAATCAGTGTACACATTTTTAAATATCATATTAGAAAGTAGTATTATAATTTAATAATACAGAACTTCTTTATTTCTTAGTGCAACATAAAAAGTTATCTTCCAATCAATATAGTGTAAATATAAAATACATCTAAGCATGTAGAGGATTTTTATAAGTTTATTTGAGCCAAACTGCTGCCGATGTATGCTGGGGAGCAAGGTCTCAAATGCTCCTCAGAATAACATTTTTGCAGTTTCTTTCATGTATTTGAAATTAAAATGGGAAGTTAAGGAAGATTTCATGAAGGTAAAAGAAAGTAAGGTAAGGAGTGGATTATAGGGTAGTTAAGATTGTTTGTTCTCTGAGGGAAGTGAAGTCTTAGAAGAAGGGGCCTGAAAGGGGGCTTTTCAAAGGATGTTAATCTAGATGCACAGAAACAATGAGCAGGGTTTGTTTAAGGTAAAGATAAGCCTTTTAGTAAAATAGTTGTATGCCTGGGGTATGACTACTCACTTTGATCTGCCCAGTTAAGAATTTATGATCAAATCATTCTGTGAGATTACTTTCCATAGAACCTCACACTTTTTTGGACCACAAGAGTCATATTCAATAAAATATGACATATCTCTTGACTTGGGCATCATTTGAAATTATGATACAATTTTGCTATCCTCTCTTCCTTCAAATCTAAACACCACAGGACTCTGCACTGCTGTCCTTTCCAAAATGGTCTTGTGCCCTGTACCTTCCTGTTGTGCTTGACCAGTGGGAAGCACACTCAGAAGTGGGAGAGACAAGGGGAGATATTTATACGCCCCCTTTTGTATTTTGCTACAAATCTGACAAAACCTGCATTTCTTTATGTCCCCAGGGTTTATCTGGTGGTCCATGGCCCTAGTTTTAACTGGAATCCATTAACGGGATTCCACTCCTATTCTGTTTCACTATTTTTCAGACCTAGAAGTTTTACTATCCATGTTGGCCTTTACTTCTGCTCAAAACTTTATAAATAGTCCTTTCATTGAACTCTCTTGAATTTGTGCCTTTTTAGTGTATCATCTCTTTCCTTCTAAAACCCCAACTGATAACACAACAGAACTCTTTCAGTGGGTTATTCTTTTAATGTCAGTGAGGATTAATCTATTAATATTAAATTTGGTTTTGGGGGGTGTGTGTGTGCATGTGAATACTGAGAAATAATTTTGGCTGGTAGTTTATGTTTGCAAATATAGAGGCAGAAAGCTTTTCCCTTCTTTCCTTCTAGGTTATCTGGCTGGACTAATAATTAAATTGACACAAAACAGATTAACAGAAGAAAAACAAATTTCATACATATGGGAGTCTCATAAAAAATAAGCGAGGTAATGGAGGCCTATATCCCATTCTGAGCTAAAGAGAAAGGGGTGGGGGTCTGGAGCTTCAAAGGAAGAGGAAGATAAATTACAGGAAAATGAGAAGAGGAGATATTTGAGAAAAAATGGTCGCTGTGCCATGTAGGTAAGTCTTTCCAATACAAAAAAAAAAAAAAAAATTATCTCTGGTGATAGTTTCCTTCCTGGTACAGGCCATGTGATATTTTCCTTCCTGGTACAGGCCATTTATCTGCAGTCTGTTATGCAGTTAAGGGAAAGGTAAACAACCCTTCCTGAGTCTGCTGGGCCCCACTGTCTTCTTTAAATAATCCACGTGCCAAAAGGGCACATTCTGGGCTGGCATATTCTGCTCTCTGTCCATACTTACTTTATACTGTTTAGGTACAGGGTTATAATGCAGCTAAAAATTTAGAAATGTTCTTCATTTTTCTATGCTGTAAGACCATTTAACTATCATGTGATAACATTATTATGTGTTATATTAAAGGTTGAACACAATGACTTTTGGGAAAATGTGATTCTGCGATGTTGGTCGATCTGGCCTTTATATTCCCTTAGCATTGCTAAGCTTTAGATAGGATTCTTCCTGACTCCAGGCTTCTGATCATCCTTTTCAAAGACCATTTACTTTAGAAAATTTTTAAGTGCAAATTCTTACTCTGCCTCTTTTTAAACCCTTTTGCCAGTTTTACAAACTATGGGAGTCTTTCTCAAGGAACTGGAATCATCCCTGTAACATATAATCATCAAGGATGAGATCCCCACTCTCCCAATCTTCATGGGAGAGTAGGAGCCTAAGTCTAAGTAGTAAAAAAACCTCCTGTCATGAAGGCAGGTGCAAAGGTTCTTTACTTTAGGTAAGGCCACTTAGTAAACACATGGCCTAAGATTCCCTTAATTCATGTCCTAAAATCGCTTTGTTACAACAGAAATGAATTTAGAATTCAGTTCTCTTCCCTCTTACAATAGCCTTGGTTAAAGTCACCCTGGCCTGTTTAAATGTGGCCAGTGCAATTTTTATTCTGTCAGTATCTTTTTGATACTTCTTTCTTTTCTTTATGCTAGTTATTAGGTTATACTGTTCCAAGAAACACTTCCTAGCTGAATTAGAGTTCTGTAGCATTTCTCTCCAATTTCAAAATTTCTTTTATGTTTATGAATTACGAACCTTATATTTTTGGTAATTTTTTCTTTATTTTTCAAATTGAATGTGTCTTTTATTATTTTCATTCTTTTCTTTTGTGGGCAGTGAAGAGTTTTAAGGAGCTTAATTTTCTCTTGGTACAATTGTCATTATATCCATAGATTTAAATATGCGGTAATAATTATAGGCAATTTAATTTTGATTACTGTTTGCATCCAACAATTAAGGAATAGTTTAATAAATTTCCATTACAATAAGTATTTTTTACATCCAAAGAAATGTATATCTTTACATTTCTTTATATGTATATCTAATGAAATGTAAAGATATGTATATATGTAAAGATCTGTGTATGTAAAGATATGTATATCATAGGACATGGACCAAAAAAAAAAAAAAGCCCTCATTGTCACGTTAGGAAGAAATTTTTGTTCTTGGAAATGCCCTAAACAAATATCTGGCTAAAAAATAAAGAATATAAACTCTCAGAAATGCCTGATAGTGTCATCATTGGACTATGCTTCTCACTATGACCCTGCGCATGGAGAATCTTGGAGGGGATCTTGATTTAAGAGGACAGGCTGTTCCCACAGGAAAGTCCTGTGGCAAGTTCAGATTCAGGTCAATACACTACATTTCCATTAAATGCTGTAAAATAACTCCTATTGAGAGCTCATTTAAAATATGAATAAAGTGGGTAACACACAGAAATCTGCCATCAATCTCTGTTACAATTATGAAAAGTTATGGATCTCCTTGCTTGCAGTTCTTTCGAGATTGGAAAAGAAACATAAAAGAAAAAAAAACTTCTTTAATAAGAGATTGAATTGGTAAAATTAGATACTCAATTTTTAAAGCTAAGATCACACTTTATCTTGTTTTTTACCATGTGTTTTTCTTTTTTCTTTTTTTTAAATTTATAAATCATGTTTATTCTATGACAGTTGTCTTAATTTTTACCCCTTTGCTCCCCTCCACCCATCCCACGCCCACCTCCCGCTCCCACAGTCAATTCCCACTATGTCATCCATGTCCATGGATCATTCCTACATGTTTTTTGTCTAGTCCCTTCCCCTTCTTTCCACCATTGTCCTTTTTTCCCATCCCTTCTGGTCACTTTCAATCTGGTCCATGTTTCCATGCCTGTGGTTTATTTTGTTTGTTAGTTTATTTTGTTGAATAGAGTCCACTTATAGGTGAGATCATATGGCATTTGTCTTTCATCAACTGGCTTATTTCACTTAGCTTAATATTCTCCAGTTCCATCCATGTTGTCACAAAAGGTATGAGTTCCCTCTCTCTCTCTCTTTCCTTCTTTCTTAAATGCAGATTGATTTTATTTATTTTTTAATGTCAAAGTTAATTATAAAATGTTAAAAAAAATTTAAACCATTATAAAGTGTCAGCAACTAAACCAACATGACACCAGCATAGAAATAATCAAGTAGATCAATGAAATATAATGAACATTCTAGAGACAAAATGTGAATATCTGTCTAACAATATAATATATGATTAAGTTGATATTTCAAATCAATGGGGAAAATTAGGCTTATTCAACAAATAACGTGCCTAGACCATTATTACTTGAGATAAAACAAATATAGAGTCCTATTTCACACATTATACAAGAAATATTCAGGTGAGTTAAAAAATCAATATGTAGAATCTAAGGAGTTTTAGAAGAAAATAGAACTAATATTTTTCATGACCTGAAGTAAAATATTCAACCCCAGAAGCTATAAAGTAAATATTGACAATATGACTATATTAAACACTTAAGACTATGTAGCTGTATATATATATATATATATATATATATATATATATATATATATAAAGTTAAAGAACAAGGAATAGAAGAGGAAAGTATTTGCAACACATCTAAAACATGGTTAATAGGTTTTTATGTTTCTTTGTTTTTTTAGGGAAAAAAGTTCTACAAACCTTTAATCAATCAATAAATAAAGAATACCAAAAAATCATTTAAAGCTTTTTAAAAAAATAATAGAAATAGGCAAGAAATATACAAAAACAGGTTTAGTTTCAACAACTAGTAAAGGAACAATTAAAATAACATTGTCACAATCAGATTAATGAGTATTAAAATATTGGTATTATCAAGTATTGGCAACTCTGAAAGGAACTAGGTATTCATAGATACTTTTTCTTCATCTTAAAGCAGTCCCTTTAGCATATTTTGCAGTGCTGGTTTGGTCTAGATGTATTCTTTTAGCCTTCTTTTCTTTGGGAAACTCCTTATGTCACCTTCTATTTTAATTGAGAGCCTTGCTGGGTAGAGCAGTCTTGGTTGCAGACCTTTGCTTTTCATGACTTGGAATATTTATTGCTATTCCCTTCTGGCTTGCAGTGTTTCTATTGAGAAGTCAGCTGCTAGCTGTATGGGGACTCCCTTATATGTTACTACTTCTTTCTCCCTTGTTGCCTTTAAGATTCTTTGTTTGTCTTTGATATTTGCCATTTTAATGATGATGTGTCTTGGAGTGGGCCTCATTGGGTTCCTCCTGAATGGGACCCTCTGTGCTTCCTGGACTTGTGTGACTTTTTCTCTCCTCCAATTAGGGAAGTTTTCCATCTTGACTTTTTCAAACAGGTTCTCTATCCCTTCCTCCTCCTCTTCTCCTTCTGGTATCCCTATTATATGGATATTATTATGTTTCAGGTTGTCCTGCATTTCCCTCAATGCTTCTTCATTCTTTTTGAATCTTTTTTCATTTTCCTGCTCTTTCTGGGAGCTTTTTTCTACCTTGTCCTCCAACTCGCTGATTCAGTCCTAAGCTTCATCGAGTCTTCTTCTGATGTCTTCTACTGTGTTCTTCAATTCAGAAATTTCATCTTGTTTCTTATTGATAGTTTCTATGTCTTTTTTCATGCTGATATAGTTTGCAGTAAGTTCCTCGTAGTTTCCCTGTAGTTTTTGTTAATTCTCTCTGAGCTCACAGAGATCATTGAGCTTCCTTAGAACTGTTGTTTTGAACTCAATATCTGGTAGTTTACTTGCTTCTATTTCATTTAGTTCTCTTTGTGGGGATTCCTCCTTTCCCTTTGAGGTGGTCATATTTCTTTATATTCCCATTATTTATGAGACTCTTCTCTTTTGCTTCTGATTGTTAAGTTAATCTGTCTTGATTTCCTGACTTTGTTGTGTGAACTTCTACGGTTGGAGACTACTGTTTTTATTTTCTGGATCTTCCTCTGATGATGTCAGATGTTGACCCTGTCTGACCTTAGGCAGTCTCTTCGAGACTTCCATGAATCTACTGTTTGTGACTGTCTCCATCAGCTGTTAATCTCGAAATTCCAACTTCTAATGTGATGGTTTTGAGGGTGCGTCTTTGGGATGTGATTAGGTCCTAAGAGAAGAGCCTTCATCATTGGGATTAGTGCCCTTAGAAAAGAACTCAGAGAGCTAGTGCCTCCTTACTGTGAAGTTACAAGTTAAAACATGGCTCTCTGGAAAATAAGAAGTCACTTAGAAAGAAGTCAGACACTGAATATGCAGGTGCATTGATTTTGTACTTCACAGACCGAGAATTGTGAAAAACAAATTCTGCGTAAGCCACTGAGAATAAGATATTTTTGTTATAGCAGCCCAAACAGACTAAGACAATTATGTTGTTTCTGTCATTCTATTTTTTAGTAAATAACTGCTCCTATTTAATAATTGTTACTTTGAAATAACTTTTTTTTCTGATAGTTTTATTTAACAGAATTCTCATTACTATGACTATTAAATGTTTTCTGGTGCTTGCTTGGGCACTTTCCATACTTTCCTTTTCAGTTGTTCTGAATGACTGTTGTGGTTTACCTTTGAGGAGGACACAAAGTTGCATTTTTACTCTGATTACCTTTTTGACTTACCATTTTTTTCTCAGTGCTTAAGAGTATTTTCATAACAATTGTTTTTTATAAGATGTCCTTCCTCTGTGAAATCAGTTCTCCAGTGATTTGGAAATTATATAATTTGTTCTCATTCTGATATTGTTACTTCAAACAATATTCTTAAACTTAGGAAAAAATATGTCAATTTGAGGAAGAAAAAACATATCTATTGACACCACCATTATTTCTCCTAAAAGCTTGATAATATATATACTTTGTAACTTCCCTTTTCTTTTTTCTCACCATTGCTCCTCTACCTTTTAGTTTTCTTTATTTGAGAGCTACACTTATCTCATTACAATATTATTGTTCAACTCACCTTTATTTCTCAAAGATTATCAACTTTGTTTCATGTATTTTATAGCCATGAGCTGTTTAAAAGCTTATTATATAATATGTTGTAATATTTTCCTTTATTATATCCAGTATTATTAAATACTATTTATTTCTTTTTGCATATATGTATATGAATGTGTATCTATCTTTAACTATGTGATAAGCTCTTTTGAAATACCATGTTCCTCATAAAATTTGCAAATATCCATAATGCCTATCACAATGCTTCCCTGTGTGGCGATTCAGCAATATATGTATATATATATATTTTATTATTGATTTAAAAGCTTGGGGGAAATAAGCCAGACAAGAAGAAATGTTCCTGAACTGTCACCAGTTAGTGTTAATATTCTTTATTTGTTTTATCCTTTTCCAAAAACAAAACAAAGTTTCAACACCTGAAACTAATACAAAATAATGTTGACTGTAAACTATAATTGAAAAAAATTCCAAAGGTTCACATTTCACAAAAATATTTCTAATTTCAGAAACTATTTAATTTATGAAAGGAATTAGTGAGAATGGTCTACAAGTGGCATTAGAAATGCACATGCCCTAATTGTGATGACAAACAAATGATAATAATTTTCACTTTTTATGTGCACAAGACTAAAGATTTAATATAATGTAAGATAATTGGACATACTGCTTTAGAAGATTTTCTCACTTTCCAGAACTTCAATTTATATGTAACCATAATTGTGCTGACAAGGAAAGAAAAGTTTATTTCAAGACTATATTTATTTAAAACATGTTGAAGATTTCATAGTTTTGAATGTTGTTACAAAATCCAATAAATGTATTCATATATTGAAACTTATTGGAAGAAGTGTTACTTTAATTTTTTTTGAGAGTTGCAAGATTTTAGTTCCCAAATACTTCTACCCAATTCTGCTAAACTAAAATTGTTTGATCAACAGTTGCTATACCCTGACTTCATTCTTGCTGTGTCTACAGACTGACCCATGAATAATACAACCTATTTCCCCATACTCTTCCAAGGTTTTGAATAGTGAACATTCTTGAAAGAAAAGTTTGTTTTCCTCAATTAAGTAAAATCTTTGTTACTTGCCCCTTCTGTCATCAACACGTAGCTTAAGTTGTTCTCATTTGCAAAATTTTAAGAGAGACTTGAACTAACTATTTTGTTTGTATGTTTTTTTTTTCCCATAGTTTGATAGTGTTGTTACAGGCACGTACGTGTAATCAGGTTCTTGGTGATTGCAAACAAAAAATTGGACAAATCACACAAACTGAGTAAAGAAAAGAAAGCAAACTTTATTAAAGACAGTACACTCCTAGAATACGAGAGCAGGCCGATCCCCTGAATGGAGAAAGACCCCATATTCTCTTTGGGGTTATAATTTTATAAGGCTTTTTATTTTTTTTATTCTTAATTTACTTTCTACTGTGCTTGCATTAGGAGTTATATAAGTTTTCTGCTACAGAACATGCGATTACCCATTGTTCTGATTGCCCAGGCAGGGGGCAGGGAGGGGGGTAGAAAACACAATGCTAATTTATTACAATCAGATTATAATAAAGCTAAAGTGTACTATAAATTGTTCAGGATCAAAGTGCTCAGGCCCAGCTGTGGTTTTAAGTATTACTATGTTACTACAAGACTGTTTTCAGAATTGAGGATGTTGATAAGTATCAATGACAGATACTTACTTTGATGTCTGCCTCCCAGGACTTCTTCATTTTTATTTTATCTACTGTCTCCTAGTCTCCCACCTCAAGTCCAGTTACTTGTGAGGAGTAAAGTAGCTATTCCAGGAACTCAGGCTGGATGGCCTAGGACGTCTGGTTTAGCTTTCTTTAACATATTTTGAATTTTCCGCAGATGCTTTTGGAACTTCCTCCTTTCTAACTATGTGCTTGCCTCAATGTCATTCACATTAGTTCTGCTCCTGCTCAGGACTCTGACCATTTGTGCGGAGAGCTGCCTGAGACTTCATTATTGATACTATTATCATTATTAATATCCTTAGGGGAGACTTCACTACTTGATTTTTTAATTGCTAAAGGCTTATATGAGCTAGAGAAGAATGCAGCATTGGATTAGACTTTTGGGGGATTTATTAATAAGGTTTTTTTAATCAATGAAAGGCAAAAGATAACCATGATTTATAAATTTTCCACTATGTTAGTTCCCATCTGCCTATTTGTATGGAGGCCAATAGCATGGAATGTTCCAATTTTTGTAAGGATTTTAAAAAGGACAAGCTAGATTTACAATGGTCACTTAGAGAAATTGTGACAGAAAGAAGATTTTTCACTTTAGTGAGCTCTTAGCACAAAAAGGAGACAGTATAGTTTTACTTGTCTATAAAGGAAACACTTGTGAGAGAGTTAACTTTATTTTAATCAGCAATAAAAATGTGTGTGTGTGTGTGTAAGAAAAGGTTTTCTTCCTCTAACCTCTTTCTTCTTGCACAGGGAAGATAAATAATTTTTGACATTTGTCTGAAACTGGCCCCTTCAAACTTCTTTTTATTTTATTTTTCTCTCTCACTTTGTCCTCTCTCTTGGAAAACTTTGGAGATTAATTAATCAAAAATAAATGTTGCCATATGTTCACTCTAAAAATATCTATTTTAGATAGTAAACAGCAGTTGCCTTTTGAGAAAAATGAAGAAAAAGAGTGAACTGAATTTATTTTGCTTAAAATATGTGAGCTGTGTTAACAAAAACAACAAATATAACAAAAAACAAAACTTCAGCTAGGTAAAGTAATAGAGTATTGGCCTAGCTTACCAGATAAAAAAGAAAAAAAAAAGATCACTAGTTCTGCAAAATGAAGAAGAAAGTTTAAATATAATTTAAGGAGTCTTTAAAATTGAGTTTTATAAACACAAAAGTTTATAAATTGGGTTTGAAGTAAGTGCATATAACATTCAAGTTCAGTAGTTAAATAGCGCAGGTTAAGATATAGAAAAGTTTTCCATGTTTTAATATGTAAATTAATGTCAACAAAATAATACAGTTTATATAAGACTATAGCTAAACATCTAGTGATTTAAACTTTTTAAAGTTTTACACACCGGTTTATGAGTCAAGAAAACTATCATTGTTCTCACATTAGTTTAAAATTTCATATATATAAAATGTCATTTTAAGATTTAATAATAGAATATATCTTAAAATGTTAAGTCTCATAAATTGTAGTAATGATATGGCTAATAAGGGATTATCATGTTGACTCTAATTACAATATCCAAATTCTTAATTAAATTTAAAACCTTAGACTAATATTAAATTTTGTTAATAAAAAATCTTAAATAGTTTCATTCAGGAATAATCAGTGACTAAATTCTTATAAATTAATTTAATGTCATTTCTAAAATACGTTTCTACCTTCTGTTTTATAAAATGTAAAGATTTTGTTAATGATGGGACATAACACGCTGACACTGAAGATAAATGAAAGGCAGAAGGAGAGAAGGATGTCAGGAAGAGCCATCTGCGGTGGGTTCTCAACAGGAGACAAGGTGGAGCTGAGCTCGATCAAACTGGAGCTAAAAGAGAAGCTTATGTATGGAAGGTAGGGTGATATTAGCTAGATATCAAGGGATCACTGATTTGGAGAGCTCTGGGGCACAGGGCTGTCCCCAGTTTTCTGGTACCCTAGCTATGGGGCATTTACACCTTGTGTATGCAGTGTCTTAGTGTATGAGAGCCCAATAAGGTAAGTGGTTGAGAGTATAAACAACACACAAATCTTCAGCCAGGACCTCAAAACTGGGGCATGAGAGGATTAAAAAATCAAACTATTTTCTACTCTCTTTCAGTCTGTTCAAATCAGCCAACATAATTTATTGTTCAGTTTTCACCATAATGGGAAATTTGGCTGTAATCTTTTACATCAGTATGTTGGGCAATTTCACTCAAAATTTCTGAGAATGTCTCTGATAGCCATCCCATATGCCAACCTGATAATCCTGGCAAAAATCTGTAAAAGTGGGACATAAGCAATTGAACATTGGCACATAGATTTTATACAATTGTATCATTCAAATGAATATTCTTGCTTGTTTTCTGGATGGTTAGGAGTTTTGCTCTAACAAAAGACAACTATCTAAGCCTTGGCTGGGTAGCTCAATTGATTAGAGCATTGTCTTGATATGTCAAGGTTGCAGGTCGGATCCCTGATCAGGGCACATACAAGAATCAATAGATAATTGCATAAATAAATAGATTAATTTAACAACAAATCTATCTCTCTGCACCCCTCCCCCGTGCTCTTTCTCCCTTCCTCTCTTTAAAATCAATTTAAAAAAGACAACTATCTCTACAATAACAAACAAACAAACAAACAGAAAAAACTAAAACTTGAAGTCTCTGTGTTTCCAATCTGGGTTATATAACTGAATTATCCAATACTGAAGGCACTCAATTTTTATTTTTACATTTTGAAAAAAGCTTTGCAAGACACTGAGGATGTAGTTCTCCCTGGATTTTTTCATTGTTCCTTGAGGGCTCCAGCCTCCTGAGCAATCAAAATTGATATGCAATAAAGATAGAGAATGTCTCCTTTTGTCTTCCAGAAATATTTAATTTTTAATTTTAAGTGTGTTATACACAGAGGTAGGGGTTTATATTATTATCTTCGTGTCTCAGAAAATAGCTGTTTTCATTAGGGAGACACAAATTCTCTCTTTCAAGTGGGGAGGGGTGCATCAGTTTTGATATAAACTCACAGGTTCATAATTTCAGACTCTTCTCATGTAGTGTAAGAAAACTGCTTTTGAACCTGCATAGGTAATCATCTTCTTCTCATCACATCTTTCTGAGAGTGGGGTAGGAAAAACAGATATGGTTATTGTTGTGATTAATAATAGTCTCACTTTAATCTGGTAACCACATTTGGTTTTATCATAATTTAAATAAATACAGGTATTAATGTTTTCTTCAGTGTTGCTCACCATCTACCGGTGCCATTGTTCTTATTGCCCATATACAGCAATGAAAATTGAGAGGACAAATGACCATTAAAAGCTTTCACAATTAAAACAAGAGACATGGAAATAAAGAATAAACTGAAAGTAACCAGAGGGGAGGAGGGAGAGGGATAATGGGGGAAAGAAGGGGAAGTGTCATCAAAGGGCATGTATAAAGGACCCATGGAATAAAAACAGCAGGGTGGGGGGATTGGGCACTGGGAGAGGATTGAATTTGGGAGGTAGAGGTGGGTAATGCGTGGGAGAGTAATGGGGGTAGAAATGGGAACAACTGCAATTGAACAACAATAAAAAATACATAAAAGCTTTCACAATTATATAATGTATTGTTATAGAGTTTTAATGCACTATAGATAAGTTAGATTTTTTCTAAAGAAGAAAATCAAGACCTCTTGTGTGACCATTATCCACAACTTGGAAATTGCTCTGAAATAAGACTTCTTTTTAACCTTACTGAAAGGAATCTTACTCAGACAGAGTTAACACAAACACTGAACTGAAAATCTGAGGAACTGGCCCTTGGATTCATGTCTCTTAGTTAAAAAAGCATTTTTGGGACTTCAGGGCTGGCAAGATATCCCAGTAGTAAAGATTTTCAAGAATCTTGAATCAAGCAACACAGTGTTAACTTAACTATTTTAGTTCCAGCACCCAAAACACCAGGAGCTAATGATTGCCAGATCTATTAAAAAACAAACAAACAAAAACCTCATTCTCCCTTTATTTTTCTTGTTTCCCTTTTCTTTCAGTTTAAAATTTGATTTATCTTGTTGTTTTTATGTTGCAACATTCAATTAGATATGTTTGAGCTAATGTTCTTTGGTTAGTTTTACTCCTTCCACATTAGCAAATTCGCTTTCAAACTAATAGTCTCTTCCACACTTTTTTTTTGAATCAAATAAATATTTAGGAAATCATACTTCATTTTCTGGTTCTATGAATACTTCTGACATCAATTATTGCACAGGAACTCTACTTTTTATATTAGCACAGTAAAGATTATAACAAATACATTACAAACAAGATTCTTTTCATTTCTTCATATAGATGACATTTATCTTGAACAAGGGCTTGGAAACCACAAAAATAAGATTTTAAAAACATTTTAGTTATCTCATCGTTAGTTATTAATTTGAAAGCATGTTGTACAAGTTTGCTCTTACTGCAGGATGATTTAACAGGGGATTATACTGATTAACATCTGCACCATGTACAACAGAAATAGTTTAGAAAGCAATATTCCCTGAAGATAAGAACTCTGAAAAGACATGAAACTCCAAAGAAATCAATGAACAAGCTAAATTATAAGAGATTAATTTCTTTAATTTTCATCAGTGGGAGACTAAGACAGACTGACAGAAAATTATCAAATCTTTCGGTTTCTGCATTTGTTTGTTTGTTTGTTTGTTTTAGTATTAGACTATAAATGAAATGCTCTTTTTCTCAATTTCCTAATAGAGGATCAGAACTAATTAAGATGTCTAATTGTTTTCACCAGCAGGGTTATAACCTGATTTAGCCTATTAATAATATAGTTATATCTCCCTATTGATCTTGTGTCATCAAAATAATTATCAAAATTCTGCTTCTAAAAACTCTGACATTCTTTGTTGAATTTTGCCCTCATTTTAAATAATAATTCCACATGAATGCAGATTTTTAGTTTGTTAATATATGAATCATTTATTCTTCCATTTTCAGAAAATGTTGCAGTTTATACTATGAAAACTTAAAACTGTATGGATTCTTACTTGAATACACATGAAGTACTTGTGTATGTGTATATATATGTGTGTATATATATAAAAAAAGTATATATATATACTTTATTAAGAATAAATGTAAGCAAATTATCAATAAACTTTATTTGTTCTTTTATTCAAAGAGCATTTAATAAGTGCTTATAATATATTAGACAAAAAGTATATTTTAAAGAAATAAATAGTATTTAAAAAATGAATAGCCTATTATCTTGTTTATAGCAGTGTCCAGTGAAATTATGAAATAGAAAAATAAATCAAGGATCAAATAATCAGTTTTCAAACTTTTGTCTATGGGGAATATTGCTACAGCTCAGCTACCCATAATAAACCAGTTATGTTTTATGTATTTTATTGAAATTTTTTTATAATCTCATTAATTTGTTTGAGAACTGATGTGGGAACTCTTTTTAAATAAATATGTTATTGTTTTGAGGGGTGGACCCCCACCCAAAATTTGATTCAGATGTTTTAGCTGATGACATTCTATATACCAAGAGAACCGCAAGTTTGATCCTCACACAAGAGACTCCTGAGGAGATCCAGTTGCGCAAACAGATAGTAGATACTTGGACAAAGCAGAGAGAATGTTGTCAGAAGATAGTAATTAAGGGTAAGTTCTCATGCACAGGCTGGAGATTTGTGAGGTTTCAATTCCCACTTGCTCCAAAGGAGGAAGTATGTTTTCAGGATCTTTTATCAACTTGTCCAGAGTGGGACCAAGACAGAAAAAAAGTACAGGAGTAAAAAGAAGTCAATACTCAAGCATCAAAAATGTGGTCATCAGGTAAAATGCATGTCATATATTATCTTAAGCTAAATAATTTGCCTTATTTTTGAAAAGTAGCATAGTGTTTCTAAAAGAACACAAATGTTGAAACTAGGCAGACAGGATTTAAATTCATTCTATGCCTCAATGTATTCATGTGATTTTTACTAATTCATTTAAACTGTTTGAATCTAACAAATGAAGTTAATATTCAATGTACATTGGAGGGCCATACTCACAATGATGGGGATAACCCTCATGGTGAGGATAAGACAATACATAACAAGCTTTTGACAAATATTTTACTTCTTATTTTATTATTTTGAAATAAACACTAGTAATTATGGTTCTTGATGTTTATTTCCAAAGATTATCCTTCATAGGGTAAAGCTAAATATTTCATGAGATATGCTATGTGGATTCCCAGCTCTACAAGTAATGGAACTTCTGAATGAAAGAGATCTCAGTACAGGCAGAGATTACAGAGTTATCACTGTCTCATTACATATAGCCAAGTAAAGATAAGAATATAGTCGATAACTAAGTATGGTGTCCCACGGGTACTAAGTTTATGGAGGGGATCACCTCAAAAATTATGTAAATGTCTAACTACTATGCTGTACACTTGAAACTAATACATTGAATGTTAAATGTAATTGAAAAATTTAAAAACATAAATTAAAAATGGATGAAAAAGGAATAAAGGGTGAGAAATGCAAAAATTGAAGAAGAAAATGTTACTATTCAGTTCTATGAACCTACAACTTCTGTGAGTAGGTTCTGAGAAATAGCCAAGAAATATATCTTTGATGTTGCAAGATCAACTTTTTAAAATTAGTATAAAAATTTATCTGAAGTAAGAATTCTAATAAATGACATTTTAATAATGAAATTTAAAGTATATTTTACATTCTTTTTTGGTAAAAGTATATTACTTTCTCATTATAGAAACTTAAAAACTTATTAAGTGTTAGTTCCTTGTAAGTTCAAGAAACTATTGAATAGCAGACATAATTGTCTTTGAGGGGAAATTCAAATCAGATAGTGCTAGTAAAAATATGAATTTTTAATCCAAAATTTATTTCAGTGTTTTCCTCTACATATGCTGTTCTAAAGGTTATTTTCAGAGTTATTTAGAAGACTTCCTCAAAAATCTGTCATACTTTAGGATATAAATAGTATTCTACAGAGTAGCACATGTAAAAAATATGTAATAGCTCAAAAATGAGATATCAGAGATTCCAAAGTACAAAATACATATTATATTTCAGAATGTGTTCAGGGCACATTTTGTTATATTCAGATGATAAATTCTATACTTAAAATATATATATGCACACACTATGGAAAATTAAAAGTGTAAATAGCTTTCTTTTAATTAATTGTACATTGTATAAGCATTTCTTGAAAATATAGAAGGTATTATATTTTTCCAGATTGTTTTCCATTTAATATAAAAAAATAAACTTCAGCATGTCAGAGGTATTAATTTCATATATGCATGTAAATTAAAATTGGATAGCTACTGTCTGTAAAGTAGTTAATGGTTGCTAATATTTAAGCTATAATAACTTTTTTAATGATTGGCATAGGTGCAGTGTAATTAGCTGAAATTACTTACCTAAAATGAGTAATAGATTTGAAATAAGGGCAGTACATTTAAAAATCCACATGTCATCCAATGTATGTACTCTCATTACATAAAAGTTAAAACCTTCCTTAAAAGTTCTCAACAAGGAAGGATAATAAAAAAATGCCTGCACATAACAAATATAATAATACTATGGTCTATGTATAGGAACCATTGAACTTTCTTTCAGGATGGGAAACTCCTGTTTTCAATTGATAATTATACACTTACTTTTTGAGAAACTAAAATAGCAAAGAGAAAAAATATATATATATATATATATATATATATATATATATATATATATATATAAAATTTGCCATGATTTAGTACAAGCAAGTATCCTCCTATCTCCGGTGTTTACTCAGGTTTTGAAAGTATTACATGCACTTCATGTATTCAACATATGTCAGTATATGTAAGCCCCTTCCCATACTGACTTTGTGTACCTAAATTCAGCCAGGTTCTGGGGCAAGGTGGTAGTGAGGACAAGTAGCCAAGAACACAGTTCTTAAGGCATGAAGTAGAAGACAGCTAGATAGGTCATGCAAGGATACTTCACCCGCAACCCATGCTCATAGCACGATATAAAGTAGATTTCTTTATAAAATTGTTTTAGGTGAAACAAAAATCTCTGGAAGAATTTTACCTCAAACTGTTAGCCTTAATTGGCTGTTGAAATAAGAAGCCCAAATGAGACTATAAGTGACTTTTATTTTACTTTATGTGAGTTTTAAGTGGTTGGTAATTGCAATAAACACTACCATTATAATATGTATTATTTCCATTATTTCAAAACAAGGCTATAAAACATTTTTAAAGATAAGAATAATTCCAGTAGAATTTAGGACTCCAATATTCTCTCAAATACAATATCTGTACCATGTATGTTGATGTTATTGAACTTCTCTGTTACGACAGGTGCAAGGCTAGGCAAAAGAAAGAATGCTGTGAAAGATCCTGTTCTTGAAAAACTCGCAGTATAAATTAAAGAATATACAGATATGACACTTTTCTTGTGTCTCCAGATAGCTGAAGTTTGAGTAATCAAATTTAGCTCAAAAAATTCAAAGAATAATTAAAATATAAGAGGACAGAAAAAGAATGTGTTAAAGAATCATGTCTTTGTGGATATAGACCAGATAAGATGGCATTTATCAGAACCCATCAAGTAATTATTAGGTCACAATGAACTGAAAGAGTGAAAGGCTTTTAGAAAATAGTAGATTAAGAAAAAAAACAACAAAATAAGTCTATTTTACTCAAAAGAAAGAGAGTAGAATTTCTTGCAAAGGTTATGGGCTTCTTTGGTTATACGAAAAGAGTTGCATCTGTGGTTGTCTGCTGTCATAATCAAGTTGGATAGTGAATATATAAATATATGATAGTGAAAATAATGAGGTATGTATTTATAAACAGAGTATAAATGTATTAAATCCTGATTTATCGTCCCTAATATTGTGGTGAGATCCTAAATTGTAAAAGTAGACTTCAGTGTGCTAAGCTAAAGTAAGAAACTATGAGATATGAAAGCACATAGGGAAATGAGTTAAAAGAATCATGGATAAAAAAATCACTATCAAGTAATCATTTATAGAAAATAAAAGTAGCACATGTCTTTAAAGGGAACCCAGAAAAACTTTCAACCTGGCTATTTTTTAATTCAAGATATTGAGGAGAAAACCTTTATGTTTGAAATGTTGAATTTACTGTTTTTATAGGATAGAAAAATTGAATCTTTCACCAAAGTAAATATCAAATAAGCTTTTATACTGGAATCTACTATTAAGATGAGAATATTGAATAAAATATTCCATTTTCTCTTAGCAAAAGATATATTTTACATTTGTGTATATCTTGTTAAAAATGGATAGCTTAGAGAATATACAGAGAGTATATAGTTACTCACTAAGCAAAAGTAAACTAGTTGGATATTAAAATATGTACATTATTTAGAAAAGAAATATGTAGAGAGTATTAAGTAAGACTTTTTTTCCTAAAACTGTAATATGATTATTTTCATGAATTCATTGGCTATTGTAATATGATGGAAATAGCAATTTATCATGCTCATCTCAGTTCTTTTCCTTTAGTAAAATATACATTTACTGATTCAATTAATGTTTAATTATTACAAAATTTATATTTTACCTTTTAATAAGTGATTAGGTTAGTCACTCAGCAATATTTTAGAGTCCACTATATATAGATATTGTACTATTAACACAGCAGTGAATGAAATATGGATGGTCCTTGTTCCACTATCTTCCTATTTTATCTGAAACAAAGCTCAGTAGCTTCCAATTTCAGTTAAAAGACCATTCAATTTTATAGCATCAGATTTATTATTTTTAAGTTAGACTCTTGCCATTTACATCATTTTTAGTATATTTTATTGATTGTGGTATTACAGTTGTCTCACTTTTTACCCTGTACCTCCCTCCAAGAGGCATCCACCCTCCCACCAGCATTCCCCTCCTTAGTTCATGTCCCTGGGTTGTGCATACAACTTGTTTGGCTTCTCAATTTCCTATACTGTTCTCAACATCACCCTTGTCTATTTTGTTCCTACCAATTATGCTTTTTAATATAAAAATTGGAAGTGGTTATTAAATTTTTAAATATCTTAGACTATGATAACATAACTAGGATGCCTCTGAGATATGCTTTTCTAAATTATGTTGATTTCTGAGATTCATACATAAAGTTATTCTAAGATTGAACATGACTTCCAATTAAACTAATATAAGCTATCCTTTATATTTTCTCTAAACTGTAGGCAAAGTAGAGCAGAGCAGAGAGTTATTGGTATTCTTTCTTCATGGTGAGATGGTATAAAACAGTACTGAATATTTGTTAGAAAAGATAGCTGAGAGAAAGAGGAAGTATTAAGTTGAGCAGTGTTCAATGAAAATTATAATTTTTCATTGAAAATAAGATGGAATATGTAAATAAGAATGCTGAAATACCAGCATGGTCTCTGTGCTGCTTTGACTGCCAATGGAAACTTAAACATTCATCTATTATAATTTAGCAAATTTAATTACTATAATTTGTCTATTTGCCCACCTGCTTAATTTAACTGTGGTATCCTTAAGTACCAAGGCCATTTTGTTTTTGTTTTTGAAGGGTAGAAACATATCTAACAATTAAATATAGTTATTTGTTCTTTGATGTTAAAGTTGTAGTACCTCCCTAAGTCTGCTTCTTGTCAAACTGTAGGCAGTGTTTTCTTAGTGTAACATATAATGTGTACAGATATTATATTGTAGAATTGTGCAACTGAAATCTGTATAATTTTGTTAACCAATGTTACCCCAATAAATGCAATAAAATATAAAGCTAAGGTAAATTATAAATTTTGGGGAGATATACAAATTAATTTATCTAATTAATATAATTTTGGAAGCATAAGTATTTATTTGACTATCTTTAACCTTCTGAAATTCTTTTAGCTGATTTTTCACTTAAAATAATCTGACATTTTACTGCACAAAATAATTTATAGTTTCCCTAAAGATATAACCAAAAATGGTCATTTTTCTTCATGATGAAAATTGTCAATCATTTAGTAATGATTAAATATTTATATCTTATTCTCTATTAAAATTATGGATCCAATTTTTGTTAACTATCTTCTTAAAACTACATTTTTTTTAATCACAAAGCTACAGAGTTCAGAATATCAATAGAATATTTTGAATAACTAGTCTGTGTAATTTAGCTAATTTTATCTACTCTGTGCTCCAAAGTTAAGGAAAAGTAAGCACCTGTCCTTGTTAGAGCATATTATAGTCCAAAATCATGTAAAACTCATTAATGACTCAATTTACTTTTTATTTATAAATCAGTATTTGGCAAATCTTTCAGATATAATAATATACATCTAATAAGATAACAGTACTATTTGCTGGTGACTTCATCTTAATGTCACCTAAGATTACCTTCAAAAACAACTACAATTGTTGGAAGAAACAAAACCCTCAAGTCTTTGTTTTAGCAGGCACTCATCAGCATTCTGGTAGGCTGATAAAAAAGATGATATAGGTGATATAGATATAGATAGATATAGAGATATATATACACACTCATATCTTGATATATGTTTGTGTGTATATATATCGCCTTTTTCATCAACCCACTTGAATGCTAATGAGTGTATATATTTATAATTTGTTTTCCCCTCTAAACTCACTGCAGAACTTGCTGTTTTGGTCTGCATCACAATCTTTTGGCTCACCTTGGGCTGCTATTATCTGAATTTGATGTCATTACATCTTCCAATATTCTGTCCTGACTCAGTTTGGCCACACGAATAGCCCAGGAGTCAAAAGGTGCTAGCAATGAAGAACAGAGGCTTTGAATGAGAATTTCTGCCTCTCCTATACTATGTGGGCCACTCTGAGAGGTATTCTGCCTCTTAAAATAGGCAGAATTTGGAATCAAATCCTACAATAACGATCTTGAAAGTGTACTGAAGTTCTTGTATTGGGCTCTGTTTTAAGGAAATCCGAAATAAGATACTCACTTCAGTGATACAATACAGTATAGTTCTGCTTAAAATCAATCATTCAGTGGCCATTCTATGCAATCAATGAGAGGCTATATTCCTTAAAATATTTCCAAAAATTAATCTAAATCTTGCTATTTATTTCACAGTTTGGTTAGTTCAACTGCATACATATTAGAGAAGAATTAAAGCTGTTCATATAGAATAGTCATCACACTTTCTGCAAAATTATTTAAATTATGCAAAGAAATACATGTGATAACACCTGTAGCAGTGGGTCTTCTTTCAATTAATAAATTAGAAATCTCTTCTTCAGGTCTTAAAAGCCTGTTGGTCTAATTTTTTTTCATAATTTGATCCTAAAATGTTCACTCACATAATTAATATAAAAATATTTAGTCTTGAAAAGTCATACTAATTATTTACAGTCCTAATAATTGTATAATGTCAGATTAATTAGTTATCCTGAATGCATTCACTATTTACCTTGGAAATGGAAGACCAGAAAGTACATATCTCAGATGCATTTTGAACATATTAGAAAGAGCTTCCATAAACCATGGGTTGACATGTCAAACTTTATCCTTTGGAATTCAAAAAAGAAAAGAAAAGAAAAGAAAAGAAAAGAAATGGCTACATGAAAGCTGTGTCTTCAAATTTTATAAAATCATTAAAGATATTATCATTCATATATCCAATATTATATAAACATCTACAAAATAAATTAGCTATTTAGTGTGCATAAACATTTGATGAACTGTCTGGATAAACTGACCACTTTTCATCTGTGAATGAAATTTTAGTATACCTTTTGTTTTTCTCTTTTTGTATTTCCTTCAAGGCAGCACAGAAGTAAATTTTATTCCTAGTGATAATTTTCTTTACAGTAAAAGTTTAATTTAAATGCATTCTGCTCATGATTCAAGATAAGTTTTATCTTAATGGTACTTTTTAAATTTACATTAATCAATTAGTGGAATAATAGGTAGGCAGGATAAGAACAACATGATCAATTTTATTCCTACATTGTACTAACAAATGTAAGATTTGAAGAGTACTTCTTTGTTTTTTCTCACATTTATGTTTAGAAAACATGATACTCTAACGATATAATAAATTGGACTTCTTCAGTTGAAATTCCATTTAAAAATTCGTAAGTATGGATTATTGCATTGTTGTGGTATAATAGGATGTTGAGAACATTTTCTGATCTAAATGTTAGAGAAATCTCTTAAAATTCTCTTGTTTAGCCCTTACCGGTGTGGCTCAGGTAATTGGAGAGTCATCCATCCCATACTACACTATATTGTAGGTTTGATTCCAGTCAGGGCACATACCTAGGCTGCAGGTTTGATCCAAGATCTGGACTCGTATGGGATACAACCAATCAATCTCTCTCCTCTTCTTTTCTCTTCCCTCTTCCTTTCCCTTCCCTTCCCTTATCTTTTTTCTCTTCTCTTCTCTTTCCTTTTTTCTCTCTAAAATCAATAAACATTTTTAAAAATTAAAAAATATGTCCTTTTTTAAATTAAATGACAAAATGTTAGAGCTCTAGTATTATGGGATATATTTTTAATGATAAGTATTTAGCAATTTCTTTTTTTAATTTTATTTTAATTTATTTTTTCAAATATATTTGTCTCTGCCTACTCCCTCCCCCCCGCCGCTTTCCCTTACCCACTCCCTTCTTCCCTCCCTCAGCTCTTCCCCTTTGGTTTTCCTCCATGAGTCTTTGCTATATGTTCCTTGACTTTCGCCTTCCCTTCCTTTTCCCTGCCCAACCTCCCTCCTTCACTCTTGTCTCTGTTGATTTCTTTTCCTTTCAGTGTTGCTGGTCTTATTTCCCTTGCATCTTTGGATTGTTCGTTAGGTTCCACTTATAGGTGAGATCATATGGTATTTGTCTTTCGCTACTTGGCTTATTTCGCTTAGCATAATGCTCTCCAGTTCCATCCATGCTGTCACGAAGATCAGTAGTTCTTTTTTTTTCTGCTGCATAGTATTCCATTGTGTACATGTACCATAAATTTTTTATCCAATCATCTACTTATGGGCATTTAGGTTGCTTCCAACACTTGGCTATTGTAAATTGTGCTGCTATGAACATTGGGGTGCATAGGTTCTTTTGTATTGGCGTTTTAGGATTCATAGGGTACAGTCCCAGCAGGGGAATCACTGGATCAAAAGGCAGTTCCATTTTCAGCTTTTTTAGGAAATTCCAACTGCTTTCCACAGTGACTGCACAAGTCTGCATTCCCACCAACAGTGGACTAAGGTTCCTTTCTCTCCACAGCCTTGCCAGCACCTGTTGTTTGCTGATCTGTTATGATGGCCATTCTGACCGGTGTGAGGTGGTACCTCATGTTGGTTTTGATCTGCATTTCTCTGATGGCTAGTGATGCCGAGTATCCTTTCAAATGCCTCTGGGACCTCTGTATCTCCTCCTAGGAAAAGCGTCTGCCCAGGTCCTCTGCCCATTTTTTGATTGGATCGTTTGTCTTCTTGGAGTGGAGTCGAGTGAGTTCTTTGTATATCTTGGAGATCAAACCTCTATCTGATGTATCATCAGTGAATATATTTTCCCATATGGTTGGCTCCCTTTTCATTTTGCTGATGTTTTCTTTCGCCGTGCAGAAGCTTCTTATTCTGATGAGGTCCCACTTGTTTATTCTTTCCTTTATGTCCCTTGCTTTAGGGGACATATCAGTGAAAAAATTGCTGTGTGGGTTATCTGAGAATTTCCTGCCAATGTTCTCCTCGAGCACTTTGATGGTGTTGCAACTTATATTTATCTTCTATCCATCTTGAATTTATTTTTGTGTATGGTGTCAGCTGATGATCCAATTTTAATTTCTTGCATGTAGCCGTCTAGTTCTCCCAAAACCATTTGTTGAAGAAGCTATTATTGCTCCATTTTCTGCTTTTGTCCCCTTTGTCAAATATTAGATGCCCATAGAGACCTGGGCTTATTTCTGGGCTTTCTATTCTGTTCCACTGATCTATGGGTCTGTTCTTGTGCCAGTACCAGATTGTTTTGAGTATAGTGGCTTTGTAGTAGAGTTTGATGTCCGGTAATGTGGTCCCTCCTACTTTGTTTTCCTTTCTCAAAATTGCTGACGCTATTCGGGATTGTTTATGGTTCCATATAAATTTTTGAAATGTCAGTTCTATTTCTATGAAATATGTCACTGGTATCTTAATAGGGGTTGCGTTGAATCTATAAATTGCTTTGGGTAGTATGGACATTTTGATGATATTAATTCTTCCAATCCATGAGCATGATATATGCTTTCATTTATTTGTGTCTCTCTTAAATTCTTTCTTCAATGTTGTATAGTTTTCTGCGTACAGGTCTTTACGTCTTTGGTTAAATTTATGCCTAGGTACTTTATTTTTCTTCCTGCTATATCGAATGGTATTTTTTTCTGATTTCTTCTTCTATAGAATTACTGGTGTACAAAAATGCCTTTGATTTCCGAATGTTGACTTTGTATACTACTGTTTTGCCTAAATCACTTATTAGTTTGAGGAGTTTTTTGGTAGAGTCTACAGGGTTCTCTATGTACACTATCATGTCATCTGCAAACAATGATAGCTTTACTTCCTCCTTTCCTATTTGGATGCCTTTTTTCTCTTTCTCTTGTCTGACCGCTGTGGCTAGGACTTCCAATATGATGTTGAAAAGAAGTGGTAAGAGCGGACATTCTTGTTGTGTTCCCGATCTTAGTGGGAAATCTTTCAGTTTTTGCCCATTGAGTATGATGTTGGCTGTAGGTTTTTCATATATGGCCTTTATTACGTTGAGGAATGCCCCATTTATTCCCATTTTGCTGAGTGTTTTGATCATAAATGGGTGCTGTACCTTATCAAATGCTTTTTCTGCATCTATCGAGATGAACATGTGGTTTTTGTATTTTCTCTTATTTATGTGATGTATCACGTTTACTAATTTGCATATATTGAACCATCCCTGCTTCCCTGGGATGAATCCCACTTGATCGTGGTGGATAATCTTTTTAATGTATTGCTGGATGCAGTTTGCTAATATTTTGTTGAGGATCTTAGCATCTATGTTCATCAGCGAAATTGGCCTGTAGTTTTCTTTCTTTGTAGGGTCTTTATCTGGTTTTGGGATCAGGGTGATGCTGGCCTCATAGAAGGAGTCTGGCAGTCTTCCCTCCTCTTGGATTTTTTGGAATAGTCTGAGAAGGACAGGGGTTAGCTCTTCCTTAAATGTTTTGTAAAATTCTCCTGGGAAACTGTCCTGCCCTGGGCTTTTGCATGCCGGGAGTTTCTTGATGACTGCTTCAATTTCCCCAGCTGTTATCGGTCTGTTCCAGCTTTCTGTTTCTTCCTCCTTCAGTGTTGGAAGGTTATACTTTTCTAGAAATTTGTCTATTTCATCAAGATTTTCAAATTTCTTGGCATATAATTGTTCATAGTAGTTTCTGACAATATTTTGTATTTCTGTGATATCAGTTGTTATTTCTCCTCTTTCATTTCGATCTTGTTAATTTGGGTCCTCTCTCTTTTATTCTTGATGAGTCTGCTTAAAGGCTTGTCAATTTTATTTATCTTTTCAAAGAACCAGCTTCTGGATTGGTTGATCCTCTGAATTGTTCTTTTCATCTCTATGTCATTCAGTTCTGCTCTAATCTTGACTATTTCCTTCCGTCTACTTGCTCTGGGATTTATTTGTTGTTGTTTCTCCAGTTCTTCAAGTTGTAGTGTTAGGTCTTTTATTTGAAATGTTTCTATCTTTTTTAGGTAAGCCTGTATTGCTATGAACTTCCCTCCCAGTACCGTCTTTGTTGTGTCGCATAGGTTTTGGACTGTTGTCTGTTCATTTTCATTTGTTTCCAGAAATTTTTTGATTTCTTCTCTTATCTCATTATTGACCCAATAGTGTGCTGTTCAGTCTCCATGAATTTGCAAGTTTTTGAAGTATCTCTTTGAGGTTGATTTCCAGTTTCAATCCCTTGTGGTCTGAGAAAAAGTTTGGTATGATTTCAATTTTTCTGAATTTGCTGAGGCTTACTTTGTGTCCTATCTTGTGGTCTATCTTTGAAAAATTGCCATGAGCATTTGAAAAGAATGTGTATTTTTCTTCTTTGGGATGTAAGGTTCTATCTATGTCAGTTAAATGTCTTTGAGTCAGTGTGTCATTCAGCACCACAATATGTTTATTAATGTTTTGTTTGGAAGATCTGTCCATTTTTGACAGTGGGGTGTTGAAATTCCCTGCTATCACTGTGTTGCTGTCTATATTTTTTTTGAAGTCATTCAACAATTTCCTTTAAACTTGGGGGCTCCTATATTGGGAGCATATAAGTTTACAATGTTGATGTCTTCTTGATAGATTCTTCCTGTAAGTATGATAAAGTGCCCCTGTGGGTTTCTCTTATGGCCTTTGTTTTGAAATCTACTTTGTCTGATACAAGTATGGCAACCCCAGCCTTTTTCTCATGCCCATTTGCTTGGAATATTTTTTTCCATCTCTTTACTTTCCATTTGTGTATGTCTCTTGCTCTGAGGTGGGTCTCTTGTAGGCAGCATATGTGTGGGTTATGTTTTCTTATCCATTCAGCTACCCTGTGTCTTTTGTTGGGGCATTTAGTCCATTCACATTGAGAGATATTACTCATAGAAACTTACTCATCTTTTCTCTGTTCCTGTGTTCCTCTCTCTCTCATTCTTTTCCTTCATCTGCTTAAACCAGTCCCCTTAGCATATCTTGGAGTACTGGTTTGGTAGAGATGTATTCTTTTAGCCTTCTCTTGTCTGGGAAACTCCATATTTCCCCTTCTATTTTAATTGAGAACCTCGCTGGGTAGAGCAGCCTTGGCTGTAGGTCCTTGTTTTTCATGACTAGGAATATTTGTTGCCATTCCCTTCTGGCTTGTAGTGTTTCTGTTGGGAAGTCAGCTCCTAGGGATATCAATGACCCCTTGTATGTTACTTTCTCCTTCTCCCTTGCTGCCTTGAGGATTCTCTCTTTGTCTTTGATAGTTGCCATTTTAATGATGATGTGTCTTGGAGTGGACCTCTTTGATTCCCTCATGTGTGGGGTTCTCTGTGCCTCCTGGGTCCATGAGAGCCTTTCTCTCCTATATTAGGGACATTTTCCATCATTACTTTTTCAAGGAGGTTCTATCACTTGCTCCTCTTCTTCTCCTTCTGGTATCCCTATTATATGGATATTATTGCATTTCAGGTTGTCCTGCATTTCCCTAAAACCTCTTCATTCTTTTTTAGTCTTTTTTCCATTTCTTGTTCTTTCTGGGAGCTTTTTTCTACCTTGTCCTCCATCTCACTGATTCGATCCTCGGCTTCATCCAGCCTGCTTTGGATTCCTTCTACTGTGTTATTCAGTTCATAAATGGTATTCTTCATATCCTCTTGTGTCTTCTTGATAGTTTCTATGTCCTTTTCCGGGCTGATATAGTTTGCTGTAAGATCCTGATAGTTTCTCTGCAGTTTCTTACAGTTCTCTTTGAGCTGGCTGAGCTCATTGAACGTCCTTAGAACCATTGTTTTAAATTCCATATCTGATAGTTCCCTTGCCTCTATTTCATTTAGCTCTCTCTGTGAGGAGTCCCCTTTTCTACTCATTTGGGGGGAACTTCTTTTTCTTCCCATTTTTGTGAGAGTCTGTTAAGTATTTTTGTCCTTTAGTTTTCTTTCTGGGCCTGCCTCTGATGATGTCAGTTGTTGACCCTATCTTGGGTTGTTTGTTTGAGCCTTCCAGGAGTCTACTATCTGTGTCTGACTTGTGCTTGGGGCAGCTCTGTGACCCCTTCGGCCAGGGCTAGGCTATTTTTGGGGATCGCTCTGTACTCTCAAGCCGGCTCCTTGAGCGTGCTCCCTGCGCGGCAGGATTCCCCGCCTGCCTGGGCTCCCATGTGCTTGCCCCAGACCAGGGGGCTTATTCGCAACCTCGCGTACTCATCTGCCCCCCCTGGCCGGCGAAGTCTGCGGCACTGGTCAGTTTAGGGTCTTCTATTGTGTGTTTTCCCCGCTTTTGGCTCTTTGGGTGTGTTGCTTGCCCTTGCCAAATGGGGACTATGGAAATGGGAGGAAGTCAGCTCCAGGACTCTCCAGTTAATCCTGTCTCCGGTCTCTCCTCCAGGGACTCTGGGCAGCTCTGTGATCCCTTCGGCTGGGGATCTACTAATTTTCTGGGCCAATCCACAGTCGCAGGCTTGGCGGGTCAATTTACGCCTGCCCTTGCCCCTCTGTGCACTCCCTCGCAGGCCGTATGGGTGCCAATCTGTAGGAGGCCTTGCTGGCCAGTGCAAGCGTTTGCCAGCCTGCACAGGTCACACACATGCTCGCCAACCCTTGCCGGTCACTCGGCGCAAGTGTGCGCGCTTGCATTGGGTGTTTTTGGTGTGTCTATGTGTGCTTTTCGGCTTTTGGCTCTTTGGGGGTGTGGCCTCTTCCTGCACAATGGAGACTACGCAAGGAGAAGGAGTCGGGACTCCCTGGAGTCGGTGCTCCCTGGTTCCTCCTCCCGTTCTTTCCCCAATGCCTCCGTTTCCAGACTCTCCTCAGGGACCTCCCGGCAGTTCTGTGACCCCTTCGGACAAGGATCCACCACCTTTGCGGACTGCATTTCAATCGCAGGCAGTGTGATTCATGCGCGCCCCGCTTCTGCCTCTTTGGAGTCATACCTTTCCAGCCCACAATGCAGACTACCGAACGGGGAGGGAGTCGGGACTCCCCCGTTCCTCCTCCCGTTGTTTCCCCAACGCCTCCGTCTCCAGTCTCTCCTCAAGGCTCTCCCAGCCAGTCTGCACTCAGTCCCCCATTTCACATTCATTTTGTGTGCAGAGCGCACAAAAGGCAGGTTAATTGATTCCCTTATGCCTGAGCGAGATGGTAGCTGCGGAGTGGGAGGTGCATTATAACCTGGGCTCCACTGGCCGCAGTATCAGTTTTCTTCACAAAGTTTTCTTCACCAGTCTTTTCCCAGGCACCAACCCACCCTGCTGCCGCCTCTACCCAGAGATCAAGGAGGGTGGCTGCCACTGCAATTTTTGCATTGGCCCTTTAAATGTCTCTTTGCATCCCCAACCACCTGTCTCTGGCAGAGAGCTCCCCTAAGCTTTTTGGGGTTGCGTTTTGTCTGTATTTTCTTGGTTTTAGCTGCTGTAGTTTAGGGGTTCCTGTTTATGATTCAGACCCCGTTCTTCTCGGGGGGAGCTAACTGGCTGTTTCAATGTCCCTCTGGTGCTAGTGCCCGTGGGCACCCAGCCCACCCTCTCGAGCCTCCCCAGCACTTCTCACCAGTTGGGATGTGTGAGAGTCGAATCCACTGTCCGCGGCTCCAAGGCTCCTCTCTTTCTATTGTTCCATTGTTTTCCAGGTGATTACTCCACTATTTAGTCGAAATTCCAGTTTGGTCTTGGGAGGAGGTCAGCGTGACTCCCATTCACTCCCTTCTCTCTTCCCTGTATCTAGCAATTTCTTTTATTTACTTCTATTTGATTAGATTCTTAGGGAAAATATAAAATCTAAAGTAACATAGTCTAATATACTCTTTTATCTAGTAAAAGATTTTATCTTGTGTTTAGGTTCCTATCATGCTGAAAGAATACAAAATGACTGTTCTTAGTGATAAGATTAATAATAACAATATTGAATGTTCCTTCTGATGTGTGCATGTAGGTGGGGGAAGCTTTGTAATTTTAAATGAAAACATAAGTCTTAGGGTAGTAAGATTGAAGAACAGAGATCTCTAAGAAAGAAACAGTAATGTATCATTAATATTCAGAATATGATTTCCAGGCCATCACATAATTTGTTTTTACTTTTATCCTGCTTATATCCCTGTCATAATAATAGGTATAATATAAGGGTTAATGTACCTACATTTTATACATATGAAAAAAAGTTATTGTAGATTTAAGCATACAAAAACTTATTCATCTTATTAGCTCAGCTTTTTTTTTTTTTTAAATGGGAGTTCAGTAAATGAAAGAAGATATATTAAAGGAGAAAAGCTGTTCTTAAAAAAAGTGTTTCTTGTGCTGCATAAGGCAGAAAGTAAAACAAAAACACAATATTAACTAAAAAATATGTTTCAATTACTTGCCTTGGGCATTCTTTAGAAATTCCATTTCTTCTCAAACTCTGGGAATAGCCACAGAATTCCTTGGCTACTGCAGATCACTTATTGGTTTCCTGATCTCCTTCTCGAACTTGTTGCAGGTATAGCCACATAAACTCTGGAAGGAAAATGTGGCAACAGTGCTAACAAAGCTCTGTTGTCATAATTTAGACTTCAGTAAAATCACTGCTGCTACCCATTCTGCTACTGAATGTATAAAACCAAGGATGCTGACACGTTGTCTACAGGCATTACAGAGAAATAGTTTGCATTGTTTTTACTAACTCTTATTTCATCCCTTTCACTCTCATTTTAATAAAAGTACGTAAGGATGGGGTAGGAAGTCTAAGGGCAATTGATAATATTGTGCTATACCAGTGGTCTCTGCTTATGACTCATTATTATTGAACCAAAATCTATATACCAGTTCTCCCATCCCCCTTAAAGTACTTTAGGATGTTTCTCTATTAATTGCAAACTAAAATTAGTTGTCAAATGTTAAAATTGAATCCCTTGTGCTTGATCCTCTTTTAATCTGGAGATAAATGCAAAACGTTGCAATACTCAGTGAACAAAACAAGCTCAAAATAAGACAGTTTTCTTTTCTTTGATATTTTGTGTCATGAAAGAATGAAGTTTAAGTTCATACTCTATGAGGTAGGTGATCATAAAACTGAACGGAAGTCATTCATGTGCTTTAAAGTTCTGGTTCAGCACTCTCAGATTTTTTTACTCAGGTGCCCCACGGGTGTTTTTAAACAACTTTTTCTCTATGCAGTTATGAATTCCATGAGGAAACTGATCACATTTTATTCATCACTGAATTCCCAAAAGCCTAAGACAGTGCTTGGTCCATGGTATATAAAAAGAAATAGGAGCTGAATAAATTTGTGGCAATACCATAATGGGGCCTCTGCTTGTTCTCATGTTTATCTACAATAGGATTTCTCAAACATGGCACTATGACATAGAGGCTAGATGACTTTTTGTTATAAGGATGTGCTCTGATTTCCTCTTGATTGCCAATGTCCCTGCAGGAGACAAAAACCGCCCTTAGTTGAGAAATTCTAGTCTATATATACATCTGCATCAACATATCTATTTACGTACCATGTATGTATAGTCCATTTTTACAGACAGAAGTTCACAACTCTTGTGACTTTTGCTAGTGTTGGTGTTATCTTTCAGTCTTCATGGTAAATTTATACTCTTTCAATAATCTTTGTTTATTCTATTTGGAGACTTGTTTAGAGATCTTTGATGAAAACAAGTAGGATAGAATTCTTATGTAACATTCTAGCTCATATATTACTACACAGCATAAAAACTCACTAGACTTCTTTTGGAATAACAGAATTAGAATTATACTTATATTAAAAACAAACAAGCAAAAAATAGCAATTATAAAAGAATAATGTAAACAAGAGAGTATATTATGCAGGGGATTTTAATGTAGTGAATAATCAGATTATGTCTCTATTAATCTTTAAACTATTTGTCTAATGAGAACTCTCTCGGTCTCTAAACAAAAACTACTATAGTCAACAGTAAAATCTTCCTTTAATTTTTAAATGCAATGATTTTCTATATTGTATAATTTTAAGTTTATAATAGCATGTAATGAAGAAAAAATGGAGGATTAACCACTTGAATTATAGTTCTTCCTTTTTCACTAGTTTTAAATTTAGACAATTATTAAACATCTTTGGGCCTCAATTCTATTATAAGTAACATGCCATGTGTAAATATAATTTAAAAGATTACCTTTCACTTTGAAAATTTAAATTACATGAGCTGTAGATTTCCACTTTTGGAATTAGGCATAAGGAACTCTGTGGAGCCTTCTCCAACAAAACAAGCATTACAGTAAAGAGTATAAAAAATTTAAAGTTTCCTCGAAATTGCCCTAAAGGTGTATAGAAAATGAATAAACACTTACTCAGGAAAATATACTACAACTCAGTAAGAATACCAAGAGATCAAGATAGAAGTGCTTGAATCACAACTCTCCCTCGCTCCTCTGTGCACAGGCAATATAACAGAAACTCTGCTCCAGGCAAGAGCAGCCAAGAACTCAGGGCTCTTCTCTCCCTAACCCAAGGCTATGGTGTTTTCCCACGACAGCTAGTACCAGCATATCTTGTCCCTACAGAGGTGAATTTCCAAATTACTGCATCTGAGAGGTTGGAGACTCCCTCTCACATCCAGTTTCCAGCCACAGGACACAGCCTTTAATTTCAGGTGCACATCACACTGAGGATACTAGGATCAGATGGCCCATGCCTCAGCTTGTTTATAAGGAGATTCTATGTTGGAGCTAACAAGCCAAGAATACCAGAGGCTACAGCTCCCGCACAGCCATTGTTGCCCTCCTAAAGCAGTGCTGTCACTTAGAGAAGTGTTCCAGCTCCAGAGCCTTGGCTCAGAGATATTTCCCAGAGGGAGATGCAAATCTTAATGAAGTACAACATGCTCTGAGGTTTACTTTAGGAAAACTGATTATATTTGAAACAGTCTTATGGAAGTTTAAATATATAGCTACTTTAAAAAAGAAGTGGGAAAGGGGAGAGGTTTTATTGATAAGAGGAGGCTAGTAATTTCATGAGAGCAAATAAGGTAAATGATAGCCATCAAGTTTTAAAAGAAATAAAAGAAAAAAATAGGTAAGAAGAGATCGCCTAGGTTCAGAACATACCTTAAACATTGTGCACAAAAACTACTCTTGTAAAAGAGAGAAAATTTAATTGGATCAAACTATGTTGCAGTTTATGTCCAGAGTATTGTCAAAAACAATAGGACAATCATCTGGCAACTAATGAACTTAACATTAACTGTCATCAGGAAATGAGACAAAGAGAGTCCTGCTGAAACTTACACTGTCATCCCTGGTGACTGTGTGCACACCTGGGATGTGTCTACTGAGGCACAATATTGGAGCTTCACACCATTAAGGGTGTTGAAGGATAGACTATGCTAATATGGCCCTGCCAGTCAAAAATAAAAAAAGTAAACAGCAACAAGCTAAATGTGCTACAATGTCCAATTTTAAGAGACTATCATGAAACATACAATAAGAAAGGAAAAAAATAGCATGCCAGGAACTGCCTGTGAGAGGGTACAGCTGTCAGATTTAACAAACACTCCTAAAGAGCCATCTCAAGGGAAAGTGGTGGGGGGGAGGCAGAGACAAATGTGTTTGAAAAAATAAATTAAAATTAAATTAAAAAAAAAAAGAAAGGTGAGACAAAATAAATAAATGTCCTGCTTAAGAAGTCAAAAAAAATAAATAAATAAAGAGCCATTCCAGAAACATTAAAAGAGCTAAAAGAAATCACACTCAAGGAAGTAAAGGGGGTTATGATGAAAATGTATCATCTCTAAGACTTTCAAGAAAGATAGAAATGGTAAAACATAACCAAATGGAAATTCTGGAGTTAAAAAGTGCAATTGCTGAAATGAAAAATTCATTAGAGAAGCTCAAGAATATTTTTGAGCTGACAGAAGAAAGAATTAACTATATGAAAATTTATTGATAGAGATGATGCAATTGGAAGAGCAGAGAGAAAAGATGACTGAAGAAAATGCACAACAGCGTCTCAGAGAAATGTGAGATACTTGTAAGGGCACCAATATTAGTTGCATAGTCAGTCAATAATGATTTATCAATATAGGCTCATCAATTTGAATTGCGTTGAAACAAATGCATCATGCTGATGTCAAATTTTAATGATGGGGATAATGTAGGAGGAAGAGGACTAAGGGAAATTTTTATACTTTCTGTTCAGTCTCTATAAACCTAAAACTGCTCCAAAAATAAAGCCTGTTAATTAAAAAAATTATCTTAGTCACATATGCTAACCTTCAAATTGAAATGTGGAACATTTCACATGAATCTAACAATCCTGGGAAATGTTAGATTCAACGTCAAGTCAAACGCACAGACAGGTAGCTTGCATTTAAGGAAGAAAAAAAAGTTATATAAAATGTTACTACTTTTGAAAGTAAACTAATTTAATTCACTTTAAACTGGTAAGCAGAGTTTGTAAGCCAGATGTATTAGAAATCACTACTTTAATTTCATTTTATTTTTTGAGTTTAAGTTCTCCAGTTATGTTTTTGTTTGCATTCAAACAGACGCTACTTGCCAATGTAAAAGTGGGCGGCCACATTCGCAGCACCATACACGAGGCAAGTCTGCCCAATTGCTGCCAATACATCTTAGGATATATAGTCAGGTCCACATATATTTTTCTTCATAGATATATCTGATTTATATTCAAATATGGACTTAAATATGATCCTTGTAATGCTATTTAAAATACTGAGAAGTGAACATATATATATATATATGTATATAATTTCAAGTAACTATTTTCTTTGCAAATAGTGATAGCAGATGATTTCATGCCTGCTGAACTCTTCAGAAAGCAGGAGAATGATAAAGAATCTAAATTTTTCATGGAAGGAAACATCCCTCTAGGGCTAAGTGAAAGGAACTCAAAAATTGAGTACATAAGTCATTTTTAAAAGTAAATAGCAGAAATTTTTTCTCAACAATTAAAAATTAGGAGATGTGCGGCTAAGCAGCTATATACAACAACATCTGTCTGGAAAAATGTCCAGCCATTGTTAATATAAAGAGAACAGTTTGTACGACTTTGATGTAACCTGGCAGCCAAGGAGAGCGGACTGGAATGGGCATGCACGGACGCTGATGGCTTCACTGTGCTAGTCAGTGAGGGTGGTAGATGCTGTTGAGTGAGCATGTGTACTGTGTGGCCATTGCATTCAAATTGACCGAACGAATAGAACAAGGAACCTACGTCAAATTTTGCATTAAGCTTGAACATTCCTCCGCAGAAACTGTTTGGATGATTCAGAAGGCTTTTAGGAATGATGCAGAGCTCAGCACAAATGAAAGTATGGCACAAACACTTCAAAGATGGTCAAGAATCTGTTGAAAATGATCCATGTTCTGGAAGGCCTGCAACACGCAGAACACCTGAGAATGTTAAATGTGTAGAGGCTGCAACCAACAAAGATCTGACAGAGCTGTGTGAGATCCCAAAGTGCCTACTTTGAAGGGGACTGAGGCGTCATTATCTAATGTATAAGGTTTCTTGTATCTTGTATCGTCTTTAATGAATGTCTCTGTTTTTCATATTACATGACTGAATACTTCCTCGACAGACTCCGGTATATTTATTTTAAGGTAAAAGTCTACCACAATATAAGAAAATAGAGAAAAAATATTGTAAAACTTTTGAAACTAACTTTGAATGTGAAAGTTCTAGAGTGCATAATTTTCCTATATAACAGCAATGTTTATAACAAAATGGATTTCCAGTATAATTAATATTTAAGGCAATTAGCCTTTTAAATTGATACCTGCCACCTGTTTTGTTTTCTTTTTGACATAATGGAATTTCTTGTACTCTTTTTTTCACTTTCTACCTCAATTCACTTAATTACATATACACATTCAATATTCACATTTTTTCTTCTTGACTTGATGATTTCAAAACAAATATAAAGTTATGTATGCATTTATTGAGTTGAACCTATATCTGTTATTATCCATGTAGAAGTAGAGGAGAGGGGGAGTGAGGGGAAGGAAGGGGAAAGAACAGAAGAGTGAGAGAAAGAAATATTGAGAGGCAGAGAGAAATTCATTTTATTATTACTCATTAATTATATTACGAAGCAAAAATATTTCTACACAACTTTTTATAATAGGGGTCAAAATTTACTTTTCTCTCAGCATTTATACCACTAAGCATTTGGGGTATTGTTCCTACAATAGTGATATTCTCTAAAATACTAGGTCCACATAAGGCAGAATAATGGCAGTAAGTTCCATTGGAAGAACACTTACATACTTATAAAAAAACCCCAGCAAACTCAAACTGAAACTCATTTCCAAAAATATAGTGCCATGTGTCAACGTCCTATTCAGTTTGTTTCAGACTACCTTGCTACTGCTCACCACTACCCATAAAATACATACAAAGTTTTTTTTTTCTATATAGTAATCCCTGGGAAGTTATTTTCCCATAATTTCATGAATGCCTGAGGACATGAACATTGAATGTTTTTTATTAAATTCACAAGTTCACTAGTGATTATACTAGTAAAGATATTAAAAACGTTATTTTGAGAAGTTACAATTCAGCAAATGGTACAGAAACATATAAAATAGATTGCATGAGCTGATTATCCTTTAATAAAGGCCAGCTAAACTGCATAAGATGTAATAACATTTCCCAAAAGCCACATTTTTGAAGGGTTGGTAAAAGGAGCAGCAATAAAAACAAAGCAAAACAACAGATTTAGAATCACAGTAAATGCTTTAGGAATATTTCTCCTGGGAAAAATAATCCTGGCTACTAGGCTACTTTCAACATCTCTTTCCTTCCTCTTTTCAATAGTAGTGTGATTAGGGTCGTGAACTCTGATTTTAAATATGGTGTTGCACATCTCATTTCTAATTTATCATTACTATTTACTATTACTTTCCTAATTTGATCTTATCCAAATAATACCTCCCCATTCAGAAAATCCAAAGCACATATTCTCATTCAGTTTTTCTTATTTAATTAAAAGATTATTATTTTCTCTTTTGAGTTTACATGTAGGATAAAAATGAAAACCATAGCAACAGCAAAAACATTAACACTATAAACCCTCTTCTGTGAACAATGAAAACAGAATCTGAGATCTTAATATGGTATACCAAAACATTAAAAAGAACGAGTTGTAGGGTCAGACTTACCTGAATTTTAATCTGTTTTACTATTTATCTACAATAAGAACTGGAGACAGTTACTGACATTCCATTTATGACTTTCTTAATTTAAAATATGTTAATGATACTGTCATTACTGCGTTATTGTAACCATTCAATAAGTATTCATTAATAGTCTACTGTATGCTTGGTATTGTTCTAACTAATAGGCATATAAAAACAAATACTGCTCTTAAAGAACTTGTAAACTAGAGCGGCAGGGAAGACAAATATAAAGAAATCCATGGACTAACATACAACAGCAACTGTGATGATGTACATATTGAGTTCAGTAAAAAAAACAAAACAAAACATTAATTACTTTTAAATAACTTTACAGGAAAACTGGCATATCTTCCTCCAGACAAAGATTAACTATGTTACTATTAGAAACTTACTTAGTCACAGTTGTACTTATAAATGGTAGCTAATATTCTTATTGTACAACTTTACATCAAAGTTTGGCAAGGGGGTGGGGTTCGGATCATGTTCAGATTGTAATATCAGGAGTCAGGCCAGAGCAGGCTGCAAAGAGGACTTGATACCTGAATTTATTTATATGAGGACTGCTCAAGAAAAAGGAAGGCTACAGAAGCTTTTATCATATTCAAAAACACAGGTAGCATGGAAAAAACGTACCAAAATGGAGGGTTGACAACTAAGAAAAAGTAACAAGGTTAAGAATATGGGACACACCCCCTTCCCTTATGTATATGTATATGTCTTGGCATATTACTAATCAGGGGGAAATTAACAAACGTGGAAGGTCAACAAACATGCAGGTATGGAAGATTATTCCCTATATAAAGTTCCCAAGAAGAAGTGTGTTAACAATTGTGGCTCCAGAAGAAAGATTCAAGATATCTTTTGTGATAAATAGAAACTTTGGACTATCTTATAATGAAATTGCTTTTTTTTTTATGTCAAACTCCTTTTATGTCCATCTTAGATCATAGCAGATATGTAGAGAAGAGTGCAGAGAGGTTGCACGTATTTCATTCATTTAGATTTTTTCTGTATTAGGCCAACAAAGATGGATAATTTCACCTTGAAAAGAAAACTAAACAGACTTGTTTTTGAAATAACCTAGAAAGAAAATTTTGATATAAATGAATATATTTTTTTTAAAGCCTGAAAGCAAAGTAAGAGGAGCCAAGTGAAAAAAACTGCTTTAATTTAGATTCCCACCTTCATTTTCAAAAGCCATATGTGTAATTGATAATTAGTATAGGAAAGGACAAAAGAGTCAAGTCAATAACTGACTGTCCAAGGCCTGGACTTTGTAATTGTTTAATTTTTTTCATGTTTAAAAAATTATTTTTTGTAGTTTGGATCAACTATAACACAAAAAGACAGTTTACGGTAGTTTTTGCTGTTGCATTAAACAAATAGATCAAAGTCAGTTTTAAGGTGTTTAAAGTTTCAGATATCACCTAGCAAATTTAAAGAATTTAAATAGGTTCTAATAAAAATAAGATTAATTAGATACAGATTAAACAAGATATAAATATGTATATGCATGTATGCAGTACATCTAAAAATACGTATGTGTGTAGCTTTTTTTTTTTTTTTTCAAAACTAGGCTGGGTTTACAGTATTTAGTGTGGACATGTAATCAGCTCCTAGCAGTGGACTGATGGTTTGGTCATGTAAATTGTAACATTTTAGTGAGAATTTTGAAACAGCTGTCCTCATTAAACCTCCACGTTGTTAGTATTAAGGGTGGCAGCGATTGGGAGCATTTTTGTTCTTTTCCACAGAGATGTGAGTGAGTTATGTAGTAGCTATTTCCCACCTTATAATTTGCTCCTCTTGTCTGTTTTTGTTTTTTTATCTTTGGTGGCTCATGTACAGCATTTGAAATGAAATGTTTTAGGATCCATCCACTGTCTGTGGTTAGCGTGTTTTGAAATTATGAGGTTTTAAGGAACCTTACCCCATGACTTGCCCCTCCCCCAAAAAATCTTAACTACAAATAAAGCACATTTTCCTATCTTTAATAATTCAATGCAGACCTTAGCTACATATTTTGTTGTATTTGCATAAAATGAGCTTTGTTATTTAAATTTATACTGTAATTATTATTTTTAGAAATTTTTGCTTTTCTCTGACTGACATCTTCAAATGAGATGTAGAAAGAATCAATCTGTGTTTTTTAATTGTGATAATGAGCTTTAAATCCGGGAGGTAATGACAAAAGCCACAATTCTACTTTTATGAAGAAAGTCCTCCCTTAGTCTCTGCTAGTACAATGAAAAATAAGTGAACTTTTTTCTTTTCTTTTTTTAAAGTTGATAATAGAATCTTTAAATTCTTCTTTGAGGAATTTTGCCTCTAGTGTTAATTTCTGGCTCTTAAATTAATCAAGTAAAACATGTTTCTAGCATCAACATCGACAAAAATTAAGCATTTTAAAATTAGAATTCCTTGACATGGAAGAAATATGAAGGCTGAGAATCTTGCAGAGAGAAAATAAATAAAAAAATAAACAAAGGAGATAATCCATCAAATTTACTTTGCTTCATTTATATTTGAAATTATACATTACATCTCTTTTTCTTATACTTAGTATATGTTCTGTAATTAAATTTAGAAGTCAATATGGAATGATAAAAAGTTCTGTCATCTTAAATCTCTATTCTCAAAGGAAAAAAAACTGTAACTTTTTTTCCAATAATGAAACTTAGATTTCATTTAGTGAGTATAATATAATCATTTGATTTTAATTAGCATTCTTTATGGTAAATCAGAATTTGTGATTGAAGCTATGCAAATATAATACAAGCTGTCATTTTAATTCTTGTCCTATGTTTATGCCAATTTTATTCCAAATTAATTTGGACAAAGATTTATCTTGTTCCTTAAGAAATATACACCACTGGCGGGGGGGTTGTTTGTTTTTTTAAGAGAACAGTGCTCCTTGGCTGACCAGCTTTGACTGCTCAATGTTCTCTTTTTCATATTTGATTTTGAAAATTTCTTTAGGACTTATAGCACCTTTTTAAAAAATTGCCTGTAGGAGATAGCATATATATTTTGGCTATTTTATGTATAACCATAACTTGTTTCCTACTAGAGTAATTATAACTGGTCAGTAATTAAAGGTGGGTGGTCAGGGAAACAAGTTGTATGCTGTAAGCCCACAGTGAGCCTAGGCATATTCATCAAGGGTAGGTGAAGGAGCAGAAATTCCTTCCTGAGAGGGCAGTAGGACCTGCTATGTCTGCAGGGACCTGCTCTGTCTTCAGGGACTTCATGACCTCTGAGCAGGCATGGCATATCTGTGGAGCTGACAGTGTGGGACATCTATGAAAACATTTCCAGGTCTCCTGGATTAGAAATTACTCTTTAGCCCTGAATGCAGTTATTTTTACCTCAACATAATTGCCCCAAAAGAAAATATGAATGTGGGGAGACTGTCTTAAAGTTACCTTTGTTTCAAGGATTCTGCTCTTTTAAATAGATCTTATAAAACTGCATAACTTTCTAGGGAACTCCATTGCTTTGTCCCGTTTAGAACTTACTTTCTTTCAAAACCAATCATTTAAAGGTTTTTCTCTCCTGTGATAACTATCCTAGCTGATGTCTAGTTGCATCAGATTCATATTAGGTATTTCATGTTGATATTTCAATGCGGAGTCGGGGATGGTAGAAGAAAGAATATTTGTTCAGTGAGCCTTTAGATGCCTTTCATATTGTGTTATATAAGTAACTATTTAGTGTGCTCCTTTTTTTATGTCTAAAGAATGTGCCAAATGTCACACTTTCACCAATAAGGGATGCGCACTATGAGAAGAGAAATCATCTTTTGTCTCTATTATTAATTAGTCCCTTCTCCATTGTCCTCTTCCGGAACTAAAATGTTGCTATTGCCAGTCTACCTTTTAACAAGTAGAGGGCTCCCTCCTGTGGGCAAGTAGCTGAAACAGTATCCATGGCAACAGATAAATCCAAATTCTGCCATCAAACACTGGTTGGGAGATCTCAAAATTTTATTAGAAGAAAAAAATAGAAGAGAATCTGAGAAATAATAAAGTGAACCTGAAAACAATGGTGATAGAGACTTAAAAAAACACAACAAAATAAATACTAGAAGGAAATAAGAGACAAACAGGACCAGCTGACATGTGTAGCAATTAGATATTGGGATTGGAATGGAAGGAGAGGAGAATGGAAGAGTGTGGTACATGTTAGCATAAGTATGTCATAAAGTCTATAACTGTGACACACTAAATCATCCACGCACACAATAACACATTTTTAGTAATACGAAAAAAAGTGATAGATCAATGAATACATTAAACCTTTAAATAATTACTGGGATCTGTATAATACCCTTTAGATTATGGACCATTGTCTCATGTTAATCCATCATATGTCCTCACTTAAATTCAGAACAAATTCTTATGATTTTTATTATTGGTGTTGTAGTCATTGTAAGTATTTATCTAATAGAGCTAAGACACTAAAAATAATAGTTTCTATTCCAGAATGTCATGACAGTCTAGACAGAGATAATTATTATGATCCTACTATGTGTCAGCCTTTATGCTCAAAAGATTAATAGATTATTTAAATCCTTATAACAAGCTAACAAAATACAGCAAGGGGAAATAGTCACAATAAGCAAGCATGTTTGGCAAGTTTGATTGACATCTAGCAAGGAAGTCTGTGGCTAGGAGTGAAGATTGGATGTGTAACAAGGAAATGAAATCAGAAAAATAACAAGGGTTTAAAACAAGTAGGGTCTCATAGGCCATTGTAAAGTCTTCACTTCACTATGAAGAATTGTGACATGATATGATGTACATTTAAAAAAGACTTCCCTCTGCTACATAGAAAATAAATTATAGGTGTCAAGTATAGAAACAAGGGTATCATTTAGAAGAATAATGAAAAATCTTGATGAATATCGATGATACATTGCACCTAAGTGACTGTGGTTTATGTGGGAAGATGTGATTGTCTTTTAGATGCATGTTGAAGACACATACAAGAGGATTTGCTCACTGATTAGATGTGGAATATGAAAAGAGAAAAGATAATAATTATTAAGAATTGTGGGCTTAAGGCCCTAAAAATTGGAGTTAACATTTACTAAGAGGAAGAGGATATGAAAAACAGGTTTATGGAATCCATAATTCATATTTTGATGTTAACTAGCTCTGTATTAGACATCTTTTTTAGTATGGCAGTCCCAGGTATTAGAGCCTGAGGCATAAGTTTATGTGTTAATATTTTGTTACGGAGTATAGTGATTGAGAGACAAGTGTGAGGGACAGAGGGAGTGAAGTAGGAAGGGAGCCAGAAAAAGTATCAGGGGTATAACTGAGTTAGTTGCTTGGATCAAGTATAACTGATGGCTCGATGTCACAGGGCTTCCAAAAGATCACATAAAATAGAGCACCAGAACGGGACATCCAAGAGGAAGAAAGGAAAAAATATATACTTACCAATATCCCACCTCCCATCACAGGCTCACCTTGAGGACAATAACTAACAACACATCCAGATTTTGTGTTTATGTGCAAGAAGACCATGTTGGCTTCTGCCTCAGTGCCACTATGGATATCCTGGAGTGGGAAACCCGGCACCTCTCAAAGAGCACATGTCAAGCACTGTCTGGATGTTCTCAGTGCAGTATGTTGCTTCAATCATTGGCTGGCTTAAGATCAAACTGACTTGGTAACCAAGGTGAAAGTGTTCAAGTCTCTGGATGAAGCGAAGGATGATATGATATTAAATGAAATGAAATATTAGTGGTGTCTATGTCATATTCAAATGTAGATAACAAATAGGCAGTTAGATATGTGAACCTGGGCTTCATAAGTAAATCCACGACAGAACCCATAAGCAAAAAAGCTAATAGATTTGACTAAATAAAAACCAATCATTTCTCTATGGCTAATGCAAAGTCAGAAAACAAACAAACAAACAAAAGAGGGAATGAGAAAAATATTTGCAACTATAACAAAAAGTTTTTTGTTGACATTATTGAGGTGACCTTGGTTAATAAAATTATATAGGTTTCAGGTATACAATTCTACAATACATCATCTATATATTGTACTGTGTGTTTACCTCCCCAAGTTAAGTCTCTTTCCATTACCCTTTATCCCTTCTTTACCTTCTTCTACCTTCCCCCAACACCCTTCCCTCTGGCAATATAACACAATTTTAAATGTCTTCATCTATGAAGAGGTCATATGAAATAATTAAAAATGGAAAACAACCCTCAACAGAAAAAAAAGAGGAAAATGAAAAAGAAATAAGAATTGAAAACCAGCATGCAATAAAGATCGTGTTACATCATCTCAGTGAGTGTGTAGTATTACCAGTCTCAATGTTTGAATCAACATCATGAAATACTTAAATATTAGAGTTTAGCTAAAGAAAACTATATGCTTTCATATTTTATATAGTCTACAAAATATCTATTGAAAAGACGATGAATTATGACAAGTTACTAGAAATGTGGGAAGTTATTTTCTCAAAAAACCAAATATATAAAAATGTCATACTCTTTCTGTAATATATTTGTTAAAGAATTGCATGAGTAGCTTAATAGTATTTTGTGGATTTTTTGCTGTTGTTTTTGGTTACTGAATTCTCAAAAAGGCTTTTAATTGTGATCTTCAGAGATTCAGGTTTGAAAGACTCTCCCAGATAATAGCATTTTTACATTACCATTTAATTTTTCTCTTTGTGTCACAGTAAAATATAGGTAACTTCCAAAACCACATTTTAAAATTATAAATAAAGTAACACTCAGCTCAGTTTAGTTCAACATTTATTGAGTATATAATATGTTTTTGCTTTAAAATATTTTAGAAAACACAGCTGCCAAGAACTCTTTATCAACTTTGTCCTTTGCTCCTAGCCAGGAGACTAGCTGCTAAATTCCTCTCTCTTTGGTTTCCAAATCTATAAACTTTAAATAACAATACCACTTATCTGAAGAACTGGCACAAAATAAATGCTATGAGAGTTTCCATTTTTGAATTTCTAGAACATTTAATAATAATGTACAAGTATATACTATAAGCTCAGCACATAAAAGATTATCAACCAACAAAGAGTAACTTACTTTGCTTTTCTGACATGGGAATTGACCCTCTACAACCTGCATTATAACCTTTTGTTGGAATGACATATAGGGCTACCTTAAGTTTCTGTCCCAGATATTGAGTTGATGTGAGTGATATCATATAGTATCTCAGTTAAAAACCCTATATTTAAACAGGTTTTTTGGTAAGGTAAACTAGCTCCTTTCCTTCCAGACATATCCATCCTATACTGGAAATTAAATAGTATCTCTTATATTTCCTAAATTTTTCCATCAGTTTCAAACAGAACAAACATTGCTTACTCATTTTGTTTATGTGGTCAGGGCACGGGACACAACTGAGCCATGGAGGCTGTAGAGCTGTGTACTCATTATAAATACAGACTTATTCCTGCATGTTGTACTGTCAGAAAAAATTCACTATGTGAGGTGATTCATATTTGTTCATTCTTTTGTTGTTGTTTCGCTTCTTTGAATGTCTTCAGGGAAAGCAATCATCCTAGAATAACAGCATCAAAGTTTCAAAAATATTCCAGGGTTATACTGAGTTTGTAACCCTGGCATATTTTAGCTTTCAAATATTTTAAGAATAAAATATTTGAGGGAACCTCTTCTCTCATGGTATGTGATTGAGATTTCTTTCCTTTCCCCTCAGTCTATGCATGTGTGGAACGTATCGAATAGGAATAATAATTTCAAAAGTGGGAGGAGGATATTCTTCCCTCATTGTGACATGCCAATGTGAGGACAAAGAAACTGAGAATTAAATGAGGATATAGGAACACATAAGAAATGTTGTATACAGCAATTTATGTGACTTTTATATAAGGAAAATAACAGGGTATATTCAGGTGCTCAATATAGGGCACTGAAAATTACTTTGGGCCTTGAACAATGTAGCCTACTTTAGAGTAACAAGAAATGTCAGAGCACCAGCTTGGGAGATTCTATAATTATTAGGAAGAAACAAATAGCACAGAAAAGCATGCTTGCAAGAAATTGTGAAGATTAATGTAGACAAAACTAGAAAAGAGAGAGAGAGGAGAGAGGACTCCCTACTCAGTAGCACATTAAGGAGATCCTCCCTTTCATGACTTTCTGAACTAGTTAGGAAGGATTTCAAAGAAGATGTTCTTATAACTCCATGGGTAGGACCAGCAAAGTATAATTTCTTAATTATTAGTGTGTCTCTACTGAAATTAAAATTTGGAGTGTCCCATTAAATATGAATTTCTTTTTAAAAATCATGAATTCTCTCATTTTTAGGTGGTTTCCCTTCTTACTTTTGTTCTTAAATATCACCATAGCTTTCCTTCTGAATTATTACTCATGGAAATAAGACAAGGCTTGAGGATGGAAAAATGAGAGATCTTTCTCTTATATCAAATCTCACTCTGTTGGTTGCAAAATTAAGTCACCAGACAGGTTTTCATTCTTTATTGAAAAGAACTCATTCTTTCCCTAGGAAAAAAAAATTTTTAAGTTAAATTTGAACTTTAAAGGATTCAGGGCACAAAATAAAAATCCAGCTAATTGGAATTATGCTTTCTTCTTCTAAATTCTACCTTGTAATTCAGAACAATTAGCCAAATACATGGTTACGAAAATTTGGGTTCCTGACCAATTGTAATGAGTGAAACTGCATCTAGAAGTACTGACCAGATACTTAGTATAATATGATGTCTAGTACTCTAAACTCATTCATCAAAGACATTTACTCAATGGCTTCAGAGACACTTTAAGGGGGAAAAAAATCTTTAGAATGTACGCTGATTTTTCTTGCGTCATGACAGAAAAATTGTTGTCCAGATCAAGATAGATTTCAAAATACAGTTGCTTGCTGAAATATCCATCGCTTAGTATCAGAATGACAAGGTTTTATGAATGGCCACATTTAGTTAGAAAATTATTTAATGCCTGCTTCCTCTTTCTACCCTAGTGTGTAAAAAGTACATCATCTTGGATTTCACAGAAGATACATAAAGTGACTTCAATGAGTGATAAATATGATTCCTTTACATAATATATTGAAAGGAACTTTATATCTTATAGACTTAATAAAGGGAGAGGAGTGGGAATATGTGACTGTCAGGTTTCTCTAAAGAAACAGAAGGATGCAAGATAGATATAAAAATAAATGTTAAGGAAATGTTAAAGAATTTGCTCATGTGATTGTGCAGCAAATCCAAAATCTGGAAGGTGGGCTGGCAGGCTGCAAGCTGGGGACCCAGTAATGAATTGGAATTGGAGCTGGAGTCCAAAGGCAGCCTGTTGGCAGGACTGCCTCTTCTTCAGGGGAGGTCGGTCTTTTTCTTAAGGCCTTCAACTGAATGGTTAAGTCCCACCCACATTATGGATGGTGAGGTGCTTTCCTCAAAGTCTACTGTCTTAAGTGTTAGTCTCATCTAAAAAATACTTTCACAGCAGCATACAAATGTTTTTGAACAAATATCTGGGTAAGTGTCATAGCCAAGTTAGCACACATCATTAACCATCATAATGGCCTTTTATATTTAACATTAAGACATATGCTCTAATAATTAAGATTACTTATTAATGGGCAGCAAGAAACATACTGACCATATTTTAAAGGCATTTCTTTCCAGACATTTTATAACTTAATCTTTTATGAAGATAATTATTGAGTGTCAATAACTGTGGCTCAACCATATTTTTTTTTCAGTCTAACTTTGTCACCCATAAGTCAAAAGTGAATATTTAGCCAATAATGGTTTCACCAAATTTCACAAAATGCTGCCCATACACAGGAGTCAAGATACTGCAATTATAGCATTAAATAAAACCTTTTTGTAGACTTTGGTACTTTATTTCAGCATTATAAAATTATTAACATGCACATTCTCCTAGAGATGATGTCTTTATTTACCAGTCACAGAGATGCATGGCAGAGTTCCTCACAGAATATCCTATTAGCTTTTGCTTTGGAAAGATGTTAAGAGAAGTTAACTGATTAAAAGAGGTTCTGTAGTTGAATAAGTGTGAGCAACATTGATTAACACTCCTTTACTCCTCTAGACAATGTTAGTGCGCATTGTAAATTTTTTAAATAAATTTGGGCTGGATTATATTGCCATACCACATTAGTTTGACTACTGAACATTATTGTGGAATATCTTGGTGAATCAGTGTAGCAAGAATATATTTTGAAATAATTTTATTCCTTTTAAACATATTCTTTTTTTTCAAAATTCTTTGTGTATTCTCAGGTATTTGCATACCTAAATATGTTTTAGGACCACTTTTTTCTTCAATAAAGTCTACTTCTGTTTTGATTAAGATTGCATGCAATTAATATCACAAATTTCATGAAAATTGGCAACTTTATATTATTGTGATTTTTGTTCTATGAATATGCCTTTTCAGTTATTTAGGTATTTTAAAATTTCTTTTAGCACTATGTTAGAGTCTTCAAAAAACATAATTTGCACATTTTTACATTAATTTTATTTATTTTTATAAAATTTATTTATGCTAAATTAAATGATATTTTAAAAATTGAATTTCCAATTGTTTGTTACCATTATATAGAAATGCATTTGACTTTAGGTATTGACTTTGTGCCATGCCACTTTGCTCAATTCCTTATTAATTCTATTACTAAAACACTACTAATTAATATTTCTAGAAATAAAATACTTTTTGTAGATCTCTCAGGATTTTACAATAGACAATTAGGTTGCTTGTGATTAGAAACAATTTTATCTTCTCATTTTCTACCTATATGTATACACACACAACACTCATGCACACACATAAAGAAGGAGAGATGTAAAGAGGGAGGCAGGGAGAGAGAGAGAGAAAGAGAGAGAGAGAGGGGAATAGATGGATTTCTTTCCTGGGCACAGGTTGGCCCTCCTTATTATTCAAGGACATGGAGGGCTCAGGCGGGTGTTTTTTTGGTTTTTTGTTTTGTTTTGTTTTGTTTTTTTGCTTTGCCTGCTGAACCCTTATTTTCTGAGTGAGGACTTACTGAGGACCTGTGGGAAAGTGGTGATGGGTAGATGCAAACTTCTTTTGGGCCTCAGACTCTTCTAGAATTTAAATACTTATGCTACACTCATCTCGACAATTAAAAAAATCATAAAAATAGTCAGCTGGCTTCTCCTCCTTTTTCACCGTTCTGTCAGGAATAAAAGCTTCAGTGGGTCTCTTCTCTGATAGAAGGGGATCATTTCCTTGATTTTAATTCATTTGTCCTTGCTTAGATTATTAACACTTTTACGGCTTTAAATGAAAGTATAATTTTATGGGCCCCCTAACTTGTTCATGTTAGAGTGGAAGAAACATCCTTTTGGAAGTTACTACATTTACAGCAGCAGCAGAAATATTCTTGTTTGTATGTGTTTATTTATTTTGTCAAAGAAGGCATGTTATTCTCATTCATTTGTACCAGTGATTTTCTTTATATATTTAATCCAGTAATCAATAATAATAAAATACATATTTATATTATGACAAAATAAATATTTCCATGAGAAATTGAATGAATGCTTGATATATTGTACTTTTGTTCCTCATTAACTGAAGTCCTAAGGAATGTATCATTATTGTTGATAAAGTAATAGCATATATCAGCAGAACATGATTCAGACTTTAGAAATAGTGCCATATATTTACTTACATGAAGTTAATATATAAAAATTTAGTCATTTAATTATTTCAGAAAATATAATGTGTTTAAGTAATATAGTGGCAAAAACAAAACAAAACAAAACAAACCCTGAATGTGGGAACCAAGCATAGAAGAAAGAGAGTAAATAAAAAGGAAAGGAAATCCTCTAAATGTGAAAAGATCATATATTCTGTATGTTTAAAATCTCATGTATATATCTATGTACTAATTTATACTAAATACATTGAGACTAGGAGAACAAGGACTAGAAATCAGGTGTGAGGGCAATAGGTAAAATATAGAAGTTAAGCAAATTTAATTTCACACTAGCAAATACGGGGCTTATGTGTATAAGAAGAAAGCTAAGAAAACAGAGCATATACATGTCAAACCTAGGATTCAAACAGGTTCTGTGGTTTTACACTTCACTTTTTCCCCATTGTCCTCTACTGCTTGTCAGAAGTAGTGGAGTGTCATGCTCTTAGAGAGATTTGTACCTGCCAAGGACAGTGACCAAGTCTATTTGTAAGTACTGAGGGATGAAGATCAGCACGTGTAATGCTGGTTCTTAACACCTTCCTGGCAGGCAGCTCCTCTCTTCACAGAAATTCAACTATATCACTGGAAATCAATTTATTTTCTGACTGACGCCCTGCTTCCACCTGTGAATGAGTATACCAGGCTGGGGATAAAGGAGGGGACTTCATTCACACTGAAATTTGAGCTCTATGGTAGCTCAAAAGGAAGTATGAGTGTGTGTGTGTGTGTGTGTGTGTGCACACGTGAGAGAGAGAGAGAGAGAGAGAGAGAGAGAGAGAGAAGTGGGAGTTGGTATTCTTTCCCAGTCAGTAATATAAAAAAAATCCCCCAAAATCTGTTTCTCTGTTGGCAGAGCAAAGGAACTCAAAAGAATCTTGTCTTTATATGAACCACCGGGAGAAACTGTCTGGTTTAAAGAGAGATTGAGGCAGAAAGAGTGAGGAAAACTATGAAGTAGATTATAATTCTCCTCCTTTTACGTAAAAAGTACTTTAGAATAGATTATTATCAAATGGAGAGAAGTGGCTCGGTAGCATATTAGTCACAAAAAAAGAAAGCTCTGATCCAGAAAAGTTTAAAACTGCTTATTCTATACAAAGCAGTTGTCTATCCATTTAAAGGCATGTTCATATACTTTCTGTCCTCAGTATAGTGTATTTTATGGCACCAAAAACAACTGCTCTGTTCTTATAGATTTACTAGTGACAAGGGACACAGGTGGGTTGGAAGCCTTCATTTCTGAAGTCATGAGTTCTGCCCCCCAACACAATAGTCTTCCAGTAGAGGTAAAGGTAGCAGGGATTTCTTAGTTTCACCTCCTTGTCGTTTTTTTGTTTTGTTTTATGTTTGTTGTTGTTCTAACCCACTTGGAAAATAAGATGGAAGAGATTGCAGAGGGAGCCTAGATCTCATCCATCCTGCCTAGAATCTGCTTTACAGGACAAGAGAGTGTGACATAATGTGCCTTACACATGTCTATGCTGATGTGTCCTGGAGATTTAGCTACTCCATGCCATTGTAACTTTAATGCAATACCTTGTCATTTCAGGCAGTACTAAAAAGCTGTGGTAGAAAAGGTAGTTTGAATTACAGTAACAAGATAATTATTAGAACAGCATTTATGCATTCATTGTGTTGATTTAGTACTATTTTAGGGCAAGCAAGAGTCATTTTCTTTTACATTTAGAAGTTATATAAAAGATATAATTGACAATACTGCCCACAGTAACATGTTGTATGTGGAGGCAAATTTTCTAGCAAAACAAGTCTTTGGTCAAAAAAAGAAAACAATATTCAATGCTGGAAATATTGAGAGTCTATGGCAAAGAAATGCAGTAGGTATTTAAAGCAGCCACAATTCAAAACGTAGATGTCTGGGCTTTGTTCATAAGCTTGTAACAAAATCAAGCTGAACAGATGGATCGCCATCTGCAGAGTGTCTATATCTGTGTAGTCATGTTCTATAATGTTCTAATATATAAAAACTATAAATTGAAAACTTAGTAAATTAGTTCCCCTTTATACATTTGAACTAGTTGAAAGTTTTTAAAATCTCAGCTAATTGGGAAAAAGAAGTATCTGTTGGTTTTAGAATCTATTGTCTTTTCTGATAAAAAATATCGGGATTTACCATAATTTCTATCATAGACTAGTCTGTGAAGTTAGGAAGATAAAAGGGAAACAAAAAGGAGGGGAAAAAAACCTCAGATACTTCAAAATAGTTGGGGTCAAAAAGTTCTAAGAAGTTTATTTTTCAAATATTGAATTTATTTAGATGGTAAAATGATGTTGACTATAGGTTTTAAAAATATAAAATTGTTCTATCAATTTATGGAATTTTTATTAAATGAATTGAAAAGCCTATTTTTGTCAATATTTGAAAAATTCACCTTTATGATATTAGTATTACAAAATTTGATAAACAAAGAATTTCTCTGTAAAGCCTAGCTCTAAATTCAAACAGAGAGAATCTTCGATAATTTTATTTTTTGCTATGAGGCAAAGGGAAAACAACTTAGGAAATTATAGAAAAAATTACAGTGCAGAAAAAAGTGTGTGTGTGTGTGTGTGTGTGTACCATAATCATCAGTATCATTTCTGCATATCTGCAGACAGGTTATGTGAGCTTGAACAAATTAATTAAGCTCTGTCTCAGACTCCTTATCTGCAGAAAGGAGATTATCATTATACTTACTTACAGGGTTATTATGAGAACTAAATGAATCTACAAATGTAAATAACTGTACCTATAAAGGATTCATGTTCAGTGAGTATCACAATATTACCATACAGACAGTACTTTTTGTGGCACAAAGCTTAGTCAAAAATCTTCTCCAGATGGTGCTACAAGGATGCAGCAAGATGGACATTTGTTACCCCCACCTCTAAAAATTATTTATTCTATTGAAATATATTTTTTTCTATATATAATGTTCTTACCTTAAAGCAGATGTACTGTAGGCACCTGCAGTTAAAACTTTGCAGGGAAGTTTTGACAGTGATCTTAGTCTACCTGATTAGAGTCCTGCTATAATCTTGACTTCCCTTATGATTTTAGTGTTTGACATGAAAAGCATTGCTTAGTCCTTCCCAGGTTTTTGTTTGTTTGTTTGTTTTGGTCTTTTAAAAAGAACAAATATTCTCTTATCAAATATCAGTCTTTCCACAAATCTTGAGGTCCTTCCAATCTCTCCTGAGTTTATTAAGTTAGCATAATATATTTCTTTCAGCTACTCTTGATGCCTTTTCATTCCTTTTATTCAATACATTCTTTCTGTGGTGATACTTTCCAAGCAATTATTCCTATTTAAGGATGAGAAAAGTTTGGCTCTGGGAGGTCAAGTGTACTTGTAAATTTGAACATGGGCCCAATTGACTTGAAATTTGTGCTTTTCATTACAGTTTAAGACCATCAATACATGGTTACAAAAGCTCTACTATTCCAACACCACAGGAAAGAGTAAGGTGGGGGACAGGGTCAGGTGTATCGTCAGCAGTCCAATAGACTGGGGTAAGTGTATTATGTCCTCAAATATCTCATTCCTTAAAGCCTTTCTAGAGGGTCACACACTAATACTGGTTTTGAAACCAAGGTTAGTAAATGTAATGTTTTATCTTCTTTGATTGGGGGAGTACATGATTAAAATCTGTCTGAGGGTCAAGACTTGAAAATCAAATGGAGGATATATGTCTTCAAATAGTAGTTCATATTTTAATAAAAATATAAAGCTGGTGCTGGCCAGGTAGCTCATTTGGTTAGAAGAGCATTGTCTCAATAGTCCAAGGTTGCAGATTTGCTCCCTGGTCAGAGCACATACAAGAGTTAACCAACAAATGCATAAATAAGTGAAACAAATTGATGTCTGTCTCCTTCTCTCTCTCTCCCCTCTCCCAGCCACTCCCATCTCTTTCCCTCTCTCTCTTTATTTCTCTCATTCTCACTCTCCCTTACTTTCTCTTTCTCTAAAATCAATAAAAATTATAAATTTATATTAGGAATCTATAATTTATAATTTTAGCTATAATTTAGCCAGCCATAATTTTCAGTTGATTCCAGACAGGTAAAATTATAGAAAAGGAAAGAAATACTTTATATTAATTACTATCTTTGAGTTAAAAGGAAAAATGACAATATCCTTGTTTCTATAGTATATAAGGATTTATAATGATCCTAAAAATTAAGAAAGAACAGGATAAATTTGTATATCATAAGAATTAAACTGTTTAATACTGGAGATAATTACAAACACTTCTGAAAATAGAGAACAATGTAATAAGTATAAATTTCTGTATATTTTATTCATTTTCAACCTTTATTGCACATTGAATTGTTTGACAGAGTTTTTCAAAAATTCTGATGATTGGGTTTCACCCCAAATCTATTGAATAAGAATTTCCATCTCATATTAATTGATCTGTGCCACCAAGTTTAAGAAACAGTGGTATAGGCTATGAATCACTACTCTTTTTAGAACACAAGAAAATTAATTTTAATTAATCCATTTTACAATAATTTAAAGAATAGAAGTATAAAACAAGAAGAGTTTATGGCATGATATTCATGTTATTATATCACAAAAAAAACCTTTCAAAATAAATATTAGGTAGGCTGGGGTCATGAAATCAAATGAAGCTCAAAATTTATCACTGACTAGAATATTTTAAGTATTTCATTTAAAAATGTGATAAACATTTCAGAATGAGTGATAATATATTTCTGACTGCAAAGTAATATTTTCATTATTTTAAAAAATGATTCCATTTTACTTGGCAGAGCATTGACTTGCTCTGATTTCAAATGTCATAGATTTTTGCAATATTATGCTCTTAGTTGGAGTTTTAAGCTTGATTTCTTTACCATTTGGTAAATTTCCTGGACCATTAGTTAAGTGACAACAAGCTCATACAGCCTTATGACAATAGGAAAACATATATTTCTAAAATCCTATTTATTTGAACTGTACTACAATGTTTTATTTACATTTTGTAAGAGTTTGGCTAAAGCCTCACTCCACTTTGCTAATGAATTACTGATGCTCATATCAAAGAAATAATGCAAATAACATTATGAAACTGTTGTTTAGATAATAACTGGCTTCAATTATTTTAGTTGCAAATATTAATGTGATATACATGATGCATTCATTATTCATAATGATTGAAGTCAAAAGAGTTGTTAAAATTTGTCACAAGTTTTTATTACTATGAAATAATTATTTTTTAAATGTTTTAAATTGTGTTCAATTACTGTTGTCTCCATTTTCCCCCCAATTCTCTCCATGGCCCTGCCCATCCCTGTGACCTCCCACACTCAATCCTCCCCCACCCCATTCTTTTTGTCCATGGGTCCTTTATACAAGTTCCTTGACTTGACTCGTCCCCTCCTTTCCCCCCTCCCCTCTGATTACTGTCAGTTTGTTCTTTATTTCCATGTCTCTGGTTCTATTTTGCTCACTTGTTTGTTTTGTTGATTAGGTTCCACTTATAGGTGAGATAATATGGTATTTGTCTTTCACTTCCTGGCTTACTTCACTTAGCATAATGCTCTCCAGTTCCATCTATGCTGTTGTGAAGGGTAGGATTTCCTTCTTTAATTCTGCTGCATAGCATTCCATTATGTAAATGTACCACAGTTTTTTGATCCATTCATTTACTGAAGGGCACTTAAGCTGTTTCCTGTGCTTGGCTGTTGCAAATAAAGCTGCAAAGAACATTGGGGTGCATAGGTTATTTTGAATTGGTGTTTCAGGATTCTTAGAGTATAATCTCAGCATTGGAACTGCTAGGTCAAAGGTAGTTTCATTTATAGTTTTTTGAGGAAATTCTATACTGTTTTCCACAGTGGCTGCAGCAGTCTGCATTCCCACCATCAGTGTACTAGGGTTCTGTGTTCTCCACAACCTCGCCAGCACTTGTTGTTTGTTGATTTGTTTATGATGGCCATTATAACCAGTGTGAAGTGGTATCTCTTTGTGGTTTTAATTTGTATCTCTCTGATGGCTAGTGATGCTACCATCTTTTCATATATGTCTGGGCCCTGTGTATGTCCTCCTTGGAGAAGTGTCTGTTCAGGTCTTTTGCCCATTTTTTAATTGGGTTGTTTGTCTTCCTGGAGTGGAGTCATGTGAGTTCTTTATATATTTTGGAGCTCAAACCTTATCCAAGATATCATTGGCAAATATATTTTTCCCATACGGTTGGTTCTCTTTTCATTTTTCTTATTTTTCTTTAGCCATACAGAAGCTATTCAATTTGATGTAGTTCCATTGTTTATTCTTTCCTTTATATCAGTTGCTCTAGGGGACATATCAGTAAAAATATTGCTGCATGGAATATCTGAGAGTTTCCTGCCTATTTTCTCCTTAGGACTTTTATGGTACCATGACTTATATGTAAGTCTTTTTTACGTCTTGAGATTATTTTGGTATATGATATAAGTTGGTGGCCGAGTTTCATTTCTTTGCATGTAGCTGTCCAGATCTCCCAACGTCATTTGTTGAATAGGCTGTTTTTACTCCATTTTATGCTCTTTTCCCATTTATCAAATATTAATTGACCATGGAGACATAGATTTATTTCTGGACTCCCTATTCTGTTACATTCATCTTTGTGTTTGTTCTTGTAACAGTACGAGACTGTTTTGATTACAGTGGCCTTGTAATATAGTTTAATATCAGGTATTGTGATCCCTCCTACTTTGTTCTTTCTCAAAATTACTGAGGCTTTTGGGTTCCATATAAATTTTTGAAAGGTATGTTCTATATCTGTGAAATATGTTACTGGTATTTTAATAGAGATTGTGTTTAATCTATAAATTGCTTTGGGTAGTATGGACATTTTGATGATATTAATTTTTCCAATCCATGAACACAGTATATACTTCCATTTCTTCGTGTCTTCCTTAATTTCTTTCTTCAGTTGGGTAGCTTTCTGTGTGCAGGTCTTTTACCCCCTTGGTTAAGTTTATTTCTAGGTACTTTATTTTTTTGGTTGCTATAGCAGAGGGTTTTTTCCCCCTGGCTTCTGATTCTGATATTACATTGTTGGTGTACAAATATGCCTTTGGTTTCTGAATATTGACTTCATATCCAGCTGTTTTGCCAAATTCACTTATTAGGTTGAGTAGTTTTGGGGCAGAGTCTTTAGGGTTTTCTATTCACACTATCATGTCATCTGCAAACAATGACAGTTTTACTTCCTCCTTTCCAATTTGAATGCCTTCTATTTCTTTTTCTTGGCTCATTGTTGTGACTAGAACTTCCACTACTATGTTGAATAAAAGTGGTGAAAGTGGACATCCTTGTCTTGTTCCTGTTCTTAGTGGGAAAGCTTTTAGTTTTTGCCCATTGAGTATGAGGTTGGCTGTAGTTTTTTCATATATGGCCTGTATTGTATTGATGTATGATCCCTCTATTCCCTTTTTTGCCAAGTGTTTTTATCATAAATGGGTGCTGTACCTCATCAAATACTTTGTCTGCATCTATTGATATGATCATGTGATTTTTGTCTTTCCTTTGTTTATGTGATATAATATGTTTATTGATTTGTGAAAATTGTAACCATCCTTGCATCCTGGGATGAATCCCACTTGGTCATGGTATATGATCTTCTTCATGTATTGCTGGATGCAGTTTTCTAATATTTTGATAAGGATTTTAGTGTCTATGTGTTTTAACAATATTAGCTTGTAGTTTTCTTTCTTTGCTGTGTCTTTTTCTGATATTGGTTTTAGCATGATGCTGGCATCATAAAAGGAGTTTAGGAGTCTTCCTTCTCTTTGGATTCTTTGAAATAGTTTGAGAAAGGTAGGGGTTAGCTCTTCTTTAAGTGTTTTGTAAAATTCTCTTGTGAAGCCATCTAGCCCAGAGATTTACTGTTCATTCTGTTCAGGTTTTCTTTTTCTTCTTGACTCTGTTTTAGAAGACTATATGTTTCTAGAAATTTGTCCATTTGACCCAGGTTGTCAACATTCTTTGCATATAATTGTTCATAGTAATTTTTTACAATCCTTTCTATTTCTTTAGTATCACTTGTGACTTCTCCGCTTTCATTTCTGGTTTTATTTGTTTGGGTGCTTTCTTTTTTTTTTCTTGATGAGTCTGCTTAAAGGTTTATCAATTTTGTTTATCTTTTCAAAGAACCAGCCACTGGGTTTATTGATCCTTTGCATTGTTCTTTCAGTCTTTGTGTCACTTAATTCTGCTCTGATCTTCCTTATTTCCTTCAATCTACTTGCTCTGGGCTTTGCTTGTAGTTGTCCCTCAAGTTCTGGTAGATGTAAGGTTAGGTTGTTTATTTGAAATGTTTCTATCTTTTTTAGGTAGGCCTGTATTGCTATAATATTCTCCCACAGGACTGCCTTTGCTGTGTGCCTTAGATTTTGGACTGTTGTGTGTTCATTTGTTTCCAGAAAATTTTTGATTTCTTCCTCTATCTCATTATTAACTCATTTAATGTTTAATAGCATGCTATGAAATCATTCTTATTTGTTTTCCTGTAGTGAAAAATAATCTACATATAAGAGAACCAAGATGGTGGAGGAGTAAATGGAAGTCACACTTACCTCCTCCTAGGACCAATCTGGAATTACAACTATATTATGGAGAAATCATCTATAACAAACAACTGAACAATTGCAAGAGAGGAGCCTTATAACCTCAGACAGACAGAAAAATCAGCTTTAGCACAACATAACTGGTAAGGAGTGCGGTAGGGATTGGAGAAGGCAGGCGGGACACCCATGGGCTGCAGGACCAGAAGGATATTAAAATGGCCAGTTGGATCCCACTGAGAAGAGCGGGGTCTAAACCATTAGTGGTAATCTCCAGCCTGCATCATCAGAGCCCAAAAAGTATTCACATAGCAGCCAACTGTGAAAAGCAGCAGGATTTCTTTCTGCCAGATATAGGTGGCTGGAGACACAAAGAGCCTTTTAAAGAGCCAATGCATAAATTTTTATATGCAGCCACTTACCCTTGTCTCCAGCAAAGGTGGGGGCAGAGTGGGCTAGAAACTCCTGAGAACAGACTGGGGAAGTCGGCTTTGGTGAGAGAACTGAGAGAGCAGACAGAAGGATACCAGTGCTGACTCCTCCCCAACATGGCAGCAGCCATCTTTCTCAGACAGACCACTCCTCTGAGCAGCAGCTCGAGAGGACACAATAGCCCCTCCCCCCGTTGGTACTTGGCCTTGGCCTGGCAGTGCTAAAGCTTGACTGCTAAGTATACAGTGGAAGCCACAGATAATAGACCCTAGGATAAAGGGGGTGCAGAGTTGTATAAAGATACTTGAGGACCAACAGGAGATGGAGGTTTTGGGGCGAGAATGGAGAGAACAGCTGGCAGTATTCTGGTGCTGACTCCTCCCCCATATGGCAGCACCTATCTGGCTCAGGAAGACCACTCCTCTGAGTGGCAGCTGCATGAAAGGACCCAATAACACTGCCTCAGGAGGGACTCTGCCCTGCCCTGTGGTATCTAAGACTGACTGCTAAAAGAACAGTGACTAGATTAACAACTGAAGGAGACAGTCACAGACAGTAGATTCTTGGAAGACTCAAAATGGACTGCCTAAGGTCAGACAGGGTCGACATTTGACATCAGGGGCAGTCCAGAAAGAAAAAAAAACAGGGGTCTCCTACCATAGAAGTTCATACCACAAAGTGAGGAAATCAAGACAGATCTATTTAAGAAGCAGAAGCAAAAAAGAAGAGTCTCACAAATAATGGGAAGACAAAGAAACACCTCCCCCACCATCGCAGGGAAAGGAGGTATCCCCACAAAGAGAAGTAAATGAAATAGAGGCAAGTAAACTAGCAGATATTGAGTTCAAAACAACAGTTCTAGGGAAGCTCAATGAGTTCAGAGAGAATTACAAAAACTACAGGCAAACTACAAGGAACTTACTGCAAACTCTATCAGCATGAAAAAGGACATAGAAATCATCAGTAGGAGACAAGAGGAAGTGAGGAATACCATTTTGGAATTGAAGAGAACAATAGAAGGAATAAAAAACAGTCTAGGTGAAGAGGAGGGATGAATCAGCAAGCTGGAGGATAAGGTAGAAAAGAGATCCCAGGAAGAGCAAGAAAATGAAAAAAGACAGAAAAAGAATGAAGAGGACTTGAGGGAAATGCAGGACAACCTGAAATGTAATAATATCGTATAGTAGGGATACCAGAAGCAGAAGAGGAACAAGGGATAGAGAACCTGTTTGGAAAATTAATGATGGAAAACTTCCCTAATTGGAGGAGAGAAAAAGTCACACAAGTCCAGGAAACACAGAGGGTCCATTCAAGAGGAACCCAACGAGGCCGACTCCAAGACAAATCACCATTAAAATGGCAAAAATCAAAAACAGCGAATCCTAAGGGCAGCAAGGGAGAAAGAGACAGTAACCTAAATGAGAGCACCGGTATGGCTAGCAGCTCACTTCTCCGCAGAAACACTACAAGCCAGAAGGGAATGGCAAGAAATATTCCAAGGAATGAAAAGTGAAGGCCTGCAACCAAGACTGCTCTGCCCAGCAAGGCTCTCAATTAAAGTGGAAGGCAAAATAAGGGGGTTCCCAGACAAAATAAGGTTGAAAGAATACACCTCCATCAAACCAGCATTGCAAGATATGCTAAAGGGACTGATTTAAGAAAATGAAGAACCTACAAATACCCAGTTCTTTTCACAGTCACCAATACTTAATATTACCAATATTTTTAATAGTTATTAATCTGATTGTGACAATGATGTGTTACTTTGTTACTTTATTATTGGTTGAAACTAAACCTGTTTTTGTATGTTTCTTACTTATTTCTATTATTTTTTAAAATCTTTAAATGACTTTTTGGTATTCTCTATCCTTTTTCTGTTTAAATATTTCTAGAATATTTGCCCTAAAAATAACCCCCAAGAACTATTAACCTTTTTTCACATGTGTTGCAAATACTTTCCTATTCTATTACTTGTCCTTTAACTTTTTTATATGTATATTATTGTATAATCTTAAATGTTTAATATAGTTATATTGTCAATATTTTACTTTATAGCTCTTGGGTTTGAATATTTTACTTCAGGGTAAGAGAAATGTTATGTTGTATTTTCTCCAAAAACTCCTTAGATTTTACATATTGGTTTTTAACTCACCTGAATATTTTTTGTATAATGTGTGAAATAGAGCTCAATGTTTGTTTTATTTCAAGTAACAGTAGTCCTTGCACCTTCTTTGTTGAATAAGCCTTATTTTCTTCATTGATTTGAAATATCAATTTAATCATGTATTCCAATGGTAGACAGATATACACATTTGTTTCTCTAATGTTCATTTTATTTCACTGATATGCTTGATTAGTTCTGTGCTGGTGTCATGTTTTCAGTGTTGAGACTTTATAATGGATTTAAATTTTTTAATATTTCATAATGGATTTTGACATTAAAAAGTAAATAAATGAAATCAATATGCATTTAAAAAAAGATAGAAGGAAGGAACTCTTAATTTTTGCAACAACATAGATGGAACTAGAGAATATTATGCTACATGAAATAAGCCAGTTGGTGAAAGACAAATACCATGTGATCTCACCTGTAAGTGGATTCCATTCAACAAACTAAACTAATGAACAAAAGTCATGGAAACATAGAGCAGACTGAAATTAAACAGAGGGGATGGGGAAGAAGGACAATGGTACAAAGAAGGAGAAGGCACTAAACAAAGAACATGTATGAATGACCCACGGACATGGACAACAGTGTGGGAATTGACTGCGGGAGTGAGTGAGAGGGATGGACAGAGGAGAGCAAAGGGAGAAAAATTGAGGCAAATGTAATAGAATAGACATAATTAAAAAGAAAGAATTTTCCAAAGGTTATGCAGCTATTCCATATGGTCTCCAGAACAGTATTGTGGATTAACATGAGTAAGGGAACACACGTGCATTAAACCCAAATTTCTTGTAGTAAAACACAAAAAGTAAAAGACAGAGAGTCATGAGAGCCCACCAGATTGGGGCTTTGGTAATTTGAATTCAAGTTCTTTCTTTTCTAGTGACAAGCTGCTTAGTGATGTGGTCACAAACTCACCAGGCTGTGGAAGACTGAAAATCTCAATAGTCCATTCTTGCCTTAACTGTATGTGTTTTACACTTAAAATCTGCCCCAAGAAATGCATGTTTCCACAGGTGATCAAACATCATAAACTGAGCCTCACAAGTGGGATACTTACAACTACTCTAGTGTATGCTTCTTCAGCAAAATTGGTGCTCTGGAATCTCAGTTCTGCAGGATACATATCCAGAAGCGGCAGGCCTACATGACTCCCAGCAAAGTAATACTGAGGGGCATGGATGTGTGTGTTAAACTGAGATAAAAACAATTTAATAGCATCCTTAGTTGTTTTCCATATCTTTAAATAATGTTTTCTCTTGCAAATGATTGAATTGTTCACCCCACATCGGTTAGGACTGAAGCAACCATATGACTATATTTGTCTCTTATTAAGAGATCAAGAAATTAAAATAAAGTCTTGCCAGGAGATACATAGCTCCTAATTTGGAAAGTCACTAAGGATAACTGAAGATGAGACTTGAAGGTACCATTGCAATGCTAGGTGCTTCTGATCATTCCCGCTCTTATCCTGATCCACCAATTCATTTTTACATTTCTATGAACTCTTATAACACAAAGTCCTGGAAAGCTATTCCTAAGAGTTTTCAGAGGCACTACCCACAGAATTGAAGTAGCCCAATGCTAAGAGATATTTAAAGCTTTTCTAAAGAATCATTTCTTTTCACTGGTATTTATGTCATTGAAACAGATATTTGTTAAAAGATACTATGCACTACCATCACTCCTCAAAATATGATATTTTAATATACATTAAGGACTTGAACTCAAAACTTGACCTAACAAAAAATCCCTTATACTACCAATTAAAATGTCAAAAAAGGGAATATCTTCAAAATTATGTGTGTGTAACTTTAATCAGATTATAAAATGCACAAAATGAAAAGAATAATAAATTTGACTTCATTGGTATTAGAACTTCAACTAAAGATAGTGGTAAATTTAGCCTTCTAAATTTGCAGAAATATTTGGAATACTTAAAACTTACAGAGAGTTGACATCTAGAATATATAAATCATATAATATATCATCAATATATAAGGCTTACAAATCAATTAAAACAAGATAGAAATCCTAGACAAAATATGGGTGAAAGACCTGAGCAATGTTTTCACAAAAGATGAAAAGATGAAATCACTACATATATGAAAATGTATACAATTTCATTAGTAAATACAAATATAAAAATTTAAACAACTGATACCTCTAGAAAGGAGTTAGAATGAAAATTTTACAAAAGAAAAAATTTTTGATATTTTGGTATGTGAAGAGGTAGGGACTCATAAAACATTTCTGGGGGGGGTGATTTGGCTAACTATTTTAAATAAAAGTTTGATATCATTTGCCAAATTTAAAGTAAATGTTGAATATCAAAAAACAATAATAATAGTCTTTGTTCCAAGTTCCTGGCACTGAGCTTCTAAAATCCTGGAAATTTTCCAAGTGATAGGGAATAGCCTTATTATTCATGAGACTTTTGGATCATACCTGAGTTTATGCTAATAAATTCATTTATTTACATAATTAGCATAATTTAGAATGGGACTGGATACCATAAAAAGAAGAACCATATGGTTAGAGTGTTGGGGCTTTGAACCAGCCCAGACTCCAGGGTTCACCTCCCTTTCTCTCTCAAAGCAGTGAAAAAAAAAATGTCCTGTGGTAAGGATAAAAATATATGAAAGTTTCTCAAAATCAAGCAGAAAAGTCTTTTGTTATAAAGGTCAGGAGGGGTAGGCCTTGCTTTAACAGAAGCTTTTATGGGGAAGTGAATGAGCAAAGTAAAATGGCCAGTAGGACCTGACAAGAAAAGTGGCTGTTTACGGTTAATCAATTCCCATGATAAGTTTATAAGAGGACACCTTCTGTTTTTTAGTGGTTTCTCAAAAATTGGAGGAAAGCAGAGTTCATTGACCTGTAGTGGGCAGAAAATCCTGACTAAGGTTTGGTTGAGACAGAGCAGAAGGTAAAAAAATGGGCAGTTGTGGATACTTGATCAATATCTACCTTTCTAATTTTTCTCAAAACTTTTTTATAAGTATTCTTCTCTTATGGCATATTAATCCATCACAAAAAATGTTCTCTTTAAGACACTTAAGGAAATATCCAAACTACAGTACAAGGCAGAGGTAGTCAAGCTTTTGTCAATTGCAAAGGGGATAATATATTTGAATACATACATAGTGAAAAAATGGGGAATGAGGTATAACAAGAAGTAGCATTAGTGGCCCCAGACAATAGCCTGAGGAAAAAAGCGACTGAATAAGTCATATCCCTTATTGTTTAGACATAAGTATGTCCAAACCATTGTTCAATCAATAGACTTGGCTGCTACAGAGTCACCAAGCAAGCAAAATTTAGTCCAATGCCCTTTGGTAACAAAGAATTCCTAACAAGTGTGAAAGCAACATTTGTGCATTTTACAGGCGTGGTGAAGTTAATTGAGAGAAGATTCCTTCCTATCTCTATTTGCAAATACTTTCTTAAGTTTAATTCAATGCATATGTGATGAATTACCATATTCCCATATATATTTGTTGTCTTCTCTTCAGTTATTTTCTTTTTATTATTATTATTATTATTTATCCTCACCAGAGGACACGCTTATTAATTTTAGAGAGTGGAGAAGGGAAGAGGGAGAGAAAGAGAGAGAAACACTGATGTGAGAGATACATCAGTCTGTTGTCTCTCATTTGTGCCCTGACCAGGAACACAAGGATAGAACCAAAATCAGAAACAGAACTCACAACCTTTCGGTCTACTCATGAACACTCCAACCAAGTGAGTCACACCAACCAGGGCCATTTATCTTTCTTTAACAAAATACTGAATTAGTCTTTCAAAAACATCATTTAAAATAACTACAGAGATATAGATTTTAGCATTTTCTTATCAATTAGAATCCTAATGAATTCTGATATTAGAAAATAATTCTCTGAACACACTAAGTGAATATTTTTCCTAATTAATTATCAAATTGCTAGATGTGGAAATTCAGTTAAAGGAAATAACAAATAGGTACTTGTTTATGTATTGAGAAACGAGTTGGTGGTATTACCCTATCAAGAGAAAATATTGGAGAAACATTGTTTTGAAAAGCTAATAGGATGTTGCAATTATACATTTAGGACTCAAAAGAGCCTAAGTAGTGGTAAGTATAAGAAAAGAATGAGAATATAGCTTTAGGAAATACTCAAATGTCAAGATAGCCAAGATCTTAGAAAATAAAAATTGAGCCAAAGTATAAGTCAAGAAGAAAACCAAGAATGTCTTTTTTGGTTATAATACCTCAAAGAAATTGAAAGAGTCAGTGACAAAAATAAGAGTCAGAAGATACAACAAAAACAAATAAAATAAGTATCATGATGGTAAAGCTCTATATTGATGAGATTCTAAAAATAAGAAGGATTCTAATACCCATTTGTTTTTTTAAATTTAAATATATTGTTGTTTATGCCATTACAGTTGTCCTAATTTTTTCTCCTTTGTCCCCCGCCACCCAGGCCACCCCCCACTCCCATAGTCAATTGTCTATGTTTATGGGTCATTCATATGTGTCCTTTGACTAATCCCTTCACCTTCCTTCAACCAGTCCCCACTGCCCCCTTCTCCTCTTAGAGCTGTCAGTTTGTTCCATGTTTCCATGCCTCTGGTTCTATTTGGCTCGTTAGTTTATTTTGTTCACTGGATTTCACTCATAAGAGAGATCATATGTTATTTGTCTTTCACTGACTGGCTTATTTCATTGAGCATAATATTCTCTGATTCCATCCCTGCTGTTGCAAAAGGTAAGGATTCCTTCTTTTTTAAAGATGTGTAGTATTCCATTGTATAAAAGTACCACTGTTTTTTTACCCATTCACCCACTGATGGGCACTTAGGCTGTTTCCAAATCTTGGTTATTGTAAGTAGCATTGCTATGAATGTAGGGATGCATGTATAATTTTGAATTGGTGTTTCCAGGAGCCTTAGGATACATTTTTAGAAGTGGAACCACTGGGTCAAAAGGCATTGCCAATTTTAATTTTTTGAGGAAATTCCATTTTGTTTTCCACAGTGGTTTCACCAGTCTTCATTCCCACCAATAGAAACCATCAGCAAAATTAAAAGGGAACTCACCATATGGGAGAACATATTTGCCAGCAATACCTAAGACAAGGGTTTAATCCCCAAAATAATAAAGAACTCATATGACTCAACACCAGGAAGACAAACAATCCAATCCAAAAATAAGTAAAAGACCTGAATAGGCACTTTTCTGAGGAGAACATACAGATGATCAACAGACATATGAAAAAACGCTCAAAATCACTAGTCATCAGAGAGATGCAAATTAAAAACACAATGAGATATCACTTCACACCTGCCAAAATGGCTATCATTAATAAATCAAAAAATAATAAGTGCTGGTGAGGATGTGGTGAAAAGGGAGCCCTGATACTCATTTGTGGTCAGAGTATTATGAAAGTGATCTGAAATTTGAAAATATTTTTTCAGCCACTCCTGTTAACCCTCTGATCTTACATAAACCTATTAATACAGAAATGCTTAGATAAAATAAAACTAAAAACAGGTGAGTTTTCACTGAATGAGTATTAACTTGTTTTTATTGTATTGAGTATGAGTCCATATAAAACAAAATGCATTGATAGTTAAGTCACTTAGTAATGTTTCATCTGTCTTTCATGAGATTTTATATACACACACACACACACACACACACACACACAATGATTGTCCTGGATTTTATATATCTGCTTGTGCACCAAATTATTTAAAAAAACAGCAATAACGCTTTTTCTATGACATATATATAGCTTAGAAGATAAATATTTTATTATTTATTTATTTATTTATGATATAAATATATCATTTTATTTATTTTCCTCACTAAGAAAAGTCCAAAGCAATTTTTTTCAAAAAAGCTTTCTTAATTAAAACAAAATAATTAACATGAATTTCACATTCTGTTATGACTAGTAGTTGGAGGGGAAAAAAATGTTAAGGCCAGGTCTTTATTTTATCAAATACTGTGAACTGATCTTAATCGTTAATGTTTTTTGAGTATAATTAATATCTTCTGATTATTATCAGGAATGTAGGAAGCAGAGCACTTGACACAATAAGTCATAGATTAATAATGGATTATGCCCGTTAAAGTTATGTTTTTCAGGGTTGCTTTTCAAAGAGAAACCCATGGTTGCTAGGTTGGTTTGTTTTCCTTAGGACTTACCTCTAGATTCACTGTTGAGTGAAGAAACAGCCTATGCAGCACAGTCATTGATGTTTCATCTCTAATTTCAGATGTCTGTAATGTAGACATATGTGCAAGGTCAGAGAATGTTATGACAAAGGCTAGCCCAAAATAGATTTTGGTCAGAAATTTTGTCATCAATTTTGAATGACATTTCTAACCTGAACACAAAGAACTCAAATTGATTCACTTGGGAGACTTCTTTTGATTCATTCTCTAGCAGAACGATCTGGGGTACAGTGGGACATGTTTGAAACCTCCTTCATCTCTTCTACAATATATTATTTAAAAATGTCAAACCTCTTTTACTGTTCTTAGACTCAAAATTTTTCAGAGTGAACTGCTTTTACATACACGGAATTTTTTTTTTAAATTATGCATTGTGACCCTGCTAGTAAGAAAAATGGTAATGTTTATGCAGAGCATTGTTCTACTCTTTCTACCTCCTCTTGATCATATTAAAGTTATATTGCTGCATTTTTAAATTTCTATCTTAAATTTGAAAGAAAATTAAATGTTTTAATAAATAGCAATAAAATAATATTATCTAACATTTTTATATCAAAAGAAAAAGTTTTTCTTTTTTTTTTTTCAGTCCATATAACAGTCCAAACACATGGTTGATTTTGGGTTATAAAGAGGAACAGAAATCTGCAATTGCTGCATATGTTTGATCTCAGGGTCCTCTTCAGTGACCCTACTCAATTCTTGTAAGACATTGGACTTTTGTAATATATAAAATTAACTTATTTGCTCTGAAACTACATCAGAAGTACTCAGGAGCCCCACCATATCCATCAAAATGATGTAAATTAAATTCATAAATACTTTTTCCATTGTTTAATTATCATAATTGTTTTATAAATGCTGAATTTATAAATATTTTATTATACTCCAATATTTTATTATACTCCTGTAATAAATAAGAGTCTCAAGATATTTTAAAGTGAACAAAATGCATATTATCATCAGATATTTCCAACCAAAAAAACAACATCACACTTTTTCCTGAGGAATAAGGACACCGACTATGGTCCTCCACTTCAAATGGTCTTGAGATATTACATACAAAAACACACATGTGCAAATCTCCTATATTAAATACATCTTGGGTGCCCTCATCACTTGGAATATGACACTTAATAATTACACTGTAGCCCTAGACATCTGTCCTTAGCAGCATATAGTTCAGGCATTAGGGAACCACTTCTCCATGTTTCTGATCTTGTAGACTTAAAATTACAGGTGTCTGCATTTTAGTGGCCTTTAGTTTTGCACATTCTTCCACTTCCACAGAGACAAATACTGCTTCAGATCATGTAAAGTGTCTCAGCAATAGATCTACTAAGGTCAGAGAATAAAACAAATATGAATGTTAAAATAGAACCCAGGACAAAAAAAAATCACTGAAATTCTAAAATAAATGGAAACCATATAAGAAGTTATACACTTCTTATATGTTCAAAATATAATGTATGTTTATATGTTAGTTCACAACAAATATTTGGTAACATATTTTGATATATGTTCAAAAATATATGTTTTTATGTTAGTTCACAACATATATTTGGTAACATATGTTCAAAATATAATATATGTTTATATGTTAGTTCACAACATATATTTGGTAACTTATATTTGGATATATGTTCAAAAATGTAATGAAGGATAAAAGAAGTGGCCAAATTCATATAAACCAATGTGCACAACCAGTAAAAATGAAGAATAAAATACTTAAGAGGTAGAAAGCAAACAATAATTAAACAGCCAAGGTAACTGATATATCAGATAAGAGTTTAACTTACAAAATATATAAAGAACTTACATGACTCAATACCAGGAAGACAAACAACTCAATTAAAAATAGGCAGAGGATCTGAATAAACAGTTCTCCAAGGAGGATATGCGAATGGCCATAGACATATAAAAAAAATGCTCTATGTCACTAATCATCAGGGAGATGCAAATTAAAGCCACAATGAGCTATTACCTTACCTGCCAGAATTATCACACCTGCCAGAATGGTTACCATCAATAAATCAACAAACAACAAATGCTGGTGACAGTGTGGAAGAAAGGAAACCCTGGTGCAATGTTGGTAGGAATGCAGACTGGTGCATCCACTGCAGAAAATGATATGGAATTTCCCCCAAATTAAAAATGGAACTGCCTTTTGACTCATCAGTGGCACTTCTGGGAATGTATCCTAAGAATCCCAAAACACCAATTCAAAAGAATATATAGATCTCTATATTCATAGCAGCATTGTTTACAATAGCCAAGATCTGGAAACAGCCTAAGTGCCCATCAGTAAATGAATGGATTAAAATAAAACACACACACTTTGTGTACATTTACACATGGAATGCTATGGTATGTAGCATTAAAAAAAGAATTCTTACTTTTTGCAACAGCATAGATAGACCTAGAGACTATTATGTGAAGTGAAATATGCCAGTCAATGAAAGACAAATACCATATAATCTCACTTATAAGTGGAAACTAATGTACAAAATAAACTAGCCAGCAAAATAAAATCAGAGGCATAGATACATGGAACAGACTGATGACTGTAAGTGGGGAAGAGGGAAGTGGGAACTGCTTAAAAGAAGGTTAAGGGATTAGCCAAAGAATAAATATGCATGACCCATGGACATAGACAACAGTGTGGGGATTGCTTAAGGGGGCGGTGAGGGGCTTGGGGGAGGAGGCTTGGGGGAGGAGCCAAAGTAGAAGAAATTTGAACTGTAATAACATAAACAATAAAATATTTAAAAAACAACCAAGGTTATTCCAATATAGAAATTGCATAAGGTTCATAAAATGATATTTTGTTTAGTGTTTAGCCAATAGTGATAGTGTTTTGCATGGCACTAAGAATAAACGCTATAGAAAAAATATAAGATTTTAATAAAAATTTTAGTAACACCTATAGGCTAGATTTCCTAATGGTGGATAGGTCTCAGATAATACAGGACAAAATTACAAGGCACTGTGGTTTAGGAAGATCTGGATCTTTCTGGGAGCTGATTGGTCATGGGTGAGGCAACATTCATAAATCATTCAGGCATTAAGGTTAAAGTCGGCTTTGGTGTCCCTCTTTCTGGGCTCATGGAAAAGTGTCCAGGGAATCTTTCTACCTTATAGCTCAGAAGATGAAACATCAGTTAGATCAGGTTGTTACCTTTAGTCTGCAGATTTAGTGACCATTAGTCACTGGCTACTGTTTTTTACTGCCTTGAGCGTTGCTGAAATCTAGGGAATGGCTCACTGTCTGTGGTGTGAGGGAGAGAGTGATGTGATTTCTAGAGCTAGAATTCAACAATAAATTTAATCAAGGTCATAAGGACCCTCAGTTTCATGACTATGAGGGACTAGATGTAAGTATTTTTGTATTTATTTTGTGTAGGGTCCATTAGGGTTCTTGGATATACATATCAAGGTTTTTCATCAAGTTATAGAAATGTTGAGGCCATTTTTTCCCAAGAATACCAGGATGTACTTGTTATTCCTGAGGTATTGTCATTTTGAGGTTTAGGTTTTAAATAGATTCCACTGGCGTATGAATGAGGATTCTCTGGATGAACTTCAAACATCTGAGCATGTCTTGACTTCTTAGATCTCTGTTTAATTCTCAGACCCAATGCAGCTACTCCAGGCTTAGTCTTGCATACTGCCAGGTCATTTCTAAAATACTTTCACTTCATGTTTGCGTGACATATGTATTATTTTATTATGAATCTGCAGCTTTAAGGGCTATCCTTTCCCTGCTATCCCATGCCACAAAAAGAAAAGTAGCAAAGTGACTCCCTGTTGTAGTTATATCTAGTTCAGATATAACTACCAGGTTTTGAGGAATTATAGTGGGAAAATCAACTTAGTTGCTACTCTGTCACCTTTCAGGGACACAAGCAACTAAACATTTACATGCAATAGCTGTTAGTAGCTTCTAAGCCCTTTAATATTAGCAGTGTTTATATTAAGTAGAGAAACTAAGATTATTCAAGCCTCCATTAGTACAGAAGTAGATCTGGCTATTTTGATGTTTGCCTATGTAATTGCAATGCCAGACACAATATGGAATATATTTGGTACCTGAGAAAGTTCTCTTGTATCACTTTCCAGGAAATTCAAACACACATATCTTAAGGTAATCATGGATCATATTTCTATCACTATAACATAGTTTTCCGTGTTGAGCTTCAGTGACTCACCACCACCCAGTCAAAGAACATTCCTTAATCTTCACAACCTAGGAATCTAATTTTTGAAACTATGTTCTACTTTTATACAGTTCTAATCTCCTAGTCCAGTTATTTTAATTTATCTACCTTCCATTTTTTAATTATTCTTTTTTGGCTATTTCCTCCATATCTCTATTCATTTTTTTTCTCTCCATCATGCTGCCAAATTTCCTTAATTTCCCTATTCACTGCTGTCACAATGAAATTTTATTGTGTGCAATTCAAAATTGTGCAAATTATGAGCAGTAATGTTCTTGGAAAGAAAAAAACACAAGGACTTTACATTTCTTTATATTGTTGCTTTTGAATTAAACAGTTCTCTTAGCTTCTGTCATCATCATCATAGGCTTGCTGGAAATTCAATTTTAGTCCTTATAAAAGTGGTAGGGAGTACAGTGAGGTTCACTCTCTATAGTGTCTCACAAAAGTGATGTCTTCACTGTCTCCAAAAGATGGAAATAAAACATTCAATAGTCTTCCCTTGGTAGTACCTGCTGATATCTTAAGTGAACCCACAAGGTCCTTGAACTCCCCAATGCTGCTATCCAGTGTCCCCAGTGAATGAAAATTACAGGGACACTAGGATGCATCTTACCTGAATAAGGCCCCTCATAAATATTTTGATATTCCACTCTACAAATTCTACCATTCTTGGCCTTCACAATTTCTGACCTCTGATTTTCAACTCAACGACCCCTGATGTATATGGGCTTCCCTTCTTTCTGATGTGGTCTAAAAACTGCCTTCAACCAAGAAGCTCTGGTAATTGTCGACTGACCCCACCCCAGTTGTATTTTTGTTTTATTGTGATTGTTATTAATTATCTGGATCACAGTGCTATTGATTTCTTTTTTGTAATATATAAAAAAATTGTTCCATATATATATGTGTGTGTAATATTTTAATTAAGATGTATTGATTTTATGTGATGTTTGCTGATTCAAGGACATGATAATGTTTTATTTCATATCACTCTTATAGTAAATAAGATAATGATATATGCTACAAAATAATTTTTGAATGAGACTTGATTAAAATTAGGGAGTACAAGAAACATAAGATTTAATATGAGAGCAAAATAGGATTTATGAAAAGCTTTTCTATATATAAGAATAAATTGGTCTGTTCAAAGTATACAGACTATTTTTTATATAAATGATACCAGTGAGAGTAAGTAATGGTTTTCTAGATAACTTATGCTTTGTAATGCAAATAGCTTATATTTGTAGTGATTGTGTATCAAGGGAAATGAAACAGTACATGTATTGTTGGTAAATGTATGCAATATATTAGTTTGGACATGAATTCAATTTGTTAGTCATATTGACTCACCAGAATATACTTGGTTTATGTAAAGACTTTATTAGTCTGTAAGTGAAGCAGAGTAGCTATGTTCTTCAGAATTTAAGTTTAGACTTAAAACCTTCTTGTATTCTGATCATTTGTGACCAATGCTGAAATATAAATTTTCTTATATCGTTTCCTTCACCATGGAATACATAGAAATAAACTAATATAAAATAATCAGAATTTATTTTGTGAAGAATAGTAGTATACTCATATGTATAACAATACATGCTAATTGATAAAAATTATTTTTTTAATGTTGTACTTTTTCCTCTTTGTTTTCTCCTAGTATATGTGGCATTATTCACTAATTTTTTTCAAGTCATTTAAAAATGTAATTCCTTATAAGGATGGGCCATATCAAGAAATGTCACGATGAATTCAAATCCAATTCCTATTAAAATAAAAGAATACTTTGAAGGGTATGAAATCTTTTATACTGAGTAAATTACAAATGAAGCAGATCTTAAATAATTTAAATTACAACTATGAGCATTATCTTTTAATTAATGTTCTAGGAATTAGTTTATAAAAAGTATTTTGTTCAAAAATAATCTCTTAAAGCCTATCAGAAGAGTGTGGGAGGATTGCAATATGAGGACTAATATATTCAATATAATTAAAAATAAACTTTTCATTCAATTTTGGATATTAATTGTAGATAACAACCCATCTGCATTTCAAATATTATCTTAAAATTTTGCTTCTGGTTTGGGTGCTGAGTAGTGCCTATTAAAACAACCTTTCTGGCCCTACCTGGTGTGGCTCAGTATATTGAATGCCGGTCTGAGAACCAAAGGGTTGCCAGTTTGATTCCCAGGGTAGGGCACATGCCTCGGTTGCAGATCAGGTTCCCAACAGGAAGTGTGTGAGATGCAATTGCACACTGATGTTTCTCTCCCTCTCTTTGTCCCTCTCTTCCCTTCTCTAAAAATAAATAAATAAAATCTTTTTTTTTAAAGCAATTTTTCTGAAGATAACAACTAAAAATGGGGAGACAAAGGATTTACTTGAAGTCAGCAGAGACTGAAAAAACAAGGAAAAAGAAAAAGAAACTAGAAGGGAGTTAACCCTTGGAATTGGAAGAAAAGAATAACACTGGATGAATTTTTCATTTTATGGCTTTTAGCCTGAAAGAAGGCCTGAGTCTGCACCATTCAAGGCATTTAAAACTCTAATGAACAACCCACAGTCACACTGGCTTCAGGAATGGGGCAACAGAGTTGAGAGCAAGCACAGCTACAGAAACATCAAGGGGAAATCTCAGAGAGAGAAATCTCAGGGATAGGAAATCCCAGAAATGTGAAATCCAAAGAGGGAGAGCAAGTCGTGCATGTAATCACTACATAGCTATGGGTCATGCATGAGCGATGTTGATGATCAAACAGCCCAGAAAAAAGATAGTCATGAGGATGTAAAGCACAGCATAAGCAACATAGTCAATAATATTGTAGTAACTATGCATGGTGCCAAATGGGTATTAGGCTTATTGGGTTGGCCTCTTCTTAAGATATATTAATGTCTAATCACTATGTTGTACATTTGAAACTAACATAATATTGTCTACCAACTATAACTAAAAAATAAATTTTAAAAATTAAAGAAAAAATTAAAACACTTTGAGCTTCGTCCATCACAGAGGAGAGGAGTTTTGTAGTTAGATTTCAACCTGCTTGAAAAATGAATATTCTTGGGAAGATAAACAGAATACAGATTTTCTATGGTATATCATTTCCAGTGTCCAAGATACCATACAAAGTTGCTCAACAGACAGGATGAAAAAAATCTGGAAAGCATGGACCGTTCTCAAGAGACAAAAACAATCAACAGAGGCCAACAGTTCAATAGCTTAAATGCTACAATAAGCTGATAAGGATTTTAAAGCAGCTGCTGCTGTAGCTATCCTTGATATCATAAAGGGAAATATGATTTAATAAATGAAAATATACATTTCAGAAGAGCAAAAAAAGAAACCTATTAAAATGGAAATTCTAGAGCTGAAAAATACAGTGTATTAGCTAAGTCACAAAATGCATAATCTCAAACCCACCAAAGCATACAGAGCATGTTGTTTCTTCTACAAACTGTAAAGATAGTTCATGTGGTCCCAGTCAAAGTTTATTAACTTGATAAGCTTGTTCTAAAACTGCATAATGGTAAAAATAATGTACCTGTCATCAAAAAATGAAATAAATATTTACTCAACTTTCTTTATCATTTAGGATGATGAAGGACAAACTTTCATGTTCCTGCTTACCTATTCTCTGTTCAAGTTAAGTTCATGTGTCTAACAGTTCAGTTTATTAAATCACCCTTGCTGCAGTAAGAAAAAAGAAGTTGGAGTAGATTTCCCACCAAATATTTCTCTTGTGCAGCTGAATAGCTGTGCGTCTGCTCCAGGCCATGGCTCTGCTCCTCATGTCCTCTTATTTTAGGATCCAGCCTAAATAAACATTTAAAAAATGTAAAATGAAATAAAAAGTAAGACTACATGTCCAAGGGAGGGTATAGCAGATATTTGGACTGAAGGAGAAGAAGAAGGTCAAAACTAATGATAACAGCATGTGTCAGAGAAATTCCAGAACTCAGAGAAAAGCATACCACCTCATATATACCCACAAATCATGGTATCAGTATCAATATAAATATTTCATACTTAGGTAAATACAGAATTCATAGTGATTCTCTAGATCAGAATATCATGTGTAATTGAGTATAACTGATAATACATTGAAATGGGTTACTTGTCATGACTGTCTAGTATGAGCTTCAAGTTAATTATCATGATAACAGTAAAATTTTGTAGAACTGAAGGGATTGCAATTTTCCTATATCTTTTTATGGACCTGATGCAAACTTATGTCATAAGGCAAGTAGAACATTCAAAAATTCTGCTGGGCAACCGGTCTTTGTCTTCAGTATACTCCAACACCCACCAAGGAAAAGCTAGGGCTGCAATGAATATGCTACTTGCAAAGGTCTCATAAACCTCCCTGATCAAAAATTTAAAAGCTCTGACTACATCATAAAAAAGGTGTCTTTACTTAATACCTACCCTGGATCATCAACTAATACAGTGCTTCCCACATGAAAGTAAAGAAGCATAGCCTATATACTTGCCATATGTGATGCTAGGGGTTTAAATAAACCTTTCTCACAGAGATAACAAACAAGATCCTTTCCACTGATTAAATGGAGAATCTATTGCTTCTATCACTTGCTTTATCTGTTCTGTATATTTCTTTATTTTTAGTTACTTTCACAAAACTAGCATAGAAGCTACTTAAGAAAAGAGACTGGTGATTTTCACAGCCCTGTTAGCTCTAAACAATAGTATTCTGTTCATATTAGGTTAATGCATATTTGTTGACTGACTGATTGATTGATATAGGCTTTTTTTTTTTTTTTTTTTTTTTTAAATATCATGGACCTACCTTACTATGAATTGAGGTGTCTACTCACATTCATGGAACAACATAACAAGAGACATATATGTATACTAAGCATACATTTACATAAAAATCTTTAAAATTAACAATTGGCAGCCTGAATATGTGTATGTGAATTAACTATAACTTTTATAAAGGTTATCATCGTGCTGGTTATGATACAAAGAAATCTGATCAGATTACTGGGGAGAAGTAGGGAGGGGATGTAGTAGGAGGCTGCCCAAGGCAATGATAAGCAGCCCAGGACAGGATTGGCTGAGAAGCTGAATGCCTCCAGAGCGCATGGAATTATGGGTGAGAAGATTTGAAATAAAAGAAGTGCTATCATACTTGGAGCTGGTGGACTCTGGCTCTCTCTAGTTCTTGTGTTTTCTTCTTGGAGGATGCCTAGATGCTAGATATCATGCTGCAGCTGCCCGCATTTCCCCAATGGATGGTATTTTGAATGGGAAAGAACTCCAGGTGCGGTCTAATATCGGGCTCGCCTGGCAGAGGGTGGCAGGATTATTCTTTGGGCGTCCTAGAGGGGACGAACTCTGAGGCAGAGGCCTGCTGTTCTTCCAAAATTATGTACCTTTTGTTGTTTTAGTTTGTAAACTAACCCTATAGAAGAAAAATAATTAAAACAAACAGAGAGAACGCTAGGAGAATGCAGGGGTTAGAGTTTAGCCTTAATTGATAGGTTTAAGTGACTAATGCACATGGAAAGCTGTTATTCCAAAATTGTGAAGCTTTTGACTAGACTCCTTCCCTTTATCACCAACCCTTTGTCTCTGGAATTTTGCCTAGGGGGTGGCAGCGGGCAGCAGGACCACAACTGCTGTTCGGTAACAGTTGTGCTTTTACTGCAACATGTGCCAAGCTACATATTACATATTTTCATTGTGAATTTGTAAAATGATCTTTCCTCCATCCGCTAGCACACTTTGTCATTAACACAATTAAACAAAACTGGGGATTATGTGAAACTCTCTCAATATAGCCTTTCCTCCCCTTTTGGCAAATTAACAGAAACAATTAACAAGAATTTCTTACACAGCATTTCTTACATTGCCCATTTTGGCAATTTCTATGTGGATCACAAATTGGATTAGATTTTGCTAACTATTGCAGAACTCAAACAATATTTCCATTCTTCCAAAGATGATAATTGGGTGATATGCTCTTAAGATTTTTAAGTTAAGAGAAGATAGGCTAGGTTTGGAGAGGATGCCACAGTCTGCTACTTAAATGTCATCAACTTTTTGTCCCTTTGTGATTGATATGTTTTTTCACATCAGCAATTCTGTGGTGTTTTAAATTATGAGCCTCAAATTCTTTGACATTTCTCCCTTAGTGAGGTGTGGTCTATACTGACCCCCTTAATACTAATTAGGCTCATGAATGCTTTGAATAAGAGTATGGGGAGATTATATTTCTGACATAAAAGGCCGTACAGATTCTTCCTGGTTGCTCTTGGGGAACACAGCTGCTATTTAAGAAGTTTGATTGCTCTGAGACAGGAACATTGAAATAACCTTGTGCTGGCCCTTTTGTCAACACCACCAGGTAAAGGTGTGAACAATAGCGAGTCTTAACTAAGGAGGCACGTGAGGAAATCATCTCAAGCATCCAGTTAGGACAAGCCTTTAGAAGACTGCATCTCCTGTCAATATCTGAGTGTAACCACAGGAGAGATGCCAAGCCCTTCCTGAAGTCCTGACCCACAAAATTGTGATCCCTATATTCGTTGTTTTATAGTTCTACATTTTGGGGTAATTTTTCATGCTGCAAAAATTACCCAGAAACTTTCACCATGCTTTAGGTATAACTTTTTTTCCCATTTCAACTATATACCACCTGTACTTACTGATTTTCTAATGAGGAAACTGAATGCAAAGAGGTTAAGTTACTTACGCAAAGTTTTCCCGCTAGGTTAGTACAGAAGCAAATGGGTAATGTATGTAAGTACTTAGTACCATGCTTGATGCATAGTAGTCACACAGTAAAAAGTAAACTATCACTATGACTATCATTGTGATTATTATTATTTACATTGAAAACCTGAAGTAAAGTGCTAGTAGTACATCAAGCGTCAATTGACATGCTTTGCTTAAAAACTTGGAAAAACCTGTACTTCCCTTGAATTATTAAAGTAATTCTTCCCTACTATTTGCAGGATTTTGTAGGAACATTTGGAAATGTCTTGACCCACCCTTGAACTGCTGAAATAAACAGATGAGAAATAATCAGATCATGTGTGCTGGTCTGGGCTTTGTCTTTATCTTGGGCAAGTCAGGACTTGCTGTTCTTTTTCTTCACATATGAAGTGAGAGAACTAGGTCTCTAGATAATATCATATCTCTTTGGTTTAATATTTTCTAATTTCCAAGACTGTTCAAGATACAAATATTCCTGGGATGAAAAGGTCATTAAGTCACGCCTTGTCCATGGCTGATGAGGTCTCAGAAGGAGCACTGGGCATCTAGGGAAGGGATGGTCTAGAGAGAAAAGATTGACAATAGGAAACCAATTAAGTGTTGGAAAGAGAATCCCCAAGAGATACTTTAGCCTCAGCTACTTGCCAATAACTCTAGGAGCCCAGGTATAAACAAAAATTCTCCAGTTGGGGAAACAATGTTAGTAAAAATTTTAATCAAATTTTGTGACTCCATAGGTCACACACACATGAAGTCAGCCTTGCTCGGAAGAATCCATAAGATTCCATCTAAACCTTTCACTTTACAGGTGAAGGAAGTGAGATCCAAAGAGAACTGGTTTACTAATGACCTCTCTGATTATAAGGCTCATAGAAAGATCTAGAACCTACAAACACAGAGGTCTTTAAACCTGCATGTTATGTAATTGGAGGCAGAGGAACATGAAGAGGTAGCTTAGAATGAAAGCCAAAAAAATTGTATAATATCCCACAAGGCATCCCAAATAAAAATGGTATCGAATGGGGACAAAGCAGTGATCTTGCTCCGCAAACGTGTTTTCTTGGTGAATGTCCTATTCTACTCATATCCTAATACATTTACACCTCTGTGACATGTTTATATTGAAGAAGATCAACAATTTTTTCCTCTAAGGGGCCAGATAATAAATATATTCAGCTTTGTGGGCTATGTGATCTTTGTTGCAACTATTCAACTCTACTATTGTAGTACAGAAGGGGCAATAAACAATTTGTAAGTGAATGGACGTGGTTGTGTTCCAGCAGAACTTTATATAACAGGCAGCAAGACAAATAGATTTTCTTAAAGTTTCGTAAAATAAATACTTCATATAACTCGTAATCATCTTACAGAAGTTATAGTATAAAAGTTACCTAATTAGTGTATTTTATTGCTCATTTATTTATACATCCAGATATAATGTATTTAACAGCTCTCATGTTATGCATGGAGAATGTAAAGAAAAATGACACAATCTATTTTCTCATTTTGTTTAAAATCCAATGGATATTTACATAAACAAACAGAAATAATGCAATGCAATATGTCCTAATGAAAGAAGGTGTGTGCCTACCTAACATCAAGTGAGAAACTAGATAAGTCTTAAGATAAGTGACACTTGAACTGGAGGTATTTAAATAGGAATTAGTCAAAGCACCAAGAATGAAGGTTTTTCAGGAATAGATATCACCCTCTCTAATGGTGCATGATCAGTGAGAGAGCCTTTGAAACTGTAAATCACATACTTCTCAAGGGTGATTTATTCAACCAGGTTGTGGCATTTGCCTATCAGTTTAATATTAGCTTTTTGATCAGTTTTTGACAAAATTTAGTTTTATCTTAGCGTCCCATGAAATTTACCAATTCATCAATTTCATAATTAATTAGAATCTAGAGTGTAGGAAACTTCCTTTTAATAGCAATTTAAGTTTGGATATACTCTTGGCTTTCCCTTTTAGATGAGATAAATATCAATGATAATGATGTCAGGGTCAAGAAAACATTTTCCACATCTACCTTACCTGTTTAGGATACACACACATATCACTATCAATCATTACACACAGATGTGGGGAGCCAAATCACCTTGTTCCAGTAACTTTTTAATGTACTTTGATGTGCTTTGTCTTTTTTTGAATTTGTGTTTCAACTTAGATGATTTCTTTAGATGGGGAATGGCAAATTGATTTTATAGCATAAGTAGATACTGATTCATAGTAGCTACCTGTTTTATTGCCTTAAAAAGTCTTCTAAACTTTCTCTCAGCTCAGAGATAGTGCTTTATTAATAATATCCACAACAGACACAAGAAGAGAGAAGCTATAGCAAAGGTGTCACATATTAGTAAGCTGTGGTGTAAATACAACCTGGTTCTGCATGGACTTTATTATCTCTTTTATATTTTTATCCTCTCTTTGATATCAAGCAATCAATCATGGCTCAGAGTTTCCATGTTTCCATGTGGTTGCATCCTTTGTGTGCTAATAATAAGTTAATTGCTAATAATTGCAGTGGCATGGTTTTATACATTCAAACATACAATTCTAGCATATTTATGTTTATGTTAATTCTTTATTGCTTTATATAATAATATATTTAAAGTCAAATTAATACTTTTAAATTTGTTACTCTTCATAAAATGTGTAGCAAATTACTTTTTGAATATTGTTTCACCAAACCAGGCAGAAAAAAATAAACAAAAAACAACTTGGGCACTTGGAGGTAACATTTTGGAACCAGTAACAAGAATTCAGTCAGGTAGGTGGTGACGCTCTCTGAGGTGGTGAATGAAGATAACCTAATGGCACCTAATATATCCCAAGGGGAGGACTGAATGGAAGCATCTGTGATCCATCTCCTTTATGTAGGGACTCTATCCTAAGTTAAAATTTTCCTTTTTGTTTTATTGTAACTGTGAGTTCCCTACTAGATTGTTTGCCCCAAGAGTTACAGTGCAAAATAAAGCAAGTCAATGAATTCAACTAGGTAAACTAAGCTCAATCTTATTTCAGCTGCTAAAATAGGAAAATGAGGATCTGTGAGAATTTAGTACATAGTTTTAGATTATACCATGAAGAAGACTGCAGCTTTCAATAAAGCACTCATTTTAAGTGTAGGGATTCAGGAGAAACTATCTTACATACAAATATACATAGAGCAAGAAAATCTAAGAAACAAATTGGAATTGTTTTCAAGTTTAACCATAATACCAACATATTTCAAGGACAATGAAGATGAGTAGCCTTTAATCTTAATTACATATTAAATAAGTAAATTAAACCCTGTGTTTTTTTTATAAATCTATTTTAAATTTTCAAGTTGCTGTCTTACATATCTCTAACAATATTAGCCTATGTGATTATGCTATATATTTTTAAAGGCATTATTATCCAGTTTTTGAATCTTAGAGAAGGAAATAATTTTAGACATTAAAGCATCTCTCAAAATATATGTACAATCTCAAATACATTTTCTTTATTATCATGAATATAATTTGAGCTTTTTTTGGAATGCATATTCTTATATGCATGGAATGTAAGTTCTTAAAACTGCTGTAGGATGACATTATTTTTTTGTTCTTTAGTAATAGTTTTTGAAGACTACCTATAAAAATGAGAGTTTTCTTTTCTGTTGGTGTAGAACTTTATTATTGACCCATCAAATAGTTTTAAAAAATCAAAAAAATCTATTTAGTGCAGAATTAAGGCTGAAACCTAAGACAGAAAGTAGGACATTTTTTTTGTTTTGTTTTCTTGTTTTTCTATTAGTGCATACAACAGTATGTGATTACCTGGAAAATATATATATATATATATATACACACACACACACACACATATATATACACACACACATATAATATCAATAATTTTTAAAGAAATCTATATAAACCCATTATTTTAGAGATAAAGGATTTCAGGCCCACAGACATTAAGAAAGTTCCCCTACACAACCACTATATTATGATTTTAAATTTGTTTGAAGGATAAATAAAGGTGAATTGTTTTACTGATTGTCTTGTCACTATAGTGTATTTGAATTAAAAAAAATACATTAGATTATTTGAATTAAATATATCTAACTAATATGTAATATATTTATAGAATATTTTAGCCTTTTTTAAAATTTCTATAGCCACCAATTGTATACCAGTTTTTATAGCTGCTATCATGAGATACTTTTATTTTCTAACTGTTATAATCTATTTTTAATAATCAACCTGTAATTGGGAAAGCTGATCCATGTAGACCTGGCCTCAATAAGAAACTTTGAGATATTCTATTGACACATATAAATACAGCAGAACCATAGTCTGAAAAATGAAAGTGCAATTTTCAGGGGGGGTTATTATATAATTCAGTATACTGTAAGCTATGGCAAGCTATGAGTACCATTAGATTTCATCTCGTATAATGTTACTGCTTAATGTGCCCTTTTGTAAAACACCTATTTCCTCACAAGTGAACTGAACTAGAGCAAATCTATTTGATATATTTTAAGTAATTTTTCTGTCTTACTGCTGGTTTTGCTGCTCAATTAACTCACTCAATAGATTGCACACATTTTATTCAAATTATTATTCATAGCTCTTTGAATTTATTCTTCGTGCTCTGCAGCTTTTACTTTCTTCCCCACATAGTATAGGCACTGGCCTCTAATTGCATGAGAAATCATGATGCCCAGCAATCATATTACCTGATGATGATTTAGGAATGTCTGTGATTTTCAAAACACTCCTATGATAAAAACATTAAAATATTTGCCTCATTTATTTTGCAAGAGCAAGCATAAACCTAAAAAGTGGCTGCTTTGAATATTGACCATTCTGAGAGAAAATGTGAGCAGCAAATAACATGTCATATGGCAGATCATTCATTTTAATGATGTTAAAGCATATTATGTTATCAGAAAAATGTCAGATAATTCATATTATAGATTTGACATTAAAACACTGTGATACTTAGAAGGAGAGTTGAACTGACTTCCTAGGAAGAATTTACATATGTACCTTCTCTAGAGTTAGTGTGTAGTAAATAGAGAGATAAATGTAAAAATGTGTGTGTGTGTATGTGTGTGTATCCATGTTTGCTGTTCGACACAAATATTCACCTTTACCAAAGGAGTTATCCATGGTGTAGAGAGAGGAAAATAGCATAATCTTAAAGATGAGCTGGATTGAAAACCCAGTTCATCAACCAGTTAAGCGAATGAACTTGGACACTTATAAGTTCATAAGTTATAAGTTTAACTTTAAAAGACTCAATTTAATTGTATATTAGGTTGGGATAAAGGTTCTTATAAAATGACAGTGTTGCCAGGATTAAGATGTACCTCATACATAGAATTTAATTATTTTTTAAAAGATTTTTTTAAATTTATTTATTTTTAGAGAGAGGACAACAGAGGGAAAGAAGGAATCATCAACGTGTGGTTGCATCTTGTGCCGCCTGCTGGGAACCTGGCCCACAACCCAGGCAAGTACCTTAAACTGGGAATCAAACCCACGATCTTTTGATTTGCAGGCTGGCACTTACTCTGCTCAGCCACATCAGTCAGAAGAATTTAATTCTTGACAGAGTATCTATTTTACTTTTAAACATGATAAATTTAATATTAAAAAATCCTTGATAAGAGAATAACTAAAAGGTACAAAGACACTCTATATTGGACCCTTAGGGTTTAGGGAATATACCAAAGAAGGACAAACTTGAAAATAATGCCCATCCCTTCCCTTGGCTGAGGTTCAAACCTCCTTGCTAAGGTGTAGCTCAGCCTCTTGACAGCAGGGGGCATTTGTTGGTTTGGCCTGCACAGGGCTGGGCAAGCGAAAAGCAGCCCTCTGGAGGACGCAGGGGTAGGTCATCAGCAACCAGCGGTGTGCGTGTGCAGAGAGAGTGGAGGCTCGGAGTCAGGGTGCCAGAGTAGACAGGAGGCCTTCAGGATGCTGGTCTCCACGCTGGGAGAACTGTGGGAAGAGGCTCCCTGACTGGACAGGGTTTCTAGGCAGGAGGCCAGGGGCAGGGCTCTACTAGGCTCACCCTCACCCCACCCACTCCCTGTGCAAAGCAGCAACTCTTCCTCCTGCAGGGTCCCTCCAGTGCATCCTCCTGAGAAAGTTTAGTATCTGCTTCCTCTTAAGGAGAGATGCTTAAAGGAAGGGGTTCTATTAACGTGGATCAGACAGAGAAGGGGAGTTACCAGATGCCTTGACAGCTTTGTGGTCACCTTAGAACCCCAAGGAGGTTATTAGTACTTGTGTTGTCCTTTTGTATAGAGGAGTGACTTTGGAATAGATCTATTCCACTCTGTACAACTGAAATGGTGTTACTTTTAAAGTTAACAGTTTGTAACCAGTGGTTTCAGTATAGTTCTGACTGTTTAAGAATTTCAAAAGTACTAATTCTCCCCTTTTAGGTTCACTCTGCTTTACTACCTATTTAGAGTAACTTGTAAGCTGTTTAAGATGCCACAGCTTTTTACATTTTATTTGATTTTCTTAAAAATTCTACAAAAATAATAAAAGATGAACTGTGCTCCTGAGGGATTCTAAGATTTTGTATAAAAATTTGTATGCACAGGCTCAGAGAACATGTATAATATGAAAAAATGTCAGAAGTATCTTACTAGGTAAATTAAAATGAATCAACATTGAAAAAATAGCTACTAACAGAACAAATGGTTTATTTCTTATTTTGCAAATAAAAGTGTAATTATGTGTGTGTGGAGTCAGGGTAGCGGGGATAATTTTTCTCTGCTGATTATCTGATTCTGATGATTCAAGCATAGCTCTGGATATTGCATGTGGAGGAATACGGGAAGACTGAAACTTGTTCAGAAGACATTAACCAGAATGATGAGTGGGTCATGAAACGATGTTAATGTAAGAAATTTATCTTTTTGAGATATATGTCCAAATATATACTGATGAAATGGTATTATTTCTGGAATTTGGTTCATAAGAATCAAAGTTGTTTGGAATTAGTGGTAGTGATACTGATGAAACAACTTAGACTATGTTTTGTGAGTTCCTGAAGCTAACTATGTGGGCCTCGATATGCTATTCTCTTTCCTTTTGAAGATATTTTAATAATTATGCAATTAAGAAACTTAAAACATAAAGGATATAATTCAAGAAGAGAATAAAGAATTAGGAAGATCTGCATAGATAAAAGATAATTCTCAGCTTAGGTTGACAGATCTATGAAAGAATACCTTTAAATTACTGGAAAGTTATCATGGACAAAAAAAAAAGACTACATTGGAATTAGAGTTTTGACATTCTAAGGTAATATATACTTTCAGTGAAAATAGGTTGTAAGGAAATAGATTTCAGTTAAATACAATCTGTAGTTTTCATTTATGTGTCAGTCAATTATTGAGTCCCTTTTACGCACTGGGAGAATATTACTATGAGAATAGCAGAGTCAGGGCACTTGTGAATTAGAGGTGATAGGAAATGTATTTATAATGAAATTAGAACTTGACAACATTCTTGGAAAATAGGTAAATATTCATGATACCAACAAGTTTAAGTTTTATATCTTTTGCAGTGAGGATAAATTCAAGAAATTTAAACGAGAGGAAATGGGATCAAATTCATATTTTATTTTGTTCTCTTTAAACACTGCAAAGAGTGTTGGGGAACTGAGGCTGGAGAGCAACCAGCTTTTAAACATAGTATTTCACGGGTCCAAGTAAGATGAAATGTGCCCCTAAACTAAAGCAGAAACAGATAGGATGGACTTAAAGGGTATGAATACAAAACACGTTGAAAAACAACAATCAGGGACTCAGTTACTGAATGAATTAAAAAGTAAGGTAATCTAAATTCCTGTTTTGAATGATTGCATAGAGGATGGCATTCACCAAGGCAGGGACCAGAGAATGAGAAATAGATTTTCAAAAAGAAAAAAAAAAGAATTACTTTAGGATAAACTCATTTTGAGATACCTATTAGACCTGAATAAATGCAAACAAAAACACAAAATTTAGATGGAAATTTCCTATAGTCACAATATGGAACATAGGGTAGAAAAAGTAACTCAGCTTTCATTAATTTATTTATTTATTCATTCATTCATTGATTCATAAAACATGCTTCAGTGTTTGAGTTCCCATATGGGCCACAGGTACACATAAATGCAAAAATATACAAGTTACACAGTTAAAACTAGTAAGTCCTTTGCTATTCCCTGTCAGGAAAGAAAAACTCAAAAGCCCAGCTTGGTTTTACTCTGGTTCTTGCTTCATATTCAGTTTGCTTCTAGTGTAGAAGTTTAACAAGGACAATTCCAAGTGTAATTCTTCACTCTCCTACACACATCCCTGGAGGTTTTAAAACTCATAGCAAAGTTGAATTCTGCTTTTCTAAGTTGGAAATAATGGTTACATCTTGGGACAGTCTGCACCTGAGACATAGGGTCTGATGGCTGTCAATGCTGAGTTTGTCCAGGATCAAAAGAATGAGGATGAGCTCTGAAGCTAGAGATGAAAGTTAGAGTGTTCACACTAAATGTTGACACTTGCCACTTTAGATCACTGTAAATCTTAATGCTAACACCTTGTATTTGCCAAACCCACCTCTGCAATTACTGACAAAGGGATTTTAGGGAAAAATAAGAGAAAATAGTGCACTAGCCCCAGGTGCTAAAATAAAATATGGCACCTTATATTTTCCTCAACTACACTTTGAAAGATAATTTAATAATACATTTTGGTGCATTTCAAATGTTTCCCCCCGTAAGGGGAAATTTAACAATGAAGAATTTTATGTGCCTATTATCAGAAGCAAAGATATCTACAAAAGATAAATTTTGGTGGGAAAACAAATGGTCCCGAATTTTTATTAAAAGGAAATTGAGTCAAAAAAGAAGTACCTACATGAATCAGGGAATCATCCAAAATTAAATTCTTCTTAAATTCATCTATCCTGTTAAAAGATTCCAGGGAAACTAAAATTTTTATAAAGAATTTTACATATTCCAGTTATAAACTTCAATACCTGCAAAGTAGCAATATATGTAATATATGAGAGATTGAGAAACTATGATTTTAATAGTATAATCAAAAGAATCTACATCATATTATTATATTTTTAAATTATAAAAATGCATACTGAAATGAAAAGTAAAGGATCTTATGTTTTAATTCAAAAGTTATGCTACAAAGGTTTCTGCTGAAAAACAATTTTTTAAAAAAGATTTTATTGTTTATTTTTAGATTGGGGCAGGGAGAGAGAAAGAGAGGGAGAGAGACATCTCTCCGTTACCTCTTCTATGCGCCCAAGCTGGGGAGTACACCCGCAGTCCAGGCATGTGCCCAGACTGGGAATCAAACCAGTGATCTTTCATTTTGGAGAAAGACACCCAACCAACTTATTCACACCAGTCAGGGCATGTTTTCTTTTGCAACACTATAGAAATGGCCCTTTCTACTTGAGCAAATGTTTGTAATATATACCCTCCAATTTATGGAAAAACTAGAAAATAAAAGGAAGAGTGAGAATGTGGAAGGAAATAAAGTATTCAATTCTCAGGTGGTCTGGTTTTTTCTGCTCTAAAGATTTGAGATCACAGGAAATTGGCACAGAAATGATCATTTCACTGTGGTTCACCGTATCTGCATTTGCACCATATATGCAGGGTCCAGCACAAAAAATGCCCCTTTTTTATTACAAGATCTTTAGTACAAAATCATAAGCATGTAATTCTAAAGCATAACAATATCACACTCAAGCACACCATATGAAATTTTAAGTGAAATGTTCAAATTAAAAGTATGAATTATTATACTCATATTTATTACCCTACAAATCACACTCAAGCAGTTTTTACTTCTGCCAGACCCTGTATTTCTTGCTTTACCAAGTAAAAAACTGAAAAAAAGAAAGAGACATAAAGTAGAAGAAAAAATGTTCTTTTGATCAGACTCTAGCTCTGGAAGCAGAAACACAAGGAGAATTTATTTCTCATCTTTTTCTCATGAGGAGTTGCTTATTTGGAATGCTACTCTTGGTAAACAAAATATACTGAAATGAAAGCTTTTTTTTTTTTTTGGCTTTAATGCTTGTTGGCTTTTTTATTTTTGAAGTGAATTTTTTTTTAATTTTTTCAAATATATTTGTCTCTGCCTTCACCCATCACTTTCCCCTCCCCCCTGTCCCTCTCCCTCCCTCAATCCTTCCCTGTTGGTTTTGTCCAAGAAACCTTGCTACGCGTTCCCCGACCCTCCCTTTCCCTTCCTTTTCCCCCGCCTCTCCCTCCCTCGATCCCTCTTGTCTCTGTTCGTTCCAGTGTTGCTGGTCTTATTTTCCTTGCATCTTTGTTTTGTTGGTTAGGTTCCGCTTATAAGAGAGATCATATGGTATTTGTCTTTCACCCCCTGGCTTATTTCGTTTGGCATAATGTTCTCTAGTTCCATCCATGCTGTCATGAAGTTTAGTAGTTCGTTTTTTCTTTCTGCTGCGAAGTATTACATTGTGTAAATGTACCATAGTTTTTTGATCCAATCATCTACTGAGGGACATTTAGGCTGCTTCCAACACTTGGTTATTATAAATTGTGCTGCTATGAAGACTGGGGTGCATAGGTTCTTTTGAATTGGCATTTTGGGGTTCTTAGGGTAGAGTCCCAGCAGGGGAATTGCTGGATCAAAAGGAAGTTCCATTTTCAGCTTTTTGAGGAAATTCCACACTGCTTTCCACAATGGCTGCACCAGTCTGCATTCCCACCAACAGTGGACTAGGGTTCCCTTTTCCCAACAGCCTCGCCAGCACCTGTTGTTTGTGGATCTGTTTATGATGCCCATTCTGACCAGTGTGAGGTGGTACCTCATGGCGGTTTTGATATGCATTTCTCTGATGGCTAGTGATGCTGAGCATCCTTTCAAATGTCTCTGGGCCCTCTGTATCGCTTCCTTAGAAAAACATCTGCCCAGGTCCTTTGCCCATTTATGATTGGATCGTTTGTCTTCTTGGAGTGGAGTCGAGTGAGTTCTTTACATATTTTGAAGATCAAACCTCTATCTGACGTATCATTAGCAAATATATTTTCCCATATGGTTGGCTCCTTTTTCATTTTGCTGATGTTTTCTTTTGCCGTGCAGAGGCTTCTTATTTTGATGAGGTCCCACTTGTTTATTCTTTCCTTTATGTCCCTTGCTTTAGGAGACATATCAGTGAAAAAATTGTTGCTTGGGATATCTGAGAGTTTCCTGCCAATGTTCTCCTCTAGGATTTTTATGGTGTTGCAACTTATATTTATCTTCTATCCATCTTGAGTTTATTTTTGTGTATGGTGTCAGCTGATGATCCAATTTTATTTTTTTACATGTAGCTGTCCAGCTCTCCCAACACCATTTGTTAAAGAGGCTATTATTGCTCCATTTTATGCTTCTGCCCCCTTTGTCAAATAGTTGCCCATAGAGACCTGGGCTTATTTCTGGGCTTTCCATTCTGTCCCACGAGTCTAGGGGTCTGTTCCTGTGCCAGTACCAGATTGTTTTGAGTATAGTGGCTTTGTAGTATAATTTGATGTCTGGTATTGTGATCCCTCCTACTTTATTTTTCTTTCTCAAAATTGCTACAGCTATTCGAGGTCACTTATGATTCCATATAAATTTTTGAAATGTCTGTTCCATTTCTGTGAAATACTTCATTGGTATCTTAATAAGGATTGCATTGAATCTCTAAATTGTTCTGGGTAGTATGGACATTTTGATGATATTAATCCTTCCAATCCATGAGCACGGTATATGCTTCTATTTATTGTGTTTCCCTTAATTTCTTTCTTCAATGTTGTATAGTTTTCTGCGTACAGGTCTTTTACCTCTTTGGTTAAATTTATTCCTATGTACTTTATTTTTCTCGTTGCCATATCTAATGGTATTTTTTTTTTCTGATTTCTTCTTCTTCTATTTCATTGCTGGTGTACAAAAATGCCTTTGATTTCTGAATGTTGACTTTATATCCTGCGGTTTTTCCAAATTCACTTATTAGACTAAGTAGTATTTTGGTGGACTTTACAGGGTTTTCTATGTACACTATCATGTCATCTGCAAACAAGGGTAGTTTTACTTCCTCCTTTCCTATTTGGATGCCTTTTATTTCATTTTCTTGTCTGACCGCTGTGGCTAGGACTTCCAATATGGTTTTGAAAGAAGTGGTGAAAAAGGATATCCTTGTAGTGCTCCCAATTTAATGGGAAAGTTTTCAGTTTTTGCCCGTTGAGTACGATGTTGGCTGTAGGTTTTCCATATATGGCCTTTATTACATTGAGGAATGCCCCATTTATTCCCATTTTTCTGAGTGTTTTGATCATAAATGGGTGCTGTACCTTATCGAATGCTTTTTCTTTGTCTATCAAGATGATCATATGGTTTTCGTCTTTCCTTTTGTGTGTGTGATGTATTACATTTATTGACTTGCGTACATTAAACCATCCCTGAATCTCTGGGATGAAACGCACTTGATCGTGGTGGATAATCTTTTGAATGTATTGCTGGATGCAGGTTGCCAATATTTTGTTGAGGATTTTAGCTTTTATGTTCATCAGCGACATTGGCCTGTAGTTTTCTTTCTTTGTAGGGTCTTTATCTGGTTTTGGGATTAGGATGATGCTGGCCTCATAGAAAGAGTCTGGGAGTCTTCCCTCCTCTTGGATATTTTGGAATAGTCTGAGAAGGACAGAGGTTAACTCTTCTTTAAATGTTTTGTAAAATTCTGTGACACTATCTGGCCCTGGGCTTTTGTGTGCTGGGAGTTCCTTGATTCCTGCTTCAATTTCCCCAGCTGTTATCGGTCTGTTCAAGCTTTCTGTTTCTTCCTCCTTCAGTGTTGGAAGATTATACTTTTCTAAAAATTTGTCCATTTCATCGAAGTTTTCAAATTTCTTGGCATATAATTGTTCATGCAGTTTCTGACAATCCTTTGTATTTCTGTGGTATCAGTTGTTATTTCTCCTCTTTCATTTCTGATATTATTAATTTGGGTCCTCTCCCTTTTTTTCTTGATGAGTCTGCTTAAAGGCTTGTCAATTTTATTTATCTTTTCAAAGAACCAGCTCCTGTATTGGTTGATCCTTCGAATTGTTCTTTTCGTCTCTATGTCATTCAGTTCTGCTCTGATCTTGACTATTTCCTTCCTTCTGCTTGCTCTGGGATTTATTTGTTGTTTCTCCAGTTCTTGAAGTTGTAGTGTTAGGTCTTTTATTTGAAATGTTTCTATCTTTTTAAGGTAAGCCTGTATTGCTATGAACTTCCCTCTCAGGACTGCTTTTGAGGTGTCACATAGATTTTGAACTGTTGTATGTTCATTTTTATTGGTTTCCAGACATTTTTTTATTTCTTCTCTTATCTCATTATTGACCTATTCATTGTTTAATAGTCTGCTGTTCAGTCTCCATGAGTTTGCAAGTTTTTGAAGTTTCTCTTTGAGGTTGATTTCCAGTTTCAAGCTCTTGTGGTCCAAGAAAAAGTTTTGTATTATTTCAATTTTCCTGAATTTGCTGAGGCTTGTTTTGTGTCCTGTAATGTGGTCTATCTTTGAAAAGCTTCCATGAACATTTGAAAATGATGTGTATTTTTCTTCTTTGGGATGTAAGGTTCTATATATGTCAGTTAAGTCTATTTGATTCAGTGTGTCATTCAGCTCCATGATATCTTTGTTGATGTTTTATTTGGAAGATCTGTCCATTTTTGACAATGGGGTGTTGAAATCTCCTATTATCAGAGTGTTGCTGTCTACATCTTTTTTGAATTCGTCCAAGATTTTCCTTATATACTTAGGAGCCCCTATGTTGGGTACATATAAGTTTACAATGTTGATGTCTTCTTGATAGATTCTTCCTTTATGTATTATAAAGTGCCCATCTGGGTCTCTTTTTATGGCCTTTCTTTTAAAATCTATTTTGTCTGATATAAGTATTGTAACTCTTGCCTTCTTCTCCTACCCATTTGCTTGGAATATTTTTTTCCATCCTTTTACTTTCAATCTGTGTAGGTCTTTTGCTCTGAGGTGGGTCTCCTGTAGGCAGCATATGTGTGGGTCATGTTTTCTTATCCATTTGGCCATCCTCTGTCTTTTGATTGGGGCATTTAGCCCATTCACATTGAGAGATATTACTGATAGAAACTTATTCATCTTTTCTCTTTGTACCTGTGTTCCTCTCTCTCTCATTCTTTTCCTTCATCTGCTTAAACCAGTCTCTTGAGCATATCTTGTAGTGCTGGTTTGGTAGAGATGTATTCTTTTAGCCTTCTCTTGTCTGGGAAACTCCATATTTCCCCTTCTATTTTAATTGAGAGCCTCGCTGGGCAGAGCAGCCTTGGCTGTAGGCCCTTGCTTTTCATGACTTGGAATATTTGTTGCCATTCACTTCTGGCTTGTAGTGTTTCTGTGGAGAAGTCAGCTTCGGCCATATTGGGGCCCCCTTGTATGTTACTTTCTCCTTCTTCTTTGCTGCCTTGAGGATTCTCTCTTTGTCTTTGATAGTTGCCATTTTAATGATGATGTGTCTTGGAGTGGACCTCCTTGGGTCCCTCTTGAGTGGGGTCCTCTGTGCCTCCTGGATCCATGAGACCGTTTCTTTCCTCAAATTGGAGAAATTTTCCATCATTACTTTTTCGAGGAGGTTCTCTATCCCTTGCTCCTCTTCTTCTCCTTCTGGTATCCCTATTATGCAGATATTATTGCATTTCCAGTTGTCCTGCATTTCCCTAAAACCTCTTCATTCTTTTGGAGCCTTTTTTCCATTTCTTGTTCTTTCTGGGAGCTTCTTTCTACCTTATCCTCCATCTCACTGATTCAATCCTCGGCTTCATTCAGCCTGCTTTGGATTCCTTCTACTGTGTTCTTCAATTCAGAAATGGTATTCTTCACATCGTCTTGTGTCTTCTTGATAGTTTCTATGTCCTTTTCCAGGCTGATATAGTTTGCTCTAAGATCCTGATAGTTTCTCTGCAGTTTCTCATAGTTCTCTTTGAGCTGGCTGAGCTCATTAAGCTTCCTTAGAGCCATTGATTTGAATCCAATATCTGACAGCTCCCTTGCCTCTATTTCATTTAGCTCTCTCTGTGGGGAGTCCCCTTTCCAATCATTTGGGGGGAACTTCTTTTTTCCCATTTTTATGAGAGTCTATTAAGTATTTAAATAATTTATTTATTTTTGTTTCTGCTTCAATTAGGCTGTCTAGATTTCCTGACGTTGTGGATTAAACTTCTATGGTAATAAGCAGGTCTTTTTATTTATTTATTTATTTATTTATTTATTTATTTATTTATTTAGCTTTTCTTTCTGGGCCTGCCTCTGATGATGTCAGTTTTTGACACTCTATGACCTTGGGTTGTTTGTTTGAGCCTTCCAGGAGTCTACTGTCTGTGTCTGACTCCTGCTTTGGGCAGCCCTGTTACACCTTCAGTCAGGGATCCACTATTTCTGCAATCGCTCTGTCCTCACAGGCCCATGCAGGCTGGTTTATGCCTGCCCTCGCCGATCTGTGCACTCCCTCGCAGGCCTCATGGGAGCCAACCTGTGGGAGCCCTCGCCAGCCTGCGCGGGTCCGCACACATTCTCTCCAACCCTCGCCGGCCACTCGTCGTGTGTGTGCGCCTGCACTGGGTGGTTTGAGGCTGTCTATTGTGTGCTTTTCAGCTTTTGGCTCTTTGGGAGTGGGCCTGCCAGCTCACAATGGAGACTATGGAAAGGAGAAGGAGTCCGGACTCCCCGCTTCCTCCTCCTGTTCTTTCCCCAATGCTTCCTTTTCCAGTCTCTCCTCAGGGGTTTCAGTCTCTCCTCAGTGGGATTCTTTCAGCCAGGGATCCACTATTTCCGTGGACCATATTGTATTCGCAGGCTGTCTGGCTCCTGCGCACCTGCTTCTGCCTCTTTAGGGGTGCTTCCTGCCTGCGCAAAATGGAGACTACAGAATGGGGAGGGAGTTGGGACTTCCCGGTTCCTCCTCCTGTTCTTTCCCCAATGCCTCCATCTCTAGTCTCTCCTCAAGGCTCTCTATGCAGCTGTGTGACTGACCCCTTTGGCGAGGGATCCGCTATTTCTTCTAGCTTGTCTGCACATAGCCCCCCAGCTCACACGCACACAAGCTGTGTGAGGAGTACACAAAAGGCAGGTAAATTGATTCTCTTATGCCTGAGCGAGATGGTAGCTGCAGAGTGGGAGGTGAGTGATCACCAGGGCTCCACCAGCCACTGTCTCAGTTCTCTTCACAAAGTTTTCCTCACCAATCTTTTCCCAGCCACCAGCCCACTCTGCTGCCACCTCTACCCAGAGATCAAGGAGGGTGGCTACCACTGCAAATTTTCCCGTTGTCCCTTTAAATGTCTCTTTGCATCCCCAGCCACCTGTCTCTGGCAGAGAGCACCCCTAAGCTTTTCTGGGGTGCATTTTGTCTGTGCATTTTCCTGGTTTTAGCTGCTGGAGTCTAGGGGTCCCTGTTTATGGTTCAGACTCTGTTCTTCTCAGGGGGACCCAACTGGCCATTTCAATGTCCCTCTGGTGCTGGTACCTGAGGGCACCCAGCCCACCCTCTCGAGCCTCCTCTGCACTTCTCACCCATTGGGATGTATGAGAGTTTAATCCACCGTCTGTCCGCGGCTCCAAGTCTCCTTCCCTCTATCGTTCCATTGTTTTCCAGATGATTTCTCCACTATTTAGTCACAATTCCAGTTTGGTCTTGGGAGGAGGTCAGTGTGACTCCCATTCACCCCTCTACCATCTTCCCGTTAGTTCACTTGTTGACTTCAAAAGAATTTCTTCATGTTGGGTATTATCAGACTCCCAGGGTCCTCTGCACAGTATTTCCACATCTGTAGTATGGTTTCTATACCCAACGATCTGTAGAAGGCATGCCTGAAGAGAACCTGAAAATTCCTCCAGGTAAGGAATCTCTCGGACCAGCCCTCCTATAGGGGAGAAGGCAGCAACCAATCCTTGAAATGAAAGCTTTTGATGACAAAGCAGATGACTGGGTTATACTATGTTAGCGAATGGGGGGAAAGGGGGATTGGAATGGTTTTAAATTTATTTCTGTATAAAAATATTTTTGATATTTAAATATACCATATGCTTACAGGGTCACAATTCACTGAGAATTAGCAAACTTGAAATAATTAAGATTTGTTTCCTTGTCAACGAAGCATGTAATAAAACAATATATTTCTTTTGCTTTTTTTTTAATTAAATTTATTGGGGTGACATTTGTTCACAAAACCATACAAGTTTTTAGTATATAACTCACCAAAACCTCATCTGCACACTGCATCACTTGCCCATCACCACAAACTTTTTTCTGTCTCCATCCCCCTCACCTCCTATGTTGCCCACCACTACCTACCTCCCACCCCCTTTCCCTCTGGCTAACACCACATTCTTGTCTGTTTCTGTTGGGGGAAAAAAATCATATATGAATGATTAACCGCTTTACCTTCTGTCATCCAGCCCTTCAACCCCTCTCCCCTCTGACAGCTGTCAGTGTGTTCATGTATCCATGACTCTATTATTCCAGTTATTTCATGTAACCTAAGTGATGCCTCCTAATATTTACCCACTGCAGAGGTGGAAAATGAGCCAACTTCCCTGTCTCTTTCTCAACTAAGGGTAGGCTCCTGGCCTAATTTGTGGTTGAGTGAAGTACAAAGAAAAGTCATCTATGGCTGGAAGAGAAAAATCTTTACTTGCTGGCCCTAACCTTGTTTTTCTTCCTATTTTGTTATACTTTCCTGTGAACATGGGATGTTTGAAGAGACATTACCATCAAATCAAATATGATTTATCAAAAAGATCAGAAAATCTTGGCTCATGCTGGCCTTCACAAATCATTGAACAAAACTTTGGACCACCTGCTTCCTAATGTCCTACCTCCTAATGTTCTCTTAAAATCCTTATGGTTGGATCCATTTTAGTCAGGTTTTTTTTTTTTTTTTTTTAATAGCTGCTAAAAACATTCCATATGGCTCAAGCCATAAAAGAATTATTAAAGAGAATTATCATGTGTAATCTAGTTGTGTCTTGTCTTGTATTTGGTAATTTAAAAAGAGATTAGAATCTAAATTTAATCATCTTAGTCTTGTTCGTAAAATTTTCACACTGAGATTTTTTTTCACACTATAGATTTTTACTTTTTACATTTTGTTCTTTTTTTCAGGAGGATGGTCTTTGTTTGAGTCTTTAAAAAATTATTTATTTTTGTCACAAAATTCAGCATACAAGTGGAAACTAATCACCTTATCACATCTCCGTTCTGTTTATTTTTAAAGAACAAAGTGTATTTCCTCAACTCCTATTGGTTCTCTAGTTCTTTACCTGAGGGAAAAAAGAAATGAAATCAACTGTTAATTTGCATTATAAAAAAATGCTAGAGGGTAGAGGGTAAATTCTGCTTATTCTTTATAGATCAAACTCAATACTCATGTGTGTATCTGTTCTTTTTATGGAAAGAATCCATGAGTCTCATTAGAGAGAAATCAAACAATCTCTTTATTGTTGAGAAACTATTGGCCATAATCATAAAGATATACAGAGACTGAAATGCAGAATTGGATCAGTGAAGCTGAGAGTTAAACCCAGAAAGATTGACAGGAGTTTGCTAATTTGTGTAGTTAAAACCTAGAAATTGTTTGTAAGATTGTATTTTGAGAATATTTAGCCAAGGAGGGGGCTGGGAAAATCATTTTTGATCAGGCTGGATTTATCAAAATAGTTACTCTGAACAGAGTTTCTATATTTATTGAGCTACCTTAAGAAACCTGCTGCTACCTTTGGTTTAGATATAGCAAACCTGGATACAATTTGTAAACTGATATTGAAAGAACAAAAATTTCTGTTACAGACTGTTAGAATGTTGGGATAGATCTTTTACGTGCATCTGTTTACTCATCATGATTATCCAATTGGCAATAGTGGGTTGAAAGGTAACCAGTGAGATGGCAGGGGTCCTGAAGGCCCCAGGTTGGGAGGGAGCATGGACTCTGGTCCCACAGAGGCCGATCTTGGTCGTCATGAGCAGAGAAATAAAATAAGCCATCCCAGACATTTCTCTTTCTGCCAGAGGAAAGGGTGGAACTTCCCTCTAGTGGAGAAGGTCTTGAGCCCTTCTCTGGAAATGGTTTTTATTGAGAGCGATATGCTCAGGGATATACAGCATGCATGCAAAGCTCATCAATCAATGTCAAAAGACTATGTTTACAGAAAACAAATAGAGATCACAGATAACAATTGAAGGGACATAAGAGATTTGTCTCAGGTTGGGCTCTGTGAATAAGGTAAATTTCCTTCCTAGTATTATCCGGTTCTTGTAGCTTTTGAGGAAAGAAGAGAGCATGCTTCAAAGAACTTACTTCTAGGCCTGATTTCCCCTGGGAACCACCCTATCCAGTTTAGGACTGTGCCTGCTTTTTGTAATGTTTCAAGCCTGAGGCAGGCAGGTAGGGAAGAACAGGAGACTTCTTTCAGATAGAAAGAGGACTTCAGTCATATCAAAGCTAAGAGGTGAGGGTCTTTTGCCCCTTCTTCATGTCCCCCAAGTCCTTCCCTGATACCCATGCAACTCTGCCTGTCTTAGGTTGCCCCTGCCATCGAGGGGTCTTAACCATCATTGACTAACCAGCCATCCTCCAGGACTAAGCAGGGTGATGTGAGGGATGCAGGGGCTGAACCCCTGCTGAGGGGACAGGTTTTATCTCCTCAGTGGCCTATTTTCCCAAGGCCTCCTTGCTCAGCTCTAGCCTTGGGGCCCTCTCGCCTATCTGTGAGGCTACAGTCTCTGAAATCAGGTAGGACTGTTCCCAACAAACCAGAGTACATGGAAAGTTATGTTCTGTGTATATATCTGACAATGAGGCAGAAGGTTGCAAGAAATGAAATAAAATTTTTCTGGTCTTAAAGAAAGAGAAAACTATATACATGTTTTACAACTATAAACATATATTGTGAAGTGTCTGTCTTTTTGTACAGCAAAATATTTCATTTACTATTTTTTTAAAATTCTTGTTTATTCTATTATAGTGCCTCAGTTTTTGCTCTTCTGCCCTCTTCTCTCCATCCCAACCCCGACTCTCACAGTAATCCCCACACTACTGTCCATACTCATGTCCATAGGTCATTCATACATGCTCTTTGACTAAACCTTTCCCCCTCATTCCCCCATTCTCCCCCTTCCCTCTTTCCTCTCGCAGCTGCCAGTCTGTTCCCTGTTTCCATGTCTCTGGTTCTGTTTTGGTTATTAGTTTATTTTATTCATTAGATTCCTCTTATAAGTGAGATCATATGTTATTTGTCTTTCACCAACTGGCTTATTTCACTTACCATAGCAGACTGCTGTAGCCACCGTGGAAAACAATATGGAATTTTCTCAAAAAACTAAAAATGTAACTGCCTTTTGACCCAGTGATTCCACTGCTGGGAATATAACTTAAGAATCCTGAAACACCAATTCAAAAGAACTTATGCACGCCAATGTTTATGGCAGCACAATTTACAATAGCCAAGGGCTAGCCTAAGTGCTCATCAATAGATGAATGGATTAAAAAATTGTGATACAGTTACACAATGGAATACTATGCAGCAGAAAGAAAGAAGAAGGAATTCCTACCCTTTGCAATAACAGCATGGAAGGGCCTGAAGGGGTCTTTCATTTGCTCTCCCCAAAGAGACCTGGATTAATATCCAGAACAACATTATATTGGATAATAAGGAATAGGTGAAAATTCTAGGAAGCACTGGGTGCAAAAACATCATGTACTACTACGGTAAAAGTGGCACTTTGTACCTAAGGGAGCCTCAAAGATACGAGAACCAAAGATAGTTGGGTAATTGAGGATCATATCCCATCCTGAGCTAGGAAGAAGAGGTAGAGGTCTGGGCTTCAAAGGGGAGGAAGATAAATCACAGGAAGATGAGAAGAACAGGTATTTCATTAAAAAATAGTTGCCATGCCATGCAGATGTTTTTCTGATATAAAAAGTTATCTCTTGATAGCCTTCTTCCTTGCACAGGCCCTTTATCTGAGGTCTTTTAGGCAATTAAGGGAAAGGTAAACAGCTCTTCCTGAGTCTGTTTCGCCTTGACTTCAGCTCAAAATAACCCACATGCCAAAGTGGCATACTTTGGGGTGGCATATTCTGCATGCCTTCATGTTATATTACTCAGTTGCTTTTATCAACTTTTATCCAGTGGATAGGAGATTAGCCTTGGTTTCTCCACATTTGTAAAAAATGATTTAATTTACATATTTTAAAGATTTATACAAGTATATAAACAAATATTAGGGATTGATTCTAATTCTTCAATTTCTAGATTTTTTCTCCTTTTCCTTATAAGCCACTGCCTTCATAAACATTTTATATTTTAACCATCCAGAATGGATGTTTGTTCACTTAAATGAGAACATGTGAATTAAATAGTTTATTATGCATATGATGTAACTAAATTACAAATGTAATTTTACAAATACAATTTACATATTCATACATTATGCATAGATGTGATATTTATGAGATATGGTATAATTTAAATAATTTAATGTATTTATAATTCATGGCTAAGTTATAAGATAGCCTGAGTTATATTTTGGATTTTATAAACACAAAGTCATGTATAAACTAATAGTCTCCTCAAAATAATGATTTTTCTATTATGTATATATAAATATGTAGATTATATGTAATTACATATATTATATAAATAAGTGGGGCTTCAATCTGATATCTCACTATAAAAATATACATTTTAAGTTACAAAAAATGTGCCCACATATCCTGGACTTTCTTGTTCATCTGTTGTTTTTGCCTCAGAGCATCCTTTTTTTTTTTTCCTTTTTGCTTCTTTAGCACACATATTTCCACTCAATGTGTTCTTGGTGAGATTATAAATCAAGATTCCACCCTTCAACATCAGCATGAACCAGAGTGGGAAATAGTGATACACACTTGCAAAACAGGTTTAGATATTTGAGTTTTAAGAAAAATTACCCAACTATGGAGAACTGCTGAAACTTTTTCATCTAAATTTGTACAAGATAGAAGACTACCAATTAGTTTCTTCTACCTAAATCTCAAGAGTTCTGATATTTGTCCTTTCTGAAGTGTATTTGTTTACTTACATCTTTCATTATGAAAGTTTAATCTTTCCAAAGTCAATTTATACGGAACAAGCATCCACAGTAACTGATATAAAGATTTAGAATGAATTTCACACAACACATCCTCAGTGAAATGTAGCATATTTACAATGGGTTATGGCACTGAAATGCAGGAAATGACATTGAGAGTCCCCTTACCATTACAGAAAAGAAAAGTAACTTCCCTAAGGTAATCAGTGGTATAATAGATAATTTATTATTTCCCTATGTTTACCTGGAACCATATGTCCAACAAGTGCTAAGTTCTGAATTACTGACTGATGTCACAGAACAGCTCCGAAAGGTCAAATAATTCTGCAAGCAAATGCAAGGAGAGTTTTTCTGATAGTACTTAATATTTTGAAAGCAGAAGAATGACAAGCTCAAATCTTAAAATTCTCGCCTCAAGGGATAGGCTGAAACTCAGGGCCTAATGTGACTGTGCTGTAAGACTCTCTTCTCTCTTAACAGCCATAGGGTTGAGATCACCAAAACAAACTTAGAGATCAATTCTGTAGATTGCCGAATTAAAAGCAGGTAAGTTTACAACATTTGCAGTTGTCTTTTAGGTAAAATTCAAGCACAGCTCTAGCATTTTATATTCCCCAAAACAGGGACAATTAAGGTACAATATATGGGAGAATAAGACTAGCTGGAGAACCCAGATCCTTCAACTCCTCGTGAAACATTCTTTTATCTAATAGTGCTAGATATCAGAAGTGTTTGATGTAGCAGCAGTACTGTGTTTCTTCTGGGAAAGATCTGTTTCCTTGCCTTTTCTACCTTCTGTATTCATTAGCTACTGGCCACAAATTGCTCCAACCTCTCCTTCCCTCATCACATCTCTTTGTCTGCTATTGACCTTCATGTATCCCTCTCATAAGAACCCTTGTGATTACATTAGGTCCACCAGGATAATTAAGGATAATCCTGCATTTCAGATTCCTTAACTTAATCACCTCTGCAAAGACTTTTCATCATGTAAAGAATCAAATTTATAGGTTCTGGGGATTAGGATGTGGACATATTTTGGGACCATTATTTAGTATACTACGTTTGCATTTTTGTTTTGTGTCACAATTCATTATAATTCATGGTATTGTCTAATTCACTATCCCAGTAACCATCATATGATGATGAGAATATTATGTTAATGCCTAGGGAATAACAGTTAGTTTGTGTTATATATTGGCATTTAAGCAAGAATTATCACAGAGTGGGAGGTAATATGCAAAATAGAAGAGTTTGTCTGTGTTGCACTTCAACAAAGTTTCTATATTTTGAATAATCTGGAGGCATACTAGGATTTCACCTTTAAAGTAAATGAAATACTGCTGATTTTTGTTCTGCTTTCACTGAGAAGGACAGGCAATATTTGAAAGGCTACTTAGGACTTTGAAAATGTACATGTATCTTTCTGTGATCCATTGAAATAAAACTGGTGGAATTGTTGTGTGTTCCAGAGCAAAGCAAAGCAATACCAGGCTATATTGATTCTTTTCACTAATTTGAAGATGCAGCAGACCCAGTGATTCTGCCCCTGATAGAATGAATAAAGCCTTTAGCAAGCATCATTCTCATAATTTGAGAGCAGGATCCTATGATGGGGGAGAAAATTCATAGTCCTTTTGGTTAACTACCACAGGATCCTCTTGGTGTGCTATCAGACTCTGATAACAACAAATAACTGCAACATAAAATGATGCTACCAACACTGGTAGAATACCATTATGTGGGATATATTCTATTTTCTAAGCTATTTAAATATATGATGCTATTTTTCTTAGGGACAAGAACAAAGAATTATATGTGGGAGTGGTGACTCAGTGCTGTACATTCTTTGATTTTTTAAAAAATGAATCCCATTTTTCCCACTGTAAGTTCAGCATCCAACAGGGCACACAAAAATTCTTATATTACATTGGAGGCTGATAATGTTCTGGTCATTTTAGGCATCTTATTCCATCAGAACTATAGACAAAAAAAATTATTCAAGTCATTTGTAAATAGTTTATCTGTTAGGTAACTGGAATAGAGAAGAACATAAGATATGAGGGGAGCAATTAAGAATTTTTAAAGAAAACCACTAAATTGTTATCTAGGAAGGATCACCAGGAAATCAAAACTTTTAAAATCAATATTTAGGCAAAGTATTTCAATTAGCTAACTTTTTGGGCAAAAGGAAGGCAAAAATAGGAAAAGAAACACCATAAGTAGAAGTTATATATTTAAATAGTTACAGAAGTAAATATTATGGTGTTTACTTATTAGGTTACACTAAAAAACCAAAATTGTGTTTTACCTCTTCTTTATCTACATTATTAGAGCATACTGATTACAGTCACACATGAAATAGATTATAAGACTATCTAGATGGGGGGATCAAAGATGGCTGCAAAGTAGATGGAAGCTCTGTCCACTTGCTGCCAGACTCAGTTCAGTCTTGCAGCCAAACCACAGAGTAGCTGACTTGAGAGTCCAGCAGAGAGTAAGTGTGTGTGAGTGAGTGCATACGTGGATGAGAATGTGGGGAGTGCATAGGAGTGGGCAAGAGCCTGCCCACCTGCAGGGTGCCAGGGAGCCAGTGGCATGGACTCTCCAAGCAAAGCAACTACTGCCACTGCTGCACAACCTAGCCCAGCACTTCGGGCTGCACAAAGTCAGGGCAGCTATGGCTACAAGGATGGAGAGAGACATCCAGGGAGGTGCTGACTCCAGAAACATCATGGCAGGAGCAGGCCTACCTGAGGTTAAAGATCCCTGGAGGGACAGGGTCAGCACCCTGCCACTGCCCTGTGTTATATTATAGCTGTGGGGCTCTTCCCAACACCATTCAGGAAAGATCCAGATAGAAACTTTATCTAAAACTGTCAGGAGGCTCTGTAAGGTGGTGTCCAGCCCTGATCATGAGAGACTCTGTGATTTGGGGGGAGGGGAAGTGCATGGAAAACAGGTACTGCAGGGATCAGTGCTGCAGCATGCGGGCCAAAAGAGACTCTTACAAGGGGAGCTGAGGTGAGATGCAAGACTTAGCAGGGACCCAGAGCTCGCATGCATGTGTGTACAGGTGAACCAGCTCTCTACCCAAGAAATCATAGGGATAGAGTCACATGAAGGGACTGTAGGACCCCACCCAGCATGGCTGGTGAGCAGGGAGCTATTCAGAGTGGACAATTTGGGCCTGAACCTCTTGTGAGTAAGCAACAGGCTGGGGATTGGAAGGCAGGAGCTGAACACTTGACAGGTAAACCCAACCCCTACCTGCAGGATTATAGGCTATGAAGATCAGTGAGGCCAGGCTCAGGAGTCCCTTGCTGGGTGCATTCTGCAGGGGAAAAAGAAAAGTGTCTGAAAGAGCTTCATTGGACACTATGAACTACACTGTTCCTTGGGCCCAGGGCAAATAGACACAGCAGAGCAGAGAGAATAGAGACAGGTACAACAAAGGGGCTCAGGACCCCACCTAGCCTCAGCATCTAGACAAAAGCTGTTGCCAGAGCCGAGCAGGAAAAAGCTGCCCCTTTTACAGATTGCCCCCTCCCTCCCAGAGGCAATAGTCAACTGATTCACCATTATGGTGAATAATGGTGAATAGTCAACTGATTCACCATTATTACACCATTATGATGTAATAAACCATACATTATTGGGAAGAATCTGGGACAGACCATGATGTGTGGCAAGAGAACAGGGAAACACTCCCACCATCTTCCTTGAAGACTGAATAGTGTCCTCCAAGGGGACCCAGGATTCCCACCCACTTGATTGCACCAAAGGTCCCCTCTGGAGTAAAGTGAAGAAGTTACCGACAGTCCTCCCTGGTCATTAGATGAATCACTCCTGGGCCCAGGGCTGATGGAAAACCAGCAGGGCAGAACATTGGAGTCCAGGCAAATCTGAAAAAGGCAGCCACAGACTTTGGGTTGCTGGTACTCTCGAGCAGGCTGCCTAGGGCCAGACTGGGACACTATCTGACACGATCAGGGGTGGATCCAGATAGAGAAAACAGAAGGCTAGATTCTACTGAGACAAGTTCCACCTCGGTCTTTTTCTTGATTGGTGTTATTTTCTCTCCTGCATAGCTTTTTAACATTCATTTCTTATCTTTCAAGTTTGTGCCAATTATGCCACTAGTTTCTATATTATAGTTTATTTCAAATCTCATATTTTGCTCCTCCCTTCTCTTACGTCATTTTACCTACTCCCTTCCTCTTCTTATTGTTGTTTTAAATTCTATTTTCTCTCTTGCTATGACTTGTTTCTGTTCCACAGTCTTATTCTTTCTCCCACCGCCAGCTTCTCAAAACCATTTATCTTGGCATTAGTTAATTCACATTCTTTTTCTCGCTCTTAAAATACCCTTATTCTCTCACCATCTTTATCGGTTTTTGTTCATTGGTTGTGATGTGGTTGTGTCTCTTAAATTTCTTCAATTTTATTTCTAGATCTTCCCTATTTTTGTATATCAAATCTCAAGTTTTACCATTCCCCTCTCCCACTCCATTTTGCCTTCCTCCTTCCCTCTCTTATTTTTTGTTATAAATTTTAAAATATTTCCTCATCTTAGCCTGGTTTTCACTCCTCACTTAGTATTCCTTCTCTCTCTGTCCTCTCAAAATCATTTCTCTTTCCTCTAGACATCTCTTAAGCTTTTCATATTTTCTATTTTCCCTCTTATTACCATCCCATCTATATTAACCTTAACTCATTTGTTGTTGATATTGTTGTGGTGGATCTTTCCTCCAACTCAGTCCCTATTTTCTCTCTCATATATATAATTATATATTTTATAATTATTAATATGATTATTAATATATTAATGTATGACTTTATTATATATATTATATATTTATAATTTATATATATTTATAATTTATAAATATATATTTGCATTATATATAATTATATATTTCTATTTTAATATATATTAATAATATATTTATATATTAATAATACATTAATATAGTATATATGAGGGAGAGAAAATAGGGACCGAGTTGGAGGAAAGATCTACCTCATATATATATAATATTAATTTTATATATTATAGATTATATATTTTTATATTATATATAATACAATTATATATAATATATAATATATATAATTTATATATATGAAAGAGAGAAAATAGGGACCAAATAAATAAATATTATATATATGAGAGAGACATATAATTATATAATAAATATATGATCTCGTATAATAAAATAATATATATTATATATGATTTATTATATAATATTATATAGCAATAATATCTCATAATATTAGTATATATTTTTATCTATTTCTTTATATAATATATAATATATATTTGAGAGAGAGAAATATATATTTTTTTTGCTTAAATCTAATACTATATGATTCCCTTCTCTTGCTCCATTCTACCTTTTTCCTTCCTTTTTATATTTATGATGTAAATTTTATTTTCTTTATCTCTTCACCTTGTCTCTGTTCCCTATTCTTATTATTTCTCCTCCATCTAGCCTCTCAAAACCGTTTTTCTTCAGTTAGTCATCTCATATTGTTTTTCCTTTCTTATAATAGCCTTAATCTCTTTACATCTTTATTAATATTGGCTCATTTGTTTTTGGTAGTGTGGATGTGGGTGGGTGTTGTTTCTGATGGTGTGGGTTTGTTTCCTGGGCTGTTTGGTTTTGTTCTGGCAACATCTGTACAACAGTGTATAAGATGTGGTGGGCAGAGTGACTCTCAGTCAGCCACAGGGAAGGAAGAACCCAACAACAACCAAAACCCAATTACAACCAGAGAGACCATATAAATGGCATAAAGGGCATCCCAAGAGCGTCAAGCTCAGGAAATCAAGGAAAGTTCACTACTGAGTCCCTCAGGTCTCTGACCACAGAAGATCACACTACGTAGAAAGAAAGCCTAAGCAGATCAATATAATATGCAGAAACAAACAAGAAGATTCACCTAAAATAGGGAGACAAAGAAACAACTGATGGGGGAGGGGTGTACTCTACCCTGCAGAGTGCCCCCAAGCCACTGTGGATGGGGAAATAAGTCATTCCAGACACTCTCAGTCTGCCAGAAAAAGGGGGCGGTGATTCTCTCTAGTGGAGAATGCCCTGAGCCCTTCTCTTGAAGTGGTTTTTATTGAGAAAGACATGTGTGCAGGAGTATACAGGATACATGCAAAACCTATCAATCTACTTCACAAGGGTATAGAGAATACATTGAAGAACTATAAAGGTTTGTCTTAAATCAATGTTTGTTAGACAAGTTGGCACCAGATGCTCATTAAGGCAGTTTTTGGGGCTCAGAAATTATCTCCTTTTGGTTAAGTAAAACACCTGGTTTTTTCCTTACCAGGGCAGTGCAAAGCAGAGCAAGCTTCAGTAATTATAATGTATTATTTCATGGGACTACAGTTCCCAATACCTCACAAAGTGGTCTCTAAAAAACTCCCAATCAAAAGGAAAGGAGGAATTCCTAGAAAGACTAACCAATGAAATTAAGGCAAGTAAACTATCAGACATCTTGTTCAAAATAATGGTTATAAGGAAGCTGAAGGAGCTCAATGAGACTAGAAAGAACTCCGAGAAAGCTGCCAGGAACTTCCTGAAAACTATACCAGCATGAGAAAAGGACATAGAAACTATCAACAGGAGCCAGGAAGAAGTGAAAAATACAATATCTGAAATGAAGAACATGGTAGAAGGAATTAAAAGCAGGCTCAATGAAACATAGGATGGAATGAATGAGCTGGAGAACATGGTAGAAAAAACTTCCCAAACAGCAACAAAGTGGAAAAAGACTCATAAAGAATGAAGAGGGTTTAATGGAGCTGCAGCACAACATGAAATGTAAAAATATCCATATCACAGGAATACTAGAAGGAGAAGAAGAGGAGCAAGGCATAGAAAACCTCTTTGAAAAAGTAATGGGAGGAAACGTCCTCAACTGAGATGAGAGAAAAAGTCATGCAAGTCCAGGAAGAACACAGGGTCCTAATCAAGATGAACACAAAGAGGCCCACTCCAAGACACATCATAATTAAAACGGCAAAGTTTAAAGACAAAGAGAGAATCTTAAAGGCAGCAAGGGAGAAAAACCTAGTAACATGCAAGGGAGCTTCTTCGATAGGGCTATCAGCTGATTTCTCAACAGAAACACTACAAGCCAGAAGTGAGTGGCAAGAAATATTTCAAGTTATGAAAAGCAAAGGCCTGCAACTGAAACTACTCCACCCAGCAAGGTTCTCATTTAAAATGGAAGGCAAAATAAAAAGTGTCCCAGGCAACCCACCCAAAAAAAGAAAAGCTAAAAGAGTACATTTTCACCAAAACCACATTGCAAGATATGCTAAAGGAACTGCTTTAAGAAGATGAAGAAAAAGAGGGAGTGGGAGAGAGAGGAACACAGGTACAAAGTGAAAAAAATGGCAATGAAAAGTACCTATCATAATAGCCTTAAATGAAAATGTATTAAATGATGCAATCAAAAAACATAAAGTAGGTGAAAGGATAAGAAAACATAACTTTCATACATGTTGTGCACAAGAGACCCACCTCAGAGAAAAATATCAACACAGACTGAAAGTTAAAAGATAGAAAAAAATATTCCAAACAGAGATACACGAAAAAAAGCTGGAATAGCAATACTTATATCAGACAAAAACAATTTCAAACAAAGGCCACAAAACAAGACAAAGAGGGATACTTCATAATACTTAAGGGAATAATCCATCAAGAAGAAATAACCCTTGTAAATATATATGCACCCAATGTAGGAGCACCCAAATATATAAGGAAAATCTTGGAGGACTTCAACAAAGATATTGACAGCAACACACTCATAATAGGTGATTTTAACACCCCTTTGTCAACAATGGATAGATCTTCCAAGCAAAGAATCAACAAGGATATTGTGGTATTGAACAACACTCTAGATCAAATGGAATAAATTGGTATATACAGAACCTTTCACCCCAAAGAAGCAAAATTTATATTCTTTTGAAATACACATGGAACATTTTCAAAGAGAGACTAGAGGGTATGCTACAAACAAGCCTCAACAAATTCAAGAAAATTGAAATCATATCAAGCACCTCAGATGACAATGGCATGAATTCAAAAACCAACCTCAAGGGAAAAAACTCAAAAACTTTCAAATTCATAGAGACTGAATAACATGCTATTAAATAATGAATGGGTTAACAATGAAATCAAGGTAGAAATCAAAAAGTATCTAAAAACAAATGAAAATGAACACACAACAGCCCAAAACCAGTAGGACATTTCTGAGAGGGAAGTTCATAGCAATGCAGGCCTTCCTAAAAAAGATAAAAAACTTTCAAATAAAAAACTTAACCCTACAACTACAAGAACTAGAGGAACAACAAACAAAGTTGAGAAAAAATAGAAGGAAATAATCAAGATCAAGGCAGAATTAAATGACACAGAAACTAAAAGAACAATTCAAAGGATCCATATGTCCAGGAGCTGGCACTTTGAAAAGAAAAAAAATCAGCATGGTTTTAAGCAGACTTATTAAGAGAAAAGAGAGCATACCCAAATAAAATTAAAAATGGAAGAGAAGAAATTACAACTTATAGCATAGAAATACAAAGAATTGTAAGAAATTACTACAAACATATATCAAAAAATTGAAAATCTAGGTGAAATGGACAGATTTCTAGAAACATACAGTGTCCTAAAACTGAATCAAGAAAATGCAGAAAGCCTGAATAGACTGATAACTAGTGAAATTGAAACAGTAATAAAAAATCTCCTGGTACACAAAAATCCCTGGACTAGATGGCTTACCAAACACTAAGGGAAGAGCAAACTCCTATCCTTCTCTAACTATTCCAAAAAATTCAAGAAGAGAGAAGACTCCCAAACTCTTTTTATAAGGCCAGAATTATCCTAATTCAAAACCCAGGTAAAGACACAACAGAGAAAGAAAACTACAGGCCAATATCTCTGGTGAACATAAATGTTAAATTCCTCAACAAAATATTGGCAAACCACATCCAGAAATACTTTACTAAGAGTATATACCATGATAAATGGGGATTTATTCCAGAAATGCAAGGATGATATAATATTCACAAATCAATAAATGTAGAATACCACATAAAATGAAGACAAAAATCACGTGATATCAATAGATGCTGAAAAAGCATTTGATAAATACAGCATCCATTTATGATAAAAAAAAAATTCAGTAAAGTGTTTTTACCTCAACATAATAAAGGCCATATATGAGAAACCTACAGCCAACATCATACTCAACAAGCTAAAACTAAAAGGTTCCCTCCTAAGCTCAGGCACAAGACAAGAGTGTCCACTTTCACAATTTTTATTCAACATAGTACTGGAAATTTTAGACACAGTGATCAGACAAGAAAAAGATATAAAAGGCATCCAAATTGGAAAGAAAATAAACTGTCATTTTTTGCAGATGATATGATAGTGTACATGGAAAACCCTATAAGCTCCACCAAAAAACTCCTTAATTAATAAGTTAATTTGGCAAAATTGTGGGATACAAAATCAATATTCAGATATTGATGGCATTTGTGTATATTAACAATGAAATATCAGAAACAGAAACTAGGAAAAAAATCCTATTTATTATAGCAACAAGAAAAATGAAGTGCCTAGGAATAAACTTAACCAAGGAAGTAGAAGACCTGTAATTGGAAAATTACAAAACACTGAAGAAATAAATTAAGGAAGATACAAATAAACAGATGCATATACCATGCTTATGGATCAGAAGATTTAACATCATTAAAATGTCAATGGTAGACAAATCAATCTAGTTTCTATGCAATCCCTATTAAAATACCAATGACATATTTCACAGATTAAGAACAAATATTTCAAAAATTTATATGGATCCAAAAATTACCCCAAATAGACTCTGCAATTTTGAGAAAGAAGAACAAAATAGGAGGGATCACAGTACCTGATATCAAACTGTATTACAAGGCCACTATAATCAAAACAGCTTGGCACTAGCATAAGAACAAACACATAGATCAATGGAACAGAATAAAGAGCCCAGAACTGAACCCATGTCTCTATGGTCAATTAATATTTGACCAAAGGGGCAGGAGCATAAAATGGAGTATAGACAGCGTCTTCAACAAATGGTGTTGCAAGATCTGAACAGGTACATTAAAAAAAAATGAAACTCAAACATCAACTTACACAATACACAAAAATAAACTCATGATGGATAAGAGCCTTAAGTATAAATCATGACACCATAAACATCCTAGAGGGGAACATAGGCAGTAAAATTTTAGATATCCCACACAGCAATATTTTTCGTGATACATCCTTTAGAGCAGGGGAAATAAAGGAAAGCATAAACAAATGGGACCACACCAAATTAAAAGCTTTTGTATGGCTAAAGAAAACATCAGCAAAATGAAAAGGGAACCACCCATATGGGAAAACATATTTGCCAATTATACATTGGAGAAGAGTTTGATCTCCAAAATATATAAAGAACTCACTCAACTCCATGCCAAACAATCCAATTAAAAAATGGGCAAAGGACGTGAACAGACATTTCTCCAAGGAAAGCAGACAGAGGGACCATAGACATATGAAAGGATATTGAACATCACTAGCTGTCAGACAGATGCAAATTAACACCACAAAGAGGTACATTTTGACATCATATGACCATAATTAACAAGTCAACAAAAACAAGTGCTAGTGAGGAGGTGGAGCAAAGGAAACCCTAGTCCACTGTTGGTGGGAATGCAGACTGGTGCAGCCACTGCGGAAAACAGTATGAAATTTCTCAAAAAACTAAAACTGGGACTACTTTTTGATTCAAAGTTTCCACTGCTGCAATTACACCATAAGAATCCAGAAACACCAATTCAAAAGCACCTACGTGCCCCTATGTTCATATCAGCATTATTTGCAGTAGCCAAGTGCTGGAAACAGCCTAAGTTCTTATCAGTAAATGAGTAGATCAAAAAACTCTGATACATTTACACAATGGAATACTATGCAGCAGAAAAAAACTAAGGAACTCCTCTGTTTTATGACAGCAGGGGTTGAAACAGAATAATTATGTTAAGTGAAATAAGCCAGGAGGCACAAGACAAGTACCATATGATTTCACCTATAAGTGGAACCTAATGAAAAAACAAACAAATAAGGAAAATACAACCAGAGGCATGGAAACAAGGAACTGAAAGTGACCAGAGGGGAAGGGAGGAGAGATAAGCGGTAAAGAAGGGGAAGGTCTAGTCAAGGAACAGGTATAAAGGACCCACGAAAAGGGGCAAAAAGGTGGTGATTGATGGGAGGGATTGACTGATGGGGGGTTACTGAGTCCTGCTCAGAGTCCCCCCAGGGGTTGCTGAAGGTGGAGGAGACAAGATAAGTCATTCCAGACCCTTCTTGGTCTGCCAGATAATGAGGGTGGTTATTCCCTCTAATGGAGAATGCCCAAGCCCCTCTCTTGAAGTGGCTTTTATTGAGAACAATATGTGCAGATGTATACAGCAAAGCTCATCAATCAATGACAAAAGGCTATGATTGAAAGAACACAGAGATTTGCCTCAGGTCAGGGTCCCATAGACAGGGTGGCACCCGTTCGGTCCTGAAACCTGTGAAACTGATCACATCCTATGCTTGACCCCAAACATCAGTACTCATTAACTGAGGGCATTCTTAGCAAAGTGAATTTCACGGGATTTAATGCATTCCTTTTCAAGACCTAATTGTCCTTGGGGATCCTCCTGATCCATTTTGGGGCTATACCTGCCTTTAGTATTGTTTCTCTGACCTGACCTGGTCAGGCGGCGGGCAGAGCAGCCAAGAGATAAGGAGACTTCTATCAGATAGAATGGGGAATCTGGCCATGGCAAAATCGAGGGGTGAAAGTCAAGGGGTGAGGGTCTTTTGCCCCTTCTCCATGCCCCCCAAGTCCTTCCCTGATGGCCCCTATCCAACTGTGCTTATTTTAGGTTGCCCCTGCCATCAAGGGGTCTTAACCATCATTGACTAACCAGCCATCCTCTGGGGCCAAGCAGGGTGATGTGAGGGAGGCAGGGGCTGCACCCCTGCCTGGGGGGACACATTTTGTCTCCTCAGTGGCCTATTTTCCCAAGGCCTCCTTGCTCAGCTCCAGCCTTGGGGCCTGCTTGCCTGTCAGCGGGACTACAATCCCTGAAACCAGGAGAGATGGTTCCTAACAATTGACTGTAGCAGTGGGCTCTTGGTGGGGGTCTGGGGAGAGCAGCAGTGGAAAATTGGGGCAACTGTAATAGAACAACAATAAAAAAAGATATCTAGATAAGAAAAACCAGGGTAGGAATGCAGATCATTTCAGAGATCACAAAGCTGTGGCACTTAACTTAGGCTAAAGCTGCCTCTTTTTTGGCAATGCAGAGAGGCTATATCTACATATAGATATATAAATGTATTTGTAAATGTGTATACATATTTTTAGGTATATGACTAGATATACTATGTTTATAATATATAGTATAATGTATTTGATAGTAAAAGATGCTATGTGAGGGTGTCAAGCTGTTAATATTAAAGAAATGATATGTTTATCTTGAGAACCCAAGGAATGCAACAAATGTATGAATGATTTTTGCAAGCACATTTTTCCTTCCAATTTCTCTCAGTCATAAGGAGTCTTAAAAGACTACCCCACCCTGCCCTGGTAGGTGTGACTTAGTTGTTTGGCATCATCTCTTAAAGTCAAAGTTCACTTGTTAGTTTTCTCCTGCAAAGCCAAATGTGGCAGGTTGAATTCCTGGCCAAGGCACATGCCTGGGTTGCAGCGTCAGTCCCTGGTCAAGGTGCATATGAGAGGCAACAGGTCTATGTTTCCCTCTCACCTTGATGTTTCTCTCCCTCTCTTTCTCCCTCCCTTCCTTTCCCTTCTCTCTAAAGTAAATGAATGAGTGAATGAATGAATGATTAAATAAATAAATAAATAAATAAATAAATAAATAAATAAAATGCTATCCTGCCTATTTCCATGTGGGCTGAACCTTTCTCTTCCAGGTCCATGACCCAAGTAAATCCACTTAAAGCCTCTCTTTCAAAAGTTAATGTTTATGAGAAAGACAGTAAGATAGAAAAAATTCAAAACTGGACTATAATATAGTAACAGAATGAATAATGTATGTGTGAGTTCTACACAGTTCTTCAGTCTGCTCTGTTTCCTGCCTTTTCTTTGTTTTTATTATAATTTTCTTAGCTACCCAGTTGCCTTCAAATACATTTATTTTATTATGAAATTAGCCAGAAATATTTATTTTACTGTTTATAAATACAGTGCCCTAGCTACATATAAATTATATCTCCAAAATTATAAAAATAAATGATTTACTTATATTCATAAAATGAAGTTTATAAAACATTTCAGTTATAATGAATTAAATTTTTTGTTTTACATATTATCATAGCAATTCTTAGAAAACTAAGTTACATGTCTAGTCATTCTCTCTTCTTTATTATTTTTTCTTTTTTTTTTTAGAGAGCTTAGATTTTATTTACTTTTATGGGGCAGAAAAGGGAGTGAGAAAGAGAGAGAAAGAAATACTCACGGGTGAGAGACACATTGTTCATTTGCCTCTCACATGTTCCCAAATGGGAACCTGGCCTGCAACCCAGGCATGTGGCCTGACTGGGAATCGAACCAGTGAACTTTTGGTTTGCAAGGCAGGCACTCAATTCACTGGTCCACACCAGCTAAGGCCATTTTTTTTCCTCTTCTTTATCAAACATAACTTAGAAATAAGCATTTCTTGGACTCCATGTATTTTTTCTTAGCTTTCCCTCCTTCCTATAAAGTTCTTTTCTATGTCTTCCTGTCAAATGGCCATTCATCATTCAAAGCCAAATTCTCTTATATTTTTTTTGTAAGTAGAATTAGTTATTCTTTTGCTTGAATGCTGATATCCAGGACATGAATATAAGATTTTATTATAATTGCATACTGTGTATTTGTTTACTCACTTAGATTGAGTTCCATGAAGAGTTTATGAGCATATTTTTATTTCTAGTTCTTAACATGTCTCACACAAAGTAGATGGTCCATAATTATTAATAATTCTGTGATGAAATACTGAGAACTGATCTATTTCTCATCAAAATAAGGGGGCCAGAATTATTTTGGAAATATGTAATGTTACATATGTTCATAAAAATTACAAGGCAGAAGACAAAGCAGAAAAGGAGATAAAGGAGTGATTTAACATCCACTCACCAATATATTATTTATCTCATATTAATAAGAAAAATGAAAAAAATAAATTTTCTTATATACTTTATACATAATAGATAAGAAAGAGATGATAAATTTCTTTTCATTAGCAACTGTAAGATTTCAAAACAAGTTGGCATAATTTTATGTATGTTCATTTTTTTTCTTGCTCCCTATCTGGTGGGGAAACATTTTCAAAATCAGAGACAAGAAACCATATGGAAACAAATCTTCTTTTATGTATGTATTTATGTATGTATGTATGTATGTATATATTTATTTATTTCAACTAGTAAAGTACATTTAGGCAGAGAGGTCAGTCCAACCAGAAGAAGAGAGATGCAAACAGTTGTCATTGACCTTGGGACAAGGAGACAAGTGTGTTACTTGTCCAAATGAAGTCAGTGTATTCTAGAGACATTTATTAAAATGAAGAAAATACAATACCAACATATCTATATCTATATATCCATACTTATGTATTAGAGAAGTTAAGTTTCATTTATGATTAATGGAAAGATTGACACAGAAAGTCTACTTAGTTAATCTGTCAGGTAGCTATGTCAAAAGGAAGCAATCTGAGTAAAGGAAGTGAAATATACACAAATCAGGACTTTAGAGGTCTAAACTCTCCAGTTTATTTTACTGTATTGGAACATTATAATTTACACATGCAATATTAAGGTGATTTATAGCCTCTGTTATATAATTTTAAACTCATAATATTCACATATTCATGAATATATTAAAATATTCATTTAAAGAGACACAGAGTGAAAACTACACTAACACAAGATTAAACAAATAACAATAGAATAGTGAAATCAACAGCTTAACTCCTATTCTGTCATGTTATTGATGAAATCATGAAGCAAAACATTTGTCAATGATGATCTACTTAAATATGAGTAGAAAACTTTGGACCAAAAAACAATTTATAAAAATTAGTAGAGTAGTACACATATATACACATACACAGATTACACTTCCATATATAATTATTTTACTAACAAAAGTGTACAGTCCAAAAATTGTCTGGAAATCATTGGTTTGGAGGATAGGGTATACTGAGACAAAGTCTTGAGGAAAAGATGGTCAAAAATAAAATACAGGAGTTAAAGCAGATGTAGAATTTATCAGAAAAAAACCCACAAAAGACTGAAAGGAAGACATGAGAAAAAGAATGAGAAAGAGATGGAGAATAAATAGAGTTACTATAGTCCTAAAATCAGAACCAACAACTGAATCAATAGCAGAAGAAAATCGTGCTTTAAGTTAATCTTTGCTGTATTTTTTTCCATTACAATTTAATACCCTTATATCTGCCTCTCTCCAGCAATCACCACAATGTTGTCCATGTCCTTGAGTCCTTTTTGTTTTTTGCTCAATCCCTCCATCCCCTAACCTTTCCCCAAGCTGCCATCTTGCCCTCCATCTGAGTTCATCCCATTTTCCTTGTTACTTCAGTGTGTTCAATAGATTCTATATATTAGTGGGATTATATACTATTTGTCTTTGTCTAACTGGCTTATTTCACTTAGCATAATATTATTCAAGTCCATCCATATTATTGCAAAGGATAAAATTTTCTTTTTTTATAGGTGAGTAGTATTCCATTGTGCAAATATCTCATAGTTGTTTTATCCGCTCATCTACTGATGGATACTTTAGCTGCTTCCATATCTTGACAATTGTAAATAACTGCAATGAACATAAGGATGCTTATGATGTTTCAAATTAGTGCTTTGAGTTCCTTCCGGTATGCTTTTTATATTTAATGCAGAAAAGGCTTTCTAATAAGACTTCATATTATACTTTATATCCGTTGAAATATATAATTTATTCACAGTAGAAAAGAAAGAGCTAAAGGCAACATTTGAAACACTAAGGTCCAAGATCAGGCCAGAGATATTTACTCATTTAATCATGGCTAGTGTATTTTTAATAGCAGCCTGGTGAGAGTGAATTAGGGGTATTTGGGCCAGAATCAGACCCCCACTATCCTTGTTCACAAAGCATTGCTAAACAGGATTTTCAGTTCTCATCCTCTTTTGTGCTCAGCTTTTAAACTGCTTGTTTCACATTTCTGCTTATTACTATAGCTTTTATAGTGTTTTGATGGCAGGAACTCTCAGTAAAAATAGTAGGGTACTCTACATACATAATTGGGCAAGTACATCAGAGAGGTTGAATTACAATGAAAGAATCACACACATTCAGCAATAAATTTTAAATACAAGCTGTTAAGAAATGAAATTCCCCAGAAAGTAACTTTACTTTTTATAGAGAAAGCATAGAGCTAAAGAAATACTACATTAAAACAATCTAGTAACACCAGCAATAACTTTTACATGTCATAATATCTTCCAACATACCTTTCACTAGAAGTTTGTATTGTAAAGTTTATCCAATCTATTTACATTCTATAAGAACCTATACTGGCTAACAATAGAATGTACTAAGTTTTAGTGTACCTAATCAAAATTTCTATTTCAATATCTCCTAAGGTATTATAGTAATTATTATAAAATTATAATGAATTCATGCTCAACATACCAAAACCATTTCAAAACATCAATTGCAATAGAAATATGAGCAGAATATTTCATGCTTTTATTCTCTCTTGAGGATAACACCTTTAGGAATTTGGATATGTAATCTAGTTAATAGTACAAACAAGAAAGTTGAGAGTTACAAGCACAGTAATAGAAGTGAAAGATTTTCATTTACTGGTACATTATGACTTTTATTACATACTGTGGACCCTGGATGTTATAATAATTAGTCTCTCAAGTCAATTGTTACTCTTTATTAAAAATGAATGTAAGCGGGAAATTAATCTCAACTTTAGCTTCATTAGGACATTCGGTTATTACAGTTGGGTTCTGTTTAGTGCCTAAATCTGAAGGATGTTATCATTTTCTAATAGAAAGTTTCAACTTCATTATTTTGATGATGTTTTTGAATAGTAAAATGTAAGGCTATATACTAATTAGGTAAAAATTCTGAGTTATTTATAATTTGTCTTTTGAAATTCCTTTTAGAGACAAGATATTTTTCTCTATCCTTTTCTTCACCATTGCATTATGAGGTTGTTGACTTAGAATTTCACATTCCTTGAAAGTGATTCTGTCCTCTGTGAATGATGTTTCTGAAAATTCTGACACCACCACAAAATAGGACTCAAGGACTTCTTTACAAATTCAAATTTAAAAAAAGAAAATTAAAATCAGATTTGGGGTTTTCTCACATAGTGAAGCTTAAATGAGAGATAATAAATAATATATTGCCTGCTGGTAATCATTTTCCAACTTACACTATTAGACTGGGACTGATTGTTCATTGTGATTGAAAATTGGCAGGTAAAAGTTACAGCACAGATCATAAAGAAGATATTGGTTCTACCCTCTGTTTTCTAATGAAATAAAGACAAGAAATAATAACAGGTGAAAATCAGCATCACTGACAAATAAGCCCATCAGCTAGAAAATTAAACAGAAAGGAATCTATGTGGTTGACAGACATCAGAGGGAAACACTGAATGGTAGACTAGTAATACAGGAATAGACTCTAAAAGATGGGCCATGTTGTCAGTCCGTCACCGTTACTCAACCTGGACATATATACAGCTCTGTACTGGAAATGTCATCATCTCCCTTAAAAAGTATATAAAAAAATTCACTCTTAGCAAAGGGTTATCTGTAATAACTGATGATATTACTGCTACTATTTATGTGAGACAACATGGTGCAATGAAAAACATCATTTACTTAGATTAAACAAATCTGTTTGAATCATATTCCCCACATCTGTCTAAATGGGTGATACCTGGGCAAAGTACATACACTCTGAGCTTCACTTACCATATGTATTATTTTGCTGTAACTGTCATAAACACTGGCTTGAGCAACAGAAATTTATTTTCTTTAGTATGGGAGCTAAAAGCCCAAGATCAAAATGTCACCATATTTGGTTACTTCTGAACAATCTCCTTTTGGCTTATTGATGGCCACCATTCATTATGTTCATTTTGTGTGCATGCATCCTGATGTCCAAAATTTATTATGAGGAGACCAGCCAAATTGGATTAGAGCCCTCCATAAAGGCTTTGTTTTAAGTTATTCTCAACTTTAAAGGCTCTATCTCTAAATATAGTCACATTTTGATGCATGGTTTCTACATAGGAATTTTAAGGGAGCACATTTTATCCCATAATACCATATCTACATAATTGCAATAATAACATTAAAACTCTTAGAGTATTTTGAGCATTAATGAACCAAAACATACAAAGTATCAGCTAAAAGTCTCTTACACATGGTAGACATTTACCAGAATTTACCATGTTTTGCCGTGTATAATGCCCACCCAAGTTTTTGGCCCAAACTTTCAGGAAAAAAAAATTTCATTTATTTATATTTAGATACATTTTTGTAATTTAAAAAGAATTTTAGTATTTATCTTTGAATATATTATGATACAAGAAATTTTATGTAACAAATAATTATAAAACACAAGAACAGAATACAAGGTATTTCAGGCACTACCCATGTATAATGTGCACCCTTATTTTTCCCTCAAAAGTTTGGGCAAAAGTGCACATTATACATGGAAAAATATGGTACTTTCTGCCATTCTTTCTTAAACTATAGATCATCTAATTCTAGAATCTCTCAGGTTGAGTTTTGTTTTTTACTAAGAATGTGGCACAACAATCAGAATTTAACATTTGGGGCTGAAAATTCAATTAAACTAGTTCCTTAGGTAAATCCTGTCTACCCCCAAATTTGTGATCTTACAGAGTGGATCTAGCAGGAAAAAAAAATGAAAGCTTTGGGAGAGGCAGATGACCAAAGAAATCAAAAGAATTTGTCATTAGCTAAGAGGAAGACATAATAACTCTTCAAAGAAATTCATCAAAGGATAATGAGCAAATGTACTAGAGTTGAGGAGATCTAGCTGACTACAGAGCCCAAGTATACAACAACTAGCATGTTACAGAGGTTGATTGTCAGAAAAAGATAGTCATGGGAGTTGGGGCAATCTGAGGTTTGTGAACAGAACTCCAGGTAATTGGAGCACTGTAATTTAGGAGAAATTCTCAAAATAAAACAAAAGGACAGGAAAACATAGTTGTGATGGGATAAATAAATTAGTAATTGAGTAAATAAACAAGCCAGTCACAACTATGCTAAACTTTATAGCATTTGCTCATTAATTCACAGTATAGTTTTAAGAGTGGAGTAGAGTTTCTACCTTATGGATGATAAAACATTAGAGCAGTGATTTTTTTTTCACTTTTTTTATTGTGCAACACACATAAACTAGTTACTAAAATTCTGTGGCTCACCAAAAATATAATTTTGCCAACCTGACCAAAAGTAAGTGTAATTTGATTAATTCACACTGAATGGACATTGTTGTGAGGGCTGTTGTCATTTTTTGTTTTTTGTTGTTGTTTTTTAATTTGACAACTTAAGAAAAAAGAAGTCAGTTCCCTTGACTAAATAGTCAGGTATTCCATGTTTTAAAAATTCTTGCAGTGCACAGGCTGAAAATTGCTGTTGTAGAGACCTAAACTTCATTAGGTCAGAGTCCATAACTATTTTGCTCATTATTTATATTATCAGTACTCAGCAAAAGGCCCAGCATTGTTCATAAACTGAATCAATAGACTATTAATTAACTTATAGTTGAATGATGAAGCCAGGAATTAAACTGAACCATGATAAACCAACATGCAAGAAACAGAATGGAAAATAATAATTGGAAGGGTATAAGAAATAAAAATGAAAACAGCAACAAGGTTAAGAATGCTATCTCTTGCTCTGGCCGGTGTGGCTCAGTTGGTTGGTGGGTTGTCTTACACAGCACCAGTTGCAGGCACATGCTTGGATCACATATGGAAGGCAACCTGTCTGATTCTGATGTTTCTCTCTCACATGCATATTTCTCTGTCTCATGAAAATATCAGTGAAATATATCTTTGGGTGAGGATTAAAAAAAATGCTGTTTTTCAATTTGTCAATTTTATTATTTGAAAAACGCAACAATAAATGTAGAGTGCCAAACAGTTATCTCTTAACAATACTATTACATAATTTACGTTTTATGAGAATTGGTAGTTCATCCACCTGTTAATCAACTTATTTTAATGTCCAGTCCATATTTGTTTCCTTTTTACTCTAACAGAAATTTTTACACTTGTCATATACCTTGTTAAGCTCAAAGTCTAATATTATGCAGTATAACATAATGAACATTGGAGTTAGTGTATAATTTTTGGATACCCGACTCTAGGACCTACCAGCTTTGTTACCTTGGGTAAATGACTTAATGTCTTTGCTTTTCAGTTTGCTTTATTTATGCAAAGGTACTCTTTCTGATTTGAGTGAAGATACAGTGGATATTTTAAGTGACATGCCACCACAATTAAGTAGACGGTTGGCAAACCCGTTAATCAACAACCAAGTGAAATAAGTCTTTTGCCAAGATTTTTTTTTTAGGTATTTTATTGACTTTATTGGTGTGACATTGGTTAATAAAATTATATTGGTTTCAGGTGTACAATTACACAACCCATCATCTGTGTGTTGTATTGTGTGTTTACCACAGCAAGTCAAGTCTCCTTCCATCACCATTTACCCCCGCTTTTCCTTCTTCTACTTCCCCTACCCACTTTCCTTCTGGTAATCACAATACTGTTATCTGCATCTAAATTTTTAATTGTTCTTTCCTTAATCCCTTCACCCTTTTCACCCAACTCTCTACTTCCCTTCTCTCTGAACAGTTGTTCATCTGTTCTCTGTATCTATGAGTCTGTTTCTATTTTGTATCTTAGTTTATTTTAGTCATTAGATTCCCTGTATCAGTGAAATAAAATGGTACTTTTCTTTTTCTGACTGACTTATTTCACATAGCATCGTCCTCTCCAGGGCCACCCATGCTATCGTAAAAGGTAAGATTTCCTTCTTTTTTATGACTGAGTAGTAGTCCATTGTGTAAATGTACCACAGCGTTTTTATCTACTCATCTACTGATGGACTGCTTTCAGATCTTGCCTATTGTAAATAACACTGAAATGAAGATAAGGGTGCATATATCCTTTCAAGTTACTCTTTTGGGATTCTTTAGATATATTCCCACAAGTGAAGTCACTAGACCATAAGGCAGTTCCATTTTTAATGTTTTGAAGTAACTCTACATTGTTTTCCACAGTGAGTGTACCAATCTGCTGCATTCCCACCAACAGTACATGATGATTTCCTTTTCTCCACATCCTGGCTAACATTGTTTTTTTGTTCATTTATTCATAATAGCCATTCTGACAGGTGAGAAGTGATACTTTATTGTGGTTTTAATTTGCATTTATCTGATGATTAGTGACATTGAGCATCTTTTCATATGTCTATTGACCATCTGTATGTCCTCTTTGGAGAACTCTGTGTTCAGGTCCTTTACCCATTTTTTAATTGGATTGTTTGTGGGTTTTTTTGTGTTGAGTTTTGTATGTTCTTTATAAATTTTTTGTTATTAACCTCTTATCAGATATATCATTGACAAATGTCTTTAAATTTTGTTGACAGTTTCCTTTGCTGCACAAGAACTTTTTAGTTTAATGTATTCCCATTTGTTTAATTTTTCTTTTGTTTCTATTGCTGAGGAAATATATAAAAAAGTTTGGTATGAGAAACTTCTGAGACTTTACTATTTATGTGTTCTACAAGGATTTTTATGATTTTAAGTCTAACATTTAAGTCTTTAATCCATTTTGAGTTTATTCCTGTGTATGGTATAAGAAGGTGGCCTGGTTTCTTTCTTTCTTTCTTTCTTTCTTTCTTTTTTTTTTTTTTTTGCATGTATTTGTCCAATTTTTCTAACACCACTTATTGAATAGACTACCTTTATCCCATTATATGTTTTTACCTCCTTTGTCTAATATTGATTGACCATAGAGGTGTGGGGTTTACTTCTGGGCTCTCACTCTGTTCCATTGATCTACATGTCTCTTTTTATGCCAGTACCATTCTTCTTTGATTACCATGGTATTGTACTAAGCTTGATATCAGGTAGCATGGTTCCACCACGTTTGTTTTCCTTTCTCAAGATTTCTGTGGCTACTTTTGGAGTCTTTTTTATAGTACTATGACATATACCAATAGTATCTTGACAGGAATTGTGTTGAATTTATAGACTGCATGGAGTAGTATGGACATTTTAATGAGTCTTTTAATTACATTTCTCTATTCATCAACGCAGTATATGTTTCTACTTTTTTGGATCTTTAATTTCTTTCTTTAGTGTCTTATAATTTTCTGAGCACAGGTTTTTTACATCCTTGGTTAAATTTATTCCTATGTTGTTGTTGTTCTCTTTCTTTCTTTCTTTTTTTTTTGAAGCACTGTAATAGGGTTATTTTCTGTTTTCCAATTCTGATAGTTAATGCTGATGTATAAAAATGAAACTGATTTTTTGAAATCTATTTTGTGTATTGCTACTTTATGAAATTCCTTTCAGTTCTAGTAATATTTTGGTGGAATCTTTAAGATTATCTATATACAGTATCATGTCATCTACAAATAATATTAGTTTTATTTCTTCCTTTCCAATGTAATGCCTTTTTCTATTCTTCTTGTCTGATTGTTATGGCTATATCTTCCAGCACTATGTTGAATAAATGTGGTGAAAACTGATATCCCTATATTGTTCCTGATCTTTAATTAAATTTAAATTTGTGTTTAGAGAATCAAGATGGGAGAAGAATGGATGGAAGTCACACTGATCTTCTCCCAGGACCAATCTGGAATTACAGTTAAATCATGGACAAATCGCCTGGAACAAACAACTGAACCATAGCAATAGAGGAGTCTTATAACCTCAGGCAGATAGAAGAATCATCTTTAGTACAACCTAACTGGTGAGGAGTATGGTAGAGACTCAAGGAGGCAAGGCAGAGCACCCATGGGCAGCAGCACCAGAAGGACATTGAAACAGCCAGTTGGATCCCTCTGAGAAGAGTGGAGTCTAAACCATAAGCAGGGATCTCCAGCCTACAGCACCAGAGCCAAAAAAGTACACAGAAAGCAAACAGCTACAAAATGCAACAGAGTTGCTCTCTGCCAGAAATAGGTGACTGGAGACTCAAAGAGCTGTTTGAAGTGCAATGTATAAATTTTTACTTGCAGCCACTTACCCTGGTCTCTGGCAAAGGTGGAGGCAGAGTGGGCTGGAGATGCCTGAGTAGAGACTGGGGAAGGAGGCTTTGGGGAGAGAACTGAGAGAGTAGCTGGAGGGATCCCAGTCTGGCTCATACCCCATACAGCAGCAGCCATATTGCTTAGGCAGACCACTCCCCTGAGTGGCAGCTCCTTGAGAGGACACAATAGCCCTGCCCCCAGGACGGACTCTGCCCTGGCCGATAGTGCTAAAACTTGACTGCTGAGTACAGAGTGGTAGCCACAGATAGTAGATCCCTGGCTAACGCGGGTGCAGAGTGGTCTAGACACTTGAGGAGAGACTGGAGACAGAGGCCTGGGGAGAGCATGGAGAGGGTAGCCAAAGGGATCCTGGCGCTGACTCCTCCCCCATAGTGCAGCAGCCATCTGGCTCAGGCAGATGACTCAACAGAGTGGCAGCAGCGTGAGAAGACCCAATAACCCTGCTCCCAGGGAAGACTCTGCCCCACCCTGTAGTGTCTAAACTGGCCTGCTGAGTGCAAAGTGACTAGATTAACAGCTGAAGGAGACAGCCACAGACAGTAGATTCCTGGAAGTCTCGAACAGACTGCCTAAGTTCAGTCAGAGAGGGTCAACATCTGACATCATCAGAGGCAGATCCAGAAAGAAATAACAGCGGTCTCCTACTATAGAAGCTCACACGTCAGGAAATCAACACAGATTAATTTAAGAAGCAGAAGCAAAAACAGAGTCTCACAAATAATGGGAAGATAAAGAAACATCCCCCAGTTGATGGGAAAGGAGAAATCCCCACAAAGAGAAATAAAATAAATAGAGGCAAGTGAATTATCAGATATTGAGTTCAAAACAACGATTCTGAGGAAGCTCAATGAGCTCAGTGAGCTCAGAGAGAATTACAAAAATCTACAGAGAAACTACGAGGAACTTACTGCAAACTGTATCATCATGAAAAAAGACATAGAAACTATCAATAAGAGACAAGAGGAAATGAAGAATACAATTTCTGGATTTAAGAACACAGTAGAAGAATCAAAATCAGGCTAGATGAAGCAGAATACCAAATCAGTGAGCTGAAGGATAAGGCAGAAAAAAGCTCCCAGAAAGAGCAAGAAAATTAAAAAAGACTCAAAAAGAATGAAGAGGTGTTTAGGGAAAGTCAGAACAACCTGAAACATAATACCATCTGTATAATAGGGATACCAGAAGGAGAAGAGGATGAGGAAGGGATAGAGAACCTGTTTGAAAAAGTATTGATGGAGAACTTCTCTAATTAAAAGAGAGAAAAAGTCACAGAAGTCCAGGAAGAACAGAGGGTCTCATCGAAGAGGAACCCAATGAAGCCCACTCCAAGACACATCATAATTAAAATGGCAAATACCAGAGACAAACAGGGAATCTTAAAGGCAGCAAGGGAGAAACAGGTAGTAACATAAAAGGGAGCACCAATACACCTAGCAGCTAACTTCTAAACAAAAACACTACAATCCAGAGGGAGTGGCAAGAAATATTCCAAGGAAGGAAAAGCAAAAGCCTGCAACCAAGAGTGCTCTACTCAGCAAAGCTCTCAACTAAAATGAAAGGTGACATAAGGAGTTTCCCAGACAAAAGAAGGCTAAAAGAATACACCTCCAGCAAACCAGGACTGCAAGATATGCTAAAGGGAGTGCTTTAAGATGAAGAAAAAGAGTCTATGAATACCCAGTTCCTTTCACAGTCACCAATGCTTTATATTACCAATATTTTTAATACATATTAATCTGATTGTGACAATGATGTGTTACTTTGTTACTTTATTATTGGTTGAAACTAAACCTGTTTTTGTATATTTCTTGAATATTTATATTATTTTCTAAAAGTTTTAAATTACTTTTTGATATTCTTTACCTATATTTTGATTAAATATTTCTAAAATTTTTTTCTTAAAAAGAAATTAAAAAAAACTATTAACCTGTTTTTAGATGTGTTGCAAATACTTCCTATTCTATTACTTGTCCTTTAACTTTTTAAATGTATATTACTGTATTGTCTTAAGTATTTAATATAGCCATTTTTTCAATATTTTACTTCATAGCTCTTGGATTTGAATATTTTACTTAAGGGTTAGAAAAATATCATTTTGTATTTTATCCTAAAACTCCTTAGAGTTTACATATTGATTTTTAACTCACCTGAATATTTCTTGTATAATGTGTGAAATAGGGCTCTATATTTGTTTCATTTCAAGTAATAGTGGTTCATGAACTTTATTTGTTGAATAAGGCTTATTTTTTGAAATATATTTATTATATTTCAAATTGATTTGAAATATCAATTTAATTATATATTCCATTGTTAGACAGATATATTTCTATGTTTCTTTAATGTTCATTTATTTCATTGATCTACTTGATTATTGCTGTGCTGGTGTCATATTGTTTTAATTGCTGAGACTCTATAATGGACTTAAATGTTGTAATATTTTACAATGGATTTTGACATTTAAAAAAACAAATAAATAAAATCAATTTACATTTAAAAAAATGAAAAGAAAGAAGGAACTCCTACCTTCTGCAATAACATGGATGGAATTCGAGAATATTATGCTAAGTGAAATAAGCCCGTTGGTGAAAGACAAATACCATATGATCTCTCTTATAAGTGGAATCTATTCAACAAAATAAACTAATGAACAAAAGAAACCACAAGCATGGAAACATGGAGCCAATTGAAAGTGATCAGAGGGGATGAGGAAGGAAGACAATGGTAGAGAGAAGGAGAAGGGACTAAACAAATAACATCTATGAATGACCCATGGACATAGACAACAGAGTGGGATTTGACTGTTGGAGAGAAGAGCAGGGTGGGATATGTGGAGGAGGGCAAAAGGGGAAAAATTGAGACAACCGTAACAGAAAAAAACACGATTAAAAAATTATGGTACATATACACAATGGAATACTACGCAGCAGAAAGAAAAAAAGAAGTACTAAACTTTGCGACAGCTTGGATGGAACTGGAGAGCATCATGCTAAGCGAAATAAGCCAGGGGGCGAAAGACAAATACCATACGATCTCACCTATAAGCGGAACCTAACCAACAATGCAAAGAAGCAAGGAAAATATGACCAGCAACACTGAAAGGAAAAGAAATCAACAGAGACAAGAGGGAAGGTGGGGGGGCAGGGAAAGGGAAGGGAAGGGGAAAGTCAAGGAACATATAGCAAGGACTCATGGACAAAACCAAAGGGGAAGAGCTGAGGGAGGGAAGGTGGGAGGGGGCAAGGGAAAGAGGTGGGGGGGAGGCAGAGACAAATGTATTTAAAAAGTAAATAAATTAATAAAAAAAATTTAAAAAAATAAATAAATTTAAGTTTAAATAGTTGTATGTCCCTGCCATATCGAGAGAACCATGTGATTCTGTATCACATCCTTTAGCTTTGGTTTAATGTTTAGATGTAGTAAATTGTATTTTTACCCAGGTTCCAATGATAGAAGCTTTTACAATAGACTTGATGATTTCCCTTTAAAAATGGCACTTATTACATTCTCTGAGTCAACATTTTGCAGTGACGATTCTTTGAATATTAATCATTTACAGTTTTAGGTACACCAAATATAGTGTCCAAAATTATATTCCTGACCTATTCATGTATGCCAAGTAAAACAGAATCAACAAACTCACTGAAGTCAAGATCAATGACATCTGTATTAGTAGAGTTGATCATCTGAACTTGCCAAGAATATAGACTTTGTATCGAGTGAGAGCAGGAGTGTTTACCTTGTTTCTGGAAAAAAAGGTGTAATCTTTGACTAAAATAAAGTTGCTGTACACCCCAAATTTGGAAATGATCCACTGTATTAAACATAATGTAAACTATAGTATTCCTTAGTAGAAACACTCAGGGATGAGTAACTGGTTGTACTTCTTAGAACACCAGGAACAATTTTCTGTAATTGTACTGTTGAAACAATAAGAAATTTGGCTAAACAAGGGATTTGATTATTTTTTTACTCTAAATTGACATATCATGTATTTTTTTTTTTATTCTATGGACAAGGGTTGGCAAAAATTTTCTTGCAAGAGTCAGATAGAGACCCTTTTATATTTTGTGAGTCCATAGGCAAAATCAAGAATATTACTTAGACATTATATAATCATTTACAAATATTAATGCCTGATACAGTTTTTAATAACACATGATCTCTAATTATTGGTTTAATCATTATAAACTGATCTATGTCTTTCTTATTCAGAGATATTTATTTCTGATGTTTTATTTGTTCTTAAGACAATTATTTTCTTATTTTATCATCTTCAGAGCTTTATTTATTTTAAAATATGAGATACTGTTCTGTAAGTCTCATGTAACAATTTCTGTTAATTGCTGCTTTTCTATTTTCTTCAGGAGATTTGGAAATTTAATTGACTGGGCCTAATTCTGTGGGGAGATTTTCTTGTGAAATGTTCCCCTCAATGTTTACACCTAACCTTGTCCTCTTTATAGGTTTTGTGGGAACTCCCAGTCAACCCCTCATCCAGACTCAGGTATTCTGTCAGTGGCTAAGATTTCTGTCTCACAGTATTATAACATTGTTGATATTTCAGCTATAGTTATTCAACCATGGGGTGACTTGACTCAAGCTTCATCTGCAAAGATTTCTTCTGCAGCCAGAAGTACATGGATTTATATCTGCTATAGTTCTGGGCAACATTCTCAACTTATTTTCAGTTCCTTGGTTCAAGCAGTCAGTTTTTTGTTTAATTTAAAATTCACTGTATTTTTTCCATTACCATTTAGTCCCCATATACTCCCTCCCTCAAGCAATCACCACACTATTGTCCACATCTATGAGTCCTTTTCCTTTCTGCACAATCTCTCCACTCCCTAATTCTTCCACCACCAATAACTGTCATCTGCTCTACATCTAAGAGTCTGTGTCTGTTTTGCTTGTTAGTTAGTTCAGTTTATTCATTAGATTCCACATGAGTGAAATCATATGTTATTTTTCTTTTTCTGATCAGCTTACTTCACTTAGCATAATGTTCTTCATGTCCATCCATACTGTTGCAAAAGGTAAAATTTTCTTCTCTTTTACAAATAAGTAGTATTCCATTGTGTAAAGGTCCCATGAGTGTTTTATCCACTCATCTATTGATGGACACTTGGGCTGCTTCCATATCTTGGTGATTGTAAATAATGCTGCAATGAACATATGGGTGCTTATGCTCTTTCAAATTAGTGTTTTGAATTTCTTCAGGTATATTCTTAGAAGTGGGATTGCTGGGTAAAAAAGCAGGTTCATTTAATTTTTGAGGTATCTCCATCCTGCTTTCCACAGTGGCTGCACCAGTCTGCATTCCCACCAACAGTACAAAAGGGTTCCCTTTCTCCATATCTTCCACAGAATTTGTTGATTGTTAATTTATTGATGATAGCCATTCTAAAAGGTGTGAGATGGTATCTATTGTTGTTTAATTTGCATTTCTCTCATGACTACTGATATTGAGGATCTTTTTAATGTCTATTGGCCATCTGTATGTCCTCTTTGGCGAAGTATCATTTGGGTCCTTTGCCCATCTTTTAATTGGGTTGTTTGTTTGTTTTTGGTGTGGAGTTTTGGTGTTCAGTTTTTTGGTGTTGGATATTAATCCCTTATTAGATGTATTGGCAAATATGTTCTCAAATTCTGTGGGTTGTCTTTTAATTTTGTTGATGATTTTCTTTGCTGTGCAAAAAATTTTAGTTTGATGTAGTCCCATTTATTTATTTTTCTTTTGTTTCCCTTGCTGAGAGAGATATATCCAATAAAAAAAAAATTTCTATGAGTAATGTCTGAGATTTTGCTGCCTGTGTTTTCTTCTATAATTTTTATGGTTTGTGGTCTAACATTAAAGTCTTAGATCCATTTTTAATTTATTCTTGTGTATGGTGTAAGAAGGTGGTCTACTTTCATTTTTCTGCATGTGTCTGTCAATTTTCCCAATACCATTCATTGAATAAACTTTCCTTAGCCCATTGCCCGTGCTTGCTTCCTCTATCAAATATTAATTGACTATAAAGGTGTGAGTTTATTTCTGGTCTCTCTATTCTGTTCCATTGATTTATGTGCCTGTTTTTATGCCTGTACCAGGCTGTTTTGAAGATGATGGCCTTCTGGTATAGTTTGATACTAGGTAGCATGATTTCTCCAACATTGCCCTTCTTTCTCAAGATTGCTGTTTCTATGCCAGGCCACTTGTTGTTCATATCAATTTGTGAAATATTTGTTCTAGTTCTGTGAAATACATCATTGAAATCTTTATAGGAATTACATTGAATCTATAAATTGCTTTAAGTAGTATGGACATTTTAATGATTTTAATTATTTCTATCCATGAACACAGTATGTGTTTCCACTTACTTCAATTTCTTTCTTCAGTTCTTATAATTTTCTGTATACAGGTCTTTTACATCCTTGGTTAGGTTAACTCCTAAGCATTTTTTCAAGCAATTTGGAATGGAATTGTTTTCTTAATTTCCCTTTCTGTTAGTTCTTTTTTGGCATATAAAAATAAGACTGATTTCTGGATATTAATTTTGTATCTTGCTACTTTGCTGAATTCATCTATCAGTTCTAATAGTTTCTTGATGTATCTGTTGAGGTTCTCTATGTACATTATCATGTCATCTGCAAATAAAGAGAGATTTACTTCTTCCTTTCTAGTTTCAATGCTTTTTATTTCTTCTTCTTGTCTGATTGTTGTGGTTAGGACTTCCAGTATATTACAGGTCTATCTCAAAAAAAAAAAAAAAAAAAAGAAAAAGCTCAAATAAATGATCAATCTTCACATTTAAAGGAACTTGAAAAAGAACAACAAAGCCCAAAGTGAATAGAAGGAAGGAAATTAAAAGATCATAGCAGAAGTAAATGCAATAGAGTTTAAAAACAAAACAAAAGATCAATGAATCCAAGATCTGGTTCTTTGAAAAGATAAACAAGACTGACAGACCTTTAACCAGATTCATCAAGTGAAAAAGAGAAAGGACCTAAGTAAATAAAATCAGAAATGAAAAAGGAGAAATAAAAACTAATACCAAAGAAATACAAAGGACTGTAAGAAAATGCTTTGAACATTTATATGCCAATGAACTGGACAACCTGGACAAAATGGGTAAATTCCTAGAAACATACTATCTTCAAAAATAAATCAGGAAGAATCAGAGAATCTGAATAGACACATTATACCAAAGACATTGAAGCAGTAATCAAAAAAACTCCAAAAAAAAATCCCTGAATCAGATGGCTTCACAGGTGAACTTTACCAAACATTCCAAGAAGAAATAACATCTTTCCTTCTCAAACTATTTCATAGAATTCAATAGTAAGGAAGGCTTCCAAAGTCATTTTAAGAGGCTAGCATTCTCCTAATTGCAAAACCAGATAAAAACACTACAAAGAGAGAAAATGATAGGTCAATATCCCTGATGAACATAGTTCTTACAATCCTCAACAAAATATTTAGCAAACTAAATACAGCAATGTATCAAAAAGATCATACATCACGATCAAGTGGGATGTATTCCAGAAATTCAAGTTTGGTACAACATTTGCAGATCAATAAATGTTGTTCACCACATTAAAAAAAATGAAGGATAAAAACCACATGATCATATCAATAGATACAGAAAAAGCATTTGATAAAATCCAGTACCCATTTATGATAAAACTCTAAACAAACTGGGAATAGATGTAACATACCTAAACATAATAAATGCCATATGTGACAAGCCCACTGCCAGCATCATATTCAACAGGCAAAAACTAGAAGTGTTTCCCTTAATATTGGGAACAAGACAGGGATGTTCACTTTCAAGCAGTCAGTCTTGATACAGACCTCTGCTACTCACATATTTTTTGGTACATGCTACCTGAAGTGTCATGCCACCCTGTCCCCAGCTTATTTTTGTGTATTTATAATCCATAGAAAAATTTATTATTGTTGAAACTGTGCCTTTTTTTATTGTTGTTCAATTACAGTTGTCCCCATTTTCTCTCATAACTTTCTGCTGCCCTATCCACCGTGCACCTCTCACATTCAATCTTCCCCCCGCCTTGTTGCCTTAGTCCATGGTCCCTTTATACATGTTCCTTGATGACCCTTCCCTTTGTTTTTCCATTATCCCCCTCCACCTGCCCCTCTGGTTACTGTAAGTTTGTTCTTTATTTTCATGTCTCCAGTTCTGTTTTGCTCACTTGTTTGTTTTGTTGATTAGGGTCCACTTATAGGTGAAATTATATGGTATTTGTCTTTCCCCACTGGCTTATTTCACTTAGCATAATATTCTCCGGTTCCATACATGCTGTTCCAAATGGTAGGAGCTCTTCTTTCTTCCTGCTGCATAGTATTCCACAGTTTTTTGATCCACTAATTTACTGATGGGCACTTAGGTTGCTTCCAGAACTTGACTACTATAGTCGCAGTGCCATGAACATTGGGGTGCATATGTTCTTTTGGAATGATGTTTCAGGATTTTTAGGGTATAATCCCATGAGTAGAATTACTGGGTCAAAAGACAGGTCTACTTTTAGTTTTTTTTGAGGAAAGTACATACTGTTTCCCACAGTGAATGCACCAGTCTGCATCCCTATCCACAGTTCACTAATGAAGCTATGCCTTTTTATAGTATTATAATTTATTGAATATTTTTATTAGCATTATAATCATTTAGTTGTGTGGAGAAGAGTGCCCCAATGTTAATCTCACATCATTGCCTTGATGAAATGACTTTAACGAGTTTTGAAAACTCATCAGAAATTCTCATAAACATAACAACTTCTCTCTTTGAACCTATAAACAGAAGTTCTTCTGACTAGCTTTCCTGTAATTTCTTTGTACCAGTTAAAACCTTCTTCTGTACATGGCAGATGGAATGGCTTGAATGGCTCTAACATAAATACTATAAATTTGACATGCAGTGTCAGTGCATTCTCTCACCTTCAAGTCAGGTTGTGTACGAAAAAAATATTAACTTAACCCTTGAGGGTGTGGCTCAATGGATTGAGTGCCAACCTGGGAACCAAAAGGTCACCAGTTCATCCCAGTCAGGGCACATGCCTGGGTTGTGGGCTAGGTTCTTGGTAGGGGGTGCGCGAGAAGCAACCACACATTGACATTTCTCTCCCTCTCTCTTCCCTCTCTAAAAATAAATAAATAAATAAATCTTTAAAACAAAAGAAAATATCAATCTATCCTTATTTATTCAAAGGAAAACCTTTTTTTATTTTAAAATAATGCGGGATACACAGGGAGTTGCATAGAAATGTACCAAGTTATCTGCCTTTTTTGTAAATATAATATTGGATTTTCTTGCAATTTTTTATGTTCCACTCTCCCTTCCAATTATTTGATATTCATTTATACATAAAGCTATCTGTATCCCTACATATTTGCTTTTAAATTCCAAATTACTCATTTAAAGTTTTCTTTAAATGATGAACATCATTTTTTTCTAGTGATGCAAAGTAAAATCAACAAAAGTTCTGAAATATTTCTATATAATGATGTTGTTTCTTACACTTCGATATGCAAAGTTAAATTTAATTCACACACTTATACACACATACATACACCCGTACATACACAGGATATCTGTGGATTTGCACATGTAAAAACTATAGTAGAGCATAATGTTTTTTCAAAATGAGAATTACTATCACACAGAAGACCTGAACACCACTTTTCTGTGGACTTCTGAAAAGAAACAGCAGTATCCTCTGCCTTCTTTTTGTCCTGATCATGACTCATTTGCTTAATGTAGTTTGTCCTTTATCTCATCATGCTTTTTTTCTTTTCCTCTACCATTACTTCCACTAACTTCTTTCCAGGTATTTATTAAGTTAATTATTCTTCTCTCTTTATAGTGAAACTTTCTTCTTCCATCTCTCTCCAAATTAACAGGCCGCATACCTAAAATACCATTCAGTTATTCATTCATTAGAGAATGCTGCATCAGTCCTGTCAGTTAATAGACATGTGAGTGTCACTAATTTCCTGCATTGAGCTAGGAACAAATAATTGGGAACATGCTCTGAGTAACAGCAATAGCCCTTATGTGGAAACTTTGGCATAGCATCAAAAAGTTACAAAAGATTAAAAAAGAAAACCTTCCTGTTTACAAATTTCAACTTCAAAAATAATGAAATCTGTCTCCTCTTTCAATGCATATGACTTCAAAATTCCATTTGGGTTTTTAAAAGTTTTTGCTTAATTATCAAATGTAGCCAATTATAAAAACCATGTTTTTTTTAATAGTTGTTTCTGCCAATTTTGTTTCTAAATGGTCTATTTTTTTCCTTCATTGGGTTTTCTGCCAATATTACATAAAAAAGATAAAATGGACAAGAGTTTAAAAGAAAATGATATACTAAAATAAAGGGAGAATAACATTTGATTGTTTTTAAAATAAAGGAAAGTTAGAATAATTTATGTTGGTCATATTTCTACTCCTAGGTATAAAAACCTAACTATATGCTTTGTTTCCAAAATGTGAATAATAACTGAAACTGTTATATGTTGTCCTTAGATTGACAAATATTTAGACACTGTTTTAGAAGTACAGTGAATAAAACTTTAAAGTGATACACAATTACTCAAAAGCATATTTGAAAATGTGTTTCAAAAATTGTATTTATAAAATTCTCTTAATGACAAATCAGCCCCTAAATTTCTAAGATACATAAAATATTTCTCTTCTTTTTCTTTTTTATTTTTTTTGGGGGGCGGTGGATTCCCTGCCATCTTTAATTTCAACTATATTAACAAAGAAAGTCTTTGCAGAAAGACACAGCCCCCCCAAAAAAGAAATTTGAAATGCTTGTCAAAAATAACAGATACTGCTTTCCCTGTATGTGATATTTAAATTGTTAAATGATTTGTTAATGAATAGATGTAATTCTATTGTAGTTCTATTTATATTTTTAATTGTTTACTTAATTGACTTTTGTTTCTTCTGAACTCATCTGAAAATTTTGGTCTCAGAACTTATATGAAAAAGTGTTTCTGCTGTTAATTTATTGATAAATATAATGTTATTTTTATTTTGAAAATAATACTGCCTTGAACAAATATATAGGAATACTTACAGTTTTTTGCAATGGCCTTTGAGTTTATATAACATAAACACACATGAGATTAAAAACCACGTAAGATCTACCCAGTTCCCTGGGAACATAAAAAGATGTTTAAGGCAGGCTATAAGTGTTTATGTAGGGCATAGCTGTTACAACTTGCCCATGTCAGCAATATCCTCTTTGCTGAGATGGAAAATACGAGGCCAGTGTACCTCATATCAATACCCACAAATAATATTTTCTACTTTAGAGAAGTACAAAAAGGGCTCCTGGTGACTAACGGGGCTTAAATTTAAAAACAAAAACAGAAGACAAACCCTAGGAACCCTTTCTAAACAGGACCTAATTCATGCTTCATGGAGAAACCTGCACTGAACTGCCTGCTTCCCCACACTGTGTACCTGACATGAGGCAGCTCTTACAAAGGAGTTGCTATAATTGTATTTCAACCAATAGGACTAAGACTTTTCTCATCTAATCATACTTATGGAGGTATATCTCTTTGGCATCTTCAGCTAATCAGAAGAGCTTCATTCTAACCAATCAGGGCCGTGGCTTTTGGACCAATAGAATTGCAAGAATTTGGAGTCGTCATTTGTATAAGAACAAACCGATCCAAAGCCAGGGGTAGGAACTTCTGTATATATAAGACAGCTTCGCTCTGGTTTGGGAGTTCACTTACTGTTTCGACTGAAGACTGTTTCTCTGAGGCTGCAGTTGAAACACTGAAGACACCTTACTGGACAAGGGCAAAGTGGAGCAGACAGGAATAGACAAAAACAAAGCAGAGGGGTTGAGCTGAGCTGGAGCTGAGCTGAGCTGGAGCTGAGCGGAGTAGAGCAGAGTGGACTGAACTGGAAAGGAACAGAAAAGAACAGAACTGTCTTGCTGGAATAAGGCCTGGCCCCGGGGCCACCTTTACATCCGTGCAATTTTATAATCGAGCTACAACACTATTGAGCTATACCGCAGCTGTGCTGTTCTCATACCCATGCTGTATCATAATTGAGCTGTGTTCACTGAAATAAGTTTCCTTCCTCACTGCACCCCAAGCTGGGGATTTCTATTGGCACTGAATTGGCACCTACAACCACAGATTAACAACAGGGACTTATGAGTTGCTTGCCCAGCACATTCTGAAAAATAATTCTTGTTCACTCATTCGTGCTGCAACAAAGACAGTCAAAGGGGCCAATCTAATAGTGCTAAGTGACTCCTGGCTTTTCTCTCTCTCTCCCTTCTTACATAGTTGTAGAATCCTAAGGCAAGAATTTGAGAGAGCTAACGTGGTGGTGGCTGCAATTAAAAACCTGATGTTGGAACCATGTTTTCTGGATTCAAGTCCCAGTTTGTTTTTTTATTATATGTGCAGTGTTAGGTAACTTGGGTATGTTTTTAATATTTCCTGGTCCTTAGCTGCTTCATCTATAGGATGATATCATTGAGAGTATACAGTAAAGTAATATAAGAAAAACATTTAGAACAGCACCTGTCACAGAATTACACTGTAGGGCTATATTATGATTGTCTTTGAAGACCAAGGATATAATCTTATAGAATTGCTTTGAAAAGTGCATTCAGCATTTTTATTACACTCTACTCATATTTAGGGCCCTAGAATGCCAAGATATATTCTTCTTTTAGTAATTTTTTAAATGATACTGATAACTATAAAAGTGAATAAATGCTGAATATTGTTTTTTATTATGGTTATCATAATAAAATCCAATATTATTTTTAGTATGGTTTTAACTTTTCTATTAGAGGATGATAAAACAATTATGAGTCTAGTGACTCAATATGGTTGCTAAAATCAAAACCATGTTTGTGATCATTGAAGACACTATGCCTTTTAGCTTTAAAATATTGAAAGAAGGAAACCAATTATATAATTGTTACAGCCTTCATTGTCAGTTTACCAAAGTTCATCTCCCACTGTGATCAGAGTGACTTACTATTATTATAACAAGTGGTAAAGAGTAGTCTGAAGGCAAAAAATAGCTTTGTTTCTTTCTTCTGTGATTCTTTTCTACTTTTTATTTATGCGATATAATTTATTATTTTTATTTCAAAAATTTTATCATGTTTAAGAAAACTCTTCCGTTGGCACCTGAACTTTGCTGCTATTGATGTCACTGGGACAGAAAGATAAAAATAAATAAATAAAGAATGAGATTTTTAAAACACTGGAACTACTAGCTTGTTTGTATTGTTTTTGAGGGTATCAGGCACTGGGAGAAAAGAAAATAGAATCCTTGACATCTCACTATTGATAGAAAACTGACACCGGTGGCATGGGGAGTGAAATCCCAAAGTCCATAGACTTCTACACATCTCTTATTTATAGCAATACATCTGCATTAGGCAAGGCCCACCCATTTTTTTATGATTTAATTGCTTCTCTCTCTTTGCATTGATAGCACCAATCTACTTTCTGTCTTTCAATGTACATCTCACAGAAAGGAAATAGAAAATAAAGCACATTATTCAGTAGGATTTCACTGTGCACTGAGAGTAAAATCAGGCATATATAAATGGAAATGCATTTGAAAGCCTTCTCTGCTGGAATCTGGCAGGAGGTAAAGCACTTCATTAGGATTTGTAACATCAATGGGGAACTGCTTCACACAAAGTGCTACATCTGCGAATAAGGCACAAAATTGACTGTCAAAGAGATGTAAGGCCTGAACAGATTACAATCCATTTTGCACAAGGTACTCTGTGGGAACATTGTAACTCAGCAACTCCCAAGATTTAGAGTTCACAATCTGTTAGTGGAGATTCACCATTGAATCTTCATTTGGTTTTGAAGTAAGGCCTTTTTCACAATGGCACCATTTGAAGGGCACAGTTACATCCCACAAGTCAATGGATATTGTGTTGATATACTCAGAAAATTATGGGAAAAAAGTAATCCATAGTCCCTAAATTTTAAAGGGAGACATTGACATAGCCTAATGGTATAATGATTGTAATTATATGCCACTTGGAAAAATGTATGGTTAAAGATAATGTCAAAGTTGCTTTTTAGAATTCAAGGTAAGGCACATAAAAAGTAAAGCCTCTAATTTTCTGCTCATATCGACTTCCATTATTGACAAGATTATTAACATGAATAAATATGTTTGCTTGCTGAGTTCTAGACATATGACTTGCAAGCTCCTTTTAAAACAGATCCCATTATTCAGTATTTAACTCTCTCATTATCATGCTTTTCATCCAAATCGTTCTTCTCCTTTTCACTGATAATGTTTCAGGATGAGTCAAAACCATCAGGAATGACCTTGTGTTTCATATATTCATAAACATGACTATGTCACTTAATATTTCTCAGGAAAAAAAAAGCTAGAATTTAATTCCTTGAAATATCCATGGTGAAATAAAGTTTGGCTCTATAGGACCTTAGTTTCTCTGCTCATCTCATAAAGAGAAGTTAAGCATATGACTTGATGTACTACCTTTGAGCCTTTGATTTTAACAATCCTAACTATAAATACCATGCTTATATGTGGTTTCAATCTCATAACCTACCATAACATTCTTAGTAATTCTAATTCTCCTTTTCTGAAGGATTTTTTTCCTCTATTTTTACCTCAGTTTCAACTGTGTCAGAGCATGAGCTCCTCAGGACAAGGAAGATCTCTGATTCCTCTGTATCCCAAAGAGCTATACAGCATATGGTATGAATATGTTAATTTAATTTATGTAAATATTAAAATATAGAAGAAATATAGCTCTATTTGCAACCTTCTGAAATTAAAGAGGTTCAAAATTTAAATGGCTTGGAATAAATTGTTCAAGAGAACTAATTAACACTGTTGTTATTTTCTAAAGTATTTCAATATGGGCCTTGTTTTAAGTTAGTTGTCTTCCTGTGATTTTGAAACTTCCCTGAAAATAAGAAGGACCCTAGGTACTTATCAAACATAGAGATTCTACAGAATCAGAATATGGAACAGAGAAGTTGGATGACCTTAGTTAGATTTAACACATGGGAGCTACAGTTTAATAGTCCTTAAAGGGAAACATTGAAAATGTGCAATCGAAGAGGAAACTGATGTGAAAGAATCAAGCATTGAGAAAGAAATAAAGGCCATCCTGAGACACATTTGAGAGCTGCTGCCTCAGCAGTACCAATGGTCCTATTACTGGGAATTTTCTTTAAGAGAAGTTGAAATCCTCCTTGAAATTCTCCACTGACCGGGCTTTCGCCAGGGGCAGATGGAGTGTCAATCTAGAAAAACCATATTGATTTTCTTTCTGTATTATTGTGAAGTACTCACAAATCTAAAGTGAGAAATGATTGAAAGGGCAGGGATGGGGAAAGCAGATGATTGAGAACATAGAAACTTCAGGTCTTTCAACATCTACTTCCCTGAGAAGAGAACAGCAATAACCTCACCAGGATATCTGGAACAAAAGAAGTCAGATGCTTAGCAAATGCATAACTGAAGTCTGAGAGTGCTGACAAAAGTAGAGATCTTAAAACAAACAAACAAACAAACAAACAACCTAAGAGGACTATTAAGACTCATCTGATTCAGCTTATTTTTTTCCTTTGAGGTTTAATAAATAAAATATACACTCTCTTTTATTCATTTTTTTCACATCTCTTCTGAATTTTTCTGTTTCTAACATGTCAAAACAATTTAACTTTTTCCTCTCTCCAGTGTCTTTAAAACTGGTAACTAGCATAGATATTCTTTCTTTCTCTTTACACATTACATCATCTGTGAATCAATAAGTTACTGTTATTGTAGTTGTCACACATTACAGGACGTCATCCTTTTTTGAAAATAAAATTGACTGGGTGTCTGTTTACTTAGTATAGTAAGTTACTCTGTGTAAAGCACTGAGAGGGGAATGTGAGAATACAGCACTGTGCTGATCAAAGGAAAGGCAGTGACAAGCAGAGAGGCGGCTCCTATTCTTTTGAGTGTCCAGTAGGTTAGACAGAAATAATCAATTATTACAGCATCTGAAGAATACCATTGATGGAATAACGTAAGGACTTATAGGACCATAAAAGAGACAAAAAACTCACTCATGGAAAGCATTTTATTGGTTATCTACTATCACTGTATAACAAAATACCTCCCAACATAGCCAAAAAATAAAGCTTCTGTTGATTCAGGAATTAACACACCTTGGTAGCTAGGGCCTCTGAGGCAGAACTTCTTTCAAGTCTTCAATTAAATGTTGTAATCATATCAAGTCTCAACTCAGGGACAATTTGTATCCAAGTCCAAAGACATGGTTGTTGTCAGGAATCAGTTCCTTGGAGACTGTTGGTCTGAGAGCCTCACACTTTTGCTGGCTGATGGTTAGAGGCCTCCTTCTGTCCCTATGGGTCTCTTCTAGTCTAGGAAGTGACATCCATTCTCTTTAGCTCTGTTCTATTTTTCAGAAGTAAGTCAGTGGTAAAACCCACGCTCAAGAGGAGGGGTTATATAAGTTAATAAATACCAGAAGAGAGGAAACATTGGAGATCATTTAAGAACCAGCTAGATTCTGAGAACAAAAGAATAATAAAAGCCCTATGTTTTGGTATAGAATCGGACATAAAAATAAACTCCTATATATTAGTACTAATGATAGCAGTTGTGGTGATAATTGTCATAATAGTAATAGTATTAACAACAGGCCCAGTGACAATGGTGACTTTAGAAAAAGAAAAAATATAATTTTAATAATATGATATTTACTGCTTCCATATCATAAGTACAGTAGCTTGATTCATTTCAGAGTCAGATGGCTTTGATGTTTTGGAAAACAACTTCATTGATATTTTTGTTGTGATAGGTAAAGATTTGGGGGAATGATTTGGACAACTTTTAATGTACTGTAAGCAAAAATTTATTAGTGTATTATGAAATCAAGTGGATTAAGACTAAGATGCAGAAGACAGGGACTGAAAAAGTAAATTGTTAAACATTAAATAAAAAAGATCAGGGATAATAAGTCACCTAAAAAAGATAAAAACATACAGGAGAAACCTTGCCTGGAAAATTGACCCAGATCAAGGAGGAAGCTTGGGATTTGTTTCTAACATTTCTTCACTATTTAAAATTTCTCCCGAGTGACCATGTATTTAATGAGGATTTTTCTGTACACGGCAGCTTGTGATAGAGGTACACGGATAAAACAAAGGGAAAGTGTGAGCTAAGTGGTACAGAGAGAAGTCAGCATCTTGAAGCAAAGAGCAAGGAATAGATGAGGGAAAAGACGCAGGCTGCTGACAGAATGGCTCAGGTTCAGACTGAGACCCAGTCAGACCACCTTCAATATTCTATGGATGAGACGAGAATCTACAGCCAGTGATAATGTGGCTCAGAGCAGCACTTCATTTAATGTCACTCTGTTAGGGATTGGAGTAAGAGATAGGTCCAAAGTGATGTGTTGAGGAAGGGATTTAAAACCCAAGATCAAAGTAAATGTAAGTGTAATTAGACAAAACTTGAGCACATTAAGGGAAGGGTGAGACAACTCTCACTTGACCGGTTTAGGAGAGCAAGGTTGCCATTACAAATGGAGTTCACCTCTGTCTATCTTGGACATGGGAAGAATCTTGTACCTTAACACATAATATCTCTTTATATGGCTTTGCCACACCAACGTGATAAATGGTCTGAACTTTTTGCATTCTAATCACTATGCCACCTTAAAAAAAATCCCTAGGTTTTACCAACACTGAGTCTGGACTCTGTCTCTTCTACTTTCATGGAGATATTTTCTCTTTTTTTTTCTTTTTTGTTCAGTTCCACCCCCCCCAACAGAGCCCCCCACCCCCAACCGCTGTCAGCTGCTCTCTATCTATAAGTCTGTATCTATTCTGCTTATTAGTTCATTTTGTTCATTAGGTATTTTGGTATTATTTGAATATTAAATTTGTTCATCATGGAGGTATTTTCAATCTTAAATTTTTTCAGTCACTTTTTTTATTGTAATTTTTTTGATATATGTTATTGCTTTTTAAGGAGATTCAAATTACATGTTCTCTGGAAAACTATGTACAATTTTTAAAACGACCTTTATATACTTAAATTATTTTATGGAATTTTTAAGAATTGCTTTATTTAAGATTTCAGAAAAGATGGCTTATAACTATAGTATAGTTTATTCTACTTACATATTTATTTTTATAATTCATTTCTTAATAAGTATTCTATTATACATTTAAATTTTGAGATGTTTTGGTATAAAAATAATTTCTAAAAAACAGGAACATAAGAACATTAGCTCCTGCCTCTTGGCTGGAACAATAATTGGCGAAATAAAGTCATGCACAATTTGTGTGATTTCAAGATACTGAAGGAAACTAATAAAGGACAAGTGTATAATGAAATAAAAATTGGTTGTGCTTCTGGATCTTTTTCCTGCTGAGAGAATATAGTTAGTTGCTATACACAACAGAGACATAAAATAGTCTCATATACAAATGAAACACTAATTTTTTTTTGGATTAGCAGTTAAGCAAGCATAAACATTTTTCAAATCATAAAGAAAAAAAGTCTAAAAAACACAAATTAAAAAATAATACTAATTTCAGTATAAGGACAGAATCAATGAACAGACAAGGAATATAAAAGAACTGAGCTTTCTTAAAAAAGGAAAAAATAAGAGAAACAATGTACTTAATTTACTAGTAAGGGAATTATGCAAATGTGTACTAAATTTTTGAGGGAGATTGATTTACAATTAGATGCAGATTATAAAATAAACTCAACAATCACACCAGGCTAACATCTGGGAACAGAGATCAGAAATAATAATCAGTTGTATTAGTTTTCTATTGCTATGTAACAAATTATCACAAACTTAATTGTTTAATACAATACCCATTTATTATCTCACACTTTATGTAGGTCAGTGATTCAGGTACCACTTAGCTGAATCTTCTGTTCAGATCTCACCAGATTGAAATCAAGGTGGTAGCTGGGGTTCCATTCATTTTTAGGTGGTTAAAATTCTCTTCCAGTCTCATGTGATTAATGGCAGATTCAGTTCTTGTAGCTGTAAGTTTGACATTCCCGTTTTCTTTCTAGCTGTCTCATAATCTCAGTCTAAATCTCATCATATTCAACTCAAAGTCCAATATCAAATATCATCAGTTCAAAGTCTAACTTCTCATCATTAGTAAAATGTACACTATGATGATTTAATATACATATACACTGTGAAACCATTACAAGTAAGTTAACACATCTTTTGTCTTGCATAGTTACTTTTTATGTGTGTAGTAACAACACTTCTACTCTCTTAGCCAATTTCAAGGGTACAGTACATAAGGGGTATAGAGCATGGGTTCCTTGAGGGTGAAGGAGCCCCACAATTACCATCAAATCTTGCAGGGAAGCAGGAAGGGGGCAGGAGGTATGTCCACAGAGTGGAAGGCACAGTTTTTAAGGTACATTGCATAAAAAGGACAAGTTAACAACCATGCCTGCTTGAAAAGAAGGAAGTTGACTGAGGTAAAATTGTGTCCCTGTGAGAACATGAGACTCATGACATGACAGGGGTGGGGAGAGGAGCTCATACAGTGCCTGGGTGAGCTACAGTGAGGAGGGCAGAGTGTATGCCCTGTGCAGATGCCTGTGCATCACTGGGAACTCTTGCCCTGACTAAAGATGGCAGCCAAAAGAGAGTCAAAGACCCTGAGGAACTGACAAAAATGGTGAATACTGAGGCACCATAGGAAGAATCGGATGTGAGATCACACAGGAAGTTCTGAGCGGAGCATTTAAAATTGGAGCTTGGAAGTCTGCCTGAAGAAGATGGTGACAGAGCTGATGGAGCTGGGGAAAAACTGCCTGGCAACTCAGACTCAGGAGAGGTGATTGGAGCTGAACTGTGACCAGGAATGCTGAGCTTCAGACTTCTGCTTTCCTGAAGGACATACAGAGAAGTTACTCTCTTGCCTCTGAGACAGTGTAGCATGGCATATGTTTCCCTGAACCACTGCATGGAGACTGAGAACAGTGCACTCCAGATCCTGAAAGAGAGAGCTGCTGTGAGAAGATGGCAACTCTGAAACCCACAAGTGCACATTCTAGAGAAAATGGAGATCTGCTTGAGTGACTAGCTTAAAGACAGATAAGGAAAAGGGGAAATTCTGGGCATGGTTTTGGCTTGCAGTCTTTTGGGGAGCAAGGGAAGTTCTGGGTCTTGTGGGAGAGGAAAACTCTGAGCAGCAGTACTCTCAGCTCCCCCAGGGTTGGACCTTGTTAATAAAAACCTATTTCCTTCAGCACAAACTGTTGAGTCATGTAGATTCAAGGTGCCAAGTTGCCAAGCTCCAGCTCGCATGGTTATTAATATAGTATTATTAACTATCCTCACCATGGTGTACATTAAATCTCTGTAATTTATTAACCTTATAGTTTATAGGCTGTACACTTGACAACATCTTCCTATTTTCCCCACCCAATTCCTTGCTCTGGTAACCACCATTCTACTCTGTTTCAATGTCTTTGACTTTTTTGTTTGTTTTTTGTATTCTACATATATGTGATATCATATAGTATTTGTCTTTCTCTGGTTTATTTCACTTAGCATAATGTTCTCCAGTATCATCCATATTGTTTCACATGGCAAGATTTCCCTCTCTTTACTGGGTGAATAATTTTCCACTGTGTGTATTTACTTTATTAATTCATCACTTTAAGACCAGTAAAAGAACATCTCTCTGAAATCTCTCTTTTAAAGGGCTAACCTGATAAGGCCTACGATGATAATATCACTTTTTATTAAATCAGAGTAACCTAATTAAGGATCTTAACTTCATCTTCAATTTTTTTTCATATAACATAATCATAAGAGCAATAGCCCATATTCACAAGTCAAGCTCCTACTTAAAGATATCATTTAATATAAGCATATGTGTGCCAAGAGGTAGAGATTCTTTTTAAATCATGTTTATTCAATTACAGTTGTCTCAATTTTTCCCCCTTTGCCCTCCGCCAACCATCCCGCCCCACCTCCCACTCCCAAAGTCAATTTCTACTCTGTTGTCCATGTCCATGGGTCATTCATACATGTTCTATGTTTAGTTCCTTTTCTTTCTGTCCACCATTGTCCTCCTTCCCCATCTCTTCTGGTCATTTTCAGTCTGCTCCATGTTTCCTTGACCATAGTTTATTTTGTTCCTTAGTTTATTTTGTTGAATAGAGTCCACTTATAGGTGAGATCATATGGTATTTGTCTTTCATCGACTGGCTTATTTCACTTAGCATAATATTCTCCAATTCCACCTATGTTCTCACAAAAGGTAGGAGTTCCTTCTTTCTTCTTTTTTTAAAATGTAGATTGATTTTGTTTATTTATTTTTTAAATGTCAAAATACATTGTAAAATATTACAAAATTTAAATCCATTATAAAGTATCAGCAATTAAAACAACATGACACCAGCACAGAACTAATCAAGTACATCAATGAAATAAAATGAGCATTCTAAAAAAAAATGTCTAACAACATAATATGATTAAATTGATATTTCAAATCAATGGGGAATATAAGGCTATTCAACACATAAGGTGCATGAACCACTAATACTTGAAATGAAACAAATATAGATCCTTATTTCACACATTATACAAGAAATATTCAGTTGAGTTAAAAGTCAATATGTACAATCTAAGGAGTTTTAGGAGAAAATACAAAATAATATTTTTCTTACCCTGAGGTAACGTATTCAAACCTAGAAGTTATAAAGTAAAATATTGACAATATGACTATAGTAAATATTTAAGAATATATAGTAATATTCATGAAAAAAAGTTAAAGTAGTAGAATCAGAAAGTATTTGCAACACATCTAAAAAAGGCTTAATTGTTTTTTTAGGGAAAAAATGCTACAAACATTTAGTCAAAAAAATGGATAAAGAATACCAAGAAATCATTTAAAGCTTTTTTTAACAAATAATAGAAATAGGCAAGAAATATACAAAAACAGGTTTAGTTTCAACAAATAATAAAGTAACAATAAAAATAACATATCATTGTCACAATCAGATTAATAAGTATTAAAAATATTGGTAACATCAAATATTGGTGACTGTGAAAAAAACTGGGTATTCATAGACTCTTTTTCTTCATCTTCTTAAAGCAGTCCCTTCAGCATATTTTGCAATGTTGGTTTGGTGGAGGTGTATTCTTTTAGCCTTCTTTTGTCTGAGAAGCTCCTTATTTCACATTCTATTTTATTTGAGAGCCTTGCTGAGTAGAGCAGTCTTGGGTTCATTCCTTGGAATATTTGTTGCCATTCCCTTCTGGCTTGTAGTGTTTTTGTTGAGAGGTCAGCTGCTATCCGTATCAGGGCTCCCTTGTATGTTACTACCTCTTTCTCCATGCTGCCTTTAGGATTCCCTCTTTTTCTTTGATATTTGCCACTTTAATTATGATGTGTCTTGGAGTGGGCTTCATTGGGTTCCTCTTGAATGGGACCCTCTGTGCTTCCTGGACTTGTTTGACTTTTTCTTTCCTCAAATTTGGGAAGTTTCCCATCATTAATTTTCTAACACATTCTGTATCCCTTGCTCCTCTTCTTCTCCTTCTGGTATCCCTATTATATGGATATTACTATGTTACAGGTTGTCCTGAGTTTCCCTAAACACCTCTTCATTCTTTTTGAGTCTTTTTTCATTTTCTTGCTCTTTCTGGGAGCTTTTTTCTGCCTTATCCTCCAGCTCGCTGATTCGGTCCTCTGCTTCATCTAGCCTGCTTTTGATTCTTCTACTGTGTTCTTCAATTCAGAAATTGTATTCTTCATTTCCTCTTGTCTCTTATTGATAGTTCTATGTCCTTTTTCATGCTGATAGAGTTTGCAGTAAGTTCCTTGGAGTTTTTTGTAATTCTCTCTGAGCTCACTGAACTCATTGAACTTCCTTAGAACCATTGTTTTGAACTCAATATCTGATAGTTAACTTGCCTCTATTTCATTTAGATCTCTTTGAGAGGATTCCTCCTTTCCCTTCAATTGGGCGGTGTTTTTTTGTCTTCCCATTATTTGTGAGACTCCTCTTTTTTGCTTCTGCTTCTTAAATTGATCTGTGTTGATTTCCTGACTTTGTGGTGTGAATTTCTATGGTAGGAGGCTGCTTTTTTTCTTTTTCTTTCTGGATCTGCCTCTGATGATGCCAGCTGTTCACCCTGTGTGACCCTAGGCAGTCTGTTCGAGACTTCCAGAAATCTACTGTCTGTGGCTGTCTCCTTCAACTGTTAATCTAGTCATTATACACCCAGCAGGCTGGCTTAGAAACACCACAGGGAGGGGGCAGAGTCCCTCTAGGGTCAGGGTTATTGTGTCCTTTCATGCTGTTGCCTCTCAGAGGAGTGGTCTCCTTGAACCAGACCACTGCTGCCGTGTTGGGGAGGAGTTAGCACGGGAGTCTGCTGACTACTCTCTCCGTTCTCTCCCCAAAGCCTTCTTCCCCAGTCTCTCCTCAGGCGTCTCTAGTCCACTCTGCTGGAGACCAGGGTAAGTGTTTGCAAACAAAAAATTTATGCATTGGTCCTTTAAACAGCTCTTTACGTTTTCAACTGCCTATCTCTGTCAGAGCACAACTCTGCCATTTTTCGCATGTGGCTGTTATCTGTGTACTTTTTGGGCTCTGGTGCTGTAGACTGGAGATCCCCACTTATAGTTTAGACCCTGCTCTTCTCAAGGGGATCCAAATGGCCGTTTCAATATCCTTCTGGCACTGCAGCCTGTGGGTGCTGAGCCGGTTTCTTGAGTCTCCAGCACATTCCTTACTAGTCAGGTTGTACTAAAGCTGATTCTTATGTCTGTCTGAGGTTATAAGGCTCCTCTCTTGTTGTTCAGTTGTTTGTTCCAGGTGATTTCCCCACAATTTAGTTGTAATTCCAGATTCATCCTGGGAGGAGATCAGTGTGACTTCCACTCACTCTTCTGCCATCTTGATTCCTCCCTACCATGAGGCAGAAATTTTTAGGGCCATTTTAGAATTATGCATAATACCAAAAAAAATGAAGTTATTTACCCAAGTTATTTTTAACCTGAATCATGTAGGCCAGGAAAATGACATATTACTTAATTTTATGTAATTCTATAATTCCAGATATTGTCAATAATGATTTATAGGAAATGTAATTTAGATTAAGAGAGAGGAGAGAGTGTGTGTAGATGTCATAAAGTGGAAGAAATTAAAGCATCTTGTATTTAATCAAAACTCATGTGGATGTAAAAGACCAAGGGATAAACAAATAATAAAAGCACGCATTCATAGTTGTGCTTCAATATTTGAAAGAAAATTTGGGCAGATTTGATATCTCTATAATTAAAAATTAGCAGAATGTTTTAAAAGCACAAAGGTGGGGGCAAACATTTAACTTTGTGTGGGTTAGTGAATGCCAAACAGGAGTTCTTAGGAAAAGGAAGGAAGAAAAAGAGTCATTTTAAAAGAAACTTGCTGCAAGACACAAAGTTATGGGCAGACATTTTGTTTCAAGGACAGCAAAGTAGGGACATAAGGAGTATTGGAGTGGTGGCGGAATATTAGTGTATACTGAGGTCAGATTATGAAGGCTCCCTATGCCTTTTTTCTCAAGTTGGATATTTACATGTAAGCAATAGCTTTTAAACTTCTTGAAACACTTGAAACTTTTTCTTTAAGCTTCTGAAACTTTTGAAGTAAGATTTACTGGAACTTGGAAGAGATCAAAGCAAGGCTGCACTGACTTTTGGAGGCTCTTACTGTCCTAGCCAAGGGTTGCTTACCTTGAAGATAAGAAAAGAGACAAAACAAAGCTTAAGTGTAGATGCACTGATTCACAAAGTTCCTATGTCTTAAATACGTAAACTTACTCAGTAGTCTAAAGATAAATAAAAATAATGTTATTGTAGTAATTTGTTGTTGTTGTTGAAGGGGTTTCTTTATCTCCTAACAAAACTTTTCTAATAACTCTACCTGATCACAGGATAAGCTTCCAGAAAATACATCTGTCTTTTGTTGCCCTTCCCATCTGGCAGAGAACTTTTTCCCTAGGACTAGAAAACCAACTTAAAATAAGACAATAAGGTTATATTTCTCAGAATTTTAAACAAAAAGATATTGAAAATTCTGAGGTTTCTCAGTATCCTTCTAGAAACAATACCTGTTCTGGTGTGATCAGTAGGAAAGGGTGGTTTTTACATTTTTGAATGATTGGAGAAAAATTTAGAAGAAAAATAACATATCATGGCATATGAAATTTCCATGATATAAACATTTCAGTATACATAATTTTTTTTTAGTACAGCCATGCTCATTCATTTATGCACTATGTGTGGCTGCTTTCACATTGCAATGGCACAGTTGGGAAGTGCAACAGAGATTGCATGGCCCACACAGCCTAAAACGTTTTCTATTTCGCTCTTTGTGGGAAAAGTTTGCTTACTTCTGCTCTGGTCTGCAGGAGAGGACCAGGCACATTAAAAGCTGTCCTAGTTCAATCTCCTTTTGTCTTGTTTGCCCAACTCTTCCTTTGATGACATAAACTGTTTCAATGTCTTGTCACTAAGGTTCATATGTTATTTGACCTAACAGGATCAACTTTCATTGCTTGCAGCAAGAAGGACATTAATATAATTATCTAATGACTTAGTCCAAGAAACCCATTAGCTTTGCATAATTATAGAGCTGGATCAACCATTTCAAGTAAATTTACCAGTGAATTAGTGAAAACAAACAAACAAAATCCTCATAAAAAAAAAAATCCAACACACTAAAAAAATGTTTCTTAAATGTACAGCTAAAATTGTTCATAGAATTAGTATTGTGTAGGTTCCTATGAATTCTGAAATGATTACTTCTATTTTCAGAAAATCGATGATTTCTAGGAATTAGGATTTAAATGGAAAGCTTATGGTTCCAATGTGAATTCTGTCAGGACCACATGGGGACATAGGTGAATAAGACCTCAATATTTTCTTTAAGCATTGGGAAAAATCTTTTCCCAATATTCTAGAGGGAAAAATTTTTTTTGGCTTTCTTGACATTGAGGATGAACCTTAGTGTCTCTTCAAATCACCTTACCTGAGATTCTTTTTCCTTATCTTTTTTGTCCTCTGACTTCTTTTTTTCCACAGCTAACTAATGGCCAATGTGCTAAACTTGTTCTGTGCATACCCACCCTGATGGGCTCCCACAGGCCAGGTCCTAGCATCTTCCTGCCTGCTTCATGCTCTCACAGGGACAGAACTATGCTCCTTGGTTTATTTGTACAAGACCAATTTCAGAGCACAAATTATGATTTCATCTTTCCACTCACCACTCTTTCTCAGTAATCCTACTACAAGAGTGTTATCCATATGATTGTTTCCTTTTTTTGCTATAAATAAGCCACTTCCTGATTTCACTCTCAGTTCAAGCAGACTGAACCTTGTGATAAGCCACACCAGTGACCCATTTGCTTGCACAAAGATTGCTTCCCTCATTCTGACACAGCTGCCTTCCCAATTTCCAGCCCTGGTTCGAACATGTCTTCTACTTATTCACTGCTGCTTCCTATAATGGCAGAGTGAGAGACACAGGAAACAGGCAGCTCCCAAAGGTACCGCTTGATAAAGAGTGCGAAAGCACCACTTGAGACTTCATGGGATTCTAACGTGTTTTAAACAAGAAAAGAGTTTTTAAAATTACTATAATTATCAAAGAAAGTCATATATGTATTTGGATGTATTACTTTTATAATCTGATTTTTTATGAGCCCAAGCCCCCCAAAATAAACCACTCTGTTTCCATGGAGAGTGTAATTGCTTAATATAGGGTGTTATTTTCAGTGTTTCCCACTATGTGTGGGCCCAGCCCTCCTGGGTTATGGCAAAACAGGGAAAGTGATTTAAAAACAAGCTGTCAAGACTTCTCCTACCTACGAATTCTTTCTCCAAGGCCAGGAATGACAGACTCAGAATTTTTCCAGTTTAGGATATTATGTTTCATTTTATGCATTGATGTTAAACAAATTAATATGGCAAATATTCTCATGTGAACAAAAAAATTCAAAATTTATTACCTGACCCAAGAACTCTGACACGTAATAATTTGTATGCATTTACACAGAGAAAATTTTTTAAAACATTGAAAAAATATCTTTAGTATTTTTTTAATCCAATCCAGTTCACATTTAGAATTCCCCTTGGGGTAGTCTTAGGTTATTTACTTGAAACTGTATTAGGTCCATTCTTTTTTTATTTTTCTTAAATCTTACTAATTTAAAAACTAGGTCTTTTCTTCCTATTGTCTCTTGCTAGTAGCAGTTGTTATTAAGATTTTTGCTTGGGTGGAGGCCCAAACAAACTCTAATTCATTTACTTAGATTAACTGAATTTGTATTTTTCAATATTACTCTCAATCACAGTGTTTTTCTTGGACTTAATGGGGATGAAATGTTGGACCAGAGGGAGTCTTCCAGGTCACGACTAGAGAGCCGTTTGAGACCTCTTTCGCAGTTCCTTCCCAGACAGGACTGTACCTCTCTTCTAGTTAATTCTGACCAGAGTCTCATGAAGCACTATTGTAGGATTCTCAATTTTTGTATATGAGAAGAACCAAGTTATTAACCATGCTCTCCAAGGTTTATGTCTAGAACTGGTGTGGTCCTCAGTTTATGATCTTGTCTCTCACTTTACTAAAATTGCTAGGAATTATAAATTTTATTTCTTATCCCTGCCTCATCCCCCAAATTTGACTTCTATACTCTCTATCCTCTATTCTAAATGTGAAAACTGTTTGTCCCTACTTTTATTTAAAGACAAAATTTCTCTCTTGTCCTTGATTTTATCCAATCTCTTCTTGTGAAAGTTTATCTCATCTCTTAAAATTACCCATTATTGGCCTCAATTACAACCTCCCCTCTAACACTATTGCGTCAGTCTATATATGAGAGAGGACATTCCCAAACCTGGAATTTCTTTATAAAACACTGTGTATCTATACTTACACATTTAAACTTCAGTCACCTTCAAAGTACTCTCCATTTGATGCAATATATCTCTCAAGATGTTTTTTCCACTGTCAAAACAGTTTTTAAACTCATCGATTTTGATGTCTTCAGTGCTCCTGCCATTTTTTGTTTCACCTCTTCTACATTGGCAAAATGTTTCCCTTTGAGGACTGTTATCATCCAGGGAACAGATATAAAAATTCATTCAGGGTAAGATCAAGTGAATATGGAGTGTGGGGCAAAGGGGTTATGTCGGCGTGGTGTGGGCACGTGCTCTCATAAATCACCCATCATAAAATGAACAGACATGTGGGGTCTTCAAAAAATTCACTGAAGCCGAAAGCAGCCTCTCATAACAATTCCAGCTGGTGCACTGATACAGATGGGTTCCTAGAACACTCATTTAGTTGGGGGGGGGGGGAGGGGAGGCGCAGAACCTGTACCACAAAGGTTCTTCCCTCCAGAAGATAATTTTGGTAACTTTTGGGTCCCCACCTTATATACTCTGATTCCGGAACTCCTTAGTTTTCTACCATATGTGCTGTTTTTTTAAGTTCAAACTTTCAACCATATATTCAAATGAATCAAAAGCATCATTAATACATACAGCAATATGTATGTTCCACTAAGAAATTTAAAAAGAAACTGTAACATGACATTGATTATAAGACACATTCCAATTTCAAAGATGTTCAATTATTAAAAATGTACATTTTAAAATTAATAAAATATGCATATGCTCAGCACTGAGGTGTGCTGGAAAAGTAAAAATAACTAAGATGATGTCATAGCTCTTGGAAAGCTTGCAAACCTTTAGTCTTACAGATACAAGCACTCTCTCACCAAATAAAGAAGACATAAAAAATTGAGAAATAAGATATTATTGCACAAAGAGTTAATTTTTGATTGTGTGTTTGCATTATATATTAGTTTTACTGAGCAGTGTTTGAGCAATTTCTCCAAACTATTCAGAACAATTTTTATCTGTGCTTGTTACTTACAATAATCTAAGGCACATTGTACAGCATTGTACTCCTTGCAAAGAATGATCTGACTTCATATGTAAGTAAATTGTGATATTCACTTAACCAGATATAATTAGGAAAGTAAATATGCTATTGTGCAAATGTATTTTAAAAGAATTCTTGTTTCATGTATAAATTTCAACAAGAATTTGAGTCATTTTTATTCTTCAGGATAATAGACAAATGTGTTGGAGTTACCTGATTATAACTTTTGTGGCTATATAACTGGTGACATATTTTAGTTTGGAGAAGATGGAATTTCTTTACATACTGGAAGGAATCTTCAGTATATATTGTGCCCAATGTTAACAATGACTGTAGCTGCAGTTGAAAAGAATATGCTGAGGTAGATGAAGTATATTAATCCCACTTGAATTTATAAGCAAAAACAATTAGAAGTTTTAAATTCTTATTTGTTCTACCTTTCTTTCTATGATCATAAGCACACACAGAGAAAATAAACTATGTATTTATATTGTACAATTCATTAGAAATTGGATTGGACACAGACTGGTTGTTCTTATAGTAATCATTTTTCCTGATACTTATAAGTATATGAATCATTTTGATTACTGCTATTTGTGACAATCCTGAGCTAAAGCAGAACATTTACTGAATGATAAAGAATGGATACACATGAGTTGAAATAAAAGGAAGAGATTAAGCAGTGGCTAATACACCTTCTATAAAGTCTCCATCATTCTCTTGGGTACAAGGTAAAATTATAAAGGGTTTTTAAACTGGTTTAGAACATGAAATTATTATGGAACAAAAATAAGGTAAATATTAGGTACTTTCATCATATTTGAGCAAGTCTAACTAGGAAGAGTATTGATCAATTTAAAATTTAACTTTGTATATCGAGTATCTCAAAGTAAATTTACCATTTCTTCTATAACTACTCTTCATAATGTGTGTGGATTTCTTACAGATATATATGACACAATTATAGTTAAGAGGGATATAAGTATATTTTTCTGTATTTATATGTAAGTATATATTTGAGCAAGTTTCAATTTTTAGCTCTGAAGACAATTCACTGATATTCACAAAAGTGTCTACAATGAAACTACTGCTATAATTGATTAGCTTAAAGACCATTTCAATGACACTCATGAAGTTGGAATAATTTATCAAATTATGACATAAAACTGAAGGACCCTATAATAACATTACAGTTTTTATGCTAATATATATTATTGCATTTACTTTGACTTAACTTTTCAACTATGGAATAATTTTTCAAAAGTTATTAAACTACACATGTATTTTAACATGTGACATTAGATAAAGTAATGAATATTGTTTCTGATATTTTTAATATATTTTATTGATCATGCTATTACAGTTGTCCTGATTTGTCCCCCTGTGCTCCCCTCCACCTGGTACCCCCCACTCCCTCAGGTAATCCCCCCACCATTGCTCATGTCCATGGACCATGAATATAAGTTGTGTGGCTACTCCATTTCCTATACTGTACTTTACATCCCCATGGCTTAGTTTGTTTATTAGACTCAATTGTTGATAGTTGTGAATGTATTGCTATTTTAATGTTCATAGTGTTTATCTTCTTTTTCTTAAGTAAGTCCCTTTAACATTTCATATAATAATGGCTTGGCAATGATTTCTTTAGTTTTACCTTGTCTGGAAAACTCTTTATCTGTCCTTCCATTATAAATGATAGCTTTGTTGGATAAAATAATCTAAATTTTAAGACCTTGTTTTTCATCACTTTGAATACTTCTTGTTAGTCTCTTCTAGCCTGCAAAGTTTCTTTTGAGAAATCAGTTGACAGTCTCATGGGAACTCTTTTGCAGGTAACTTTCTGCTTTTCTCTTGCTGCTTCTAAGATTCTTTATCTTTAACCTTTGGAATCTTAATTATGATGTGTTTTGGTGTGGTCCCCTTTGTGTCTATCTTGTTTGGGACTCTCTGTCCTTTCTGGACTTGTATGTTTATTTTCCTCACCAATTTAGGGCAGTTTTATTTCATTATTTGTTCAAATAAGTTTTCAATTTGTTGTTCTTTCTCTTCTCCTTATGGCACCCCTATAATTTGAATGTTGATATCATAAGAGGTCCCAGAGACCTCTTAGTCTATCCACATTTTTTAAAATTCTTTTTTCTTCTTGCTGTTCTGATCGAATGTTTTTGTCTTCCTTATGTTCCAAATCATTGATTTGATTCTTGGATTCATCCATTCCACTGTTGATTCTCTGTAAATTTTTCTTTATTTCACTTAGAATGGCCTTCATTTCTGCCTGGGTCTATTTTATGCTGTTGACGTACCCAATGAATTTCTTGAGCATCCTAATATCCAGTGTTTTGAACTCTGCATCTGATTTATTGCTTATCTCCATTTTGTTTGGATATTTTTCCAGAGTTTTATTCTGTTCTTTCATTTGGGCCATGTTTTTTTGTCTCCTTATTTTTGCAGCCTCCCTGTGTTTCTTTGTAAGTATTAGATAACGCTGCATTGACTCCCTCTCTTAGTAGCGTGGCCTATTGTAGAAATGTGCACTGGGAAGTTGTATAGGGTAGAGCCTTAGGTAATGGCCAGGGCAGGGCTACCTGTGTGAACCAGGTTGATGGAGTCTTAGATGTGGTGTCACTACTCTATTGCTCTGTGCTGGGGAGGGCTCAGAAAATGGACAATGGCTTCTGCCTGGCCTCTGAAGTTTTATCTGGGAGGAAACTGTCTTTTAGCACTCACCCTGATACCAGACACCAGCTTCTCCCCATATGTCTGGTGCCCTTTCAACTGCTTGTCCAGGTGCTAGAGCCCAGAGGGAGACTGTTGAGGGCTCTTTAAGAGGAAATGCCAGACTTTCAACCAAGATGTAGGCACAGATAGATACACTTTGCCACCTTAGACAACTAAAAGAAGGACAACAACAAATTTAAAAACAAAAAATAACCAGAACTGCCAGAAAATCAAACTGTGTGGAAGTCAGACAACCAAGGAGCTAAAGGAGAAACATTCATCCAGACTGGTAGGAGGGTCAGAAACAGGCAGCTGGGGCAGAGAGAATGTGCAACAAGGTGACGCCTGGAGGACTAAATAGGCAAGGTGGTGGCTCGTGGTCTGAGCGGTCCCACATTTGCTTGTGGATAAACCGAGGAACAGCTGGGAAGCAAGACAGAATGCACAATCCAGGGTTCTGGCATGGGAAAAGAAAGCCTCAAAACTCTGGCTGTAAAAACCTGCATGGGTTTCAGCAGTGGGAGAAACTCCCAGCCTCACAGTAGTGTTTGTTAGAGAGAACCACGGGGTGCTAGAATGTACACAAACCCACATACCCAGGAATCAGCACTAGAAGGGCCCAATTTGCTTGTGGGAAGTGAAAGAAGTAACTGAAAGCCTACTGAGAGCCTAGCAAGCAGCATTATTCCCTCTTTGACCTCTCCCCTATATGCACTGCCACAACCCAACCACCTGGGTTGCCCTGCCCTGGAAAATACCTAAGGGTCTGCCTCTTCCAATATAGCAGGTGTGTTGAGACAAAGAAGTATGTCCCAAATGAAAGAACAGATCAAAACTCCAAAAATAAAACTAAGCAGTGAAGAGATAGCCAAACTATCAGATGCACAGTTCAAAACCCTGGTAATAAGAATGCTCAGAGAATTGGTTGAATAAAGTTGCAAAATAGAGGAAAAAAAACAAAGAACATGCAAAGTGAAATAAGAAAAAATATACAGGGAACCAACAGTAAAGGGAAGGAAACTGGGACTCAAATCAATGATTTGGAGTAGAAGGAGGAGATAAACATTCAACCAGAACAAAATGAAGAAACAGGAATTCAAATAAATGAGGAGAGGCTTAGAAACCTCCTGGACAACTTTAAATGTTCCAACATCAGAATCATAGGGGTGCCAGAAAGTGAAGAGGAAGAGCAAGAAATTGAAAAATTATTTAACAAATAATAAAGGAGAACTTCCCCAATCTGGTCAAGGAAATAAACTTCCAGTTGATTCAGGAAGCTGAGAGAGTCCTAAAGAAGTCAGACCCGAAGAAGCACACACCAAGGCACATCATAATGTCATTACCCAAGATTAAAGATAAGGGGAGAATCTTAAAAGCAGCAAGAGAAAAGGAGACAATTACCAACAAAGGAGTTCCCATTAGACTAGCAGCTGATTTCTCAAAAGAAAACTTGCAGGCAAGAAGGGGCTGGATATAAGTATTCAAAAGTCATGAAAGACAAGAACTTATATCAGAGATTACTCTATCCAGCAAAGCTATCATTTAGAATGGAAGGGCAAATAAAGTGCTTCCCAGGTAAGGTCATTATCACCAAGTTAAAGAAGTTCTTCATCACCAACCCCATATTATATGAAATGTTAAAAGAACTTATCTAAGGAAAAGATGAAGATCAGAAACTATGAACAGTAAAATGACAACAAACTCACAACTATCAACAACTGAACCTAAAAAACAAAAACAAAAACAAACTAAGCAGACAAGTAAAATAGGAACAGAATCACCAAAATGGAGATCAAAGAGGAGGGGGAGGGTGGAGAATGGGGGAAACTGTATAGAGAATAAGAAGCATAAATAGTGGGTACAAAATAGACAGGGGGAGGTTAAGAATAGTATAGGAAATGGAGAAGACAAAGAACTTATATGTACAACCCATGGACATGGAGTGAGTCAGGTGGGGGATGTCGGTGAGATTGGGGTGCAGGGTGGAAGAGAATAAAGGGGAGAAAAATGGGACAACTGTTTAGCATAATCAATAAAGTGTATATTAAAAAATAAAAATAAAAAAAAATTTGTAAGTGAGAAAATAAAAGGAGAGACCTGTTAATCCTGCAGTTTCTTCCACTATTCCAACCCCCACTGGTTTTTGCAGCCAGGAATTATGGGGATTTATCTTCCTGATACTCATACCCTGGGCTGGTTTGTCTGGTGTGGGCCTAGGATCCCTCACTCCCAAGGCTTCAATCCCAATTTTCATTCACCACATGTGGATTTGGGACTGCCTGTTCCATGTCTCCATGTCTCCACATTCTGTGCCTCCACATCTCTGCCCTTCCTACCTGTCTGGATGAATGTGGCTTTTTAAATTCCTTGGTAGCTGGACTTTCATACAGCTTGATTTTCTGATGATTCTGAGTGATAGTTATTTTGTAGTAGTTGTAATTTTTGCTGCGGTTGTGATATGAGGCAAGCTGAGTTTACCTACACCTCCATCTTAACCAAATGTATGACATTTTGTGGTAAGTTTTATATAATGCTTTTACTTTTTCTTGCTGAGACTCTTTATGAATCTGCATTAATTCAGAGAAAACACATAACTGGCTGGAAAACACATAACTGATTAGCTAGGAACCTATTCTAAGGGCAGACTTAAGGATCATCAGACAACAGTGCTTAAGTATAATATATATCAGCTTTAAAAAAAGTCACTCAGCTTAGTCTGTAAAAGGATAATTATATATATAATTAAAATATATTTTACGTATAAAGTTGCATATATATATATAGACAAATATGTGTAACTTTAGTACTCTTATTTAACTCAATTGTATTTTATATAAAAGTTATCACATTTAATTTCCCTGAAAGGAGTTTTATAAACAGAAAAAATATGTTTGTACTAAAAACTAGATCAATCTGCTTTTGTTTAAGGGTTGTTAGAGAGCATTTCTAATACCCAAACTGCATACATACCCTTAAAAAATCTCTGCTTCTGATGATCAGGTCTAGAAAAAAGAACGTGTTCTTACCCAGAGACTTCTGTGAGCTTTATCAAAGTAATTAAAAAAATAATTCTGAGTTTATTCAAAATAATAGTAACTCAATTTTAAAAAACATAGTGAAATATTAAATAACAAAATGAAACATACTCCCTTAAACTAGTACTTTATAAATATAGCTCATTAAGTATCTCTATAAGAAAATTGCCTGCTCGGACTGTTAAAGGTGTAGTTTAAATCTTCTACTGCATGTGAAGAATGTCTTCAAACCCATGTACAACCCATGGACATGTACCATGTTTTATTTTAGAAAATGCAGGTAATTCTTGCATTTTATTCTATGATGTAGTAGATATGATTAGTATAAAATTAGTGTTTCATATAACATGTTACTAAAAATGAATGGGTTAACAATGAGACAGGGGAAAAAAAATCCAAAGATACCTTAAAACCAATGAAAATGAGAACACATCAACCCAAAATCTATGGGACACAGTGAAAGAAGTCCTAAGAGGGATATTCATAGCAACAGGCCTACATCAAGAAACCACACACACACACACAAAAACTCAAACAAACAATATAACTTTATATTTAAAAGAACAATAAAGCCAAAAGTGAGTAGAAGAAATAAAATAATAAAGCTCACAACAGAAATAAATGAAGTACAGTCTTAAAAAGTACAAAAGATCAATGAAATCAAGAGCTGGTTCTATGAAAATTTAAAGAAGATTAGAAAACCTTTAACCAGACTTACTCAGAAAAAAAAAGAGAGAGGGCCAAAATAAATAAAATCAGAAATTAAAGAGAAGTAACAATTAACATAAAAAAATACAAAAGATTGTAAGAAAATATTGCAAACAACTATATGCTAACAAATTGGACAAGCTGGATGAAAGGGACAAATTCCTAGAAACATACAATCTTCCAATACTAAAGGAAAAAGAATCAGAGAATGTGGACAGATTAAAGGACATCATTATCCTAATTCTAAAACCAAATACAAACAGTACAAAGAAATAAAATTATAGGCCAACATCCTGGATGAACATAGATGCTAAAGTCCTCAACAAAATATTAACAAACTAGATACAGCAATACATTAAAAGAGCATGCACCATTCAGGACGGATTTATTTCGGATATGCAAGGTTGGTACAATATCTGCAATTCATTAAATGTGACATACCACATAGACAAAATGAAGATTAAAAACTCCATGATCACATCAATGGATTCAGAGAAAGCATTTGAAAAAATCCAGCACTGATTTATGATAAAAACTCTCAGGAAAGTAGAAATACAGTGAACACCTCACCATAATAAAGGTCATATATGACAAACCCACAGCCATCATCATACTTAATAGGCAAAAGCTCAGAGTGTTTTCCCTAAGATCAGGAACAAGACAGGGACATCTGCTTTCAACACTCTTATTCAACATAATACAGGAATTCTGATCCACAGCAATCAGGCAAGAAGAAAAAATAAAAGCCATCCAAATGGGAATGGAAGAAGTTAAAAGAAACAAAGTCGTAATTTAAAGATGACAGGGCTGTACATAAAAAACCTTAAAGATTTCAGGGAGAAAAAAAAACCCTACTAGAACTAATGAAATGAATTCAGTTAAGTAGCTGGATACAAAATAAATATCCTGAAATCAATTGCATTTTTATACACCATTAAAATAAGTAAAAAAGCGAGTCAGAGAAAGACAAATAACATAGGATCTCACCTGATGTGTAAAAAGAACAAAATAAACAGATGAATGAAATAGAAAGAAAGGCAGGGATACATGAAATAGGATGACCACTGCAAGAAAGGAGTGGGGAGAGGTTACTGGATGAACAAAGTTGAAGGGATTAGCCAAAGAAAATGTATGCGTAACCCATAGATACAGACAGCAGTGTGGTGATGGCCAGAGAAAAAGGAGAGCAGGGACTGGAAGGAGGAGGTCACAAGGTGGAGAGTGTGAGAATAAATACATGTGCAATTGTATCAACAAAAAAAAAGTAAAAATTAAAAATATATAAAAATAAAACAAATTTCAAGTTTGAAGAAAAGAAAGTAAATGAAAACCAAATAATAATACCATTTAAAATTGCATCAAAAAATAAAATCAACTATGTAGGAATAAATTTAACCAAGAATGTAAAAGACCTATAATTGGAAAATTATAAGACACTGAAGGAACAAATTGAAGAAGATATAAAGAAATGGAAGCATGTACCATGTTCCTGGATGGGAAGAATTAACATCATTAAAATACTACTCAAAGCAATCTACAGAGTCAACACATTTTCTATCAAGATACCCATGGAATATGTCACCACACTAAAACAAATATTTCAAAAATTTATATAAAACCATAAAAGATCCAAAATAGCCACATCAACCTTGAGGAAGAGAAACAAAGTTGGAGGAATTATGTTACCTGATATTAAATGATATTAAAGGACATAATAATCAAAACAGTGTGCTACTGACATAAGAACAAATATAATTTCAATGGAACAGAATAAAGAGCCAAGACATAAACCTACACCTTTATGGTCAATTAATATTTGACAAAAGAGGCAAAAGCATACAATGGGTTAAAGATGTTCTATTTAATAAGTGTTGTTAAAAAATTGGACAGATACATGCAAAATTAAAACTAAACATTTTAAACCATATACAAAAATAAACTCCAAGTGAATTAAAGACTTAAATGGTAAGCAAAAAACCATAAAAATCCTAGAAGAAAACATAGGAAGTTTAATCTCAGACATTTCTCATAGCAATATGTTTTTTCTGGTATATATCCTTGGACAAGGGAAACAAGAAAAAAGTAAACAAATGGTATTACATCAAACTAAAATGTTTTTGCACAACAGAGGAAACCATCAACAAAATGAAAAGACAACCCACCAAATGGGAGGACATATTTATCAATGATACAGCTGATAAGGGGTTAATATCCAAAATTTATAAAGAACTTGCACATCCAATACCAAAAAAACAACAACAACAAAAAAAACAAAAACAAAAAAAAACGATCTACTTAAAAAATGGGCAAAGGACCTGGATAGATATTCTCCAAAGAGGACATACAGATGGCCAATAGTCACATGAAAAGATGCTCAAAATCACTAATCATCAGAGAAATGCAAATTAAAACCAGACTGGGATATCACTTCACACCTATCAGAATGGCTGTCATCAATAAATCAGTAAATAACAAGTGTGAGTGAGCTTGTGAAAAAAAGGGAACCCTATTGTACTGTTGGTAGGAATGCAGACTGGTACAGCCACTGTGGAAATCAGTATGGAGTTATCTCAAAAAATTAAAAATGGAACTGCCTTATGACCCATCAATTTTATTTTGGGGAATATATATGAAGAATCTGGAAACACTAATTTACAAGAATGCATTCGGCATTATTTACAATAGCCAATATTTGAAAGCAGCCCAAGCATCCATCAGTAAATGAGCAGATAAAAACTCTGGCACATTTACATCATGGAATATTAGTTGACAATAAAAAGGAGGAAATCTTACTCTTTGAAACAGCGTGGAAGGACTTGGAAAGAATTATGCTAAATAAAATAAACCAGTCAGAGAAAGATAAATGCCATATAATCTCACTTATATGTGGAATCTAAAGAATAAAAAAACTAACAAACTAATAGAAACAGATTCATAGAGAACGTACTGACAGCTCTCAGAAGGGAAGGTGGTTGCAGAGCTGGATGAAAAAGGTGAAGGCATTAACCAAAAATACATAAATAAGTATGCAAATAACCTAAAAATAAAAAAAGAAAACTAAGAAACACAGACAACAGTATGGAAATTACCAGAGGGAGAGGGTGGGGAGGGGAGGTAGAAGCAGGTATAGTGGGGATAAATAAAAATGGGAGGAGACATGACTTGGGTGGTGAATACACAGTATGATATACAGATGATATATTATAGAATTGTACACCTGAAACCTGTATAATTTTATTAACCAATGTTACTCCAATAAATTCAATAAAAAGTAAAACAAAAGTAAAAAATAAGTGATAGATAGATGATAGATAGATAATAGATGATAGATGATAGACAGATAGATAGATAGATGATAGATAAATGTATGTTTCAGTTGTTTTATCTTCTCAAGGAGTGTAGATAGATAGGATTTTGGCCTCAACTCCTCCTAGCATGCCACTGAGAAACAACAAGACCACTGTCTGAAGCTCCATGCGCTAGGTACTTGGTAATGTGGTCAGAGAGAAATAATAATTAGTGTTTAAAATAGTTAGAACCAAATACGATTAAGGCCTGCCTCATATTTTGTTAACTCTTTGAAAAATGAATTGTGACACAAAAGTATATATTTATAATGTTATTACATTCCAAAATATGGGAACTATCTGGCATCACACTGAATTCTATCCTACGTTATATGAATTAAGACAAGATGTGCTCTGAGACAGTATTTTCAATCTTTATAACAATTTGTTTGGCATATCGCCAACTTTCCTCTGCTTCTTACTGGAAAAGCAATTCAAATTGACTTCAATTTGCAATGAGTCATAAGTATTATTATTGTACAGGAGGCATGCACAATGAGGAACAGTACATAGTTTATGTCTTTATTATACCATTGACAAAAAACATTGAGTCATCAAGCAATTACTTTATCCCTTATTGGCATATTAGGAAAGTCCACTAATTATTTTGTGTTTTTACACCGTCATTTTCTAAATGGTAGGAGTAGACAGGAATAGAAAATACTGAAAATAATTAACGTCAATTAAAAATTAATGTATTAAACTTCTACTGTGGCAGAACGGTAGACTAAGCATTCTGGATAAAGTTTCAAGGTCAAAACACTTAGATGTAGGATAAAATAAAACAAACTTTTAAATGCATTCCTGAAATGTTTTCTTAATAATTTTTGTCTATTCTTTATCATTTTCATGTTAAAATAAAATTATATATATATTTGACTTGATACTATGCCACAAATTACCAAGGCTCTTTATATTTAATAAGCTTGCTCTCTGTTCTTCAGACTGGAAACTTTACACTGATATATCCTCAAGTTTAGTAAATATTTATCTTGCTCTGATCATAGCTCTTAAATCATGTCAATAAAAATTTTAAATCAGCTTAACTTCTCAGTTCTTGATTTTTGTTTTGTTTTAATTTATATATCTCCATTTAAATTCCACAGTATCCACTCACCATTCATTGTGATCATTTTTTTCCCTAAATTCTTGATGATATAATAGTTAACTTAAATTCACCATCTCTTAATTTAAAAATGTGGAGAAACTTGATCTTTTTTATTCATTACTTTTATTCTTAATTATGAGTCACATTGTTATTTTTCACTACATATCTAGTAAATTTTTAGTTTATGAGGGCCAGTTGAGTGATATATTTTAAGGTGTCTGTATTATGTCTTCTTGCTCTGAAGAGTGTTGAGTCTGTTCTTGCTGGTGGTTAAATTACTGGAAGATTCTTTCGCTCCTGTCAGATGGACTTAATTCTTTGTTAGAGCAAGTGTATAATGGTTGGAGATTCAGTCCTTGGGAATGGTCATTACTCTAGGGTGTGCTCCCTACAATAAGGAATGTCTGTATTTGGGGGTTAATCTGAAAGTACTGGGTGCTCAGTGAGGACTCTCCACTTCTATTGGGCCACAGCCTCAATATTATCCAGAGATGCATAACCTCTGGTTTCATCACTAAGTTCTCAGCCCAGAGAACTTACTATCTGTAGGTCTCATGCCCAGAGAACTTAATATCTGTAGGTCTCATGGAGTCTTTGCTTACATTTGAGAATAGGCTTCACTTAAGTAATTCTGACTTCCCATGCTAATTGTATATACCATCATACACTGCTCCATCCTTCCCTGGAATCCTAACATTTTTGTGGGAAGGAACATTTAATTTCTGCTTCCTTAGCTCTATCATGGTGCTCCTTAACTCATCTCAGAAAAGCATCCCACGCAGGAGGTTGAGAGAGGCTCTGTCCCACAGAGTCTCTTTGGTTGCTGCAGATGGGGAAATAAACTGTACCAGACACAACTGGCCTGTCAGGAGAGGGGGTTGGCAATTCCCTCTAGTGGAGAATGCCCCAAGCCCTTCTCTTGAAGCGGCTTTTACTGAGAATGATGTGTGCAGGGGTATACAGCATACATGAAAATTCTATCAATCTATATCAATGGGCTATATATAATAGATTGAAGAAACAGAGGTTTGTCTTAAATCAAGGTCTGTCAGACAAGTTGGTGCCATATGCTCATTAAGGCACAGTTTTGGGGACTCAGTAATTATCTCCTTGTGGTAAAGTAAAACACCTGTTTTTTTCCTTATCAGGGCAGTGCAAAGTAGAGCAAGCTTCAGTAATTATGTTTTTTTGGTTTTTTTTAGGCTAGATTTCCCAGGGGACCCTTGGTGTTAGCACTGGTCCATGTTCCTCCCAGAATTCCTGGCTATCCAGTTGAGGCTTCCAGGTGGGGGGCCTAGCTCCTGCAGGGCTACAATTCCCAATACCACACAAAGCAGTCCCCAACGGGAAGTGAAGATGACTCACATGGGGACCTACCTCTTGTGTGATTCTCTTTGTGAAAATCATAGTCCTATACTGCTTGTTGTTCCTTGCCTAAAAGCAGTTAGCCCAAATATTTCTTCCAGTATCAGTTATTTTTTCCTGGAAAAGCTGTCTAGTACCAGTTACTGTTGTCATGGCTGGAAGCAGAAGATTTTTGGCTTTTACTTTTCTATCTAAAATTATGTATTGGTTACATTTAAAGGTATTTTATATAGCTTTGCCATTAAAACTCTTCTTGGCATCATTAGAATTCTCCAACAAATATCTTCAGTCTATAACAGCTTGTAAGTATGTTTTTTGACTAAACTAGCTAAACATAATTTCTCGTTACCCCTGTTTTCCAAATTTTGTTAATAGTATGTTCTTAATCTAACTGTTTATAAAGAAATAAAGCCTAAAGGGCAGAATCATAGTTTAATTGTTTACATTTGGAGTTCTAAGGTCCTTCTCTACATTTGGTTCATTACAAATAAAATAAAATTTCTTCTATAAGAAAAAAATAAGGAAATGTTTTTAACTGTTTCATTTTACCTGTAACCCATCAAGAAGCTTTATTGCTTCAGGCAGTGAAATGTTAATAGGTGAAAAAGGTTATTTAGTTTTCCTCATTAAGCCCATGAAATCAATTTAAAAAAACATGAAATAAAATTGGATCTAAATAGTTTCTCACTTGAAAATAATCAATCTAAGGTGATCTTTAAAAGATCATTTTAAAAGGCTTCTGGATCACTTATGTTGAAGAATTACATTGATTTTTGTGTGTATGACAGATTATATTAGTTTAAATAAAATAAATACATATGAGACACAAATACAGACACTTTCCTAAGTTCAACAGACATTTGTAGGGTTTTTTAATGATTACTTTTCATGATAAAAACAAAATAAAACTATTTTTGAGTCTGGTTATGCCACTTTATATTTAATATTAACTCTGAATTGGAAAGTGTTATAAGTAGGTAGTTCATGTCTTCAAAACTAAAGTATTTCAAATCAAATTCAGGTAAAAGGCTGGTTATTGGACAGATGTCATCTATTTAAACTGATTTATGCTACTTTATGAAAACAAATATATTTTAAATCCAGGTGAATCAGTCAAGGTTCAATCAGAGGCATATAGTGAGTAACAATTAATACAAGAAATTAACTTATGTAGCTGTTGGAGCTGGCAAGGTAAGCCTGAAACCCCTAGGGCAGGTTGCCTGAAGCACACACTAGGTCTTTCAGATGGGGGCAAAACTGCATTCCAGGGCCAGCCTTTCTTATTTTTCTGGTAAGCCTAACCTCTTAAGGACTTTTAGCTGATTGAATGACCCCCGAGATTATCTAGGATAATTTTTTGTTTTAATTTAAATCAGCTGATAACTTTAATTCCATCTATAAAATACCTTTACAACAATACCTAGAAAAAGTGTTTGATTAAACTACTGGGGATGATAGCTTCTGTCGTCTTAATTTATTCCCCCAAAATTTATATGTTGAAAGCCACCAGCAAGTTTATGATATTAGAAGGTGGTACCTTTGGCAAGTGATACTGTTATGAGGGCTGAACCCTCACAAATGGGATTAGTGCCTAAATAAAAGAGGATCAAGAAAGCTCACCCTCCCACTTCCACAATGCGATTCAACAAGAAGTCTATCCCAGAAAACAGCTTTTACCTAATTGCTGACACCTTTGTCTCAGACTTCCAGCCTCCAAAACTGTGTGAAATAAACTTGTGTTATTTATAAACTACCATTTTGTGATTTTTTTTTTTTAGCAGCCCAAACAAACTAAGACAGCAGCATACATTTTGCCTGAGAATTATGAGTCTGCCTAATGAATTTCAGACTTGCCTCGGTAGTCTCACAATTGTGTATGCCAATTTTTTATAGTAAATCTTTTTTACATGTATCACACTTGGTTCTGTTTCTCTAGTTGAACATTGACTGACACAGATTTTAGTTCCTGGAAGTGGGGAGCTGCTATAACAAATGCCTGATAATGTTTAAGTGGTTTTGGAGTTGGGCAATTAGTTGAGCATGAGAGAAAAAGCTTAGATTGCCTTGAACAGTGTTAGAAGAAATATGGAAATTAAAGATTCTGCTGATAAGGGCTCAGAAGGAAATGAGAAATGTGTTATTGAAACTGAAGAAGAGCATATTCTTATTACATTGTGATAGATAGCCTAGTTCAACTGTTCCTTTTGATTAAGTGGAAATTAACACTTGTAAGCAATAAACTTGAGCATTTACCTAAGGATATTCCCAAGTAAGTACTGACAGTGTGGCTCAGGTGATCTTGCTACATATAACAAAAAAGGCAAGAGGAAAGAGAAAAAAATAAGGCAAGAAATGTTAAATAAAGTGGAACTAGGGCTTGATGATTAAGGAAACTTCACCTACCTACTAAGTTGCAAAAGATACTTTAATTAGATTACTTACTAGCAGAAAAGTGTGCTCCTAAGAGAAAGTCAAGGGTGTATCTGGACAACCTTTTATTAGTGCTTTGGAAGAATCAAATATTTAGTCACAGCGAGCTCTTTGAATAGATTATAAATGGTGCTCTGTATCCCTCAATCATCTCAGCAGGAGCCAGGAATAAGAATGGGATTATGCCTAAAAGGTCTGCATGGGAGCCTGTTGTTGTGAAGTGAGTCCCATGACATACACTAGGGACAATGTCCTTGAGAAGGTAGTATCAGAAAAATAGTCATCTTGGACTAAAGGAAATAGGTGACATTGTGACAGTAGAAGCTGAGAGAAAGAACAGGCTGTGACGACACAAGCAGAAGTCAGAATGGTATGGGATTAGATAATAAAACAAAGAATGTGAGCATTGGGAAGTCCATAGAGCTGGAAAAAACAAGAAAACAAATTCTCCTCTAGGTCTTTCAGAAGGGTCCAAGTGACATCTTGGTTTTAGTCCTTCAGTCATTTTGTATTCATAACATCCAGAACTCCAATGTAATAAATATGTGAAAGTCACTGAGTTTGTGGCATGTGGTTGCAGCAGCAGAAGGAAACTAGTATATCAGCAGTTTTTCATTACTCATTGTCCTTTAGGGTTTTTTCCCCTCTGTCTATTGAGATGATCATGTAATTTTTTTTTTTTTTTTTTTTTTTACTGATGTGTTGTATTACACTGTTGATGTGATATAGTAAACTAATTTATATTCAGATGTTAAACCAACTTGCATTCCTAGGATAAATATCACTTTATAATTATTTTTAATATGTGGTTGGACTCACCTTGCTAATATTCTGTTAAGGATTTGTGTTCATATTCGTAAGTGATACTGGTCTTAGTTTTGGTTTCTTGTGATGTCTTTGTATGTTTCAGTATTGAGTTGGAAAGTGTTACCTACAATTTAACTTTTGGAAAAGCTTGTGAATAATTAATATAAATTATTCTTTAAGTATTTTGTAGATAATAGTTGCTGTCTTTATTAAAAGCATGATCCATTCTATGTAAGTTATCTAATTTATTGCCATATAATTATAGTATTCCCTCCTAAATTTTTATTTCTGCATGATCAGTAGTAGTTTCCCTCTTTCATTTATGATTACAATCAATTGGAACTTCTCACTTTTTTCCTTGATTAATCTAACTAGAAGGTTGTCAATTTGGATTTGTTTTTAAATATAAGCTTTTGGTTTCCGATTTTTCCCTATTGTTTTTCTATTCTCTTCCTAATTTTTGTGCCATTTTTATTATTTCTTTCATAATGCTTACTCTGTATTTATTTAGCTTTTTTTCATTGTCTTCAGATAAAAGTTCAGATTATGGATTAAAATTTTTTCAACTCAATAATAAAGAAAAATCTGATTTAAAAATGAGTAGAGGATCTGAATCAATATTTTTTCAAAGAAGATATACAAATGGCCAAAAGTACATAAAAAGGTACTCAACATGACTAATCATCAGGAAAATGTAAGTCAAAACCTCAATGGACTACCACCCCATACCTTTTAGAATGGCTGTCATCAAAAAAAAAAAAAAAAAAAAAAAATTAACAAGTGCTGGTGAGGATATGGGGAAAAGGATCCCTCATGCACCATTGATGGGAATATAAATTGGTGCAATCACTGTGGAAACCAGTACAGACTTTCTCAAGAAATTAAAGATAAAACTACCATATGATCCAGCAACTCCACTTCTGGGTATTTAACTGAAAAAAATATAAACACTTCCATATTTGTTGTAGCATTACTCACAACAGCCAAGACATGGAGGCAACCTAACTATCTGTTCATCAATGGTTTAATGAATAAAGATGTAGTATATCTACATTCAGTGAAATATTAGTTTAGCATTGAAAAAGCTTGTCTTTTTTTTTTGACAACACAAGTAGGTATTGAGGACATTCCTAAGAAAAATAAATTATCCTTAATATACATATTTACAGTTATGAATTTCCCTGTGAGAACTACTGATAATATGTCTCATTAAAAATGTTTTACTGCACCTTCATTTTTATTTATCTCAAAGTATTTTCCAATTTCTCATTTCTCAATAGCTATTTAAGTAACATTTCTACAAGTGCACTGTTTAATATCCACATGTATGAGTTTCTTAAATCTTTCTTACTGATTTTTTAATTTCACCCATTGTGATAAGAGAATATACTTTGTATTATGTGTATACCTTTAAATTAATTGACATTTGTTTTATTGTCCAACATATGGTTAACTCTGTAGAATGTTCTATGAGCACTTGAAAAGAATGTACATTAATTTTGTTGTTCAATGGATGTTCTGAAAATGTTTGGCAAGTGTAATTGATTTATAGTGTTTAAGTCTTATATTTCCTTTGCAGATATTTTTCCTAGATGTTCTATTAATTATTGAGAGTAGAGCATTGAAGTGTGTAGTCATAATTTTTAGTATTGATTTCATCCTTTATTTCTGCTACTTTCTTCATGTAAATTAGTATTCTGTTATACGGTGCATGCATATCCATAATTATTTCTTTTTGATGTCTTATATCTACTTATCATTCTATCATTACAAAATGCCCTGTTTAATCTCTAGTAACATAGTTTGTCTTAACATCTATTAGTTTGATATCTGTATAAGCATGTCACTTTTCTTGTGGTTGCTTTTTGCATAATATATCTTTATCCATCCTTTTAATTTCAGGGGTTTTTTTGTAGTTCTATATCTAAAATGCTGTAGACAGCATATAGTTGGATTTTTAAAATCTAGTCTTATGTCTTTTGATTATATTTTAACCCATTTACATTTAATTTCATTATTGCTAGTATTGGGTTTATCTTTGCTAATTTACATTTTGTTTTCTATGTGTCACATTTCTTTTCTGCTCTTCTGTCTCTCCTTATTGTTTTCTTTTGAATTAAGTGATTGTTTTTCCATAGAATTATATATTTTTTTTATTTCCAATAGATTTTTCTTTATTTTATGGAGTTATTTATTGAGAGGTTGCTCTATGGTTTACTAGATACAGTTTTATTTATAAGAATTAGCATCAGATTTATACTAGCTTAATTTCAGTGAAATATAAAATGTTACTTCTCCACAGCTCTATTTTTATCTCCCTTTTATGATATTTTGGTATGTGTGTTTATATGCATGTATATGTGCATATGTATATATGGACACATATGGGTGTGTGTATAAATAACATATTTGGTGAATGTCTTTAGGATGAATATTTCCATGTCTTGTTGCAAATTAAAACAGATACTTTGGGAAGAGATTAGGAGCTATCTATTCATGCCCTGCATCTAGGTCCAGGCAAAATCTAGAGCCATGACCAGGAATCTGAAAGTAGGACCAATAGTGCATTTTTTTCAGAGTGACATCCTCTCGTAAAATGTTAAACATTCAGTGGAAGGATGGTCAATAAACTGTGGTCTGCTTGGCTTGCCTTTCCTCCTTTATAAGCCAGGGCAAGTGTGCTTAGGGACCAGGTATTCTTATTGTGCCACGAGTAATGCAGAGTCTCTGTTATATACGTGGAGGCTGAGCAGGAGAGAGCTCCGTTTCCCAACCATGCTGATTTAGAACTGAGCCTCAGCAATCTGTAACAGAGGAAGAGTTTAGAAATGTTGATTCCTTACTCTTCCCAGGAATAAAACTCTTTGACTGGGAACTGGCAGGAGATGGAACTCCATATTTTGGAGACATAAGTCTGGAGTTTCTATTTTGCTAAACTGGTAGGTGGAGTGAAGGAACAGTCTTGATTTTAATATTACAGAGTCTTACTTTTCTTACTGAATTTTCAAAGCGTTCTTGAATAGACGTTTTTTTAATTATGTATGTATGTATGTATGTATGTATGTATTATCTATGTATTTGCTGTATCCCTTTAGAACCACTTCCAAAGACTTTATTTTCTTTTGTTACTTTTTTGTTATCATATCATAGGAGAGCTGGCCCACAGAGCTTCTCATTTTGTCACACTCTAAGTTGATCTAGGTATAAAGTTTTAACCTCCATTTCTGAAACAATCATCATAAAATCACATGCCAAGTTTGCTTACTTGAGAATCCAAGTTAACTGTTCATGGGAAAGCTTAAAACTTCCCATTATATATTATTATTGGAGAAAAAAGTATTTTTTGACATCTATTTTATTAAGCACTCTTTTAAGACAAATACTTGTATTTAAAGAAAGATTAAAAAATTTAGGAGCAACTTTAAGTTTAGTGAGATTTTTCTTTTCCAATGTGTCAACTACTTGAGCTTTGTATCATTTTTTTGAATTAAGTTTTATGATGACAGCCAGTATTCAGCCTGAATGCTAAATGTGAGACAAAGATTTCAGAGGAATTGTTTTTTATACTTAATGTAAGAGTTCTGGGTAATTATTTTGTTTTGTTGTTAAAGAAAAAAAATAACAAGGTGTCCTGGTTTGTGTGGTTCAGTTGGTTGCAATGCTGTCCCCTAAACTGAAAAGTTGCCATTTTGATCCCTCCATCAGAACACATACCTAGGTTGGGGGTTTGATCCTCAGTCACAGCCTATATGGGAAGCAACCAATGGATATTTAGGCCTCACATTAATCTCTCTCTCTCTCTCTCTCTCTCTCGTTCTCTCTCTCCACCTCCCCCTTCCACTCTGTCTAAAAGCAATGAAAAAAGGTCCTTGGGTGAAAATAAATAAATAAATAAATAACAAAGGTAAGCAATCCCAAACAGTTTTTTTTTCCCCTAAATAACAAAACTTCCTCAAAACTTTAATCTGAGTCTTTGGTTGAAAACAAGTTTACACAGTCTCCTTGAGAAAAAACATGACTTATCCACCAAAATACAAAAATTAAAAAGGATTTTCTTTCTTCTTTTTTTTTTTTTACTTGAATGTGTTCTTAAAGCTGTCAGTCAGGTTTAAAATGGTAAATACATCATGCAAGTTAACAGCAAAATGAATAGAATGTCAAAAGAAAGAGAAGCAAAGTGTGCATTTCTTAATTTATTTACTTGTGGACACTGTTGCCATTATCTTAATTATGCATTTTTGAAATAATTCAAAACTTAGAGAAATTTTACCAGAATAATAAGGAACTCCTAGATACGTTTTACCAAGATTTGTCAACTTTTAGCATTTTTTTCATGACTCTCTCCTCACTCTCTCTCGTTGTGTTTGAGTATACATAGTATACATCACTTTTATATACTGGGCAATACATGAGGATGGCATTTCCCACAAGTCAGTATTTTCTCTAATATACCCTCATTGCAGTTATTAAATTTAGGAAATTAATTTAGCATTGACATATTTCTTTCAACTAAACTCTCATCTATATTTCGGTTTGGTCAATCGTCCTAATGTCCTTTATTTTTCCTCCATCTCAGGATCCTTTAACATTTTTTTCTTTCATGACATTGAAATTTTGTGACATTATTTTTTTAAGTTGTAATTATGAGATAGTCAATCTAATTGCTTAAAGATTTAGTCATTACCAAGTCTGAATGATTAAGTTCTAATTAACAACCCTTAGCATAATGTATGCCAAACATGAAGTGACCAAACTGGCCTTGATTATTGCCTAGCCTCTAACTGAATGTATTTTTTTACCTATCAAGGCTGAAGTATATACTCCGGAGATTTAGACAACAACAATAAAAGCCTCTACCAAAATTAGATGCCTTCCTGATGTGAATTTTAAGATGAATATAATTCAGAGTATTAAAGTTATAGAATCTACAATGACAGAATGAACAAAAAGATAGTAAAGACAAAAAACTTTCCTGCAAATGAAATCACCATTATTTGAGCAGGCTAATTATACACTTAGTATTCTTTTGTATCATCAGATAGCAGAATCAAAATTTCTATACAGAAAACTTCAAATCTTGGTGTATAAAACTTGCCTTGACACTTCCTTACAAAGTGATTAGATAGTTTCATTTGGATTTTATATTCTGCATGAAAAGTAGGAAGCTGCTTTTATAAACACCTTACATAAGATTTAAAAAACATTGTCTATAAAAATATTAATGCTCATACTTAGTACTGAATAGTATTTTATTTCTTTAGGGTGTTATTTGCTGTTTTATACTCTGTATTATTTTCAATAAGTTTAATTTAATTATTCTAAATTGATATTTTCATTCCTTTTATTATTTCTCAATGTGAACTATCCCTATTTTTTCCTTGAATATACCCTGCTTAATTTAACATCTGCAATTTATCACAGTTCATTCTTTTTACCTATGATATCCATTCAGTTTGGGGAATGGAAAATTGTTTATAAGGTTAAATTTAGATACTCCTTCTAGAAAGAATACCCCAATATGTCCCATTGAACTTAATATTTTCCCCCAATTCTTTTACCCTGACTACACTTCTGAAACAGCTTTGATCTGTTTTGCAGTAAATCTGTTACCATCAACACAGCTTTAAAGTTGTACACATTTAGGAATAAATGGAAAAAGGGCTGCCATAACAAAGTACCACAGACTGGGCTGCTTAAACAACAGAAATTTATTGTCTCAGTTATGGAAGCTAGAAGTCCAAGATCAAAGTGTCAGCAGGGTTGTTTTTGTTTAGTTTTGGGTTTTGTGTGTGTGTGCGTGCTTTTTTGTTGTTGTTTATTTTTTTCTTGTTTGTTTGTTTTTTGTTGAGCCATGAGGACAAGATTTTTCCTGGTACCACTTATATTGGATTGGGGCCCACCTTAATGACCTCATGTAAAGACCCAATCTCCACATACAGTCACACAGAGGTACTAGGGGTTCAGATTTTGAAATATGAATTAAAGGGTGTGGGGCCACAGTTTAAGCCATAAAAACACCAGTTCAAAAACTCTGTTACATGCACATTTATGACTGCAAATGTTTTAATGAAGGTGGATATTTTATGTTACAATTGGGAAGACAGTGGTTTGTACAAAACACTGAGAAACAACAAATTGACTAGAGATATGCACAACTCTTAAGAGATTCTTCTGGGTAGGAAAAGATATAATCATATATATAAGGAAAAGGAAAAGTAAGAGAATTAAAACACAAGGATTCAACCCCTAGAAAGAGAGAAAAGGGCTCCATGCAAGATGTGAAATGGCAGAGCGAGCATAAAAGAAAGAGATAGGAGCACTAAATATCCCTGTAGATGGCCCAGGCTCAATTGTTAGGCAATTCCATGTTAATTATATATTCTAATTTTAATATAATAAAAAGATAACATCCCAAACCCATATGAGACCTTCTGAGATATGTTAATAGCAAATAGTACAATGGTCCCCCTCTTGGAAAACTCCCTGGGAAAAACAATAGCAATAGTTTTGCCATGTTTCTTCCTGAGAGATCATCTTAGCAATGGCCAACCTCTAAAGCATTCTAAGAAATAGGACCCCACCCACCTAATTCTACATATATTTAATTTCATGGAGCACAAAATTTCTGACTTTACCTTAAAATAAACAGCATCTTTTATATAGGGACAGATTACTCTGTTGATAAAGTTTCCAAGCCAATCTGATTACTGCTTTCTCCCACCTGAGGCTTTTCTTTAGCAATTTGTTACGCATTAGCACCTCTGTCAAAGGGTAAATGCAAGAAATTAAAAAAAAAAGTCTAATTCAATACTTATTATGGAATCATAAAAAAGTTTAATTAAAGAGGATGTTGACTTTTACAGGATGATTAAAAGTAAATGGTTGTTTTTTAAAAAAAATCAGGGTTTTATTTTTTACTGTAATGAGTGATTTTTTTAATGGTATGGGAAAAATTATAAGAAAAATGGTATGCTAAATATCACTATGTAACAACAGCAATAGTGTTAATTATTGCTTTGGAACAAAGTCATATATTATTATTGACATTGCTATTTATAAAATATAAGAGATTAAACATAAATTAATGTGAACTTTTCTAAAGTTGTATAAATAGTATAAAGCTCTTAATTATGTGTTATACTTTAGTTCATTTGTAGTGACTATTTTCAACCCTTAAGAACTTTTGGTCTTGTCAAGACTCACAGAAGTATCTCCCTAGAAATTATCTCCACCAACGCTAATACTGCATTAGCTACGGATTTTTCTTTAGGCAGTCGCATGCTTCTGCAACCAACTACTGTGTATTTAATTTTTATGATAGGAAGTTATATTTTTCCAAGCTTGGCTTCTCTGAAAATGTATTGACACTATTTTTTTTCCCCCTCAAGATGGCAAACTGACTTACAAAATAGACTCATGGAAACATTTATCAAGACTAAATTAAATAAAAATCAAATTCTGTTGTAAAGTTCTCTCGAAATAGAGTAAACTTTAAAACATAGATTTGGAGGTTGGAATGAAGTACTCCTCAGTGTGTTTTGAAAGCTTAGGCAGATTACATTTTTTTTGACAAAAAAGTTTATTGTAAATTGATAAAACTGCTTCAAGAAAAACTTTTTTCAATTCTACTGATATAAGGATTTAGCTTTTAATGGTTTTCACTCTGCTTGCAACCATAGGCAGTACCTACTTCCCACCTAGTTATCCTCTACTACTAAAAAACAATTCCATTTGAGTAGTAATAGTGACTACAAATGGTTTTAAAATGCTATTGTGTTCCAGAAAATGTTCTAAATGTGTTACATGTATCAACTTAATCTTCTCAACAATCAGGTGCTGTTATTTTATATAAGAGAAAACTGAGGTAAAGAGCTAAATAATTTGTCCAATATCACTGTAAAGAAGTCAGAAGGAAGAAAGGTCTGAGGAACTTTTCACTGTAGTGTTGCAAGTTCATGTCCCCAACACTGTTCTTCCCCATCCCTTTTTTTCAATTGCAGTAAATAACACATAAATTTTTCCATCTTAACCATTTTTAATGGTTCAGTTCAAGTAATGTTAAATACAATCATAGTGTGTGAGGGTAATTCATATTGTTATTCAACCAATCTCCAGAACACTTTTCATCTTACAAAACTAAAACTCTATGTCTATTGAGCAACAACTCTTTCCTTCTCCCTCAGTCCCTGACTGCCACAATTTGACTTTCTGTTTCTATGATTTTGGCTACTGTAGGTATATTATATAAGTGGAATCAAACAGCATCTGTGTATGTGAGTGTGTAATAGGCTTATTTCATCTGTCATGATATCCTCAAGGTTTATCCATGTTGTAGTAGGAGTGAGAATTTCTTTGCTTTTAAAGACTGAATTATATTCCATTGTATGTATCAACCATATTTTATTTATCCTTTCATTCATACATATATTCTTGAATTGTGTCTCCTTTTGACTACTGTGAATAATACTGCTACGAACATGGGTATTTAAGTCTCATCTGAGACTCAACTTCCAATTTTTTTAGACATATACCAAGAAGTAGAATTGCTGGATCATATGGTAATTATGTTATTTTTTGAGCAACCACCAGCTCCTTCCCACAGCAGCTGTACAATTTTACATTCCCACCAAGAGTACACAAAGGTTCCAGTTTCTCTCCATCTTCACCAATTCTTTTTGTTTTGTGTGTGTGTGTGTGTGTGTGTGTGTGTGTGTGTGTGTTTTATAGTAGCCATCATCAATGGTGTAAAGTGGTATCTTATTGTGGTTATCATTTCCACTTTCCTGATAAGTAATGTTGAGCATCTTTTCATTTGTTGATTGGCCATTTATAAATTTTTTTAAATATTGCTATTCAAGCCCTTTATTTAAAATCAGATTGTTGGTATTGTTGAGTTGTAGAAGATTATATATATATATTCTGTACATTAATTCTCTACCAACACATAGTTTGCAAATATCACCCCCCCCCCACACACACACACACATTACATAGGTTGCATTCTTTGATGCATAGGAGTTTTTAAATTTGATGCAAACCAATTTATCTATTTTTGCTTTTGTGGCTTATGTATATCCAACCACTCATGCTTGTGTCTTCAGCAACTGATTCTTCTTCCATTCCCTGCTGATAAACTGTAAATGCCCAAACAATGTCTGATAATTCACAAGAAAAAATATTCTCCCCATCCTGAAAACTGACCTTGATCAATTAATCCTGAAAGAAGCTGAACCCCTCCTTCAAAAGCCCTGTAGCAAAAATTCTACTCCTCTCCCCCAAGTGGAAGCTTACTCAGACTGGCTAAGTAATTGAATATGGATCTGAGACCCAACAGCCTGATTATAGAATCATTTCCCTTCAGCACTGCACCCACTGCAAGCCCATCTGTAAACATCATTGAAAAAAATGCTATATTACCTGCAAAACCTAACATTTAAAAATATTTTGTATAAAGATACACCTAAAATCTTTAATTTCAATTTATAGCAAATGTTAAATTAAAACAGAAGAGTTTTATTCAAATAACAATATAAAAAAATAGCCTAAATGTTGTTTTGACAGTTGTTATGGAACTTCATGGAAAAAGTACAGTAGTTTTCTCTTATCCACAATTGTGCTTTCTGTGGTTTCAGTTACCCAAAGTCAACCACAGTCTGAAAGTATTAAATGGAAAATTCCAGAAATAAACAATTGATACATTGTAAATTGTGCACCATTCTGAGTAGCATGAGGGAATCTCATGCCCACCACTCTGATATGAATCAATATCGTGTCCAGCATATCCGCTCTGTAGACAGTCCCTGCAGTTAATCACTTAGTAGTTGTTTGGGCTGTCAAATGGACTGTTCACAGCATCCCAGTGCCTGTGTTCACATAACCCTTTTTTTACTTAATAATGGCCCCCACTTGCAAGACTAGTGATGCTCGCAATTTGGATATGCCAAAGAGAAGCCAGAAAATACTTCCTTTAAGTGAAAGGTGAAGGTTTCTGACTTAATAAGGAAAGAAATAAAAAGTATGCTGAGGTTGCTACTATGATCTATGGTTACAACAAATCTTCTATTCATGAAATAGTGAAGAAGGAAAAAAGTAATTTGTGCTAGTTTTTGAGGTGTGAAGTGTGCCATCACACTTCAAACTGCAAAAGTCCTGCTACAGCTCAGGATATGTGCTTAGTTGAGATGGAAAAGGCATTACATTTGTGGGTGAAAGACATAAAAAAAAAAAAGTCTTGATTGACAGCAGTGTGTTGCACCAGAAAGCACTGAATCTATACAAACACTTCAGTAAGGGATCCCCTGAAAAAAGTGACTCCATTCACATAACTTTTATTATAGTACACTGTTATTTTTTATTATTATTGTTTTTGCCTGATTTATAAATTAAACTTTATCTTAGTTATGTAGATATAGGAAAAAACAATATATAGAGAGTTTTGTATTACCCATGAGTGCAAGCATACAAAGGCAGAATGGGCCTTGGAATGTATCTCCCATGGACAAGGTGGAACTACTGTACTACCAATGTGTGGACTGATTTGAAGCTGGTTCATGTCTCAATGTTTCAACTTTGTATGTTTAATTTCCCTTTAGGAAAAATTCTCCAATCCATTCAGATATAGAGGCAAACAGAATCATAATCAATGCACAGTTTGCAAATGACTGATAAACATATTATCTATTACTTATTATATTAAAATATGCATTTGAAATGTTTGTTTTTAATTGAACAATTTTTAATTTTGTGTCTACTAAACGCCCAGTACTGTGTGAGGGTAATATTATTACAGGAATCATTTTTTAACAATTGCAGATACATGCATTCTATCTTACAATACGATTATTTAAAGAAATAAAAATAACAATTAAGTACTTCTAATCAGTTAACCCTAGGAAGTGTTTTAAACAAAAGAAGCCCAAGTTGAATGTCTAAAAATTAACTCTAATATTTGTATTTTACTTAGGACTTATGGTGAATTTTATGTGATAAGGGACAATTCCTGAAAAGCCTTCCAGGAGAAATATTATTTTTCTTGTGTTGGATATTTGAAGTACACCAGAAGAGACTGAGCTGGTATTGCACAGTATTTTATCAATACAGCTCACAGAATCCATGATTTACTCCAACAGGGAACCGTGCAGATTCTCACAAAGTTTGATTAAAGAACTTACACAAAAACAAGATCACAAAAGATTTCTGTTAAAATCCATAAACCCCTCTCCTTAGGCTAATATGCCATTTCAATCAACAAGGAGTAATTGAAATAACTTTAAACAATTAGATTACCACTAGAATCTTAATATTTTACTCAGCAAAGCAGTGTAGGTTCTCTGTCATTAAAAACAAAATAAAACATAACACCTGCACAAGAATAAACACTGACCTTTCTGTAGTTCTTGTTTCTGTGGATTTTGCCTGAAATTAAGATCTAGTGAGTGGTTCCTTCATCTGAACTCTTTTCCTTCACAATAAGACCATCTCCTATTTGAAATATTACAGATTTATACAATTTATGTATTTTTCTGCTTGAAAGTTTCATCTTGGAGGAACAATTTCCCTGTTTTTTGTGCCTTTCTTAAGTTTATTTAAAAGTTAGGCTCATAAGTTAGTGACAGATAGTCATACGAAGTTCTCATCCAAAGATCTGAGTTCCCGCCCCTTGCTTTGCTGCCAACTACCCATGCCAAAATTAGTCTCTGCACTCCATGTTCCCCAATCATTAAATGACCTTATCAATAAAAACTTTCCTATTTACCTTATATATAGCTATAGATTATTGAAAGTCTAATAGGTACTAAGAATTTTACATATATAAGATTTACAAATATGAGATTTACCTTAATTCTGAGACGAACATGATCTAATAGGTATTATTACCATTTTATAAATATGTCCGAGAAACCAAACAAGATAGTATGGTCATTTCACAGAACAGCCTGTGTTTGCAAATCAAACTTGCTGTTTCAAAATTCCCTTTCAATGACATTATGCCACTTTCCTATTATTGTGAGGGTCAACTAAGGCAATACCTTTGCCAGCACTTTGTAAAGCAATAAAGTTCTCAGTGAGCCAGATGGCTAATGCCTTTTCTTTCCTATACTTTCCTAAAAGTAGAAGTGGCCTGTTAAAGTATAGTAAAATAACATTTGGTGTTAGGGATTTGAAAATATTTTTTGTTTATTTTCAGTACAGTCATATGCAACATAATGATATTTTGGTCAATGATGGACCACATATATAACAGTGGTCCATAACATTACAATTAAGCTAAAAAATTCCTATCACCTACTGACATTGTAATAGTCATAACATCATAGAATAATGATTTAGTCATCTGTTTATAGTGATGCTGGTATAAACAAACCCACTGCACTGCCACTCACATAAAAATATAGTACATACAATTACAGTAGTAGGTTATATCATTTAGGTTTGTCTAAGTACATCTGTGGTGTTCCCACAACTACAAAATCATCAAATGACTTATTTTTCAGAACATATCCTATTGTTAAACAGCACATGACCATATTAGTTTCCTATGACTACCATGTAAAGTTAGTACAAAATTGATGATTTAATATAACATACATTTACTCTACTACAGTTTTGAAGGTCAAAATCCACAATAAATTTTACTGGATTAAAATCTAGATGTCAGAAGGGTCTGGCTCTTTCTGGAGGCTCTATTGGTCTGTTTCCTAAAATTTTTTAGCTTTATTTCCTATTAAATTATGTGAATTTATTTATATTAGAATACTATTTGCAAGTCCAACTTGAATACACAACTAGCTTTTGCAGCAGAATTACATTATGCCATACCCTGGGAGATCTATTATCTTTTTTAAATTGTTCTTCAGTTACAGTTATCCTTTTTCTCCATTGCTCTCTGCTGCCCCTCCCCCACACTACCACAGTCAATCTGCTCCTATTGTCCATGCCCATGAGTTTTTTATTCATATTCCTTGCCTGACCCTTCCACTTCTTTTCCCCATTATCTGCCTCCCGTCTCCCTTTTAGTCACTGTCAGTTTGTTATTTATTTCCAAGTCTCTGGTTCTATTCTGCTCTCTTATTTGTTTTGTTGCTTAGGTTCCACTTATAGGTGAGATCATATAGTATTTGTCTTTCACTGCCTGACTTACTTCACTTAGCATAATACCTCCAGTTCCATCTTTGCTGTCACTAAGGGTAGGGGTTCCTTCTTTCTTTCTGCTGCATAGTATTCCATTGTATAAATGTACCACAATTTTTTGATCCACTTATTTATTGATGGACACCTAGACTGTTCTAACTCTTGGCTATTGTAAATAACACTGCTATGAACATTGGGGTGCATAGGTTCTTTTGAACAGGTGATTTAGGATTCTTAGAGTATGTCCCAGTAATGGGATTACAGGATCAAAAGGCGGTTCCATCTATAGTTTTTTGAGGAAATTCTCTACTGTTTTCCACAGTGGCTGCACAAGTTTGCATTCTCACCAGCAGTGGACTAGGGTTCCTTTTTTTCCCACAACCTCCCCAGCACTTGTTGTTTGTTGATTTACTAATGATTCCTACTCTGACCAGTGTGAAGTGGTATCTCATTTTGGTTTTAATCTCTCTAATGGCTAGCGATGCTGAGTCCTCTGATGTGTCTATGGGTTTTCTGTATGTCCTCCTTGGGGAAGTATCTATTCAGGTCCTTTGCCCATTTTTTTAATTGAATTGCTTGTCTTCCAGATGTGGAATCATGAGAATTCTTTAAATATTTTGGAAATCAAACTTTTGTCTGAGATATCATTGGCAAATATATTTTCCCATACAGTTAATTCCCTTTCCATTTTGCTGATCATTTCTTTAGCCTTACAGAAGCTTTTTAGTTTGATGTAATCCTATTTGTTTATTCTTTCCTTTATATCTCTTGCCCTAGGGGATATATCGGTGAAAATATTGTTGCATGGGATATCTGAAATTTTCCTGCCTATGTTCTCCTCAGAACTTTTATGGTGTCACAATTTATATTTAAGTCTTTTATCCATCTTGAGTTTATTTTGGTGTATGGTGTAAGTTGGTGGTCAAGTTTCATTTTTTTTTTTTTTTTGCATGTACTCCTCTAGATCTCCCAACACCATTTGTTGAAGAGATTATTTTTACTCCATTTTATGGTCCTGCCTGCTTTGTCAAATATTACTTGACCATATCAACATGGGTTTATTTCTGGCCTCTCTTTATTCTGTCCCATTGGTCAATGTGTCTGTTTTTATTCCAGTACTAGACTGTTTTGATTACAGTGGACTTGTAATACAGTTTGAAATTAGGTTTTGTGATCCCTCCTACTTTATTTTCTTTCTCAAAATTGCTGAGGTTATCTGGTTTTTTTTTCTCATATAAGTTCTTAGAATATCTGTGTAATATGTCATTGATAACTTGACAGTGATTGTGTTGAATCTAAAGATTGCTTTGGGTAGAATGGACATTTTGATGATATTAATTCTAACCCATGAACACAGTGTGTGCTTCCATTTATTTGTGTCTTCCTTAATTTCTTTCTTCAGTGTTCTGTGGTTTTCTGAGTAGAGATATTTTACCTCCTTGGTTAAGTTTATTTCTAAGTATTTTATTTTTCTTGTTGCTATAATAAATGGGATTTTTCTCCTAATTTCTGTTTCTGATACTTCATTGTTGTTGTACAAAAATGCCTTCAATTTCTGAATGTTGACTTTGTATCCTTCCATTTTGCCAATTCATTTATTAGGTTGAGTAGCTATTTTGGTGGCATCTATAGAGTTTTTTATGTACACTGTCATGTCATCTGCAAACAGTGACAGTTTTACTACCTCCTTTCCAATTTGAATATCTTTTATTTATTTTTCTTGTCTGATTTCTGTGGCTAGAACTTCCAATATTATGTTGAATAAAAGTGGTAAAAGTGGACACCCTTGTCTTGTGTCTGATATTACAGGAAAAACTTTATTTTTTGCCTATTGAATATGATGTTGGCTGTAGGTTTCTCATATATGGCCTTTATTGTGTTGAGGTATGCTCACTTTACTCCCACTTTGCTGAGTATTTTTATCAGAAATGGACACTATACTTTATCAAGTACTTTTTTGGCATCTATTGATGTGATGGTGTGATTTTTGTTTTTCATATTGTTTATATGATGTATTACATTTATTGATTTGCATATATTGTACTATCGTTGCATCCCTGGTAAATCCCACTTGACCATGGTGTATGATCTTTTCAATGTATTGCTGGATGCTGTTTGACAATATTTTATTGAGAATTTTATCATCTATGTTCATCAGCAATATTGGCCAGTAGTCTTCTTTCTTTGCTCTGTCTTTATCAAGTTTTGGAATTAGGACAGTACTGGCATCAGAAACAGAGTTTTGGAGTCTTCTCTCTTAGAGTTTTTGAAATAGTTTGAGAAGAATCAGGGTGAGCTCTTCCCTAAATGTTGGGTAAAATTCTCCTGTAAAGCCATCCGGCCCAGGGTTTTTGCATGCTGGGAATTTTTGGTTGCTGCTTCAATTTCACTAGCTCTTATTGGTCTCTTCATGCTTTTTTCTTCTTCTTGACCCAGTGTTGGAAGATTATATGTTTCTAGAAATTTGTCCATTTCAACTAGGTTTTCAAATTTCTTAGTGTATTGTTGTTCACAGTAATTTCTTACAATCCTCTGTATTTCTGTGGTATTGGTATTTTGTTTCTGATTTTATTTATTTGGACCTTCCCTCCTTTTTTCTTGATGATTCTGGCTAAAGACTTGTGCTGGGGTAGCAATACTTGTATCAGACAAAATAGATTTCAAAACAAAGGCCATGAAAGAGACAAACTGTCATTTCATAATTCTAGAGGGAAGAATTCATCAGGAAGCTATAAACATTGTAAAAATATATACACCCAACATGGGAGCACCCAAATATATAAGGAAAATCTTGAAGGACATCAAAAAAGATATAGATAGCAACACACTTACAGTAGGGGATTTTAACACCCCACTGTCAACAATGGATAGGTTTTCTAATCAAAGAATCAACAATGACATTGTGGCACTGAAGACACTCTAGATCAAATGAGCTTAACTGATATATACAGAACCCTTCACCAAAAAGAAGCAAAGTAGGTCGTCTCTCCCTGTGAGAGAAGTTACCCGTCAGGGGTCACCGACCATCACAGGGTCAAGCAGGGGGATGCGAGAGGGGAAGGGGCTGTGCCCCTGCCAGGGGGACAGGTTTCATCTCCTTAGTGGCCTATTTTACCAAAGCCTCCTTGATTAGCTCCAACCTTGGGCCCCTCTTGCCTGTCAGAGAGGCTGCAGTCCCTGAAACCAGGCAGGGATTTCCCAAAACCAGGGTAACATTGCTTGTGGCAGTGAAAGACACACTAAACCAAATGGGCATAACTGATATATATACAGAACCTTTCACCGCAAAGAAACAAAGTACACATTCTTTTCAAATGCACATGGGACATTTTCAAAAGTAGCCTGTATGATAAGACAATCCTCAAAAAATCCTCAACAAAAACAATCATCAACAAATTCAAGAAAATTGAAATCATATCAAGCATTTTCTTGGATCACAAGGGTCTGAAACCAACCTCAAGGAGAAAAACTCAAAAACAGTCAAATACATGGAGACTGAATAACATGTCATTAAACAATGAATCGGTAAACAGTGAGATCAAGGGAGAAATCAAAAAGTTTCTGGACACAAGTGAAAATGAACACACAACAGCCCTAAACCTATGGGACATGGAGAAGGCAGTCCTGAGAGGGAAGTTCATAGCAACACAGGCCTACCTAAAAAAGACAGAAAACTTTCAAATAAACAATCTAACCCTCCATCTACAAAAGCTAGAGGAACAATAACAAACAAAGCCCAGGGTGAGTATAAGGAAGGAAATACTCAAGATGAGAGCAGAATTTGATGACATACAGACTAAAAGAACTATTCAAAGAACCAATAAATCCAGGAGCTGGTTATTTTTTTTATTTTTATTTTTTAGCTTTTAAAACTGTGTTCCCTACATTCTTTGGCTCATGATTACTTCCTCCAATATTGAGAGTCAGCAATATAGCCTCTTTCTTCAGCAGCCACATTGTCTTCTTTGGTGCCAAATCCCCTCTGCCTGCCTCTAGCAGGACCCTCATGATTGCACTGGACCCACCTAGAAAATAAGAGAATATCTTCCCAATTCAAGATCCTTAACCATAGTGCAAAACCTCTTTTGTCTTATAATATAACATTCATGTTTATGATGATTAGAATTTGGATACCTTTGGAGATCATTTTTTACCCTACCACATTCTGGCTCTGATACACTGCAACTAGAACTACTTATCAATCTTTTACACTAAGGTTTTCATTAATGTATTTCTTTCACTTAGCATAGTGACAAGCACTTAAAAAGAGGTTTGTAATGCTGTGATATTTTTAGGATACTGTTATATTCTTTCATAAGGCATTTTATTATATTCTTGTTACAGTCAAAATTTCTAACAACAAATAAAAATGAAAATACCAGTTTTCAAATAACATTTCTGCTTTAAGTACTCAAACCTGGAATGACTTGTATAAACGTGTTTCATTTGCTTAGTTTAAAAAATAATATTTATATTCAAAGGAAATGACTGTGTTACACTTAAATCAATATTAGAATAAGGTCAACACCAAGGTAGTGTTGTATCTCTCAATGCCATTGCTGGTTTCTTAAGTGCTCATTTTCCAACATTTTTACTGCCTGATAAAAATAAGCTTGAAATATGTAAATTTGTATCAAAGGTGAAGAAATTGATAGAGGATGTTATTTGTTTATTATGGAGGTCCTGTAACCATAGTTAATTTTTTCAAATATATTGATGGCCAGTGAGAAGTACTTTCAAAATATGTCAGAGTTACAGTATAATAAATAAGACACATGGCCACTGGAATTAACTGTGATGCCAAATTCCATGCCTCATTCTAAAAGAAGTGATGAAAATCCCTTCAAGATGATTATCTCTTGAGGGGAGGGCCTCTGTGCTGCAGAGTTGCTCTGGGTCGCCACGGATGGGGAAATAAAATAAGTTGTTCCAGAAATTCTCAGTCTGCCAGGGAAAGAGGGTAATGAGTCCCTCTAGTAGAGAATACCTTGAGCCCTTGTACTCAATGACTTTTTTTGAAAAGGTTGTCAATGGGGACTAAGTATTAGGAATGTACAGGTAATCTCATTACATCAGGATGTTAATGTTTACAGAGAATAGGTGATGTTTGAGTAAGGCAAAGGGCAGTAACGCACGGATGTGTATGGGTCTGAGACAAGTAAACATAAGGGCGCAAAAGGGTCTGTGAATAATGTAAATTTCCTTCCCACCATGAGCTGGTTACCATAGCTTTAGGAAAAACAAAGCATGCTTTAAAGAGTGTACACTTCTAGGCCTGATTTCCCCCAGGAACTGCCTAATCCATTTTAGGGCCGCCTCTAGTATTACTTCAAGTCTGAGCTAGGCGGGCAGAGCAGAGCAGCCAAGAGAAAAGGAAACTTCTTTCAGATAGAATGAGGACCTCTGGCCATATCAAAGCTGAGGGGTGAGGGTCTTTGGCCCCTTCTCCATGTGTCCCAAGTCCTTCCCTGATGGTCCATATGCAACTGTGCCTGTCTTAGGTTGCCCCTGCTATCGAAGGGTCTTACCCGTCATTGACTAACCAGCCATCCTCTAGGGCAAAGCAGGGTGATGTGAGGGAGGCAAGGGCTATACCCCTGCCAGGGGGACAGGTTTTGTCTCCTCAGTGGCCTATTTTCCTAAGGCTTCCTTGCTCATCTCCAGCCCTGGGGCCCTCTTGCCTGTTGGCGGGGCTACAGTCCCTAAGCCCAGGCAGGACAATTCCTGACAGTCTCTGTTACATAATTTTTATCCTATGGTTTTGAAACTTCAAATAAATTGTTTATGTGTTCTCTATTGGTAGAATCAGAGACAGGAAGATAATATCTAAATAAGAAGATCATGATAGTTTAATATTGCAACAAAAATGTAATCAACTGATTTGGGGGAGATTAACTGTTTCAAACATGTATATTCACATTCCCAGAAGCCTTCTGAGGTAGCAACTATAAACATTCTCACTTGAGAATAGAAGAGGCAAGTAAATTAATTATATGAATTACTGTCAAACATCTTCTTAGAGTTTGAAGATTGATTTTTAACACAAGTATTACAAAGTTGAATAATTAACCTCTGTTCAAAATTGTTTGAAATTATTTTATTGTGACTTAGTGAAACATTTTATTTTCTATAGATCAGGCTATATTTTTATCTGCATGTTAAGGACAGACTATAGTGACAAATGGAATTTAATTCACAGACATTTAGTGATAATAAAATTTTATTCCCTGGCAACTCCTTTCAGCCCACTGAGTACATAAACTTATTTACTCTGTGAGTGATATAAACAAAAACCACTGGAAATTAAAATTATAAGACAATTTAGTATCCTTTCAACTAGGAAATCCTTCTGATATCATGCTTCAAACAGGTTCTGTGGTACTGACATGAAAAATAAAAGTAATGCCTTAACAGTTTTATATTTATTTGTGAATGTTAGATTATTAACCTTTCTGATGAGCTGATACAAAGTAATCTTTAATAGTCTTGAAAATCCTCACAATGACTGTGGGGTAACATAGGCATAGTGAGCAATCTTAAGAGACTTTTTGTTTTTTGGTACAGAGACAAGTTATTGCAGAATTTTCTCCTATTCATATAGAATATATCCCCAAACAGATAATTTTATAAGCTATAAAGCAAGTATTCTAAATTTAATAGTATTAAAAATATAAAATAACTGTCTTCTGACAAAACAGAGTTAAATTAGAAACAGCAACAATAGAAAATTTGGTAAAAGCACAGATACTTGGAAATTTTAAAAAGTTACATTTAAAAATTTAACATTTAGAAATTTAAACATGTCAAAAACCATGGTTCAAAAAATTTACAAGGGAAATTAGATATGTTTTTTATGAAAATAAAAATATAACAAACTAAATTTTATGGGATGTAGCTAAACTGGTGATCAAAGGAAAGTTATAGATTGAAACACTTATAAAAGAAGAAAATTTTAAAACCTAAGAATTCACCTTTAAAATCTAAAACAATAAGGGTAATCAAACTTAAGGAAAGTAGAAAGAAGAGAATAATAAATTTTAGAGTAGATATTTTTGAAACATAAATAGAAAAACAGTGGAGAAAAACCAATGAACCACTCAGTGATATTCTAGGAAATACTTATACAGATGATAAAATATTAAGCAAATATTTTGCCAACAAATTTAGTAACTTAGATGAAATTACCAAATTCCATTATGTCTCATATTAATGAAACTGACTCAAAAAAATATAAAATTCAAATAGACATAACAAATGAAACAAATTTTAATAAAAACCTTCCCATAATGAAAAGCCTTGGTGACAGAAGAAGATTAAACTTTGGTAAAAACACAATACAACATACAGATGATGTATCAAGTGTATCAAGGAATTGTACACTTGAAACTTGCAGGGGTGAGCAAAAGTAGGTATACAGTTTTTGTATAGAAAAATATATAACATATAAATAAATTATCATAAAAATAAACTGTGTTTTGTGTACTCACAACTGTAAAGCTCCTTTTGCCAACCCTGTATATAATTTTATTAAAGAAGGGGAAAAATTGAGATAACTGTAGTAGCATAATCAATGAAATATAAAAGATGTTATTGGCTTCAATCAGCAAAAAAAAAAATCAGCCAAAAATATAACCCCAATAAATTTAATTAATAAAGAAAAGTCCAGACCCAGATGGCTTTATTGGTAAAATTTATTAAATGTTTAAAAGAGAAATAATACTCACCAAAATCTTTGACAGAATACTGGAGCAAAAAATACTTCCTAAATCATTCTCTGTGGCCAGTATTGCCCTGTAACAAAGCCAATGACAGATATTATAAGAAAAGTAAACTACAGGTCAATATCCCTCATAAAGTATATATGCAAAGTCATCAACAAAATATTAGAAACTCAAATCTAGGAACATATTGAAAGTATTAGTCATTATGAATAAATTCAAGTGAGGTTTTATTTAAATCCAGAATCAATTAATATAATACATCAAAAAATCATCAATTATACAAGTATGAATCATAAGTCAACAGATGTAGTAAAAGATTTGACAATGTTCAACTCTCATTATAATAAATCCTCTCAATTGACATGAAATAGAAATAATTTTTCTAAATTTAAAAAGAGTATTTATGACAAATCTATATAATGGTGAAAGACTGAATGCTTTCCCTTTAAGTTTAAGAAAGAAAAAAAAGTCTGCTCTCATCTCTTTGATTCAACATAATACTGGAAATTCTACCCTACAATTAAGCAAGAAAACAAATATAACAATATTGTTAAGAAAGAACTAAAATTGTCCATATACAAAGGCAACAAAATATTATGTAGAGAGAAGCCTAAGGAACACACACACACATGAACACAGACCCAAACAAACATTAAAATAAATAAATAAGAGAGTAATGTCACAGGATCTAACATCAATATATGAAAAATAAATTGTGGTTCCATATATGAGCAATTACAAATTTACACATATATGTAAATTGAACAAAAAGTATCTCACTGAGTTTTTTTTTTGTTTGTATGATCTTTGTTTTTTAAAGTTTATTGATGTATGGTTAACAAATCAAATTTAGATATTTTTGTATTTAAACTTAGGTAAGATACTTGATAAATTAGGTCAAGACATTTGATACCTATATACATTTGAAAAAATTCTTCATGATAATTTGATCTATGTATACATTTGAAAGGATTTCTCCTATTCTAGTTAATTAATACAACCATCACCTCATACACATTGACTTTTAATTTTCTTTCATTGTTGTGTATTTATCTGGTCTTGGAATTAGGATAGTACTGGCCTCATAAAAAGAGTTTGGGAGTCTTCCCTCTTCTTAGGTTTTTTGGAATAGTTTGAGAAGAATCAGGGTTAGCTCCTCCCTAAATGTTGGGTAAGATTCTCCTGTGAATCTGACCTGCCCAGGGCTTTTGTGTACCAGGAATTCCTTGGTTACTGCCTCAATTTCACTAGCTGATATCAGTCTATTCAGGCTTTCTGCTTCTTCTTGACTCAGTTTTGGAAGATTATAGGTTTCTAGAAATTTGTCCATTTTGTCCAGGTTTTCAATTTTCGTGGCATATAGTTATTTATAGTAATTTCCTAAGATCCTTTGTGTGTCTGTGATATCAGTTGTAATCTCTCTTCTTTTATTTCTGATTTTCTTTATCTGGGTCATCTCTTTCTTTCTTGATGAGTCTGGTTAAAGACTTTTTTATTTTGTTTATCTTTTCAAAGAACCAGCTCCTGGATTTATTGGTTCTTTGAATAGTTCTTTTAGTCTGTATGTCATCAAATTCTGCTCTCATCTTGAGTATTTCCTTCCTTATACTCACCCTGGGCTTTGTTTGTTATTGTTCCTCTAGCTTTTGTAGATGGAGGGTTAGATTGTTTATTTGAAAGTTTTCTGTCTTTTTTAGGTAGGCCTGTGTTGCTATGAACTTCCCTCTCAGGACTGCCTTCTCCGTGTCCCATAGGTTTAGGGCTGTTGTGTGTTCATTTTCACTTGTGTCCAGAAACTTTTTGATTTCTCCCTTGATCTCACTGTTTACCAATTCATTGTTTAATGACATGTTATTCAGTCTCCATGTATTTGACTGTTTTTGAGTTTTTCTCCTTGAGGTTGGTTTCAGACCCTTGTGATCCAAGAAAATGCTTGATATGATTTCAATTTTCTTGAATTTGTTGATGATTGTTTTTGTTGAGGATTTTTTGAGGATTGTCCTATCATGCAGCCTACTTTTGAAAATGTCCCATTGATAAGGGCAAGATGACTTAAGAGGAGCAGCCTAGCCAGAGACCCCCTCCCAGGTTAACTGTTAATCATTGCTTATCTGCTTCTGTAGCCCGTTTTCACATCCCTTCCCCCGCCTGGGTAGCACAACAATCTCCCACCGGCATGCTAATCCCTTCCCCCACCTGGGAAGCCCATCCGTTTCCCGCCGGAATGCTAGGGCTTATAAACCCCTATGTAACCCCGATTGGGGGCTCAGAATTTGGAGACTGCCTCCTCTGAGCCCGTGCGTGTGAATAAAGGCTTACTCCGTTCCCTGAATCGTGTCTTGAGTCTGGCTTTCCGTAACATTTGGTTCCCTGACCAGGAAACGACTCACACGAGCAGGCCGTTTGCCTCCCGTGAAGACGGCTGGGGTCAGCCGGGCGAGCCCGGACTCCAGAGGGAAGCACGTGCCCAGGTGATTTTGGGTCCCGAGGGGCTGGGCTCCCCTTGAGCCCGACCTCAGGCCGTTCCATAACCCGGGCACTCGGGGAGCGGACCCAAGCCTACCTGAAGGCACCAGATTGGTAAGTGCCCCGGGGACCAGACCCAAATCAGACCCACCTATAAGTGGTGGAAGGAGAGGCTGATCACCTCTCAGGCCGACCGGCCTCTGGCACGGTTTCCCTGTCGGGAGGGAAAGTGTTAACCTCCGTGTGATTGAGTGAGTGACTGACTGTGTGGCTCCACAGGCCAGCGGTGTTCCCCCGAGCCTACGGAGTCTGAGTGAGCCCTAACCTGCGGGTCCTCGGTCTGTCATACGGCATAACGGCTGGGAAGCTAACCCGGACTCTACTCGGGCAGCCTTAGCTAAGACAGACCCAAGTCCCTCGCGAGAGGAGAGGCCAGCCGGGCGAAAGTGAAAGTATCCCTGCTGCCCCCGTTTGTCTGCGCCATTTCGGGAGGGATCATGGGGGACAGACAGTCTACTGTCTTAGATTGCATGTTAAGGAATTTCGACCGGTTCCGGGGCCAGCAGCCCGATATGGATCCGGGGCAATTAGAAATTTTCTGTTCCGCTGAGTGGCCCACATTCGGGATAGGCTGGCCTCCTGAAGGAACCCTTGACCTAGACATAATTAGGGCTGTCCATCTCATAGTCACAGGAAGTCCAGGACACCCAAACCAATTCCTCTACATAGAAAAGTGGCAAGAGCTAGCGCAAGAGATGCCCGACTGGCTCCGGAAGTGTGCGGGGGTCAAACCTCGTCACCTAGGCGCTACGGGAGGGCGAGCCAGGGGAGCCCGGAACTGTTGCTCCCGATCAAAGGAAAGGGATGTAACCCGCATCCTAGTTGCCAAACCAGTGGCGAGACCCCCTATCTATCAAGGCCCGCCAGAGGAAGATCCCCCCCGGTGCAGCCTCCCCCTTACCCAGCTAGGAACTTGGGAGGTCAGGCAGAGGCGCCTGAAACACCGCCCCCTTCAGTCTCGCCCCCGCAGCCCGAGGCAACAGTGCCCCCAGAATCTCCTATCGCCTCCCGCTTAAGACACCACCAGTCCCTCCAGATGCCACTGTGGGAGACCCAGGGCCCGCCACGAACGGGGCCTGATGGGACCTTATACCCGGGACCGGTCGTGTTTTACTATCAGCCCTTTACCACGACTGACCTCTTGAACTGGAAACACCACACACCCTCATATTCGGAGAAGCCCCAGGCACTCGTAGACCTAATGGAGTCCATTATGCAAACTCACCGGCCAACGTGGTACGATTGCAGCCAATTGCTCCTAACCCTTTTTAATACAGAAGAGAGGTGCAGAATCTTCCAGGAGGCCCAGAGATATCTAGAAGCCAACGCTTCAGTGGGCACAATAGACCCAGCCCAGTACGCTCGGGTGGCAGCCCCAGAGACCCAACCCGACTGGGATCACAGCACCGAACAGGGAAGAGCAGCCCTGGACCGGTACAGGGAAGCCATCCTCCAGGGGGTCAGAGCTGGGGCCAGAAAACCGACCAATATGTCAAAGGTGGCCAGTGTTGTCCAACGGCCAGATGAATGTCCCGGGGACTTCTTAGAAAGGCTCCTAGAGGCCTACCGGATATACACCCCCTTCAACCCAGAAAGCCCAGATACACGGCTAATGGTAAACACTGCTTTTGTCTCCCAATCGGCCCCTGACATCTGCAAAAAACCCCTTGCTTGAGGGCAGTTGCAGCCGCGGTATCCCTGCTACCAGAAGCGGACAAATTAACTTTGGGGCAGGAGACCACTCTATGCGTTCCCCATAGCATCCATAGCCTCCTGGCAGGACAGGGGCACCAATGGCTGTCCAACCCCAGACTGACACAATATCAGGGCATACTCCAAGAGAATCCTCTGGTCCAGGTAAAGACTGTAAAAAGATTAACCCTGCAACCTTCCTGCCGACCGAACTAGGGGACCCAGACCACTGCTGCCTAGAGGTTACTGAGGAGGTCTATGCCAGCCGACCGGACCTGCGGGACCAGCCTCTGCCCAACGCTGACGTGACCTATTTCACAGACTGCAGCAGTTATATGAGAGAAGGGGTCCGAGTGGCAGGGTACGCAGTAACCACGCTTGACCAGGTGGTAGAAGCCAAAGCCTTGCCCTCTGGATGGTCGGCCCAGAGAGCGGAACTCTGGGCCTTAATAAGAGCACTGGAGTTGGCCTGGGACCAGAAAGTCAATATCTACACTGACTCCAAGTACGCCTACGCCACCCTGCACTTCCACGGGGCCATCTACCGAGAACGCGGGCTGCTGACAGCAGAAGGAAAGGAAATTAAAAACAAGACAGAAATCCTGCGTCTCCTCAAAGCAGTTTGGGCCCCAACTGCGGTGTCCGTCATCCACTGCAAAGGCCATTCCAAACAAGACACCATACCGGCCCGCGGGAACCAGAAGGCGGACTCGACAGCAAAGGCTGCCGCAGTATGTGGTGAGATGGCAGAAGTACAGCCCTCCCTTCTCGGACCCCTGCTGGGGAACCCCATTAACCGTCGGGACTATGAGCCAGCAGAAATGAAATGGGCCCAACAGGCCGGAGGACAAGAAACCCCAGAGGGAACTTGGAGGTTACCTGATGGGTGCGTATATGTGCCCCAGAGCCAGGCCAGCAATTTAGTCAGAAACTGCCACCATCTGACCCACCTGGGTAAGACCTCCCTGGAATACTTGCTCAAAAGGTATTTCTACTTCCCCAACCTGTCAACCCTGTGCTCAACAGTCTTGGCTCAATGCGTTACCTGCGCAAGGAACAATGCAGCCCCGCATCAAGGGGCCCCACCGGGAGTCCAACACAAGGGGTCCCAGCCCTTCAAGGACCTCCAGATTGACTTTACAGAAGTCAAGACCAGCCGAGGATTTAAGTATCTCCTGGTCCTGATCTGTCCCTTTTCGGGTTGGGTAGAAGCCTTCCCCACCAAAACTGAGAAAGCTCAGGAAGTAACCCGAATCCTACTCAGGGAAATTATACCCAGATGTGGGCTCCCACTCACCATTGGTAGTGACAATGGCCCGGCGTTCATCGCCCAGGTGGTTCAGGAGGTCGCCCGGCTCCTGCGCATCGACTGGAAGCTACACACGGCCTATCGGCCCCAAAGCTCCGGTAAAGTGGAACGAATGAACCGAACTCTCAAGGAAACCCTAGCTAAGTTCCATCAAGAAACCGGCCTGCCATGGACAGACCTGTTACCACTAGCCCTGCTACGGGTTAGGAATGCCCTGAACCCCTCGGGGTATACTCCCTATGAGTTAGTTTTTGGAAGACCCCCCACCTATAACTAGAATAGGAAGTCCCAATGACCTTCGACAGAAGGGGGAGTTACAGCAGACCCAGTACTTACAACAGTTGGGTAAGACCCTAGACAGGATCTACGGGGCCCAATTGGGCCAGGAACCCAAACTCCGAGGGAGGCCAGCACACCCCTTCCGTCCAGACCAGTATGTATGGGTAAAGGATTGGAAAAAGGAACCACTCCAACCCATTTGGACGGGCCCACATCTAGTACTATTAACCACCCCTACTGCCCTTAAAGTTACAGGAATAACCCCCTGGATCCACTACACTCGAGCCAAGGCAGCAGCAGATCCAGATGAGCCAGGACTTCGGAGCCACCGAACCTCCACCTCGAAGGGAGCCCCTACAGTCCGGCTGAAGAGAACTGAAGGACAGTGGGCCGTCTACCCGAGGAACCAGAGACCTGATCCCACCCCAGAGTAGTGACCAACCATCTCAGTCGGCAACCAAGGCATGGACCGTTGTCCCAGTGGTTATCTGATCATCGCCAGCCTCTCTGGAATCATCTTCGGTATCGGACTGGTAGCCACGACACCCTCTGAATGGAGCCAGGCGGAGCGCGTAGCCCTCGGGGTCATGTATCTATGTTTGTGTTGCCTGTTTGGGTATCTGGTTTGCTTTGCTTGACCTACTCTGCCTCAGTTACCCTCCCAACATGTCAGTGTGGAGCCCCTGCTGAGCGAATCCCAATAGGAGGGGGGGGTAATCCACTATCCTTTTCCCGCCCGGGCCTTCGTCTCTAGCACTGATATGCCTTCAGGATGCATAAAGGCCAGCTCCATAAAATCTTGCCTCTGGAGGGGGCGCCAGTACAACACTGGAGTATTGGGAGGCATCTTAGGGTACCAGAGTCGGAAGTGCAAACCGCACAGCACCCCCGGCCGACAGGTCTGCTGGAATTCTCACATACAGCTAAGTAGCCTGTCCCAATAAGAGTTTGAAAAAGTAAGGCTGAAGGCTGTTAAAGAGGTGGCCCACCGATTTAACCAGGAGGAGCCAACCTACCAGAGAATTAACCTTACCTCTTTTTCGAGGGCCAGGGCCATGGTGAATCCAGAAACCCAGGTAAAGCATTTAGTATCTGCCATATTCTCAGCTTACCGAACTATTAGAAACTCAACCCAGAACTGCTGGATTTGCCTACCCCTAGAAGAGCAAGGATATGTAGGAGTGCCAGTTCCCCCGAATTGGAATGAGACTAATAATTCAGCTCCCGAGAACCTGACTATAACCATTGGCCCTCTAACAGAGAGGGTGTTTCTGAGTTCTGAATATTCTAACCTTACATGCCTGCAGCCGAATACGACAGGTGAACTCCAGGTTGGAATCCTGAAAGCCAATTTCTGCCAGGAGACCACCCTAGTATCCAACAGTGCACCTTTATGCACTGAACCTGGCCTGTTCCTGCTTTGCGGGCACTCAGCTTATCGGTGTGTGCCAAAGGACTGGGATGGGCGATGCACTAAAGTGTTCCTAGTCCCAAGTGTCACAATCCGAACCACGGGAGAAGTCCAGCAGGCGCTCCAACACCAGGAGTCTTACCGGGTGAAAAGAGCAGCAGGAGCAGCTATTGCAATAGGAGCGGGCCTAGCTATAGGCATAGGAACCAGCGCAGGAGCCCTGGGTCTGTCGGCCACCACATACCACAAGCTATCAACCCACCTTAGCCAGGATATGGATCAAATAGCAGACTCACTTGCCACCCTCCAGCAGCAGATAAACTCCTTGGCTGAAGTATCCCTGCAGAATAGGCGAGCCCTAGATCTCCTCACAGCAGGAAAAGGGGGGACTTGCCTATTCCTAGGAGAGGAGTGTTGCTATTTTGTTAACCAATCTGGAATCTTAACCCAGAAGGTTAAGGAGCTGAAAGATGGTGCGAAGCGCTACCGAGAGTCAGGGCAAGGGACATGGAGCTTAGATACCCAAATCTGGCTCCGCTGGCTGGCTCCATTCCTAGGCCCCCCTGATATTACTCCTCTTAGGAATAAGTCTAGGACCCTGGCTGCTGCGCACCCTCATTAATAACCTAGAGACCGCGGTCACCAGACGAGCCGCTGCTCGAGTGCTGCTCCTCCAGCATCACCGATACCAAAGACTCCCGACCCAACCCCAACAGAGTGACCACCGTGGCTTGTGTGATGATGCTAAGACTCAGGCCAATCTCGTCTAGCATCAAAGGGGGGAATGATAAGGGCAAGATGACTTAAGAGGAGCAGCCTAGCCAGAGACCCCCTCCCAGGTTAACTGTTAATCATTGCTTATCTGTTCCTGTAGCCCGTTTTCACATCCCTTCCCCCGCCTGGGTAGCACATCAATCTCCCACCTGAATGCTAATCCCTTCCCCCACCTGGGAAGCTCATCCGTTTCCCCCTGGAATGCTAGGGCTTATAAACCCCTATCTAACCCCGATTCGGGCTCAGAATTTGGAGACTGCCTCCTCTGAGCCCGCACGTGTGAATAAAGGCTTACTCCATTCCCTGAATCGTGTCTTGAGTCTGGCTTTCCGTAACACCATGTGCATTTGAAAAGAATGTGTACTTTGTTTCTTTGCAGTGAAAGGTTCTGTATATATATCAGTTAAGCCCATTTGGTTTAGCGTGTCTTTCACTGCCACAAGCAATGTTACCCTGGTGTTGGGAAATGCCCTGCCTGGTTTCAGGGACTGCAGCCTCTCTGACAGGCAAGAGGGGCCCAAGGTTGGAGCTAATCAAGGAGGCTTTGGTAAAATAGGCCACTAAGGAGATGAAACCTGTTCCCCTGGCAGGGGCACAACCCCTTCTCCTCTTGCATCCCCCTGCTTGACCCTGTGATGGTCGGTGACCCCTGACGGGTAACTTCTCTCACAGGGAGAGACGACCTAAGCCAGAATTGGCTGGTATGGGCAGCAGACAAGGACTTGGGGACACGGAGAAAGGGCAAAAAGGCCTGCACCCCTTGGCTTGGCTTGGAGGAGGCCTGAGTCCTCTTCTAAGCACAAGAAATCTCCTTATCTCTTGGTGGCTCTGCCCCGCCTACCTGGCTCAGGCTTGAAACAATACTAAAGTCAGATACAGCCCTAAACTGGATTGGGCTGTTCTTGTGGACAATCAGGCCTAGAGGTAAGTTCCTCTAAGTGTGCTTGTTCTCCCTTCAAAAACAATGATAACTGGCTCATACTTGGAAGGAGATTTACATTATTCATAGACCCTGGCCTGAGGCAGATTTCTTGTGATCCTTCAATTGTCTCTGTCTGTTTTCTGTAAACATAGCCTTTTGACATTGATCAATGGGCTTTGTTGTGTACCCCCCCGTGCATGTGGTTCTCAATAAAAGCCCTTGGAGATGGAGGTGGGGGGGGGGGCTTTCTCTCCCCTAGAGGGAAGAGCCATGTCCCCTCTCCTGGCAAACAGAGAAGCATTTGGGATGACTTGTGTTTTTCCACCTGTCTGTGACAACCCCAGTACAGGCCCTGCAGGATTCAGAGCCCCACTCCCTCTTCAGCTGGCTCCGGACAGTAACCTTCAGATCCAGGAGCCCCATGCTCCACCCTGGCGCTCCCCGCTACGCGTCACTCCCTGCAACACCCTAGCTTTTCTCCCTATTTTTAAGGACCATATGTTTTTTGACGCTAAAATATATTACCTCCATTTTACAGGTGATGTAACATAAATACAAATAGATCAATACCCAAATTCACTTTATAAATGATATAATAAGGATATGAATCCAATCTAATGTAGTGACTGCATACCTAAATGCAAGACGGAAATACCCCCATATATCATGTAGAATGCATATGACTGCTCAGAAAAACTTTGAAAATAAATGAAATGATATGCTCTTAAAGCTTATTATTTAATCTAAAGTTTAAATCACAATGTGAGTCACAATAAGTTAATTTCTTTTGTCTTCAGCTGAGAACATGCTTATTGATTTTTAGAGTGAGGGTAAGAGAGGAAGAGAAAGTTTAGAAACATCAATGTAAGAGAGAAACATTAATTGGTTGCCTCTTATATGCAACCCAGCTGGGACTGGACCCTGAACCTATGCATTTTCCCTGACTAGAAATTGAACCCACAGGCTTTCAGTCTAGAGTATGATGTTCTAACCAGCTGAGCCACACTGGCCAGGGTGATTTTTTTAAATTTCTAAATGAGCAGATGCAAGGTTTCTTTTTTATTGAATTTATTGGGGTGATACTGGTTAATAAAACTATATAGGTTACAGATATACAATTCTGTAATACATCATCTGTATATTGTATTGTGTGTTTACCATCCCAAGCCAAGTCTCTTTCCATCACCATTTATACTCCTTTTATTTCTTCTACTTCCATCGCCCCCTTCCTTATGGCAATCACCATACAATTGCCTCTGGCCATGAGTCTTTCTTTTTCTTTTCCCTTTGCTTAATCCCTCCCCCCTCTCACTCAACCTCTAAAACCCTCCCTTCTGTCAGCTGTGAGTCTCAAAAGAGGGAAGAATGTATGGTCTACTGAGCAGAGAAGAAAACAGATTTAAGTAAAGGAAATTATAATTATGTTCGATCCTGGGTGTTTAGAGTATTTTAAAATTTAGCCTCATTGATAGAGTCGGTCCAAATATATAGGACAAATGAGGCTACCTTATTCTGGTACCACTAAACATTTAATATATCTCACTAAAGCCTTTTATTCTTACTATATGTTCATTCAGTAGCTTTATGATTTTGATTTGTTTTCATTATTCTGTCTATAAGAGAATATGTTAATTGGTACATACTAGGGGTATGCTATTCCTGTAGATGTTGTGTTTACACTTAAAATACCTGATAAAATAATATTCATGATATATAGTTCAGTTCTATGAGTTTGTTTAACGGTTTTGTGGCCCTGTAGTCAAGAGATCCTTTGAAGAATTTGAGGAAATCATATTTTTAAATCTGTAAGACTCAATGACAATCATTTTATTCTAGAGTGCAAATATCATTTTCAATTTTAACATTGGAATGAAAGGAGTAATAGAAAAGCAATATTCTCTGTAATTCACTAAGAAACATGTGAAAATACTAGCTAAGAGGAATATTTCTCAGGAGATATCAATTATCAGCATCATTCAGGAAAAGCACTTATGAAACCAATGCCTGCATGCCCGTTTTGCATAGTCACTCAAGTTAACAGATACAGTTCTCAGATAATTTAGGCTTTATAGCCTAACATAGAATTTGCCATAAAAAATATACAAACATTCAAACATGAGTATTGGAGCCAACTTGATAGTAATAATTCTCAAATAAAATAAGAAATTGTCATTCTGGTCTGTAAACAAGTCTCTTGCCAGTTTTATTTTATCAAGTCATCCCTGAGGGAGCTATCTTGATAGATATTTTCTCCAAATCCTAAAAAGCTGAAACGCAGGTCCTGTACCCCAGTGTGTTAGATTATCTGGGGGGCTTTGTCTAATAAACTTTGTCCATCTAATTCTGACACCTGTGAACTAACTGTAAGTAGTTTTTAAGAGACTGGACATTGTAATGAGACAAATCCATTTTGACTTTTGGTCCTGCCACTGTCTGGCTGTGTGACATTGAAGGCAGCTTAGACTATAAAAGGGGGAGGGGGATAGTAATGCCTGTTTCTCAGGGTTATAATGATGAGTGAATTAAATGGTATATGTTCTTGCATGTGAACACATATAGCAGCTATTATTATTCTTGACATTAGGACTGATAAGCACAATTTAAACCTGTCTCTGATAAACAGAATCTACTGTAGAATCTTGTAGTCTTGAATTAGCATTATGAATATGAGTCAATACTTTACTTCAGATGAGTACAAGAACAAATGCTGGGAGATCTACACTTAATACATTCTAGATTTACATACCTTTGTGAAACTTACAATGGTGAGAGAAAAGTTGTTACTAAGATATTTATAATCATGAGATAATGGACAGAAATACTACAAAATAAATATATATTTATTTATTTATTTATTTTTATTTTTTTATTTTTTTTAAATACCTTTGTCTCTGCCTCCCCCCGCCCCCCGCACCACTTTCCCTTGCCCCCTCCCACCTTCCCTCCCTCAGCTCTTCCCCTTTGGTTTTGTCCATGAGTCCTTGCTATATGTTCCTTGACTTTCCCCTTCCCTTCCCTTTCCCTGCCCCTCCCTCCTTCCCTCTTGTCTCTGTTGATTTCTTTTCCTTTCAGTGTTGCTGGTCATATTTTCCTTGCATCTTTGCATTGTTGGTTAGGTTCCACTTATAGGTGAGATCATATGGTATTTGTCTTTTGCCCCCTGGCTTATTTCACTTAGTATAATGCTCTCCAGTTCATATATATATATATATATATATATATATATATATATATATATATAAATATTTCATTGTAAATGTACTTTTAAGATCAGGGTCAGGAAAATTTCTTAAATGTATAGAAGATATTTTTGAGATACTTTAATTGCAAATGCTTAGATTTTAGTAGGAAACTTATAAAAGACATTTCCTTATTGAACAAATATTGTTATCACATACTAAACAATGTCTATAACCTATGTATACAAAGAGTAATAGGAAAAAAACCATCTAATCTTAAGGAGCTTACACTGAAATACAGTTAATCTGCAAGTTTGGTTATTTCCTTGCACATTGATGGATAAATTATACATAATAACGTGTGAAATTAAATAGTGAAGACATTTTGAAGAGGTAGAGATTTAATTACATGGGGATTATGAGATACATATCTATCTGTCCATATTTTAACCTATTATAGTGATACAAAAAAGCATGGAATTCTGATAAAATTATTTTTTAGAGGTGAATATGAGTTGGCTTGGTAGTATGTATGTGGCAAGAAAGAAAGAAAAAAACTCTTAACAAGGAAAAACACTCAGCGAAGAAGAATAACATTCTATGGTGTATTTGAAGACCTGAAAGAAGTATAGGATACAAAATAAAAGTAGGTGGCATCAGTTTGGGGAGATAGAGTCAGATCATATGGTGCTATGTGAAGAATAGGTTCAAGGAGACACAATTTGCTATAGGAAGACAAAGTCATGGTATAGGTAAGATTATGATGATTCAATATGTTGATAGGCTTATACGAATGAGTTTGAGAATATAGAAAGTAGACAGTTCTAAGAATAAAATATTAGGGATGGGAACAGTGTTTATTAATGCTTGTCACTGTAGATTAGATATTAAACACTACTATCACTCAATTAAATTATAAATATACCCAAAAGCACTTATTTATTAGTCTCTTGGAAAATACAGATAGGGTTAAAGTCTTTTATTTTAAAATATAAAATGCAAAAGAGAAAGAGAATCCTGAAAATATAGGAAAAATTATAACTCTAAAAATCATCCATTGCAGAAACCAAAGAAAGAGCAGAGCACACTTTCACATCTAGAGTAGAATTCAAGAAGACAAGGGATCTGAATAATGGGCTAGGAATCACTATCAGAAAGCAGCTGTGAGGGAAACCAGAGGGTTGACAAAGACATGTCAGTTCTATGCCCTCCCGACTAAAGTTGGCAATGGGAAAATAAAATCAGATAGATAATTGACCATAGCCTTGGCTTTCATGGTGTCCTGGAGGGTGTCATGACAGTATACAATCCTCCTATCAACTACATATGAGACCAGTCTTTCTAGTTCCTGTCAGGACCAAAAAATGTTCCAAACTTGTTCTGAGACAGATGACTTAAAAAAGAGAGACAAAGATAAAAGCAAAAAAAAAAAAAAAAAAAAAAAAAGATACAATGGCAGAGAAGGAGAGAGAAAATAGCAACACATGCATATGGCCTAACGTAGGTAATAAAGAATAGCTTATAGGGAAATTAAAAAGCCCATATTCCATCATTCTGCCACTACCACTCTGCCTGCCTACCACAGGCACTAATTTTTATCAGTGTGAATTTTTATCTCTTCTGATGCTTACTTCCAGGTTTCTAAATATTTTTAAACATTAGACATTAACTATTTTCTTCCTAATTTAAAATAAATTTTTACTACTTTGATCTTCAGCCATTTCTCCTCTGTCAAGATGCTATAGCTATATTCTGAGTCATGCTTTTGACTATAATTTCCATTTAAACAATATTCTTAGCATTTCTGATTTCCACAGGGTCAAGGAAGTGGCCTTGGGCCACTCTACTCCTTCATCTGAAGGAAATAGATAATAACAATGAGAATGAAAACAAATCCCCACAGTTTACCCCACGAGTGAGACAGAGGCAGGGAATTCTAGAAAATTCTCAGTAAGATGTAAGTATTATAGCTATTTGCAGTAATTCTGCTTCGCTTGGGGATCCCAGAAAAGAACCCCAAGGGTAGCAGAATTACTGCAAAAGTTGTAATAGTGTGGCAAGTACTATTGGGGAAATTAAGGAGCTCAGTTAAAGGGGAGAAGCCGAAGTTAGAAAACCCTGCAACAATAATATGATTAACAGCACCTCTTCCCCTTTCTCACCTCCCAAAGAAACTGATTTAATCAAGTCTGAGAACAGTGGGATAGAAAAGTAATGCTGAACGTGGCTAAGGCAGAAGGGCACAATAAGGTGCAGAAAAAATAATGTGAAAGGGCCTAATGTTAAAGAAATTGTACATCATAAGAGCAATGAAAAAAGTTCTTAAGCTATTTAAACTTACGTCCTTCTCCTTAAGGGATCCAGGAAAATCTGAAACATGTAAATATTAATTATTTAAATATGAGTACTGAGCCTTGGCTGTGTGGCTCAGTTGATTGGAGTATCATTCCATACACTGAAAGGTTGCAGGTTGATTCTCAGTCAGGGCGCAGATTGTGGGTTCGATCCCCAGTTAAGGCACATACGTGAGGCAACCAATCAATGTTTCTCTCTCACATTGATCTTTCTCTCTCTCCCTTCTTCTTTCAAAAAGCAATAAAAAAAAAATCCTCTTGGGTGAGGAAAATAAATAAATAAATAAATAAATAGCAGTACTAAGTTTAAAAACATTCATTACCATATAAAGATAGTTTTAAAGATTAAAGATCATTTTGGAGATTTTCAGCAAGAAGGTAAAAGAGGAAATTCACGAGAAAAAGGCTAAAATTAAGTGGAGGAAAATAGCAACAAACCATAATCTCAATTTAAATATATATAAAGTAAAACTGTAAAAGAATATCAAGAAGCTAAAAAACAGAACAAAAGAAAAAAAAAAAAAAACTCAGAGATGGAATAGCCAGACACCTAGAACATTCATTTTGTAACACTCCTTTTGTTTACATGACAGAGGTATTTTCAGTTAATAATGATATAAAATAAGTACTACAAATAATCAGTAAAGAAATTCAAACAGTGAGAATGTTTTTGAATTTTAAATACATAATCATGTTGGTAAAATATAACCTTATATAAAATAAATATTTAAGATGAAATTAATATATTAATAGTTCCAAAACATATTAATGACCTTGTCTTGATAAAAAAGTAAGAAACAAACTCTTACATGTTGATCTGTCACAGTAATGTAACATTATAGTTCATGTTTTCAAGCTTTCTGTAAATTGTTCAATGGTCTTCACATTTTCATGATTATTACAAAATTTAGTTCACATTTTATTCTATCTTTACTCATAATTGCTCAAAGAAGATTTTAAGACAATTTTAACATTGAATTGTTTTTAACATACTGCAACAGATTTGCAAATAAATAGGAACACTATAATGAGTTTATCAGAGATTCCTTAAATTCCCATTTTATAATAAATTCTAGAAACTATGAGTAAAGCTATGTTTTTATCTCTGTCAATAACTTTGCTTCTTTTGGATTGATTCCATGGCTTTTAAATATTTCCACAGTCTAACATGTTATATTATAATAACTTGGCAGTTAAACTTAAACTTTTGAAACTGTCCTTATTAAGCAAAAAAAAAAAAAAAAAGTCAGAAATAATGGCTAAATGATAGAAAACATTGAGATCACTGGATTTGTTGTTTTAGAATAAATATATAGTTCTGGAAACTTAAGACAAATGTATTTCATTGTTTCTCTGGTATCCGTATTTGAAATGTGATTCATATTTTGTATAGGTAAATTTCACTTTGTTATGCAGTACTGTTATTAACATTGCAAAGTTAATGATCCTCTACATGATTTCAGCTTTCCATCTTCAGAAGCAGTTTTGAAGCTTAATATTTCACTGTAAAAGTCTCATTTAGCTCTTTCCCGTGTCATAAAACTTTACCCCAGGAAAAAATAAAAACTCGGAAAAGCAAAATCACACAAAGCAAATCACAAAGTCTGAGCAATCTTTTGTAGGCACATTTGTTTTTGGATAAGACAATACTTCACAGGTTGCGATTAACTTCCCAAAATTTCTCTTTTGCTGTGCTCACAGCTTGACAATACAGAGCTCCTGTGGGAACTTTATTTTTTTAATACCAATATTCTGCACCATGGTCAAACTGCAGAAAGGACAGAACTGAAGAAATTGAAGTTGTGCATCTTTGGGCTTTGCAATCACTGTACTCATTGTTCCTCTGAATCTGTTGTTTATAGACAAGAGTATAATAGGATTAGAGATGCAAAATGAATCAGAAGAAAGCTAGAAAATTTTGAACCATGACAAACAGACTCTTGAAAGTGTCATGTGTCGCTGAATCTGCCTATTTCTAGGCAAGTTGTACAACAGAGCTCTCTAAAGTAACTTCCAAGTATAAAATTAAAAGTTATTAAAGAAAAGTAATATATATGTGCTAATATGAAGCATATTTTTGTGTGTAATTAAAACTCAACAATAGAGTAAAATTGTTTACAAGTTAGATAAAGAAAAGATTTAGGCATAATTAATTTCTGGTAGGCAATATTAAAATTTCTAGCACCTAATGATAGTAAAAGCAGACCAAGTGTTCATAAATGTTATTATCTATTTAAAGTTCTTTATAGAAAAAACATCCCTTCGTTGCTGACAACCAGATTTGACCACTCCCACCATACTGCCCCTGGAATTCAATTGAGTAGAATGAATTCTAGAAATGAAAAGAACACAAAGAAATTTTATACTCCACTCAGTAATTTTGTTGTTTGTAGTAATGTCATCATTTTTTTAATTTTTAAAAGTTATTATAAGGAAGAATAAAACAATTATGTTAATTTTTTATGAATAAGTGGATTCAATATAGAAAAGATGCAATTATAAAATCACATGGATTAAGTGAAAATACTATGTTAAAATTAAACCTAAAATAGTATGAAATATTTTTTATCTATAGACTTAAAATATACACTTAAAGGAATATCTCAATAACAAACACTGCTAGTACCACACTTAGGTCTCTAAGAGAGATACCCACTAAACAGAACCTGAAACTCTCAGAAGCCCCAATAGCAGATGCTAAACAGTGGAAGTCAAATGGAATATAATAAACCTGGATAAGAAGAAAAGAAGCACTAAAAATAATAATATCATGAACAAAGACTCAGGAGTCAGCCTGAAATTAGCCTACTGACCAAACTGTGCCAATTGTAACAACAATTGAAATCCATGCAATCAATAAAAATAAAAGAGAACATAATATATTTATTTAAGAAAAAATCCAGAAAAAATTCTTTGTAAGGATTTGGGAAGCCAGTTGAACCATTATGTTTTCATCTTGGAAGGAGAAAATGTCTGTGGGTGTGTGTAGAAAGTGGTTCCAGTTTCCTATAAAATAATTGATTCAAATAGAAAACTATTATTCTACAACATCAATTAAATATATTGATTCAGGCAAAGGTTACCAACTGGTGTTAACAGCAAGATATTTATGTGATACCCAAACAATATTATATACTTTATAGAATTGATTTTTCAGTTATAAGTTATAAAATAAAACTAATATAGGGGTTAGGGTGTCATAGTCATAGTACAGTAACTTCTTTCAAAATCATTAATTAATTATCAATCATATATTTGTATCTCATGCTGTGATGCAGTTTTACCTATAAAACTCTGCTTACACATTAGCACTTGAGAGGTGTTAGCCATATTTATTATATGGACACATCAAGATTGTGAACTATTGTTCCAGTTTACAAGAGAAGAAGGGAATATAGAGACTTCAAGATAGTGGAGGAGTGAATGGAAGTCACACTGACCTCCGAGGACCAATCTGGAAATACAACTAAATTGTGGAGAAATCACCTGGAAAACAACTGAAAAATAGCAAGACAGAAGAGCTTTAAAATCTTGGACAGACAGAGGAATTGGCTTAGGCATAACCTAACTGGTAAGGAGTGTGGTAGAGGTTCAAGAAGGTGGAATAGGAACCCACAGGCAGCAGAGCCAGAGAGATATTGAAATGGCCAGTTGGACCCCCCTGACAAGAGTAGGGTCTAAACCATAAGCAGGGATCTCCAGCCTTCAGCACTAGAGCCCAAAAAACACAGAGACAACAGCCAGTTGTGAAAAGCGACAAGGTTGTTCTCTGCCACAGACAGGCAGCTGAAGATGAAGGGAATGGAGCCATTTAAAGGGTCAATGCATAAATTTTTATTTGCAGCCACTTACTCTGGTCTCCAGCAAAGGCTGGGGCAGAGTGGGCTGGAGCAACCTGAGGAGAGACTAGAGAGGAAGGCTTTGGGGAAAGAACTGAGAAAGTGGACAGCAGGGTCCCCGTGCTGACTCCTCCTCCATATGGCAACTGCCATCTTGTTCAGGCAGGCCATTCCTCCAAGCAGCAGCAGCATGAGAGGACACAATAGCCCCACCCCAAGGAGGCTTGGCCATGGCCTGGTGTTGTGCAAGCCCAGATGCTGAGTACAGTGCAACAGTCACAGATAGAAGATACTGGCTAAAGGGGACGCAGAGTGGTCTAGAGATGCTTGGGGGAGAATGTGGTGATGGAGGCATTGGGGAGAGAACTGAGAGAGTACCTAGGGGTATCCTGGTGCTGACTCCTCCCCCATACAGCAACAGACATCTTGCTCAGGCAGATTACTCCCCTGAGTGGCAGCAGTGTGAAAGGACACAATAGCCCCACCCACAAGAGGAACTCTGCCCTACCCTGACTGCTGATGGCAGATGACTAGATTAATAACTGGAGGAGACAGACACAGATAGTAGATTCCTAGAAGTTTCTTAAAGACTGCCTAAAGTTAGACAGGGTCAACAGCTGACATCATCAGAAGCAGACCCAGAAAGAAAGAAAAAAAGGGGTCTCCAGTCATAAAAGTTCACACCACAAAATCAGGAAGTCAGGAAAGATCACCTTAAGAAGTAGAAGTAAAAAAGAAGTCTCACAAAAAAATGAGTAGGAAAAGAAATACCCTCTAATCGAAGGAAAAGTAAGAATCCCCAGAAAGAACACTACATGAAATAAAGGCAAGTAAACTATCAGATAATGAGTTGAAAACAACAGTTCTAAAGAAGCTGACTGAGCTCAAAGACAATTACCAAAAACTACAAGGAAACTATGAGGAACTAATTGCAAACTATATCAGCATGAACAAAGACATGGAAACTATCAATAAAAGGCAAGAGGAAATGAAAAATACAATTTATGAATTGAAGAAAACAGTAGAAAGAATCAAAAGAGAGCTCAATAAGGTAGAGGATTGAATCAGTGAGCTGGAGGGCAAGATAGAAAAAAACTCCCAGAAAGAGCAAGAAAATGAAAAAAGAAAAAAAAAATGAAGAGGCATTTAGGGAAATGCAGGACAACCTGAAACATAATGATATCTGCATAATAGGGATACCAGAAGGAGAAGAGGAACAAGAGACAGAGAATCTATTTGAAAAAGTAATGATGGAAAACTTCCCTAACTGGAGGAGAGAGTAAGTTGTGCAAATCAAGGAAACACAGAGGGTCCCATTCAAGAGGAACCCCATGAGGCCCACTCCAAGACACATCACCATTAAAATGGCAAATATCAAAGACAGAGAATCCTAAAAGAAGAAGGGGAAAAACATGTAGTAATATATAAGGAAACCCCAATATGGCTAGCAGCTGACTTCTCTACACAAACACTACAAGTCAGAAAAGGACGGCAAGAAATATTCCAAGTCATGAAAAGCAAGGGCCTGCAGCCAAGACTACTCTACCCAGCAAGGCTCTCAATTACAATAGAACGTGAAGTAAGGAGTTTCCCAGACAAAAGAAGGCTAAAAGAATACACCTCCACCAAACCAGCACTACAAGAAATGCTAAAGGGACTGCTTTGAGAAGATGAAGAAAAAGAGTGAGAAAGAGAGGATCACAGGTACAAAGGGAAAGAGTAAATAAGTACCTATCAATAATAACTTTAAATGTAAATGGACTAAATGCGCCAATCAAAAGACATGGGGTGACTGAATGGATAAGAAAACATGACCCACACATATGCTGCCTACAAGAGACCCATCTCAGAACAGAGGACCTACACAGACTGAAAGTAAAAGGATGGCAAAAAATATTCCAAGCAAATGGATAGGAAAAATATTCTGGGGTCACAATACCTAGATCAGACAAAAGATATTTCAAAACAAAGGCCATAAAAATAGACCTAGAAGGACACTTTATAATATTCAAAGGAAGAATCCATCAAGGAGACATAAACATTGTAAACCTGCATGCATCCAACATAGGAGTACCCCAATATATAAGGAAAATCTTGGAGGATTTCAAGAAAGATAGTAACGCACTGATAGTAGGGTATTTTAACACCCCTCTGTCAAAAATGGATAGATCTTCTAAACAAAACATCAACAAGGATGTTGTGGAACTGAATGATGCATTAGATCAAATGGACTGAACTTACATATACAGAACCTTTCATCCCAAAGATGCAAAATGCACATTCCTTCCAAATGCACTCAGAACAGTTTCAAAGATAGACCATATGATAGGACACAAAGCAAGCCTCAAGAAATTCAGGAAAATTGAAATCATAACAAGCATTTTCTTGGATCACAAGAGCTTGAAACTAGAAACCAACTTCAAGGAAAAATTTCAAAAACATTCACACTCGTAGAGACTGCATAGCACACTATTAAGCAATGAATTGGTCAACAATAAGATCAAAGAAGAAATCAAAAAGTTTCTGTAAACAAATGGAAATGAACACACAACAGTCCAAAACCTATGGTACGCAGCACAGGCAGTCCTGAGAGGGAAGTTCATAGCAACACAGGCCTACCTAAAAAAGATAGAAACATTTCAAATAAATGACCTAACCCTACAACTTCATGGTCTGGAGAAACAACAACAAATAAATCCCAGAGCAAGCAGAAGGAAGAAAATAATCAAGATCAAAGCAGAATTGAATAACATAGAGACTAAAAGAACAATTCGAAGGATCAACAAATCTAAGAGCTGGTTCTTTGAAAAGGTAAAGAAAATTGGCAAGCCTTTAAGCATACTCATCAAGAAAAAAAGGGAGAGGACCCAAATTAATAATATCAGAAATGAAAGAGGAGGAATAACAACTGATACTACAGAAATACAAAGGATTGTAAGAAATTACTGTGAACAATTATATGTCAAGAAATTTTAAAACCCCAAGGAAATGAATAAATTTTGAGAAAAATATAAAATTCCAACACTGAATGAAGATAAAGTTCAAAGTCTGAAGAGACTGATAACACCTGGTGAAATTGAAGCAGCAATCAAAAATCTCCCAGCACACTAAAGCCCTGGACCAGATGGTTTCACAGGAGAATTTTACAAAATATTTAAGGAAGAGCTAATCTTCTCAGACTATTCCACAAAAATCCAAGAAGAGGGAAGTTTCCCAAACTCTTTTTATCAAGCCAGGATCATCCTAATGCCAAAACGAGATGAAGACAAAACCAAGAAAGAAAACTACTGGCCAATATCACTGATGTATATAGACGCTAAAATCCACAACAAAATATTGGCAAACCGGATCCAGCAATACATTAAAATGATCATCCACCATAATCTAGTGTGATTCATCCCAAAAATGCAAGGATGGTTCAATATTTGCAAATCAATAAACGTAAGGTATCACATAAACAAAAGGAAAGACAAAAAACACATGATCATATCAATAAATGCATAAACAGCATTTGATAAGGTGAAGCATCCATTTATGATAAAAAGACTCAGCAACATGGGAATAAAGTGGGCACACCTCAACATAATAAAGACCATATATGAAAAACCTACAGCCAACGTCATACTCAATGGGCAAGAACTAAAATCTTTCCCGCTAAGATCAGGAACAAGACAAGAATGTCCACTTTGACCACCTCTATTCAACATAGTATTGGAAGTCCCAGCCACAGCGGTCAGCCAACAAATAAATAAATAAATAAATAAATAAATAAAAGGGATCCAAATTTGAAACGAGAAAGTAAAACTATCATTGTTTGCAGATAATATGATACTGTGCATGGAAAACCCCAGAGACTCCACCAAAAAACTACTCGACCTAATAAGTGAATTTGGCAAAACTGCAGGATACAAAGTCAATACTTAGAAATCGAAGGCATTTTTGTATACCAAAAATGAAATATCAGAAGCAGAAATCAGGAAAAAATCCCCTTTGCTATAGCAACAAGGAAAATAAAGTTCATAAGAATAAACTTTACCTAGGAGATAAAAAACCTGTATGCAGAAAACTATACAACACTGAAGAAAGAAATCAAGGAAGACAAAGAAATGGAAGCATATACCATGTTCATGGATTTGAAGAATTAACATCATCAAAATGTCCATACTACCCAAAATAATTTATATATTCAACGCAATCCATATTAAAATACCAATGACATATTTCACATATATAGAAAAAACATTTAAAAAATTTATATGGAACCATAAATGACCTCAAATAACTGCAGAAATTCTGAGAAAGAACGGTGTATGAGGGACCACAAAACCTGATATCAAACTGTATTATAAGGCTACTGTAATCAAAACAGTCTTGTACTGGTATTAGAACAGATATATCGATCAATGGAACAGAATAGAGAGCCAAGAAATAAACTCATGTCTCTATGGTCAATTAATATTCGACAAAGGGTTCAGAAACATAAAATGGAGTGAAAATAGCCTCTTCAACAAATGGTGTTGGGAGAACTGGACAGCTAGATGCAAAAAATTGAAATTCGACCACCAAATTACACCATACACAAAAATAAACTCAAGATGGATAATAGACTTAAATATAAGTCATGACATCATCAAAGACCTAGAGGAGAACATAGGCAGGAAATTCTGAGGGACCCTGTGCAGCAATATGTTCATCAATATGTCCCCTAGAGCAAAGGACAAAACGGAAAAAATAAACCAATGGGGCTTCACTAAAATAAGATGCTTCTACATGACTAAAGAAAATATCAGCAAAATGAAAAAGGAACCAACTGTATAGGAAAATATATTTTCCAATGATGCTTCAGACAGGGTTTTGATCTCCAAAATATATAAAGAACTCACAAGACTCCACTCCAGGAAGACAAACAATCCAATTGAAAAATGGGAAAAGGGACCTGAATAGACACTTTTCCAAAGAGGACATACATAGGCCCCAGAGACATATGAAAGGATGCTCAGCACCACTAACCATCAGAGAGATGCAAATTAAAACCACAATGAGATACCACTTCACACAAGTCAGAATGGCCATGATAAATAAATCAACAAACAATGGGTGCTGGGGAGTTTGCGAAGGAAAGGGAAGCCTAGAGTCCACTGTTGGTGGGAATGCAGACTGGTGCAGCCACTGTGGAAAACAGTTTGGAATTTCCTCAAAAAGCTAAAAATGGAACTACCTTTTGACCCAGCGATTCCACTGCTGGGATTACACCCTAAGAGTCCCAAAACTCAAATTCAAAAGAACCTATGCACCTCAATATTCATAGCAGCACAATTTACAATAGCCGAGTGATAGAAGCAACTTTAGTGCCCATCAGTAAATGAGTGGATCAAAAAACTGTGGTACATGTGCACAATGGAATACTACATGGCATAAAGAAAGAAAGAGCTGCTGCCCTTCATCACAGCATAGATGGAACTGGAGAGCATTATGCTAAATGAATAAGCCAGGTAGTGAAAGACAAATACCATATGACCTCACTTATATGTGGAACCTAATCAGCAAAGCAAGCAGGCAAGCAAAATATGATCAGCAACATTTAAAGAAAGAAGAAGCTGATAGGGATGGGACAGAAGGAGGGAGGGGGGTAGCAAGGAGAGGAATGAGAAGGGTCAGATCAAGGAACAGGTATGAAGGACACATGGACAAAGCCAAGGCAGGGAAAGATTGAGGGGGGAAGGTGGGGACGGGTGAGGTAAGGTAAAGTAGTGGCGGGTAAATGGAGACAACTGTATTTGAAAAATTAAAGAAATATATTTTTAAAAAATAATATAAAAAAGAGAATTTATATGACAATAAAACCAAGAATACTGTCTTTAATAACATTCATCACACTTTTATTTACCTGTTTATCGCTCTAATTTTCTTGAATAGGTGACATTATTCAAGGGATTATATAAAGAGATTGTGATCATCTTATTCAATTTCTTACTTCCAAAAACTAACACAATGTCTGATCATTTGCTAACACTCAATATAGAAGTGTTAAATACAATAAAATAATAAGATTGAATCCTTAACCCTTGTACATAGTTTTATTGTTAGAGAAAAATTATTTCCATAACAAGTATTTACATAAAGAAATTACCTTTATAGGAGGAAAACTTCACAAGGTATAAATAACATCAGGTTGAAGGGCAGAAAGCGCATCTTGGTTTGAATATTTGTACCTCTGCTTAATAATTTTTTCTGAAGGAAAATCACTTATCATACCCATTGTTAAACACAGGATAATATTTTCTTCACAGGATTCTTACAGGATCACACGGCAAATACAATGTTAGGCTTGTAATAGGCACATTCTAACACTTACCTCACTAGACCATACCCACATAGCTCTAGGAGTTTTTACAGCAAGTTCTCTTCTACAAAGTTATAACCATTCTAAACAAAAATGTGGATTGATTATCCAGAACATGTCTTTATCTATGAATAATTTCCATTTAATCCAGTATTAGAACCAATGGTAGATTCCACCTTTGGTCAACATTCTAGTTAAGATTATTATCAAGGTATTAACTATGAATTCTCTACCCTCCAAAGCAATAGAGCAGATAAAAACAAATTTAAAGAACACGGAAAATGTTCCAATTTTAATGTCTTATAGATATTACCTCACAGCATGAGTTATATGTCTTTAAATTGAAGCTAGAGACTTGGTTCATGTTTCTCAGAATCAGGGGAGTACCTTCCTAAGATAAACTTCTTACGTTTATTTATCTGTTTTCATTTTTATGTTACTTGGAAACAAGGTCACCTAAACTTCACTTGATTCATCTTATTTAGCACTGTGTTAGTTTATGACAAGGCAGGGTTTTATGGAGCTTTTTTTTTATTGTGGAAAACCCAAACCCCTGTCAGAATACCAATTAAGAGATAGGTTAAAAAAATCTAAGAAAAGATAAAAATTAACCATTAAAATAGTGATGTATATTGACAGTTACAAATAAACTCGTCAGGGAAATTATAAAATCATAATTTAGTAGTTAATTTAACATATTTTATTAGGGGAAGCTTTTCTTAAATTATAATATTTTATTTATTTTAAGTTTATTTTATTGATTATGCTATTACAGTTGTCCCAATTTTTCCCTCTTTGCCCCCCTCCTTCTAGTACCCTCCCTTCTCTCCAGAAATATCCCCATTAGTTTACATCCATTGATTATGTGGAGAAGTTCTTTGGCTTCTCCATTTCCTATCTTATTCTTAACTTCCCCCTGTCTATTTTATTCCTACCAATTTATGTTTCTTAAACCCCACACCATTTCCCCATTCTCTCACTTCCCACTCCCACCTGATAACCCTCTAGATGATCTCCATATCTATGATTCTGTTGCTCTGCTGGTTCTTTGCTTAGGTTTTTCTTTTTTCTTTTTAATTTAGTTTTTGATAGTTGTGAATTTGTTGCCTTTTTAATGTCCATGGTTTTGATCTTCTTGTTCTTAAGTCCTTTTAGTATTTCCTGTACTAATGGCTTGGTGATGATGAGCTCCTTTAGTTTTACCTTGTCTGGGGAGCACTTCACCTGCCCTTCCATTCTAAATGATAGCTTTGCTGGATAGAGTAATCTGGGTTGTAGGTCCTTGCGTGTCATCACTTTGAATACTTCTTGCCAGTCGCCTCTTGCTTGCAGTTTCTTTTGAGAAATCTGCTCATAGTCTTTATGAGAACTCCTTTATAGGTAACTCTCTGCTTTTCTCTTGCTGCTTTTAAAGTTCTCTCTTTATCTTTAACTTTTGGCATTTTCATTATGAAGTGTCTTCATGTGTTCCTCTTTGGGTCCAACTTGTTTGAGACTCTCTGTGCTTCCTTGACTTGTATGCATATTTCATTGATATTAGGAAGTTTTCTTTCATTATTTTTTTCAAATACATTTTCAATTTCTTGCTCATCCTCTTCTTCTTCTGGCATCCCTATTATTTGGATGTTGGTATGTTTGGAGATGCCCCAGAGGTTCCTCAGCCTATCCTCATTTTTTTGAACTCTTGTTTCTTCTTTTTGTTCTGGCAATATTTTAAAATATTATAATCTTAAATAGATAGATACGGAGGCCACAACATCTGATTCTGAACAACATAAGATATATACATATATCTTTAAATGAGTTATTGAAGTCCTCTGTTTCCTGTAACTTAAAATGGTGACTGTAACAGTAACTAGTTCAAAGGTTATTATAAAGATTAAATGTGATCATATGAATAAATCACTTAGAAAAGTGACAGTAGTAGTAGTAGTAGTAGTAGTAGTAGTAGTAGTAGTAGTATGTGCGCCCACTCTACATTATGTGTTTCTTGTCCTAACCATTCCAAGTTACAGTACTTACCTTGCGGTGTGCTATAACTTCTAATGGTTTCAGGCCTTTGAACACGCTGCTTCGTTACACAGAATGTCCTCTTTGCTTTGGTTCACATGGCAAACATTACCTCATGTTCAGGGATTAGTTAGTCCTTTCAAGAGCCCACAGTCACATCTGGATCACTTAGGCAGAGTTTTATATGCTAACTTTAGGATTGTCAAGATATCTCATTAAACACTGTGGCATCAAGTGAATTTTCTGTGCTCCCTTAAAAAAAAAGAAAGATAATCATTCACCAGCCTGCAAACATAACATGTACATCCTTCTCAATTCAAAGCAATAACAATTGAGAAATTGCAGGAGAGAAATATAATTAGCATTAAAAAATATAAAAATATAATTAGAAAAATATATTTCAGGATAATAATATAATTATAATTAAAAATATAATTAGCATGAAGGACAAAATTTATGCAGATGATGTAAGTAAAACCATGATAAGTTCATATATATGGGAGGTGTGTTATCATTTATCCTAATTTATTGATATTGATAAAAAATATGAAATGTGGATTTACTAATAACCAGTGGAAAACAGAGATAGGGAATATTTAAATAAAATTAAAGAAAATAGTAAGGGAAAATTTTTTTAAATAAGATAAAAAAATCATAAATAGACACATAAAATTAAATATATCAACAAATGAGTGTTGTCATAACAAAAGTTAGGAAAATAAAATAGAAAAGTTAAAACTCAAGCAATACTCAAAGTTATGATAGGCATATGAAAAACCTGTAAGATAAGCAATATTGTCATAACACAACATGGAATTAAAAGAGCATGATATGATGTAAATAGTTCTTTTATATTAATAAATGCTATAATTTATATAATGCATGTTTTATAATCATCAATTTTTTTGTGTCAATGTATATAAGCAAAAATTTTAAACAGAAAATAGACTAACACATTTTGCTTAAAATTTTACAGGTCAGTCAGATAATGTATATGCAAGATTTGATAATGATATCAACATTCATGATGACAAATACATACACCCACAATTATATAAATAATGATATAGTCTGCAAGGATTACCTAACATCTGCTATTATCTTTGAATGTCACCCTCTTGAAAGTGATCATACTTGCTATCACAAACCCTCCATACAACAAGTAAACATTATAGCCTATATACACTCTAGTGATAAAAAAAGCAAATATAACATTTTAGACATGGCCTAACTATAATTAAAAAATATATTAAAAAATTAAGTGTTTATAGTTACAATTAAAAGATTGAAAAGATAAAATTAAAAGGTCAAAAGTTACAAAGTAAAACAATCATCTCAGGAAAGCATAAAATTAATGAAAAAAACAAAAAAGGAATAAAACAGATACAAGTAGTAATAAAAAAATGCCACAAATGTTAAAAAAGAACTAATTTTTGGTAACAAAAATATAAAATGTATTTTGGAAAATATCAATAAAACACAAATACAACACATTATTTTTAGCCAAAACAAAGCAAAAAATAAAGCTAGGAATATTTGCAAATCATGTAATTCATCTTTATAGAAAACCAAGCAGAATCAACAAAAAAAAAATATAACTAATAATATAGTTTATTAAGTTAGCAAAACACAAATGCCTATTGAAAAATCTTTAGATGTTTTTAATTTCAGTAATAAATAGCTAAAAATTTGAGTGTAAAAGAACCATACTCTCAAAATGGTAGAATAGGATGTTGCCAGAACTCATACCCACATAAAAACAGTGATGAAGGCCATCCACAGACAAATACCCATGAGTTTTTTATAAATGAAGGAGAGATGAAAACTTAACAAGACAAACACAAAAAAATGAAGGTGTTTATGGCTAATAGGCTTGATTTAAAATAAGCAGTAAAGAGAATTTTTCAAGGTGTGTATGAAGTCTAAATCTCACTGATGAAGGAAAATATAAAGACGAATAAAGCATATTATAATTTATAATAATAGCATGAAATCATTTAGTAAGTCTTTACCTGTGAAAAATTACCTTAAATGTCAATATACTTTAAAAGGAAGAAATCAATGATAATATAATAATACTACCAGGAGTTTCTTTTATGAATTGGTGAGGAATTTTTTCTGCATTATTTCATGTAATTATGTGAGTTTTGTTTTTTGTATCTTAATAAATTGAATTACACTATTTGATTTTCAAATATTGAATGAATCTTGCATCTTTGAAATTAATCCCCACTTGGTCATGGTGTATAATTATTTTTGTGTGTTTCCAAATTCTATATGATAATATTTTATAAAGAACATTTACATCTACATTTAGTAGGGGTATTGTTCTATATTTATATTTTTATAAGTTCTTTCTGTGATTTTGATAGACGGGGAAATAGTAACTTCATAAAATTAATTGAGAATTGTTTTCTTTTTCTATATTTTCCAGAAGAGATTGTATAGAATTATAATCAATTCTTTTTTTATGTTTGGTGGAATTCTCCATTGAAACCATGTAGGCCTTCAGACTTCTTTACTGAGCACTTCATAATTAAGAATTCAATGCCCTTCATGGTTATAAAACAATTTAAGTTATCTGATTAATACTTCATGAATGATGGTCCCAGAAGGAGAAGAGGAAGAGCAAGAAATTGAAAATTTATTTGAAAAAATAATGAAGGTGAACTCCCCAAGTCTGGCAAAGGAAATAGTTTGGCAGAGAGTGCCAAAGAAGTTAGATCTAAGGAAGCACACACCAAGGCACATCATAATTACATTACCCAAGATTAAAGATAAGGAGAAAATCTTAAAGAAGCAGGAGAAAAGAAGACAGTATTCTACAAAGGAATTTACATAAAACTACCAGCTGATCTCTCAAAAGGAAGCTTATAGGCAAGAAGGGGCTGGAAAGAAGTATTCAAAGTCTTGAAAGGCAAGGACCTACATCCAAGATTATTCTATCCAGCAAAGCTATCATTTAGAATGGAAGGACAGAAAAAGTGCTTCTCAGATAAAGTCAAGTTAAAGGAGTTCATCATCACCAAGCCCTTATTATATGAAATGTTAAAGGGATTTATCTAAGAAAAAGATCAAAGCTATGAACAGTAAAATGACAACAAATTCACAACTATCAACAACTGAACTTAAAAAAAACAAACAAACAGAAAAACCTAACCAACCTAGAACAGGACCAGAATCACAGAAATAGAGAGCACATGGAGTGTTATCAGAGGAGAGGGGGAGGAAGAGGAGAGGGTAAAGGTACAGGGATTAAGAAGCATGAATGGTATGTACAGAATAGACTAGGGGAGGTTAATAATATCATAGGAAACGGAGAAGCTAAAGAACTTATATGTACAACCCATGGACATGAACTAAGTGGAGGGGTGGAATGCTGGTTGGAGGCGGGTGTAGGGCAGAGGGGAATAAAGGGGAAAAAATGGGACAACTGTAATAGCAAAACCAATAGAATATACTTTAAAAAAATATTTCATGTGTTGTAATAGTTGGTGTTTTTTGAGGTATTGGTCCATTTCCTGTAAGTTGTCAAACTGATACATTGAGTTGTTTATAGTACCCTTCAAGATGTCTGCAAAATGTGTAGTGATATCCTTGTTTTCTTCGTAATATTGGTGATCTGTGTTATTTTTTTTGTTAGTCTTGCTGGAGTTTTGTCAATTGTATTGATCTTTTCAAAATGCCTTTTTGTTTGTTTAATTGATTTTCTCAACTTTTTTGTTTTCATTGTTTCTTACTTCTACTCTTATCTTCATTATTTCCTTTCTCTTATTTGTTTTGAAGTCATTTCGGTCTTTATTTTCTAAGTTTCTGAGGTGAAGCTTAGATTACTGGCATTAGACTTTTCTGGCATTAGACTTTTCTCTTTTCTAATGTTACATCTATTTATTGCTATGAATTTTCCTCACAGCATTGCTTTAGTTGTGTCACACAAATTTTTAAATATTGCATGTTAACTGTCATTTATTTCAATATAATTTAAAACTTCCCTTAACTCAGGGTTTATTTAGTAATGTGATGTATAGTTTCTGAATGTTTAGAGTTTATTCTTTTATTTTTTTCTATTAACTCTTTTTTCCATTGTGGTCAGAGAAAATATTCCATGTGACTTCAATTATTTTTAATTTTTTTAAACTTTGCTTTATGGTTTAAAATGTGGTCACCTTGGTAGATGTCCTGTATACACTTGAAAAGAACATACATCTCATATGAGATGAGATATTGTAAAATTATTGACTCAATCCTATTGATTGATTTTATTGAGTTCTTTTATTTTCTTACTGATTATTTAGTTGGTCTATCAATCACTGAGAGGTGTTACTGTCTCTAGCTATAATTGTGGATTGATTTATTTCTCACTATTTATCTGTTGGCATTTCTAAGTTATCAGCTTCCTCATGTTCAGGTCTAGATTATTTGCAGCAAAAACAAATCCCGAAGACAATATAATCATTTTATTCCTTGGATCTTGTGGTCCTTACACTGTCTTTTATTTTTTTTCCTGAATCTTCCAGAGTCATCTTACATTTGTTTTAAATATTATGGCCAGTGTTTTAGTTGTACTTTGTGAGAGAAATTTTATAAATTATACCCATGCTGCCTTCCAGGAAGAGGAAGTCTTTCATCTTTTCCTTTTTACTTTCTACCTCTACTATGCAGCAATCGCATACAAAAATAAGTTCCTGGCATTTTAAGGTAGTTTTCCTCCATTTGGTTAAAAGTTAGAATTTTGTGGGAATCTTAAAATATTTCTAATATCTTGGTAACACTTTTAAATATTCAGATTTATAGTTTTGAGATATTGTCTGGATTTTAGGATTTATAAGAGCTCAACCTATAATTCAAATGGGAAGGGAAAGTGTTAAGTAATTAGTGAAGGATAATAATGTAAATATCCTGACAAGATCTACCCTATTGGACCAACTAGTAAAATCTCCACCTTCCATGAGATTCCAGATCAAAAGCTTGAATTACCAGAACCTCACCACTTACAAAGCCACCGACAGACGGGCACATGTTAGCTTAATTGTATCATCATATTTCTTTCTAACCGAGTGAAAAATATCTATATAAAAATCCATACATAGAAGTATCAGCAATATAATAGAATAGGAGGCTACTGACTTCCTTTATTCCTATGGAATGACTATATACACCTACACATAGATCAATACCTTCTGAGAAAAATCCAGAAATTCAGAGTGAATCCTAAATATTGGGCAACTGACAAAATACCCACATCAGTGTGAAAAGCTTAACCATGTTTATGCCATGAACCCCAACCCCAACATAGTGCCTGACAATCAGGAGGGAATCCTTAACTCCTAGCTTTTACCTGAGGGTATGGCCCATACTTATTGCACACCAAATCTTATGACTGCCACTTGAAAGACTGGTTCCTAAATTACCTGGATGGAAGAACCCATGGGGCCTAGCATCTGGAAGTCTCCAAGGACTACAGTAAGTAAATAGATGGCTCTTAAATAGTGATTTTTTTTTTCCAAGAAAGATACAAAATTGCCAACAGGTGTATGAACTAACAAGCAAACTAGAGACAGGCTCATAGAAAGAGAGCAGGATGACAGCTATGGGCAGGGGGATGGAGAGGGGGTAGAGAGTTCAAACAAAAAGGAGAAAAGACTCATGGACATAGACAGCAGTGTGGTGATTGTGGGGAGAAGAGGTATAAGGGGGATAAATCATAATAGGAAAAAGGTACAATTAAAAAGATATATGCATTTAGTCAGCAGCTAGTGAGCCTCTACTTGTTTTGCCAAATATATTGTCTAATTTTATAATCATGACAATTCAGTAAAATCACATTTTATAGATGAGTAAACTAAGGCATTGAGATATTAATATGCTAAAGTTATAGGACTATTAAATGGCAGTTAAAAATGGAAACCTAGAATCTTCTAACACTCACACAATATCAGATATAAACTAAAATTCCATTTACAAAGCACTTTAGCCAAAAAAAATAAAGTGAGTTAAAAGAAGTTGTTCAATAATTTTTAATTCACTGAAAAATAGATACTTGTTTTTGCTTGCTGCTCTGTAATACTAAGATTTATGTAATGTTTCCATTAACATTTCTTCTTAAATATAATAAAAATAAATAATTTGTCTCCTTGGAAAATAAAACTACAGCCCAAATACAAATTTGTTACTATGCAAAACTCCTGAGGCTGTGTTAAAATTTTCTTGCTATTAATACATGTATTTGCTTTTTCTCAATCACAACAAAAATTAAAGTGAGGGAGACTCACTAAGGTATTGAATTTGGCCAGCTCATTTTCAGTCCTAAGGAAAAAAAAAAAAAGGATAGTGAACTAAGAATGAAATAACATGGATTCCTTTGGTTAATGTAAAGTAAAATTTTTAAAGTCATCGTCTTATGTATGATGTATCATAATAAAAGTTTTTACAGTTAGAAAAAAAGAATGAATTTAAGATGATGGTTAATTTTGTTCTTGTTAATAAACAATAACTCATTTATGTCAGTTGAAAGGAGGTATAAACATAATTATTTGAATATTTGCTATGCTCAGAATATACAAGAAAATTTTTCTTCATCTGTAATTCCATCAATAGATATTTAGGTTTTTCCCATGCATTGGTTATTATCAATAATTTCTCAATAAACATGGGAGTACAGATATCTTTTGAGTTAGTGATTTCATTTCCTTTAGGCACATATCCTGAAGTGGTCTTTCTAAAAAATATGGAAGTCCTATTGCTAATTTTTAAGGGAATCTCCATATAGTTTCCGAAAGAGGCTGGTCCAAATTATACTACCTCCATGTACAAGGATTCCTTCTTTACCACATGTTCATTATATTTGTTACTTCTGATATTTTTGATAATAGCCATTTGAACAGTTTTAAGGTCATTTCTCATTGTGGTTTTTATTTATATTTCCCTGATGATTAGTAATGTTGTATACCTTTTCATGTACCTGTTGGCTATTTGTATTGCCTTCTTTGAAAAAATGTCCATTCCCAATTTTTAGCCCATTTTTTAATTAAGCTGTTTGTTTTTTTTTTGCTATTGAATTGTATGTATTTGTTGTAAAAGTTAGATATTAACCCCGTATCAGGTCCATGATTTGTAAATATTTTCTTCCATTTTTCAGGTTGCCTTTTATTATGTTGACTGGCTCCTTTTCTGTACAGGAGCTTTTCAGTTTCAAGTTCACTAATTGATTCTCCTTCTTCCTTCTTCCTTCTTCTTCTTCTCCTTCTTTCTTCTTTCTCCTCCCCCTCCCCCTCCCCCATCCCCTCCTCCTCCTTCTCCTTCTCCTCCTCCTTCTTCTTCTTCCCCTTCTTCTTCCCCTTCTCCTTCTTCTTCTCCTTCTTCTTCTTCTTCTTCTTCTCCTTCTTCTTCTTCTTCTTCTTCTTCTTCTTCTTCTTCTTCTTCTTCTTCTTCTTCTTCTTCTTCTTCTTCTTCTTCTTCTTCTCCTCCTTTCCCTTCTTCTTTTCCTTTGCTTTTGGAGTCAATTCCAAGATATCATTGCCAAGATCAATGTCAAAGAACTTATACCCCATGTTTTCTTTGATGAGTTTTATGGTTTCAGGTCTTATGTTCAACTCCCTAATACATTTTGAGTTGGTTTTTGGTCATGGTGTAGGATAGGGGTCCAGTTTCATTTGTATAATGTAGCCATTCAGTTTTCCCAGGACCTTTCATTGAAGAGACTATCCTTTCACCATTGTATAGACTTTTCACCTTTGTTATAAATTAATTTAGTATATATGAGTGTATTTGGGGGGATCTCCATTTTGTTCATTGATCTATGTGTCTGATTTTAAAATAATACCATACTGTTTTGATTATTATAGCTTTGTAGTATAGTTTGAAATTGGGAAGTATCATACCTCCCGCTTTGTTCTTGTTTCTCAATATTGCTTTGACAATTTGGGGTCTTTTGTGGTTACATAAAAATTTTAGGTTTTTTTTCTATTTCTGTGAAAAATGCTGTTGGAACTTTTATAGGGATTTCACTTACTCTATAGATTGTTTTGTGTCTTCTTCAATTTCTTTCCTCAATGTGTTAAAGTGTTTTTTGTGTGTATGTATGTGTGTGTGTGTGTGTGTGTAGTGTATCTCTCTGGTTAAATTTATTCCTAAGTATTATTTTTGATGCAATTATAAATTGAGTTGTTTTATTTATTTCTATTTTTGATAGATCATTACTAGTGTGCATGTATATATATATGTACATATGTATATATACATACATATACACATACATACACACAACTGATTTGTTATATTCATTTTATATCCTTCAAGTTTACTGAATTAGTTCTAACAGTTTTTTGGTTGAGTCTTTAGGGTTTTCCACATATAAGATAATGTTTTCTGCAAATAAAAATAATTTTTCTTCTTTCTCTCTATTTTTTTACATTTATTTATTTATTTATTTTTTATTATTGTTCAAGTACAGTTGTCTCCATTTCCCCCTCCACTCCCCACTGTCCCACCCATCCCTGCCTCCCCCTCCCTTGATCCTACCCTCTTTGGCTTTGTCCGTGTGTCCTTGTTACAAGTTCCTTGATGATACTTCCCTTATTTTCTCCCATTATCCCTCCTCTTTCTTTTGATTTGGGTGTTTTTTTCCCCCTTTCTTAATTGTCGTAGTTAGAAATTTCTGTATTATGTTGAATAAAAGTGGTGAGAGTTGGTAAACTTGTCCCGTTCCTGATCTTAGAGAAAAAGGTTTCAGCTTTTCACCACTGAGTATGATATTGGGACTTGTCCTACACGGCACTTTTATGTTGAGGTAAATTCCCTCTACATGCATTTTGTTGGGAGATTTTATCATAAATGGAAGATATATTTTGTCAAATGATTGCTCTGCATTTGTTGAGATGATTTATCTTTTATTTTATTAATGTAGTACATCAAACTGATTTGAGGATGTTAAATCATCTTACATCTGTAGGATAAATCCCATTTAGTCATGGTGTTGTCTTTTTAATGCATTGTTGAATTCAGTCTGCTATTTTGTTGAGGATTTTTGAATCTATGTTCATCAAGAATATTGGCCTGTAATATTTGTTCTTTGTTTTGTTTTGTATTGTCTTTGTCTGATTGTGATAGTAGTAACACTGCCCTCATACAATTCATTCAAAAGGTATTCCCTACTTTTCTATGTTTTGGAAGAGTTTGAGAAGGATAAGTGTTAATTTTTTACATATTTTGTAGAATTCAACCAGTGAAATTTCTTGTCCTGAATTTTTCTCTGTGAGGAGATTTTTTGATTACTGATTCAATTTCCTTACTAGTAAAAGGTCTGTTCAGATTTTCCATTCAGGATTCAAACTTGGTAGATGGTATATTTCTTCTGCTTTATCTAATATGTTGCCATATGGTTGTTCATAGTAGCCTCTTATGATTCTTTGTATTTTTATAGTATCAGTTGTAACATCTTTCTCATTTCTGATTTTTAGCTCTCTTCTTTTTGTGGTGAATCTGTCTAAAAATTTGTCTATTTTATTTACTATTTCAAAAACTCAGCTCTTAATTTTATTGATGTTTTGCATTGTTATTAGTCTCTATTTCATTTCTTTTTGATCATTGTTTTCTGATCATTACTTTCTGTCCCCTACTAATTTTGAGCTTCCTTTTATTCTTATCTTTTTGTTTTGTTTTTGTTTTTGTTTTGTTTTGTTTTTAGATCGTTGAGGTATAAGTTGAGTTATTTGATTTTTTTTTTCAAAATGTGGGTATTTATCACTATGAACTTCATTCTTAGAACTACTTGTTTTTTTTTTAAAAAAAAGCTTATTTTAAGTTTATTTTTTTTTCTTTAAAATATTTTTAAATTACAGTTGACATTCAACATTAAATTAGCCCCAGGTGCACAACACAGTGGTTAGACAGCTATAGAATTTATGAAGTGACTCCCACCAACAAGTCTAGCCAATGCCTGGCACCACATTTAGTTATTACAATATTATTTACTATATTTCCTATGCTGCGCTCTATATCTTCGTGACTCTTCTGTAACTCTCAATTTGTACTTCTTAATTCATCTTTTTCACCCAGCCCACCAACCCCCCTTCTATCTGGCGTCTTTAAATTTGTTCTCTGTATTAATGAGTCTATATCTGTTTGTTTATTCATTAATTTTGTTCTGTAGGTTTCACATGTACATGAAATCACATGGTAGTTATCTTTGTCTTTCTGATATATTTCACTTAACATAATACTCTCTAGGTCCAATCAAGTTGTCACAAAAGGTAAGAATTCATTCTTTTTTAATGGCTGAGTAATACTCTTTTGTATGTATGTACCACTTCTTCTTTATCCGAACTATTGATGGACACTGAAGTTGCTTCTGTAACTTGGCTATTGTAAATAACACTGCAATGAAAATAAGGGTTTCTACATCTTTTCAAATTAATATTCTGGATTTCTTCAGATAAATACCTGGAAGTAGAATTACTGGGTTATAAGGTAGTTCCATTTTTAATTTTTTGAGGAACCTCCATACTATTTTCCACAGTAGTTGCACCAATCTGCATTCCCATGTGCGTGGAGAGTTCCCTTTTCTACATATCCTTGCAAACATTTGTTTGTTGATATATTGATGATGGCCATTCTGACAGGTGTGAGGTGTTATCTCATTGTGGTTTTAATTTGCATTTCTTTGATGATTAGTGACATTGAGCATCTTTTCATATATATATTATATATATAGGAGATCTGGGAGTCCTTTTTGTGAAATGTCTATTTAGGTTTTTTGCTCATTTTTTTAATTTAATTGTTTGTGATTTCTGATATTAAGTTATGAGTTATATATGTATTTTGGATATTAACCTCTTTTTCAAATGAATTATTGGCGGATATCTTCTTCCATTCAGTGGGTTGCATTTATATTTTGTTGATGGTTCTCTTTGTTGTGCAAAAGCTTTTTAGTTTGATGTACTTTTATTTGTTTATTTTTTCTTTTGGTTCCTTTGCCTGAGGGGATATAACAGAAGAATATTACTGAGGAAGATGGCGGAGGAGTGAATGGGAGTCACGCTGACCTCCTCCCAAGACCAAACTGGAATTGCGACTAAATAGTGGACAAATCACCTGGAAAACAACGGAACGATAGAGGGAGAGGAGCCTTGGAGTCGCGGACAGACAGTGGATTCAACTCTCACACATCCCAACGGGTGAGAAGTGCAGTGGAGGCTCAAGAGGGTGTGTTGGGTGCCCACGGGCACCAGCACCAGAGGGACATTGAAACGGCCAGTTGGATCCCCCTGAGAAGAACAGGGTCTGAACCATAAACAGGGACCCCTAGACTACAGCAGCTAAAACCAGGAAAACACACAGACAAAACGCAACCCCGAAAAGCTTAGGGGTGCTCTCTGCCAAAGACAGGCAGCTGGGGATGCAAAGAGACATTTAAAGGGCCAAAGGAAAAATTTGCAGTGGCAGCCGCCCTCCTTGATCTATGGGTAGAGGCAGCAGCAGAGTGGGCTGGTGGCTGGGAAAAGATTGGTGAGGAAGACTTTGTGAAGAGAACTGAGATGGTGGCCGGCAGAGCCCCAGTGATAACTCACCTCCCACTCTGCAGCTACCATCTCGCTCAGGCATAAGGGAATCAATTTAACCTGCCTCTTGTGCACTCGGCACACAGCTTGTGCATGTGTGAGCTGGGGGCGGGATGGTGCTAAGTGCAGACAAGCTGGAAGAAATAGAGGATCCCTGGCCAAAGGGGTCAGTCACACAGCTGCATAGAGAGCCTTGAGGAGAGACTGGAGACAGAGGCGTTGGGGAAAGAACAGGAGGAGGAACTGGGGAGTCCCGACTCCCTCCCCATTTGGTAGTCTTTATTTTGACTGGGAGGAAGCGCCCCCAAAGAGGCAGAAGCAGGGCGTGGACGAGCCAGACGCCCGCAATTACAACGCGGTCTGCAGAAATAGTGGATCCCTGGCTGAAGGGAAAGTGCTGGGGGGAAGGCAGAGATAAATGTGTTTGAAAAAATAAATAAATAAATTGTTTAAAAAAGCAAAAAAAAAAAAAAAAAAAAAGAAAAGAAAAGAAAATGATCCCATTTACCAAGGAGAAAACACCTCTACTCTAAAAATCATAAAACACTGAATAAGAAATACAGGAAGATACAAATGAGTGTAAGAATATACCAAATTTATGAATAGGAAGAACTAACATCATTAAAATGTCCATACTACCCAAAGCAATCTATAGATTTAATACATCTCTACTCAAAATGGCATTTTTCACACAACTTGAACAAATAGTTCTAAAATATATATGTAACCACAAAAGATGTAAAATAGCCAAAGCAACCTTTAGAGAAAATGAACAAAGCTGGAGGTATTACACTACTTAATATCAAACAATATTACAAAGCTATAGTAATTAAAATGGTATGATATCGCCATTAGAAAAAAATATATGTAGATTGATGATACAGAACAGAGAACCCCAAAATAAACTCATGCTTATAAGGTCAACTACTCTATGACAAAGGAGGGAAGACTATACAATGGGATAAAGATAATATATTCAATAAATAAATATTGTTGGGAAAATTAGACAGACACACTGAAAAAAATTAAACTAAACCATCTTATTACAGCTGATATATAAAAATAAACTCAAAATTGACTAAAGGTAAAAATGTAAGACCTGAAAACATAAAAATCCAACAAGAAAACAGAGACAGTAAACTTTCTGACATGTTATTAGTAATATTTTTCTTTTTGCTTTTTCTTTTTCAATTAATTAATTAATTATTAATTAATATTACCTGCCTTCCCCCATCACTTTCCCTTGCCTCTTCCCCACACCCTCCCTCAAACCTTCCCCTTTGGTTTTCTCCATCAGTCCTTGCTATATGTTCCTTGACTTGCCCTTTCCTTTCCTTTCCCCTCAACCCCTCCTCCATCCTTTCCTCTTGCCTCTGTTGGTTTCTTTTCCTTTCAGTATTGCTGGTCTTATTTTCCTTACATCTTTGGATTGTTGGTTAGGTTCCACTTATAGGTGAGATCATATGGTATTTGTCCCTTCCCCCTGGCTCATTCTGCTTAGCATAATGCTCTCTAGTTCCATCCATGATGTCGTGAAGTTTAGTAGTTCTTTTTTTCTCTCTGCTGCGTAGTATTCCATTGTGTAAATGTACCATCACTTTTTGATCCAATCATCTACTGATGGGCATTTAGGGTCTTTCCACCACTTGGCTATTGTAAATTGTGCTGCTATGAACATTGAGGTGCACAGGTTCTTTTGAATTCGCGTTTTGGGGTTCTTAGGGTATAGTCCCAGCAGGGGAATCACTGGATCAAAAGGCAGCTCCATTTTCAGCTTTTTGAGGAAATTCCACACTGCTTTCCACAGCGGCTGCACCAGTCTGCATTCCCACCAACAGTGGACTAAGGTTCCCTTTCCTCCACAGCCTCGCCAGCACCTGTTGTTTGTTGATCTGTTTATGATGGCCATTCTGACCGGTGTAAGGTGGTATCTCATGGTGGTTTTGATCTGCATTTCTCTGATGGCTAGTGATGCCGAGCATCCTTTCAAATGTCTCTGGGCCCTCTGTATCTCTTCCTCAGAAAAGCGTCTGCCCAGGTCCTTTGTCTCTTTTTTGATTGGATCATTTGTCTTCCTGAAGTGGAGTTGAGTGAGTTCTTTACATATTTTGGAGATAAAATCTCTATCTGATGTATCATTAGCAAATATATTTTCCCATATGGTTCACTCCCTTTTCATTTTGCTGATGTTTTCTTTAGCCGTGCAGAAGCTTCTTATTTTGATGAGGTCCCACTTGTTATTCTTTCCTTTATGTCCCTTGCTTTAGGAGACATATCAGTGAAAAAATTGCTGAGTGGGATATCTGAGAATTTCCTGCCAATGTTTTACTCTAGGACTTTTATGGTGTTGCGACTTATATTTAAGTCTTTGATCCATCTTGAGTTTATTTTTGTGTATGGTGTCAGCTGATGATCCAATTTCAATTTTTTGCATGTAGCCGTCCAGCTCTCCCAACACCATTTGTTGAAGAGGATATTATTACTCCACTTTATGCTTCTGCCCCCTTTGTCAAATATTAGATGCTCATAGAGACCTGGGCTTATTTCTGGGTTTTCTATTCTGTTCCACTGGTCTATGGGTCTGTTCTTGTGCCAGTACCAGATTGTTTTGAGTACAGTGGCTTTGTAGTATACTTTGATGCCCGGTATTGTGATTCCTCCTACTTTGTGTTTCTTTCTCAAAATTGCTGAGCTATTCAGGGTCATTTATGGTTCCATATAAATTTTTGAAATGTCTGTTCTATTTCTGTGAAATATGTCATTGGTATCTTACTAGGGATTGCGTTGAATGTATAAGTTGCTTTGGATAGTATGGACATTTTGTTGATATTAATTCTTCCAATCCATAAGCACGGTATATGCTTCCATTTATTTGTGTCTTCCTTAATTGATTTCTTCAATGTTGTATAGTTTTCTGCATCCAGGTCTTTTACCTCCTTGGTTAAATTTATTCCTAGGTACTTTATTTTACTTGCTGCTATATTGAATGGTATTTTTTTTCTGATTTCTCTTCTATTTCATTGCTGGAGTACAAAAATGCCTTTAATTTCTGAATATTGATTTTGTACCCTGCTGTTTTGCCAAATTCACTTATTAGATTGAGAAGTTTTTTGGTAGAGTCTACAGGGTTTTCTATGTACACTATCATGTCATCTGCAAACAATGATATTTTTACTTCCCCCTTTCCTCTTTGGAGGCTTTTTATTTCTGTTTTTTCTATGACCGCTGTGGTCAGGACTTCCAATACGATGTTGAAAAGAAGTGGTGAAAGCGGTCATCCTTGTCGTGTTCCCGATCTTAGTTGGAAAGCTTTCAGATTTTGCCGTTGAGTATGATGTTGGCTGTAGGTTTTTCATATATGGCCTTTATGACGTTGAGGATTGCCCCATTTATTCCCATTTTGCTGAGGGTTTTGATCATAAATGGGTGCTGTACTTTATCGAATGCTTTTTCTGCGTCTATCGAGATGATCCTGTAGTTTTTGTCTTTTCTTTTATTTATGTGATGTATTACGTTTATTGTCTTGCGTATATTGAACTTTCCCTGCATCCCTGGGATGAATCCCCCTTGATCGTGGTGGATAATCTTTTTAATGTATCGCTGAATGAGGTTTGCCAATATTTTGTTGAGGATTTTGGCATCTATGTTCATCAGCGAAATTGGCCTGTAGTTTTCCTTCTTTGTAGGGTCTTTATTTGGTTTTGGGATTAGGGTGATGCTGGCCTCATAAAAAGAGTCTGGGAGTCTTCCCTCCTCTTGGATATTTTGGAATAGTCTGAGAAGGACAGAGGTTAACTCTTCTTTAAATGTTTTGTAAAATTCTGTGACACTATCTGGCCCAAGGCTTTTGTGGGCTGGGAGTTCCTTGATTCCTGCTTAAATTTCCGCAGCTGTTATCGGTCTGTTCAAGCTTTCTGTTCTTCCCCCTTCAGTGTTGGAAGATTATACTTTTCTAGATATTTGTCCATTTCATCAAGGTTTTCAAAGTTCTTGGCATATAATTTTTCTAGTAGTTTCTGACAATCTTTTGTATTTCTGTGGTATCAGTTGTTATTTCTCCTCTTTCATTTCTGATATTATTTATCTGCGTCCTCTCCCTTTTTTTCTTGATGGGTCTGTGTAAAGGCTTGTCGATTTTATTTTTCTTTTCAATGAACCAGTTTCTGGATTGGTTGATCCTTTGAATTGTTCTTTTCATCTCTAAGTCATTCAGTTCTGCTCTAATCTTGACTATTTCCTTCTTTCTACTTGCTCTGGGATTCATTTGTTGTTGTTTCTCCAGTTCTTGAAGTTGTAATGTTAGGTCATTTATTTGAAATGTTTCTATCTCTTTTAGGTAAGGTTGTATTGCTATAAACTTCCCTCTCAGGGCTGCCTTTGCTGCGCCCATAGATTTTGGACTGTTGTCTGTTCATTTTCATTTGTTTCCAGAAACTTTATGATTTCTTCTCTTATCTCATTATTGACCCATTCATTGTTTAATAGTCTACCATTCAGTCTGCATGAGTTTGCAAGTTTTTGAAGTTTCTCTTTGAGGTTGATTTCCAGTATCAAGCCCTTGTGGTCTGAAAAAAAGTTTGGTATTATTTCAATTTTCCTGAATTTGCTGAGGTTTGCTTTGTGTCCTACCATGTGGTCTATCTTTGAAAAACTTCTGTGAGCCTTTAAAAAGAATGTGTATATTTCTTATTTGGGATATAAGGTTCTATAAGGTTTTATATATGTCAGTTAAGACATATTTGTCTATTTGATTCAGTGTGTCGTTCAGCTCCACAATATCCTTATTGACGTTTTGTTTGGAAGATCTGTCCATTTTTGACAGTGGAGTGTTGAAATCGCCTACTATCAGTGTGTTGCTGTCTATATCTTTTTTAAAGTCGTCCAAGATTTTCCTTATATATTTGAGTGCTCGTATATTGGGGGCATATAAATTTACAATGTTTATGTTTTCTTGATAGATACTTCCTTTAAGTATTATAAAGTGCCCCTCTGCGTCTCTTTTTATGGCCTTTGTTTTAAAATCTACTTTGTCTGATATAAGTATTGCAACTCTTGCCTTCTTCTCTTGCCCACTTGCTTGGAATATTTTTTTCCATCCCTTTACTTTCAATCTGTGTGGGTCTTTTGCTCTGAGGTGGGTCTCCTGTAGGCAGCATATGTGTGGGTCATGTTTTCTTATCCATTCGGATATCCTGTATCTTTTGATTGGGGTATTGAGTCCATTTACATTGAGAGTTATTACTCATAGAAACCTATTCATTTTTTTCTTTGTACCTGTGTTTTTCTCTTTCTTACTCTTTTCCTTTCTCTTCTTAAACCCGTCCTTTGATCATATCTTGTAGTGCTGGTGAGGTAGAGATGCGTTCTTTTAGCCTTCTTTTGTCTGGGAAACTCCTTATTTCCCCTTCTATTTTAATTGAGAACCTTGCAGGCTAGAGCAGCCTTGGTTGTAGGCCCTTGCTTTTCATTACTTGGAATATTTGTTGCCATTCCCTTCTGGCTTGTAGTGTTTCTGTTGAGAAGTCAGCTCCTAGGCGTATCGGGGCCCCCTTGTATGTTACTTTCTCCTTCTCCCTTGCTGCCTTGAGGATTCTCTCTTTGTCTTTGACATTTGCCATTTTAATGATGATGTGTCTTGGACTGGACTTCCTTGGATCTCTCTTGAGTGGGGTCCTCTATGCCTCCTGGATTCATGAGACCCTTTCTCTCCTCAAATTGGGGAAATTTTCCATCATTACTTTTTCGAAGAGGTTCTCTATCCCTTGCTCCTCTTCTTCTCCTTCTGGTATCCCTATTATGCACATATTATTGCGTTTCCGTTTGTCCTGCATTTCCCTAAATGCCTCTTTGTTCTTTTTGAGTCTTTTTTCCATTTCTTGTTCTTTCTGGGAGCTTTTTTCTACCTTATCCTCCATCTCACTGATTCGATCCTCGGCTTCATCCAGCCTGCTTTGGATTCTTTCTACTCTGTTCTTCAGTTCAGAAATGGTGTTCTTCATATCCTCTTGTGTCTTCTTGATAGTTTCTATGTCCTTTTCCAAGCTGATATAGTTTGTTGTAAGATCCTGATAGTTTCTCTGCAGTTTCACATAGTTCTCTTTGAGCTGGCTGAGCTCATTGAGCTTCCTTAGAGCCATTGTTTTGAAATCAATATCTGATAGCTCCCTTGCCTTTATTTCATTTAGCTCTCTCTGTGGGGAGTCCCCTTTTCCACTCATTTGGGGGAAACTTCTTTATCTTCCTATTTTTGTGAGAGTCTATTAAGCATTTAAATAATTAATTTATTTATTTTTGTTTCTGCTTCAATTGATCTGTCTAGATTTCCTGACTTTGTGGATTAAACTTTTATGGTAATAAGCAGGTCTTTTTATTTATTTATTTGTTTGTTTGTTTGTTTTTCTTTACTTTTCTTTCTGTGCCTGCCTCTGATGATGTCAGTTTTTGACACTCTATGTCCTTGGGTTGTTTGTTTGAGCCCTCGAGGAGTCTATTGTCTGTGTCTGACTCCTCCTTTGGGCAGCTCTGTGACCCCTTCAGCCAGGGATCTACTATTTCTGTGGATCGTTTTGCACTCTCCCGCTGGCTCCTTGAGCGTGCTCCCCAGCCAGACAGGATCTCCAGCCCGCTTGGAAGCTTATTCGCCCAACCTCAGATACTCATCTGGCCCCCTAGGCTGACAGGCATCCAGCACGGGTCAGTTTAGGGTCTTCTATTGCGTGTTTTCCCCGCTTTTGGCTCTTTGGGGACGTTGCCTGCCCTCGCCAAATGGAGACTACAGAAATGGGAGGAAGTCAGCTCTAGGACTCTCCAGTTAACCTGTCTCCAGTCTCTCCTCTAGGGACTCTGGGCAGCTCTGTGACCCCTTCAGCTATTTCTGCGGACCGCTCTGCACTCCCGGGCCCCACCGGTAGGTTTTCGCCTGCCCTCGCCAATCTGCGCACTCCCTCGCAGGCCCCCTTGGCGCCAACCTTGGTGTTGGTGAGCCCATCGCCAGACCACGTGGGTGCACACACACACTTGCCAACCCTCACCGGCCACTAGGCGCGAGTGTGCGCGCCTACACTGGGTGATTTTGGCTCTCTATTATGTGCTTTTCAGCTTTTGGGTTTTTGGGGGTGTGGCTTGTTCCCGCACAATGGAGACTATGGAAAGGAGAAGGAGTTGGGACTCCCCGTTCCTCCTCCTGTTCTTTCCCCAACACCTCTGTTTTCAGTCTCTCCTCAGGGGTCTCTGGGCAGTTCTGTGATGCCTTTGGCCAGGTATCCACTATTTCTGCAGACCGCGTTGTAATTGCGGGCGTCTGGCTCGTCCACGCCCTGCTTCTGCCTCTTTGGGGGCGCTTCCTCCCAGTCAAAATAAAGACTACCAAATGGGGAGGGAGTCGGGACTCCCCAGTTCCTCCTCCTGTTCTTTCCCCAACGCCTCTGTCTCCAGTCTCTCCTCAAGGCTCTCTATGCAGCTGTGTGACTGACCCCTTTGGCCAGGGATCCTCTATTTCTTCCAGCTTGTCTGCACTTAGCACCATCCCGCCCCCAGCTCACACATGCACAAGCTGTGTGCCGAGTGCACAAGAGGCAGGTTAAATTGATTCCCTTATGCCTGAGCGAGATGGTAGCTGCAGAGTGGGAGGTGAGTTATCACTGGGGCTCTGCCGGCCACCATCTCAGTTCTCTTCACAAAGTCTTCCTCACCAATCTTTTCCCAGCCACCAGCCCACTCTGCTGCTGCCTCTACCCATAGATCAAGGAGGGCGGCTGCCACTGCAAATTTTTCCTTTGGCCCTTTAAATGTCTCTTTGCATCCCCAGCTGCCTGTCTTTGGCAGAGAGCACCCCTAAGCTTTTCGGGGTTGCGTTTTGTCTGTGTGTTTTCCTGGTTTTAGCTGCTGTAGTCTAGGGGTCCCTGTTTATGGTTCAGACCCTGTTCTTCTCAGGGGGATCCAACTGGCCGTTTCAATGTCCCTCTGGTGCTGGTGCCCGTGGGCACCCAGCCCACCCTCTTGTGACTCCACCGCACTTCTCACCCGTTGGGAATGTGTGAGAGTTGAATCCACTGTCTGTCCGCGACTCCAAGGCTCCTCTCCCTCTATCGTTCCGTTGTTTTCCAGGTGATTTGTCCACTATTTAGTCGCAATTCCAGTTTGGTCTTGGGAGAAGGTCAGCGTGACTCCCATTCACTCCTCTGCCATCTTCGGGATCATTTTCTTAATTTCTCTTTGTAACACTTTGTTATTGGTATATAAAAATGCAACTGAGTTCTGAATAATAATTTTGTATACTTCTACTTTACCAGATTTTTGGTTCTTACATTTTTGGTGGAATCTTTAGGGTTCTGTATAAACAATACCATGTCATATGCAAATAATTCCATTTTACTTCTTTCTTTCCAATTTTAATGCCTTTTATTTCTTTTCCTTGTCTGATCACTGTGGCTAGGACTTCCAATACTATGTTGAATAGAATGGTGAAAATGAACATCTATATCTTTTCCTGATCTTAAGAACACTTTTAGTTTTTCAACATTGAGTATGAGGTGAGATGTGGTTTTATTATACATGGCCTTTATTATGAAAAGGTATGTTCCCTTTATTTCCACTTTGCTGAGAGTTTTTAACATAAAAGGATGCTTAAAACTAATATGTGTTTTATCCTTCATTTTATCATTCAAAGAATGTGATTTATCACATTAATTTACTTGCAAATATTAATCCAAAATTGCGTCTCAGGAATAAAATCCCCTTGATCATAGTGTTCAGTCTTTTTAATGTGCTGAATTAGTTTCCTTATATTTTGTTGAAGGTTTCTGCATCTGTGTTAATCAAGGAAATAGGCCTATAGTTTTCTTCTTTTGTATTGTCTTTGGTTTTAGAATTATGGTAATTTTGGCCTCAATGTGTTTGAGATTCTTCCCTCGTCCTTGATTTTTTGGACTATTTTAAGAAGAATAGGTAGTAATACTTCTTTCAATCTTTGGTAAAATTCACCTCTGAAGCCATCTAGTCCAGGATTTTTGTTTTGGGGGCATTTTTTTAAATTACCAATTTGATTTTATCATTAGTTATCAGTCTTTTCTGATTTTTCTGTTTTTTTTTAACATAGTCTTAGAAGATTGTATGTTGCTAGGGACTTATCCATTTCTTTTGTTTATCCAACCTGTTGTGATATAATAATATTTTGCTATAATCCTTAGTATTTCTGTGGTGTCAGTTGTCACTTGTCCTCTTTCATTTCTGATTTTCTTTATTTGTGTCCTCTCTTTTTTTAATGTATCTGGTTAAAGGTTTATAATTTTTGTTTTCATTTCAAAGAACTAGCTCTAATTTCACTTATCTTTTGCATTTTTTTAGATTCCATTGGTGTATTTCCCCTCTGATCTATATTATTTCCTTCCCATCGCTCACTTTGGCTTTGTTTGTTGTTATTTTTCTAGTTCCTTTAGGTATAGTCTGTTTATTTGAGAATTTTTCTTTTCTTGAGGTAGGCCTGTGTTGGTATGAATTATCCTCTTAGAACAGCTTATACTGTGTCCTATAGATTTGGGTTTATTGTGTTTTCACTTTCTTTTATTTTATTCTATTTTATTTCTTCATTAAATTTATTGGGTTGACATTGGCCAATAGGATCATATAGGTTTCAAGTGTACACAAGTAAAATCATCTTTTGTCACCATAAATTTGGCTCTCTTTACCACCCTTTACTCCTTCTGTCTGGTAACCACCATACTGTTATCTGTGTCTATGAGTTTCAGCTTTGTATCTCACATACGAACAAAATCATATGGTTCTTGGCTTTTTCTGATTGACTTATTTTGCTTAGCATGATATTCTCAAGGTCCATTCATGTTGCAAATGGCGGTATTTCATCTTTTCCAAAGACTGAATAGTATTCCATTTTATATATGTACCACATCTTCTTTATCCAATCCTTTATTGAAGGACACTCTGGTTGTTTCCAAGTCTTGGCCACCATGAATAGTACTGCAATGAACATAAGGATGCATATATTTTTGCAAAAAAATGTTTTCAAATTCTCCAGGTAGATATCCCTATTTCAAACCATAGTCTATTTTTTAGTATTTTGCTTATTCTGACCTAATCTTCACATTCCCTTGCCAAGTCTTCATTTAAGCATATTCATAAACAAACTTGTTTTTTGGTATTTTGTATTTTTTTATTTTTTCCTAATATTCCTACTAACTTCTATATCCTGTCACTGCCTTTTCTCCCTCTTTTTCATTTAGCCTATGTCTATTTATGAGTAGGTAATATCTTACCTTTCAGTAACAATAATACTTTCAAGTCCTGTACAGTTAAATATCAGTTTCCAACAAATTCTATCTTAGGAAAGTAAAAAAAAAAAAATACAGAATAATGTTATTTACAGAATATGATCAGTTACTGGTTAAGTATTATGACTAAGGTTGTTAGATTTTCATAGACAGATTAAAGTATCTTAAATGCCAAGTTACAGTATATTCCTGATCTCTGACTCCATTTTTTAAGTCACTAATAACATTTCATTACTTTTATCCCTCAACATGGAAATATCTACTAAAAGAGACAAACAACTATTAGAGATGTACAGTTCAGTAGTGGAAGGAAGCAACAATAATTTTCTTCTTCATAGAGACTCCAGTCAACTTTTAGTGGCCACACGAATCATGTTTAGAGGGAGCCTGAGGTCAGAGTTAATATCAGCCGAAAAGGTCACTGTAATTAAGGAACAATATCTGCCCTGAACATGGGAACTGAGATTGATACCTAATTGCTCTCTTTATCATCCTTGATCTAACAAAAAACTACTGAGGTTCTTATTAGGGTAAGTTGTTAATGATGACACCTATGACTGAAATTGTGAATGATGTCCAATATTATGTGGCAAGTAAGAGTTTTGAAGACAGGGAGCTAGTCATGAAACTATTGACATAATCCAGGCCAAAAAATAAATTAAGATGACCAGTGGGAATGAGGAGGGAATGATGGTTTATAGGACCTTTTTGCCATTAGAATGGATTGGAGGTAATTGTTGATTAGATGTGGAGGATGAGGAAGAAATAGGAGTTAAGGAAGACACTTCAATTTATTGCTAAAATGATTGTGTAGACTTACAGTGATTGAAATATATAAAAAAGAAGAACCTTTAAAAACAAATATTCTGTTTTGAATATCTCTATCTTTTTGTTTCCAAGTCTCTTATATCCCCCAGCCACATCTTCATTTCTGTTTATTGTTTCATTAGTTTTGCTAATATCTTATTATGCTATCATACTTTTTTCTTAAAATAAATAAAATAATGGCTAAACTCTCCTTAATCACTATTCTTAAATCTAGTCCTTAGTTATGAGTTATTTATTTTTGTGCATTCATATGTATTAGGGTTTCTGAACTGCAGTATTATTAATACTTTGGATGAGATAATATTTTGTTTTTGAAGGTTTTCCTGTGCATTATAAGATATTTAGCAACATCTTTTGCTTCTGTCCACCAGATGCCAAAACCAAACTCTAACTGTGGCAGTCAAAAATTATTCTAAAAAGTTATGTGTGGCCCAATGTCCCCAAAGGGGAAAATCACCCCTAGTTGAGAAAAACTGACATATACATATATAAATATGTAGAAAATGTATATAATAAGGGAATTTTAGTTAAACACAGTTATGGAAGATATTTTTATACACTCACTTAACTCCAATTCCTTTGCAATTTTCCTTACTTCATATTAGTGGATGGAAAGCTGAAAGCCATATTTCTGAGATTCTGTTAGTTCATATTATACATGACATCTACATTAAACCAAACCAAATCTCCAGCATTTGATACTAATGGCAAAGAAAATATCATGAAGCAGACATAGCACTCCTTTGGCCTGTATGACGATAATCGTGTTTGATTTTTCTGTTTGACTGTGTCAGAGATCCAAATTAATGGCTATGGAGAGATATGGAGCAAGTATTTTGACAGTCCGGTTTATGGCAGACACAGTATGGTCTGGAATCAGCAATAATAATGGTAATTAATTAATTATCTGGCATCCCAAACATCACAGAGTCAGCATCTATCTTAGTTGGTCTAGTTCAGCAGTATTGTTCACGGAATTAGAGCTGCTTAGCTAGCCTTTTCAGGGATTTTATCAGCCACATAATAATGGATCATAGATAATAAATACTCCTTTACTTACCCTACCTCAGGCTATCAGAGAGTCAATAGGGAAATCCAGATTCATTCCCTGCTGTCTTTTGAATTTCTACAGAATAAAAGTAAAAGATTGTTAATTGTAAATTTACAATTACAAAAAGAACAGGATGGGAGACTACACTTGATAAAAGATGTTAACAAACGTTTAATAATGGAATGTGGATGAAGCTTTAACAAAGTCATTGCCTACAAATGATAATGAAAAGCAAGTTAATGCAGAACCTTGAGCAGACTTAGGAATGAGAAGTACTGATGTTATGAGGTGATATATAAGAGTGGAAGTGAGAACTGTGTATTATGTGTCAAGCCAACATCAGGGAAAGGAGTAAAAAGCAAACACAATAAGAAGCAGGTATACCCCCAGGTGACTCTTCATGCACCCTGGTGATGACTTATCCAAAACTTTGTTTTTTACCAGGAAACTGGAAACATTGAACTGGAGAGTCATCATTCTCAGGGACATGGGGCACTGCAGAATAAGAGAGATCTGCTTTAAACAGCGTTAAGTGAAATTCAGCACATGGAATGGTGTGACTTCTAGGACTCTCATACATGATTAAACTTCACAATTCTGGTAGACACAAATGCATACCCCAAGCATGAGATAGGTGGATTCTTCAACAGAGACACAATAACCCAATAAAGCAGTCTTATAGATACTGATATTTAGAAGTCCACCAACTAAATGTATTAGTCCCCATGTGCCCATCTAATCTTTTTACAAGCAAAATTATTAGCTGACAATTTTCCCCAACCAACATATAACTCTATCAGTATTTTAGTGTCCTGAACATAAATATGAAAGGTAACATAAAATATTAGATGTATATGTGTGTGTGAGGAGCGGAAGATAGAGAGAAAGGGAGAGAGAGAGAGAGAGAAACAGACTGTGTATTTATTGTATTGACTACTAAATATCATGTAACAGGATGCCCTGCCAATCCTTGGAATTCCATGTGCCGGAGTCCCGTTCCAGCAGCCTTCAGGGTCCCACTGGAATGGACCGAGTCGGCGCAGTGAAATGATGAGGGGTCAGGTATGGAGGTGCAGGAAGTCTGTCTGCAGCAAGCAGGCAGTCCTTTATTTATATTCAGACATTATATAAGTTGTCGTTAAGTACTAACATTAATCAGACATCGGTTCTTTCAGTTTCCCTCAGCACATAGTCATGGGGCTTTAATGTCCCACTTATTTTTACCTTTATGCTGAATTTTATTTCTATTATTTTTAGTCTATATTTCTAACTAAGCATTTGAGTCCTAAAGCTTATACTGCTGAAGCATACTCAGCGAAGGTTATTTGCGGAAGCCTTGCGGAAGTCCTGTGGTTACCCCTGTCTGGCACATTTTCACTTATAATTTCTGATATAATACCAGCACCCTATTTCTTTATAATGCTTATTTAGCATTCCTAATAGCATTCCTAAATTCCTTTGTTCTATAACACTGGGGGTGGAGGAGATCCTGATCATGCCAAGGCCTCTAGGAAGCTCAGTTCCTGCCACCTCGCATGTTTTCCATTCTTCATTACCATTCTTTCTTTGTCCGCATATGCCCCTGTGTAAGGCAATGGTTCCACAGTGGTTTCAGGCACCCATATTTACATTCCCCGTTTTCCCCAGGCTTTATTTATCTCGGGGCTTCCCGTGTTTCCTCCTGGCCTGGGGGCTGCCCAATAGCCCGCAGGCTTGGGTGATTTTGTGGCTTGTATGAGGGCCTGCAATTTCTGCCCTCTAATTTTCTTATAGACTTTTTAAAATGGGGTACAGGGCTTAGTGGTCAATTCTTTTTTCCCCTGTCCTATTTGTCTCACTCCCTGGAATTCTCGCAACACCATACAAAGGGGCTGTTCTATGAGCAAGCAGGCATACCCCCAACAGGGGGATTACAACCATAAGTAAACAGGAAAGTCCCAAGAGTCGAGCTTCTGGACATCTGCCTTGCAATTGTCCATGTCCCTCTGCGACCTTGTCAAACAGCAGGGCTAGGTCGGCTCCCGCCATCCATGGGCCCCATTTTTTTTTATCTGTAAAAATGAAGAACTTGGATTTGATTTCTGAAGATCCTTCAAGCATTAACATTTTATAAATTCCCCTCTTTTGAGGTTTTATTTTTATACTCCAAAACATATTTATTTTCAGGATAACATAAAGAATAATTTTGCAAAATATTTCCTATTCATTTCTAAAATACATTGATTAAACACACAAAAACAGCAGGTTAAAGTCATTCCTGAGCCTTTCATCCTTCCACCCTTTTAAAAGCCTTTAGGTGAGCAATAGTTCCCCACTGACCAGAGGGACCTCTGGCAGTGACTCAGCATCTTCTGGCTCATTGTTCCCTTAACTAAGTTATGGTGCCAAACATAAAACAATTTTTCTATGCAAGATTTAACATGGAAGGAATTCTTGAAACCACAGGGTGGAAATTAATGATTAGCTTGTGATGCTATTAGCATGCCAGCTGGAGAAAAGACTAAATGAGCTATGATCTAAAATAAAATGTCATCCTAAAAATTACAAGTGATATTACTGAGAAATAATGCTGAATAATAGGGGAGAAGAAGAAATGAGCTATTAGACCAAGAGGCAAGAAGATATGCATTTAAAGTAAGAAGACAGGACAATGAGACATCATGAGTTAACATGCAAAAATCCAGACTGAAAGACACTGAGTTAGTAATTGCAGACAGAAAACAGTCCAGCAACTGGACTAGAATGCAGCACTAAGGGCACTGGGAGAGGAAAAGGATCAAATGTACTGTTTCTACTTGGATAAAGCAAGCAGACATGAAGTTCATCCCAAGAACTTCTTCCCATAAGTGGCATAATTAAGGACTGATGTGAACAAAAGGCTCACTGATTAGAGAATTATTGGGAAAAATATTCAGCAAGGATATATAAAAAAGAGGGATGGGTAAATGTTTGGGTTAATACATAAAAAATTAAAGCCACTTTTCACTGTTTTGACAAAGGTACATGTCCAAGTACAATAAAGATGGATAGATAGATAATGTATGGATAGATTATGTCTAGACATGTACACAAGCACACACGGATACAGAGAGAGAGAGAGAGAGAGAGAGAGAGAGAGAGATGTCTAACGAAATCACATCTGTGTTTCATTAAGCCACCTTTTGTAAATCAAGCCAGGCTTGGTTCAAACAGATCACCCTATAAGGAACTGGTTTCTTTTTTTGGAAGGAAAAGTGTGTGTGTTCTGCTGTCTAACATTGTTACCTTCACAGTGATGTACCAACTTTCCTTATAGTGTGTCATTCCATCCTATGTGCCTGTTCCAGGAATTTTGAATGGGACAAAGTGAGATATATTATAAGGCTGTAGTTCTACAGGAAACAGTCCATGGCAAAAGAGTATTAGGTTTTTCCATTTTGTTTGACTGAAAATATCATGAAACTCAGTTAGAAATTAAATAAGTACTGTGATTGCTAGGAAAGTATTTCTTTAAATACTGCTTTTAGACACAAAGATATAGGGATAGATAGTGAAATAACATTTGAGTCCCAGAAACTTCCAGGTTCAAAGTTAAATTATGGATTCCAGAATTCCTACTTAATAAACACCAGCCCTAAACCCAAACAATCAGATTTTCAATCTCAGCATCTCTGTACCCAGAAACTTAATTTTTTTAATTGAAGTTCATTTTTTTCCTGTGTGCTTAAAAGATGAGAATAATTTTATCCTTAATTTTTCATTACAAGCAAAAAGGAGTTAAAGCCCTACAATAATTAATAAATCAATTTTTAGGCAAACTCTCATTTTGTAAATAGAATTTCCAACACAACTTGTATTCATTAAAAAAAGAAATCTTCTTTTTTTAAAAAGTTTTATTTCCTGAAACTAGGTCTACAAATATGAGTAGGATACAGTCTGTTTCCTCATGTAATCAAACTCTAATATGGGAGTTAACATTTTATGGTGAATCAATCAGTGAGAAAAATGGGGTACTATTGAAGCATATTACAAAGAGTGAAGAGTGTAATATAACATTATCAGTTTTCCTGGGTGATAAACTAATTCTGTACAGAGAAGATCTTTGACCTGGAACCCGAAGAGTAAGAAAGGTTTGCAAATTTGACAAAGCAGAAACCACTTGAGGCTGACATGGGCTTGCTGATGCGAAATAACATATGTAAAGGAACAGTGTTTCCATATGTCTGCAGCATACAGAGCTTTATTTTATTATAAGAGCATGTGACTTGTTTCTTGTGCCTGTTTTGATCCTGATGATGAATGCTAATATGTATCACTGCTATCAAGCAAGCAAAATTTGTCACCACAGACCCAATTTTGTGTATTGATTTGCTTATTACCAATTTAGATAGCTCCACACAATGTTTCAGAAAAGACGAAAAAAGTGTATCTTATTTCACATTTAACATCGATGTCTTGGATTAGTGTAATTTTATAATTGGGCACATCACAGTCTCACTCCTATTTTTACAGTTAACAAATTTCTCAGCCCTTCAAATGCTTTTTCTATTAGTTGGTGAAAATGCTTATTCAGACAGATGGCTTATTTAAATAAAGTAGTTACTTTTATATCTGTTGGGGAAGATATATCTGTTCTGATTGGGGAGGTGGGGCTTGCAGGTATTGTCATTTCCTCACAACCTGTGGAGTCCTTGTTACCCATTGCTTTAATTGTGATATAGTAACTCCCATGGAAAAGCATCTGATTTACATTACTGTCATTATCAACACATGTAAACTATCTAGATGCAGCCTAATGTATTAGATTGAGAGCAAAGTTCTCTCTCACAACTGTCTTATCTCTTCCCCATCATCATCTTTTGATTCATAGTATAAAACTTCCATTATTGAATCTAGAATGGAGAAGAAAACAATAAATGACCCAGTTAAAAATGGGCAAAGAACTTGAATTGACATTTTTCCAAAGAAGATATACCAATGGCAAATAACCACATAAAAAGATGCTTAACGACTCTAATAATTAGGGAATTGGAAATAAAAACTCTAATAAGATACTACTTCACAGCCATTAGGGTGGCTAATATATATAAAAAAGAAAATAATAAGTGTTATATAGTTAGTGACAAGTTTATGGAGAATTTGGACTCCTTGTATGCTTTTGGTGGGAATGCTAAGTAGTATAGTGTCTAAGGAACACAGTATGGTGGTCCTTCAAAATATTAAAAAGAGAATTACCATGTGATCCAGTAATTCTACTTCTGGGTATATATCCAAAAAATGGAAATCAAGGACACATATATTTGTATATGAAGTTTCAAAGCAGCATTATTCACAATAGCTAAAATGTGTAATTAACTCAAGTGGTTATATATGGATGGATTAAAAAGTTGATATGTACACAGAGTGGAATGTTATTCAGCCTCAAAAATGAAGGGAATTCTGAGACACTTTACAACAATGATGAACCTTGATGACATTATGTGGTGATAAGCCAGTTCACAAAAGGATAAAAATTAAATGACAATAGGTACCTAGAGTAGTCAAATAGAAAGAAGTATGGTTGCAGGGGCTGGGGGCTCAGGGTAATGGGGGATTATTGTTTAATGGATACAGAACTTTAATTTCAGAAAATGAACAATCCTGGAGACAGAAATTTGAATGCTTTGAATGTCACTGTAGTATGTTTGAAATGGTAAATTTAATTTTATATGTATTTTAACATAATAAGGGCACACGGAGTTGGATTTGTCATTTCTAACATTGTCAAAACTAACAGCATGCGTTCTAACTTGGAAGTTGTGCTTCCCTTTTCCTCTCTAGCTGAGGAAAAGTTCATAGAAAGTTCATAGCTCCTTCTTTGTATACTCTCCTATACAATTAAAATAACTACTTCTAATTATACCGATAGCCTTTATATTTTTCATACTGGATGAAGAATGGCATCATGTAACAGCTGAACAAGGAAGCAAGACATGAGAACAGACTGCAAAAGATGGATACTAATAGGATAACCATGAATTAGAAATTGCAAACGTAAGCAAAATATAAGGAACATAAAATTGGAGTTCAGAGTATGGTAGGAGATTTATGTGAATAATTATAATCCAGAATTCTTCAGAACCTAAGGATCAAGAAGAATGGCCAAGCAAAGCAGTCACTGCTCAAAATCTGAAGAACTGATTAAAAATTTCATCATACGAATAGTGGAAAATGGGACAAACTGTGATGGGCTTCTCCATATCATTTCAAAGGCCTCGTCTCCTCTGTACTCTGACTTACCCTCCCTCGTGGCAACCTGTACTACAGAGAGCTAGTAGAATAATGGTAAAAATCATTAGCAAAGTTACTTTTCCCTACAGCACCATGCCACTATTAATAACAACAAGAAGATGCATGGGCATAGCAGTTGCCATGTTTCTTAAATCTAAACAGTGGTGATTATACATTTTTCTGCACCAAGGCTGTAGTAGTCTTGTTTTAGGGGCTAAAGATCATGCCAATTTAGTTGCTTTTTCTGGCACTAAATGATAAGTACTTCTAGTATTATGGTTAAGAAAATTCAGTGATTTAATATTCAAGTATTCAAATATTTATAAAGTGAGGAGTACAAATAATAAAAAGATTTAAAAATGGCTAATTTTTAACTATTAAATTTATAAAACTACACATGTTAATGCATAGCCCTTTAAAAAGAAATACTTCAAGTAAAGGAATGGTAGTAAATGCAATGTGCATGGGTTATAACAGTAAAAAAAAAAAAGAAGAAGAAGAAGAAGAGTCCATTTAAATTCTCAAAAGTGGTAAGATAGTTCTCCTTTTAAATAAACTGTAGCAACATTGAAGCAATTTATAAATTCAACACAATCCTTATTAAAATAATAATGGCATATTTCACAGACATAGAACGTTTAAAAAGTTTATATGGAACCATAAATGACTCTGAATAACCACAGGATTTTGAGAGGGAAAAAGAAAGTAGGAGGGATCCCAATACCCAACATCAAAATATACTACAAGGTAACTGTAATCAAAACAGTCTAGTACTGGCATAAGAAGAGACATGTAGATCAATGGAACAGAGGAGAGAGCCCAGAAATAAACCCATGTCTCTATGGCCAATTAATATTCATTAAAAGGGGCAGAAGTGTAAAATGGAGTAAAAATAGCCTGTTCAACAAATAGCGTTGGGAGAGCTAGACAGCTACATGCAAAAAAATGAAATTCGACCACCAACTCACACCATAAGCAAAAATAAACTCAAGATGGATAAGAGACTTAAGTATAAGTCGTGACACCATAAAAGTCCTAGAGGAGAATATAGGCAGAAAACTCAGATATCCCATGCAGCAATATGTTCACCGATATGCCCCCTAGAGCAAGGGACATAAAGGGAAGAATAAACAAATGGGATTTCATCAAAAATAAGAAGCTTCTGCATAGCTAAAGAAAACATCAGCAAGATGGAAAGGGAACCAACTGTATGGAACAATGTATTTGCCAATGGTATCTCGGACAAGGGTTTGATCTCCAAAATATACAAAGAACTCACACGACTCCAGGAAGAAAAACAATCCAATTAAAAACGGTCAAAGGATCTGAACAGACACTTCTCTAAGGAGGTCATACAGTGGGCCCAGGCACATGAAAAGATGCTCACCATCACTAGCCATCAGAGAGATGCCAATTAAAACCACAATGAGATACCACTTCACGCTGGTCAGAATGGCCATCACAAACATATCAACAAACAATGGGTGCTGGCAAGGCTGTGGAGAAAAGGGAACCCTAGTCCACTGTTGGTGAGAATGCAGACTGGTACAGCCATTGTGGAAAACAGTTTGGGATTTCCTCAAAAGCTAAAAATGGAACTGCCTTTTGACCCAGCAATTCCATTGCTGGGATTATACCCTAAGAATCCCAAAACACCAGTGCACCCCAATGTTCATAGCAGCACAATTTTCAGTAGCCAAGTACTGGAAACAACCTAAGTGCCCATTGGTAAATGAGTGGATCAAAACACTATGGTACAGTTACACAATGGAACACTACGCAGGCGGAACAGAGAAGGAACTCCTACCCTTCGCGACAGCATGGATGGAACTGGAGAACATTATGCTAAGCGAAATAAGCTGGGTGGTGAAAGACAAATATCATATGATCTCACCTATAAGTGGAACCCAATCAAGAACACAAACAAGCAAAAAAAACAACAACAACAACCCACCAACACTGAAAGGAAAAACAAGCTGACAGTAATGAAAGAGAAGGAAGGAGGGGAGTAACGGGGAAAGGAAGGGGAAGGGTCAAGTCAAGGAACATATATAAAGGACCTGTGGACAAAGCCAAAGTGGGGAAGGATTGTGGGTGTGAGCTGGGGGCGGGTGGGCCTGGGTAAAGCGTTGGTGGGAAAATAGAGACAAATGTATTTGATTATAAGAAAATTTAAAAAAATATTAAAACTAAATTTAGGGCAGCCATCACTCAGAACCATTGTAAATTGAATTGAAAGAAAGTCTGTCAAGTATGGAATTAATGAAACCACAGCCATCCAGAGTGGTAGAAGCACCACAGACACAGAACAGGCTGGTCTCTCACCCATGTGCAGTGGATAAAAATTTGGAAGAGACATGTCAGGGACAATTAGTCCCAGCTTCCCACCAGACCACTTAGCCCAGAGTTCCAGTGCCAGGAGTTATGTCCCCACATCTTCTGGCTATGAAAATCAGAGAAAATTGAGTCAGTGAAGAAAATTCTGGAGGCACCCCCCCCTAAAAAAAGAAGTGTACCTCAAGAAATGGCAGGCAAATAACATGAGTATCTACCAGCTTTCTTTATCAGTCCCATCTAATTCTGTCAGCTCTACTTTCAGAATATATCCATGTTTTAAGATGATTATTCCAATAACCTTCTGACTGCTCTCCCTGCCTCCACTCTTGTGCCTCCCTAAAGGATTCTCAAAGGCAGCAGTCAGGAGTTTCTGTGCCGCCCTTCCCAAGTGGCCTTCCTGACTCAGCTCTTACTTTCATTCCACATTGCCCATGTCAGCTCTTTAGTCTTTGAACATGCCAAGAAACATGCATTTTGTCACAAGGTTCACAGTCACTGTTCTTTCTGTCTGGCAATCTCTTTAATCATGATTCATAAACTCTGCATCTTCAAATCAATGTTTACTATGGTTTAATCAGAAAAGCCTTTTCCAAGAACACAATTCAAAATAAACCATCTTTCTTCCTTCCCATTATCTATCATATTTTTCTTCTTTGAACTTATCACCATATGATAATTGCAGTTTTCTACCACTAGAATATGAGTTTCATGAAGGGAATAATTTATTTCTTTTTTTCCTACTGATGTATTTTCAGAACCTAGAAAAGTATTTGACACATAATTGATGCTTAATAAATATTTAATAAATGGATTACTTTGTTAGGTGCTTAGATTTCACCACCTTTTATCAAATGAAAAATTTAGTGTGTTATTTCTTACTTCTTATAGCTACCTTCAATTTTAGAGCACCAATGTGCAGAAAAAGTTAGTATGTGTATTGCGATACACTGTTATAGCACAGAAGAATTGGCAAGATATAGTGAAAACACAGGTGAAAACAAAGAATAACTTTTCATTTCAAAAAGACTATTCTTGTTTTATCAATGTGAACTCTTTTTAAATTTCTTCCAAAATAAACTAGATATAATTTTTTTCTATTTTCTTGAAAGTTGATATGTTTGATCCATCATCTCTGTTTTTCTTTTTCTCACATATCTGGTAATAATTTATTTTTTAAAAACTTTATTTATTTTTTCGAATACATTTGTCTCTGTCTTCCTTCCACCACTTTCCCCTGCCACCCCCACTCCCTCAGTCTTTCCCCACTTTGGCTTTGTCCATGAGTCCTTGCTATATGTTCCTTGACTTGCCCTTTCCCTTTCTTTTCCCCCACCCCACCTTCCCTCTTGTCTCTGTTGGTTTCCTTTTTCAAGTCAAGGATCATATAGCAAGGATTCAAGGACAAAGCCAAAGTGGGGAAAGATTGAGGGAGGGAGAGGGGGGAAGGGGACAGGGGAAAGTGGTGGGGGGAAGACAAAGACAAATGTATCCGAACAAATAAATAAATTTAGTTGGTCCGAAGGTTGTGGATGATTGTTAAGCTGGTAATAATTTCTATTCTGTTTATATACATAATAGAGTTATTCGTAACAATAAATTATGAGCATTAGAAACTAATGGGTTTTCTTTTAGAGGTCACTGTTTTTCTAGTAAGAAATACTCTGAAATTTACAACACCCTGGTCATGACAACTGGGTAGGATGTGAACTGTATACATCATGTAGCATGGGCTAGTAACCCAAAATTGCATCTTGTTTTTCCTTATTGCTTTATCATAATTTCTAGACTTCACACACAAATTCCTTATTTTGCTTAGAGAACTGGTCTCACTATATTCTTAATCTGTAAGCAAACCACATGTAGAGCTGGTTATGTAAGGAAGGCAGAGGATTCAACCAGTGAGATACCTTTTAGAATGCCACATAGCATACTCCAGCTAATGGCTTCTGGGAGGTATTTGGGGCTATCTTGGTTAAATCAATATCCATTTTTCAGCAGCCTTCTGATTTGTAAAGTTGCATTGAGTTTTGTGGTTGATTTGAACAAAAGAACTCCTTAACTGTCATAGATTTGATATAACTGGTTGATACCTCTTTTCTAATTATTTAGTTTGTTATATATTTATTTAAATTTTATATTTTTAATGTATATTTTTAGTGATATTTAAGGGAAGAAAAGGAATTTAACCCAATTCTTTCAATCATATGTGTTGTGTGTTTAGAAGTTTTTATATAGGTTATCCCAGTGGAGGAAACAGAAAAGATAACAGATAACCAACATAGTGGACTAAATACTATCAAGTAGTAAATATGAGATAGCATATTTAAAAAACAGAAGGAAAACTAAAGCTGGAGGTTTGGAACTTTTAATAAGAGATAATGCTAGAGTAATGAAAAATGTATAAGAATTAAACAGTCAAAAAGAGGCTGGCAGAAAAAAAAGCCCTGCTCCTCCCAAAAATGCTTCAAAGGTAATATTCTAGGTGAGTGAATAAATATAGTATAATGTTGAAACCCAGAAAACATTTTCATTTTTGACCTTTAGTTGCCCCAACTGGAATGAAATATTCGCAGGCAGAAGGAAATGGAGGTTTACCTCCAATTGACCTCTGGCATTCTTCCTGTCTTCCTCAGTAATCTTTTTATACAGAACAATATACAGGATCTGGCAGAAGTAATGCCTGCTTGAGTGTGGTTAATAGGGTAATACTATTGATGTAATAACTTATAGTCTTAATATGAACATTTCACTTAAAATGTCATATGGTGTGTATTGTTATGTTACAGGATTTCATGTTTATGATTTTGTAATAAAAAAGGGTGTTATTCCAGGCTCTGTGTGTACTTTTTAAATAAGGCAAATTTTTAGTGTCAATGATGCTGTAATATACCTAAAACATTTTAATGTCAATGTCCACGTAAGCGGAGACCTACAGCTATTTTGAAAGTCATTCAGCATTTTGATAATGAAAAATGGCAGCTGATTTTCTGTAGTTCTCTTTCTTACTTTATGATAATCTAGATTTTTTTTTAAAAATGTATATTTGTTTGATATGGTATTACAGTTTTTATCTCCCCTTATTCCTGTCCACCCCAAACCCTGACTCCCACCAGCAATCCTCTCTCCCTTAGTTCAAGTCCATGCGTCCTACATATAAGTTCTTTGGTTTCTTCATTTCCTATAGTATTCTTAACTCCCCCCTCCGTCTATTTTGTACCTATAATTTATTCTTCTTATTCCCTGTATCTTTTCCCCCATTCGCCTCCCTCCCACTTCCCTCTGATCTCCATTTCTGTGATTCTGTTCCTGTTCTAGTTGTTTGCTTAGTTTGTTTTTATTTTGTTTTTTTAGATTCAGTTGTTTATGGTTGTGAGTTTATCATCATTTTACCATTCATAGTTTTTGATGTCTTTCTTTTTCTTAGATAAGTCCCTTTAACATTTCGTATAATAAGGGCGTGGTGATGATAAACTACCTTAACTGGACCTTATCTGGGAAACACTGTATCTGCCTTTCCATTCAAAATGATAGCTTTTCTGGACAGAGTAATCTTGGATGTAGGTCCTTGCCTTTCATGACTTTGAATACTTCTGTCTATCCCCTTCTTGCCTGCAAGTTTTCTTTTGAGAAATCAGCTGATAATTTTATGGGAACCCCTTTGTAGGTAACTGTCTTCTTTTCACTTGCTGCTTATAAGATTCTTTCCTTATCTTTAATCTTGAGTAATGTAATTATGATGTGCCTTGATGTGTGTTTTCTCAGGTCCAACTTGTTTGGGACTCTCTGAGCTTCCTGGATTTCCTGAAAGTTTGTTTCCTTGGCCAGATTGGGGAAGTTCTCCTTCATTACTTTTCCCAAGTAAGTTTTCAACTTCCTGCTCTTCCTCGTTTCCTTTGGACACCCCTATGATTCAGATGTTGGATTGTTTAAAGTTGTCCCAGAGGTTCCTAAACTTCTTTTCATTTTTTTCAATTTTTGTTTCTTCATTTTGTTCTGGTTGAATGTTTATCTCTTCCTTCTGCTCCAATTCATTGATTTGAGCCCTGATTTCCATCCCTTCACTGTTGATTCCCTGTATATTTTTCTTTATTTCACTTTGCATAGCCTTCACTTTTTCCTCCATTTTGCGACCATACTCAACCATTTCTGTCAGCGTCCTGATTACCCATGTTTTGAACTGTGCATCTGATAGGTTAGGTATCTCTTCGTCACTTAGTTCTATTTTTGGAGCTTTGATCTTTTCTTTCATTTGGACCATATTTCTTTGTCTCAGTGTGCCTGCTATGTTGGAAGAGGCGGAGACTTAAGTATTCGCGAGGGTGGGGCAACCCAGGTTGCATGTTGTGGCACTATATGTGGGGGAGAGGTCCACGAGGAACAATACCACTTGCTTGGCTCTCAGCTGACTTTCAGTTACTTTCCCTGCTACCCAAAAGCAAATTAGTACTTATTCCCGCGGATGCATTTGTGTACAGACTAGGACCCTGTGGATCTCTCCAACTTCTTCTCCTATGAGGTTGGGCATTTCTCCCACTGCCGCATCCCCCACAGATGTTTACAGCCAGAGGTTCTGAGGCTTTCTTTTACTGCACTGGAACCCTGGGTTGTGCCGTCTGTCTCCCCAGTTGTTCCACCTCTTTTATCCGCACAAAAATTTGAGGCCTCCAGCTGCCATCTTACCTACCTGGTCCTCCAGCTGCCACCTTGCTGTGTGTCCTCTCTGCCCTAGCTGGCCATCTCCGCCCCTCTTACTGGTCTGGATGAGTGTTTCTTCTTTAATTCCTGGGTTGCCAGACTTCCATACAGTTTGATTTTCTGGCACTTCTGGTTATTTTTTGTTTTTAAATTTGTTGTTGTCCTTTTTTTGGTTGTGCAAGGAGGTAAAGTTCATCTACCTATGCTTTTATCTTGTCTAGAAGTTCTCTTTTTTTTTTAAATCCTCGATTGAAGATATGTTTTTATTGGTGAGAGAGAGACATCAATGTAAAAGAAAAACCAATGGGTTGCCTTCCCTATGCACCTCAATGGGGGATCAAAACCATAACCTAGACATGTGCTCTGACAGAAAATCAAACCCACAACCTTTTGGTGCATGTGATGATGCTCCAACCAACTGAACCACCTGGCCAGGGCCAGATGTGTTCTTTTCCTCCATTTAAAAACTACACATACTGCAAATCATAAACATATTTTTAAATGAATTTATTGGGGTAACATTGGTTAATAAGATTATATAGGTTCAAGTATACATTTCTTTGTTACATGATTTGTATATTGCATTATATGCTCACCCTCAAAAGTCAAATCATCTTCTCTCACCTTAAATTTAGCCCCTCCACTCTTTACTACCCCATCCCCCCTCCCTCTGGTAACCACCACACTGTTGTATATCTGTGCCTATGAGTTTCAGTTTTATCTCCCACATATGAGTGAAATATCATTCTTACCTTCTTCTGACTGACTTATTTTGTTTAGCGTGATATCCTCAAAGTCCATCCATGTTGTTGTAAATGATAGTACTTTGTTTTTTCTTATGGCTGATTAGCATTCCATGATATATATGTACCATATCTTCTGTATCCAATCCTCTATCAAAGGACACTATGATTGTCTCCATATGTTGGCGACCATGAATAATGCTGCAACAAACATTGGGGTGTATACATTTTTGCAAATAAATGTTTTCAATTTTTTCAGGTAGATATCCAGAAGAGTAACTCTATTCTTAACTTTTTTAGGAACCTCCACAATATTTTCCATAGAGACTGTACTTGTTTATATTACCACCAGCAGTGAATGAGGGTTCTTTTTTTCTCTACAACCTCCCTAACACTTGTTGTTACTTCTCTTGTTAAAAATTGCCATTCTAATAGGTATAAGATGGTCTCTCATTGTGGTTTGGATTTGCATTTCCCTAATAGCTAGTGAAGTTGGTCATTTGTATGTCTTCTTGGGAGAAATGTCTGTTCAGGTCATCTGCCCATTTTTCAATTGCAAAGTCTGTTTGGTATTGAGCTGTATAAGTTCTTTATATATTTTAGATATTAATCCCTTATTGGAGCTGTCATTTACAAGTCTTCTCCCATTTAGTTGTTTGTCTTTATTTTTTTTTTTTGGATGTTTCTTTTGCTGTGAAGAAACTTTTTACTTTGAAACAATAAATTACAGAGAATAAAACATAAGTACTAAACTTATGGACTTTCATTTTAGAGAGGGTTTTATTAATTTGACCCAAAGGCAATTGAAGTAAAGGGGAAAATAAATGATTGGAACTATATCAAACATATTTGTTTTCCAATGTGCAATTAAAGCAGCTGGAACTCTAGATACCATAAGCAGTATTACTTGACCTTGTGTGGGCTATAGTTACAATATTCACCAATGAAATTACAGTAAAACAAATAAGAGGTTAATGAAACTGTTTTGCTTCTTTTACATTTACAATAAAGTATAGTGCTGATTAAATATATTTATTTTTATTTCTTCCTCTTCTCTCCCATTTTATCCCCATTTTGCTCTACATTACATTGTCTTTTAAGGTTTGGCCCCAATTTTTTTTCATTAAGTTAGCATTGCTAACTTCCTTATACGTATATGTATGTGTTTGTTTTTATATATTACTTCTTATTTTCTCTAGTTTTCACCAGTATGTTTTTCACTGATAATATTTCAAGGACCTTGCATGCAGGAATTAAGTAGGAATGTTTTCACATATAATTTTTAAAAATTTTTGAGGTAAAATCATACATATAAAGTATGCAATTTTATAGGTTATAACATACATATATTACCAAAAAATCATTGCTAGAATTATGATAAGTATATCTGTCTTTCTCAGAAGTTTCCACATGTTCCTTTGTAATTGTTTTTCCTTTCCTTCGGTGACCAACTCTCTTCCCCATCCTCGGGAAAACCACCAATCAGCTTTCTACAAAATTTCTATAGATTCATTTACATTTTCTAATATTAGTATTTTGTATAGATTGAATTATACATTATAATCTTGACATGATTCACTCAGCATAATTATTTTAAAATTCATCCCTGTTGTGATAAATATCAATAGTTCATTTTATTGTTAAGTAGTAATCAATTTTATAAAAAACACCATATATTTGGATTGCATCCAGGATCCTGCTATTTAAATAAAAGTATATGAACATTTATATGCAAGTGTTAATATGAACATGTGCTTTCATTTATCTTGGGTAATTTCTAGGAGTTGAATGGTTAGATCATATAGGAGGTGTATGTTTAACTTTTAAAATAACTTCCATACCTTTTCCAAAGTGTCTGTAGAATTTCAATTCCTGCCATAAGTGCATAAGAATTCCAATTCCTTTTTATCTTGCCAACATTTAGAATGGTAAATCCCTTGAAGTCTTTGCCTTTCTATATGCAAATTATTTTATTGTGGTCACAATATTCATTTTCTAATAACTATTAGTGCTAAGTATTTTTCATCTGCTAAGTAACTCTCCATATTTTTTTGCAGGGTGGGTAAAGGACTTGTTCAAACCTTTTGACCATTTGTCTTGTTATCATTTTTTAATTTTTATTCTATTATAGATGTCCCAGTTTTGCCTCCTTTGCCCTCCTCCACCCACCCAACCCCCTTCTCCCACAGTTAATTCCCACATTGTTATCCATGCCGATGAGTCATTCATACATGTTCTTTGACTAGTCCCTTCCCCTTCTTTCCACCATTTTGCTCTTCCCTCCTCCCTTCTAGTCACTGTCAGTTTGTTCCACATCTCTATACCTGTGGTTCTATTTAGTTCATTAGTTTATTTTGTTCACTAAATTCCTCTTTATAGGTGAGATTATATGGTTATTGTCTTTCACTGACTGGCTTATTTCACTTAACATAATATTCTCCAGTTCCATCAATGCGATTGCAAAAAGTAGGAATTCCTTCTTTCTTTCTGCTGCATAGTATTCTATTGTGTGAAAGTACTGCAGTTTCTTGACCCACTCATTTTCTGATGGGCATTTAAGCTGTTTCCAATACTTGGCTATTATAAATAATGCCTTTATGAATATAGGGGTGCAGAGCTTCTTCTGAATTGGTGATTTGGGACTCAGGGTATATTCCCAGCAGTGGAATTGCTGGGTCAAAAGGTAGTTTCATTTTTAGTTTTTTGAGGAAATCCCATACTGTTTTCCACAGCACCAGCCTGCATTCCTACCAACAGTGCAGTAAGGTTCCCTTTTCTCCACATCCTCCCCAGCACTTCTTTGTTGGTTTATTAATGACAGCCACTCTAACAAGTGTGAGTTGATATCCAATTGTGGTTTTAATTTTCATCTCTCTGATGGCTAGTGATATTGAGCATCTTCTCATATGTTCATGGTCCATCTGTAGGTACTCCTTGGAAACGTACCTGTTCAGGTCTTTTGCCCATTTTTTAATTGTGTTGTTTATCTTTCTGGTATTGAGTCATATGGGTTCTTTATATACTTTGGAGATCAAACCCTTGTGCAATATATCATTGGCAAATATGTTCTCCCGTACAGTCAGTTCACTTTTCATTTTGATGATGGTTTCTTTTGCTGTGCAGAAGCTTTTTAATTTTCTGTAATCCTATTTGTTTATTTTTTCCTTTATTCCCCTTAGGAGAGATAAGAAAAATTGTTGCTGTGTGAGATATCTGAAATTTTCCTGCCTATGTCTTCCTCTAGGATTCTTGCAGTGCTGTGACTCATATTTAAGTCTTTTATCCATCCTGAGTTTACTTTTGTGTATGATGTAAGTTGGTGGACTAGTTTCTTTCTTTCTTTCTTTTTTTTTTTTGTGTGTACCAGACATTCTTCCAACACCAATTATTGAATGGGTTATTTTTACTCTATTGTGTGTTCATGCCCCCTTTGTCAAATATTAATTTACCATAAAGCCTTGGGTTTACAAAGAGGGATGTTCATAGCAATATAGGCCTCCCTAAAGAAGATAGAAAATTCTAAAATAAAAAAACTAACCCTACATCTACAATAACTAGAGGAACATCAACAAACAAAGCCCAGAACAAGTAGAAGGAAGAAAATAAGCAAGATCAGAGCAGAATTAAATGGCATAAAGACTAAAAGAACAATTCAAAAGATCAATAAACCCAGGAACTTTTCCTTTGAAAAGATAAACAAGATCAATCAAAGTAAGAGGACCCAAATAAATAAAATCAGAAGTGAAAAAGAAGTTGTAACCAATACCACAGAAATACAAAGAATTGTAAGAAATTATTATGAACAACTATATGCCAAGAAACTGGACAAACCTGGGTGAAATGGACAAATTTCTAGAAACACAGTTTTCTAAAACTGAATCAGGAAGAAGCAGAAAGGCTGAATAGACCAATAGCAACTAGTGAAATTGAAGCAGTAATAAAAAACTCTCAGACCAGATCGCTTCACAGGTGAATTTTACCAAACATTTAAGGAAGAACTAACTTCTATCCTTCTCAAACTATTCCAAAAAGCCAGGGAGAGGTAAGACTTCCAAACTTTTTTTAACAAGGTTTGTATCATCCTAAATCCAAAATCAGGTAACGATACAACAAAGAAAGAAAACTACAGATCATTATTTCTGATGAACATAGATGCTAAAATCCTCAGCAAAATATTGGCAATCTGTATTCAGCAATACATTAAAAAAATCATACACCAAGACCAAGGGGGGTTCATCCCATGGATGCAAAGATGGTTCAGTATTTACAAGCCAATAAAGATAATATACCACATAAACAAAATGGAGGACAAAAATCACATGATCATATGAGGGATTCCTGTGATTCCTGACTGAAATATTTTGCTTAGCATGATAAACCAAAGCCCATCCATTTTGTATCAAATGGCAGCATTTCATTTTTTCTTATGACTGAGAAATATTCCATTGTATACAGATACCACATCTTTTTTTATCTAATTATCTACCAAAGGACCAAGGCCCATAAGGTTAGTACTTATGTGTTCTATGTAATTTATTGACCAGATGTTATATTTACGTTTTTTATACATTTTGAATTAATTTTTATATATAAGGACAAACTATAATCTAACTTCATTCTTTTGCATGTAGCTTACCAATTTCCTCAGCACCATTTACTTAAAAGATTTTCTTTTCTCTATTGTGTGTTCTTGACTTAAAAAAAAAATTGGCCATATACATGTGGTTTTATTTCTGGGCTCTCAATTCTGTTCCATTGGTTTATGTGTCTGTTTTTTATTTTTTTTGCCAATGCCATGCTATTTTGACTATCATATTCTATAGAATAATTTGAGTCAGGTAGTGTGATATCTCCAGTTTTATTCTTTTTTCTCAGAATTGCTTTGGCTATTTGGGGTCTTTAGTGGTTTCATACAAATTTTATGATTTTTTTGTTCTATTTCTTTAAAAAATGAAATATCATTGGAATAGTGATAGAGATGTTGATTCTTCCAATCCATGAACACAGAATATCTTTGCGTTTAATTTTTAGAGATTTTATTTATTTTTTATAGAGAGGAAAAGGGAGGGAGAAAGAGAGGGAAAGAAACATTGAAGTGCAAGACAAACATCATGTGGTTGTCTTTCGCACACCCCGTCAACCGGGGAACCTGGCTCAAAATGCAGGCATGTGACCCGACCAGGATTTCAAACCAGCAACCTTTTGGTTTGCAAGCCAGTGTTCAACCCACTGAGCCATACCAGCTAGTGATCAACCTTTTTAAATAATATTTTGTAGTTTTCAGTATGTAGGTCTTTTGTTAAGTTTATTCTTAAATATTTTATTTTTTTGGTTGCAATTAAAAAAGGAATTCCTTTTTCATTTCTTTTTCTGAAATTTTATTATTAATATGTAAGAATGCAATGGCTTTTGTATATTGGTTTTGTATCTTGGAACTTAAGTGTATTTGTTTATTTTTCCTAATTTTCATAGTGGAATCCGTAGGGGGTGTGTGTGTGTGTGTGTGTGTGTTTGCCAGGTTTTAATATCAGAGTTATGTTGATCTCATCAAATATGATAGGAATTATTGCCTATTATTCAATTTTTGGGGGTTTTAAAAGTAGATATTGAATTTTTTTAATGTTTTGTAGAATTCATTAGTGAAGATAGCTGGTCTTGGAATTTTATTTTGGGGGAGGTTTTTGATGGTTATTTAAATTTTCACACTGTTGATAAGCCTATTTAGATTTTGCACTTCTTGAATGACATAGAGACAAAAAGAACAATTCAAAGGATCAACCAATTCAGGAGCTGTTTCTTTGAGAAGATAAATAAAATTGACAAGCCTTTAAGCAGACTCATCAAGAAAAAAAAGGGAGAGGACCTAAATTAATAATATCAGAAATGAAGATGAAAAATAACAACTGATACCACAGAAAGGATTGTAAAAAACTACTATGAATAATTATATGTCAAGAACTTTGAAAACCTTGATGAAATGGACAAATTTCTAGAAAAGTATAATCTTCCAACACTGAAGGAGGAAGAAGCAGAAAGCTTGAACAGACTGATAACAGCTAAGGAAATTAAAGCAGTAATCAAGAAACTCCCGGCACACAAAAGCCCAGGGCTGGGCAGTTTCACAGGAGAATTTTACAAAACATTTAAGGAAGAGCTAACCCCTGTCCTTCTCAGACTATTCCAGAAAATCCAAGAGGACGGAAGACTCTTAGATTCTTTTTATGAGGCCAGCATCACCCTAATCCCAAAACCAGATAAAGACCCTACAAAGAAAAGAAACTACAGGCCAATTTCACTGATGAACATACATGCTAAAATCCTCAACAAAATAGTGGCAAACCGCATCCAGCAATACATTAAAAAGATTATCCACCATGATTAAGTGGAGTTCATTCCCAGGATGTAGGGATGGTTCAATATACACAAGTCAATAAACATAATACATCACATAAATAAAAGACAAGACAAAAACCACATGATCATCTCGATAGATGCAGAAAAAGAATTTGATAAGGTACAGCACCCATTTATGATCAAAACACTCAGAAAAATGGGAATAAATGGGGCATTCCTCAATGTAATCAAGACCATATATGAAAAACCTACAGCCAACATCATACTCAATGGGCAAAAACTAAAAGCTTTCCCTCTAAGATCGGGAACACAACAAGGATGTCTGCTTTCACTGCTTGGAAGTCCTAGCCACAGCAATCAGACAAGAAAAAGAGATAAAAGGTATCCAAATGGGAAAGGAGGAAGTAAAACTCTCATTGTTTGCAGATGACATTATAGTGTACATAGAAAAACCTGTTGACTCCACCAAAAAACTACTCAGCCTAGTAAGTGAATTTGGCAAAACAGCAGGATACAAAGTCAATATTCAGAATTGAAGGCATTTTTGTACACCAACAATGAAATAGAAGAAGAAGAAATCAGAAAAAAAATACCATTTAATATAATAGCAAGAAAAATAGAGTACTTAGGAATAAATATAACCAAGGAAGTAAAAGACCCGTATGCAGAAAACTATACAACATTGAAGAAAGAAATTAAGGAAGATACAAATAAATGGAAGCATATACCATGCTCATGGATTGGAAGAATTAATATCATCTAAATGTCCATACTACCCAAAGCAATTTATAGATTCAACACAATCCCTATTAAAATACCAATGACATATTTCACAGAAATAGAACAGACATTTCAAAGCTTGATATGGAATCATAAACAACCCCAAATAGCTGCAGCAATTTTGGGAAAGGAAAACAAAGTAGGAGGGATCACAATATTGGACATCATACTATATTACAAAGCCACTATACTCAAAGCAATCTGGTACTGGCACAAGAACAGACCCATAGACCAGTGGAACAGAATAGAAAGGCCCAAAATAAGCCCAGGTCTATATGGGCAACTAATATTTGACAAAAGGGGCAGAAGCATAAACTGGAGTCAAAATAGCCTCTTCAACAAATGGTGTTGGGAGAGTTAGACAGCCAAAAGCTAAAAAAATGAAATTTGATCATCAGCTGACATCATGCACAAAAACAAACTAAAGGTGGATAAAAGACTTAAAGATAAGTCACAACATCATAAAAGTCCTAGAGGAGAACATAGGCAGGAAACTCTCAGATATCCCATGCAGCAATTTTTTCACTGATATGTCTCCTAAAGCAAGGGACATAAAGGAAAGAATAAACAAGTGGGATCTCATCAAAATAAGAAGCTTCTGCATGGCTAAAGAAAACATCAGCAAAATGAAAGGGAGCCAACCCTATGGGAAAATATATATCCTAAAGATACATCAGATAGAGGTTTGATCTCCAAGATATATAAAGAACTCACTTGACTCCACTCTAAGGAGACAAATGATCCAATCAAAAAACGGGCAAAGGACCTGGGCAGATGCTTTTCCACGGAAGAGATACAGAGGGCCCAGAGACATTTGAAAGGATGCTCAGCATCACTAGCCATCAGAGAGATGCCAATTAAAACCACAATGAGATACCACCTCGCACTGGTCAGAATGACCATCATAAACAGATCAACAAGCAACAGGTGCTGGCGAGACTGTGGAGAAGAGGGAACACTAGTCCACTGTTGGTAGGAATGCAGACTGATGCAGCCATTGTGGAAAGCAGTGTGGAATTTCCTCAAAAAGCTGAAAATGGAACTGCCTTTTGATCCAGTGATTCCCCTGCTGGGAGTATACCCTAAGAATTCCAAAATCCCAATACAAAAGAACCTATGCACCCCAATGTTCATAGCAGCCCAATTTACAATAGCCAAGTGTTGGAAGCAGCCTAAATGCCCATCAGTAGATGATTGGATCAAAAAATTATAGTACATTTACACAATGAAATACTATGCAGCAGAAAGAAAAAAAGAACTACTACACTGTGCGACAGAATGAATGGAACTTGAGAGCATTATGCTAAGCGAAATAAGCCAGTGGGTGAAAGACATATACCATATGATATCACCTGTAAGTGGAACCTAACCAACAAAACAAAGATGCAAGGAAAATAAGACCAGCAATGCTGAATGAAAAAGAAACCAACAGAGACAAGACAGAAGGAAGGAGGGGTGGGCAGGGGAAAAGGAAGGGAAGGGGCAAGTCAAGGAACATATAGCAAGGACTCATGGACAAAACCAAAGTGGAGAAGGATTGAGGGACAGAGAGGGGGAAGACAGGCAGGGAAAGTGGTGGGAGGAAGGCAGAGACAATGTGTTTGGAAAAATTAATTAATTAATTTAAAAAATAAATTATCAAATACTAAAGACATATCAGAAAACTTGGAGAAAAACAAATCATCAATGCTTCAAAAATCCCAAATTTATCTGAGAGAACCTTACAACCAAAGCTACCAGTAAATATTTACCTCCAGTTAGAAGGAGAAAGAACATAGTTTATTAGATGGAAAGAACCAAAGGTAAACAAACTTCCAATATGGAAATGAAAATAGCAGTTTCTCAAATTTTAAGTGCTAACATTAGATAATATAAAAAGTTATGAAAAATTCATTTGAACCTCATTATAATACTCTAGTGGGATATTGCCTGATACCTAAAACCACATTTTAATAAGATCTTTTCAGGTAAAAAAAAAGAAAAAAGAAAAAAAACAACAAAAAATAGATTTTCCAGTTCTTTATGATTCAGTCTAGGAAGATTATACATTTCTAGGAAATTTTTGTAATTCTTTAAGATGTAAAGTTAGATTATTTACTTGTGATTTTTCTTGTTTCTTGAGATAAGACTGAAATGATATAAACCTCCATCTTATTCCTGCTTTTGCTACATCCCAGAAATTTGTATATGTCATATTGTCATTCTCATTTTTCTCTATAGACATTTTTTAAATTATATATTTTTATATAGATTTTTAAAAATTTTTATTGTTTACCCTATTACAGATGTTCCCATTCCCACCTGCTTTTGCCCACCTCCTCCCAACCTCTTTTCCCCTAGCAATCATCACACTGACGTCTGTGTCTGGATTATGTGTATATGTTCTTTGGCTAATCCCTTCATCTTCTTTCAATATGATCTCACCTTTTACTTTTTTGTTTGACACAGTTATTTTTTTAGTAATATGTTGTTTAATCTCCATATATTTGTGAGTTTCTTCTTTTCTGCAGTTGATTTCTAATTTCAAAACATTGTGGTCAGAGAATATGCTTGGTATGAATTCAATTCTTTTTAATTTCTTGAGACTAGTTTTGTGTCCCAACATATGGTCTATTCTTGATAATGTTTTATGTGCACTGGAGAAGAATGTATAAACTGATGTTCTGAGATGAATAGCTCTGTAAATGTTAATTAACTCCACTTGATCTAATGTGTCATTTAAGACCTATATTTCTTTACTGATTTTCTATTTGGATGCTCTATGTAGAGCTGTCAATGAAGTAATTAGTCTCCTAATATGATTGCATTTTTGTCAGTTTCTGCCTTTAGTTCTGTTAGTAGTTGCTTTATATATTTTGGTGCTCCCTGACTGGGTGCATATTTATTGAGATGTGTTATGTCTTCTTGATGTAGCATCCCCAGTATCATTTTAAAATGTTGACCTTCATCTCTTATTACCTTAAAGTCTAATTTTGAAGTCTATTTTGTCAGATATAAATATGTCTACACTTGCTTTTTCGTGGATGCTATCTACTTGGACAATATTTTTCCATGCTTTCATTTGATTTTTCCTTTGCAGAGTAGATGTGTTTGCTGAAGCTAGCATATGGTTGGATTTTTTAAAATCCAATCTGTTCCTCTGTGAATTCGTTGAGTGTAATTATTCGTTGAGTGATGTTTGAGGATTTACAATAGCCATTTTATCTTTTGTTTTCTCATAGTTCTGTGACTTCATTGGTACGTTTCCTTTGTGTTTCTGTTCTTTTTATTTGGTGGTATTCCATACTTTTTCCCTCTTTTTCCTGTTTTTTAAAATTATGTGTCTCACTTTTAGATTTTTTGTGTGGTTACCATTAATTTTACGAAAAACAAAGTTTTGTATATACAGTAGTCTTTTTGCTTCTGAATGCATATAATCTCCATGCCCCTTTGCAAATTCAGACCCCGACCTCCTCCGCTTTTATATTTCTGTTCTCACAAATTATCTCTTTTACACTGTGAATTTGTGCGTGTATGATCTTATCATAGTTTTTGACTTTTTATTTTTTGTTTCAGGTAGTGTTACCCCCTTGAGTATTTTCTGCAATGAAGGTCTTCTAGTAATAAATTTTCTCAGCTTCCATATGTCTGGAGAAGTCTTTATTTCTCCTTCATATCTAAATGAAGATATATTATTATCTGGCTGGATATATTATTATTGGCTTGCAATATCTCTCTTTCAGTAGTTTGAATATTTGGCTCTACTCCTCTAATAGATTGGAGAGTATCTACTGAGAAGTTTGATCATTATCTAATAAGCCTTCTTTTATAGGTTACTCTCTTCTTTTCTCTGGCTGCCTTGAGAGTTCTTTGTCATTAATTTTTGACATTTTTCATAAAATGTTCCTTGGAGAAGGCCTTTTAGGGTTGAGGTAATTAGATGTTCTTTTTGCTTTTTGGCTTTGAGGATCTAGCTCTTCCCATAGGTTTGGGAAGTTCTCATCAACTATCTGAATAGGCTTTCTGTTCACTTAGCCATCTCTTCTGGCATGCCTATTGTTCCTATATTGCTCTTTCTGATGGTTAGTTCTAGTAAAGGCTTTTTTTTTCCCCTCACTTTTTGTAATTCTCAAGTGTCTCTATTCTTACATTTCTATCTTCTGTATCACTAATTCTCCCCTCCATCTGGTCAGCTCTATTTCCTATGCTCTCTAGTTCATTCTATAACTCTTTTATTGAATTATTCATCTCCACAATTCTATTTAGTTCTCTTATAAAGCTTCAATCTCTTTGATAAAGTACTCATTTTGTTCATTGATTTTGTTTCTGAGTTCATTAAACTGCGTATCTGTTTTCTTAACTCTCATTGAGTTTTTTTATAACGCAATGTTAAATTCTCTGTCATTTAAATCACATATCTTCATGTTTTAAAATTTATTTTCTGGAGATGTTTAATTATTTCTGAGTTTCTTTGTTACCTTGGCTATTCATGGTATTTGATGGACTCCTTCTCTGTCTAGCCATCTATGTATGAATGGTACTTCTCTAGTAGGTTGACAGGAAGGCTTTTGTATTACAGTAAGTAGAGCTAAATTACTAGGGTTTTTTTAAGGTCCCTTGCATTGCTTTGGCTTTTTATACCTCTGCTCAGTGGTGGAAAATGTTATGTGTTCCCTGAGAAGGAGTGCACTCTTCTTGTGATGTGGTCACTCTTGTTCCAGGGGACCAAATCCACATGCAAATGTAGTGGGCAAAATGGCTCCAAACCTGTCAAATCCCAGTGCTTCCTCCCACAACCAGGCCCCACTGGCAGTGTATCCACTGATGTGTGGGGATAAGGTGAGCAGGGGAAATATGAGCACCTCTTTTGTTGCTTTGCCCTCCTAGCAATTATGTCCAGGGAACTTCAACAGCATCTCCACTGCACCTCCACCTGACTCTGGGATTAGTCACACAGTGGGTCCTTTACTCAGGAAAAAAAGTGTTTATGTAATACTAGTTCTTGGGTTTGCAGATAATGTGCTCTGCAACCTAACATTAAGAATGAAGGGAGGCAATCTCTGGGAACTTAAGGGAAGGTCACCAGGCTCCATGGTTTTGTTCCACCATCTGGAAGGCAGGCTACCCGACAACTGTGGCTGCACATCTGTGCTTTGTTTCTGCCTAGGTCCCTGGGCTCAGCTGCAACTTGCACTGCCCACACCTTCAGGTATATTTACTAAATTTCTTTGCTCCTCCCAGCTGAACAGAGTGACAGTCATAATGTGATTCCTCCCCTCTTTAGGCTTAGCCTCTCAGTGAGCTCCCAGCTGCATGAACTCCCGTGGCTTGTTTGGGCTCTTCTCCATTCTCACCTCCCTGGTTCACTCTCAGTCATCCACCTTTAGATGTTTAATCTGTGAATATCTCAGGTGTGTTTGTGTATTGAGTAGGAAATCTTTTGTTGAGTTATAGCTGCTTAAACTGTTGAAACTTCAAGGAGAGAGAGTGAGAGGATCTCTCATGCCACCATTCCTCTGAAGTCAGTCTCCCTTTGTGAATCATTTTGAGTTAATTTTTTCACATTGTATGAAAAATGGATGTAAGTTTGTTTATATGTGAATGCCAATCATTCCAAATACTACAGTATTTTTAAGATTTCTTTTGTCAAAAATCAGGTGCCTATACATGTGTCAGAATGAATCTGAAATCTTTATTCTGCTTTGTTCCACTGATCTATTTGCTGGTCTCTATGCCTTAATTACTGTACCATTATAATAAGTCTTGAGGTCAAAGAGTATCATACCCATCCATTGTTCATCTTATACAAAATGTTTGACTATTCTATGTCTTATGAGTTTTGATATAAACTTAAGTAGAAGTATGTTACTGATTTTTAAAAATTAATTGATAATTAAAAACCAACTGTATATAATGTACATCTAATACCTTAGGTACTTGTAGAATAAAATATAAAATGTAAAATTAAGGGAACACTTATTTAAATAACTCCAAAAAAGCATAAAATACTTTGAATCATTTGTAGTTGGTAAGCTGACATAATAAATGAATTAAATTGTCCCCCCATGTCTAATATGATATACGCATTTTAAATAAAGTCTTGTAGAGAGTTACAATATCCCAGGGCTGGGAAAAAATGATCTAATTTAACTTCTTCCTGAGCCTCAGGGAGGTCAAGAGGTTTTTATGAGATTAAAACTCAACTATCTATATAGTAGGCAAAGTTAAGAATTACAGCCATGGGCCCTGCCCAGGACATTTTACACTATACTCATCTGTATCTTCTAATTTCACTTAGTAAAATAAGTTACATTCCTGGAGAAATAAGTGAACAAGCTGTTACTACTGGTATATTTTACTTTATGCAATATAAATGTATGTATAAATGAACTGTCATGTAATGGAAATCTAATGTATTTTGATATTCTGCCATAATGTTGATATTCCTTTATTTCCCATACCACTATATTACTTAAGTTTATTTTACCTTACAATTCTGACAGATTTGCTCAATGTGCTTTGACAAACTCTATATAGCTCTGTGAATATGACCCAAACATTATAGCAAGGGCCTTAATATCCATACCAGAAAGTGGCACCTTTAAGTATTAAATTTAACATATATTAGGACCTTAAACATTAACCTCTGTATTAGCTCTTAAATATTTGGAAGCAATGGTTATACAGCCAGCATGTTAGCAACTAGATGCAATGGACACCTAGAAACTCTGGCTCAGAAACGATTCAGTAATGCCTGACCAAATGGAAGAATGGATATAGTCAAGGTGAGTGAAGATAGCAGTTATCCTGAAATATTGTTTATTACCTATTACAAGTGGACCATCAAGGATACTAATAATAAGATAATGTTACTTGAGTTGTCTTCATTAGGAACAAAATTTTCAACCAAGGATGAAATCAAACAATCCAAGAGACAAAGGATTGATTAAAATATTCTCACTCTGAAGATTAAGGTATGGCTCTCATGGGCTCATGACTTGTTAATTCTGGAATCCATCTTTTATTTATTTATGTTTATCCAATTTCATAGAAGACCATTTTTTTTTATAGACTATTTTAAATGTCCTGTGAAGAAAGGTGTTGTAAAAAAGTAAGCATCCCCTTTATACTCTCTGGCTATGCAAACAATGGCAGAAGAATGGTATGGTGTTCACTTTGGTCTCCAAATATCCTTAATTATTAACACATGTTGTCTGTGGCCCAAAGCCACTCTTCTATAGCTGTGATATTTCCTCTTAAACCTCTTTAAATCATTTCCAGAAAATCCTGCTACAGCACTTTCCAAATTATTCTCTAACTTATGATTTCTAGGGTGTACTTGTCACATTGCTGAGAAGTTTGGTAGCAAGGAATATATTTTTCAGAATAGGAAACACAGTAAGAATAAGGTAGTAGCAGAACAACAACACTTCCATCTCTAAATGGTCATATTGCTGTTAATATGAACTTAAAAAATGATTTTTGAAAAATATTATTGTAAAAGAAGTCTTGCTATTTTCATTGATATACCAATCAAGAGGTTACTAAAAATACTATAACAATGTGACATATAGTAAACAGAACTTTAATTGCTAAATCACAATGGTGATTGTGGGGACATAGGTAGGTGGAGGTGGAAGGGGATATGGGGGATAAATGGTAATGGAAAAATTAGCTGCTGAATTTTAAAAGAATTTTAAAGGAATAAAGGAACCAATCCAACCAACTCAGTTGCTTTCTTTCACATCATCAACACACACACTTCTTTCTATTATGTCTCTTCAGTGTCTTTTCTAAAAACTAATATTTAGTGTAGATCTTATTGTGTATGTTTAATCATTTTCTTATTTGAGCCAAGTAACTTTGATTCCCTTAAATTTGAATCTCTGATGTATATCAGAGATGGAGAATCCTCCTTCTGTCAGCAACAAATATATGTGGGGAAAGTCTGGCCCTGCTTATTAGACATAGATAATGATTTAAAAAAAGAATAGAAAAAAGCCCAAAACACTCCAACTCCTTTCACATATCCTCCAAGTTGTCTTGTGCTGGTGTGAACCTCAGGTGGTCCTATTACAAATGGCATCTTCCAACAGGGTCAAACCAGTTTTTTTCAACCTAGAGTCACTCCTAGGGAAAGAACCAGGAAAACTACATATCGAATGAATACGCAAGGCTCTTTGTTAAAGTCATTAAGAATTTCAAGATTGTGAAAGCTGAGTATTGAACCTACAGCAGGTTCTTCTAAGTGATGTACAGATTGTGAGCCCATGAAGCTGGCCCTCCCTAGCAGGCAAGTGTATCTGTTCATTCCCCTAGTGAATTCCATGAGAAACTTAAGTCATAAAATAGCTACACACCTATGGTGAATGTTATATTTAATAGTGCAAACGAGAGGCTTTCCCACCATAGATGAGCAATACATTAGGTTTTCTAAATGCCTTAGAAGACAGGTGTGCTCTCATGGGTAGAAGTGGGTGTCTGTTAATGTTGATGCTCTCAGACAAGGATATCAGTGATGATAGTCACACTAGCAACAGAATCAACTACTCCATTCCTGCCAGAACAAATGTCTTCCTCAGAGCTGGAACACAGCTACAAACCTCTGTTCTAAAGAGATTTAACCGGCTGTCCCTGTTACATATGCTGCCTCCCCCTTGAAAAAAAAATATTATTGTAATGGAAGTCTTGCTATTTTCATTGATATACCAATCAAGAGCTTACTAAAAATAATACAACAGTGTGACATACAGTAAATGGAACTTTAATTGCTAAATTACAATGGTGATTGTGGGGGGATAGGTGGGTGGAGGTGGAAGGGGATATGGGGGGATAATTGGTAATGGAAAAGTACAGTAAAAATATTAATGTAGAAATATATTTTATAGTTTGTATCCACCTTATAAATTGAAAATAACTCAAAATATTTTTAAAAATTACATTTCTGAACTTGTCTTTTGTCATCATCTTCTTCCCCGCCCCTTCCTCCCACTCCTCCTCCTTTGCCTCCTCCTCTTCCTCCTTCTTCTTCTCTTCTTTTTCACTGTCTTTAAAATTCCACTGTTAAGAAAACTTCTCAATTCTTCAGAATGATTCACATCACTGTCAAACGCTCTCTTTGAAATCTTGGCGATTTTTTTATATCAAATAATAAAATCAATGGACCATATTGCAAAAGTTTTTAAATATTGTTAATTCACCTTCAGAGTGTTGCAACCTTGTAATTATCATCAGAAGGTTTTTAGATATTGGTAAATATTTGTAAGGAATGTGAAAATCTAGAGACCTCAGAGTCATGTGTTGCTAGTTAAACATAGAAATTGATTCAGGATAATGTCTTGTTATCTGGAGAAAACGAAGTTAGTGCTGTCTCCTGATTTTTTTCCCAAATTATATTGCAAATAGAGCATTTCTGAATTATTCAATTTCCCATGTATATTTTATATTGGTCTGCATAAGTTTGTTTGTAATTATCTTTACATAAGTAAAGATTTATTTGAAACATGTGATTGAATCCTTGTAATGAAATATATAGTCATTTTATTATTTACTTATAATTTCAGTAAATATGCATTAAATTATTGTAGTGTTTCCTTAATTGGACATGCCTTTATAAGTTTTTAAATTTTCTTTCCAGGATGGCAAAGACGAATAATTTCATTGGAACTTCAGGGAGAAAAGTAGGTAGGCACAAGTAATTACAGACCGGAACATCTCCAGAACACCGGGGCTAACATGGTGATTATTTTAGAGCAACATTTTCCACAGCCACAGGTGATTTCAGGTGAGCCTAATCCATCAGTTCCCACTTTCCCAAAGGCCTCTTCTAATCCATGCATAAGATATGGCCACCTGGTAAAATGTGATAAATTGTCTTTTCATTATACTTAAACTTCCAAAATTCATGTAAAGTTGTGCCTCTGAATGCTTAGGCATTCTAAAACTGTTGTCAATATGCAAACATTCTATTCTGTTTTCTCAGAACTGCCTAAGACTGTTACAGACAGATGGGTTAGGAGGCCCTGGCGAGACAGACATTTCTAAGATCCCAGGTAAATCTTACAGTTCATTAAGGAGAATTATTTTAAGGGCATTGCCCTTAAATGTGGTGAGGTATTCTGTTTCAACAAAGTTTTAACCCTGAAAAATAAATGTTCACCCAACTTTCATTTATTAAATTGTACTTTCACCACGTCAAAGGTGGGATAGCATAGGAATTAAAAATATGTGCAAATCAGAAAGATGGCACTAAGGAAAGAAAAAATTTTATCTCTACCTGCTGTAGAAAATAGCATTAAAACAAAGACATAAATGCATCTGTAGACCCTCCCCAGCAGATTATATATAAAGTGATCAATAAACATGTGTTAAGTGAATGAATCATATGAAACATGACTTGGAAATCTGTTTTCAGGACAGTAAGCTAGGCCTTTTCTTCAGTCAGAGGAGCAAAATAATGATCTTACAAAGCACTGAGGTTGCTGGAATATCATTATGTTTCATAAAGTTATTTAGAACTATTAGAATATGTCATCACGTTATTTCCCTATTTTGTAAATGTTCAGGTTTGAGTGATCTGATATGTACAGCAGTTTTGAGGACTTTGTAAAAATGACTCATCACCTTCACATTGAAAATAAATGAATCAATAAATTATATCTATAAATAATTCATCTAATTGTAAAGGAAAAATGTCTCCAAATTATCTACTGCCCTCAAACTCCTGCCTGGAAGTTGCCAGGGTTAATAGAGTACAAAAAATATCTTCATCCTCAGAAAAATAAAAGGATATATTTTTCAATTTATACTTCTCATACTAAATTTTTTGTCTTAGTTCCAAGTACATCAAGTGAATTCAGTTCTTGTATCAGTCCCTCTGCCCCAAGTGACACTCCTTATTTACCTTTGTGTTAAGGAGGAGCATAAAGTAGCTTATATTACATTATAAAAAGTATTTGAATCCAAGTCTCAAAGCAGACACACAGGTGCAAATACTTATAAACCTTCATCAAGAAAGGTGGATACTCTATATTTTAAAATCTTCAAGTTTCAAAACATGTATCATTATTTAACATAACCAGAAAGCTGTCAATACCATTTGACATAGCAAATAGATTTTGACATCAAACAGACTTCTGTTTTTAATCCCAGATTTGGCATTTGTTAAAAGAATAACTTCTAATGCTAGACATTTTTTTTAATTAACTTTCTCTGGCATTTTATTTTAACCTAAGTGCTATAGCCTTCATTTTATCATGAGGGACAGGGAGACTATCAAAACATGGGATTGTGTCAAACTTAATATGCTTTTCAATAAAACTAAAATGACAAAATATTGTAATAACTGTGCTTTACTTTCTAGGTTGGGATGAAGCATAGAGTAAAAATGTTTTACAGTCTTGACCTTAGGTGTATTTCAGACTCAATGGACTTCAGCATTTTATTAGAAAAACAAGTTTCTATCATTATCACATATCAGAATCTTTGCAGACCCATGTCAGTATAAAGAAAAAAGATCAATGAACCACATGACCACCTAATCATAGGTAAATACCTCATACCCTAAATCAAATATCTTTTCTTTCTTTCTTTTTCATTACGATATTATTGACATACAACATCATATAAGCTTAAGGTGTACAACATAATGACTTGATATATGATATATATATTTTCCCTTGTAATGAGAACTCTTAAGACTACTCTCTTAACAACTTGCAAATGTGCCTTAAAGCAGTGTTAACTCTAGTCACCATGTTGTACATTATTTCCCAAGCAGTTATTTATCTTAGAACTGGAAGTTTGTACCTTTTGACTACTGTCACCCACTTGTCCCACTCTCATCTTTAGCCACCACAAATATGATCTATTTTACTATCAGCTTTTTAAAAACAAACTCCACATATAAGTGAGATCCTTACTTTATTTGTCTTCCTCTAGCTTATTTCACTTAGCAAAATGCCCTCAAGATCCATGCACGTTGTTGCAAATAACAGGATATACCTCTTCTTTATGTTTGAATAGTATTCCATTGTTTATGTATACAACATTCTTCATCCATTGATCTGTCATCTTCTGTTGTTTCTATCTCTCTTTGGGTCAGTGCTTTCATTTCTTTTGGATATACAAGGTCTGTCCAGAAAAAGTCCAGTCATTGTTAACATAATGAGAATTGTTTGTGTGGCATCAATATAACCTGGTAGCCAAGGAGAGTGGACTAGAACATGCATGCGTGAACAATGTTGACTTCACTGTACTAGTCAGTGGGGGTGGTAGACACTGTTGCATGAACATACGTACTGTATGGCCGTGGCATTCAGAAAGACTGAGTAGAGCAAAGAATCTGCATCAATTTTTTCTTGAAGCTTGAACATCCCTCTGTAGAAACCATTCGAATGATTCAGAAAACTGCAACTATGGGCAACTGGTGATTGGCATCTTCATCAAGACTACATCCCCACTCAGGTATCACATCTAGTGAAGACAACTTTAGCAAAACATCAAATCACCCAGGTGACTTAACACCCCCACCATAGCCCAGATTTGGCACTCTGCAATTTCTGGCTTTTTGCAAAACTAAAATCACTTTTGAAAAGGAAGAGTTTTCAGGCGATTAGTGAGATTCAGGAAAATATGACCGGCCTGCTGATGGTGCCTGGGATAACTATGTGAGATCCTAAGGTGCCTACTTGGAAGAGGACTGAAGTGTCAGTGTTCTATGTACAATGTTTCTCATATTTTGTATCTTCTTCAAGAAATGTCTCTATTTTTCATATTACATGGCTGGATACATTCTGCACAGGCCTTCATATACCCAGAAGTAGAATTGCTGGATCGTACAGTAGTTCCATTTTTAATGTTTTAAGGAACCTCCATACAATTTTCCATACTGGCTTCACCAAATAACATTTTTACCAACAGTGTTCAAGGGTTTCCTTTTTTCCTTTCCTCCACATCCTCACCATCATTTGTTATCTCTTGTCTTTTTGATCATAGTCATTCTAACAGACATGACGTGATATGGTTTTGAATTGCATTTCTTTCATAATTAGTAGTATTGGACACTTTTTCATGCAGCTGTTTGTCATTTGAATATATTCTTTGGAAAATTGTCTATTCATATCCTCTGCCACTTTTTAGTTGGATTGTTTTTTTACTACTGGATACTAACTTCTTACCAAGTATCAAATTTGCAAATAGTGTCTCCTTTTCCATAGGTTGCTTTCTTATTTTGTTGATGATCTCTTTGGCTGTACAGAAGCTTTCTAATTTGATGTATCATACTCAACAATTTTTGGTTATGTTCCTTATACTTTAGATGTCATATCCAAAAAATCATGGCCAAGATTCATGTCAAGGAATTTTTCCCTAAGTTTTATTCAAGGAACTTTATGGTTTCAGATCCTACATTTAAGTTTTTAAAATATTTGAGTTAATTGTTGTAAATGATAAAAGATAGAGGTGTAGTTTTACTTTTTATATGTGAATATCTAATTTCACCAGCACCATTCACAGTCACTATCTTTCTTAATTGAATATTCTTGGCTTCCTTGTCAAATATTGGTTGATCATATATGCATGGTTTTATTTCTGGGATCTTGGTTCTGTTCCATTGGCCGATGTATTTCTTTTTATACCAATACCATACTATTTTGATTACTATAACTTGGTAATATAGTTTAAAGTCAAAAGTATAATGTTCAACTTTGTTCTTCTCTTTTGAGATTATTTTGGCTGTTTAGGGGCTTTGGTAGTTTTATATAAATTTTAGAATTTTTTATACTTTTGTAATAAATGCTATTGGAATCTTAATAGATATTTCATTGAACCTATCAATGGCTTTGGTTAGCACGGACATGTTAACATTTATTCTTTCAATCCATGAAAACAGGATATCATCACAGTTTTTCAATATATGTGCATTTTTCAATTTCCTTCCTCAAAATGCTGTAATTTCAGTGTAGAGGTCTTTCACCAAAAGATTCTCATATGTCATGTTGATAATGATAAAATACTTAATGTTATTTTATTACTTTGATGATATTATAAGTGAGATCATTTTCTTTATTTCCTTTTCAGATAATTCATTGTTAGTGTATAGAAATGTGCATTAATTTTGTATCTTGCATCATTAGTTAATTGTTGATTAGTTGTGTCAGTTTTTTGGTGGAGTCTTTGGGATTTTCTATATATAAAATCAACTCAGCTGCAAATAAAGAGAATTTTACTTCTTCCTTTCCAATTTTGAAGTTTTTTATTTCTTTTCTTTTCCTGATTTCTCTGGTTGGAACTTCTAGTACTATATTGAATAGGTTTTTGAGAGTGTGAACTCTTGTCTTGTTTCTGATCTTAGAAAAATCTTTCAACTTTTCACCACTGAATAATGTGTTAGCTCTGGGCATGTTATACACTGCCTTTAACATGTTAAGGTACATTCATTTTATAACTAATAGGTTGAGAGTTATAATAAATGAATTTTGAATTTTGTGAAACGCTTTTTTCTGCGTCTATTGAGATGATCATACAAGTTTTTGTCTTTTATTCTATCAGTGAAGTATATCACCTCTATTGGTTTGCTTATTTAAGCCATCCTTGCATACCAAAGATGAGGTCTCTTGATCATGTATATAATCCTTTTAGTGGGTTACTGAATTCAGTCTTCTAGTATTTTATTGAGGATATTTACACTATAATTATGAGCTATATTTCCTGTAGTTTTCTTTTTTTCTTATTATATATTACCTGACATTGGTGTTGGGACAATGCTGGACTCAGAACATGACTTTGGGAGCATTTCTGCCTCTTTGATTTTTTTTGGAAGAATTCGAAAAAGATAGACATTAATTCTTCTTTAAAAGTTTGGTAGAATTCACTAGTGAAACCATTTGGTCCTGGAATTTTCTGTGTTAGGAATTTTGTGATTACTGATTCGATCTTTAGTTGATATCAGCCTATTTAGATTTTTTATTTCTTCATGATTCAGCTTTGGTAGATTGCATATTTCTAAATATGTATCCAGTTTGTTGGCTCTTACAATCCTTTGCATTTCTGTTGTATCAGTTGTAATGTTTCCATTTCATTTACAATGTTGTTTATTTTGGTCCTCTTTTTTTCTTGGTTAGTTTAGATTAATAACATTTTCTCAATTTCATTTATCTTTTCAAAGAACCAAGTCTTTGTTAATTTTTTCTATTATTTTACTGTTCTATTTTATTTTCTACTGCTGTAATTGTAATTTTTCCTCTGCTAACTTTGGGCTTAGTTTCTTCTAGTTTCATGAGGTAGAAAGTTAGGTTGTTTGAGATCTATTTTCTATTTTTTTAAATTATTTTTGAATTTTTTTAATGTTCAGATACATTTGTCTCCATTTTCCTGCTGCCACACTATAAACATACATCCCTCTTTTAACTATTTTAGCTATATCTAATAAATTTTGGTATGCTGTGTTTCTATCTTTATTTGCCTCCAGATACTTAATTTTAATTTCCCCTTAATTTTTTCTTTGACTCATTTATTGTTCAGGAGAGTGCTGCTGTGTTTAAATATTCATGAGTTCTCCCCATTATTGATTCCTAGTTTTATACCACTGTGGCCAAAGAAAACACTTGGTATGACTTCAATCTTGAATTTGTGAAGACCTGTAGAAAGGGTGCTAACATATAATCTATTCATGTGGGCTTGAGAAGAATGTGTATTCTGCTGCTGTTGGATAGAATTTTCTATGTATGATTGTGACTTTCATTCATTTTATAGTGTTCAAATTTGCTGGGTTTTTTTTAATCAGTTCTCTGGATGACCTATCGATTGATAAGAGTGGATTATTAAATCCCCCAACTGCTATTCTATTGCTGTTTATTCATCCTGTAGTTCTGTTAGTATTTGCTTAATATATTTAGGTGCTCTGATATTGAGTGTGTAAATATTTACAATTATTATAATTTGATATTGACCCCTTTTTCATTACATAATGACCTTTATCACTTTTTTTTTATTATTTTAGTTCAAATTCTATTTTGCTTGATGTAAGTATAGCTGCCCTAGCTTCTTTGTATTGCCATTTTCTTTAAATACCTTTCTCCATTACTTCAGTTTTTCACTTTTAGTCTATGTATGTCTTTAAATCTATAGTGAGCCTGTTGTAGTCAGTATATCATTAGATCTTCTATTTTAATCTATTCAGCCACTCTATGTCTTTTCACTGGAGAATTTAATCTGTTTAGTTTTCAAGTAATAATTGATAGAGAATGACTTACTATTGCCATTTTGTTAATTGTGTCCTGAGTCTTTTGTATAATCATTCCTTGTCTTATCCTTCTGTCATTTTTTGTGATTTTATGACTTTTGACATTAGTAGCCTTTGGCTTCCTTATCATGTTCCTATGTTTTTTCTTTGTGATTACCATGAAGATTACATAAAATATCTTAATCTTAGCCTGCTATTTTAAACTGATGACAACTTAACTTTGATAGCATTCTTAAACTTTTCATTTTTGTTTTTCTTCCCAACCACATTTTAGGTTATTTTTGTTGTAGTTTACTTATTTTTTATATTATGTATTCAGTAACACACTATTGTAGTTGTGATTTTAGTGTTTATTTTTTAAATTTTTATACTGGAATTGTAAGTGAATTATGCGCCACAATGACCATATTAAGAAATCTGACTTTATCTATGTATTTATCATTACCATGAAGTTTTACTCTATTTTCATATGTTTTTATGATATTAATTAGCATTTTTAAATTTGCACTTAACGAACTCTCCTTAGCATTTCATGTAAGGCAAGTTTAGTGACATTGAATTCCCTCACCTTTTGTTAGGGACAGTATATTTCTCCTTCATTTCTTAACTTCTGATTTGTTGGGTATATTTTAAATACATCATCCCATTCTCACCTGGCCTGATTCCCTGCCCAAGCATGGCTGTAGAATAAGTTTCATGTTTGCCTGAATTCTCTGGTCATGCTCCCCAAATGGTCAGGCCTGGGTCCTATACTCAGTATTCAGTGAGGCTATGAATTAGCTTTTTTGCTACAGGGTGAGAATAGGTGAAGGGGCAGCAGAATGGGCCAAGAATGTTGGGAAATGCCCTGTCTGGTTTTAGGAACTGTAACCCTGCTCACAGGCTGGAGAGCCCCAAAGCTGGAGGTAATCAGCAGGCCTTGGAGAAACAGGCTCCTGAGGAGACATAACCTGCCCCCCCTGTCAGGGGCATAGCTCCTGCCTCTCTGCTTTGCCATGGATGGTTGGTAATCCATGACAGGTAAGGTATCTCATGCTGAGATGGCAACGTAAGACAGATATCGGTCGGGTATTGGCAGCAGACAAGAAATTGGGGAACATGGAGAAAGGGCAAAAGGCCCGCACCCCTCGGCTGGGCTTGGACACGGCCGGCCGGAGTCCTCATTTTATCTGAAAGCAGTCTCCTTGTCTCTTGGCCGCTCCCTTCCCCCGCTTGGCTCAGGCTTGAAAAAATACAGGTATCAGCCCTAAACCAGATCTGGTGGATTCCAGGGAAATCAGGACTAGAAGTAAATTCTTTCAAGTGTGCTTTGTTCTTCCCTCAAAAGCTGTAGCCAGCTCATTCTGAGAAGGACATTTACATTATTCACAGACTCTAGTCCTATACCCTTAGGCACTCATGTTTACAATGCTCTCATCTTTAGTCGTCTCTCTTGTTTATACTAGTCTCCTCTCGGACCCATGTGAATTGGTGTATTCCTGCCATTTGTTTTCTTCAAAACATTACCTATTCTCTGTGAACATTAATATATAGATGTAATGAGATAACCTGTGCATTCCTATTAACCTAGCCCCACTGACAACCTTTTCAATAAACTCCTCTGGACAAAAGGACTCCGGGCCTCCCCACGAGGGGGATGTGCCAGGGCCTTCCCCATTAGAGAGATGTGCCACGTCCCCTCTCCAGGCAAACAGAGAAGCGTTTGTGATGATTGGTGTTTATTCCCCTCATCTGACAACCCCAGGTCGGGCTCTGCAGAATTCGGATCCCTGCTCCCATCTCAGCTGGCCCCTGACGGTTTCCCTCAGATTCAGGGAGCGCCTGTGCTCCCCGCAGGCACTCTCCTACCGGTGTCCCACCCCCGACCAGCCCGCCCCCGTGGGGTGGTTGCTGCCCGGACCTCAGAGCAGCGGGGACCCCAGCGGTGCTCCCCCGCCGCGTGCCCTGTTTAGCCGCTCCACAGCGCAACACAAGAAACAGCAAAGATTGCTGAGTGAGCTGGATGTTCACCATGGGCTATCCTTTTATCACTGAAAAAATGGCAGTCTCAGGAGAGCACCCTCTGTGCAGTGCTGTCGCAGTCTGAGAGAGGGGTGAGGCGGTCAATGTGCAGCTGCTCCCTTTACCTGTTAATGCAGTCTGTCTCAGTCTCTCTGATGCGAAGGAATGTTTCAGCCTCAACTCAGTCTTCTTGGATTTACACAATGTTGTCTTTCCAAATTACTACCAGTGTCCTTTTGGTCCTTTGGACATGGCTTCATTATTTGGTGATAGCTACCTTGCAATATGGTATGACATGGTGATCTGGGGTGTTCTAACATATGGAATCAGTTCTTGATTCTGTTAAAAGAGAATGGTCATTTAAGGAAACAACATAGATGCTCATTGCTACTAAGTATATAGGTAATTTACAGGAGATATATACAGATTTATATATTCTGTTTATATATGTATATATGATAATATGTGTATATAATCATATGAGAATATGATATCTCTTATGTGTGGAGGAGAATGAGACAGAGACAGAGAGAGAAAAAGAATATAAAACTATAGAAATATATACATATGTAAAAGGAACAAAACTTCATGAGTTCATATTCACACTAATATTCCCACTTCTAATAAAAAACCAATTATAAGGTTTTTATTTAATCTTTTCTATGTTACATTTATACTTCATTTGTATGTATCCACTTTCTTCCATAGAACACAGAATGTGATAGAATTAGAATATTCTATGATTATTCATTTTTATAGCATATTACATGTGAAATAATTAAAAATAACAATAAGAATATTGTTAATACCAATAATGGTTACAGAAAGTCTGAAAATGTATTTGCATATGATTTCTCCACATCATTTTCTAACTTTTATGTTTATACTGTGTCTACACTAGCAAATCATATAACTATTACATGCTATTTTATTTCTTTCAGATGTCCTCTATTTTTATAAGTGACTATGTACAGGCATAGCTCCTTTTGTTGTGTCTCACAAGTGTTGCAAGATCCTTCACCAGCAAAGATTACAACTTAATCTATTGTGATACTCATTTTATTTTGTTGGTCTGGTACCAAAACATCCTTGAGGTACGTCTTTATATAACTCTTACCACCAGATCTTATATCAATGTATTTCTAGTAATTCCCTTTGCCCAAATCATCTAAAAGATGACTTAGAAAACACTCATGAAAATAACAGTGTACTAATACTTTAATATTAATAATAGTTGGTAGTCTTTAGAAGTGAAGATCAGTTCTGCTGAGTGGGAAAGCTTTGGCTCACATTTTGTTTTCTTGAATGCTTAAACATGTTCCTCCATTTTGTTGTAGCATAAGATATACCCATCTTGTATGTCTCATGATAATCTAATGTACTCTTCCATATAAATCTTGTGCTTTTTGATTGAATAGGTAAATTTTTTATGTAAAGTTCAATAATTTTACAAAAATGGATTGGTCATTATGGGTTAATAATTTCAGGTATTTTGTTTTACTTTTTAAAAAAGACATTAGCCAAGTGCTGGAAACACCTAAGTGCCCATCAGTAAATGAGTGGATCAAAAAACTATGGTACATTTACACAATGGAACACTACACAGAAGAAAGAAAGAGCTGCTACCCTTCACGGCAGCATGCATGGAACTGGAGAGCATTATGCTAAGTGAAATAAGCCAGGGGGTGAAAGACAAATATCATATGATTTCACCTATAAGTGGAACCTAATCAACAAAACAAACAAGCAAGGAAAATATAACCGGTAACACTGAAAGAAGAAAGAAACCAACAGAAACAAGAAGGAAAGAGGGAGGTGGGTAGTGGGGAAAGGAAGGGGAAGGGTCGAATCAAGGAACATGTATGAAGGACACATGGACAAAGCCAAGGTGGGGAAGAATTGAGAGGTGGAGATGAGGGGGCAGGGCAGGGGAAAGTGATAATGGGTAAATGGAGACAAATGTATTTGAACAATAATAACATAAAATAAAATATAATAAAATAAAAAAGACATTCAAGACTCCTAAAAAATTTCAAGAATTTTCTCAACTATAGTTTTAATATATCTTTTCTATAATTGTAATATAGTTTTAATACATTCTATTCTCCTGGTTCAATGTCCTTCTTCAGGTACTACTATTAGATTTTCTTTACCTGTCTTCAATAACTGTTACTATCTCCCAAATTTGTTTACCTCTTTATATATTTATTTATTTTTGTAGTTCTCACCCAAGCATATGTTTATTGATTTTAGAGGGAAAAAAAAGGGGAGATAAAGAGAGAGAGAAAAACAATATTGATGTGAGAGAGAAATAGATTGGTTGCCTCTTATACGCACTCCGACATGGATCGAATCCACCACCTTTTGGTGTAAGGAACGATGCTCCAACTGACTGAACCACCCAGCAAGGGCTTTTTTTTTTAATCTATACATTTTTCATTTTTTTACTATCAATTTCAGCTAAGTCATTGTTATATTTACTTTATCTTGTACATCTCAGATAATATTCTTATGATTTTTTAAAATTTCTGATTTTTTAAGTTCTATCATCTCATTTCTGAATTTTTATTTATAGTTTTTCTTGCCTTTTATAAACATTTAATATATTTATAGCTTATCTTGTTATATGTTAAATTTTTAATTTTGGGGGTCATGCTTTTCTGGCACGTATACTTTTTTGTTTCTCATTTGTTTTTGGAGAGGGGTGTAGGGAAGGAGATAGAGAAGGGAAGAAACCTCAATGTGCAGTTTCCACTCAGGTGCTCCCTGCTGGAGTCCTGGCCTACAACCCAGGCATATGCCCTTAGCGGGAACCAGTGACCCTGAGGTTCACAAGCCGGCACGGAATCCACGGAGCCTCGCCAGCCGCAGCTTTTTTTGGGAAGTGGATTATTCTACTCCTTGGTCTATTTTTCTTTATTTTCTTATAGTAACTGCATGGTATCTAGCCTTATTACTTCTGTATTGCTCATTTTTACATGAATTGAATTTTCTAAACTTTCACAAGGAGGTATATTTTCAGGTAGCTTTTATAACTTTACAAGATTCCCTCTACTTTTATTTTGTGCTTTGTTTAGACATATGGCAGTTCGTTCTCTGAGACTTTCTTGTCTATTTCTCTCTTACACATTTATCTAGAATTTTTCTCTCTTTTTGCTCCTGTTTCGATCCTACTCATTTTTTATTCCATTCCCGGAAGTATTTCTTCAGCACAGGGTCTTTCCCTGGAGAGGCATCCTCATGGGTCAGTTTTGATTTTTTATAGGGACTTGGGCTTTCCAACCCAATTGAGATTTATGTAGACATATGGCATGCACTGAGGAATACAGTAAGCAAAAACCATATGGGTTTTAGCTGATCATCAACCATGCTGGAAAGGAAAAGCTTGGCTCACATCTTTCCTTGAGTACTTTAAATATTACTCCATTTCACCATAGCATAAGGTATACATGTCTTAAATATCTAGTGATAATCTATTTTACATTCCCATGTAAATCTTGTGCTTTTATGCTGCTGTGCTTTCCAAAGAATAGCTGTTGGATTTTTGAGAGTTTTCTGTCCTTAAGCTTTTCAAATGTCTTGTTACTTTCCTCTGATGTTTTCCACACAAGCATAAATAACAACCCAGTGTTATAGGTCTTAATAATTTGTTTATACCTATTTGTATGATGGAGCTTCTGTGAACAGTTTGGCACCTCTCTTTGTTTATTCTATCCAATTGTTATATTTGTTTTTATGTGGGGATTTGTAAAAAATTAAAATCTCTGCTTCTACTCCATCATCATCTTGCCTGAAATTTTAACCAAAAATATTGACACTTATTTGATTATTTTATTGAAGGTTGACCACAATTGAAATTATATATAAAGGATTTTTATATCTCTTAAGATACATGTTATTACCCATATTGAATAAATATATTCAAATAAACTGCCCCAGGCAACTATATAGTATTGCAACTTTCCGAATCTGGTGCTTTATGCCTTTGCATTTAGAAGTATAATTGTAGGTCCTGTATAACTTATTTTTTTTTAAAAAGATAGCCAAGAAGCAGTCATGGGATAATTGATTTATCTTTTTTGTAATCTTGAAATGTAATTTATTCTGCATATTTTGGTGAGTATCATTATTACAGCACTAAAAGATTCATCTAAATGTTAACTGACTGATACACTTACTTAATGGTCACAGATAAATTTAGATTTTGATGTACTCTGGAAAATGAAAGCATCTAGAATTTTACTTTTGCTTTAATATTCAAAATATTTATTTTTACCAACAAAGTTCTAAAAACCCTAGGGAACTCCAAATCTCCATATTAAATCATGAGGTAGCATATGAGTTGTTTAATATTTGAGCACTACAAAGTGCTCACATCAGTTTATCTTCTCTGAAGTAGCTACATCTCTAAGAAGGTGGAAAACAGAAGCTTAGCTCCAAAAAGTGAAAATGAAATTGTCAGGTTTAATCAGTTTATTTCCTGAGAAAAAAGATTTAAGCATATGAAAATGGAATCACTCAAGTCAGAATTAGGCCAACTGCTGTGACTAATACATCTATGATGAAAAAAGTTTATTCATTTTGTATTCTAAGCAACTAGCTAAAAGAAGCAGTGTACAAAGCATAATAGACACCCAAAAGTTCCTTCCTGAATGAATGAATAAGTGTTTAAAATTTCTAGCTTCTTTTTTCCCTTTAAATGAGTCAGTGAAAAGGCAATCTTATATCTTCACTGAGAGGTAGAACACCATAAAAATGTTCAATAGTAGGCAGATTGTACAAAAATCAGGAAAACATAAATTTTTAGTTAGATAAGTTTGTGATTGAATATTGTCTCTGTCATTTAATTATTGTGTGACCTTGACAAAATGCTTTAATCATAGTTTCCATATCTGTAAATGTTAGAATATTTTATCTACCTCACTAGAATGTAACCCCCCAAAAAATGTTTTTACACAGAAACTGACCACTATTAGACACCCAATTAGATATTTTTCCTTCCTTTTCCTTAAATAAACTTTTTAAAACTATAATAATGAATTCTGTATAAAAACATTATCCTGAATTGAAGACAGCATCATCATGGCATACGTCATTGTCTTTGTTTCTCCCCTTTAAGCTACAACCAGTAGGGCATCCATAACCCAAAATGGGATTCTCTACATGACACATGGGGATGCCTGAGAGATCCACACATCTGTATATCTGAAGGAAGGTAGATTGTACCTCATGGAGTTCATAGAACCAGGAAAACAGTGAAAACCATGATCGGAGGCTCCAAGAACTGCAGTGCCACTGGAAACCAGAGGCTCCAGTAACCATAGCAGCACCTAAGACCCAGCCACCTCAACCCCACTAACTGTGGCAACTGCACCTTGCCCTTCCAGAATCAGGTTCTATACCCAAGACTGCAGAGCCCACAGCAGCAGAAACAGTTCCTGCAACCTGAGGCTCCAGGAACTGTGACAGTGCTATTGGTCACTTGCAGCAAGTAAATGCAACCGAGGCCCTCCAGCAGCCGAGGTTGCGTTCAAGACTCCAGTGCCCATGACAGTGGTGTCTGTGACTACCACCGTGGTGGTTCCTGAGACCAGAGACCCAAGAAAGTTTGATGGCACATGTGACCCAGTGACACTAACAAAGCAAGGCACCAAAAAACTCAGAGGCACAAGCAGCAACAATAAGGACACTGGTGACACTACTGTCAAAGTTAGTGGAGGATGGAAATCACTAGCTCTGAAGTATAGCTAGAGGTAACTCAAAAAGGTATTTGCTACCTCAAATGCAGTGTCAAAGGAAAAATTTGTCAAGTACCATGAAAGAAACAAAAAACATGGTATCACAAAAATAAAGTGACAATTCTCCAGAAACTAAAATTAAATGGAAGATTGTGATTCATGAAGAAACTCAGGAAGCTACAAGAGCATTCAGAAAGGTAGTTCAATGAGCTCAGGAATAAAAATTAAAGTACAGAAAAAGTTCTTGACAAAAGAAATTGAAACACTACAAAATAACAAAACTGAAATTATAAGAGCTGAAGAACTCACTACATAAAATAAAGAATGCAATATAATATATTTGAAATAGAGCCAAATATATGGAAGAGAGAATTAGGCTAGCTCAAAAATAGAAATAAAAAACAAAAAAATGAAGAAACTCCATAAGAACATCCAGCTCAGGAAAAGTACCACAGATGTAATGGGTATCTAAGAAGGAGAAAAGATGGAGAAGAGAGCAGAAAGCTTAGTTTAAAAAATGATAGCTGAGTGCTTCCCAAACTTGGGGTGAGGGGTGGGAACGGGATATACAAATCCAAGAAGCTAATAAAGCACCTCTTTAGCTCAACACAAAAAGACCTTCTCCAAAACATATTATATTTTAAAAAAAAACTGTCAAAAGTCAATGATAAGGAATTTTAAAGGAAGCCAAGAAGATGATAACCTACAAAGATTCCTCCATTGGTTATAAGCAAATTTTCAGCAGAAACTCTATAGATGAAGAGAGAGTAGAATAAAATATTCAAAATATTAAAAGGCAAGAACTCCTAGTCAAGAATATTCTATTCAGTCAAGTTATTCTTTAGAATTGAAAAATAAATAAAAGTTTTCCTTGACAAATAAAAGCTGAGGTAGTTTATTACCTCTAAACCTCTCTTAATAGAAATGTTTAAGGAAGCTTTCCTACCTGAAATAAAAAAGCAAATGTATGCAAAACTTAAAGTAATGCGATAAAGAGACAAAATCCAAAAATTTCAAAGATATTTCAGAATAGAGTATTAAACCCAAAAGTTTAGCAGAATGGTTAGAGGAGGAAAATATTAAAAATATACAAGAAAAATGAACTCGCTACATATAAAAGTATAATTTAGGAGAACAAAAAATAAAAGGGAGCAAGAAAAGGATGGAATGAGTTTAGGCAAATGAATATAAGAGCTATCAGCAGAAAAGGAGCTATGTTATCTATGAGATGCTGGCTCCAAACCACATGGTAACCACAAAGCAAAAATCTAGAGCACAGACACAAACAACAACCAAAAAGGAAACAGAAAAACAGCATAGAAAACATCAATCTAAAATGACAAACAGAAACACAAAATAGAAAAAAAAATAAGATACATAGGATAAACAGAAAATAAAAGATAAAGTGACAGTAGTAAACTCTCATTTTAATAATTACCTTAAAAATAAAAGAAATTCACTCACCAACCAAAAGGCACAGAATTGCTGTATAAGCCAAAAAACAAACAAACAAATAAAAAAAACCACTATATACTTTTGTTAGGTTCTAAAGACAAACATATCATCAAAGGATTAGAAGATTATACCTGAGCAAACAGGAGCCAAAGAAAGTAGGTGTAGCCACACATCAGATAAAATAGACTTCAAGCCAAAAAGATAACGAGACAAAGATGGACATCATGTTATGAAAAAGTTCACAATCCCTTATGAAGAAATAACACATCAATATATATATATATGTTACTAAGAAAGGAACACCAAAATATATAAAGAAATTATTAACAGACTTAAAGGGAGAAATTGACAGCAACACAATAATAGTAGAGGGCTTTAATACTTCACTTATATCAATTGATCATCAAGACAGAACATCAGGAAGGAAACAGCAGCCTTAAATGACATATTAGAACAGGTGACTTAATAGATAAATATAAAACATTTAATCTGAAAGCAACAGAGTATGTATTTGTGTCAAGTGTACATTGAAATTCTCAAAAATAGACCATACGTTGGGACACAAAACTAGTGTCAAAAAATTTAAGAAGACTGAAATTATATCAAAACTGGCATCAGAGAAATCCAAATTAAAACCACAATGAAATACCACTTCACACTGGTCAGAATGGCCATCATAAGTAAATCAACAAACAATGGGTGCTGGCGAGGTGGTGGAGAAAAGGGAACCCTAGTCTACTGTTGGTGTGAATGCAGACTGGTGCAGCCACTGGGGAAAACAGTTTAGAATTTCCTCAAAAATCTAAAAATAGAACTGCCTTTTGACCTAGCGATTCCACTGTTGGGATTATACCCTAAGAATCCCAAAACACCAATTCAAAAGAACTACATACCCCAATGTTCATAGCAGCACAATTTGCAGTAGCCAAGTGCTGGAAGCAACCTAAGTGCTTAACAGTAAAGGAGTGGATCAAAAAACTATGGTACATTTGCACAAGGGAATACTATACAGCAGAAGGAAAGAAAGAGCCATTACCCTTCGCTACAGCATGGATGGAACTGGAGAGCATTATGCTAAGTGAAATAAGCCAAGCAGTGAAAACAAATACCCTATGATCTCACCTATAAGTAGAACCTAATCAGCAAAGCAAGCAGGCAAGGAAAGTTTGACCCACAACATTTAAAGAAAGAAGAAACCGACAGGGACAGGAGGGAGGGAGGGAGGGATGGGGGTAGAGAAAGGAGAAGGGGAAGGGTCAGATCAACCAACAAGTGTGAAGAACATATGAATGAATTGGGGGTTGGGGGTGTGTAGGGCAGGAGAAAGTGGTGACAGGTGAATGGAGACAAGTGTATTTGAAAAACTAAAAAATAATATTAAAAAAACTACTGAAAAAATTAAGACGATTAAAAAAATTAAGAAAAATGCAACTATATGACACTGAAAATCAATTACATGAAGAAAACTGGATCAGTCACAAATATGTAGAGATTAAACAACATGTTACTGAACAACAATTGAGTCAGCAAGGATATCAAAGGAGAAATACAAAATAAATGGAGAAATATGACTTAAAACTCTATGGAATGCAGCAAAGTCAGTCTAAGAGGGAAGTTTATAGCAATAAACTTTTTTGAGGAAACAAGAAAAAATATCAAGTCAACCATCTAACCTTACATCTAAAGAACTAATAGAAAATATGAATTGCTCTATCATGAGTTAGGAGATTGAAACAGTAAACAAAAACCCAAAAATCAAAAATTCAGGGCTAGATGGCTTCACTGGAAGTTCCACCAAATATTCAAAATGATATAATCCTGTTTATTTCAAACTCCTCATTTGTGACAATATAGGTAAATCTAGAGAGACTTTTTCTAAGTGGAATAAGTTAGTCAAAGGAGACAAATACTCTATAGTATCACTTATGTGTGGAATCTAAAGAAACCAAACTCATAGAAACAGAGAGTAAAGTGGTGGTTGCCAGCGTTTGGGTAATGTGGGAAAGGGGGAGATGTTGTTGGTCAAAGGGTACAAACTTTCCATTAAAAGATAAACAGGTTCTGGCAAACTTAACGTGCAGCATGGTGCTTATAGTTAATAATACTGTATTATACACTTTAAAGTCGCTAACAGGGTAGATCTTAAATGTTCTTACAATACAGTAATAAAAAGGTAATTACATGATATGATAAAGCTGTTGATTAACTTTATGGTGGCAATCATTTTGTAATATATAAGTGTATCAAATCAATACACATACTTTAAATGTGTTATAAATTAATTTAAGAAATATTGAAAATAAAAATAGAAAATCCTGAAAAAATATATGTACATAGGTATAGATAGATAGATAGATGATAAATAGATAGATAGATAGATACACACACACACACAAACACACACACAATAGCATGCCCTCTGTGATATATACTGAGTTTCCAAAGACGAAGGCTTTTCTTCAAGGATCCCATACTATACTTGAACCTACAATGTAGTAAAAAGAATTTTAAATAACTAATTGAAATGTGGGCAATGTATTATAACTCATATAGGGATCTTGGACCTCATTATTTGTATGTGATTTGGGCACAAAATAGTAGAGAATGATTCCACTCAGATTTTCAAATTCTTCTTAACTTTGAAACTATTTTGTAACATGGACTTAAAGTTAAATCATTAAAATACTAGTAAATTACCCTTTTTATGTCCCTCATGTCTGCATTATTGTAGCAATGATAATTATGTTTTAAGCTAGTGGGTAGACATTGCTGTGAAATGCAAATGTCACTGGAAATGAATAAAACAAGACAGTTTAGAATTCTTTACCATTTCAGGTATTTTTACCCATATGTAAAATTAAATTAAAATAGATTTTGTGTCCCATTGCTAGCATATCTATGCTCAAACAGTGAGTGACTTATTAAAACCGCTAAATTCTGTATGTCTGACACATATACATGTGTATTTTCATAATGAAGATCATGTTGAATGTAAAATTGACTATACTCAATATTATATTCACTAAATATTAGTATTTTACTCAATTTTATATTGTGTTTATTACCTTATATTAAAAATTCTTTACAACTGTTGCATTAATGGCTATAGAGTATTCTACATATTAAAGTGTCATAATTTATTTACATAGTTCTGTAATGTGAACATTTACATTTCAAAATTTTCTATTATATTTAATTACATAACAAGTGTCATAAAATATTGCATTGCATTTTTGGCTAATTAAGATACATTTATAATGATAGACTTTATTAGAGATTTAAATTAAAAATTATTTTTGAAACTTCCTGTCAAAACCACTGCATAGGTAAATGTGGTGCTTGTATTCTCCCACAACCACATCAAAATTACAGCTAAAATATAGAACAGCTATCATTCAGAACTGCCTAAAATTTAGATGGCTGGAAGTCCTGCAACTAGGGACTTCAACTGAAACTGGTAGGAGGGATGAGATGCAAAATGGGTTGGTTCCACACCCATTTGTGGCAGATAAAAAATTAGGAGGTATATCTCAACTGCATAGCAAGTGTCCCCAGCCCTACACAAGGCCCCACAGCCAGGGTTCCAGTCATGGGAAGAGAAGTCTCCATAACTCCTGGTTATAAAATCCAGCAGGGCACAGACTCATAGATGGAGAGCAGGATGACAGCTACTGGAGGCAGGAGGAGGGGAGCTTAGGTCATGGAGGGATTGAGCAAAAAAGAAAAAGGACTTATGGACATGGACAACAGTGTGGTAATTGCTGGGGGGAGGGGGTATAAAGGGACTAAATGGTAATGGAAAAAATTACAATAAAGATAAAGAAATCCCTGGCTGGTGTGACTCAGTGGTTTGAATGCCGACCTGCAAACCAAAGGGTTGTTGGTTCAATTCACAGTTAGGACACATGCCTGGGTTGCGAGCCAGATCCCCTGTTGGGAGCATGCAAGAGACAACCACACATAGATGTTTCTCTCCCTCTACCCATTTCTTCACTTCTCTCTAAAAATAAATATTTTTTTAAAAGATTTTTAAAAAAAAACGGTTGGGATTATAATTGAGGGAGATGGAGGGCTCTGGAGTCCCAGACTGTTCCTTGTAAAAGGCCCACACACAACTTACTTGGACTTACTCCATCTGATCTCCAGCACTGGGGCAACAGCTCGAAAACACCAGGGACATATGGTGAGGAATTGAATTGTCTGGCATCAGGGTGAAAGCTGGGGGGGTAGTTTTCTGCCAGACAAAAGTGTTGGAAGAGGCCATTGTTCCTTTTCTGAGAGACCCCTCCACCACAGAGCCAGTAGACAGGCACCATATTTGAGCCTCCATCAGCCTGGTTCACAGTCTTTGCCCCACCTTGGTGATTACCAGATACTCTGCCCTACCCAACTTGCAGACCCACCCAAGCTATTTCCAATGGCGTTCCCATAAGAATGGCTTATTAGACTCGTTTTTCAGACTTTCCTAATATCTCTCAAACAAGCAGCATCTGGCCTTAGCATGCCTCATACCTCTTGCTAAGTGACCCCAGGCCCTGAACTAGCAGCAACTGATCTTGGTTCACAGCTCTGTCTCACCTGGGCACCTCCATTACCAGCACAAGTAGCATCCAACTATAGATTGCTTTGTAGCATATGCTGGATTGTTCCTCACAAAACAGAAGTGTTGGCTGACCTTGGCCTGCATCTCTGAGCAGGCCCATAGCCAGCATGCCTGGTGGAAAGCTTCAGACCACATCAAAGCACCACACAACCATCTCTACAAACAACACACTTAAGGGGCAGTCTCAGTGAACACCAGATCCCAGCTAAGGTAAGTCCTTCTTTATAGGATGGGCCCCCTGAATGGCTGATCCTACAGTGTGGTTGGTGGTCACAGCCAGTCCTTGCAGCTGATCAGCCTGAGGATAAATTTCTCCCACTGACATGCCAACAGCAACTGAAGAGGGTGTACACAGCCCACATGGGGAGGGGATACCACTGGAATGCTCAGCATGGGTGGAGGAGGTTGTGCCACTGGAGCCTGCGCCACTGTAGCCTGCAGAACACCTCCATAATGCCAACCTACCAAGCCTGGGAGACATCACAGCTCTACCTAATATTTAGAAACAGATACAAGAAAGGTGCCAAAATGAGGAGAGAAAGAAAAATGGCCCAACTGAAAGAAAAGAATAAAACTCTAGAAAAAGAACTAAACAAAATGGAGACAAGCAATCTTCTAGATAGAGAGTTCAAAACACTCATTATAAGGATACTCATTGAACTTAGTGAGAACCTCAATGGCATAAAGAAAAAAAAAACACGGAAATCAAAAAAGAACTAGTCAGAAATGAAGGATACACTAACTGAAATGAAATTTACAGGGAATAAATAGTAGAACAGATGAAGGAACATATCAAATCAGTGATTTAGAATAGAAGGAAGCAAAAAATATACAATCAGAAAGGAAAAAGAATCCAAAAAAATGAGAATATTGTAAAGAGCTTCTGGGACAACTTCAAGCATATCAATTCACATTATGAGGGCACCAGAAGAAGAAGAAAGAGAGCAAGAAATTGAAAACCTATCTGAAAAAAAAAAAATGATGACAGAAAATTTTCCTAACATGGTGAAGAAAATAAGTAAGTCAAGGAAGTGTAGAGTCCAAAAGATGATGAATACAAAGAGGCTTACAGCAAGACATATGATAATTCAAATGAAAAAGTTAAAAGACAAAGAAAGAATCTCAAAAGCAGCAAGAGAAAAGCAGTCAGTTACCTACAAGGGAGCTCCCATAAGACTATCCAGTGATTTCTCAACAGAAACTTTTCAGTCCAGAAGGACTGGTAAGAAATATTCAAAGTCATGAAAAGCAAGGAACTACAACCAAAACTACTCTAACCAGTGAAGCTATTTAAAATGAAAGGTCAGAGAAAGAGCTTTCCAGACAAGAAAAAGCTAAAGAAGTTCATCATCACCAATCCAGTATTACTGAAATGTTAAAGGTTTTCTTTAAGAAGAAGGGGAAGAAATATTTAAAAATATAAAAAGTAAAATGGCAAAAGATATCAGCATTGAATATAAAAATCTAAATAAATGACAAGCAGTGTAGAAACAGACTCATAGATACAGCGAACATTTTGACAGTTGCCAGATGGGAGTGGACAGGGGGAAGGGTGAAAAATGTGAAGAAATTAAGAATTAAACATTGGTTGTTACAGAATATTCATGAAGATGTAAAGTACAGCATAGGGAATATTGTCAGTAATATTCTAATAACTATGTATGGTGTCAGATGGGTACAAGATTTATTGGGATGATCACTTAGTATGTTATATAATGTCCAATCAATGGGTTGTACAACTGAAACCAATATAATAAAGCACATCAACTGTAATTAAATATGATTTGAATTAAAAATATTTCAGAAGTATTAAAAGCTTTCTATACATCTTAAATGAAGTCACATAGTGGCTATAATTAATTAATGTTTCCTATCTAAAATTCAATATATATCATGTCTCAAAAGATAGATTATTATTTACAGGATTATCTTTCTGGAAGTTTAGATAAAATAAAAGAAAACTGAATAAATGTACATGTAATTGGTTAGTCTAGGACAGTAATTTTCAAACACTGTGCCTCAAGATTTCTTAACACTTGCAATATCTAACTATTTAGTCAGGAGTACTGACTATTTTTCCCTTAGAATGTCAAATTAAAAAATGACAACAGTCAATACAATAACCATCCAGTGTGAATGAATCAAATTATATCTTTTTCTTTTTTGGTCATATCATCAAAAAATATTTTTTTTTCTGTGTGCCACAGAATTTTAGTAATTAATTTATGTTTGCCAGGAGGTAAAAAAGAGTATCACTGGCCTATGATAGTGAATTTATCTTTGTTGCTTTGTCAAAGTTACTTAACCTGTCAGTGCTTCACTTTCCTCGTCAGTTAAATGGAGATTATAATAGCACCCACTAGTAGAGCTGTGAATGGCACAAAATGAGAGAGAGAGAGTTATTTCTACCACAATTGTTTTAGTTATTGTTGTATTATTAATATGTTTTGCATGGGAGAAAAATACTGTCATATTATTCTTATCTATTGCAAAGATTATAAAGAACATATTAATTGAAAATGACATTTTAAAAACATGAGCAACTGGTTTTTCTAAAATCTTTTGTTTTATCTGGTGCCTTTGACCCCCAGGTTTGTAACAGAGGTAAATGATTCAGAGGTATATTTGTCAATTAACAAATATACGACATTTAAAGTTGCTACTCAAGGACTTTACCAATTGGCTTCTTTCTACTCATATATACTCATGTATAATAAAATTAAGGGAACTAATATTTTCCATCTAAAGCTGAGCCTGAGATAAATGTTTTATAGCTCTCAGTGTGAGATGGAATACATGATCTGGCATTTCCTTTATTAGCACAATAATAAGATATAAACGCCTTTATTATCATGGTCTTTCCTTGAGGGAACAAAAAAAAAAGAGCTGAGGAAATGGAATTTTCTTTCCTTTCCTCATGATTTATAACTATAATAAGCTGGGCTACATGAAAGCACACATTGTTTTGAGAAGATACTGTCATCTCAACACCATCCAAAAGTCTGGTCTTCCCAGTATAAAATGTTGCAGCTGCCAGTGATCTCCCTTCTCCAATCAGTTGCTTAAAAAAACAAGCAAACAAACGAAACATGCTACTGTGTTCACCATCAAGATGAACTATTTTACCTTTGTAGATCTCCTAAGGAAATAGTGGGGTAGGGGCAAAAAAGAAAACAATGAGAGTGAGGCTCTGGGGTAATAGAGAGTTCTTGTGATTAGGAGACCAAAATGCTAGGTTTTGTCCCTGTTTTGTTAGCTAAGTGACTTGGGACAAGCTATTGTACTTGACTTTCATCGTGTCCACAAGATCTCTCAGGCAGCATCCAACCTCTTCAAATCTATACCTCTACCATTTTTCTTTCTCCTTAATTGATTTGGCTCACTTTTGAGTCATCTTCACATTCAGTCAGTCACCAAATTCTGTCAAATCTATCTAAGTACATCTCTGATCCACTAACTTCTCCTCATTTATACTATGCTACTACCTTAGTCCAAACCGTCATCTCTCACCTGAAGTTACATAGTATAACCTCCTGACTCACCTATCCCACTCTTATCTCCTACAATCTGTTATTCTCCACATGGTAGCCACATTAATTTTTTTCCAAAATCTCTAAGCCTCACCATATTACTCTTCTGTTTGGTTCTAGTCTGCTATAATTAGAAACTTAAAGTGCCCTATTGTGCTAGGACAAGATAGGTGTTTTGTATACTCACAGCTGTAAGCCTACTTTTGCTCCACCTTGTATATACTAGTTTTTGCTATTGCTTCCTCATCTCCTCTACTCCAGCATGCTTGGAAAGTTGCTTTAACTTTTTGGGGCCTCAAACTCTTCATCTGCAAACCAGGTTGTAAGATTAGATCTATGATTTTCAACTGGATGTGAGGAGTAAGGGAAAAGAGACCCTAGGGAAATTTTCAGAATGAGGTGGGGAATGGCTTATATTTTTAGCAAAAAAGGATATGTAGAATTCTGGAGCAACAGTAATGTTCTGTTTCTTAACCTGGGTATTGGTTACACGGGTATGCTCACTTTATAAAAATAATAAGCTGAACAATTATGTATGTCAGATTCAATTACATTTTACATTTAAAAAGTGTAACTTTTAAAAACTATAAAAACTTTAAAAAACTACACTAAATAGTCTAAGACAATTCGCTAACTATATGCGAATATGCCCACTAACTGAAATGAACACAATGACTTTAAGACAACTAAAAGGCTAAAGTGGATTTTTCAAAATAATATGCTAATGCATGTATCTAGAGAAATAATGAAAAGAAAATCAGAAATACAGATTTTCATTCTAGACCATTTTTAGAAACAATTAGGTATAATTATAAAAGAAAGTGTGGAATTAGACATAGAGGAAAAAGAATGCAAATTTTAAGAATATTCCATTGAAGACTAGCCATTTGCATCAGAGAATAATGATATTCAGTAATTTAATCAACATGGAAATGACTTCCCTGGCAATTCAAATTATTAAATATAAGGATATTTTGTTTTACTTATCTCAGTTTAGTGTATTGTTCATCACTACAGATACTCTTGGTAGGTATATTAAGTATTCAAAAAAAGGCCTGTGATTTATTTTGCAGCATTAAAAATACATTCAATTTAGAATTTTGAATCCAGTGACCTAATTAGATTACTGAATTAGATTACGACCTCAGACTGTCAATAAGATAAGCTTCAACAACCAGATGACTTTTGATCTTTTGATCAAACCAGTTGTTGTGGTTTACTTGATGAATCAAATAGTAAGAATTTAATGGTTATACTTATGATGTAATAATTGTCTAGTAAGAAATTCAAAATGGAAAGAATTTTATAGAGCAAATATTTGAATTATATTAAACTTTCATATTTCATTTCTAATATGCTTCACTCACAAAATCAGAAAAACCATATTGGTAGAAAATTTACATAATATTACAAAATTATCACCAGATTATAATATTAAATTTCCGCTTGAACCTTTCTGATGCAGAGAGTTATTCATGATAAAAATCAATGGGACCAGAGAAGGGATACAAGATATCAAAATATCAGATAATTGAGTTCAACAGGAAGCACTAAAATATCAAAATCATTCATCATGTGGGAAATGCCATCTCCAAGCAGCCTGTAAATACATGAATCATTATTTGGTTAGAAGTCTGGCCAATATTATTTCTATTTTTTTGGTTATAAGATAAATAATCCTGGATGTTAGAAAGAGATATTGATATATTTAGCTAAACATGGCAAATAACAGCTAGATAGGGAGATGAAAGCTAGTAATTTACTGTAAATGCAGGTACAAAAAACTCTGGAAATTCACCAAGGAGAAGTAATAAAAGATTTTAACTCATTATATTTTTAGTCATTAACTGATTATTATTCTGAGATTTAAGTAATTAAGTACATTCCATACTGCTTCTTGCAGCAGTTATGGAGCACAATGTTGCTTTTTAAAAAAATATACGGACCATTATGAAAATATTTCAGAAATATTTATATCATGCGAACTAATTTATATTAGCGTACCGAAAACTGAGTTGTTCTCTAATAAAAATCATTGCAACTTCGTAGTTTAACATTACTTAGTGCAGTGATTAATTTTATGTTTCAACTTGACTGGGCTATAGGGCATCCAGGCTTTTGGTCAAACACTATTCTAGGTGTGTTTGGATGTTGCTGATGAAATTAACATTTGAATTGAGTAAAGCAGATTTCCCTCACTAATGTGGATGGGTTCTTTCCAGTTGGTTAAAGGACTGTTTAGAACAGAGACTGACCCTCCAGCTACGGTTTCTTCAGTTTAGTTTAGTTTTGTTTTGATTTTTTCCTGCCTTCAGACTTGAGCTGAAACATCAATCAGCTCCTTTTGGATCTTGAAACCACCAACCTTCCAAGGGAGCTATACCATTGGTTCTCCTGAGTCTCTCCAGCTTCCTAACTGCAGCTTTAGGGACTGGCAAATCTTTATAGTTTCCTGAGCCAATTCTTTATAATAAATAATAACATCAAGAGGTGGAGAAAGAAAAAAAAATATGGAGAAAGACATTGTGTTGATTCTGTTTCTCAGGGATCTCTGACTAATAAACCTAGTAATACTATGAAAATTTGATTTTTTAAAATTTTGGTATATCAAATAATTCTTAACACTGCTAAATATATAAATTAAAAGCATTTCTTTTTACCGACAAAGATTTCTGAGAACTTTGGAAATCACAATTGTTATTTACAACATGTCTAACATGCACAGAAATCAAAATGTAATTTAATGCATATCATACTGTAGAAGTCTTTTAAAATATAATACTGGGGCTTGGAATAGAAGTTTTATAAATAACAACACAAATTTTCTTTATTCATCTAAGGGCAGGATAAGCGGCAGAATTTTAAAATAGCAAACAATAAAAAATAGTAAACTAGAAATAAATGAACTAACAAAGGGAGAAAAGACATTGGTGACCTTGAATGTACTTTTTCATCTTGTAAGAGAGGCCATGAAAATGCAGCAAAAATATATCTCAGATTTGTGTGTCTGTTTGTTTCTATTATTGATTTAACTAATGCAGTCTGTGCTTGGGGAAGGAAAGAAAAGTAAAACTAAAGACTGAGGTTCTGGTATAGCAGAGCCTCATTATTGACCCTGATACTACTTATATTTCTTACATGAAAACTTATCTGTATATAAAGAATTTAATTTAATTTTTCTAAAATTTTAAATCTTGCAGGAAGACATAGACAACAAAACATAAGAAAAAGAAATAACATTATTTAAAAAATGTTACCAATTTAAGTTGTCAATTTAAAAATCTAAAAGAAAGAAAATTAGCATAATAAATAAAATAGTGGCCTAAATTTTCCGAACGAAATATCATGTACAAAGTAAAACTTTAAAAAATTACATTCACTGTGATGGGTATGGAACAAGGTTCAGAGAGGCGTGCCCCGCCCCCTCCCCCGCCCAAGCTGTTTGGGGCCTGGGAAAAGCCGCCGCGCAGGGATTGAGGGTAATTTTGCAAAGCGATAATTGCAGGCTGAGGCAGGGAAATGGGTGTGAGTTTGACCCAAGACAGAGCTGGGAGGCAGTGTACTCCACCCCCTACCGGCCCCCCCACCCGCCCGTTACAGGTTACAGCTCCTATGCCGGAGTTTGGAGATGATTGCACCCTATGGGCCAAAGCTGCCTAGACTACCTGTAGCAGCCAAGAAAGGCAGAGAATACAGGAGTGCTAGCAGGTGTAGCTGACTGTAGGAGGAGCAGGAAATGGGGTTATGGAGAAGGTTCCAGGCTGCCATGTGGGATGGGGACTATGAGGAACCATGCGGGAAGAAAACGGGTGAATGGACTTTACTGGTGGACCTTGAGGAGGTGCCATGTGGTTTGGATTAAGAACTGGAGATCTCCCCGAGGCAGCTGATGCTGCTGGGAACCAGGGGAGGTGTGCCCAGCCAAGCATGGTTGCTGGGAAGAGCTGGGAGAAGTAAGCTGAGGATTTTTTTTTTTTCTTCTGGAAAGTGGTACTTCTGACTGGTGTGCTCTGAGACTGGCCAGTCTCAGAGGGAAAAGCGGGGAGGGCAGAACTGTGTGTTTGTGGGTATACCTTCATTTCTAAAGGGAGTGAGATGTAAAGGTAGAATTCCTCCATTTTTCTAAACCTGTATAACTTTTAATTAAATAGTTTCTTTCCTTTTTACCAAACTCTGGCATGAGAGCCACAATTCCTACCAGCAGTAGGCAAAGAAGAGCCATAGTGCAAAAAGACCTGGGGTGGGGGGGTATTGTTTCTGTAACGTCACCATAGCTCCTAAATACAAATGTTAACTAAAATATCAGTAAATATGCTGGAGTCACCTGAAAAAACGTATATAACATTACTGAAAACTATGAAAAGAAAAATAAATTGAACTTCAAAAACATAATAAGCTAAGTTTCCAGATCTATCCCATTTAAATGATATCAAAAATAGGCAAAAGTTATTTAACATGATATAATCAAAATGGGATTGCTTATTGGTGGGGGCGGATTCGAATTGATCATAAGTGAGCTCAAGGAATATTTTCAGGTAATGGCTATGCTCTGTATTTTGAATGGGGTGGAGGCTGCAAGGTGGAGGCTCCATTGACAGACCATATCAAGCTAAATACCTAAGGGTGGAACATTTTATTGTATTTAAATTATTTTTCACTGAAAACTTAAAAGTTGATATGTAAAAACATTCTCAGATGTTCATAGCAATGTTTGAAAAAACGACTACCTGAAATTGGCATAACAAGGGAAAGGAAGCATTGAAAGACATGCAACCCACCAATGAGGAATTTTTTATAAATAATAGTTTTAAAAATTATCAGTATATGGTAATTACAAAAACAAGGCAAACTGACTATAGTTAGTTCTATTATTGTTGTTATATCTACCTAGACAAGTCAGCCTCTTCTTTCCTTCACCTGGGTTAAAGCACAATAGACTGGAATTTGCCCAAGCTTGAATAGAAATTGCTGTACAACTTTTTCAGAAAAAATTAGAGAGCTTGAAGAAATACTACATGAGAAAAATAACAACAGTAGGAGAAAGAACAGAAACTGATTGAATAAGTAAAGAGTAGAAGAACCAGCAGAAATATTCCAAAAATACTAATGTTATTGAACAAAGGGACCCGTGGAGGTGTGCCCAGATGCTGTCACCGAAACAACAGACACCCCCCTTCCCCAGGATCCCTTGGTTGTAGGTCCTTTGCCAGCCGCCCTTGGAATTATGGCTCTGAATAACAGAGTTTGGTGAAAAGGAAAGGAACTATTTATTCAAAAGTTACACAGGTTTGATTAATGACTAAATGTCGTCCTTAAATCTCAAAATCCCTTTAAAACAATCACCAGCACACACACCGTCCTGCCTTCCCCTCTTTGTCCAGTTAGGCCAGTCAGGCCAGTCAGGGGTACCGTCCTTCAGAAGAAAAAGAACAGTAGTGCAAGACTCCGCTTGGCAGGCCTCTCGCAGGTCTCAGCACCATCCACTGCGTCGCCGCCATCTCCAGGTCTTAACCTATAACCATGTGGCACCTTCTCCTGGCCCACTAGCAAGAGTCCTTTCTCCCCTCTTTCTTCCCACGTGGTCTTTACACTGTTTCCCAGGGTTTGCGTCTCTTTGTCTCTCCTGCAAGCCCCTGTCACTCCTCTTTCTCTCCCCTCTCCCAGTTACATTCTGCATTAAGTCTTTTAAACCTTCCTGATTAGCTTTGGTGATATGCAAAATAACCCTTTTTGCAAATGAGGAATGAAGCTATCCTGTTATTGACATGCAAAATGACTTCCGGCTCAAGGCTCCCATCACCCAAGGCGGCCCGCCCTGAGGTGGGGAGAATATATTTTTCTTGGACACCCCCCCAATCTCTGGACCTCGTTACAAATACCCTTTAGGGGGGCCCTGGCTGTGCCCTTTACACTAATAGAGTCTATAAAACCTAAACTGATGTTTGTTGAGAAAATTTATGTAGTTTTACTTCCATTGGCATTGCAGAATCACTGCTAGCCTAAAGTAGTTAATCAAGCAAGCAAGGAGATAGAAATGCTTGGAACTTCAATAACTGTAAATACCAGATATACTCCAAGAAGATGTGATAATCAAACATTTTAGGAAAGTTTTCTTTATAACAAATTGTGTTTCAAAGACAATAGAGTTTGGTGAAATTTTCTCCCTATTAAAGATATTTCAACATTAATTATAGCTCTTACTAGTGGTCTTAACTTTTGGCTGCTTTAAGTGGAGAAGGCAATAGCATTTATTGAAGTATAAACCCGGTTCAGCTACTTACGGAGCTTTCTGGATTTTGTTTTCTTCTCTTATGTACTTAATAAGCTCCTTTCATCCTTGGTTTTCTAACTGCATTCTCTTTTCCTTGTAAATTTAAAAGGCCTAAGGAAAAGTCCAATTACTAGATTTTGGAGGGTAGGAATGGACATAGGAGGGAAGGAGAACAGAAGAAAGTTCAGGAATATCCACTTTGTTTTTTGTCCCTGGTTTACATTCCATTTGCCTAAATCTGAGAAAATACAGATCAATTCAGAGAACTTATCCACACACTTTTCCTTTTTTGGTGACCCTCTTCCTGGCAGCTCCTCTTGCCCCTGATGTATATTTAACCAGAACACAAGTTGTTTGTTTGGAATGGGATCAATTTTTGTTCCCTTGTGTTAATCTTTACCTTAAATTTGGATTCCAACTGAAAATAAAATCATAAAAGATTGTGAAAGAAAAAGGTAGGGAAATAGAGACTAACACAGATTTACTCTTCTCTCAGGAGAAATAAAGCAATTGAATTTTCAAACAGAGGAAATGAAGGCCCTGGGAATTCTAAACCTAATCAAAGCTTATTACTATATTTTTCTAAGAACAGCAGAATAAGAAGAGATCATAGAATAGAAAAAAGATATAAAAAATTACTTCAAATACTTAGGTATTTTTGATTTTATTAAATACAAAATAATTACATATTATTCATCACCTTATTCTAAGCAACTCTTCTAATTTTCTTTTCCTATTGAAGACTAGTTATGAAAGCTATTATTTGCATTAGCTTCCTGTGGCTGTTGTAACAAACTACCATGAACATAAATTTATCCTCTCACAGTTATAGAGTCCAAAAGTCTAAAATTGGTTTCATTGAGCCAAAATCTAGAAGCTGGTTAATTTATACTCATTCTGGAAGCTCTAAGAGAGAATCTGTTCCTTCCACTTCCTTCTGTCTTCCAGCATTACGTGACTTGTGGCTGCATTACTAAATCAACGTCACTGGTCACACTGACTTTTGTCTGTCAAACCTCCCTCTGCTTCCCTCTAATAAAGATATTTGTGTTTGCAATTAGGGTCCACCAGAATAAACTGAGATAATCTTCCCATCTCATAATCCTTAATTTAATACCATCTTTTACCATTTACAGTAATATTGACAGATCCAGGGATTAGGACATAAATATCATTGGGGAGCCATTATTCAGTTTACCACAGCCATATTTTTGAAATTTAACACTGATTTAAGAAAAACTACAAGTAATAGCAATGGAGACAAGTAGATTCTAGTACAATGAATAATATTTTAGACACTATGATTAAATTCAACACATCTAATATTTCTAAAAGTATGTTTTATTTATACTTAGTAATTATATTAATGAATTATTAGTAAATTGCTATGAGGGATAAAAGTGATTCCCCCTTTGTTCAGTGATAATTGTAGGATTTTGGTTAATAACATCACATATAAAAGCTTAAGTCTAAAAATAAGCCCTATTAAAGTCAAATTTACAATTATAACTGTATCAGGAAAAATGTGTTAAATATAACAATTCAACCAAACATTTTGTAAATAATTAAATAACATTTCATCAACCCAGTCCTTACCTAAAGATATAGCAACACATTTTTTAATTGAAGACTATAATATAAAAATATTTAAATGTGAATTAGACTGAGAAGGTAGTGAAACTTTGAAACTAAAATGGAATATCATAACATACTCTCATTGTGCCCAATCTATTTGAAAAATATTTTAGAATAACCTGTGGCTGTAATTTTCACTTCAGGAGAAATATTTTCTTCCCCCTTTTTAATCTTAGATCTCTAGAAAGTAAAATAATCAGAAATATTATAAAGTTACAGAATATAATGTAGGTTTTCATGAAGATTTAATGAGTTTTAAAATATATCACATTCTATAGGCTTGTTAGAATCACCATTTTCCATTTTTAGTGACTACTGAGAGAAGGTTATAATCTGCCTATGTAATCATCATAGTTTATAGTTAAATGGTAAAGTAAATGCTACTACATATTAGCTAATTTGATTAGTTCTTTGTTAAAATTAAATACTCAATTTGTTTACAAAACTTTTTCCTATATAATGCATGCAGTGTTGGATAAAATCCATAAGCTTAGACCTGTGAAGTTTGGATCCAGAAAATAGTTGTTTTTTTTCTTTTTTTCCTTTAAAAATCATATATTATATCTCCTCATCAGTTTTATTTTTAAAGTAAGGTGTAGTCTGTCTATTGCCAGCTTTTCACTATTAAAAGGTTCAACAAATGGCAATTGATTAGAGTTTAAATTATGATAAGAATTTTTAAAAAGAAATATGACAACTGTATTACTAAAATTATTAGCATAGTTTACTTAAAAGAATGGACATGTTTTCATATTTTCAAAATTTATATGGTCCCATTTACTTTTAAAGATAAAAGGGAAGATGAGCAGCTTCTATATCCAACACCTAAATATTTTCTTTTAGCAACTTTTTTTATTCAACAAATATTTATCGGTTGTTCAAGTGATAAAAATATCTACATTTTTAAAATCTTGCTTTTAAAAAGTTATGGAAATACAAAGAAGGTAAAAGCAAAACACAGATAGGTAACCGCAATACAAAGTAATTGTTTTGATTTAGAAGAGAGACACTGTTCTATATGAGTTAGGAGAAGGCAGGAATTTTGTTGGTTAGGGAAGAGCAAAAGTTACTGAATTTTTGGCTATATCCTTTGTAACTATTTTTAGTAGTTTTTGGAATGTTCCTTTTCTGTAGCACCTCCTTTCGTAGTATTCTCCAAAAAATGCCAGCCATCTTTGTCACTCTCTATCTTGTCACTTCAGTGAGATCCCCAGGTTTTGCTTAATTTGCTAATCCCTTAGCCAGGAAGAAAGGTGGGTAATCACATGTCTCACTCCAATTGTACCTTATTATAGTTATTTAGGAGAAAAAGATGGCATTAATAAACCTTGTTTCTTTGGCTAGTGAAATTTCAGTTGGAGATTCCTAGCTTTTATCAGTGGCCTATGATGGGGTATGAGAGAAGAGTGTGAATTAAAGAAGAATCAATCTTCAAGAAGACTCTAGAAAAATATGTAGGAAAAGAGCCTGGTAAAAGGGACTAGGAATGACAGACATGATAAGGTAAAATAAGAATAAAGGGCAGATTGCAATATTAATTAAAGTAGTTAAAGAAAACCTACCTGATGATGAGAATTGAGCAAAGTTTGAAGATATTTAGTCAAGCACATATCTGGGGGAGAGTAGTTGTATGCAGAAGAACTAGAGCCATGTCACTAGGGCAAGAGTGTGGCTGGAGTGTTAGATGAACATCAAAAGCTAAGTGTACAAATTATACAGTAGAAGAAGAAAATACCTAGTGGTAATGAGAGAGGTCATGTAGTTCCTTCTAGACTATGTAAGGGCTCTGGCTTGACTGGGAAAGAAACTGTGTCATTCAGTGTGGTGTTCAGATTTGAGTGGCATGATTTGTTAGGTCTTAAAGTATTTATTCTGGCTACTGTGTGTATGGAAAGTAGACAATAGAATTCCAAAGTAAATAAGGGACAAGTGTTATAAACAGGAAAACCATCCAGGAGGCCACTGCAGTAATTTAAAACAAAGCTAATGGTAGCCCCAGTCTTTTGGAAGCAGTACAAGTAGTGAAAATTCACGTTATTAATACATTTTAAACATAAAGTAACCATATTTTCTTGAAGACATAGATGAGGAATGTGAGAGGAAAAGAAGAAATAAGCACTGGCTGGTATGGCTCAGTGGACTGAGTGCCAGCCTACAAACCAAAAGGTTGCCAGTTCAATTCCCAGTTGGGGCAAATGCCTGGGCCGTGGGGGCGTGCAAGAGGCACACATCGATGTTTCTCTCCTTCTCTTTCTCCCTCCCTTCCTCTCTATCCAAAAATAAATAAATAATATTTTTAAAAAGAAGAAAAAGAATTGAAGATGTCTCCAGCATCTAACCTGACAACTGGAAGAATGGGATGGCCTTTGCTGCTATGGAAAAGGCTGTGATAGAGCATGTCCAGGTTGGAAAGGCAATGAAAATAGTAGTTCAGATTTAGAAATGTTAATTTTGAGATGACTACTAGAATTTTAAGTGGGTATTTTAATATATGACAATTCATAACACTAGTTGATTTTCTATTGAAACTATTAACCACTACATTACATGATGCTTATGGATAGCAATAAGGACATGTTTATTTTTCATTGTCCATGACACTTAGCACAGAGCAGACTATATTATCATATCCAATGTCTTTTACCCTAATTACTCACTTGTTTCTAGAGTATTCTAGCAAATGGCTGCCTAGTTGTAAGCAAGGATTTTTTTAAGTGAGTATACAATGTAGTATTAAAAAATAGAAACAAAGCAATCTTAAAGCAAGAAGTGCACAAGAAAATATACAACAGGGTGTTTCTATAAGCCACCACGGTTTTCTTGACTATGCAGGTTTTGTTTTACTGAGTTAGGGGAAATCTATATAGCAACACACATCTTTTGAAGGTTTCTGCTTTATAAAGTTTCTTCTCTATCCTTTATAATTTTAAATATAACTCTGTAACCATGATGTAGAATTTTTCTGTTGAATTTTTTCAGAAATCCACAGTAAATATATTATTGAAGAACATTCATATGAAGGTCAAGGAAGTAAATAAAGCATAATTCTATTTAAAACAAGTTAGTACTTTTGTTTCTCTTCATGGCTCAAGGTGAGAATATCACAATCTTGAATATGGAAAAGAAGCATTCATACCATTTACAAACAGTGAATCAGGATTGTAGTGCAGAGCAAATAATTAACATTTTAAAATATGAGTCTTTACATGTATATCAAAATCTTTGTTAGTAATTTTTTCTCACTAGGATTTTTTTATTACTAACACAAAAACTCTGCTAATATAAATATTATATATACTCTTCCAATTACACTGTCTCCTGGCATGAAATTTAAAGTGTCCTTACCTCACACCTGTCACAATGCTATTTTCAGTAAATTCATGAATGGAAGGTGTTGGCAAGAATATGGCGAAAAGGGAACCCTTGTGCAATGAAGTGGAAATGCAGATTGGTGCAGCCACTATGGAAAACAATACGAAGCCCCTCCCAATAAAGAAAGGATCTGCCTTATGACCCAGTGATTCCACTTCTGGGTATTTATATGAAAAAACCCAAAACACTAAATTGAAAAGAATATATGAATCCCTATGTTTATTTCAGCATTATTTATTATAAAAATCCAAGATACAGAGGCAACCAAAGTGCCCATTAATAGACAAGTAGATAAAGAAGGTATGGTACATAAACTCAGCCAGAAAAATAAGAAAATGAAAAAGAATGGAATTTTATCATTGTGACAGCATGGATGGGCCTAGAGGGTATTAAGCTCATGTGAAAAATGTCAGTCAGAGAAAGATAAATACCATATGATTTCACTTATAAGCAGAGTCTAAAGAACAAAATAAACAAATAAAATTGAAATAGAATCACAGGCACAGAAATTGGCTGGTGGTTGCCAGAAGGGAAGAGCACTGGGGACTGGGTGAAAGAGGTAAAAGGCTTAAGAAGTATAAACTGTAAGTTACCAAATGGTCATGGGATATACAGTACAGCATAGGGAGTACAGTCAATAATATAGCAATAACTGTGATTCCAAGTGGGTATTAGAAATATCGGGGAGAATACTTTGTAAAGCATGAATGTCTAACCACTATGCTGTAACCACATCTAAAACCAATACAAAATAACATTAAAAGTAAACTGAAAAAAAAATTTCCTGAGGTAAAAATTACAACACTTTAAAAAAAACAAAACAGTTGATCCATGTATTTACTAAAAATATTATTTTGTCAAAATCAGCAATAAAACAATTATCTCTTAATAATGAAGTTTTTTTTAATATTTCCTTTGCTGTACTCTATTTTTTTAAATTTATTTTTATTGTATTTTTTCATTACCATTTATCCCTCTTATACTCTTGCCCCCCACCTAGCAATTACCACACTGTTGTTCAAGTCTATGAGCTTTTTTGGCTTCTCACTCAACCCCTGCACCCCATAACCATCGCCCCAGAGCTGTCAGTCTGCGCTCTACCTATGACTCTCTCTCTGTTTTGCTTGTTAGTTCAGTTGGTTCATTAGATCCCATATATGAGTGAACCATACGGTATTTGTCTTTCTCCAACAGGCTGATTGGCTTATTTCATTTAGACTAATGTTCTCCAGGTCCATCCACACTGTGGCAAAGCATACCATTTTCTTCTTTTTTTACAGCTGAGTAATTTTCAGTAATTATTTCTTCAAATAGGTTCTCTTTTTTTATGTTGAAATCTATTATAAAACATTTTAAAACTTAAATCCATTATAAAGCCTCAGTAATTAAAACAACATGACACCAGCACAGAAATAATCATGTAGATCAATGAAATAAAATGAACACTCTAGAAACAAATGTATATATCTGACAATGTAATATATGATTAAATTGATATTTCAAATCAATGGGGCAAATAAGGCTTATTTAACAAAGAAGGTGCATGGACCACTATTACTCGAACTAAAATAAATATTGAGCCTTACTCAACACATTATACAAAAAATATTCAGATGAGTTAGAAATCAATGTGTAAAATCTAAGGAGTTTGAGAAGAAAATACAAAATAATATTTTTCTTATCCTGAAGTAACATATTCAAACCCAGAAGCCATTAAGTAAAATATTGACAATATGATTATATTAAACATTTAAGACTATACAGTAATATATATATTAAAAAGTTAAAGGACAAGTAATAGAATAGGAAAGTATTTGCAACACATCTGAAAAGAGGTTATTATTATTTTTTAGGGAAGAAAGTCTACAAACTTTTAATCAAAAAATGGATAAAGAATACCAAAAAGTCATTTAAACCTTTTTAAAAATAATAGAAATAGGCAAGAAATACATAAAACATGTTTAGTTTGAAGAAATAATAACGTAACAATTAAAATAACACATCATTGTCACAATCAGATTAATAAGTATTAAAAATTTGATGATATCAAAAGAAGGCTAAAAGAATACACCTCTACCAAACCAATATTGCAAGATATGCAAAAGGGACTCCTTGAAGAAGATGAAGAAAAAGAGTCTATGAATACCCAGTTACCTATATGAACAGTCACATGCATCTCATGCAACAAAGGATATTTGGTTTTTGAACAAATCACTTCTCAAACAGTTTTCTGGAACAAATTATGTTGAAGAACCTAGGATCCACTGTTATTTTTCCCAATAAAATAAAATCTATATCCATTCAATATCGCAAAAGCAAACTAATACCTGAACCAGAGTCAACATACTGGAGTCCAAGAAAGTGAAACTTAAAAACAACTAATGACAGATAGTGAGCTAGTTTCCCAAATAAGGCAACTGCCTAAGCCATAGCCCATCAAATAATTGTGTTAATCTACTTCCCTGCTTCTCTGTAGAAACTTCTTCCATAGTTCTTATTGATGGAACACTCTTAAAAAACTTCAAAATTTCAATATGCCTCTTTTAACTAAATGTACACACACACACATATTTAATGTGTCAGGTGAATCAAAAAACAATATGATAGAAGAAATATTGGAGAAATATTGGAGTAGAAAGACAATTAAGTACTTTCAAAATAGTCCAGGTAAGCATTAATGAGAATGTCTATTGGATTAGGGGACATACTTAGAATATTACAATTCTGAGAGCTATGCAGAACTCTGTTTTGATAAGATAACAGTTGAGTACAATAAAACACAATAAAATTTTATTGAGTACAATAAAATATAATGTGTAATAAAATAGCTGTATTTCTTTATCATTGTTTCTAATGTAAAATTAAGGATACACTGCTTACACTATGGACAGCAGAAAAGTGAGTTAAAAAAGAAAGAAGTAAAAACATGAGGGAGCAACAGAGAGAGGGAGGAAAGGAGAGAGAGGATAGAAGAGAGGAAAAGAAAGAAATGTGGAAGGAAGGAAGGAAGGGAGGAAGGAAACAAGAAACAGGTAAATGGATTAAAAATAACATGGTAGATGTGAAAACAAGCTGTATTAAGATGCATATAATTATAGAAAGTAAGGGTATTTCCCACAATGTAGGACTTCAGGTGTTGGTACTGGCATATGAAAGCATTGTCTAAATATCAAGACCAATTAAAATGGAAGAGTGGATTCAAGAGCTGTGGTGCATATATATAATGGAATATTACTTGGCAGTAAACATGAAATCTTACCATTTACTACAGCATGGAAGAATCTAGAGAATATTATGCTCAGTGAAATAAGTCCATCAGAGGAAGACAAAAATGATTTGATTTCACGTATATGTGAAATCTAAAAAACAAAATAAACAAACAAAATTGAAACTGACTCATAGACACAGAGATCAGACCGGTGGTTGTCAAATGGGAAGAGGGTTGGGGGATTGAGAGAAAGAAGTGAAGGGGTTAAGAAGTAAAAATTGGTAGTTATACAAAATAGTCACAGAGATATAAAGTATAACATAGGGAATATAGTCAATAATAATATAATAACTATGTATGGTGCCAGTTGGGTACTGGATACATCCCGTGATCATTACACCAAGTATATAATTATCTAATGACTATGCTGTACACCTGAAACCAATACAGAATAATATTAAAAGTAAACTATAACTGAAAAATAAAATTAAAATTAAAAAAATTCTTGACAGGTGGTAAATGCTATTTATATCTATCTATTCTCATTCTCTTCCTTCCCTTTTTTTTCCTCTCTCTCTCACACACACACACACTTTCTTTTTCCACTAATTCCCATCCTAGTCATCTTGTAGGACGTGCTGAATACCGACTCAGAATTCTTTTTCTTTTTCTGTCCCCTCACCCCCGCCCCCCCACCACACAACGGTGTTGCATCCCACAGGACCAGGGAGGAAAAAAGCAAGTGTGGAAGCAGTGGAGTCATACATAGTAGAGGTAAAATGAAGCCATCAGTAAATCAGCAGATTTGGGCGATGGGGTGCAGAAACATTGTTAATAAAATATATATCAGCAGATGCAGTTTAGCATTACATGTATAATGAACAGGGAAATACAATCAGCCTTAAAGTACTCTCTGAAGTGCTTTGAAGAGCTTGGGCAAACTTATATGTTATGCAAATCAAAGCTGTCTATTTAAAATGCATCATCTTAATTTTCACAAATACTAAAGCAAAAGTCAGACTGAAGAAAGCATACTGTCTCTAGGGGAAAGAAGGAGAAGTATTAATATCTTCCTAGTTTAACTATTTTAGGTACAAATGGCTTTACAGTTTCTGATATTCTGTGGTTCCTGAGAAAAGAGATGGCAAAAGTATAATGCTTATAAAGGTACAAATCTATTTGAAAGATTTGAATAGCTTGTTTATTTCTCTGAAGAGAATTCTACCGCATTTGTTTAGTGAGGAGACATAGATACTTTTTTTTGCAAGTAACTGTTTCTATCTAAATTTTCAAGGTTTCCCAAAGGCCTTTATGTGAGAACAGTGAGATCCTTTTTAAAAATACCTTACAAAATTTTAAAAAAGGAATATCTGATAGAATATACAGCACCAAATGTATATGTATATCTATCTAGTGCTATAGATGCTAAAAAGCAATAGTTTGTTTAATGTAAAAACTGTATACTTTCTGATTAGTTTCATGAGTCTAATTCAATGATTCATGTACACATCTATTCATCCATCCACTTCTTCATCTATACATTCAACATTTATTAATTTTTACAGGGTCTGCAGAAAGATATATAAATTCCAGAGACAAATGGTTAAATTATTCCAGCAGATATTACAAAAATTTTTTGGCTCACATTTCCTAATTTACTCAATTTTTGAAGTGTTTTTTTTCTTAGTTCTCTGAAATTATGCCAGTGTTAGCACAGGTTTATTAATCTTACATAATGAAATACTTATTTCCCAAAGATATTATTTTGGTATGTTGATTGGCAAGAATCTCATATGATGGTGATGATTATAATAATGGTATTGTACCTGATACATATTAGGAACTTAATATTTAAGAATTGGTACATGAATGAATAATAATAATTTACAATTTCATGGAGTACTACAAGTATTTTATCATGTATTATGTGATTTTATTCACAAAACAATCATGTGTAAAGAGAAAGAATTATCAATTCCATTTGAATGATGAGGCCTAGAGTAATTAAGAAATTTGCCCAGAGACACACAGATAATAAATACTTAAAAGCAAGGCCTTCTGAGCCCACCTCTTTGCCTATTTGCCTTTTCCTTATTTAGTGCTTTGCTAAAACGATGTTTGTATTTCTTAATTATTTAAATGTGTATTTTAATAGAAAGTTGTAGAAGCTTTATCATTGGGCCTTGGTTTCTTATCTCTGCCAATTCTGATTTAAAGTTCTCCTCAATAGATTAGCTAAATTATTCTTAAAATGAACTTCCATTTTAACTGGTTTAGAAACCAGTTCATTAAGGTGAATCTAGATTTCTTTTCCAAGAGGTTTTAGGTTAGTATTTTAATGGGCAAGTATTAATTGCTACTTTGTAAGTACAATTTTTTTTATTGTTCAAATATATTTGTCTCCACCTTCCCGCTACCACTTTCCCCTGCTCCCCTCCCCCATCTCCCTCCCTCAATCCTTTCTCACTCTGGCTTTGTCCATGGGTCCTTTATACTTGTTCTTTGACTTGACCCTTCCCTTCTCTTTCCCCGCTCCCCCTTCCCTCTTGATTCTATTGGTTTCTTTTTTCTTTCAGTGTTGCTTGTCAAATTGTCCTTCCCTGCTTGCTTTGCTGATTAGGTTCCAATTACAGGTGAAACCATATGTTATTTGTTTTTCAGCCCTTGGATTATTTCACTTAGCATAATGCTCTCGAGTTCCATCCATGCTGTTGCGAAGGGAAGTAGCTCGATCTTTCTTTCTGCTGTGTAGTATTCCATTGTGTAACTGTACTATAGTTTTTTGATCCAGTCATTTACTAATGGGCACTTAGGTTGCTTCCAGCACTTGGCTATTGTAAATAGTGCTTCTATGAACATTGGGGTATATAGGTTATTTCGGATTGGAGTTTTGGGATTCTTAGGATATAATTACAGCAGTGGAATTGCTGGATCTAAGGGCAGTTCCATATTTAGGTTTCTGAGGAAATTCAACACTGTTTTCCACCATGGCTGCACCAGTCTGCATTCCCACCAACAGTGTACCAGGGTTCCCTTTTCTCTACAGCCTCACCAGCACCTGTTGTTTGTTGATCTGTTTATGATGGCCATTCTGACCAGTGTGAGGTGGTATCTCATTGTGGTTTTAATTTGCATTTCTCTGATGGCTAGTGATGCTGAGCATCCTTTCATATATCTCTGGGGCCTGTGTATGTCCTCCTTGGAGAAGTATCTGTTCAGGTCCCTTTTCCCATTTTTCAGTTGGATTGTTTGTCTTCCTAGAGTGGAGGAATGTGAGTTCTTTATATATTTTGGAGATCAAACCCCTATTTGATGTATCATTGGCAAATATATTTTCCCATACAGTTGATTCCCTTTTCATTTTGCTGATATTTTCTTTAGCCATGTAGAAGCTTCTTATTTTGATGAGGTCCCACTTGTTTATCCTTTCCTTTATGTCCCTTGCTTTAGGGGACACATTGGTGAAAATTTTGCTGGGTGGGATATCTGTTTCCTGCCTATGTTCTCTTCCAGGACTTTTGATAAGTCAAGCCTTCTTAAACTGTTGTATAATGCTAATGGTTTGTTTCAATAAATGATTTTTATTGCACTAAAAAGGGCAGAGGGGGATAACTCAATGCATATTAGGCTATTGGGAAACAGTGTTTGAACTTGTTTTTCACCCCAGAAAACCAAAGATCCCAGATCCAAATAATATAGTTGGTGAATATGTCATGGAGAGATGTATTTTTCCCCTGTATTATTATTTATTAATTATTTTATAATTGTTTTACTGTTGACACTATTACAGAGGTCTTCTATATCCTCCCTTTGCCCATGTCCACATAGCCTTGCACCCCCTTCCCCAGACTTTCATCACACTGTAGTTTGTCTGTATGGGTTATATATGTATGTTTTTTGTTAACCCCTTCACATTCTCTCACTTGACTAGCCTACTCACACAACCAGCAAAAATTACAACTAAACTACAAAATAACTATTACCCAGAACTATCAGAATATGGAGCTGTATTGAAGTCAGACAACCAACGAGTTATAGAGGTCACATTCATTCAGAAGGGTAGGAGGGGTAGAGATGTGGAGACATGGAATGAGTGGTCCCACACCCATGTATGGGAGGTAAAAATTGGTATGGATATCCCAGTCCCACAGCAGACCATCCAGTCTAGGGTTCCAGTTCCAGGAAGATAAGTTCCCATAACTTCCAGTTGTAAAAAACAGTGGGGGTTGGGGCAGTAGAAGAAGCTGTGGGATTCTCAGGTGTCTCCTCTTAAAGGACCCTCAACAGACTTAGGACTTATGCAGACTCACTCTTTCTGAGCTCCAGCTCTGCTTGAAGGGCGCCAGTGGCATACAAAAGAGAAACTGAAGTGTGTGGTATCAGGGCATGATCTGGGAGGCTGCTTCTTCAAGGATAAACTCAAGAGACTAGGCAGTGGCCATTGTTCTTTTTCCAAGCCCTCCCATACACTGAGCCACAGAGTGGTCACACCATATCTGAGACTCCATCAACTTAGCTCACAGGGGTTACCCCACCCTGGCAATTACCCAAGGTTCTGCCCCATCCAACTTATAGGTGCACTCTTCTATATTAGGCCACACTACTAAGACAGGGAGTCATAGCAGCTCTACCTAATACACAGAAACAAACACAAGGAGGCTGCCAAAATGAGGAAACAAAGAAATATGGCCCAAATGAAAGAACAGAACAAAAATCCAGAAAAAGAACTATACAAAATGGAGATAAGGGTTCAAAACACTAGCTATTAGGATACTTGAGGAACTCACTGGGTACTTCAGCAGCATAAGTAGACCCAGGCAGAAATGAAGGTTACGCTAGGAAAAATAAAGAAAAGTTTACAAGGAATCAATAGTAGAGTGGATGAAACTGAAAATCAAATCAATGATTGGGAACACAAGAAGGAGAAAAAATTCAATCAGAATGGCAAAAAGAAAAAAGAATCCAAAATAAATGAGAATAGGGTATGGAAACACTGGGACAACTTTAAATATACCAATATTCAAATAATAAGGGTGCCGGAAGAGGAAGAGAAAAGAAAAAGAAATCAAAAACTTATTTGAAAAAAGTAATGAAAGAAAACTTCCTTAATTTGGTGAAGGAAGTAGATATGCAAGGCCAGGAAACACAGAGAATCCCAAATAAGATGGACACAAAGAGGACCACACCAAAACACACAATTAAAATACCAAAGGTTAAAGATAAAGAAATAATCTTAAAAGCAGTAAGAGAAAAGCAGAGTGACCTACAAAGAAGTTCCCATGAAACTGTCAACTGATTTCTCAAAAGAAAATTTGCAGGCTAGAAAGAACTAGCAAGAATTGTTTAAAATGATGAAAAGTAAGGACCTAAAATTTTTATTATTTTATTGAGCAAAGCTATCTTTTTGAAACAAAGGACACATAAAATATTTCCCAGACAAGGTAAAACTAAAAGAATCATCACCAAGCCATTATTATATGAAATGTACTTATTTAAGAAAGAGAAGATCAAAACTATGAACAATAAAATGGCTATACATACCTATACATACATATCTATTGAAAATTAAATCTAAAAAACAAACAAGCAAACAAGAAGAACTGAGGCAGAATCATGGATATGGAGAGCATTTTGATGGTTGTCAGAAACGAGGATGGTGTGGGGGAATGGGTGCACAGGTGAGGGGATTAAGGAGTACAAATAGTAGTTACAGAATAGCCATGGGATATAAAGTGGAGTAAGGGAATGGAGTAGACAAAGAATATATACGTATGACCCATGGACATGAACAATGGTGTGGGGACAGCCTGAGGGAGTGGAAGATGCTGGGTAGAGGGACAAAGGAGAAAAATTGGGACAACTGTAATAGTATAATTAATAAATGATAATTGTTTTTTAAAAAAGGAGCTTAAGTTTGATTCTAAGGAGAGAAATTCAGTGGAAGGGAGAGGAGAAAAAAGTATTAGATCTCAAATATGGCTTGAGTCATGTCATTTGGATTTAAGAATATGGAGTCATTGTTGATCTACTTTTGAAAGAAAGCAAGAATTAGAAATCTGAACTGATTTTGAAAAATATGAGCTCTGTCCAGACAGTATCCAGATTACTGAATTCAGCACAGCTATATTTTAGAATTGAAGGGCAGATAAAGTGCTTCTCAGACAAGGTAAATGTAAAAGAATTGATTACCACCAAGCCCTTATTATACAAAATAGTAAAGGGACTTATGCAGTAAAAATAAGAAGATCAAAACTATAAACATTAAAATGGCAATAAGTTCACAATGATCAACAGTTGAATCTAAAATAAACAAGCTAAACAAATAAGAAGAATAGAAACAATCATAAATATAGAATTGATTGTGATAGTTACCAGTTGGGAGGGGTGGAAGGTAGAGAATGGTGGAAAAGTTGCAAGGATTAAAACGTACAAATTGGTAGGTACAGAATAGGCAAGGGATGTAAAAATAGTATATGAAATGGAGTACTCAAAGAATACATGGACAGGAAAAAATGGCAAGGATTACCAGAGAGAATTGGGGTGCTGAGCAGAGGGGAGCAAAGAGGGAAAAGTTGGGACAACTGCAATAGCATAATCAATGAAACACTTTTTAAAAAAATCAATAGCTTCAGGAAAAAAAGAGAATTATCTTGATACTAGAGCTAGACAATAACATCATGAAAAAAATTACCACATATATATCTTATGGATATAAATTAAAAACTCTCAACAAAATAGTGTTAAAATAAATTCAGCAGTATATTAAAATATTTATAAACCATAACCAAGTGGGATTTATTCAGGAATGCAAGGATAGTTCAACATATGAAAATAAATTACATATATCACATTAATAGAAGAATAGGCAAAATTGACATGATTATCTCAGGTGATACACAAAGCATTTGACATAATTTAAAACTGTTTTCTAATTTAAAAAATCAACTAGAAACAGAAGATAATTATGTCATCATGATTAAGGACTTTAAAAAAAAAAACACAGCTAATATTATTCTTAATGATAAAAGACTGAAAACTGCCCCCTAAGGTGGTTAACAAGACATGGATACCACATTTTGCCACTTTTTAAAAATATTTTATTGGAATTCTTAGGCAAAGGAATTAGGCAAAATAAGAATTAAGCCAATTTTGTTGGTAGATACAAGGATAAAGAATTTTTGGTACATATATACAATGGAATGTTACTCAGCCATTAAAAAGAATAAAATGTTACCATTTGTGAAAACATGAATAGACCTAATGGGTATTATGTTAAGTGAAATAACTCAGGCATAGAAATACAAATATACAATTTCACTTATAGGTAGAATCTAAAAAACAAAATAAATGAACAAGCAAAACAGAAACAAACTCATAAGTACAGAGAACAAATTAATAGTTCCCAAATGAGAAGGAAGTTGGGGGGATGGATAGATAAAGGGTAAAAGGCATTAAAAAGTACAAATTGCCAATGATAAAAGTAGTCACAGGGATTGAAAGTACAGCATAGGGAATATAGTAAAAAGAAATTGTAGTAACTACATATGGTGTCATATAAGTACTACTAGATTTGTCAGGGTGATCACTTCATAAGTTATACAAATGTTTTTTCACTGTTGTGTACTCAAAAGTAATAAAATGTGTGCAATTATTTTTGAAAAATAAATTTTTAAAAAGTCAATCTAAATTGAAAAGGAATAAGTAAAATTTTGTTTCTTCATAGATGGAAGATAGCATATTATATATAGAAAACATAAAAAATACACACAGAAACAATAGAGCTAATAAACAAATTCCTCAAATTTTCAGGATATAATAAGAACATAAAAACTAGTTATGCTTTTATACATTAGCAGTAAATAATTTGAAAAGGAAATTATGCAAAAAGATTCCTCTGGCAAAAAATCAGTAAGAAACTAGGAGAACTCATATCATCAATCACTGTGTTTAATTGATATCTACGGACTGGTTCATAAGACAACAGAAAAATATACATTCTCCTCAAACTCACATGGAACACTTATTAATACAGGCCACATTCTGTGCCATAAAAAACAACACCTTAATAAATTTAAAAGCATAAAAATTGCACAATATCTGCTTTCACACCACAAAGGATTTAAACTAGATATCAATAATTGAAAAATAACAGGAAAATACCTAAGTTTATGAAGATTAAAAAGCACATTTCTAAATAACATATGTGTCAAAGAAAACATTTCAAGACAAACTCAAAAATATTTTTAACTAAATTAAAATTAAAACAAATATAAAAATTTGTGCAATGTAGAAATCTACAAAAGGTAATATATAGCTATTTAATAAATCTAATGGAAAATAAATAATAAATCAATAATGTAAATTTCAATCTTAGAAAACTGGAAAAAGAAGAGCAAATTAAACTCAAAGTATGCAGAAGAAAAGAGAAAAAAATACAAATTACAGCAAATATCAATGCAACTGAAGCCATATCAACAAGGAAAAATAAATAAAACCAAATGCTACTTATTTGAAAAAGATAAATTAAAAAGACTCTAGCAAGAAAAACTAAAAGAAAAAAGTGAGAGAACACAAATAACTAATAGAAATGACAGAGGGGACATAACTATAAATTCAATGGAAATAAAAAGAATGAGTTTCACCACAATAGGACTTTTATAGAGTGCAGAGGAAATGTAAGAAGGCTGGCTGAACTCTCATGGGCATCAGCTGAAGTGCTGCAGGAATATTTCAGTGGCCAGGGGTTTTCCCCAAGAAGTATGGGGTCTAAACCCCAAGCTAGACTCCCCAGCATACAACACCAGGGCCCAAAAAGAACCAAGATGATATCCTGCTGTCAAGTGTCAGAGTTTCTCTCTGTCAAGGACATGTGGCTGGAGTCACAGAGAGCCTTTTAAAGGGCCAGCACATAAAATTTCATTTGCAACCACTTACCCTGAGCTCTGACAAAGGTGAGACAGAGTGGACTAGAGATGTTTGGGAAGAAGCTGGGGATAGTGACTTTGGGGAGAGAATTGAGGGAGCAACCACCAAGATGTGGTGATAAGTCATCCCTCATATTGCAGAAGCCATCATGTTCTGGCCGACCACTCCCCTCCCAGTGGCATCAGCCTGAGGGGAAGCAATGGTCCCACCTGCCCTACCCTGTGGTGCTTAAGTCAACTACTGATTACAGAGTGACTAGAATAACAACAGAAGAAATCAGCCATAGACTGTAGATCCCTGGTAGTGTCAAACAGGCTTCCTTAGGCCGGACTGGGACACTTTCTGATATCACCAGAGGTAAATCCATAAAGAAAATACAGTGCCACTGCACAACAGTGTGCAAGGCATGGTGGGTGGAGTGACTCTCAGTCAGCCAGCCAGAAGGAGGGACCCACCAAAGAACAACCCAACAACAATCAAAACCCATTTGAAACAAGAGAGCCAACATAAATGGTGTGATGGGCACACCAAGAGCACTAAGTTCACAGATCAAGGAGACTGCACCACTGATGCCACAGGTCTCTTATGATAAAAGTTCACACCATGAAGACAGGGAGTCAAAGCAGATCAGTCTAATATGCAGAAACAAAAAAGAAGAGTACCTACAATGGGGAGAAAAAGAAACAACCCCCAATCAAAAAAAGAAAAAAGAAAAAGGACAAAGCAACAGAAAAGGTGCTAAATGACATAGAGGCAAGCAAAGCAAAATATCAGAAACTGAGTTCAAAATAATGGTTTATAAGGAAGCTCAATGAGCTCAGTGAGAACAATGAAGAATTACAGGGAAGGTATAAAGGATTTCCTACTAACTACATCAGCATGAAAAAAGGACATAGAAACTATCTATAAGAGCCAGGAGGAAATGGAGAATACAATTTCTGAATTGAAGAACACAGTAGAGGGAATTCAGAGTAGATTAGATGAAGCAGAGGATCAAATCAGCAAGCTGGATGACAAAGAAAAAAATTCCAGACAGAGCAACAAAATGAAAAAAGACTCAGAAATAATCAGAAGGGTTTAAGGGAGCTGCAGGGCAACATAAAATGTCATAATATCCATATCAAAGTAATACCAGAAGGAGAAGAGTTGCAAGGCATAGAAAACCTATTTGAAAAAGTAATGAAAGAAAACTTCCCTAAGTTGATGTCATAAAAAGTCATGCAATTCTAGAAAGCACTGAGGGTACTAATCAAGATGAATCCAAAGAGGCCCACTCTAAGAAACATCATAATAAAAACAGCAAAAATTAAAAACAGAGATTTTTCTGCTTATGTTTCCTCTGGGATTTTTATGGTTTCAGGTCTAACATTTAAGTCTTTGATCAATTTTGAATTTGTTCTTGTGTGTGGTATAAGAAGGCCATCTAGTTTCATTTTTCTGCACATATCTATCAAATTTACCCAATAGCACTTATTGAATAAACTATGTATAGCCCATTGTATGTGCTTGCTTTCTGTGTTGAATATTAATTGACTATAAAGTTGTGGGTTTATTACTGGGCTCTAACAAAAGACAAAATAAATTGGACTTCATCAAACTAAAAAGTTTTGGCACAGCAAAGGAAATTGTCAAGAAAATAAAAGGACAACCCACATAATGGGGGAATATATTTGCTGAAATATGTGATAAGGGGTTAATATCCAAAATTTATAAAGTACTTACAAAACTCAACATCAAAAAAAAAGGCAATTAAAAAATGGGCAAAAGACCTGAATAGACACTTCTCCAAAGAGGACAGACAGATGGCTAATACACATATAAAAAGATGCTCAGCATCACTAATCATCAGAGAAATATAAATAAAAACCATAATGATATACTATCTCACACGTTCAGAATGTCTATCATCAATATGAAGCAGAAAGGAGTTCCTACCCTTCACTACTGCATGGATGGAATTGGAGAGCATTATGCTAAGTGAAATAAGGCAGGTGGTAAAAGAAAAATATCATATGATCTCACCTATAACTGGAACCTAATCAACAAAACAAAAAAGCAAGCAAAATAGAATCAGGGACATGGAAATAAAGAACAAACTGACAGTAAGCAGAGGAGAGGAGGGAGGGAGATAACTGGGGAAAGAAGGGGAAGGGTAGTCAAGGAACAAGTAAAAAGGACCCATGGAGAAAACCAAAGGGGGGGTGGGAGGTGGGGATGAGTGGGGTGGGGGAAAATTGTGGCAGGAAAATGGAAACAACTGTACTTAAACAACAATAAAAAAAAAGATACCAATTTTCCTAAAAAGAAAAAAAATCAGTAAGTGCTGGCGAGGATATGGATAAAGGCGAACTCTTTTGCACTCTTGGTGGGAATGCAGATTGGTGTAGCCACTGTGGAAAGCAGTGTGGACATATGTCAAAAAATTAAAAATGGATCCGACTTTTGACCCTTCACCCCCACTGCTAGGACTATATCTGAAGGAACCCAAAACACTAATTTGAAAGAACAAAAGCATCCTCTGTTCATTGCAGTGGTATTTATAACCACCATGATATGGAAGGAGCCCATGCCCATCATAGATGAATGGGTAAAACAACTATGGGACATATACAATGGAATTCTTTTTCACTTAGCTGTTAAAGAAAAAAAATTACCTTTTGCAACAGTGTAAATGGATATAGAGAACATTATGCTAAGTGAATAAGCCAATCAGAGAAAGACAAATATCATATGGTTTTACTTGTATGTGGAATCTAATGAACAAACTGAACTAACAAGCAAAATAGAGAGAGACTCACTGAGGGAGAACAGATGACAGCTAGTGGGGGGAGGGGTTAGGAGGTGGAGGGAATGAGCAAAAAAAAAGACTCATGGATATAAACAACAGTGTTGTGATTGCTGGGGGTAGGGCAGTTAAAGGCACTAAATGGTAATGTGAAAAACATAATAAAGATTATATATTTAAAAAATAAAAATAAATACAAGAGAGAATATTAAGACAGCAAAGGAGAAACAGGTAGTAACCTACAAGGGGTCCCCAATAAGGTTATCAGCTAATTATGTAATAGAAACACTACAAAACAGAAGGTAATGACAAGAAATATTCCAAGTAATGAAAAGTAAAGGCTTACAACCAAGATTATTCTAACCATCAAGACTTTCATTTAAAATGGAAGGCAAACTAAGGAGCTTTGCAGACAAAAAATGGCTAAAAGAACACATCTCCACAAAGCCAGCTTTGTAAGTTATGGTAAAGGGACTGTTTTAAAAATAAGAGAGAGAAAGAGAGAAATATTAAGGGAAAAAATGACAGTGAATAAGTACCTATCAATAATAACCTTAAACATAAATGGATTAAATACGCCAAACAAAAGACACAAGGTAGCTGAAAGGATAAGAAAACATGACTTAGAGACCCAAGACAGAACAAAAGATCTACACAGACTGAAAGTGAAGGGATGGAAAAAAAATACTCCAAGTAATCAGATTTAAAAAGAAAAAAAGCTGGGATAGCAATACTAATATCAGACAAAACACGTTTCAAAACAAAGGCCATAAAAAGAGACGAAGGAGAACACTATATGATATTTAAGGAAACAATCCATCAAGAAGTTTATAACCCTTGTAAAAATATATTCACCCAAAATAGGAGGACCAAAATATATAAGGAAAATCTTGGAGGACTTCAAGAAAGATATTGAGATCAACACACTTACAGCAGGGGATTTTAACACCCTAGTGTTAACAATGGACAAATCTTCCAAGAAAAGAATTAACAAGGATATTGTGTCATCAAACAAAACTCTAGATTAAATGGGTTTAATTTATATATAAGGAATCTTTCACCTGAAAGAATCAAAATATACATTCTTTTCAAATGCACATGGAACATTTTCAAATATGGACCACATGGTAAAGTCACAAAACAAGTCTCAACAAACTCAAGAAAATTGAAATTGTATCAAACATCTTCTCAGATCACAATGGCTTGAAACTACAAACCAACACTGAGGAAAAAACTCACAAACATTAAAATTCATGGAGACTGAATAACATGCTTTAAATAATGAATGGGTTAACAATGATATGAAGGAAAAAAAATCAAAAAGTTACAGGAAACAAATGAAAATGAACACACAACACTCCAAAACTTATGGGACACAGTGAAGGTAATCCTGAGAAGGAAGTTCATAGCAATAGAGGCCTACCTAAAAAAGATAGAAAAATCTCAAATAAACAACCTAATTCAACATCTGCAAGAACTAAAAGAACAACAACAAAAAAAGCCATGAACAAGTAGAAAGATAGAAATAATAAAGGTCAGAGAAGAATTAAATGACCTAGAGACTAAAAGAACAATTCAAAGCATCAATAAATCCAGGAACTTGTTCTTTGAAAAGATAAATAAAATTGATAAGCCTTTAACCAGACTCATTGAGAAAAAAAAACAGAGAAGACCCAAATAAATAAAATCAGAAATGAAAGAGGATAAATTACAACTGATACCACAGAAAAACGAAGGATTATAAGAAATTACTATGAACAACTATATGCCAAGAAATTTAAAAACCTCAGTGAAATTGACAAACTTCTAGAAGCATATAACCTTCCAAAGCTAAATCTAGAAAAAGCATACAGTCTGGATAGACTTGTAACCATTAGTGAAATTGAAGCAGTAATCAGAAAACTCCTGGCACAGAAAAGCCATGGATTGACCAGTTTCACAAGAAAATTTTACAGTACATATAGGGAGAGCTAACTCCTATCCATCTCTAACTATTCCATAAAATTCAAGAAGAGGGAAGACTCCCCAACTTTTTTTATAATGGCCATATCATCCTAATTTCAAAAAACACGTAAAGACACAACAAAGAAACAAAAATACAGACCAATGTAATTGATGAACATAGTTCCTAAAATCCTCAACAAAATAATGGCAAACTGGATCCAGCAATACATTAAAAAGATCAGACAATATGATCAAATGAGGTTCACCCCAGGGATGAAAGGATGGCATAATATTCACAAAACAATAAACATAATACACCACATAAACAAAATGAAACACAAAAATCACATGATTATATCAATGAACTCTGAAAAAGCATTTGATAAAGTACAGCACCCTTTATGATAAAAATGCTCAGCAGAGTGGAAATCAAGAAAGCAAACCTCAACATAGTAAAGTCCATAGACAAGAAACCTACAGCCACCATCATACTCAATGGGTAAAAACTAAAATCTTTCCCCCTTATATCAGGAATTAAGGCAAGGATGTCTGCTTTCAACACTTTCATTCAACATATTATTGGAAATTCTAGCCACAGTGATCAGACAAGAAAAAGAAAAAAAAAAGGGCACCCAAATTGGAAAGGAAGGTAAACCTGTCATTGTTTGCTGATGATATGATAGTGTATATAGAAAACCCTATACACACCACCAAAAAACTACTTGACCTAATAAGTGAATTTGGAAAAATAGCAGGATACAACATCAATATTCAGAAATTAAAGACATTTTTGTACACCAACAGTGAAGAAACAGAAAAGGCGGGGGAGGGGAAGTCATTTACCATAGTAACAAGAAAAATAAAGTACCTAGGAATAAACTTAACCAAGGAGGTAAAAGACCTGTGCTCAGAAAACTACAGAACACTGGAGAAAGAAATTAAGGAAGACACAAACAAATGGAAGCATACACCAAGTTCATGGATTGGAAAAATCAGCATCATTAAAATATCCATATCTTCCAAAGAAATCTATAGATTCAACACAATCCCCATTAAAATACCAATGACTTATTTCATAGATTTGGAACAAATATTTCAAAAATGTACGTGAGTCTTAAAATGGCCCTGAATAGCCTCAGTACTCTTGAGAAAGAACGAAGTAGGAGGGGTCACAATACCTGATATCAAACTACATTACAAGGTCAATGTAATCAAAAGAGTGTGGTACTGACATAAGAATAGACACATAGACCAATGGAAGAGAATACAGAGCCCAGAAATAAACCTATGTCTCTCTGGTGAATTCATATTTGACAATGGGAACAGAAGCATAAAATGGAGTAAAAATAGCCTCTTCAACAAATTTTGCTAGGAGATCTGGACTGGTATGTGCAAAAAAATGAAACTAGACCACCAACTTATACCATACACCAGAATAAACTCAAAATGGATAAAAGACTTAAACCTAAGCTGCAACATCATAAAAATCCTAAAAACCATAGGCAGTAGAATTTCAGATATCCCATGCAGCAATATTTTTGCTGATATCCTCTAGGGCAAGGTAAGAAAGGAACAAATAAACAAATAGGACTATATCAAATTAAAAAGCTTCTGCATACCTAAAGAAACATCAACAAAATGAAAAGGGAACCAACCATATGGGAAAACATATTTGCCAATGATACCTTAGACAAGACTTTGATCTCCAAAATATATAAAGAACTCATACAACTCAACACCAGGAAGACAAACAATCCAATTTTAAAAAAGACAAAGGACCTGGACAGACACTTCTACAAGGAAGACATACAGAGAGCCCATAGGCACATAAGAGGGCTCAACATGACTAGCCAGAGAGATGCCAGTTCAAACCACGATGAGATACCACCTCACACTGTTTAGACCGGCCATCATTAACAAATCAACAAACAAGTGCTGGTGAGGATGCGTAGAAAAGGGAACCCTAATACATCGTTGGTGAAAATGCAGACTGGTATAGCCATGGTGGAAAACAGTATGGGATTCCTCAAAAAACTAAAAATGAGTTGAACTGCCTTTTGATTCATCAATTCCAGTGCTGCAATTATACCCTAAGAATCCTGAAGCACCAATTCTAAAAGAACCTATGTGCCCCTATGTTCATAGCAGCATTATTTACAATAGCCAAGTACTGGAAACAACCAAAGTGCCCATCAGTAAATGAGTGAGTCAAAAAACTGTGGTACATTTACACAATAGAATACTAAACAACAGAAAGAAAGAAGGGACTCTTACACTTCACCATAGCATGGATGGAACTATAGAATATGATGCTAAGTGAAATAAGCCAGGAGGCAAATGACAAATACTTATGATTTCACCTATAAACAGGAGCCTAATGAACAAAAGAAAGGAGCAAAATAGAACCAGGGGTATGGAAACAAGGAATAAACTGACAGGACCAGAGGGGAGAGGGGATGGTAGAAAGGGTGGAAAGAAGGGGAAGAGTCTAGAAAAGAACAAGTATAAGGACATGGACATGGGAAACAGGGTGGGTATTGACTGTGAGAACAGGATGTGAGTGAGGCAGGGCATAGCAAAGGGGAAAAATTAGGACAACTGTAATAGAACAATAATAAAAAATAAAAATAAAAAAGAATACAGTATACAACATATATGACAAACAGAAAAGGAATGATAAGAATACTATAAAAATTCTATGCCCAGAAATTTGATTACCTAGATGGAATGAACTACTTCCTAAGAAGACAGTTTTTAAAACTCACATAGAAAATGAACAATCTAAATAGGACTATATCAATTAAAGAAATTGAACCAATACGTAATAACCTTCTAAAAGAGTAAGTACCAGGCTTACATAGGTTCAATAGTAAATTCTATCACACGTTTAAGGAAGATATTTTACTAATATTCTACCATCTCTTTCCAAGGATAGCAATACAAGGGATATTTCTTAAGTCATCCTCTGAGTCTAACAATACTCTAACAACAGAACCAGACAAAGACATCACAAGGAAATGGAACTGAAGACCAAAATCTCTTATGAACATAGATGAAAAAATCTTCAAGAAAACACTAACAAAAATAATTCAACAATTAGTAAAAAAAAATAGTTCACTATGACCAAATGGGACCTAACACTGCTGTGCAATTCTGGTCCAACAGTTGAAAATCATGTAACATATTAACAGGCTCAAAAGGAAAAAACAATCACACAATCATATCAATAGATGCAGAAAAAACATTGGACGAACTCCTTATCCCATTTCTCTTAAAACTTTCAGAATATATAAATAGAGGGGACTTCCTCCACTTGATTTTAAAAATCTACAAAAAAATGTACACCTAATATACTTAATGGCGAAAAATTCAAAGCTTTTGAATTAAGTTCAGGTACAAGACAAAAATGTCCCTTCTCACTATAGGGTTCTTTCAAATACAGTGAGATAAGAAAAAGAAAATAAGAAGTGCAGAGACAGAGAAGGAAAAAAATAAAACTGTTTTTATTTCCAGATGACATCATTGTCTATGTAGAAAATTTAGCATCATCAATAAAAAGCAAGCAAAAAAACAAACAAAAAACCCCCCAAAATATCCTGGTTCTAAGAAGCAGTTGTGGCAAGGTTGCAGGAAACAAGGCTGATGTACAAATCCAATATTTTTCTATATTCTAATAATAAATAAGTGGAGATTGAAATTAAAAACAATAGTATTTACCTTAGTACTTCATCAAATAAAATATTTTGTTAGAAATCTAACAACACTATACAAGATCAATAGGAGGTAAAGCTCAAAACTTTAATGACTGAAAAACAGAAAGAAAGAAAGAGCTACTGCCCTTCATGAGAGCATGGATGGAACTGGAGAGCATTTTGCTAAGTGAAATAAACCAGGGAGTGAAAGACAAATACCTGTAAGTGGAACCTAATCAACAAAACAAACAAGCAAGAAAAATATAACCAGCAACATTGAAAGAAAAAAGAAACTGACAGTAACGAGAGGGAAGGAGGAAGGGGGGTAACGGGGAAAAGAAAGGGAAGAGTCAAATCAAGGAACATGTATGAAGGACATATGGATAAACGGAACATGGAGAAGGATTGAGGGTGGGAGGTAGGGATGGGTGGGCAGGGGAGAGTGGTGGACAAATAGAGACAAGTGTATTTGAAAAATAAAAATATTTTAAAAAATAAAATAAATGCATAGAAAAAATTGAATAAATAAATATAGAGATTCTTTTCCATGTTCATGGATAGAAAGACTCAACATTATTAAAATTTCAGTTATTCCCAACTTGATTTATAGATTTGATGCAATCTCAATGAAAATTTCTGCAAGTTATTTTGTAGTTATTAACAAACTGATTCTAAACTTTATATGGAGAGGCAAAAAGCCAAGAATAGCCAAACACAATGTTAAAGAATGAAGTTGGAGGACTGACACTACCCAATATCCAGACTTACTGTAAAGCTACAGTAATCAAGATATAGTAGAATTGATGAGAGAATTGACATATATATATATCCATGGAAGAGAATAGAGAGTCCATAAATAGCCCCTCCTTCCAATATAGCGATCTTTGACAAAGAGGCAAAGGCAACACAATGGAGCAAAGAGTATCTTTTAAATAAATTGTGATGGAAAAAAAATCAATAGCCACATTCTAACAAATAAATCTAGACATAGATTTCATGCACTTCACAAAAAATAAATAAATCACAGGTCTAAATGTAAGACACAAGACTGTCAATCTCCTCGGAGATTACATAAGAGAACACCTAGCTGGCCTTGAGTTTGACAATGACTTTTTAGATACAATACCAAAGAAAATTCATATAAAAATAAATGATAAACTGTGCTTCATTAAAATTAAAAAATTCTGCTCTGAAAAGGACAATTTCAAGTGAATGAGAAGACAAACCACAGACCAAGAGAAAATGTTTTCAAAAGACACATCTGATAATGGACTGTTACTTAAAATAAAGAATTCTTAAAACTCAACAGTCAGAGAACAAATAACCCAATTAATAATTAGGCCAAAAAATTTAAAAAACATCTAAGAAGATATATAGATGGCAGATAAGTATATGAAAATGTTTTCCACATTACATGTCCTTAGGGAAATGCAAATGAAAACAATAGTGAAATATTGCTGCACACCTATTTGAGTGGCTAAAATCCAAAACACTGATACCACCAAATGTTGGCAAGAATGTGGCATCACAGGAACTCTCATTCTTAATGGTGGGAATGCAAAATGGCACAGCCACTTTTTAAGACAGTTTTGTTGTTTCATACAAAACTAAACATGCTCTTGCCATATGAATCAGAAACCATATCCCATGATATTTACCCAAAGGAGTTGGAAACTTATGCTATATCATAATCTGCACATGGATTAAAGCAGCATTATTCATATTGCCAAATTTGAAAGAAACCAACATGCCTAGTAGGTGAATGGATAAATAAACTGGTACAACCAGTGAATGGAATATTTAATGGCACCTAAAGGCAATGAGCTATCAAGTCATGAAAAGATATGAAAGAATCATACATGCATATTGTTATGAAGTATAAGAAACCTATATGAAAGGCTACACACTGCATGATTCCATTCATTTGGGGAAGGGAAAACTACTGAGACACTGAAAATATTAGTGGCTTTCAGGGTCTATGAAGTGGAGAGAGATTAATGTAAAAAGCACAGATTTTTAAGGCAGTGCAAATATTCTGTTTGATGCCATAATGATGGGTACATATCATTATACATTTGTCAAACCCACAGAATGTACAACACCAAGAATGAATCATAATGTAAATGATGATCTTTAGATGGTTATGATATGTCAGAGTAGGCTCATCAATAGTAGCAAATACACACGCTAGTGGGAAACATTGATAATGGTGGAGGTTATTCATGTTTGGGGCCAGGGGTTATATAGTAAATCTCTGTTCCTTTTCATCAATTTTTCTGTCAACATAAAAATTCTCTAACAATATAAAATCTTAAAATTTTAAAAGAAAATTAAGAAATAACTCCACTTAGAATTTCATCAAAATAAAATACTTAGAAATAAATTTAGTTAATGTGTTGCAGGACTTTTATGCTGAAAACCACAAAATGTTGCAAAAACAAATTAAAGAAGGCATAAGTAAATAGTTAGACAGCATATGTATTCAATGACTTAAAATTGTTAAAATATGAGTGCTCAACCAAATGATATAAAGATTTAATGTAAGACCTATCAAAACCTTAATTATAAACCGCAAAACCTACCATAAAACTTACTACAAAGCTGTCATGATCAAAACTGTGCAGTACTAAGGATAAACATATAGATTAGTGGAATATAATCGAGATTCCAGAAATAAACTCTATATCTATGGTCTCGTTGATTAATATTTAACAAAGGTACCAGTGGGGAAAGAATATTATGTTCCACAAATAATGACTGAAGAAATCCAACATGCAAATCAATAAAGTTGGACCATCACCTCAAACTGTATACAAAAATTAACTGAGAATGAGTCAAGGTTTTAAATGTGAGAACTAAACCTATAAAACTTTTAGAAGAAAACATGTGGGTATTTTTCATCGCCTCGGATTTGACAATAGTTTACTAGGTATTACACCAAAAGCACGAGGAACACAATAAATATATTTAAAGAATTCTTACAACTTTATGTTTCATAAAACATAAAACACATGACAAGTAACCACCGTGACATACAGAGTGGCAGAGTTGGATTAGAGATGTGGTTTAGGGAATCATTAACTGTAATTGAAGGCATGAGAGTGAATGACATTCACCAATGGATTATTGAGCCCTAAGAACATCATTATTTAAGTGTTATAGAGAGGAGAATAAATGGCAATTGTTTGAGTAAATGGACCCACAGTAGGGGGAAGATCAGGAGCTTAAGTGGATTCCAGTCAAAATGGTGGCACAGGTAATCGCAGCTTGCCTCTTCACACGAGTATATCAAAATTGCAACAAAGTTGTAGAGCAGTGGTCCCTAACTTTTTTGGCACCAGAGATCAGTTTCATGGAAGACAACTTTTCCATGGACAGGGCCCGGGGGGATTGTTTTGAGATTATTCAAGCACATTACATTCAAGCTCACTTCATACTGTGTGTGAAGCTTTGTTCCTAACATGCTCATACCAGTACTGGTCTGTGGCCTGAAAGTTGAAGACCCCTCAATAGAACAACAATCACTCATAACCATCAGAAATCCAGTGGAATGGAAATCTGACAACTACAGAATTAAAGAAAACACATCCATCTAGGCTGGAAGGAGGGACAGAAAAGTGAAACAGGTTTGTCCTACATCCATGTACGGTGGATAAAAATTTAGGATACCTCAGTGAGGGGCCCCAGCCCCAACCCAGGCTGCCCCGTTCAGGGTTCCAATACCAGGAAGAAAAGTCCCCATAAACTTCTGGCTGCAAAACCCAGAGGGAATTGAGTAGGTAGAAGAAACTTCCAGAGTCTCAAGCAAGCTCCTCTTAAAGAATCCACACACAGACTCACCTACTCAGACTCACTCCCTCTGAACTCCAGCACCAGAGTAGCAGCTTGAAAGACACCAGTGGCACATAAGGAGAAACTGAAGTGTCTAGCATCAAGGTTAGAGCTGGGGGACAGCTTTCTCCCTGACATAAAGACAGGCAGAAGCCATTGTCCCTTTTCTAAACCCTCACCCACAGAGCCACAGAGCTGGCAGGTGAGTGCCATATCTGAAACTCCATCAGTCTGGCTAACAATGTTTTCTCAGCTCTGGAGATCCCCTGAGGCTCTGTCCCACACCACTGATGGCCCATCCAAGTTGTTAACAGTGACTTTTCCATATGAATCACTGGTCTCAGCTCATGCTTCACAACTTCCTAAATCCTCTCAAACAAACAACAGCTAGTGAGCACTAAACCCCCATGCACTTGCTAAATGGCCCCAGGCCCAGCAAGAACAGCAGCCAGCCTAGATTAACAGCTTGGCTTCTGGGTTTGCACACCTAGTAAACAACTACAGACCACATTGGAGAACCACCACCCTACCCCTACACAGCTGATCCTCCATAGAAGGAAAAGGTTGATGGTCAGTTGTAACAGCCAGTCCCTGCAGCTGACTGACCTGGGTAAATCCCTTCCAATGACCTGCCAACAGCAATTAAGGCTCAAATACAAGAGGAATATTTATTCAGCCTACACGGAGGATGTATCTCAAGTATCCACCTTGGGTGATAGGGGAGGCTGTGCCACTGAACCTTACAGGACACCTACTACATTAGGTACACTACCAAGACAGGGAGTTATAGCAGTTCTACCTAATACATAGAAACAAACACAGGGAGGCTGTCAAAATGAGGAGACAAAGAAACATGGCCCAAATGAAAGGACAGATCAAAACTCCAGAAAAAGAGCTAAATGAAATGGAGATAAGCAATCTATCAGATACAGAGTTCAAAATACTCATTATCAGGATGCTCAAGGAGTTTAGTGACGATCTCAACAACATAAATAACATCCAGTCAGGAACAAAGGATACACTAATTGAAGTAAAGAACAATTTACAGGGAAACAACAGTAGAGTGAGTGAAGCTGAGAATGAAATCATTGATTTGGAACTTAAGGAAGCAAAAAATAACCAATCAGAACAAGAAGAAAAAAGAATCCATAAAAACAAGGATAGTATATGCAGCACCTGGGACAAATTCAAGTATTCCAACATAACCATTAAAGGAGAGCCAGAGGAAAAGAAAAATACCGAGAAAAAGGAAGCCTATTGTAAAAATAATGAAAGGAAACTTTCTTAATTTGGTGAAGGAAATACACATGCAAATCAAGGAAGCACAGAGCCCCAAACAAAGTGGATGCAAGGAGGCCCACTCCAAGACACATTATAATTAAAGTGCCAAAGGTTAAAGATAAAGAGAGAATCTTAAAAGCACCAAGAAAAAAGCAGTTAGTTAGCTGCAGGGGAGTTCTCAAAAGAGTGTCAGCTGATTTCTCAAAAGAAACTTTGCATGCTAGAAGAGATTGGTAAGAAATATTCATAGTCACACAAAGCAGGAACCTATAGCCAAGATTGCTCAGTCCAGCAAAAATATCACTTAGAATTGAAGGGCAGATAAGAATTCTCCAGACAAAACAAACAAAAAAACTAAAGGAGTTAATTATCACCAAACCATTATTATTTGAAATGTTAAGAGACTTATTTAAGAAAAAGAAGATCAAAACTATGAACAATAAAATGGCTATACATACCTATAAATACATATCTATCTAAAATTAAACCTAAAAAACAAACAAGCAAATGAAGAACTGAGGCAGTATCATGGATATGGAGAGCATTTTGATGGTTGTCAGAGAAGATGGTGTGGAAGAATGGGTGAACAGGTGAGAGGATTAAGATGTGCAAATAGGTAGTTACACAATAGCCATGGGATTTAAGGTGGAGTAAGGGAATGGAGTAGACAAAGAACATATACATATGACCCATGGACATGAACAATGGTATAGGGACAGCCTGAGGGAGTGGAGGATGCTGGGTAGAGGGGGCAAAGGGGAAAAATTGGGACAACCGTAATAGCATAATTAATAAATTATAATTTTTTTCTGAATCATTGAAATAGCTTTCTGTAGAGGATTATTCAAGCTTATCACAAAATTTGATGCAGAGATCAGGAACTATGTTTACTGACTTTTTAACTAAATCATTTCAAGTTGAGAGACATCATCCAAAACCCTTCCATTGACACCTAAATTGTAGCAGTTCTTACATAACATATTAGTGCTAAGGTATTTAATAAACACTTTGCTTTTTTGGTGCTATAATTGTTGATTTTATGCCAAACATGATCTTCTATGTATTCCAGATATTGTAAATAAAAAGGAAAAGATAATTTAAAAGTAACACAAAGGAAGTAACTATATTTTCTAAGATATATTTTATGTACATAATTAAAAATAAAAACACAACCATGAGGTTAATTTGACATATAATGTGACACCATCTGTTAGAAATGCAGAAGAGAATGATTAGCATACATTATTTATTCCCTCTAAGGTTGCACTTCCTAGTATGATATATTTGATTTGGCAAATTTTTTAAATACATTTTATAAATATTAAACATTCGATGCACTGAGTTAAAGAAATCCTACATTAATGTCACTTTTATTACCAGGATGTTAAAGAGTAACTAGTTTTCAAACTACCATTATATATATGTATATATATTATATATGTATTATATATGTTTTTAGTGTTATGTATTTTTCAAGATAAAGCATTGTGAAAAAAGAAATAAACTGTTAACTCCAAAATTACAGTAACTTTTTGCTTCTCAGGGTGTTGATTGATGTTAGGAAAATGTATAAAATTATCATTTATTTTTACAAAAAGTTTTAATTTTAACATACATTTCATATCTGTCTATTTAGATAATAAATTTTTTCTTGCCTTGAACTTCAAATTGATCGCATCAAGTGCACTGTGATATCTGTGAGAAAACATAAATTACACTGCCATTTATTGCCTTTGATTACTAAATATTTGGAAGCCATTTTCTTTCGTTTAAGGAAAATCTGCAATTGGAATTAACAGTGCAGAAAATCTTTAAAAAAAACAACTTTCCATCTTGAACCAAGGTGAATTGTCAAGAACATGGATTATTAAAGTTATTGACTTCTATTTCTTCTGAAGTTCCATAAACTGTTAATGATTCATAGCATCTGTCATATAGACTGAACAATTTTCACAACAGTATCCTTGACAATTTTAAGTCTGCTTTAGAAACCAAGTGAAAATATTTTCAATACGTACAATACACTGAAATGAAGCAAGGGGAAAACATCAGTCTCTTAACATTTCATAATTATTTATATTTTTGACCTAATATAGCGGGAGCACCATCTGTTAAAATTAATTTTCTCATATATAGCCGAAATTATTCAACAGAAATAAAAATCTAAAAGATAACTCCACCACAATTTATTTTATTTTATACTGCAAAATGACAACTTTTTTGAGTTATAAGTTCTTTGATACAAATTTTCTCATAAGTATTAATTGCACAGTGTCTGTTATAGAACATAGCTCTTCTAAAACTGAAGAAAGTATTTGTACATTTTCAATTTTGAATCCTTTTATATTTAAGTCTTTTAAGGACTTGTATATATATATATATACACACATGTACATATATACATATACATATATACATATACATAGTATATATACATATGTTGGCAAAACTAAAAGTCAGTAATTTATTTTTAAAATATGTTTTGCATTTTCTCCTAATTTTCTAACTAAATGTTTAGTAAAATAATTTATTTACTATCTAAAAATTGTTTTCTCTTGTAAGAATATTAGATATTCTGTGGCTAGAAGAATATTCACAACACTGAATCTGTGCTCACCTTGATACTGGACTTCCCAGTTTTCAGAACAGTGAGAAATAGATGTTTGTTTTTTGTCACACAGTCTATGATATTCTGTTGTACTGGCCCAAACACGCCAAGGCACTTATCTATATCACTTCTAGGAACATCATAATCAAACTAACCAGAATCATAGGTCTGCATGAGTCAATCATTGCCAATTACTGGTTTAACTCTGATTTCTATATGGTAACTTTGCTTTTGGAAATAGAGTGCAGACACTAGGCCCCTGTCAGCTTGAGCTCTAATTACTCCCATTGCCTTTAGGTTTCTCGATTCAATGACTAGTTCCCACTGTTTAGTCCGGCCTACAGAAAAGAGTGTTTACAGAGCCTTTCAAGGATGTTGGGGCTTCACCCACAGTAATTGTTACAGGCATGTCTTTTGGACCCTGTCAAAATGGCAAATCCATTTTAACTTCCATTCCGCTAAACCTTGAAATCATTTATTTTATATCAAACTAAGGCAGTGCCAGTATTTCCAACTGGCTCACTGTGGGCCTCCTTTTGGTCTATGGTTCAGCCAAACAACCAAAATGTTAGATCCCTTTCTGTCTCCAAGCTGTGACATTAAATTCAGAGTCTCTGCTATGTGAGCTCATATCAATAAATTCAAACTACTATAACAATGTTTCTTCTACTATTATATTATACATTTATCACATATTTCTATACATATTCCCTGGATTTCTATCTGTATAGCCTTTTGTGAGTTGGGCCTAATTATAGTTCTAGAAGCAAAAAGGGCTGGTGGAGTTGGTCCTGAAAAGAATCAGCATTGTATTACCTGGCAACTGTCTCTGGTGAGGTCAGTGTTCTTAAGCAATGAGAGTTACTCTGTTTCGATGGTGATGTAAAAGATGCTACCCCTGAGGTGGGAAAGACTCTTCCATTGGCAAAGATAACTCATAAGAATTCAGGGATTCAATGTGCCCAACCTCATTGGAATTTCCTTATTTATCCCCATTCCAACTTTTAGGGGTCCCATTATTTCTCAAGAGATGTTCTCATTTTAATGCTATGAGTCTCAGAGTTCAACTTGAATTGTAATTTGGTCAGTCTCACAATGAGATTCTGCATTCAATTTTCAAAAATATAAGTCCTGGGACTACAGGAAATAAGTCTCTTTCATTGTACACATAGAAATCCTGGGGTAATCTATGCCATTTTTCAGCTGGGAATTTGAATTCCTGAGCTTATCCCTTCCTTGCACCATTTTGTCCAGTGAAATTAGGAACAACCAGCCAACTCATTGTATTTGTTAGTTTCCCAAAAATGTTCAGAAGTATTACACACACAGTCACTCAGCACCTTACTTCTATTAAGTGATTGACTAGGAATATACAATACAGATAGTTTGTGAATCTCTATTTCCAGATCAATCTATTTATCTATCATCTATCATCTATTATCTATCTGTCTATCTATATCTATCAAAAGAAAAAGGAATTGGTATATGTGATTATGGAAACTAAGAACTCCCAAGATCTGTGGTCTGAAGGACCTGAGTATGAGGACACCCACATTTTTCTTCATTTCTTTTCTTCCACATTTTATTATTACTATTAAAATATAAGTGTATGATTTTCCCCTGTATATAAATATCCTTTTTCCCCTCTGGATGTCTTTAAGTTCTGCTATTTATCATGACTTTCATCTATTTGATTATAATATGCATAGATATAGGGATTTTTATTTTTTTATTATTTTATTTTATTTTTATTGTATTTTTCTATTACCGTTTATTCACCTCATACACCTCTCTCCACCAAAATCACCACACTGTTGCCCCTGTCCATGCATCCTTTTACTTTTTTGCTTGATCCCACCTGCCACCCGCACCCCCCGCCCCATCAGCTGTCCTCCTGCTCTCTACCTATAAGTCTCTCTCCATTTTGCTTGTTAGTTCAGTTTGTTCATTAGATTCCACATATGAATGAAACCATATGGTGTTTGTCTTTCTCTGACTGGCTTATTTCAGTTACCATAATCTTCTCCAGTTCCATCCATGCAGTCACAAAGGGTAAAATTATCTTCTTTTTTAATAACTGAGTAGTATTCCATTGTGTAAATGTCCCATAGTTGTTTTATCCACTCATCTACTGATGGACACTTGGACTGCTTCCGTATCTTGGCAATTATAAATAATGCTGCATTGAACATAGAGGTACTATGATCTTACCAGTAAGTGTTTTGTGTTACTTTGGATATATTCCCAGAAGTGGGATTGCTGGGTCAAAATGCAGTTCCATTTTTAATTTTTTTGAGATAACTCCATATTGTTTTCCACAGTGGCTGCACCCATCTGTATTTCCACTAACATTGCAAAAAGGATTCTCCTTTCTCCACATCCTCAACAGAACTTGCTGTTTGTTGATTTATTGATGATAGCCATTCTGACTGGTGTGAGGTGATAATCTCACTGTGATTTTTGCATTTCTCTGATGGTTAGTTACACTGAGCATCTTTTTATACTTTTTATATATCTATTGGCCATTTGTCTGTCTTCTTTGAAGAAGTGTCTATTCAGGTCTTTTGCCCATTCCTTAATTGGATTGTTTGTTTTGTTGACTTAAATTTTAGACCCAAAACCATAAAACTAGAAGAAAACATAGGCAGTAAAATCTTGGTCATTGCTTGTAGCAATATTTTATCTGATCTATCTCTTTAGGCAAGGGAAACAAAAGAAGAAAATAAACAAGTGGGACTATATCAAACTAATATGTTTTTGCACAGCAAAGGAAATCATGAACAACAAAAAAAAGACAACCCATGGAATAGGAGAAGATATTTGCCAATATATCTGATAAGGGGTTAATATCCAAAATTTATAAAGAATTTATAAAACTCAACACTAGATAAAGGGTATTTTTAAATGTCACTTGCCTTGTGTTTACTGATATGTTGGATGATGCCTTTCATCTATTTTGAAAATTCCTCTGTGATTACTTTCTTGAATATTACATATGAGCCATAGTCTCTATTTTCTTGACGGTTTAACTATGTTAAACCACCTTATAATCTCCAAAGAATTGTTGATGCTTTGTTCTTTGTTAAATTAATTTTTTGTGTTTCAATTTTATATTTTTAATTGACCTGCATTTAGTCTTCTATCTAGCCCATCATTTTTATTATTGTGTTATATCAAGCAATGTCTTTAAAATATTTTTAATATATATCCCCCCCAGAATGCTTTCTCTTTTTATCCACATTGCTTATGCATTTCACTAGATTCCTAATATTTTATTATAGGTAATTTAAAGTCCATGACTGATAATTACAGCATCTGGAATATTTTTGTGTTTATTTGTACTATTTCTTTTTTCAAAAATGTTTCACATTTTTTTGCTTTTCTATGTGTTTTTAATTTGTGCTTTCCATTTCTATAAAAACCCAATAGAGACTTAATTTAGTTATATTTATCTCTAAAAGGGGTATACTCCTATTCCTGTTGCTTCCTTTTTGAAAAGCCTAGAATCTTTGCAGAGTTTCTCTCACTTTTTCTTCTCTGATTCCAGCTGTATTATATAACCCCCAGGTTTCTGTGGAGGCTGGTGGACAATAGTTTCAAAGGTAGTATAATTTTGTTCTGTGTCTGGGGATCTTCTGACCCTAATCTGTCATGTCAGTCAACACATGGCAAATCAATTTTTTTAAAATTAGGCTAATTTTCCTTACCCTAAGCTATTAGAAATATCTGCTTTTATCTCTGTTCCAATGATGGATGAGAGCACTCATGAATCATTTCTCTCTTTATTTTCTAGAGTTTAGTTTATTTATATTTCTTCTGTCATGTATACTGGGTAGAAAATAACAACAAATATAATTATGTTGTTGATCTGGCCTGTTTTTGCTATTAAGTCAAGAATGATACTCTTTTACAACTTTCTACTCCATTTCTAACCAGAGGCATGCACATTTAGATTTTAATTTAAATTCTGGTTTCTAATGTTTATTTATAAAAGTTCTATTTTCTTGTTTAAAATATCTATAGTCAAAAAAGTCATGGGGATGTAAAATACAGCATAGCTAATATACTCAATAATATTGTACTAACTATGTATGGTGCCAGTTGGGCACTGAAAATATTGGGGGAACATTTTGTAAATTATGATTGTCTAACCACTGTGCTGTACACCTGAAACTGATACAAAGTAAAATTGAACGTAAACTGTAATTGAAAAAAAAAAAAAGAAAAATATCCAGTTATTTTCAGTCCTCTTTTTTGTTCATTCTTTGCGCTATTTTGTTGACTGTAACATATTGAACTCTTCAAAGTCTTATTGTGAATCGTTCCTACAAATATAATTTAGATTTGCTCTCCACAAGGGGCTAGAGGGCACTATTCACTCCTTAAATCTTTAAGCTATGTTTCAGAATTTTCAGGTTTCTTGGCCTACCTTACAACTGGCACAAAGCTTTGTTTTTTAATCTTTGCTTAGACATTGATACTTCTACCCAGGACAATCCACATTTTCTCTTTTTATGCCTCACATGTCCAAGTTAAACTAGCTGTTCTTATGTTTGTTGTGCTTTTTTTTTCTTTTTTGTCTCTTAGAAAATTTCTCTAACCACTTGAGCATTCATAAATCTAATTCAAATAAATTTTGTGACAATTTACTCAGAAACCTTGTGTTTTATAGTATCCTCAACTTTTTCTTAACTCAACTCTTTCTTAACTCAACTATTCCTTAGTTGCATAGTATTTATTGCTTGACATACAAAATACATTCAAAGCATATTCAAAAAGTGCTAATAGAATTGAAGTTCAGTTAGCAAATATTAAGTCAAGCAGCATGTCAATCTAAGGGGAAATATGAATGACTAGATCTATTTTACTCTTTTGCACATAATTGTCACTAAATAAATTTAGATAGGTTTCAATAGAGCATCACTATTAGGAATATTTTGTTCACTGAGATGGCAGGACAATGAAAAGGAAATATTGAATGATTAGTTTAGGTGGAACTTTGTAGAAAAATGGTCATTTATAGTAAGGATTCCTGGAGTAATTAATGAATCATCAAATCTTTGAGGTTTGTGTTTTCCAAGGAGACAGAGTGATAATTTCAGGATCTTAATAAATATTCAAATAATGAGGCTGAAAACAAATTTAAAAAAAGTGTCAGTAAGGCCAGAACAGCATTGTGCCAAAGAAGAGAAAGAAAATATAATTACTTATAGCTGCCACATTTATATAGTCATGGATATCACTGTCAAGTATTTGAATTGTTCTTCCATTTGTAAATTCAACTGTTCTCTTAAGGGAGTTCATTATTTTTAATGGAGTATTTAATATAATGATGCCACTGGCTCCATTTTAGCCTTTTCCAAAACCATAGCAAAGTATGAAGAATTAATGAAATTTTAAAAGTATGAATGACCAAGTTCATCCCCAATTTGGAATAACTAAATTTAGTTAATGGGAATGTAAATGGTTGATTTGCAATGTCATTCTTAAATTGTTGGACTTCTTCTTTTTTTAATTATATTCTACATGGAAACATATTTAACATTTTGAACAAAATCTAGCTTTTTGATCTGTATCAATGTGCAAAACCTCAAAACTGGAATGGCTTGCATTACCTGCACTAAAATAGCAAATATAATAAATAAAACAAAATGGCACATCTTTAGCTTTTACAGCAAAGCTGGCTTTTATTTCAGGTGTTTTGAAAACATTCTTAAAATAGTATTTATCCCCGCTAACAATACATATCCCATCTTGCCCATTAAGACTTTCTCAGGCAATAATCTGAGATGAAAGCAGGGTGAGCCTTCTCTTTATTGTTTTGTTTTTTATCTGCACCTCACTTCTGAAATGCTTTGGAAGCTGCAACTTCTTCCTTAATACCTATCATAAACCTGACACAGGGATTAGAATTTGAGAGTGAAAAGGCAGCCCTTATAAGATATGAATACACAACAAAAGGCCTTTTTTTCTTTCAGAATTCAGCAAGAGCTGATTTTTCATTTAGGGTTTACACCTCTAATACACTGGCTCTAAAACTAATAGTGCAATCCAGTAGATCAGTCTTGCTGAAGATATGGTAAGGAATGCGGTCATTTGTCATGGGTGATTACCTGCCCCTGCCATTTGTATATTAGAAATAAGAACTCAGTGATAGAGATTGAAAATGGACATCCATCAAAAAAATCAGGTAGTTAATTAATTAATTTCCTTTTAAACCCATAAAATTATTTTAATTCTTGGATTTCAGGCAATTTTTAAAAGTCTGGTCTAAAATGCCACAGCCACATTAGTAGAAACATTTAAAGCTGTTAGCTTCCAGCAGATTGTATTATTTATTACGTGCAGACTCTGGAGGGTAAGAGCAGCTGAAAGGACAGCAGTGCCAACAGCAGAAAATGAAGACTGTAAATAAAGGGCCAGTTGCCATTTAGCCTGATGTGCAAAGAATTGAAAATATAGTGGAACTCCTGTGAAAACAAAATTGAGTCCTTCTATCCTTGTGTAACTGAAAGTAGAAATGTTTGTACATTATTTCCAAGGATTTCCAAAGGTATTGTTAAAAATAGATGTTTCTCTCTCTTCATGAATGAGAGGACTGTGATAAACAAATAAGGAACTGAATAAATGTTAAAGCACATTTTAAATTACAGAGCATTCTGCAAATGTATGCTTTTATTATCATTATTAATGTGATCATGTGAAATGAATACCATTCATTATTTGGTATAGATGAATTCTATAAATTTTTATCAAGGTTCTACACTTGTTTTTTTTTTTCATTTATTGTTGTTCAGTTACAGTTGTCCCATCTTTTTTCACTTTGCTCTCTACTGCCCCATCCCTCCCCCACTCCCACAAGCAATCTCCCTGCATTGTCCATGCCCATGAGTCTATTCATGTTCTTTTGCTTGCCCCTTCCCCTTCTTTCATCTGTTTAAAAACAGAAAATTGTTTTTTGTGTGCATCAGTCCTTACTTCACTCTTAGGAATGAAGCAGTGTATTGAGGTTGATATTATGGCACAAAGTGGTATTGCAGAAATAAATACGGTTCTCATCTTTCAATTAGCTCAACACTTTTCTAGGCACACATATAAAAACTGGGAAATATGGGTTGTTAACCTGCACTGACATTTTCAACCAATATGGGTACATTTGGTGAACCAGGACAAAAATTAATAAAAAGATTAAAAGGTTTATTGTCTGTCTTTCCTTGAAGTTTTAGAGTGTGGCCCCAATAAATTTATTCACAGGAAGCTCACATTTTTTTTTATAACTCTAGCAACAACAAAGTCTAGATTTAAGATTTTGGGTTTAAATAATATCCACATACTTAATCATTGTATTTCCAGATTAACAGAAACTCTACTTAAGTCCATTAAATTGAGAAATTTTTATGGTCTTAAAAATGTGTATGCACTGGGGTGTGTTGGGTAGTGAGGTGGTACTCTCTGGGGAGGAAGGCTGGGCCTAAGAACTGGTAGGAAGACAGTAAAGGGGATTAGCTTGATTGGAAGGAGCAATCCTACTTATCCCAGAATATCTGTGAGTGTAGTCTTTAGATGTATGCCATCTGAGCCTGGGAAATGCCATATACTTCTTCTCAAAGAGGTTGCTGTGGCAGCTGTTGCAAGGCAAGTCTGGAGAGACAACTTTCTCTCTGCTAATCCCAAATTTCCAGGGAATTCTTTGGGGGAACACTATCATACAGTAGAACATAAAGTCAAAGAGTTCTATGGCTATAGGGACCTGGGTTCTGTTTATGCTTATGAGTTTTTAATTCCCTCTAGAGCTCTATAATGATAAAAATAAATTTTCCAGAAAGATATCATGCTTCACTAACTTAACACAGATTTCTGTGTTTTGTGATGTTTGTAGTATTTATCATTTAAAAAAATTTGAATTGCTTTTCTCACTCTCATGAAAGATTTACTTTATGCATACTTCATATTTTCTTCCTTAAAGAATATCACTAAAATTGGACTAATATTTTCTTTAAAAAAGAACAGTAATTGAACAAAAATTAAAATTAATTAATTAACAAAAAGAGAATTATCTAAGATACAACAGACAAATTGTACTGTCTTTGAAGTCTGTATCTAAATTAGTGTTTCTGGAGCTGAATCCCCTATTCCTCTCCTTTGTCTCCAACATGACATACCATGCAGACTCCTTCCTCAGCCATAAATTTTGTTCAAGGAGTAATAAATTAATACGTTTTTCTTTGCTCAGTAATAAGAACTCCATAACAATTCGGCCGAAGTCACATTCAACCTTACTCACACAACCACTGCTAGGATGTTTGATCAAATTTCATCCATCTTTATAAACATTTAATTACTCAGTTTTTTAGTTTTACATATTTGTTATTTCCTGTAGTTTCCTGCAAGAATCTCTCCAATTATGAAAATGTACTTTCATTCAAAGGACAGACTGAATGTCAGGTGAAACCATCCTCTGTTAGAAGGAATCAGTTTCCCTGGAAAATTGCAAAAGTTTATATAATTATATGAATGTATCAGTGTTACAAGCATAGGCAAAAGGATAAGTCTGGAGATTATCACTTAACTGCCAAAAGCACAGGATTTTCTATAGGATGCAATCCAAGTCACACAAATTAAACCAGATAAGCAGAAAGATGTAAGCCTGGACACAACACCAGCCCCTGATGTAGTTATCTGTATATAATTGTGAACTCTGGTTGGTGGTGTTTTTCATTGATTAAAATTGAATATTCTTCTGAGAATAACCAGCAAATAATTTTACTAGTTGTATTAGGAACAATAGTCATACTACATAGAATAAACTGTTAATTTTTACCATATAAATTAGTAAATAACATGAAAACCATTTTACTCTCTGTGGTGACTTTCACTTAGAGTCAAATTTATGGCTCACCTTTGAGATATACTTACATTTCATAGTGTTGTATATTGACCTCATTCCTATTTTCATTTGTTTCCTTTTCCCCCTACTTTCTTACCTTTTAAAAATGTTATCTTATTTCTTATAAGCCACATTAAAACCTTTTTTTAAAGAAAAAATATAAAATAGAGAAGTAAATGTATCTACTTACATTCCAAAATAAACAAGTAAAAGTCTAACATGAAGAAAGCAATCCAAAGTCTTGAGGAGGATGAAGCAGGACAGTGATCCACACAGGACATGGCTAAACATAAAAGAAATAAAACTTGTGCATGGTGTTAAATATTTATTTATGCAGCAGCTTACAAGTAATAATCCCCTTTGCTCTAATAAAGAATATAATAGTGACACAGTCTAGATGGGGAAAGAAGGCATACAAGGTCTGTCTGGAAAAAGTCAAGCTATCATTAATATAATCAGAATGGTTTGCACAACATCGATGTAAACTGGCAGCCAAGGAGAATTGACTGGAATGTGCATGTGTGAACAATGATGCCTTCACACTGTACTAGTCAGTGGTGGAGGGGGAGCATGTGTACTGACTGTGTGGCCTTCACATTCAAAATGACTGAGCACGTAGAGCAAAAAATCTGCATCAAATTTTGCATTAAGCTTGAACATTCCTCCACAAGAACTATTTGGTTGATTCAAAAGTCCACAGCTATAGGCAACTGGTGTTTGTCAGCTTTATCACAACAACACGCCTGCTCATATATCAAGTCTCGTGCAGAGTTTTTTGGCAAAACATGAAATCACCTAGGTGATTCAGTTCCCCTTCATCCCAGATTTGGTGCCCCATGACTTCTGGCTTTTCCCCAAACTAGAATCACACTAGAAAGGGAAGAGATATCAGACTGTCGATGAAATTTAGGAAAATACAATGGGCAGCTGAAGGTTATTGGGAGAACGTGTGAGGTACCAAGGTGCCTACTTTGAAGTGGACTGAGGCATCTCTGTCCTATGTACACTGTTTCTTGTATCTTTTATCTTCTTCAAGAAATTTCTCTATTTTTCATATTTCATGGCTGGATATCTTCTGAACAGGCCTTGTATGCACATTAAAAATTATATAACCAAATATCAGATCAAAGCCATGAGGCTTTAACTAGACTAATATAACTTACTCTGAGAGGGTAAATAGACATAATTAATTTTTCAAAAGAAGTGAAAAGATATTGTCCCATTTCCTCTTTATTTGATCAATTTTTTATACTATTTATTGTTCATATACAATATACCAAGTGTTTTGGAGGGCATTCTGGGAAACTGATAAGCATAATACATGACCCATGTCCTTATGGAGTTTGAATAGCAGAGAGAGGGACAGAGAGTGAGAGAGAGAGACAGACAGAATGAAAGTAAATAAACACCCAAATACATTATGATGTGATAAATATAAGTGGAATGGCTTGTAAGTGTCAATTGCTAACTGTAGATTCTGGAACTACAATAATAAACAAGATAGACTATATCCTGTCCTCATGGGACTTTCATTTTAATAAGATATGTAAAATATGTCAGTTGGATGGGGGAATAAATTAGAATATAAAGAAACTGAATTAAAATTAGAGAATGGTAGGGAAGGATGCTCTATTTTACATATGATGTATTTTCTCTATTAAAAAATTTATTGACCTTAGCCTATTTATTGACTTCCTTTAGCACAGACTGAATGAGAACTAGTGTTGAATTGAGATGAGAGTGGAGTGAGAGATTGACTCAAATTGCTATGATTTGTATTCATTTTAATAGTATAATTTATCTTCATAAAATGTCATTTATAGATAACAGATAGAGATATTTTTAAATACTGTAAGGATTTACACCTCCCTGCTAATAGGGATAATTTTTTACAAACCTTTGAATCTAAAAGAGATATAAATAGTATCCAGCATGTAAAGGTACATAATAAATTTTTAATCAATAAATTAAAGACTAAGAATTGGCACTTCCGTAATACTACTTTATTAAAAATTATTTTAAATGGACCTCAACTGTACAGAATTGGATTATTCATAATCTTTGCTTTATCTCACACTATATCATTGATCCATAAATAGTCCTCCTTTAGTCATTTTTATTTTGTAATTTGCCTAGCAAGATATAGTTTACAAAATCACATGTACTGTTTAAAAATAAGTTTATGAGAAACTATTATTTATGTTGACAGATATAATAAGACTTCAACAAACTGTGCAAGTGACTAAAATTGCCCAGTTAGGAAATAACATGTCCTGGTGTGCTTCTAATACCTGTATTCCTTCCATTACATCACAATGCCTTCCATAGTCCACTTTCAGGTTTCAAAGGGATTATGATAGATAACTGTTTTGTACTAAAAATTACAATCAATGTGATTTCAATCCTTAGATAGGTTTCCAGTAGAGATTATAAGATAAGAATATAAAAATGGAAGCAGGTTGAAGAAAACAAATATGAACTTACTGTAAAGACTTGGATGGCAATAAGAGGATGGGAGAGAATGGAGAAATGGGAGACGTGGACTCCTAATACAGACAAGAGGGTAATGGGAGTGAAGCTCTCATGAGAAACAGCACCTCTAAGCCCAGAACAGATCCATCTCCCAGCACAGTATACAGATACATGTGGCCTTCTGGGAGAATCAAGATTTTAGTTAAGGTGAGAAGGTGAAAAGCAAAGGAGAATAAATAGTAAGCACAAACAAGGCTACCATCCACAGATGTTCTTTAAGATTTGTGAGTGTGGCCATCATCTAAACTGATCAGGAATTTCAAAATATTTTAAATGAAATTTGACTTCATGTAGATACTACTAAGCTGAATAGTTTCTGTTCAAAATAAAATAAAATAAATAAATTATAATAAAAAGCTCTAAAATCTTGAAGAATCTTGAACCCATGAGAAGACCTGTTCACTATGTGGAGAAAAATCATAGTTGGATACCTAAATGAAAGTTAGTATCAAATGAATCCAAAAATGTTTTTTTTCTGGCTACCCATACTGGTTCCTTATCATGAAAATGTTTCTTGAATAAGAATGGAAGTGTTAAAATTTTAATTCTACTTTAACTTCATTGCTTTCCTAAACTTTCTTATATGATATGTAAACACTCTAATGAAATATTACACTTTCTGTTTTAAAAAAAATCTTTGTTTTTCCTTTGCACATAATGACTTCAGGGAAAGAATGAGAAATCTTCATTCATTGGACAATCTCTAAAGTATCAAGTAGTATAGACATCATTTTACTCAGATATTATTTAAACTATTCAAACCTTAGTTTTCTCTACTATAAAATGTAGACAATAACCTAGACTTAATTCATAATGTTATTGCAATTGATCACATGAAATAACATGTATAAAGTTATTAAATAAATGTTTGGTCTATGTAACTTATGATATGCATTTTTAATGAAATGTCATTCAATATTATGCATTATAGCACAGATTCTAGAAACTGGTGGCCCATGTTCAAATCCTTGCTCTGTCACTTAGTAGCTGGGTGATCCTGGGCACATTACTAAGCCTCTATAACCCAGTCTTCTCATCTATAAAGTAGAAATGAAATTATAGCTCATAATACTGTTGAGACTATTAAAAGAGTTATTTAAATAAGTGTCAACTCTATTACTGTACCATGAGAGGAGATAATGGTGATTATAAACAGAACCAGTAATTCTCAAATTTTTGTACATTACAGAATGTCTTATGCTAAGATGATAAACTTTAGGAATCTTTCCCTCAGGAAAAAGAAAAACAAAAATTATATTTATAAACACATTCACACATATTTTTAAAGTAATTTAAGAATTCACGCACCCTAACTAGCCCATCTGTGGATTTCACATTATGTATCCCAAGTTTGAATAATGTTTTGCATAAACTACTTTATAAATGATAGAACAACAGGACAAGTATATATTTTACATATACTATTTAGTATGTAATACTGTGAAAATATTTCATTTAGTTATGAAGACATTTATTAGGGAGCAAAAATAAATGAATATAAGATAATCTAGAAAGGTTTATAATTGATGTCATTTACAAAAAATATATATCTGAAAAGTTCTCAGTTGCTACATTCCTGGAACTTAGTTTTGCTGAGGAAAAGAACAGGATGGCTCAGAATGACAAAAGTAATACACAAGCTTTGTTCTTTGAAAGATCCAAAACCAGCCAAAGTAAGCAACATGAATGTTGGCCTTTTGCCAAGCATTATTTACGATGGTGCACAAACTTCTATAATGGTTTCCCAAAATAGAGGTAGTATAATTATAACATCAATATTTTATTGAAGAATATTCTCCATCTTCTTTCCAGAGAGAAAAGAATTATGATTTGGTTATAGTTCAAAGCACACATTATAATTTGCACCTTGAAATGGACTGCGTTTTTGAAACAGTGTGAGTTCTAGAGAAGACAATAAAATTTCAATTAGTTTTTAATATTGGAACTTCTTTATGTAATGTAGTAAAAAGAAAACTATTCTTCCTTTGATAAGTGAGAAATTTTATATGTTATATAACAGAAATCTTCATAGCACCTGAAAGCGAGAATGGTCTATAAGATCAAGCGGGGTACTGACTGTGAATGTGTTGAAGTCCACATCTAGCTGACAGGTTAGTCATCACGGCTGCCTGAAAGTAGGATGGGCTGCTTATGATGCAATGGGACCCTTGTCTGTAAAGGTAGGCCAGCAGAGGCTAGATAACAGATTGTAAAGGACATTTTATGAAAAAATAAGAACATTACATAACCTCTAGGGTACTTCTAAACTTTTCCCCTGCTGCGTTTCTAACAAGTATTCAATAACCAAAAACAAACATTATCAATCAGATCAATATGCATAAGGACCTTCCATACACCCAAAGCAATAAGCAAGACAATGAGGGTAAACAATAAACCAAATGGATTGGTTTCCTTTCTCCTGTGGCACTAAGTATAAATAAACAACTTAATTTGTTATGTGTCATATAAATTTATTAAATTATTACAAGAATACAATGCACTAAACCAGGTTTTAAGGATGACATTTCAGGGAAGACTGCCTATAAGCTGAAAGTCATTAGTCCTTTCAAAAGGATAAAATATTGGAGACAGTTTGTAGATACAGGAGACTACCTGTGCAAAGCTCTGGAGTAAAAGGAAACCATAAGTTTACTGAGAACTGGGGGCAGGGCAGGGGGGTCCTCTAGTAGTTGGAGCTGAGAAGGTTGGAGAGAACAATCTGCAAAGAGACTGAAAAGCCACACAGTGTAAATTATCATGATTGTAGGCCACACTATCAACTTCAGATATTCTGCTAGAACTAAGACATTAAAGAACATCATAACAGAATGATGTAGTAAGATATGCATTTATGAAATAATCTTTATATGTCAACCCATATACATTTTATGAATTCAGAGTATATATTATTCATTAATATTATTAATGTATTAAAACATGTATGATTCATAACCAGTAGTATATCAAAAGTAGAAATAGGTTTAACTAAAAGTTAGATCATGTACCAAAGGGACTCAAGCTTTCCTAATTGGAGAATACACCTTAGTTTTAGAATAGGTCTCTTAGCTAATAAAATATTAAAATATTCCTATTAGCCCAACTCAGTTGCATAGAAACTTCAAAGAGTAGTATCACAAATTAGGAAGAACAAACATTTGGCAGGGTTGAAAGAGAGCAAAGCCAAGGAGAAAATATTCACTGTTTTAATGGAAAAAGTAGTTCAAAAATAAAAATGATGATGGAGATGCCTCACGTGTAAGTCTGTAATATTTTATTTCTGGCACATAAAAGAAGACCACACTCATTATCCATAGCACTCTTATTCTCCCTCTCTCCCTCCTTTACCTCCTTCTCTCTCAAACACACACATAGAAACAGACACCCAATTGCTAAATTTATCTAAAGAAACTAAAGTCAAAGCCTGAAAATCAATTTCCTAAGGTACTTCTTGCATAATGACTAGGAAGAAACCCAAAGAACAAGGAAACAATAATATATGCAACCGAATTCTGAAAACTGTTGGTGAAACAGGGCATTTTCATGTTAGAAATGAATTGGAGGTATGAGCCATGTTTTATGAAGTGGTTCACCATGTGTTCCCTCTTCGAAGTTGTTATATTTGCCACCAATTATATGCAAATGGAAAATGTGACCAAGCTTTCCAAAACTGTCTTTTGGTTTCTACTTATGTATTGAATTTTTTTTCCAACAATGCTCAATAAATCTGAAATAAAAATAACCTAACTAATTTTGTAGATTATTTGCTATTAGTACATTTTTCTCTTATAAATTTCAAAGGATGTTTAAAAATATTAATTCAGGTTCAAATCACCCTGTATTCTTGCACTCCACATTTCACAGATAGTTAATCTGTATCACTATGATAATTGACTTTTGTAAGGTGTCTGTAATTGGCCAAAGTAGAATATAAAAATCTTGTGTGTTTATACTAACCCCTAGACATCTCATACTCTGAAAGGCCGTCATACAAACAAAAAAAACCTTTCTTTTTTTAAATTTAATCTTTATTGTATTTTTTTATCCATGACCATTTAGACCCTTGATATCCCCTCTGCTCAGCAATCACCCCAATGTTGTCCATGAGTCCTTTTACCATTTTTGCTCAATCCCTCCATCCCCTCACTTCTCCACCACAGCTGTCATCCTGCTCTCCATTTATGAATCCTTTCATTTATTTATGAAATAATTTAAAGTCCTTTATTAGGTAATGCCAGGGAGAATACGTGGGGAATATGTTAACATCACATCTGATGGCCATAAATAAATGCAATAAAGCAGCTATTTACAAATAAATATTAAAATAGTATCATTATATTGGACTAAAAATATTACATAGAAATGGCAAAATTTTATCAACTTTCTTAGTTCTAATGGGAAGAGAACAATGTTGGTTTCAAATAGCATTTCCAAATTAGTAGAATATAATACTGTGTTTGTTGAACACTAACCAAAGATAAGTACAAGAAGAACAATCATAAGATTTAATACTTTGAAAAAAATATAATACGTTCTGCACATGTAATATACTTTTTCTATTAAAAGTAATATCAATGTCTTTGAAATATGAAAATAGAACATTATTGTAAACTAATTAAGTAAAAAGTTGTTTAGATAAAATCTTAAATAACTTAACAAAAGTGGATAAATCACCAAAGAAAACTACAAATAGCCACTAAGTATGTGAAAAAAGAATAATTCAAATTAAAATAACAATGAGATTCATTTATTTATTAAGTTAATTAAATAAAAATATTATTGTACATATATAAAATAAAACAATATTTACATTAAACATGCATATTAACAATAATATCCAGTGGTTTTGAATATATAAATAAGTAGAACAATTTATATATTCCTGGTAGGTCTGTACAGTGGTACAATGAATCTTCAGAGCAATTTTTCCAGATATTTCAAAAAACTTTAAAAATATGCCCGATTTTTAATCTAGAATTTCTACATCTAGAAATGAATCTTAAATAAGTAATATGGGTTTATTTAAAGAATAGTCTTAAAGAATATTCACTACAACTCTGTTTGTTATAATAAAAATAAGAACCTAATTAAATGTCTAATGATTTCTTTAGAAGTTATAGTGTTTCCACATATTTTGTTTTTTACATAAACATTTAATATGATGTAGAAGAATACTTGATGATATGGTAAAATGTTCACAATTAATGATTTTAAAAACATTTTATAAAATAATATTTTTTGCATGCATGAAAAGATAGAAAAATGTTTACACAAGGATATTAACACTAATTATCCTTATGTGAGAATTAATTCTACTTTTTATATCTTTTGGGATTTTATTTATTTTCTTAATTTTCTACAATGTCTTTGTGTTACTTGTTAAAAATTTTTAATAAGCTATGTTTATTATTTTTCTTGGACTTTATATTTCATAATCAAAATATATTCTCAAGAAATCCTGAATTTTCTTCTTTCCTTTTCATATTTTTCAACTTAAAGATTACTATAGATTTATAAGCAGTTGCAAATAAATATAAAAGGAGGTTTCCTGAATCATTTTCCCAGACTCTGTGAATGTTCCCATCTTTCAGATTTATAGTACAATATCAAAACCAGAAAGTTGATATTGGCAAAAGTCACAGTGTAATTATATTTCACCAGCTATGTATGCATGCATTCACCTGTGTGTGTGTGTCCTAGTGTAATTTTATCACATATAACTTTGTTTAACTACAACCAACAAGGCATATGACTGTACCATCATCATAATTCTTCTTCATGCTTCATTTTATAACCATGTACCTCTTACCCCATTACTTAAATTATTTATCAGTATCCATCTCTATACTTATGTTATTTCATAAATGTTATATAAATAGAATTATACAGTATATATCACTTTGAGACTGCCGTTTTTCATCTAATATAATTTACTTGATGTTCATCTAAGTTGTTAAATGTACCAATAGTTCATTCTGTTCATTGTTGAGTAATATTCCATTGTATGGATATACTACAGTTTGTTTAACCATTTACAACTGAAGGACAGATAAGTAGGTTCCAGTTTAGCCCATTGCAAATAAAACCACTTTGAATATGTGTGTATATATTTCAGCGTGACACTAAGTTTTCACTTCTCTGGGATAAATATCTAACAATTACTAAGTATTATGCCAAAATAGTTACCCAAATGATTATATCATTCAACATTTCTACCTGCAAAGTACAGCAGGCCAATTTTCAGAAAGAACAAAGTTGGAGGACTTAACAATATCTGATTTCAAAATTTGCTCTAAAGATACAGTGATCAAAACAATATGGTAGTAACATAGGGTAGGTATATAATTAAATGAAAGAGAATTCAGAGTTCAGAAATTAACTCTTACATTTTTTGGTCAACCTGTTTTCAAGAAAGATGCCAAAACATTTAATAATCTTCACTAAATAATTCTGAGACAATTGAACTGTCAAATTAAAAAAAATTAAAAACACACTTTTCTCACACCATACACATTATACTCAAAATAGATCATAAATGTATAAAATATGGAAGAATTAATATTACAAAACTTCTGAACAACAACAAAAAAAATAAGCAAAAATCTTCATGACCTTGAGTCAGGCAGAGTCCTTAGAATTCCTAAAGCACTAGTGATTTTCAAAAGGAAAGCCCAGATCTCCTTAGAACTATAAACCTTTTATTTCAAGATATACCACTTAAAGACAGCCCACAGGCCTGGGCAACATATTTGCAAATAGTAATCTCTTGTATGCAAAATATTTAAGGAACACCTAAAATGCAATAACACAAAGAAGAAACTGAATAATACATTTGAATAGACATTTTAACATTGAAGGCATATAAATAGTTAATAAGCACAGGAAAAGGTACTTTATATCATTTGTTAGTAGGGAAATGTGAATTAAATCACAATGAGGTAATTCACAATAGGAAAGTCTATCACTGAAAGAAAGTCAATGCCAAGTACTGGCAAGAATGTGAAGAAATTAGAGCCTTCATGAATTGCTGGGTGGTGGTGGGGAGGAGGAATGTAAAATTGGAAAACATTTTCTCAGTTTCTTAAAAGTTAAGTAAAAAGCTCCAAATGACCCAGCAATTCCAATTCTAGGATCCTATCCAAGAAAAGTGAAAACATTTGTCCGCACAAATACTTGTACATAAATATTCTTAGCAGCATCATTTATGATAGCCCAAACCTGGAAATGATCCAATTGTCTGTCAGCTAGCAAATTCATAAACAAAATGTTGTATAATATACAATAGGGTGCTCTTCAGCAATAAAAAGAATAAAACACTAAGTGATACATGGTATGTATGAACATCAAAAACATTCTAGATGCAAAATATTATATATTATGTGATTTCAGTTATTTAAAATGTCCAAAAAAGCAGATTAATTATATTATATTATTTATAAAGACCAGAAAGCTGCCCTAGCTGGTGTGGCTCAGTGGACTGAGCACTGGCCTATGAACCAAAGGGTCGCTGGTTCGATTCCCAGGACATGTGCCGGGGTTGCAGGCCAGGTCCTGGTAGGGGATATGCAATAGGCAACAGCAAATTGATGTATCCCTCTCTCCTTCCCTTCTTCCCTCTCTAAAAATAAATAAATAATATCTTTAAAAAAAAAAAAAGACTGGAAAGCAGATCAGGACTGCCTGGAGCTGGAGTAGGAATAAGAAATAATTACAAATGTGCTCAAGAGGATTTTTTTGTAATATATATATTCAAGAACTGAATTGTGGTGATGATAGCACAACTTTACTAAAATTATCAGATTGGATAGTTACATTGGCTGAATTTTATGATATGTAAATTATGCCTCATTAAATATAACTTATTTATAATTGTTTTATATAATATTTCATACCTTTTATTTAAAAATGTCTTATGTAATATTTGAAGCCAAAAACTTTCATTGGGAGGAAGTGAGCACTAAATGGTTGGATATAAGGCTAAAGAAGTAAGCAAGAGACATTTTAGATATCAAAATAATTGTCTTTTAAAAATTCTGAATGTTATAGGAAATATGTAAATATTAAAAGGTAGTGATGGCATGAACATGTTTGTGTTGTAGAAAGTTCTTCAGTGATGTGGAGAATAGACCTAGGTTTGGTCTATGAAACCTAATGAGGAAATTGTTGCAGAACCAAAGGTAAAAATGAGAGTCTGAGATAAAGAGAAAATGTGGATACACTCAAAAGAAAGCAGCAGCAAAAAATATTTCTATGAGAGATGTCTGAGATTTTACTACCTATATTTTCTTCTAGGATTTTATGACTTCATGACTCTCATTTATGCCCCTTATCCATTTTGAGTTAATTCTCACATATGGTGTAAATTGGTGGTCTATTTTCACTTTTTTGCATGTACCTGTCAGATAGCAAAAAGACAAATACCATATGATCTCATGTATATGTAGAATCTAATGAACAAAATAAATGATGAACAAAATAGAGACAGTGGCATGGATGTGTGGAACAGACTGAAAGCTTAGAGGAGGCGGGGAGGACTGGATGAAAGAAGATGGAAGGATTAACCAAAAATCATGTGTGTAATCCATAGACACAGACAACAGTGTGATAAAGGCCAAAAGCAATAGGGAATGGGGACTAGATGCAGGGGGCAAAGGGGTGAAATGGAGCATTTGTAATATTGTCAACAATAAAAATAAAGTTAAAAAAAAGAAACAGCAACGGGCATGGATGAAAAGTTGAATACCAAACAATGGAGAGCAGCATGTATAAAAATTTTCATGTGCTTAGAAAATTAAGTGAGCGGTTGTAATATTAGGTACCACTGAAAATAGAGTTATTACTTATATAGGGATATTTAAAGAAAATGGAGCTACCTGCCTGGACTTTAAGTGGAAACGTTTTCTAGGTTGTTGGATTCGTGAATGAGTGTGGAAACTGTCACATGGTTATGGGCAAGAGATAAGTGCATTATCAATTTATATTTAGGAGCTAAGTTTCTCTATGGAGACCTTGGGAAAATGAATAGAATGAGAAGAACAAAGGGCTAAAGAAAGACACTTAGGCTATAGAAAAGACTGAAAAAAATTGTTAGAGAAAATAGCGATATGTAAAATCTAACAGCCTTGAGTTCTATAAAAATTTTGAATAATATATCGGAGAAAAATCTTGCGGATATGGGAACATGTCAAGTAATCATTTCCAAAGCAGTTTGTTTTGTAGTAACTTCTGAGATCTAGAAAGGTCTTTATTACTTATCTAGTACCTTTTCTATATAATGAAATAAAATATGCAATCTGAAGATCTTACAGGGACCCATAAAATATAATTTTAAGCTGTTTGGTTGAGCTCTCTTTCTCTGCTTCATTTTATTTTCTCAAAAAATCAAGTGTTTTCCTTGTTTTAATTAAAATATTTATTTTTATTTACTCAAATAATATAAATACACTTACATTGTTGGGGAAAAAGAAACATTAAAAAGAAATTGCAGATGAAAGATTTCTTGACACAGTCTTGTTCCCCTCCCTGGGATAAATACTATTAGAATAGTATTAAGTACTTTGTATGCTTTTAAACATATATGTAGTTCTATAATATATGTTTATTTCTATATTTCTATAGAAATATATTTCTATCATATATGTTTAAAAGCATACAAAGTACTTAATTTTTATATTATATATTTTAAACATATATGATAGAAATATATATATTTAACACATGATATTTTTTCTTTATAGAAATTACACGTTACTCTACAGCTGTTTTTTTTTTTTGACTGAAGAGTATATATCCATGCACATATATTTATAATGTCTCTTATTTTTTACTGCTACATAGAACCCACGGTGAACATTTTTTCAATGCCGTGATTAACTTAACAAATACAGTGTGTGTTGCTCAACTCTATCCTAGCCTTTTACTGTGTAATACTTGCTTCATTTGTTTTGAGAAGTAAAGTATTTATTGCTGAAGCCACTTGTATATATTTTCTTGAGCCCATTTTCTTCCACAGGTAACAATTCTGAAAATTTGTTATTTAACTATCAATGGATGCTTTTGTTCTACTATAATATATCTGGATATTTAAATACAGGTATATCTACATATGTAAATGCAGTGTATATAAGTGTGTATATATACTTATTCTTCCTGTTTATATCATTTTAATGTATGGATATTGCATCAGTGATTTTTTGGTTGATATATATTTAGGTGGATTTCAATTTTCCAACAGAACAAAATGCTATTATGAATCATCTTATAGTATTCTCCTTAAGCACGTCAGTGATTTTTAAATGTTATAAAAGGGAAGTTGCTCAGTCAAAGAATGAATAATTTGACATTTATTATACAATGAACCATAATAATTGATTTTTTTACTGTTGGATTTTAAGAGTTTATTTTGTACTTTGGATATAAGTCCTGTATGAGATATATGCCTTGTAAACATTTTCTCTTAGTTGATGGCTTGTCTTTTCATTCTCTTACTGGTGTCTTGCACAATAGAAGTTTTTCATTTTAATGACATTCAATTTATTTTTTTCATGGTTTTTTTAAATGTTATATCTAAAGAGTCATTATCAAAGCCAACATAACCAATTTCTCACAAGTTTTCTTCTACAAGTGTGATAATTTTGTATTTTACATTTAGGTCTATGATATATTTTGAGTGAATTTTTGGAAGATGTTAAGTTCTGGGTCTAGGTTCACTAATACACTTGGAGGTCAAATACAATTGGAGGTCCACTTGTTTCAGCACCATTTCTTGGGAAAGACTATCCTCTTCCTTATCCAATTGCCTTTATTCCTTTGTAAAAAAAATCAGTTGAATATATTTGTGATTGGTCTCTTTGTAGGCTTTCTATCCTATTCCATAAATCTGTCTACTTTTTCTTTTTTCTTTTGCCAAAGCCACACTGTATTGATTAGTATAGTTTTATACTACGTTTTGAAGTCAAGTACTATCAATTTCCCAATATGTTTCTTCTTTAATATTATGTCAGCTATTGTATTTTTGTCTTTCTTTGTAAACCATAGAATTAATTTTTTAGTATTCACAAAAATTTTGACTCAGAATGTGTTGACTTTATATAGATCAGGTTGGGAAGAACAAGCATCTTAACCATATTGAATCTTACTATCTATGAATATAAAATATTGTCCAATTTTTAAAGATCAACTTTGTTTCTTTTCTCACAGTTTTGTAATACTCGTCATGTTGATTTGGAGCATATTTTGATAGCTTTACACTGAAGTATAGAGTGCTAATATAGTATTGTGTTTTTAATTGAAAATTTCAATTGTTTATCAATAGTATAAAAGAAGATAATTGACTTCTTATAATGACTTTCTATCCTGAAACCTTACTAAAATCACTTATTAGTTTCATAATTTTTTTGTTGATGATGATCTTTTGAGATTTTCTACATAGATAATATCATCTGTTAACAAGTACAGCTTTATTTTCTCCTATTGTATGCCATTATTTTCTATTCTCATCTAGTTATATTAACTAAAACTTATAGAATGTTTTGAAAAAGAGTGGTGGGAGGGGACATCTTCGTCTTTTTCCCAATCTCAGATGGAAATCATTTAGTTTTTACCACTGAGTATGATAACATCTGCGAGTTGGTCATAGATATTTTATCAAGTTGAGAAAATTACTCCCATTCTTAGTTTGCTGAGAGTTTTTAATATGAATGGGTGCTGGATTCTGTCAAATGCTCCTTTATGCATCAATTGATATTATACATTTTACTTCTTCAACCTATTGATGTCACAGTTTACATCAAGTGATTTTTTTGAACATTGATGTATCCCAGCCTGGAATACATCCCACTTGGTGATATATAAATGTTTTTGTATACCAAAGGATTTGATTTTCTAATACTTTTTTGGTTTTTGCATCTATAATGATGACTATTAGCCTATAGCTTTATAGGTTCCTTTCTTGTAACATCTTTGTATGGTTTTAGTAATAGTGGAATGCAGGCCTCATAGAATGAATGTAGAAAGTATTCTTTCTTCCATTTTCTGGAAAATATTTATAGAAAATTAGTAGAGTATCTCCCTTAAATGATAGATATTATTCATCAGTGAAACTATCTTTGTCTGAAGGTTATTAATTATTGAATAAATTTTTGTAATAGTTGTAGGCCTTTTCAGGTTATCTGTTCCTCCATCTGTTGGGAAACGCCCTGTCTGGTTTCAGGAACTGTAACCCCGCCAACAGACGGGAGGGCCCCAAGGCTGGAAATAATCAGGGAGACCTTGGAGAAACAGGCCTCTGAGGAGACAAAACCTGTCCTCCCTGCAAAACCTGTCCCCACTGTTTGACCCCTTGAAGGTTGGTGATTCATGACGGGTAACTTTTTTCTCATGCAGAGAAAAATGACCTAAGACAGGCGTCTGCCAGTATGGACTGCAGACAGAGACTTGGGGGACATGGAGAAAGGGCAGAAAGGCCTGCACCCCTCAGCTCAGCTGAGACATGGCCAGAGTCCTCATTCTATCTAAAAGATGTCTCCTTGTCTCTTGGCAGCTCCCTCCCTCGCGCCAGGCTCAGGCTCGAAACAATACGGGAGTCGGTCCTAAACCAGATCTGGAAGTTCCCAGGGAAATCAGGCCTAAAAGTAAATTTTTTAAAAATGTGCTTTGTTCTTCCCTCAGAAGCTATAGCCAGCTCATGCTGGGAAGCAAATTTACATTATTCACAGACCTTAACCCTTATACCCTTAGGCACTCTTGTGTTTACTGCACTCTCACTTTTAGTCATCTCTCTTGCTGACTTGTCTCCTCTCAGACCCATGTAAATCGGTGTGTTCCTGCCATTTGTTTTCTTCAAAACATCATCTATTCCCTGTAAACATTAACATACTGATATAATGAGATAACCTGCGCATTCCTGGCCCCACTGATAACCTTTTCAATAAAAGCCTTTGAACAAAGGGACTCAGGGCCTTCCCCACTAAGGAGATATGTCATGTCCCCTCTCCTGGAAAACAAAAGTGTTTGTGATGACTCGTATTTATTCCCCCCATCCGTGACACCCCAGGGAAGAGCTCGGCGAGATCATAGTCCCCAGTCCCATCTCAGATGACCCCAGACAGTAACTCTCAGATCTCAGAGTGCCACACTCCCCTTGACACACTCCGTCCCCCATAGCAGCTGTGCCAGAACCTGGGAGGAGCAGTGACCGGCAGTGCTCCCCCATATGCCACGTGTCATTCATCTCTGAAAATAGGCTTATTTTTTTCTTTAGAGGAATTGGTCTATTTCATCTAAATTATCAAATTTATGGACACAGAGTTTTTATAATATTTACTTATTATTGTTTAATGTTTATGGGATCAATAATGAGTGACTTTCTCATATTTCTAATTTTAATAATGTCTTTCTGCTCTCTTTTTTTCTTGGTTGATTTTTTATAAACAATCTATTTAACATGTCACTCTTACTTCTAATCTTATTTAGTTTTACTCACAAATTTTTAAGAGTATATCAATTCTCAATATATTGATATTTACATGTAACATTAACTCAGTTTTATTCTTTTAATTTTTAAATTTTAGGTAAAGCACATTACAGAATAAAGTACAAAATATAAGTGTGGAGCTAAATTATTTATCACAGTATGGATGAAGTTATATCATAGAATTGATAATTCATAATAATTTATAATCTATAATTTATCTTATCAATAGTGGAAGAATTTTCAGGTTGTTTCAAGTTAGAGGCATCAGAACTAATGTTGTCCCAATCATTCTCATATATATCTCTTCTTTTTTGTAGTAAACTTTGCTTTTTTAATTGAATTTAGTGGGGTAACATTGGTTAATAAAATCATAAAAGTTTTAAGTGCACAATTTTATGATATTGTATTGTGTGTTCACCATCTCAAGTCTAGTCTCCTTCCATTACAGTTTAACCCAATTTACCTTCTTCTACCTGACTTCACCCTCTTCCCTCTGGTAGTCACCAAACTGTTGTCTGTGTCTATGAGGTATTTATTTATTATTTAATAAATAAATTATTTATTACTTAATTAATAAATAATTTATTTATTTTAACTATTCAAATATATTTGTCTCCACTTTCCAGCCACCACATCCCCCTGCTCCATACATCCCCACCTCCCACCCTCAATCTTTCCCCACTTTGGCTTTGTCCATGTGTCCTTTATACATGTTCCTTGAGTTGACCCTTCCTCTTCTTTTCCCTGTTACCACCCTTCCTCCTTCCCTCTCATTACTGTCAATGTTGCTGGTTGTAGTTTTCTTGCTTGTTTGTTTTGTTGGTTGAGATCCACCTATAGGTGAGATCATATGGTTTTTGTCTTTCACCCTCTAGCTCATTTCTCTTAGCATAATGCTCTCCAGTTCCATCCATGCTGTCCTGAAGAATAGGAGTTCTTTATTTGTTCATGCTGCATAGAATTCCATTGTGTAAATGTACCATAGTTTTTTGATCCACTCATTTACTGATGAGCACTTAGGTTGCTTCCAATACTTGGCTATTGTAAATTGTGCTGCTATGAACATTGGGGTACATAGGTTGGTTTGAATTGGTGTCTGGGGATTCTAAGGGTATAATTTCAGCAGTGGAATTGCTGAGTCAAAAGACAGTTCTATTTTTAGCTTTTTGAGGAAATTCCAAACTGTTTTCCCCAGTGGCTGCACCAGTCTACATTCGCACCAACAGTGGACTAGGATTCCCTTTCCTCCACAACTGTTCCAGCAATTGTTGTCTCTTGATTTGTTTATAATGGCCATTCTGACTGGTGTGAAGTAGTATCTCATTGTGTTTTTAATTGGCATCTCTCTGATGGCTAGTGATGCTGAGCATCTTTTCTTATGTCCCTAGGCCCTCTGTATGTCCTCCTTGTAGAAGTGTCTGTGCAGGTCCTTTGCCCATTTTTTAATTGGATTTTTTTATCTTCCTGGAATGGAGTTGCATGAGTTCTTATATATTTTGGAGATCAAACCCTTGTCTGAGGAATCAGAGGCAAATACATTTTCCCATACACTTGGTTCCATTTTCATCTTGCAGATGTTTTCCTTAGCCATGCAGAAGCTTCTTATTTTGATGAAATCCCATTTGTTTATTCTTTCCTTTATCTCCTTTGCTCTAAGAAACATACAGGTGAAAATATTGCTGCATGGAATATCTGAGAGTTTCCTGCCTATGTTCTCCTCCAGGACGTTTATGGTGTCACAAGTTATATTTAAGTCTTTATCCATCTTGAGTTTATTTTTGTGTATGGTATAAGTTGGTGGTCGAATTTCTTTCTTTTTTTCCTTTTCCATTTTTTTTTTTTTGCATGTAGCTGTCCAGATTTCCCAACATCATTTTTGAAGAGGCCAATTTTCCTCCATTTTATGCTTCTGCCCCCGTTGTCGAATATTAATTGACCATAGAGACATAGGTTTATTTCTGGGTTCTCTATTTTGTTCCATTGATCTATGTGTCTGTTCTTATGTCAGTACCAGAATGTTTTGATTACAGTGGCCTTGTAATATATTTTGATGTCAGGTGTTCTGATCCTTCTGACTTTGTTCTTCTTTCTCAGAATTGCTGCAACTTTTCAGGGTCATTTACGGTTCTGTATAATTTTTTTTAAATGTTTGTTCTACGTCTGTGAAATACATCATTGGTATTTGGATAGGGATTGCATTGAATCTATAAATTGCTTCAGGTAGTATGGACATTTTGAAATGTTAATTCTTCCAATCCATGTACATGGTTTATGCTTCCATTTATTTGTGTCTTCCTTAAGTTCTTTCTTCCGTGTAGTGTAATTTTCAGACTACAGGTCTTTTACCTCCTTGGTTGCTTATCTGTGGGTACTTTATATTTCTCTTTGCTGTAGCAAATGGTATTGTTTGTCTGATATCTGATTCTGATATTTCATTGTTGATGTACAAAAATGTCTCAATTTCTGAATATTTACTTTATATCCCACTGATTTGCCCAATTCACTTATTAGGTTGAGTAGTTTTTTTGGTGGAGCCTTTGGAGTTTTCTATATACACTATCAGGTCATCTGCAAACAATAACAGTTTTACTTTGTCCTTTCCAATTTGGATGTTTTTCATTTTTTTCTTGTCTGATCACTATGGCTAGGACTTCCAATACTATGTTGAATAGAAATGTTGAAAGCAGACAATCTTGTTTTGTTCCCAATCTTCGTTGGAAAGTTTTAGTTTTTACCCATTGAGTATGATGTTGGCTTTAGGTTTTTCATATGTGGCCTTTATTATGTTGAGGTATGCCCTCTTTACTCTCACTTTGCAGAGTGTTTTGTATCATAACAGGGGGCTGTACCTTATCAAAATATTTTTACACATCTATGGATATGATCATGCGATTTTTGTCTTTCCTTTTATGTGTTGTATTACGTTATTGATTTGTGAATATCAAACCATCCTTGCATTCCTGGCATGAATTCCCCTTGATCATGGTGGCTGATCTTTTTAATGTATTTCTGGATGCAGTTTGCCATTATTTTGTTGAGAATTTAAGTTCATCAGTAATATTGGCTTGTAGTTTTCTTTCTTTGTTGTGCCTTTATCTGGTTTTGGGATTAGGATGATGCTGGCTTTATAAAAAGAATGTGGGAGTCTTTGTTCTTGGATTTTTGGAGTAGTCTGAGAAGGACAGGGGTTAGCTCTTCCCTAAATGTTTTGTAAAAATTCTCTCATGAAACTGTCCAGTCCAAACCTTTTTTGTGCCAGGAATTTTTTTATTACTGCTTCAATGTCAACAGCTGTTCAGGCTTTCTGCTTTTTCTTCCTTCAATGTTGGAAGGTTTTATTTTTCTAGAAGTTTGTCTATTTCACCTAGGTTTTCAAATTTCTTGGCATATAATTTTTCATAGTAAATTCTTATAATCCGTTGTATTTCTGTGGTATCAGTTGTTATTTCTCCTCTTTCATTTCTGATGTTATTTATTTGGGTCTTCTCCTTTTTTTCTTGATGAGTCTGCTTAAAGGCTTTTCAATTACATTTATCTTTTCAATGAACTAGCTTCTGGATTTGTTGATCCCTTGAATTGTCCTTTTAGTCTCTATATCATTCAGTTCTGTTCTGATCTTGGTTACTTCCTTTCTTGTACTCATTCTGGGATTTGTTTGTTGTTGTTTCTCCACTTCTTGAAGCTGGAGGGTTGGGTCTTTTGTTTGAGATATTTCTATCTTTTTTAGGTAAGCCTGTATTGCTATGAAGTTCCCTCTCAGGACAGCCTTCGCTGTGTCCCATAGGTTTTGGACTGTTGTGTGTTCATTATCATTTGTTTCCAAACACTTTGTTCTCACTTTTGACCCAGTCATTGTTTAATAGCATGCTATTAAGTCTCCATGAGTTTGAATGTTTTTGAATTTTTTTTCCTTGAGATTGAGTTCTAGTTTCAAGCCCTTGTCATCTGAGAAAATGCTTGTTATGATTTCAATTTTCTTGAATTTGTTGAGAGTTGTTTTGTGTCCTATCATGTGGTTTATCTTTGAAAATGTTGCATGTGCATTTGAAAAAAAAAGTGTATTTTGCTTTTTGGTGGATGAAAGGTTCTATATATGCCAGTTTGTCCATTTGATCTAATGAGTCGTTCAGTTCCACAATATCCTTTTAGATCTCTCCTTCGTTGACTGTAGGGGGTTGAAATCCCCTCTTATCAGTGTATTGCTGTCTATATCTTTATTAAAGTCCTCCAAGATTTTCCTTATAAATTTGGGTGTTCCTATGTTGGGTGCATATAGGTTTACAATGTTTATGTCTTCTTGATGGATTTTTCTTTGAGTATTATGAAGTGTCCTTTTGCGTCTCTTTTCATGGTCCCTGTTTTGAAATCTATTTTGTCAAAGATAAGTATAGCTACCCCTGCTTTTTTTTTCCTGTCCAATTGCATGGAATATTTTTTTTCCATCCTTTTATTTTCAGCCTGTACAGGTCCTTTGTTCTAAGTGGGTCTCTTGTAGGCAGCATATATGAAGGTCATGTTTTATCATTCATTCAGCTAACCTATATCTTCTGATTGGAGCATTTCATCCATTTACATTTAAAATTATTATTGATAAGAAAGTATTTGCAACACATCTTAAAAAGGGTTGATAGTTTTTTTTGGGTTTTCTGAGGGAAAAAAATCTACAGTTAATCAAAAAATTGATAAAGAATACCAAAAAGTCACTTAAAGCTTTTTAAAGAAATAATAGAAATTAGCAAGAAATATAAAAAACAGTTTTAGTTTTAACAAATAATAAAGTGCCAATTAAAATAACATCATTGTCACAATCAGATTAAGTATTAAAAATGTTGGTAATATCAAGTACAGGTGATTGATGCAAATACTTTTCTATTCTATTAATTGTTCTTTAACTTTTTTAATATGTATCTTACTTAAATGTTTAATATAGTCACATTATCAATGTTTTACTTTATAACTTCTGGATTTGAATATTTTACTTCAGGGTAAGAAAAATATTTTGCATTTTCTCCCCAAAAGTCCTTAGATTTTACACATGATTTTTAACTCACCTGAATATTGTTTGTATAATGTGTGATATAGGGCCCTATATATGTTTATACATATATATATGTATATATATATATATATACACATATGTGTTTACTTCAAGTAATAGTGGTAAGTGAATCTTATTTGTTGAACAAGTCTTACTTTTCTCATTGACTTGAAATATCAATTTATCATATATTACATTGTTAGAAAGATATATGCGTTTGTTTCTAGAATGCCCATTTCATTACATTGACCTACTGGATTATCTGTGCAGCTCTCATGATTGCTGAGACTTTATAATAGCTTTAAATATTTTAATATTTTATAATGGATCTTGACAATTTAAAAAATTAAAAAAATAAAATCAATTTTTATTAAAAAAAAAAAAGAAGGAACTCCTACCTTTTGCAACAACATGGATGGAACTGGAGAATATTGTGCTAAGTGAAATAATCCAGTAGGTGAAAGACAAATACCGTATCATCTCACCAATAAGTGAAATCTATTCAACAAAATAAACTAATGAACAAAGTAAACTGAAGGCAAGGAAACATGGAGCAGACTGAAAGTAACCAGAGGGGAAGGGGAAGGAGGACAATAGTGGGAAGAAGGAGAAGGAATTAAACAAGGAACGTGTATGAATGACCATGGACATGGACAATAGAGTGGGAATTGACTGTAGGAGAGGGAGACAGGGTGGGATGAGTGGAGAAGGACAAAGGGTAAAAATTTGAGACAACTGTAATAAAATAAACATGATTAAAATTTAAAATAAGAAAAAATAAAGTTATTGATAGGTATTATTAATTTTTTCCCTTTGTACTTGGGTTCCCCTCTTTCTCACTCTTTTTCTTCATCTTCTTAAAGCAGTCCCTCTAGCACATCTTGCAGTGCTGATTTGGTGGAGGTGTATTCTTTTAGCCTTCTTTTGTCTGGGAAACTCCTTATTTCGCCTTTCATTTGAATTGAGAACCTTACTGGGTAGAGCAGTCTTGGTTGCAGGCCTTTGTTTTTCATTACTTGGAATAGTTCTTGCCATTCTTTTCTGGCTTGCAGTGTTTCTGTTGAGAGGTCCACTGCTTGTCTTATCAGGGCTCCCTTATATGTTACTACCTGTTTTTCCCTTGCTGCCTTTAGGATTTTATCTTTGTCTTTGATATTTTCCATTTTAATGATGATGTGTCTTGGAATGGGCCTCATTGTGAATGGGACCCTCTGGGCTTCCTGGACTTGTGTGACTTTTTCTTTCCTCAAGGTAGGGAAGTTTTCCATCATTACTTTTTCAAACACTTTCTCTATCCCTTGCTCCTCTTCTTCTCCTTCTGGTATCCCCATTATATGGATATTATTATGTTTCAGTTTGCCCTGCATTTCCTTAAATGCCTCTTCATTCTTTTTGAGTCCTTTTTCATTTTCTTTCTCTTCCTGGGAACTTTTTCTACCTTGTCATCCAGCTTGCTGATTCAATTCTCTCCTTCATTTAGCTGCTGTATATTCCTTCTACTGTGTAGATTCCTTCTACTGTGAATTGTAGATTCCTTCAGTTCAGAAATGGTATTCTTAACTTCCTCTTGTCTCTTAGTGATAGTTTCTATGTCCTTTTTCATGCTGATATAGTTTAGATTAAGTGCCTCATAATTTCCCTGTAGTTTTTGGTAATTCTCTCTGAGCTCATTGAGGTCGTTGAGCTTCCTTAGAACCATTGTTTTGAACTCAGTATCTGATAGTTAACTTGTCTCTCTTTCATTTATTTCTCTTTCTGGGGATTCTTCCTTTCCTTTCGACTGGGGGTGGGTTGGGGTGTTTCTTTGCCTTCTAATTATTTGTGAGACTCTTCTTTTCTCTTCTCCTTCTTAAATTGATTTGTCTTGACATCCAGAATTTGTGGTGTAAACTTCTATGGTAGGAGACCTGTGAGTTTCAGTGATGCCGTCTCCTTGATCTCCTGAACTTGCTGCTCTTTTGATGCCTTTTATGCCATTTATGTTGACTCTCTGGAATAATTGGGTATTGATTGTTGTTTGGTAGTTCTTTGGTGGGTCCTACCATCCAGCTGGTTGACTGAGGTTCACTCTGCCCACCATGTCTTCTGTGTTCTTGTGCAGGTGCTGCCAGAAGAAAACCACAAAGCCTAGGAAGCAAACCCACATCTGCAAAAGTCACTGTCCCCTGCAATTCCACTATGAACAGCAAAAGAACCAGCATTAATAAGGCTATAAAGAGATTAAGACTATTCTAATAAAGGAGAGAAATAAGCTATTAGTACAAAATCTAATGACTTAAATGCACAAACTTGATGGACCCACAGTGAACATTAAAAACCTATGTAGTGAAGAAAATATCACAAATCATGGAGAAGACCACAGTGAATTTTGTCACAGTAGCCTCTAGTATTTATGGCTCTTTTTCCTTTCTGTATATGCCTCTGGTGGTGTCAGATGTTGACCCTCTCTGACCTTAAACAGTCTGTTTGAGACGTCCAGGAATCTACTGTCTGTGGCTGTCTCCTTCAGTTGTTAATCTAGCCACTTTGCCCTCAGCAGTCAGACTTAGGCACCACAGGGTTGTGCAGAGTCTCTCCTGGGGGTGTGCTATTGCGTCCTCTCTTGCTGCTGCTGCTTGGGGGAGTGGTCTGCCTGAGACAGATGGCTGCTGTTATATAAGGGAGGAGTCAGCACTGGGATCTTGTAGGCTACTTTCTCTGTTCTCTCCCCAAAGCCTCTATCTCCAGTCTCTCCTCAAATGCTTCTACACCACGCTGTGCCTCCTTTAGCCAGGGATCTATTATCTCTGGCTGCCATGCTGCACTCAACAGTCAAACTTAGTCACCACAGGCCAAGGCAGAGTCCCTTCTGTGGATGGGGCTATTGTGTCCTCTCACAATGCTGCCACTCAGGGGAGTGGTCTGCCTGAGCAGGAAGGCTGCTGCCACATAGGGATGAGTCAGCACTGGGATCCCGCTGGCTAGTCCTTTGGTTCTCTCCCCAAAGCTTCCTTCCCCCACCTCTCCTCAGGTGTCTATAGACCACTCTGTCCTCTCCTTTGCTGGAACCAAGGGTAAGTGGCTGCAATTAAAAATATATCATTGGCCCTTTAAACAGCTCTTTGCATCTCTAGCCACATGTCTCCGGCAGAGAGCAACCCTGCCACTTTTTGCAGCTGGTTGTTTTCTGTGTACTTTTCGGGCTCTGGTGTTGTAGGCTGGGGATCCCCACTTATTGTTTAAACCCACTCTTCTCAGGGGGATCCAACTGGCCATTTCAACATCTCTCTGACTCTGCTACCTCTGGGCACCCAGCCTACCTTCTCAAGTCTTTACCACATTCCTTACAAGTCGGGTTGTGGTAAAGCTAATTCTTCTGTTTGTCAGAGGTTATAAGGCTCCTCTTTTGTTATTGTTCAGTTGTTTGTTCCAAATGATTTCTCCACAATTTAGTTGTAATACTAGATTGGTCCTGGGAGGAGTTTAGTGTGACTTCCATTCACTACTCCACCATCTTGCCTCCTCTGGTGAATTTCCAGAATCGTTGCTTTGAGTTTATCTCAAAAAGCTTTCTATAGTTGAATTAAAGAATAGAATAACAAAAATTCAAATTCCAGTATGGAGTTCAAAAATTTTACTCATAAGTTTTAGTGTATTTTTATAGTCTACTTTTTTTCTTCTCATTATATTGAATAATTGTGTCTTCATCATTTAGAAATTGGAGTTATTCTTTGAATTTCTCTCTTGCCTTAATAAAAATCAAGTTGTATAACTCAAACTCTGAAGCTACTAGTTTCTTTCAAACCTATAGTATTTGAGTTACATGAGAAAGAATTGCCAGCAAAATGAACTAGGGAATATTGAAAAGGTCACACAGCTTTAATACATACACATTATGTGTAAAAGTTCTCAGTACTCCAATATTTTGTTAATGACTTTAAAGAACTAATGAGAAAATAAAACAAATGAATGTATTGCTGTGATGAAGTCTTTGAAGGCAATAGAGACAGGCCAGGTAAAAGAATAAAGACATATATAATTATAGGAGTTCACACCTGAGTTTAAGACCTAAGAAAAATTTTATGTTAAAAAGCAGCATTATATATAATTAGATAAAGCTACGTTTGAAAAATAGAATACATTAGTAAAAATGATAACATTAAAATCTGCCCTTTTCAAATTTTTGATATCATTAGGAAATACTAACTGAAAATTATTCTTCATGCAAGTAAAGTTCACATTAACTCAATAATTCATTTTCTAATTAATTGACTGAAGTAGTTAGGGGTATTAAGTCCTTATTTTATTTCATTATTCTTTCACATCATCTATAATTTTAATAGGTAGAGTAAAACTTTGAATTCCACACAAATTTTTGGCCAGAAGTATTTTAAAATATGTCCAATAATGCAATTACGCTATGGAACTTCTATAGTATTGCACATTGCATATTCTATCATTAATTATGTGGTGTAAAAGTACAACTTTGTGTGATTTTTATCTTAAAATTGTACAATAGCAGATAAAGCTGTAGCCAACCCATATTTACACACTCTCCTCAGCAAAACTCAATTCTATTGGAGTTGAACAAAGGAAAGCTTTAGTCAAGGTGAAAGATGTTAAAATTTCAATGCCCCAAGTCTGATAATCCAAATTAGAAAACATGCAAAGTGAAGTCAATCAAACAAAACATAGTGATAAATGAATAGTTTAAGAAACAATGGCAGTATATTTGGATAGACTGCTAGTCTGGGAAACACTGAACTGATTGCATATAAATAGGTACCACTGTTCCCAAGAGACCTGAATTAACAGTGGAGAAGAGATGTAATGTAACTTATCAACTGCACCAGTTGTTGAAAAGAGTAAAATGAAGGTTAAAGTGTGTGTGTGTTCATGTGACCATGTGTATACGATCAAACACTAATATATGGAAATAAAAATTGACCTGCTTTTTTATCTAGGTTATGATTTTTACGTTTACAAAGTATAAAATAAGAACATTAAATATTATGTATACTGGTCAATGGTGAACAAAATGTTTCATTCATTTATTCAATCAGAAAATGCTAAAATTTATTTAACACTTATTATACAGTTTGAGGCAATGGTAGGCTTACAGCTGTTTGTATGGAAAATAACATAATAATCAATATATAATAATACAAGAATAAACTCTGTGTTTTGTGTATTCACAATTGTAAACCTACTTTTGCCCCATCATGTATATCTGATATTGCCCTTGTAACTGTAATTATGTATAAAGAAGTTTAAAATATAGTTTGTCTCTTAGTAATGCAAAAAAAAAAAAAACAGTTTAACACAGTACCATAACACTCCACTGTGTCTTTCAATTCTGTCAGCATCCCTATATCTAGTGGCTTTGTCATCCTCTAAGGTTGCTGGGACCAAAACAAACAAACAAACACTGAAGACCAAACACAGACAGCCTGGAACAGAGCACTTCAGTTCATCTTTCATTGAGTAAAACATGGTCACATGACCTTGCTTAGCTGCAAGAAAATGTGAAAAACTGGAAAAATTAATTTAGTCTGGAAAGAAGTAGAAAATGATTTAGAAGTATGTAACAAATTTTGATAAGTTATTGAATACCCAATAAATATGTTAGTATTTGCTAATGATGAGAATGTTAAGATGAATAAAATTGCTATATAGTAAATTTGGTTAAAAGAAAATGACATAAAGACAATTCCTATAAAATGAATTAAATACCTATTAGTGTATAAATTTTGTTTTATATCATTCAGGAAAAGCCCAAGTATGGACTGTTTCACTATGAATAAGGCAATTATTATAACTGACTTTTTAAAGTTAAAAAACCTCTATTCATAATCTTTTGAGGAACTCCAATACTGTTTTCTAGAGTTACCATATTATCTAACAATATTTCTTCTCAGTATCTACTATCAAATTTGAAAACTTTTATTAGCAAAAATATCCTCACCCCCATGTTCACTTCAGCGTTATTAACTGTGGCCAAGACATGGAAACAACCAAAATATCTTTGATAGGTGGTTGGCTAAAGAAGACATGATACACACACACACACATACACACACACACACGCACACACACACACACAATAGAATACTACTAAGCCATAATAAAAAACAAAATATTCCCATTTACAACATGAATAGACCTTGAGAATATCACACTAAGGTAAATAAATCAGGTAGAAAAAATCAACTGTATGATTTCACTCATATGTGGGATATGAAAATGAAAGCAACGAATGAATGAATAACAAAAACAAGCAAAGCCTCACAGACACAGATAACGGTATGGTAGTTAACAGATGGTAGGTGTTGGGGTACAGTAAAAGGTACAGGGGACCAAATATATAGTGACAAAAGATATGTCTTTGGGTGGTGGGTACACAATGCAATGTACAGATCATGTATTATAGAATGGTATACTTGAAACCTATACACTATTATTAGTCAATATCACCCCAATACATTTCATAAAAATAAATATATAGTTAAAAAAGATTTACAAACAACTAAGTATTAAAAAAAGAAGGCATTTCAGGAATATACTAGGTTCAAATCATTGAGTAGTTTTGGGCATAACATTTGTGTCAACCAAAATCAATTTTAGACTATAGTAAATAATAAGCATATATTTGTGCAAAAGAAGCAGCAGCCAGAAAACACAGATTCAGGTAGCAAGCTAAACTGTTCTGTTGAAACAAAGGGGAGGCCACATTTTACAGCAAAAGTCCATATGCAGGTTCTCAGTAAGGTTTCTTTTTATGTAAATGAGGTATCCAAATTGTGCGATTCTCATAAGATAGGGCAGGTCTCAGTTTGTTGGTAGGAAGACAAAACCAGGGTTTCCCTGCAGTGGTTGACTCAGAAAATATGAATAAGTGAGGCATAGTGCCGGAAGCCAAGAGTTCAGTCAGATGTTCCTCCCAGGATACAGAGTATGGAAGGGGTCTTCCTCAGTAAATGGCTGCTGACTTATTCATAAAATGTGGGCTCCCAGTTGTACATGGGGAATCTACTCAGCTGACTAATTCCTTCTCAGGGTACATATAAAATGAAATTTTCTTCTCGGGGTCTATATTAGATGTAAACTAATTTCCCAATTTGAAGAGTTCAAGGACCAGCAATTGATCAGAGGGTCCACACTTGCTCTCATTATGTTATTACACTTTATACTGTGAATAACAGGGCTCTATTAATGAAGCAGGATGAGACATGATCGTGAGTCATCAGAAGGAATGGAAAGGAAATGGACAAATTAAGTCATTCTATATTTGACTTGGGTAATAAGGGCCTAACTTAAGTGACTGGGAATAAAAGTGAAGTAAAAAGGAGATTCACAATACAATAAATAGTTAAACAAATTTAGTGAATGCTTGCAAGAAGGGATATTGTGGAAATTCTACTGACATCACTTTCAATTGACTAGACATTAATCTATCAAAAAAAAAACAAAAAACAAAACAAAACCCTTTAACTAGTATGGACAAGGAAAGGTTACTATTTATGTATTTAAATAAGTCATCTTTTTGTTATCAACTCTTAATTTGATTTGTTATAAATTATATTGATTCTTACAAACTATTAAATCTTACATTTATAGTTAATGTAATTGTTTTCCTGAAGATATTGGACAAAGGCAATTTTAAGTAATTATTTATTCTATTATTTTGCCAGAAGTACATTTTTTCAGATAAATCAGATGTAACACTGAAATAAATGTGTATTTTGTATTATCAAAACATAAACTTACTCAAAAATTTTCTTAATAAATATTAATCTCATTGTATTTTAGGTAGCGACATGTCTTATATCATTAGATATTTTCTTACTGTCTAGCTGAATTTGGTATCTGACCACACATTAATAAATACATAGTTTTTTTTTGAGATTTCACTCTGAAATGACACTTTCTTTTTTGAATTTTTGTTTTTATGCAGATGCTTTAAAATATTTCATATTTTCTTTTTTCTTTTTCTTGAATTTATTAGGGTGACATTGGTTAATAAAATTATATAAGTGTCAGGTGAACAATTCTATACTACGTCATCTGTAAATTGTATTATTTGTTTACCACCACAAGTCAAGTCTCTTTCCTTCACCACTTATCCCCTTTATATCCTCTTCTACTTTCTCCTGCCTTTCTTTTCCACTCAGATAATCACCATTCTGTTGTCTGTGTCCAGGAATTGTTGAGTTTTTTTTCTCCCTTAAACCTTTAACTGTCTTAAGAGTTGCCAATACTGTCTAAGCAGTGCCCTGAGGCCTGTCTCAGTTATACCCTCGAGAGCAGTGTACTCCAACCTTCTGGGTCTTTTGATAGGTGTCTTGGCACCCTTTATGGCAAGTAGGGAATTTGTCCAGGAGCCCTTCTGTGGATAGGCCTGCTCTGAACACATGGCAGTTCTGATTGCATGAACAGATATTTTAGGTGCGTTCCCTTACCAGATATGTCTAGTGTGACTTACATAGTTTCTCTTTTGAACCAAAGTGTCAGGGCTGACTGGCAGCCACCTTGATTGACATGATTGATTCCATTTTCTTTTATATACTTTATGCTCTTTTGACCAGGCCAATGCAATTTTACTGGTTCTGCTCTCCACATTTCCCCTTCCTCTCTCTCTAAAATCAATAACTAAAAATTTAAATCAAAACAAAAGAAAAAGACATCCAAGTTGGAAATGAAGGATTAAAACTCTATTGGTAAATTATGTGACCTTGCATATAGAAAATCTTAAATAGAGCGCATGCAAAAAATAAAACTAATAAACAAGTTAAGCAAGGTTGCAGGACACAAAATCAATATACTAGACATCATTGCATCTAGAATATATAATGGGTTATATAAAGGGTTAAAACTCAACAAGTAGAGAACAAATTTAATAAAATATCCAATTAGAAAAAGGGCAAAAGCATGAAGAAATAGTCCACTGAAGAGTAAATCTAGATGGCAAAAAGACACATGAAAAAATAGTCTGCATTAGCCATCAAGGAAATATGAATCAAAACCAAGCTGAGATATCATTTATACCTGCTTGGGTTGTTATAGGTACAAAAACAGATAACAACAATATTACAGATGATGTATTTAAATAAATAAACAGAGTCTTTAGCAATGACTTACTTTTACCCAATTTTAATGTATTTTAACCTTCATGAAATTACAGATTTACAGCGTTGCTATTTTTCAGTTGAAAAACTCAGTAGCAGGTAGTCTTCCTGATTTTTAATTGTCTGCTTACTGTCTTTTCAGAATGTGATAGCACATTCTGTCTACTCGGGTTTTATTTGCTGAGTAATTTATTTGTTTAATCTCCATTTGAGATACTCCTAGAAAGTTTTGTATTGAACAAGAATATATGAACCAAATTATTTTTACTTATTTATATATCTTTGCTATTGTGTTCCCTCAGGAACTCTTTTGTATCTAGTATTGATAGACTCCTAGCTGGTATTGAAACCAGTATTCTAGAGAATGATACTACAGCTGTGCTCCAGGGGACAAGGCATGGTGTAGAGGGGGTTGGATTGCTGCTGGACTTCTCAGTATACCAAAATGCACTAAGAATCGAGAGAAAGGAAATAAAGGAAAAGAAAGGAAAGGAAAGGGAAAGGAAGAGAGGGGAAGGAAAGGAAGGGAAAGGAAGGGAAGAAAAGGAAGGGAAGGGAAAGAAAGAAAGAAAGAAGAGAAGAAAGAAAGAAAAAAGAAAACAAAGAAAGAAAAAAGAAAACAAAGAAAGAAAAAAGAAAACAAAGAGAAAAATCTGAGAGAAAGAAGATGGCGGAGGAGTGAATGGGAGTCACGCTGACCTCCTCCCAAAACCAAACTGGAATTGCAACTAAATAATGGAGTAATCACCTGGAAAGCAGTGGAGCAATAGTGGGAGAGAAGCCTTGGTGCCGCGGACAGTGGATTCTACTTTCACACATCCCAACGGTGGAGAAGTGCGGTGGAGGCTCGAGAGGGTGGGCTGGGTGCCCACGGGCACAGGCACCAGAGGGACATTGAAACAGCCAGTTAGCTTCCCCCGAGAAGAACGGAGTCTGAATCATAAACAGGAACCCCTAAACTACAGCAGCTAAAACCAAGAAAATACAGACAAAACGCAACCCCAGAAAGCTTAGGGGCGCTCTCTGCCAGAGACAGGTGGCTGGGGATGCAAAGAGACATTTAAAGGGCAAACGCAAAAGTTGCAGTGGCAGCCACCCTCCTTGATCTCTGGATAGAGGCGGCAGCAGGGTGGTCTGGTGCCTGGGAAAAGACTGGTGAGGAAAACTTTGTGAAGAGAACTGACACGAGGGCTGGTGGAGCCCTGGTGATGGCGCACCTCCCACTCTGCAGCTACCATCTCGCTCAGGCATAAGGGAATCAATAAACCTGCCTTTAGTGCGCTTTGCACACAGCTTGTAGCATGTGAACTGCGGGGCTGAGTGCAGACTGGCTGGGAGAGCCTTGAGGAGAGACTGGAGACGGAGGCATTCGGGAAAGGATGGGAGGAGGAACCGGGGAGTCCCAACTCCCTCCCCGTTCTGTAGTCTCCATTGTGGGCTGGAAAAGCGCGACCCCAAAGAGGCAGAAGACGGGCGCGCAGGAACCAGACTGCCTGCGATTGAAACGCAGTCGGCACAGGTGGTGGATCCTTGGCCTAAGGGGTCACAGAACTGCCCAGAGACCCCTGAGGAGAGACTAGAAACGGAGGCTTTGGGGAAAGAACGGGAGGAGGAACCGGGGAGTCCCGACTCCTTCTCCTTGCCGTAGTCTCCATTGAGCAGGAAGAGGCCACACCCCTAAATAACCAAAAGCTGAAAAGCACACATAGACACCGCAAAAACACCCAGTGCAGGTGCGCAAACTTGCGCCAAGTGACCCGCGCGGGCTGGCGAACACTTGCACTGGCCGGCAAGGCCTCCCACAGATTGGCACCAATACGGCCTGCAAGGGAGTGCAGAGAGCAACAAGGGCAGGCGTAAATTGACCTGCACGCCCGCGATTGCGGAGCGGCCCACAAAATTAGTAGAGCTGCCCAGAGTCCCTGGAGAAGAGACCAGAGACCGGATTAACCAGAGTCTTGGAGCTGACTTACTCCCATTTCCATAGTCCCCATTTGGCGAGGGCAAGCAACGTACCCAAAGAGCCTAAAGAGGGGAAAATACACACTAGAAGACCCTAAACTGACCAGTGCCACGAAGCTCACGTGCCAGGGGGGCCAGATGAGTATGCGAGGTCACAAATAAGCCCCCTAGTCTGGGGCAAGCACATGCAAGCCCAGGCAGGCGGGGGATCCTGCCACTCTGGGAGAGAGCTCAAGTAGCTCGCCTGAGAGTGCAGAGAGATTCCCAAAAATAGCCCAGCCCTGACCAAAGGGGTCACAGAGCTGCCCCAAGCAGGAGTCAGACACAGACATTAGACTCCTGGAAGGCTCAAACAAATAACCCAAGGTCATATAGGGTCAACAATTGACATCATCAGAGGCAGGTCCAGAAAGAAGAGTAAAGGACAAAAATACTTAACAGTCTCTCACAAAAATGGGAAGAAAAAGAAGTTCCCCTCAAATGAGTGGAAAAGGGGACTCCCCACAGAGAGAGCTAAATGAAATAGAGGCAAGGGAACTATCAGATACTGAATTCAAAACAGTGGTTCTAAGGAAGCTCAATGAGCTCAGCCAGCTCAAAGATAACTATGAGAAATTGCAGAGAAACTATCAGGATCTTAGAGCAAACTATATCAGCCTGGAAAAGGACATAGAAACTATCAAGAAGACACAAGAGGATATGAAGAATACCACTTCTGAGTTGAAGAACAGAGTAGAAGGAATCCAAAGCAGGCTGGATGAAGCTGAGGATCGAATCAGGGAGATGGAGGATAAGGTAGAAAGAAGCTCCCAGAAAGAACAAGAAATGTAAAAACGGCTCAAAAAGAATGAAGAGGCATTTAGGGAAATGCAGGACAAGCTGAAACACAATAATATCTGTATAATAGGGATACCAGAAGGAGAAGAAGAGGAGCAAGGGATAGAGAAACTCCTCGAAAAAGTAATGATGGAAAATTTCCCTAATTTGAGGAGAAAAAGGCTCTCATGGATCCAGGAGGCACCGAGGACCCCACTCAAGAGGGACTCCAAGAGGTCCACTCCAAGACACATCATCATTAAAATGGCAAATGTCAAAGACAAGGAGAGAATCCTCAAGGCAGCAAGGGAGAAGGAGAAAGTAACATACAAGGGGGCCCCGTTATGTCTAGGAGCGAACTTCTCAACAGAAACACTACAAGCCAGAAGGGAATGGCAACAAATATTCCAAGACATGAAAACCAAGGGTCTACAGCCAAGGCTGCTCTACCCAGCTAGGTTCTCAATTAAAATAGAAGGGGAAAAAAGGAGTTTCCCAGACAAGAGAAGGCTAAAAGAATACATCTCTACCAAACCAGCACTCCAAGATATGCTAAGGGGACTGGTTTAAGGAGATGAAGGAAAGAATAAGAGAGAGAGGAACACAAGTACAAAGAGAAAAGATGAGTAAGTTTCTATCAGTAATATCTCTCAATGTGAATGGACTAAATGCCCCAATCAAAAGACACAGGGTAGCTGAATGGGTAAGAAAACATGACCCATACATATGCTGCCCACAAGAGACTCACCGAAGAGCAAGAGACCTACACAGATTGAAAGTAAAGGGATGGAAAAAAATATTCCAAGCAAATGGACATGAGAAAAAGGCCGGGGTTGCCATACTTGTATCAGACAAAGTAGATTTCAAAACAAAAGCCATAAACAGAGACCCAGAGGGGCACTTTATAATACTTAAAGGAAGAATCTATCAGGAAGACATCAACATTGTAAACTTATATGTTCCCAATATAGGAGCCCCCAAGTTTATAAGGAAATTGTTGGATGACTTCAAAAAAAGATATAGACAGCAATACACTGATAGTAGGGGATTTCAATACCCCACTGTCAAAAATGGACAGATCTTCCAAACAAAACATTAATAAACATATTGTAGTGCTGAATGACACACTGAATCAAAGAGACTTAACTGACATATATAGAACCTTACATCCCAAAGAAGAAAAATACACATTCTTTTCAAATGCTCATGGCAGTTTTTCAAAGATAGACCACATGATAGGACACAAAGCAAACCTCAGCAAATTCAGGAAAATTTAAATAATACCAAACTTTTTCTCAGACCACAAGGCCTTGAAACTCGAAATCAATCTCAAAGAGAAACTTCAAAAACTTGCAAACTCATGGAGACTGAACAGTAGACTATTAAACAATGAATGGGTCAATAATGAGATAAGAGAAGAAATCAAAAAATGTCTGGAAACCAATGAAAATGAACAGACAACAGTCCAAAACCTCTGGGACACAGCAAAGGTGGTCCTGAGAGGGAAGTTCATAGCAATACAGGCCTACCTAAAAAAGACAGAAACATTTCAAATAAAAGATCTAACACTACAACTTTAAGAACTGGAGAAACAACAACAAATAAATCCCAGAGCAAGTAGAAGGAAGGAAATAGTCAAGATTAGAGCAGAACTGAATGACATAGAGACAAAAAGAACAATTCAGAGGATCAACCAATCCAGAAGCTGGTTCTTTGAACAGATAAATAAAATCGACAAGCCTTTAAGCAGACTCATCAAGAAAAAAAGGGAGAGCACCCAAATTAATATCAGAAATGAAAGTGGAGAAATAACAACTGATACCACAGAAATACAAATGATCATCAGAAACTATTATGAACAGTTATATGCCAAGAAATTTGCAAACCTTGATGAAATGGACAAATTTCTAGAAAAGTATAATCTTCCAACACTGAAGGAAGAAGAAACAGAAAGCTTGAACAGACCGATAACAGCTGGAGAAATTGAAACAGTAATCAAGAAACTCCCAGCACACAAAAGCCTAGGACCGGATGGTTTCATAGGAGAATTTTACAAAACATGTAAGGAAGAGCTAACCCCTGTCCTTCTCAGACTATTCCAAAAAATCCAAGAGGAGGGAAGACTCCCAGATTCTTTCTATGAGGCCAGCATCACCCTGATCCCAAAACCAGATAAAGAACCTACAAAGAAAGAAAACTCCAGGCCAATTTCACTGATGAACATAGATGCTAAAATCCTCAACAAAATAGTGCAAACCACATCCAGCAATACATTCAAAAGATTATCCACCACGATCAAGTGGGATTCATCCCAGGGATGCAGGGATGGTTCAATATACGCAAATCAGTAAACGTGATACATCACATAAATAAAAGACAAAAACCACATGATCATCTCAATAGATGCAGGAAAAGCATTCGATAAGGTACAGCGCCCATTTATGATCAAAACACTCAGCAAAATGGGAATAAATGGGGCATTCCTCAACGTAATAAAGGCCATATATGAAAAACCTACAGCCAATATCATACTCAACAGGCAAAAACTGAAAACTTTCCCACTAATATCAGGAACACGACAAGGATGTCCGCTCTCACCACTTCTTTTCAACATCATATTGGAAGTCCTAGCCACAGCAGTCAGACAAGAGAAAGAGATAAAAGGCATCCAAATAGGAAAGGAGGAAGTAAAGCTATCATTGTTTGCGGATGACATGATAGTGTACATAGAGAACCCTGTAGACTTTTCCAAAAAACTCCTCAACCTAATAAGTGAATTTGGCAAAACAGCAGGATACAAATTCAACATTCAGAAATCAAAGGCATTTTTGTACACCAGCAATGCAATAGAAGAAGAAATCAGAGGAAAAATACCATTCGATAAAGCAAGAAGAAAAATAAAGTACCTAGGAATAAATTTAACCAAAGACGTAAAAGACCTGCACGCAGAAATCTATACAACATGGAAAAAAGAAATTAAAAAAGACACCAATAAATGGAAGTATATACCGTGCTCATGAATTAGAAGAATTAATATCATCAAAATGTCCATACTACCCAAAGCAATTTATAGATTCAACGCAATCTCTATTAAGATACCAATGACATATTTCACAGAAATAGAACAGACATTTCAAAAATTTATATGGAACCATAAATGACCCTGAATAGCTCAGCAATTTTGAGAAAGAAACACAAAGTAAAAGGGATCACAATACCAGACATCAAACACTACTACAAAACCACTATACTCAAAACAATCAGGTACTGGCACAGGAACAGACCCATAGACCAGAGGAACAGAATAGAGAGCCCAGAAATAAGCCCAGGTCTCTACGGGCATCTAATATTTGACAAAGGGAGCAGAAGCATAAAATGGAGCAATAATAGCCTCTTCAACAAATGGTGTTGGGAGAGCTGGACGGCTACATGCATAAAATTGAAATTGGATCATCGGCTGACACCATACACAAAAATTAACTCAAGATGGATAAAAGACTTAAATATAAGTCGGAACACCATCAAAGTCCTAGAGGAGAACATTGGCAGGAAACTCCCAGATATCCCACACAGCAATTTTTTCACTGATATGTCACCTAAAGCAAGGGACATAAAGGAAAGAATAAACAAGTGGGACCTCATCAAAATAAGAAGCTTCTGCACAGCAAAAGAAAACATCAGCAAAATGAAAAGGGAGCCAACCCTATGGGAAAATATATTCGCTAATAATACATCAGATAGAGATTTGATCTCCAAGATATATAAAGAACTCACTCGACTCTACTCCAAGAAGACAAACGATCCAATCAAAAAATGGGCAAAGGACCTGGGCAGACGCTTTTCCAAGGAAGAGATACAGAGGGCCCAGAGGCATTTGAAAGGATGCTTAGCATCACTAGCCATTAGAGAAATGCAGATAAAAACCACCATGAGATACCACCTCACACTGGTCAGAATGGCCATCATAAACAGATCAACAAACAACAGGTGCTGGTGAAGCTGTGGAGAAAAGGGAACCCTAGTACACTGTTGGTGGGAATGCAGACTGGTGCAGCCACTGTGGAAAGCAATGTGGAATTTCCTCAAAAAGCTGAAAATGGAACTGCCTTTTGATCCAGTGATTCCCCTGCTGGGACTATACCCTAAGAACACCAAAACGCCAATACACAAGAACCTATGCACCCCAATGTTCATAGCAGCACAATTTACAATAGCCAAGTGTTGGAACCAATCTAAATGCCCATCAGTAGATGATTGGATCAAAAAATAATGGTACATATACACAGTGGAATACTACGCAGCAGAAAGGAAAAAAGAACTACTAAACTTCGCGACAGCATGGATGGAACTAGAGAGCATTATGCTAAGCGAAATAAGCCAGGGGGGCGAAAGACAAATACCATATGATCTCACCTATAAGCGGAACCTAACCAACAATACAAAGATGCAAGAAAAGTAAGACCAGCAACACTGAAAGGAAAAGAAATCAACAGAGACAATAGGGGAGGAGCGGGGGTGGGGCAGGGAAAGGGAAGGGACGGGGAAAGTCAAGGAACATATAGCAAGGACTCATGGACAAAACCAAAGGGTAACAGCTGAGGGAGGGAAGGAGGGAGGGGGCAAGGGAAGGTGGTGGGGGGGAAGGAGGGACAAATGTATTTGAAAAAATAAATTAAAATTTTAAAAAATCATATAAAGCAAACAAAAAATTTAAAAAAAGGAAAAAAAGAAAATTAAAAAATTAAAAAAAGAAAAATCTATGGATTGGCACTAAAAAAAAAAGAAAGAAAGAAAGAAAAAAGAAAAGAAAGAAAGAAAGGCTCAGTATTAAACCACATAGGATTTTTTAATGAGAAAGCTTCTCAATTCTGGCTGCAATTACAAATAGACTACCATATGATCCAGCAATTTCATTTCTGGGTGTATATTCAAAACAAAGGAAACCACTATATTGAAGATATATCTGTACCTCGAGGTTCATTGCTGCAGTATTTACAAAAGCCAAGACAGGGAAACAACCTTGGTGCCCATTGACAAATGAATGGAGGCACACACACACTATGGAATACTATTCAGCCATAAAAAGAAAGAAATCCTGCTATTTGAGACAATAAAGGTGGACCGTGTGGGCATTAGGCTAAGTGAAATAAGACAGAGAAAACCAAACAGTTTATCATCTCACTTTTACGTAGAATATAAACAAAAAGCAAATTTGAAGAAATAAGGATCAGAAATGTGGTTACTAGAGGTGAGGGATGAGGTTCAGGGGAAGTGCATGAAAGTAAAAGGTACAGTGTACAATTATAGGATAAATAAATACAGGGATAAATGTACAAGAGGATGATTATAATTAACACTTCTCTATGTTATGTTTGAAATTTGCCAAGAAAGAGAATCCTAAAAGTCCTCATCACAAGGGAAAACATTTTTTACCAACATATAAATAAATAAATGAATAAATGAATGAATGAATGAATGAATGAATGCATCTAATTGTATAGGGCCCTCTATCTCTCCTTCCATCAACACAGTCAAGTGCAAATGGCTTTGGTAGCAGTAAAAATGAAAAAAGAACAAGGATCTGTAGGCAGCTAGACCTGAGTTCCAGTCCCAGCTTCACCTTTGATTATTTGACTAAGATAAGCTTCACTGAGCTTCAATTTTTCATCTATAATAATGGAGATAAAAATTATCCCTTATTAATGGGGTTATTGAGAGCACTAAATGAGTAAATTATGTAAAGTGCTGAGAAAAATGCCTGATAAGCAGTATTTAATAATGATGATTAATTTAATCACAGATATAGCTATGGCAAATTCATGTACTGAGTCTCTGTAAACTGCTAACTGATGCGCAGGTTGACAGCAATGCAAGCATGTCTGTTCCATATTGGAGAATACTGAGGCTGATTCTACATAGGAGGACATGCAACTAACTCACTCAGTAACATCAATGCATGTTTAAAAAGAAATAAAAAATGTAAAACACAAATTTACCTTTTGTCATCTGATGACTACTCTTTCTGGATTTGACTCAAATTGCTTTTAGCATGCAGATTAAGTGACACACTCTTTCCCTAGTATTTGACAGTAGCATATCTTCTTTACAACTTCTATCTATCTGACCGAGGCTAATACAGAAGCCTCTGTTCTGGAGATGAAGGCTATAAATCCTGTCATATTAAAAATGTACATTCACTGCTTTCACATAAGTAAGCAGTGATAAAAAGGACTGAGAGCTTTCATGTTATGGCCATTTTTTTCTTAGCAAATTGCCTTCAGATAGCATTCTTTGTTGGCATATATGTGGTTTTCACATTTTTTTTCTACCTAATGCTAAAGGCTTTTGCATCTCTTCTACCAAATATAAGCCAGTCAGGATATTTAACAATTAAATTTACCCCATATATGTATCTCTACCAACTAGATATGTCATCAAGATTGTATCAGGCCAAGTGACCATGAAAAACTTTAGGTTCTTGGCATCATCCAATTGTACCCTAATGTTCCTAATGGTCACTTTTAAGTTCAGTCCTGCCCAACAGTGGAGTGGATGAAACTCTATAGCTCATCTCCCTTATAAGGACATTCAGGTAATTTTCTAATTTATAACTGCCCATAATAAGTTTTAAATACATAATTTTGGATAAACAAAGCCTAGGTATTATAATTTCTTATCCAATACCAATATCAATCTTTCAGATAAGGCCACAGCCAGCCCTTCAGTATACTGAGTTTCTAGATTTGCTAATAGGCCCTGTCCTCGGTACCCGCCCCCACCACCTGTCTGCTAAAAGAAAGGAAACTGTAACCCTAACTCTAACCCTGAATATGTCTGACCTTTTTCATTAAGAATAGTTTCAGATTTAAGATATATGTTTCTGTTGTATTATGGATTTATTTATATCATTGATACTAATTTCCCCTTTGCTCCTCCAGAAAGCTTTATCTATTAGTTTCATAGTAAGTGGAATTCAGTTCCTTTAAGTACTTAGTAATTTTGTCAATATTAGGTGCAGATTTTTTCCTTTCATTACTTTTTTCTTATTGGTATGCCAACACTGTTCTGAATGCTGTTCAATATCTGAAAAAAAATTTCTTCTTTGAGAACTTACAGTTACAGGAGTTATTAATATTAAGAGATTTTTTTATTTTTCTTTGGTTTATGGGATATTTTAAAGAGTCTTAATTTTCTTTAAGTGAACTATTATATTTTCATGTTGTGAAATTGCTTAGTTTCCAAGCACCTTAAAATGACCCTGTAATCTGAGAATAAATAAGCATTTAAAGGGAAGGATGCTTATTGCACCATCACATCACCACTGGGTACTCATTAAATATCAGTTGATGGTCAAAAAATTAAGTGGAATATAGTTAGTTTCTGCATAAGAAGACTGTGAGGTAGAACTTTGTCCATGCTTGAATAAAAGAGGTGATTTAAAAAATAAGGAATAAGAACTTTCTCATAAACTTTAATTTGTTTCCCTGGCTGCCATAAAAAACCATTCAGTATAATTATAATTGTGACACAATATAAATAAAAATATTTGATATAGAATTGGATATTTTAACAAACATATGGTTTATTCAAAACTAGAAAACTTCTTAAAAATAATCTGATGACTTTAATTTTATAATAATTATTTGGGTAGGAATAAATTTACCAATAATGACTGATCTATAATGATTCTATACAATTATGTTAATGATGTTTTTGTTCAGTTGAATCTATATAGAAAGAGAGAGTAACTTCTCTCTCTCATGATTAATTTATCACAAAGATAGGTCATTGAAAGTAACTAACCATTAAACCAGTGTTCATGCGCTCATTTTTTTCTCAAAATCATCAGTAACTACCAAAACACACAGTGATCATATATGAAATATAACTATACATACCTATATAGTATTGATATTTATATAACTATCAGTCTAATAAAGTATATCCACATAGACTACAAGAAACTTTTTGACATCGATTATTTCCAGTTTGGTATTCACTAGAAAATGCAGGCTTGTAAAAGACTAAGTGTTGTCCCTAATCTGTCCTTTCAGAGGAGCAGGCTGCAGCTCTGAAAATGTTGCTTGTCTGTGATTAATAGATATTTTCTCGCTGTTGGGTGCACTGTTGTATGTGCTCCTTATATCACACTAGTTAGATGTGTTATTCAAATCTCCTACATATTTCATATTTTATTTTTTTTTACTTTTTATTTTTTAATTAAATTTATTGGGGTGACATTGGTTAATAAGATTATATAAGTTTTGGGTGCTGGTGAGGTTGTGGAGAAAAGGGAACCCTCGTACACTTTTGGTGGGAATGAAAGACTGATACAGCCACTGTGGAAAACAGTGTGGAATTTCCTCAAAAAGCTAAAAATAGAATTGCCTTTTGACCTAGCAATTCCACTGCTGGGATTATACACTACAAATCCCAAAACACCAATTCAAAAGAACCTATGAACCCCAATGTTCATAGCAGCACAATTTACAATAGCCAAGCACTGGAAGCAACCTAAGTGCCCATTAATAAATGAGTAGATCAAAAGACTATGGTACATTCACACAATGGAATACTACGCAGCCAAAAGAAAGAAAGAAAGAGCTACTACTCTTCACAACAGCATGGATGGAACTGGAGAGCATTATACTAAGTGAAATAAGCCAGGCAGTGAAAGACAAATACCATACAATCTCACTTATAAGTGGAACCTAATCAACAAAACAAACAAGCAAGGAAAATAGAACCAGTAACATTGAAAGAAGAAAAGAAACCAACAGAAACGAGAAGGAAGGAGGGAGTGGAGTAATGGGGAAAGGAATGGGCAGGGTCAAGTCAAGAAGCATGTATAAAGGACCCAGGGACAAAGCCAAAGAGGGGAAGGGTTGAAGGAGGGAGGGTGGGTGGTTGAGGGGGGCAGGGGAAAGTGGTGGCAGGTAAGTGGAGACAAATTTATTTGAACAATAAAAATAAATTAAAAAAAGATTATAGAGGTTTCAAGTGTACAATTCTGATACTTCATGTTTATATTGCATTGTGTGTTCACCATCCAAAGTAAAATCTCTTCTGTCCCCATATATTTGACCACCTTTGCAATTTAGTATCCTCCCACCCCACTTCCCACTGGTAATCACTATGTTTTTGTCTGTGTCTATGTGTTTTTGTTTGTTTTTCTTGTTTGTTCATTTGAAGCTTTCAGTTTTATATTTCATATGAGTGAAATCATGTGGTTTTCATCTTTCATATTTTACTATGTCTTCAGAAGACATGGTACTGTTGGTGGTACTCAAAACATTTATTATCCACCTTTGATCTACTGTTAGTTTCTATCCACTTTACAAACTTCATTGCACAGATATTCTCCTGATTTTCTTTGTTCTTGCAACTGAGATGATTTATCTTGATTTCAAATGAGAACCTATCCGATTCAGCTCTTGGAACCAAGAGTACATAATAGATAAGAGAATTGAACTAAAATGAAAGAAATGTGAGCTTAATTATCTGCTTTTACTGCTAAAGGCAATGAAAATCCCATTATCATTAATAGGTGGACAGCTGGTTGCCCACGACATCCACTTATGTAAGAGAAAATTAAATTATTCCCTGTGATCACCATGATTAAAGAACTGATTGAAAGCAAGTTTGGGAAATTCTTGCTGTTCCTATGGTAGAATTGCTAGATGGGCAAAAGTAATTCAAAAAATGCTGCATAGGGTGGCTGTTTCTAAGAAAGTTAAGAAAATTTAAAGGAGAGGATTCAAGTCCAAATTCCTAAAATGTGTTTTTACGTAACATGAAGCAAGGGATTCTACATAATTTAAAAAATCTGTTATATGTAGCATCACCAGAGATAAGGTAGCTAGTAGTTAACTCAAGATAATATCCTATAGGTTGCCAAATATGCAATGACAACTGAATTCACACTGATTTTCCAAATCGCCTATGTGAGATTCAGTACACTGATTGTGAAGTGTGGGCCCTAGAATGTGAAATACAGGCACATTGGAAATTTCAAAACTCATGGTTCCCAGAAAACCTCAGCTCTTCCTGAGCCTTGTCTGCCAGCTAAAGCAGCCTCTTCCTCACCTGTATGATAATTATTTTCTCCTTCTTTTCAATGCTTACAGCACACTCAAATGAGGTATATACCTTTCAAGATAAAGACATATTTTATACAACCAATTCTTCACTAATAGCACTATAAGTATAGAAATATTCCTCCTTGTACAGACAAATTATATAATACAAACTAAATTTAAGGTACAGACTGAGAAGAGAAGCTTAAATACAAATAAAAAAAGCACAACTTTGAAAATTATATCAATATAATAGCATAAACATATGGAAGATGAAAGGAAATGAGTTCTGAAGTGATTTTCTGAAGAAGGAAATACGATTTTATGTCAGACTGAATGTATCAGTAGTTAGCATGTGACTATCCGCATATTCTGGATACAATATGCCATCTTGAGCAGCAAAATCTAGCCCTAATGTTTTACTTGCATAGTTGACTTTTAAAAATCAAGATTAGTTGCTGGGGTTTCTCTTTGAAACTGAAATGTCAAAATTATTATACAAATCTTTAAATATTTCCACAAATGGAAATTTAGACACTGCCGTAAGGACCACAAGACAGCTGAGACTATTTGCCCTTCAATAACTCTTTGAGGTGCACACGGGTGGTGTGTAGCGGGGGGAGGGTGTTTGGGGAGAAATCAGCATTTCTGAAAAGTCCTTCTGAGACTGTTTAATTAGGATAGTCAGGTTGATGAGAGATACTACCAGATGAAATCAGGATAAATGTATATTAGGTAGCCCTGAACTAATAATATTTCTTAAGTCACAGAAAAAAAGGCAAGACTACTTAACACAACAAGGCACCAGGATACTATATTAACTGAAATAATTTGACCCATCAAACTCTTTATTTGGATATTATTTGATCATGATATACCCATGACTAAATATATATGCATTCCATTGATGCTCCTTCTCCCCTTTCCCAAACCTGAATCAATTCTTAGACCTGTAGACCTCATGAACAAAGCAGAAGTTGGGTATACATTAGGAAACTATATATACACTACAGCCTCTGTATATTCTTTATACTTTTATCTCAGTCTTTTACCAAAGATACCTGTAGTCACTTTTAAGTTACTTATGTATTTTGACTATTTTTTAATTTGTTTATTGTTGTTCAATTACAGTTATCCTCATTTTCCCCCCATTGCTTTCTCCTGCCCACTTCACAAAGTTAACACTATAATTAGGAGACCTACACCTTATTCACCACTCTGTATAGAACTTTTTGAATATCAGGAGATCAACAGAGCCCTGGCATGAATCAGCCTCACTATACATCCAGTGGAACAGGCAAATTATTCACTGTTTATTGAGCTTTTGAATATATGCTATAGAAGCAATCACTAACACCTGGGTGCATTGTCATATTGGTCCTCTGATAATTGGAATAATGGTTACTATGCTAAGAAGGGCCATTTAGAAATCTTTGATACTTTTCTGACTCTTCCTTAGTATTTCAAAAGTTAAATACTAAGTTAAAACAAGGGGGGAAAAGGAAGGGAAGAGGAAAGTCAAGGAACATATAGCAAGGACTCATGGAAAAAACCAAAGGGGAAGAGTTGAGGGAGGGAGGGAGGGGGCAAGGGAAAGTGGTGGGGGGTAGGCAGAGACAAATGTATTTGAAAAAATAAATTAATTAATTAAAAGTAAAAATAAAAATAAAAAAAGAAAAGAAAGTGAATGGAACACCGGAAAAAAAAAAAAAAAAAAAAAAAAAACAAGGCTAGAAGGGAATTTAGGAAATTAATGGGAAAGTAATGTTACCTATCATTTCCCAGGTTAATCACCAATTTAGCTGATATCAAAAAATATAGAATGTTGCTATTGACCTGGAAAATGTTATGTTTCCCTTAACCCAATGAATAGGAAGCACCAGAAGCTGTTTTGTTTACTTTAGAAGAAATTACAAAATATTTACCATCTTGCTTCTAGGGTACATCAGCTCTGCAACTTTCTCTTCTTGACTGATGACAATGCTGAAAGGAACTAAAAGCTAAATAAGGCAGATGCCTTGGTAAGACGTATCTGAACTGAAGATGGGGAAATAAAGCCTTCAAAAATCAATGAGACATTTGAGCAACAAAAGAAATAATGAGAATAATATATTATTGATCACAGAACACAATAAAAATCCGTGACTCCAAGTAGATGTAAATGGTGGAGCAGGGGCACCTCTCCCTTCTAGTAGATTACAAACTAATAAAAATAGAAGAAATAATGGAATTCTAATAATACAATTTGGCATTTATCTTATGAATTATTTCAGACAAGGATAATAATAATATAAAAGTGATCAGCAAATATATGATGACAAACACAATATTTATAAGAAATATATGTAAGGTACTTATTAATTAGCATGGGAAATATAGAATCCTGGCCAATAGTACTTTAATCAAGTAATTATATTTACATTCCAATTAATGGGAAAAGTTGACATCAAGTGCTTTGTATAATAATTTCTACCAAAAATGCTCACTTAAATTCTATCATGATAAAAAACAGACAAAAAAAATTAAGAAATAATCTACAAAGTGAATAGCTAGGACTCTTAAAAATGATAAAGTCACAAAAAACAAAGAGATTGAAGAACTAAACTCATCCTGTGCCCCCAAATTGGATTCTGATTCAGAGAAAAAAGTGTCTCTTTTAATAAGACAATTAGGAGGACAACTAGAGAAATTTTTGAAAAGTCTATAGTTTTGATAATATTTTCAATTCCCTGATTTTGATAATCTTACTTTGATTATATAAGAAAATATCTTTGATTTTAGGAAGTACACCCTGAAATATTTAGAGGAAAAAGGGTATCCTACTTGCAAGTTTCTTCCAAACTTTCGAAAAAAAATATATATATACACACACATACATATACATTCATGGGGTCACAAAATGTGTGTGTGTGTGTGTGTGTGTGTGTGTGGACTTAGGAAAAACAAGAGAAAGGAATAGTAAGAAGTGTATATATAGAATGTTAACATTTGTCTTGGTTGGTGTGGCTTAGTGGATTGAGCACCAGCCTGTGAACTGAAAGGTCCCTGGTTCGATTCCCAGTCAGGGTACATGCCTGAGTGGGCCAAGTCCCCGGTTGGGTGAGTGTGAGAGACAACTGATCAATGTATCTCTCACACACTGATGTTTCCCTCTCTTTTTCTCTCCCTCCCCCTCTATCTAAAATAAATAAATAAATAAAATCTTTTAAAAAATGTTAACATTTAAGAAATTTGGGTATAAGTTTAGGGAAATTTATTGCACTATATTTTTAATTTTTATGATTACCAAATCATTTCAAAATATAAAGTTAAAAAAAGCCAGTTGGATTGCAATCTTATAGAAAGTTGAGGAATTCAATACATGTGTCTTCTTTCAGATTAGAGAATGTACATAAATGGCCAACAGTAATATATCAGTATAATCATAAATTGTTCATTATCTTTCACATAACCCTGCTGTATCTCATTCATTTGGTATTTATTATATATCTACTCAGATCAAAGGAGACAAACTTCTCATTATAAATATATGGACTCATGGAGAAACAACAATAAACAAATATTTACAGAAATAATTATTTAATATAGCTGTGATAATTTATAAGAAATAGATAAAAAAAGATGACAGTGAGAAAGGTTAGTCGAGGAACCTATTACAGATGCAAGAGACAGGAGATTTTAGTGAGAATGATTTTTGGGTTTTGGACTGGGATTACATTTAGATTACTCTGAGAAGTAAAATATTTAAAAATATTGAGCTTTCCAAAAGTAAAGACAGTACATTTCCCCATTTATTCATGTATTCTTTAATTTCTCTAAGCAATGTTGTATTGCTGTCATGTAAAGCTCTTACATATTCTGTTAAATATATTCCTCCACAAATCATGTTTTGAAACCTTGTTAAATATGCTTTTTTATGTTATTTTCCAATAGTTGGCTATTAGTACTTAGAAACAATTAGATGTTCACTCCTGTTTAAAATATAGAAAATTTCAGAAACATATCAGATTACCACAGTGATGATCTATATAATAGCCAGACTTAACGGCAACATACTGCATGATTCAATTATACGATATTCTTAAAAAAAGCAAAGCTATAGGACAGAAAATAAATCTGTGACTACCAGAGACTTTGAGAACCAAGACAGGCAACTAAAATTGGGCACTGGGTAATTTTGGGGGGTGATAGAATTTTTCTGAATAGGACTGTAGCATTTGTAAAACCTCACAGAATTATATAATAAATTGGTAGGCTATTGTATATAAAGTATGAAGGTGAAATAATATATTTTAAGTCAGGCAAAAAGTGAAAGAATCAGTCTCAACATACAGCAGTGATTTTCAGCTTGTGTGGTACAATAATAAAACCTGCAATATCTATTTAACCAGGGGCATTGACTCTTTTTCCCTTACATTGTCAATAAAAAAATTACAACAGTCAACACAACAGTAGCCATCCAGTGTGAATGCCCTGTCTTAAACCATGGATATAGAGGTCATATAATAGTGTTGTATCTTATTGGTCACTTTGCAAAATAAGGTTACATCTGATTAGTTAATGCTTGGTACCAGAAATCTTTATATAAATATAGGTACCTGATTTTATTAAGAAGTCATTTTGGAGCCAAAATGACAGGTAATTATTATTATTATGTATTTGTAAATCAATCAAAATTATACCTATTTTTTGTCAGAACAGCAAAAACAAATACAATATAATTTTAGTGTGCCACAGAATTTCGGTAATTATTTAACATGTGCCATGATATGATAAAGGTTGAAAATCACTGATCTGCAATGAGAGAAATAATAAAACAAGTTCTGTATGTTAAAGGGTTATTCAGCTGTTTTTTTTTTAAATGTATATATTGACCAGGAATCATTTAGCTGAGCTAAATTCACTAATTGATTTTAAAATTATATTTTTGCCAACTACTTAGGATTTCCTATATTAATAATAATATCATAAGTAAATATAGAGACTCTGAATTTTCTTAGAGATATTAAATTGAGGCCTAGAATGAGTGCTAATATACACTAAGGTTTGGAAAGAAAGAATCACTTTCAAGAAAGAAAGAAAAAGAAGAAAGAAAGAAAGAATTACGAGAAATGAATATTGTTCGAAAGTGAAGACATTGTCTCACTTCTCAAGGTGTAGTAATACCTTGTAATACAAATTATAATTTTAGCTTATTCAGGTAGAAAAACACTTTTAAAATGTTAATTAACAACCAAGAAAACAAATACTTCATCCTATATCTTCTTCCAGTTTTTGCTGTATCATTTAAAATGTGTCTGGACAAAATACTAACATTTTAATACAAAATATTTTCGGATTGTTTGCTTGCACAGTCAAATAATACATTTCTTTCTTTGACATTTCCAGTATTACCCAACCTTATCTAAGTTGAAAATGCTTCAACAGAAACAGTATTATTGGGATTTATAAGTTTTCTTCTGAGATATTAAAATGCCCCTAAATAAACGCTATTTTAAACTGTAGGATGAAAAATAATTTGGAAACTTTACATATACTTTAAAGGTTATTTAAAGTTTTCAGTATGAGTACAAACATTGGGAAAAACTAGATAGGCTTGCTACTTAAAATCAAGGTATCTCAAGACAGGAAGGTTGGGTTTATCTAACTCTCAGTTGGAGGCTTGCATCATTTATATAAAATATAACCACAATCTTGTCTACAATTTATCAATCACTAAAGCATTCACATTATTGAGAATTTTATGCCTTATACCTCTAGTTTTTAAGAATAACTTTGTAACACTTAACACTTTTCTTTAGGGGCCTTCAAAACTTGATTTTTCCTGAGCCCTATTGTAAAATATGCCCATTGCCATATTTATAAACAGTACTTCTTACTTAAATACTAATGAGAAAGTTATGTATTTTTGAAGTGTGAAATACATGAAAAAGAGGGAAGATATACATTCAAATATCCTGTTATTCTTCCAATTGGTGATATCTACTCAATATTTTAATGCATTAAATATTTCTTTTCAATCTTTCCCTATAGACATATTTTTATGGAATTTGAGTTATACCGAATATCCTTATATGTATAATAAAAATGCGATCATTTTTTTGTGTCATTTAATATTATTTTAATGGATGCATACAGAGGTGTATGTGTGTATGACACTTTATTTTAACATTTTAATTTACTGAATATAAGCTGGTTTTCATTTTTATGAGTATAAATAATCTCAGTGTCTACCCTGGTGATTTTTTTCCAATCCATCTGCCCTACCCTAGATTTCCCTCATGTGTGCTGTCACTCTCACACTCTTTCCTTATAGTACCTAGAACATTGCTGGTTATATAGGAGAAAATAAAATAATGTATGACATATGATTAAATATTGATTTTGCTCAAGCCTGTATTCATTCAACTCAGTTTTTTAATAGGTTCTGCATTTCTAATAGATTTCAGGTATCTTCAGCCTGGTTATTGAGCCATCAATTTAGTGTATACTTCATTTCCAAAAATCCTACATTTTTCATTACATCATAACAATGCTCTACTTCAGCCTTAGAGATGAGGAGCAGTCAACCAAAGATCAGCCATCATAAGACTGTTTTCCAATCCAAAACAAATATGTGCCTATCTGTGAGGCACATCAAAGAACAAAATAATGGCTACTCTCAACGTACTACTCCTGCCAGCACTCCAAAGTAATGAGGTGGCCTTTCAGAGAAATGTTTGTTTCATGTTTCGCCATGAAACTAAAATAATATGGAATAAAATATAACAAAATATCTTTTAAAAGAATAGGAGAAAGTGAGCATAGAAAAGGGGGGAAATAACCTGGAAAACTCAACCACAGATATCACAAAAGGAGAAGAGGATGGCAAGCCTTGACAAAGCAACAAAATCACAGGCTTCTGCCCATTTTTTTATATCCATAGTACAATAACTTTACAATGTTATCAACCTTATTCCAAGCACATACACTTATTGGTCACTTTCTTCCCTGTGTCTTTATTCCTAAAAACTCTTTCCTTCTTACTCTTCTCTTACAGAAAATATTCAGAGAAGGATGATTAAATTTAACTACCCACTCTCCAGAAGTTTCTGACTGGCCATACTAGTCCCAAATATTTTTACTAAAACCTCTTCGTATCTGGTGAATTGTGTAATCAATAATTCACTTAAGAGTCTCTTCCATCTCCATTCATAAATAGGACGTCAGACCCTGAAATACTTTGAGGAAAAATCTCTGATTTTGCACTATTTAAAAAATATTCCTTTCTGCTCAAGTCTAAATACCTCTACATACTTAAACACAGTCATAATATTCTAATTACTCTTCCTCTAAAAATATTTCACTTCACTCCATTTAAAAAAAAGAAACTAATAGTTTTCCAATACATTCAATTTGCAAAAATCCAGAGAGATGTAGAAGAAATGACAGGGTGTGATACTAAACATGGATTTTATCTTTTTATTTTTATTTTTTATTTTTTATTTATTTTTTTTGTGCTGCCCTACTCCAATCTGCCAGGGATGTGAATCAGTCCTTCATCCAGCATCTCCGTGCTGTATAAGCTACCTGCCAGTTAATCATTCAGAAGCCAGCTGAGTTATCAGATGGATTGTCAAAGTATCACAGTGCTTGTGTTTAGGTAGCACCTATTCTACTTAATAATGGCCCCAAAGTGCAAGAATAATGATGCTGACAATTCAGATATGCCAAAGAGAGGAAAGTGTATATATGTACAGGAAAAAGCATAAACATGGATTTTAAATGAATATAAGGATTTACACAATCAAGACCGTGGAGAGATAGGCATTCTTGATAGAGAAACTAGCACAAGCAAGTTAGCAAGAATGGTCGATTGAGGTCCTCTCTAAACTTTGTCATGCTAAACTACACACAATTATTTTTTCACTAGACTATATCATCCAAATATGGGAGCAATGATACATTCCATGCCACATGATTTCAATGTGACCTTAAAAATTATTCAAGACAGTATGAGGGCCCAGGTCTCCTCTGCTTGAACTGGTGGAAAGACTTTCATATCTGTCCTAATAGAGTATAGAGAAGTGACATTTTATTACTTCTGAGAAAAAAAAACAGAAATGTTATAGAATCCTACTTTGTTCTCCTGAGCCTCTGTTTTCAAAATCGTGTTGTCATATTATGAGGGACAAGCCCACACAGAGGTACCACATACAGATCAAAATCAAGGTATCCTGTCCAAGAGCCAATCTGATGTCCCCCCTAACAATAGGCACCTAGACTAGATATGTGAAGCACACATTCATGGGCAAGAAAAAAACACTAACACATAAACTAACAGCAAAAGCAATTTTGTCTTAATTTTTACCTTCCCCCAAAATACTCAGGCCAGTTAATAAACAAATACTCTCTTTATTTTGCTCCTTCCAGCTCTAGAATGATTTGGAACTTTTACTGTATTTCAGATATCCTAAAAGACTCAGGCTTCCTTGAGTCTATGAGCCTTTCTCTAATTACTTCTTAATCAGAGATTTTAGGAGTTTGAGGATGTTTGCCTCAATATTTCTTCTACTATTGCAGTTAAGATTCCTGATATCAGTTTTCTCAGCTCCATAAGTTTTCAGCCTCAAGGTATCATAGGAAAAGAACCTAAATGTTACACTAAATAATTATTTGGAAAATTCTGAGGAATAATCCATTGAGAAGTCTAGTCTCTGCTGTCCCAAGCTACTAGGGAATCATACTATTCATTTCAGTTTAGACTCATCTTCTTCTTATACTTGCTTCCTATATTTATCCCCAGCATGTGCAGCAATCACTATGATTTTCTGGTTTACTTTGCATATTATCTAGGTTCAGATTGTCACCAAAACATGTTAACAAAAACGCTAATAAACAAAAGCTATCACAGAGTACGCCGAATGGCTTAATTTTTATTTTGCCAAAGCCCCAAGTGTGTCCTACTGGGACTTAGATCTGTATTGATAGGGAATTCAGAATATCAACTCGAGCCCTTCTCCAATGCCCTATTTCTCACATAAAGTTTATAGTTGTTATTTACATGTTGACTTAGTAAGTCTCAGATTTAAGGATCAGGTACATTCACCTTTTCCATCTTTAATATCTTCATGGTTTAAAAATTATTTATTGACTTCTGGCCAAGATGGAGGCATAGATAGACTCATTTCACCTCCTCACACAACCATAAAAAGGATAACAACCAATCTAAAAACATAAAAACTATCACAGCTGCCAGAAAATTGAACTGTATGGAAGTCTGACAACCAAGGATTTAAAGAAGAAACATTCAACCCAATGGGTACGAGGGGCAGAGAGGACAGAGTGTGGTGTGGAGACATAGTGGTCAGTAGAAGAGTTGGTCCCACTTTCATGTGTGGAGGATAAAAACCAGGAGGGACAACTAAAGGGCGAGCAATCCCAGCCCCAGGCCAGACTGCGCAGCCCAGGGGTTCAGTGCTAAGAAAATAAAGCTTCATAACCTTTGGCTGTAAAAATCAGTAGAAGTTTGGGTGGCAGAAGAAACTGCAAGTCTCTCAGGAGAATACATTTAATGGGACCATGAGGTCTTAGAACGTATGCAAACTCATCCACTCTGGGAATTCACACCAGGGCAGCAGCTAGAAGGGCTCCAGTCATTTACAGGAAGTGAGGGAAATGACTGGAAATGGGGTGAGAGCCAAACAAGCAGCATTGTTCCCTCTCTGACTCCTCCCCCAAACATAGTGCCACAAAGTGGAAAAGTGGGTTGCACCCCCCCTGGCAATTACCTAAGGCTCTGCCCTTACAGTATAACAGGGGCACTCACATGGGGAGTCAGAGCAGCTCTATCTAATATGTAGAAATACAGGGAGGCTGCCAAATTGAGGAGACAAAGAAATATGGCCCAAACTAAAGACAGACCAAAACTCTTTAGAAAGAACTAAGTAACACAGAGATAGCCAATGTATCCGATGCAGAGTTCAAAACATTGGTGATCAGGATGCTCAGAGAAATGATTGAGTATGGCCACAAAACAAATGAAGAAGTAAAATCTATACAAAGTGAAATAAAGAAAAAATATTCATGAAGCCAACAGTGAAAAGAAGGAAGATGGGATTCAAATCAATGATTTGGAATAAAAGGAAGAAATAAACATTCAACTGGAACAGAAAGAAGAAACAAAAATTCAAAAAAAATAGGAGGAGGGGCTTAGGAACTGGGACAACTTTAAAAGTTCCAATATCTGAATAATAGGGGTCCCAAAAGGAGAAGAGGAAGATGAAGAAATTGAAAACTTATTTGAAAAAATAATGAAAGAAAACTTTCCCAATTTAGTGAAGGAAATACATGTACAAGTCCATGAAGCACAGAGAGTCCCAGAGAAGTTGTATCCAAAGAGGACCACACCAAGACACATCATAAATAAAATGCCAAATGTTAAAAATAAAGAGAATTTTAAAAGCAGCAAGAGAAAAGGAGTTACCTACCAATAATTTCTCATAAGACTTATTTTTCAATTATTTTTAAGAAATAAACTTATTAAGAAATAAATTTATTCAGCTTATTTCTCAAAAGAAACATTACAGGAAAGAAGGGACTGGCAAGAAGTATTCAAAGAGTTGAAAATCAAGGACTTAAACACCCAAGATTACTCTATCCAGCAAAGCTGTCATTTATAAAGGAAGGGCAGATAAAGTGCTTCCCAGACAAGGTACAGCTAAAGGAGTTCATCATCACCAAGCCTTTATTACATGAAATGTTAAAGGGACTTATGTAAGAAAAAGAAAAAGATCAAAGCTATGAAGAGTAAAATGACAACAAACTCATAACTATCCACAATAAAATGTAAAAGAACAAAAACTAAGCAAACAACTAGAACAGAAAAAGAAGCTTAGAAATGGAGATCACATTGAAGGTTATCAGCAGGGAAGGGGAAGAGGAAGAATGAGAGAACAGGTACAGGGAATAAGAAGCATAATTGGTAAGTACAAAATAGACAGGGGAGTGATAAGAATAGTATAGGAAATAAAGGAGCTAAAGAATTTATATGTATGACCCATGGACATGAACTAAGGTAGAGGGGATTGTTAGAGGGCATGGGGGTACCAGGAAGAAGGGGGCAAAGGGGAAAAATGGGACAACTGTAATAGCATAATCAATAAAATATACTTAATATAAAAAATAAAATTAAACTAAGCTAAAAAAATAAAATACTCAGTGGGAGGCTCTTTTGCCCCAAAAAAATATTAAAAAATAAGTTTTTTTAATGTTTAAAAACTTGAATATTTAAATGTACCTTAAATGTTATTACCTCAACTTTATACCTCCAGTTGCTTATATAATGAAAATGTTATATATAGTAAGTAATGTGGCCAAATTATCTGAATTGAAAAATAGTGATATTAAAAGCAGACCTGGAATGGCAAACATGGAGGCTTCCCACCAACATACATAGTTTTCTGTTTACCCGGGCTACCAAGTTTCTAAAATATGGCCTGCCCTTGTTGTACTCATGGACCAGTTTTCATGACTGAGCACTGATAAAGACCTCACATTACCACAGGTTACCTTGAACATGGAATTTTACAAATGAAACTTGAACACTAACACCAATATAAACAATAAAAGATAAGGGGGGAGGGGAGATGATGAAGCAGAATTCCCTAGAGCCATCAGGATGAATCCCTACTGGGATGACTACAGTAACACCCCTCGAAGCGCCAGGTTTCTAAATGCTCTGCCTTCTGCTACAGTGCCTTCACATAAACACGCTTGAGAGGCAATCTTAGCTCTCTTACCATTATTCTTGTTTTAAATTCCTATTAAGATTTTTATCTGGATGACAATTTCTAAATAGTTTCAATGTCTCCACTGTGTCTTACTATTGCTCAATTACTTATATTTTCTCCCAGAGAACATGCAAAAATCCCATAGGGTGAAGTTTTTAATATCCTATCAGCCCACTTAAGACTTCAAGCTTAACTTTCCATAGAGCCATTCATTATATTATGACAATCTACAGTAAGATAAGAAATAAGTTCATCTTGAGGAAATTCTATAGAAATTTACCAAGGTCTCTTTTTTTATTCTTTTTACTGAAGCATAATAATAACAACAATACAAATAATAGCTAACTTTTATGCAACAGTTGCCTCTTCCCTCAGAGTGCACATAAAACCACAGGCTGAAATGCTTCCTGAGTCCTGTTCTCACACACTGGACTGATGGAAATTCTGAGTCCCCAGATAAACTATATATCTTCATAAGAAATCAAATATAGTGTCTTAAAGTGAGAGCAAACTTTCCATCTCCTTCTCTACAACCCAAAATAGAAGGTCTAGGAAATGGACCTATACAATTGTCCATTCCAGATTTCCTCTGCAGTACAATACCTGTTTTCCTCTAGAACAGGAGGGACAAGCTATGGTCAGCAGTCCAAATCCAGCCAGCCCCATTTTACAAATAAAATTTGATCGAACACTTGACACACCCATTTGCAACTATTTAACTCTGTTCCCAAGGGAATCAACTATTAATAGAGGGTTAGAACTTTCAGTCCCAACTCCTGATTTCCTAGGATGGGAGAATGTCTAGAGGATGAATAAATTACCATTGGCCAATGAGTTAATCAATTATGCTTATATATTAAAGCCTGCATAAAACCACAAAAGGAGGTGGAGAGTTTCCATGCTGGTTGGGGAGCCAGGATATTTCCATGTGCCACCATGCCAGGCTCCAAGTTCCACTAACACAGAAGCTCCTTTGTCCAGGACCTTGCCCACATATCTCTTCATCTGGCTGTTTACTCATATCCTTCAATATATTTTATGATAAATCAGTAATGCAGAGTAATGTATTTCCTCAGTTCTAGAGTAAATGTGTTTTCTGAGCTGTTCTAATGAATTTATAAAACCCAATAAGGGGTCATAGAACCTCTCATTCATAGCCAGTCAAAAAAGAAGTGCAGGTAACAACCTAGACTTGCAATTGGCATCTTGAATTGTAGAGGGTTGTTGGACTCTGCAATGTATAGCTGAGTAGTCAGAAGCACAGGTGAAAAAATGGCATGTGATTGCATCTGAAGTTTTAGTGGGAGGGGGGTGGGGGATGCAGTCTTAAAGGATTGAGCTCTTTAGCTGTGGAATCTGCTGCTATTTCTGGATAGATAGTCTCGGAGTGGAGTTGAGCTTAGTTGAATTTTCATATATTCTACTAGTGTTAGAAAACTGCTTGTTGGTGTGGAGAAGCCTACACATAGACTCTTTCTCTCTCTCTCTCTCTCTCTCTCTCTCTCTCATTATAACACACACACACACACACACACACACACACAGAATTAGGTCAAAAACCCAAAAGAACATTCTTATTGAAGAAATCCCAAGTCCAAATAATGAGGGGCAAGATGGCAGCAGAATAGGAAGATCTGTCTTGTACTGCCTCCCAGAACCAAACTGGAAATAAAAATAAAGAAGGGAAGAGCCACTCAAAATAAGCAACTGAAAACTACCGGAAGAGGAGACTCTTAAACAAGGATTAACAGAAACCACCCTGAGACCAGTAGGAAGCACAGAGACACTACTGAGGATGGCTCTACTCCCACAGGTGACAGGCCAAGGCTTATCACTGCTGTGGAAGCTCTCTACAGAGGGGGTGAAGTCTGGACACCAGACCTGGTTCCCAAGCACAGAGTGGCAGTACCTGGATCAGCTGATGATGCAGCATCCAGCAGGGAAACATTGAGGAGGGTTTTTCTGCTGGGGAGAGATGAAGTCCACTGGAGACAAAGCCATTATTATTATTTCTTTTTAGTTTCATAAGAGGCCAAATCATAGGTCTCTTGTGTGCAGCCACTCACTCTGAGCTCAGGTGAAGGGTGGGAAGCATGGACTGGAATCACCTGAGGGAAAGTCAGGGGTGGGAGGCTTTGGGGAGAGATGTAGGGGGATGGTTGTTGAGATCCCAATGCAAAGACATACCTAGATACCTCAACGGCCATATTTCTTGAGGAGAGCAAGCCCTTCCCAGGGGACAAACAATTACCCTAACCTGTGAGAAACTTCTCCCCCTTCCCCTGGAATCCTCCTCACCCCAACTTGCAGCCTTTTTTTTTTTTCTGTTTTTAATCCCTTACTTTGCCCCACCCTACGATCTCAACTCCCACTAACGAAACAGCAAGACTGGCAAATGCAGAGGGTGTCAGAAACTGGGTTTAAAGCATGGTCATTCCATACACATTCTCATGAACCGGATAGGTGCTATGCTGACACAAGAAAGCCATAGAAACACCCTCCTGGTTTCCAACAGATCCAAACTCTGGGCTCTGGAGTCCCACCGACTTTCCTACTAAGGATTCCACCCTGCCAAGGTCAGGAAAATAATCTGGGACAGACTCAGACAAGTTGTGTGGGAATAAGGAAACATGCCCACCATCTTCCCTGAAGTCTGAATGGCACATCCAATGGGAGATCCAGTTTTCTCATCCTCCCAAATCCACCAGAAGCCTTTGCAGAAACAGCTGAGTCAGTGGCTAGACTAAGACTAATAGCAGGAGTGAAAGCAGAGGCAGGTGGAAGTAGATCCTGTGGTGCCTTTGGTTGTTTGCTGACCCATTATTGGGCCCTTCTTGTATTCTTTTTTTTCTTTTCCTATTCTATTTCTCGTTCCACTTTTATAATTATATGCTCTTGTCATTGATTTGGCTGTTGTTGTCAGGGATCTGTTTTTGTGTGTTTGTTTTTGTTCTTTTTTTTGGTCTCTGTGTTGTTTTGTTCTGTCAGCACATGTATAGCAGCATACAAGATGGGTTGAGCTTTTCATCCAGCCTGCTGGAGGGGAGATCCCACAAACAAATGTGCCAAAAACAATCAGGACATAAATGCAACAAGAAAGTTCACATAACCCATACAAGAGATATTCCTAGATCATCCAGCTCAGGAGAACAAGGAGGCTGCACCACTGAGTTCCACAAGACTCCTACCACATAAGACCACCCCATGAGGAAAGGGAGTTAAAGATACATATCAAATACATAGAAACAAACAACAAAAGTCAGCTAAAATGGGGAGAAAAAAACAACCCTCAAATGAAAGAAAAGGAAAAATTTTCAGAAAAAAAAGCTAAGTGAAATTGAGGCAAGCAATTTAACAGACATAGCATTCAAAGTAATGGTTATAAATATGCTCAAGGAACTTTGTGAAAACTACAAGGAACTCAGAGGGATACTGTATCACCATGAAAAAGGATATAAAAACTATAATAAGAACCAGTAAGAAATAAAGGCTGAAATATCTGAAATGAAAGATAGACTAGAAGAAATTAAAAGCCAGCTAAGTGAAGCAGAAGATCAAATCAGCAATATGGAAGGCAAGGTTGGAAAAAAGTGCCCAATTAGAGAAATAAAAATAAAATGTCTTAAGAAAAGTGAGAAAGTTTTAAGAGAACTTTGGGATGAAATGAAATGTAGCAATATCTGCATTATAGAGATAGGAGAAGGAAAAGAAAGGGAGCACAGGATAGAAAACCAGCCCGAAGAAGTAATGACAGAAAAGTTCCTTGAACTGGAGAAGGAAAAAACACACAAGTTTATGAAGCACAATCAAGATGAACCCAAAGACAACCACACCAAGACACACAATAACTAAAATTGCAAAGTTTAAAGACAAAGAGAGAATCTTAAAAGATACAAGACAGAAACAGTCAGTTGCCTACTGGGGAGTTTCAATAAGACTGTTGGCTTATTTTTCAACAGAAACACTTCAGTCCAGAAGGCAGAGGCAGTTCTTATATTTGCACTATTACCAGTTCTCTCTCAGACTATCTCTCTTTCAATTTGTTAAAAATAGCACTAAATATATAATTTCAAAATTATATATTTACATATATATACATATAATGTACACATATGTACATTAATGGCTAATAACATTTTATGATTCCCTAGTTATTACCTATTTACTAAATAAATCTTGACAGTATTATATATAAAAAAGGAAATTCTAAGTAGTAACTTCAATCAGTCTAAGGTATACTCCTCAAATCTCCTAGATCTCTGGTTTCATCATATTCTATAAATGTTTGAATAGAAATACTAAAATTTGATTCCTTCTTTCAATATCATGCTTTTTGAAACAGGTTTGATGCATAACTCACATGCCAAAAAATTCACCCATTCAAAGTAGACAATTTAGTGGTGTTTGGAATATCTCCAGGTTTGTGCAACTATCATTGCATTCTAATTTTAGAACCTTTTCATCATCCCCAAAAGCAACTTTTACCTATTGGCAGTGACTCCCAAACACCTCGCACTAGTTTCCCCAAGCCCTAGGCAAACATTAATCAACTTTTAGTTTCTATAGATTGTCTGTTCTGGAGCTTTCACATAAATGCAAACCCGCAATATTTGGTTTTTGGTGATTATCTTGTTCACTTAGCATAATATTCTCAAAATTTTTCTATGTTTTTACATGTATCAGTACTTCATTCTTTTTTATGTATGGCTTAGTAACATTCCGTTGCAGGGACATACTACCTTTTTTAATTCATTCATTAGTTGGTGAATATTAATTTGTTTCTCCTTATAAATAATGAGGCTATTAACATTTTTATACAAGCTTTCATGTGGACATAGTTTTTAAAATTTTTTTCCTGTGTATATTCCAAAAAAGACAGTTGCTATGTAATATAGTAAACTTATAGCTTTAACATTTTGAGAAACTTCCAAGTGTTTTTCAACATTGCTGCTGCACCATTTTATGTTTCCACAGACAATGTAGGAAGATTCCAGTTTCTTCACATTGACTCCAGTATTCGTTGTCTTTTCTGTTGTAGCCATCGTAACGAGTGTCAAGTGGTATCTCATTGTGGTTTTAATTAGCATTTACTTAATGACTAATGGTACTGAGCATTCTTCCTGTTTATTGTTCTTTTTTTTTGAGAAATGTGTACTGAAATCATTTTCCGATTTTTTTTTAAAGCTGGACTATTTATTTCTATGGAGTTGTAAGATTTCTTTGTATGTTATAGATTTAAGTTCATTATCAGATACAGGACATGCAAAAAAAAAAGCTGTCTTTTCATTTTTAACAGTTTCCTTTAAAGTACAAAAGCCTTAAACTTTGATGTCAATTTATCCATTTTTCTTTGGTTGCTTCTACTTAGGGCATCATATCTAAAGAATCACTGCTTAACTTAAGGTGGTAGAGATAAACTTCTATTTTTTCCTCTAAGAGTTAATAGCTTTAACTCATGTTTAAGCTTTTGATCCATTACGAGGTAATATTTTTATATGTGTGAGTTAAGATTCCAACTTCATTTGTTGCATGTGGTTGTTTATTCATGCTAGTACTATTTCTTTAAAATACCATTGATTCTCAATTGAATTGTCTTGTCACCCTTGTTCAAAATAAATTAAGCTGAAGTGTGAAAGTTTATTTCTGGACATTCAGTTCTGTGCCACTAGTCCATAGTATAACTATGTTTTTTTCAATATTGTTTTGGTTATTCTACATCATTTGGTTTTCTATATACATTTTTGCAAGAGCTTGTCAATTTCTGCAATATGGCCAGCTGGATTTGATAGGTATTACTGAACATTATGTAATACATGATCTCTGTGAAACTTAAGCTAACCTACTGACATAAATATGTTAAACTGAATAATCGATAGGTGTTGGTTACATTAAGTAGAAAACACTAATGTTAGAAAGAAGTTCTGGGAAGGAAAATGCTGAGACCTCTGAGCACCACAAAAGGATCATTCCCACCTAGAGTACTAGGGGATAAGCTCTGGCATCATTCCATTTTTCTAGGAAAAAAAGTCATTTTAACCAAATCAGTTTCTCATGAGGAGTCCCTCTTCCATATTTTAGAATCTCACATTGTTACTTCACCACATCGCAGTACAAATAATAGCAGTAGCTTTCATATTCAGTACCAGTCATTCAAAACACATTGTACAATGTAGTTAACGTTTACAACAAACTTAATAGATAAATAGTGTGTTTCATTATATAAATGAAGATACAGAAAGCCAATGGCTAACAGCTTTGAGTATTCAGAGAGAAAGTGTTAGAGATTGGATTTGGACTCAAACCCATGCAACTCCAATTTTAGCTCTTAATTAGCATTTAAGATCCCTCCCATAAAGTACCCAATTAATAAATGTCCTTGGAATCAATTCATTAATAGAAACTACTTTAGCTTGCAACATTGCCAACAATGTGTATTGTCTTTCTAAGTTCTCTGAGTCAACAAAACACAGAAATTGTAAATCCACAACTTTCACGGAGTTAGAGGCCTAAAGGAAACTACGAATCACTTCAGAAAACCACTTAGAAGGCTTTACCATAATCAATTATGCCATATCTTAGATGTACTTTAAAATAAGCTAAAAGGATTAAAGTTAGGTATTGATAATAATAAAATAAGATATATTAAAAATTATTGAAAATAGTGATTGATACATTGTATTATTCTATTTTATATACCTTTGAAAATTATGATAACGCCCATAATTAAAGTTTTTTACGCAGTCATTTTGAAAACTTTTATCCCAAATGCATTTGATGAAGTAATCTCTCTCTTATATAACTAGTAATCCTGAGGAAGAATAAGATAAAATTAAATAATACCTGAGTCAAGATAAATACATAAATAACAACATTATTTCTTTGAGAAATATTTAAAATTGATGGTCCCAGAATTCCAGGTCATTTTAAAGGCTCTGGTTTTCTCTCTTCTCCCTATCCATGCCATGGTAGCAACCAGGCTACTTGGCCAGTACAAACATGCCTCAGCCATGCCCTAGACCCAGACCCATGCCCTGAATTAATTGTCTCTGCCTTCTCGCAAACTGCTCATCAACCTCTGTCTGATGCAATCAATTTATTGATCACCTGAACTTGTGGAGTTGAAGCAGCTTTCTTTTCCAACACTTCTTTAACCAATGTTTTTCAAACTCTCCTTTACTTTCTTTTAACTACCAAAATGGCCATAAGAATATTTCTTGTGGGCCTTCAGCTATCAGGAACATAACATACTGAGAACACCAGGTGCAATGCTCTAAAATCTGTTCTTTTTAACTCCGAGGCTACATTTCCCACAGGCTGCTACCAGCAGATGACTGAGAACAGGAGGGATACAAAAGCAAGTCCATTCCTGGAAGACATGGACTCCTCTGTTAGGCTATTTTGGTTGACAACACCGTAAGCACCTTCCTTAAACTTCCTTAGACTGTGTAACTGATTATGACATTTCCACCCAACCTTGCCTGTGCCTCTCCTTCACTGGGGAGTCAGCACTGCATTGTAATCTGATGCTCACCTCTCCCAGACTTCCCAGGCATCTACCACATATTCTCTTACAGGCACTTTCCATAATAAAAGTCCTTACTTATTTAATAACCTTGGCACCTGCTCCTTGGAGGAGAGCTAATATTAATTACAGATGGACAAATTCCCTAACTTCCAGTCCCTTTTAGTTATAGCTGTTTTAGTTTTATTTAACTCTTTGGTTTTATATGGTATTTAATGTTTAACTCTTCCTTTCCCCCTGACTTCTGCCAAAGAAGCTTGGGTAGGAAGGGGTTGCATCTCTTGTTCTCAGGCTGTTTCTAGAACCCCCTTTTAGTTGCTGCCCTTCATTAAACATTGTCTATAATTCAATGCTCTCTTTGTTGAAAATATGGACCAGACCCATGTGAGTTCCATGAGGGACTTCACCATCTTGCTCTCCATGCTGCAGGTTTCTGACAAGGGACTCTGATTTCAACTTAATTTCCTTCCACTCTATGACTCAGTTCCAGGCCCAGCCTCTGTTTGTAGAACCATTTATATAGAAAGCAACATTCTTGGTGGGAGTGGGAGGAAGTTTGCTTATAGGGCAGCTCAAACTCACCTCTTTTTAAGTGTACAGTAGACATACAAAACCTCACAAATCCTTCCATACCACTAGGAAAGGGAGGATGACTGCCGTGTGGATGCCCTCACTCTTCTCCCCAGCCCCTCTCTCACCCTCTCCTTTTCCAATTACCTTATCATTCTGTTCGAAAAGGCACAGTAGTCAGATCAGCAAATCACTTTATAAGAACACTTCCAAAGGGAAGTGGAATGCCAGTATCTGCTTCTCTCTCAGACACCCCTCATCTCTAGAGAGGATTCACTCAGAATCACCTTCACAGAGCTAGTGGGTCGGGGACATGCACCTCCTCTTCCATGGCAAAGGTAGCACAAGCCACATCACTCCTTTCTAGGTTCTTATATAAGACTAAAGGAGTTCTTTGAAAAATGTACCCTCTCTGAGTAGTAGGACTTATTTGACCATGACTAACTAGGTACGGGAAGATGTTAGACCTCAATTGTTTTGGGCTTTATTTAGAATGTTGAGAGTATTGGAAACTTCTTTGTCATCAGTTTGAAGTCCCAAATCCATCTTAGAGAATAGGAAAATTGCATGAAATATTCTCAGATGCTAATTTGCTCCCCTACAAAGTCCAGACTCAACCTTCTTTGTTCTGTACCCCTTTTGATACTGCTGACACTTAATACTATTATCTCTGGGTTTTGATTCTACCTTGATGCATTTCATTGGCATCCTCTTCAATAATGTGTTCTCTGGATGTGCCATCCCTCTAATGTAACCGAGAAAATAGATGAAAAATTTCTAGATATTTGCCTGCATGAATATACTCCTTTTATTGTTTTGTGTTTGTTGTTTTTTTAAATGAGATTTGAATGGTTATTAGTTCGTCATCTTCTATCCACCTTCTATGCCTTGTATTTGATTAACATTTGACAGCAGAATGGTTTCCAAACTCAAACATCTTTGCCTCATAACACTCTTAAGATATTTAAAAACCTCAGTTCCATCAACTTAACTAATGACATTTCTGTTCTGAATTATTCTGGGTACCCCAGATACTGCTTAGAGGTTATTTCTTTTGTTAAGAAGATGTCTGCCAAGTTTCATGTTTCTAACACTAACGGGGGCTTCCCTACCATTTCATAAACACTATTGCTCAATCATGGTCTGAGAAATTGCCATGTCAATTATGTCTGGGATGGTGTTTGCAAGGGTTCAACTCTCATGTAACAGATAAAGCAGCAGACTTAACTGCACCTCACTGTTTATCAAGACCTACTAAATATGTTTCCAGGGATTACTTATTTCCTTTATATTTGAGCTGATCTCAAACACATCCCCTATAGTTCTGGTCTACCTCAGATTAGTAATTATTATTATTTGTATGATTATTTAGAAATACTGAATTCAAAAACCTACAAGTTCACTTTCACTCTAACAGACCTGGACTTCTAAGGACATGAATTTTCCATGGCTACTAAGGGGAACCAATCTTATCATTTATGTAATTCTTCTTACTTTAGGAATTTTCTTTCAATTAAACCTACAAGTAAGCACCCCACATAATCTCAATTTATGCCAGAAGCTAGTGGAATGGAATTCTCACAAGCAAAAAGATAGTAATATACACAATTCAAATAAAAAAGGAAGAAATTTTGTAGCTACAGATTCAGTAGTGATAATCTTGGTTTTATGAACATTAAAAAATAAAAACATTTGCCCCTTTGGCCAAAACTGTATCTCAACAGAAATCTGAGAATATTTTTTAGTTAACAGACTTAATCCTTATAGTTTTCTTTATTTTTAATTCAGCCTTGACAGATAGTATTTGGGGTTTCATTCATAATAAATTCTAAAATTTCCATGAAGAAACAGCTTGCTAGAAATTTCTAATTGAAAAAATATTTTTACCACAGGTTGTGTTTTATTTACTCATTCTCTCTTACATATCCTACAAGACCACACTGGCTGTTTTATCCTACTTGCCCCTCTGGCACAGTTCATTCCAGATCAGCTTTGGTCCTTTCATGCACATTCCATGTCAAAGACCAGGAGCTAACTTTTCTTACAGCTGTAGCATTCTTTAGTCACCAACATGTCTATTTCTCTCCACACTGATCCAAGAGATTTTACTAAATTCTCCTTAACTCATTGCTTCCCATAACTTAATGTTCTTCATAAAAATACGAGATCAAGTTAAACTGAAAACAAAAAAAATATTTTAAAAACTAAATAAACAAAAAAACAATTATCAGAGAAAAAAAGAGATGGGGAGATAGAGAGATCTAAGAGAAATATAAAGGACATTTAGAGACACTAACACAGTTACACTGGTGAAGATAACTGCAGGGCCAGAGTAGGGAATGACCGGCTAATACAAGAAGAGAAACACCCTCCTTTGATATGTTCCAAAGAATCCAGTACAGTAGTCTCGTGTTGGTGACTGTACACATGCAACTTGACTTCTTGAGTTTCATCACTCTCTCTTCCTGTCACTAACTATGTTTATATATGTGCTGGGGGTCTCGGGGAAGAGTATCAGCTCAATATTCCCAGCATATGAGGTAATCTGCATTTCACTTACTGTAAGGAAGTTATACCCTGTGCCACAGGCTTCAGGTATACCAACCACAATTTCTACTTGCCTAATTGGCTCAACTTTAACACAGTGATTATTTCATTTTTTCTAACATTATTTAGGAATTATGTAGGCTAAATATTGCATAGTGCATTTTTTAATATTTTATTTCTGACAAGAGAACTTAATTTTCAATGGAGAGCATCTTATTCTTGGAAATAGTTTATGAATTTCATATTTCAATCATGTATGAGGAACTCCTCCCTCCTCCATAATCTCCCTAGGGCCTCTGTTTACTTTATTAAATATAATAAAAAATGGCTATAGCTACATTTACTGAACCCATGCTGAGTTCCAGGCACTCTAAGCAGTTTTCAAGTATTCATCTCCTTCAATTTGCAAAGCAATTTTATGAAGGAGGTAATATTTACTCCACTTTAGAGACTGCAAACTAAGGCCCAGAGATTTAAAAAAAACATTACAAAATTATAACTATATAGAGTTTGGAATGTTTTTCATGTTTTTTCTCTAATTATCCATTTTAAAAAATATATAGACTTTTTCTTCAAAATTATTTCCCTATTTAAGTTTTCTAACTTAATTATTTCCACTACTTAGGAAACTTCAAAAAATTCACTTTATCTTAAACATATTCTGCAAATATCTAGTCTACCTCACATTTATTAGACTACTTTTTTTCACGTTAGCTAAGAAATTTTAAGTTTAGTGAAATGCATATGCACATTTATCATGAGAATTTCACTTGAAATCTTGTTCCCTAAATGAATGCCCTCATGTTCAGACATTGAAACCACTAACATCAACAACATACAGCACCAAATATCAGTATAGACAATATGTAGGGCAACATGCCTGATCTGGAAATAGAGTTGGTTAGAAGACAAGGAAGAGTCTTCCTTCCAAGTACATGGAAGTCTGGCCACACAGACCACAAAGGAACTGGAATCTGGCTATTCCCCATACCCTTCGTGCTCTCACTCCACTTCAAATCCTGATATTCCTGATTAATCCCACTTAATAACAACATCACACACTTTTATTATACAGTCCATTGGAGTTACCATATGGCAGGTCCTCAAATAACGTCATTTCAGTCAACATTCTTTCATAATAATGTTAATGAGATGCTGTAGGAATTTAACTCATATATATATATATATATGAGTTAACATATATATATTTAGGAATATATATATATGAGTTAACATATATATATATCAATTAGCTTATAGAGAAATTGGTTTTGTTGTATGTCATTTTGCTACAGTTCCAAGAACCTAGCGATTACATTGAGTGAGGGAGGACTTACCGTTTATCATTAACTGAATGAGAAAGTCATCATGAATCTGGAAAATTGTAAGAGAAAGGGAGAGAAATATATACATGAAAGATATATAGATATTAAGAATAAATCTTGTTTAAAGGAAGAAAAAACACACCAAAAATGTAATCTCATTTCTGTAATGTATGCTTCCCCTACTCCTTGCAGAAAGAAACACACAGGGTGAGGAACATGACTCAGTTGCAACAGAGAAAGAAACTTGTTCCCCATCAGAAAATATGTTCATGTTGACAATTCTCCTCCCCTTACTAATGCTTCCATATATTTCATATCTACAGAAGCCTGCTGTTTCTTAGAGGATGTCTATTAGAAAAAGCCATTACTATAAGTTTGTTAATATTTTATAACACAATGGAAAAGTTTACATTCATCATTCAAAATAATATGACACTCTGGAGCGGGCTGAAGAAAGTGATCAAACATAGATTCTGCTCACTGTCCTACTTGTATTGCAAGTAAACGTTGTCTGCCAAGTTTCAGACATTCTCTAGAAGGGGGGCTACATTTGTATTGCTGTGTTATTAACAGATGGATTTGAGTATCTGTATGCTGGGCTGTGGGTGGATTCACACACTCACAAGTGTTTGTCCCTCTTTCCACAATGTTCCTCAAATGCAGATTCAAAATGATTTTTAATATTTGTTTAGAGAGTCTGAAGTTTGAGAGCTCAAAAATTTATTTTTCTCTTCAACAAAACTTGATCAAATTTATTTCAAGTTTTTCTCTGGAATAAAGCTCAATAAAATATCTCCTAATGTTAAAACATTTTGCTCACAATGCAGAGCTTAACACTAAAAAACATGGGTCCAACAGTCCTCTGCAGAAAACTATGTTGAAAAAAACATCTGAAGAGGGAGATGGGGAAGCAACTTCTGCATCAGAGAAATTCTTGCATACCAGTGCCTAGGAGACATCACACTGTTAACTCCTCCAGGTGGCAACTTCCTACCTTCATTACTGGTGACTATTCTGCTCAGGAAAACCTGAGCAGAAAGTCAGGATATTGAAACATGTCATTTCAAAGTCAACATAAGTAGAAAATAATAGAGAGACTAACAGAAAATAGTAGATAAGTTAGCATTGTTATTCTGAGGCACTATCACTCCAATTGCTTCTCCTTGGGATCTCTTGCTTTGAAAAATAGACTCCTCAGACTATACCTGTTAGCACATAATCCATTTATACATATTTCATGAAGATCTTACATCATTTTGAAATACCACCTCCTCTTTACTGGCATTTCATACCAGTTTACCATATCTAATATTTCTGGAACTTACAGAGTAGTCACTGCAGCTGATTAAAATGCATAATAAGCCAGGTTTTCTGTATTCCATGATGTTAAAGCACTCTCAGGATGAATTGGGGGTTGAAGAGTTCATAACTACCTTGCCACCTTACCCATTATGGCTCTCCAGAGAGAAACTGTGTGGCGGGGCGGGGAGGAGGAGCAAGTGAGAAATAAAGATTGGGCTGAGTGAATGTCAAGTTCTGCCTTCCCTGCCTGGTTTGCGCACTCTCAAATATTGTAAGTATGGGGACCCCTTCTACACTCTTTATCGGTATCACAAACTCTTTCCACTTCCTTTAATTTGTTCTTGATTTTCTAGATTCTTTGGATAAAAGCTTAGTTCCATGATTTTTAAATCTGTATTCTTTTCACATATACATGTATACATACACACATATGTATATATATTTAAATCTGTGTTCTTTTTATATATATATAAAATCATACATTTCTCTTTAAGGAATTCCTTAGCAGCATTCCGCAAATGTCACATATTTTTAAATTTATCATTTAATTTGAAATATTTTCTAAATTTCCTTGTAATTTCTTTGGCATAGTAGTTACTTGAAAACACACTGTCTCCTTCCCAAACACTTGGGGGTTTCTTAGAATAACTTTTCTTATGTCCTTTAAATTATGTTTATTTTTTAGAATCTCTTAATGTTACTGATTTTAACTTAACTGTGGTCAGAAAACATATTTTATAATTTCAGTCCTTTGCCATTTTGAGTACTTATGGTCAAGTATATTATCTATCTTCAAGAACATTATATTCGCATTAAAAAAATGTGTATTTTGACTTTGTTATGTTTAGACTTCCAAAATGTCTACCTAGTAGATCATGTCAATCATCAGTGTCTTTCAAATTTATCATATTCTCACAAGTATTTTTGTCTTTTTTAAAATTATTGGGAAGAAATATTAAAATCTCCAAATATAAAAATTGTATCTGTGTCTTTTTTTTCATTAAAACTTGTTAAATTTTGCTTCATGTACTGAGAATTTGTGTTTTTATAAGGTGCATGCACATTTAGAATTTGTGTGTCTTCTTGATAAAATACTCCTTGGATTATTATGGAATTTCTTTTTTTCTGGTAAATCAATTACTTGAAGTTGACTGTGTCTAACATTAATATAGTAATATTATCATGAATATTATTACCAGGGTTTATGTTTTTTCAGCTTTCTACCTTTAACTTATTTGTCCATTTTTATTTAAAAGCATACCCCATTCGACCCTACCACACCAGTGGCTTATATCCAGTCAGACAATCTCTATCATTCAATATGATTGATTAGATCATTTTAGATCATTTTTATTTAATGAAATTATTAATACTGTTGTGTTTAGGTCAGCCATCTTCTTAACTGATTTTTATTTGTCCCATCTGTGCATTCTTCCTTTTTTTCCCCTCCTTGTCAAGTTTCTTTTCCACTGTGTATTTTAAAATAAAAAATAATTTATCTCCTTTACTCTCTTTTGAGCTATATCTGTTTGTAAATGTTTGGTGGTTAGCATAAGCATTCAAACTTCCTTGTGAACTTATCACAGTCTACTCTGAAGTAATATGAGGCCACTTTAAATAAATGCAAAAAACCTTACAATGGATATCATTGATCCCTAAACTATTCATTGTGCTACTATTGTCCTATTCTATACTTCTATATATTTTTTAAACTTCACAATATATGTTAATTCTTTGCTTTATTTTATTTTCTTTCAAAAGAATTATTAAAATAAGACATAATTATTTATATTTGTGCAAATTTTACATTTTCAACTTTCTCCATTCTTGCTATTCAATTCTAGTGTCTGTTTTTCGGGGTTTTTTTTTTTTTTTTTCCTGAAAGATTTCTTTTAGCAATTCGTAAAGTGCAAGTCTACCAGGTACAAATTCACTCAGGTTTTATTTATCCAAAATAACTTCATTTGCTTTAATTTGTGAAATATATTTCCATTGTATAAAAACATTTTAAGATGACTTTTTTTTCAGCTTTTTAAGATGTCCTTCCATTGTTTCCTACCTTGACTTCTTTCTGATGAAATGTTACTTTAATTTATTACTGTTGTTCACATGTATGTAATGGCTTTTAATCTGACTAGTGTTTTGTTTTGTTTTTTGTTTTGTATTAATATTTTTCTTATACTCTTGGTTTTCAACATTTTGATTATGATGGGTATTCAACCTGATTGCTATGGGCCAAGTTCTTGAATCAGTGGGCTGATGATTTTCTTCAAAATTGGAGGAAAAAATAATCTTTAAAAAATTGTTTTGTAGTCTCTCACATCTCTAATTATAAGACCTCAAATGCTATGTTAGGCTGCTTGCTGTTATCCCAGAAGCTATTGCTACTCTGTTGATTTTGTTTTTTCAAACACATGTCTCTTCCTACTGAAGTTTTGATAACTTCTACTGACTTTCCAAGTTTAGTGATACTCTCTCCTTTAGTCTCCAAATTGTTACATTCACCCAAAGGACTTTTAGATAACAGATATTATCTTATTTAATTACAGATTGTGTATTTCATCCTATTTTAGTTTTAATTTCTCTCTATGATATTCTTGTTTACTTAAATACATCCATATACTTTTTAAAACATAATTGAAATATACATCTAAATGTCAATGTATGTCAGCTCTAATTACTCATTATTTCTGGGTAGGCTTCTAATATTTCTGTTGTATGTTAACCTGGGGTTACAGTTCCCTACTTGTATACATGGGGTTTGTTTTTACATTATTCTACATCATTTTTGTTATAAAACTGTAGAGGCAGAAGTATAATTATATTTTGTTATTTCATTCCAAGGCAATCCATGTCCCTTCTTTGTGTGATAGGCAGTGAGGCTGATCATTCAGTTTCTACTTCCTAGTAAATCGAGTGACATCTGGACAAGATTTAATTAGGCTGAATTCACCTGTCATTAGCCCATTCCAAAACCTCACTGAATGTGCTTTTTTGTTGATCTTGTCATTTTTTGAATTTGTAGAAAATGGAGCTGACATTCCATAGAATTTTAAATCATGCTTAAATTCAACTCAAGTGCAGCCCTAGATATAAGTACCATGAACACATTATTCCTCTCAATTCTCCAGTCTCCTCTCCATTGCTGCTCTCTGTACAAAAGTCAAAAGGGAAGGTATCATGAGAATTATTAGGTCTAGTGATTTACCTCTGCATTTGGGAATCTTAAGGTTTATACATTATCCATGTAGCTTATAAGTCATTCAATGCTTAGCTAATACTAGCTTGTCACTGTAAATTTTCTCCTGCACCAAGACCATTCGTCCCCTCTGCTCATTGCCAGAAACAGCATTGCCACAATCTGATGTTCTACAAAGAATTTTGCTTTTTTTGTTGGAATCCAGTTCATCAACTCTTTCTTGGAGTGCTGTTCTTTATTAGGCCCATAGAAAGATATTAATTTTTTCCAGTTTTATTTTATTTTTTACCAAGAGAATGAGATTATTGTGAGCCCTTTGACAACTTAATCTAAAGCAGAGTTTTCTATCCACATTATTTCAAAATGTTTTAAGCATGTCTTACTCTTCCATACTCATTCTGCCAATTTAGACTCCCCATCAATTTTACCAACAAATGTTTCTGATGCTCAAAAGTATAGAATTGATAAGGAATCCCAATAAACAGATCTAATAACAAGGTTTTAAGCTCTAATGATTTCTCATGTTTTGTCATTATTCATTTAAAACATTATGTCATATATTATAAAGTCTTAGACATACTCCAATTCCCAAATTTTCCTTGAGTTAGTAAGGCCCTCAACTCTCATTCACATGGATTTAGGAATTCTATGTTGAATGCGTACTAAATCAAATCTCAGTTTAATTTATTTTTTGTAATATTTTTTAGGAATGCAGTTTTTTAAGAGAATAGCCTCTCCATCTATGGTCAAAGTATTCTGTGCACAGGTCAAAGATATAGCCTAAATAAGGTAATCTGATAGTTTGGGGAACCATGGTATGGGAGTATTTCTCTTGTAAAGGTATTCATTTGGCCCCCTGTCAACAGAAGATACGAATCCAGTCATTAATGTCATAAGTAACATTCTAACCTCTCCACAGACACCATCTTTCTGCCCTTACCCTTACTCCATGAATGCTCATGCTAATCAAATCTTACTGGTGACATCCATGCTCAGATATAGCTTATATATAAACTAATAGTGGAGTAAAAATATGTCTGAATTATACAAGGCTGCATGGAAAAAAGTAAAAAATAAGAATAAGATTGGGAGAAATATATAGTCTTTAATTATATCTTTATTAACATTTTATTGAACTTATTGAGGTAACTGCTTAATAAAAGTATACAGATTTCAGGTATACAAGGTCTGTTCAGAAAAAGTCCAGCCATTGTTAATATAACAAGAACTGCTTGCATAACATCTATGTAACCTGGCAGTTGAAGAGTGTACACTGGAATGCACCTGCATGAACAATGATGACTTCACTGTACTAATCAGTGGAGGTGATAAACACCATTGAATGAGAACATGTGTGACTGTTGCATTCAAAATCACTGAGTGAGTGGAGAAACAAATCTGCATCAAATTTTGCATTAACCTTGAACAGTCCTCCACAGAAACTATTTGGATGATTCAGAAGGCTGTAGCTATGGGCAACTGATGATTGGCAGCTTCATCATGACAATGCACCCACTCACACATCACATTTCATGCAGAGTTTTTTAATGAAACATCAAATCACCCAGGCGACTTGGCCCACTTACATCCCAAATTTAGTGCCCTGTGACTTCTGACTTTTTCCAAACCTAAAATCACCTTTGAAAGGGAAGAGATTTCAGACTGTCAATAAGATTCAGAAAAATATGACAGGGCAGCTGATGGCGATTGGGAGAAATGTGTGAGGTTCCAAGGTGCCTACTTTGAAGGGCATTGAGGTGTCATTGTCCTATGTACAATGTTTATTGCACCTTGTACCTTCTTCAATAAATGTCTCTATTTTTCATATTACATGGCTGGATATCTTCTGGACAGAGCTTGTACAATTCTATGATACATCATCTTTATATTGCATTATGAGTAACTATGTCTTGATAATACTCATTTTGTGAAACTTTCATCAGTGTACTGAACAAACTCAATGCACAAAGACTCTGTGGACATTTTTATACCCAAGACATTTTCTAATAACTTGCACTTTTCCTGCTCTGAACATTTCATTCAATAATCGAAGACCACTTCTTGAGATTTTTTATTAACAGAGACATTTTTTCTTATGTTTCTCTTTCTTTCTTTCTTTCTTTCTTTATTTTTAATTGTTTTTCAGTTACAGTTGTCCTGCCTTTTTCTCCATTGCTTTTCCCTGCCCCATCACCCCCACTCTCACAGTCAATGCCCCCTCATTGTCCATGCCCCTGAGTCCTCTATTCATGTTCCTTGGCTTGCCCCATCCTCTTCTTTCCCCTGCTATCCTCTTCCCATCTCCCCTCTAGTCACTGTCAGCTGAGAAGTTTTTAAAAATAATTCCAACTGGGGTATTGACTGTTTGCAAATCTAAATTGTGTTTTTAACTCATTTTTTATGCCTCATTCTGTGTCATGTCAGGCATCTCATTATATTCAGCATTACTGGTACATGCCACTCACTTTTCCAAGACACTAATAGTCTTTTTCCTATGTGAACTGAGTTGTTAAATATATATGTGTCAAGGTTTGGGTTTGAAGATTTCCTGACCATGAGTGTTCTTCATAGCCTTTAGTTGAAGAGGAACCATTATCCCATCATTATTAAGTACTCACAAATTGGAAATGGCACTCTGTGAACTCCCTAGCTGTCTAATATCTGCCTTTATTTCCATCCTTGCACTTCTTGAGCAATACAAAAAACCACATGAACAGCAAAATAAAAAGAAAAAGAATATAAGATCCAGAAGAGAAAAAGAAGAAAGAAAAAAAGCAAAAAAATTAAGTACAGACATATTATTTCTAGAAATAATGGATTTCTAATAGGCCCTAATCCATACTTATATACTCAAATATGGGTAGTCTAAAAATATGACTATCAATTCTTGGTGACATTCTTTTCAAACTAATTATGAAATTCCAGGAAGCTAGCTCTAGACTGTAAAGTAAAGAACATTCCAAATACAAAAATAGCAACTTCCAAAGAATAAGCAAACAAAAAAATAATTAAGAAAGAAATGGCAATAAATAGAAATACAATGAAACAGGAAAGAAAATAACTTTATAGCCATAAAGCCAATATTGCATTTCTTGAAATTTAAAAATCTTTACAGCAATAATGCCATTACCCTAAATCTTCTACTATTGAGATACTCTTAAGAATATTCACAAACATGAGGCCTATGACCTTGTGATTTATCTATTCTGAGTCACCCTAGATCCCATATGACTTGGTACATATTTCCAGTATTGAAATGTAGATTTTATTTCATTACTATTGACCTTTGTCATGTTTTTTGGTCTTTTCTACAAAATTGTTTAAAAAATAAAACATGCACAGATGATAGCCCATAGTAATAGGTGAGTTATTTCCTCCCAGTTCAATTATCAGTGAGTCTCCCTAATTGAAGACTGGAAGGCTAACCATATTCAAATCTAAGTATGATGGGCAACTTCTCCTCCAATACTTCCCTACAAGGACCTAAGTATAGCTATGTTAGAAAACTGAGTGCCAATTAAAAACTTCATTTCTTTTAAATAATTTCCTTAGAGACATCCATGGCAAGATTTCAGTACTCTGTGATTTTAGGAGTTTTTAAATAGGTTTTTAGTCTTGTTTTTGATATAATACAAACTATTATCTTGTATTTCCAATTCCATTCATAAATGATCTTTTTAAAAATCCTTATCTTTGATTCATTTAATATTTCAAAAGTTTATTTGTCTGCAGAACAAGCCATCAAATCAGGGGAGGGAGGGAGGGATAAGGGAAGGGGGGAAGAGAGAGAGAGAAAGAATGAATATACAAACCCCAGAATAGAAATGGCCAGCTGGAATTTCTTTTAGAATTTCTTACAGTGTAAGTCTGTACATCCAAATTCACTTAGGTTTCTTTGATCTAAAATAACTTTATTTGCATTCATTTGTGAAATATATTTTCACTAGGTAAAGAATTTTTAGTTGACATATTTTCTACAATGATGACTAGCTAACATATGGCTTTGTGAATGAATGATCTCTTTCTCACCCTTGCCTGCAAGTAACACCTTTAAGAAAAGGATCTCACCTCCTGGTATCCAGTGCAGCAACATAGCTTATCCTGTGATTTCCTTTATTGTACAAGCTTCAAAAATGCCTACTTTTTATTCTACATGTTGGCATGAATTCTACATAACACATTATCTTTTGTTGAAGATACGTTTCATATGTCACCTCTCATAGTTCTTAATAATTCACATTCAACTTGAAGATTTAGGCTTATCTTTAGTAAGAACACTTAAGTTCTTGGAAACATATTTTGAGCCTCACCTATGGGGTGGTCCACTGTGTACTCTTTTGTGTCTACATTCTCTTAGTGATACAGCACAAAAAAATATTTATACATTTAGTGAGATTTCTGTATGCATGTAAAAAAAACTTTCTCAATAACATACAATGTCCCCTTAAGCACCTCCAACATGATTTATAAAGCTTTGATTCACTCCTTTTTATATGTTGAAACTGAGATGCAAGAGTTAACTATTTTTCAAATATCTCAAAATTGTTAGGAGGTGTAATTTGGCGCCAGCTTTGTCTGACTTCAAAATCAAGGTTCTTAAGCGTGATACACTACTGACAGGCACAGAACAGGCTGCCAATTAATGTCTGTTGATTGAATGAATGGTAGCATCAAACAATAAATCAAACAATGAGACTCTTCCAGAAAGAGTGACCTTAGCAGCCTCTCCAGTCACATCAATGTCTTCTCAATAAAGAAGTCTCTCTTAACCAGCTTGGTTGTGTTCAGATTTCACAGCAGGAAGCTGTATGCAACCAGAATTCTTCCTCCTAAAAATAGATTACACAATTATTCTTACTGTACCATCACACACTGGTGTGTGATGCACCTCCTCCTTTGTCAAGCAATCCTTAAATACATCCCATGGAGATATCTCTCTTCCTATAGCAACTTAGTTATCAATAAGCTTACTAATATATGTTCTGGGCTGTTAATCCTAAACTTGTCAAGCCAGAGACTGTGGATTTCCTGCTTACCACACCAAATAGTACATGATAAATGCTAAAATTTGGATACTTTTAAGTTTTAAGTGTCAGTTCAACCCAGCTGACCTACCAACTAAAGTAAAAAGCTTTGTTTTCATCAGAGTTCTCCCCCATATTGTTTTTAATATTTTTTTAAATTTCAGATTCCATCCTTTCTGTTAGGTATGCTCATCTGTGCTAGGTTACTGCTTACTCACTTTTCAAGCCTAAGCAGTTCAGATTTCTCTGTAAAGTATAGAATTCTGAATGGCATCTCCTGGCTGCCAAGCTCAATCACATTCAGGGATATCATGGAGAAAAAAAATCCATGTCCATGAATTCCCTTTATCTCCTTCTCTTTTCTACTTCCTATTCCCTGTGTCAAAGGCTCCTAACTGCTCTCTAAAATCCTTTTGAAGTTTTCTCCCTTGTACAGTATAATTTTTCATTCATTTTATAGATGTTTATTAAGTGCTTAGTTTGTACCCAGTATTTTTCAGTTGTGGAGTGTGCAGCCTTGAATAAAACAAGTTACCTTCCCCTACTGGAGCTGATGTTCAAGTAAGAGACAGGGACTTGGTAATAAGATAATAGAGAATAATATGCTTTACATATGAGATGGTGCTATGTGATATGAACAAAATAAAACTGGGAATGGGGATAGTAGTGTATGGGTGTGGTGACAGACTATAATTTTAAATAGCATGGTAGTAGAAGCACTTATTAAAAAGGGAACACTTTAACAAGTTGCTGATGGAGATGAGAGAGGGAACCATGAGGCTATCTAAAGGAAAATTATTGTTTCAGGCAGAGAGAATGACAATTTCATTCTCCTCAGACCTTTAAGTTAACCCTTCTATTTTTTTATATTAGGTTTAAATAAGTTGGTTTTTGAAGCACCAGATAGACTATATTAAATATTTTATAATATTCAATACAGTGAGAAAGGACTATTCCTGGAATAAAAATAAACATATTTAATTGACATTTTATCTACCGCACTTTTAAAAATATAGTATTCCAAAGAGAGTTCTGCTTACATACTCCTTGTAAATCAATGTTTCTCACCCTCTACACTAGTGAGACTTGCAGAGAGTCGGGATGGCACTGGTACATTTGCAGTATGTTTAGTAGCACCCCTGATCTCTACCTACTAGATGCCAGGGGTGCCACAGACACCTCTATGACAACACAAACTGTCAACAGATATCACCAAGTGTCCCTGGGGAACAAAATCACCCCTCCATTAAGAATTACTGATTTAACAGAGCCATGGTCAGCAGGCTTACAATTTCTGTAGTTAAGAATTCAGTATACCCCAATAAGGGACAAGCTTCTCCCCTAGAATAATGTATAAAGGGGCACAATCGGTAAGCTCTATGGTTTAACCTGGCTTGGAAAGTCATTAAGTCATTAAAACTACCCCCCAAATTAGTGCTGCTGCTTGCACATTAACCTCTTGTTACTAAAGAGGATTTTATACCCCAGGCAATGAAATATAAAATTTGGGATAGGTGAGATGGGGTGTGAATTTTGTTTTCATGGTTTAAAGTACAAAAAAAGCTAGTGTGAATGCTCGAAAATTATAAAGGAATTTTATAAAGACAGTGCTGCAATGAGACTGGAGAATCTGGAGATGGATTCTCTTAAAACTATGTTGTGTATCCCACTATTTTTTTAAAATAGATTAGAAAACTCTGATCTATTTTCCAATAGCTTTATTTCCTCCACTGGTACTTTTTCAAGTCATTTTAAACTATCTATCCTATTGCAATGTCATCTAGCCAAACTAACCCTTGATTCAGACTGGACTGTAAATGATTTTTATAAATTGGACTCCTTATATACCACAGAGCTTTTACATATGTTCCCTGGTGTCTCATTTGTCTTCAACTCTAAGCTGGTCTTAGACAGCCCCTGAACTAGGATCTCTCAAAAGCATTCCTGACTAATTTTAGGGTTCATTTAAAAATGTTTCCCATTCAGCATGTTTCAAACATTTCTCAAAAATCTGATCACTCTCAAATTCATAAAAACTCACAAATTTTTGTCCTCCCCTAGATCTTAGAATTGCATTTCAGGTTAGAATCCTGATCTCCCTTAAACCTCAAAAACAAGTTTTCCAGCATACAGCAGAATAAAAGAGCAGTCAAATCTTCTACTGCTTGGAGGATAAGTTGCATAAAGTACCATACCCCAGGTCACACAGCACCCTGCCTTCGAGTCCTACACTCACTTCCTCACCAATGGGACTTGTCCCAGTACAGTTGACTTTGAACAGTGCATGGATCAAAAACAGTCAAAAACATGCATATAACTTAAGTCAGCTCTCTGCTGACTGAAAATATAGATCCAAATATTTGTGATTTCATGTTAAATTTATATTCAGTGGAGAAAGCATTAAACATACTAAGGCAGACATATAAAAGGTAAAACCAGGGGAGAAAAAGAGAGAGACAGAAATAAAAGAGAAAAACTGAAAATTCTGAACCTCAAATGAAGAATAACGAAAATGGGACACAAGGTAAACTAAAGGCCACCATTTATATTTCCATGTATCCTAAGCCATGTGTCCACATAACATCCTATGGGCACTGTCTAAAACATAACTTGTTCTTAAAAGTTTTGTCTCTCTGCTTCTACAGTGCTGAACTTTTTTAGTTTGATGTAGTCTTACAAGTTGGTGTTTGCTTTTGCTGTTTGGGTTTTTGCCTCATGTCCAAAAAATCTGTTGCCAAAGCCAATGTCAAGATTTTTCCCTGTTTTCTTCCATGAGTTTCATGGTTTCAGGTCTTATGTTTTTGTCTCTAATTTACTCTGAGTTAATTTTTGTGAGTGGTGTAAGACAAAAGCACAATTTTACCTTTTTGCAAGTGATTATCCCATTTTCCCATCACTATTTATTAAAGATACTGTCCTTTCCCCATTAAGACTTGCCTCCCTTATCAAATATTAGTTGGCCATATATGTGGGGGATGAAATCTGAGCTCTGTTACTCTCTTCCATTGGTCTATGTGTCTATTTTTAAGTGCAAATATTTGTTTAATGATTCATATCAATATGTACTAATATGCAATTATATCAGATACTTTATCAAGTCAAAAGAAAGGTTCAGAAAGTATCTCTGCAGAGGCATTGAGGAAAAAAGGGGAGGAGGAACCAGGGAGTCCCAACTCCTTCTCCTTTCATAGTCTTCATTGTGACTGGCAGGCCACGCCCCCAAACAGCCAAAAGCTGAAAAGCATACAACAGACTGCCCAAAACCACCCAGCGCAGGTTCGCACATGCTGCTGGTGAGGGCTGGTGAGGGCGTCTGAGAACCCGCGACCACGCTGGCTGGCGAGGGCTCAGGCAGGCCAGCGTCCATGGGTCCCAGCAAGGGCTTGGGCGGGCTGGCTTCCATGGGGTGTGGGAGAGCGCGCACAGAACAGCGAGGGCACCCATGAACCGGTGCCCACTCGGTAGGCGAGGGCTTGGGCAGGCCGAAGCCCGCGGGGGACCGCCAGTGCAAAACGGTCCACAAATATAGTGGATCCCTGGCCAAAGGAGTCATACAGCTGCCCAGAGACCCTTGAGGAGAGACGAGAGAGGGAGGCATTGGGGACTCCCTATGCTAAATCTTCCCTGGTCCATGATCTCAATATTGCTCAGGCAGACTACTCCCCTGAGTGACAACAGCCTGTAAGGGGATGATAGTCCCACTATCAGGAGTCACTGCTCCGCCCTGTGGTGCCTAAGCCTGACAGATGAGGACAGAGTGACCAGATTGACAATTACAGGAGACAGACACAGACAGTAGATTCCTGGAAGGCTCAAACAAAAGACTCAAAGTTAGATAGGGTCAACAACAGACATCATCAGAGGGAGAGCCAGAAAGAAAAGAAAAGAAAAAAATGAATAAATAAAAAGACCTACCTACTACCATAGAAGTTTAATCCACAAAGTCAGGAAATCTAGACAGATCAATTGAAGCAAAAGCAAAAAAAAAAAAAAAAAAAAAAAAAAAAAAATTTAAGTAATTAATTAAATAAATAAAATAGACTCTCACAAAAATGTGAAGAAAAAGAAGTTCCCCCCAAATGAGGGGAAAGGAGGAATTCCCAGAGAGAGAGAGAGCTAAATGAAAGAGACTCAAGTGAACTACCAGATATTGAATTCAAAACAATGGCTCTAAGGAAGCTCAATCAGCTCAGCCAGCTCAAAGAGAACTATAAGAAACTGCAGAGAAACTATCAGGATCTTAGAGCAAACTATATCAACCTGGAAAAGGACATAGAGACTATCAAGAAGACACAAGAGAATATGAAGAATACCATTTCTGAATTGAAGACCACAGTAGAAAGAATCAAAAGCAGGCTGGATGAAGAAGAGAATCAAATCAGTGAGATGGAGGACAAGGTAGAAAAAAGCTCTCAGAAAGAACAAGAGATGGAAAAAAGACACAAAAGAAAAAAGAGGCATTTAGGGAAATTCAGAACAACCTGAAAAGCAATAATATCCATATAATAAGGATACCAGAAGGAGAAGAAGAGGAGCAAGGGATAGAGAACCTGTTTTAAAAGGTAATGATGGAAAATATCCTCAATTTGAGGGGAGAAAATGTCTCATGGATCCAGGAAGCACAGAGGGCCCCATTCAAGAGGAACCCAATGAGGCCCACTCCAAGACACATCGTCATTAAAATGGCAAATATCAAAGACAAAGAAAGAATTCTAAAGGCAGCAAGGGAGAAACAGGGAGTAACATACAAGGGAGCCCCAATACAGATAGGAGCTGACTTCTCAACAGAAACCCTACATGCCAGAAGAGAATGACAAAAAATATTCCAAGTAACAAAAAACAAAGGTCTGCAGCCAAGACCTTTAAAGGTCTCCATTAAAATGTAAGGTGAAATAAGGAGTTTCCCAGACAAAGGAAGGCGAAAAGAATGCATCTCCACCAAAGGAGCACTATAATATATGCTAAAGGGACTGGTTTAAGAAGATGAAGATAAAGAGTAAGAAAAAGAAAACACAGGTACAAAGAGGGAAAATGAACAGGTTTCTATCAATAATAACTCTCAATGTAAATGGACTCAATGCCTCAATCAAAAGACACAGGATAGCTGAATGGATAAGAAAGCATAACCCACACACATGCTGCCTAAAAGAGTCCCACCTGAGAGCAAAAGACCTACACAGATGGAAAGTAACGAGATGGAAAAAAATATTCCAGGCAAATGGGCAAGAGAAGAAAGCAGAGGTAGCAATACTTATATCAGACAAAAGAGATTTCAAAACAAAGACCATAAAAAGAGACCCAAGAGGGGCACTTTATCATGCTATCAGGAAGACATAAACATTGTAAACTTATATGCACCCAACATAGGAGCACACAAATATATAAGGAAAATTTTGGATGACTTCAAAAAAGATATAGACAGCAACACACTGATAGTAGGGGATTTTAACACCTCACTGTTAAAAATGGACAGATCTTCCGAACAAAACATCAACAACGATATTGTAGAGCTGAACGATGCACTGAAACAAATGGACTTAACTGACATATGTAGAACCTTACCTCCCAAAGAAGCAAAATATGCATACTTTTCAAATGTTCATGGAACTTTTTCAAAGATAGACCACATGATAGGACAAAAAGCAAGGCTCAGCAAATTCAGAAAAATTGAAATAATACCAAGCTTTGTCTTGGACCACAAGAGCTTGAAACTGGAAATCAAGCTCAAAGAAAAACTTCAAAAACTTACAAACTCATGGAGACTGAACAGTAGACTATTAAACAATGAATAGGTCAATAATAAGATAAGAAACAAAAATCAAAAAGTTTCTGGAAACCAATGAAAATGAATATACAACAGTCCAAAACCTATGGGACACAGCAAAGGCAGTCCTGAGAAAGAAATTCATAGCAATACAGGCTTACCAAAAAAGACAGAAACATTTCGAATAGAAGACCTAACACTACAACTGCAAGAACTGGAGAAACAACAACAAATAAATCCCAGAGCAAGTAGAAGGAAGGAAATAGTCAAGATGAGAGCAGAACTGAATGACATAGAGATGAAAAGAACAATTCAAAGGATCAACCAATCCAGAAACTGGTTCTTTGAAAAGATAAATAAAATCAACAAGCCTTTAAGCAGACTCATGAAGAAAAAAAGGGAGAGGACCCAAATTAATTATATCAGAAATGAAAGAGGAGAAATAACAACTGATACCACAGAAATACAAAGGATTGTAAGAAACTACTATGAAAAACTATATGCCAAGAACTTTGAAAATCTTGATGAAATGGACAAATTTCTAGAAAAGTATAATCTTCCAACATTGAAGTAGGAAGAAGCAAAAAGTTTGAACAGACCGATAAGAGCTGGGGAAATTGAAGCAGGTTTCAAGAAACTCCCGGCACACAAAAGGAAACCATCCTGGGCCAGATGGTTTCACAGGAGAATTTTACAAAACATTTAAGGAAGAGCTAACCCCTGTCCTTCTCAGACTATTCCAAAGACTCCAAGAAGACAGATGACTCCTAGACTCTTTTTATGAGGTCAGCAGCACCCTGATCCCAAAACCAGATAAAGATGCTACAAAGAAAGAAAACTACAGGCTAATTTCACTGATGAACATAGATGCTAAAATCCTCAACAAAATATGGGCAAACCACATCCAGTAATACAGTCAAAAGATTATCCACCATGATCAAGCGGGATTCATCCCAGGGATGCAGGGATGGTTCAATATAGGCAAATCAATAAACGTAATACATCACATAAATAAAAGACAAGACAAAAAACACATGATCATCTTGATAGATGCAGAGAAAGCATTTGATAAGGTACAGCACCCATTTATGATCAAAACACTCAGCAAAATGGGAATAATTGGGGCATTCCTCAATGTAATAAAGGCCATATATGAAAAACGTACAGCCAACATCATACTCAATGGGCAAAAACTAAAAGCTTTCCCACTAAGATCGGGAATATGACAAGGATGTCCACTTTCACCACTTCTCTTCAACATGGTATTGGAAGTCCTAGCCAGCGTGGTCAACAAGAAAAAGAAACAAAAGTCATCCAAATAGGACAGGAGGAAGTAAAAATATCATTGTTTGCAGATGACATGATAATGTACATAGAAAACCCTGTAGACTCCACCAAAAAACTACTCAATCTAATATGCAAATTTGGGAAAACAGCAGGAAACAAAGTCAATATTCAGAAATCAAAGGCATTTTTGTACTCCAGCAATGAAATAGAAGAGAAATCAGAAAAAAAATACCATTCTATATAGCAACAAGTAAAATAAAGTACCTAGGAATAAATTTAACCAAGGAGGTAAATGACCTGTATACAAAAAACTATACAACATTGAAGAAAGAACTTAAGGAAGACACAAATAAATGGAAGCATATACCATGCTTTATGGATTGAAGAATTAATATCATCAAAATGTCCATACTACCCAAAGCAATTTATAGATTTAACGCAATCCCTATTAAGATACCAATGACGTATTTCACAGAAATAGAACAGACATTTCAAAAATTTATATGGAACCATAATGGCCCGGAATAGCCACATCAATTTTGAGAAAGAAAAACAAAATAGGAGGGATCACAATACCAGACATCATACTATATTACAAAGCCACTATACCCAAAACAATCAGTTACTGGCACAAGAACAGCTCCATAGACCAGTGGAACAGAATAGAAAGCCCAGAAATAAGCCCAGGTCTATATGGGCGTCTAATATTTGACAAAAGGGGCAGAAGTATAAATGGAGCAATAATAGCCTCTTCAACAAATGGTGTTGGGAGAGCCAGACGGCTACATGCAAAAAATTGAAATTGGATCATCAGCTGACACCATACACAAAAATTAACTCAAGATGGATAGAAGACTTAAATATAAGTCGCAACACCATCAAAGTCCTAGAGGAGAACATTGGCAGGAAACTCTCAGATATCCCATGCACCAATTTTTTCACCGATATGTCTCCTAAAGCAAGGGACATAAAGGAAAGAATAAACAATTGGGACCTCATCAAAATAAGAAGCTTCTGCACAGCTAAATTAAACATCCACAAAATGAAAAGGAAGCCAACCATATGGGAAAACATATTTGCTAATGAAACGTCAGATAGAGGTTTGATCTCCAAGATATATCAAGAACTCACTTGACTCCACTCCAAGAAGACAAATGATCCAATAAAAAAATGGGCAAAAGACCTGGGCAGACACTTTTCCAAGGAAGAGATACAGATGGCCCAGAGACATTTGAATGGATGCTCAGCATCACTAGCCATCAGAGAAATGCAGAACAAAACCACAATGAAATAACACTTCACACCGGTCAGAATGGCCATCATAAACAAATCCACAAACAACAGGTGCTGGTGAGGCTGTGGGGAAACTGGAACTTTAGTCCACTGTTGGTGGGAATGCAGACTGGTGCAGCCATTGTGGAAATCAGTGTGGAATTTCCTCAGAAAGCTGAAAATGGAACTGCCTTTTGATCCAGTGATTCCCCTGCTGGGACTCTACCCTACGAATCCCAAAACGCCAATCCAAAAGAACCTATTTACCCCAATGTTCATAGCAGCACAATTTACAATAGCCAAGTGTTGGAAGCAACCTAAATGCCCATCAGTAGATAATTGGATCACAAAATTATGGTACATTTACACAATGGAATACTACACAACAACAAAAAAAGAACTAATACACTTTGTGACAGCATGGATGGAACTAGAGAGCAATATGCTAAGCAAAATAAGCCAGAGGGTGAAAGACAAATACCATATGATCTTACCTATAAGCAGAACCTAACCAACAATACAAAGATGCGATGAAAATAAGACTAGGAACACCGAAAGAAAAAAGAAACCAACAGAGACAAGAGGGAAGGAGGGAGTGGTGGGCGGGGGAAAAGGAAAGGAAGGGGCAAGTCAAGGAACTTATAGCAAGGACTCATGGACAAAACCAAAGTGTGGAAAGATTGAGGGCAGAGAGGCGGGAGAGGGCAGGGCAATGTGGCGAGGGAAAGGCAGAGACAAATTTATTTGGAAAAATAAATAATTTAATTAAAAAAAAAGAAAGCGTCTCTATGTGTGGTTTTCTCTGCATATATGTTTGTGTGTATATATACTTACAAGGAATACAGACTACAGATAAACCAGTATTAGCTGGGAAAGTGGGCAGACGCAGAAATATAAATACCCTTATAAGCCACCCTAAGGATATTGTACTTGGTCCTACAGGTATACTACTGAGGAAGAGAGTTGAATAGTAGTGAGGAAAAACATTCTTATTGCTGTTCTTTTGCATTCAATTCTTTTCATATAATGGTGTGTTGGCCAAAAAGTCGGTCTGTTTTTGTTTTGTTTTGTTTTTTTCTAGAATATGGTTCTACTATTGCTTAGTTGTCTTTAACTTCATTCAAAACAATTTTGTTAGATTGTATTGTGACAGCTGTCATATCAGCATGTATAAAAAAACAAAAAACAAAACTTTTCACCCTGGTTGGTATGTCTCAGTGCATTGAGTGCCAACCTGTGAACTAAAATGTTGCTGATTCAGTTCCCAGTCAGGGCATATGTCTGGATTGCAGGCCAGGTCTCCAGTAGGGGGTGCACAAGAGGCAACCACACATTGATGTTCCCCTCTTTCTCCCTCCCTTCCTCTCTCTCTAAAAATAAATAAATAAAATCTTTAAAAGAATAAAAAAATTTTAAAAAGTTTTTCAAAATTGGTGAACTTTTGTGTAGTCATTTTAATTCTGAAGATGGAAGAAAATAAGTGCCATTTTTGGCATATTATGCTTTATTATTTCAAGAAAGGTAAAAATGCAACTGAAAAGCAAAAAAAAGATTTTGGCAGGGTAGGCAGAAGGTGCTATGACTGATCGAATGTGTCAAAAGTGGTTTGCAAAGTTTAGTGCTAGAGATTCCTCTCTGGATGATGGTACATGGTCGGGTTGATGAGTTGAAGTTGATAGTGATTAACTTGAGACATTCATTGAAAACAGTTACTGTTATGCCATAAAGGAGATAGAGACATATTCAAAACATCTAAATTACTAAAGTTATTGGTGAAATGAAAAATGTGTCTTATGGAAAAAACTAAACAGACATTTTGGCCAACCGAATACCTGTTCAAACAATAAAGAAATTAAATTCCAAAGTACTATGTTATCCTTAGTTTTACACTCTGATTTCTAAAAGTATTTATTATATTTTACCAAACCTTACATACTATTCTGTATTTAGTTTATTGTTAGAGTCAGGAAAGTTCTAAAACCTATCTCAATAACTATCTTAATGCCAGGTGTCTCATCTTAAAGTTAGACAGAGATGAAAGATCCTTATTGTCCTTTTAAACACACTTAAATGACAGTCTCTTTGAATGCTTACCCAAAATCTTGTTATAATTTAACTTTTTCTTACTCTGTCTGTTCTGGAAACATAAGAAATAAAAAAAATAAAAAAACTATCATCACCTTTGTAAAACTCCTCCCATTGTGTTAGCCACAATGGGTTAACATCCTTCCCTAAACTGACAAACTTATATCTTTCTTCTTAAGAATCTAGTTGTTATCCCTTTAAATACTTTTGCCATGCTTTGTAGGGCCCTTTCTTATTTATTCAAACATTTCCTAAAAATCAATGATCAGAATTGCAAAGCTAGGTTCACTATTATAGTCATATAAAACTCAAATCCAATTTTGTTGATGCTGCCAATGTCAAGACAATTTCGAATTATTTTGTACTAGGAACATATTATATAATCTCAACTCTGTGATGGGATCAATCAATATTTTTTATCCAATAAACATTTATTGAAAGTCTATTGTGTGTCAAATAATATGAATATAACATTCCATCAAACACTGTAAGAGACACTGAAATAAAGGGTCACGTACAATATGAGAGAGCTTCAATACAGGAGTATACATGACACCAAAAGCACTGAAAGGACGCAATTTTTCATTCTGTCATAGCTCATAGAGAAAGAGAGAGTGGTCGATATTATTAGAGAAGATATCCATTTGTTAATTCTTATAAGGTAAATAAAAAGTATTATCTAGTTATAAGAGAAAAAAAGAAATTCAAACAAATGGCATATAAGATATAAGAAAAAATCAGGAAATCAAGACAGATAAATTTAAGAATAGAAGCAAAAAAGAAGAATCTCACAAATAATAGGATACAAAGAAACACTGCCCAATTGAAGGAAAAGGAGGAATGCCCACAAAGAGAACTAAATTAAATAGAGGCAAGTAAACTATCCAATAATGAGTTCAAAACAATTGTTCTGAGGGAGCTCAATGAGCTCAGTGAACTCAGTGAGCTCAGAGAGAATTATCAAATACTAGAGGGAAGCTACGAGGAACTTACTGCAAACTATATCAGCATGAAAAAGGACATAGAAACTATCAACAATAGTCAAGAGAAAATGAATACAATTTCTGAATTGAAGAACACAGTAGAAGGAATCAAAAGCAGGCTCAACGAAGCAGAGGACCAAATCAGCGAGCTGGAGGACAAGGCAGAAAAAAGCTCCCAGAAAGAGAAAGGAAATGAAAACAGACTCAAAAAGAATGAAGAGACATTGAGGGAAATGCAGGACAGCCTGAAATGTAATAATATCCATATAATAAGGATACCAGAAGGAGAAGAGGAGCAAGGGATAGAGAACCTGTTTGAAAAAGTAATGACGGAAGACTTCTCTAATTTTGAAAGAGAAAAAGTCACACAAATCCAGGAAGCACAGGGGCCCATTCAAGAGGAACGCAATGAGGCCCACTCCAAGACACATCATCATTAAAATGGCAAATATCAAAGACAAACAGAGAATCCTAAAGGAAGCAAGGGAGAAAGAAGTAGTAACAAGGGAGCCTTGATATGGCTAGCAGCCGTCTTCTCAGCAGAAACACTACAAGGCAGAAGGGAATGGCAAGAAATATTCCAAGTCATGAAAAGTAAAGGCCTGCAATCAAGACTGTTCTACATAGCAAGGCTCTTGGTGAAAATGGAAAGCGAAATGAGTTTCCCAGACAAAAGAAGGCTAAAAGTATGTACCTCCACCAAGCAGCACTGCAAGATATGCTAAAGGACTGCTTTAAGAAGATGACGAGTCTATGAATACTCAGTTCCTTTCACAGTCACCAGTACTTGATATTATCAATATTTTTAATATTTATTAATCTGATTGTGACAAAGATGTGTTATTTTAATTGTTATTTTATTATGTGTTGAAACTAAACCTGTTTTTGTATATTTCTTGCCTATTTCTATTATTTTTAAAGAGCTTTAAATGACTTTTTGATATTCTTTATCCATTTATTGATTAAATGTTTGTAGAATGTTTTCCCTAAAACAAAACAGAACAAAACAACTATTAACTCTTTTTTAGATGTGTTGTAAATACTTTCTTATTCTATTACTTGTTCTTTAAATTTTTATGCGTATATTACTGTATAGTCTTAAATGTTTATAAAGTCATATTGTTAATATTCTACTTTATAGCTTCTGGGTTTGAATGTTTTACTTCAGAATAAGAAAAATATTATTTGGTATTTTCTCCTAAAACTCCTTAGATTTTACATATTGATTTTAACTCTCTGGAATATTTTTTGTATATGTGTGAAATAGGGCTCTATATTTGTTTTATTTCAAGTAATAGTGGTCCATGCACCTTCTTTGTTGAATAAGCCTTATTTTCCCCATTGATTTGAAATATCAGTTTAACCATCTATTACATTGTTAGATATATACGTTTGTTTCTAGAATGCTCATTTTATTTCCTTGATCTACTTTATTTCTGTGCTAGTGTCATGCTGTTTTATTTGCTGAGACTTTATAATGGATTTAAATTTTTTAATATTTTATAATTGATCTTGACATTTAAAAAATAAATAAAATCTGCATTTAAAAAAAAGAAGGAAGGAAGGAAATCCTACCTTTTGTAACAACATGGATAAAACTGGAGAATATTATGCTAAGTGAAATAAGCCATTTGGTGAAAGACAAATACCGTATGTTCTCATCTATAACTGGAATCTATTAAACAAAATAAACCACGAGCATAGAAACATGGAGCAAACTGAAAGTGACCTGAGGGGATACAGAAGGAAGACAATGGTGGAAAGAAGGAGAAGGGACTAGACAAAGAACATATAAGAATGACCCATGGACATGGACAACAGAGTGGGAATCTACTGTGGGAGAGGGAGGCAGGGTGGGATGGGTGGAGGAGGGCAAAGGGGGAAAATTGAGACAGCTGTAATAGAATAAACATGATTTAAAAATTAAAAAATTAAAAAATATAAGAACCTAATTGTCTACAAAAAAAAGAAAAATAAAATTTAAGTAACCAGGAATAAAACCAATGTGTATGGGAATAAATAAGTGCTGGATTATATGGTCCCAAAGGAAGCAGGAGACTAGATTATGAATGACTAAATGAAATCAACACAAATAAAAATGTGCAACAGATTATAAAATTATTTATGCCCTAGACTCAGTAAGATAAGCTAACTGATTCCCACTGAGGTGACTATATATACACACAATATATGCACACACACATATACAAGTCATATATAAAAACACACATGTATGTATCTCACTGAGAACAAAACAGATAAATAATCTGTGTTTTTTTAAGTACTTTGTTGAGGTATGATTGACATACAGAAAGCTGTATATATGAAATATACACAACTTGATGAGTTTATAAATAAATATACATCTGTAAAACCATTACCACAATCTAGGCTATAAAAATTTCAAATGCCTCCAAAACTATCGCCCACTGGTTTTATTTGTTACTAATTTTTCCTGTGATAAGAACATTTAATATAAGATCTACCACTTAGCAAAAATTTTAAAGTATACAATACAATACTTTTAACTATAGGCATTATACAATATAGCAGATCTCTAGGACTTATTCTTCTTGTATACCAACATCATACCTTCTCACTAATACATTCTTGTGTCTCCCTCTCTCCTCTACCTCACTCCTGGGAACTAACACTTCACTCTCTGTCTTCTATGATCTTGATTATTTTAGATTCCTCATATGAGTAGCCTCCATGCAGCTACTCTAGAAAATAGTATGGAGGTTTCTCAAAAAAACTGAAAATAGAACTATCATTGCTCCAGTAATTCCATTTCTCAGTGCAATATATATTCAAAGCAATTAAAATCAGGATCTCAAGGAGATAAATATTTATGTACGGTTTTAAAACTGGTAAACATCAAAGCTGAAATTTGGATGTATATCTAATTTAAAGCATGTTTTATTGCTTTGTAACATGGTGCCGCTGATCCTTTTTGGATATGGAGTGAACCATCTTCCCCACTTTATTATATACATGTTACACTCAGATTTATTTTTCCTTAAGACCATTTTAAACATGTTGTGTTTTTGCGACACCATCTCCAATTATTTTTTATTAATGCAAAATGAAGTATACCACAGAATAAATTCATAGACTGATATTTATGATGCTCTATAAATTGTCCAAAAAGTTTCACTGCCTATATTTCTACCTTGTTGTTCATAGAATCAAACTTGCCATCCTAGCCTAAGTACTTTAAAAGTTATTTCCCATTTTCATGCATTTTTATTAATGCAATCCTTTCTACTTTGAATGTCCCAACTCATACATGCTTATTTGAAATCCCTCCCAATCACTAAGGATTTCAGTACACTCTTTTGTAAAACCCTTTTGATTGATCTATTTTAAAGTGATCTACTCTGTGTGTATGCACATATGTATTATATGGCAAATAGATACAAAAACAATTTTTATTAATAAATAAATAAGCTCTATATTTTTTTACTTTTATATTTTATTTTATTTTTTTACTTATTTTTTTATTTTATTTTTTTAATTTCATTTTAATTTATTTTTTCAAATACATTTGTATCTGCCTACCCCTCACCAGCTCCATATTTTTAAACCAAATTATTATCTAATGTCTAAGACATTTTGAATTCCAGTCATATTTTTCCCAATATTAGAAAACTATATTATAATTAATGAGCATATCTTTAGTTTTTTACATTGGTAATAAAATAGAAACATTGCTGTGAAAGAACAAATCCACTCACTAATTAACCTACTGTCAGAAAGCAATTCAGCCCTTGCTGGTGTGGCTCAGTGGACTGAGCACCAGCCTGCAAACCAAACGGTCACCAGTTAGATTCCCAGTGCAGGGCACATGCCTGGGTTGCAGGCCAAGTCCCCAGGAGGGGTTGTGTGAAATGCAACCATACATTGATGTTTCTCTCCCTCTTCCCCTGTCTCTTCTCCTCTCTAAAAATAAATAAATAGCTAATAATCTTTAAAAAAAGAAAGAAGGAAAGAAGGAAAGAAAGAAAGAGAAAGAAATGACAGGCTATCACTTTTTGGAAGATAAACATAAAACTTTTTCATGGTCCAATAATGTATAATAATAATTTAAGAAACTATATATTTGTGAATTTGCTTTAAAAATAGTCCACTACTACATCAGCAGACAAATTGAAGGTACCTTTTAAAAAATCAGTAAATGAGTAGATCAAAAAGTTATGGTACATTTACACAATGGAATACTATGCAGCAGTAAGAAAGAAGCAACTCCTACCATTCGTAACAGCATGGATGGAACTGGAGAGCATTATGCTAAATGAAATAAGCCAGGCAGTGAAAGACAAATACCCTGTGATCTCACCTATAAGTGGTACCTAATCAACAAAACAAACAAATGAGCAAACTAGAACTGAGACTTGGAAATAAAAAACAAACTGACAGCCACCAGAGGGGAGAGTGAGAGAGGGATAACAGGGAAAGAAGGGGAAGGGGCAGGCAAAGGAATATGAATAGAGGACACCTGGGCATAGACAATGGTGAAGGGATTACTGTGGGAGTGAGGGTGGACAGGTTTGGGTGAGCAATGGGGAAAAATGCAGGACAGCTGTAACTGAACAGCAATACATTTTTTAAATAATAAAATGAAAATGCAGCTTTTGTTTTATTAGTTGGTAACAGTTGCCATGGCTTGTATTTTTCATGTGAAAAAATTGTAATTTAATATGAATGATAAATTATTGAGGAATCATTACATTTATGAATAAAGAGTAGCTTTGCATGTGTGTAAGTGTAGTTGTGGGTTCAACTGGGTGCTAATCCTCAGGTATTTATTAAACCTTCTATACTGCCTGAATCCTAAAGCTTTTCTGGATCTACTGTCCTTTCCCATGTATAATGTGCAATTTTTTGCCCAAATTTTTGAGGGAAAAATAAGGATACACATTATACATGGGCAGCACTAAAACGTAGGTGTGCATTACACACAGCAAAATACAGATGTCTCTCCAGGGTGACTTGGATAAGTTTTGATGTGCCTAAGCCAAGCATGCAGTTCTCTTTCATAGTAACAAGGAGGTAAAAGACCTGTATGCAGAAAACTATACAACATTGAAAAAAGAAATTAACAAAGACACAAATAAATGGAAGCATATATTGTGCTCATGGATTGGAAGAATTAATATCAAAATGTCCATACCCAAAGCAATTTAAACATTCAACGCAATCCCTATTAAGATACCAATGACGTATTTCACAGAAATAGAACAGACATTTCAAAAATTTATATGGAACCATAAACGGCCCTGAATAGCCACATCAATTTTGAGAAAGAAAAACAAAGTAGGAGGGATCACAATATTGGACATCAAACTATATTACAAAGCCACTATACCCAAAACAATCTGATACTGGCACAAGACCAGACATATAGACCAGTGGAACAGAATAGAAAGCCCAGAAATAAGCCCAGGTCTCTATGGGCATCTAATATTTGACAAAGGGGGCAGAAGCATAAAATGGAGCCATAATAGCCTCTTCAACAAATGGTGTTGGGAGAGCCAGACGGCTACATGCAAAAAATTGAAATTGGATCATCAGCTGACACCATACACAAAAATTAACTCAAGATGGATAAAAGACTTAAATATTAGTTTCAACACCATCAAAGTCCTAGAGGAGAACATTGGCAGGAAACTCTCAGATATCCCACACAGCAATTTTTTCACTGATATGTCTCCTAAAGCAAGGGACATAAAGGAAAGAATAAACAAGTGAGATCATATCAAAATAAGAAGCTTCTGCACAGCTAAATTAAACATCAACAAAATAAAAAGGGAGCCAACTGTATGGGAAAATATATTTGAAATGATACATCAGATAGAGGTTTGATTTCCAAAATCTATAAAGAACTCACTCCACTCCAAGACGACAAATGATCCAATCAAAAAATGGGCAAAGGGCCTGGGCAGACGCTTTTCCAAGAAGAGATACAGATGGCCCAGAGACATTTGAAAGGATGTTCAGCATCACTAGCCATCAGAGAAATGCAGATCAAAACCACCATGAGGTATCACCTCACACCGGTCAGAATGGCCATCATAAACAGATCCACAAACAACAGGTGCTGGCAAGGCTGTGGGGAAACGGGAACCCTAGTCCACTGTTGGTGGGAATGCAGACTATTGCAGCCATTGTGGAAATCAGTGTGGAATTTCCTCAGAAAGCTGAAAATGGAACTGCCTTTTGATCCAGTGATTCCCCTGCTGGGACTCTACCCTACGAATCCCAAAACGCCAATCCAAAAGAACCTATTTACCCCAATGTTCATAGCAGCACAATTTACAATAGCCAAGTGTTGGGAGCAACCTAAATGCCCATCAGTAGATGACTGGATCAGAAAACTATAGTACATTTACACAGTGGAATACTATGCAGCAGAAAGAAAAAAAGAATTTACTACATTTTGTGACAGCATGGATGGAACTCGGGAGCATTATGCTAAGTGAAATACGCCAGGGGGTGAAAGACTAATACAATATGATCTCACCTATAAGCAAAACCTAACCAACAAAACAAAGATGCAATGAAAATAAGATTAGCAACACTGAAAGAAAAAAGAAACCAACAGAGACAAGGGAGAAGGAGAGAGGAATGGGGGGGGGGGGAAGGAAAGGAAGGGACAAGTCAAGGAACCTATAGGAAGGACTAATGGACAAAGCCAATGTGGGGAACAATTAAGGGAGGGAGGGGGGGAGAGGGGCAGGGGAAAGTGGTGGGGTGAAGACAGAGAGAAATGCATTTGAAAAAATAAATAAATTAATTTTTTAAAAAAGAATCTTAATAAGAAATCAATGATACTACAAATATAAACTGCTATTGTAATTACATAAAATGAAACTCTTTACATAATAAAGACATAAAATAAACATTAATTTCCACTGTAAAAAAATAAAAAGAAAAACTGATTGGCTTTCAGATAACAGATTGTTTTCTTCTAGACCAAATTTGGTACTTTTTGGTTTGTAGAAATTAAGGAGATACTAATTAATTTTATGTAATCCTGAGACTAGGGAGCCAAAGGGAGTAATATATTCTGATGTTGTTGTGTTATTGCTATCATGGCATTAAACCTAATATTTCATGGGTTGTTAGAGGAAAATATGAGTAACTTCTCTTTTACTATAAATATCAAATTATTAGAGAAAAAGGTAGAAGTTAAAAAATAGACATTATAAAAACATATAAGATTTTGTGCATGTCTACCTATATGTATATGTTGTAATATTGTTAACATTTAAACTATATTTAAATGATTACTACTGATACTAAATATTTCCTACTATAAAACACAACTTTACACAAAGTGCAACATAAAAAAAGGACCTTTTGCATTCCTAGACTGTACATACAATAACCAACATATTGACCATTTTTTGGCAGATTTTTTTCCAGTATCTCAAATGGCACATTAATCGACTATACAATGATCCAAAATACCCATTAAAAAACAACCTTGAGGTGAAATGCTTTGACCTTTATGAAACTTTAAGGATTGACTTCCCCAAAGATCAATTCCTGACCCTATGCTTTACCTTTGAAAGTTGACACCCTGAGACACTCTATCAATGTAAAATTTACTGAAGTCTTTCACTCTCATAAGAGTTGTATGCAACTCCATTTATCATTTTATTTCAGTGGAAAAACACCTCACTACAATAAGCTGAAAATCTATGAGAATTAATTCCACTATAGCTCCATTTTTGGATGGTGGTGTTAAAGATATGCATGTACAGATTTTTTAAATAAAGAGCTACATGGCAGCTCTCCTTTAGGTAATACATTTCCTATGGAAACTCTTATTTAAGGCTATAATACCTTAAGTTATAACTGAAGAATAATGTTAGTCCACAAACAAATGCACTATACCCATTTATAACTGGGGCAAAGTGGTTACTCATTCTTCTTTGGGTGTGTGAACTCATGGGCATGGACAATGTGGGGGATAGACTGTGGGAGTAGGGGGACATGGGGTTGGGGTGAACAATGGGGAAAAAGGCAGGACAATCATAAGTGAACAACAATAAATTTTTTTTAAATCACCATAAAAATGTTCCTACTACCCAAAATTATCTATATATTTAATGCAATGCCTATCAAAATTCTGGTGACATTTTTTATAGAAATAGAAAAAAAAATCCTAAAATTGTTATAGAACCACAAAGACCCTGAAAAGTCCAAACATTCATGAGGATGAACAAAGCTGGAGTTATTACACTTTCTAATTACAAACTATACTACAAAACTATAATAGCTAAAACAATATGATACTGGCATAAAAACAGACATAGGTGAACAGAAGAGAACTGACACCTCAAATATAAACTGTCACACAATAGTCATCTAAATTGTGACTAAGAAGCTAAGAATACTCAGTGGAAAAAGGGTAGTCTCTACATTAAATGATACTTGGAAAACTGGAAAACCAATTGAAAAAATTAAAATAAAATAAAATTGAATTTCATCTTTCACACTTATAAAAATTAACCCAAAATGAATTAAAGCCTTAAACATGAGAACTGCAACCATAAAACTCCCAGAAGAAAACAGGGAAGAGCTCCTTTAAATTAATTTCACAAAGATTATTTTTGCATATGACACCAAAAACACAAGCAAAAAAAGCAAAAATCAACCTGTTACAACATCAAACTAAATTGCTCTATATAGAAAAAAGAAAATAAACAAAATAAAGAGACAATCTACAGGATGGGATAAAATATTTGCAAAACATATCTGGTAAGAGATTATGTCCAAAATACATAAAGAACACATGTAACTCAATTTTTGAAAAAAGCAATATGATTTAAAAATGGGTAGGGAAACTGAAAAGACATTTTTCCAAAGAAGACATAGAGATGGACAACAGATACCCAAAATAAGTTCAACATCACCAGCCATCACAGAAATACAAATCAACACCACAATGAGATATCACCTTATACATATTAGAATGGTGATGATATTAAAAAGAGAGAGAGAGAGCACGCGCGCGCAAGTGTTAGCTAGCATGTGTAGAAAAGTAAACTTTTATTCACTGTTGGTGGGAATATAAATCGGTTCAGCTAGTATGGAAAACAGTATGGAGATTCCTTAAAAATTAAAACAGAACTATAGAACTACCATACAATCAGCAATCCCACTGATGAATATATAGCCAAAAGAAATAAAAACAAGATCTTGGAGAGAGATGTGCACTGCCATGATCAGAGTAGTATTGGTCTCAAAAGCCTAGATTTGGAAACAATCTGTCAGTCAATGGATATATAGATATATATAAATATACACATACACACACAGACACACACACTATATATAATTTAGCCATTAAGAAGAGGAAAACCTTGTCACTTAGGAAAACATGTATGAACTCTGACGGAATAGTAAATCAGTGAAAGCAAATACTATATGACCTCACTTATATGTATAATCTAAAAAATCTGAACTCACAGAGGCAGAAAGTAGAATGGTGGTAACCAGGATGGGAGAAATGGAGAGAAGCTGGTCAAAAGGTATGAACTCTCATTTATAAAATGAGTGAGTTCTGGAGATCTAATATACAGCATAGTAATTATAGTTAAAATACAGTATTAAATACTTAAAACTTATGAGATTAGATGTAAATGTTCTCACCAATAAAATGAAATGGTAATTATGTGACATGATAGAAGTCTTAGCTAACACTATGGTAGTAATCGTATAATCAACATGTTGTACACCTTAAACAAATCTGAAAAAAAAAGTATATAAAAATACCTTAACTTGGAAATTATTTCCTTTGACTCTAGCTTTTTGAGAGTGAAGTTGCTATATTTCTATGTTGTTATCACTCTTAAAACCACAACTACTACGGAGAGCATCCATTATTCCATAAAATGTACTCTTTTGAATGGTTCTCTGTATTTGCTTTTAATTATATTTTAATTATTTGAAGTTTTATTCAAATCATAAGAATTATTGAAGGCAAACTGAAAACTGATGTAAAAATTAAGATTTATGAAAGTTGTTCTTTGTCTCAAATATTTAAAAAATTAGTCATACCTTTGGCAATGTATGTTTTCTAGGTTTTCCTACAAACTACTGTTCATATACCAGTTTATCAAGTATTTTTAAATCATAAATAATCAATTTTGTTAATTGATGTACATATATGATTGTATATATTTATATTAGATATGTATGAGACAACTATTGAACTCTAAAAGGTTATGGCAAAAAACACTAAATAAATTAAGCTCCATTTATGACACTGCAAAAGACCAGATTATAATTTCACACCTTTATTTTAAAAATCATACTTTTACTGTTTTATTTTCTCTGAGGTATCAGGGCTCCCTGAAGTTATCTTTCTTCCCTAAAGTAGCTGATTCAGTGAATAATTTTATATTTAATTTCACCTTTATTTACTAGGCATAATCTCTTCAGCCATCTCTTTCATCTGTGACATTTTATACTGAATTAGTTGCCACTGAAGCAACATACATCTTCTTTATTATCAAATACAATTAGTCTGGGTTTACATCTATCTCTATATTTCCATTCTTAGCATAACATCCCAGGAAGTTGAATTCCATGCGAGTTGGGAAGTTTATTATCTGTGTTTCAAGTCAAAACACAGTATTTTAAAATGCCATAGTCTATAAAACATTATATTTATTGTTTGTGGTATTTTCCATAATCTGGGTATTGTCGCTTAGAATCACACCTGTGAATCAGACAAATAAGAAATCTCTACATTCTATGAGCTTACAATTGTTGGAGCAAGCCATTTCTCCACTGGGTTGGCAGGAAGACGCTTTGTGGAGTTTGGAATACCTTGTGCATGAATACACTTCATGGAACAAATGGGCTGTTTTTCCTCTTTATTGACAAGCAAGGGATGTTTTGAAAGAATCAACAAGAAAATGTTTTTCTACAAATGAATGTATAAAGAAAAATATATATGCATGCACATACAGTGTGTGGAAAAAGTAGGTTTCTGGTTGTTTGTGTAAAATAATGCAATAGTTAATAAATAATAATACAAAAATAAACTTTGTGTTTTGTTTACTTACCACTGTAAACCTACTTTTGTTCCATCTTGTATATTCAGCTAGAAAAAAGAAGGAAATCTTGCCATTCACAACAACATAAATAACACTGGGGGACATTATGCTAAGTGATATAGGCAAGACATGGAAGGAGAAATAGTACATGATTTCACTTATGTGATATCTAAAATGGCCAGACTAATAGAATGAAAGAGTAGAATGTTGGTTGCCAGGGTTGAGTGGAAGGGATAAATTGGGTAAAGTTGGTCAAGAGGTACAAATGTTAAGGTATGCAAGATGAGTAAGATCTAAAGATCTAATATATAACATGGTAATCATAGTTAACAACATTGTATACTTGGGATTTTTGTAGAAGTTAGATCTTTAAATTTTCTCAACACAGAAACACACAAAAATTATAAATATGTAGAGATGATGGATATGTTAATTAGCTTGACTGTAGTGATCTTTTCACAATGTATACATATATCATAACATCAAGTTGTATACCTTAAATATATATAATTGTTATATGTGAAAGATATCAGAGGTCTATTTTTAAAAATTAATATGTTTGAACCTCCTTATTTCTCCTAGGCTGGAAACTAATGAACAATATATCTCTTCATTTGGGTGAGACAGAGGATGGTGAGCTTGGAATAGGTGAATTATCCTGCACTTCTACCATCTGCCTTGGTTCAGAAGAAAGTACCTGGTAAATGTCCACTAAAAGGCTGTAGAATCTTAAAAGCTCAAATCTAGCAGAATGCAACCTCTCTAATAGGAGCTAAGGTACATAAAGAAGGTAACCTTACCAAGCTATAACTCCTATCTCTGGAAAATGCATTCAGAAAAGAGAGGACACTCAGGGTCCTCAAAAAGAACATACTAATGTGTTCAATGAAAGAGGCAGCACTTGGCCACCTTGACACAGAGGGAGTGGAAACAACTAGGAAGGCTGGGGCAGTTTCAAAGTGAACAGGACTGATTTTTAGTAAGAATTAGACTAATCATCTTTGAAAAGTCAAAACCTGTTGCAGCATTATTCACAGTGGCAAAGACATGGAAAAAGCTAAGTATCCTTGATAGATGATTGAATAAAGAAGCTGAGGTACATATAAACAATGGGATGGTACTCAGCCATAAGAAAAGATGAAATGCTTTCACTTGCAACAACATGGATAGACCTTGAGAATATCATGCTAAGTGAAAAAGGTCAGAGAAAAAAGTTAAGAAACATATGATTTCACTCATATATGGGATGTAAAACTGATAGCAACAAATGAACAAAGCAAAAACTCATAGACACAGTCAACAGTATGGTGGTTACCAGAGGGAAGGAGGGTAGGGGTAGTGAAGGGTAAATGGGATCAAATATATGGTGACAGAAGTTTGACTTTGGTGGACACACAAGGCAATAAACAGATCATCTATAATAATAATTTACAATTGAAACATACAATCTTATTAACAAATTCACCTCAATAAATTTATTTTAAAATATTAAGGAAAAATCGTGGTATTGAGCAAAGATATCATGAAACATCTTTCTTCAATTATAAACAGAAGTTTAAAATAGCCAGGCTAGCCACAATTATTCCTTAAAAAATGTTAGTGCATCAATGAGCTAAAATTTACAAATTAAATTGTATTTGCCACCTGCTAGCACATTTTGAAAATACATTGTAGAATATTTGAATGAGTATAGGATTTGGAATTTCAATTCTAATTCTGCCTCTACTTATGTATCATTCATTGAGTAGCTCGTTCATCTCTCCATTTATATCCATTTATAGAAATGGATATAAAAATCTTACTTATCTAATGAACAGAATTATTTTGAACATTAAATTAAGATAATGAACTAAAAAAACCCACTGTAAACTGCAATATAATTCAAGAGAACTAATAGAAATGGAGGAGAGATTTGGAAGTTGTGTAATATGTGTCTGACTCCATAGCATAAACCTTTCCTCATTGTTCTGATACACTTCACCTCTGTTTTCACAACATTTGAAAAATTTCAGAAACATAAAGAGCTGAATGTGCATTTTGGTACAAGATGTACTTTACAAAAGAGATAAAATTCATGGGATAACCTGGAAGAAAGGCAAAGGAAGACTGAATGATGATTATCAAAGGAAAAGATTATGTTATGTTTGCTTTTCACAATTATTCATGTCTTTTACCCATATTTAGTCAGCATCTGTTATGTGTAAGTTACTAACCTAGGTGCTTCTATTTTAAAAGAATTCAGTCGAATTGAGTAAATCAAAGTTGCAGAGAAAAAAGTTAGATATCTTTATACATGTGTATGTATACAAGATATATATACATGCCTATGTATCTATACAAAATACATGTATACAAGATATATTATCAAGATATATACATATGTTATCATGTATAATACATGTATGTGTATATAAAACATATATAACATGTTTCTAAATTTTTAGCAAATTGAGTTTTATGGAGCAAAAAACTACAGGAAAGAATATAGAGAATAATGCATCCTGAAGATGAATCTGGACCTTTTTAATAAAGTGGCCAGAAAAAAAATGGTCTCTGAGACAATTATATTTGAGCACACACCTACATGAGGTAAGGATCCCTGTGACTAGAAGAGCTTCCCAGTTATAGAATTGAGAAAAGGAACTGTTCTTTGAATCCACTGGAAGTGTTCGAAAAATGGTCAGACAAGAGGTTGACTCAATAAAGAGGTCAAAAAGGGGCCAGACTGTAAAGGCCTCAAGTGTGCTTGGAGGCTAATATGCAATTTTGAGGAGTTTCATTGCTCAAAGATAACTCCAGCAGGTTTATAGAGAAACTGATTCCCATGGCATAAGGTAACAACTGTGCTAACCTTGAAAGAGAAACTCGTTTGTAGTGCAGACAGAGTGGTAGAGGTAGAGGTGATAAAAATATTTATAGGAAGGATTCATTTTCCATGTAGAAATGCCAAGACTTGGATATGGGTGTCATCCTTAGATAAAGACATATTTGCGTTTTTCAGGAGTTAGAGGGGAAGGTAGTCTTTGCCATAAAAGGGTAGCATGAAGAATGACAGAACTATTTTCTTTTGCTTTCACTGTGGTTGTAGCCACATGAATCTACACATGTGATAAAATTGCATAGAACTAAATACACAAACATGAATGACTTCATGTAAAACAAATGAAATTTGAATGATATCAGTAAATTGTATCAATGTCAATTTATATCCAGTTACACAAGATGTTACCATTTGAGGAAACTGAAAGGTTATACAAGATATCTCTATTATTTCTTTCAACCACTTGTGAATCTACACTCTATCTCAAAATAAAATTATATGTGTAACTCAATCAAGAGGATAGAAAATTTGAATAAAATCCTATTTTAAAATATTTAATCAGTAAATAAAATCCTTCCCACAAAGAAAGCTCATAACCTTGATGACTTCAGATAAATTTTTCCACATTTCTTAAGAATTTTTCTTAAGAAAGAAATAACTTCAATTTTAAATCTTCTCTTCCAGAGAATAGAAAGGAAAAACTCTGATGATATGCATGCTGAAATACTTACTAATGAAGTATACTGATGTTTGTGACTTAATTCAAAATGCCTCAAGTACAAAATGAATTGCGAGATCAACATAGAGATGCATAAATATGTAATAAAGCAAAGACAATAAAAGCCTAATTGTAGAATCTAGATTGTGGGACCACATGGTTTCACTGCAAATTCATTAAAATTCTCTTCGTGTTTAAGTATTTTCTTAAGAAAATGTTGAAAACTGGAAGGCAAAAAATAGCATGAATATAGACAGAACCCACATGTAATTTTGCAACAAAAGGATCTTGAGTAGATGAGACAGGGCAATTTTAGAGACTGGCTTTAGAGGATAATATGGATAGTTTATATATACTGCTAGTTCTGAAAACTGGGCATAAAAGGTAACCAATGTGATTCAAAACATTACATAACAATGAGAATATTATGCAATTATCTTATTAAATGTAAAAAAAATTATTTGATAAAATTAAAAACTCATGATTAAAAAAACTCAATAAACTAGGAATATAAGGGAACTACCTCAATTATCTCAATTCTAACAAAAAGACATACAGAATACTGACTGCTAACAACCTACTTTATGATGAAGTATTGGGTGTTCTCTGAGGTTGGAAGTCAGATAAGGATAATTTAGTATCATTTTTTTCTATACAACTATATAGATATATATTTCTAACAGCTAGTATAGATAATATAGCTAATATTAGCCATATTTTTAGCTAATATTAGCTATATTATTAGCTAACATTTATAATATAGATAAATATATATATTTCTATAAAGCTCCATAGGCTCCATATATTTACACACACATAATTTTTTTGTTTAATTATGATTCAGCCATTTATTTTTTAATTGGATCTTTATTGTATTTTCTATTACATTTTCACCCCTTTATACCCCTACTGCCTCTAGCAATCACCATATTGTTGTCAATGTCCATGAGTCCTTTTTTCCTTTTTGATCAGTCCCTCCACCCAAAAACCTCTCCACGCCCACCAGCTGTCATCTGTTCCACATCTACAAGTCTGTCTCTGTTTTGCTTGTTAGTTCAGTTTGTTCATTAGATTCCACATGTCAGTGAAATCATATAGAATTTGTCTTTCTCTGACTTGCTTATTTCACTTAGCATAATGTTCTCCAGGTCCATCCATACTATTGGAAAGGGTAAAATTTTCTCCTTTTTTACTGCCAAGGAGAATTCCTTTGTTTAATGTCCTATAGTTGTTTCATATACTCGTCTATTGATGGAAATTTGGGCCTGCTTCCATATCTTGGCAATTGTAAATAACACTACAATGAACATAGGGGTGTTTATGGTATTTCAAATTAGTGATTTGGTCTTCTAAGGATATATTACCCAAAGTGAGATTGGTGAATCAAAAGGCAGATCCCTTATTAATTTTTTTGAGGTATCTCCATACTGCTTTCCAGAGTGGCCACACCAATCTGCATTGCCATCAACAGTGCAGAAGGATTCCCCTTTTTCCACATCCTCAACAGAACTTTAGTTTAGTTGATTTAGTGTTTGTTGATTTATTGATGATAGCAATTCTGACAGGTGTGAGACGGTATCACATTGTGGTTTTAATTTGCATTTCTCTGATGATTAGTGATGTTGAGCATGTTTTCATATGTTTGTTGGCCATCAGTATATCCTCTTTGAAGAAGTGTCTATTCAGGTCCTTTGTCCATCTTTTAATTAGGTTGTTGTTTTTATGCTGTTGAGTTGTGTAAGTACTTTATAAATTTTGGATATTAATCTTTATCAGATGGATCAGCAAATATGTTTTCTCATTCAATGGGTTGTCTTTTTATTTTGTTGATGATTTCCTTTGTTTTGCAAAAACATTTTTAATTTGATGTACTCCCATTTGTTTGTTTATTTTTTGTTGTTTCCCTTGTCTGGGGAGATACTTCTTTTTTTTTTCTTTTTTAGTTTTAAATTTTTAATTGATTTTTTAGATTAATTGATTAATTGTGCATACATTGGTTGATTTTTTTTATTATTATTTTTAAATCATGTTTACTCTGTTACAGCTGTCTCAATATTTCCTCCATTGCCCTCCTCCTCCACCCATCCCACCTTGCCCACTGCTCCTACAGTCAATTCCCACTCTGCCATCCATGTCCATGGGTAATTCATACATGTTCTTTGTTTAGTCCCTTGTCCTTCTTTCCATCATTGTTTTCCTTCTCCATCCCTTCTGGTCACTTTCAATCTGCTCCATGTTTCTATCCCGGTGATTTATTTTGTTCATTAGTTTATTTTGTAGAATAGATTCCACTTATAGGTGAGATCATATGGTATTTTTCTTTCACTGACTGGCTTATTTCACTTAGCATAATATTCTCTAGTTCTATCCATGTTGTCCCAAAAGGTAGGAGTTCTCTTTCTTCTTTTTTTCCTTCCTTTTTTCTTTCTTTCTTTTTCTTTCTTTTTTTCTTCCTTTTTTCTTTCTTTTCCTTTACTTTTTAAAACGCAGATATTTGTTTCCTTTTAATGTCAAAATCCATTATAAAATATTAAAAAATTTAAATCCATTATAAAGTCTCAACAATTAAAACAACATGACACCGGCACAGAAATAATCAAGTAGATCAATGAAATAAAATGAGCATTCTAGAAACAAACATATATATATATATGTATATATATATATATATATGTCTAACAATGTAATAGATGATTAAATTGATATTTCATATCAATGGAGAAAATAAGACTTATTCAACAAATAAGGTACATGGACCACTATTTCTAAAACTAAAACAAATACAGAGCCTTATTTCACACATATACAAAAAATATTCAGGTGAGTTAAAAATCAATATGTAAAATCTAAGGAGTTTTAGGAGAAAATACCAAATAATATTTTTCTTACCCTTAAGTAAAACATTCAAACCCTGAAGCTATAAAGTAAAATATTGACAATATGACTTTATTAAACATTTAAGACTATATAGTAATATACATATAAAAATGTAAAGAACAAGTTATAGAATAAGAAAGGATTTGCAACACATATAGAAAACGTTAATAGTTGTTTGTTTTGTTTTAGGGAAAACATTCTACAAACATTTAATCAAAAAATGGATAAAGAATACCAAAAAGTCATTTAAAGCTCTTTAAAAACAATAGAAATAGGCAAGAAATATACAAAAACAGGTTTAGTTTCAACACATAATAAAGTAGCAATTAAAATAATACATCATTGTCACGATCAGATTAATAAGTATTAAAAACATTGGTAATATCAAGTACTGGTGACTGTTAAAGGAACTGAGTATTCATAGACTCTTCTTCATCTTCTTAGAACAGTTTCTTTAGCATATCTTGCAGTGCTGCTTTGGTGGAGGTGTATACTTTTAGCCTTCTTTTGTCTGGGAAACTCCTTATTTCACCTTCCATTTTCACTGAGAGCCTTGCTGTGTAGAGCAGTCTTGATTGCAGGCCTTTACTTTTCATGACTTGGAATATTTCTTGCCATTCCCTTCTGGCTTGTAGTGTTTCTGCTGAGAAGACAGCTGCTAGCCATATCAAGGCTCCCTTATATGTCACTACTTCTTTCTCCCTTGTTTCCTTTAGGATTCTCTGTTTGTCTTTGATATTTGCCATTTTAATGATGATGTGTCTTAGAGTGGGCCTCATTGGGTTCCTCTTGAATGGGACCCTCTGTGCTTCCTGGATTTGTATTACTTTTTCTTTCCTCAAATTAAGGAACTTTTCCATCATTACTTTTTCAAACAAATTCTCTATCCCTTGCTCCTATTCTTCTCCTCCTTCTGGTATCCCTATTATATTGATATTATTATGTTTCAGGCTGTCCTGCATTTCCCCCAATACCTCTTCATTCTCTTTGAGTCTTTTTTTAATTTTCTTGCTCTTTCTGGGAGCTTTCTTCTACCTTATCTTCAAGCTCTCTGATTCAATCTTGTCCTTCATCGAGCCTACTTTTGATTCCTTCTGCTGTGTTCTTCATTTTAGAACTGATATTCTTCACTTCCTCTTGTCTCTTATTGATAGTTTCTATGTCCTTTTTTATGATATAATTTGCAGAAAATTCCTCATAGTTTCCCTGTAGTTGTTTGTAACTCTCTCTGAGATCACTGAGCTCATTGAGCTTCCTTAGAACCATTGTTTTGAACTCAATATGTGATAGTTTACTTGCCTCTATTTCTTTTAGTTCTCTTTCTGGAGATTCCTCCTTTCCCTTCAGTTTGGGGATGTTTGTCTTCCCATTATTTGTGAGACTTTTCTTTTTGGCTTCTGCTTCTTAAATTGATCTATCTTGATTTCCCGACTTTGTGGTGTGAACTTCTATGATAGGAGACCACTATTTTTCTTTCTGGATCTGCCTCTGATGATGTCAGCTGTTGACCATGTCTGATCTTAGGCAATCTGTTTGAGACTTCAAGGAATCTACTGTTAGTGGCTGTCTCCTTCAGTTGTTAGTCTCATCACTCTGCACTCAGCAGTCAGGCTTAGGCACCACGGGGTGGGGCAGAGTCCCTCCTGGGGATGGATTTATTGTGTGCTCTCATACTGCTGCAGCTCAGGTGATTGGTCTGCCTGAGCAAGATGACTGCTGCCATATGGGAGAGAAGAGAGCACCAGGATCCCGCCAGTTACTTTCTCAGTTCTCTCCCCAAAGCCTCCTTCCCCAGTCTCTCCTCCGGAATCTTTAGCTCACTCTGCCTCTGCCTTTGCCAGAGACCAGGCTAAGTGGCTGCAAATAAAAATTTATGTGTTGGCCCCTTAAAAGTCTTTTTGCATCTCCAGCTTCCTGTCTCTGACAGAGAGCAACCCTACCAGTTTTCACATCTGGTGGTTATCAGTGTACTTTTTGGGCTCAGTGCTGTAACCTGGAGATCCCCTTTTATGGTTTAGACCCCACACTTCTCAGGGGGTCCAACTGGCTGTTTCAATGTCCTTTTGGTGCTGCTGCTCATGGGCACCCTGCCTGCTTTCGTGAGTCTCTATCGCACTCCTTACCAGTTAGGTTGTGTTAAAGCTGATTCTTCTGTCTGTCCAAGGTTATAAGGCTCTTTTGTCTCACTATTGCTCAGTTGTTTGTTCCAGGTGATTTCTCCACAATTTAGTTTTAATTCCAGATTTGCCCCAGGAGGATGTCAGCGTGACTTACATTCACCCACTGCCATCTTTATTTCTCAAGATATTTCTGATAAAAAAATGTCTATAGGCAATGTCTGAGATTTTGCTGCCTATGTTTTCTTCTAGGATTTTTATGGTTTGGGGTCTAACATTTAAGTCTTTGGTATATTTTGAATTTATTCTTGTGTGTGGTGTAAAAAGGTGGTCGTTTCATTTTTCTGCATTTATCTGTCTAGTTTTCCCAACACCATTGATTGAATAAACTATCTTTAGCCCATTGTGTTTGCTTGCTTCCTCTGATGAATATTGACTATGAAGTTGTGAGTTTATGTTTGGATTCTTTATTCTGTTCCATTGATGTGTGTGTCTGTTTTTCAACAAGTGTCAGGTTGTTGTGGTGTAGTTTGATATTAGGTAGCATGATTCTGCTAATTGTTCTTTCTCAGGGTTGGTGTTCTATGGGGATTTGTGGTTCCATATAAATTTTTGAAATATTTGTTCTACTTCTGTGAAATATGTTATTGGAAACCTGATAGGAATTGCATTAAATCTATAGATTGACTTGGGTAGTACGGACATTTTAATGATGTAAATTCTTCCTACCCATGAACACAGTATGTGCTTCCACTTACTTGTATCTTTTCAATTGCTTTCTTCAGTTTCTTATAATTTTCCAGGTACAGATCATTTCCATCTTTGGTTAGATTTACTCCTAGGTATTTTATTCGTTATATAGCAATAGTGAATGGAATTGTTTTCTTAATTTCCTTTTCTGTTAGTTCATAATTGGCATATAAAAATGCAACTAATTTCTGGCCATTAATTTTGTATCCTGATACTTTGCTTAATGCATTTATCAGTTCTAGTAGTTTATTGGTGGAATATTTGGGGTTTTCTATGTACAGTATGAAATCATCTACAAATAAAGACAGTTTTACTTATTCCTTTCTAATTTGGATGCCTTTTATTTCTTCTTCTAGTCTGATTGCTTTGGCAAGGATGTCCAGTATGATGTTGAATAAAAAATGTGAAAGCGGACATCCCTGTCATGTTCCTAATTTTAGGAAGAATGCTTATAGTTTTTGCTCCATTGGATATGATGCTGGCAGTGTATTTTTCATATATGGCATTTATTATGTTTAAGTATGTTCCCTCTAATCCCACTTTGATGAGAGTTTATTTTGTAAATGTGTTCTGGATTTTATCAAAAGCTTTTCCTGCAATTATTGATATCATCATGTGGTTTTCATCCTTCATTTTCTTTTTATTTAGTGAATCACATTTATCAATTTGCAATTTTTTAACCAACCTTGCATTCCCAGAATAAATCCCATTTGATCATGATGTGTGATCTTTCTAATGCATTGCTGTATGGGTTTGCTTATATTTGTTGAGGATTTTATCATTTATGTTCATCAGGGATATTGGTGTATAATTTTCTTTCTTTGTAGTGTCTTCATATGGTTTTGAAATTTGGATAATGCTGGCCTCATAAAATGAATTTGAGAGCCATCCTTCACTTGAATTTTATGAAATAGTTTGATAAGGAGAGGTATTATTTCTTCTCAAAATGTTTAGTAAAATTTACCTGTGAAGCCCTTTGGTCCAAGGTTTTTGTTGGGATTCTTTGATTACTGCTTCAGTGTCATGAAGTGTAATCTGTCTATTCAATATTTGTGATTTATTTTTCTTTTCTGATTCTTCCTGATACATTTTTGGAAGATTGCATTTTTCTAGGAATTTACTATTTCATCCAGGATGCCCAGTTTGTTGGTATATATTTGTTCATAATATTTTCTTACAATGCTTTGTATTTCTTTGGTGTCAATTCTAATTTCTTTTCTTTCATTTCTGATTTTATTGATTTGGGTCCTCTCTCTCTCTCTCTCTCTCTCTCTCTCTTTTGATGAGTCTGGTTAAAGGTTTTTCAATCTTGTTTGTCTTTTCAAAGAACCAGCTCTTGGATTCGGTGATTTTTTTTTTTGTATCTTTTTTGACACTATTTCATTTATTTCTGCTCTAATCTTTATTATTTCCTCCCTTCTACACACTTGGGCTTTGTTTGTTCTTATTTTCCAAGTACCTTTAAGTGTGAAGTTAGGTTGTTTATTTGAACTTTTTCTTGCTTTTTGAGATAGACCTGTAATGCTATGAATTTCCCCTTAGAATTGCTTTCCCAGTGTCACAGATTTTGGATTGTTGTGTTCTCATTTCCATTTGTTTCAAGGTATCTTATTTCTTCCTTGATTTCACTGTTGGCCCATTCATTGTTTAATAACATGTTATTTAGCTTTCATGTCTTTGAATGTTTTTCAGTGTTCTTCTCGTGATTGAATTCTAGTTTCATAATATTGTGGTCAGAGAAGATGCATGCTATGATTTCAGACTTCCTAAGTTTATTGATACTTGTTTTGTGTTCTAACATGTGGTCTATTCTAGAGAATGTTCCATATACACTTGAAAAGTATGTATATTCTGCTGCTTTGGAGTGCTATGCTCTGAAGATAACAATTAAATCCATTTGATCTAGTGTGACATTTAAGGCTGCTGTCTTCTTGTTGATTTTCTGCCTTAAGATCTATCCATTGAAGTCAATGGGATGTTAAAATTCCCAACAATGACTCTATTTCCGTTGCTCTCTCCCTTTATGTCCATCAAGATTTGCTTCACATATTTAGGTGCTCCTATGTTGGGAACATAAATGTTTACTATTGTTACATGCTCTTTGCTTGTTTTCTTTATCATTATGTAGTGTTCTTGTTTGTCTCTTACTATAGCTTTGGTTTTAAAGTCTATTTTGTTAGATATAAGTACTATTACTCCAGCTATTTTTTTTCTGTTACATTTGCATGAAATATCTTTTTTCAACTCTTTAATTTTAGTCTGTATGTAACTTTCTATCTGAGATGGATCTCTTGGAAGCAGCATATAAATGGGTCTTGTTTTCCTATCCATTCAGCCATCCTGTGTCTTTTGGTCTGAGCATTTAAGCCTTTTACATTTAACGTGATTATTGACAGATGTATATGTAGTGCCATTTTATTGTTAGACTGTTTTCCTCTTTTTTTTTCTTTCTATTTTTCTTCTTCTTCTTAAAGCAAGCCCTTTAACATTTGTTGCAGTACTGGTTTGGTGTTAACAAAGTCCTTTAGCTTTTTCATGTCTGGGAAGCTCCTTATTCCTCTTTTGATTTTAAATGATAACCTTGCTGGGTAAAGTAGCTTTGGTTATAGATCCTTGCTTTTTATCACCTTGACTATTTCATGCCACTCCCTTGTGGCCTGAAATATTTCTGTTGAGTAATCAGATGCCAGTCTAATTGGTGCTCCCTCGTAGGTAAGTACCTGCTTTACTCTTGCAGCTTTTAGGATTCTCTACTTGTCTTTAAACTTTATCATTTTCATTTTGATGTGTCTAGGTATAGGCCTCTTTGGGTTCAACTTGTTTGGAACTCTCTGAGCATCCTGGACTTGTGTGACTTTTTCCTTCGCCAGATTAGGAAAGTTTTCAGACATTATTTCTTCAAATAGGTTTTCAATCCCTTGCTTTCTCTCTTCCCCTTCAGATATTCCCATGATGCATATGTTGTTATTCTTCATGTTGTCCAAAGTTAATGTCTTCTCACTTTTTAAAATTATTTTTTCTTTTGCAGTTCTGCCTGGGTGTTTTTTTTCTACCTTGTCTTCCAAAAAAAAAAATAAAACGAGAGAAAAGCAATCTAAGTAATGATTGTGGCAATCATTGATTCAATCCTCTGCTACATCTAATCTACTGTTTATTCCTTCCAGTGTATTATATATTTCAGATATTGAATTCTTTATCTACCTGGTCCATTTTGGGGGGGGGTTTCTATGCCTTTTTTTTACACTGTTGAGTATTCTTATAATCATTACTCTAAACTCTCTGATAAATTGCTTGCCTCCATTTCACCTAGTTCTTCTAGAAAATTCACTTTTTTTTTTCATTTGGTATCTGTTTCTTTGTCTCCCCATTTTGGCTGCATCTTTGTATTTTCCACCTCAGTTGTTAAACTAAGTAGTCTCTGAACCTACTATTTGTTAATCTAATCAAGCTGTGATCAGCAACTAGGCTTAAGCACCACAGGGTGGGGCAGAGTAATTCTGTGAGCAGGGGTATTGTTTCACTTCAGGCTGATGCCTATCAGAGAAGAGTGTTCTGCCTGACAGAGATGGCTCCTGCAGTTTTGGGAATGAGTCAGCACAGGGATCCTGGCTACCATTCTTCAGATCTATCCCCAGATCCACCAACCCCAGACTCCCCTTAAGCATCTCTAGCCCACTCTGCTCTCCTCTTGCCAGAGCCCTGGGTAAGTGGCTACAAACGAATTTTTGTATTAGCCCTTTAAGAGGTTCTCTGTGTCTCCAACCATCTCTCCCTTTCAGACAGAAACCCTGTTGCTTTTTACAGCTGGATATTATCTGGGTTCCTTTCTGCCTCTGGTGCTGTAGGCTAGTGAGCCCAGTTAAACCCCACACTTCTCAGGGGGAACCTCCAGGATGCTGAAATATACCTCTGGAATTTCAGCTGCCACCCATGGGAGCCCAGCCAGTCCTCTTGTGGCTCCTCCACACTCCACGCCAGTCACGTTTTAGTGAAGTGGTTTCTTCTGTCCATGGTTATGAAGCTTCTCTCCAGCTCGTGTTCAGCTGGTTATTATGGATGATTTCTCTACAATTTAGTTGTAATTCCAGATTAGTCTTTGGAGGAGCTTATTGTAGCTTCCACTTACTCCTCTGCCATGTTGGCTCTTGCCATTTATTTTTTTAATAAAAGAAAAATAATACCTCTATTTTATTATAGATGTAATCATATACAGATATATGCTTTTTACTTTTCAACATTAAACAAAACCACAATTAATACGTACTTAAATAGCTTACATTAAAGCAGTACAAAAAGTGCAAAATGCCAACTCATTTTTCTTCTCTTCTGAATTTACCTACATTTGCAATATTATAAGAACTTATGATCACTTTGGTTACTATCTCAATCCAATATATTAATTTGGTAAGAAAATTAAATGAATTACAAACCAACACCAAGGAAATGCTATAAATAGCTAAGAATCATTCTCATCATTAGCAATTTGAAAACTATCCCCCTAAATTCTTCTATTTTTTCCTGGCAACCCAAATGGTAGGAAAACAAATCAGAAAAGACAGGTTGGCCTTCATGAAGCTTCACAGGTTAAATCCAAGTTCACTCAGACTCTATTTTTTATTCATGATATAATATCTAACCTTCCCATGGATATGAATTGTGGAAATTTGACATATAGTAATCATAAAAGAGTCCTGGAATAAAGCCAAGTATGCTACAGCTTGGAAGCGATGCTTATTGTAAAATTCTGTGGACAATTTCAGGGAATCATGGTTAGTAAAAATCCTGGCAATCGATGCTTATTGGTCCAGATCCCAGGCAATGGAAGCAGATGCCATATACAAAGATATGTTGGAGAACCACATCATAGCTTTATAGAATTCTTCACATTTGGAGGTAAAAAATATCATAGGAACTGACTACTTTTTCTTTTTAGTTGAACTCAAGAAATACAAAAAGGGAGCATATCTCTTGTTAAAGTCCAAGACATAAGACATAGCTGAAGCAAGAATCAGGTTTCTCATACCCAGTTCAAAGTTCTGGCCTCAACAGCATATTTCCAATAACCAACATGCAGAAATCTCAATGTAGGTACATATAATCATCACAGGAAATATTTGGGATCTTCTAGTAGTAGTTACATCTTCATTCATGAGCTTTCTGTGCCATAAAATATTGAAGAGGGACCAGGTGCTACATTCAGTGAAAGATTTGAGCAATACATTGCAGTTATATCACATCATCACCGATAATCCAACCTGTAATGCAATAAGGGGAAGAACTTAGTGCTACCTTGAATGAGTAACCGGCTGATGAAGCAGGGCTCTTTGGAATGGCAATTTTCATTTGAATGCATCAAAAAACAGTTGTTGGCCTCCAGTTAAAACATGTTAGAACATATTTCACATTATAGTTATCACGTCAGCTTGAAGTAAATTAGAACCCATTCATTAATGATTAATAAATTGGCTAAGATTTATTTTTGGAATGTCCAGAATCTGAAGATTCTAATATTAAACCATTGATCAAACCATATTTTTTTCTATCCTCTCTCTATTTCATTATGTCTATAGGCCAAAGTGAGCAGGGACACATTATGACGTCCATGGATCCTTGTTACTTTTGCCTTCCTAAGCTCATAAAAATATTAAAATTACATTTTAAAATACACTCTCATAAAGCAAATATATGAATTATATTGTAAAATAATTTCTTTCAACTATAAGTTTTTATAATGAAATTTTTAAAAATTAAAACATTCTAATAAGCCCCTAAAATTATTATGAGGTTGAGGCACTGCATCTACTGTGTTTAGTAGGTAAGTTGGCTCTTAGCAGACAAACATTTTCCCTTAGAAACTGAAGAAATCCCTGGGATTCCATAAACCAAGGAAGTCAGGAATGCCAACACTTGCTCAAATGTTACCAATAGAAACATTTGACTTGTTTTTAAAGACTACATTTTATGCAAAAATGGATTCCTTAATCAACTCACTATGTTCAGCCCTTAGAGATAGCTAAAAACTAAATCCAGGGATCAGTTTTGTAGATAGGTGTTCCTCAATAGTAAGTGAAACTCATGTGCATTTATTATCCCTTGGCAAAAAAATTTCACTCTTTTTCTCAGCAAATTCACACTTTTTTTTGAGCATGAGAAAACAGATGAAATTGCAAAAGTTAGATTTAGCAATAACAAAGTCCACAGGACTTTGAACAAATTTTATGCTAATATATATTTTAAACATTTTCTTTCCTGTAATAGGCTGATTTTATATTATTTCATGGGACTCATGGAAGTGGGAAAGAAAAGTTTTCTACACATAAGGTTTTAGGAAAGAGTTAAACTAACTTTGTCTCACTAAGCCATCACTCAGCCATACACTTTCAACATTTTTTTTGGTCATGTCAGGATTATCTGACCAGAAATAAGTTCTCAGTAGAATACAACAAAGGGGATGCCCTAGCTAGTATGGCTCAGTGGATTGAGTGCCTGCCTGTGAACCTAAGTGTCGCCAGTTCAATTCCCAGTCAGGGTACATGCCTGGGTTGAGGCCTGGATCCCCAGTGTGGGGCACAAGAGGCAATCATACACTGATGTTTCTCTATCTCTCTTTCCCCCTCCCCTCCCCTCTCTCTAAAAAATAAACTAAATAAAATCTTTAAAAAAAAAAGGAGAAACAAAAGAACAGTGATTTGTTTTGTAGTCTATGGTTGTTGATGTTTGATATTAATAATTAAAGTTCTTATCATACTCATTTGTGTAAGTTTTAAAATAAATCACTTTTTTAAAATAAATGCAACACTTACCTCTAAAGACATTAAATATCAAAATTCAATACTTGAAAACTTCCAGACACTAACAGATTTCATGTGAGAGTATATATAAATATGTCTAAGTCGTTTCTCTTTTGTCTTTAGATTTATTATATCTGAGTATGTTTATACAACAAAAAATATCAGTAAATATCTCCTTTATTTTCTTCTGTTTTATTATTTTTTAGAATAAAACATTTTTATAGCCCTGATATCATTTTCAATTGTACAAGGTGACATGGTGTTGCATAAAGTAATCTCTGGAGGTGTTTTGGCTTTCGCTCTTGTGGTAGTGGCTTCAAATTTCCCCAGTTGCTTGTCTCATGAAAAATTTAACTGGAATCAGGTGCAGTAATAAGTTGAACTTCTAGTTGAATGACAAACAGTGATTTAATCCAGAACCCAATTATATTCAATTCATTAAACTAAAAAGTGCTTTTCAGTTATTCAGATACAGTCTATAAATAAATCCAGAGAATACGCACTCTAAACTCAGCTGTTTCTTTGACCTTATTTTGTCTGTTTTAAGTCTTCTTCTGGATTGGGTCATATGTGAAAATATTCCATTTTGGCAATATACTATAACAAGGCAAATCATTTGGGAAAGGAAGAAATTGAAGTAGCAAACTAAAAATGAAAATTGTATGCCTCATGGAAGAAACACCAGTTAATATCCCAATTCCAGAACTTTCTTTCTGCTCCATTTTCCTATCCTTAGGACTAATGTTTCCAATATCATTACTATGCAGCTCTTATTAAAAAAACATATTTAGCTCCCCATTACTTCACCTATGATGAATATTTTTGTGAAAAATTTTGAAATTTCAATATTGTGAAATGCTTAATTCCATGCCACACTTGCAACATGAGATAGCATTTCACCATAATCCCCACGTATCCTATTAATGGAATAATTGAATAGTTTTGACATTGAAATTGTGGCCCACATGTATAAAACCTACACTCTAAGGATGAAAAAAATGAAACTGAATATTGGCAATAAAAAAGAGAAAAGCTTTAGCTCTGCCACCATGTTAGGTTAAATTTATATTTCTGATTTTATGGAGAGAGGGAAAGTGAATACCTAACTTTTCAGTAATACTGGTAAACATTCCTCCTTGCTCTAGAGATGCTTTTCTTCCAGGTTAGTACACAATAAACAGTGAACTTGGTTTTCTTCAGCAGCTGCAGGTACCCATTCCATTCCTAAAGATGTGTGTGTGTGTGTGTGTGTATTTTTGTTTAATTGTTTACTTTTCCAATTTACACTTCTGAAAAAGGGGGGAGTTCATCCTCAGAATCTGAAATCTTTTCAGCTATAGGAAAGAAAGAAAAAGTTTGCTGCAATCTTATGGCAGCAGCAAACCGTCTATTGCCATTTCTGGATTTTTTTCCATTGACCATTTTCTCAGAAAATTGCCACAATCATTACTTAGATTGCTTTTCTCTGTTTTTATTTTTTTAATTAAATTTATTGTCTTTTTTGAAAATATTTTATTTATTTATTTTCGGAGAGGAGAAGGGACGGAGAAAGAGAAGGAGAGAAACATCAGTGTATGGCTGACCCTCACATATCTCCTACTAGGGACCTGGCCCACAACCCAAGCATGTGTTCTGACTAAGAATTGAACTGGTGACCCTTTGGTTTGCCGGTGGGCATTCAATCCATTGAGCCACACCAGCCAGAGTGCCTTTCTCTGGTTTTAAAAGGGAAAGATTTGGATACTTCAGATCAATTACTGACCTTAAACTGAAGCGCTTCTTGAATGTTTTCCTCCATGGTGGTATTGGGTTTGGATAATTGGCATGATTCTGAAAAAAAAAGAAAGAAAAAAGATTGTGTTTGGAGGTGTCTTTGGAGTGCAGAGCTTTACATTTACATTTGAATTTTGATACTCTGTTTGTGACTAGAGTTGGTATACACATTTATAAGCCTCAGATTTTCATACTTGCTAAGTTAAACCCAATTGGATACTCCTAGATACAGCAGAAATCTTGGAGGCCATATGGTTCAGAATGCTATCAAGATTACAGTTATCACTACATAGTCAGCAAGTAATAATCATCCAGGCTCTGTTTTTATAATTAACATGACATTGAACACAATTCTATCTTAATGATTAAATATTAACACCTTAGTAATAACAGCTAGATAGCCACACCCCTGCCATTACCATCACTCAGAGACATCCAAAAGATTGAATTTAAGGCCCTCAAATGATACAGAAATAGACAGGAAAAAAGAAAAGCAAATAAAGAGAAAACTCTCCATTGCTTTTTCTCCCTGGAAAAGCAGAAGGCATGCTTTAGAGAATGAATACTGCATGATATAAATACCTCTAAATTAGTTAAAAAACATATCCATACAGCCCAAACTATGAATGAGTCTCAGCAAGGAAATGAGAATTTGATGTATTTTAAATATCTTTATACAAAGGTATTCATTACAGAAAGTTAGTGGGAGAAAAATAATAGTTTTACATCAAAAGAAGATGATAATTAACAACTCCCCAAAACTGAATAATTCAAAAAACTAAAAAAAGGGATAGAGAAAGAATGTAGGAATTCCAATAATTTGACTAAGGTGACCAATTGAACTGAATGTTATATCTGGAATTTAGCATTAGTATAAGTTTAGTATTTGTATTTAGTAATTAATATTAATATTTGTACATCTATGTATGTGTGTGCATATATGTGTATAATATGTATCTTTACACTTAATAAAATTGTAGAAAAATTACCTATTTCTTATTCATTGAAATAGTTCATTAATTTAAATTAAACAATTTGTTGTATTTTAAAACTTTTGAGATTAATACCCAATTTTGGTTCTCTCTGGTCTGGATAGTCCTTAGTTGACACTTCTGCCAAAATTCTATTATTCTGAGTTCACAGGTAAGTCATGAAGAATCCCATAAAAGTAATAACAAGTATTATCACTATGTCCGCTGTTGAATTTATAAAAAGATTCAAAAGTTTAGTAACTTCATGGTAGTTCTTCCATGTTATGTAAAGTGCCACCAATGTGTACATTTCACTAGAATTCAAGACCCAGGCAAAACTATCAGAAAGAACTTCTTACAGATAGTGCCCACAGAGCAAATGTAGGAAATTCTTCCAAATTAAAATTATGACTAAACTTTTTCCATCATTGCTTTGAATCAGTTACAAGTTACCAAAATACATCTAAAACACAAGACTATCTAAGATTCTTAAGTATTTAATATGTTGTTTATAGAGGAGAAATATATGAAAAATTAAGATGTTTAGGAAAAATTTAAGATGTTTACAAAAGAAAGATCAACATACAGAGTTGTATTTATAGCCTAGAATATATATACTTGAGAAATTTGTGTACAAACAGAAAATAACATGCCATGAACAGTTAGAGCCCATCTTGGGTTCTCATTGACTTCAACTAGATCTACCTGTTGGTCTACCTTTTGTGAATGTTGATTGGCTTCCCTCATAGGGCATCAGGTTATTATACTCTTCACTAGCCAGTTGCATACCTTACCATCTCCCTTTGTTTACTGAGTAATCATATAAACATAAAAAGTAACAGGATCAAAAATATTGCTACATGTAATATATATCTGAAAATTTCCTGCCTATGTTCTCCTGTAGGATTTTAATGGTGTCACAACTTATATTTAAGTCTTTTATCCATTTTGAGTTTATTCTGGTGTATGGTATAAGTTGATGGTCTAGTTTCATTGTTTTGCATGCACCAGTCCAGTTGTCCCAACACCATTTATTGAAGAGGCTATCTAAAGATACTCCATTTTATCTTACTCCATTGTATGCTCATGACCCCTTTGCAAATTAATTGACTGTAGAGACTTAGGCTTATTTGGGAGTTCTCTATTGTGTCCCATTGATCTATGCGTCTGTTTTTTTGCCAGTATCACACTATTTTGCTTACAGTGACCTTGTGGTATAGTTTGATATCTGGTATTGTGATCCCTGCTACTTACTTCTTCTTTCATAAGATTCCTGAGGTTATTCAGGGGTTTTTAGTCCCATGCAAATTTTTGAAATATTTGTTCTAGATCTTTGAAATATGCCATTGATATGTTAATAGGGATTGTGTTGAATCTATAGATTGTTTTGATGATATATCTCCTGGAGCAAAGGAAATAAAGGAAAAAATGAACAAATGGGGCTACATTAAACTAAAAAGCTTCTGCACAGCTAAATAAACCATCATAAAAATGAAAATGGAACTGACTGCCGTATGGGAGAACATATTTGCCAATGATACCTCAGACAAGGGTTTGATCTCCAAAATATATAAAGAACTCACATGACTCCACTCCAGGAAGACAAACAATTCAATCAAAAAATGGACAAAGGACCAGCACTTCTCCAAGGAGGACATACACAGGGCCCAGAGATATATGAAAGGATGCTCAACATCACTAGCCATCAGAGAGATGCAAATTAAAACCACAATTGGATATCACCTCACATCTGAGAGAATGAACATCATTAATAAATCAACAAACAGCACGTGCTGACAAGAATGTGGAGAAAAAGAACCCTAGTATACTGTTGGTGGGAATGTAGACTGGTGCAGCCACTGTGGAAAACAATATGGAATTTTCTCAGAAAACTGAAAATAGAATTGCCTTTTGACCCAGCAATCCCACTGCTGGGAATATACCTTAAGAATCCTGAATCACCAATTCAAAAGAACTCATTACATCCCAATGCCTTAGCAGCGCTATTTACAATAGCCAAGTGATGGAAACAGCCCAAGAGCCCATCAGTAAATGAGTGGATCAAAAAAATGTGGTACATTTACACAATGGAATACTACACAGCAGAAATAAAAAAAGAACTCCTACCTTTTGCAACAGCATGGATGGAACTGGAGAATATTATGCTATGTGAAGTAAGCCACTCAGTGAATGAAAAATACCATATGATCTCACCTATAAGTGTAATCTAATGAACACCATAAACTAATGAACGAAATAGAACCACAGTCATGGCAACATGGAGCAGTCTGAGAGTGAACTTAGGGGAGGCAGAAGGGGACAATGATGGAAAGAAGGAAAAGGGACTAGTCAAAGAACGTGTGTGAATGAGCCTTGGACATGGAGAACAGAGTGGGAATTGACTGTGGGAGTGGGAGTGGGATGGGTGGAGGAGGGTAAGGGGGAAAGCATTCAGACAACTGTACTAGAATAACTAAAAATGATTAAAAATAAAGTAAAAAGGAACAGAATCATATTTCTCCAATTTTGTGCACAATGCAAGCAATTCTTTTAACAACATATTGAAAAAAAAGGTAATCTAGTTTTTACTTGAATGCTTCAGAAATGGGGAGCTCACACCTAACAAGAGAACATAGACCTCTGATTGATATTTCTAATTTTCTAAGTCTTGATGTTGGATCGAAACATGTTTCTATGTTAATTCCATATGTTAGGACATCAGGATCTAGACATGATAGCCATTCAGATGCCTAACAGCAGCTATCAGATTTCTGTCCACATCTTATCCCTCTCTTTTCTTCTCTAATTCTTTCAGCAATTCTAGATGTGGTATTTTCTAGTTTCCCTTCAGTATGTATTATATTCTTCTTTAGATAAGCTCTAATTAGTAATTTTGTTACAAAATAAACCCTCCTACAAGTATAGAAATATTTCACAATCTAGTGTAAAGTTAATTCTTGCTCTGTCCAAAAGATAATATACATATTGGTGCAGACATTTGGAACCTGGAAACAAAGAAGCGAATTTTTATTTTGTCTCCGCCATTCACATTGCACTTTACATTAAAAAAACCATATTATCCCCAAAATACTAGAGAATTATTAAATTTATGATAAGGTTTTGTTTCAAAGTTCTTTGACCTTCAGGGATAAATCATGTCAAATAGTTACAAAGCAATGGTTAGAAGTAAAGTAATAATGATTCCTGTTCAGCTTCTAAATGGAAAATTTAAAATGGTGTCTGCAAATTGATATCAGTGTTCCTTTCAAGTACTACAGAAATTGTAGCCAATAATTGTGGAAGCTCTGCTTTATGAATTTCTTGTTTAGAAGCCCAGCATATTCTGAGATTATGAATGATACTTTCATTGATTGCTGCTTTAAACACTAATTTCACAGGGTTTACATTTCTACCTCTTTTTGTTACTTCATTACAAGTAATAATACTGAACTCATCTACAATTTATTGTTAACTTTATTAAAATTTTATAAATGACAGTATAATTGGATAAGCCATGTAGATAATTTAGTTTGGTGTAGTTTCACATTTTTTGATTAGGTTAAAAAAATACTAATTATAATCTCTGTGCCAACACCCTGTGATAAACAAAGGCTTATTACCCCACAATGAATAAATATAACGCATGCTTAAGTTGCTTTGACTACTCTCTGTTCTATTAAGCAATAGCCAAGAACAACTTTATATGGGCTCTAATTTGACTGAAATAGGAAAATACTAGGAAAGGACAACTGAGATTAATACAAGTCATTCCTACTCGACAAATCACATACCTTTCACACTGTAGTTAAATAGTTAAATAGGGGATGTAAAGTATGGCATAGGGAATATAGTCAATAATATTGTAATAACTATGTATGATGCCAGGGAGGTACTAGTCTTGTTAGAAGAATCACTTCATAAATTATATAAATGTCTAACTGCTATGGTGTATACCTGAACCTAATATAATATTTAATGTCAATTGTAATTGAAACAAAATTTTAAATGATATTTCTAAATTATAAACCTGCTTATATAAGGTCTTTGTACAAATCTCTGAAAAAAGTGTTTAGAGTCATGTCTATGGATATTACACCTTTTGAGGTGAAAAGTAAAAATGACAGCTTGTATACAGAAACTTTCGGTAAGATTATTGTTCCCTGGCTAGCAAGGACTCATGGACAAAACCAAAGGGGAAGAGCTGAGGGAGGAAAGGTGGGAGGGGGCAAGGGAAAGAGGTGGGGGGAAGGCAGAGACAAATGTATTTAAAAAGTAAATAAATTAATTTAAAAAAAAAAAGAAAGAAGGTAAAAAAAAAGTAAAGTAGAAGTCATACTGAATTTCTTTTACTTTGAATACATTAATTATAGTAAATTTTGTGCTACCCAAGAATTTTTTTCAATTTTGTTATTAATATCTACTCCAAACAAGCTAGATCAGATCAAACCATTGGAATCACACACAATTTTCTGAATGAATCTGCAGAGTAAAGAAACCAATGAGAATTAAGAACACCAGTCTTTTTAATATGACGGTCTCATAAGAGAAAGACCATTGGGGTTGGATCTTCCTAGTTGAAGAGGAGCAGGGAGAATTAGACACTATGAAACACAGTGATGTAGATAGCTTATGTTTTTCAAAACTTTGAAACAATTTCCATTTTGAAGCAGCAAAAAAATTAAGACACAGCAAAATGTAAGATTAGGTCCACATGAGGTCATTAAAAAATATATCCATGAGCTGCCACATCAATCTAAAGCAAAAATAGTTACATCATTTTATATATTTTTATTTGAGTCCAATCTTCAGCCAGGAATTGGAAGATTTAGGGGAATAGGCCAATTATAGCATTATACACATTGCGAGATATGTTTCACTTAAATGTCTCATGCTAAATATCCTCAATTTTAACCTTCAATTATTTTAACTCTCTTGGAAGTCATGTGCAATAGATGTCTAGGAATAATACACCTACAAGAGATGCCCATGTCCTCATTCCTAGAAATTCTTAATAGGCTACTTTCTATGGTAATAGGTTTTTGCAGGTGTAAATTAACAGTCTTGAAATGAGGAGATTATCTTAGTCCTTGTAAGTAAAAGTAAAAGGGATGATAGTCAGAGTCAGACACACCTGAAGATGTTATGCTCTTGGCTTTGAAAATGGAGGAAAAGGTATTGCCAAGGAATACGGGAAGCCTCCAGAAACTGGTAAAAGCAAAGACAGATCTTCCCATACAATTACCAGAAAATGTGTTATTTTAGGACATTAAGTTTATAATAATTTATTGCAGAAGCAATAGAAAACTAATATAGCGATATAACATCACCAGCAAGATAAAATCCAAACTTTAGCCCTGGCTGATGTGGCTCAGTGGATTGAGTGCCAGCCTGCAAACCAAAGGGTTGCTGGTTCAATTTCCAGTCAGGGCACATGCCTGGGTTGCAGGCTGGGTCCCCACTGCGGGAGGGCATGTGTAGGAAGCAACCACACATTGATGTTTCTCTCCCTGCCTCCTTCCCTTCCCCTCTCTCTAAAAATAAATAAAAATAAAATAAAAAATCTGAACTTTATACCATAACTTCAAATCTTTGCAGACCATCTTACCAATTTCTTTATTCACGTCTTTCAATACTCTTCAGTGATCACTAACTCTCCAGTAATAAGCTACTTGTACTTCCTATATTTTTAAAAAGTTAAAATTTATATTTTGAATTGTATGTTCACATGCGGCTGTAAAATAATACAGAGAGACCTCTTGTACCCTTGGTCCAGTTTCCTTACAGTGCCACATCTTGCAGAATTATATCACCAACAAAATACTGGCATTGACAGTGTGAGGACAAAAGCTCCCTATTGAAGGTGATAAAGCAGAAGGTAGAACTTGGGTGCTTGATGACCTTGAAAGCTTCTGAGCTAAACTACACAGAAATTATCATATTACTTCTAGGCTGCTACTTAAGAGGTAATAAATGTTCTTATTGTTAAATCCATCTTAATTTCAGGTTTTTGTTATCTTAATTGTTTCAAGTTATAACACTGCTTTACTGACATTTTGTAAAAAATTACAAAACTGACATTTTGTAAAAATAGTGCAGTTTAGAAATGCTTGTCATTGGTCCAAAGGTAACTAAATTTTGGAAGTTACCACTCCATGCTAACAGCTACCTAAAAATCTGAACAAACTGGAATATCGACAAATCTTCTCACATCCCTAAGAGAAATGAGGACACAGGGCAAACCTCTGCCCCCAAAATTGAAGAGACCAACCAGTGAATACAGAAAATCATGACTTACCAGATCAGAAACCCACAAATTGAAAACTCTATAAGAACAATTCCAGGATAGGGAAACCAAAACTGTAATAGATGGATTTCAGGAAGCTCAGTTTAAACCACTTTAGAAGTAAAAACTTCAGGAGACTCATTCGCAAAGGGGGTAGGAAGAACCCACATATTTGTGGGTTTTATTTTCTAGACTTTTTCCAGGTTCTCTCAACGAACTTTGGAGAAAAAAATCCGATCATACATATTACTATAATAGGAACCATTTTGAAGTACAACACATCATACTCTTCTTAAAAATATCAGCCTTCAAAAAAAATCTCAGCCTTCAGGAGAAACAACAGAGTTTGGCACAAATAGCACGCCTTTCTTATTACAAAAATCATAACCATATAATTATATAACATAATAATATCACATTCAAACACAGCACATGACATTTTTGGTGAAATTTTAAATTAAAATTATAAATTATTACACCCATATTACCCTACCAACCATAGTCAATTAAGTTATACTTCTGCAGAACCCTCTATTTAACCAGAGCCTAACCTGCAGGAGTTTAATTAGAGCCTAACTGATCCAGGGGAAGGCAAATATTCATCCTAAACTGGTTCTAGTCTTCCACGTGAAGAAAGGGAAATATCCTATTCCAGACTTATTTTGCCTGCCACGTGGGGAAAGAAAAATATTCAACTGTAGTTCATTCTAACCATTCTTTCTCACCTAAGGTGTGTGGGGAAGTTGGTAGTAGCTACAAAGCACTAGTGAAGTTCACAGTCTGGAAGGACCACCTTATTGAAAGACTGAAACCTAATCATAGAACTATAGAATATTCCACGTCCCCATACATCTTACCACCATATTACTAAAGACTTATTTACAATAGTTTCTTCGAATCAGTATATCATGCAGATTCAGATATGGCAGCAATGTTGGAATTGTCAGGAAATTTAAAACAACTATGATTAGGGCTCTAATGGCTAAAACAGCATCAAAAACAGATGGGGCAATATAAACAGAGGGGTAGAAATAGTGAGAAACAACTAAAAAAGAAATGCTAGCATTCCAATAGTTACAGAAATGAAGAATGTCTTATTTAGGGTTATTAGACTGGACACAGCTGAGGAAATTATTTCTGAGCTTGACAAAATCTAAATGGAAACCTCCAAAAATAAAAAGCAAACAGAATAAAGGAATTAAAAAAATGTACAGAATATCCAAGAACTGTGGGACAACTGTGAAAAGTGTAATAAGCCTAATGGGTGTATCAGAAGAAGAAAAAGAGAAAGGAACAAAGGCAATATTTGAAACAATTTTAGTTGATTTTTCCCCAAAATTAATGTCAGACACCAAACAACAGATCCAGGAACTTCTGAGAACTACAAGAAGATAAATGCAAATAATAATTAATAATAATAATAAATAAAAATACACTTCAGCATATCACTTTCAAACTATAGAAAATAAAAGATTAAAAAAAGTCCTAAAAGAAGGCAGAAGGAATAAAACACATACTATAGAGGGCAAAGATAAAAATTACATCAGCTCCTCCTCAGAAAACATGCAAGAAAGAACAGAATGGAGTGAAATGTTTAGTCTTACAAGAAAAATATCTACCAACTTACAGTTCTGTACCCCTCAAAAATATCCTTCAAATATGAAGGATAATTGTCCTTAGACTTTCTAAGACAAGCAAATGTTGAAGGGATTTGTGGCCAGTAGACCTGTTTTGCAAGATATATTAAAAGAAGTTCTTCAGAGATAAGGAAAATGGCATTGGTCAGAAATGCAATTCTAAATAAAGGAAGAACATCAGAAAAGGAATTATTGAAGGTAAAGTAAAACTTTTATGTTTTTATCCTTGATTGATCTAACAGTTAAGTTTGTCCAAAATAATAATAGTAACAATGTATTTGATCATATATACTTAGATATACATATATATGCTTATGTACGCATATACTTATGTATAATTGAAGTGAATGACAACAATAATACAAAGAACATGAGGGAGGCATTACAATTATTTTGTTATTATAAAGTTCTGACACTAATCCTAAATTGGTATAGTGTTTGAAAGTGCACTTGGATAAGTTGTAAATACAGGGGTGGGTGAAATAGGTTTACGGTTGTAATACAAATAAATATAATAATTAATAAATATACAAGAATAAACTGTTTTGCATACTCACAAACGTGAAGCTAAGTTTACCCCCTCTTGTACATCTTGCAAACTGTAGGACAACCATTAAAAAAAACTGTTATGCTAAGACAGGAGAGAAAATGGAATCATATAAAATGCTCAATTAGTGCCCCCTCCCAAAAAAGAAAGGAGCACACTTGTGGGAGGAAAAGCAACAAAGAACAAGAGTAGTCTCTCCAGCCATAGTCCACACTAAGTGCTCACTATTGAACTGAACTGAGTAGTTTTCTTAGGTTGTAAACATTATATAAAGTGTGTTCTTTCTTTTTATAGTTACAGTAAAAGAGTCACAGGCTTATATAAATTAGAAAAACTAAAAAGTAGGGTAAAAATAAGTGGTGTTAATATAATCATTTCCCCTTAATTAAGGGAACATATTACCATTTTCTCTTAATTAGTTTATCCCTGAGAACATAACAAGATTCATGCTTGACCCATTCTCAAAAGGGAAAATGCAGAACAATATAATCTGCAGCAGCTTCTGAACACTATTTTAGAGCAGACTTTGAGGGAAAAAGAAGAATGTGATAAAACAATAACAAAAATTGAAGGTATATTTTTTGGTAGCTGTCTCCAAGAATAAAAAAAACAACATTTTTATTATGAATCATTTATAAAAAATAAAATTTCCAAGTTACATGCTTCTCATATTAGTCTTCAAATTCACTCCTCTGCAACTATTTTTATTTCTAACAAAAAAAGATAGACTTTTGTGACTAAAAGAATTTGGTGTCAGCCCAACGACAAAGTCAGATCATTACAATTCCTTTGCACTGAGGAGTCCGTGTTTCTGCTGGTTTCTTGGATCTGCGATTCAAAGGCAGGAATATAAAACTGTTGCTACATTTTCCTGGATACAAAATAAGCAGCACAGTTAGCCTCGATGTCAGAAAGAAACTTTAAAGTGCTAGAAGAATAAAGACATTCCTTCGGGGGTTGCTCCAGGAATTTAGTCTGGGATCTGTCAGCTTCTGCAGCAGATAGAACTCGTGCTTTGCAGTTAGAGGGGAATTATAAGAAAAGTTTCCAATCCTTACTCTACTGGTTATTTGTGTGAGGTTGAGTGTCGTATTTAAATTGGCAGCCTCAGTGTTCTTCTTTATAAATGAAAATGATGCAAATTTACCAGGGTTATTGTAAAGCTAAAGTAACATAAACAAGATGCTTTGTTCCAGACTTAGCATATGGGAAAGTCCTAAGATTATTAACGTCTCTTTCCACAACATTAGCAATAACCACACAAATGGGAGCATTGGATTCCTCAACAGAAAATAAAAACAAAACAAAGGATAAGGAGAATGACAAAGGCCATGTCTGTGTGCAAATTTTCTCTCTCCAAAAAATGAAGTAAATAATTTTAAAGACAAAAGGAAACTGTTCAAACCTTTAGTTTTGTGAAACTTATGCTGAGATAAAATGAGACAACTGTAAAGCAGAAGCCCTTCATAGTGATCATTCATATAATGAGGGAAATTAACTGCGTAGCAAAGGGTATTTTCAATGAAAATATTGGCACTTGGAAAAGAGTTATCAGAAGCTTCAGGATTCCTTTGTTATATCTTTTCAACTACTGAGAATGATAAAACTGAAAGCACAGCCAGGTAAAACAGCAGAAATATGGCCAATGGAAAACTGGGAAAGCCTGTGGTATGTTTTCTTTTTACTTCTGTTAAAGCCATAGGTATTACTGTGTCTAGACCTCAAAATACATCTCACATAAAACTACCCTTCAGTGTCTGCACCGCTACTACCCTATTCCACGCCACCACCGTCACTCCTGGACCAGAGGCATAGCCTCCTAACTGGTTTGCCTGCTCTGACTTCTGTCTCCTTCTTCATGAAGCAGGAGAGATGATGCTTAATGTCAATCAGTTCCTGACATTCCTCTGCACCAAATCCAAAAGCTTCACATCACATAAATAAAACATAAACTTACCACAGCCTGTGGAGACTGACATAAACCAGTAATTTTCATTGTCTCTAACCTTATCTTCAGACCTGTCTGCCCCCTTCATTCAGCTCTCTTTTTTAATTGAATTTACTGGGGTGACATTTGTTAATAAAATCACATAGGTTTGAGCCCTGGTGGCGTGACTCGGTTGGTTTTGTGACAGTGGAAAATTTTAACTGTGAGGAATTGTAACCCACCCCACCATTCTTTTGACATTGTTTCTGTAAATGCTGACTCTGACTAATATGTAGCTTGCAGGGGAACAGTATGTTTGTTTAAGAATCTTAGGGACAAGCTTCAAAAGATATAGACTCTGACCTTCAGGCATCCCAGCTCCAGGAGATTTGCTGACCTTCAATCCATGGAACCAGGAGGACGTGAAGCCAGGATGGCTAAACCAGGATGATGCACATCTGTCTGTCACTTGTCCTATCAGAATGGACTGTGCTGATCTGCATGTAGAGAACTTTTCAACTCCTCTCCCTTGATCTCTTTGTTCTGTTCCCCTCTCCCTCCTTATAAAAACCTCTCCCTCCGCTGAGAGGTGAAGATGGGCTTTGAGATGAGTCTCCCATCTTCCAGGTGGCCGGCACCTGAAAATAAACCACTTTCCTTTGCATCAGCACCTGTTTCTCGAGTATTGGCTTTCTCAAAGGCAGGCAGCAGTTACAGTGTTTGGTGACTTCAGATGGAACTACACAGACCCCAGAAAGGCCTGGAGGGCCTGGGCACAGGGTCCCAGCTGCTTGTGGCACGCTGACCCCACGGCAGAAATTGCAGGAATTTTCCAGCAACTGCCAAGAGTTCTTCATCTCGGGGACTCTTCCTGCTCTCTGTCTCAGGGCATCAGCCACCTTTAACTGCTTTGCTGGTGAAAGGAAACAGGCTGTTGGTGGGCTGAGGAGACTCGTCTGGTTAAGTCCCTGGTGTGCACAACCAGGAGTCCCTCCCCCACCACTTAGGTTCTTTGAACCATTTGAATTCTGTAGGAATCAATAGGTGCCACTTGGTGGTAGACCTGGCCCAGTGACAAGAAAAAAAAAAACCCAGTTTCCCAGAGTGGGTTTTGATTAGAGAGCTCTTTAGGTTTTGGTTAGGTTATCATTTGCTTTTCTGGTTGTGTACTGCTTTTAAATTGTCTCTTAGTTTCGTTCCTCTAATCCTCTAAGAGAGAAAGTCTTTCTGTTTGAGAGCTCTCTTCTGTTTTTCATCTCTCTTGGTTAGAGTTACTCTTTGTTGCTTTCTTACCTTTTGGGAACTTGGTTTGATCTTTGCTGTTTTGTATCCAAGAATCTTCTGTCTCCACTGTTTAGGCTGTGCTACTTGGACTTTGTAAAGGTAATTCATGGTACCAGTTGGTATGAGACATGTGTCTGCCATTTGTGTGTTTGTGTCATTTGGGCCTTGTCAGGGTCATTAGTGGTACCAGTAAGTGCAAGATAAGATTCTAAAGCTAGTCAGAGCCCCACCTTTTAGAGGATTCAGTTTGAGAGTACTTGTTTGAAGTTTGCCTTTGCTGTAGATTTTGGTTTTGCTTCTGTTTTGAAAGAAGTGGCTCAGTCTCTGTTCCCTCAGAGAGGCCGTTAAATTGCATTTTAGACTAATTAGAATTGTTTTGCTAAAGGTCTGATAAATGGGTAAGATCTCTAATATGCAAGCTTTCATGTTGTTACATCATGAATATTCTACTCAGAAAGAATTAGAATTGATAGTTTAAAGAGCGGGGAAGGATCTTATTTCTCTCTCAGGCAGTAAAATTCAGAAAGAACAAAAATGAGAAAATGAGTCTTTTAAATACTCTGAATCCTCCTCCTGGAGGCCCGGGTGCTGTGCTGGGCTGGGGAACAAGGGGGAAATTAATGTCATATCTAAAACCTTGTGGAAACAGCAGGGGTGACTACTCCACCACAATGTGAAGGAAAAAAAAAAGCATTTTAAAACCTAAGGGGCTGGAGCCAGATCAAGCCAGATATAACTCCCACTTCTTCTCCAACTTCCAAAATGTTGTCTAGGGAACTAGATAATGAAACTGTCCACTTTTGAGCACAATAAAGAAATACAGTAATCACCAAGAGTTCAAATCTGAGTGTAAGAAGGGGGATCCAAAAAGACATATATATTTATTTAAAAAATGAGTATTTATTCTTAAATGTTTAAACTTCAGTCACCTTCAAAGTACTATCCATTTGATGCAATACACCTGTGAAGACATTTCTTCCACTGCTCAAAACAGTTTTTGAACTTGTCGATTTTGATGCCTTTTAGTGATTCTGCTGTTTTTGTTTTACCTCTTCCACATTAACAAAATGTTCCCCTTTGAGTACTTTTTTTCATCCAGGAAAACACACAAAAGAGTTGCTCAGGGTGAGATCAGGTGAAGAGGGAGGGTGGGGCATGGGGATCAAGCTGTTTTTGGTCAATAATTGCTGAACACTCAGCATGGTGTGAGCAGGTATGTTCATAAATCACCCATTATGAAATGGGCAAACATGTTGAAAGAGTAAAAAAATGTACTTGAAGCTGAATGCAGCCTCTCACAATAATGCTAAGTGGGCACACTGATAGAGATGGGTTCCTAGAACACTCACCTAACAGGGGAAGCCTCTACCTGAAGGGGCCCACTCTCTAGAAGATAATTCTGGTTTTTTGGGGGTCCCCCCTCATATTTTCCAATGGAGGAAAAACTGCTTCTGAAAATAATGAAATGTATTTATAAATTTGTCAGTCTAAAGAATGGTAATTACTTTTAGTTGTCACTAAAAATTGAAAATTCTAATTAAGTTGGAAAAAACATATGGTTTTTGGTAATAAAAGGTGAAAATTATGGCAATATATTTGGAAGGAAGTAAAATTGCAGCTGGACTATTCTTAAATTGGTTATGTCCAGATGAGTTAAAAGGACAAATTAAGAGGGACTAGGAAAGTTTCAAAAAGGGTTTGTGAAAGTTGTAGAGGGTCTGTGTTGTTATAGAGGGACTGTGTAAGTTGAGGAGGGTCTGTGTAAGTCGCAGAGGGTTTGTGAAGGTTGAAGAAAAATTATGTAGAGGGTGGAAGCAAAAAGAGAAGGAATGAGGAAGTGATAAAAGATGAGAAAGGTGAGAAAGGACAAAGGAAAGTGATACACATATTACAAGAAGGAAGGACATTTTGGAGAAGGTATTTTCAACAAGGAAAATGGAAATGGGAAAAAAAGAAGTAAGAAAGAAAATAAAGGGACATAGATAGTAAAACAAAGTAATAATTTCATGGACAAATAAAAAAGCCAAAACTCCCTTTGATTTTCCAAAACCATTGTTATTTCCAATAGAAACCCCAGGTACAACTGACAGTGTAGAACAGATTAACTGATTTCTTACTATGGTTTACTTTCAGTTTTAATTTTGAGTGTTATCTTAATATGCTATTATTTAAAAAACCAAATTTCTTTGACAATTACATTGTAATGAGGTCTATACCTATGTCCTTTATTTTTTTGGTCATTTAGAGACAGTCATTGTTTAACTCTGACTCACTTGCAAAAAACATTACATTTTTCTGATTTATTTTAAAACATGACTTTTTGAGAATAAGTTTTCAAATGTATTCAGAAATACATGGGAATTTGTGGAGTTCTCGGGAATGACTGGGTTTGTAAAGATGCTGGCAGATAGATAATCAGGATAAACAATAATTTATTGTGGAGCTGATGAAGTGAAGGTAATTATTGTTGTGACTTTGTTTAAAATATTGCTGATTTTTAAAAAACATGTTTATTTTTATAGAGCAATTTGGTGAATTGTAACAATATTGCAGCATTTATATTTTCCTCCCTACCTCATCCATCCAGAATTTGAAAAGTCTTAATGAGTATTATTGTTTTCATAGCGATATATTTATTTGCATGAATTCAATAGAAATCTGACTTCTTCAAGCTTCCAGTTGCAGATTTATTATCCAAGATTTGACTGGAATGTCGTGTCTGAAAGAGATGTGCCTAGACTCTGGCTATCAGCAGAAAGATTTAAGGATAAAGTAGATAAAATAAAGCCATCTATGTATATTTTATGTTATATATTTATATCTTTGTTTCTCATTGTCTGTCTTCCCTACTGGACTGTATAGTCCTTGAAGACCTTTCCTGTCTTATTTATTGCTATAAACACAAAACCTACAAGTGTGCTGGTACAAAAAACATTATAGTAAGAATGGCCACCTCTACACCTATTGATTTCATGTAGTCTGGTTTCTTGGCTCTCATTTTTGGAAACAGCCCTTGTATTGGCTTAGCTGATAGAAAGGGCTTGGTTTTTGACCCACTTATATCTCTGTCAATTCCGAACAGGCCACTTTCTAACTGTATGATCTTGAGCAAACAAATTTACTGAGCTTTGGGTCTCTACTAGTTAAATTAAGGAAATTAATACTGCAGAGATTTGTTGCAAACATAAAGGTGAAGTTTAAAGTAACTCACCTTTAAACTTCATTCTGGGCATATGGTTTTTATTCAGTAAAATTGCATAGCCTTCCCCATCACCCTTTACATCTACACCAAACTGTGCTCTGATCTCCTAGCTGTGCCCTCACTTTCCTGCCCCTGGAGATGCTCTCACCATCCGAAGACGTCTATCTCCTTCTCTATGCTCCCGTTACAACTCCATGTTTCATTCCTGATTCTTCTGGCTGGAACCAATGGCTAAAATATGTGTATATTCTTTTTAACTTTGCTCTTTTTCTGAAATTGTGTATTTCTTCCCATTTGACAACATGGTGGATACCATATACATTAACTTGATGATATTGTTTGGTTAATTATAATATTGATGGTTTCTTATTTTCTCAGTCGTTAACTGCTTCAGATAAATATGTAAAAACTAAAAGATGATCAATTTATTAAACTCAGCAGTTTGCATTGTCATTTGTAACAGTTAAACATACCTAAATCTCAATATTAAATTTGAAATTAGAATCTAAACAAATTATCCTTCTAAATTTAATATGACAACTAATTTAATTTCATGAGTAATTCAGGGTACTGGATATAATTTTTATACTTTGAAACTAACAAAATGACTATACCTATAAAGGAAATTAAGATATATTACTTTTTTAATATTTCTACACACTTCTTTAAAAATTTTAATTCCTTCATAAATTCAGAATGTCCAGAAACATTGTATCTTTTTCCAATATATCCTTCATGGGAGGGTGTTAATCTCTGAAGTTTAGGGAGGCTAAATAACAAATGTGTTGAGTTGATCAGTGTGGGCCACTGGGTTTAGGGGTACAGCAGATGCAGGATTGGGATACTTTGTCACATTACTCAGTGTCTAGGCCTACAGCTAGTATCCATAAGACATGATTTAAACATTATTTAATCAAATTATATGTGTACATATGGATTAAGAATATATACTGCTGAGTAATGTACATATTTGTTTTGTGGGTTTGCTTCATTTGTGTGAGTGGTACAGTCCCTAGAATCTGTGAAGAAATAGGTGTAAAATATGATTTTTAAATACTTCTCTTAGGGGCAATGCTGCAACTTAATGTCAATTCAGATGAATATATAACATTAAGTGTCAATATAGATGAATATATAACATTCATATTTAAAATGAGGCACTTAAATGATAACTGAGGATATAATAATATAAACTAATAAAGAGATATTAGACAACTCACTGTGGTTTGGGAAAGGTCCCTAAAGTTTAACATGAGATCCATAGGATAAAGATTATTTCAGGCAGAAATAAAACTCTCAGCTGTAATACTGAGGTAAGAAAGAAACATACAACCAGAATAAACCAAAAGAAGGCCAAAGTGGTCAGGACATATGTGGAAAGAAGAGCAGAAAGAAATGCAGAGGCCAGATTATGTACAACTGGAGAGACTGCAGTAATTTGTATTTGCAATTGGGTGGGATCATGCACTTGTAAGATGTTGAAGGATTTTTCCTTTTTTGAGGAAAATAACATTGTTCAAATCAAAATCTAAAAAGATTACCTTGCTATGTTTTAAGGAAGATTTAAATGATGGTGAGACTTAAAGATGAGACTGGTTAAGAGGAAAAATGTGATATAATTTAAGTAGTTTAAACTTAAATGACCATAGAGTAGATAGAAAAAATGAATGAGTATGGGATATTTGGAAGGCAGAAACAAAAGGAATTACAGATTGATTCACCTGTTAGATTGAGAAAGACACTAATTTTTTAGCTTGTGTATCTTGGTGGTGGTGTTAACAATTATCAAAATGAGGAAATCCCAGAAGAGGGCCAAGTTTGTTGGGTGAAATCCAAAGTTTCTTTTGGAAAATATTGTTTGATGTATCTATGAAGCATCTATTTGTAAATGTCAAGTAGTCCAGCAACTATATGAGTCTAAAGGTCAAGGGAGAACTGTGCAGAAACTAAGAGAGTATGAATTACTACTATAAACAGAAAGTGCAATCTCAGTTCTTTATTCCTTGCAGATTATTAGTCTTCCAAAGCCAAATCTACAGTGTATAAATTATTCATGTGTTCAGTGAGGAAGAGCAGAAGGAATTATGCATATCACGCCCCACCCCAAAATCACAATGGATTCTCCTCTGGTATTATACTGTAAGTTCTCAAGTGAGAAGTGTGTACTTAATATTTCAATACTCTCAAGTAACACTTGAATCCTTGAAATGAAATAACTAACAGTAAATCCAAAGAAGATAGAACAACTCTGGTAGACATATTTATTTATTAGCTACATTAACTTTAGAATAATTTGAAAGCACATATAATGTTAATATAAGCCTAATTCTTAGGTTAATGTTTAACTGCTGGGTTTATTCACCTACTTTAATATATAAATATGATAGTACATGTTTACAGAAAGGACACCCCTTACCTTTAAGCTGTTTTACCATCTGACTAAGAGTGAGACCCTGCTTCATAAGAAATGATTTCAACATGTTTGAATCATCCAAGTTATTAGTATAGTTTTGATAATTCCCATATAAGTCATCATTCCATTTCCAGCAACTATCAGTCTCAGACACGTCATTGTTGAATGAATGAATAAATAAGGAGTAGCAAAATTTCCAAGCCCTAAAACGAATAAGTAAATCTAGAAACTTTATATTTTGCAAATTTGCTTTTTGTTTTTCTTTTTTTCTCTCTTAAACTGAATGAAAACTACTCTCATAAAGTTTTGCTTTTGTTTGCTTTTGCAAACAAAATTAATAGAAACATTACTATATGTCAGACATTGTTCTAATTACTTTAACTGCTGTATTAGCTCATAATTTCTTCTGCATGCCTCCAAAGTATTAGTCTTAATTTTCTGCATCTTACCTCACACAAGTCATATAAGTAATAAATTTGTAGAGCTAGAATAACAAGATTTCCAGTTTCTTCTTTGGTATGGTACTCTGCAGGGTTTTTAAGCTTTTAATTGTAAGCCCTTGTTTCTTAAGGGTAACCCCTGTATCTCCATTGCTTAATGTTTAACCAATGATTTTGGCATATATTGTGCTAAAAAATCTTGAACTTCCTTTCTGTGGTGATCAGTCTGTGTGTTGGTTGGTGAGGGCATTAAAAAAATCAGCCAACTCTCAAATATACTTTTGTACTCACTTTGCACTAGACTCTGTTGTGTGCAGTTTTCTACACAGAGATGCATAGAATTTATCTAACCATTCCATGTCTCTCTTATTTCTGAAATCTGATAAAGTTTTAGGTCACCCACAGTCATCCCAACCAGGATCACAGCCTCAGATTATTAGAGATATTGTTTTCCTCAGACTATTAAAGATTTATTTCTTATTACATTTACCATTTCTACCTGCAAAGTTTTGTGTTGTCACTCTCCACAAATTGAGTCCACACCTTCTGGCAGCAGAGTTTCACTAAGTTTATGGAGCAAGCCCCAGGCTGCTAAATTAACAGTCTTCATCAACTCAGGGTTGGAGTGAGTGGGTGAGTGGGTAAGAAATAGAGCAGCATTTGGCAAAAAGGCTAACGCTCCCATTTTTCTTCCTTGAAGCTGTTCCAATTTTTGGAGAATTGGTGATTTCTTAGTTTCTCTTCTGCCTTTGATCAGTTTCCCAGAGTCTAGATTTTTTTCAGGTTTCTGTCTAGTGTTACACGTGTGTGTGTGTGTGTGTGTGTGTGTGTGTGTGTGTGTGTGTGTAGAGGATCACCAACCTGTTTATTCACTCTGCATATCTGCATAGTGGGAAGTCCTAGTTCAGTGTTAGTTATTTTAAAAATGTACCTGAAAGATCTACATGTATCTTTATATAAAGCTTCAGTGCCTTTCCCCTCACAGAGGAAAGTGCTGCATTAGTGTTTGTTTTTAAATCTCATTTCAAACAAGTAAAAATTATCTCAAGGGAAAAACACTGTATGTTTTGATCAATTTAGCAAAAACAAAACAGATTTGTCATGTTTAAACTTCATTTTTAGTGCCTTTTTAGTCAGAGCTGCTAAATATAGCCACTAACTTATCTTACTTGACAGTTTTTTTCATTGTACAGTATTTGTCTTTCCCTCAAGTGATAGGATTTAAAAGAATTAATTTGTTCTTATGGAAAAAGTTATAATTTGATCATTTCAAATCATATTCAAACATCATTGGTGTTTCCACTAATTCTGTATTTATGATGAATTTAAAGATATCAAGCAATAAAAATGGACAATCGACTTAACAGAATATTTTTAATCAAAAAGAAAATATTTTACTTCATAAAAGAATAGATTATTTCAGCCCATGAATAACTTAACAGCATCTAATTACATATGCTTTACATGTCAATAATAAATGATCTTTAATGATTCTTTAAAACTGATCTTCAGGCATTTTAATGGGTCACAATTTTTGCCCCAACATATTATTTTTGGAACTGATCACAAGAATCTATTTTATTATAGACTATTCCTCAAAAAAAGATTTAGAATAGTCACTGTGAGCATTTACAAAATCCCTGAGTTATCAAAACAATATGTCAACTTGCAGCCAATTGGTGTTCAAAATCACCTAGACTTTGAGGCTAGGTTTAGTATATATTTACTGTGCTTCCAGGATATCTATGCATGCATCTCATTTGTAACTGTGCCAAACAAGTAGAAAGCATTAATAATTACTGAACAAATAAAACTATTTGTTATTTTTCTCTGGTCTATAGCTATACCCCCTTGAATGGGCCTGACTTCATCTAAATTATTTTTCTTCATCTTTAAAATAGGCATAATATCAGTCTGACTATTCAGTACAGCTACTTTGAAAGTGTTGAAAAGTAAGAAGCTTACTTTATTTAATTTCAACTTGGTGTTGAAAGTAAGAAATTTAATGTATTATATACACACTGTGAGTTAGTCCCTGGACTGGGTTCTTTATATAAAATCTCATTAAATTTTAATACTGACCGTGTGAAATGTCTATTAATACCCCTTTTATGTACTAAAATAGTACACATTTACCTTGGACACAACACTATAGCCAGATATTTTAATCCATTTGCTAGATTCCAATGTCTACGAACTTTATACAATGTTTCCACTCTGTAAAACTGCATGACACGTCACTTGGAAAAGTGAAGTACTATATAAATATAATTTACTGTTACTTGAAAATAATCATGAAATCCTATGAAACCCATAAAATTTACCCAAAATGAATCTATCATATAATCAGTATGTCTTCCTTTAGTAATTTTTTGCTAGCTTGATAAGTACTTGAACACTTGAATAAAGTGTTTACATATGCTTATAAGATGTTTATGAAATGTGAGTTGAGAAATACTATTAGGCAAATTAACAAATGTCTTAGTAATCATATGTAATGTTGAATAAAACTTTAATTTCAACCTTGGGATAAATCCTCATTGGAACACCATAATGACCACGTCATTACCTTTCTATTATTTTTATCCTATGCATTAGATATGAATATGAAAGGATACTTATCATATTTTCAGAAGAGAATTATGTATATAACAAACAATATAGTGACAAAAAATTAATTTGATAGTGAAGAGCTAAATTCCTAGGCTAATATGAATATAAAGTATACACAAACGTTTAAGCTCAAAAATAGCTAACACAAGTTTATAGAGGAAGAAAAAAATGCTTGACATGTGTTAATGTGAAAGTTATTTGTGACTGAATGTCTCTTAATGAGCTAGAGATGGGTGATCTTTGCTTACAATAGCTAGCCAATCTCAGTTTAAATAAAAGGATATTCTCCCTTCAGTGAAACAAGGAAGACCAAGTTTATTCTGTACTACACAAACCAAAGTTAAAGAATTATGTATAATTTATCATCATTTAAATATACTGACAAGCCAGAATTGAGAGAAGAGATGAGAAACTCATTAAATTACCTGAAAATATCTCAAATAAGACCTAAGTGTAGAAACTTACATGTAGCTTAGAAAAGAGTTGAATAAAAGAAGAAACACGCAGGTTACTTTTTCAAACATCTAAAGGATTTTCTTATGAGAGAGAGAGTAGTCTTATTCTATGCTGCTCCTAAGAGCAGAATTCAAACCAGAAGTGGAAATAAGAGGGACAGATTTTGAATTAACATAAGAAGAGGCAAGTTAGAGCTGAGTAAGAACAGAATGTGTTGTCTTTAGAGACAGAGGCCTCTCTGTGATTGAAGATATCTCAGCCAAAGAAATATCTTCGTATTAGGTGAGATACGAAGGTAGATGAGATATGGAGTTATCAAACATAATTTCTTGGATTTTAAAAAAGTGACAAAGCCAAAGGGGTGTGGGATTATGGGTGGGAGGTAGGGATAGGTTGAGTGGAGGGGGGGAATGGTGCAGGGCAAAGGGAGACAACTGTACTTGAACGACAATTTAAAAAATGCAAAAAAATAATTTTAAGTAGTAAACAGCAATAACCACAATGGTAATGGGTTACCCTCTACTGTTCTTAGAATTACTCTGATTTTTCCAATATTTGAAATACATGCAAATATTTCTGTAAATATATAATCAGAGGTGTATGAATAACACGCTTGAGTCTTTTCATGAAGTATAAATCCTGCTTCTGGGTCTTGCATCATTCTGTCATTTTTCTTCTGTTCTAGGTCAAGCTTCAAAAGCAGGTAACCTCACTAATCCTAGACTCCTTCCACTTACTCCTATCTCCCAGGATTTGGGGTTACGATCACCATAATTTCTATATGAATGTATTTCAGCTCTATCCATTCACTACCTAGAATTCCCTATCCTCTTGGATTCTCTGAGACTAAAGTTGTCCCTTGCCATTCAAATTCCTACTGGCTGAACTTAGTAACCAAATAGATTTAGATGGTGAAGGACAATTTTCCATGATCTTATCTATTACTTCTTTGACTTTTCATTACTTAATTTTTCATGCATTTATCCATTTCTTTGTTTCCCGTGTCCCAGTTTCCAGTCTTTTCACTTGTTCTCCTTTACTTTCAAAGCTTCACCTATTTTCATTGTTTCATCTACCACTTATACAATAACTGCCCAAACTATATCTTTAGTATTGGTCTTTCTGCTGAGCTTCTGTCTTACACATGCATATCACTGCTCACCTGACCCCTGGAACTTAAAATTCAATTTGTCCAGCATTGAATACATCTATTTCTCTCCCTCAAATCTACACTTGTGCTTTCTTTCTTAGTTATGGGTCTCATCATCAACTTCATCATCCAGTCCATAAAACTGCTTCTCATCCTAGACTCCCCTCTTTCCCTCACATTCAACAACTGACTGATATTTGCTCAATATGAGCAGGTTCTAGCTTAAGCCTCACATTAATGATCACAAGCCTCCATGTTTATGCCTGTTTCTTGCTCTCATGCTAACCTTTCTGCAAATCCCGCCTTTATTTTCCCCCAGTTAAACATGTCATGCCACAGATTTAAATACTTAAATATTCCTATCTCATGTAGACAACCAATGTCAGGAGTAGAGCGAGCAAAGTCAAATGTCTACTTGGGCTAGATAAAAATAAAACTAGATGGAATGTAAGTGCATGTGAAAATTTGTGTGAGGGAAGGCCACAATGTCACAACAGAGAATGCATGCCCTGAGTAGAAGACTCGTCACCTCCAAGGGATCATTGTCATGAAGAAATGAAGAACTGCTGCTGCCTTAAAATCACTGAGAAGTCAAAGATCTGATTTTAATATGAAGTCTTTAATTTTTAATATTTGTTCAGTGTAGACTACAAAGAAAAAGAGATTCTTTGTAGTAGTTGTTTTTTTAACATTTGACCTACAAAATCTCCTTCCTGTCTAGTCTCCTTATCTCTGAGAAGAGGGTCTTTTATATCCTAATGTCAGTCAACTTCAACCCCCACCTCTCAAATAAGACTCTAGCAATAACCAATTTCTTTACTCTCTTTACACAAACTATGCTGGTTCATAACTTTACAACTTTGCTCATTGTGCCACCACTCCCTAGAAACACTTACCAACCTTCTTCTACATTTGGTTAATTCCATAAATTCTATCAAAATTGTTTATATCCCTAGGAAATGTCCCCAAAGCCATCAAATTGGAATAAATTCTCTTTTATTTTCTATGTCACATTGTTCTTACTTCTAAGTACAGAACATATAATGTGATTTTTCAATATGTGTTTACCTGAGTGTCTACCTCACAGGATGGTAATCTCCTTGAAGACAAGGATCAGTTTTTAGTCATATGACATTCTCATCACCTGAAATATTAATAATAATAATAAGTAATGTGAAGGATGGGGACATAATAAATATTGTTCAAATTTGAGCCCACTCTCATACCTTTTGATCTGTCCAAATTTCAACTGATTTTCATAGTTTTTTATACAAAAGAAGTTCTGGTATCCCATATTTGCTTTTCTCTTCCTCAGTAAAACTCCATAGGAATTAGAAGGTTGTATATGCTGAGGTAATTTCAAAAAGTCAAGGCAAATTCATTTATCTCTCTTGTCAGCTCTGCACACACTGTACAATCAGTTCACCATTTGGCCTCTTAGTGTGTGATTTCTCTCATCCTTTCCTTCCCTCTTCCTCACTTTATTTTTAGGTATTTTATATCTGGCTATGGTTAAACACGTCAGATAATTTTCCCTTGCTCCTGCATCTGCAAATGACTCCCCAAGTTTCAGCTCTTCAGTTGAGCTTTCTTTGAATCATCCCTGCATCCCTCCACAGGCAAGTGTGCATGATTCTCTGCCTAGAATTCCTTAGAGCATTTGATCTATATGTATTCATGTTCAATACCAATTTAACTTGATGGTGAAAAGACTATACCTAACTCATTTAGTAATGGCATGTAGCATGGCACTAGCACACAGTGAATGCTAAAAACTATATTATTTACTTGCACCTTCCAGAAAGAAAAATCACACATACTATGTGAAGCCCAATCATTTTTCAATTATTATTGTATGTTTTAACCTCCATATGTGTTGAACAATTATTAGAATTGCTTTCTGATCTTCTCCTTGCCAGTTTTATTTTTACTATATTATTAAAATTCTTATTATTCCTAAAGCAGTTTAACTGAATTTTAGGACAAGCATTGAATATTGCATCTATGAGGGGGACCACACCCCAAAAACAGAATTATCTTCTAGAAGGTGGGCCCCTTGTAGTACAGTCTTCGCCCAGTAGGTTAGGGTTCTAGGTACCTATCTGTATCAGTGTACCAGCTGGCATCGTTGTGAGAGGGCTGTGTTCAGGTTTAGTGAATGTTTTTGAAGACTTTTTCAACACATTTGGCCATTTCATGATGGGTGATTTACAAGCACACCTGCCCACACCAAGTTCTGGGTGTTCAGCAGTTTTTTGGGTTTTGGTTTTTTGTTTTGTTTTGTTTTTTTTTTTTACCAAAAACAGCATGACCTCCATATCCTACCCTTCCTACTCACTGGATCTCTCCCAAGCAACTTTTTTAGTTACACTGGATGAAAAAAGTCCTCAAGGAACCTATAAGTGGAACCTAACCAACAATACAAAGATGCAAGGAAAATAAGACCAGCAACACTAAAAGGAAAAGAAATCAACAGAGACAAGAGGGAAGGAGGGAGGGGGGGGCGGGGAAAAGAAAGGGAAGGGGAAAGTCAAGGAACATATAGCAAGGACTCATGGACAAAACCAAAGGGAAAGAGCTGAGGAAGGGAAGGAGGGAGGGGGCAAGGGAAAGTGGTGGGGGGAAGGCAGAGACAAACGTATTTGAAAAAATAAATTAAAATAAATAAATAAATACAAGAAAATAAAAAATAAACAAAAAAACAAATAACTTAAGTATCATTACAAAATATACTACAAAAAGCCAAGTTATTAATAATAAACTATTAGTAGCTGAAGGCAAAAAAAAAAGAACTAATTTGACCAAGAGGAGTCCTCTGTGATGACTGGAATATGGATGTGATGGGAAGAGTTCAGCAGCTATCCTGGGTCTTGAGGTGATATTATGGATTACAGTTTAGAAAAATAGGTGTCTAGGTCACTGAACTGCTTCCCTACATATTTTTTTATGTAGGAGAAAAATATATTTCTATTTTAAGTCACAAAAAAAAAAGAAAAAAAAGAAAAAAGTCCTCAAGGAAAATGTTTTGCCAATGTGGAAGAGCTAAAACAAAAAAATGACAGGAGTGCTAAAAGGCATTAAAAATCGACAATTCCAAAAATTATTTTGAACAGTGGAAAAAAAACTCTTAATAAGAGTATTGCATCAAATGAATAGTACATTGAAGGTGACTTAAGTTTGAATATGTGAGAATAAATACACATTTTTTTATAAATAAATTCCAGTTTTTTAAGGGTCTCCCTTCATAACTGTCCAATATACATTTCAAAGTTGTTTTGGTAAGTCACCTGAGTAGGAGAAAAAGGAGATCAAGGTGACAGTTTCTACAGTTTTCCAGGTACTATGCTCTGCATCCTTACTTAATTGTGTACTAATGCTGAAAATTTGACATTAACTTATTTTATACCGAAATATAAAGGTGCTAAGAATGATTAACTAATTCACCCAAGGTTTTACTAGCAAATGGTCAAATCAGGATTCTAAACCAATGCTGTAATCACTGCACTTATATACTAAGCATGTATGACATACAAATGCCAGGGTGCAGAAGCAAAGCTGGAGAAGAAGAATAACCACAAAGGGAAGAAAAGAAGTCTGCCCTGGAAGCAAATTCATAAGACATGACATTAAGTGTAACTGATCATACCTATGCATACATACCAATTTAACTACTTCAGATAGTAGTACAACAGCAGATCAATTTAATTAAAGAAGTAGTCTGATTCTTTTTTACCAAAAAATCTTTTAGAAACCTAATTAACCTATCAAAAATAGATTACATTTTGTATGTAGATACTAAGGATGTCACTAAATAGAGTATTAAAATTCTTTAATATTTTAAATTGTTTATTAAAAAATTAAACTATAAAAATAAATTCATCCATTATCTTTTCATTTTAAAATGTCATTTTAAATAAATACCAATTTTTTCATAAATTGTGTTTGATGATAGATCACCATCTTTGTAGAGACCTGAAAATATTCATAGAATTTGCAATAACTTATTTCTCAGAATTCTGTTCCCCGTAGAATGTGGCTCACTGCTTTACAAAATCACAGAAGATAACTGACAGATGAGAGGATTGCACTTTGATGATTTCACCTACTTCTGGCAGGTCCCAATAGTCCAAAAAGTTTTATACCAAATGCTGAGCCACCTTAATAATGTGCATATTTTGAAACATATATAAAGAACAAAATAGTTTATTTTTTAAGAGAGACTAGACTGATAATATCTTAAGTAATATAGATATTTGCTACCAGCTAGTAATTTCCTGAAATTACTACTGGAATGTATTTAAATAAGCATTAATGATATAAAATTTAGTTTGAATTTCTAAATGGCAACAGTCTTAATGGTTGAAACAAATTTTAAAAATGCGATGAGAAAGAATATTAGGAATAAAGTCTTTCCTCTTGGTTTTTAAAATATTTTTCTCTTTTATATATAACTCAAGAAACAAAACAATGATTTTACTCCTTATACATGTGACTAATTCAAATAACTTATTCTTTTCACATGTTAAAAATGTTAAGTATATTTTAAATTATCAAAGTAATACCTCTTCGTGGTGACTAGTGAACCAATGCAAAAACATATAAATATATTAATAATCTCTCCTCCATCTCCTTGCATGCCTATCTCTGGAGGTAAGCAGTTATAAGCACATTGTGTGTCTTTGTGCATATAAATCTATGCATGCTTATTTAAGATCGAGACTTGGGGGAGGGCTGATGTGTTTGTTTTTACAAAAATCAGTTTATACTGTCTTTATTAATCTGCACTTGTTTCTCCTGCTGAACACCTCACATGATTATGAATATATCATAGAGTTCTTTCTTCCTAAACTTGCTTTATTTTAGAACTATCAATATTAAATTATAAATAAAAAACAAAATTTATCTACTTTCCTGAAAATTTAATGAAATAAAATACACCCCCCAAAATGTAGGCTCCTCACTGCTTCCACAAGTAGACACAAAGAAAAAAAAATCACTTTAGAAAAATAGTCCAGGATCAACGCACTATCTACATGAGTAACCTTTGTTATTACTATTATTTTCATCAACATTATTAGGATTAATTTTTATTAAGTGCTTTGAATAAACCTCTCACTACAATTAGCCATTGACAGGTATAACCTCATTTAATAATTCTTATAATAATTCTAATATTTAAGAACCATTATAATGTCCATTTTAGAGAGAGGTTAGTATTTTGTCCACATGGTCTCAAACTGGAATGCAACAAAGACCTCTATCAAGGGAATAATAATGCACCCCACACCTCAAATATTTGAGTAAGAAATGGAAAGAACTTAAAACTGTGGAAATAGGAAAAGGGAAAGAGGAAAAGAAGAAAACTTAAGGCCCCTTAATTTTTGATCACTCTTTTATGTTATTGGGTTGGCCAAAAAATCTGTATTTTTTTTTCCATAAAATAAAAGACACATTTTTTTTTATTTTCACCCATAGTTTTATTGATTTGGATATTTTGAATATGTTGACTATCTTCCATGCAGTATAACATTGATTGTTCTCAATTAATGTCTTGATATGATTGCTATCAACTTCAACTAGTCTACCCAACCGTGGAGCATCATGGAGTGAGAAATCTCTGGCAGGAAACTTCACATACCCCTTTTGACACATTTGATCAGTCACAGCACCTTCTCCATACACTACACAAACTCTTTTTCTTTTTTGCATTTCAGTTGTGTTTTTAGCTTTTTTGAAATAATAAAGGATAATATGCCATATTCAATATTAAAATGGCTACACAAAAATTCACCAATTTTGATACTTTTTTAAAAATGCATGCTGATAATGACCACTGTCACAATACAATCTAAAAAAAAAAATGTTTCAAATGAAGTTAAAGACAATTAAGTGCTACTACAGCCATGTTAGGGGAAAACAAACAAATGTTTTGGCTAACCCAATACTATGTGCATTTGCTGATAAAAAGTTTACAGCATTTCTGCATCTTGGTGTATTTAGAAACTCTGTCACTTTTGACACATTTTCTAGGTTATTATACCATAACTTCACTAGATATTTCTTTTCAGGGGCCCATGAAGTTCATCTGTGAAACTATAGATCTCTTCAATGACTTCGACAATATTTAAAGAGCTGGCCGTTTACTTGTTAGTACTAACCCACAGTACGCTAAATGTGCATGAAGCAAGTAAGCTACCTTCAGAAAGTCGTATCTTACTTTATTAAGCTGAAGGCAATGTACACTGATAAAATATGAATAGAACTAAATGCTAGGAATAAGGCATAAACTAGTGTATCCTCTTATACTTGCATCCTATTTAAATTCACTCCAGTGGAAATTCGTAGTAATTGTGATGCAAAAACCATGCCAGATATTGTCATCACTCAGAACTCTTGAAGTCATTGGGCAGAAAGTTGCCCAATTATAGAAAACCACCCTGAGGACTTGCTTCTTAAGAAAACATCTGCCTTTGTTGGGCTTCCAAATAAGCTGACCTTGAAAAATGTATTCAAGTACCATTAGTTTATTTGGAATATAAATCCAGAGAATATAGGTAGGAGATAGGAGAATGAGACAGGGAGGAGAAGACAGGGAGGAGAAGACAGCCAGAAAAGCATGAGTTTAATCAAGTTACCACTCACAGACATAATAGCTTAATCCCCTGGTGTTGGTTTGTAAACTGGCTCCCATACACAGAGGGCAAGGAGGCACCAAAGAATGAGGCAGGTCAGTCCAGCTTAGTAGGTAGTAGGTTTAATAAGCAAGGAAACTTATATAGAAGGTTTGTCATGGGTGCTTCAAAACAGTAGATCCCTGCCTGCCAGAATCTTAAAGTTTATATAGAGGTCTTACCTGTGCTCAGTCAGGAAAACCATCCACTTGGTCTCAACAGCACATTATAATCTCAAAGCTATATCCTCAAAAACAGTTGCCACATGGAAATTATTGTGGGCAAGAGGTACATTCCAAGGACAGGACATGAGTGGGAAGCCTCCAGTTACCCAGTCCAACTCTCTGGTTAACTGGTGGCCACATCCTCTGGATTGTACCCATCAACTGGGGAATTCTGAGAATCTCTAATCAGACAGTTCCAGCTTGCCAGGTGGGCTAAATGCTCCAATGCTCAAAGCATTAAAGGGGGAAAAACGGTGATAGAGGTTGGAAATCAAACCTCTGTGCTTGGATGTAGGAGGAAAGCTGGGAAAACCCGCTCTAGAGTGCTCCATCTTCCAGGCTATCAATGTTTTAAGCTAGCAGTTTTTTCCTACAACCAGCTGTTTTAATTTATAGATTTTCCCCCTCGAAGTTACCTATTCTAACTTCTCTAATCATTTTCTTAAATATTAGAGTTTTTTTAATATCACAAACCTTACTTTCAGTAGCAGCAAAATGAGCATCATGCTCACTGCTTTTACATAAGTTTTTTAAGAAATATGTTTTTATTTTTAATTATGCTCTTATATGAAGTGTTTGGTGTAATCTCATATGAATTTTGATTACATGTCTCATGAGACAGTCTAAAAGAAATATATCTGGAGAGGCATGCATTAAAATTAGAGCACTTCAGTAGCAAGTTAAATGTGAAAGAATATGAAATACAGGAACTTCATACTGTGTATATGATTCAAACATTGTCTCTGGACTCCAGTTCACATTTAAACCAAAACAAATATATATTTCATATATTAAGAAATAATAAGTTGAATGTTTTAACCACTAAAATAATTGAAGAAGTAATGGAAATCTTTTTATAAACAAAACACTAAAACCAGTTGTTATCTATATATTTTATCTATGTATTCTAAGAACAGATTAATCCAAGCTTATATAAAATTTTCTAGAACATAGAAAAAGAGGAAAATCATTCCACCGTATTTTATGGCACTGCGATCCTAATCTTAAAAAAAAAAAAAAAAAAAGCAGAAGTAAATGGAGAAAGATAAGGGGGGAAATTCAATATATCTGCAAAATATACACTTATTACTGCAGAAGAAAAATTCCCAAACAACATATTAGCAAACAAAATATATCATTAAATCAACTCAATAGATGCCAGAAAATATTTATCTAAAATACAGTACAGGAGCATTGTTCTTAGCAGCATAGCAATGGGAAGGAATACTTTAAACTGAGAAAGGTGATTTATATAAAACCCACAGAAATCATCAGACTTAATGAGGAGAAGTTAGTATTTCCTTTAAGAACAGAAGTAAGGCAAAGATACTTGCTTTACTGCTATCTTTAAACATCATGCTAAAAGTCCTGGAGAGGAAAAAAAGAGAAAGAAAGAGAATGAAAGGTATAAGGGCTAGAAATAGAGGGAAAGAAATCAGTATTTGCAGAGAAGTTTACTACTTACATAGAAAATTGAAAATGATCTATAAATAAGGGATAAGACTCACGATATTTCATAGTTTTCATTTTCTAAAATTATTTCAGTTACATTTCTATATACAAACAATGAATATGTAGTACATGTAATTTAAAAAACACTTATAATTACAAAATTATATGTACCCAGGAATAAATGTAATTAGATATGCATTCTAACATATTTTATGGCACTACTATAAAGTATGTGAAAAGTATGCATAAAGCATGTGAAAAAAATTAAAAAATATATGAAAAGCATTTTAAAACAAATAAATGGGAAAATATACTATGTTCATGGAAAAGTTAATATTGTTTAAATACCAGTACTATCTTTATTTTTCAGTAAATGAAACTAAATTCTAATCAAAATGCCAACAGAGTTATATATATTTCAGACTTGTGTGTTTTGTTTCAATCTTCATATGAAATAACAATACCTAGGTGGAGCCAGAATATGTCTGAAGAATAAAAACAAAATTGGGGCATTTTTCTACTAGTTAAATTAATTTCATTTTGTGGTTATTGTTAATAAAAATAATGAGATAGAGTAACAGTGGAGATAGAGAAAACCTGAATAAGGAAACTTGACTCTTTAGCCAAAATCAATTTCAGAATTTTACTTTTTAGCATATGAAAATTTATCACTCTTGTGTTTTCATCATCAAAACTAATAAACTTTGGTCTTTCCTCATTGTCTTTGTATGAAGCTAAAAGAGAAGCATTGGTTACTTTTACAACTTTACAGAGAACACCAGGAATGTCACCAGCACCATGACTTTTGCAACCAAATCCAGCAACCAGAACTTTATCATTTTCTCCAATAAAATCCAAGCAACCATTATTGGATACAAAGGCTGTTTTTGTTTGTTTGTTTTGCAATTTTTGATCATCTAGACCCTGGTACATTTCCTGATGGAAGAATTTGACTGTTTTCAATCCCTACTTTATTCAGGACATTTCCTTTTGCATGGAAAGCACTTCTTAAAAGCTGACCCTCAAGGCTCTTTATCAGGCCACCTTTAATCTCATCTGTGGTTCTGTGCCCCTCCCTTCCTATTCACTCATCTGGATCTTGCCCTAGCAACTTTTCTTTCATTTCCCAGGATGAAAAATGTCCTCAAAGGGAAACATTTTGCTGATGTGGAAGAGATGAAACAAAAAACAGCAAAAGCACTAAAAGACATCAAAACTGAGAGTTCAAAAACTGTTTTAAGCAGTGGAAAAAATGTCTTGATAGGTGTTTTGCATCAAATGGACAATATTTGAAGTTGACTAAAGTTTAAACATGTAAGAATAAAAACATAACTTTTTATAAATAAATTCCAGGTTTTTGGAAATCCTACCTTGTATATTACACAATATACAAGGTAATATTGTAAAACACAATCACTACCTTTTAAATCATAACTGAAATTATCTTCATCACACCCTCCCCAAAAATAAAATAGTTGGAATATCATCAAATATGTAATATATACATTTTATTGATCATCCTACAATTCATTTTATTTTTACAGTATATTTAACCATTTTGAGATACATAACAGAAGAGCTGTACATTTTGATTGGTTAATGTGTCCCTTAAGTCTTCTTTTCTTAAAGTTTTTAAAAATGTTTAACATTTGTTTATTTGTACATTAAATTTATTGGTGTGACATTGGTTATAAGATTATATAAGTTGCAAGTGTACAATTCTATGATACATAATCTGTGTGTTGCATTGTGTGCCCACCACCCAAAGTCAAATCTTCTGTTACCATGTATTTGGCCCCATTTATCCCCCTACCCCCTTTCTCTCTGGTAACCACCATATGGTTGTCTGTGTCTATGAGTTTCAGTTTTATGTCACATATATGAGTGAAGTCATATGGTTCTTAATTTTCTCTGACTGACTTATTTCACTTAGCATTATTTTTCCAGGTCCATCCTTGCTATCAAAAATGGCAGTATTTCATCTTTTCTATGGCTGAGTAGTATTCATGTACCACATCATCTTTATCCAATCATGTATTGAAGAACACTTTAGTTGTTTCCATGTCTTGGCCACTGAACAGTGCTGCAATGAATATAGAGGCACATATATCTTTGCAAATGTTTTCCATTTGTGGGGTGTGATACTCAGAAGAGTGGTTGCTGGGTGAAATGGTAGCCCTGTTCTTAATTATTTGAGGATTCTCCACAGTTTTCCAAAGTGACTGTACCAGTTTACGTTCTTACCAGCAGTGAATAAGAGTTCCCATTTTCTCCATAACCTCTCCAACACTTCAATGAACTGTCTTGTTGATAAACGCCATTCTAACAGGTGAGGTGGCATCTCGTTATAGTTTTGATTTATATTTCCCTAATAGCTAGTGAGGCTGAGCATCTTTTCCCATATCTGCTTTCCATTTGTATGTCTTTTTAGGAAGAATGTCTGTTCAGGTCCTATGCCCATTTTTTAATTAGATTGTTTGGTGTTGAGTTGTACAAGTTCTCTATATATTTTGGTATTAATGTTTTGTCAGAGTTCAGTCTTTTTGTAATTTACATTTTTCACTCTGTTTTTTCTTTATAATTTATTATGAAAGGGTCAGGGATTTGTTTTATTTGGTTTTTTTTTTTTGTCCTGTGGACTCCCCATGGTCTGGATGTGCTTCTTTCTTTCCAGTGGCATCATTTAACATGTTCACCTCTCTCCTGTATTTATTATCAATTTGTAGTTAGAGCTATCATTTCCAAGGCTATTTCACAGGAGGCACTTTCTGTACGAGGTGCCTAATATCAACTTTGTCTCTCTTTGTGATATCAGAAGTGGTCAGTGTCTTGATCCCTATTTCATTAGAAACTGCAAAATATTTATGTTTTACTTAAATTATCCTTTTTTGTGTATAAATTGGGATATTTTTATAAAGATCTCCTCATCTAATATTATGTTTCCCTGAGGTAATTATTTTATTTTTTAAAATTTTTTGTATTATTATTTTCATGTATTTTTATTTTATTTTTTAATCATGTTTATTCTCTTACAGCTGTCTCAATTTTTCCCACTTTGCCCTCCCCAACCATCCCACCCTGCCCCCCCATTCCTACAGTCAATTCCCACACTGTTGTCCATGTCCATGGGTCATTCATAGATGTTCTTTATCTAGTCCCTTTCCATTTTTTTCCACCATTGTCCTCCTTCCCCATCCCATCTGGTCACTTTCAGCCTGCTCCTGAAAGTGACAGGCCTTAAATCGTAAGAAATCCAAATGAGTATCATGCACTCACTGCAAAGCTAAAACACTAGGTTGAGGTAAGATTCGGTTTCCTAACATAATACGCCACACGCCCATGTTTTGATTTTTTTAAAAAAAGTTACATTAACAAGTGGGAAAAAAAACTCTCAAACTAAATTAAAAAATTATCAGTAGATGCCACCACTAAAATGACAGATGTTAAACTTATCTGACAAACTTTAAAGAAGCCATTGAAAAATACTGCAACGAGCAGGTACAAACATGCATGAAATGAAGAACTGAACAGTCTGAGCCAAGAAATAGAAAGCTTAGAGGGTAAACACAGGCATAAAGAAGAATTGAGTGGAAATTCAAGACTTTAAGATACAATTAGTAAAAGAAAAAGGTCAACAGATGGAAAAAACACCAGAATGGGGGAGACAGAGAACAAACTAATTAACTAGGACAAATAGCCATAAAAATTACCAAATTCAAACAGGGACAGTAAATAAAATAGACTGATAAACAAGATACGAGCAGAGCCTCAGGGACCTGCGGGACAATAACAAAAGATTTAAATATCAGGTTATCAGAGCCTCTGAGGGAGGAGAAAGGCAATGGACCTTAAAAGGTATTAAAAAAATAAGTGTTGAAAAATTCTCAACTTTGCAAAAAGTATATTCATTTACTTATTCAAAAAGCTTAACAAGCCACAAGCACTGGGATAAAGTTGTATAGAACTTAATAAACACAGACATAAACACACACATAAAAGTAAGATTGGGGAAATCTGAATAATGTAGGTGGGTTGTATTAATGTGAATATCCTATTTAAGATATTGTATTAGAGTTTTATAATGTTTCCACTAGGGGAAACTGGGCATATGAGTCTACAAATATCTGTTAAAAATGTGTTATTGCAATCCACTCCCAATTTAGTTGTGCTCTTCTCTCTCCATCTTGCAATCTAAAGAACCAAGAAGGAAGTTGGGAAAAGAAGCATTTGATGTCTCTTATAATCTTGAAATCACATTATTTTAGAAATGGAGAATAGATTGCAGTTGCCAAAAGTTAAGAAGAGGGTAGGGTAAAATGGAAGCGGTTGTGGCTCTAAAAAGGCAATACAGGGCACACTTGTGGTGTTAGAAGTTTTCTATGTCTTGATCATATCAATGTCAATTACCTTTTTGTGATATTATATTATACTATCCTCCTGGAAGATGTTACCATTAGGAAAAGTTGGGTAAAGTGTATATGAGAGCACTCTGAATTATTTCTTATAATTACATATGAATCTATAATTATCTCAAACTTTAATGTTTAATTAAAAGTGAATTCAGCCAATTAAAAGTTTAGGAATTATATAAATGACCCATAATGGGTACTGAATCCATTAAAGGTAGAGATCATCTTAATTACCAAGTAACTGTGGGAATTATGATTTCAGAATATTATAATTTGAGATAATGTGAAAGTAAGAAAAATGAAAAATACCTAAAGCACTATTGTCACTGAACTGATATAGGGTTCTGCTGCCCACCGCCACCCTAGGCAAACTCCACAGGTAGAGGTATGTTGATAAAGGAAAGTGGACTTTTATTCCAAAGCAACACAATTTTGGAAGAATGGCAGGCTGTTTCCTCAGAACCCAATTCCTCCAAAACACCAGAGAAGAACGCTATCACCCTCTGCCAGACCAGCCCAATGCTGCTCCCAGAGTTCTTCTCCAATTTAAAAAGCGTCCTTTGGGAATCACAGCAGCAGATAAGATATCCTCTAAGCAGTTCAGATTTTAACCCCATTACTGTCAGGCTTCAGGCTTCTTTCTGAAGTCTGCATGCCCTGTCTGTACCACCAGCCACCACCGCCACTTCCTGTGTCGAGCGCCAGGGCCTGCTGCCTGGCCACGTGGCTTCCAGGGCCTGCTGGTCCACAGATGCTCAGGTCGGCCTGTCGTGGCCACAGAAGCCAGAGTAAGAGAAGGGGAGGTCCAGGACCATCAGCACAGCTGTGGAAGGAGCCGCGACATCACACGGGTCACCACCGCGGCATGCATCCCAGAAGGGTGTCCCATAGCACACAACTTGGCCTCGTCTCAAGCTCACTGCAACAGGGCGAGGGAGTGGAAGGAGGAGTGTGCTTCTTCTCCCTTCCTGCCATTTAACTCTCCTAGCCCAAAATTTCGCACACCCCAGAAGAGTCCAGCACCCCAGCCAATTTCGTCCTTTTCCCAGGCAAGACTGACAGGTCAGCACCTCCCTCTGCTGCCTTGTACTGGAAGGGAGTAGGAGGGCTTTTCCCTAGTGGCCCACATGCTTCGTGTAAGACCTGTTTCTTCTGCCTCTCTGCCCAAGGTAGGGAAATCTGTCATCACGTGTGCCTTAGCAGCGTGGCTTCACCTCCACCTTTCCAGGTGTTTCCTGTGAGCCTCCCTCACTCTGGGGCCTGGCTAGGCATCACTATCTCTATCTTTCACAAAAAAAAAAAAAAAAAAAAAAAATCAATGTCATTGATTAAAATTGTCATTATTATGTCAATAGCATGTGTTATATATTTAACATTATAGGTACCACTTAGGAAGACTATATCTTATAGAGAAAAATTATTTGAATTTCAAAAGTTTCATTTTAGATTATTTGTATTCCATTACATTTATATAAAATTAAATGTAACATTGCTTAATAACCCAGTACTGTGTCTGATATGACAACAATGTCCATGGACCTAGAAAGGAAGGGTAAGGAGCTATCACATGTAGTGGAAAAGTTAGTGTACATCTTTGGGCCTGTAAAGAAATGAACTTGCAGCTTTGATTTAGTGTTTATTAGCTTGAGGATCATAAAGCAAGTATTGAGTTTTTCTGAACATTAATTTTATTTTTCTCTAATTTAGGGTAATCCTGCTTTTCTTACAATATTTTTATAAAGATCGAATGGGGAAATATAGGGACAACATGGAACACAATACTTGACACAGTCTCTGCTCTCTGCCTTGAAGTTAAACATACATTAATTTCTCAATCACTATTAATTCCTTCTTTCTCTATTGTATCCCATTATGTTTAATTTATTTTCATTAAGGTCACAGGGACTTGCACAGTATATTTAGAATAACTTCTCTTTAAAGTAGTTAATTGTTAAGAAAAGAATAGTATTCCATTGTCTTCTGCTGTCTAGAAATCTCTGAAACACTCAAGCACACAGGCTTGACTCCTTATAAATTACCACTTTTTTTTTTATTTGTGAAACTTCTCAGGTTTATGGGGGACAAGCTTTCTTGGTGAAAATCCCTGAGACAGGTAAATAAAAGATAAACTTGGAAACAAAAGTGTCAGTACTGATACAATGTATCAATTTGCTTACACTAGTGGACTTTAAGCTGTTGGCAGGGACCAGCCGAACAATTTATTTATTTCTAAACTTCAGTCAAGCAACATCTGGTTTGCAAGGGAAGACTAAACATTTGTCTGCCTTCCTCCACCCCCAACTGTCCTCCCCATATGTACTCACAGAAATGAAGAAAACTTCTAAATCAAATTAACAAAATGACAGATCATTAGGCAAAATATGGTACATTTTTTCTCTCATTAATCAGGGGTTAAAGAGTAAACAAATCTGCTCCCAGCACAAGTGATCACGCAGGCAAAACAGGAGCAATACAGGTTTGCTGACTGGCTCTGCATCTTCATATAACTTCAGTTCAATGTTCTACTTTGTCACTCCCTGAGGCAAACTAATAAACTTGCTGTGACTTGTTTTCTCAGCTGGGATCCCCCTGCCATTACATTCTTATGAAAATGATCTAATCCACAGAACACTGAGGATAGAGAGGTAGGCAGGTAGTCACAGCACTCCCAAACACAGTCAGTGTGTGAATCAGCTGCCTTCTTCTGGAAAGTAACTTGGGCAGATTCAGTACCTCCCCCTTAACGATGAGATCTATACAACAGCAATCAGCTAGCAACTACTCCATAAAAGAATTGATTAGTTTACACCACAGGTGGTATATCACCTACTAATCACAATTCAGGTGTGTGTTTTCATAAGCTTTTGACCCATATTTTGAAGTTGTATGAAAAATTGGATGAACCTATTACTTAAATTTTTTTTTTTAAATCAGGCAGTATATAGATAATTTAAACACTGCCAATTACCTTAATCTCACTGACATTTATAGAACACTATGCCCCAAAACTGCAGTAATTCTTCTGCATTCTTCTCAAGGGCACATAGGATTTAAACTAAGTGGACAACAGCAAGAGTCCACGCTGATTAACAATTCCCAATAAATTTCCCAATAAATTTCAAAATTGTTTAATCTAACAGTGTATATTGTCACAACACAGTGAAACTAAGTGAGAAATCTATAAAAGCTAATATGTATAAGGTCACAAATATTTGCAAACTAAATGTTTCTTTTTCAACTACTATAGAGGTAAAATAACAAATCATGACAAAAAAATAAAAAATAGTTTGAAGTGTATGATAATGAAAATATACCAGACCAATGTGTGGGATACAGCTAAAATACAGGTTAAAAGAAAATATATAGAATTAAATGCTTAGACAAGATCAAAGGGTTAATATTACATTTCTGTGTCAAGGAGATATTAAAGAGAGAGCAAAATAAACTCAAGGTAAGTTTAAGAAAGAAATAAACATAAGAAATAAAATAGCAAAGAGAAAAACAATAGAGAAGATCAACAAATACAAAACTTGACTTTAAAAAGAGTAAAAGTTTTTATTTAAAAAAAAATTTGAGTAAACCCCATACTGTTTTCCATAGTGGCTGCACCAGTTTACAATTCCACCAAAAGTGCACAAAGATTCCCTTTTCTTCACATCTTATCCAACACTTATTTCTTATATTTTTAATAATAGCCATTTTAACAGGTGTGAGGTATCATTTCATTGTGGTTTTGATTTAATTTCCCAAGGAACGAATGATTTTGAACATCTTTTAATGTGCCTGTTGACCATCTGTGTATCTTTAGAAAAATGTCTACTCAGAGTATCTGCCTATTTTTTAATTGGGTTGTTTATTTCTGACTGTTGTTCAGTTGTATGAATTTCTTATCTATTTTGGATATTAACTGCTTATAGAAAATATATTTTCAAATATCTTCTCCCATTCAGTTGGTTGCCTTTTGATTTTGTTTGATTTCTTTTTTTTCTTTCCTTTCTTTTTTTTAATTAATTTATTTACTTTTTAAATACATTTGTCTCTGCCTTCCCCCCACCTCTTTCCCTTGCCCCCTCCCACCTTCCCTCCCTCAGCTCTTCCCCTTTGGTTTTGTCCATGAGTCCTTGCTATATGTTCCTTGACTTTCCCCTTCCCTTCCCTTTCCCTGCCCCCACCTTCCCTCTTGTCTCTGTTGATCTCTTTTCCTTTCAGTGTTGCTGGTCATATTTTCCTTGCTTCTTTGCATTGTTGGTTAGGTTCCGCTTATAGGTGAGATCATATGGTATTTGTCTTTCGCCCCCTGGCTAATTTCGCTTAGCATGATGCTCTCCAGTTCCATCCATGCTGTCGCAAAGTTTAGCACTTCTTTTTTTCTTTCTGCTGCGTAGTATTCCATTGTGTATATGTACCATTACTTTTTGATCCAGTCATCTACTGATGGGCATTTAGGTTGGTTCCAACACTTGGCTATTGTAAATTGTGCTGCTATGAACACTGGGGTGCACAGGATCTTTTGTATTGGCGTTTTGCTGTTCTCAGGGTATAGTCCCAGCAGGGGAATCGCTGGATCAAAAGGCAGTTCCATTTTCAGCTTTCTGAGGAAATTCCACACTGCTTTCCACAGTGGTTGCACCAGTCTGCATTCCCACCAACAGTGGACTAGGGTTCCCTTTTCTCCACAGCCTCGCCAGCACCTGTTGTTTGTGGATCTATTTATGATGGCCATTCTGACCGGTGTGAGGTGGTACCTCATGGTGGTTTTGATCTGCATCTCTCTGATGGCTAGTGATGATGAGCATCCTTTCAAATGCCTCTGGGCCCTCTGTATCTCCTCCTTAGAAAAGCATCTGCCCAGGTCCTTTGCCCATTTTTTGATTGGATCGTTTGTCTTCTTGGAGTAAAGTCGAGTGAGTTCTTTGTATATCTTGGATGATCAAACCTCTATCTGATGTATCATTAGCAAATATATTTTCCCATAGGGTTGGCTCCCTTTTCATTTTGCTGATGTTTTCTTTAGCCACGCAGAAACTTCTTATTTTGATGAGGTCTCACTTGTTTATTCTTTCCTTTATGTCCCTTGCTTTAGGAGACATATCAGTGAAAAAATTGCTGCATGGGATATCTGAGAGTATCCTGCCAATGTTCTCCTCTAGGACTTTGATGGTGTTGCGACTTATATTTAAGTCTTTTATCCATCTTGAGTTTATTTTTGTGTATGGTGTCAGCTGATGATCCAATTTCAATTTTTTGCATGTAGCCATCCAGCTCTCCCAACACCATTTGTTGAAGAGGCTGTTATTGCTCCATTTTATGCTTCTGCACCCTTTGCCGAATATTAGATGTCCATAGAGACCTGGGCTTATTTCTGGGCTTTCTATTCTCTTCCACTGGTCTATGGGTCTGTTCTTGTGCCAGTACCAGATTGTTTTGAGTATAGTGGCTTTGTAGTAGAGTTTGGTGTCCGGTATTGTGATCCCTCCTACTTTGTGTTTCTTTCTCAAAATTGCTGCGGCTATTCGAGGTCGTTTACGGTTCCATATAAATTTTTGAAATGTCTGTTCTATTTCTGTGAAATACATCATTGGTATCTTAATAGGGATTGCGTTGAATCTATAAATTGCTTTTGGTAGTATGGACATTTTAAGGATATTAATTCTTCCAATCCATGTGCACGGTATATGCTTCCATTTATTTGTGTCTTCCTTAATTTCTTTTTTCAATGTTGTATAGTTTTCTGCATACAGGTCTTTTGTGTCTTTGGTTAAATTTATCCCTAGGTACTTTATCTTTTTTCGTGCTATATCGAATGGTATATTTTTCCTGATTTCTCCTTCTTCTATTGCATTGCTGCTGTACAAAAACACCTTTGATTTCTGAATGTTGACTTTGTATCCTGCTGTTTCGCCAAATTCACTTATTAGGTTGAGGAGTTTTTTGGTAGAGTCTGCAGGGTTCTCTATGTACACTATCATGTCATCTGCAAACAAGGATAGTTTTACTTCCTCCTTTCCTATTTGGATGCCTTTTATCTCTTTCTCTTGTCTGACCGCTGTGGCTAGGACTTCCAATACGATGTTGAAAAGAAGCGGTGAGAGCGGACATCCTTGTCGTGTTCCCGATCTTAGTGGGAAAGCTTTCAGTTTTTGCCCGTTGAGTATGATATTGGCTGTAGGTTTTTCATATATGGCCTTTATTACGTTGAGGAATGCCCCATTGATTCCCATTTTGCTGAGTGTTTGGATCATCATTGGGTGCTGTTCCTTGTCAAATGCTTTTTCTGCATCTATCGAGATGATCATGTGGTTTTTGTCTTTTCTTTGATTTATGTGGTGTATCACGTTTACTGATTTGCGTATATTGAACCATCCCTGCATCCCTGGGATGAATCCCACTTGATCGTGATGGATAATCTTTTGAATGTATTGCTGGATGCGGTTTGCCAATATTTTGTTGAGGATTTTAGCATCTATGTTCATCAGCGAAATTGGCCTGTAGTTTTCTTTCTTTGTAGGGTCTTTATCTGGTTTTGGGATCAGGGTGATGCTGGCCTCATAGAAGGAGTCTGGGAGTCTTCACTCCTCTTGGATTTTTTGGAATAGTCTGAGAAGGACAGGGGTTAGCTCTTCCTTAAATGATTTGTAAAATTCTCCTGGGAAACCGTCTGGCCCTGGGCTTTTGTGTGCTGGGAGTTTCTTGATGACTGCTTCAATTTCCCCAACTGTTATCGTTCTGTTCAAGCTTTCTGTTTCTTCCTCCTTCAGTGTTGGAAGATTATACTTTTCTAAAAATTTGTCCATTTCATCAAGATTTTCAAATTCCTTGGCATATAATTGTTCATAATAGTTTCTGATAATCATTTGTATTTCTATGGTATCAGTTGCTATTTCTCCTCTTTCATTTCTGATATTATTAATTTGGGTCCTCTCCCTTTTTTTCTTGATGAGTCTGCTTAAAGGCTTGTCAACTTTATGAATCTTTTCAAAGAACCAGCTTCTGGATTGGTTGATCCTCTGAATTGTTCTTTTCGTCTCTATGTCATTCAGTTCTGCTCTAATCTTGACTATTTCCTTCCTTCTACTTGCTCTGGGATTTATTTGTTGTTGTTTCTCCAGTTCTTCAAGTTGTAGTGTTAGGTCTTTTCTTTGAAATGTTTCTATCTTTTTAAGGTAAGCCTGTATTGCTATGAACTTCCCTCTCAGGACCGCCTTTACTGTGTCCCAGAGGTTTTGGACAGTTGTCTGTTCATTTTCATTGGTTTCCAGACATTTTTTGATTTCTTCTCTTATCTCATTATTGACCCATTCATTGTTTAATAGTCTACTGTTCCTTCTCCATGAGTTTTCAAGTTTTAGAAGTTTCTCTTTGAGGTTGATTTCGAGTTTCAAGGCCTTGTGGTCTGAGAAAAAGTTTGGTATTATTTCCATTTTCCTGAATTTGCTGAGGCTTGCTTTGTGTCCTATCATGTGGTCTATCTTTGAAAAACTGCCATGAGCATTTGAAAAGAATTTGTATTTTTCTTCTTTGGGATGTAAGGTTCTATATATGTCAGTTAAGTCTCTTTGATTCAGTGTGTCATTCAACACCATGATATGTTTATTAATGTTTTGTTTGGAAGATCTGTCCATTTTGGACAGTGGGGTGTTGAAATCCCCTACTATCAGTGTGTTGCTGTCTATATCTTTTTTGAAGTCATCCAACAATTTCCTTATAAACTTGGGGGCTCCTATATTGGGAGCATATAAGTTTACAATGTTGATGTCTTCTTGATAGATTCTTCCTTTAAGTATGATAAACTGCCCCTCTGGGTCTCTCTTTATGGCCTTTGCTTTGAAATCTAATTTGTCTGATACAAGTATGGCAACGCCAGCCTTTTTCTCATGTCCATTTGCTTGGAATATTATTTTCCATCCCTTTACTTTGAATCTGTGTAGGTCTTTTGCTCTGAGGTGGGTCTCTTGTAGGCAGCATGTGTGGGTCACGTTTTCTTATCCATTCAGCTACCCTGTGTCTTTCGATTGGGGCATTTAGTCCATTCACATTGAGAGATATTACTGATAGAAACTTACTCATCTTTTCTCTTTGTACTTGTGTTCCTCTCGGTCTCATTCTTTTCCTTCATCTGCTTAAACCAGTCCCCTTAGCATATCTTGGAGTGCTGGTTTGGTAGAGATGTATTCTTTTAGCTTTCTTTTGTCTGGGAAACTCCGTATTTCTCCTTCTATTTTAATGGAGAGCCTAGCTGGGTAGAGCAGCCTTGGCTGTAGGCCCTTGCTTTTCATGACTAGGAATATTTGTTGCCATTCCCTTCTGGCTTGTAGTGTTTCTGTTGAGAAGTCAGTTCCTAGGCGTATCGGGGCCCCCTTGTATGTTACTTTCTCTTTCTCCCTTGCTGCCTTGAGGATTCTCTCTTTGTCTTTGACATTTGCCATTTTAATGATGATGTGTCTTGGAGTGGACCTCCTTGGGTCCTTCTTGAGTGGGGTTCTCTGTGCCTCCTGGATCCATGAGAGCCTTTCTCTCCTCAAATTAGGGAAATTTTCCATCATTACTTTTTCGAGGAGGTTCTCTATTCCTTGATCCTCTTCTTCTCCTTCTGGTATCCCTATTATACGGATATTATTGCGTTTCAGGTTGTCCTGCATTTCCCTAAATGCTTCTTCATTCTTTTTGAGCCGTTTTTCCATTTCTTGTTCTTTCTGGGAGCTTTTTTCTACCTTGTCTTCCATCTCACTGATTCGATCCTCAGCTTCATCCAGCCTGCTTTGGATTCCTTCTACTGTGTTCTTCAATTCAGAAACGGTATTCTTCATATCCTCTTGTATCTTCTTGATAGTTTCTATGTCCTTTTCCAGGCTGATATAGTTTGCTCTAAGATCCTGATAGTTTCTCTGCAGTTTCTCATAGTTCTCTTTGAGCTGGCTGAGCTCATTGAGCTTCCTTAGAACCATTGTTTTAAATTCCATATCTGATAGTTCCCTTGCCTCTATTTCAATGAGCTCTCTCTGTGGGGAGTCCCCTTTTCCACTCATTTGGGGGGAACTTCTTTTTCTTCCCATTTTTGTGAGAGTTTGTTAAGTATTTTTGTCCTTTACTTTTTTTTCCTGGCTTGCCTCTGATGATGTCAGTTGTTGACCCTATAGGGCCTTGGGTTGTTTGTTTGAGTCTTTCAGGAGTCTAATGCCTGTGTCTGATTCCTGCTTGGAGCAGCTCTGTGACCCCTTCGGTCAGGGCTGGGCTATTTTTTGGGATCTCTCTGCGCTCTCACGAGAGCTCCTTGAGCGCGTTCCCAGCGCGGCAGGGTCCCCCACCTGCCTGGGCTCGCATGTGTTTGCCCCAGACCAGGGGGCTTATTCGTGACCTCCCGTACTCATCTGGCCTCCCTGGCACGCGAGCTTCGCGGCACTGGTCAGTTTAGGGTCTTCGATTGTGTGTTTTCCCCGCTTTTGGCTCTTTGGGTGCGTTGCTTGCCCTCGCCAAATGGGGACTACGGAAATGGGAGGAAATCAGCTCTAGGACTCTCCGGTTAATCCTGTTTCTGGTCTCTCCTCCAGGGACTCTGGGCAGCTCTACTTATTTTGTGGGCCGCTCCGCAATCGCGGCGGGTAGGTCAATTTATGCCTGCCCTTGCCCCTCTGTGTAATCCCTCGCAGGCCGTATGAGTGCCAGTCTGTGTGAGGCCTTGCCGGCAGGTGCAAGCGTTCACCAGCCCGCGTGGGTCACACACACGCTCGCCAACCCTCGCCAGTCACTCGGCACAAGTGTGCGCGCCTGCTCTGGGTGTTTTGGGGGTGTCTATGTTTGCTTTTCGGCTTTTGGCTCTTTGGGGGTGTGGCCTCTTCCCACACAATGGAGACTTCGGCAAGGAGAAGGAGTCGGGACCCGGTTCCTCCTCCCGTTCTTTCCCCAAAGCTCCTTTCTTTTCACCGACCAACGGAGGAACTCCCCGGTTCCTCCTCCCGTTCTTTCCCGAATGCCTCCGTCTCCAGTCTCTCCTCAAGGCTCTCCCAGCCAGTCTGCACTCAGTCCTGTAGCTCACACGCGTACAACCTGTTTGCAGAGCGCACAAAAGGCAGGTTAATTGATTCCCTTATGCCTGATCGAGATGGTAGCTGCAAAGTGGGAAGTGTGTTATCACCCGGGCTCCACCGACCGCAGTGTCAGTTCTCTTCACAAAGTTTTCCTCTCCAGTCTTTTCCCAGGCACCAGCCCACCCTGCTGCCGCCTGTACCCAGCGATCAAGGAGGGTGGCTGCCGCTGCAACTTTTGCGTTTGCCCTTTAAATGTCTTTTTGCATCCCCAGCCACCTGTCTCTGGCAGAGAGCGCCCCTAAGCTTTTTGGGGTTGCGTTTTGTCTGTATTTTCTCGGCTTTAGCTGCTGTAGTTTAGGGGTTCCTGTTTATGATTCAGACCCCGTTCTTCTCGGGGGGACGCTAACTGGCCGTTTCAATGTCCCTCTGGTGCCAGTGCCCGTGCGCACCCAGCCCACCCTCTCGAGCCTCCACCGCAATTCTCACCCGTTGGGATGTGTGAGAGTCGAATCCACTGTCCACGGCACCAAGGCTCCTCTCCCACTATCGCTCCACTGCTTTCCAGGTGATTACTCCATTATTTAGTTGCAATTCCAGTTTGGTTTTGGGAGGAGGTCAGCGTGACTCCCTTTCACTCCTCCGCCATCTTTCTCCTTATTCAGCAGTCTGTTTGATTTCTTTTGATGTGCAGAAACTTTTTAGTTTGATGTAGTCTCATTTGTTTATTTTTGTTTTTGTTTTCCTTTCCATTAGAGTCAAATCCAGAAAAATATTTCTAACACCAGTCTCTAGGAGCTTAGTACCTATATTTCCTTCTATGAATTGTATGGTATTAGCTCTTACATTCAAGTCTTTAATCCATTTTGAGTGAATTTTTGTGTATAGTGTAGGACAGTAGTATAGCTTTATTTTTTTGCATGTGTCTGTATGGGTATTTACCTGAAGAATATGAAAACACTTATTCAGAAAGACATGTGCACCCCTATGCCCATTGAAACATTATGTATTTCAATATTTAAACTATAGAAACCACCCAAGTGTCCATCAAACACTTAATGAATAAAGAAGATATACATATAAAAAGGTTAAACATTGACATTTGTGACATGGATTGGACCTTGAAGGTATTATGCTAAGTGAAATAAGTCAGTCATAAAAGTACAAAGATTTTATGATTTCACTCATGGAGAATACAAGACAAAGAAAGTAAATAAAAACTCATAAACAAAAGATTGGCAGTTTCTAAAGGGACAGTGTAGGAGGAGGGACTAATGGATTAAGGGGGTCAAATGTATGGTGATAGATGAAAACTACACTTTTGTTTGAAAGCACACTATAATGTTTGCAGATTTCAAAATATAATGTTGTACAGCTGAAACTTAAATAATGTTATAAACCAGTGTGACCTTAATTTTTAAAATGTAGAGAATGAAAAGAAAAAAGTAAAAATTGATAAATGTTTAACATGTCTGAGTAAGATACAAATGAACACTATCAGAAATCAATGAGAGGGTATTATCACAAATTTTACAGAATTTTTAAAAGATAATGAAGCAAAATTGAAACAACTTATGGCCAATAAATTCAACAAATTAGATAAAATAGATAAATTTCTTGGAAATCAAAATTTACAAAAATGAATGCTAGAAGTTATAAAAAAATCTTTTAAAGAAATTGAGTACTGTCCTGGTTGGTGTGGTTCAGTAGACTGAGTGCGGGCATACAAACCAAAGGGTCAGGGGTTCAATTCCCAGGCTGAGTCACGTGCCTGGATTGCAGACCAGATCCCCAGTAGGGGGCGTGCAAGAGGCAACCACATTGATGTTTCTCCCTCTTTTCCCTTCTCGAATACTAAATAAATAAAATCCTAAAAAAAAAAAAATCATTATGAAAAATAAATCAAATGTATAATCAATAATTTTCCCACAAAGAAAATTCCCATACAAAATTGTTTCACAGAGGAAATAATGATAACCACATACAATCTCTTTAAGAAAGTATAAGAAGAATAATCACACAATTTATTTTATCGTGTCAATAGAGCACTGAAGAAAACATCTAGGAAATATTCACATAATAAATTCATAAGTGGATATTTCTTCATAAATAAAGATATCATTTATAAAATATTTGCAATAAAATCTCACAATTTACAAATCAAATCATTCATCATAATAAAGTGCAGCTATCCCAGGAGTAAGGGGTAATTTAATATTTGAGAATCAAATGACACAATCTATTAAGAAATTAAAATAATTTTTTAATAAAATAAATTTTAAAATAACAAACTAACCTTTGCCCCAATTCCAACAAGTTTTTTAAAGCAACCAATAAATGATTTATGCGTATATACTATATACTATTTGTCTTTTTTTTAATGATTTTGGCTCCATATATAGGTAACAATAAGTAATATATGGTATTACATGGTTTTTTGATTAATGGAACAGCCTTGATAGAAGTGATGAGGGCAATGTCTTGGATATTTTTTTTTTTTTAAGATATGAGAACATTTTGGATCCTACCATACTCTTTATAAGTACTTAAGCATTTTGCATTAAATTCTACATATTTATTAAGTATTAATAGTCTTTCTAAGGTAATTATAAGTCAAGAAAAAAGTTGTTTTTTTATACTGGAGACTGTGTATGTCTATTTTAAGCATTTTTAATTTTCTGCATATGTGAGCAATGTTTTGGTTGATATCCACTGATACAATTAAAATAGTGAAAAAGTGCATATTAAGAATTATTCTAATACAGTCTATGTTAAATGCAAATTATTAGTTAATTCTATTAATAGTTCTATAATTCAAAAACATATTTTTTCACATTTTGATAATTCTGTATTCCCGATCTTCAAAAAATTGGTATATATGTTAAATGTATTCACTTTTTCTTTTTTCTTTTTGCTTTTTTTTGCTAAAAATAATTACATTAATGAATTGATGGGATATTGTATCCATGGTGATATTTTTGTACCTAAAATATAACTAATTTATTTTGTTTTAACTTTTTGTCATAAAAAATTATTATCTTCAGCTACTTCCACTATATTTGAGGTGGTTAAGGATGGCCTTTTACACTTATATTTTAAAGGATTTGGATACCTTTCTGCAATTAAATTTCTCCAGAATCCTACTGGGAAATGACAGCTATCAGCTGTTTGGATTTACTTCACATAAAAAAGTTAATCACCATTCTAATCTCCTTTAATTATCTTGTCATTAACTTTTTTTTACAAACTTTCCCTCTGCCTCTCTCATACTTACCAATTTTATGCTTTCTTATAAATTTAAAAATTAAAAAAATAATAATAAAGTGCACCAAACTCTGGAATAGCGTTATTACTAAAAACAGAAACTCTGCAAACCAGCTACCTGCATCCGAATCCCAAATGTACCACTTACAAACTGTGTGGACTTAAGTAAAGCTTTTATCTTCTAAATTACGTTTTCTCACTTATAATAGGGAGGTGATAACATTTCCACAATATTTTGATATTTGTAAGTTATTCAAGCAAAACATACAGCACAGCATTTCACAGTTAGTCAACATGAAAGCTAGATGTTTTATTATGGCTACAATCAGGAGACCATTTCTTTGAGGGCCAAATGTTCATGATATTTCACACTCTTTCCCCATATTTGAAGATAATTATTTAAGGATTATGAATTAATCAGTTTAACAAACACATTATAGTTTCAAAATCAAAATCTAAAATAAATATAATTATATAACTATATTATTGAGATCTAATTTTAATAAAGTCAAAAATGTTTAAATATGTATATGTCTGCTGACTCTCTTTTTAATCCTGATTTTGATTTACCACAATTTTTTTATTTTACTATTTTTTTCTAAAATAAGCTTAACATATTTATAATATTTCCCCTTTTATATTTTCTAATGTAATCTAAGGTAATCATTTATACCTTTATCTTTATTATTTCCTATTTTTCTGCCTTTCCTTGAGTGTATTCTTTTCTAATTGAGTTGAATATTAAATTTGTTTTTTGAACACTAGAGTAAGCACTTTAGATATACAGAGCTGTGTCTTTCCTTTTATCCGTTCTGATGTGGTTTCTTTAAATCTGACACTGATTTTAAATTCTCTTCTGGATGTTCTTATTCTTTATTCAGAATCTCCTGTAAATGTTGGACTGGTTTAGCATTATTTGCACTCTGTATAAATTCCCTTCAGAAGGAGATTGAATTATTGGTCCCATTTACTCTTCCTTTATTTACACCCTTCATCTTTATTGTTCTAGAGACAGAATGTATTTCTCTGCCCCTTGACTTTTGGGCTCAGCCTTGTGAATTTTTTAGACCACAGGTAATTAGCAAAAGTGATAAAATTAGGAACCTGATATATACTTATGCAAATAACCTTTAACATATGTTTCTATTATCTATTGAGAAAACATCTTGGATAGCCTACTGAACCAAGACCAATCTATTCCAGTTGACAAATTCAGCCAAAATCTGTCAATCTTATTTCACTTGCAGATTCTGCAGCAAGAATATGTCAATGTTGTTTTAAACTATTGAATTTTGTGTACCTTATTAGTCAGCATTGTTATGGCAATAATTAATTAACTTACAAATTGATATCTAGAAATGAGGTCCTCCAGTTATCAAATTCTAAAATAAATGGCAATGGATTTGGAACCAGGTGACAGGCATTGAAGAAACAGTAAAACAGCAGAAAAGTGATGATAATTATTATGGAGTGAGAAAATACTTAATAAAAAGTATTGTCTCTGATAATGTAAAATGGGGAAAATCTACCTAATGATCTCATAGGGTTGAGAGAGGTAATTTTAAGATTTCAGTGATGTGTGCTGTTACTAGCTATGTTTGATAAAGTACTAAAAGAACTAAAAGAAATTATTTTTACTCCATTTTATGCTTCTGCCCTCTTTGTCAAATATTAATTGACCATAGAAACATGGGTTAATTTCTGGGCTAACTATTCTGTTCCATTGGGCTATGTGTCTGTTCTCATGCCAGTACTAGATTGTTTTGATTACAGTGGCCTTGTAATGTAGTGTGATGTCATTCCTTTTGACCTGGCAATTCACTTATACCCTAAGAATCCTGAAATACCAATTCAAAGAACCTATGCACCTCAATGTTCATAGCAGCACAATTTACAATAGCCAAGTGCTAGAAGCAACCTAAATGCCTATCAGTAAATGAGTGGATCAAAAAACTATGGTACATTTACACAATGGAATACTACACGGCAGAAAGAAAGAAGGAGCTCCTACCTTTTGCAACAGCATGGATGGAACTGGACAGCATTATGCTAAGTGAAATAAGCCAGGCGGTAAAAGACAAATACCATATGATCTCACCTATAAGTGGAACCTAATCAACAAAACAAACAAGCAAGCAAAATAGAACCAGAGACACTGAAATAAAGAACAAACTGACAGTAACCGGAGTCGGGGGTGGGGGGAGAAAGGGATAATGGGGGAAAGTAGAGGTAGGGCCTTCAAGGAACATGTATGGAGGACACATGAACAAAACCAAAGGGAGCAGTCTCAAGGATGGGAGATAAGGGTGCATGGGGTGGGAGGGACAACTGTACCTGCACAACAATAAAAAAAAATGAAAATAAACTTAGCCAGTTTGCAAGCAGAATTTGAAGAGAAGATAATCATACCCAAAATTTCAGAAATGGAAAATAAAACTGTTTCTCAACAAATCAGCTTGAGTAAAAGACCAAACTGGGAAAAAGGTGGGAGATGCAGGGATGGGAAGTCAATAGTTTCAGAAATACATAGCCTTAGTCAATAATTTCAGTAAGAATTGGCTTCAGGGAAAAGACAAAATCAGGAGCGTCACCTGAAAGCTATTTTATAAGAACTCTGAAAGGATTAACATGAGCATTTAAGCCAAAGAAGACTCTAGAATAGTTAAAAGTGTGGTTCCACAGAACTCCGATGCACCTATGGCCTCTGTGATTGATATCATAGAAAATCCACAAAATTCATGATAATACTGAATTGGTAAAAAGCCCTGCCAGAGATACTTTGGAGATGTAAAAGCTCTCTGGGCCTCCAACTTCCTCAAGACAAACAGCACTGTCTGTGAAAGCTGACCAGGTACCAAAAAAAAGAGATGTTTTTCTTAGTTTTAGGGCAGAGGTAGACACACTATTTTTTCCTGTAAAGATATAAATAGTAAATATTTCGGGTTAACTGGCCACAACCATGGATGGTCTCTTCACATCATCATTTGTTTTTTTTTAACAACTCTTTTAAATATAAAAACTTCTATAACTCATAGATCATATAAAAGGAGACAGTGGCTAGATCTGGCTCAATCGAGCATCCTGTGCACTCCTACTATAGGGCATGTGGACCTGAAACATTTGCCCAGTAGGATTTCAGAACTCCAAATAATCAGTGGATTCAATGCTAGACAAGGAAGACTTTAGTCAAGGTTATTGCTGTAGAGGAGAGGGGCTAGAGCCCAGACTGAACTCAACTCACTGAAAAAAAGGGTAGGGATGATTTTGTAGCTGTGATAGGGGGAATCCTAGGACTCCTATGTTTGCTAACTTCCCAACAGGAGGTAGTTTTATAACTTAGATCCACATGCCCACGGAAGTTAGGTTACTATTCTCCCACAGAGACTGGGAAATAGCGCTTTCCCTTTCTTGATAATTACATTTCAAAAGAACATCTCTGGGGTGTTTGAGAAACACATTCTTGGGTTGTCAAACTGGCCAGAGGATTTTTTAAAAAGATTTACATTTCAACGAGGCAGGACAATTTTACAATGATAAGTTTTCCTAACTAAATGCTCTAGCATAAGGAAAGGGAGTCCTGGCTGGTGTGGCTCAGTGGATTGGGTGCCACCTGCAAACCAAAGGGTCTCCTCTTCGATTCCCAGTTGGGGCACATGCCTGGGTTGTGGGCTGGATCCCAAGTGGGGGGCACATGAGAGGTAAAAACACATTGACATTTCTCTCCCTCTCTTTCTCCTTCCCTTCCCCTCAGTCTAAAAGTGAATAAATATCTTTAAAAAAAGGGAGGGGAGGGCCCTCTGTGTTGAGAGCATCTGGATTTTGTAAGGCCTAGGGTGAGAGGGGAGAAGAAGGTCAGGGGTCTAAAGGCACGTAGAAGCCTAAACTTTAGTCAAACTGTAGGAAACATTAAGTCCATCTTGGTTAAAAAAAAATTTAGCTTTACATTAAGAGTTAGAAATGTACATAATCTATAACCCAGCAAATCTATTTCCCATATGCACCCTAGAGATATTCTCATACATGTGCAAACACAACTCTTTTAAAGCATGGAGTTAAAGCATAAAGCAAAATTGTATTTGTCTTCTTGCCCTTTTTATCTGGTATTTTGGGATAGTTCATACCCTGCCCTATGATGAAGACTTGGCCTGGCAGACCCTGTGAATTTCTGATTACTTTTACACATTATAAAAAGTTCTCAGGTCATTTTTGGAAAAACTCAGTCTCAATTTCATCATTAAAATGTCCTCCCTCATGTAATAATCAAAACTGTACTATTGTTTTAAAGTTTAAACTGCCCCTTTCCCTTGTTTGGGAGAGGAATTTATAATTGGTCTTTTCTCTTTACCTGAAGAAAGTACACAAGGTAAAACAGGAGTAAAGTATCATGTGCTAACTTTCTCAGCGGTGGGTGCAAATTTGACTGCAGTTCTTTCTGGAACTGGCATATGTTTGAAGCCGTCTCTTTCTTTTATGGACACTCTCATAGGCTTGGAGGGATCACCAGTGCCCCCGAGAGTAGCCTTTAAGGGATTACCAGTGCCCCTGCTCCATTTCTCTTCCATGTGGCAGCTGGGTGCTCAGCCATTGAACAATATCCTCTCAGCTGAAGAGAACTCTTAGGCTTGGAAAGATTTACTTGTTCCTCTAGAGTTTAAAATCACACACACACACATGCAAACACACACACACACACACACACACACAGACATACACACACACATATAGTCAGTCCAGAAGGCATCCAGCCATGTAATATAAAAAATAGAAAAAATTATTGAAGAAGATTCAAGAAACATTGCACATAGGAGAATGACACCTCAGTCCTCTTCAAAGTAGACACCTTGGGACCTCACACAGTTTTCCCAATTGCTATCATCTACCCCATAATACTTTCCTGAATCTCATCAATGGTCTGAAATTTCTTCCCTTTCAAAGGTGATTTCAGATTTGGGAAAAGCCAGAAGTTGCAAGGTATCGAATCTGGTCTGTAGTGGGGCTGAGTCACCTGGGTGATTTGATTTTTTGCCAAAAAACTCTGCACAAGATGTGGTGCATAAGCAGGTGTGTTGTCATGATGAGACTGCGTAAGTCACCAGCTGCCCCCAGCTGCGACCTTCAGAATCATCCACATAGTTTCTGTGGAGGATGTTCAAGCTTAATGCAAAATTGGATGCCTATCCGTTGCTCTACTTGCTCAGTCTTTTTGAATGTCATGACCACACAGTACACGTGCCCACTCAATGGCGTCTACCATCCTCACTGACTAATATAGGGAAGTGGTCATTGTTCATGCATGCACATTCCAGTATACTTTCCTTGGCTGCCAGGTTACACTGATGTTGTACAAAATGTTGTACTCATTACATTAACAATGGATAGGCTTTTTGCATATGAACATATATATGAAGGGTGTGTGTGTGTGTGTGTGTGTGTGTGTGTGTATCCTTCAAACTCTGGGGCAATGAGGAAAAGAAAAAATAACGAGGATACTTAATTTAGTTACATTCTATCTGATTAAATTTTTAAGAAAAAAGATGTGGAAAAAGAAATCAATATGGAGAACATGTGCAGAGAAATAAGACAGTCAACACAAGATAGAGATAAATAGAAAGGAGATAAAGGTTTATCAGATCCTGTAGTACATGTTAATTATTTTTAAGACACCCTCTGCTAGTTCTTTAGCTGTGAATCACAGAATATTTAGCACCTCAAAACATTTCTCTTTGAAACTGCTAATCAGTCAATTAACTACTGTTCACAACTCTTTAGCTCCTAGGTACCTGCTAGAAAGTTGTTTTCCCAAAAGAGCTTCTATCCTTTGTTTGTCACTGAATTCTTGTACCTACCACAATGTCTGGCACATGGTAGGCAGAACTTTAAAATAACTGTTTTGAATTTATTAATGAAAGAAAAATTTACCCTCAACCTCCAGGGGGGAAAAAAGTTACTTTCTGATCTCTGTTATAGGCTACATTATTATCACCAAATGAAAAAGTAAAAGGTAATATCTTACCCACAAACTAAAGGTATATTTATTCCTTTAATTCTCCATACTTGTATTGTGTGTATATTAAATAAATATAAATTTCAAAATCCACCTTTGTGTTGGGGCAAAAACTAGTATCACAGTAGTACTCCCACAAAGTATAGGAATCCTGATAGTATGAAAAAGTACAAGTCTAAAAAAAAAATAGTCAGACTGCCTTGCTTCTAATCCCCACTCTGTCACATATTAAAAAATCTTGGACAAGTATGAAATGTATCCATCATTCTCATTGGTGAAATGGGAAAATAATTTTAGTATGTGCATCATAGAATATCGGTAAGATTAAATATTCACAGCTTAGCCTAATGCCTAATATATATCGGGTATTCCACATATATTGTCTATAAATATTACTTCACTTTATTCTCTGAAGGATCCCTAGAGGTTATTTCACATGTTTGCAAAAATGCAATCCTCACAAGCACAATATAAAATCTAAACTTGACTCCTCTCTTTCTGTATGTTTGCATTTAATTACAATTTAGGTTTTTATTGCCCCCCAATTGTCCTTGATGGTGTCTACAATAATGCCATCACTGACTGCTGATGTGTGCACCGAGGCTGCCGATGTCCAATGTCTGCTTATGTCAATGCAAAGGGTGCTAATGAACTTCATTTATGAAGCCTGAACATTCTTGTAATCATTGGATAAAAGTCTAGCACAGTTCCACTTCAGAGCAGAAGCCATAGGCATCAATGTTAATATTTCACTATCATCTTCTCCCAAGGAACTACAAATAAAAGATATTTGATGTTCTTGTTCTCTTTTCATAGTCCTTCATCCTAGAGTCTACATGTAAATGCATGATCTATGATCAGAGGATATTTGAGATATAATATTCTATGCTCACAGTTACACCATGGATGAATTTCATCCATTGACCTTGAATCAATTATTTTTTCCCTCAGGAAGGGTTCCTCTATGCCCACACCTCACAGAGTTCTGCTCAATAACTCCTGTAAATAACTACTCTGAAAGCCCCACAGCCATCACCAGCTTTTCAGATACAGTAAAATGGACCAGAGGATAGTCATAGCTCAGTTTCTATAATGGATCAAAATAGAAAGAGTCACTGCCAGAGAGTAGCTGACAGGGACAGGAGACTAAAGATTTAATTTAGAAAGCAGGGAGAAATCTAAAAGAGGCCATCAGTGCTTTTTGAAGGTTTTAAGAGTCATATCAATACTGCAATATCAAGAGAAGAGAGAAAAAATAATAAGGATCTGTTTTCCATGGATGGCTGGTATTACTTATTACTATGTCCTAGGAGTACACCTGAAGCTCATAACACATAAACCACTTACATTTCAGAGAAAAGAGAGGTTATCAACCAAGTGGCAAGGTGGGGTCGAACTCTCAGAAAGAAAGATTACAAGTTCTAAGCAGCAACCTAGCCTATAATTCCCATATAAACTGTTCAGCAGATAATTTACTTGATTTCTAAAAGATAGACATATAAGTAGACCTTAAAAAACAGCTTTCTGACAGTAATCTAGAATATGAACCTCTTTTAACTTTTCCCAACTATCCTATAAAGGTCATATAAGGGTAGCCAAGCTTTCTACAAAGAAATAAAATTTGATAAATCTTTTTATACTACTGTATTTCCAGATAAAATATTCATCCTCTGAAAAAGTAACTAGAACCCAAATGCAATTTTTAGAAAATTACTTTGGAGTAAATATGGATATAAATTTATTGTCTCGAGTAATATGTGTCTCTCACATCTTTAAAACTGGTCATGATGCTGCATGTCACTAGTGTAAACTGTAAAGAAATTAAAATTCATGAATATTTATTACACATGATATTCTTTGGGGAATGTTGTAATAATCTTGTTAGGGCTATTTTCCTACATAGTGTCTATTTATTTGTTTCATTCATGAATGGATGCACGTTTATAGCCTTAGGATTTATAACATTTACATCATTGGATTAGAAAAATAGAAAAATGTAGCATTAATGACAGCAACATATGGTGTAGTTTTTAGATTTTAAAATGATCTATCAATTAAGAGACATTAATTTACAAACAGAAAATATAATGCAAAAGGGCTTAAAATAATAAAGGACACTAATTGGCTTTGATAGTAGAAGCAAAAAGAGATCAACTTTTAGCATTAATGTGATTCAGGGTCAATGCATATCATTAAAGACCTAGCTTTTCTTCATGCATCTGCTTTATCTTTAGGAATATTAACCTTATTCTCAGACTGCAGTCCTTTGAAAGACTATCTACTTCTTCCTTTATATCAAGAAGGGAGAAACTCACTTGCAGAAAACTCCTGATAAGGCAGAAAAAGATTCTTTTTCATTAGACTATAACAAGCATTCTACCCAGTCTTGCTGGATCTACGTGAGTCAGGGATGACAAATTTCTTCCATGTTTTCAGCTTATTACCATAAAGAATTTCATATGCTATTATGGTATATTTCCACTTTAACATTTTCACATAAGAATTTCACAGTGCTAGAAAATAATGACTTCTAAGTATGAAGACAACATTTTGCTTATCTGGCAATAACATTTTAGCTATTCTTTCCTTTAAAATGTCACTACAGCTCTGACCAGTGTGGGTCAGTTGGGGCATTGTCCTACAAAGCAAATGGTTGGTAGTTTGATTCCTGGTCTGGGCGCATGCCTGGGTTACATGTTTGGTCCCCCAGACTGATGTTTCTGTCCTCTTTCCGCCTTTCTTCCCTCCACTCTAAAAATAAATAAATAAAAGAAAATGTTGCCACATTTATTAGCTTTTTTCATTATTAAAAGAAAATAGTATTTATGCCCTATATGTCAATTTATTTCTATGTCTACAATGCATTAATTATACAATGATGAAAGTAAAATAACTTGTGGAGAATTTAAACATGAAAACTTATAGGTAGCACAGTGATTTAAAATCAACCTCCAAATATTGTTTCATGTAATTTTGTGCCCATTACCATAATAACAAAGTATAAATAGTTAAATTTTATTTTAAAAAACTATACAAAAATGATTCACATTTGCTGCTCCTTTGAAAACGCAGTTATTAGTATTCAAAGAGGGTAAACTTTTATTTTGCAGTTTGTGGAATCCTTGATAAATAAAATCATCAACTTTTTCTCACACTTACAATAACCATTTAAGAAAGAAAGAGCCTATTTTGATCCAAAATATTATAAAATGTCATTGTTGCCAGAAAAGTGAAATTTAAAGTTGAAAATATTAGCAAGTTGAACTAACATAAATCACTCATCCATGTATTTTACCATTTTAAACAATCCATAATTTTAGAAAAATAGGTTAGGAAAGATGTTCTATTTCCAAAAATCGGTCAATCTAGCTTTGATCACTAGGCAAACCATACAACTTTCTGATCCTTAGGATCTTCATCTATAAAATTAGGAAACTAGCTTAACTGCACTTTATCCTCCCTTCTAACCTACAGATTTATGCAGCGTGGTTATCTCCAGCAGTCCTTTCGGGAATGAGGGTTTAACCTCAAAGTATTTTCTAGATATATAAAGTTCCCCATTAAGTCACAAAGCTTTATTGGTTCTGGGTCCGGGAGAAAATTTTGCTAAGTGAATTAAGCCAATCAGTGAAAGAAAAATACCACATGATCTCACTTATATGTGGAATCTAATGAACACAACAAATTAAGGGAAAAAATAGTGACAGAAGTTAGATATATTAAACAGACTGATAGCTGCCAGAAAGGAAGTGGAGGGGATGGGATGAAGGATGGTGAAGAGATTAACCAAAAAACATTTATGGACAACCATAGATAGACACATGGACAACAATATCAGCACTGGCTTGGGGAAGGGAGAGGGTGGACCTGCCAGGCGGTAGAGAAAGAGAGAAAAAGTGGGAACAACTCTAACAACATAAACTATAAAAATAAAATTTAAAAAACCTTTTTATCATTTTAGAAAGAATTGACACCTGTTACTCAACCAATTTTTTTTTAAAGTTATGAAGTTTTAGTCTAACATTTACAATTAAGGGATTATATATTTCCTGTCACTCCAAAACAAATAGGAGATATGACTGATATCATAATCTCCTAAATTTTTAGTTCTCTCTCTCAAACATGCACCTATGGGTTTGATCAGCACACATGGATTTCTTTGCTTTGGTCAGCACAGAAGAATTTGCTATAAACTTCAAAGAACTCTGAGTCTCAGAATGAGAATACCCAAATCTTCCCTCTCCATTTGTCACTTTCCTGAACACCAAAGGAGAGATCATGTATCAAAGTATATAAAAGCAGCAAATCATTTTACCAATGCAAAAAAATTATTTTGATTAACATTTTTAAAATTTTTTTCCTGATGTAAGTATCTAGATAAATACTGTATAAAATATATCTCCTTTTAGAGGACTTGTACATTTATCACTAAAATCCTTCAATTATCTGACTATTCTATAGTCATTTTGTTTCATTTCTAGTTTGCTGCTTTATCTTGTAATTGCATGGGATCTCAGAGTTCATTTCTACCAGAGTCTAGAAGTTTGACCTTTTAACTTGTGAAAAGGAAAATCTACAGATCTCTTTATTAATTTAGCAAATTTGATATCACCATTCACTTTCAAACAGTTGCTCCCTGAACTGGGAAATGTTGTTTAATTTTGTTTTTTTGAGATTCTTGGGCTCTAGCCCTAGAGATTTTGATTCAAATGGCTGGGACAGAACACAAGAAAGAGTTGACATCAATCACAAACACGTTCAGGAAAAAAAATTATAGATTTCTATTTCTGAGAACTACCTGTAACAAAGTTTTGCAAGAAAAATTGTAAATATTACACTAACAGCAGAGCTAAGACAGTGCAAGTAGATGCTAAAGAGTGAATAACAGTACCCTTACAATGCAATCGTTTTCTACTTTATTTGTAGTCACTCACTGGTAAACAGAGACTATCTTATAACAGTTGTCATTACTAAATAGAACATGGATCTCCAAATAATAAAAAGGAGGCTAAGTATTTAATCAGCATTATGGATAAAATCCTCAGCAGACTTTCATGAAAAGTATAATATAAACTACATGGTTACTTGTAGGAATTTAAGACTTCCATGCCTCTGGAGCTTACCATAAATAGGACAAAAAAGTTAAACAAAACTATTATTCTTAAAAAATAAGTTAAATTAACTCCAAAAATATAAATGTTACATAGGTGTGATTTCATCTTTTAGGAGGTTTAAAGAACATACAGATTTTACATTTTATTTATTTTACACAAAATGGTTAATTATGGAAAGGAGATACGAAATGTTTGCTGCCAAGAATGAATGCTACCACTTCCAACTTCAAACAAAACTCATTTTGCTCCAGGTGTCCCAGATCTCTGCAGCCACTGCAGAATGTTTTTATGTGTTTCGGTTGTCTGCCTGGCACACACCTATCAGGAGGCTGACGGTTGGTGTTGTCATGCTTCCCGGCAGCGGTTATACACCAGAAGTCTTATACAGATAAATACAACTGTTTCATAACATTCTAAGACACATAGCTTTAGTTCACCTTGAAATATAGGCAACCTATAACCCCAATTAGCCAGAGTGCTACTCCAAATGTTGCCATGGGAGGGGACGTAGATAGATACGTGTATTTGAAAAATCTGTCACTTTTCCTCACAGGAACATCATCTCCACAGTAACTCATATTTGTCAAATTCTAATTTCTTAATATGACATGAACTGGAAAAGAGAGGTGCACTGCCTTTGTCAGGATGGAGTTTCATGGTTGTTTATCATTGCATTCTTGTAAAGTTCAAACCCCATATGAGAGAGCTGGCTGATATACAAAACCTTTTGTATTGGATGTTCTGGTGACTTTACATTTGGTTCAAGTTCTATTTTGGGTGAAGTAATATAATACAAATCACATAGATTCTAGCTATTTCATAACCGTATTTAATTATCTACCTTGCTATTTAGATTCATTTGGATTCAAAGCTTCCATTCCAAAGAGAAGGAATTATTTTGTTTTTGCCACCATACAATAAAGAGTATCAAATTGAGTAATATTTTAATCAAAATGCAATTTTTGTAGAAATATGTGAAAAGTATTGAATATTCTGGCTGGTGATGAGAACCATCCCAAAGCTGTCCTTGTATTCATTCCCACTCTGAGCCATGCTGAGTCCCTTCTGTTTCTTCTAGATCTTTATCACCCTGACTATGAAAACATAAACAATGCTATCTTCTTTTTCATTTAAGACAAATGTCATATGATCTCACCTATTAGTGGAACATAATCAACAAAATAAAACCAGAAACATGGAAATAAAGAATAAACTGACAGTGACTAGAGGGGAGGAGGGTGAGGGATAATGGGAGGAAGAAAGGCAAAGGTCAAGTCAAGGGATATGTATAAAGGACCCAAGGACAAAGACAAAAGGAAGGGAAAGGATTGAACGTGGGAGGTGGGGGGTGGGCAAGGCAGGAGAGAGTAATGGGGGGGGAATGGGGACAACTGTAACTGAGCAACAATAAAAAAATATATTAAAAAAAAACTCAGACAAGTCCTAAAGATTCAAATATCTCTGCTCTGTACTAGCTCTGTAACAGTTAAGTTGATGGCATTCTGAGACTTTTCCGAAAACAGACATTTAATTATATTCACCAATCTCTCTGTCAACTCTAGCCTTGGAAAGAGAAATGCATCTTCTTACCTATCATGGATCCAGAGTCTGATGGAGAAGCACACATATAAGCCTAGAGGGCAGGACACTACATTACTGCATTGGGTGGAGGGCTAGAAGGAGGAGCCCCACATGCTAAGACCATCACCAGGCCAGATGGGCTCTGAGATCCTTGCAGCTGCCAATCTTCTCTGAAGCTGAACCTGGCGTAGGAGCCTGAGTTACAGACATCTTCTCACTGCCCAACTGCGAACTAATAATGTGTCCAGAAGAAGGGGTTATGCTCAAATATTTTGACCTAAGCTACATGCCTCATTTTTAAAATCAGGTTAAAAACCCTCCTTGAAACATGAGATTTTAGCAGAGAGGGCCCTGAAATGAAAACCAGGACCATTACCAAAAGACAAGGGAATGAATGAGAATTTATGCCCCAAGTGAAGAACTGGTTTATGATTGGACTAAGCCAGGTAAGTCATAATCAGGAGACATTTTATTTTTCTCCCACCAGTGCCTACAAACACTCTGCAGTATCGAGCTTAACTGACTGGAGAGCATCTTGGTCAGATCTCCATCTACTCTGTTACTATATCCATGAGGCTCCAAGTCAAAACTTCAGCCTTGAATCTGACGCAGTGCTCTTCCCTCTTGCTCTGCTCAGGCCTGGCTCATGACCTGTAGACTTGCCTGTGGAAAAGGGAGGCATGAACTCAATTTTATTTTTGATTCAGTTAATTTTTCTACTCATTCACTTAACCACCTTTCTGCTTCTGACAGCTATGAGTCTGGGACCACGGGCAAAATGACTAGGAGAAAGAAGGGTAAAGGGTTCTACATGTCAAGTGTTTGTTTTAATGTGGTTCTTGGTGCCCCCATAATGGGCTCCATCCAAAAGTTAACTTTCTATTTAAGGTCCTTTTGTGTGTTTTTTTAAAATACCCTCCTTGCCCGTTCCCTTGCAGGGATCTTCATGTTTTCTTCTTCCCTAACTCTTAGATGAATCCCCTGCCTGGCCACTTAGCACCCTCTTCAATCTGTTATCCCTAACAGAAAACACTTAGCATCTTTCTCCTAAAGACCCTAACTGGCCAGTCCTCTTGAGTGAGTTGTTTTTAAGACTGCTTGGGCTCTAAGTAATACTTACCCCTTATTGATTTTTCTTGCCTTATTCTGCCAAAATCAAACAACTCCAACTAATTACCTACCTTCAAAACTATGGAGGCAAGCGATAGCCACTGACTTTTTGGCTGGTTTAAAATTCATATAACTGGAGAATAAGAACTCTTTTGCATTAATATCTGGTAGAACTGTGGTAAGGGTAAGGATTAGCAGTTTAATAAGAGTCCAGTCCAGAAACAGGATGGCAGTCTCACTTTTTGGGAGTGATTTTCTTAGTATTTCTTCATTCTGCCTTAGCAGAGGGGAGCAAGACTTTCCGTCTCCCACGTGAATGGAGGGAAAATCCCATAACTTCTTACTCCAATGAGATTCTCCTAAAGGAGGTTTTCTAAGTGAATCTCTAGTGTACTGTAAATTCTGTTTGGAGGTAAGTAGTGCCAGTGCTCAGCTTAAGAGTTTCAGGCTAGATTCTGAGACAGGAGGAATTCAAATAAAAAATAAAAAGTAGAATTAAGGATTTATTCTGCCACCCACTTAGTATTACATAGAGCTTAAAATTCTTTTTCCTACTATGCTCATTTTTCTTTGACAAAAAAACAAATATGTGGACTAAGGGGAGAGAGACTAAAAGGAATGGGGAGTACTAAATATATAACTGCTTCTATTCAATATTATCCCATCCCCTGAAATCTAAGACTCTTGGTTCATGAAAGGTTAACCACATTCTGTGAGAGCGCTAAAGAGTATGTGTGATTTCCTTTTATATAAAAATAGAGTTTTCAGAAATGTAAAACTATATTATTTTTTTAATATTTAAGTTTGTGCTTAGTGAAATATTAAAGCCCTGGAAACCTTTTCTTCACAGGAAATATAAATCAAGGAGCTATATATAATATCTCACAAAGCAGAAAAAATCCTACACACACACACACACACACACACACACACAGGAGAGAAAACACTCTTACAGATGTAGTATGGCATTTATCGTATATGCATGACATTTATCTTCAATGAGAGCTATCAAACAGATGGAAACCATGGTTTAATAAACTGTGTTTTAAACCAACATTAGATAGGAGACACAAAATAAATGTGCAATCTTATCAAAACAGAAATTGAATTTGAGCCTATCTATTCTATCCATACTAGTCACACTGAAAACTCATAGAATATAATCCCATTTTGATTATGTGCACAGATAAAACCAATGCAAAATCATTTTAAATTTATATAGATAAAATAGGTTTTTTAAGTGAAACTCATTCCAATGTTGAAATAACATAAAAAAAGGAAGAAGATTTAAATTGCTACACTGTCTGAACAGAGGAATTAATGGTAATGTAATAAATTAATATTAAAAAGAAACTGAAAATTAAAGTAAAAATTTAGCCACCTAATTTGTTTTAAACTAGATACACTTTTTAGATATTAGCTGCTTTTAAAAATGTGTGTCTCCTAGGAAAACTGCATTCAGAGATTTTTAATATTCAATTGTTAAAAAAAATTGGCTATTATAACAAGAAAAACATAATGACTACATTGTTTATTAAAATTAAAAACATAGTGATTACTTGGGGAAAAAAGCTTTGTTTCTATGGAGAAATTCGTTATCTCCCAATGCATATGAAATACAAACAAAAAAAATCAACACAACTTTTAATTTTTAATTAATTAAATTAAAGGTTGGAATTAGTTTACTCTGCTCAATTTGTAGAGGTGGGATAAAGCTTTTAAATTAAATGTACCTAGAAATAGCAAAAGAGTTGAATTATCAGATAATCATAAAAACAAGCTCAAAAAAGAGATTGCATTTAATAGCCCAATCATTTTGATGGAGAGCACACTTAATTCTTAACCACCTTTCTATATAATGACAACTAATAGAAAAGCAATTACAATGTTAGAATTAGTCCTACACCTGCTGAGTCTTACCCTTTGTGTTCCCATAGGGAATCCGATAAGTTTGTAATGAATTGAGAGGGGATATTACACTAAATTTCTTTCAGGCTAATTGTGTTGCCACATTTACCAGCAGCTAGCACAATAATTATCTGACCAAGCATTCTTTGTTATGAGCAATATGTACAAAATGTGAGCAATCGATAATAACTAGAAAATTGAGCTGGCAAAAAGAAATCATTATACATGAGTTGAAGTTACACTCAATTGTGTAGTAAAGAATTCTTTTACAAGACTTATGTTAGCTCCAAATTCTATACAAAATATGAAGTCTTACTATGGTGATAATATTTCAGAAAATTGGAAGAAAATGTATCATTAATGTTAAATAATAATACAACCATGTATATGTGACAATATGAACCTCAATTACATGTGGAATCAATTTCTTTTTAACATTGTATACAACCTTTTTTTGAGTAGCAACTGTTCCTGAAGATGTCTTTATAACACAGAAAGTTGAAAATCAAATGATGGAAGAAAAAAGACTTCGCTTATCTCTTCTTTTTCTGCATTTGTGCGGTGGCAGTGGAGGGGAGGAGATCTGAATAGGGATGTGTGTACCGATCTATGAAGCTTGAAAATGAAAAGACAGTTTTCCATAATCCAGGTCTATTACATATTAGAAGAATAAATGATAGCTTTTGTGATAAAGTAAAAGTAGAAAGAATTAAGTGATATTTTGTTAGCATAAGAGCACAAACAATCATGCCAACCAATGTCATCAGGCAGTATGAAAGTATCATTCTTTGGGGGATATTTGACCCTAAGCAAAAAAAGGTTTTTTTTAAATTATACTCCTTAATTCATAAGGATTCTAAACTCTCCTGAGAACCATCCAAAAATAAGAAATAAAACAATACAGAGCAAAATGTATGACTCTCAAAAGCCTGGAGGGCAGGAGGCATATTCCAAACTAAGATAACTGGGCAGCCTGGGAAGGAGGGTGATTTGGCGGCAGCCCCAACAGTGCTGAACAGAACACTGTCATTCTTACTGAGGAAAAATTGGGATGAGCAATAGTACATATTTTCCATGTTCTCCATATTTCTACCCAAAGTGGACTCTTTAAACTGCACAAAACAATTTGAAACTGAAATAATGAATAGTGAATGAATGCTGAATAACAAAATAGAGTATTTTTCTAGAATCCATGTGTGACAGATACATTAAGAACTCCATAATTAAAGGATTACTGTAATTGGAAACATAATTTATTCTTTCTCTGTTTTTGACCTACAAAAGCAGCTCAAGATTGCTCTTGCTGAGACCAAGAACCAGTGTGTGTGTGTGTGTGTGTGTGTGTGTGTGTGTGTGTGTGTGTGTAGAAAGAGAGAGAGACATGATGCCATCAACTAGTATCAATTCATTTTGCATGAACTGTTCTCAGGTCATCCATTCTCTTCCAAATCCACTGTCTTGAGATGGTGTACACCCTTTATGTTCAACCTTAAAAAATGTGATGGAACTCACATTGTGTATTCATCAAGAGTCTTCCTCTATGATCTGAATCAAAGCCTAGTGGAACATCTGGAAATTGAGATATTCAATTAATTTTTGATTTTCTAGTTCAGTACATGTTCTTTCATTCTATCCGTCCAGCTTCAAATGTCATGTCAAATATTATGCTTTTGTTCATACTTTAGAGCACTTTGTGAAATTGTTGTATTAATTTTCTGAATAATTCACATATAATTCATTGACTTTTTCTGAATACAGAAGAGAAAAAATACCTGGCAAACGTTGCTATACACACACACACCCCCCCATAAACATATAAATATACGTATGAGTATATTAGCTGTCTCATTGCTGACACTACTACAGATAACCCCACTGCCCCCTTGGCCTTCTCCACCCATCCCATGCTGCTACCCTGGCCTTCACCACACTGCCCTCTGTGTCCAGGGGCTCTCCATTCACTGCAGAAGTCAACTAGCATCATTCTTGAGTTAATGCAAAAAAAAAAGTGTTTTTATTTTTTTATTGTTTTGGAGTCGTATACTTTCATTAAGATTTTTAAAGCCTTCCAGTTCATAATGCATATGAATCTATTATTAGTAAGTACTGAAATAAACTCTGAGTATATGACATAGCTCTCTGTCTACTGAAGAATCAGTTGCATGCGGTTGGCACAGATACTTTGTGGTCAAGTAAACCTTAATTCAAGTTATAGCTTCACCATTAACTTGAACTATAATGTTAGGTAAACTTTACACCTTATTTTTTTTAATTGAAACACAATATTAACAAGATAAGGATACTGTAAAATAAAGTATTTTAATTAATTACTCTGACAACATCTGTAAGGTCAACTACACTCACTCCCGTTGACACATCTTGAAACATTATAAATAATAAATGTTCTTTCAGACTATATGAATGGAAAGAAATTTAGTATCTGAACATAAGAGTTGGTACTTGGTATTTTAAGATTTGTTTGTATTATCAGTTTTTTATTATCTTTCTTCATTAAAATATTTTTATTTCTGTTTTAAATTATTTTTATTAAATTTATTGGGTAACATTGGTTAATAAGTTTACAACTCTATGACACATCATCTGTTTATTATATCATGAGCCCACCACCCAAAGTCAAATAATCTTCCTTCACCGTATATTTGACTCCCCTTCCCTCTGACAACCATACTCATCTGAGTCTGTGAGAGTTTGTTTTTCTTGTCTGTTCATTTGTTGCTTTGAGTTTTATTTCCCATATATGAGTGAAATCATATGATTCTTAACATTTTCTATCTGACTTATTTCTCTTAGTATGATATTCTCAAGATCCATTCATGTTGTCACAAATGGCAGTATTTCATCTTTTCGTATGGCTGAGTAGTATTCCATCATATCTATGTACCACATCTTCTTTATCCAGTCACCTATTGAAGGACACTTTTCTTAGAACTTCTAATCAATGCTTGGCACTCTTTGCTAGTACCTAGCACTTTATGGATGTATTCCTTTTGCCTTTAAGTTCCTCTTTTTTTATAAAAATTTGGGATGAACCAGGGAGATATTTTAGTGATATTATTCTGTCATGTTGAGCTAGAAATCTTAATTCATTTTCTAATTAAGTTGATATATATCTGTTGCTTTCCTCCAATTTTGGGTATGGTTTTAATTTTAATTGTTCCCTTCCCTTGAAAGAGAAGGCTATCAGAATTGGCAAACAAGATGACAAGACTTCACAAAGACATCTCTTAAGTTTTATGAAATTTACCCATCCTGCCAGAAATAAATTATGGGATTTTTTCAAAAATGGCATGTATACATACAAATATATTTTAGCAGTTAAATTTCCAAAGGTAAAATATATGTATTTGATTATTAAGTTGAATAATGGAGATGCACTTTTGAGAGATTTACCAGGATAAAACAAGTTTTCATAATTTTAATAATTACTGTTATCAGTAGCCTTAGTACTTTTTTCTCTTAGTGGTAATATGTTATTCTTTAAAATTCTAGTAAGTAACATGACAGTCCAAATGAGTTCAAATTTACATAAATTTATTTAATGCATCATATGTCTAAAGCATTGTACTAGGCAAAATAAAGAAGATAAAGAGGAAAAGCCATAGCTCTTGTATGAATGGAATTTATAGTTAAAGTTCATACCATGCCAACAACTGTATGTGTGTGTGTGTGTGTGTGTAATTTAAAGAAACAATTAACAAATACTGAATGTATATTTATTTCCAAAGCAAATGCTCTTTCTCTGTTTTATTCAAGTGAATATAGGGAAAGAAATGAGCCAAAGAGTCATGAAAAATGGTGCAAATACAACTGGCAGAGATGCAAGACACAAAAGCGGGTAGAGAAATAAGTTAATTAAGGCATTGAGCTAAGAATCTGAAAAACATTACAGAATGAGAGGGACACCTGCTGACTGGAATCATCTGCTTTATCTTTTGGCTCTTTCTAACTTCTAACTTTCTGCCCCTTGAAAGGGAATGTGCACTCTTTATAAAACTAAATGTTACACCTTGAGAATACTATACATATGTAGCATTTGAATGTTAAGAATAATTCCCTAGTGAGCTATCGTATGCTGTAAGAGCAATAAATGTTTTGAACTTGACTCAGAGGTAAAAAGGCTCTCTAGAGAAATTTGTAAGTGTTCTAAGTTAAGGGCATATATTTTTCTATCTCTAAATGTGAAAAAAAATCCCAAAGAAGAGAAGCCAAAATGAATAAATCAATAGGAGGGTGGGAAAAATAGCGAACCAGCTAGTATGATGGTGCTAGGAACTTGACAGTTTGATAAATTCAATTTACTGAGCACACACAAAATTGAGTATGGACAAATGGAACAGGTCAAAGAAAGCAAACTTCAAGAGCCATTGCACAAAACACAATCAGAGGAATGTTTATTATAAAGGTAATGGAGCATTTATTTTAAAGATTCTTCACTTTTACTTTTTCTTCCGAGAGCCCCAGAAGGGGATCTAACAATATGTTTATATGATCGTATATCTTGAAAATTTTCCAAAAGTATTTTTTTAACCAAAGGTCTTTAATGTTACTATCTCTTTTCTTCCCAAATTGTCCTCTGTCACAGACCCCTTCCTGTGAATTCAGCCAGATTTGGAGTGGCTTCAACTCTTACTTGGATCCAGCTGGGTGAAGGGTGAATTGCAGACTTTTTATTTTAGAAGATGAACATCCATGATTTTCAGTTACTTCTTTGTAAAATAATTAGTTAATATTTTTCTAGTCCTCTTGCTGAAACAGTTACATCCAGTATATTAAATACCTATTGTACCAACTTAGTTTTGTATCCAATTTTGCATTTATAATTTTATTTTGCTTGGAAAGGGTTCCCAGAATTGTACAAGCTTAGTGACCCAAAAAACCCTGGATTAAACAAAATTTATGGAATGGCAAAGTTGATAACTGAGTGGGAAACAAAAAACATCTCAAGAACTCAATACTGAATAAACTCTGATACAACATGAAAGTATTAAGAACTGGGTTGGCAAAGAGGAGACCTAACTTCTTGTCCCAGAACTGTAGAACAGGTATAATAATTTAATGTAATTAGAATAATAATTTAATCTCTTTAGACTTTAGTTGTATTATCTATTAAAATAAAAAGTTAAATCCAATTTATAATTCCTAAGCATCAGTCCTTGAATGAGTATTCATTTACAATAATATTTTTAAAGACATTTTATGCATTCACACTAGAATGTTTTTTGAACATCTGTATGTCAACAGCTGCTCACCAGCAGGGATGCATGGACTCCACCTTCTTGCAGCTGAGAACCTCGTGGTTGCTGTTGTTGTTTTTGCCATTGGATTTCTTTTTTAAAAATTAAATGTATCGAGGTGACATTGGTTAATAAAATTATATAGGTTTCAAGCATACAATTCTGTGATACATCATCTGTATATTGCATTGCATGTTTAGCACCCAAAGTCAAATCTTCTGTCACTGTCTATTTTAACCCCTTTACTCTTTACTACTCCCATTCCCCTTCTCTCTGGTAACCACCATACGTTTGTTTATGTTCATGACCTTTTGTATTTTTTGTTTGTCTTGTTTTTTTGTTTGTTGCCTTTAGTTTTATACCCCACATATGAATAAAATAATATTGTTCTTGACCTTTTTTGTCTGACTCATTTCACTTAGCATGGTATTCTCAAGAGATGTCCATGTTATCACATGTGGCAGGATTTTATCTTTTCTTATGGCTGAAAAGTATTCATTGTAAATCCAAGGGTTAGCAAAAGTAGGTTTACAATCATCTGTATAGACAATAATACAATAATTAATAAATAATAATACAAGAATGTAGGGTAAGTGGAGGCAGTCTGGCTTCCTCACCCAGGTGTCTGTGTAATTAAGGGAAGCAGTTTCTCACAACTTTAAATGGGCTCAATAAAGTAGTGGCCTAATAGTTTTAAGTCTGGGTCTGATAAACTGTTCCCATAGACTTTAGTGGACATGCATGCATAGTATGAAGCTCTGTTGCATAAGTCTGTTGGACCGTGTTAGTTCTGTTTGTTTCTAGTATTTAAGAGAGTAGGGACCCCCTGCTGGGCGCCATGCAGTGGGACGGGTGACATGTAGTGTGACATGCAATTTGCAATGTGTGTGAATCGTCCACCCTTGAATAAAGGCATGTCAGACATCCCAACAGCTCCATGAATTTTCATCCATCTGCATGAATCCCATGAACCTGTCCAGCCTTGAAAGGTCACAACACAAAGAATAAACCCTGCGTTTTGAGTACTTACAACTATAGACCTACTTTGCCCACCACTATATAATCCACATATGAGTGAACTTTTGTGGTTCTTGACTTTTTCTGTCTGACCTATTTCACTTAGCATGATATTCCCAAGGTCCATCCATGTCACAAATGTTAGTATTTCATCTTTTCTTATGGTTGAATAGTATATCATTGTATCTGTGCACTACATCTCCTTTATCCAGTGCTCTATTGAATACATTTTGGTTGTTTCCAAGTCTTTGTCACCATGAACAAAGCCATAATAATGGAAAAACCTAGATTTTTGTTTTGAGAGTTGTTTTATTTGATTCCTTTATTTGGGGGGTGGGGTGGGGTGAGACCTTAAATAATTAGAGAAATGTATACAAAATTACACAATATGTTTAAGTACTATAAAGATAAAGTAGAAAGAGCCACAGGAGAGTATAATAACTTCTGAAGGAGATCAGACAAGGTTTCTCTAGAAACTGTCATTTAAACTGAGATAGGGATGAACAGGAGGTAAGTAATGATAAAGAGAAATCAAAGGAGGAGGCTGAGACCTTTGTAGCAAGTGGCAAAACATGAACAATATCCTGAAATAGAAAGAAATGCAGCTCATGAGAACTGCGGTTTCCAATGTTATTTTGTACATTTACAACAATATACAGTATTAAAAATTGACCACTACAATATTTGTTTGGTTTTATGAACTTACTCATAAATATTATACATAGATTTTTGTATTGATATTATATGTGTTTAAATATTACATGAATGACAGAGAAATCTTCCCCCCTCTTTCTCGCGCGCGCGCGCACACACACACACACACACAGAGGCAAAAATAACACTGTTACTTGTGACTAACTAATGCATCCTTATTTTTAAAAATTTTGGTTTAGTACTTTGTGATACAGTCTTTGTTCTATGGCCAATTTACTTTGATGACTAATTTTAATGGCTATTACAGCTTTAAAATGTGATTGTCCACAAAAGAACCAATCTAAATAAGAAAATTGCATGATCAGCTAAACTTATCAAATTATGACTTTGGTTTTTCAATCCATTTACCAAGTTAGCAAATGTTTTTCATTAAACATTTCTGAGCAGATTACCACTTTCTGGCATCAGCCAGTTATCTGGCCAGCTCATCAGAGTTTCTTGTATTTCTTTTTAAGTTTTTTTAAATTATATTTTATTGATTATGCTATTAGAGTTGTCCTGATTTTCCCCCCTTTCCCCCACCTCCACCCAGCACTGCCCTCTTCCTCAGGCAATCCCCCTACCCTTCCTTGTTCATGTCCGTGCATCATGTGTATAAGTTCTTCAGCTACTCCACTTTTTATACTGTACTTTACATCCCCATGGCTATTCTGTAACTACATATTTGTACTTTTTAATCCCCTCACCCCTCACCCATCCTCCCACACCTACCCTCTAATCTTTTTATCTTTAACCTCTGGCATTTTAACTATGATGCATCTTTGGATGGGCATCCTTGCATCCATCTTGTTTGGGACTCCCTGCACTTCCTGGACCTACATGTCCACCTCTTTCATCATTTCTTCAAACAGATTTCCAATTTCTTGCTCTTCCTCCGCCCTTTCTGGTGCCCCCATTGAGCAAATGTTGGATTGCTTAAAGTTGTCTCACAGGCTGCTTACACTATCCTCATTTTTTTTGGGGGGGGGGGATTCTTTCTCCTCCTGTTGTTCTGATTAGTTGTTTTTTGCTTCCTTATATTCCAAAGAATTGATTTGATTCTCAGCTTCATCCACTCTACTGTTCTTTCCCTGTAAATTTTTCTTTATTTCAAAAGAATACACTAATCCTTCTAAAAATTATTTGTGGATTTTTTTTTTATGCTGTTAAGGTCCTAAGTTCCTTGAGCCTCTTTATAACCAATATTTTGTACTCTGCATCTGATATATTGCTTATCTCCATTTCATTTAGCTCTTTTTCTGGAGTTTTGATCTGTTCTTTCATTTGGGCTATGTTTCCTTGTCTCCTCATTTTGGCAGCCCTCCCTGTGTTTGTTTCTATGTATTAGGTAGAGCTGTTTTGACTCCATGTCTTGGAAGTGAGGCCTAATGTAGTAGGTGTCTTGTAGGGTCAAGTGGCATAGCCTCCCCTATCACACAAGCTGGGTACTCAAGATGCACCCACTGTGTGAGCTGAGGATTCCCTCCTCTTATAGTTAAGCCTCAACTGATGTTGGCAGATTAATGGGAGGGATTTACCGAGGCCAGTCAGCTTCAGGGATTGGCTTTGACAACTTACTACCAATCTCCATTCTCCATGGAGAATCAGCTGTGTGGAGACGGGGTGATGGTACTCTTACTTGGTCTGTAGCAATCCACTGGGTATGCAGCCTTTGGAGTTTCCTAGATGGCACCGGCCCAGGTCAGCCCCCACCTATGTTTTGCCCAGGGCCACCCTACCTGAGCTATAAAGCAATCTGAGATGGCTGTTACTTGTGCTGGTCTTGGAGGTTCCCAGGCAAAGCCAAGCTGCGAATCTAGGCTGGCTGCTGCTAGTGCCGGGCCTCAGGCTCACTGAAGCCAGAGGTTGCTTATCTGATAGGATTTAGGAAGTTGTGACACACGAGCCAAGACCACCCATTCATATGGAAAAGCCGCTTAGGTGGGCCCATAAATTGGGTGGGGCAGAGAATCTGGGGATCTCCAAGGCAGGACAAACAGTGTTAGCTAGGTTGATGGAATCTTAGATAACAACACTAGGCTGCCAGCTGTGTTGAGAGAGGACCCAGGAAAGGGACATTGGGGTCTGCTCACACCAGTGCCAGACTCCAGTCTCCCCCTACACACTGCTGGTGCCTCTCAAGCCACCATCTTGTCACCGAAGACCAGAGGGAGTAAGTCTAAGTAGGTGAGTCAGTGTGTGGGTTCTTCAAGAGAAACTGCTTGGGGCTCCAGGAGTTTCATCCACCGACTCAATTCCCACTGGTGTTTGCAGCCAGAAGTGGTTGGGACTTATTTTCTTGGCACTGGAACTCTGGACTGGGGGTTCTCGTGTGGGGCTCAGACTCCTCGCTTCTGAGATATCCTTCCCTAATTATATCCACCACAAGTGGATGTGGGACCAGCCCATTCTGAGTCTTCGCCTTACCATGCGTCTGGATGGATGTGGCTTCTTCAATTCCTTAGTTGTTAAACTTCCATTCAGCTCAATTTCTGTCAATTCTGAACGATGGTTGTTCTATATTTTAGTTGTAATTTCATTGTGGTTGTACAAAGATATGAGCCATGTCTGCCAATGCTGTCATCCTGACAGGAAGAACATGTATTTTTAACAAATGATTCTAAAATCCACAGAAATTCTTAAAAATTCTAAAAGATTAGAAAATTTTCTTTCCATGGTCATAAAGTATACAGAGATGAGAACTTTTATAGGTGATTCAATCATATAACTTTTAGCCTCCACATCATAATGATGGAAAAACTCCCTAATATTTGTCTTCAAAAGAGCTTTTCAAAAATTAAAAACGATTCATGGACATGGACAACAGTATGGTGATTGCTGGGGGAACTAAATGGTAATGGAAAAAATATACAATAAAGATTAAATAGTAAAAAAGCTCTATGCATAAAAGACTTTCTTTAAAAGCAAGTATCATTAGTTGTTTCACTCATTAAAATATCAGTTGCTGCAAATAGATTAAGCATTTTTAGTTTTAAAAAATACTTAGTATATTTGAAATTGAAGGGAGCCATTTGACAGAGAAGATCAACATAATTTTTGAAAAGGAAAACTTAAGAACTCATATTTAAGTACAATAATTTTTCTAAAAATTTTGCCAGGCTTTAACTAGCCACACTTTGGACGTTACAGATTTTAATAGTTACTGCCCACCTTATTTCCAAAGGATTATAAACATTCTATTATACAAAGCATTGTTTTTAAAGAACAACCTCAGTAAAACCTTAATAAAAAAATAAACCTATTTTTCAAAGAAAGCTTGTGTTGCAGGAACAGTAGAGCTTTGAAGTACTCTAAAAGAATGAACCTGTCCAGAAACTCAGTTTTGCAAGTGCCTACTCTTTTCCTGAAAACTCCATTACTTTCTGATAGGACCCTCTGACAAAGGCACTATGGAAGTAATCCTTCTTGAAAATATCAGTGAAGTACACTTTGATAACACTGTGGATGAATATTAAAATAAATCCTAATGTTTTCCATTACCTCAATGTAATATTATCTTGTGACCACCATACCCCCCATCTTTCTTTACCTCACTTTGTAGACTATTCATTTACAGGAACCAAAATAGAGTCAGGGATGTTGGAAGACAAAAGCAAGGTGAGTGAAAGATGATGCTGTTTAAGAAGGCAAAGATCAGATTGTGCTGAACCTTCCAGGGCACATTAAGGATTATCTCATGAACAACAGTAGTGATAATAACCTATATGATGAAATTTTTAGGAAGTTAATTTATGTTTACTAGATTATCATTTATTCTTTGGTTATATCATTATTAATATCATTATTTAGTAATAAAATTTTTAAAGAAGTCATAATGATGATATTTTAATTTTATTTTATACTGGTAAGAATACTTAATGTGAGATTTACCCTTTTAAATTTTTAGGTGTACAACACATTAATGTTGACTATAGGATAACATTGTATAGGAAATCTTTAGAGTTTATTCATCTCACTGACAGAAACTTTGTTCCTATTGATTAATAACTCCCCATTTTCTCTTCCTCTCAGCCCTTGGCAACCATCAGTCCACTCTTTGATGCTATGAAGTTGACTACTTCATATGCTTCATGTTCGTGAAATCATGTAGTGTTTGCCTTTATGTAAGTGGCTTATTTCATTTAATGTCTTCAAAGTTCATCCATGTTGATATATATGGCAGGGGTTTTGGCTTTTCAAAGGCTGAATAGTATTTCATTATATGGATACACTACATTTTTTTTACTTATTCATCTCTTTTAAATATGTTTTATTACCAAAAGAGCTGACCATTCTTTTCTTTTTTTCTACCTCTTTTGTTATTGACATTTTATTAAAATTTTAATGGTTTGTGTATTCCAAATCTCTGAAAACCACTCTCTACATAAAATTTATGGTCTCTTTAATCTCTAAAATTTGGGGATTAAATACTTGAAGAAAGAGATTAAAGTCCATTGTGGAAAACAGTTGGTGCATTTTTGTTATTGTTTAAGAATAGAGATAAACTTAGAGGAGGAAAGATGGTGGAGGAGAGAATGGAAGCTACAATAACCTCCCCCCAGGACAAATCTGGAATTATAACTAAATTGTGGAGAAATCGCCTGGAACAACTGAACAATAGAAACAGAGGAGATTTATGACCTCAGAGAGACAGAAGAATCAGCTTTAGCACAACCTAACTGGTAAGGAGTGCAGTAGAGACTCAAGAAAGTGGGCTGGGTGCCAATGGGTGGCAACTCCAGAGGGATATTCAAACAGCCAGTAGGATCCCTAAACCATAAGCGGGGATCTCCAGCCTACAGCACCAGAGCCCAAAAAGTATGCAGATAACAGCCAGGTACAAAAAGCAGCCTGGTTGCTCTCTGCCTGAGATGGGCAGCTGGAAACACAAAGAGCCATTTACAGGGCCAACACATAAATTTTTATTTGCAGCCAATACCCAGGGCTCCAGCAAAGTGGCAGAGTAGACTAGAGACACCTGAGGAGAGACTGGGGAAAGAAGCTTTGGGGAGAGAACTGAGGAAATAGTTGGCAAGATCCCAGTGCTCACTCATTCTCCCATACAGAAGCAGCCATCTGGCTGAGGCAAACCACTCTCCTGAGTAGCAGTAGCCCGAGAGGACACAATAACCCTGCCCACAGGAGGGGCTCTGCCCAGCCCTGTGGTGCCTTAATCTGCCTGCTGAGTGCAGAGTGACTAAGTTAACAACTGAAGGAGACAGCCACAGACAGTAGATTCCTGGAAACCTCGAACAGATTGCTTAACGTCAAATGGAGTCAACATTTGACACCATCAGAGGCAGATCCAGAAAGAAAAAAAGGTGGTAAATACTAGAAGCTAATGAGACAATATCCACTGTGGTCCTTTCCATGATTGGCGATATTTTCTTTACTACATAGTTTTTTAACATTCGTTTCAGGTACATCAAGTTTGTGCATATACAGTAATTGGATTTTTTAATAATAGCTTATTTCTCTCCTTTCTTATAATAGCCTGAATCTCTTTATACCCTTATTATTACTAGTTCATTGCTTATGATAGTGCGATTGCAAGAAAGTTATTTTTGCGGATGTGGGTTTGTTTCATGAGATTTGTGGTTTTGTTCCGGCAGCACATGCACAAAAACAACAAGAAGTGGTGGGCAGAGTGACCCTCAGTCAACCAGCTGGAGGGTAGGACCTACCAAAGAACACCCAAACAACAATAAAAAAAAAATACTTCCAGAGAGTCAACTTAAACGACATAGAAGACATCCAAAGAGCAGCAAGTTCAGGAGACCAAGGAGACTGCACCACTGAATATCACATCTCTTACCATAGAAGTTCACACCATAAAGTAAAAAAAATCAAGCCAGACCCATTTAAGAAGCAGAAGCAAAAAAAGAAGATTCTCACAAATAATGGGAAAAAAAGAAACACCTTTCCTATAATTGAAGGGAAAGGAGGAATGCCCAGGAAGAGAACTAAAAGAAATAGAAGCAAGTAAATGTTATCAGATATTGAGTTCAAAACAAAGGTTATGAAAAAACTCAGTGAGCTCAGTGAGCTCAGAGAGAATTTCAAATAACTACAGGGACACTATGAGAAACTTATTGCAACATCAGCATGAAAAAGGACATAGAAACTGTCAATAAGAGACAAAAGGAAATGAAGAATACAATTTCTGAATTGAAGAACACAGTAGAAGGAATCAAAAGCATGCTAGATGAAGCAGAGGATGGAATTAGAAAGCTAGAGGACAAGGTAGCAAAAAGCTCCCAGAGAGAGCAAGAAAATGAAAAAAGACTCAAAAAGAATGAAGAGGCATTTAGGGAAATGCAGGACAACCTAAAACATAATAACATCCATATAATAGGGATACCAGAAGGAGAAGAAGAAGAGGAAGGGATATAGAACCTGTTTGAAAAAATAATGATGGAAAACTTCCTTAATTTGAGGAGAGGAAAAGTCACACAATTTCGAGAAGCACAGAGCGTCCGATTCAAGAGGAACCCAATGATGCCCAACCCAAGACACATCATCATTAAAATGGAAAATATCAAAGACAAACAGAGAATCCTAAAGGCAGCAAGGGAGAAAGTGACATATAAGGGAGCACCGGTATGGCTAGCAGCTGACTTCTCAACAAAAACACTACAAGCCAGAAGGAAGTGGCCAGAAATATTCCAAGTCATGAAAAGCAAAGGCCTGCAACCAAGACTGCTTTACCCAGCAAGGTTCTTGATTCAAATGGAAGGCAAAATAAGGAGTTTCTCAGAAAAAAGAAGGCAAAAAGAATACACACCCACCAAACCAGCAGTGCAAGATATGCTAAAGGGACTACTTCAAGAAGATGAAGAGAGTAAGAAAGAGAGAAACACAGGTACAAATGGAAGAAATGCATAGGTACCTATAAATAATTACTTTAAATGAAATTGGATGAAATGCTCCAATCCAAAGACATAGGTTAGCTGAATGGATAAGAAAACATGACCCGCACATATACTGCCTACAAGAGTCCCACCTCAGAACCAAAGGACCCACACAGACTGAAAGTAAAGGAATGGAAAAAAATATTCCAAGCAAATGGAAGGAAGTAAAAGCAGGGGTAGCAATACTTGTATCAGACAAAATAGATTTCAAAACAAAGGCCATAAAAAGAGACCCAAAAGGACACTTCATAATACTCAAAGGAAGAATCTATCAAGAAGACATAAATATTGTAAACATGTATGCACCCATCATAGGAGCACCCAAATATATAAGGAAAATCTTGGGGGACTTCAAGAAAGATATAGAAAGACAGCAACACACTTACAGTAGGGATTTTAACACCCCAATGTCAATGATTGATAGATCTTCCAAACAAAATATCAACAAGGATATTGTGGAACTGAATGACACATTAGATCAAATGGACTTAACTAATATATATATATATATATATATATATATATATATATATATATATATTATATATATATGTTATCAGTTATATATCAGTTATATATATATCAGTTATATATATATATGTGTGTGTGTGTGTGTGTATAATATATAAACTTTCATCCCCAAAAAGCAAAATACAGATTATTTTCAAATGCAAATGGAATGCTTTCAAAGATAGACCACCTGATAAGACACAAAATAAGCCTCAATAAATTCAAGAAAATTGAAATCATAACAATCATTTTTTCAGATCTCAAGGGCTTGAAACAAGAACATAACCTCAAGGGAAAAACTCAAAAACATTCAAACTCATGGAGACCGAATAGCATGCTATTAAACAATGAATGGGTCAATAATGAGATCAAAGAAGAAATAAAAAAGTTTCTGGAAACAAATGAAAATGAACACACAACAGTCCAAAACCTATGAGACACTGTGAAGAAAGTCCTGAGAAGGAAGTTCATAGCGACATAGGCCTACCTAAAAAAGATAGAAACATTTCAAATAAATGACTTAACCCTACAGCTTCAAGAACTGGAGAAACAACAACAAACAAAGCTCAGAACGAGTAGAAAGAAGGAGACAAGATCAGAGCAGAATTGAATGATATAGTGAATAAAAGCACAATTCACAGGGTCAACAAATCCAGGATTTGGTTCTTTGAAAATATGATAAAAAAAATCGCCAAGCCATTAAGCAAATTCCTCAAGAAAAAAAGGGAGAGGACCCAAATAAATGATATCAGAAATGAAAGAGGAAAAATAATAACTGATACCACAGAAATACAAAGGATTGTAAGAAATTACTTTGAACAATTATATGTCAAGAAATTTGAAAACCTCATTGAAATAGACATAATTTCTAGAAAACTATAACCTTCCAACACCAAATGAAGAAGAAGCAGAAAGCCTGAACAGACCAATAACAGTTAGAGTAATTGAAGCAATAATCTAAAAACACCCAACACACAAAGCCCTGGACCAGACAGTTTCACAGGAAAATTTTACAAAACATTTACAAAATAGCTAACTCCTGTCCCTCTCAGACTATTCCAAAAAATCCAAGAAGAAGGAAGGCTCCCAAACTCTTTTAATGAGGCCAGCATCATCCTAATCCCATAACCAAGTAAAGACACAACAAAGAAAGAAAACTACAGACCAATATCACTGATGAACATTGATGCTAAACCTCAACAAAATATTGGCAAACTGCATCCAGAAATACATTAAAAAATCATCCACCACAATCAAGTGGGATTCATCCCAAGGATGAAAAGATGGTTCAATATTCACAAATCATTAAATGTAATACATCATATAAACAAAAAGAAAAACAAAAATCACACGATCATATCAATAAATGTGGAAAAAGCATTTGATTAGGTACAGAAGCCATTTAGTATAAAAGCACTCAGGAAAGAGGGAGTAAAGGGGACATACCTCAACTTAATAAAGGCCATATATGAAAAACCTACAGCCAACATCATATTCAATGTGCAAAAACTAAAATCTCTCCCACTAAGATAAGGAACAAGACAAGGATATCTGCTTTCACCACTTTTATTCAACAAAGTATTGGAAATCCTAGCCACAGTGATCAGACAAGAAAAAGAAATAAAAGACATCCAAATTGAAAAGAAGGAAGGAAAACTGTCATTGTTTGCAGAGGACATGATGGTGTACATAGAAAACCCCATAGATTCCATGAAAAAACTACTTTACCTAATAAATGAATTTGGAAAAACAGCAGGATACAAAGTCAATATTCAGAAATCAAAGGTATTTTTGTATACCAACAATGAAATATCAAAATCAGAAATCAGGGAAAAGCCCCATTTGCTATAACAACAAGTAAAATAAAGTATCTAGGAATAAACTTTAGAAAGGAGGTAAAAGAGCTGTACTCAGAAAACTACACAACATTGAAGAAAGAAATGAAGGAAGACACAAATAAATGGAAGCATATATTGTGTTTATGGATTGAAGAATTAACTTCATCAAAATTTCCATATGCCCAAAGCAATTTATAGATTCAATGCAATCCCTACTAAAATACCAATGATGCATTTCACAGGTATAGAGCAAAAGTTTCAGAAATTTATATGGAATCATAAATGACCTCAAATAGCTGCAGCAATTCTGAGAAAGAGAAGCAAAGTAGGAGGGATCAGGATACCTGACATCAAACTATATTTGAAGTCCACTGTCATCAAAATAGTCTGGTACTGGCATAAAAACAGAAATATAGATCAATAGAACAGAATAGAGAGCCCAGAAATTAACCTATGTCTCTATGGTCAATTAATATTTGACAAAGGAGGCAGAAGCATAAAATGGAGTAAAAATAGCCTCTTCAACAAATGGTGTTTGGTGTTGCAAGAGCTGGACAGTTACATGCAAATAAGTGAAATTCGACCACCAATTCACACCATACACAAAAATAAACTCAAGATGGATAAAAAATTTATATTTCAGTAGACACCATGAAAGTCCTAAAGGATAACATAGGCAGGAAACTCTCAGATATTCCTCTCAGCAATATTTTCAGTGATATATCCCTTAGAAGAAGGAACATAAAGGAAAGAATAAACAAATGAGACTTCATCAAAATAAGAAGCTTCTGCATGGCTAAAGAAAACATCAGCAAAATGAAAAGGGAACCAACCATATGGGAAAATATATTTGCCAATAATACCTCAGACAAGGGTTTGATCTCCAAAATATATAAAGAACTCACGCGACTCCAAGACAAACAATCCAATTAAAAAATGGGCAAAGGATCTGAACAGATACTTCTCCAGGGAGGGCATAAACAGGGCCCAGAGACATATGAAAGGATTCTCAGCATCACTAGCCATCAGAGAAATTCAAATTAAAACCACAATGAGATACCACTTCACACCTGGCAGAATGGCCATCTGTGTTGCAGCCTCCCTAGGCTGGACAGGTCTGCTTGGGGCTTGGGTGGATGGAAGAAGAAGCATGGAGCCTTGGGGATGCTTGACATGTTTTTATTCAGAACAGTCACACAGGCACAAGCCTGGTCCAGAGAAATCACACAGGCCACAAAGCCTATGTCTGCACTGCACACAGGCCACAAGCCCATATCCAAGTCAGAGCCCCAACTTCCCACCTAGCCCAAAGCTCCTCTCCCTTAAATACTAGCTAGAAACAAAGCAGACAATCAGGCCAGAAAGGTGAAGTAACTATCATGAGCTGCGCATGCGAGCCTACTCAAGGCTACAAGGCAGTTTATTGCACCCGGGGCTTAAGGCTGTGGGAACACTGCTTTATCAGACTCCTTCAAGGTTGTGAGGAGCTGCTCCCTCCAGTTACCCACGCATCTAGGTGAGGGAGCCAGACCACCTCCATGTACCCTATGCCATCATAAATAAATCAACAAACAAGAGGTGCTTGTAAGGTTGTGGAGAAAAGAGAACACTAGTACACTGTTGGTGGGAATGCAGACTGATACAACCATTGTGGAAAACAGTTTGGAATTTCCTCAAAAATCTAAAAACGGAACTGCCTTTTGACTCAGCAATTCTACTGCTGGGATTATACCCTAAGAATTCCAAAACACTAATTCAAAAGAACCTATGCACCCCAATATTCATAGCAGGACAATTTACAATAGCTAAGTGCTGGAAGCAACCTAAGGGCCAATCAGTAAATGAGTGGATCAAAAAACTATGGTACATTTACACAATGAAATACTACACAGCAGAAAGAAAGAAAGAGCTACTACCCTTCTAGACAGCATGAATGGAACTGGAAAGCATTATGCTAAGGAAAATAAGCCAGGCAGTGAAAGACAAATACCATATGATCTCACCTGTAAGTGGAACCTAATCAACAAAACAAACAAACAGGAAAAATATTACCAGCAACATTGAAAGAAAAAACAAACTGACAGTAATGAGAGGGAAGGAGGGAGTGGGGTAACAGGGAAAAGAGGGGGAAGGGTCAAATCAAGGAACATGTATAAAAGACCCATGGACAAAGCCAAAGGGCAGAAAGATTAAGTGTGGGAGTTGAGGGTGGGTAGGGCAGGGGAAATTGGTGCTGGGAAAATGGAGACAAATGTATTTGAACAGTAAAAAAACAAATAAAAATAAAAGAATAGAAATAAACTGATGACATTCATATCCTTAACATCTTTATATTGAATTTTTAATTTCAAAATATTTAAAAGGAAAGCAGAAATAAAATAAAATGTCTAAAAAAAGAATAAAGATATCCTGTTCTGTTACAAAGCAGTCACTTATACTAAAGATGCCACATAAATTGATCTGTTGTCTTTCAAGGGTTTAGACAGCCCACAGATTACGTAGCTCTTTATGGTCAGTTTCTTAGCAGCTATTATACTGAATATATTATTAAATATCATATACCAAGTGTGCTGACAATTATTTGAAGCTTTTAGAAAAACATGGAGTAACAATATAAAATAGTCTAGACAATATTGAAGCATTACATACAATTTTAAGGTTTCTAAAAATTTATTATTCTGGAAGCAAGATGTGGTAAGAATTGAGTGAAAGGTACATTGTATTTTTGCATATTTATTGTCATATAGACACATCTTAAAAGGTAATAATTCTATAAAATATAAATATATTTTTAGAACTTATTCTCTGGCATTATCCTTGAGAATAACAACCCTAACTTACACAAAATTCATTTTTAGTAGCTGATACTTGTCAAAATGTCAACAAAATAAAAAAATCTCTAATGTTGAGCTGGTTTTTGTTTCAATAATTCCATAAATGTGACACTTCCTGGAATAAATTTAGATATTTTATTCCACCTCTGAGGCAGAAAAGATTTCATTTACCCATAGCTGGAATGAAGTCTCATGCTATTAAGACCTCGTTATGCTTACCAGGTTATCTGTGACATACCTTCTCTAAATGATATTGAGATAATTAAAAGTATACTTCACTTTTCAGAAAAAAATATTCACAGTATAGTGTGTCCTGAAGTCATCTTTATTTTATAGAAGCAAATACATGAAATAATATGAATTGTCTCCACTTTTTATTAGTTCTTATGTTTATATTAAACTGTGACTTTCATAAAGCTTTTTACAGTTGCCATCAAAGATTATCTACAAACCCTCAAAAACCCATGATTAAAATACAAACCCTCAAAATTTAAGGAGGAGTGAAAATTTGGAAAGCAAAGAAATTTTTTAAAACACAAAGGTATGTATTATTATCAGCTATAGCAATGTAACAGCGCAAAATTTTAACAGCGGGAAATGGTAAGCTAACCCACCATTTTTTGAACATTGTTTCTGTAAATGCTGACTCTGACTTATGTATAGCTTATAGATAAACAGCATGTTTGTGTAAAGATCCTATAAACTAACTTCAAAAGATACAGGCCTTGACCTCCAGGGATCCCAGATCCAGGAAGTTTTCTGATCTTTAACCATGGAACCAAGATGATGTGAAGCTGAGATGAAATGAATCAAGATGACTAAACCAGGATGGCACACACCAGACCATCACTTGCTTTATCAGAATGAACTGTCTTAGTCTGCACGTAGAGATCTTTTCAATCCACACCCTTGATCTCTTTGTTCTGTTCCACTCTCCCTCCTTAGGAAAACCTCTGCCTCAACTGAAAGGTGGAGATGGACTTTGAGATGTGAGTCCCCCATCTTCCCTGGCAAAAGGCTTTGTAACACAAGTCCTCCATTTTCCTGGTGGCTGGCGCCTGAAAATAAACCACTTTTCTTTACATCAGCACCTGCCTCTTGAGTATTGGCTTTTGTAGTGGCCGGCAGCCAGGCCTGCATTTGCTTGCAGGCATGTCCAAACTTTTGGAATCTCTACGTCATACTGGAAGAAGAAGAACTGTCTTGGGTCACACATTAAATATACAAACACTAACAAAAATTTTAAAAAATCTCAAAATGTTTAAAGTAAATTTATGATTTTGTGTTGGGCCACATTCATAGCCATCCTGGACCACATGCGGCCTGCGGGCTGCAGGTTGCACTCCCTTGGTAGAGTAATCAAGATACGATAGGCCAAATCCGGAAAAGTACCCAAAACCCCAGAGTAAGCTGTAGGCCTTCTCAGGCATTGCATTCGACTTTAATTTTTTAAAAGTTACAAAAGACAGGGCCCTGGCTGCGTAGCTCAGTTGGTTAGAATGTTGTCCCCATACAGCAAAATTGCAGATTTGACCCTCAGTCAAGGCATATATAAGAAGTAACCAATTAATACATAAATTAGAGGAAAAACAAATTGTTTATTCTCTCTCCCATTTCCCCCTTTCTCTCTCTCAAATCAATAAATAATAATAAGTTAAAGAAGAGAAAATAAACTTTTGCATTTTATCTAATTGTCTATTTAGAAAACATTTTTCATTAATTTGTAGTAATAAAATGCTTTAAGTATCTAAAATAAAATTTCTTTAAAATATTTAGCAATTTAGAAGAATATGTGTTTTATCGGCATAGTTCATTTTTCAAAGCATACAGTTGGAAATCTTAAATTCTGCAGTATAAAAGCCCTTGAATGTTCTATTTTTTCCAATGGAGAAGTAAACATAGTAGAATATAAGCATCAGTCTTGAAGGGAAAATGAATAAATTTTATTCATAACATTTTTAATGCAACTGAATTTAAATTATGCAGTTCATAGATATCTTCAGTGTTAAATGTTCCTTCTCACAGGAAGATGAACTATTAATCTATTCACTAGTGAACTCAATAGTTCTCTTTTACCTAAATTGCCCTTTAAAATTGAATATTTCAAGATATTATAAATGTGAGTATGTGGATATGAATAAATATATCTATGAAAAATTAATAAGCATATCTCAAATTCTATAACATTTGAAATGTTACACATTCAAAAATTTAGATCCACAATGCATATGAATTTATAGTTATGATTTTCTTACTGCTCTGTCAAGTGGGACTAGCACTGATGGGAGGTTATGAAAATCAAGGAACAAAAACATCTTCTATCAAGAATAGTCATTTAAGGACTGAGTTTTGAAATAGTCTTTATAGTTTTAATATAACATTGACCTTTCCTTGGGATCATCATATTCCCCAAATATTGGAGGACACTCTCCATATACTTCTAAATAATACTAAAATTGTCCTTCCATTAAGTCATATTGATCTTTATTGCTTTTGAGTGCAGAATTTTATAGTATGATAAAATGAGCAATACTGCTTGCAGACCAGATGATTCCTTGGTGGTAAACTAAGTTTTTCCAAAGCCAAGGATATTTTAGCCATAAATAGGTTAAATTTCCATTTTTTGATGATGCATGCATTTGAACAAACCAGCTTTGATGCTTGTAAATATAGTGTATTACCAGTAATTGTTCATTAAGTTGGACATGCAGGCTAAACAATTTATAATATAATCTTTTAATTTGAACCCCATAGAGAAATGCTAAGTGCACTTAACCAGATATATGATGCCCTTCTGCTGAGTTTTATCCATGTTTTAAAAAGTAAATTTCAGCACCAAATTGTAATGGTTTCTTCTCAGTTTTCCTCTTTTTCTCTCTCTGAAGGCTATGGCACTGTTTTTTGGTCACTTCCTTTTTCTTAAAACTCTCTTGGCTTCCAAGATGTTACTGTCTTCTATTCCTTTTCCTCTTTCATTGTTCTTTCTCACTTTCATTTATTATCACCCTTTCCTCTATATTCCTATTGAATTATATTTCCCCTATTTTTCTGCTTTAGGCTTCTTTTCTTCTAGGTCTTACTTTCTCTCTATGTGTGTACATAAATTCTGACAAATTTAAGTTATAGCTACACATTTTATAAAATACACTACCTGAATATATTTGGTTCAATAGAACCAAAACTTGCCATATTATTTATCTTCCTCAAAAGCTCTTTTAAAGAATTGATTAAAGACATCATCAAGAATCCAGCATGTTCTCACTATATTTTTTCTGGTTGATTGCCTTCTCTATCTCTATTCCTTGCAGAAAATGTTATTCTCTGAAACCAGGGTCATTTTTCTGGAATGCAGATATCATTGTGTCACACATCTACTTAAAATATTTCAAATGGTTCTCAAAATATAACGGTGACTTTTGAAATCTATAGCAAGGAATTCAAGATTTTTCATAATGAATATCTACTTCTCTTCTCCATTTCATTGATCCATTCTTCATCATTGTTGTTATGTCTGTCAATATGTTAGGCACTAAGGAAATGAGATCATAGTTTTTTCCCTGCTAGATCTTTTAGTCTCCCCCACTTCTAGTTTTCTCTGTACCGATGCAAACAATTCTTCTAACATGTTTTGATTTTTCATTCATTATGCCTTTGCCCCTGAAATTTTATTTCACTTGAGTGCCTTTTTATTTTTTGTCCATCTATAATTGTCTTATTCATTCTTAAATCTAAATGAAATTGCAGCATTTTTCAAGTTCTAAATAATTTCTCCTACTGAAGTTACAATAGAATGTTTTTAAACTGCATGTTAATTAACTAATTATTTAATATAATATAATGGTCAATATATAATATGACATTAATATATAGTACTATGTATTGTAGGGATTAAAAGAAAGTCTTTGGACCTAATAAAATTTGATCTCAAATCCTGACTCTGTCATTTATTTTCTGTGTGATTCAATCTAGAATAATTACTTAGTCTGAGCTTCTCTTTCTTGATATATAGAAAAAGCACATTAGATTTAGTTATATATCATGACCTACATACCTAAATGTGTGTCTCCATCTCTACAAACTCATTTACCTCTCTAATATGTCTTTGATCAGTGCATTTCATTTGAGGACAGGGATTCTGATATGCAGATAATGTATACAGAGCAAATTTAATGCATTTTATATAACGCATACACATATTCATATGAGATTATATCCATGATCCTATGCTCAACATTATCCACTTTTATTTATTAAGATGCAAACATAAATAAGAATGATTGGATTAAGTAATTGGCAGTATTATAATTAAATAGAACATATGATTATGTAACATTTAAAACAATGACTATGTTATTAAGCAAGTCATTTAGATATTTCTAACTTCAGTGTCTTAATTTATGAGAAAGTAGTGATACAGTCTTTTCCAGTTCTAAATTCTTATTTTGATTTTTAATTTTATAATCTAATAGAACTATGTTTACAAAAGACATGCTATAATAATAATAATAACAGAAACTCTGATAGTGCTTTATTGATTTTAAATTTTTTGTATGATTTACCCTTTTTATTACAGCAGTTTGGTGAGATGAACACTTTACCACTATAACATTTGAAGATGGGAAAAACCAATAATAATACTTAAATGACACTGACATATCAGATAGCTTGTTAAAATTAGTTCTGTTTTCTAATATTCCCACTGCTATGCTAGTAGTTTCCAACCAGTGGGTTCAGGATACCTGGGAGATCACAGGACCTTAAAGTTTAAATTTCAAAATCTTTAACAGAAGTATTCACCAAATTGCAGTAATGCTTATGCAGGGGCAAGTAAATTTTTTTAACACTTTGGTTTATTCAATCATAAAGGAAGTCTATCATCTATAATTTATCTTCCATTGAAATTTGATTTGTAAGTTATGACAAGTGACACAATGCAGTTTGATATAAAAGCAACATATGAATCTATCAAGCACTTGCATTTCCCTCTCTGTTCTTCCTCATAGTTAACATAGTCTGACTTTTATCTGCATCAAATTCCACAATCCCTATGTCCTTTTTGCTTTTAATTTCAATCTTCTAATTTTTTCTAAGCCTTTTATTAAGCTGTTTAAAGCTGTAAAGAGGCAGCTTCATTATGTGAATTAAGGTTCTTGCAGATTCTGAAAATGCCACAACCAGGCAAGGAACCTCAAAGACAGGCCACAGCAGAAAATGGAGCAGACACAGGTTATCAGTTAAACTGCAAGATGTGGCTATGCCATTAACACGCTTCATGAAAACATGTGTTCTCATGAATAAGGTAACTTCCTTAAGTAAAGGTCTGCTTTTAATTCATCTTATGCCCATAATATTCCATTTGGGACACAGAGTAAGTGTCTAATAAATATTTTAGAAAAGGGGAAAGAACTTGGAATTCCATCTCTGCTGTTTACACTTGTTAACTTGAGCAAAATACTTTGTTGTGTCTATTATAGCTTGGTACTAATCATAGTTACTTCACATGATTATATGAAATTTTAAATGTGCTTGACATTTACTTAAAGCTCAGGAAATGTTAATTTTTCTCCCATTAATCTTAAATGAACTAATAAATAATTGCTATTTTAGGCAAGATTTTCTTTTTGAGCAAAGACTCTAATGTATTAGTGTGCACAGGATATTCTAGAAATAGCAAAAATAATTTAAAGTGTTCATTGATGCAGGAAAATGGGCTGTGGATAAAACTGCACAAAGTGTAGTGATTTTTTTTTTAATTCCATCCTCAATAATTCCAATATTTTCTTCTAGGAAATATGAAAGTATTACAATTGACCAGTACCACACTTAGATTTAGGATTGAGAAATAGGCTTTGGGCAGCAGTTTAAAGTTTGATTTTGAGCGTGCTGATCCTCATAGAGGCCCAACCAAGAGATAGAGGTTCTGTGTGGATGCACTAGCAATGGAGAAGGAACAGTGGATGGATGTGAAGCAAATTTAGCTGATATCTTCATGGGACTTGACAACAAATTAGAAGTAGGGAATGTTAACAAAGGACCAGAGGATGGTTCTAATATTTCAAGTGTGAAAAACTGGATGAATGAATGTCTACTGTTGACATTCCCTAAGATAGGAAAAATTTATATGCCTATAAAACTGAAGTTTCATTACAAAACACTGATAAATATGCACAAAAATACAACTATCATCTAGTAAGCACCTAAACTACCATGTATTTTATCTCATTTAATTTTCAGACTGCTCCTTTGAGATGAATATTATCATTCTCATTTTACATGTAAGAAAAATGAAGCTCAGAGATATTAAGTGACTTGTCCAATTCACTGAGTTGAGTAAGAACTTGAGTACATGTATGATTCTAAGGATTATGTCCTTAAATTTATGGTACATTATGTGTTAATAAAAATTGGGGAAATTAGCCTGATGAAGAAATAGTAAAGCATTTGGCCTTATTTAGCCCAGGGAAGTAAAGACATGTTAATAGCATAAAGTTTATATATATATATATATATATTTAGTGGATTGCCTTTATTATCGAAGATCAAAAAATCAATAAAATGAAGGTAGGCAGAGATCAAAGCAATATAAGTTATTAAAAAGAAGTCACTAAATCAAAGATATAAAACAGAATTAAAATGATAATTAAACAGGATGAAAATCACATCTTTGGGAAATGATGTATAAACAGATAAAAATTGTCCTACAAGGTTCACATTTTAATAATACTACTCTGTGGGAAAATGTAGAAAAATGTATGGCTATTTTGTTTTAGAACTCGTTTAATGCTATACATATTTCTCTTAAAAACATGCAAGAAGATCCCTGGCTCCAGGTGGTTCATTTGGTTGGAGGTTGTCTCGTATACCAAAGGGTGTCAAGTTCCTTCTCCAGTCCTACATATGTAGGTTGCAGGTTCGATCTTCATTCAGGGCACATACAGGAGGAAACTGATTGTTATTCCTCTCTCACATCAGTCTCTCTCACTCTCTCTTTCTCTCTCTCTCAATTAAAAAAAATATATATCTCCCCTTGGGTGAGGCTTTTTAAAAAATGCAACAGATTGCTCTCCTATTAGATAGGAAAGAAGTAGCTCTTATAAAGATAAGTGAGTAAAGAAGTAACTGTAACAGAAAAATAAGCCTAAATTCCTATGACCAAGCAAGACACAAGTGAAAAAATAGAAATCGCCATTGTACATATGATAAACATACTTTTATTATGAATCAAAGAAAAAAAGTTTAATCAATAATAAGAAAACTACTTATTAAATTTACAAATATGTTGGTGATAATATTGTTATCTAGGGTGAGGGAAAATAGCTTCTGATGGGAATGTTAATTATGATGACAATAATGAATCCTTGTGAGAGTTTCTTTCTAGTGAGTACTAATATGAATATTTAGCATATTTTATATATGAAATCTTCACATTTATCACATGAAGTAGTTTTAAATTGTACAGAGGAAACTCAGCTACATACAGTCAGCTTGTGGTCACAAACAAACTGACTCCAGAACCTGAATTCTACTTAGTCTCTCCAGAAGGTATATTCTAATTAGAGGGGACTTAATTAATTCATTAAATGTACAAACCCTTGACCCAGAGATTCAAGAATTTCTCTTAAAGAAGTGGTTAAATCTTTGATAAAAAATTTGTGTGCAAAAAAAGTGTAACACTGTATATAATAGTAAGAAATCAGTCCAGCAATTGCGAATGGTTTTATATCAAGACCATGGATACAATATGTATTATAATGCTTTGAAAAGTATTTACTCACATGGAGGATGATTGTAGTATGTTTAACTAATAAGCAAGTTGAAGAAGAACATAATCTTTGTAAACACAAACCTATATAAATCTATATAAATACATATATGTCAGTGAAATATTGGGATTTGTTCATGGAAAATATTAACATGTTTATCCCTCAGTGGTTGGGATATGAATAATATTTAATTACTAATTTTTTCATAGTGAGTATGTTAAAACAGTTTTGCCACAATTATAACCTCAACACATATGGTTCTTTTTCTTTTTCTTTTAGATTTTATTTATTATTTTTAGAGAGAGGGGAAGGGAGGGAGAATGAGAGGGAGAGAAATATAAATGTGTGGCTGACTCTGGAGCACCTCCTACCAGGGACCTGGCCCACAGTCAAGGCATGTGCCCTGACTGGGGATCGAACTGACGACCCTTTGGTTCACAGGATGGCACTCAATCCACTGAGCCACACCAGCCAGGTCCATGTGGTTCTTTCAGATATGTAAAAAAACTCTGAACAAATTCAGTAGAAATGCTGTATGAAGGGCAAAAGGAGCATAACTCAGGCAACTAGGTGAAAATCTCCATCTTTTTTTTGAAATGTATTTTTCTTTAAGTATAATTGTTATACAATCTTATATTGGTTACCTTAATTTCAGGTGATTCAACATACTTTACAATGTGGTCACCCCAATCATTCTGGTAAATATCCATCACAATGTAAACTTATCACAATATTGTTGACTATATTCCCCTTCCCTCTTTTCACCCAACCTCCCAGCCTCCCCTTCTGGTAACCATCCCTTTGGTCTATGTTTCTATAAACCTGTTTTTGTTGTGTTTGTTTTGTCTTGTCTTTAGATTCCACATTTAAGTGAAACCATATGGTGCTTGTCTTTCTCTGCCTGATTTATTTCACTTAGCAGAGAAAAATCGCCATATTTTAACAAATATCTGAAATGTTATTCATGGACAAAGAAGATTTACTCTAAGTTGTACTGAAATGAGTAAACAACAGAAAGGCTGCTCTCTTTATTTCCCACTAATGCATCTGCCAACACCTGTTCTGAGTGGTTTTGAGAGTCTAATCCCTGTGTTTCTTAAATGATGGCAGTTTCTCTATTATTATATATAGATATATAGATATATTGTTCTAAAAACTCACAGTTTTAATAGTCAAAAAACTCTTTCCTGAGAATCCATTCAAAAGGTTCCTCCTCAATTTCCTCCCAGTCTTCCTTGCATCTTGGTAATTATTGATTTTTTAAAAATAAATTCTGCAGACTGACTCATTCCTTTAGAGTTTTATGGCAGCAATATGTATTCTCAAGTTTTCTTTTTTTTTTTGTAGTATAATTAATTTGTATCCTCATGACTTTATTTGATTTCTCTGAATTTCCTACAATTGGTTCATATGTATATAGTTTTCCATAGTGCTTAAAACTCTCATTCCTAAAATATCTTTTTTAGAAAATGTGTCTAACAGTGATTTATACACTAGTAACTTTTTCGTCTTGGAAAAAGGTAGCCAAAATATGAACATAATAAGTTTAGCCTTCACTTTGTTTAGTAAGCAGAAATATGAGCAATTTATTTTCTGTGGATGATTAGAATGCTTTACTGAGAAACTTGTTGACCTTTTAAGCTGATGTTCTGCCAGATAATGTGACCTTCTGCCCAAATCTATGATCCATGAGGTTTTCCCATATATTGGTATAAGAAAGAGGGTGAGTAATAGTGTGTTAATGGCATTCAGGAATAGTTTTGCTTGTTTCTGCCAGACTAGATGCCTTACTAGGGAATATACCACCAGTTTTGTAACCAGACAAGTCTGAGTGTAAGGCCAAACCTGCCACTTATCAGCTCTCTGGTCACAGGCGTGTTGTTTAAAGTCATCAAACCTTTGTTTATTTATAAAAAGAAGACATTAATATCTATTTTATAGTATTTCTGTGAAGATTCAATAAAATGATAAAGTATTTTTTTTTAGTCAGCAGATGCCCCGTGATGATTTTTTGAGTGAAAGGAAATGATTAATTTTTACCCTTTGCACTTTTTTCAAGGGCACAATGACAACCACCGGCTACTGATTCAGGTATTCTGGATAAATGTTGCAAGGATGATTAGTTTCTTCTTACAACTTCCCATGGTTTTAAATGTTCAATTCAAATAAACAGTATTTCTCAACCACAAATGATAACTAATTTCATTTGTCATGATAATAACTGACACCCAAAAATTATCACTAAGAAAATAATCTTTTATAAATGAAAATAGAAGTGTAACTGATGACTCAGTTACCCATCTTAATCAGTAGACATCTGTCACCATTTATAGACCTGCCACTTGATACTCACCCACCGTCCTTTAACACAGATGCATCAGTTTGTTTTCATGATGCTGTCATTAATAATGTTAAATTGTACAAAACTATGTCTTGACTGTACTTCTTCACTTTTTCTATACTGCTTTACTTAGACCATTTGGTAACAGTTTGTAGTATTGTCTAGTAGTTACATCCATGGCCTTTGTGTCAGGCAGATCTGTGATTTATTCCTAGAATTATTATATCTATTGTGTTCTTGAATCAGTTACTTATCTTGATTTTCATTCTTCACCCGATAGGAGGTCATAATAATCTCTAATTTAAGTGATTATTTAAAATACTTGTTAGATAAAACATTTAGTACAAACCTTGCCACATTTTAAGTATTTAACTGGTCATTAAAATTAAATTTAAAAAGTCCTACTGCACAAATCTTACTTTTAGATATGACACCAAAAGCACAGGAAATCCTGCCATTTACAACAATATGGATGGACTTGGAGGAGATTTTGCTAAGTGAATATTTAGCATAGCCAGACATAGACGCAGACACTATATGATGTTATGTATATGTGGAGTCTAAAATAGTGAAACTCATAGAAAAAAAAGTGTAAAATGGTGGCCCAAGAGTGGAAGAGGAGAAAGGCAGAGGTGATGATCAAAGGGTACAAAGTTTCAGTAAATCCAGATAAATAAATCCTGGAGATCTGCTATACGGTATAGTGCCAACAGTCAAAGATATGGTATTGCATGCATATAAGTTGTTTACCTGTAAACCTCCCTAACAAAGCCTTAGCAGTGCCAAGGGAAACTGCTAACTGCTCCAGTGTTCTTACCAACTCAAGGGCATTTTTGGCATTGTCAGCATTCTGAAGGGCACCGCAGACTCCTACTTTGCCTCTTCTCTTTCTCCTTAACAGTAATACCAATTTCCAGCCCACAGGCATGCCCTCTTCCAACTGTTTGGAGTTTACAAAGTTTCAGCTGCCAAGCTGCTTCATTGTTGTTGTTAAAAAAAGAAACAAAACACACAAAATCTTTCTTCCCAATGCTGGATTCTAGAATTTCCACAGGTTTCACAGCTGCTTCCTCAAATGTAAGTCAATCTCATCCCAGGTTCTCTTTCCCTCTCTTACCAGCTATTTGTCACAAACATGGATACGTTCTCTTTTATTTTGATTTTAATTTTTCTTCTCTTAACAAACAACCTGAATTCTATGTGACAGAAGTGACAGCAGATAGCTGATCCAAGAAGCAAAACATTTTTACCCTGGATAGGTAGGTGTTGGAACTGTGCATGTCCACTTACTAAAAAATAGTGCATCCATTCTCTTGTGGATGCTTCCTGCTATCCTGTGATTATTTCATTCAGTTTTACTGGATTCCATATAATTTCTCATGAAGGATCTAGCTCAATTTCTCCTTTATCCTCAAGCTTTCCGTCTTCTCAAGTCCCCTATTGCTTATTGATTCACAAATAATGTATATTTAATATGATGCTGCAGTTTAATTTATACCAATTTCAACACATAATTAAATACACTCTAGTGCTTTCTCTAACCTCAGAAAAAAAATGTATTTCTTTCAACTTATTTCCTCCCATGTTCTCAACCTTATCTTGAACAAAAAATATGACTGAGTATACAAAGAGAGAATTACAGGTGGTTTCATTTTTCCCCCTGAAACTAACTTGGAGTCAAAAAATGATTTTTATTATATGGTTCCTCTATACATTTCTAGTCTTCCTCAAATAAAGTATTCTTTTATTCAAGACTGATAATTAAAATACCATTATCAGCATGTAGACATACCATTTTTAAAGGTGGTGCCTAGGTACTGAAGGATAAAAAGATGATTTGATTATAAGGCTATTCTAAAGGAGATTTGAAGGTAATTAGCAAATGGTGAAGTCGAAGACACCAAAGAGAAACATCAGGTAAAGTGGAGAGAGGGGGAGAGAGACAAGGAAATATATTTGGAAGAATTTTACCTACGAAGACTCTTAAAAGATGAACATAATTTTTCAGATTGTCTAGTTTGAGACCTGAGTCTAAGGCTTATGTGCAGGGAGTCTGTTTGGGATTTGATACTAAACAGCACGAGTAAGGGACATGGGCTGCAAAACAGGAAAAGAGGTTAACCAGATAAGTATGTGTATCAGTTCATCACCAAGACAAGTCATGAAGCTTGATTATGTGGAGCATTCTCAGCAAACTTAAATATTCTCAAAACTACCCACCCAGAGGATGAAGGGGGAAACAATTATTTATGTCCCCTCTTGGTTAAGAATGGCCCCACAGGCATCAGCTTTCCCATACTTGTTCACGACTACCAGGGAAACCTCCAGAAGCTTCTCATATCACAGCATCTAAGAAACCCTGGGCAGGATATGGAATATACACACCCCCTCACATCTGTATGGATCTCCTTGAAGCCAGCATAAACCTATTCACACACAGCGCCTGAAGTCAGAAATGGGACCAAGGGAGTTTGAAATGACATAAGAAATATCTCACTCAAAGGTCAAGGGAAAAAAAGGTAGCAAAGACACAATGAAAAGCAATACGGTGTGGTGTGGGCCAAGAGTCATAAAAAATGATGTTGTAATAATATTCATCTGAAGCGGGATATGGTGACACAAGAGACTTGGAGAAGTAGATGGAGCTTTAAATGTCATGATAAAAAATCTGAAACTAAGTCTATAATTAATGAAAAATAAATAATTTAAAGAAATATAATCATTGTAAAGGTTTCAATCTAATAAACCTGTCAATAATCAGAATAAAAGGTAATGTTTGAATGCAATAAGTAAAGTGGGAGAAAGAAAATAATTACTTTAAATGTGGAATTTTTTGCATCAGAAAATGAGGTATTACATTGGTGGTCCTGAACTGGGGGCAATTTTGCCTCCCAAGAGACATTTGGCAAATACTAAACACATCTTGTTTGTCAAAACAGGGAAAAATATGGGTAGAAGACAACGATGCTACTATATTTGCAATGCTTAGAACAGCTTCTAATAACCAAGAATTAAACAGTCCCAATGTCAATAGTACCAAGGTAGATAAACTGCAAAGTAACTACTGTGATTCAGCTAAAGGACATGCATTGCCATAGCCATATTAACACCCATATCCATATACCTTACCTACATGTATACATATATATAATTTGAAGTTACTAAAGAAATAACAAACTAGTAAGGATTATCAGAGCAAGACCCAGCAGCAGAATGAAATCCAGAGAGGGTAGGGTATTTATGGTAATAAGTATTGAAATAAATTTGGCAAGACATACATCTTTTTTATTTCAGTTTACTTTTATATTTTTAAAACTTAAAAAAATTTTATTGTTCAATTATAGCTGCCATCCAGTATGATATTGGTTCCAAGTGTACAGCATAGTGGTGAGACAAGCATTTACTTTACAAAGTGTTCCCTTGCTATTTCCAGTACACACTTAGCACCATACAATATTATTATAATATTATTTACTTTATTCCCTATGGTGTCCTTTATATCCTCATGTCTATGTTATAACTTTCAATTTATACGTCTTAATCCTGTCACCCCTTTCACCCAGTTCCCAATCCCTCTTTCATCTGGCAAATATAAATTTATTGTTTGTTTGTTTTTAGAACATGCATCTTAATAATGCTGAGTTTTCACCCATGAATATGATAGAACTCTAAATTTTTGTGCCTTTAAAAATCTCATATAGAAATTATTTGTAGTTTTCAGTATAGAAGTATTTCATGTCTTTTTAAAAAATCTCCCTATTTTATATTTTATGATGCTTATAATTATTTTTATTTCATCTTCCAATTGTTTGTTATTAACATATAAATTTTTTTTTGTATTGACCTTACTAAATTTCATTTTTAATTCTCTGGCTTAAGCTACTTTGAGGAATTGGTGTGGGACGGGGGAAGTAAAACCTTGCCTGCTCATCCAGCGGCCACCAGTGCAGATTGTACAGGGACTTCTGAGAGCCCCAGGAGCTCCCCAGAGCGCAGCAAGAAGGCTGATGCAGGTTCTGGGGGCCCTACATTTATAGTCAGAATTTAAAATGCAGACAGTTGTCATGCTTGTACATTTCTTGAATATAACTATTTTTTTTCAATTGAAAGGTTATGTGATGTAACCAGAGAAAGAAAAGCATAACTATAAATATAGGCCTACTTCAAAAACATATGAAAACACTTGTAAGGAAAGTAGAGTAACTTTCAGTAGAGGCAGCATTCAGACTTGGAATCATAGATCATTTATAATCCCAGAAAAATCCAAATTTCAAATTAAAGTCATAAAATAAAGAACAGAACACACACACACACAAATTGTTTATAATAAGCAATTATAAGCATCATAAAATATGAAATAGGGAGATTTTTTAAAAAGACATGAAATACTTCTATACTGAAAACTACAAATAATTTCTATATGAGATTTTTAAAGGCACAAAAATTTAGAGTTCTATCATATTCATGGGTGAAAACTCAGCATTATTAAGATGCACTTTCTAAAAACAAACAAATGAACACCCCCTATCTCTTGAGACACAGAGTAGTTAGAAGCTTTTCAGTTCGATGGCACAAATTTGAATCTTTGCTGAAATTTACTACTGTGTGACCTTGGAGAAGCTCCTTAGATTCTCCAACCTTTACTTGATTGATATATAAAAAAAGCTTTTTGAGTTTATGTAAGAAAAACACTTAACTGAAATCATAGTATCTGAAATCAGTAAAAGCTTACTTATTGGTTTCTTAGAAAGAAAAGTCTTTGTCCCTCTGATTTAAGACCACTCTATATTAGGCTACCTCTCCCAAAACTGTACATGTATAAACTAAATGGTAACAGTGACCTTGTGTAATTTGATTTTTAGAAATTATGGCATAAGAGCAAGGGCATTCATGCTATATAAAAAGTCAATTTCAGGTACATTAAAAACTTAAATGAGAAAGGCAAAACCATAAAGCTTTTAAGAAACAATGTGAAAGAATATATTAATAACCTTGGTAGAAAAGGTTTTCTTAATCAAAACACAAAAAAAGGCAGTAACCATTGAGAAAAGGATTAGTAAATTCAACGATGTTAAAATTACGATTATAATTTTCCCTTCTTCAAAAGACACCATTTATATTTTAAAAAGTGAAGAGCTATAAAATGGAAGAAGGTATTGGCAGCATATCTAGCTGACAAAGGACTTTTATTAAGATCGTTTATGGTAAGGAAGACAACTCCAGAAAACATCAGACAATACACTAGTAAAATTTAAAAAAAAAAAAGACTTAAAAGATCATTTCACAAAAAAAGAGTCCAAGGTACTATACTAAACATATACTGAAGGCACTGAACTTCAGAAATCAAAAACATTATGAAGAATATAATTTCTTAATGTTAAAATGTATTAATGAGCATATACAGTTACATGAATTCTCATATATGACTGGAAGGTTTATAAATTGGTGCAAACTCTTTTGTAAGCAATATACAATAATTTAGAATTATTGAACATGTATTCCCTTTGATTCATAATTTTCCCCCCATACATAGTTCATAGAAATAAAATACTTATTTGCAGTAGGTACAAGAAGATTTAGAACATACCTGTTCATAATTGTCAAGTACTGGAAATAATCCAAATGCCCAACCACATTAGAATGGGAAATAACATTGTGGGTATATAAATAAAGCAAACCAGGGGTACATCAACATTTGTGTATCTAAAAGCCATCATTTTGAACAAAAGAAAGCTAGTAACAAAACATTATTGTTTGCATTTGTGCAAAACACTGTATTTGCACAAAGTTCTAACAAAGGCAAAATTAAATTGTTTTAAAATATGATGAAACCCAACATTGAGCCCTGCCCACCAAGGGAATGGAAACTCCTCTCTCCAGCAGGCCTCAGGGAGTCAAAGTGGGGGACTTTCCAGCTTAGGAGCTGGGGCTTTTGGGGCAGAGAACCCCCCTTCTTCCATACCGGCACACACCTGTGCACACACACACGTGTATATAAGTACCACAAGGATACACATTCATATTACCTCTATCTCCACACTCACAGTAAATGTTCACCCTTCAGTGTACAAACACATACATGCCCAATGCCCTCTGGTGTTGTAGGTCCCTACTCATGTGTAACACATATTTATTGCCAGCATATTTGCACATGCACACTCCTCACACCCACAAGGACTAGCAGCTTGTTTCTCAAACTTGGTTAGCATTGGAAATAATAAGAATAATTGTAATGGGAAAAAATACAATAAAAATAAACAATTAATTAATTAAAAAAGAAAATGAGGGATGCGGTGAAAACATGGCAGAAGGGAAGCTCAGATGTGTTTAGGAGACAGTGAACAAACACCCTATCAAAAGTCTTCAGTTCTCATTCTTCTGGTTTTATAACCTTGGTGTCAAGGGTTCTCCTTAGAATAAACCTGTAGGGAAAAAAATTAAAACCACAATCATATGATATTTATACCTACCAGAATAGTTGATATTAAGAAAATTAATAATATTGGCCCTAGCCGGGTAACTCAGTTGGTTGGATTGTTTTCCTGATACACAAAGTTTGTGGGTTCAATCTTTGGTCAGGTCACAAACAAGAAGCAACCAATGAATGCATAAATAAGTGGAACAACAAATTCTCTCTCTAAACAAAATAATCAAAGAAAATTAACAAAAATCAAGAAAAGCTAAGATGTAATTGGTGCAACCACTTTGAAACGGATTGACAGTACCTGCTAAGACTGAACATGTGCATGTGACCCAGATGTTCCACTCCTGGCTATATACCAAACAGAGATACATCCATAAATTCACCAAGATACGTGTGTATGAATGTTCATACTACACTATAGCTTCAAAATGGAAATAATCATAATGTCTAACTTAGCTTGTTTGGCCTGTTATAACAAAATACCATAGACTGGATGGCTTATAAAGAGCAATTTATTTCTCACAGGCCAGAAGTATGGGAAGTTTAAAATCAAGATTCTAGCATATTCTATGTCTGAGCGGCTTCCTGGTTCAATGTTCATCAAAAGAAGAATGTTTAGAGAAATTTGGCATATTCTTGAAATGGAATACTAGACAGCAATAAAACTCAACAAATCTAGTATATGCAACAACGTGGTTGAGTCTCCTAAACATAATATTGAGCAAAAAACATTAGTCACATAGAGTGCATATTACATGATTTAATTTATATAAAGTTTAGGTACAGGCAATGCTAATCTCTGGAAATTATATTTGCAGGAAGATAATTAGTTTATTTTTGCATTGGGGGTTGGTAATACAGGGTGCTCACTTTGTAAAAAAATGTGTTTATGACTTTTATACTTTTATATATCTATGTTTGCATGCATGTTATAATTCAATTAAAACATTTACTTAAGTCCTGGCTGGTGTGGCTTAGTGGATTGAGTGTCAGCCTGCAAAACAAAGGGTTGCTGGTTCGATTCCCAGTCTGCCTGGGTTGCAGGCCAGGTACCCAGTAGAGACCACCTGACAGGCAACCAAACATTGATGTTTCTCTCCCTCTCTTTCTCCCTCCCTTCTCCTCTGTCTAAAAATAAATAAATAAAATCTTTAGAAAACATTTACTTAAAAATGTATAAATCAGAAAATAAATTATAAAGAAAATCATTATCATTTAGGATACTGGCTGTCTCGGGAGAGAAATTAGGGATCTCTGATTTCTAAAGTGTTTCACTCAGGGTCCAAAATAACTATGGTGGAGGGATAATTACAAGCATGTAATTAAATTCTGAAGACTATCTGAGGGAGGTACAGGAGGAAGGGCAAACTTGGAAGAGGCTGACTTTCCCAAATATTAGGGTTCAGACCTCATTAAGGAAGTGTAGTTGAAGATCACAGTATGGTGAGGTCACTGACTTGTCTAAGCCAAAAAAACTCGTCACAGTCACTGAACAAGTAGGCAACATCTCTGCGGGGTGGCAGAGGTGGGGGCCAGGAGAGCAGAGATAGGCTGGCAGGCACACAGGGGGCTGGAATGCCACCAGGCTGAGAACCCAGCTTCAGGTAAGCAGTGTAGATTTATAGACCATATATTAGGGGAAAGATGTCAAGGCAGCACATGGGAGTCGGGAAGAGAAACCCCTTCCTCCTGCAAAGTCTATCTAGCTCTTGTTACTGATAATGCTTAATATCACATTGGCAGCAAAGAAAAAATGCTTATAACTCCATTGTCACAGACCAGATTAAAAAAAAATAGCTGGGTTAGAATGTGGAAGGCAATCAATTGATAATAGCTGGAACAAAGGACCCAGCGACAGACTCTTGTAATACTAGTGATGTTATAATATTTCATGTGTGTAGTGGGTACAATTGTACTCAGTACATGTGTCTGTATATTTCACAATAAGATGTTGATTTGAAAAAGCTAATAACCATGTATGTGATTAGCATTTAGCTAATTTGAGTCGTACTACATCTCCTGCTTACCAGCTACAAAATCTTGGCTAAACCACTTAATTTCTTCTCATTTTGAACCCATCATCCTTAAAATGAAGATGGTAATATCTGCCCAGTTCTATCAAGTAATTCCCATTTTTTAACAAAAAGAAAAATAGAAGAAAAATAATAAAGTGATATATTTAAAAAGTGTTTTGAAAGACATATCAAAATGTATAATCAAAATGGGAATTATTAATCAGCCAATAATTTTGAAAACCCCAGTATTGGGGGGAAAAAGTGTATTAGTGTTCTCTGGAGAAACAGAATCAGTGGGATAAATATATAAATTTAAAGATTGGCTCAAAGGATTATGGAGGCTATGAATTCCTACAATCTGCTGTCTTCAAGCTGAATGTTCAGAAAAGCCAGGGATTTAGTTCCAGTCTAAGTCTGAAGACCTGAATAAGTGCACCAAGTGTAAGTCTTAGTTCAAAGGTAGGGGAAGAGCAATGTGCCAGATCAGCAATGAGACAAAGAAAGCAAATTCTACATTCCTACACCTTTTGTTCTATTCATGCCCTTGAAAGACTGGATGATGCCCACTGACATTGGTGAGGACAATCTATTTTATTCAGTTTACAGTTTCAAATGTCAAACTCTTTCACAAACTGCCTCACAGACATGCCAATACATATTTACCTAAATATCGAGCACCCCATGATTCAGTCAAGTTGACCCATGGAATTCATCATCACACAAAACATGTGTTTCTTTTTGAAGAGATATTAGTACCAAAACAATGCCAAGAGCTAAAATATCTGTTGTTACTGTTCTTCTAATTGAGAATCAAAAGTATATACATAAACATTAACTCAGAAAGTAAATGTTTCTCCTCTTATCATCTGAAGCATATATTTTTCAAGCTGAAAGTGACATAGAAATTATCCAGTACAATCCTTAATATGTAAATATGAAAATAGAGAAGACAGAAATGTTAATGTTTTCAGTTAGAAAATTCCAAGGTCAGAATTGGAATCCAAATCTCCTGATACACAATTCATGTTCGTCACTGGAAACTATACTTGGAATATTAACAAATCCCCAAAGTTTGCAGAAAATCTATGAGCATGACTGGAAGCAGCAGCTATGGTCTACTTTTTTTATTCATTTGGTTTCTGCCTTTCTTGAGTGGTTTTAAAGCTGAGATTTATTACCATTTGGTAGCCTCTGGCAGTGTGAGAGGAAGATGAGCCTGCCATAGTGGAATGAAAAATGAAAAGTGTAATAACATGTAATGAAGTAAAATAAAAGCTCTGTTCAATGCCCAAATAAAACTATCACTGTTGGGTTGCTGCAGCTCATTGGGCTGTGTCAGAAGAGAGCAGGTGAGACCAATGCATTGTTGAGTAATCATGTTATTATTTAAGTCTCTGAAATCATACATATCCATGAGTTGATGTAAAGAATGAATGACAACACAATGTGCATCTCGTTAGGATATTTAATCTTGGTTAAAATGAGGTTAAAACAAATATTTGAAGCAATGTTTGCATCTGCCCTGTAATTACTTACATATTTTAATAATACATTCTGAACTAATTCTACTAGAGAGTCCATTAATAAATTACACAATACACTCACAGACAATAATTACAATACTCTCATTGAAAACTGAATGTAGGTTATTTGATGGACTTGGGTAAAAGAAAACTTTCTTACTTAAAATTCTTAAAATTGGAAATCCTAAGTTCTCTGTTAAATTTCGACTTGTATAAGAGTTGAAATAGCTCAGACATCCCCCATTACTTGTGGAATATAAAATTCAGCTGGCTATTCAGTGGCTGGATGACAGTGATAAAGTGCAAACTAATAGTGTTCACTCTCTGCACTAACCCTGATGTACCTGGCCTTTTCAAACAGGGAGGCTAATGTCTAACAAGTCATGTAAAAGTCAGAGTGAATGAACCTTAAAGTAAATGCAACATAACATCCTTTGCATTTCAGCTTTCCCTGAAATATCATCACTTTAAGTTCAGTGTCAAAGCCAAAAGGCAATGATTCTGGGTGAGTTTTGAATTGTGTGTTACCTTAAGCAGAAAACAGTCCAGTAAAAAGAAGGCTGAATCACTTGCTGTCACTTGATAGTTTTAGCATTCAATCTTTACTTTGCTAATCAAAGTGCTGGAGTGGGATTCAGATGCTTTTTTTAAATTAAAACTTAATTATTTTCTACCAAAAGCTAAAATAACAATTTGTGAAAATATAGATTAGCTTCATCATAGAAAATACTGGAAATGGGTGACTTATTTTTTAATTACCTACTATATACAGATGCTTTTGCATATATTATATGCAAAATGAGTATATGTAACTAAGTAAATATATGTTTTCTCATTTTAGTGACATAACAACTAAAGTTCAGAAAAGGAAAAGAACTATTCAGAATCATTAATTCAGTAAGTGGTGTTACTATAATAAAATAATAGATTTGTTCATGATTTTTTTTGTTTGTTTTACATATGTAACAATTCCTGGTGAAAAATGAGCTATTCTGTCAATAATTGTATTTGGAGGAGTGAAACAACAAGTTCAGCTTTATTTGATTGCTTGACTGGTTTAACCTGCATGCATCTCCTCTGTAATGGAATTCTGGATCTATATTACACTGCTAAATCCGTAAACCGGGGTTGGGGACGTGGTGGGCAAGATAATTAGAGATGATATGCTACAGAAGAAAGGGTAAGCAGAAAAAAAGTGGTATATAAAATTAGCAAACCAGAATTTAGGCATTCTGAGGTCTAAGGCTGTGGAGAGCAGGGCCAATAAGATGACAATGGTCCAATCAAGATAGCATAAAGTATATAAAACAAAATAGAGTCACTTATTTCAACCAAAATGGCCATCAGTCAGCCATGACACTTTAGTTCAAGAGGGAAACTACGTAAGTCAGAGCAGACATGTCTGGCAAGGAGACACACCTAAGATGTCTGCACATGTGACCAGAATAGCCATGTCTGCAGAACGGGACCACCATTGCTAGGTTCCTGGGGAAATTCCACACTTGATATCAGGAGTCCCAAGACATTTACCAAAAGTCCCAGAAGGGTAGAGTACATCACTTTCGATATATAACTGAGGCAGTTTCCAGACCACTGCTGAGGCAGCCAAGCTCCAGACACCAGAGTGCTTCTCCAGGCCATGCTGATCTCCTTTGGCATCGGCCACCGGAGGCTCTGCTCTGCAGGACTGAGGACTTTGCCTGTCCTGATGCCCACCTGGCTTTGGAGATCCTTCCTTGCAAGATATTGGCAACTCCTTTGCCCACCATGCTGTCTTCCAGACCAGCAGACTGAGGCTCTGGGACTCAGGTTCCTTATCCCCCATTGATTGCTGTATGAGTGTGCATTATATTTCTCTTGTATTGTTAGAGTGTGAATACAATATTAGTGTATGTTGATGTTCTGCTTTGAGTGAACCTGCATTCAATAAAAGCTAAGTGAATAGTATAGTAACAGCTAGCTAAGCAGTTGCCCAGCTGACTTATTGGAGAGACTATATCACAAACATATGCACATGACAAAGGTACATCACTGCAAGAAAATAAAATTAGTAGAAAAAGATTAGGACTTCAGAGAGAAAATAAAATGCTTCCTCAGCTCTGACTTAATCAGCCTTAGGGATTTATAGTTGTGATTTGTATCTCTCCACTTCCTTCTTTTAAAGACATCTTAAATATTTAAAGGTTTTGTGCTTACTTATTTAAAGAGAAACTTCAGTAAAGGATAGGGCTTAATCTTTCAATAATTATAAGTTACAGTTTGTGACCTATATTGTTTTCTTCTTTTAAAAAGATTTTATTTATTTACTTTTAGAGAGAGGAGAAGGGAGAGAAGGAGAGAAACATCAATGTGTGGTTGTTTCTTGTGCACCCTCTGCTAGGGACCTGGCCCACAACCAAGACATCTGCCCTGACTGGGAATTGAATCGGTGACCTTTAGGTTCACAGGCCAAAGCTCAGTCCATTGAGCCACACCAGTCAAGGCATTTTTTTTTTCAAGATTTAGTGACATACAATTGAAAAATAAAAAGTATATATATTCAAGGTGTATAATATAAGGTTTTGATATATGTACACATTGAGAAATAATTACCATAATCAAGGTAATTAACATACCCATCATCTCACTCTTGTCTCCTTTTCTGTAGTGTGAGAACACAAGATCTAATCTCGGAGCAAATTTAAGTATGCAATATAGTATCGTTAACTATAATCACCATGCTGTGCATTAAATCTCCAGAAGGTTCTGTTCCCTCAGGAAAACCCATCACTGAATTGCCTAAAAGACAGTTTGATTTATATGGGTGGTAAACCTTGAGGCTCCTAGTCTTAGCAAAATTCAACTAATTAAAGAAACAAAGCAAACAAAGCAAAACTAGGAATAAGAACTAAGAATGTAATTGATGTAATCTACAGGTACTTATCAACAGTGACCAGCTAAGAGAAATCATACAGATTCAGAATATGTCCTTCAATTTAATTTTAGGATGAGAGAGTCTTAAAAAGCTCTCTCCCTCTTGATACTTCTTTAATATGAAAAACAAAATTGTTTTTTATTGTAATTATTTTGTGCAATAAAATATGTAGTCTGAGATGTATAAATATACTCCTTCCTTTGGGGACTCATAAAGTAAAATAAAATGAATGTTTTTGTTACCTTTTGAATGTCACTGTCTGTGTATTGTTGCTATTTTTTAAATGCGTTCGGATAGTTTTAAATACTCATGTCAATTTTTAGAAGATACATTTTTATAAACTATTTTAATTGTTACATGTCACTTGAAATATCTTTATTTTCTATAAATTGGTTCTCAGGCAAAATAAAAATTCAAATTAAGGATACATCTAAGAGTCATATGAATCAGTATTTCTCTCTTAAGTGGACCATTAAGGAGGCTAGGGCACTCCAGAGCTGGATAACAAAGTTACCGAATTTAGTGATGGAAATAAATTAGCACTTCCTGGAAAGTTTCAACATTTTCATAACATGTTTTGTAATGTTTCCTAACACTTGATCAATGCTTTTTTTTTTTTTTCTTTTTTTGGAATTACAGATGCTGGTATGAAGGAAAGGTTTTTGTTTATATCATGATACACAAACACATGTTCCAAGGTGTTTTAGCTTAGGTGGGGTGTGTTCATATTATTTTGTTTAGTTTAGTTATGTTTTGTTTTGTTTTCACTGGAGGAAAAGGCAACTAAGGAGATGCCATTTCTAAATTGCACAGGGCAAAAATCCAGAGATAATAAGAAGAATCTGTCAAATGGAGGTTTGAGTGATCCAAGTGAATCATCAGCCCCAACTGAGTACATTGTCTTCCACTTTGACAGGAATACACAGAGTGGAAAGGAATCATACAGTTATACCAGGGTTGTTGATACCTTTTCAAGAAATAAAAAAAAAATTGTTCTTTCTTTTTTCACTTTATCATTTTCAGTTCTATCTATGTATAGGTTTTCAAACATATAGAAGTCCACTGGGAACTTGTTTTTACAGATTATTTTCTAAAATGAGATCTTGAGTTCAGCCTCTTTTAGGTAGAAAATTATCTTTCAAAGTTTAAGACAAACCTGTAGCACAAAATTATTGTTATATAAACATTTTCTTGGAACAAAACTATTTCTAAATACTTTTTAAAATAACTTTGTAAAGAATGTCAGTCTTGTCAACTAAGAAGCTGTGTTTAGAGCACATGCTGTAATGACTCAGAGGAATAGTTCAACCCCTTGAGCATGAGCAGTATGATGGGGTAGACAGCAAGTGCTTACCTGAGGGGTAATACCACCCTCTCAGAGCATGCACACTGGAGCAACATAATCAACATGTACTTATTGAGGTGGCACAAGACAACATGTGTTAATCCTCCTACAAGAATATAAAAGCAGAGTTCTTCAAAAAAACAGCTGAGACAGCTGAGGAGAGAACAGCACATTGCTGCTCTGATGGACCCTGCTCTAGCTGAGTCCGAAGCCATCGCAGACTCTGCCTTGCAAGATTTTGACCGGCTTCCTCCCAGATCCCGACTCTGATCTGGACTCGTGGCACTTGGATTTGTTAGCCCCCAATTCTCTTGTGTGATGTTATAGCTGATTGTTTCTGAGTGATTTTTAGTGTTATTAGTTTATTATAGATAATATTGGATTAAATCTGTATTAATAAAAATGAAGTGAGTAGCATAGTCACCTGTGTTGACTCACTCTTACTACTTGGTGCTGGCATTCCCATTAGGGCTGGTGGCCATATAGGTGGCCTGCCACTTTTGCTTCCTAGGGCCCAGATCAGACAATTCAAGTGGGGTGTTGAGGACTGACTTTTAGGAAAGACTATATTGCAAAACATTCGCTCATGACACTGTTTTATGTTGTTTTTCTATGTGCTAAATGCCCTGAATATATTACTTAACACTATGGACATAAAAACCTATAAGAAATGTACTGTTATTATCAAATATCTCATAACTGAAGAGTTAGAACATGAATGCAGATCTACCTGACTCCTGAACTTGTACCCTCAGTGTTTGCATTCTGTTATCTCTCAAGCAAGAAGCATGGCCATAGATGTCACTATAAGAAAACAATCAGATGATATCTGAGAGCTAATGAATGCACTGGAGTATAGTTATCTCTATTAATCAGCAGTGCCAGAGAAATTATAGAGATTGCTACATGGCATTTGTAGGAAATAATATCTATATTATTATGTAAATAAGCAAGCAATGTTGATCCAAAGCATATTCTCTATTCTTTATATATTAAGACAATTTTTATCTCTTATAAAAAGCTGCAGGCTAGGCTGGAATCAATGATTCTCCATCTAAATTTCTGGAGAAATAAACGGAATCTAACAAATTAAAGATGGTTTCATCAGTTGGCATTGGGAACTTCTTTTGCTCTGGTTCTTTAGTACATCAAGTTTCTGGTTTTTACCCTGGATTGTAGCAAAGAGAGTATCTGTTTCTTTCTGTACTTGTCTCTTCCTCAATTCCTGATCGGTATCAGAAACCCAAGGGACTTAAATCAGATGTTACCCCTACCTCCAAATATTCCTATGGAAACTTGGACATTTCAGATTATCCATTTTTACCGATATATATTAATAGTAGATAGCAGCTGAAAAATCATGTAAACCTCCTTATATCTCTAATAAGTTTTCAAATATTAAGCAATAATAAGGTATGTCCCTATCAGAGCTCTTATAAACACATGCCAGTGCAAGGACATGCGGATAAAGTTTCATTTAGGTTTTTTAAAAGGCATGGAAAATTAGCTTGAGTGGACATGTTACTTTTTATTTATTCATTTGTCAAAAGATATTTAAGGAGTCCCCATATCTTAGCCTTGTGATTAATGCTTCAATGAACATGAGGATGCAAATATCTCAAGATGCTCATTTAATTTCCTTTAGCTATATACCCAGAAGTTGGGTTGTTGAATCATGAGGTAGTTATATTTTTGATTTTTGAGGAACTTCCATATTATTTCCATCATAACTATATCAATTTACTTTCCCACCTATGTGTACAAGGGTTTTCTTTTCTCTGCATATTCATCAACACATACCTCTTGTCTTTTTTGTTATAGGCATCCTAACAAGTGTGAGGAAATATCTTAATGTGGTTTTGATTTGAATTTCCCTGATGATTACTGATACTGAGCACATTTTAATATCCATTTTGGCCATCTGCATGCCTTTACTGTATTAATATCCGTAAAGATTTTTGGCTACTTTTTAATCATGTTATCTAATTTTCAGTATTTGAGTTGTATGAGTTTCTTATATATTTTGGATCATAATCCCTTATCAAAAATGTAATTTGCAAATATTTCCTTCCTTTCCACAGGCTGCTTTTCCATTATGTTAAGCATTTTCTTTTTTGTACAGAAGGTTTTTGGTTTGATGTAGTCCCACTTGTGTATTGTAGTTTTAGTTGCTTGCTTTTGGTGTCATACCTCTAAAATTGTTGCAAAAAAAAAATCATCAAGGAGCTTTTTCCCTGTGTTTTCTTTAAGGAGTTCTGTGGTTTTAGGTTTTACATTTATGTATGTCACTTATTTCAAATTAATTTTTTATGTATGGAGTGAGATAAGTTTATGGTCCAATTTCATTATTTTGAATGTATCAGTCTTACCACCACCATTTATTGAAAAAACTATCTTTTCACTATTGAATATTCTTGACAACCTTACCAAACATTGGTTCAAAGTATATGTATCTGGACTTTTTATTCTGTTCTATTGGTCTATGTGTCCGTTTTATGCCAATGCCATACTGTTTTGATTGCTATAGCTTATAATATAGTTTTAAATGGGGAAGTACAGTGCTTCCAACTTTGTTCTTTTTTCTCAAGAGATATTTGGCTTTCCAGGGTCTTTTGTGGTTGCATATGAATCTTAAAATTAATTTTCCTATGAGGCGGACTCTTCAGGTCCCTTTTCGGGCACCAGCTGAGGTGGGAGTGTGGACTCTGATCCTGCTGATCCTGTCCTGGGGTCGTCATGGATGGAGAGGGATAAAATAAGTCATTCCAGATACTTTTCTGTCTTCCAGGGGAGGGGGATGACACTTCCCTCTAGTGGAGAAGGTCCCAAACTCCTCTCTTGAAGTGGCTTTTATTGAGAACTATATGTGCAAGGGCATACAGCAAAGCTCATCAATCAATGTCAATAGGCTATGTTTACAGAAAGCAGATAGAGATCACAGGTAACAACTGGAACACGAGATTTGTCTCAGATCAGGGTCTGTGAATAATGTAAATTTCCTTCCCAGCATGAGTCAGTTATCATAGCTTTTGAGGGAAGAACAGAGCATGCTTCAAGGAACTTAGTTCTAGGCCTGATTTTCACCCAGGAACTGCCCTATCCGGTTTAGGGCTGTACCTGCTTTTAGTATTGTTTGAAGAGTGAACCAGGTGGGCGAGTCAGAGTATCCAAGAGACAAGGAGACTTCTTTCAGATAGAATGAAGACCCCAGCTATGACAAAGTCAGTGGGTGAGGGTCTTTCGCCCTTCCTCCGTGTCCCTCAAGTCCTTCCCATTATGGCCCCTATGTGACTGTGCCTGTCTTAGGTTGCCCCTGCCATCGAGGAGTCTTACCCGTCATTGACTAACCAACCATCCTCTGGGGCCAAGCAGGGTGATGTGAGGTAGGCAGGGACAGTGCACCTGCCGGGGGACAGGTTTTGTCTCCTCAGTAGCCTATCTTCCCAAGGCCTCCTTGATTAGCTCCAGCCTTGGGGCCCTTTCATCTGTTGGCGGCGCTACAGTTCCTGAAATCAGACGGGGCTTTTCCCAACATTCTTATTTCTGTGAAAAATGAATTTTTATAGTGATTGCATTGAATCTGTAGATTTCTGTGGATAGTATGGATATTTTAACAATATCAGTTCTTCCAATTCATGAACATGGGATATGTTTCCATTATTTTCTGTCTTCCTCAATTTCCTTCATCATTTTTTTTATCCTCACCCATGGATATGTTTATTATTTTTTAGAGAAAGAGAGGGAAGGGAGAGGGAAAAAGAGAGAGAGAAACATTAATTTGTTGCCTCCTGTATGCACCTGGATCAAGGATCAAACCTGCAACCTAGGTATGTGCTCTTACCAGGGATTAATCCCACGACTTTTTTCATATATGGGACAATGTTCCACCCAACTTAGCCACCCATCCATGGCTTAGAGTTTTCATTGTATAGGTTTTTCTCTTCCTTGGTTAAATTTATTCCTAAGGATTTTATTCTTTCAGATGAAGTTGTAGTTAGGATTTTTTTTTAACTTATTTTTTGGGTAGTTCATTTTTAGTGTATAAAAATGTCACTGATTTTTACATACTAATTTTGTATCCTGAAACATTACTGAAATTCATTTACTAGTTCTAATAGTTTTTGGTTGGTATATAACCAGAGCAATTAAGCAATAAAAAGAAATAAAATGTACCCAATTCAGAAATGAATAAGTTAGGTTGTCTCATTAGATGAGATGATAGCTTGCAAATTTTTCATGGACCAGATTTTTCATGGCAAATTTTTCATGGACCAGATTTTTCATGGTAACTTATTACAGTCTTTATGAGTTCTCCCATTATTCTCCTATTTCTTTTATTCCTTCCACCCAAAGAAATTTTAAGGATGGAAAAATTAATTTTTGTCCCACTTAATAAGTTTTTCTGACTACACTAATAATCAAGTTAACATGAGACAGATTTACCAGGGAAAAATGTCTGAATTTATTACAAGTGTACATATAAGGGGTTACATAAGAATAGGTCTAATATACTATCCTGAGCTAAGGAGAAGAGAGGGCTAGTTATAAATTTGGGACTTCAAAAGGCAGAAAAGCGATTTACTTGGATATAGAAAAGCAAATGTGTATTAAATGATATTTGGCGAGCTATTTTTAAAGATAGAACACAGATAAGACCTTAATCAAGTGGGTCTTGCTCAGTTCTTCCCTGTCTACTACATACTAGTTTATGTTAAACTATAGTTATCTATGATGATATCTATAATCCCAGTACAGTTCCGCTATTTAAATTCTTTTAGGTGTTTAGGAGAAGGTCAAAGGTTCTTTCTGATTATTTCTTAACAATGATCAGATTAAAATAGCCAATATGTCAAAAGGCATATTTTAGGGTGGCAAACTGCTTCCCCTCAAAACTATCATCTGTATTCTCTTCATCATTCTCTTGTTATTTTATATAGATTCATAAAAGTATATGTTTTCATAAAGAGTATCTCATCTTAGTTGTTTTAACTTTAATGAGGAGAATATTGAATTATATTTATTAATTTAGGATATTTATTTACTAAATAATATGCTACTTGACATTACATGCAGTGTTGCTGTACTTTTTTCAGTTTGATTACTGTTGCATATTTTATTACATAGATACACAATTAATTCATCTGCTTTCTAGTCAATTATCATTGCAGTTTTTTCTAGGTTTTTGATATTATATGCAGTAGTGTTATGAACATTCTTTTACATGTCTTTATATACACATGTATGATATGAGTTTCTCTTGGCTTACATATATAGAAAGCATTACTGGTTCACAGGGTATGTCAATGTCTAAATCTACAAAATAATACCATAATGATTTTAGCATTTCACACTCCCACTAGCAGTGTATAAGAGATATAAAGTGCATATTACTTCCAAAACAGGATACAGTCAAGCTTTTTAAAATTTTACCAGTATAATGAGAGCACAATGATATTTTATAGTAGTTTTGAATTTCATTGCCCTGATAATGGTGAAATATAAATATCTTCTAATATATACACTAGCCTATGAATTTTCTCTGCTGTGAAATGCCTTCTCATGTCTTTTCCACCGTGTGTTTTTTTCTTTTTTGAGTTGTTAATGCTTTACCTACAACTTTGTAAGAGTTCTTTAGCTTGTGTTGATAAAAACAATTGTCTGTGTTTAAGGTTGATAACTTTTTTCCATTTTTAACTTATGTTTTCACTTAGAATTATTTTTTAAGTTGGCCATGAGAAGCTCAACATTTTTTTTAAGGTTTTATTTGCTTATTTTCAGACGGGAAGAGAGGGAGAAAGAGAGGGAGAGAAACATCAATGTGTGGTTGCCTCTCTCTCACGCACCTCATACTGGATACCTGATCTGCAGCTCAAGCATGTGCCCCGACAGGGAATCAAACCAGCAACCCTTTGCTTCGCAGGCTGGCACTCAGTCCACTGAGCCACACTATCTAGGGCTAGAATTATTTTTTGATGAGACAATTTCTTAATTTTAATATTGTTATATATCATCAATAATGTTTGTGCCTAAAATATGTTCACCAATGTACTCTATTAAGATGTTCACAGTTTTGTCTTTAATATTCATATCTCTAATTTCTCTAGATATAATTTTATTTTTGTGTGTAGCCAGTTTTTCAGTTTCATTTATTGAATTAACCCATCTTTCTTACTGATGAGACAGGACATCTTTGATGTACTTCACGTTCTTTGGATGCATGAGTGTAGTTCTTGGTTCTCTATTCTATTTCATTGGCCAGTTTTCTATACCTGCGCCAGTTACATGATACCTTTGTAATTATAGTTTATTCAAAGTCTTGATAATTGATATAAATAACCATACAATAAATTATTTATACAGTGAAATGAAACAACAGTCAAAATGAATGAACTACTGCTATATGCAGGAACACACATGAACTTTAATAATATATTATTAGTGAAAAAGAGCTAAATTATTATGTATAACATGATATATCTTTCAATAAAATTGAAAACTGTGAAACATAGCTTTTATGAATATGTATAACAATGAAAATAAATTAAATAAAACTGCTCTTTCTCACACTTATGATTAATAAAATCCATAATTTTAATTTTCCACATTCATATTAAGAGAAAAACATGGTTATTTCAGTTAGGTTCAGGAAAAGCATTTGATAAAATTTAACCTAAATTCATGATTTAAAATTAAGAACCTCTTAGAAATTTATAAATAAATGAGAACTCATTAATTTGATACAAATATTTTTGAAAACAAAGTCGGTGACTGCTGAGTTCCTTTTTATTTTCTGTCAACTACTCCAGACATAACACATCCAGGCATTGATACAAACAAGCTGGCACAGAAGCCAAACTGGCCAAGCAAGCTAAGCAATATTATGACATGGCAGCATGTACAAAGTTTGTAACCAAGCACGGAGCTGAATTTTCCAATGAGGAGAATAACCTTCTCTCAGGTACTTAAAAAAAATGTTGTAAGAATTGGTAGGTCATTTTGGAGGTTCATCTCAAGTACTGAGCTAAAGACAGAAGATGCTGAGCAAAAATGGCAGATGACTTGTTACTACAGAGAGAAAACTGAGAGCAAGATTAGAGCACATATGCAATCATGTACTATCCTTTTGTAAAGTTCTTGGTCCCAATGTTTCACAACCACAGAGCAAAGCCTTCCATTTGAAAAATTAAAGGAGATTACCAATGTTACTTGCTGAGGTTTCTCTTGGTAATAAGGAAGGAATTGTGTGTGCATTTTTCACAACAAACCACAAAAAGTATACAATGAAGTTCTGAAATCAGCCAAAAAAAAAAAAAGAAAAAGAAAAACACAATGGACTTATTTTTGCAGAATGGCTCTGGTCCTTAACTTCCCCGTGTTTTATTATGAAGTCTGGACTCTTCTAAGATAACCTGATCTCTTGCAAAGACAACTTATGCCAAAACTAAACTTGATGTACTAAGTAAAAAGTAATATTAAGATAGCATACTAATAATGTGCCCTGGCCTGATGCTTTAGTTGGCGGAAGCATCCCCCCATACACCAAAAGGCTATGGGTTCAATTCCTGGTCATGGTCCATGCCTACATTGCAGGTTTGATCCCCAGCCAGGACATGTGCAGAGGTGGGGAAATGTAAAAAATTGATCTCTCTCTCTCTCTCTCTTTTTCTCTCCTTCTCTCTTTCTCTCTCCCTTCTTCTCTCTCTAAAAGCAATGAAAAAATGTCTTTGGGTGAGGATTAAAAAAAAAAGACAACACACTAATAGTGCAGTGATGGAGAGGCCATTGTAGACATCAGATACGAAGAAACAGAGCTAAAACAGAAGAAAGAGGGGAACATTAACTAGCCTCCCAACTTCTCTCTGTCTCCTTCCAAAATTTACACAGCTGACCATTTTTCATTTAAGCTGTCCTACAGATAGGTTTTGTTTATGATTTTGATAGGCTTATTTTACGTTTATTTTAATTTCTTTCTCATGTGAGTTTTATGTTTAGTATTAAGGGAGTAGAAGTAGTTAACATTTAGGGAATTATCTATTTTAATTTTGAAGTGCTCAGTATAGGAATGAGGACTTTCATACCCTATAAATGTTTTGTGTAGTACTTTTGGCACTTTGTGGCTTCCCAAGGGTCACTGTTAAAACTGCTTTCATGTCTAAACAAAGAAAATGGCCTGGTGGGAGATAAAAGAAGTACTTGTTTCCAGTCAGAAGTATAGTTATTGTGGGTTCTTTAAGGTTTTGAGCTTGAAGCTGTAGTAAAAATAGCTATCACAATGGATAGTACCTATTGAACAAGTGTATCTTTGGAATAATACAATGGAGATCAATTTGTGCACTTTTGACTACAGCTGCAGCAGTGTTCCTTTAGAGGAAGTTGCATCCCAGTTTGTTCTGGATAAGGGCAAAAATAGTTCATATTCTATAATTTGTAAAGTTACCTGCTCCTAATTTCATTATTTTTGCTACACTTAGTTTCATTTAAATGTGTTAGGCAACGTAAGTACAAATGTACAAGATGCAGTAAAAAGTTAATTTCTGATTTCCATCATGTGACAATATGTCCATTACAGCAGTAAAACAAACAAAACATGTGGTTAACTTTTCATGGGTATTTTTATTTTGTGCTCTACATGCATGATTGTAAAAATAGTTTACAGAGAAATAATGTAAGATGATGGATAGGTTTGTTTCATTTTTTATGTAATTTTCAATACCAGTCCAAGAATAATTGCTAAGAACATGTGTATTAAGTTAATATAAGTGGAATAAAAGTTTCATGAATGAACTTTACAAAAAAGATTGCCACTGTCATCCCTTAATTCACTTTTACTTGACATTATAGCCAATATAATAACGTGAACAGCTAGAGATATGGGGATTAGAAAAAGGGGGAAAAAATGGTTTCATTACAGGTGATATTGCCATTTACACAGAAAACTCAAAACAATCTGCAATAATTAGAAAGTACAAAAATATTTTAAAGATTTTTAAAAGTATACAAAAGCCAATTGCATTTTTATACATCTTCAACACATAAATACAATTGTGTAATTAAAGTATTTTTTACAATAGCATTGGAGAATATCTACTACTTTAGAGATAATTTTAATAAATCCAGGCCGGCCTTCAACTATGAAAAGTTTACAAGAAACATCCAAGAAGAGATTGAAGACGAAACCTTAGTGAGGTCAGGCGCCGTCTTTCCTTCGCTCCCTGCTCGGCGGCTCTTCCACACTTGCAACCTGCAGGGGCCAGACAAACACTACCCTCCGGAGAAGCCAAGGAGAGGAGAGAAGATGGCGAAGGAGTGAATGGGAGTCACGCTGACCTCCTCGCAAGACCAAACTGGAATTGCAACTAAATAGCAGAGTAATCACCTGGAAAACAATGGAACGATAGTGGGAGAGGAGCCTTGGTGCCGCGGACAGTGGATTCAACTCTCACACATCCCAACGGGTGAGAAGTGCAGTGGAGGCTCGAGAGAGTGGGCTGGGTGCCCACGGGCACTGGCACCAGAGGGACATTGAAACGGCCAGTTAGCTTCCCCCAAGAAGAAAGGGGTCTGAATCATAAACAGGGACCCCTAAACTACAGCAGCTAAAACCAAGAAAATACAGACAAAAAGCAACCCCAAAAAGCTTAGGGGCGCTCTCTGCCAGAGACAGGTGGCTGGGGATGCAAAGAGACATTTAAAGGGCTAACGAAGAGCTGAGGAAGGGAAGGAGGGAGGGGGCAAGGGAAAGTGGTGGGGCGGGGGGAGGCAGAGCCAAATGTATTTAAAAATAAAGAAAGAAAGAAAGAAAGAGGAAAAAAGAAATTGCAGTGGCAGCCACCCTCCTAGATCTCTGGGTAGAGGCGGCAGCAGGGTGGGCTGCTGCCTGGGAAAAGACTGGTGAGGAAAACTTTGTGAAGAGAACTGACACCGTGGCTGGTGGAACATTGGGTGATAACGCACCTCCCACTCTACAGCTACCATTCCGCTCAGGCATAAGGGAGTCAATTAACCTGCCTTTTGTGCGCTCCGCACACAGCTTGTACACGTGTGAGCTGTGGGGCTGAGTGCAGACTGGCTGGGAGAGCCTTGAGGAGAGACTGGAGACGGAGGCATTGGGGAAAGAAAGGGAGGAGGAACCGGGGAGTCCCGACTCCCTCCCCGTTCGGTAGTCTCCATTGTGGGCTGGAAAGGCGCGACCCCAATGAGGCATAAATGGGGCGTGCATGAACCAGACTGCCTGCGATTGAAACGCAGTCTGCACAGGGGGTGGATTCTTGACCGAAGGGGTCACAGAACTGCCCAGAGACCCCTGAAGAGAGACTAGAAATGGAGGCATTGGGGAAAGAACGGGAGGAGGAACCGGGGGAGTCCCGACTCCTCAATGCCGTAGTCTACATTGGGCGGGAAGAAGCCACACCCCCAAGGAGCCAAAGCCAAAAAGCACATATAGACACCCCAAAAACACCCAGTGCAGGCGTGCACACTTGCGTCGAGTGACAGGTGAGGGTTGGCGATGTGTGTGAGACCCGCGTGGGCTGGCGAACGTTTGCACCGGCCGGCAAGGCCTCCCACATATTGGCGCACCCATACAGCCTGCGAGGGAGTGCACAGAGCAGCAACGGCAGGCGTAAATTGACCCACCCGCCCGCGATTGCGGAGCGGCCCACAAAAGTAGTAAAGCTGCCCAGAGTCCCTGGAGGAGAGACCAGAGACAGGATTAACCAGAGAGTCCTGGAGCTGACTTCCTCCCATTTCCGTAGTCCCCATTTGGTGAGGGCAAGCAACGCACTCACAGAGCCAAAAGCAGGGAAAACACACAATAGAAGACCCTAAACTGACCAGTGCCGGGGAGCTTGCCAGCCAGGGGGGCCGGATGAGTACACGAGGTCACGAATAAGACCCCTGGGCTCAGGCAAGCACTCATGAGCGCAGGCAAGTGGGGGATCCTGCCGGTCGGGGAGCGCGATCAAGGAACCCGTGTGAGAGTGCAGAGCACAGAGCGATCGCAAAAAATAGTCCGGCCCTAACCGAAGGGGTCACAGAGCTGCCCCAAGCAGGAATTAGACACAGAGAGTAGACTCCTGGAAGGCTCAAGCAAGCCAAGGTCATATAGGGTCAACAACTGACATCATCAGAGGCAGGCCCAGAAAGAAAAGGGGAAAATAAATAAATAAATAAATAAATAAATAAATAAATAAATAAATAAATAAAAAGACCCACCTACAATCATAGAAGTATAATCCACAAAGTCAGGAAATCTAGACAGCCCAATTGAAGCAGAAGCACAAGTAAATTAAAAATATATATATAAATTACTTAACAGACTCTCACAAAAATGGGAAGAAAAAGAAGTTCCCCCCAAATAAGTGGAAAAGGGGACTCCCCACAGAGAGAGCTAAATTAAATAGAGGCAAGGGAACTATCAGATACTGAATTCAAAACAATGGTTCTAAGGAAGCTCAATGAGCTCAGCCAGCTCAAAGAGAACTGAGAAACTGCAGAGAAACTATCAGGATCTTACAGCAAACTATATCAGCCTGGAAAAGGACATAGAAACTATCAAGAAGACACATATGAAGAATATCATTTCTGAATTCAAGAACACAGTAGAAGGAATTCAAAGCAGGCTGGATGAAGCCGAGGATCGAATCAGTGAGATGGAGGATAAGGTAGAAAGAAGCTCCCAGAAAGAACAAGAAATGGAAAAACGACTCCAAAAGAATGAAGAGGCATTTAGGGAAATGCAGGACAACCTGAAATGCAATAATATCTGTATAATAGGGATACCAGAAGGAGAAGAAGAGGAGCAAGGGATAGAGAACCTCCTCAAAAAAGTAATGATGGAAAATTTCCCTAATTTGAGGAGAGAAAGGCTCTCATGTATCCAGGAGGCACAGAGAACCCCACTCAAGAGGGACTCCAAGAGGTCCACTTCAAGACACATCATCATTAAAATGGCAAACATCAAAGACACAGAGAGAATCCCCAAGGCAACAAGGGAGAAAGAGAAGGTAACATACAAGGGGGCCCCGATACGCCTAGGGGCTGACTTCTCAACAGAAACACTACAAGCCAGAAGGGAATGGCAACAAATATTCCAAGTCATGAAAAGCAAGGGCCTACAGCCAAGGCTGCTATATCCAGCTAGGCTCTCAATTAAAAGAGAAGGGGAAATACGGAGTTTCCCAGACAAGAGAAGACTAAAAGAATGCATCTCTACCAAACCAGCACTCCATGATATGTTAAGGGGACTGGTTTAAACAGATGAAGGAAAAGAATGAGAGAGAGAGGAACACAGGTACAAAGAGAAAAGATGTGTAGGTTTCTATCAGTAATATCACTCAATGTGAATGGACTAAATGCCCCAATCAAAAGACACAGGGTAGCTGAATGGATAAAAAAACATGACCCACACATAAGCTGCCTACAAGAGATCCACCTTAGAGCAAGAGACCTACGCAGGTTGAAAGTAAAGGGATGGAAAAAAATATCCCAACCAAATGGGCATGAGAAAAAGGCCAGGGTTGCCATACTTGTATCAGACAAAGTAGATTTCAAAACAAAGGCCATAAAAAGAGACCCAGAGGGGCACTTTATAATAGTTAAAGGAAGAATCTATTAAGAAGACATCAACATTGTAAACTTATATGCTCCCATTATTTGAGCCCCCAATTTTATAAGGAAATTTTTGGAAGACTTCAAAAAAGATATAGACAGCAACACACTCATAGTAGGGGATTTCAATACCCCAGCGGTCAAAGATGGACAGGTCTTCCAAACAAAACATTAAGAAACATATTGTGGCGCTGAATGACACACTGAAGCAAAGAGACTTAACTGCCATATATAGAACCTTACATCTCAAAGAAGAAAAATACACATTCTTTTCAAATGCTCATGGTAGTTTTTCAAAGATAGACCACATGATAGGACACAAAGCAAGCCTCAGCAAATTCAGGAAAATTGAAATCATACCAAACTTTTTCTTGGACCACAAGGGCTTGAAACTGGAAATCAACCTCAAAGAGAAACTTCAAAAGCTTACAAACTCATGGAGACTGAACAGTAGACTATTAAACAATGAATGGGTCAATAATAAGATAAGAGAAGAAATCAAAAAATTTCTGGAAACAAATGAAAATGAACAGACAACAGTCCAAAACCTATGGGACACAGAAAAGGCGGTCCTGAGAGGGAAGTTCATAGCAATACAGGCTTACCTTAAAAAGATAGAAACATTTCAAATAAAAGACCTAACACTACAACTTCAAGAACTGGAGAAACAACAAATAAATCCCAGAGCAAGTAAAAGGAAGGAAACAGTCAAGATTAGAGCAGAACTGAATGACATAGAGAAAAAAAAAAGAACATTTCAGAGGATCAACCAATCCAGAAGCTGGTTCTTTGAAAAGATAAATAAAATTGACAAGCCTTTAAGTGGACTCATCAAGAATAAAAGGGAGTGGACCCCAATAAATAATATCAGAAATGAAAGAGGAGAAATAACAACTGACAACACAGAAATACAATTGATCATCAGAAACTACTATGAACAATTATATGCCAAGAAATTTGAAAATCTTGATGAAATGGACAAATTTTTAGAAAAGTATAATCTTCCAACACTGAAGGAGGAAGAAACAGAAAGCTTGAACCAGACCGATAACAGCTGGGGACATTGAAGCAGTAATCAAGAAACTCCCGGCACACAAAAGCCCAGGGCCGGGTGGTTTCACAGGAGAATTTTACAAAACATTTAAGGAAGAGCTAACCCCTGTCCTTCTCAGACTATTCCAAAAAATCCAAGAGGAGGGAGGACTCTCAGACTCTTTCTATGAGGCCAGCATCACCCTGATCCCAAAATCAGATAAAGACCCTACAAAGAAGGAAAACGACAGGCCAATTTCGCTGATGAACATAGATGTTAAAATCCTCAACAAAATATTGGCAAACCGCATCCAGCAATACATTCAAAAGATTATCCACCACAATCAAGTGGGATTCATCCCAGGGATGCAGGGATGGTTCAATATACACAAATCAGTAAAGGTGATACATCACATAAATAAAAGAAAAGACAAAAACCACATGATCATCTCGATAGATGCAGAAAAAGCATTCGATAAGGTACAGCACCCATTATGATCCAAACACTTAACAAAATGGGAATAAATGGGGCATTCGTCAACGTAATAAAGGCCATATATGAGAAACCTACAGCCAATATCATACTCAACGGGCAAAAACTGAAAGCTGTCCCACTAAGATCGGGAACACGACAAGGATGTTCACTCTCACCGCTTCTTTTCAACATCGTATTGGAAGTAATAGCCACAGCAGTCATACAAGAGAAAGAGATAAAAGGCATCCAAATAGGAAAGGAGGAAGTAAAGCTATCATTGTTTGCAGATGACATGATAGTGTACATAGAGAACCCTGTCGACTCTACCGAAAAACTCCTCAACCTAATAAGTGAATTTGACAAAACAGCAGGATACAAAGTCAACATTCAGAAGTCAAAGGCATTTTTGTTCACCAGCAATGCAATAGAAGAAGATCAGAAAAAAAAAATACCATTCGATATAGCAAGAATAAAAATAACGTCCCTGGCATAAATTTAACCAAAGACGTAAAAGACCTGTAGGCAGAAAACTATACAACATTGAACAAAGAACTTAAGGAAGACACAAATAAATGGAAGCATATACCGTGCTCATAGATTGGAAGAATTAATATCATCAAAATGTCCATAATACCCAAAGCAATTATTAGATTCAACGCAATCCCTATTAAGATACCAATGACGTACTTCACAGAAATAGAACAGACATTTCAAAAATTTATATGGAACCATAAACGACCCCGAATAGCCTCAGCAATTTTGAGAAAGAAACACAAAGTAGGAGGGATCACAATACCGGACATCAAACTCTACTACAAAGCCACTACACTCAAAACAATCTGGTACTGGCACAAGAACAGACCCATAGACCAGTGACACAGAACAGAAAGCCCAGAAATAAGCCCAGGTCTCTATGGGCATCTAATATTTGACAAAGGGGGCAGAAGCATAAAATGGAGCAATAATAGCCTCTTCAACAAATGGTGTTGGGAGAGCTGGACGGCTACATGCAAAAAATTGAAATTGGATCATCAGCTGACACCGTACACAAAAATTAACTCAATGGATAGAAGACTTAAATATAAGTCGCAACACCATAAAAGTCCTAGAGGAGAACATTGGCAGGAAACTCTCAGATATCCCACACAGCAATTTTTTCACTGATATGTCACGTAAAGCAAGGGACATAAAGGAAAGAATAAACAAGTGGGACCTCATCAAAATAAGAAGCTTCTGCACAGCAAAAGAAAACATCAGCAAAATGAAAAGGGAGCCAACCCTATGGGAAAATATATTCGCTAATGATACATCAGATAGAGATTTGATCTCTAAGATATATAAAGAACTCACTCGACTCCACTCCAAGAAGACAAACAATCCAATCAAAAAATGGGCAAAGGACCTGGGCAGACACTTTTCCAAGGAGGAAATACAGAGGGCCCAGAGGCATTTGAAAGGATGCTCAACATCACTAGCCATCAGAGAAATGCAGATCAAAACCACCATGAGGTACCACCTCACACCGATCAGAATGGCCATCATAAACAGATCCACAAACAACAGGTGCTGGCGAGGCTGTGGAGAAAAGGGAACCCTAGCACACTGTTGGTGGGAATGCAGACTGGTGCAGCCGCTGTGTAAAGCAGTGTGGAATTTCCTCAGAAAGCTGAAAATGGAACTGCCTTTTGATCCAGTCATTCCCCTGCTGGGACTATACCCTAAGAACACCAAAATGCCAATACAAAAGAACCTATGCACCTCAATGTTCATAGCAGCACAATTTACAATAGCCAAGTGTTGGAAGCAACCTAAATGCCCTTCAGTAAATGATTGGATCTAAAAATAATGGTACATATACACAATGGAATACTACGCAGCAGAAAGAAAAAAAGAACTACTAAACTTCGTGACAGCACGGATGAAACTGGAGAGCATTATGCTAAGCGAAATAAGCCAGGGGGCGAAAGACAAATAACATATAATCTCACCTATAAGCGGAACCTAAGCAACAAAGCAAAGCAGCAAGGAAAATAAGACCAGCAACATTGAAAGGAAAAGAAACCAACAGAGACAAGAGGGAAGGAGGGAGGGGGGCGGGGAAAAGGAAGGGAAGGGGAAAGTCAAGGAACATATAGTAAGGACTCATGGGCAAAACCAAAGGGGAAGACCTGAGGGAGGGAAAGGGGGAGGGGGCAAGGGAAAGTGGTGGGGCGGAGGCAGAGACAAATGTATTTGAAAAAATAAATTATAATAAAATTAAAAAAAAAAGAAACATCCAAGGACAGTCTACAAAAATGGAGAAATACTTCAATATGCATTGATAGGAAGGTAACTGATTTGTAGGTTTAGAGCGACTTCAATAAAAATTAGAATTTTTTCCAGAAAATTTGATATATTTATTCCAACATTTAGTTGGAAAAGTAAAGGTCCAAAAATAGCCTCAGCACTCACATTTCCCCTGGGTACATGTACTACTTTGTCAGACAAATATGATCTGGCTTTAGGCCAAATTCTAGATTGTATGAAACCCTTTGAGTTCAAGAATAATAGGGGTGGATGTGCCTGATGGTGAAGAGCCTCAGCACAAGAAACACAACCAAAAGAATTTTCAGGTCATGGATTTACCAGCAACATCCAGGGATAACAGCTTTAGAAGTTACTTCTTAGAGTATAATTTACCAGCCATGGGGATGAGGAAGAATAGAAGTCATAAAGAGACTTCTATAAGCTAAGTAATCTTTGCCTATTTTTCTCAGCTCCTAGAAATCTAAACCAGAAAATGTGTCACCAGATGAGGGGGTAGGCATTGAAAGTCTCAAGTTAACTAATGAGGAGAACTATCAGCAGAGTTCTTAAGACTCTTGCCTTCTTTTACCTTGCCACTATTACCACATGCTTCCTTCTCTCCCCAGGGTTTGAAAGACAAATAGGCTAAGTCTTATTATGGGCATTTAAGAGATTCCTAATGCAAGAAGCATCAACATTTTTCACTGTGTCTCCAATAGCAAGTGATTGCAATGTACAAAATTATGGGGACTTTCCAGGGTTGGAACTATTCCCAACAAATTACCTGTAACTCTATTACTTCTGTAACAGGGGGGATCCTGACGGTTCACCGTGAGGTGGGAAGAAACCCCAAGGTGGCAAGAAAGAGCCTGCCTTCGCCAAAGTGTGGGAGCGATTGCAGGAAGGCTTAAGGCAGTGGATTGAAGACGCTGCCATGGCATGAGAGATTTTCTTACTCCTGGATGATGGCAATTACCGCAGCTTGTGGCACAACCAGAGGAACCTTGCACAGAATATGCTCAGGCTGAAAGGTCACAACACATGTGTATCATGGAATTGGTCATGGGGACCCCACCCCAGGCAGAGATGCTGCGCCCCAGTGCAGGGCTAAAAACCCTCCTATCCACTTCTGGACCATGACAGCAGGACGAGAGTCAGAGACACAGTGTGCGCTGAGAAGGGTGGTGGATGTTAGCCTGACCTGGCTGACAAGTTGGACACTCCCACAGAGTGTAGGACGGAAGATTTAGAAAGAGAACACAGAGCTTCGTCCCCAGCCCACCCCACCCTTTTTTTTTTTTTTTTTTTTTGGCACTCTCCTCGCCCGCTCAGAGGTGGCGAGCTGGAGTGTTCATGGGCCCGGTGGGTGCTGAGCGGTCCTTGTGGCTCTTTCTTTACCTTGCCTTTGCTCACATGGTTGGGAGCAGGCTCACCAGAGATGCATGTTTCGCCAGCGTGGGTCCCACACCAATCCCATGCTCTCTCTCTAAGAGCACCGCACAGATGCACGGGCCAGGAATGTCCACTGTGCCCTGGGACCAGAGCAGCCTTGGGTACCCAGTGCTCCATGAGCAGAGCCCCTTACGTGACTGATTACAGTGACCTGGCAGTGTGCCCCAGGACAGGGAGGAAGCTGCAGGAAGACAATGGAGATGCCAGCCCCACAAGCGCGGGTTCCAGAGAGAGAAATCCTGGAGTTGGTGAGACAGAGATCTATTTGCATAACAGCTTTGGGTCCCAGGAGAACAGATAAGAATGGAACCCTGTGTTTGGACTCTGATTGTGGTCCTGGGGGTGCAGGAGAAAATGACTTCGAGCCCAGGAGTCCCAGCTCCCCCAGATTGGTCAACCATTTAAAAAGACCTTTTTCCTTCCCCATCAATTATTGTGTTAAGCTTGTGCATGAGAGCAAGCAGCTGAATCCCACTTTGTTTAGTAAAACTTCCTCTCAGAAAAGTTGGCCTATCAAAATACAAGAGAAAGTGAAGATATTTGAGGGATAATCTTGACTCCATTGTATTTTTAAAAAATAAATCATACACAAATTCAGTTACTTTAACTATTACTGTAATCATGTCAAAATTTACACACAAAAACTCAGATATGAGAAAAAATTATTCTGGGACTCATTCTTGTTTGGTAGTGAAAAAGAAAATTGAAATCTTCATTTAAGGTTAACAATCTCTACAAGTTCTTTTTAAATAGATCTTCACTTCAATTTACCCACAGTAAGAAATACTTTCTTACTTATTGTGATTTAAACAACGTAAGTATATGTATGTGTTGTTCAGGTATAGATATATACAGAAATATAAAGAGAGATTTAGCTATTGACACAGAATTGAACTTCAAATTCACCAAACAATACTTAGTACTATGTGGAATACACTTGTATTTTCTATTTTATGCCATTTTTACCCACAAATTGATTTTAAGATGCACCAGTACCTTTGACCAACAGATTAAAACTCTGTTGCAAAAAGTGATATATAGTAATATATTTTAATCTCAATTAATTCTGGCTTTTCTATCTCCTTTAGTCTTATCTTTTTTTCTCCTATAATAAATTCAAGTTATCAAGAAGCATCAACAGGAAAAGGTACTTATTGAGCTTCATTACAATTTTGTTAGCCTATATACGAGTAGCAAGTTATCACCCCTAAATTTACCCAGTTGTTCTATCCCTCCCTCTCCAAAATTTAACCCTAAGGAAGGGTGGAGGATCAGTTAGCTAAAATACAAGAAAACCCTTGGCATCTCTCTCTCACACTCATTTCATCTCCTCAAATTTCTTCCCTCAGCACAAAAGAACATTCTATTTCCCCCATTTTTTTCTGGTAGAAATTGCTCTTATGTCATATTTTTTATACCATCTTTGCAGTATCTTTTCTTCCCATTACTGAGGCAACAAGTCCCAACCTTACAAAATGTCATCATGGTAGAAGAAAAACATCGATCAGGGGAAAAGCTTGTACTACATGAAAATGTTATCCTACTACTTAGGGAATAAATTTCTTGTAAAACATTTTATAACTGCTTACTACATTTCCCTATGCAGAAACCTTATGGTTGAAAATCACTAAACAAATCCAACACCTTTATTTTCTAATGAATTAATTGGGACTCTGAGAGAGAGTGATTTTCCCAACTGCTCCCATGGATTTTGTATTGCCTCTTCTCCCCTCTTTTGCATTCCAGGTTCCTAAGAGGTGTGTCCAGATGGCTAATTTGAGGCAAAATAATAAAATAAATAAGAGAAAATATAAATATGACCAGTGTCCCCACTCTATATTCTCCTTGTCCCTTCTCTTGTTTTTTCATCTCTACCAGCAACCTATCATCCAACCTCCAACGAACACATTGTTTATCATCAAATTGCCTTCAAAACTTTACACTATAGTTAATTCGATCTTATAATATGATACATCACTTCCTCAAACTAGAATAGTTTTTGTTAACACCCTATATCCTAAAAATTCAAAGGCAGTGTTATTTTTTTTTCTTTCAGGTTATTGAGGCATATCGATTTCCGCATCAATTTCCTAGTCACACTCATAACATGATATAGTAGCACTGCAGATTCACCATAGCCAATTCTAATACAACAAGAGATTTCATTATATATTTAATCATATCACTTAAATGTATACTGTTCCAATTAAAATAACATTATTCCTGAAATATGAGAAAAGTTTGTTTAGATAACAAATACACCTGGTTTTTAGATAATAGGAATAATGACAAAGCTTATAAATTATTTTAACTAATATATCTATAAACAACAAGTTAACTGGATCTGATTTTACCATAATTACACTAATGACAAAGTATCTCTACCCTCCTAAACATCCACATGTTTAGGAAATAAGTGTTTTGTGAATGGCCGAGTGCTAATTAGGGAATCAGAATATAATGCATAGTGCCTTATAAACATATGTCTCAATTTCTTCTTTTCTCACTTTGTCATGTCAGTGTTAATATGGTAATAACCAGAAACAGTCACATAAAAAAGCTGAGTCTAACAGCCAAAGTCGAGTTAGTCTAAGTCAATCAATACATCCTATTTTTTTAAATCTGATTTACGCTACCTTGTATTTTAAAATATGAGCTAAAAACATTTGTCCATTGCTTTTTCACCTATTGCCCTTCTCTTCCCATCATTAGAAATCAGGGCTAGTTACTGTGATTTTCTAATTGCTCTTCTTAAAGTTTCAAGGGATAAAAGCACTTAACCTACATTTTCCTTTAGGCTCTGACTTCTGTAACCTGAAAGAAAAAAAAATTCAAAGTTCACAGTGAGAACAGTAATCTTTCCTGTGCCACCTACACCTTTATTCTCAGGTGCAATCAACTGTGACAGCATTTGAAGACGCTAATCAGTCAGACTCTGAAATTATTGATCCAAGAGAAAAGTGCATGAATGGTTTTCCTTCCATTTCTTCAAATCTGTGGTTAGCTCCAAATAGAAAACTCAATAACATCAATGACTCAAAACCTGCTACAAACTGATGCATTTAGTCATAGTACATAAAATTAAAAGGTATGAAATTTGTGGGAGGCTATAAACATTTTTATATTTGGTTTGAGGAGAGGTTCTGGTTCAAGGTAACAATGCACAACTCTTTCTTCCTATGAAGAACTAAGGAGACTGGGGTTAAAGGGGGTTTAGCTACAAACACTCCCATGGTTCTCTTCTGGTTAGACCGTTTGATATGCCATGGCTTAAGCCCTAAGAGTACTAACTGGTCTTTAGATCTACAGAGGCAACGAGGATTCATGTTTTATCATGTATACTAGGATAATGTAGATATATTAGTATAAGATATAAAGAATCCAGATAACTGAACTGAACAAAATGGAGTTCAGAAGCTGAACTGAAAAAAACAGGGGCACTCTCACATGCCATTGAATCATAAAGAGTTAAAGTTTCTTTATTACAAGAAGCCAAGTGCTGAAAACAACTTAAGGGCCCACCAGTAAATGACTGGGTAAAAAAACTATGGTACATTTACACAATGAAATTCTATGCAGCAGAAAGAAAGAAAGAGCTACTGCCCTTCACAACAGCATGGATGGAACTGGAGAGCATTATGCTAAGTGAAATAAGCCAGAGGGTGAAAGAAAAATACCGTATGATCTCACCTATAAGTGGAACCTAATCAACAAAACAAACAAGCAAGGAAAATATAACCAGCAGTATTGGAAAAAAAAAAAAAAAAGAAACCAACAGTAACGAGAGAGAAGAGGGAGGGGGGTAATGGGGAAAAGAAGGGGAAGAGTCAAATCAAGGAAAATGTATAAAGGACCCATGGACAAAGCCAAAGTGGGGAAGGATTGAGGGTGGGAGGTGGGGGTGGGTGGGGCAGGGGGAAGTGGTGGCAGGAAAATGGAGACTAATGTATTTGAACAATTAAAAAAAATTTAAAAAACTGTAAAGGTCAACACATTGTAAGTACTATCTAAGGGTTTGCTGAATAAATAATAAACAAATGAAAAAAAATGCCATTCAATCAATGAAATTATATTTCTGAAACTCAATGTAAAAATTCTTGATTCAAATATCCTCCATAAAAGGAGAGTAGTTATGATTTTTGAGATACCTGGAAATAAATATAAAAGAACTAGGCCTTATTTTATGTAAAATAGTAATAAATATCTGAGACAGAAGTCTGAGGTAGAAAGAAAACCACATAGAAATTCATAAAGTCCATTATTGTAAGGCAATTTATTTTTGCTTCTTCAACATTTTCTCTGCACAAATCTGTGTTCCAATTGATAGGGTTTTTACCTATCTTTATGGAAGGAACTTAGTGTCTTCTTTAAAAGGTTTATTTCTAGGCACACCTAGTGCTTGGCTTGCCAAGATGGTTGACTAAACAATAAGAGTGTGGTGAATTACATCCACAATGTGTTCAGCCATATTATTCTCTTCATCTTCAGAGGAAAAATAAATGTTTTCAGAACACCTCTTCAAAAAGTTGCTTTCTTCAATCTAGCATAGTTTTACCCCAACACAGTTTTCAAATAAAACTTTATATGGAGATTTTAGAATTTTTTATAGGATCCTTTAGAGTTAATATAGTATCTCATCTCCCTGTGTTTTCACAAAGATAAAAAGAAAGTTAATGTTTCATTTAGAAAATATTTTCTACCCCTGTGGTAAATATGAAGCTATACCACCCCAACTCCCTTTCAAGGTAACTTATTTTCTCGACATGGGGAATGCAGCTGGCAAATGGCTTCCAGCTATCAGCTACTTCTACTTTGGGTCTATTTTGGCTACAGTGAACCACTTCAGTCGGATGTGGAACAACTCAGACAGCCACTACTCAATCCAGAGCTCTTCACAGGGATAGCCAAGGCTTTTGCAGGCCTCCATCACAACTTCTCCCTCTGTCCAATACAGTTCCTTCATCTTTCCTTTCACAAGTATTAAACAGCAATAAATTTGCCTCCTAAAGAGTTTTGGCATCCACTTCAAAGGCATCCAAACTGAGAGAGTAAATACTAGAATTGGTCCAAGAATGTGGGCAATAACATGGAGTTTTAAGTTACTCACTGTCTTGTTAGATGAAGACATCATTGCTTGTCTTCATATAACCCACCATCTCCTATCCCCATCTCTTTGCTTGAAGAAAATGTAAGGTTTCTATATTAAAAAGTAATAGAAGACAGAAATGGCCAATAGACATGAAAAAATGTTTAATATCACTAATAATCAGAGACATACAAGTTAAAACCACAATGAGATATCACCTCATACCTACTAGAATGGCTATCACCAATAAATCAACAAACAACAAGTGTTGGTGAAGATGTGAACAGGGAACTCTCACACACTGTTGGTGGGAATTCAGACTGGTGCAGCCACTGTGGAAAACAATACAAAGTTTCCTCAAAAAATTAAAAATGGAACTGCCTTTTAACCTAGCTTTCCCACTTCTGGGAATATATCTTAAGAATCCAAAAACACCAATTTGAAACAATATATGCACGCGTATGTTCATAGGAGCATGATTTATAATAGCCAAAATAGAGAAATAGCCCAAGTCCCCATCACTATATGAGTAAATAAAAAAGCTGTGATACATTTATACAGTGGAATACTATGTGGCCATAAAAAAGAAGGAACTCTTACCTTTTGTGACAGCATGGATGGGCCTGGAGATTCTTATGCTAAGTGAAATACACCAGTCAGAAAAAGACAAATACCATGTGATCTCACTTATATGTGGAATCTAATGAACAAAATAAATTGAAAACAAAATAGAAACAGACGCATGGACACATGGAACAGACTGACAGCTGTTAGAGGGGAGTGGGGAGAGGACTGGATCAAAGAAGGTGAAGGGATTAACCAAAGAGCATATATTCATATATTCATAACCCATAGACACTGACAACAGTGTGGTGAAGGCCAGGGGGTATGGGGGATGGAGTCTGTGTGGAAGTGGGCACAGGGGAACAAAATAGGGACACATGTACTAGTGTCAACAATAAAATAAAGAATAAATTTTTGTTTAGAAGGACAGAAAAAATAAAAATTACAATGTAATCTTTCTAGAGTAGCACTAAGCCTGATACAACAAAAAGATAATGTCACAAAGTAGCTGCGAGATCTAGGCAGCACATAACGACAGCAGGCGAGAGCATAAAGATAGGACTGGATTCTGAAGGAGCTTGACAAAAGTTACTAGAACATACAATAGTATAGGAAAAAAAGTGACAGTACATTCACAAGAGACTAGATTTAATATGCTGACAAGGTTGGATAATGCTAATTTCTACTTGGATGAATCTTAGGAGCATGGAAAAAGTGATGTCTATATTGGAGAAACTTAAAAGGACAGATTTACCAGGGCAAATGGTGAAAGAAGGGATTAAAAAGTTTAGAGAAGTAGATATTTGGTAATGGTTATTCAGTATATGTTCTAAAAGTCCCGAGACGATTGTATCCCACAGAAAAGCCCAGAGGACATACCACAAACCAAAGTGATAAGGAATGCGATGTTGAGAGGATCATTAATATCACTAAAAATTTTAGTGGTGGCTTGCTCTTTGGGCCAGTGTTGAAGATGGTGAGAGAGGCTGCTGCAGAGCTTGGTTGCCTGATATCAATAAAAATTCTGTAACTCTGAAAAAGTAGAGGCCAAATGATCTTGCTTAAGCACCAGAAGGCAAGGGGTTGCTATTATTGTAACAACCTGGGAATTGGGAGTTGCAGCCAAGAATGCCTGAACAACATGACCAGAAGTAAACCTTCTTGTCTGGAGCAAAATAGATAGGTGCCTTTACCATCAGAGGAAATAAAAATGGATGAATGAGGATCGGAAGGCAGTCACCTCTATAGAAAGTTGTGATTCCTTGCCTTATTTGAAAACAAAACCAATTTTCAGATTTGGAACTTAATGGCCGAAAATGTGTCCGGGTCCCTAGGAAGGAAGACTGAAACATAACGGTAAATACATATGGTAATATTTTAGTACTTTTCAAAAGTGACCTATAGTTGTTTACTTAAATAACTGTACCCCTGAAAAAGGGAAATATCTAGAAATGTTGAGGAATGCTGGCCACAGGACCTGAGTTAACATCTGTACCCAGAATCTTCACTATCATTAGGGCTCCTGTAAGAGAAGTATCACATGCAGGCCAACTAGTAAATACAATCTCAGGCCATAGTCATCTTAAAGGTCCCACTGGGTCTACAGACTTATGGAGGGGTACTTCCCTAGTGACCATTTGTTTATTTTTGAGTGACATATTTGGCAATTGCTACAAGCCCCACATTGATATTCTGGACAGTGGAAGATAACTTTACAGAGAATGAAAAGCCCAAACACATCTATACAATTTTTAAAAAGACAGTGGCCAGGTGCATGCTGGACTATCCCCTCCAAAGTAGGAGACACATAATAGCATTTTGTGTAGACTATGGAAAAAAAAAAAAGCACAGTAGCTGGTGTATATTTTCAGATTCTGGTGGCAACATATTAGATACCTAAGAATACTTCTCAGATAGATATCTGAATAAAGAGAAATGCTGCCTGCTCTGAAAGAGTTCCAGAGCCGGAATGAGCTCTCCAGCAGACCCAGATTATAGCACAAGAAGCCCTTACACTTGAGCCAAGTGACCATGCAGACCCTATAGTGTTGTAGAGATCATGGATGGAAAGGACGCAGTGCGGAATTTGTGGCAAGCTCCAGTGGGAACATCACATGTGGGACCCTGAGATTCTAGAGCAAGACTATACCATTTTCCACAGAAAATCCTATGTCTTCTGAAAAACCCCAAGGATTATGGATCAAGATCCTGCCACATAAAGAGGGCAATTATACTTCTTTAAAAAAAAATAACTTGTGGGATGATGTGGAAAGCCTCACAGAAACAGAACACTGACCATAGGTATGAAACAACATGGCTATGGAACTGTTCATTCAAAGCTAGGTCTGTCAGCTAACAAATTATAAGTTTATGTGGGCACAGCAGCAATTCCTCAAAAGACAGAAGAGGTATGTACCACAAACACATATATATATTCTAATATATATATATATGCACATATACACACACATATATAATATATTCTCACATATATTATAGATATATTCTACCATATTATAGATATATTCATATATTCATATGACTGTATGGGATAAGAGTGAATGGCTTATTTAGCTGATGAGGATCCTGAGTGGTGAAAAAAAATGCAAGATCAGAGATAGACAGGTCTTGTGTAAAGGAATATGATTAAATATATGAGAGTGTCAGGAAGTATGAAAATCATAATGTTACTTACTAACAATCTCTAGAAAAGTTCACCATGGGAGAATTAAATGTGCACTTGACAATGATCTTTTTTTATGTCAATAAGCACCTCAAAGTAGATATAATAGGCAGGTAAATGAACTAGCAAATATAGAAGCTTCATTTAGGCTGCTATAACAAAATGCCATGGAATAGGCAGCTTATAAAAAATAAATTTATTTTTCACAGTTATGGAAGCTGGAAGTCTGAAATCAGTGCCAGCATGATCAGGTGAGGTTCCTCTTCCAAGTCTCAGATTTATAAGTGTATTCTCACAGGGTGAGATAGCTCTCTGGATCCTCTTTCATGAGAAATTAATTCCATTAATAAGGGCTACACCCTCATGTCTAATCACCTCCTAAATGTCTCACCTCCAAATACCATGAGCTTGGATTTCAACATATGAAATTTGGGAGAACACAAGCATTTAGATCATAGCAGAAGCTATGCATAGATCCAATAATATGAACTTCCAATTACCTAGACGGATCTAGCTATTGCTACAAGCTAATGCCCAATGTAATGGCAATAGAAAAAACAATTCTTAGCTCTCAGTATGGAACCATTTCTCAAGGAAACCAATTTGGGCTCCTTCCATACTGGGAGGACCAGATATTTGTTCTCAAAGGAATGGACACCTATTCTGGGTATTCCTTATTTTCCCCCATAATTTAGCACAACTACGTGAGTTCCGATGGAGTGTTTATTCTATTGGCATGGAATTCCACAGAATTTCGTTATACCAGGGGAACATTTTATAGCAGACAAGATGAAGGAGTGAGCTTGTGACAACAGGGTCCACAGGATGCATTATTTACACAACTACCCAGACACTGCTGATATGTAGAGCATTGGAATGGCTATGAAGGTACAGATGAAGCTCCAGCTCAGAGGCATCATTCTGCAAGGATGGCATAGCTACCTGCAGAATGCATTGGAAGAAAGAATTTTATATGACATGGTGTCACCAAGTAAGTTGAATATGTAAGTCCAGATAGCTAGCAGTAGAATGGAAATTGCCTCCTTTACCTTCTGATGACCCACTAAGGGACTTCCTGAACCTCTAGTTTGTGCTCTGAAGGGTTAAAGGTCCTTCTCTACAAAGGGAGTGCACTTTCATGAGCAACCACATGTGGAAAGAGCCCCAGGGAATTATAAGCTATAAATGCTTTGATTTGGCAAGTGCATTTGTTTCTATTCCAATCTGAAAAGGAACACACATTTTCAGCTCTCTGTTTCCAAGTACCACTATTCACAGAAATCCTGAAGGACCTGCTCTGTAGATGTGTATGGAAAAGTGGAACTGAGCAGGTAAGACTCAAGGAGGTGAATTTTTGTACTGCAGGACCACACCATTTGACCTGCAAAGAAACATCACAAAAAAAAATACACATATATTTTCTTGTGAATACCTTAGGCATCAATTCTCCACCCATTGCAGTGATAGTCTTTCTGGAAAATAAGTGATCATGTGGTAATTTTTTTTTCTTATATTTTTCCATGAGGAGAAATGAGATTTTGTAAGTACCATAAATCATCAAACAAAAAATTTAAAACACCACTTATAATAAAAATTACACAGAGCTACTTATATCAGTTCTGATTTTTGCTCTTTGGAAACTGCACAGAGATAATCAATGGTCTAAGTATAAAGGAAACTTGAAGGAGACTTACATGTTTAGTTTTTCATAATTTTTCATTTCATATATGCTCATAAATATTATTAGATAATTTCTTTTAAAAAGTTTAATTATACATAACAATCATTTCTAATTCAATCAAAGTTTTTAAAATCACATCTTGTTTTAGAATAGGAGTTAGAGGACAACAATTTTTAAGTGGAAGATTGCTACTTTGCATATAACCTTTCAAATGATCACAACCAAATAATAATGTATAATATTTTTGTCCAAATGAAATCTTGTCTTTTACTTTGGAAAAACATATAGATGAAAATTTTTATACTTTTTAAAAAATGTGTAGCCCTATATTTACATTTTGCTACCAAAATAGTCTTTGGTTGACTGATTAGTCTAAGTCAATCATATTTTCCTTGCATTTCTACATTTAGAAAAGGATATGAAACCAAATGCAGGACAATGAAATGTGAAAAAAGTTTTCCGTGAGACTTTTTGGAAGTAGGTCCTTGTTGCTTAGAAGAAGAGATGAGGAAAGAAAGACTTTGTTCCAATGGACACTGACAACTCTAGGTTTAATAATTCCTGGAAGTTTTAGAATTGTCTTTCTACCAGCCTGAGTATGAAGTCAAGAGGAGAGAAGAGCCAAGAGAAGCCTAGTCACAGTCTATGTATTCCATACCCTGATTCCATCTTGCACCTAGGCTGCCTCTTGTGCAAGGTAAAATTTATACTTATTAAGGCAGTTTGCTCTGAGGATTTCAGTTACATGAAATGTAAAGTGTTCTTCCCTACAGCAGATTTCCAATTCCTCTAGAAAAAAAATATTAATAACCAGATCAGTTACCTTTCCATATTAAAACTTGTATTTTCCACTATGAAAATAAAATTATTGAATTGTTAGGTAAATATAAACACAAATTAATGATTAAGAAGTGTAGCTTTTCTAAGAAGTAATCAAACTTGAATAAGCTGGCACTGCTCTTATCTTCCCCCTACAGGAAAAAAAATATGCATTCTGATTTTTTTAAAAGATAGCAAATTTAAGATGTTTGCATTTTTAAGTTCTTGGTAAGGTCCTAAAGTACACTATTGTTTTTGTTTTATGTATTTATTTTTAGCTGTTAGGGTATGCTTGGCACATTTTCTAAGGTAGTCTCATGACAAATTGTGGATGATTGGAAACGGTGATTTTTCAATGAAATTCATAGAAAAAAAATAGGAATTTCAAAGTGACAAAAAATACTACACCTAATTAAAGCTAGCTAGCTTTTTAATACAATTTTACATTCCATTCCTGAATCCCAGTTCTTGATTCTAATTCAAGAATATTTTTAAGAAAGAAAAGCTATGATAAAAGAAAGAGAAAGCAGGGATATACACAATGTACTCCCAATGGAAGAATGTAACTTCCCATTATACTAGAATCCACTTAACTTAGCCTCTGAATAATAGATCAGAACAAAGAGTGTAGATGTTGAAATTTTCAAATTAGTAGATGGCCGCATATCCTTTGAGTAGTGAAATGTCAGGCTTCCTGATGAAAGTTCTCAAGAGGCTGTATGGGTAGCCAGAGGCATAGTGCATAAACTGCACTGCAGTAGAGATAGTTCAAGGTAATGCATTAAAATAAAAGCAATGCAAAATTTACTTAGGAGAAGAGAGTCATGATTTATCTGTTAAAAACACAGGAAATAGATCTACTGCTGTGATTTGGCAATGTTCCCTGAAGAGTAGGTAGACTGAAGAGCCACAGGAATCACTGATGCTGACATGAATTTAAAAGCCTAAAGCCTATGTGAAAAACTACTGGACTCATTTCAACAGTCAATTACCATTAGCTTTGTAAGGGAGCCAATGAGACCTTCAAAATAGACATCTCCAAAATCATCATGACGGGCACAGATGCACTGAAGATAGTTCTACACATTTAGCTGCTGTGTGAAGACAAGAATGTTCCCTATGAATTTGTGCACTCCAAATAGGCTCTTAGGTGAGCCTATGGCATATCTAGCATAATCAGAGTATGTTCTGTTACCATCAATAAAGAAGACTATGGGTCATAAGGCAGTTCTATCCAGCAATTCCACTTCTGAGTACATATTCAAAGAAACCCAAAATACTAATTAAAAAGGATGTATAGGCATTCCTATGTAATTGCAGTGTTATTTACAATAGCCAAGATATGGAAGCAACACAAGTGTCCATCAATAGAAGAGTGGATAAAAAAGCTGTGATACATATATACAACGGAATATTACTTAACCATAAAAAGGATGCAGTCTTACCATTTGTGACAACATGGATGGACCTAGAGGGTGTTATGCTAAGTGAAATAATTCAGAGAGAGAGAAACAAATGCCATACTATTTCACTTATATGTAAAATATGAAAAAACAATATAAATAAACAAAACAGAAATAAATTCATAGACATAGAGAACAGACTGATGGTTGTCACAGGGTGGTTGTGGGACTATGTGAAAGGGGTGAAGGGGATCAGAAGTATGAGTTGGTAGTTAAAAAATAACCATAGAGATTTAAAATACAAAATAGGGAATATAGCCAATGATATTGTAATAACTATATATGGTGCCAGGTGGATAATTGAAATACCTGAGGGATCACTTTGTAAATTATATGATTGTTTAACCAATATGGTATACAACTGAAACTAATACCATATAATATTAAATGTAAACTGTAATTTAAAAATGCATCCTGGATGGTGTGACTCAGTGGATTGAGCGCTGGCCTGCAAACAAAAGGGTCACTGGTTCAATTCCCAGTCAAGGCACATGCCTAGGTTGTAGGCCGGATCCCCGGTGGGGGGCATGTGAGAGGCAACCACACATTGATGTTTCTCTCCCTTTCCTTCATGCTCCATTCCCCTCTCTGAAGATAAATAAATAAAAATCTTAAAAAATAAAAATTTCAAAATGATTAAAAAAATAGAAGACTGCAGCTGAATCAACAAATCTATTCTATTATCAGTTCACTGAGAGGTCTTTGGTCAAAAACTGTGGTCTTCACTAAATTCCTTCACTTGACCCTACCATCTGGAGGCATGGCGTGTGTATGTGTGTGTTTGTTTAAGTAATTTTTAGATTAGCATATTGTGTTCAGCTAATTATCATTGTTAGAATTATCAGTACTGAATCTAACTTCTTTATTTTTACATTAAGTTTGTGTCTCTTTTTATCTTCCTCTTTGAATATGAGCAGAGTGCAGTAACCATGTTCAGAGTCAAAGAAGAGTCAGGAGAAAGAGTGAAGAGTCAGGAGAAAGAGTGAGGAGCCATGATAAAGAAATTCTCCATGCTTTCACCAGCCAACTTTTATTGGCCACCTGCATGCAGAAGTACATTGTCCAAAAGCACACAAGGTATTTCTTAACCTGTGTACTCCATCTAAAACGTGAGTCCCTTGAAATTAAACAGCCTCAGCTTTGTATCCTTCATCCCCAGGATATAAAGGTATTCTACCAGTGCATAAATTAATGTGGCTTTCCTTTTCTCTTTAAGGAAACTTGAGGAGGAAGCATAAGAGCATACAGAACTAAGTTCTGTAAGGTTATCACATACATGTCCAGGTATCCAGTTACTAATAAATATTCATACTGTTTTCCTATGCAAATATAATATCATTCTTTCCTCACTCTTCACTTCTGAGGATGTAGGCAGGCACACAGAACAAGTGTGTGTGCTGCAGGATTTCAGAGGAAGACAGAGCTAGTGAGACATAGAAATGGTTGACTTGGGCCTTAAAGGAAGGGTGGGATCTAGACAGCAGACACACTGACAAAGCCTTATTTAGTTCTCTGTGAAGGTGCCAGCTGATGTTGGATTGTAGTAATCTGGGAAATGCATGGAGAACCAGCTGAAGATCTCAACTAAAGTGACTAAATCTGAAGAAAGAAATATCTTCCAGGTGAGGATTTTCTTTGCTGGATATTTTGTACAGAGAACTTAAACCCATTTCTGCACTAAGGTGTCATTTGTTCTTTGTGAATATTATTATATAATAAAATATATATTCATATTCCAATGTAAAAGAGTACAGGGAATAAAAATATGTATTCTATTTTTCCAAAATTAGGATTCCTTTGCACTTAAAATGTTGTATTAAATTCTGATAATTGAGTCTCTAAAGTGACTAACACTTACTGTAAGAATATTTGTCTTCATATTGAGTAAAATCTTGTCTACTTACAACTGTCAGCCACTAATTCTTATTCTGTTCTCTAAAGGTACATTAAAAAAATGCAACAATTTTCTACATGACAACTCTCCAAGTTTTTAAAAATATTCTTCAATTTATCCTTGATCTCTTTAGGCTGAACATATACAATTCACTATTTTTCTTGCTTTCTTTAAAAAAATTTTAGTTTCATAAAAGTCTTTTTTAAATTGTAAACAAAATTAAAGGTAATATGTAAGCTTCTTCTGATTGGTACACTATATAAAAGAGAATATTACTTCTCAGAATCAAGATGATGTGTTTTTATTTTAATTTATTCTAATGTTGCTACATTTCAGTTGTATACTTATGTGGATACTTATTTAAATCTGACAGCATAAATATGTTCAAATATTTTAAATATATTAATGTTTAATAGATTTATAATACCATATTTTAGACAAATATTCTTGGAAACATTTTTAATTTGGAAGAATAATAAAACACATTTCACATTACATTTTTTGGTGTCTCATTTTGTTACCATTTGAGGAATCCAATCAAGCCCTTCTTAAAAACTAGGAAATATTATGGTTCACAATATATATTTGGTTAAAACAGAAATATACAAATTCACTTAAAACACATAATTCTCTGAGATTAAACTGAAATATGATTAAATATATTTGCAGACAATGTGTTTATCAAAAGAGGACTGGACAATCATATAATGTATGTGTGACTCCTACGAAAGAGAGACACAAGAAATATAGTGGTAGGAAAACCCTTCAATGGTCGTGTGGTTCTAAGAAAGTTTTGGCCAAGTTAATGAGGAGACTTCAGAGAAGTTCTTCATCTCATGGAACTTGCCCTAGTATCCTTCACACTGATACAGTAACTCCTTAAAGTGGCTTGATATGGACAAGGTGATGGAATCAAACTGCAGCAGCTAGGGTCGTCAGTCAGTTATGGTGCCCCAAATGGGAGATCTAAAAAGTGCATGCTCATGGTCACCATGCTAGATCATGTGGACTTTATAGAAATATATATATACATATCATATTTATATATGATATTTGTTTTTCAGCTTAAATGAGCACACAAAGGAAGAAAACTTTTCAGTAATATGGTTTATTTTATATTTATCAATGTTAATTAATTCCTCTGGTTTTATATATATCATTTGCACTTCTCAATGTGAGAGTGCTTTTACAACATCCATTCTAGCTATACCAACAAAATATAGTATCTGGGTATGAAGAGCTAAGAATTAATTACATTATACATGATGATTTAGCAACATTTACCAAGATTATTATCAACAGTGTGAGGTCTCCTGAAAGAGATGCTGATGACATTTTCATGGTAACAGACCGTGGCTGTAATGTTTGTCCAAATGTAAGGGTGGTTTACTTTTCTTGTTAGAATTCCTATATCCGAGATATTGACCACAGAATCATTCTATTAACTTTAGAAAGAGCCAGATACCATTCATCCTGGCCTCCTAGTTATAAGGGTAAGATTTGGAGAGTTTCACATATTTAACCAATCATCCAGTGAGGAGCAGAAATGTTACCAAGTCTCAAAACTCCCATATCCTGATCTAATACTATTTCTATACAGACATTTTAGAAGTTAATTTATGATTCTAATCATCTTTTCAAGATTATGAGTTTTGAACATTGTTACTTCATAATTTTTATACTTTCATTCTTCATGGATGCATTCATTTAATAAGCTTTTTTAAAATTTTTACTTATTGATTTCAGAGAGACAGGTATGGAGAGAGAGAAAAATAGAGAGAGATAGAGATCAATTTGTTGTTCCCCTTATTTATGTATTCATTGGTTGATTCTCGTATGTGCCTGACCAGGAATGAACCCCCAACCTTGGGATATTGGGACAATGCTCTAACCAACTGAACTATTGCCAGAGCTAATGAGATTTTCAATAAACAATTTTTATAAGCCTTCATAGCCTAATATGGCAGCCACTAGCCACATGCAGCTATTATACACTTGAAAATGTGTTTAATCCAAATTAATATGTGCTCTAATATTTTGGATGTTTTGGATGTCTTACTAAAATTAAGTTCACCTGCCTCTTTTTATTTTTAATGTGGCTAGCAGACTCTTTAAAAATATATATGTGATTCACATATTTTTATTGATCAAAGTATTATAGAAAATTGCTGTGGGTCACTTATTCATCAATTCAATGCATGTATATTACAGCCCTACAAATTTTAAAGCACTGTACATACACATGACATGTCTTCTTTTGTCTAAAGGTGGTACTTTCTTTTTGTAAGGGGAGATGATTCAAAATATTCTAAAATGAGAAAATATTACTCCCATTTATCATTAGTTATGCTTAGTTTAGATAAGTTTAGAACCTGAAGGCATGCTACCTTGGAGCTAAAGTTGTCTGAGGAATAAGATAAGGTTTACATAATAACATTGAACTTATTTATTTATTTATTTATTTATTTATTTATTTATTTTTGAGCAAAGTGTGAGTCAGCTGGGTTTAAAATGTTTGACCTTTTATTTGTGGATTGAAAAAAGTTTTATTATTTCTCTGATACCAAATCAAGCTATTGGTTTTATTTACAAACACATATACATACATACATACATATGTATACATATGATTTTAGGGGTTCTATTTATTTATTTTTTAGAGAAAAGAGAACAGAGGGAGAAAGAGAAGGAAAGAAACACTTATCAGTTGCCTCCCATAGGTGCCCTGACCAGGGACCAAACCCACAGCCCAGGCCTGTGCCCTGACCAGAATCGAACCAGCAACCCTTTGTTTTGTGGCATGATGCCCAGCTAACTGAGCTATGCCAGTCAGGGCTACCTTAGATTACCATCTCATTTGGGTCTGCTTTGTCACTCTTCATTCTTTTCTTTCTTTTTGCTTGAGCTTTCCTCCTTCAAGAGGCAACACTTTTAGAAAGGGGAACCAGGCTAAAGTAAGGAAAAGTAGGTTTTCCAAATACGTAAACTAATAGAAAATTGTTACTCTACTATCATTTTATCATCTGAATTCTTCCATAACTTTGTTTTATAGTATAGTATATACAACTGTAGGCATACAATTATCCTTAGAAAGACATTAAACAAAACTTTAAGAAGAGTAAATCAAATAAATTGCCTGATGCAGAAATTCATAATAAACTACGAGTTATTGAAAGTAAGCACTTTGCAAAGAGGGAAAGTGTTGAGGAAAAAAAATAAAGAATATATAATGCAATTCTCTCCATAAAATTAGAGAGCAGCCTATTAAATTTTAAAACTGAATTTTATTTTTTCTTTATTATATTTTTCCATTACTATTTAGTCCCCTTATATTCCATCCCCCGACCAATCACCACACTGCTGTCCATGTCCGTAAGTCCTTTTTCCTTTCTGCTCAGCCCTTCCACCCCTAACCTCTCCCCACTAGTTGTTATCTCTTCTCCATCTATAAGTCTGTCTCTGTTTTCTTTGCTATAAAACTTAATTTTAAAAATTGCTACTTCAGGAAGAAATGATTCTAAATAGAAAGTCTTCTTATCTTTTTTGAATGTATGACAAGCTCATAAATACTCTGTAGATGACATGACAAAGTATTCATTTTTTTCCTTACAGAAATGGCCTTGAGAGAAGAATCTAAAAACTTTATGCTCACAAATATTATAAATTAGAAGACAAAATAACCTACACTCCAAAAATGAATATTAAAGAAATGACAGAATGCCTTGCTCATCTTTGTGACACTGAATAGACAATTTTATTTTGTTACAATGGGTTAATTGAGCTTATCTCTATTATGCGAGCTTTCTAACACATCTGATTCACCACGATAGAGAAAACCAAAACTCTTAGGTCTGTCAATGGAAGTTCCATGGCTATTCTATTAATGTGGCTTAAGGAATCAGAAATATGTCTCTGTGATAGCTTTACATTTTACACTTTTTAAAAAGAGGGATGAAATGAAAAGGTGTACCGCTAGTTTTATTATCACAGTGATGTAAATTATACAAGGTTTTTTTTTCCCCCTTGTAAAGTTACTTACAGTATCACTTTACTTGTGGGACAGTCTATCTTATTGCTAGAAGTTTGTCTAGCAGTAGTCAAAACAGAATAGTTTGTTCACTGAACTTATGTTATTAAAGGTACGTTTTTAACTTTATAAAAATTAACATAGTCTCTTCTTGGTTTACCTACATTGCTAAGAATACTCTAAATCAACCTTTTTGGCTACAGAGACTGGTTTCGTGGAAGACTGGGATGTGCGAAGGGTGGGGTGTGGTCACCTGCCCTAAACATTTGAATGAATCATTATCATCTGAGATGCTTCCACCCAGTGCTTGGAGTCTGCACTGAAGATGGTACCACTTCAACAAATGGAGTTGGAAAAACTGGTCATTGAGATACTAAAAAAACCCAACCAAAAACCCAACCAAACAAAAAAGAACACCTAGATATACTCTTTACATCTTTCACAAAATTAACTCAATATGAATCATAGATCTAAATGCAAAATGTAAAACTATAAAATTCCTAGAAGGTAATGGTAATGGAAAAAATATAATAAAGATTAAATTAAAAAAATGAAAATGAAAATGAAAATAAAATTCCTAGAAGGTAACTTAGGAGAAAAACTAGATAACTATGGTAATGTCTTTTTTGATACAGAACCAAAGACATGATCCAGGAAGAAATAATTGATAAACTTGTCTTAAAATTAAAAATTTCTGTTCTGCAAAAGACAATATTAACAGAATGAAAACAAGGCATAAACTATAATAAAATAATTGAGAAATATGTGTCAGATAAAGGACTGTTATCCAAAATATATAATGTATTCTTAAAACTCAACAATAAGAAAACAAACAACTTAATTAAAAAATGGGCCAAAACTTAAACAGACACCTCACCAAAGAAGATAAGTAGATGACAAATACATGTATGAAAAGGTGTTTTATATCTTGTCATCAGGGGAATGTAAATGAAAACAACAATGCGATACCTCTATACTTCTGTTAGAATGGCTGCAATCTGGAACAGTAACACCACCAAATGCTGTCAAGGATCTGGAACAACAAGAACTCTCATACATTGTTTCTGGGAACGGTATAACCACTTTGGAAGATAGTTTGGATGTTTCATATAAAACTAAATATATTCTTTAAAAAATTATTTATTTATTTTTAGAGAGAGGGTACGGGACGGAGAAAGAGAGGGAGAGAAACATCCTTTGTGTCCGGTTACAACTGAACCCACAGCCCAGGCATATGACCTGACCAGGAATTGAACCAGTGACCTTTGTTTTTGTGGGACACCACCCAATCAACTGAGTCACACCAATCAAGGCAAAATTAATCCATACAATCCAGCAATTATGTTGCATGATATTTACACAAAGGAGTTAAAGACTTATCACCATACAAAAACTTGCACAAAGATATTTATAACACTTTTATTTGTAATTTTCAAAACATGGAAACAACCAAGGAGTCCTACCACAGATGAAGGGATAAATAAACTGTCATACATCCAGACAATGGAATGTTATTCAATGCTAAAAATTGAAATATAAAGCCATAAAAGAAAACTTAACTGTATATTACTCCCTGGCCACTGTGGCTCAGTGGCTTGGAGCATCAACCCATAGACCTAAAAGTCATGGGTTCAATTCCAGTCAGAGTATATACCTAGGTTGCAGATTCAGTCCCTTGGTGGGGAACATGCAATATGCAACAAATTGATATTCCTCTCTCACACTGATGTTTATTTCCCTCTCTCTTCCTCCCTTCCCCTCTCTCTAAAATCAATAAGCATGTCCTCAGGTGATTATAAAAAAATGCATATTACTAAGTGAAAGAAGCCATCTTTTAAAAGTACAAACTCTGTGATCCCAACTATATGACATTCTGAAAAGGTAAAACTATAGAGACAATAGAGAGGTCAGTAGTTGTCAGGAGAAAAGCAAAAGAGGGAGAGATAAATGGGGGAAACACAGAGGCTTTTTAAGACAATGAAAATATTCTGTATAACATTATAACCATGGATGTATGTCATCATACATTTGTCTAAATCCACAGAATGTACAACACCAAGAGTGAGCCCTAAAGTAAACTGTGAACTGTGGGTGTTTTAAGAGAAAAAGTGTAAAAGTACCATTCTGGTGAATAATGTAGGTAACAGGGAAGATTGTATATGTGTTGAGGCAGAGTATTTGGGAAATCTCTCTATCACCTTATCAGTTTTGTTATATTACTAAAATTACTTTGAAAAATACATGGGTGGGCAAAATTAAGTTTTTAGTTGTTCATATGGAAAATAATACAATAATTAATAAATAAAAACACAAGAATAAATTCTGGGTTTTGTGTATTCAAAACTAAAAACCTACTTTTGCCCATCCTTGTATAATCTTTCAAAACAAAATATTTAGATAAGTAAATCAATAAATAATTAAACAAATAAATATTGCCATTAAAGGCTTGAAGTCCAACTACCACATTTAACTCATTCTCCAATATCTAGCCCATTACAGAAGCTAATAATGAAGATACAGACCTCTCATCATTCAACTTTCTCTTCAAGTTCCAGAAGAGTCTCTCTTATTCTTGAGGGTGGGGGTGTTACACTGAGGAAATCATAAACAAATTTACTCAAATGTAACACAATTAATAAAAATGGACCTTAAAATTATTGTGGTCCTCCTTTGTGAACAAAATATAACTCCTTTCTTTCTGTTCATTAACGGAAATTAAACTTTACTAGATCCCTACCTAAAAGATATGCAAGGGTACTAAGAACTTATCATCTTGTGTCAAGAGTTGATTTCTCCAAAGAATAGAATGGTTTCCCCCACAGAACTCTGTTTCTGATATGCTGACTGTAGCTTGGTGAGGTTTTGGCTTCTGCTGAGAGTATGTCAGCCCACTGCTAGGATGAAGGCAGTGAAGGTGAGTAGGAAGGGGTGAAGTGAGATGAGATGCCCAGTTATTTGCCAGCTCTTGTCAAGTACATAAGTACTGAAAATGATGCTTGGTTACTCTAGTTAATCTGATCAATACAACAGTTTGGCCACACTCTTGGTGAAATTGCTTTTGTGTCCTACCCTTCAAGCAATCTGAGATCTAACCAATAAACCTGTAATCTTGTGTGCACAGTGCTATTATTGACATACCTGAGGTGAGGACCCTAGTATCAAACAGACTGGCTAAAAGTCTCAGCACTGCATCTCTGGGACTTGTAAACTTTGCAAGTTTACATAACTTGCTAAACATTAGTTTGTTCATCTGAAAATCAGTCATAAGAATAGTGTACACTCCAATAAGTTACTGTGATAACTACATCAGATAATAAGACACTAATTATGTCTTTTTATACAGAGTAGTTTTCCTTAAGGAAAAAGACAGTGTCTATTTTTATTATAATTTGTATTTATTAAAGCTTATTTGGCATACAAGAACGTTAAATGAGCATGGTTGACTCTCAGTTACTCTTTATTCCATAAGCCACAGAAGTCACAGTAGCCAAACCATTACTCTGACTTTGAAGAATCTACTTTTGTGGTAACAGGTAGCATGTGCTTCTTTATGGATATGAAAATACCCTGAATTAAATTACCTGGCAACAACAGAAAGCTCACTAACAGTGGGTTTGATATGCTTGTAGTATCAATATTAAATTGCAAGTTGAAGCATTTAATTTTGAGCCTATTATCAAAAGAGATGATGATGTAAATGTTGCATGGTTAAATTTTATAACAATACTTCCCTTATAGAAGACAATCCAAACTATATGCTTATCTCTTCCCAAACTTTCAAAATAGTTTTCGTGAAAGGAGGACATAAAATTAAATGCATTAGGATTGCAGATGCTATTGTTTCAAGATGAATATTAGTCATATTGTTCTGTTTGTGTCAATGCCAGAGGCAAGTTTGTAATCAGAAATGGAAATGGAGGAGGCTGTTTTTTAAAAAGTTCCAATTACCTGACACACTTCAAAAATAGGGTAAGCCTTTTCATGGAATCTACAAGCAATTTCTCTCTGCTGAATTCTCCCACACATCATTTTATAAAACATTTAATGAGAAAACAAAGTAAGAATTTCTTTAATAATACATATATGTATATGTATAGTTTCCCTTTTATTCTTGGAGATTAAATGACCAAATTTTTCTCTTGTCTTTCTAGGCACCAAGAATTATATCCCCACCAATGGAAAGAATGGGAATTCTCTCTCATATTTCTGACTGAAGTGCAAAGGGCTTTATTGAAGTAACTCCAGGGATAAATCATGGTCTTAAACTTTACTTAAGGTAATAAATTTTCATATGTTACCCTAGAAAAAATTATCTGTCAATGAATATAATCTAGCAGAGGCATGAAGATGAAACGTCTAGAAGTATATCTAGGTAATACAGCAAGCTTTTACAATCCACTCTAATTGTTTTAGCCTAGAGAAATTTTAGTGCCACTCAATCTTGAAAGAAAAGATGTAATAAAACCTCACATTTCAGATTGATTTCTTCTCATGAGATGTGATGATATGCCACCAATATGACCTGGTTTTGCTTCACAGAGTCATTGAGATTTGAGTATCAAATATTTTATTCCTATGTTATAGATGGTAAAGCACCACAGAGTTAATAAACTTTCCTAAAGAAACACAGTAAGCTGATAGAGAAACTCAAAACTGAACACGGATGAGACCAGACATTCTGATTTCCCTTGTGTCATAAAAATTCCTTAATAAATATTTCAGAATTCAGCTCTAAATACTTGGCATCATTGATCTGTTTGCATTCTTTGGTAAGCTAAAAAAAAAGAAACGTAGTGTCACGAGAAATTAAGTACAATATTATAAGGCGGGGCAAGATAGTGGTGTAGCAGAAGGATCTGTCTCACACTGCCTCCCAGAACCAGACTGGAAGTAAAAACAAAAAGAGGAACAGCTACCTGAAGTGAACAACCAAAGACTACCTGAAGAGGAGAATCTTAACCAAACACGGGCAGCAACTACCTCAACACTGGTAGAAAGGGCAGGGTCACAAAAGGGCCCAGCACTGCTTCCATGGCAGCAGGTTGAGCTTATGGCACAGCTGTGGGAGCTTCCCCCAGAGACAGTGAAGCCTGGACCTCCGGACCTAGCTCCTAAACACAGGGCCTCGGTGCCGGAGTCAGCCAAACATAAAACATCAGTGGTGAAAAGTGGTAGAGTTTTTGTCCGCCTGGGACAGACAGACCTGCTGGAGATAAGCCTACTATTTTTAATTTTCTAAGGGATAACATACAAGTTTCTCATTAGCAGCCACTCACATTGGGCTCAGGCAAAGGGAGGGTAGTGAGGACTGGGATCACCGGAGGACAGTCTGGAGTTGAAGACCTTTGGGACAGATGTTGGGGAAAGGCTGCTACATTCTTAGTGCTGGAACATACCTCAATACTACAGCAGCCATTTTTCTTAAGAAGAGCAAATCCACCAAAGGGAAAAACAGTTACCCCACCCTGTGGGAAATCGATCACTCCACTCTCTGTAATCTTGCTCACCCAACCCTCTTAAAACTGGCTTGCTCCATTCATGTTCTTAGTGGGAAAGATTTTAGTTTTTGCCCATTCATTATGATGTTGGTTGTAGGTTTTTCATATATGTCCTTTATTATGTTGAGGTATGCCTCCTTTACTCCCACTTTGCTGAGTGTTGTGATCATAAATGGATGCTGTACTTTATCAAATGCTTTTTCCATATCTATTGATAAGATCATATGTTTTTTGTCTTTCCTTTTGTTTTTGTGATGCATTACATTTATTGATTTGAGAATATTGAACCATCCTTGAAGAATAAAGAAGGAGGGATCACAATACCTGACATCAAACTAGATTACAAACCACTGTAATCAAAACAGTCTGGTACTGGCACAAGAACAGACACATAGGTCAATGGAACAGAAAGACAGAACCCAGAAATAAACCCATGTCTCTATGGTCAATTAATATTTGGCAAAGGGGGCAGATCCATAAATGGAGTAAAAATAACCTCTTCAATAAATGGTGTTGGGAGAGTTGGAAAGACAAATGCAAAAAAAATGAGATTTGACCACCAACTTACACCATACTCAAAAATAAACTCAAGATGGATAAAAGACTTAAATATAAGTTGTGACACCATAAAAGTTCTAGAGGAGAATATAGGCAGGAAACTCTCAGATATCTCATGCAGCAGTATTTTCACTGATATGTCCCCTAGAGCAAAGGACATAAAGGAAAGAATAAACAAATGGGACTTCATCCAAATAAGAAGCTTCTGCATGGATAAAGAAAACATCAGCAAAATGAAAAGGGAACCAACCGTATGGGAAAATATATTTGCCAACGATACCTTTGGAGGTTGGATCTCCAAAATATATAAAGAACTCACACAACTCCACTCTGGGAAGAAAAACAATCCAATTAAAAAATGGGCAAAAGACCTGAACAGACACTTCTCCAGGGAAGACATAAACAGGCCTAGAGACATATGAAAGGATTCTCAGCATCACTAGCCATCAGAGATATGCAAATTCAAACCACAATGGAATACCACTTCACACCAATGAGAATGGCCATGATTAATAGATCAACAAACAGCAAGTGCCAGTGAGGTTGTAGAGAAAAGGGAACCCTAGTACACCATTGGTGGGAATGTAGACTGGTGCAGCCATAGTGTAAAACAATTTGGAATTTCCTCAAAAAGTTAAAAATCGAATTGCCTTTTGACCCAGCAATTCCACTTCTGGGATTATACCCTGAGAAACCTAAAACACAAATTCAAAAGAACCTATGCACCCCAATGTTCTTAGCAGCACAGTTTACAATAGCCAAGTGCTGGAAGCAACCTAAGTGCCCACCAGTAAATGAGTGGACCAAAAAACTGTGATACTTTTACACAATGGAATACTACACAGCAGAAAGAAAGAACTACTACATTTCAGGACAACACGGATGTAGCTGGAGAGCATTATGCTAAGTGAAATAAACCAGGCAGTGAAAGACAAATACAATATGATCTCACCTATAAGTGGAACCTAATCAACAAAACAAACAAGCAAGGAAAATATAACCAGCAACATTGAAAAAAGAAAAGAAACCAACAGTAACGAGAGGGAAGGAGAGAGGGGGATAATAGGGAAAAGAAGGGGAAGAGTCAAATCAAGGAAAATGTAATAAAGGACCCATGCACAAAGCCAAAGTGGGGAAAGATTGAGGGTGGGAGGTGGGGGCGGGTGGGGGAGAGGTAAGTGGTGGTGGGAAAATGGAGACAAATGTATTTAAACAATAACATTTTTTAATAAATAAAATCAAATGAAAAACAAAAATAAGGAAACATCTGCTCATTCCACCTTGCATCTTTTCTCTTTCTCTTTATTTTTTTTTTATCTTAACCCCTGCTGAGGAGACAGCAACATAGCCAATCTCAGGGTATCAGGGACTGGTATAAAACATGTCCATTCCATATACATTCCTGGGAACCAGACTAGCACTTACCCTTCATAGAGAAGCTAAAGAAACACCTTCATGGTTTCCATCAGACCTAAACTCTGGGCTCGGAAGGACCCATCTACTTTACTACTAGAGGCTTGGCTCTGTTGAGCTCACAGAAACAGTCAGGGAAAAAATCTAGGACAGACTCAAAAATGTGATACAAGGATGGAGGAATACAGACACAGTCTTCCCTGAAGTCTGAATGGCACCTCCCATAGGAGATCCAAAGCCCACATCCTCCTGATTCCACCAGAAGCAGTGGAATCAGTTGGGTCAGCAGCTTGACTAAGGCTTACAATAAACCAGCAGGCAGAGGCAAGTAGAGGCAGATCCTGGGGTGCCTTATGCTGACCCACTGCTGGGCCCTGTGCTGATAAAAACCAACCTTGCAATGCAGTGAGTCCCATCTTGGGTGCAGCGAAACTTGGAAGACACAGCCACAAACTAAGGTTGCTTATAGCTTTGACTAGGCTACCAAGGGCAAGACATGGACAACATCTGACATTGGCTTGCATCAGCTTCAGACAACATCAGAGCCATATCAACAAGGAAAACCAGCAAGCAAGCACTGATCTCTGCTGAGACAAATTCCACTTTGGTCTTTTTCATTATTTTTCTTTGCGTAGCTTGTTTATTATTTTTTCTTTTTCTTCAACTTTTTTCTTTTTTCTCTATTTTTTCTTTCATATTTATTATTTTACTCTTCCCTTTTCTTACTCCATTTCCACCTTCTTTCCTTTTCTTATTTCATTATTCTTTCCCTTACTTTGTGGGTTTTGTGGGGTTTTTTGCCAATTTCCTCTTTTTATTCATTACTCTTATTGTTTCTCTTCCTTCTCTCCTCCAATACTCATTTTTTTCCCCTTTGGTCTCCTCTTATTCTTTTCTTTTACTATTCTATTTGTCTTCCTGTTTTTATTATTCTTTGCCTTTTATCATTGATTTTTGTCTTTGTAGTTGGGGATCTTTTTTCTGCTTGTTTTGGTTCTGTTTTGTGCATTATTTTGTTTTGTTCTGTCAGCACCTGTACAATAGTATACAAGACATGGTGGGGCTTGAGCCTTATAGTCAGTCAGCTGGAGAAGAGACTTCACCAACATACAACCAAGAACAATCAAGACCCAAATAAACAGGAAAGCCCACATAACCCATACAAAAGATATTCCTAGAGCACCCAGCTCAGAAGATCAAGAACACTGCACCATCTGGTCCCACAAGATTCCTACCACATAAGGCCACCACAGAATGACACAGAGTGAAAGTAGATATATTGAATACATAGAAACAAACAAAAAGAGTCAACTAAAATGGGAGACAAATAAAAACCCCTAAACAAAAGAAAAGAAGGAATCCCCAGGGAGAAAAAAGCTAAATGAAACTGAGGCAAGCAATTTATCAGATATAGAGTTCAAAGTAATGGTTATAAGGTTGCTCAAGGAACTTTGAGAGAACTACAAGGAACTTAGAAGGAACTATGTCAGTATGAAAAAAGACATGGAAACTATTAATAAGAATCAGCTTGAAATGAAGAATGCAATATCTGAAATGAAAAATACATTAGAAGGATTTAAAAGAAGGCTAGATGAAGCAGAAGATCAAATCAGTGATTTGAAAGATAAGGTAGGAAAAAAACACCTAAGTAATGAAAAGCAAGGATCTGCAATCGACTACTCTATCCAGCAAAAAGGCTATAATTTAAAATTGAAGGTGCATCCCAGACCCTCCCCCACAAAAAAAAAGCTAAAGGAGTTCATCAACACCAAACCAGCATTGCAAAAGATAATAAAGAGGTTGATTTAAGGAGAAGAATAAATAGAGAGAAAGGAACATAGACATAAAATAATAAAATGGCAATAAATACATACCTCTCAATAATAACCTTCAATGTAAATGGATTAAATGCACTAATCAAAAGACCTAGGGTAGCTGAAAGCATAAGAAAACATAACTCAAGCCCTGGCTGGTGCAGCTCAGTAGATTGAGCTCCAGACTGTGAAGCAAAGTGTCATTGGTTCGATTCCCAGTCAGAGCACATGGCTGGGTTGCAGGCCAGGTCCCCAGTGCAAACACACATAAGAAGCAAACACACATTGATGTTTCTGTCCCTCTCTTTCTCCCTCACTTCCCCTCTCTCTAAAAATAAATAAATAAAATATTTTTTTTAAAAAAGAAAGAAAACATAACCCATACATATCCTGTATAAAAGAGATCCATCTCAGGACAAAATATTTATACAGGATGAAAGTGAAAGGATGGAAATATATTCCATGCAAATTGAAATTTAAAAAGAAAGCTAGGGTAGCAATACTTATATCTGAGAAAATAAACTTCAAAACAAAGGCCATAATAAGAAACAAAGGTCACTAGGTAATACTAAAGGGATCAATCCAACAAGAGTATATAACCCTTGTAAACATATATACACCAAACGTAGGAACGTGTAAATATATAAAGAAAATATTGGTGGACTTTAAGGGAGATATTCACAGCAATGCATTTTTTGAGGAGATTTTAATATCCCACTATCAACAATGGACAGCTCTCTCAGACAAAAATTTAACAAGAAAACAGCAAACTTAAATGATACTCTAGATCAAGTGGATTTAATTGATATTTACAGAACGTATCATCCTCGAGCATCAGAATACACACATTCTTCTCAAGTACACATGAATCATTCTCAAAGATAGACCACGGCTAGGACATAAAATAAGTCTTAACAAAGTCAAAAAAATAGAAATCATGTCAAACACTGTCTCAGATCTCTGTGGCATGAACCTAGAAACCAACCTCAATAAAAGAAAAGAAACAAAAGCATTCAAATATATCAAAGCTAAATAGAATATTATCAAATAATAAATAGGTCATCAATGAGATAAAGGAAGAAATCAAAAGATAACTTGAAACAAATGAAAATAAAAACACAATAACCTGAAATTTGTGGGATACAGTGAAAGCAGTCCTGAGAGAGAAGTTCATAACATTACAGATCTAACTCAAGAAAAATAGAGAATTCACAAATAAACAATCTAACCCGACACTTAAGAGAACTAAGAAAACAAAGAACAAAGCCCATAATGAGTAGAAGGAAGGTAATAATTAAGATCGGAACAGAAATATGACTTACTGCCTAATTAAACAATTTAAAATATCAATGAATCCAGGAACTGGTTCTTCAAAAATATAAACAAAATTGATGAACCTTTAACCAGACTCATTAAGAAAAATACAAGAGAAAATTGAAATTAATAAAATCAGAAGCAAAAGAGGAGAACTAACAACTGATACTACAGAAATAGAAAGGACCATAAGAAAATACCATGAACAACTATTTGCTAAGAAATTGGACAACCTGGGCAAAGTGGAGGAAGTAGAATGTGAATAAACCAATAAAACCGAATGAAATTGAAGCAATACTCAAAAAACTCCCAGCAAACAAAAGTCCTGGATCAGATGGCTTCACAAGTAAATTTTACCTATCATTCAAAGAACTAACACCTATCCTTCTCAAACTATTCCAAAAAATTCAAGAAGGTGGAAGACTTCCAAACTCTTTTTACTAAGCCAGTGTTATCCTATCTCCAAAACAAGGTACAGACACAACAAAGAAAACTATATGCCAATATCCGTGAAGAACACAGAGCAAAAATCCTCCACAAAATATTAGGAAACCAGATCCAGCAATATAATAAAAAGATCATACACCATGATCAAGTGGGATTTATCCTGGGGATGCAAGTTTGGTACAATATTAGCAAATTAATAATTGTGATACATCACATAAACAAAATGAAAGACAAAAATCACATGATTATATCAATAGATGAAAAAAATCATTTGATAAAATCCAGCACCCTTTATGATAAAAACACTTTGAGAAATGGGAATAGTGATATCATACCTCAACATAATAAGACTATATATGACAAACCTATAGCTAACATCATACTCAGTGGGCAAAAACTAAAAGCACTTCCCTTAAGATGAGGAACAAGACAGGGATGTCTGCTTTTACCTCTCTCATTCAACATAGTATTGGAAGTCCTAGTCACGAAGTGAAAGGCATCTAAATTGGAAAGGAAAAAGAAGAACTGTCATTATTTGCAGATGACATGATATTTTATGTCGAAAACCCTATAGGCTCCACCGAAAAACTACTAGACCTAATAAATGAATTCGGCAAAGTAGCGGGATACAAAATCAATAGTCAGAAATCCATGATATTTGTATACACCAAAATTGAACTATCATAAAAAGAAACTAAGAAAACAGTCCCATTACTGTTGCAGCAACAACAAAAAAATACATACCTAGAAATAAATTTTATCAAGTAGGTAAAAAATTCATACTCTGAAAACTGTAAGATACTGAAAAAAGAAATTAAGGAAGATACAAATAAGTGGAAGCATATATCATGTTCACGGATTGGAAGAATTAACATCATTAAAATGTCCATTCCAGAAGTGATCTATAGATTCAATACAATTCCTATTAAAATACCAATGACATATTTCACAGATCTACAACAAATATTCCTAAAATTTATATGAAACCTAAAAAAGACTGAATAGCCTCAGCAATCTTAAGAAAAAAACAAAGTAGGAGGGATCAACAATACCTGACATCAAACTAGATTACAAAGCCACTGTAACCAAAAGTATGGTACTGGCATAAGGACAAATACATAGATCAATGGAACAGCATAGAGAGCCCAGAAATAAGCCCATGCCTTTATAGTTAATTAATATTTGACAGAGTATGCAAGAACATAAAATGGAGTAAAGACAACCTCTTCAACAAATGGTGTTGGGAGAACTGGACTAGTACCTGCAAAACAAAAAAAAAGAAAGAAAAGAAAAAGAGTCTAGACCACCAACTTACTCCATATACCAGAATAAACTCAAAATAGATAAAAGACTTAAATACAAGTTGTGATACCATAAAATCCTAGAGGAGAAGATAAGCAGTAAAACTTCAGACATCTCGGGTAGCAATATTTTTGCTGATATATCTCCAAGGGTGAGAGAAACAAAGAGGAAAACAAACAATTGGGACTATATCAAAAAAGCTTCTGCACAGCTAAAGAAATCATCATCAAAATGTAAAAGTAACCCACTCTATGGGAGAACATGTTTGCCAAATATACATTGGACAAGGATTTAGTCTCCAAAATATATACAGAACTCATACAACTCAACAGCAGGAAGACAAACAATCCAATTAAAAAATGAGCAACAGCCCTGAAAAGACACTTGTCCAAGTGGGGGTATACTTGTGCAGAGGGCCCACAGACATATGAAAAGTGCTCAACATCGCTAGCCATCAGAGAGGTTCAGATTAAAACCACAATGAGATACCACCTCACACATGCCCAAACGGCCATCATTAATGCATCAACAAACAACAGGTGCTGGTGAGGATGTAGATAAAAGGGAACCATAGTACATAGTTGGTGGGGATGCAGACTGTTACAACCACTCCAGAAAATAGTATGAAGTTTCCTCAAAAAATTAAAAATGAAACTGTCTTTTGATCCAGCAACCCCCTTCTTGGGATTATATCCAAAGAATTCCAAATCACTGATTTGAAAAGCATATATGCACCCCTATATTCATAGCAACATTATTTACAATAGCTAAGGTATGGAGACAGCCTAAGCACCCATCAGTAGATGAGTGGATGTAATACTGTGGTACATTTATGCAATGAACTACTACGCAGCAGTAAAAAAGAAGCAGCTCTTTTTGAAACAGCATAGATGGACCTAGAAACTATTATGGTAAGTCAAATAAGCCAGTTAATGAAAGACAAATACCATATTATCTGACTTATAAGTTGGATCTGATGAATAAAATAAACTAATGAGGAAAACAGAATCAGAGGCATAGAAATGCAGAACAGACTGACAGCTGTAAGTGGGTGGGGGAGGTTGGGACTGGCTGAAAGAAGGCAAAGGGGTTAGTAGAAGAATATACACGTATGACCCATGGACATGGACAATGTTGTGGGAATTGACTGTGGGAGTAGGGTCAGACTAGGGGGAGGCATCAAAGGGGGAAAATTGGGACAACAGTAATAGCATAACAATAAAATATTTAAAAGAAAAAATAAGTAAAATAATATATACCTGTTACACAATTCTGCATCGTAACCTCTATTTACTTAGATTTTCAATTATAAGAACTAGTTAGCTACAAATGCCCCACTTTTCTTAGGCTTAGTGTGGAGGAAGGGTGTGTAGAGGTGAAGAAGAAGTACATTCAATTGAATAAAACTGTTAAAATTTTGTTAGAATTATAAGTGCATCAGTATCTTATAATTATTGCAATAAACTTTAAAAATCTATTAAAAAACACTATGGATAAGGGGATTTCTATTAAATGTCCTAATTTATGTTAATGTAGCAAACAATTTGTATTTATGGGAAGAGAGAGAAAATAAATTTTTAGTAGACTTAATACTTAAGAATTATTTACTGCATACTACTTTTTTGTGTATAGCATACTCAATCTGCATTCTTTTAAGGTAGCTTTGTTATCATGTGCTTGGTCAAATTCTACTTACATCAGATATTTTTGATACCTGACTCTGGAAAGAAGGTTGGTGTAAGGAAAGTGTCACAAAGCTCTTTGACTTACATTGGGTCTTAGAATTATTTTCCAGGACAAGACTAGAAAATAGTTTACTTACTCCAATAGACATATAGCCCCCATTTTTTGAAAGAATAACTGATCCAAAAGATATTCAAAACTCAGGATTGCTAATACATTCTCTAAATTTTAATAAAAAATTATGTATTTGTGTAATACTGTAGGAAAGTTGTTCCCACCTTGTATTTTATTCTGTTAATTTTTATGTACCTAACTCTGATTGTAAACAGTTGAAGCAGCACAGATAATTATTTACTGACAGAAAATACATGTTTCAGTTCCCCATGCACCAATTTTCTCCTTCTAGGACAATGCATTGAGACCTAGATGAAATGTCACCCTATCTGTAATAGAGTTTTACTGTTAACAAGGAACACCAGAAATATAAATTTAGGTGGTTATTACAAGAAAAGGGCATGGACAGGTGTTCTTTCTCCCCTCATCCAATAGGAAACTTTCAAAGAGAAGAGATAAAATACAAGGGCTAAATGGAGGACATTAAAACCAGTATTTCTTCAATTAGTTCTAAGTATAATGAAGCCTTATAAGTTTGTTCCTCCTTTCGTCCATTCCTTCTTTCCTTTTTTCCTTCCTTCCTTCCTTCCTTCCTTCCTTCCTTCCTTCCTTCCTTCCTTCCTTCCTTCCTTCTTCTGTCCTCTCTCTCTTTCTCTCTCTGCCTCCATCTTTTCCTTGGTAAAATACACCAATATTTTATATATATATATATTTTTTTTTTTAACTGGAGTAAATATATATTTTCTGAAACATATATGTTTCAGGATTAAAATATAATTACATAGCTAAAGGTATGGATTAGGGTTTGTAAACATGAAGATCATAAGTTTCAAACCAATTTGAAGTATTATAAAGTACCCTCACCATGGCTAGTGTGGCTTAGTGGATTGAGTGCCAGCCTGTGACCAAAACATTGCTGGTTTGATTCCCAATCAGGGCATATGCCTGGGTTGTGGGCCAGGTCCCTAGTTGGAGGTTTGTGAGAGGCAACGAATGGATGTTTCTCTCGCACATCGATGCTTTCCTTTCTGCCTCCCTTCCCCTCTCTAAAAATAAATAAATAAAATCTAAAAATATATATTAAAAGTTCCCTTAAGAATATCTTAGCAAACCCACCAAACACATTCATGATATTATTCTTCTTTACCACACAACAAAATATAGAGACACAGATAAGATACCAATGCTTATGCATTAATTTCTGTGTCCTGGTGAATATTGGATCTTCTTTGTGATTTTGATTTAGACTAAAGTTTTCCTGTCTAAACATACCCCCCAGGCTTTTATTTCATTCACTAGATGAGCCCCACTGTTTCCCCTGCAGAAATAATTCTCTAAATTAACCCACAAATTGTTCAAAGTATGTGTTCAATTCGTAGGATCTTAAAATAGAAACCAATTTATTTGGGTACTGCAGTCAAACAGGACAACATAGCCACCTCCTCACTGTATCTTTCTAGAGCAGGATATTTTTAAACAACTATACATCAGAAAACAGCAGATGTGAAAGCATATGCTCTTTGCAAGAGGTATCCCCAATTTGTTGACATACCAAGTTAGCAGTTGCTTTCTCAGTGAAGTTACAAAAAGCCTGACCCCATAATTCTTCTATAGTCTAGAGATACTCACTTTATCAACAGCTCTGTCAGCTGATATGGCACTTTGAATGTGGACTTCTACATATCAGAAATTGAGAACTTCAGCAATTTGTCAACTCCAGCAGGTCATGATCACATGAAGTAGATCAGCAATAGCTATTGGGAAGGCTTTTTTAATTTTCATTAAAAATCATCTTTTGTAAGCTGTTTCAGTTAGGAGTGTATCAAAGAAGCAGAACCACTATGAGTAATATGAAATAAGAGACTTATAGGAATTAGACTTTTTACTGTTCACAGGAGGAGCTTTCTTCTACCTATAGGTATAATCTTGAGGGTCCTGTAGGTTATGAATGACAGCAATCAGGGGAAAAATGATGGCCATGCAACAGCAGAAATAATAATAAACTGGTACCCACAAGGATAAACGAAAACTACCTCCAATCTCAAGAGTATAGATGACCTACAGAAAAAGCTGGAGACCTCACTATGAAGTTGCAAAGGTACCTGACCCTGACTTAGGAGATTCTGAAGGAGATTTTATGGAAGTAGAAGTTGGCAGCCAGCCCACATCAGAAAGTTGAGTCAGTAACTCAGTGACAAATTGCATAAACTGCAGTGGTGTCTAGTGTCCTACATTGATATTCAGTATGCAATAATTAATACTCCACTTCTTTTAAACGCATGCAAATTTTTTGTTTGGCCAACTCTAACCTGAGACTGTAAAGAGAAGAGGATTTGGGAAAAAGTTAGGGTTAGCCAGGCTGACACAGTTTAGAACAACTATAGTCTATCCTTGTCAAATTGACATCCATGCAAACATCTTTTATCTATTTTTAAACTTCCAAATAAAGACATTAATAAAATCTTCCCTCTGACTAGCTTGATGCAAACATCCATTATACAGCTAAAAAATACAACTCCCCAAAATAAGAAATTAAATCCTTTATGTCATATTTAAAACCTTTAGGGCCTGTTTTTCATCCCTCTTTTAGCTAAGTCATACACATCCCTTTTGACACAAATACTGTGATCAAGTTAACCATTGTTAATATATATTATGTTAAATCATAGGGGGATAACAGAGAAAGAAAAAATATTTGGCTAATATGCACATTGTATATTTATATCAAAATAAAGAAAGAATACTAATTACAGTCCTTATTTCTGCAACTCCCACTCCACATCCTCTTTGCTCTCTGCAAGAATTTTTGCTGGTCATGATTTCCTGCCTGGTTGGAGGACCCAACTTTCATTTCTTCACAGGAAGATCAAGAGTCCATAAAAATATGTTTCAGGTCTACGTCAACTCAGTCCTTCCTGTATTAGGTTGTTATGGTTTTCTATTAACATTCACCACACAACATACGGGAATAATAGAAAAACAACAGAGAATCTCCTGCATTCCAACCACTCCTCCTTTCCCCCATTTGAAATAACAACTCAATTTCCCATTTGACAGCATGGATAAATCAGCCAAAACACTAAGCCTTTCCTTTGCCTTTTGTTCATTGACGTGAGGCTACCAAAAGACTACTGCAGGAAGCATGAAGACAAAGTTTCAGGGAAAGGAAATAAGAATTTCATTAATAAATAAATCAAGGTAATAGTGAATGGAACCACTGCCACACATATCATATGAATCGTGGCTATGAAAAGAATATATAGTGGTCATGAATTTAAAGCATATACCACATCCTGTAGGACATCACCCATTTCCTCAAGATGTCACTTGAAGCACTATAAATGAGTCTTTAAACTGCCCACTTCAGGATAATGAGGAACATGTGAAGATTGGTGAATTCCATGTGCATGAGCATGTTGTCACATTTAATTTGCTGTAAAACAGGCTCTTTGGTCACAAACAATGCTTTGTGGAACACCATAATGATGAATCAGGCATTCTGCCAGTACACTGATGTTGATTTTGACAAAGTATTGTAGGCAAAAAAGGTAAATTCATAATCCAGATTATATGCTTATCCCAATGAGAAAAACATCCTTTGCCTTTCCATGGTGAAAGTAGTCCAATATAATCAGCTTTTCGCCAAGCAGATGGCTGAAAACACCAAGAAATGGTACTATATTAGGAACGCGATGTCAGGATCTGCTGCTGGCAGATTTGGCCCTTAGCAGTGGATGTAGTCATATTGGGTTCAGAAAGGAAGCCTGCTTTCCTTAGTTCATGCATGACCTCCATGCTGGTCACCATGATCTTGTTCAAGGATTCCACTGGGAAAGGAAGAGACGACTGGGTAGGGAGGCTGACTGACACCTACACAGTTGATCATCTTGTATATCAGACTGAGATCTCTGCTAGGATGCTTTTTGATGAGGATTATATAGAATACACATAATTTCATTCTTTTAGTCTATTTAGAGAGGTCTTTCCATATAATTCAATCCTATAACTTGTTATCATTAAATTTCCAGTTATGTTCTTTTCTAAGTCCTTGATTGTCCATCAAAACCATTAGTATAGATTTACACTTACGGCCACTTCTTCTGGGAAAAATGAACAGCCAAATGTGCTGCATGGGATTCTGCTCACTGAGAGGATTTTCCTGTACCACACCCTTTTTCAAGGTCACCTGTAGGTGGGTTTATGATGTTGCTGCTGGCCACTTTGGGGTGATGCCAGAGTGTCATGAAGAACCATCCATAAACCAGTCCTGATTGTTTTCATCCACAGTAACTGGTCAGAAGGTACCTCCTGTGAGGCTAGATGAGCAAGCTGAGAGCAACAAAGCAGCATAGCAGGCATAGGAGGCACAGACATCTGCACCACTTGCTCGTTCAACTTACTTATGACTTTTGACCTGCTTGAGCTCATATATCTGGGGGATATGGAGTGCTTATGTTCTTACTCAACTCCCTCCTTGATACATGAGATAATATCTACTCCATGTGGGGCAACTCAGGTCATATCATTACATAATAGCTCATGAAAAACACTCAATTTGTACAAGGTCCCAATAGCAAGTCAGAAGCTGTTTTTCAGAAGGAGAATAATTATCTAGAGGGGATATCATAATTTTGTTCAATGCTCCAAAGAATTGGATCTTCTATTCAATTAAAGGGTTCTTACATGCTTAGAGTCTGGTTATAATTCTAGAAACAATTAAATGTGGCAGGGTAGGTCCTAAGGAAGATAAACAATCCCTTGCAAAACCACGAAAGATTCTCCAGGAAAGGGGCAATTTCTTCTTCAGATGGGGAGAAAAGTCTCCTTCTATTGGCAAAGGGCACTTAGGTTAATTTAAGGGTTTAAGATCTCTAGCTTCAGATTAGCCTCAAAGCTCCAACCATTTTCAGGGTGAAACACCTTTCCAATCAATTCTTAATTGTAAGATAAGAGAAAGTGGGAATTAGATTTGCTTGAATCAAATCTATTTACCCATAGACTTTGGGCTTGGTTTTTATTTTATTTCAAATTTTGATCCTGAAGCTGCAAGTGATATTGTGATTTTTTTGGTTTGTTTTTTGTTTTTTTGAGCTGTTATAGGGTATTTCTGCTCCTTTCCCTGTGTTTTCTTCTAGCAATTGAAAGCCTTGAGCTAACCATTTCATTACCACAAGTGTTTTAGCACATTTAGTAGTAATCAACCAATATCATCTTTTATTTTCTTTTTTTTAACTAAAATAATCTGTAGAGAAAAATACCTGGTCACCCAAAAACATTCCATTTAAAGACACTTGAGTAAAGGTATCTACAGGTTACAACTGAAGTAACTTTTCATCGCTGCATGACCTAAATTCTCTGTATCCCCTTTACCAATAACAATGGGGTCACTAATGACTTTGAATCTAATCAGATCCAAAAAGTAGTTCCAGATTACCCAGAATTAGTTCACATAATCTATCCTTAATTTTCTTTTCCCCTAAAACTACTTTTCCTACTAATTTCTGTATGAGTTGAGATCTGATCAAGGGAATGGTGTAGAATATGCAATTTATTATTGAAATTGAACTTCACACAGTTGTGAACATTGCCAAAAAATTCTAGCATCTTATTTTCTCTGTGTCTGTTTTTGGGCCTGAAATCAGCAAAAGTCAGCAGAGCCAGCTCTCAGGAAGCAAAGCCAGATAGAAAGAAAGAAGAAAAGACAGAGGAGAACCCGTGATGACACACTGAAACCCACGTCTGTCCCTCACCAATTCCAACTCAGTAACACGGGATCTGCAAAGAAAGCTGGAGCTGTTGCCACAGAACTTGATTCAAGCCTAATCCAGGACTCAGAGAAACTGCAGGAGAGAATCCAGGTGGGACCTAGATGCCACTCTCCTTTCTTTTCCCCTTCTAGTCTTGTGTCTGTTTTTCTAATGAACTGCTCTTGGAGATGATGACATAGGTAGCAGAGAGTCAAAGCCCTTAAAACCACCTATTTTGCTGAAATTTTCTATCTTTGTTTCAAATACAAATTCAAATAACCTCTCTGCCTCTTCTAACATTTGCTAAGAAAACAAAAGCTTGCATTGGTCTGGATTGTTATGATTTTGAGATCCTAGTATTTACATGCTGAAATGCCAAGGGAATACAAACTAAAATAGTCTAGTGAAGAAATTCAGCATGTTTCCTCTAATGTAATAATGATAATAACAATAATAATCTTTTTCACTCATCGAACACAGGTATTCACTTGAAAGAAGGGCTTTTAAGATATTTAAATAAACTAATAAAGCTTATTTTCATAGGCTCTGAAGTAATTTAATAGTCTCCAAGGGCCCTGAAAGTATATGTTAAAATTTCTAAGTATAAAATATATTACAGTGGGAATGAGCACACTTTAAAAGGTAGAATTATCATTGAAAGGAATTGTAGGCATGATGCAAAATATAATAAATTATTGTTTAAATGCTTTGAAGCATTCAGCAAATTAAGCAAGGAATTGGTAATTAAATCCAAACCAACAAATTAATTTTGAAAAATCAAATTACTGAAGTGTTAATTTAGTACTGTAATTATTAATGCATGTTATTATAGAGAAATTTACAAAAATCTTGGAGGTAGTTCTTGCCTTCAAGCTGACTCCAGTCTACATAGGAGATAATACTCTCTGTTATAGCAATAAAATACACTTTGTAATATGTTCCTTTCTTAAACATCCCACTTTATTTGCTAACTGGATGATTCTCTTGTCTGATTTTGAATTTATGTAATTTTCACTGAAGAGAAGATTTTTTTTTGGCTGTGCCAAAACAGTTAGTTTTGTTTGCTCCTTGCAATAAAGTGAGGAATCAACTATGTGAAAATACTGCAGACTTGAGTGTGCATTTAAATATGTGTGCGTGTGTGCGTGCGTGTGTGTATTTTCTTTTTCTTTAAAGAAATTGAAGGACTTCAAGATAAAAAGCAGTGGTTTTTGTTTAAATAGTTGTTTCTCAGGGCAGCACATCAAAACATGTCCTCTTCAATCTCAGTGCTAACAAAGTGACACCACTGGTATTTGATGATTTGTGACAGTCATTGCATTTCAATTGTCTGAAACCAGCACTCCCCTCCAGCCTCTTCCTCCTGAACACAAAAAGCCATTTATCAGCTCTACCTGATGAGGCCTGTAATGACTCAGAGCTTCATCTGACTAGTAGACCTCTTGATGCTTAGACCCATTGCCAGAACTTCTGTTAAGAAAATTTTCAGCACAGTTTAGTAGTGTCAGTTACATGCTCTTATTTTTTGAACAGGTCAGATAATAACTTTTAATGTATTTATGTATACCTGAATCAAACCATTGCTGAAAGAAAACTTCTAGCATAATAATTTATGTATGGTCCATGAATTTCCTAAGAATTTTATAATAGAGCAGCAGTGTGAAATTGAGAAAGAGAGAAAGTTACATTGTGTTAAAATATAAAGATGATGCCAGAGACAAAAGACCCAAAAACTCACTTAAGTGTTAAAACATTGCTTTGTGTGTGCTTAGAGAATAGCAGGCCATATTCAGATTTTTACTATTTGCGCTAGTTGGAGTTGATTTATAATTACATCTCACCTCAGTGTGGTTATTTTTTCAGCAGAGAAGTGAAAAACTCCTGACAGAATCAAAGAAATCAATTTAGCGAGTTTCTTTTAGAGTCTAAACTATTTTTTCCAACACTATGATAGATCCTCAAAGAAACATAAACATGGTATACATGTTAGCAACCTTTAAAAAGCCTACAAATTCAGTACACAATCAAGGTAATACAAAATGCAAAGTTAAAAATAATCAAGGACCAAAATATATGTCTCTGAGAAGATTATACTTTTCTCAGAAGTTCCCATTAAGGCACGGGCCTTGAGGCTTATATTAACATAGCAGGTGCAAAGCCAGGTCAAGGATGACTGATATCTACATGTTAACCTCCTTTTTGGAGTTATCATGCCATAAGCCTCAAGAGTGAGCCTAAGCAGAGGAAGTGTTGCTGCAGTTAGCTAGAAGTTAATAATGGAAAGAGAGCAAAGGGTACTGGGTACTCAGACTGTTTGTTTAACCAGGAAGCTATAGCTTCACATTCCTGCCCCTTCCCCGCCTGCCCCCACCCTCAGGGAACCACTGGTCTGTTCATTGCAGACCACTGGCAGAAAGAATAAGACATCAAAATGGAAGGTAAGGGCATGTGTAATACAATTTAAAATGGCACGGGGGAAGAGCTGGACCATAGAGGCCTGTCAGTATAACCTGGGAAAGGGATCATTGGTCAGGGGGTGAGCAAATCAGAAACAAAAGCTTAGGGAAGTGATTGTTATTTTGAAAAAACTCCTCATTATAACCCCAAGGAAACAAAAAATCATATCCTCCCTCCCTCCCTCCCCCCCTCCCTCCCTCCCTCCCTCTCTCCCTCCTTCTCTCTCTCCCATGTTTGCCGCATTCCATTCACACACTCTCTCACCTGGCAACATGCAATCATGTGGATCTAGTAGCTATTGGGGTCTGCAGCGCACCAAGGACTCCAAAGAACTAAAAACAGAAACTGTAGACACTGGCCTTTGTTTTGGCCTTGCTGAAGACACAGTTGGACTTTTTCTGTGGCAGGATGCGGGGAGATCGGAGGTTGGAAACCCAGGGCCACCCTTCCTGAATAAACCTTACCTCACCACAGTCTCCTGTGTGTGGGTCCTTGGAATTCTTTTCTCACAATCTGGTGAAAGAACCCAATTTCTACCAGCAATAGAAACCAGCAGGAGGAGGCCCAGCAACAGGAAAAAGCATGATGTCAGGGCATATGTGTCTATCATTGCTGGGGCTTCTTCTCTCATGGTTCCTCCCACTTTGGACCTTGTGCTGCATTCATGACTTATTTAGGACACCAGTCTTCTCCCTTCAGACACTCAGCCAATTCACAGAAGGTCTTATTTCACCAGTATAATTCCTCTAAGGGCTTTCTCCAGATTGCAGGGAACTGTTATTATTCCTTTTCATTCCCTCTTCTCTGTCCACTCCTTAGTAGCTATAATAGGGGATTTTCTTCCTTTAACACTTAGGTCGCATTTACATATTAACCAAATAGGATATTTAAAGAAATGAGGAGTGTCTACTTTTCTAATTTTTATGTCATTTTATTTCCTTGTTGGTCCATGGGGCTCTAGATTTAAAATATTCACTGTGACTCAGGAATCTGAATGCTGGTTAGAAAAAGAGGATGAAGTAAGGTAATGAGGGAAAACAAAATTAGAGTCACTGATGCCTTGAAAGCCCCCCTTGAATTGTGGATCTCAGAGTGACAAAAACTCTTCTATCTACACAAAACCCCACTTGACAGAACATAACAGTTGTACTAGATGCTGTTAGTCACTCAATTAGATGTTCTCTACATCCATCTCCAGTTACTGTGAATGTCAGCTGCCAAAACCCCACAGCTACATCCTTCCTCGAGAATGGTCCATAATATTCACCTCTCCAAGAAACTCTCTTTCCTTTCCTTCCCTTCCCTTTCCCTCCCTTCCCCTCCCCTCCCCTCCCCTCCCCTCCTTTTCCTTCCCTTCCCTTCCCTTCCCTTCCCTTCCCTTCCCTTCCCTTTCCTCTCCTCTCCTCGAAGGAGAGGACTACAATCAAATCCAACTCAGAAAGACTGTTAACACTGCATCTGTGTCCTCAAAGAGGAAGAAGGCCGCTATGCCATTCATGCTGCAGAGTCCTCAGCATGATCAGACTGAGGTTAGACTTCAGCTGGACCTGTGATTCTCAAATTCTAGTGTATCAGAATCACCCAAAGAGCTTGTTTAAAAAAGCAGATTACTGAAATGCACCCCCAGATTTTCCAATTCAGATCTGGGACTGAGAGTTTGCATTTAACATATTCTCACTTAACTATGCTGCTGCTGATCTGGGGATCATATTTTGAAAACCACTGAGCTGGTCCGATATCTTTACCTACCTTCTTCCTTATCCTTCATTCACTCAGCATATTCTCCTGAGAGCACTGTCTCAATGATTCATTGGCATAAAAATCACCATCTCAGGCTCTATTTCTAAGGCACCTGACCTAAAACAATAGTCTATGCTGAATTAGAGCTATAGAATGTGAAATAAAAGGCTTTTGCATATGTACATATGTATGTATGTACATGATGAACAGTAAGATAGGGACCTAGAAACAGAATATACTGCCTAAATTTTTTGAGGGCTAAATGGGCCCTTTGTGCACATGATGTCACATTAGCAATACTAACCAAGGTTTCCCTGTTAACAGTTATCCTTCCAAGAATAGTTTCTGGAGCTCTTTCTCAGTGGGTATCAGCACTAGCGCACAGAAGCATCTGTAGTTACAAAGGGACGGGAAGCTTAAAGAAAACTATGGGAAGGGGAGATAGGAACAAAAACTTTTCTTACATTTGTGTTAATCTGGTTAGAAAGATCACAAAGCACTATCATAGGTGATCCCACGTTTCATAAAGCTTATTGAAACTGTTCTTGCAGAAATGAATGTCAGCCCCACCTATCCTCAAACCTGGAGATCAATCAATGTGAGAACACGGAAAAAGTCACCACACTATTCTCAAAATTTTTCTTCTTTCTCACAATTAAACCTTCCTTCCTGGTTCTGCTTATGTGAATCTCTTTGTTCAGTCTCAGGTTGGTTTCTGCAGGAGAACATTATTGCTCATGTAAATGTATTATTTCTTAAGGACGGTCTTTCTGACTTTTCTGTCTCCTTGACATTCAGCCTTGGAACCACTACAGAGCTTTGTTTGTTTGTACCAGAAACTGGCTTCATAGCTTTTTCTCTGTGAAGTATTGCTTTATTTTGATGGTTTTGATTGCATATATATACATATATATGAAAAGGTACAATTTATTTTGTTAAAATATATATTTATGTATGTAACTCCCAGAATACCATTAACTATTTTCCATCATCTTTTAGTTGGCAGTACCATATGTGTTGAGTGAAACATGAGTTTTCAAAACCCAAAAGCCAGCTCACTATTTATTTTTCCTCTTCATATGACTACTTTAAAGCTCAGTACCCACTCCCAGAATGCAATGGCTAAGATAGCAAATCTCCGCCTCCTCGCATAGGAATGGACCTTAGAGATTATTGCCCTACGTGAAGAAGAGTCCCAGAGCAACAGAAATGTATCCTGGGCTCATACGGACTATGGAGAAATTATTGAAATATTAAAAAAAAAGATATGATCCACATTGTATCATTGTGTTTGGTTTTTGTTTTGTTTTGCTTCATTTTACTTTATGTAACTTAAGGTAGACTTTTCTCAGGACAAACTTTTGAGTACCAACAACTTATATCAGCTAAACTCCAAATCAATTCACATATATTTGTTGACTGATATTTCAAAGCTGCAAACCACTTTCACCACAGGGGGATGGGGAACAGTGTATTATTTCATATTGAGGAATTCACTATAATCACTAAGACATGCTTGTTACCAGACAAAATGGGTCATGGGACTGGTGTAACTGTATAATTCCAAACTTAATTGCATGTAACTTGGTTTCTATCATCCTTAAGTCTTAGCCATGATTGGAAGACCTAAGCATTCTGTGACATTTGATAACTAATCAGATAATGAATAGACTAACCTTCCTGAACAACTTGCTACATAAAAGATGACAATTTCACTACTTGTAACATTTAACAGTTTTTATGTCTCCATTGCAGGCTTCCTGTACTTACTGTTTAAATTCAATTTGGAATCATGTACTCCATTTATATTCAATGGATATTATAGCCTACAATCATTAAATATACCATTCCACAGATTAAAAGATTCCATAATTTAGGAAGTAGGAACATGAGAATTAGGGTGTCATAAAGTAGATTATAAAAGTAAATATTTGATTAAAATATTTATTACATCAACAAATAAGTATTTTTTACATTTTTGCAAAGTTTATAAGAAACTCAAAGCCCCCTAACAGTGTGCAGGAACACAGGGTGTGATTTTCGTCCTCACAATATCAGACTCTTTAAATGTTTAAATACAAGTCCAAACCAGGCTTCCTTACCTTCTCTTTCAGGGACTGGCTTGACAGGGTTATAGTTTGTCTAATTGAATTAAATTCTAAATCTAGTTTCTGTATAAGCTACTGACAAATTATGATGTGCCATTGTATGGACTTTATGTGACAAGAAACAGGAACAAATTATGAAAACTATGAGGGAGTAATTTAAAATGTCAACTTAGTTCTAGTTGGTTTGGGAAATATTTTGATGTTTCAGTTTATTGGTTCAATGAAAATATATTTGATGTTCATCATGACTGTTCATAAGCACAGGTTCAGAAAAACATACATTTTTCCTTTTACAAAATGAGATCAAGGAATAAGATCTCTGTATATGATAGTGAGATGTTATTATTTTATGGTATTCAAACTGTCTAGTCTGAATGTCACTAAGTGTGGTGAAAATTATTCCCTAACATTGAAACTACTCTAATTTTCCTTAGTTTCATTGCGTATGCATTTTGTGTGTGTTTCCATATAAATATACATGACAAAGACTCTTTTTATTACTGCTCTCCTTCAGTGAATGTATCCAAGAGTGGATTTAGGAAATCTCACAAGTGCATGAAAGACCTTTTGAACATTTTACTCCTACTAGAATTTGCTAGTATAATAACCAAGATCCTCACTACAAATTTGAAAACACATTATTTTGATAGGGTTCTATAAAGACTAGTAAATGATTTTTATATCAAAGAAAGGAGGAGTCTGACAGAGTCAAACCAGACCCTGCTACTGTTGGGGCATGTTGTTACTTCAATAAGCCCAAACAAGGTGATGATTCTTTACACAGTGGCTCAGTTCACGAGCTGAAAGTCCAATAATATCATGTTAAATGTGACATAGTATCTCTCAATATTATTTAATAGTATCTATCTTTTAGACTCATAGTTGATAAAATGGAACATAATAAGCTTGTCTGAAGAAAAGCTTATTCCTTTTTTAAAATTGAACAGAACTTTAACCTATTGGGTTGACCAAAAAACCTGTTATGTTTTTTTTCTATAAAATAAAACACATATTTTTCATTTTCACCGATGACCTTATTGAACTGGATATTTTGAGTATGTCCGCTATCTCCCTCTATTGGCTTCTGATGGGTAAGAAGCCAGGGGTGCTGCTAAACATCTTCCAATGCCCAAGACAGCCCTATGGCAAAGAATTATTTGGCCAAAATGTCAATAACACCAAGAAACTTTGCAAACCACTTTTGACACATTGGATCAGTAACAGCACCTTCTCCATATGCTGCACAAATCTTTTCTTTTTCTGTTTTCTTTTTTCTTTTTGCACTTCAATTGCTTTTTTACCTTTCTCAAAATAATAAAACGTAATATGTGGAAAATGTTGTATATGTTCTTCCATCTTCAATATTAAAATTGCTGCACAAAAATTCATCAATCTTGATGTTCCTTTTTTAAATGCACAATGATATCACAGAAGTCACAACACAAGGTAACAAAATTGTTTCAAATGAAGTTAAAGACAACTAAGCAGGACTAGAGCCATTGTTTGGAAAAGACATAACAGACTTTTTAGCCAACCCAATACAATTTAGAATGTTAATTTTCAAGCCATACATAATACCAAAAATAACTAATTGTGAATCTGATGACTTTATAAAGCAACGCATAACTTTGTTATTCAGGAGATATTTGTATATTTTCAAAATAAATATGTCACCCTTCTAAAAGACTACTATTTTATAAATGAAAGTATATATTTTGTTTAATTCTAAGGACAAGTTATAATTGGTGAAAACAAATATCATTGACACATTTTATTTCCTGTCATTGTATTATTTGTTTGCTTGAAAATTATAAAACTAAATAAAGATGATAAATAAATCATGTAATGATTTTCAGAACTGCAATTCTATTTTTTCAAAGAAAAATGTAAAATATTTTAATACTCTTGAAATGTTAAAATATTCTTACTTAACAGTCAAGTATTAAATATTGACCTTGTACCAGTATTGATGTAGGATTAAAATGGTGAAAATCCTAGTTTTCAGTTTAGTAAAAGTAGGTTTTCAGTTTCTAGATTTGCTGACCTTCAACAGTGAAGCCAGGATGACATGAAGCTGAGATGATGTGAATCCAGGATGACTAAACCAAGATGACTCCCACTGGACCATCACATTCTCTATTGGAATGGACTGTGCTAGTCTGCACATAGAGAACCTTTCAATCCCCTCCTTTGATCTCTTTGTTCTGTTTCCCTCTCCCTCCTTATAAAAGCCTCTGCCTCTACTGAGATGGGGAGCTGGGCTTTTAGACATGAGTCCTCCATCTCCTAGGTGGTCAGTACGTAAACTAAATGAATTTCCTATACATTAGCACCTGACTCGTGAGTATTGGCTTTCATGTGGCAGGCAGCCTGAATTCTGTTTGATTACAATTAGAAAGATAACTATGGTTTCATGTTTCAAATGAAAATAAAAGCATATTCGTGAGCCTGAGTTGTCATAAAAAAACCCTAAGGTTGGATGGCTTAAACCACAGAAATTTATTTTCTATTAATTCTGGAGCCTGTAAAGTCCAATTTCTAGCCCATTCAGAATCTGCTGAGATTTCTCTTCCTGGCTAGCAGATGCCTGCCTTCTCAATGTGTGTTCACTTGGCAGAGAGAGAGAGAGAAAAAGAGAGAGAGCTGATGTCTCTTCCTCTTCTTATGAGTTCATTATCCCCATCAAATTAGGGCTTCATCTCTGACCTCATTTAATCTGTACCACTTCCTCACAGGCCCTTTTTCCAAAAATACTAACATTGGAGGTTAGGGCTTCAACATATAAATTTTGGGGGGAAAAGATTATAACAGAATTTGAATTATCTTTTTAAAAGTATGGCTTTAAAAAAATAGTACTGTATTTAGGAAAAGAGAATGTATGGATGGAAACTGTATACTGAAACCAAATCTGAGTTATGTAACTTAGTACTTTGTCCATATAGTTTATTCTTGTTTACAGTCAATCATTAAATTAAAAAACTCATCCTGGCTGGTGTGGGTCAGTGGACTGAGCACTGGCCTGTGAACCAAAGGGTTGCCAGTTTGATTCTCAGTCAGGACACAGGCCTGGCTTGCAAGCCAGGTTCTTGGATGGGAGTGTGGCCAGAGGCAACCACACATTGACTTTTCTCTTCCTATCTCTTCCCCTTCCTGCTCTCTAAAAATAAATAAATAGGAGGGGAGAGAAGATGGCGGAGGAGTGAATGGGAGTCACGCTGACCTCCTCCCAAGACCAAACTGGAATTGTGACTAAATAGTGGAGTAATCACCTGGAAAACAATGGAACGATAGTGGGAGAGGAGCCTTGGAGCCGCGGACAGTGGATTCAACTCTCACACATCCCAACGGGTGAGAATTGCGGTGGAGGCTCGAGAGGGTGGGCTGGGTGCCCATGGGAACAAGCACCAGAGGGACATTGAAATGGCCAGATAGCTTCCCCCGAGAAGAACGGGGTCTGAATCATAAACAGGGACCCCTAAACTACAGCAGCTAAAACCAAGAAAATACAGACAAAATACAACCCTGAAAAGCTTAGGGGCGCTCTCTGCCAGAAACCGGTGGCTGGGGATGCAAAGAGACATTTAAAGGGCTAACGCAAAAATTGCAGTGGCAGCCACCCTCCTTGATCTCTGGGTAGAGGTGGCAGCAGGGTGGGCTGGTGCCTGGGAAAAGACTGGTGAGAAAAACTTTGTGCAGAGAACTGACACAGCGGCCAGTGGAGCCCGGGTGATAACGCACCTCCCACTCTGCAGCTACCATCTCGCTCAGGCATAAGGGAATCAATTAACCTGCCTTTTGTGCGCTCCGCACACAGCTTGTGCATGTGAGCTGGTGGACTGAGTGCAGACTGGCTGGGAGAGCCTTGAGGAGAGACTGGAGACGGAGGCTTTGGGGAAAGAACAGGAGGAGGGACCAGGGAACCCGACTTCTTCCCCATTCCACAGTATCCATTGTGGGCTGGAAAGACGCGGCCCCAAAGAGGCAGAAGCGGGGCATGCAGGAACCAGACTGCCTGCGATTGAAACACAGGCCGCACAGGGGGTGCATCCTTGGCTGAAGGGGTCACAGAACTGCCCGGAGTCCCTGGAGGAGAGACCGGAGACAGGATTAACCGGAAAGTCCCAGAACTGACTTCCTCCCATTTCCGTAGTCCCCATTTGGCGAGGGCAAGCAACGCAACCAAAGAGCCAAAAGCGGGGAAAACACACAATAGAAGACCCTAATCTGACCAGTGCCAGGGAGTTCGCCGGCCAGGGGGGCCAGGTGAGTAGGCGAGATCGGGAATAAGCCCCCTGGTCTGGGGGAAGAACATGACAGCCCAGGCAGACAGGGGATCCTGCCGCGCTGGGAGCGCGCTCAAGGAGCCAGCATGAGAGTGCAGAGCGATCCCCAAAAATAGCCTAGCCCTGACTGAAGTGGTCACAGAGCTGCCCCAAGCAGGAGTCAGAAACAGACAGTAGACTCCTGGAAGGCTCAAACAAACAACCCAAGGTCATATAGGGTCAACAATTGACATCATCCAGGCCCAGAAAGAAAAGTAAAAGACAAAAGTACTTAACAGAATGTCACAAAAATGGGAAGAAAAAGAAGTTCCCCCAAATAAGTGGAAACGGGGACTCCCCACAGAGAGAGATAAATGAAATAGAGGCAAGGGAACTATCAGATACTGAATTCAAAACAATGGTTCTAAGGAAGCTCAATGAGCTCAGCCAGCTCAAAGAGAACTATGAGAAACTGCAGAGAAACTATCAGGATCTTACAGCAAACTATATCAGCCTGGAAAAGGACATAGAAACTATCAAGAAGACACAAGAGGATATGAAGAATACCATTTCTGAATTCAAGAACACAGTAGAAGGAATCCAAAGCAGGCTGGATGAAGCCGAGGATCGAATCAGGGAGATGGAGGATAAGGTAGAAAGAAGCTCCCAGAAAGAACAAGAAATGGATAAAAGACTCCAAAAGAATGAAGAGGCATTTAGGGAAATGCAGGACAACCTACAACACAATAATATCTGTATAATAGGGATACCAGAAGGAGAAGAAGAGGAGCAAGGGATTGAGAACCTCCTCGAAAAAGTAATGATGGAAAACTTCCTTAATTTGAGGGGAGAAAGGCTCTCATGGATCCAGGAGGCACAGAGAACCCCACTCAAGAGGGACTCAAAGAGGTCCACTCCAAGACACATCATCATTAAAATGGCAACTATCAAACAAAGAGAGATTCCTCAAGGCAGCAAGGGAGAAGGAGAAAGTAACATACAAGGGGGCCCCAATTCGCCTAGGAGCTGACTTCTCAACAGAAACACTACAGCCAGAAGGGAATGGCAACAAATATTCCAAGTCATGAAAAGGAAGGGCCTACAGCCAAGGTTGCTCTACCAAGCTAGGCTCTCAATTAAAATAGAAGGGGAAATACGGAGTTTCCCCGACAAGAGACTAAAAGTATAAATCTCTACCAAATCAGCAGTCCCTGATATGCTAAGGGGACTGGTTTAAGCAGATGAAGGAAAAGAATAAGAGAGAGAGGAACACAGGTACAAAGAGAAAAGATGAGTAAGTTTCTATCAGTAATATCTCTCAATGTGAATGGACTAAATGCCCCAATCAAAAGACACAGGGTAGCTGAATGGATAAGAAAACATGACCCATGCATATGCTGCCTACAAGAGACCCACCTCAGAGCAAGAGACCTACACAGATGGAAAGTAAAGGGATGGAAAACAATATTCCAAGCAAATGGGCATGAGTAAAAGACCGGGGTTGCCATACTTCTATCAGACAAAGTAGATTTCAAAACAAAGGCCATAAAAAGAGACCCAGAGTGTCACTTTATCATACTTAAAGGAAGAATCTATTAAGAAGACATCAACATTGTAAACTTATATGCTCCCAATATTGGAGCCCCCAATTTTATAAGGAAATTGTTGGAAGACTTCAAAAAAGATATAGACAGCAACACACTGATAGTAGGGGATTTCAACACCCCACTGTCAAAAATGGACAGGTCTTCCAAACAAAACATTAACAAAGATTTTGTGGCACTGAATGACACACCGAATCAAAGAGATTTAACTGACATATATAGAACCTTCGATCCCAAAGAAGAAAAATACACATTCTTTTCAAATGCTCATGGCAGTTTTTCAAAGATAGACCACATGATAGGACACAAAGCAAACCTCAGCAAATTCAGGAAAATGAAAAAATACCACACTTTTTCTCAGACCACAAGGCCTTGAAACTTGAAATCAATCTCAAAGAGAAACTTCAAAAACTTGCAAACTCATGGAGACTGAACAGTAGACTATTAAACAATGAATGGGTCAATAATGAGATAAGAGAAGAAATCAAAAAATGTCTGAAAACCAATGAAAATGAACAGACAACAGTCCAAAACCTATGGGACACAGAAAAGGTGGTCCTGAGAGGGAAGTTCATAGCAATACAGGCTTACCTAAAAAAGATAGAAACATTTCAAATAAAAGACCTAACACTACAACTTCAAGAGGTGGAGAAACAACAACAAATAAATCCCAGAGCAGTAGAAGGAAGGAAATAGTCAAGATTAGAGCAGAACTGAATGACATAAAGACAAAAAGAACAATTCAGAGGATCTACCAATCCAGAAGCTGGTTCTTTGAAAAGATAAATAAAATTGACAACCCTTTAAGCAGACTCATCAAGAATAAAAGGGAGAGGACCCAAATTAATAATATCAAAAATGAAAGAAGAGAAATAACAACTGATACCACAGAAACACAAAGGATCGTCAGAAACTACTATGAACAATTATATGCCAAGAAATTTGAAAATCTTGATGAAATGGAAAAATTTTTAGAAAAGTATAATCTTCCAACACTGAAGGAGGAAGAAACAGAAAGCTTGAACCAGACAGATAACGGCTGGGGACATTGAAGCAGTAATCAAGAAACTCCCGGCACACAAAAGCCCAGGGCCGGGTGGTTTCACAGGAGAATTTTACAAAACATTTAAGGAAGAGCTAACCCCTGTCCTCAGACTATTTCAGAATATCCAAGAGGAAGGAAGACTCCCAGACTCCTTCTATGAGGCCAGCATCACCCTGATCCCAAAACCAGATAAAGACCCTACAAAGAAAGAAAACTACAGGCCAATTTCGCTGATGAACATAGATGCTAAAATCCTCAACAAAATATTGGCAAACCGCATCCAGCAATACATCAAGAAGATTATCCACCACGATCAAGTGGGATTCATCCCAGGGATGCAGGGATGGTTCAATATACACAAATCAGTAAACGTGATACATCACATAAATAAAAGAAAGACAAAAACCACATGATCATCTCGATAGATGCAGAAAAAGCATTTGACAAGGTACAGCACCCATTGATGATCCAAACACTCAGCAAAATGGGAATAAATGGGGCATTCCTCAACGTAATAAAGGCCATATATGAGAAACCTACAGCCAATATCATAATCAACAGGCAAAAACTGAAAGCTTTCCCACTAAGATCGGGAACACCACAAGGATGTCCGCTCTCACCGCTTCTTTTCAACATCGTATTGGAAGTCCTAGCCACAGCGGTCAGACAAGAGAAAGAGATAAAAGGCATCTAAATAGGAAAGGAGGAAGTAAAGCTATCATTGTTTGCAGATGACATGCTAGTGTACATAGAGAACCCTGTCGACTGTACAAAAAAACTCCTCAACCTAATACATGAATTGGCAAAACAGCAAGATACAAAGTCAACATTCAGAAATCAAAGGCATTTTTGTACACCAGCAATGCAATAGAAGAAGAAGAAATCAGAAAAAAAAAAATACCATTCAATATAGCAAGAAGAAAAATAAAGTACCTAGGCATAAATTTAACCAAAGACATAAAAGACCTGTACGCAGAAAACTATACAACATTGAACAAAAAATTTAAAGAAGACACAAATAAATGGAAGCATACACCGTGTCATGGATTGGAAGAATTAATATCATCAAAATGTCCATACTACCCAAAGCAATTTATAGATTCAACGCAATCCCTATTAAGATACCAATGACATATTTCACAGAAATAGAACAGACATTTCAAAAATTTGTATGGAACCATAAACAACCCTGAATATCCACAACAATTTTGAGAAAGAAAAACAAAGTAGGAGGGATCACAATACCGGACATCAAACTCTACTACAAAGCCACTACACTCAAAACAATCTGGTACTGGCACAAGAACAGACCCATAGACCAGTGACACAGAACAGAAAGCCCAGAAATAAGCCCAGGTCTATATGGGCATCTAATATTTGACAAAGGGGGCAGAAGCATAAAATGGAGCAATAATAGCCTCTTCAAGAAATGGTGTTGGGAGAGCTGGACGGCTACATGCAAAAAATTGAAATTGGATCATCAGCTGACACCATACACAAAAATTAACTCAAGATTGATAGAAGACTTAAATATAAGTCACAGCACCATAAAAGACCTAGAGGAGAACATTGACAGGAAACTCTCAGATATCCCACGCAGCAAATTTTTCACTGATAGTTCTCCTAAAGCAAGGGACATAAAGGAAAGAATAAACAAGTGGGACCTCATCAAAATAAGAAGCTTCTGCACAGCAAAAGAAAACATCAGCAAAATGAAAAGGGAGCCAACCCTTTGGGAAAATATATTCGCTAATGATACATCAGATAGAGATTTGATCTCCAAGATATATAAAGAACTCACTCGACTCCACTCCAAGACAAACGATCCAATCAAAAAATGGGCAAAGGACCTGGGCAGACACTTTTCCAAGGAGGTGATATGGAGGGTCAAAAGGCATTTGAAAGGATGCTCAGCATCACTAGGCATCAGAGAAATGCAGATCAAAACCACCATGTGGTACCACCTCACACCGATCAGAATGGCCATCAAAAACAGATCAACAAACAACAGGTGCTGGCGAGGCTGTGGAGAAAAGGGAACCCTAGTACACTGTTGGTGGGAATGCAGACTGGTGCAGCCGCTGTGGAAAGCAGTGTGGAATTTCCTCAAAAATCTGAAAATGGTACTGCCATTTGATCCAGTGATTCCCCTGCTGGGACTATACCCTAAGAACACCAAAACACCAATACAAAAGAACCTATGCACCCCAATGTTCATAGCAGCACAATTTACAGTAGCCAAGTGTTGGAAGCAACCTATATGACCATCAGTAGATGATTGGATAAAAAAACTATGGTACATTTACACAATGGAATACTACACAGCAGAAAGAAAAAAAGAACTACTAAACTTCACGACAGCATGGATGGAACTGGAGAGCATTATGCTAAGCGAAATTAGCCAGAGGGCGAAAGACAAACACCATATGATCTCACCTACAAGTGGAACCTAACCAACAGTACAAAGATGTAAGAAAAATAAGGCCAGCAACGCTGTAAGGAAAAGAAATCAACAGAGACAAGAGGGAAGGAGGGAGGGGGGTCGGGGAAAAGGAAGGGAAGGGGAAAGTCAAGGAACATATAGCAAGGACTCATAGACAAAACCAAACGGGAAGAGCTGAGGGAGGGAAGGAAGGAGGGGGCAAGGGAAAGTGGTGGGCGGTAGACAGAGACAAATGTATTTGAAAAAATAAATTAAAATAAAATTTAAAAAAATAAAAACATAAAAACATAAAAAAAAGAATAAGGAAAGAAAGCTAGTTTAATACAAATTATATCCAGTGAGAAATGCAGACATATAATACCTGTATATCTCAGACGAAATCTCTTCCTGGGCTGACATGTATTTGGAATAAGTATTATTACTGTGGCTAGAAAATTAACTTTAGACTCCATTTAGAATCTTATTGAGGATTAGATAAAAAAAAAATCACATCTTTATAATAATATGAAATTCACATCTTTATAATAATAATAATATAAAAAATAAAAATAAAAATAAATAAATAAAATCTTAAGAAAAACTGTACAATTTATAATATTGCAAAATTAGTATATTGTACAATTGGTATATTGCAAAGAATAAAAGCTTAAAAGTTTCTTCATAGACTAAAAAAAAATTAAGCTTTCTGCAAAGAAAAAATTTGTCAGTTAACACTGTGATTCATAAATTGAGGGTGTTTAAACTGTAAATGATAATTAAGTATTTTGATTTAAATTCATTCCATATCGTTTTACAACAGGAAAAAGGGAGGTATACAGAGGTTGTCATGATCTAATCCGTAGTTAGTTGGTGGAAGCATTACAACCAACCATAGAACAATTATTTATTTTCTCCTACTCTGATGTTTGGGCCAGAACACCCCATACCATGAAGTTATATTATGGGTATTTTGCCATAAAATTTGTATCTTCTGCTAATCAATGATTTCAAGTACTAGCTAAAATATTTGTTCTATATTCTCTTTAAACCTCATTTACTTTCTGTTTGAGGTCTTATAAACCAAATATCATTACTATAATGTTGGTTTAATTATTTCTTTTAATACCCTTTCCAGGGTGTTCTACATTTCTTTTATAAAAGGAGACGTTAAACTTTCTCCACTGATAACAATAATATGACAAGCACCATTAATACCAGTCATATTTATACATTTAGGAAGTAACAAGATATGCTGTTTCATGTTTTTCTTGTTCATCATGGAATAAAATCAGGCTTTACTATATGTATTTCCTACAGTTGTTGACACATCCACTGGGGATTAAACTTCTTTAATAAAAAATCCATAGTGAAAACCTGTTGGGAAGCAACCCACTTGGTTTCAAGGGTAACCTCGCCTACAGGCAAGAGGGCCCCAAGGCTCGAGCTGAGCAAGGAGGCTTTGGAAGCATAAGCCACTGAGGAGACAAAACTTGTCCTCCCAACAGGGGCACAGCCCCTGCCTCCCTCACATCACTCTGCTTGGTCCCAGAGGATGGCTGCTTAGTCAATGATGAGTAAGACCCCGTGATGGCAGAGGCCATCTAAGACAGGCACAGTAGCATAGGGGCCGTCAGGGAAGGGCTTGGGGGACATGGAGAAGGGGCAAAAGACCCTCACTCCTCGACTTTGTCATGGCTGGAGTCTTCATTCTATCTGAAAGAAGACTCCTTATCTCTTGGCTGCTCTGCCTGCTGCCCGACTGGGTCAGTGAAACAATACTAAAGGCAGGGACATCCCTAAACTGGGTCATGTGGTTCCCAGGGACGATTAGGCCTGGAAAAGGAATGCATTAAATCCTATGAAACTTACTTTGCTAAGAATGCCCTCCAGTAAATGAGCACTGATGTTTGGGGTCCAAGCATAGAATGTGATCAGTTTCCCAGGTTTCAGGACCAAATGGGTGCCATCCTGTCTACCAGACCATGACCTGAGGCAAATCTCTGTATTCCTTCAGTCATAGCCTTTTGACATTGATTGATGAGATTTTTATCCATGCTGTATACCCCTGTGCATATCATTCTCAATAAAAGTCACTTCAAGAAATGGATTCAGGGCATTCACTAAAGAGAATCACCACCACCTTTCCCTAGTAGACTGATAAGTCTCTGGAACGGCTTATTTTATTTTCCTCCATCCACGGCGACCGCAGGAGGGGACTCTACATGGGACGCGGTAATCCCCTATCAAAAACCGAGTTCATCTTTTACCATTCAGTGCATTCTTTCTTGAGCAATCCTGGAAGTTGCTCAAGATCTTGGAATTTCTTTGGAAACATAAAAGAGTAAAGGTAATTATGTTTTGAACAAAAAAACATTTTAAGTTGGCTATATTGAATATCTCATATTTCCTGTCAAATATAAGTGGAAAAATAGGTGAAATTCCTGATTTAAATTAAATATTATCCAACCTTGTGGAAATTAATGTAAGGCATAAGCACCTCTCAGATAAAAAAAAAAACAAATGTATATTATATATTTGTTTCAGATGTACAGTATAGTGATTAGACAATCATATACTTTACATAGTGTGCCCCTTGATATTACCAGTACCACAAACGGCACCATGCATAGTGATCACAATATTATTGATGATATTTCCTATGCCTTACTTACTCCCCTAGGGCTATTTTGTAACTACCAGTTTGAGCTTCTTTATCCCTTCAACTCTTTCACCTAATCCTCTCTCACCTCTGGTAATCACCAGCTCTCAGATTTTTTTTTAATTTGCTTAAACTTACCAGATACTAAAACAAATATGAGTGACCCAGAAACAGGGGACTTTTGGAGCCAGTAGCTTGCACTGACTTTGAGAGTTGATTGTCATCTCCTTCCAGTTACTGTCTTCCCAATTGCACTTTCACCGATGTCACACTGGTAGTGTGAGGTTGGCCATAATGGGTATATTCATAGCATGAACATCTGCAGTTGATAAAAAACAAGATTGTTTTATTGTTTATTGTGATCATTATTATTATCATTATTGGGGAGCCAGTTTATCAACATACCTCTGCCACCAATCCAACATTTTCCATATTCTGTCTCATCTTAACAACAAGCTCTGAATTCTGCCACTTAACACAACTTGTGTATTAAATACATAAAATAGAACAGATTCATCTACTTATAATGCTATTATGGAAACCAGAGTTATCCATGGAGACTTTGATCTGGGACATAGCCATCTTACTCCGCTTTCCATAGCCACCCATCTTATTGGAATAAAAGGTTGAATGAGGAAGGTGAATTGAATTTCACTTTATTTTTTTTCACTTAAAGAGCAGCTTTTTAAGAAGGTTACAAGTCCTATTTTACCTATTATATCTACATTAAGAATAATATCCAATATTTGTAGGTAGCTTATTCTCTGCAAGAGTTAACATAAACTTTTCCTGTTTAATACTCAGAACCTTGTGAATCAGATATTAATATTCTCAGTTTATGTTTGAATTATAGAGAGACTCATAAAATGTATGCACAGAATCAAATTCAAGATTTCTATCATTATGTCCAGTGTATTTTTCTACTATATCATAACTGTGGATTATATACGTTACATTATTTAGCTATGTTATTCTGTGTATACAGAAAGATTAGTCAAAAAAATCTTCCTATTCATAATATTGTGCCAGAGTAAATCAAAATACAAGGAACAAGCAGGTCTTCCTCAAAAGTTCTCATGCAAGTAAAATTTGTTCTTCCTGAAATTTCATTTAAAGTATTAGCATGATTAAGACAAGCAGAGCATAGTTGATGTGTGTGTGTGTGTGTGTGTGTGTGTGTGTGTATGTGTGACAGAAACAGAAAGAGAAAGAGGAGAGAGAAAGAAAGGGAGAGAGAATGGATAGCCATGTATCCATTACATGGACATATTAGAAGTATTGTTAGAAATATATTTGATTCTAAATTGATAAAATATTTCATGACGGCAAGGCATGTGCGGGGAGTGCTGCTGTCACCGGGCAGTTACTGCACAGATGGGCAGAGCGCATTGCAGGGACCGCTCAGGGCTTCAGGATCTGAGGTTTACCATCCGGAGCCAGCTGAGATGGGAGCGGGGACTCTGAATCCTGCAGAGCCTATCCTGGTGGTATCACAGATACAGGGAATAAACATGAGTCGTCACAAATGCTTCTCTGTTTGCCAGGAGAGGGGAGGTGGATCCCTCTAGATAGGAAGGCCCTGAGTCCCTTTGTTCAAAGGCTTTTATTGAAAAGGTTATCAGTGGGGCTAGGTTACAGGAACCCACAGGTTATCCCATTACATCATGTTAATGTTCACAGCGAATGGGTGGTGTTTTGAAAAAAACAAATGGCAGGAACACACCAATTTACATGGATCCGAGAGAAGACTAGTAAACAAGAGAGACGACTAAACTTGAGAGCATAGTAAACACAAGAGTGCCTAAGGGTATAGGGTTAAGGTCTGTGAATAATGTAAATTTCTTTCCCAGCATGAGCCAGCTAGAGCTTCTGAGGGAAGAACAAAGCACACTTTAAAGAATTTACTTTTAGGTCTGATTTCCCTGGGAACCATCAGATCTGGTTTAGGACTGACTCTAGCATTGTTTTGAGCCTGAGCCAAGCTGGGGGAGGGAGCCGCCAAGAGACAAGGAGGCTTCTTTCAGATAGAATGAGGACTCCGGCCATGTCCAAGCCAAGCCAAGGGGTGTGAGCCTTTTTGTCCTTTGTCCATGTCCCCCAATTTCTTGTCTGCTGCCAATACCTGATCAATACCTGTCTTAGGTTGTCCTCTTTGCATGAAACAACTTACTTGTCATGGGTTACTGATCATCACAAGGAAAAGCAAAGAGGGGGGGGACAGGTTATGGCTCCTCAGTGGCCTATTTCTCCAAGGCCTCCCTGATTATTTCCAGCCTTGGGACCCTCCCGCCTTGGGGCGGGGTTACAGTTCCTCAAACCAGACAGCACGTTTCCCAGAAATTATTAAAGTTTAATCTGCTTTGACATAAATTTCAAAACTCAAATGACCCTCTGTGCTTTTCTCAGGCACTAACTAAAAACAAAGTCAATATTCCTATTTGAACTGTCTATTTTTAATTAAAGTCAAAGAAAAAAATCATTCATATCTAAGCAAAAAATAAATCAATTAAGTTATCAAAATATTTTTTAAATATAAATATTTCTCACAGCAATATCTATGAATATTTAGTCTATAATAAAGAACAATTCTTGCTACTGTACATTTAGGCAAAACAATTTAAACCAGGTATTATGATCCTGGAAACTCTGAGAACATGAGAGTCTTTGGGAAAATAAACACCTTCAGCTTTCAGGAAAAAAAAAATAGCATACTTGATATATTTTAAAAATTGAGCTATAAATCATCACCTTTTATGATTTATACCGTCATTTTAAAACGACCATTAGTGACTTTGGAGATCATTTGGTCCCACCTCCACATTTTAAAGGTGAAAATACTGAGGCCATGAATTGCTGAAAGTTTGAAAGATTCTTTACTGAAGTGGGGTTCCACTTTTCCTTAATCCAGTGCCCTTTTTCCATTACCAAATGTGATGGGACTGTCATGTTAAAAAAAATCTGATATAAGAAATATAAATTGTTTACTCAGTTATCACTTAAATCAGCTAACATCTCTAAACAAAAAGAGACTATTCATGTGAGTAGATTATTTTATTTTGGAACTAAAATAAAATTTAAAGATACATAGCCCTGATAATCAGAAAATCTGAATTTGGTCTTGGCTTTTCCACTCATAAGCTAGGCTCTGCTTTTTTTTTTCTCCTGGGTAAAAATGTCAGTTAAAAATGCTAGCTTTGAGGATTGTGAAAATCTTCTAAGAAAATGGATATTATGTTGGAAAACATATTATTATGTGCTACCCTGACAAATGATCATTGCTAATATGATTATTTAAAAATATTAGATATTGGCCCTGGTCAATGTGGCTCAGTTGGTTGGAGCATCATCCTGTGTACCAAAAGGTTACAGGTTCAATTCCCAATCAGGGCACATATGTGGGTTTTGTGTTCCATTCCCAATCAGGACACATATGGGAGTCAACTGGTTGATGTTTCTCTCCCACGTCGATGTTTCTCTCTTTTTTTCTGTCATTATTTCTCTCTCTAAAAGTAGGGGAAAAAATGTCCTTAGGTGAGGATAAGATAAAAATAGATATTAGATAAACATTAACACAAAAATCCTTGCTAAAAGTGGGCTCCAGAAGCTCTTCATTAGGAATGGGAATTGTACTCACTCTTTTATATTTTTATCTAAATGAATTATTGAAAAATCAAATATCAATCCAAATGATCTGACAAGTAAGAAAGTAACCAATGATCACTTTTGGAACTTTGGTCCCTAATATGTGAATATCTAAATACTATATTTTCCCAAATCCTGCATTTATCATTAGTTACCACTTATAAGATAAATGTTGTCACTACTGTTAGTGTTTTAATCAAAAATTTTAAAACATATAATAAAGAAAGATAGATAATCTAAGTTCCTATTTTTAGCTTCGCAGCAGGTTGTTACAAGTCTACTTAGGAATGAAATAATTCACATGGGGACCTAGGATTTCTTGGTCATAGCACACAAGCAGCATTATTTTTATTTTGTTGGCACTTGATGGTGCGAGACTTGTTAGAGACATGTGCTTTCTATATTTCCATCTGACTGAACTCTGACATCACTGATGTGTAGAGCTTGAGAGCTGAACCAGCTAACAGCTGTCTGTCAAATCAATTGGCAAAAAGCAAGTAGGGACTGATCCTAGGCCATGCAAATACCATGTTTTCCAATGGATGCTAAGGTCACAGTGTGCCCTTTGTGATGCCATTCCAGTTTCTCTGACTTCTCCTATTCTTCTTGTATTCATATGCAGACTTATTTCATTTTATTGAGTGTTACGTTGAATATATACCCAGCAAAGTTCTAGTATCTCTAGATATTAACATTCTAAGAAAAATGCAATTCTATATCCTGAGTATCAAATCAAGTAAAGAAAATACTTAAAGAAGAGGTAGAATAACATAGAGGTTAAAAGCATAGACCTGGGAGTAAAATCCCTTAAACTTTGTTATTCCATTTTGAGGTAGCTGCTGGGGAGGGGTTGGTGACTGAGAAAAGTACTGATTTAATCTCTCATTACCTTAGTTTCCACATTTTTAATATGTGGTTAATAATACTTGCTATCACATTAAGTAATAATACATTCAAAGTTTTTTTTTTAAGATTTTATTTATTTTTAGACAGAAAGGAAAGGAAGGAAAAAGAAAAGGAGAGAAACATCAATGTGTGGTTGCCACTCCTGCACCTCCTATGGGGGACTTGGCCCACAGCCCAGGCATCTGCCCTGACTGGGAATCGAACCAGCGAGCTTTTGGTTGGCAGGCCAGCACTCAATCCAGTTACACCAGCCAGGGCCAAAGCTTTTTTTTTTCTTTTTTTTGTCTTTTTAAGTAAGAACATCTAAACAAGCTTATATAACGTCATTTTGCAAACCTTTATTTTATGTACTTATTTTTATTTTTTTGCCAATGAAGAACAAATATTTATTCAACATGAAAGACTTCCACCCATTTTTACCTTTCTAACCTGTGAAACCCAGCATTTCATCCTATTTTTTTAATTTATAAATCATGTTTATTCTATTACTGTTGTCTCAGTTTTTCCCCCTTTACCCCTCTCCACCCATCCTATCCCTACCCCCTACTCCCACAGTCAATTCCCACTCTGTGGTCCATGTCCATGGGTCATTCATACATGTCTTTTGTCTAATCCCTTCCCGTTCTTTCCACCATTGTCTTCTTTCCCCATCCCCTCTGGTCACTTTCAGTCTGCTTCATGTTTCCATACCTGTGCTTTATTTTGTTCGTTCGTTTATTTTGTTGAATAGAGTCCACTTATAGGTGAGATTATATGGTATTTGTCTTTCACTGACTGGCTTATTACACTTAGCATAATATTCTCCAGTTCCATCCATGTTGCCACAAAAGGTAGGAGTTCCATCTGTTTCTTTCTTTCTTAAATGCAGATTGATTTTATTTATTTTTTAAATGTCAAAGTTAATTATAAAATATTTAAAAAATTTAAAACCATTATAAAGTCTCAGCGATTAAACCAACATGACACCAGCATAGAAATAATCAATTAGATCAGTGAAATATAATGAACATTCTAGAGACAAACGCATATATTTGTCTAACAATATAATATATGATTAAGTTGATATTTCAAATCAGTGGGGAATATTAGGCTTATTCAACAAATAAGATGCATGGACCACTATTACTTGAAATAAAACAAATATAGAGCTCTATTTCACACATTATACAAGAAATATTCAGGTGAGTTAAAAATCAATATGTAGGATCTACAGGTTTTTAGAAGAAAATAGAACTAATATTTTTCATGACCTGAAGTAAAATATTCAAACCCAAATGCTATAAATATTGGCAATATGATTATGTTAAACATTTAAGACTATATAGTAATGTACATATTTAAAAAAGCTAAAGGACAAGTAATAGAATAGGAAAGTATTTGCAACACATCTAAAACATGGTTAATAGATTTTTGTTTGTTTGTTTGTTTGTTTAGGGAAAAAAGTTCTACAAACCTTTAATCAATAAGTGGATAAAGAATACCAAAAAATCATTTAAAGCTTTTTAAAAATAATACAAATAGGCAAGAAAATAACATCATTGTCACAATCAGATTAATGAATATTAAAAATAATGGTAATATCAAGTATTGGCAACTCTGAAAGAAACTAGGTACCATAGAAACTTTTTCTTCATCTTAAAGCAGTCCCTTGAGCATATCTTGGGGTGCTAGTTTGGTGGAGGTGTTTCCTTTTAGCTTTCTTTTGCCTGGGAAACTCCTTATTTCACCTTCCATTTTAATTGAGAGCCTTGCTGGGTAGAGCAGTCTTGGTGGCAGGCCTTTGCTTTTCATTCCTTGGAATATTTCTTGCCATCCCTTTCTGGCTTGCAGTGTTTCTGTTGAGAAGTCAGCTGCTAGCTGAATTGGGGCTCCCTTATGTTATTACCTCTTTCTCCCTTGCTGCCTTCAGAGATTCTCTGTTTGTCTTTGTATTTTAATGATGATGTGTCTTAGAGTGTGCCCCATTGGGTTCCTCTTGAATGGTTCCCTTTGTGCTTCCTGGACTTGTGTGACTTTTTCTCTCCTCCAATTAGGGAAATTTTTCATCATGCCTTTTTCAAACAGGTTTCTATCCCTTCCTCATCCTCTTCTCCTTTTGGTATCCCTATTATACGGATATTACTACATTTCAGGTAGTCTTGCATTTCCCTAAATGCCTCTTCATTCTTTTTGAGTCTTTTTTTGTTTTCTTGCTCTTTCTGGGAGGTTTTTCCTACCTTTCTGGGAGGTTTTTTCTACTTATGAGTGGAAAAGCCTTTCTGAAGGACCAGCTCACTGATTCGGTCGTCAGCCTCTTCGAGCCTGCTTCTGATTCCTTCTACTGTGTTCTTAAACTCAGAAACTGTATTCATTTCCTCTTGTCTCTTATTGATGGTTTCTATGTCCTTTTTCATGCTGATATAGTTTGCAGTAAGTTCCTCATAGTTTCCCTGTAGTTTTTGGTAATTCTCTCTGAGCTCACTGAGCTTCCTTAGAACTGTTGTTTGGAACTCAATATCTGATAGTTAAGTTGCCTCTATTTCATTTCTTTCTCTTTCTGGGGATTCCTCCTTTCCCTTCGACTGTGGGGTGTTTCTTTGTCTTCCCATTATTTTTGAGACTTCTCTTTTGCTTCTGATTCTTAAGTTGATCTTTCTTGATTTCCTGACTTTGTGGTGTGGACTTCTATGGTTGGAGACCACTGTTTTTACTGTCTAGATCTGCCTCTGATGATGTCAGATGTCGTCCCTCTCTTACCTTACTCAGTTTTTTCGAGAGTTCCAGGAATCTGTTGTTTGTGGCTGTCTCCTTCAGCAGTTAATACAGTCACTCTGCACTCAGCAGGCTGCCTTAGCAGCTCAGGGTTGGGCAGAGTCCTTCCTGGGAGTGGGGTTATTGGTTCCTTTCATACTACTGCCATATGGGGGAGGAGTCTCCACTGGCATCCCCCTGGCTACTCTCTCCATTCTCTCCCCAAAGCCTCCATCCCCAGTCTCTCCTCAAGTGTCTCCAGACCTCTCTGTGCCCCCTTTAGCCAGAGATCTACTCTCTGTGGCTCCCACTCTGCCCTCAGCAGACAGCTTAGACAGCACAGGGTCGGGTGGAATCCCACCTGGGGGTGAGGCTGTTGGGTCCTTTGATGCTGGTGCCGTTCAGGGGGAGTGGCCTCTGCCTGAGCAAGATGGCTGCTCCCAGATGGGAGATGAGTCAGCACCCAGATCTGGCCAGCTACTCTCTCAGTTCTCTCCCTAAAGCGTCCTTCCCCAGTCTCTCCTCAGGGTCTCTAGCCCACTCTGCCCCTGCCTTTGCCGGAGACCACTGTAAGTGGCTGCAAATAAAAATTTATGCATTGGTCCTTTAAACCGTTCTTTGTGTCTCCAGCTGCCTGTCTCTGACAGAGAACAACCTTGCTGCTTTTCACAGCTGGCTGTTTTCTCTGTACTTTTTGGGCTCTGGTGTTGTGGACTAGAGATCCTTGCTTTTGGTTCAGATCCCGCTCTTCTCAGGGGGATCCAAGTGGCCTTTTCAATATCCTTCCGGTGCTGCCGCCTGTGGGCTTCCTCCCCCGCACCTTCTCGAGTCTCTACTGCACTCCTTACCAGTTAGATATCACTACATTTGATTCTTCTGTCTCCAAGGTTATAAGGCTCCTCTCATGCTATCGTTCAGTTGTTTGTTCCAGGTGATTTCTCAACAGTTTAGTTCTAATTCCAGGTTGGTCCTGGGAGGAGGTCAGTGTGACTTCCACTTATTCCTCTACCATTTTGAAATCCCTGTATTTATTTTTATTAGTTGAATTTATTAAGATAACATTGGTTCACAAAACTGTACAGATTTCCAATGTACAACTCAATAAAACATCATCTGCACACGCATCTTACATTCATAGCACCAAGCAAAGTCCATTTATGTCCCTATTTTTTCCCCTTTGCCCACCTCCACCTAGTTACCACCCTGCTTTCCATCTGGTTATTACCACACTGTTATCTGTGTCTATGTGTTATGTCAGCATTTTTTTTTTTTTTGGCTAATTCCCTTACCTTCTTTCAGTAAGTCTTTCAACCCACCTCCTCTCTGACAGCTGTCAATCTGTTCCATTTTTCTATGCCTCTATTTCTGTTTTGTTCATCAGTTTGTTTTGTTCATTAGATTCCACATATAAATGAGACCCTGTGGTGCTTGTCTTTTTCTGACTGGCTTATTTCACTTAGCCTAATGATATGCTATGATAAGCCTTTTAGACTTGACATAGTGTATTAAACAAAATTCTAGATTAAATTATTAATTTACACATTGTTCAATTTATGAAATTGTGAAGACAAAGTTTGGAAAATAACTGTATACTGTCAGTGACATATTTATTAATATTTAGTCTTTCATCCTTAAGAGGTAATGTCCTTTGAAAGCACTCCCTGTAATTATGTGCTAGGAAGCTTGGTTTCTAGACTAAAGTAATTTACACATTGATACATCTTACCTAATGTGTCTTGTGTGCTGCTTGCTGAAATCTATACAATTATTAAACTGATGAGATGTTTTAGTCATACTGTAATTACCTAAGCAACTTCTTGAAATGTAGGCTGTAAATTGCTGTCTTTTTCATATTTAAAAAAAAGATCATGCCATACAGGCTACTTTAAAATAACTTGAAAAACCCATACTTTAGTATTTTAGCTTCACTACAGAGGTATTAGTTTATCTGTAGAATTATCATTATGGTAATTTTATAGTTACCTTATCAAAAATCTTGCTCAATTATTTTTTTAAATAAACTATTCTTTTATGGATTTTTCATTGGAAAATATTTAGCAATATAAGAGAAATTAATAAAGTAATCATAAAACAAAGTCCCTGCTCTTTTGAGCTGAGATTCCATTAGGGGAATTAGATGCAAAATATGTCAAATACATATAAAAAAATAAAGCAAGATAAAGTCATAAAGAATGCTCTGGATTTGAAAGTGAGAAATGTAAGGAAGTTTACAAGGGGGCAAGTTTACTATTTAGAGAGTGGACCAGAACAACCTCTCTGTAGAGCTGACGTATGAACATAAAGCTGAGTGAATTGAATAGCCAGGAGACCTTCCTGGGGAAAATCACTCTAGGCAGAGGAATAAGGACCTAATAAGATCAGGAACACAATGAAGGCCAGGGTAACTTGAGGTTAGTGTAAACTGAATAGATATGGCATAATCTGGTTTAGAATTCTCCAAAGTTACTCTAGTTGTGTGTAAAAAGGATGGAGTGGAGAGCAGTAGAGTAAAATGAGGCAATAGTGGAAACTTGAATGAATTTAGGAAGAACCTGCAAGAATCTTAAGAGAAATGATAATAACATAGTCCAGGGTCATAATTAAAGTAATGCTAATTAGCCTTTTTCAAGGTATATTTTGGAAGAGGAATCCACAGGTCTTGAGGCCTTCCTTAGATATTCACTAAGCACCCACCTAAGTGGACTTACTTAAATTTAAGAGGAGGGAATCTCTGGGGGGCCCCTTGCAAATGGCAGAAGGTAGTACTTCCTGGAATAAATTTCATCTATTTGAAGGCATTGACATTGACTTCAAAGGTCATTTCACTCAACTTCTCAGCTGCATGTGGACTCTCTTATGCTTTAGTCATACTGTAATTACCTAAGCAACTTCTGCCTGAAGGTGATCATTGTCTTTTTTTAATACAATTGTAAAGGTATCTTTTTTTTAATATTAAACCTACAGTTGGGTACCTGGTTTTTCCTTTAAAATAAGGAACAGAACAAACTCGCTGTTTGTCTGTAACTATTATTGCATCTTACATTGTATTTTGTTGACCAGCATTTTTAAAATGTTGTTATGTGAAATTCTGAAGTCAAATAACTTGAGAGAATATGACATTCAATAAGCTACTCTTCTAAAAAAGGGCATTAGAGCCCTGACCATAGGGCTCAATTGGTTGAAGCATTACCCCTTATATCAAAAGGTTGTAGGTTTAATACCTGGTCAGGGCACATACCTGGGTTGCAGGTTCTATCCATGGTCAGGGCTCATACTGGGGGCAACTGATTGATGTCTCTCCCTCACATCTATGCTTCTCTCTCTCTCTCTCAATCTCTCTTTCTCTCTCTGTCTCTAAAACCAATAAAAAATATTTTCAGGTGAGGACTTTTAAAAAATAAGAAAGCACTAGACACTTTAGTAAAAATTTGAGTCCTTTGGTAAAGAAACATTTTCTACCTTGATCAACATTGTGTTTAAAACTTTTCCTACAGTGTAACACTTACACTTACAAACTATGGTACATTTACACATTTACACTACACAGTAGAAAGAAAGGAGGAACTCCTTTTCATGACATCATGGATGGAACTGGAGAGTATTATACTAAGTGAAATAAGCCAGGCAATGAAAGACAAATACCATATGATCTCACTTATAAGTGGAACCTAATCAACAAAACAAACAAGGAGCAAATAGAACCAGAATCTTGGAAACAAGGAACAGATTCCCAGTGACCAGAAGGGATGGGGGGTGGGGATCATGGGTGAAAGAATAGTAAGAATGTGGTCAGGAACAGGGATAAACGAACCATGGACATGGACAACAGGGTGGGGATTGGCTATGGGGGTTGGGCAGGGCAGGGATGAGCAACGGGAAAATTGGGACAACTGTAATAGAACAATAAAAAAAAGTGGAAGGAAATAGAAAGGTGGCTCACAGGTATGAGATTTCCTTGAAATGTGTGAAAAACTGAATGTTTTCAGAGTAGAATTCTAGTACACTGTTTTTGTTAAACAGTATACTAGAGATTTGATGGCTCAGAGAGAAAGATTTTAAGTAACATTTTTTTACATTTCTAAATGCAAATCTAAATCCAAAATACTCCTATTTCCTTTATAATGTTATGGCTAATGCAAATGGCACAAAAACAATCAATGCTGTTTTCCAGTATTGCTGTATGTTGTTGCTATACTTCTAATAATTTAATTAGCTATAATAAGCAGTAGTGGAAACAATGTTCCATTATGTTATAGATGCGATAAGTGCATATCCTCCCCAAAGATTTTTTATTTGGTGCAAAATTATCATTGTATGTATTAGTATAGCAGTGGCTGCATTTTTAAACTCTGGTGCAATCATAAAAATGTTTAGCACTTGTAAATGTTTCCTGATGAGTTGGCAACTGGCAGTGATTGATATATATTTGGTATAGCACTATCTTTCTTTGATCATCTCTCAGTTAAATAAAATATACAGTGCTATACTATTTGATATGGCATTTTTTAAGGCTGATAGAACAGTTTAGGAGTATACCATTCATAAGATGTAAGATGAATTTAGGTGGTTTAAATTCTTAGTTTTTTGCCCTGGCTGGCGTAGCTCAGTGGATTGTGTGCCGGTCTGTGAACCAAAGGGTCACTGGTTCAATTTCCAGTCTAGGGCACATGCCTGATTGCAGGCCAGGCCCCCAGGAGGGGTTGTGCAAGAGGCAACCATACATGACTATTTCTCTCCCTTTCTTTCTCCCTCCTTTCCCTTCTCTCTAAAATTAAATAAGTAAAATATTTAAAGAAATAATTCCTTAAAGTTTCATTTTAATCCTCACTTGTGGATACATTTATTAATTTTTGAAAGAGGAAGGGAGAGTGAGCAAGTGAGACAGAAAAACATCAATGTGAAAAACAGTAGTTAGCTCTCTCTTCCGTGCACCCTGACGAGGGATCACACCCTCAAACTAGGTATGCACCCTGACCGGGGATCAAGCTTGCAACCTTTTGATGTACAGGATGACACTCCAACCAACTGAGCCACCCAACCAGGGAAAATTCCTTTTTAATAAAGCCCTGTTATTTTATCAAGTACATTTTAGGGTAACCAAAGATTAAATTGAAAGAAGAGTAAAATAACAGGTGAGACCAATTACAAATTAGAAGATTTTGTTTTAGTGTGGAGAAAACAAAAAAAAATCAGGCCCACGATACATAAAGAAACTTTTATGAATCAATAAGAAGAGTATGAACAACCCACTAAAAAAAATGAACAAAAGCCGTGCATAAACAGACATTTCACAGGTGAGGGAATATGAATGTTTACATATAGAGATGATAAGAATCATAATCTCCGAAATGCAAATAAATAGCACACTAAAGTACCATTACGTATCTTTTTGATTGACAAATATAAGTCTGATAAAACCTCATATTGGAGTTGCTGGATATCCACATATCTGATAGGTTGCTGTTAGAAATGTAAATTTCTGTAAACATTTTGGAAAGGAATTTGATGTTTTCTTCTATTTTCTAGCAAGCATATCTTCTATGACTCAACAGTTTCATTCCTTCAAGTCAGCAGAGGACATATACAAGAAGGTTCGTAACAAAATTATTCACAAAATGATTCTAGCTAAAGTGTCGAAATCACCTAAATTCCCATCATGGAAGACTAGATAAATTGTGATATATTCACCTAAAAGGGCAGTCAAAAAACTGAACTACAGCCAGACTGCAATTTGCATACTATACTAAATAACAATATATAGAAAAATGTAAACCCTCAAAGATTAAATACAGCATGATAACTTTTGCATAAAATTAAGCAAATAAATTAGATTATCTTTAGATACAGATATAGGAAAACAAAATAAAAATAAATTAATGATAAACATAAAATTTAAGATGATGTTTGAGGAAGGATGGAGGATAGGTTAGTTACAAGATGGGAGGACTCAAAGTTAGATGTAAATTATTTTCAAAATTTCAACTTTTGCTATAGGTAATAGATTTATGGTTACTTATTACAATCCTGGGGGAAAATTAAGAAATTAAATTTTTATAACATAAGCTGTGCCTAAAACAATGACAAGAGCATGTCGTGAACCAAGGGTTAATATTAATTAATAAAAGTCTGTGAATTGGTGGTCCCTTGCATATACAAATATACAATAACAAAAATACATGAGACTGTGCTGAATATCCTTGACAAAGGACACAACTTTATCTGTTAAATTTCTGCTGTATGCCTGATTATTCTCTTTTCTGAGTACTGTATAATTTTGGTTAAGAATTATGATTAATTCATTTCTGGATAATTTAGATTGCTGTGTACTCACGTAGTCGACCATTACTCTCCCTCTCATATCTCATAACCAATTTTTTTTTCAATGTGTGGCTGCCTCTTGCATGCCTCTCCCTGGGAACCTGGCCCACAACTCAGGAATGTGCCCTGACTGGGAATTGAACCAGCAACACTAGCTCACAGGCCAGAACTCAATCCACTGAGCCACACCAACCAGGGCTCATAACCAATTCTTGATGGAATTTATCTGAGTACAATTAGAGAAGCCATGTTTTCTTATATCTATTTTGTTGGAGGAAGAAAGATCAAAACATAATCACTTTAGTAATAAGATCACCTACCATTTAAGATCTTGTAGATCAGACTGTAATTCAAGAATTTAGTGAGAAAAAAGGAAAGTATTTTTCAGCACTTTGGGAATGAGCTAAAACAAATGTTACCCTCTCTTTATCTACTGATTATACAATGGAAATCTATTCAGTTTCATTTAAATAACAAAGAAGACCTTGTATCCCAGTAAAAATAAATAAAATGCACCTGCTAAAATTTTACCATTTGATCTTTTTTTCCTTCAAAAAAAAATCACTGTTCTGGGCAGATGGGTCATTGCTTTCTTAAAATTTGTCAACACAGTCAGAAATGGTGAGTCTATCACTCTGTTGCTTTATCTCCCCACTAAGAACACTTGTGAGCTGGCACTCTTACGGAAAGACTCACATTCACCTTATTGTCAGAACGCTTCTTGGAACAAAAGCTATACTTTGTCTTATTGATATTTGCAAAGCTTTAGAAAATCCAACTGTCAATTGGCAGAGTTCAGGTATGTTATACAGTATTCAAATTAAGGGTGAAATTTTTTTTTATTGATGTTTTATGCTATGTTACTGGGTTGAAAATAAAACTTTAGCAACAATTTCTTCAGAAGTGTAGTTGATTGAAAGACACAATTCTGTGGATATAGAAATATGAAAAAAGAAATTGGTTAGAATATTAGAAGCTATACATTTTAAAGGTGACAGAGCTTACTTTTGTGCTACTCTGTAATATCACTTACTCTGTGTGGCCTTATGACATGAAGATTTCATTATTTTAGATTTCAGATTATATTATTCATACAATAAGACTTTATCGACATAAACATTTCAAAATCTATTTTCTGCACTTGTGTGTATGCAAAATCAAAATATTAAAATACATTAATATTTGATACTAGTTGGGCAAGATAAAATTTATTGAGGACCAAAAAAGTTTATAATCTGAGACAAAAAGTTAAAAGAAAGTCTAGAGAAATTTAAAGATAATAACAAGAACATAATCATTTAACTATTCTGAGAAAATAAACAAGTCAAAAATAACTGGTGCTGAGAATGGATAGACTCTAACTTGGACATTTATTTTTCTCTTTAGCTTTCAGTAGCTGATCTCCAGTTGTCAGCGGGGGCATGTTCCATGTGGCTAAAAGAGAACATTTCCCCCTAATCTGCCTTATAGTTCTAGTGACTAAGTGACTAAAGTTTAGGGGAAAATATGTTAGCCAAAATATTATGTGGGGCACTCTTAAAACTGTCTTTTCCTCCCCATCTGTCTTACTCTATTTGATGACTCGGGTTCCAGCTGACTTCTAGTAACACAAAATAACCTTGAGAATGGCAGTTATGCACAACAGAACCACCACAGGGCATGCGACTGTGACACACTGGAGCCACCACACAAACCCTGACTATTCACCCCTGACTTCTTTCCTACTGGAGAAATAAAGCACTATATTGTTTAAGTAATGGCATTATTCATAATTGAACCTAACCCTTACTTGCTTTGGTTCATTTTGTCTTTACTCATTTTCTCTATCTCTCCATTCATCTTCATATTCTCAAATCCTATATCTTAAAAAAACCAGCTCCATCCTCCAGTAGACCTTTTTTGATTTTCCTTTTTAGGGAATTTCACATCACCATATTGATTCAACCATTTTTTAATCAAGCATTTGTACTTAATAGAGTATGTTTAAGACAATCTTACATTGTTTTCTTGTTATTTAATGTTTGTTTTTAAACTTTTTGTGTGTTCACTTGTATTTGTCATGATAACTATGCTTAAATTACCACCTATAACTATCTACTAGCGGAAATAGTCTAAAAAAATAGACAACTTTCCTTCCTTTCCAATCTTGAAAAAGAGTGTTATCATCTAGTCCTATACTTTTCCCTCTCCACAGGACGCAGTTCAATCCCTTAATCCTATTTTTTCTGCTTTCTTTGTTTCTCTGCAATGTCTCCATTATTTTCATATCTATTTTGATTGTGTTAGTTTAGAAGACATCTTTATTTTTTTCAACTTTCTTTTTTTTATTGTATTTTTTTCCATTACCTTTTGTCCCACTTATATACCCTTCCCCTGCAATCACCGCACTGTTGTCTATGTTCATTGGTCCTTTTTCCTTTCTTTTTCCTTTCTTTGCTAATTGTCCAGTCTGTTCTCCTTCAGTCTTCTTCCTCTAAAGTGATTTTAGGGGCAAAGAGTTTATTAATGTTATCCTGAGCTTTTCAAACAATTTACCCAAGCTTTTTGCAATACATTCTTTATGCATCTTAAATGTAGTTGGCAAGTTCTATCATAGCTTGAAGCTGACTTCTTCAACCCCATCTCTTGGTGGATTTTCACTTTTGTATTAGTTTCCTAGAGTTTCCATAATGAAATATCACAGACTGGGTGGCTTAAAGAACAGAAATGTATTTCCTCATAGTTCTTGAGAATAAAAGTTCAAAATCAGGGTGTCTGTAGGTTTCCCCTGAGAACTCTCTCTTTGGCTTGCAGATGGCTGCAATCTTTTCCATTTTTTCTTATATCTCTCTATGGGTCTTAATGACTTCCTATATGGACACCAGCCAGATTAGATTAAGGTTTATCCTAATGACTTCATTTTAATTTTTATTATCTTTAAATACAGTCACTTTCTGAGGTACTGGGAAATAGTTGTTTCTTTTTTTTGAAAGAAAATATAAAATTTATTTTTTCTTTTTTTTAATTTCTCTTATTACTGATTTTCTTATTTTTAATCAATTGTCGAAGTAAAATATACTGACAATTCCAAGTGTTAAGAATGCAAGCCACTTGAACCCTCATAGGTTGTTGATGGTAAAACAAAATGGTACAATCACTTTAGAAAAATGATTTTTCCCCTCATAAAAATAAATATATATTTGTCACTCCACCAACAATCTCAGTAACAGATATTTACCAAATAAAATGAAAACTTACCATCTTTACACTAAGCTCTGTCTATTATTGTTTATAGCCACAATTTTGCATTCACCAATAATAATCCAAATGTTCCTCAATCAGGAAATGATAAACAACAGTACATTCATACAATGGAATAAACTCAGCAATAACGAGGAACAAAATAATGACACACACAACAACATGGATGTTAACTGAATGAAGTCAGAGTCAAAGGGCTGCATGTTGTATGCTTTTATTTATATGAAAATTGCTTACAGCCAGAAAAAAAGCCAGAGGTTGTTAAGGGCTTAGGGTTGTGGAAGAACTCAACTATAAAAGGGCAAAGGTTTAGTTATGGGAATGATATATTTTCTTTTCTTTCTTTGTTGTAGTGGTTAAAGAACTCTTTGTACCTGTCAAAACTTTCAGAATTATCCAGTACAAAGGGTGAATTTTACTGTATATCATCATACTTCAATAAAAAATTCAATGATTTTTGTATCACATAAACTATAGCAAAAAAACAAAGATAAAAACAAAAACTAAATAAATGCAGGAAAAATATTTACCATGATCTTTGAGATATAGTTAGTACGTAACAAATGTTAACCCCGAGCACATTATAATTAAACTATTTTTATTATTACTCTAATTTAATCAATATGATTCATTTGGTCTTAGCCATTGACAAGTTGCTATAAATAAATATAAAATATAATCTGAATTCCTGGAAATAATTTGAATGAGTCTAAAATTTTTGTGTTGAACAAAAAGAAATTATAAAAAAATAATCCTTTCAACCACATATACCATGATGTAATTAAATAGAATAAAATGTAATACCCTAATAACAGAAGTGTTTTTAACCTGAAGTATAAAACTCACTACACAACAGTTTTAAAAACAAAAATATGAGTTAAATAAAATAATTTGGATTTCAATAGCGTTTATCTTACAGTTTTTCAACTGTTGGAAAACTACCATTTTAGAAAAGCTTTTCAGGAAAAAACTGTAAAATATCTCTTTAATATTTCTGGTGTACATAAGTCTGTTTTTCACCTTTTATACTGAAAGAAAAGTATTAATGATGACTCTAGGATATAAAGAACAGAAGGCATTTTCCTATATTGTTTCTATATTATTCATAGCTCTTATGTTTCTTAAACTTCAGTTTAAACCTCTGTCTGCAGTTACCCCAAAGTTAACAAACTCTCCTTTTCTTCTTCTCTCCCTTCCCACCTCTTTCCCACCCCTGCATTATTTTTGACAACTTTGCACATGTTTCTACCTCCCTGTTTATATTCAGGCTACTGCCAACTCTACCTTGGCCATTCTGCTTAGAGTGTATTCCTCTGTGCAGCTTTCTCAGAATTTCCTTCCTGATATTTTCCCCCTGTTGCTATGTACCCTAACTTACAAAGCCCTAATATGTGCCTCTGTGAAAACTTTGATTATCATTGGAAGAGTTTAAATAACTAGAAGATCTCAGAAATAAAACTGAAATTGAGGGGCTAATTCAAGGGTCTGTAGATTAATCATTACATAGAGATGCATTAATGGAGAGATAAATTGTTTATATGATGACAATCTTCATCAGGGAGAATTTCAAACACCTTGGTCTGGTATATGAGCCCCCATCAATAGCTGGCTCCTAGATGACAACTCTTAACTCATTTTTCAATGCCCAGTCTAAACATTGCTTTATGTTTAGGATTTATGGAAAAGGAAAATTTGAATCAGGAGAGAAGTAAAATTTTCTATTCATTTCTTTTTTTGTAATGTGCAATAGTGAATGTCATTTTGAAATTTTGTGATGGCTCTATGAACCCACTGCCTGTCTCCCACTGGAAGACAGTTGAAAAAACAAGCACTACCAGAGTTTAAAAAATAAAATGACCTTAATTATGTTAAGATGTGTTCTCTCTACTTCCACTTTGCTGAAAGTTTTATCGTAAATGGGTGCTGGATGTTGTCAAATGCTTTTTCTGCACCTATTGATATTATCATATGATTTTTATCCTTTATTTTATGTGATGCATTACATCAATTGATTTGTGAATATTGTACCAATCTTGAATCCAAGGAATAAATCCCAGTGATCATGGTTCAGGACCTTTTTTAATGAACTGCTTAATTCAGTTTGTTAATATTTTTTGAAGATTTTCACATCTATGTAAATATCAGGGACATTTACTTATAATTTTCTTTCTTCAGAGTGTCTTTTTCTGGTTATGGAATTAAGATAATGCTGGCCTTGTAAATTAAGCTTGGTTGCCTTTTCTCCTCTTGAATTTTCAGAATAGTTTGAGAAGAATAGGTGTTAGTTTTCTTTTTAATATTTGATAAAATTCACTGTGAAACCATTCTTTTCAGGAGGAAATACCTAGGAATAAATTTAACCAAGGAGGTAAAATACTTGTACTCAAAAAATTGTAAGACATTGTGGAAAGACATTGGGGAAAATGCAAATAAATGTATGCATATACCATGCTCACAGATAGAAAGAATTAATATTGTTAAAATGTCTATACTACCCAAAACAATCTATAGATTCAAGGCCATTCCTGTTGGAATAACAGTGGCATTTTCACAGAACTAGATCAAATAATCCAAAAATTTACATTGAACCACAAGAAACCCTGAATAGTCACAGCAACCTTGAGAAAGAAGACAAAATTGGAAGTGTCATGTTATCAGATATCAAACCATACTACAAGGCTATGGTAATTAAAGCAGCATGGTACTGGCATTAAAACCAACATACAGATCAGTGGAACAAAAGGGAGAGCATAGAAATAAACTCAGATTTATCTGGTCAATTAATCTATGACAAAGAAGGCAGGAACATAACATGTGGTAAAGATAGTTTATTCAATAAATGGTGTTGGTAAAAAAAAATAAAATGGGCCAAAGTTGTCATAAAAAATAATTTTTTTTCTGACCATATTATCTTGTCTGATTTCTACCCTTGTCAAAAAAAAAGTCAAAAAAAAGTCACAAGGGTACCCACTTATCGTAAGAGATGGCAAATAGTAAATCAATGACCATCAGGTAGTTTCTTCAGCAAAACACTCCAACTGTTTGATATTTATTCCAACTTCATGGTTCGTTTCTGTTTATTTTGTTGTAACAGATATTTTGACTTGGACAAACTACAATCGTTACTGAATTTTAAGCATGTGACTTAGTTGCAAATACAACTGTAGTGTAACAGTAGGGAATTGGAACAGTGGGGATTTGTAACCCACCTCACCATTTTTTTGACATTGTTTTTGTAAGTGCTGACTCTGATTAATATGTAGCCTATAGATAAACAGCATGATTGTATATGAATCATTTTAAACTAACTTCAAGAGATATAGACACCAACCTTCAGGCATCGCAGTTCCAGGAGATTTGCTGACCTTCAACAGTAAAGCCAGGATGAAGTAAACTCAGTATGACTAAACACCAGACCATCACTTGCCTTATTGGAATGGACTGTGCTATGCATGTAGAGAACTTTTCAATCCCCTCCCTTGATCTCTTTGTTCTGTTCCCCTCTCCCTCCTTATAAAAACTTCTGCCTTCTCTGACAGAGGGAGATGGGCTTTGAGATGAGTCCCCCATCTTCCAGGTGGCCAGCACCTGAAAATAAAACCACTTTCCTTTACACCAACACTTGCCTCTTGAGTAATGGCTTTTAAAGTGGCAGGCACTCAGGCCTGTGTTTAGTTACAGTAGTTTAAAATATGTTAAAATTAAAGGCATCAGGATTTAATGGTTAAAGCAGTAGGTTCTGGGTTTAAATTCTGGTTCTGTACTTAATAGCTGTAAGACTTTGAGAAAATAATTAGTTTAATATTAATTATTCATAGAATGATAGTAACATTGCCTAATTCATGGGGTTATTCTGAAAAGCAAGTAAGATAATATATATTATGTTAATTAGTGCAGTACATGTCATAAAGGGATACTTGGTTGATGTCATTGCAATTTTTACACCTCTTTCCTCTGTTCATTTTTTTCCCTCCAGTTAGGAATCATGTACTATTTATAGTCTGGGGTGTCTATGATGAATAGTATAGCCAAGTCCTGCTCTAGCAAGTTTTACAGCTGATATAGAACCTTATAGTACAGGTTAAAAAACTGAATTTAGACAGTCAAGGTTGTGTGACTATGGCAGGGCTACTTGGCCTCTTTGTGACTGTTTTTTCATTTATAAAATGAAGATAATAATACTTAATAGGTTTACTATTAGTATGAAATGAATCAATAAATTTAATTCTCTTAGAACAGTACTGGGTACATTAAAAATGTTCAGTAAAGGTTTGTTGTAATTTGAATTATTCCATCAATTTTTGAGCTATTCACAGGACTGAACTTTTCAAGACAGACTGCCACAAATCAGATATTATGTGCAGTATCAACCTAAACTAAATTATTTCAAGGATACAAACAAAAGGTTCATCAAGGATGGCTTTCCAAATCTGTCCTTCCTGTAATAGACTTGTTAGCCTAGCCCAGAATAGATAAGTGGGATGTGCATGGTTTCTCACATAGTGGGAAATATTCCAATTGTGAAACTTTTTATACCTCAGGGTTAGACAACCTATATGGTATTCTCCAGGGAGCAATGCCTCCTATACCTTGGTTTTATGTGTTATAGGTCATTTTTAGCCAGGGACATCCTGCTAAGAACACTTCAATGTTAGGTGTTTTCTTCCTATCAAATAGCATTAGTTTATTTATCCAGAAGAGGTCCACTTGGCAAGGAGACTAGAACTGGTCACTCCCTGTTATAGATTTAATGTTTTGACCCCTCCCTCAATTTATATGTTGAATCCCTAACTCTCAGTGTGCTGGCTTTTGGAGATGGGACATTTAAGAGGTAATTAGGGTTAGATTAGGTTATGAGGTTGAGGCCCTCATGATGGAATTAGTGACCTTGTAAGAAGAGAAACCTCTCTCTCTACATGCCCACTCATCAAGAAAAGGCCATATGAGAAAACACAGGGAAGATGGCATTGTGCAAGTCAGGAAGAGAGCACTTTCCTGGAACCAAATGAGTTGGCACCCTCGTCTTGGACTTTCTAGCTTCAGAACAATGAGAAATAAATTGCTCTTTAAGCCACCCAGACTGTGGTTTTTCTAAGGCAACAAAAGCTGACTAAGACTCTTCCCTTCACTTCTTTCCCCAAGGTCTTTCCCTGGTAAAGGGAGTGAATGAGTAAATGTATCATAGGCCAGGTTCTTTAATGTCTTCCATTTACCTTTTAACCTTTTTTTTTCCTTGTTTAAATAATAAAGTACTCACATCTGTTATATTCTTTTTTCCATGCAACCCTTAAAATCACTTTTTTTTTAAATAGGAAAAATTTTTACAGGGCTCCAAAATCAGAAGAACATATAAAGTTTCATCTCAAAACTTAATACCACGTGTCTGATTACCTATTAATCCTAACCACTTTTATTTATTTCTGATACTTCCTGCACCTTGCTTTCTTTACCTAAAAATATCATGGAGACCTTTCTATATCAGTATGAAGAGAACTTCCTCATTCATTTTCAAGACAGTGCAGTGTCCAGTGTTATGGATGTACTGTATCTGTACCATAACAATACAAAGTTAAAAAAATGTTTTGTAATATGAGCTTCTGGAAATGTCAACTGCACCTATATGGCATGTTCCTATGCCACTCTATAGTCAATGTCCTCTCTGTTCCCAGGTGTTTTTTATTTTTTATTGGGGTAATTACACTTAACCTAAGTTTACTCTCTCAACAAATTTTAAGTGCATGATATACTACACTACACTACAATACAATACAGTTAACTATATGTACAATGCTGTATAGTAGTCCTCTAGAACTTATAATTGAAACTTTATAATAGCATTCACTTCCTTTTTAACATAAGTATATCAACATAAAAACAGACAATGAAAAGTTTACTACAATTGTAAATTCACAGTGGCCTGACTCCCCTTACCTTCAAGGAAACTTACAATTCAGCATTTGGCTTTCTCATAGTAATAATGCCTAGAAGACATTATCCTATTTTAGCACAAGAAAACAATATTGTTACAATGTTTCTGAACTTGAATTGATATTGATTAGATTGCATAACAGCTAAGAAATATATTTTAAATTTGACATATTCCTTTATTTAGCATTAATTATATATAAATTTCCTTTAACCTTGAATAATTGAAAATATGATTCCTGCCCTTTTGAATAGAGCAAAGTGGTTAACAGTGCAGGCTTAAGAATCAGGCAGATGTAGGTTCTAATTCCAACTCATTTGCTTTATGATCTTGGGGAAATTTGAATAAGCATCAATTTCCCCATAATGTAAGGATATAGAGTTTAGGTTATGAGATATAGCTTGTAAAGAGGATCAGCAAAGACTGTATATAAATCACATTATATAATAGTTAATAAATAGTAGCTTTCATTAGCATCATTATTATTTGCAATTATTTAGTGACACTCTGTAATTGATTTTGGGCAACAGCAGTGCATGGCATCATCCTTTCTTTCAAAGTTCATAGTGCAGTGGGAAAGCACACCAGTAAACAGAATAACTTTAATATATAATAAAGAAGTATACTAATGAATGAAATGCTTTCTCCAGGATAAAAAGAAAAAGAACTGTTCTGAAGATACATTTTATACAACAATTATCTTGAACAGATAAAAAGTTTAAGACAGTCTCCACTGGAAAAGATACCATTTATATCAACTTCAGTTTTCATTTGTTAAACAAAAAGAAACATACAACACTACAACAAGGCAGTAGTTACTTTAATTTGGAGGGTGTGGATTTGGAAGGCTATTCGATCTGGGAGTAACTTTGAGTCTCAGTAACTTCTTCTCAGTAATGTAGACATAAACAAGGATGTAGGGATGGAGGGAAACTTCCGACACGGATATTTGCTTCTCTTAATTATCAACCATTTTCCCCCATAAAAGCAAAGTATGAAAAGTGGCAGGGAAAGACTAAATGCCTCCTCCCATTTTATGTATCAAATAACACATATGAGTTTGGTTTTGCTACAATAAAAAATCATTGAGGAGACTGCACTTTTTCAAGAGGACTGAGAAGTGAATGCTTTCGGAAGAAGGTCCATAAATCCACAGGCTTTTTACTTTGTCGAAAGTGTCTGAATGTCAAAAAAATTATACCCCTGGTTACCACTGTAGCCTACACATCTTGTAAGCCAAACAACTCAAGGTAAAGGAAGACTCTACTGTGGCAGGCATAACGTTCCCAGAATAATAAGACACCTTTTGGGTATTAAATGTATAAATAACATGTTATTTATTCTACAAAAAAGCATTAGTAGCAAACAGTGGCCAGCACCTCAACGGCAACCAGGAAACGAATTTGAAGTCAGAATCTTTCTGGAGAGGAGTCAGCTTTGAACACTGAGTTTTCTTTCACCAAGTAAGTCTCTTGATTACAGTTCTGCAATACTTGTCTAATAGTCTGTCACATAATTTACCGTTAATTCATAGGTTTATGTAATCAAAAATCCTAAATTAGATGGTCTTTTATTCAAAATAGTTTATTATAATTCTTATTGTCACTTCACTTAGATATCAGGAACAGTTACTTATTAATTAAGAATAAGGACGAGAAATGAAAGCAGCATCAAACCTTGTGGGAAGATTTACACCAGGTTCTAAAACACTGAGAACATCTTCTATTGAAACGCTGCGAAACGTCAGTATCGGGGCTACATCTTGGGATATTAAACCTAAAAAGTCGCTCCTGGCAAACTAACACACAGAGAAATGAAATGCCTCTTTATCCATTAGCATCTCACCACCAAATTCACTGTTCACTTCGTGCAGCCTCCGCGGTTTAGCTTCTTCCTTTTACTGCATCAGAAGAAAAGCATGGGCGTTGGGTCTGCTCACTCCGACTCCCTGCGCGCGGATCTCAGAGTAGTCTTGTGGTGCGCCAACGCAAATTAACGGGGGGTGTAGCCCTAATCCTCTGGTGATCCACCATCTCCTAAAAATCGACAGCCCTTCTCGGTCTCTGCTTCCTCGAGTCAGCTTCCAGGTTTATCCCTGATATTCTAATGTGTGCCCTGTAAGCTACCGGTCTGGTGCAGCAACGATGACCTTCGAATGCTCTAAAGAGATTTCTGAGCTGAGTAGTGCTGCTAGAGCTTCCACCACAAGTTTTATCTTTTGAGCCAAATCATCCTCTGGTCCCACTTTTGCGCTTCAGCGGCTCCACCTTCGGTGTTTGCCCAGTGTCTTCTGGGCCAAGTCTACTGTACCGCCTTTCAACTTCAAGTGGACTCTCGTAGCGGGTCAAGAGCCTATGGTTCCTGAGAGCCACCTGGATGGAGACGGTGGCGAAGCCCCCAGCTCCCGTGGGAGCCGAGGAACCCCGCGTTATCCCTACGCGGAGCAACTTTGTGTTTTCTTCCGGCAGGTCCCAAGCCGTGGAGATAAGCGGAGCCCCCGAGTGAAAAAACCCGCAGCAACTCTCAGCCAGGCCAGCACTTGGGAAGCCAGAGCTACGCTCTGCTGGTTACGTGCCAGGAAGCGACCTCCCAGAGCACAAAGGCAAATCACTGTCAAAAAACAGATGACAAAAGTTTACTTCGCTGAGCAAGTCCAGCAGCCCCGTGCAGGTAAGCAAACTCCTGCTACGAAGCTTCTTCCAGGGAAGTGGTGAATGGGCCCGGGACGCTTCTGCGAGACAAGTTTCTCTGGTTTGGGGCTCTCCAGCTGTGCCGTACCCAATGATCCCTCCAGGCTGTCGAGGGTAGAGAAAGAGGTTGGGGCCGGAGCTAGCTAGAGACCTGGACAGCTACTCCAGGACCCAAAACTTGGAAATGGCTGCTAAGGGGGCTGAGTCTCCAGATTCCTAATCCCTCCCCTTTCTCCCGCCGAGTCCTTCACCTGCTACCGTCCAGTTTACAGTATAAGCGTAGACCGTGAATTAAGACCAGTTCCAAAAGCTAGGCTTCACAATTCCCTAGGCTGTTTCTTTCACAAAGATCTACGAGAGCTTCAGGAACTCTTTGGGGAAATGTGTGTGGGAGAGGGCGGGAAAGGCGAGATGAGAGGAGATTGTGTCCAGGGAACAAGGTGCAGGCTCCTCTATTCGAAGGACCTCGGGGAGCCCTTCGGAACTCCTAGGCTAGCAGCCACAGCTACTTCAAAGCTCTGCGGGAGGAGGGGCGGAAGTGGCTCTGGAAGGGGGAGACGGGGACCGGATTCGTCAGTAGTCTGGCGACCGAACTCCGGGTGCCGGGAGTAATTGGCCTCAAGGAAAGAGCCATAAAGCCTAGAGGCCAGAGAGGGCAGGGACCCGGGAGGTGGCCGAACGGATTTGAGGGCTTGCCGTGAGCAACTGCCTCCCAGCAACAATCCGATAACTAGTGAGGAGTGGTTCAATCTCTTCGTCATCTGCGTCCTTGTAACCCCTGTCCCTCCTTGTGTCTCCCGACTTCTTGCTCTCCAGGGGTCTGGGACAGCCAGCGCGAGGCTGGGCGCGCGTTTGTTGCTGCGCGCTCCCGCGTGTGTGCGCGCCTGTGTGTGCGCGTGTGTGCGCAGCCCGAGCGCAGAGCCTGGCCGCCGGGACCTAGCCGTCCACCACCCGCTACCTGACTGGTGTCCCTCCTCCTTGCAGCCACCTCCTCGCAAGCCTCCTCACCTGGCGCTGGTAACCCGGCGCCTGCTGCCAGCCCGGGCCGGCTCTGTCGCAGCAGCCTCAGCTCAAAGTTTCCTCAGCGCAGGTACCTTGGCAAAGGGCTACCCAGGGAGATGGATTTCTGATGCTGTGCCTTGGAGTGGGTCTTCCTACAGCACCTCTCCGCCTTGTCCCCACCGGATCCGAGTAGAGAGTAGATTTTCCAAATTAAACAGAGAAAGGGGGGTGGTATATTATTAAAAGAGGCAGGAGCGGCCACAACTGAGAACATTCTCTTCTTTTCCGCCCGATACCCTGGAATTGACTGATGATAGGCCTGTGAGGTTAAAGAAAATGAAATAGAAAGCCAAGTTGACTGAGAAGGGGCTGGCTGCCAGGAAGGTTGTCCCGTCTCCGTTATTACGGGCGTGAAGATTTGTAGGCGCCGCCAGTGCAAGAGCTTAAAGCCGCCATCCTCTCCTGATCCCCTTGGAAGGAAAAGCCGGCAGAGCTGAGGGAGAGTGAGTCAAGAAAAAGCCTCTGGACTTGCGTGCGTCGCAGCCTTGTCTTTGGATTTTAAGGATAGGAAAGAGAATTAACAGCATCTCAAGGTAAGAAGCAACAAAACCGCTGCCTCAATTGTCAGGAAGAATAACTTAAACACATGTTGGGGAGAGGATGGAGGGAGAGCGGTTAGGCCAAGTTAGGATATCTCCGGACGTCACCAAGCGAATGCCTGGGGGCGGGCGCATGGGGGAGTAGCCGGTGCAGCCGGTGTCCAGGTGGGAACCAGGAAGCACGAGGAAGTGTCCTGACCATACACTTTTTGGAAGCTATTGGAAAGAGGTACAGAACTGGGTCGTCTGTCCAGTCTGATTTACAGCGTGCATGTTCTACCTACCAGGGTTTTTTTTTTTTATTTCTTTAGCACAGCAGACCCACGCCCTCGTTGCCATAGAGCGCTGTGAGCACGCTAGTGCCTCTAGGACGCGGGGGCAGGTGAGCCTGGAGCAGGTGGGCAGGTGGGGGACGGTGGCTGCATAGGCGGCTGGGCTGCGGGTGGAGAGCGAAGCCCAAGCCGCCGCCTGGCTGACTACAAGCAGTCGTCGTCGGAGTCCGGGCGCCGCAGGTCTGTTGCGATTCCTCTCGCTTCCGCTAGAGGCTCCCAGTGGGCACCGCGGAGCGGGTGGGTGTGGGGGCGCCTGTAGGCGGAGGGCGAGCGCTGGGAGCTAGCGTGCCCGCGGGGTGGCGGAGCGGGCGCGGCAGAGGGAGACGAGCCCGACTGGGGCCGGGGACGTGAGCCGGAGTACGGGCCAGCCTCCTGGCTGCGGGTAGAGCTGCGGGGACGGGTGTCCGAATGCGGGCTGAGCTCGGAAAAGCTGTGACCTGAGCCGGAGCCACTTTAGGGGCGCGATCCTGGCCCGCGCCTTGAAGGCAGTCCCAGGAGGTAATGTCTTCTTTCTTCACGTCCCCCTCCCCCTGCTCAGCCTTGGCCGTTTTCGGTAAATTCTCAGCCAATTACCAAAGGTGGGCAGGAGTGGAGGGTACGGGTCTGTGGGTTCTATATCTTAATGTGCCGTTCGGTCTTGCTCCGTAGACCTCTGTGCAATGTATATTCGAACTAATCCCTTATTTCTCCCGCCTCCCCTGAATATTTGCCGGCTTTAAGGGAAGTTTTCTGCAAAGTGTCTGATGGCTGGTCGTTGGGCCAGGCTGCTCGAAGGTGAGCCAGGGACCTGCTGTGCTCCCCTGAGCCGCAGTGGATTGGAGTGCAGGACTCAGTGGGTGGGGTGTGGTGGCGAAAAGAGTACCACACCCTCTTCATTTTCTCCCCTTCCTTTTCACCTGATGGTGAAGTCTTACCATCTAGGGTTTTACTGATTTCTTTTCCCAAGGGAATGGATTTGAGAACAGAGCAAAGCTGCTGAAAGACTTGGAGAGAGAGAAAGAAGAGAAGGGAGTGATTGCCAGAACATCAGGCCAGGAAGGAAAGAGGGTGAAGTTAAGCTTTTGTGGGGGGGGGGGGGGGGGGCGGTGGGGCGGCGGAGGAGTGCTTCGCAATAGCCCTGGAGTTAAGATTATTTGATGAACTCTGATTCATTTCATATGTCACACAGTCTTTGACATAATGCTTGCTCAAACCACCAACAAAAGTCATTTCTGCTAGGTATTGCTTTGGGCACTAGTGGACACTGAATATGTTTGATGACTGTGTCAAAAGCAAAAAAAAAAAAAAAAAGAAATGGGTGTTTTATGTGTTTCGTGTGATTACACTGTGTCCTGTCAGGCAGCTGGAATTGTGTGTGTGTGTGTGTGTGTGTGTGTGTGTGTGTGTGTGTGTGTGTTGTGTTTGTGAATAGCGTACGCGGTCATTTTACACTCAGTATTGCAATTTTAGAGTCCTCTAAAGGTGGCTCTTAACAAACAGGACTTGTGATATTAAACCTTCTGCAGAATAATACTGAAGAAGATAGAAAATATGATGGAACATGGAATATTCTAGGAACACTGAATAAAAGCCAAGATCCAGCATTTGGGAAATATTGGACCAAATGCTGAAAGAGTGAACAAGGTTTTTCAGATACGGAAAGTAATGGTTAACATTTCAAAAGAAAGGGATATTCTTCAGTGCACTATCATCATCATCCAGTAGTGTGCATTACTTCCAATACAGTTAAGAGTATGAGGCAAAAAAAAAAAAAAAAAAAAAAAAAAATGAGGCACTTCCTGCTGAAAGCCAGTAAAATGTTTTGCATCAGGTATTTTACCTTAAGAATTTGAATGGGTTGTGTATTGATGAGACGGAAGCGGTTTGATTATCACTTCTTTGTAGGGCATCTATTATATTTGACAAGGAAAATATGTAAGTTAATGATATATAATAAGTGTAACTTAGTGGAACTGGAATCAGGCCAATTTACTGAGATTTTTCATTTCAGAATAACACCTAACATGTTTTCCAGGAAGATTTATATAAAGTTTGTCACTCACATATTGCATACTACCCTGTGTAGAAGGCAAGAAGAAATATCTTGCTATATCCCCCCAAAAATAGTTTATATTCTTAAAATATACTCTTAAAATTTTTATTTTGTGACAAAATAAGTTAATTGTTTAAATATAGTTTTCTGCATGTATAGAACAAATTATTTCTTTGTCAAAATAAATTAAGCAAGACATACATAGGGGCTCAGAATCTTAAAGAATCTGTGTATATGATACATAGGAGATATTGTGATTCTTGACAGTTAATTGAATCAAACTAGTGAGGCTGGTTTGTAACCTCAAATTCAGTTTTAGGACTTTATCTCTACAGAATTTTTTTCTCTAATAAAAGTGATTTTAAGAGAGGCCAGACATTGGAATGTTCCAGGGTTGCCATGGACCTGGAAACCCTGTGAATCCTCTGAAACTTCATGTCAAGAATCAGATGTGATAGAACATTGTTACCAATTAATTGGCTTGATGCTTCAATTAAAAACTGATTACTTTTCTGGCTTTGGCAGTCATTATGGTTGATTTCATTTGGTCTCTATTCTGTGAAAGGACTCTAGGTGGAAATGTTTTCCTGTAGTACAAGGAGAGGAGGTCATTATATGCAAAAAGGCTTGTCAGTTACCGATTCTCTAGTTTGGTTGCATTTTATCATAGGCAGAGTGCTAGATTAAAAAAAAATCAGTTTTCTGAATTTACATGGATATTCCACTCTTTCTAATAGCCCTCAACCTCTGGATAATTCATTTCTAATTTTGATGAGGAAATATGTCACCAAGCCCCTTCCGTGTATGGTTTAGGGGCTACATTGTCTCTAACAACTTTAATAATTATTTAGTCATACAAGATCTTATTTCCTGAAAGAAAATCAATTGAGCTTAAAAAAGATGTTTAATAAGGAAAATCAGCTGAGCTTAAAAAAAAGACGTTTAATATAAAAGAATAAGAGAGATGGATTAAATAACAAGCAAAAGGGTTACCAATGTAACTGCATGTGTGATTTCTTCCTTCAGCCACCATTTTTTATGTTAAAAATATTTTTCTATTATTTATTTCCATCCTCCTTTTTCTTTCCTTCCTTCCATCTTCCCCCACCCCCTGCCCTCTTTCTTCCCTTATTTTATTTTTTTTTCTCTCACTTTTGGTTAAAATAGTCTCTTCAGAAAGATATCCATGGCAGTGTACAGTGTGGGGAAAAAGTGGGTTTACATTTGTGAGTATGTGAACGGAGTTTATTCTTGTATTATTTTCCATACAAACAACTCTAAACCTACTTTTGCCACACCCTAATTAGTTTGCTATTTTATAATTATCAGTCCAGAATTTAATTTTAAGTGGAAGGTACTCTTAAAATATTGTTTTATTTATTTTAAAATTTTATACAGAAGAAACCCATTAGAAAGTGGGGTTGATTCTTTAGGGAGTATATAAGTCATCAATTGATCTTTATGTCTTACATTATGATGCCTGGTATGTCTTGCTGCAACTCCACTGGCTTCTGTTTCTGGCAAGCAGACAGGCATGGATAGTAGTCACTGGAAAGAGATGGACTGCCTTGAAACATGGTACATTTGTGCTTTGAGTGACTTATTTCTGTGTAGTTAATACATTCTCCATATGCGTAATAATCGACATAATTACATCAGAAGTGTTCATATTACACAAATAGTTGAGCCGCACTTGTCAGTGTGGAACTGTTCAGAAATTAGTAACCTGTTTTAGGAAACCTTTATCTCTGAGTGTTTAGTAAATATAACAACTTTTTAAATATTACTCAAAAAAATACAATTGCTGAATGGTCCTTAAATGTCCTCAGAAAGAAAAATCTAGTGTCCAAAAATCTCCCAAGAGAAACTAACTCAGTAACACTGGAAGGCAGCATGAATAATTAGGAAAAACACTGATTTGGGTATCAAAAGATTTGGGTTCTACTGTGTTGCTTATGACTAATGGTGTCACTTTTAAAAAGTTCTTTTATTTTTCTAAGGTGCAGTGTTGAATAATATAAAATGGGGAAATTTAATGTCTACCCAACTCTCTTCTTATGTTTAAAATTTGACCAAACCTAGATTTAAACTTTGGAAAAAGAAAAATCTTTTAAGTGCCAACTAACTTTATATCAGGCCTCATAACACTTTATAGAGGAGTTAATGAAATATATGTAAAGAATATCTATAAAACTTCTGGAACATAGATTTTGATATGCATTTGATAAGAAGATTTTTTTCTGAAGGAGCTATTAACAAGTGTCATGAAAGAAAAATTTAAATTACTATATACCTATGTGAGATTATTTTCTAAAAGTTATCAATATAGTACAAATTGTATAATGCCTACTGTGTGAGACCTAAAAGTATATCTTGTCATTTGAGCTGTTTTTAGAGTTGTGATCATGAAGAGGAAAAATGAAAGAAAATATTTTTGAATAATAAAGCTTAAATTCAGTTTCCCCCCTTGTTTTAAGCAATCTACATATTTCTTCTTGTGTATACTTCTTATGACACAAATAGCAATTGCCATTGATTTCATTTGTTCAGTTACTCAATTTCTATGAACACTGAAAATATAGAGCTTGTGAAATGTTAATATAGTGGTTTAATTTGTGAAGTTGGACCCAAAACTAGTACAATATCTTATATTTTACAACAGAGTTTGCCTAGGAATGCTGATAGGCCATTTGTGCTATTTTATTTTAGGGACCTAGCTGTTAATTATATTATTTTAGGTTATTTTCATCAGGTAATCTAGTCAAAAAGTAGATGGTAGATATTTTTAAATGACTTGTTGATTTGAATAAAACTTTAAAAGCTCCATTGAAATAATTATGTGCTCTTTTGGTAAAATATGAGGGCTACTAAGATTTGAGGCTATAATAATTTTTTTTCATTTCTAAATACTACATATACACTAGTTAATGTAAAGAACAGCCTATCTTTACTGCTTTCATGGACAAGTCAAACACTATTTCCTTCCCCAGAATTTTAGTGTCATTGTCAATATAAACTAAGAGCATTTTTTCCTAATAATATTAATAAGACTAAATGTAAACCTAGATGTATAGAAAACAGTATCAAATTGTCAATAAGGTGATAATTATCACCTTTGCAAAAATCATTACCAAATTTCAGTGTAACAGAAATATATGCAAAAATCTACGATTCCCAGCACATTTCAGTTTCTTGGTGTAGTACTAGAGAGTTTCTGAAATGGATTCTAAATTGGACTGCGTAAGAGGATTCTGTGTCTTCATACAATCTCATTCTATTATAATGTAACTGTGGTTAGCTGCAAGAGATCTATCTAGTAGCCGGCATGAAGGGGAATAATTAGCATAAAAACTGCATTGCTCCTGGTGTACCAGGGGAACCAACACAGTACCCTGTAATAAATGTTGATTTTGAAAGGGTGGGCTTCCTTTGTACAAGGATAAAAGCCTTTATCTTCTTAATGATTTTTTCCTGGATTTTGCTATAATGGTATATATTTATATATCTAATATATTAGGTATTATTTTATTGTGTATTATACAAAAATATTTTAGTGTATATTTAATGTATGTTAATATATTATTTTTATTATATATTTCATATATGCATGCATATACACATACATACTTTATATTTTAGATACATTTACTGTGATACACACACACACAGGCAGCCCTTAGTCCTTGTGAAGATATGTCTTCAACTGTGACCTACTGCTTAAGCATATGATTATAGATTGCAAATGGTTTCTGTTTATGATCAGTCTTCCATTTCATTTGTGGATAAATTCGAAAATCATAGCTTTGATCTCACTTAAATTTATATCAGTTAATACTCAACAACTTATTGACATTGAAATGATTTTCTGTATCATGGTCAGGATATAATGATGTATGTGAATTGATCCTTGTTCTTAAGAATCTTGTAATCCTGTAATGGAAAAAAGCAAAAGTGAATGGTAAGCTAACAAGAAGAATAGTCAATCAACTCATTCAGAAAATTTTTGTTATGTATCTATACAAAATAACAATACAAGAGTGTGTCCGACCAGGAATTCTGAATAGGGTTAAGTGAGAGTAGCCTGGAGTTCATAAAAGGGGAAGAAATTGGCTGGTGTAGTGGAATGTAAATGAACAATAAATACATAACCTTACAAATAATTGAAGCAATGTACATTAACACAACAGTGACTTACTGATAAGTTGGGACAAAGATCAAATTATTGATAGGTTCCGTATGTTGGTGGTGGATTGGGGAATTTACACACACACACACACACACACAGAGGGTCCAGCAGAAGTAACACCTGCTTGAGTGTGGTTGGTAGGGTAATAATATGGGTGCAATAATTTATACTTTTAATTTGAACATTTCACCTGAAATGTCGTGTCGTATGGTATGTTTGAGTGTACTATTGTTATGTTATAGAATTATGTGCTTATGACTTTGTAATAAGAGTCTGTAATAAAAAGGGGCGTTATTTGTGACAGACCCCTCTGTGTGTGTGTGTGTGTGTGTTTGTGTAATTGAAGACATTTTAAACTGCTTTAACACGTCTGGGGTGAAATTTAAATTATTATTTTAAATATACCTCTTATAAATGTTCTAAATAATTGTCTTCATAGTTCCTTTTCTAGGAATTTATCCTCAGAAATGCTATCCTGAATCTTTGAAGATATGTTACATACTCATAAAAAGAAATATATAAACTGAATGGTTTTTTGTTTTTCAAAGGAACTGTATTTATAGTTAAAAACATTTCTATGCCAAATGAACTGGTGAATAATAGACAAACAAAATAAGCTATGTCCCTACCCTGCAATAACATTCAGCAATGAAAATGAATGAAATACTGATATATGCTACATCATGAATAAAGCTTCAGAAACATTATATTGAATGAAAAAAGCTAGATACAAAAGACTGCATGTTATATAATTCCATTTATATAATGATTACGAGTGGAGCAAGGAATCCTTGGGGATGATGCAGCTGTTCCATGACTGGATGTGGTGAGATTGTACAAATCTTTAAATTTACTAAAAATCATTTAATTGTTTACATAAAATGAGTACATTTTATATATCTCAAAATAGCTGATGAAAATACCACAAATTAAAAAAAAATCCCAAAGTCTCCCAACAAAGTAAGCTTGAGGCATAGATGACCTCACTAATAAAATTTCCTGAACATCTAAGGAAGAATAATACCAATTATATCCGCTCATTTTCAGGAACCTGTAGAGGAGGGAACACTTCCTAAATTATCGTGTGAGACCAGCATAACCCTGATATCAACACCAAAAAAAGTCATTATACAAATAGAAAACTAGAGACCAATATCCTTCATGCACATAAACAGTACTAACAAAATTTAGCAATATAAATTACGAGTATATAAAAGGATAATGCATATTACTAAGCTGGTTTAATTCCAGAAATGCAATGTTGGTTTAATATTAGAAAATTAATCAGTATAGTTCACCATATTAACAGAGTAAAAAAAGAAAAACTGTGTTATCATCTCAGTAGATGCCACAAAAAGTATTTGAGAACATTCAACACTTATTCTTGATTAAAAATACTCTTAGCCAATATTCTGGGAGAATAAGGGAACCTCAACTTCATATAGAACATCTGTGTTAAAGTGTATAGCTGATATGATACTTAATGGTGAAAGATCAAATGCTTTCCCTCTAATCTTTGGAAACAAGGCAAGAATGTCTGTTCTCATCACTTCTACTCAACACTGTAATGGAAATTTTAGCCAATGAAGTAAGGCAAGAAAAAGACTCCAAAAGGCAGACAGATTATAAAGGAAGAAGCAAAATCATTTAAACATGTAGTTATTGACATTTTTTAAAAAGTCCATATATCCCATAGGAATATAATTACATAAACTTTAAAATAATCATAAAATGATTTCTATGTTACTTGTTTAGTAAGAAGATAGATGGAATGTTACAGTTCTTTAAATACCATCATGGTAAGATCTCTAAGATATATTGTTAAGGAGAAAAATGTGGTTGTAGAACAATATCTTAGACAGTGGTAGGAGTTTATTTTAAGCACTGGGATAGACCCTGGAAAGTGCCTGTGAGAAGGGGCCAGAAATCATCTTGCCTTTGAGAGACTTACAGGCTAATTTGGGAAAGAACTTAAAAGCAACTGAAAGCAACTAAATATATATATTGATAATTTGTGTTATATGCACATAAGAAACTAAGTAGAATGTCTTATATCTTGTATTTACCCCGTGAGGGTTGGGAGAGGGACAGAACGATTTGTCTAAGAGATGTCTTGTACCTAGTGAGAACTTTTTCTTTGTAGATTAATCCAAACTATTCTTCTTTCCTACTTCACTTTTCTTCCCTTTGTATCCAGTAATTCATCCATTCACTTTCTAAGGAATGCATACCATACTGCCTAACCACACTATTTTTTTTTGTATTGTTACACTCTTTTCTCATTTGGAATAATTGCCATATCATCACTAACATTGTTGAGAATTCTCTATGAACAAATTCATCTTCCTAAGAATGTGAGATTCACAATTGCCTAATGCATATCATTAGTCATTTATTTAATTTAACTGAATCCCTTTTCTTCATATGTACTTTTCAATTTTCTTTTTCATTTTTTCTGCTGATGAAACTAAAACATTCACACCATAAAATCACTTACTGTTAGAGAAATACATAGTTTCCAAAGTGAAAGAGCTTCCTGGAGCTCCCTTTTACCCAAGACTTTGACAGGTAGGAAGCCACCTTGCACAGGCAATGAGAGAAGAGTGAAGATGAGTACTGTGTGGGTAAGAGGCAAGAGGATTAAGTGATCAGAGACCAGAATAGCCTGGAAAGAAAAAAATGTCAAGTGGGAATTTTTCAAGTATAATATGATATTGTACTTCATACAATGTCACTGTTTTCTATGATTGAAAAATCACATAAGCCTTTGTGACATTAATGTGACTGGATTCCTGGTAGAGGTTGATAACAGATTATATTTGTGTCAAAATTGGGGAAGCAATACCAAATAGCCAGTTTAGGTGGATAAGAGAATTCTTTCAGATACATGCATCATAGAAGTTCTTCCCTGGAGTCTTTCCCATGTGTGTCCTTAACCATCAAGTCCATTTACCCATGTCTTGGCCATATACCTTCCAACGTATCCCCTTCGAGTGGTTGTTTACTACGTCTTTCAGCACTGGAGCCTGTAGCAAATTATTTCATGTGTCTGTGCATGACCTAATTAATATTTTTTGCTGTTTTTCATAAAAACTCATTCTACCTAACTAAATTAGATTGATGCTACCCTATTACACTTTCTTTCCTAAAGAACTTTTTGATGATAACTGGATAACATTCTAGAACGTATTCATATGTCAGTGATCTGATTTTAGTAGATCCTAAAATTGAGAAGGAAACATATTATAGGTGATTCTATATTCAGGGTTCTTACAGGGCACTACAGGAAATTTCAATAAATATATATTTTGCAGAGAAACTATAAACAGCATTAAAATGAAGTATTTTGTCATTTATTACACTTTAAAATAGGTATAAACAAAATTGATGAAGTTAATGTGAAATGAAATTAAATAAATTCTGAATATTATTTATAGATGCTTATACAGCCTAGCAAAATATTTAGGCCTGGGTGGCTGTTGAGAAGAGGTAGATTGGATGACTGTCCTATTGGATCTGGAGCTTATGCTCCTGTTCATTCATTTATAGGTGCACCTACTATGGATTTTGTTGAGGGATTATGGGAATAAAAGCAGTACTCTCAGGGCTCAGAAAAGAAGGTTGAATGATTATGTTAATGTGAAGTTGAAGAGAGAGTATGCATTCTGATACAGTAGAAATTCATGGTTTAAAATGACAGCTTTATGGTTGGTAATCAGATGTTTTGTCACTAGTAATGGTAGAAAACCATGGAGAAGTTATTTGCATTTTGGAGGGAGAGTCATCCATCTTCCCACTTAGCTCTCTTTGTGGGAGAAAAAAAGAATATAGATATCACATACACTAATTGCTTTATAAGAATAAAGTGCTAATGAATTTAATTAACTTATGCAAAGATTTGAATGTTGGAAATAATATTTAAAAGTAAAATAATCTAGTACTTACTGGTGAAACCATTCCATTTTTCATATATCTGCATTTCTTTGTGCATTGAGATCCCTCCAACTGAAACAGTGTTTCCATATTACTCAGGCAAACTTCTATTCATTTTTAAAAAACTAACCTACTATCACATTCTCAATAAACCATTCTGGAATCTCTGGACAAAGTGCAGTCTCTATACTTTTGCAAGCTTTTGTTATATGTATTTTTAAAAATATATTACTACTTTTGCTCACTGTCCTATTTACCTTTCCAAACCTTGTGGTCCTTGAGGATAAAAGTTACATCTTATTTGTCATTGTGTTTTTTTTAAATATTCTAGAATATATAGTCATTCTTATTAAATATTCTTTGAAATGAATTGAAATGTGATTTTTAGAACACTTAGTTTAAATTTATATCCAAAACCATTGTTAATACTATTGATAGTTGGTATAGGAGATAGCATGCAATGATTAAAAGCTTAGATGTTTGATTTTAAATCCTGACTCTGCCGTTGACTGTTAACTATTAGATCTTGAGCAATTTGTTGATTTCATGAAGTGTTAGCGTTCTAACATTAAATAGGTGTTAGAACCCTATTTAATGTTTCTGCCCTGCACACCTTACAAAGAGTTTATGGAAATGGAATAGAAAATGAGTGAAAATAAACCTGTATACTCAGTACCTGTACAAATGAAGTCATCCCTGTATTAAATATATAATGAAAAACCACTGATAAGATAATCTCAAGTACAATAATGTGCATCACTTTTTGAAATGAAACAGGGGATTTGTACAGAAAAACAAAAACAAAACCAATCAACTAGAAATTCACTTCTTTCTGTTGGATTTTTATTGTCTTTTTGTAACAGTTTCCTCAGATTTTCATATCATATGAGTCTTATTTTATAGATTATGAAACTAGATTTATAAGACAGATCAGACAATTGCAGTTAAAGACTTCATTATAGATGGATCAGCTGATAAATTCCATTAGTTATTTACAATTTGAAGATTGTTGAGCAGCTATGGCTCTGAGTGAGTTCCGATTTTTAGAGCCTCTCCTATTTATAGCCGATTTGCATAAAACAATCAGCTTTCACTCCTTTTTATTTTGAATATTTGACCACTTCAAACATTTGTATCCTATTTTCTCACATTTTCTTATTTGATATTTTCTAGATCCTGACAGAGAAATTCAAAAAACAAATAGTTACTGATTTAATGGTAGTTTGCTTCTGGGAGATCCACTATTAATGTGTTCTGATGGTATAAGGGGTTATCGTTCTATGCCTAAATCTAGTTTGTTGGAAATAAATTATGTTTTTCGTCTTTGCCCAGCATTCCTATTTGGCCAATGTTACAGAGTATAATCAGATTTTCTGCCATTCATTTTGCTGTGATGGAGCATTTTCCTAGGTGTTTTTTACTTAAGTCAGATTCTCACAGCATTTTTATCTTTAATTTGGTTTCATGTGTCTGGGAAAAACTCCAGGGTATTTTAGCCTGAATTCTAAACTTTTTTTCCCATTTTTATAATAGCTTTTTATCTTAATGCTTCTGAGATTTTCTTGGTTATGTATGATATTTTCCTCTGATATTTTAAAGGTATTTTGATAGTTATGTTTTTATGTGGATTCACTTTGAAGGGCTTTTTTCCCCATTTTTTCTGATATTACCATTCACTCAAACTGCATTTACCTAGCAGTTTCTTATTTAAGCAAAAACTTATTTATTCCCTTTGCCTCTACTACTCTCCATTTAAACCAGCTCAATAGAGTTAATCCTTTTCTTGCTCATGAATAACATCTCAGATAGGCTTTGTGTATTTTTTACTCACTATTAGAAAATAAAAATGTTCTGTGATCACTTCTAACCACGTGAGCAAGATAAAATGGGATATTTTAGTCTCATTTCTAAAATATCCCATTTGTATAATAAGGAAGTCCTAAATTTATTTACTGGTAAAGTTTCTCCCTACCTCAGTTCCCGCCAGCTTTATGCTGGCCACTTTTCATGGAGAAAAAAGAGGTTGGTCGGCCTCTCCTCTGTTTCCCCAAATTGCCACCTTGCTTTTTCTCCTGTTCAAATAGACTGCCTCTGGCTCCTCCTGAGCTGAATTTCAGAAAAGTAGAAGTAAAGGTGAGGTCTGACTTGATTGCCATTAACTTAACCTCAGATAAGCTTCCACTTGGTTTGGTGGACTCTTCCTTTTACCTTAGGATAAGTAACAGATGACTGTTTCTTATCCTGAGCACATCGTAGGATTGAACTTTCTGGCTTTCTGTGGTTGGATGAGACCATAGGACTTGTTCTAAGATTTATGTGCAGAAGTGACAAATGTCCCTGATAGACTGAGCTGGTGTGACTGTTTCTTTTCCTTCTGACACTGCAGTCAACTTTAGAGATGGTGACTTCCATCAGCCTGAATCCATAAAACTTCAGAGAAGAGACAGCCTCTGTTCACTGCTGCCCTACAACAACCCTATTAGATGAAGCAAAACAAACAAACAAACAAACAAACAAACAAACAAACTAATCTTTGTGGTTTTAAGCTACTAAAATGGAGGGATTATTTGTTACCATAGCATGAGCTAACCTATTGAAACAGACATGTGGGTGTCTCAGAGGTGCCCAATGGGACAGTTTGGTTACATTTTCTGATAAAAGAAATGCATTTCTTTCAGCCTAGATACATAATATTTCGTCCCTATTTCCTGGAAATCTGGAAATATGTTCCCTCTATTAGAGTTACTCCATCCCTCTATGCATTCTTCAACAGGATTTATTCAAAATGTTTCTAAGCAAGCTCTAAGTTGCCCACCTCTGATTTTCCAGAAATTTACATAATCTTTACCAGGGAAACTGTAGCAAGCACCTCTCTTTCCTCTGCCAACTCCAAACCATAGCCTTTCATTTCTTTTAAATCCTCATTTGAGGATATGTTCAGTGATTTTAGAGAGAGAGGAAGGGAGAGAGACAGAAATATTTGTGCAAGGGAGACATCAATCTGCCGCTTCCCGAATGCTTCTCAGCCGGGGTTTGAATCTGCAACCTAGGTATGTACTCTGACTGGGATGGAACCTGCACCATTTTAGTGTATGGGATGAGGCTCCAACAACTGAGCCACTTTTAATTCTGTTTATGAATGGCTTAAAAATTATTGAATGATATAAACTATGCTCCAATAATCCTCTGGAACATACCCTATAGCAATGGTCTTAGAACAGCATGCTCTCAGGTGCATATCAGACATTAACTATTGTGTCTCCTAAGGATCAGTGTAAACATTTCAATTTTTTAAAGTGTTTTCCTTAAAGCTTCTTCATGGTATGGGGTGAAGTGTTGGTGATGGGATTTATAGCATATCAACAACTCACATTTTTTTTTCTTCTACTTAGTTTCCAAACTTTTTGACCACTTAAACATCAAGAGAAGTTGGCTCACAAAAACTGCTTTTTTGAGAATTCTTTTGCAAGTTCTGCATTGATGACCTAGCACTTCTGTTTAAAGTGGGGGTGGGGTGGGTAATTGTCATCACTTGTTTGGTTCTTGGCTTTGGAATCTTAACCAAAACCCACACAGAAAGTGTTTCATTTAACAGCCTGCTCTAGGAATATTGAGGTTGAGTGTGTTCCAGGAGATTATTAGGGCATAGTGTGTGTCATTCAAGATTTTTGAAGCCATTCATGAAGTGAATTAAAAATACTTTTGTCTACAACTACAGAGCCATGGCCTCTCTGGAGAAATCACAAAAATGATTTATAGGAAGCTCTGGCAACATTTTGTTGTTAAAATCAATATGGCACTATTCATAAATACTATAAATTCACTCATTGCTCATTAAAGTTCTTTGGCATTTCTGTAAGTATTGCTAAGTGGAACTTACTGAAGAGAGTTAAGCCAAATGTACTTATTCTTGCCATTTAGGGGAACCTCTACTAAACAGATGCTGTCAGTCACTGCACATTTATTCCAAAATATCCCTCTGGCTAAAACAGTTAGTGAATCAGTCTTTCAGACTGATTACTAATGTAATAAGTAATATGAACCCCTCTGGGGTTTGGGGAAGAGGAGACAGCAAAACTCTGCAAAGTCATAATGCATATCATCCATTAATAACATTATCTGGTATTCACTATAAAATTTTAAACTTAATGGAATCATAAAAGAAAATGCTGCATTTATCTTGATATGGAACGGTAAGTCATTTTAGTTAAAAAACCATAACAGAAGCAATTTTACTAGAGTATAAGTACCATTATAACTTTACAAATATTTTTGTTTTTGTTTTATCTATTGTTTTATTTTTTTAAAGATTTTATTTATTTATTTTTAGGAAGAAGGGAAGAGAGAGAGAAAGACAGGTAGAGAAACTCAGTGTGAGAGAGAAACATTGGTCAGTTTCCTCTCAAACCCAAAACCAGGCATGTGCCTTGTCCAGGAATCAAATTGGTAATTCTTTGTTTTGTGGGATGACACCCAACCAACTGAGCCACATCAGTCAGGCCAATTATTTTATTTTTTGATTCACAGCTTTTCATGTGACAAGTATATTGTTACATTTAAAAAATCTAAGCCACATTGATGAAGAGATGTAGAATAAAAAAATGTTTTTGGACTGTTACCGCCTGTCTTTGGGGAGGCTCTAATTAACAGATGAAGAGTTTGAGCAGTGTAAGTTTATTTGTATTACCAATTTAAATCAGTATGTCTCATAGCTCCTGGCACTGGGTAGAAAAGTGAGTTATTATTCAACCTGGGATATGCACTGTGATACATGATGAACACATCTATGGGTTCTGAAATATTTTCTATTACTTGTGATATCTTTCAGTCTTCTCTGCCCTGGCCCAGAAAACCAGACATTTGTTTTCTGTCATCTAGAAATTTTTCCAAATACTATGCATTAGACCTCAATTACCTGTGTACACTTTCAAAGCCTTTGTATTGCTTTTTAATTAGTTAGTTTGGGTTAATCTTTTATCTCAAATTAGTCTGTTGGCTTCTTTAGGGCAAATACATTATAGATTTCTTTTGCATGCCTGAGTCCTTGCACTCTGAAGAGTATCTTCGATCGTTAAAACCTGGTAAAGATTTTCAGAAGGAGTTTTGAAAAGTAATGAGAGGAAACCTTGATGTTCTATGTTAGTGTTTGCATTTTCTACCTTCAAAAAGCCTTAAGTTGCATAGGTCAAATATAATGGGTGGATGTATTAAATATAATAGATAATATGGAGATAAAATGAAAAAATAAAATATTTCTTTAGTCCTTAATAAATTAATATATTCTATGACACTGTAGACACCCATGTAGTCATAAGAAATATAAAAGGAAGTTGCTTATCAGGCAAATAAATATATTTTAGAAATAAGGAAAGAGCAGTAGAAAATCAGGCCCTTTATGAAATTTGGAAGTTTTGTCGGTAGAAAGCATACATAATTGAATACCAGACAATATTTTCTTGATAGGAAGGGATTAGTTACAAGATGCTTGAAAGTCCCAAGGAGTCAATATAATTTGGTAACTCAATGCCATTTTGGGGATGGGGGGTAGGTAGGACCATTATAGAAAAGAAAATACTGAACTATATTATATCAAAAGATACAAAGTATCAACTGTTCTTACAGTCTTTCTTAACTGAGTTTCCTTGCAATAAAAATCATTTGTATGAGTTTATATTCTATATTCTTCTAGGGATAGTGGATAACTAGTGCCATGCTAAAGAAGTTAATTGATTACATACAATGACCTAGTGCATTAGAACTTTACCTGAGCATAAATTACTGTTGAGGTAAGGACAGCTGCAGCATCCGGGGATGCTCAATTTATGTTTTTTAAGGCGGAGAGCAGAAAAGCAATGGACGGTCTGTCAAATATTTGCCATCTGTGACTGAATCTGGTTTATTTAGTACCATAGCAAGTGTACAGATCTGATTTAGCTGTTTTGAAAGTAATTGAAGTTTAATATGATCACAGTATTTTCCCCTTTGGAAACTTTAGAAATCTTTTACTCTTTTCCTTAACAAATTGTCCTAAATAATAATTAAGCAAAGATGAATAATTATTAGTTAAAAATTCTGATCTTATTTTTCTGGGCTGTTTTGTTTTACTAAGGAAAATTTTTATTTGTGTGCTTTCTCTTTTCCTTCCAAGTTATCTAATCCTGGTGTCATTGCCATGGTTAGAGCTGTCTTGATGGCAGTTGCTTTAATGTAGGTATAAACCTAGGGATAGATGCACTTGACTAAGCCCAAATGTGAGCACTCAGTAAATAAAAGTTCTGAATAGTGTATTCAAAACTTACGTGTGTGCTGGTACAATTGAACATCCATAGCCGAAATATGAACCTTGAACTAAACCTAACATCTCATGCAAAAATTAACTCCAACTGGATAGCTGACTTAAAACTATATAACTTCTGGAGAAAAATATAAGAGTACAGCTTCAGAGTTAGGGGTAGACAAAGAGTTCTTAGACTTGACACCAAAAGTATGATCTATTAAAAAAAGAAAAATTGAAAAATTGTACCTCATCAAAATTAAAATCTTTTATCTACAAAAATTCCATGCATTTACAAGCCATATATTAAGCAAAGAACTAGTATCTAAAATATTAAAAATATCTCAAAGCTCAGCAATAGAAGTACAAACAATCCAATTAAAATATGAGCCAAAGATATGAAGAGACACTCCACTGAGCATATACAGATGGCAGAAAAACACACATGAAAAGATATTCTTCATCATTAGCCATTAGGAATATGAAAATTAAAAACTCAATAAGATATTGGTACATAACTCTCAGACTTTGTGAAATAACATGAAATGCTAGCAAGGAGGCAGAGAAATTGGATCACGTACACTTTGCTTGTAGGAAGGTAAAAATAGTATAGCCTCTGGAGGACAGTTGCATTTTATTATAAAACTAAGCACATCTTTAATATACCACCCAGAAGTTGCATTCTTGGGCATTTATCACAGGGAAATGAAAACACAGAACAAACAGACTGTGGTATTCATACCATAGAATACAATTCAATAATAAAAAAGAAATGATCAGTTAATATGCACAATAATTTATATGAATTTCCAGGAAGTTATGCTGAATAAAAATTGCCAAATCTAAAAGGATACACACTGTATAGATTTATTTATATAATATTTCTGAAATGACAAAGTTATAGAAATGGGAAACTGATTAATAGTTTCCAGGTTTGGGGTGAGGGTGGAGGTGAGTAAACTTTTTAAAAGGCAACACAAACATTCTCTGTGGTGTTGGAGTTGTTCTGTATGTGCATTATCGTGGTGAATATGTGAACTAACTTATGGTATAAAATTGTATAGAACTAAATACACATACACTCACAAATAAATTCATGTAATACTAGGGAAATTTGAATAGTACCAGTGGATTGTTTCAATGTCAATATCCTGGTAATGATTTTTCAATATGGTTTAGCTGGATGTTACTATAGAAGAAATCTGGGTGAGGATATAAAGAGTTGCTTGGGAGATATTTGAAGTTTCAGAGGGGACACTTAATCTTAATCTTCTGTGTTACAAAGCCATGCAGGGACCTTCTGCTACCTTGTTATCAGAGCAAATTTTGTGTGGAGGATGTACATTTTGGGATAATTTGATCTTCATTCCTCAGAGAATGTAGAAACTGTTGCCTGATTTTTCCATGAAGAAGTCAAAGACCAAAGTCTAGCTGAAGTTGTCAGACTTCAGAAGTCTGAAGGTTATCAGAGCAGAGAGAGAAAGTTGCATTGAGATTAGGTCTCAATTCTTCCATTGGGACTGGGGAGGAGGTCCTGGGTATGGTGGACTAGAGAGGCACTGGATACCGAAGATGTGTCAATGCCTGAATGAGTCAATGCAGTGGACTATGGCAGTGGGAGATCATGGCCCACACTAGTGAGCATTGCAGGGGAAGGTCCTCAGCAAACCCCAGATGGGTTGATGGATTGTGGAGGCAAGTGGATCTCAGCGTCCTGGAGAAGCTGTTTGTTTTATTTTTATATATTTATTGTTTTTTTAAGAGAGGGAGAGAGGGAGGAGGAGAAAGAGAGAGAAGAGGAAGAGAGAAACATCCATATGAGAGAGAAACATCAATTGGTTGCCTCCTATATGCACCCTGACCGGGGATCAAACCCATAACCCAGTTTTGTGCCTTGATGGGGAATTGAACCTTCACTTTTTGATGTTTAAGGCGGTGCTCCAACCAACTGAGACACACTGGCAATAACCCAGAGAAGCTGTTCTTGAAAGAAAGAGCCAATGTTTGGAGCATCTGCTATGTCATAATTAAGATTGAGCTTTGCAATCTTTTCCTTTTAACCTGACTGTCTCTCCTACCTAAGAGAGGTCAGAGATAACACAGTGAGTGGCAAAGGAAGAGTGAAAGAATAGGGTAGAAAAAGTAGTAGAGATGTGACCCATCCCGCTTAACTCACTTCCCCACAGCTTTATTCAGTTTTCCAAGCATGAGACAGGCATGAATTAGAGGAGAAGCAGCTTTAAACTGAATAATAAAACCAAGTTTTGTACATAAAAATTAGGCTGGTTCTTACATACCTCAGAGGTACCAGAAAACTTTGGATTTGGCCTTAGATATTTTCCAAGGACAGGAAAGAGAAATAGAATAGAGGGGGTTTGAAAGACAATGAAAAGAGAACAAAGTTATTTTCTTTACACTCCACTAGGTTCAATGAAGTGTGTGTGTGTGTGTGTGTGTATAATGTGTATATATAATGTGATTGTGTATATATATATAAAAATATATGTTTACTATCATTGCCTTGATATTAAAGACTAGAAGTTTACATAATAAAATATTAATAATAGTTATGTCTAGATGTTATTTCAGTTGTTCTGCATCATTTAATCTTTTGTATATTTTCTAAATTTTCTACAATGAGAATATTTTACCTTTATAGTTAGAAAAGTGTTATTTTAATATACCATCAAAAGCAGTTTGGATACCAATTTCAGTAGCATATAACTATGACTCTACATCTAGCTTTTTAAGCATTTGGGTACTTTGCTATTTGGCCAGGCTTCCTGGATTTGAGTAATCTATATTGGGAATAACAGTTAAAAGTAATTTTTCATCTATAATTGAAGGTTTAGGTAGAAGATTATTAATGTTTTTTTCCCTCAACCCCAGATTTCTACCATATATTTCCAAATGATAACTTATTCCTTGCCCTTATGTGTGCCAGTGCTGTTTTTGGTATTAAGATTATAACAGAGAGTAAGAATCCCTTTCCTCAGGCAGCCCCAATGCACCAGATGAGATAATAGAAGTTTACAAACCTGGGCAGTGAGTACCACACAGGGTATGTACAAGGTGTTGCAGAATCACAGATGAGCGGCATCTAATAGAGGATATGGGTGGCTGGAAAGTCTGTCATGAGGAGGTGATGTTTGAGCTGAGACTTGAAAATCAGCAAGTCAGGCTGAGAAGATGTGACGGGGCAGAGGATGCCAGGCAGTGCAGACATGCGAGGAGGACCATATAGACTGAAGAGGCTCTGACACGTTCTGGTTCACATTGAGTGTGAAGGAATTGAGGACGATGGACATGGGTGAGGGTAGAGTACAGGATTTGAGGCCAACTGGTAAGCAGGGAGTGGAGATATGAGTAACTGAGAATCTAGAGAGCCTGAAGGAGAGGTCAATTTAAAGGCAGTGTTCCACTTTAGAGAAGATGAAGCTTTAAGCAAAGGCAGTGGTGGAGAGGTAAGAGAGAGACATAATGGTGCATTTGGATGTGAAGAATGAAGGCAAGGAAGGAGTGAGGTGATTCCAATTTTATCTACATTAAATAAAGGCAAGTCTCTGTTAACATTTATAGTGCCTTGTGGGAATGACTGAAAGGCACACCATCTTGACAGGTGAGTGGCAAAAAGTGACCATCCCTGGGCATGAAATTATAAAAAGCTGCATCTTTCTTTAAGTGTTCCAGATCCTCTCAGTCCTTCTACAGGGCACGCCATTTGACAAATGGAATGCAGACTAAATTTCGGGACTCACTCATCCCTGCAGATGCCATCCTCTGTGAAGTGATCAGACTGCAGAAAAAGGCATAGGCCTGACTGCAGCCTGATAGAACGGGTTTCATAAAGCTTTTTGGGGTCTCATCAGAAGAGTCCTATAAGAGGGAGAAAGTCAAAGCAGCATCAAATAGAAATGTCTTACCTCTGCTTAGCTAAATTGAGACAAATTAACAATATGTAGTCTGTAATATTCAGAGCAAAAAGACATTTATGAACTGCTATATCACTAGCAAGTTGTTCTTCCTCCCAGCAGTTTGAGAAAAATAAGTTAATAATATTTTATTAGAAAAATATTTTTCTCTGTGCATAAAAAGATCAATTGTTTTTCTATATTGTATATATTACCTTTTGGGACCAAAATTACTTCTGTAGAAATGAATTCCCATTTTAATAAAGGAGATTATTGAAAAAAAGATAATGTGAAGAATATAAATGCAGTTCTTAGGTTTTAAAAAATGATTACTTTTTCAGAAATTTTTAGAACAATACATAATTTATCCTGAAAGCTATCTTCAAATTTCCCTTCATCTTTATTAGCAGGTCAAAAGGATTTTTAAAACTGTAGAACTAGCCCTAAAACCATGGATAAATTAATTGGATGAAAGTTTGATAAGGGTATCTAGTTCCAGTCATTAAGCTGAAATGCTACAGCAAAATTCACATTATAAGTGAATTTGACAACTCCAATATAAATGCTGCTAGTGCACTGTATGACATTGAACCTACAAGTTGGGAAGAGGTTGGAAGTGCAGGTAACTTCATCACAGATAGCATATTGGTAATTAGGTCAATAAAAGTGATTAATTCTCTATCTAACAGACCATAGACTAGTTTACATTAATGCTGCTTCCACTTTAGTGGGAGAGTCAAATTAGCTGGAAATAGTAGCATAATTCTGAGTTTAAAGATGAACTTGATGGTAAGAAAATTTGGAAAAATCTACAGAAAACAAGTGTGATAGTGTTCATAAGAAAGATCGTTTACAACATAATTGTAAGTCAATATTATTTACAATTGCTATTTAGTCTTATTCAACTTTATATCCCTGGCTAGGCACAGTATTTGATTGCTTCAAAAGTGTTAAATAAAGTACTCCTTAGAAGAAAATGCGTCATAATTGTATTATACTGATTTCTGGGTCCTGCCATCTTGACTGTAGGGTTAACAACACAGAGAAATTACACAGTGAAATATCCCCAGAATGTTTTATGTTTTAAACTGCTCAGGCAGTTTGGAGACCCTGAAGATGGCCTGCCAGATGGAAAACAATGAGAATAATAGTGATAATTAGCACTGGGATCAAAACCAAGTTGAAAGTGAGCAGGAATGGTTCTTTAAGATCACTGCTATCAAAAACAAACAGATGAACCAACAAAAATGTCATAATAAACCATTGTAACTAAAATTTAATAAGAAACTGAAAATATAAAGTTCCTTTTTATTAATAATTTATTTGTCAAGGAAATGTATGAGTAACATACAATTGAATAACCTTTGAATAACATTAGAAATTCATAAGCTACACAGGTTGCATTCAAAATTTTCTCCTATATACCAAAGTCATAGCGATAATGCATTTAAATGTACCTAACATACTGAATACACTTATTTTTAAGAATGATGTTAATATCATATATCTTGTTTCTACTTTTTTACCAAGGGTTTTGCTTAAATGTTATCACGTGTTTTGACTCATGATTCGGAGACCGTTAGCCAATGATATTTAAATGTATGCAGTGGTGGCAAATGTACGGTATCTCTCTTTTTCTCACTATGGACTAATGGATTTTTATGCATTTGATGTTCACAATCATTTAAAGTCATTGTTTTTTATTATCAATTTGTTCCAAGTCAGCATGCAATGAGTATTAGCTACCTTCCATTTTAGAGACCATATAACAGCTTCTTCACTTTGATATTGACCTACTCTTTACTTAGTCTCTTTGTCTATCTAAGACCAATAAAACTCTGTGACTACTGCTGGAAAACATTTTATTCCTACACATATTTAGAAAATTACAAAATTCTTAAAAGTAGAGACAATGCCAACAAATTAGCACAAATTTTTTAATGCTTGGAAAGATGTTTGTAATTTTAATAATTCATATGAAAATATTAATATGGAAAATTTGAACAAAGGCAAATATAATTTTTTTAAACATGACTTTTCATGTTATAGTGTCCTTGTTGCTTGACCTACATTAGGTCTTGGTCTTATTGTTGAGTTTGGATTGTATGAGATTAGCATAAATTTGCCATGTTGGTATTTTTTATGTTAATTTATATAGCAACACTTCCTACTAATTTTAATCATATGACCTAAAAAAGAGTCATTTTCAGAAAACATTGGGAATAAATAAATGATACTACATTTTTTCTTCACATTATTTTTAAAATACTTCTTCATTTCTTTGAATCATAAGAATGTTTTGGGATCTACATGTTGAGCTATTGAGTAGAAATGGGCACAAACAAATCAGTTTACTCAAATTTTGTTATAATTAGCTTTTGCAGCAATTCATAGTAATTACTAGCAATTAAAATATGTTTAATTATTATAATCATATATTTTGAGCACTTTATTCTAGTTAGATTTGCCATCTGTCTGATGACTTTTTAATCTGTTGCTTGTGGTAACAATCACTGGAGTACGATTCAACACTGACTGCTCTTTAACAAAGAAAAAAGACTTTTAAAGATTCAATTTTAATGCATTCTTAAATTATGAAGTTCACAATGAAACTGATGAAGTTCAATGCTGTATTCATAAAATCGAAATTATACTTTCCATTTTCAGACTTGTTATATATACAGAATATTAAATTTGCACAACAGAAGAGGTGGGATTGATATGTATATTATGATCTGTCCAGAAGGTATCCAGCCATGTAATATGAAAAATAGAGATATTTATTGAAGAAGATACAAGAAACATTGTACACAGGACAATGATGCCTCAGTCCCCATCAAAGTAGGCACCTTGGGACCTGACATAGTTCTCCCAGTAATCATCAGCTGCCCTGCCATATTTTCCTGAATCTCAGTGGTCTGAAAAGTCCTCCCTTTCAAAGTTGACTTTATTTGGGAAAAGCCAGAAGTCACAGGGTACCAAATCTGGTCTGTAGCAGGGTTGAGTCACCTGGGAAATTTGATGTTTCACCAAAAAACCCTGCATGAGAGGTGATGCATGAGCAGTTGTGTTGTTGTGATGAAGCTGCCTATCACCAGTTGCCCATAGCTGTGGCCTTCTGAATCACCAGAGTACATTCTGTGGAGGAATGTTTGAGCTTAATGCAAAATTTGATTCAGATTCGTTGTTCTACTCACTCAGTCATTTTGAATTTGATGGCCACGCAGTACACATCCTCACTCAAGGATGTCTACCACCCTCATTGACTAGTACAGTGAAGTGGTCATTGTTCACACATGCTTATTCCACTCCACTCTCCTTGGCTGCCAGGTTACATCAATGTTATGTAAACTATTCTTGTCATATTAACAATGGCTGGACTTTTTCTGTTCTAGTTACAGCATCCAATAAGATGAAAAGACATAATTTCAACCTCACACAGTTCTCCCAATCATCATCAGCTGCCCTGCCAAATTAAAAATATGATGAAACAGCATATTAGCATTGGCAAGTGCTAAGTTTCATCATATTTTTTAGTTTGGAACTTTAGCTTTTTCTAAGAAATAAAAGAATAACAGAGTGAACAGTCCTGAAAATTGAATCTATATAGTACTCTTAGAGGTTAAAGCACTATAAAAATAAAATATTCTAGATTTTTATTTTACTTACCAGTAGATGTTAAGTTAAATTGTATTCTCATTTTCTTATAATAAGATGCAATAAGAAAAAGAATCCTCTTCAGAGGAATTTGATCTATAAATGTCTTTGTTCAGTTCTCTAACAGAGTGAGGCTTACCTATGCATTTATTTTTAAAGATGTAATTAAAATTTTAATTGACCTGTATGTAATGCCTTATCTAAGTGGATTTATTGTGGAAAGAACATTTTATGTTGAGGCTGTGATCCAGCAGAAAGAAGACTGGACCTCGATGCAGAAGACCTTGTTTCAAATGTCAGCTCTGCTTCTTTGCTAGCTTTGCAAATTTGTGCAAGGAATTTAACTCACTAAAACTCCAGGAGAGATCCAATGACTCATCTGCCTATAATTGAAATTTGTATGTGTGTATAAAAACTAAATGAGGAAGTCTATGTGGAAACCCTTCAAAATTGTAAAGTGCAATTTTATTGTTATACATAATAATATGCAATTTTTATTGTCTTTGTTTTGTGCCCAGTGTTATGCTGTGTGGCTTCTCTCATTTAATTCTCAAAACAGCTGTATTCAGTAGGCATTGTTAACATCCTCATATGATAAATGATAAACTGGCATTGCCCAGAAAATGATGCCTTTAGGTAGTATGCTTTAGCATATAATTTTACTTTTATCTTACTGCTGATACTAAGATATCTTAGCAATTAAGTGTTAAGCAAACTAATCATGAAATTTTTTAGTACCTAATGCAGTTCTTTTTAGTCATCTTAGAAGTATTATTCTGATGGCTAGTTATTCAGAAGAACAGTAATTCTCCCAATTTCTCTCCTGTTTGGGGAAGTTATTTTCATCTTATTTTAAAATGCTAACCTTAAACAAATAGACGGATATTTCTCCAGCAAAGTGAATTTATTCAGGAACAACAAAGAACTGCAGTTCAGTACACCAGTCTAGTGACTTCTTACTGTCTGGTTTATGGCAGTCTTTTATTGGCTCAGCTGTTTCTGGATGTGAGAGAATCTTTTCTTCTTCCTGACTAGATAGTCAAGTTCTCTTCCTGTTGGGGTCAATAGTGTGTGTTCAATGACATGTAGGTGAGAGTTCTCTCTTCTTGTGTCCTGACTCCATTTTAAATGATGTTCCTGTTTATTGATTTTCACAGTATATTAGTTGTAAATTTTCAAGTTGGTCATGGATGGGGACAAGCCTTCATTCTAAATTTGCGACTCTAACCATACAGATAGATGTCCTTGTGCATCACTCAAACTAATAACATGGAAATCCTATATCCTTGACTGTGTGTATGTGTGTGTGTGTGTGTGCATGCATAAGACAGAAATTGAAGCACTGTTTGATGAATTGTAAAATTGGGAGAAAAGGATACAGATTTATATAGCTCATGGTAATTTAAATTAAATTGCTAAAAATAGCAAGTATTTATTATTCAGTTTTCATAGGTTTTGTTATTTGTAATATGAGAATGGTTCATATAAAGGTTCTGAAAAACCATACAGTTCAATCCTCTAATTTTATAAATGAGGAAAATGGGATGTGAGAAGTAAGTAACTTTTGTAAAGCAAATGGGCGTTTATTAGCAGAATTTGGTTGTATATAAAGGAGGAAGAAAAATGATTGACATCCTAGAAAGATTGGTTTATGGAAAAGATAAAGACCATACACCCTGTTTGTTTTTTTTAAAGTTTCCCCAGATGTCAGATGGCATTTGGCATTAAGATTTTCATACCTAATAGTATACCATTTTTTATTAATTTCAGCAAAACAAGCTACTTTTGAGATGTGGCGTATGTGTATCTCTTTTTGAATACATTTTTGCGGCTCTACTTTGATTCTGTAGTCTGAAAATGCTACAAATCATTATTTATTTGGGGGTCATGAGACAGCAAGATGAGAATTGAGACTTGGTTTTGGAGTGAGAAGAAAACTGAAATTTTATCAATTACTTTTGCATTTCAAGGCACCCCTTATAAAATGTGAATACCCTCTGCTTTACCATTGTCCAAATTAGAAGGCGTGATTGTATAAAAGCCCTTTGAAAAGTATAAACTGATTTTTCTTCTGAAATTTTATGGAGATTAGCTATGTGATCTTGACAGGTTATTATTTCACTTTAAGCATTAATTTCCTCTTTCCCACATAATGGGGTTATTTTGAGTATAATTGAAATAATTCATTTAAAGTATGTAATGTACAAACAACAGCACCTGACATATACTAGGCATATGTGGTAGATTGAATGTAGAAATGGGTTCCAATTTTGATTTTTCAATATAACTTTGTAATGTTTAATATCAAGAGGTAGAATTTGGACTTCCAGCTAAAATGGAGTCATAGATAGATACACTTTGCCTCCTCGCACAACAAATTTAAAAACAAAAATAACCAGAACTGCCAGGAAATGGAACTGTATTGAAGTCCGACAACCAAGGATCTAAGGGAGAAATATTCATCCAGACTGGTAGGAGAGGCAGAGATGGGCAGCCAGGGTGGAGAGGATGCAGGCAAGGAGGTGGATGGAGGACCAGGCAAATGAGGCAGTGGCTGACTGACCATGTGGACCCACATTTGTGTGTGGATAAACTGAGAGGAACAACTAGGGAGCAAGACAGACCATGCAATCCAGAGTTTCAGTGTGGGAAAAAAAAAGCCTCAAAACCTCTAGAAGCAAAAACCTGTGAGGGTTCCGGCAGCAGGAGAAACTCCCAGACTCAACAGGAGAGTACATTAGAGAGACCTACAGGGTCCTAGAATGTACACAAATCCACCCACCTGGGAATCAGCACCAGAAGGGCCCAATTTGCCTGTGGGAAGCGAGGGAAGTGACTGAAAGCTGGCTGAGAGCCAGGCAAGCAGCATTGTTCCCTCTCTGACCCCTCACCCACATACAGTGCCGCAATACAGCAAGCTGGGTTACCCTGCCCTGGAGAATAAATAAAGCTCTGCCCCTTTCAATGTAACAGACATGCCAAGACAAAGAGATACGACCCAAATTAAAAAATAGATCAAAACTCCAAAAATATAACTAAGCGACGAAGAGGTAGCTAACTTATTAGATGCGGAGTTTAAAACACTAGTAATCAGAATGTTCACAGAAATGGTTGAGTATGGTCGCAAAATGGAGGAAAAAGTGAAGGCTATGCAAAGTGAAATGAAGACAAATATGCAAGGAGCCAACAGTAAAAAGAAGGAAACCGAGACTCAGATCAACAATTTGGAGCAGAAGGAAGAGATAGCATTCAACCAGAACAGAATGAGGAAACAAGAATTCAAAAAAATGAGGGGAGGCTTAGGAACTTCTAGGACAACTTTAAATGTTCCAACATCTGAATCATAGGTGTGCTAGAAGGAGAAGAGGAAGAGTAAGAAATTGAAAACTTCTTTGAAAAAATAATGAAGGAGGACTTTCCCAATCTGACATAGGAAATAGACTTCCAGGAGATCCAGGAAGCTTAGAGAGTCCCAAAGAAGTTGGACCCAAGGAAGCACACACCAAGGCATGTCATGATTAAGTTACCCGAGATTAAAGATAAAGGTGATAATCTTAAAAGCAGCAAGAGAAAAGGAGACAGTTACCTACAAAGAAGTTCCCATAAGACTATCAGCTGATTTCTCCAGAGAAATCTTGCAGGCAAGAACAGTCTGGAAAGAAGTGTTCAAAGTCATGAAAGGCAAGGACCTACATCCAAGATTACTCTATCCAGCAAAGCTATCATTTAGAATGGAAGGGCAGATAAATTGCAACCCAGATAAGGTAAGTTAAAGGAGTTCATCATCACCAAGCCCTTATTATGTGAAATGTTAAAGGGACTTATCTAAGAAAAAGAAGATCAAAAACTATGAACCAAAATGACAATAAACTCACAACTATCAACAACTGAACCTGAAAAAAAAAACAGACCAAAAACAATTACAAACTAAGCCAACAACTAGAACAGGAACAGAATCACAGAATTTGAGATCACATGCAGGGTTATCAGAGGGGAAGGAGAAAAGAGAGAAAGGGGGAAAAGGTACAGGGAATAAGAAGCATAATTGGTAGGTACAAAATAGACAGGGGGAGGTTACGAATAGTATAGGAAATGGAGAAGCCAAAGAACTTACATATATGACCCATAGACATGAACTAAGCAAGGAGGAATGCTGGTGGGAGGGGGTGGAGGAAGGAGGGGAATAAAGTGGATTAAAAAAATGAGACAACTGTAATAGAATGATCAATAAAATACATAAATATGAGGTGTAATCTGTTTCCCAACGATTGAGACTTGGTTTGTTCCATTGAGTGCTGTTCTCAGTGCTGTTTCTGACCAGTTTTTAAAGGCCTGGTATGCTCTCTTCTCTCTCTGGATTCCTTCTGTCACCATCTCATATTCCTGGAGACACCCCAAGGAAAATGAGATGTCCACAGAGCACAGCCCAGTCGCCCCACAGCCAATCCTTGCCCATTCACCAGATGTGTCATGAGCTCAGATCATTGGGACTTCCCAGCTGACCCCATAGAGTCTGTTTAGATTCATCAAAGAAATTAGTTGTTGCTTTTTTTTAATTATATTTTATTGATTATGCTATTACAGTTGTCCTGAATTTCCCCCCTTTGCCCCTTCCACCCAGTGCCCCCTATTCCTTCAGGCAATGCCCCCACCATTGTTCATGTCTATGGGTCATACGTGTAAGTTCTTTCACGACTCCATTTCCTATACTGTACTTTATATCCCCACAGCTCCTCTGTAATTATCTATTTGTACTTCTTAATTCCCTCACTCTTTACCTATTCTCCTCCTCCCTCTTCCCTCCTCCTGTCTGGCAACCATCTGGTAACTAACTTCTTTTCTCTTGCTGCTTTGAAGAGACTCTCTTTATCTTTAACCTTTGGCCTTTTAATTATGATACGCCTTAGAGTGGGCCTCTTTGCATCCATCATAATTGAGACTCTTTGTGTTTCTTGGACTTGCACGTATATTTCCTTCACCAAATTAGGGACATTTTCTTTCACTATTTTTTCAGATAGATTTTCAATTTCTTGCTCTTTCTCTTCTCCTCCTGGTACCCATATGATGCAAATGTTAGACTTCTTGAAGTTGTCTCAAAGGCTGTTTATGCTAACCACATTTTTTGGATTCTTTTCTCTTCCTCTTGTTATATAGGATTGTTTTTTGCTTTCTTATCTTCCAAAGAATTGATTTGATTCTCAGCTTCATCCACTCTACTGTTGTTTCCCTATAAATTGTTCTTTATTTCAATTAGTATATCCTTTGTTTCTGACTGCGTCTTTCATATGATTCATATGCTGCTGAGATCCTCTCTAAGTTCCCTGAACATCCTTATAAACAGTGTTTTAAATCCTGCATCTGATAGATTGCTTATCTCCATTTTGTTTAGCTCTTTTTCTGGGGTTTTGATCTGTTCTTTCACCTGAGTTTGTTTCTCAATGTTTCTTTGTCTCCTCATTTTGGCAGCCTCCCTGTGTTTGTTTTTATATTTAGGTAGAGCTGCTTTGACTCCATGTCCTGGTAGTGTGGCCTAATGTAGTAGGTGTCTTGTAGGGTCCAGTGGCACAACCTCCCTTTTCACTCAAGCTGGGTACGCAAGATGTGCATATTGTGTGGGTTGAGTAACTGTCCTCTTGTAGTTGAGCCACAGCTGATGTTGGCAGATCAATGGGAGGGATTTACCGAGGCCAGTCAGCTGCAAGGACTGGCTGTCACCACTGACCACCAACCTCTGCCATCTTTGGAGGATCAGCTGTGCAGGGGCAGGATGTTGGTGCTCCGATGTGGTCTGTAGCTGTCCAGTTGGTGAGCTGGCCCTGGGGTTTCCCAGGTGGTATAAGCCAAGGTCAGCCCCCATCTGTGTTTTTCCTGGGGCCACCCTGTCCGAGGTATAAAGCAGTCTGAGATGGCCGCTCCTTGTGCTCGGCTTGGAGATTCCCTGGTGAAACCAAGCTGTGAATCTTCTAGTCTGGCTGCCACGAGGGCTCACTGAAGCCAGCTGTTGCTTGTTTCATAAGATTTAGGAGCCAAGACCAGCCATTCTATGCTGGGTGGGGCAGAGTCTCTGAGGATCTCCAAGGTGTGTCAAACAGTGTTAGCCATGTTGTTGGAGTCTCAGATATTGCACCAGTTTGTAAGCTGTGTAGGAGGAGGGTTTAGCAAAGGGACAATGGCTTCTGTTCTCCTTGATGCCAGATGCTTTGGTTTCTCCATGTATACCACAGGTGTCTTTAAAGCTGCTACCCTGGTGCTGGAGCTCAGAGAGAGTGAGTCTTGAGTAGGTGAGACTCTATGTGGGTTCTTTAAGGGGAACTGCTTGGGGCTCCAGCAGTTTTTTTCCTCCAACTCAATCCCTGCTGGTTTTTGTAGCCAGAAGTTGTGGAGACTTACCTTCCTGGTACTGGAACCCTGGGCTGGAAGGCCTGGTATGGGTCTGGGACTCTACGCTCCTGAGATATCTCTCCTGAATTTTTATCCATATCAGTGTGGGACCAGCCTGTTCTGCATCTGCATCCTCACTACCAGTCTGGATGGATATGGTTCTTTAATTCCATAGTTGTCAGACTTCCATTCAGCTCTATTTCTGATGTTCCTGAGTGATGGTTGTTCTATATTTCAGTTGTACCTTTGATGTGGTTTTGCAAAGAGGCAAGCCATGCCTGCCTACGCTGCCATCTTGACCAGGAGTCGTGGTAGTTGTTTTAAACCATCATGTGTTGGGCTGGTTTGTGACCTAGCAAGAACTAACTGATAACTTGCAAAAACAAAATGGTAAGCATTAATATTGTTATTAAGATTTCTTTATGTAAACATCATGATAATGACTACTTACATTTGGGAACATTTATTTTGGCTTGCATGTCAGGTCTGTTTACAAGCTTATGAATCCCCGCATCTCCAGAACAAAACAAAACAAACAAAACAAATGGAGGAAATAACTAGAGGAATTTATGTTATGTAAAAATATGTAGACAGTAAGTGCATGTGGTTTAAGGTAATGGGTGATTAATTCAACCACTTAACCCCTCCCAGAAATGCCTAATTATTCTGAGATTGTCTCATACTTTAGTCATTAACCTGAACAATGATGCTTGAAAGAGAATGACCCTTCCCTCCACTCTCTCTTTCCCTGCCCCCAGTAGAGTGTGAATTTCAAGTACTTTAAAATATATCCTCCTGGCAGCTTTAGTAAAAAACATTAACCAAAACTTTTAGCATGACCTTGGGAACATGTTAAGTGAAACTCCCTTAGAATTCATATAAATATATACATATTTTTAGTTTCCAGAACCAGGATTTCTTTGTGTCCTTTTTTATTAAAAACATTTAGCTAATTGCAAATGTCACCTCTCTCTTTGAGGACATTTCTCAGTTGCTTCAAAATAAAAGGGACACAATACATTGAGCTTTCCCTGTTAAGATTTGGCATTTAAGCAGTGTTTTTCACCACAGAGCACACTTAAGCAAAGATATTTACATATGAAGGTATATACTTGTCCAATTACTTTATCCTTGTTACTCACGTTGTGGTGCTTTAGATAAGAGCATGTTCTTTCACTGCAATCTTCTTATTAAATTAACTTCGTTTTCAAGAAGCTCTAAAGATGAAAGCACTCCGGATGTTAAATATCATTTAAATATTATATTAAGTGCTTCCTAAGTGTTACGTTTGAAGGTAGAAGGAAAGAGAAACATGTAGGCAATGTGGAAGCTGAGGGCAACTTAATGGCAATCTCACACTACTGGATGGCTGCTTTGTATAGGATCATAAAGAGCCATCCTCTGTTGCCATCAGGGACTTCACAGGAGTAGAACTTGAAGAAATGACCTTAGATAACAACAGAAAGGATCTAGGAATATATAATTTATTCATTCAATGTAAATGAACCAAATGTTTATTGAGGACATACTGTGTAAAGCCCTGTTCTAAGTGCTCAGCATAGAGGAGTGAAAAAGATTAAAAAAATCTCTGAAGTCATTCTGGTAGTATTGGTTCTCCTTCAGAGAATGATTTACAAACTCGACCCCTGATGTACTTCTATTCTGACCCCTGGACTTTCCCCTTACTTAAGGAGTTACAAAGTGAAAATGAGGGTGTTATGGAAACTACCAGTGTTGCTGCAGATATTATTGGCAGTGTCAGGCTGTGTTATCGAGGCTCCTGGTGATCTCAACAGGCAGCCTCGGTTCCTCATGGGAAAAGTGCCTAGAGAGATGTTTAGACACAGTTCTTCCGCTCTATAATGAAGACTTCCTGAAAAACTTTTTCATTCAGTGGAGTATTTCTTTGGGTAAAACATTTCGTAGCTTATTCAAAAAAGATTTATTTTTGGACTGTGGCAATTCACATCTTGATGGCATTTTCTTTTTAGTTTTGTTCCATTAAAGAGAGAAAAATTGATTACCTCTGGCATTCTGGTTCCTATTTTATCATTTGAAAATTTACATGTTTTAGGTATACTCCCATTTTATTAATAAAGTACATGGAGACCGTCCTTCCCCTACCCTTCAAACCACTAAAAAAAAAGGTTTACCAGAGACTGTATTAAAAGTAAAGGATTTTACTGTGAAACAGGACATATGATAGTATAAAGAATAATACAGTGTACCCAGAGTCAGCCTACTAAATAAAACATAGCTGACAGAGTTGGTAATCCCCTTGCAGTCACTTTTCTTTTCTTTTTTAAATTAATTTTTATTTATTTATTTATTTAGACAACAGTGTGGTGATTGTGGGGAGTGCAGGGGGTGTAATGGACTAAATGATATTGGAAAATGAAAATTTACATTTCTTTTCCATTCGTTTTTTTCTGCTAATATGGGCATATTTCACATTCTTAGTTATTGTTTGTTAATACCTGGTTATATTTTGTATATTCTTTTGCCCACATGAAAGTTTTGCTCAAATTTATCACTTGGACTTTTTAGTTTACTTATCCTAAGTAGGTGTCACTTTTAATTAATTGAGATGTGAATAATTCTAGTTTTATATTTCAGTATAGTTGGAGGGCCTGCTAATTTTGCTGGATTATTCTTTCCTGTTTAATCCAAATCTTTGAAGTCAGTTAGTTAAAAATATATAAATCTATCATTTTCTGGCAAATATGAAATGTGAGAGATTTTGCTCTGAAGGTACTTACCCATCACCATAGATAATTGATTCACAAACTATATTATCTGATAAAGAGAGAAAGAAGGACGGAAGAAAAGAAAGGAGAAAAAAGAAAAGAAGGAAAGAAAGATGAAATGTATAATGTATTTATTTGCTTGGCTAACAGGTGGGATGTTTTAATCAAAGGAGATTAATCTATTGGCCCATGTTTGATTCACATGCTGGCTTTGCCATACGTAGAGGCCATAAATCAGCATTTCTCCCTGTTAAGAAGGCTGGGGAACTGCTGAGTTTATTCTCAGTTGTCCTGGGAAGTGCCAGTATTCATATCTGTAGTGTTTACCTTTTCTAGCCTGGTTTTTCTTTTCACTTTAAATTTTCCTTTTCTACAGTTGGGCACTCCAACTGGGTTCTGAGTTTGTATTTGCTGTTGGTTTTGTATGGGCCACCAGTGTGAAATCTGCTTCTTGACAGAGACCTGCCGTACCTGGGACTTGGATCCTGCATTCTGTTTACTTCCAGACACTTCCTATCCATGAGGCCTTTTCTGTTGACTGGTTGTTCATGCCGACCACTGACAAAATGAGATGTGTTCCTGAAAAGTTATGCTGCCTCTTATGTTCCTAAATGCAGCAGGGTCCTTGTTATTTAAAGGCTACTGATAATGAGATGTTTTACAAAATGTGACTGTTTTACAAGGGAAATTATAACCCTGATCCCCAAATTCATCTTTTTTTCTTCTTTATGGTTCACTAAAAATCCTTGAGTCTGGATACATTTAGGACCACTTTCTATGACCACAGGTGCTATGTACTGTGTAGTTCTAGGGATTATCACTCACAGAGACCAGTATCAACAGCCACACTGAAAGCTGCATGGACATTTCAAAACATGTTTTAACATTTCTTCAACCTGAATTTAATATAGCCATTATTTGTTAATTTGTCTGTTTTTAGTTTTCTTTTGATGTCTGGTAATATAAAGCTTTTTATTCTCTTCTCTTTCCTCAGAGGAATAAAATGTAGGCCAACACCAGGGTTGTTTTACTGGGTTTTGGGGCATGTCACATTGTCTAGCTTTGAAAGCTGATGGTCCCATCTGTAAGAAGACCATTAGTCTGATTTGCTTGGTCACTTTCTATTATATCAGTTTATTTAAACTTTAAATGGCTTGTTCTTTCTATTCTAATTTCTCAGATTATTTTTGGGTTTTCACTAAACTCAATTAATCTTCTTGGGTCGTGATGGTCTCATAGTATCTAAGAATGTTGAAGTATTTGAGATTTATATTTTTTATATGATGTTCCAAGCAATAAGTTGTCCGGTGAGAAACTGCTGGGAATTTTTTTAATTTAAAGTTAGGTACATAAAAAGTTTTGACCTCTGGATAATATATATGTGATGGGTCAATTTAATTATAGTAATAGAAGATAATACTTTTACTAATAAAACGTCTCTTATTGAATATCTGTACTACAAAGAAACTATTACCAACTTTCATAGTAACTCCATGAAGTCAGCATTTTTGTTCCCATTTCATAGATTAGGAAAAGGAACCTATGCCTCTTGAAGGTTTTGTAAATTGTTCAAGGTCATACCATTAATTAATTGGCAGGCCAGATATTTGAAGCCAACCTTTTTTAATTTCAACTCATTCTTAATATTATGTCTTCCTAGTTTTTAAAAAAATCTTGATCTGAGTATATGTTTATTGATTTGACGGAGAAGGGGGTCGGGGGAGAGAGAGAGAAGGGGACAGAGACATTGATGTAAAAGAGAAACTTCAATCAGTTTCATATGTCCTCCACCAGGGATTAAACCTGCAACCAAGGTATATGCTCTGACCCAGAAATCGAAGAGACAGCCTTTAGATATGGTGTATAGGACAATGTTCCAGCCAACTGAGCCACCTGGCCAGAACACTTCTCCTAATTTTTACTATGCAGACACACACACGCGCGCACACACACACATACACACACACGGAAAAGTAATATGTAATATATGTAATATGTTATACACACACACACACACACACACACACATAAATCATATTACTTTGCCACTACAAATGGAAAGTATTCTCTCAGTAGATGTTGATAGTGCATTTAGGAGAGTAAATTCTACCCCAAACCACTATGTCTAGAAAGTGAAAACCAATAAAATGGATAATGGCCAGCCAGTTTTACAAAATTCACTCTCTGAAAAACATTTCTATTCTGTTTTTTGTTGTTTGTTGGTGTTTCCCTCCTCTCCTTTATTTCTTTCCTGGTTACTGTTCTGTAGCCTTAAATATTATCTTGAAAATATCATTAGGCATTTGCACCAATGGCTCTACTCTCTTTGCCTATTTTCCCTTTAACTGTTAAAATAGAAGTCGTAGGTAGAAATGATAGAAATGGACCAGATGTTTCCAGAAACCCTCAGGGTATCCCAAACTCCTTTCTTCATGGGAGGAAGGAATGTGTAGAGAAAGGTGGTAAAAGCTTTGAATAAAAACATGTGGCCACATATAAGGAATAATTTTTTCTGGAGAAGCATAAAAAATTTTATCTATGATTTTCGATGATGTAGAAGAAAGGGGGCCACATGCAAAATCTGAGAAGCTCAGGGGAGGCCTTTGTGGCAGCCTTACAAACTCAAAGACCTAAAGTAGCTACAAAGGATGGTCTGAAATTAAAACTTGTTAACTAAAAGCAGTTCATGGTGGGTAGTCATGTCCTCAGGGAGTATTTTTCCCTAACAAAGTCAGTCTTTACCTAATTGAGCCTGTTTGTTGTCTTTTTGCATCTATGATAACATACCTTTGCAAAGTCAAGTTTCCTTTTTCTGGACCCCATAAGGCACAGGGACTCTAGAGGCAGATCACAAATCCCCTCATTGCTATTGTTATCATGTTAATTATTGACTATTAACTATCCTGTAGCCACCTGTGTAAAAGTATCTATCATTTTACTTTTTATCCAGTCCCATAGATTTCCCCCACCTTTGCTTTCTCCTGCTTCCCTAATTTATCACCAGTGGATTTCTAGTAACTCCATTATGCCTCCTCTTTTGATTGTAATGTATAAAATAAGGTGCTAAACTGCCCTTCTCCGGAGCATTTCTCAATCTGTTGAGATTTTGCTTCCTGACATTTGTGATCCGTTTGGCGCAAATAAACTCACAAAAATTCTTTACAAGTTTGAATGTTTCTTACATTGAAAACAACATAGCAAAATTGAGAAAGTACAGGAGATACATAGGATTTATATGGTCTTTTGCATGTTACAGTAGTCTGGATTTTGGAATTACTGGTTTGTCAGACACATGTTAACTTCTGAATCCAGGATAATGAATATAAGGTATAAAACTTGGAAAAATATGCATTCTTCCAGACCTGAAAATATGTATAACCTCTCATTTGTAATGTGGAAAACTTCCACCTAGTAAAGGCCGTACAATCTAGTAGATGCCTAATTGCATTCTTGTTCTTCTAGTTCTGTAGGTTCAAATAGTGTCTCTTGAAAAGGGCAGGAAACAATTAAAATATATAAATATATACACACATACCAAATATTCTTGTTTACTCTGCATTTTTGTGTTTGCCTGTGTGGAAGAAAGAGAAAGAATGTTTGTGTGTGTACACATCTGCACATGTGTTTCCCCGTGCTGAGATAAATGAATGAAAGTTCTGTTGTGAGATTCTTTCTCTTCCCATCCCCATAAATGAGATCCCCTTGTACTTTACTGATACGTTCCTTCTACCAATACACCTATTGATTCTTTTGCATTATATATTCATTCAAGACACTTACAGGATAAATGTGTTTTTCAATAAGATTATTTAACTGAGTTGCTCCTTTTTAACTGTTTTCTGATTGAATTTTAAAATTTGATTTTGAAACAAAATCATTATGGAATGTAAAATGAATATATGGCAATGATGACTTGAAAATATAACATTAACTTTGCCTGGGGTCCACTTTGTTCTATATTTTTAGACTTTATCTGTTGTAATTTATTGTGGAACTATACTGCATTCATTCATGCATATATGTTAACATACATATTAGGGAAGTTGTACATAGCATATATTTGTGCTCAGAAGTAAATGCTCTCAAAGATCAGGAACTTAGAAGGTTTTCCTGGGAAATAAACATACCTGGGATCTAAACAATGACACTTGTCTTGAAGTTCACTTTGTTTTGTTAAAAGCCACTGGACAATAGAATCATAGAGGAAGGAGTAAATAAGGTATGTATAATATCATTTAAATAATCAAGGAAGTCTTATTTCTGGTAAAATTTTAGGTTTAGAGTAAAAATGGAGCATTTTGTCTTGTCAGTTTCCTAGGAGATAAAGACCAGAATCTTTAATAACTAAGTGATTTGGTACTTCCCTATGTCAGCAGCCTCAACTAACCCAACCTACGGTACTCTGCGTCTAGTCACAGAAACCTTCCTTTGGTTTCTTGAATGCCCTGATTCTTTGTTCTCGTGGACTTTGCTGCTTTCTTTTCCTCTTCCTGGAGGGCTCTAGATGTCTGCTTAGTTAATTTTAACACATCCTTCTGAACTCAGCTCAAAAGATACTTCTCTGAGGAAGTTTTTTTCACTGCCACCAGTAATTTTAACTTAGTCAAGTACTATTTCCTTGGTATTTGATATTTGGGAACACTTTTCAATATGATTACACTGACATTATAGTCATCACCTTTCTTTGTTGGGCCCTTAGAGGGTAAACCTGACTTCTTCATCTAAAAATTCCAAGAGATTAAGAATAACTAAAATACTGCAGTTTTCTCTTACATGAAATGGTGCAAGCCCTAATTTCCAATGTAAAGTTGATGTGATTTTGTAAGAATGTATTTTATTTTATAGAAAAAAATTGCTTTGTAACCCAGAGGCACAGAATTAATCATTGCTGCTTTTATAATATTTATTAAATAATTTATTATATGTTTACAACCACACTTAATAGTATCATTTCTTTAAAGTGGAATAGTCAGATTAGTACATTTTTAGTATTTGTTCCAAAGAACCAGAATTGCTGACCAATACATAAGTGCTCTTCTCACTGACCCTCATCTATTTGTGGTGGTCATGTTGATTAAACATTCACTGTTTATGTGGCTATGCTGAGTGAGGTGTGGACCTACACCAACTGACTGGCTAGGGTTAAAACTGCCTTCTGTGTTGCTCAGCTAAAGATTTTTCTTGATTCCTCTTCCTGTTTGTCAGTCAAATTCTAATTTTTCCCTTCAGGGAATGGAATTATTTGATAATTCTTTTTTTCTTACTGCTGCTGGTTCTTGTCAGTCTGTCAGAAAGCAGAAGAAAGAATATATTTCATAATAAAAGTTAAAGGTTGTGTTGAAGTTTGTAGAAATTCCAGTTATGTTATATAACATCTGTCCCTTTAACTTGATAGTTGTCTCATCTTCCCCACTTCCCAATAGCATTCCCTGGGGCTGCAATTCTTAGAAACAAATTGTTATACTTTCACATCTTTCCTAGGTGCCGGGTTTTCTGCATGGAATGTAATTAGTTAAGCTCTTTCCTGTGCATATAAATATAAGGCCAGATAAACAAGAGTATGCAGTTTGCATAGTATACCCTTTTGTTCATTTTGGGTGTTGAAGAGGGAGACCAGTGCATTTGGTTCTAATCCTACGACTATTATTGTGTGTGTATGTGTGTGGAGGGAGAAGGTGTAAGAACAGTGTGTCCAAGGCAAAAACAGAGGAGGAAAACACATGTCCTTGGAATATGTCTGATTATTTTACCACCTTCCTAACTAGCTGTTTTTTAGGTGTTGACACATCAATTCCAGTCTCAGTAAGACTCATCTGTCTTTGTAGCCACCAGGGTAGTGCTAGTAGTAATCTCAGGGAGAAATGGTGAGAAAATATAACAGAAAAGGCAGTGTTGAAGCAAGATGAGATGACCTTCAACCAGTTGTCTGTTTTCTGAGATCCTTATTTTTCTCATGTATAAAATGAGAATATATCATAATTAGTATTGTGAAGATTAAATATGATAGTATATGTAAAATACTGGAACTTCCTAAGTGCACAATAAATATTTGTCCCTCACGAAAAGGGTTTTGGATGAAGTATGTGCATATTAAGGGCTTGGTGCTAAGCCTGATCCATAGGAAATGCTCAATAAAGTTTCCTAAATTAAGACTGAGATGCAGTGGCTATTCTTTATGGCTTTAGTACCATACCTTCATGAATAAGATGGTTGAAAAAAGAGTGTAGAGAAGAGAAGGGAAAGTAGAATTCTCTGATAGAGAATTTAAAGATTAAAACATTTTTATTTGAGATTTTTTTTCCTTTAAATTCTCAGATATACTTTAACAAAATTTCCCTCAGGGTTTATGATGTCAAGAAGTTGATGTTAAGGCTCTGAACGCCCTGAGAGAGATGTCATACCTTAGAGGTGAATTTTAATTCAGATGCTCAGAATATTCAATGAAATACTTAATGTCCTAGAAGTAGGGAAACAACTGATTCTTCAAGGAGCAGAACCAGAATGCCACATAGTCATGTTTTCATATCAATAAAGGCCAATATAAAAATAATAGGCTATCAATTTCCATAAAAAATGAATACTGAGATAGTTGTTGTCATTATTTTAATTAAAGCTTCAGAGAACTAAAGGATCTTGTCCAAATTCACAAAACTAATAAATAACAAAGCAGGAATCCAACCCTGGACAGGCCCCTTCCTTAACTGCTACACAGGACTGTTTTATATTTTTTGAATAATTTTAAAAAAGTTATCCAGCAAAATTATATTTGCCTTTTGTCCAGTCTCACGTGCCACCTGCAAGTGTCGGAGCTTCTTCATATGCACGTAGACATTATAGGCATCTAAACTACATCTTTCCATAGATTTGTAAACTAGTCCCTCTAGGTCCTGATTTGCTGCTTAATGAGCTTCCTTTTCATATGTTTTGATTCCATTTGGTCATGGTCAGCATGTAGAAGGCTTCAAAAGACTTTTTAATTTTATTCTTGATAAATAATTGATAGGTTTGGTTGCCATGAGACCTAAAGGGATTCTCAGTGTAATTCCATTTAAGATTATATAATTTCAAAAGCTTAGTTGAAAGACTTCCTTTGAAACTTAAACAGTTTTCTAGATATCAGTCTAAACATAGGAAGTACTGTAGTATGAAGTGCTGTTCTTGGAGTTATGTATTTTAATGAAGATATAATATGAAAGTTTTGGAACAAAGTATATTTTACTCTAATTTTTAGTTCAAGAACATTTTATTTTACTTTTTCACAATATGGTATACATGAAGGATGACAGCTGTTAAAAACGTGCTTCTAATTTTTAATTCATGCCTTAGGGATGATGAAGGATGAGTCCCGGGGGAATGTGAAAACACATGGTGTACAATTTTATTTGAAACAATGTGAAACCTCAAGAATATAGTGTGAAATAGATAGTCTTATGTAATGTTAAGTGCCTGTTCAAAACAAAAATGAAAGCGACTAATGTCATGTAAATTAATATTTTTAATTTTTAGACAAAGCTTAATCTTACTTTACACATTTTCCATGAATTGTTCATTATCTCAGTAAAATTGATGCTACATCCTGTGTCTGACAAATGGTTTTTCATAGACAACATGATAAATCTTTCATATATTTGTTTTCAGTTCTGACTCCTTGTTACAGTATAATATATAATATATATCAAATAAAGAAAAAGACTTTTTAAAGAATGAAGAACACTATAAATGGCCTTAATCATTATGTTAATGTGGTAAAATAGGGAACAGTTTATTCTGATTTTCTGAGGTACTAATTTCTTTCTTGCCCTAGATAGATATTCTCATGAATTACATATTTATAATGAATTTTAATAATTGTTTTAAATATATCTGTAGATACTTTCTAGTATATAGACTGGTGGGTTTTTTTTTGAGGCTTTTTAACTAGATTTTATTCTTTATAACACTTAATATCTCTACAAAAAGATGAAATTCAAAGGGCCATTATGGCTTAGCAGTGCTAATCTTATATGTACTTTTCATACTTTTCAAGTGGAAGATATTTAAGTTTGATTGGATGAAACATGATAAAATGTAAAGTGTGAAGAAATGGCTGAAACTTTTTTTCTTAATCATCTTTGGTTTTCCTTGTCTTACCACATCAGGAAACCATAGTCTCACAAGGACCAGAGCAGCTAAGTAGAATGAGATTGCTCCTGTGTAGTAGTGACTGGATTTAGGACTGTAATGTATTTGGGAAATCCTTTATCATAGCTTTTACTTTGTGATAACTCAAGTTTTTGATCTGCCATGTATATAAAAGGAAGCATGTATACTGATAGTTGAAAAAGATAAAATGAACTGTACGAGGATGGAGAAACCCTAACTTAATTACTGCTGCATTACAGGTGCTACATTTTTTATTACCAATTTCCAGAATAGTCAACTAAACTGTATCTTGAAGTAGCAATCAAGAGACCCTCTTCCAGTCTTGGCTAAGCCCTGCCCCGTAACACAACACTGATGGTCCTATCTGTTTAGTAAAAATAAGGCCATTGTAGAACTCTTCTTAACCTTATTTATCTGTCTAAAAATGAAATGGTAATGTAGTAATGTAATAAAATATTGAAAAATAAGTATGGGGAAACATTATCAGGCCCAGAATTTTGATTTCCCTATTTCAGCTTTCTGACATGCTTAATATGTAACATTATACTGAAATTATGCTCTAAGTCAACCCAGGAACCGAGACTTTGTTTGATATTGTATGCTGTGCATATGCAGATGAGTAAGGATTTATGGAGAGAGACTACTCTTGTCAGCAGAAAAAGAAGGTAAGATTTTATTTTGGTGTAAATAAGTCATGATGATTCATGTGTCCAGGTGTTCTCCTGTGTGTATGTCTTTAGTTGTTATTTTCTTGCTTTCAATAAAGATTTGTGAGGGAAGAGTTTAATTATAAAGAGTAATAGTTGAAATACATTGCTATCAAGTGTAGATTATGTTATTAAATTTATTTAATGTCAACAGCTTTAAGAGATTAATCTTCTGTAGCTTTTCATTGTTATCTTACTGCTTTAATTTTATTTATATTTAATTTCAATGATTGTTAAATGTTTTGTGGTAAGTGACCAAAATATCTCCTATGAAATCAAAGCTTAATCATTTAGTGATGTATTTCTTTCATGTTAAGACAATACTTTCTTAATCCAGAGTTCTGTTTTTAATGAATTTCTCCAACTAAATAATCCTATTCAATATATACATTAAATTAGGCCCTGGCTGGTGTGACTCAGTGGATTGAGCACTGGCTTGAGAACCAAAGGGTCACTGATTTGATTCCCAGTCAGACCACATGCCTGGGTTGCAGGCCAAGTCCCCAGTGGAGGGCATGTGAGAGGCAACACACCTTGATGTTTTTCTCCCTCTCTTTCTCCTTCCCTTCCCTTCTCTCTAAAAATAAATAAATAAAATATTTTAACAAATATACACTAAATCAAATGAGTTTTAAATTCACTGGGACTAACTTTGAGTTCTGATTTGTAAGTAACCTGAGGAGAATCATTTCTGTGATCAATTAAAAATTATTAGGATATTACTAATTGGATAGATTTATATTAAAATAAGTGGAAAGATTGAGATGTGTGATTGCTAAATTATAATAAAATTTTCTATCATATGTCATTATAGCTTTCATAATAAAGATACTATCAAACATACTGAGGTCACCATTTTATAATTGTCGAAATACAACTTATTCTTTGAAAGTATTTTGCATTATAAGAGTATAGCCATAACCCGTAGGTAGAGATTCCTTACATACCTTTTGGTAAAGTATGCACTGCTCTATTAATTTTGAAGAAACAAATATTTTTTCCTCATTATAACAACCTGTTCTCTTTAAGGGGAAGACAAACTTACTTATGTTTTTGTGTTTTTATAACATAAGTTATGTATTAATAAACACTACAGAATTTTCAAAGTACTTAGAATATAGGCATACTTCAGAGATATCATAGGTTTAGCTCTGTCTACCACAATCAAGTGAGTATGTCAATAAAGCAAGTCACAAAATTTTTTTTGGTTTCCCAGTGCATATAAAGGTTATGTTTACACTATACTGTAGTCTATTAAGTATATTTAATGTACATACCTAATTAAAAAATACTTTACTGATGAAAAATGCTAACCATCATCCGTGCCTTCAGCAAAATGCAATGGCTTTGTTTATATAGGGTCCTGCCTCGATGTTGATGTGACTTATTAGAGTGGTTATTGGTCACTGATGGTTGGGATGGCCATGACAATTTTTTAAAATTAAAAAAACAGTGAAGTTTGCCAGATTGATTGACTCTTCCTTTCATGAACAATTTCTCTGTTGTATGTGATGCTATTTGATAGCATTTTACCCACTGGAGAACTTCTTTTAAAATTGGAGCCAATCCTCTCAAACTCTTGCTGCTTTACCAGTGAAGTTTATCTCATATTCTAAATTCTTTGTCATTTCAACAATATTTACCATTTCAATACACTTTCTTTTGTTCATCTATAAGAAGCAACTCCTCCTCTGTTAAAATTTTATCATGATACTACAGCAGTTCAGTCACATCTTCAGGCTTCACTTCTAAGTTTAGTTCTGTTGTTTCCATCACATTTGTAGTCACTTCTTCCACCTAAGCCTTGAACCCCTCAAAGACATCCAATCAGTTTTTCCCAAACTGTTATTAATGGGAAGATATTTTGACCTCTTCCCATGAATCACAAATGTTCTTAATGGAGTCTGTAATGGTAAATCATTTCCAGAAAATTTTTAATTTACTTTGCTCAGATCCATCAGAGGAATCACTATCTATGGCAGCAATAGCTTTATGAAATGTATTTCTTTTTTTAAGTATTTTATTTATTTATTTTTAAAGAGTGGAAGGGAGGAAGCAAGAGAGGGAGAGAAACATCAGTGTTTCCCTACTGGGAACCTGGCCTGCCATCCAGACATGTGCCCTGACTGGGAATCGAACCGGTGACCCTTTGGTTCACAAGGTGGCACTCAGTCTACTAACCATACCAGCCAGGGCATGAAATGTATTTCTTAATTGATAAGACCTAAAAGCCAAAATTACAGTCTGATCCATGGGCTGTAGAATGGATGTTGTGTTAGCAGGCAAGAAAACTTTAATTTCATTGTACATGTCCATCAGAGGTCTTGGGTGACCAGGTGCATTGTCAATGAGCAGTAATATTTCGAGATGAATATTCTTTCTTCTCTGAGCAGTAGGTCTCAATAGTGGGCCTTGAAATATTTAGTAAGCCATATCGAAAACAGATGTCCTGTCATCCAGGCTTTGTTGTTCCATTTATAAAGCATAGGAAAAACTGATTTAGCATACTTCTAAAGGGATCTCGGGTTTCTCAAATAGAAAATAAATATTGGTTTCAACTTACAGTCACCACCTGTGTTAGATTCTAGCAAGAGAATCAACCTGTCCTTTGGAGCTCTGAAGCCAGGCATTGAATTCTTTCTAGCTCTGAATGTCCTAGATGGCATCTTCTTCCAATACAGTGCTGCTTGGTCTATATTGATAATCTTGTGTTTAGGGTAGCTGTTAGTGGTGAGATAGCACGAGATTGTTTAGCGGCAATTGGACCTCATTTCAGAATTTTCAGTACTTGACTTCTGGCTAACAAACAATTCAGAGTATAGACTCAAATACAAACACATTTTATTTAGAAAGACACAGAGGAAGAAGTGTGAGCCATGGAAGAAGTGAGCCAGCTGGGCTATGTAGGCCCAAGAAACAAGTTACAGAGGCAAAATAAAGGCCCTGGGAGTGTAGGAGAAGGAAAGCAGAGGTAATGTGCCTGGAGGATGGAGAGGAAGAGGTGAGGGTGTGCTTCAGAGAGAGCTCACTGAAAAAAGAAGGGTATGGGGTAAAGTGAGGAAATAAGAGAGAGGGGGAGAGAGAGAGAGAGAAAGAGAGACAGAGAGAGAGAGAGAGAGAGAGAGAGAGAATGCTGCACTGGGTCCGCCATCCTGATGTAACTCAATACAGGTCCACTGTATTTCAAAGCAGTATTCAAGAGGTAGGTGCTGATTTAAAGGAAAGGGGTTTTATTCAGTTGCCAGCAACCTGGAAGATGGGATACTCTCATCTCAAAGCCCATCTTGCCATTTCAGTGCAGGCAGTGGTTTTATAAGGAGAAAAAGGGATAAGGGGAACAAAGAGATTGGGGGAGAGGCTGTGAACATACAGGCAGTGCCCTAGGTGGTCTGATATAGATCTTTAAAGTCAGCATCCTGGAACTCATCCGTGCCAGCCAAATTCCTGTATTTGGGTGATCTGCCTCACCTGAAGTCCTAGTCAAGGCTGTGTCCTGCACAAGCAGGAACTAGAACTGCTGATGCTTGCAGCATGCTTACAAAGAAATTGTCAGTATGAGTTCTTTTTATCAGTTTGTTAGTACATCTTATTCTAATTCCATTTCATGTTAAGTCAGAGTAGTATAAAGATTTTATTCCCTGTTACACTAAGGGGGTTGTAGTATCCACTGATTGGTCAGCACCAGGCAGAGGATCATTCCTCATTGCATTTGGTCCTGATGTCAGCCATGGTGCTGGCACTCCTGGCCTTCCTGTTTTTCTGGGCCTGGAGCTTAAACAACCAATGCCTAGATGCTATCTTCAGTTTGACCAAAACTCTGTGTCCATGGTCAACAGACTGATGTGTGTCAGGCCCTCATTGTCCTGAGAGCTTAATGCTTAAGGGAGAAATCATACAAGGGCTTGTATGGAAGTCTTATGAAGCTATTTACCTGGCCCCCTTGTTCTTCCTCTTAAGGGGGTCTACCACATGACTAACAACATGCTGGAGGAGGAAAGGTCAGGGGAGAGTTCCAACCAAATGACCAGTGATATGAAAGGTCAGGGGCACTAAACCACGTGAGAGTGATATGCTGGGGAGGAAATGTTGCTCTGGGTATGAGGCCCCATTCTACAATTGTCTACTTCTCGGCACCTGGGACTTTCTGCTCTGGTGACCTTTTATATCTGGCCCACTGTTCCTGCTCTGCTTTTGCCTGGCTAACTACCTACTACATAGGCATCTTCATTATCTTATCTTTGTCTTCTGGATAACTTGCTACAGCTTCTACATCAGCATGTAATGCTTCACCTTGCACTTCTATATTATGGATATGGTTTATTTCTTTAAACCTCATGAACTGACCTTTGCTAGCTTCAAACTTTCCTTCTGCAGCTTTCTCAACTCTCTCAGTGTTCATAGCATTGAAGAGACAGTTTTGCTCTTGCTAAAGCTTTGGCTTAAGGGAATATTGTGGCTGATTTAGTCTTCTATTCATAGCATTCAAACTTTTTCCATGTCAGCAATAAGTCTATTTTACTTTCTATTTTTGTGTTCACTGGAGTAGCACTTTTAATTTTCTTCAAGAACTTTTCCTTTGCATTCACAACTTGCCTGTTTGGCACAAGAGAGCTAGATTTTGGTCTGTCTCAGCTTTTGACATACCTTACTCATTATGTTTAATTACTTCAATCTTTTGATTTTAAGTCAGAGACATTAGACTCTTCCTTTCACTTGAACACTTAAAAATAATTTTGTGACTATTAAGGCCTAATCCCAATATTGTTATGTCTCAGGGAATAGGGAGGCCTGAGAAGAAAGAGAGAAACAAAAGAATGGCCATTTAGTTAAGCAGTAAGAACATGCACAACATTTCTTAAGTTCATGGCCTTATGTGGGCATAGTTCATGGTTCCCAAAAACCATTACAATAGTAACTTATCACAAATCACCGTAACTAATATAACAATAATGAAAAGGTTTTAAATATTGGAGCAAGATGGTAGAGGTGTGAATGGAAGTCACATTGACCTCCTCCCAGGACCAATCTGGAATCACAATTAAATTGTGGAGAAATCACCTGAAACACACAACTGAACAATAGCTAGAGAGGAGCCTTATATACTAGGGCAGACAGAGGAATTGGATTTAGCACAATCTGACTGGTAAGGAGTGTGGTGGCGACTCCAAAAGGCTGGCTGGGTGCTCATGGGTGGCTGCACCGGAGGGATATTTAAGTGTCCAGTTGGATCCCCCTGAGAAGGACAGGGTCTAAACCATAAACAGGGATACCCAGCCTACAGCACCAGAGCCCAAAAAGTACACAGGTAACAGCCAGCAGCAAAAAGCGGCAGGGTTGCTCTCTGCCAGGGATGGGCAGGTGGAGACACAAAGAGCTGTTTAAAGGGCCAATGCATAAATTTTCATTAGCATCCAATTACCCTGGGTTCCAGATAAGGCAGGGCAGAGTGGGCTAGAGATGCCTGAGGAAAGACTGGGACTGAGGCTTTGGGGAGAGAACTGAGAGAGTAGCCGGAGGGAACCTGGTTCTGAGTCATCCCTCATACAGCAGCAGCCCTCTTGCTTAGGCAGACCACTCCCCTGAATGGCAGCAGCCTGAGGGGAAACAATATCCCCCACCCCCAACCCCAGGACAGATTCTGCCCTGCCCTGTGGTGCTTAAGCCTGACTGCTGAGTGCAGAGTGACTAGATTAACAAAGGAAGGAGACAGCCACAAATAGTATATCCCTGGAGGTCTCAAACAGACTGCCTAAGGTCAGACAGGATGAATATCTGACATTACCAGAGGCAGATCCAGAAAGAAAAAACTGGTAAATATTAGGGGCTACCAAGGCAAAATCCACTATGGTCTTCTCCATGATTTGCGATTTCTTTCATAACTTTTTAATACTCATTTCTTGTCCATCAAGTTAGTGCACATTAAGTTGCTAGATTTTATACTAGAGTTTATTTCTTGTCTTTCTTATAGTAGTCTTAATCTCTTTACAGCCTTATTAATATTGGTTCATTTCTTGTTGATAGTAGGATTGCAGAGAGCCGTTATTTTTGCAGATGTGGGTTTGTTTACTGGGCTTTGTGATTTTGTTTGGGCAGCAGCTGCACAACAACACACAAATGTAGATGGCAGAGTGACCCTCAGTCAACCAGCTGGAAGGAAGAACCCTCCAAAGAATGAACCCTCCAAACAACAATCAAAACCCAAATACTTCTAGAGAACAAACATAAATGGCATAAAAGGCATCCCAAGAGCATCAAGTTCAAGAGATCAAGGAGATCTTGATCTTGAACTTCACCAAGGAATCTCAAAGGTCTCCTACCATAGAAGTTAACACTACAAAATCAGGGAGTCAAAACAGATCAATTTAAGAAACAGAAGCAAAAAAGAGTGTTACAAATAATGGGAAGACAAAGAAACAACCCCAATCAAAAGGAAAAGCATAATCCTCACAAAGAGTGCTAAATGAAATAGAGGCAAGTCAACTGTTAGATACTGAGTTCAAAACAATGATTATAAGGAAGCTCAATGAGCTCTATGAAAATTACAAAAAAACAACAGGGAAACTACAAAGAACTTACAGCAAACTATATCAGGATGAAAAAAGACATAGAAACTATCAATAAAAAGACAAGAGGAAATGAAGAATAAAATTTCTTAATTGAAGAACGCGGTAGAAGGAATCAAAAGCAGGCTAGAAGAAACAGAGGAACAAATCAACGAGCTGGACGACTAGGTAGAAAAAAAGCTCCTAGAAAGAGCAAGAAAATGAAAATGAAAAAAAAAACACTTGAAAAGAACAAAGAGGTGTTAAGGGAACTGCAGGACAGTATGAAACATAATAATGTTTGTATAATAGGTATACAAGAAGGAGAAGAAGAGGAGCAAGGGATAGAAAACCTGTTTGAAAAAGTAATGATGGAAAACATCCTTCATTTAAAGAGAGAAAAAGACACTCAAGTCCAGGAAGCACAGAGGGTCCCAATCAAGAGGAACTCAATGAAGCCCACTCCAAGACATATCATCATTAAAATGGCAAATATCAAAGTCAAAGAGAGAATCTTAAAGGCATAAAGGGAGAAACAAGTAGTAACATAGAATGGAGACCTAGTAAGGCCATCACCTGACTTCTCAGCAGAAACACTACAAGCCAGAAGGGAATGGCAAGAAATATTCCAAGTCAAGAAAAGCAAAGGCCTGCAGCCAAGACTCTACCCAGCAAGGCTATCAATTAGAAGAGAAGGCGACATAAGGAGTTTCCCAGACAAAAGAAGGCTAAAAGAATACACCTCCACCAAACCAGCAGTGCAAGATATGCTAAAGGGCATGTTTTAAGATGATGAAGAAGATGAGTGAGAGAGAGAGGAACACATGTACAAAGGGAAAAATGAATAAGTACCTATCAATAATAATGTTAAATGTAAATGGATCTAATGCTCCAATCAAAATATATAGGGTAGATGAATGGATATGAAAATGTGACCCACACATATGCTGCCTTCAAGAACCGCACCCCCCAGAACAAAGGTACTACACAGACTGAAAGTAGAGAGTTGGAAAAAAATATTCCAAGCAATGGACAGGAAAAAAAAAACAACAACTGGGCTTGCAATATTCATATTAGACAAAATAGACTTCAAAACAGAGGCCATAAAAAGAGACCCAGAAGGACACTTGATAATACTCAAAGGAAGAATCCATCAAGACATAAACATTGTAAACATATATGCATCCAACATAGGAGCACCCAAATGTATAAGGAAAATACTGGAGGACTTCAAGAAAGATACAGACAGCAACAGAATTGTAGTAGGGATTTTAACACCGCACAGTCAACAATGGATATATCTTCCAAACAAAATATCAACAAGGATATTGTGAAACTGAATGAGACAGTAGATCAAATGGACTTAACTGATATATATAGAACATTTTATCCCCAAAAAGGAAAATACACACTTTTCAAAAGCACATGGAATACTTTCAAAGATAGAAGACACGATAGGACACAAAATAAGCCTCAACAAGTTCAAGAAAATTGAAATTATAACAAGCATTTTATCAGATCACAAGCACTTGAAACTAGAAACCAACATCAAGGAAAACTCTTGAAAACACTCAAACCCATGGAGACTAAATAGCATGCTGGTAAACAATGAATGGGTTAATAATGAGACCAAAGAAAAAAATCAAAAAGTTTCTGGAAACAAAGGAATGAACACACAACAATCCAAAACCTGTGGAACACAGAGAAGGAAATTCTGAGAGGGAAGTTCATGGCAATACAGGCCCATCTTAAAAAAATAGAAACATTTCTAATAAACAACCTTCTTACATTTACAAAAATTGGGGGGAAAACAATAAACAAAGTGGAAAGTGAGTTAAAACAAGGAAATAATCAAGGTCAGAGCAGAATTAAATGAAATAGAGATGAAGAGAACAATTCAAAGATCAATAAGTCCAGGAGCTGGTTCTTTGAAAAGTTAAACAAAATTGAAAAGCCTTTAAGTAGACTCATCAAGAAAAAAAGAGAGAGGCCCTAAATAAATAAAATCAGAAATTAAAGAGGAGAAATTACAACTGATATCACAGAAATACAAAATATTGTAAAAAATTACATGAACAACTATATGCCAAGAAATTTGAAAACCTGGGTGAAACATGCAAATTTCTATAAAAATATAATCTTCCAAAACTGAATGACTAAGAAGCAGAAAGCCTGAACAGAAAGCTAGTGAAATTGAAGCAGTAATCAAAAAACTCCCAGCACACAAAAACCCTGGACCAGATGGTTTCACAGGATAATTTTATAAAACATTTAAGGAAGAGCTAAACCATGTCCTTCTCAGACTATTCCTGAAAGTCCAAAAAGAGGGAAGACTCCCAAACACTCTTTATGAGGCCAGCATCATTCTGGTCCCAAGATAAACACAAGAAAAAAAGAAAACTAGAAGGTAATATCACTGATGAACATAGATGCTAAAATTTTCAAGACAACATTGACAAACTGCATACAATAATACATTACAAAGATCATAAACCATGATCAAGTGGGATTCATCCCAGGAATGCAGGGATGGTTCAGTATTTGCAAATCAATTAATATAATACATCACATAAACAAAAGGAAAGACAAAAATCACATGATAATATCAATAGATATGGAAAAAGCATTTGAAAAGGTACAGCACCCATTTGTGATAAAAACACTCAGCAAAGCGGGAGTAGAGGGAGCACATCTCATCATAACAAAGGCCATATTTGAAAAACCTACAGCCAACATCATACTTAGTAGGCAAACTCTAAAAGCTTTCCCATTAAGATTGGGAACAAGACAAGGATATCTGCTTTCACCACTTCTATTCAACATAGTATTGGAAGTCCTAGCCACAGTGATCAGCAATAAAAAGTAATAAAAGGCATCCAAATTGCAAAGGGTGAAGTGAACTATCACTGTTTGCAGATGACATGATAGTGTACATAGAAAACCCTATAGACCCAACTGAAAAACTACTCAAACTCTTAAGTGAATTTGGCAAAAGAGCAGGACAAAAAGTCAATATTCAGAAATCAAAGGCATTTTTGTAAACCAACAATGAAATATCAGAACCGGAAATAAGAAGAAATCCCATTTGCTATAGCAACAAGAAAAATAAAGTACCTTGTAATAGACTTAACCAAGAAGGTAAAAGACCTGTGTCAGAAAACTATGCAACACTGAAGAAAGAAATTAAGGAAGACACAAATAAATGGAAGCATATTCTGTTTTAATGGATTGAAGAATTAACTTCATCAAAATATCCATACTATCAAAAGCAATTTATACATTCAGTGCAATCCCTATTAAAATATCAATGACATATTTCTTAGATACAGAACAAATGTTTCAAAAAATTATATGGAACAATAAACAACCCTGAATAGCTGCAGCAATTTTGAGAAAGAAGAACAAAGTAGGAGGGATCAGGATATCTGACATCAAACTATTACAAGGCCACAGTCATCGAAACAGTTTGGTACTGGCATAATAACAGACACATAGATCAATGGAACAGAATAGAGAACCCAGAAATAAACCCATGTCTCTATGGTCAATTAATGTTTGACAAAACACAGAAGCATAAAATGGAGTAAAAATTGCCTCTTCAACAAATGATGTTGGGAGATCTGGACAGCTACATGCAAAAAACCAAAACCCAACCACCATCTTACACCATATACAAAAATAAACTCCAGATGGATAAAAGACTTAAATAAAAGTCATGACACCATACATATCCTAGAGGAAAACATAGACAGGAAACTCTCAGCTACTCCATGCAGTAATATTTTCACTTATATGTCCCCTAGAGCAAGGGACACAAAGGAAAGAATAAACAAATGGGACTTCATCAAAATAAGAAGCTTCTGCACAGATAAAGAGAACATCATCAAAATGAAAAGGGAACCAACTGTTTGGGAAAACATATTTGCCAATGATATCTTGGACAAGGGTTTGATCTCCAAAATATATAGAACTCTCAGGACTCGACTCCAGGAAGACAAACAAACCTATTAAAAAATGGTCAAAGGACCTGAACAGACACTTCTCCAAGGAGGACATAAACAGGACCCAGAGACATATGAAAGGATGCTCAGCATCACCAGCCATCAGAAAAATTCCATCTAAAAGCACCATGAGATATCACTTCACACCAGTCAGAATTGCCATCATAAACAAAATAACAAACAAGTGCTGGTGAGGATGTGGAGAAAAGGGAACTCTAGTACACTGTAGGTAGGAATGTGGACTGGTGCAGCCACTGTGGAAAACAGTTTGGAATGTCCTCAAATAACTGAAAATGGAAGTGCCTTTTGTCCCAGTAATTCCACTGCTGGGATTATACCCTAAGGGTCCTAAAACACCCATTCAAAAGAACCTATGCACCCCAATGTTCATAGCAGCACAATTTACAATAGCTAAGTGTTGGAAGCCAGCTAACTGCCCAGCAATAAATGAGTGGATCAAAAAACCATGGTATATTTTCACAATGGAATACTACGCAGCAGAAAGAAAGATAGAATTACTACCCGTTGCAACAGCATAGAAAGAACTGGAGATCATTATGCTAAACTAAATAAGCCAGAGAGTAAAAGATAAATATCATATGATCTTACCTATAATTGGAACTTAATCAACAAAACAGAAAAGCAAAATATAATCAGAGACTTTGGAAAAAAGAATAAACTGACAGCAACCACTCGGGAGAGGAGAGAGGGATAAGAGGGGAAAAGAAGGGGAAGGATCTTGAAGAAACATATATAAAGGACCCATGGACAAAACCAAAGTGGGAAAAGATTGTGGGTGGGAAGTGGGGGTGTGTGGGGCAGGAGAAAGTGGTGGCAGGAAAAAGGAGACAATCGTACTAGAACAACAATAAAAAATATATATGTATATATAAAATAAATAAATATCAGAGGAATAATTAATGTGACTTGGACAAGAAGTGAAGAAATGATGTTGGGAAAATGGCACTGATAAACTTGCTTGCACAGGGTTGCCACAAATTTTCAATTTGTAAAAAAAGAGCAGTCAGTATCTGTAAAACAGAAGAAAATGAAAAGTACGTATAAAAAATAAAATTGTCTAATTTTTTATTTCCTGATTCAGAGGTAAGAACTGTTTATCTGCTATCTTTCTATTGCTTTTCTATAAATTATATAATATGTAGATACATCATTTAGAGAAATCTAAATGTTATATGTTGCATATTGTATTATAACTCTGCTTCTCATTAATCAATGTATGTGAGAAATTTTCCTTGCAAGACTTATGGGCCTATCTCATTTTTAATGGCTTTTTAATATTATATGAATGAACCATCATTTATCAAACCTTTCTCTTCCTTTAGATGGACAATTAGGTGTTTTCCAGATTTTTTCTGTTAAAATTATATATGTATAAAATTTGGTAAGGAGTGTGGTAGAGATGCAAGAAGGCGGGTGGGGTACCCATGGGAGGCAGCACTAGAAGGATATTGAAAGATCCATTTGGGTTCCCCTGAGACGAGTGAGGTCTAAACCAAAAACAGGGCTCTCCAGCCTACAGCACCAGAACCCAAAAAGTACACAGAAAACAGCCAGCTGCAAAAAGAGGCAGGGTTGTTCTCTGCCAGAGACAGGCGGCTGCAGATGCAAGGAGCCATTTAAAGGGCCTGCACATAAATTTTTGTTTGCAGCCACTTACTCTGGTCTCCAGCAAAGACAGGGACAGAGTAGGCTAGAGACATTTGAGGAGAGACTGGGGAAAGAGGCTTTGGGGAGAGAATGTAGAGAGTAGCGGGTGGGATCCCAGTGCTGACTCCTCTCCGACAGGGCAGAAGCCATCTTGCTCAGGCAGAGACCACTCCCTGAGCAGCAGCAGCATAAGAAGACCCAATAACTCCGCCTCCAGGATGGATTCCACTCCCCCACCCCGCCCCGACCGAGCTGTCTAAGCTGACCTGCTGAGTGCAGAGTGACTAGATTAACAGCTGAAGGAGACAGCCACAGAGAGTAGATTCCTGGAAGTATCGAACAGACTGCTTAAGATCAGACATGGGCAACATCTGACATAATCAGAGACAGATCCAGAAAGTAAAACAAAGGTGTCTTTCCATAGAAGTTCGCACCACAAAGTCAGGAAATCAACACAAATCAATTTAAGAAGCAGAAGGAAAAAAGAAGAACCTCACAAATAATGAGAAAACAAAGAAACACCTCCCAGTCGAAGGGAAAAGAGGAATCCCCAGAAAGAGAACTAAAAGAAATAGAAGTAAACTATCAAATATTGAGTTACAAACAATGATTCTAAGGAAACTGAATGAGCTCAGTGAGCTCAGAGAGAATTACAAAAAACTAGAGATAAACAACGAGGAACTTACTGCAAACAATATCAGCATGAAAAAGGACATAGAAACTATCAATAAGAGACAAGAGGAAATTAAGAATACAGTTTCAGAATTGAAGAACACAGCAGAAGGAATAAAAAGCAGGCTAAATAAAAAAGAGGATTGAATCAGCAAGCTAGAGAACAAGGTAGAAAAAAGCTCCCAGAAAGAGCAAGAAAACGAAAAAAGATTCCAAAAGAATGAAGAAGCATTTAGGGAAATTCAGGACAACCTGAAATGTAATAATATCCATACAATAGGGATACAAGAAGAAGAGGAGCAAGGGATAGAGAACCTGTTTGAAAAAGTCATGATGGAAAACTTCTCTCATTTGAGGAGAAAGTCACAGAAGTCCAGGAGGCACAGAGGGTCCCATTCAAGAGGAACCCAAAGAGGCACACTCCAAGACACATCATCATTAAAATGGCAAATATCAAAGACAAACAAAGAATTCTAAAGCAAGCAAGGGAGAACGAGCTAGGAACATATAAGGGAGCCCCGATACGGCTAGCAGCTGACTTCTCAGCAGAAATGTTTCAAGCCAGAAAGGAGTGGCAAGTTATTTTCCAAATCATGAAAAGGAGAGGCCTGCAACCAAGACTGCTCTACCCAGCAAGGCACTCAATTAAAATGGAAGGCGAAATAAGGCTTTTCCCAAACAAAAGAAGGCTAAAAATATACACCTCCACCAAACCAGCACTGCAAAATATGCTAAAGGGAGTGCTTGAAGAATACTCAGTTCCTTTTACAGCTGCGAATACTTGATATTACCAATATTTTTAACACATATTAACCTGATTGTAACAATGATGTGTTATATTAATTGTTATTTTATTATTTGTTGAAACTAAATTTGATTTTGTATATTTATTGCCTATTTCTATAATTTTTTAAAAAAGTTTTAAATGACTTTTTTGTATTCTTTATCCATTTATTGATTAAATGTTTGTAGAATTTTTTTCCCTAAAAACACAAAAAACAACTATTAACCCTGTTTTAGATGTGTGGCAAATACTTTCCCATTCTATTACTTGTCCTTTAACTTTTTTTACATGTATATTACTATACAGTCTTAAATGTTTAGTATAGTCATATTGTCAATATTTTACTTTATACCTTCTGGGTTTGAATATTTTACTGGAGGTTAAGAAAATTATTAGTTTGTATATTCTCCAAAATTCCTTAGATTCTAAATATTCATTTTTAACTCACCTGAATATTTTTTTGTATAAAGTATGAAATAGAGCTCTATATTTGTTTTATTTCAAGTAATAATGGTCCATGCACCTTATTAGTTGAATAAGACTTACTTTCCCCATTGATTTGAAATATCAATTTAATTATGTGTCACATTGTTAGACAGATATATACATTTGTTTCTAGAATGCTTACTGTATTTCACTGATCTACTTGATTATTTCTGTGCTGGTGTCATGTTTTAATTGCTGAGACTTTATACTGGTTTTAAATTTTTTAATATTTTATAATACTTTGACATTAAAAACTAAATAAAATCAATATAAAAGAAAGAAAGAAGAAAAAGAAAGAAAGAAAAGAAAGAAACTCCTACTTTTTGTGATAACATGGATGGAAGTGGAGAACATTACGCTAAGTGAAATAAGGCAGTTGGTGTAAAACAAATACCATATGATCTCACCTGTAAGTGGAATCTATTCAACAAAATAAACTAATGAACAAAATAAACCACAGTCATGGAACCATGGAACGGACTGAAAGTGACAAGAGGGGATGGGGAAGGAGGACAATGGTGGAAAGAAGCAGAAGGAACTAGACAAAGAACATGTATGAATGACCCATGGACATGGACAACAGAGTGGGAATAGACTGTGAAAACCGGGGGTGGGGGTGGGAAGGGTGGAGAGGGACAAAGGGGGAAAAATTGAGACAATTGTAATAGAATAAACATGACTTAAAAATTTTAAAAAAAGAAAAAAATTGTCATTTTAAATAGAAACCTTTTGATTAAGAAATACTAGTTGGTTATTACATAACAGTTATGGGGATGTAAAGTATGGCATAGAGAATATAGTCAATAATATTCTAATATCTTTGTATAGTCTCAGATGGGTGCAAGATTTAATGGGATGGTCACTTAGTAAGTTAAGCAATGTCTGATCACTGTGGTGTACACCTGAAACTACTATAGTAATGTATGCTAATTGTAATTCAAAGATAAAAATGATTTAATAAATAAATATGAACTCTTTAAAAATGTAAAAAATAGTTATATATATAAAATTTAATATATAATGTATATTATATAATTTTATATAACAAAATATATAATTTATTTTGAAAATGTGAGTATATTTGAATATATCAACACTTTTTTCAGAAGCAACTGGCAGAAATAGAAATAAAATTAACTGAGATGCTCAAGTAAACAACAAAAAAAATCCATTGTGATTCAAGAAAAGTTTCTGAGATATACTGGCTTAATGTATGGACACTTCCACATTCCAGTCATTAAATGTCCCTGAATCTCTGATATGCTTTCCTCTGTGTGAGGTTTATTCTCAGAGAAAATCTCTCCATGTGTCAGAGAAGATGGCCACCAGTTGATTTATGTTTATACAGTCCTTACCTGCATTAAATTAAAGCAAGACTTCCCTCTTTCAGGAACCATGTAAAATTTTTTTTCCCATGGTACTTCATCCATCTTTGAACTGTGCCTAAATTTTGACATACTCAAAGCAAAAAAGGGAATGAGGAACCCACAGTTCCGCCTGCCCAATGCTGTGATTGACAGTCTCCATCATAATACATAGGAGGGGAGAAGCTCTTCGAAGAAAAAAGACAAAGACAATAGATATAAAGAGTATTACCACTTAGATTTTGGCAGATGTAGCTAAATTACACTTCCGTAGCAATTTATACTGCAACCAAAAAATATGTAAAATAACTTCTCTGCATCATATCAATACTATATCATATCAATTATTTTAGTTCAATGAGTTTTCAAAAAGTCTCATATTTATTTTATTCCCTATGTCTCTTTAATATTGATGAGTTATGGTATTGTTTTCACATGTTTATTGGGCATTCGTATTTTCTTCTGTAGATTGTTTACTTTGTATTGAGTAACTTGTCTTTGTTACATTAATCTTTTAGGAAATATTTTATATCCTGAATAGTAATTCTCTGTTGCACAGGTAGCACATAAGTTCTTTCGTGTACATTCCATCTTTCAGCTTTTCAATGATGTCCTTCAGTACTCAGTATTTTTTATGGTTTCTGATTATTGTATATTTCTCAGGAAGGCTTACCTCCTAACAAGGTAGACTTAGGATTTCTTCTAACATTTTCGAAATTTTTAAAAATGGAGTTATTTTATTTTATAATTTTATATTTAGTATTTAAAAACAAAACAGTTATGAACTATTTTATTAATGTTTCAGGAGACAAATAGGCCAACAACCATGCTTTTTGGCTGATGCTGGAGTTGAGATTCAGGTTCTTGTAGGAAAGCATCAAGGCTATTACTTCGTAATCACATACATTAATAATAAAGTGTCTGTCTTATCTGTGTCATCTAAATCCACTTCTTCCTGTCTTTCTGTTCTGCTCAGCATGTTTGTCCTTTTTCTCAGACTTATCTCATTGTAGTCACAAGATGCTAGGCATCAGATCTTCACTTGCTGGTGTCCAAAGCAGAAATGAGGGAAATGGAGATGATAGAGGTGACTTCCTCAAGTATGGAGGTAAGCCTTTTCTAGAAACAAGTGCCAGTACACATTCCCCTATATTTCTTGGGCTAAAAATGAATCTCATAAATACCTCCCCTGACCAATCCTAGGTGTAAGTGGGTAAAGTCCCTATGACTATCTCAAACCAATCATTATGCACCCCTCTAAAACCGGCATCATTGCCAATTGAACAAACTTGTTAGCAAGTAAAATGCAAAAGATTGATTGATGAATGGGCAAACAATATAATCTATTAAACCAAACATATGAATGTAGTGATTTACATTTTTAGAAATTTCTAGAGGTTTCCATATATTTGGTTTAATCTCACTTTCATGTAAGGGCAGTTTTTTTCCTAGTTTCATAGATGAGGTAACTGAGATCTAAAAAATTACATGATCTAAAATATTACATGATTTTCTTAATATCACAAAACTGATGAGAGATGTAAGGGAATTTAATTCAGGTGTTCTGATTCTTACTTCAAGGCTTATTGGCTATAGCACACTATTTTTTAAACAAACAGAGTCTTTGGAATAATAAGAAAAATTCAAGGGTAGTTTTAGTTTCAGATATGTGGGTGAAACATCATCACCAAAATTCTTGTTTTTAGTACATAAATTATCGTATGAGTAGCTAATCTACTAGAAATTGGCTTCTTGGTGGAAAGAGATGACGGCTGCAGAGCAAGTCATTTCTCACACAAAGGAAACCTGTAATTATTAAAATAGGTAGAAAAACCTAGTTTTCAAAGATGTGTTCAGGGTAAATTGAAAACGTGAATTGGGTGGTTTCCTGGATGGTTTCCATTTGTGTGGGAATGAGATAGAAGGAAAATACATATATGTAGTTCAAAATATGTATGAAAGATTTTGTTGCTCTGAAAGCCTCTAATGTTTTGTACACTTGAAATCTGTATGGTTTTGCAAACTAATGCCACACCCAATTAATTCAACTAAAAATGTTGCCAGATGGTTGTTTGTTTTCTAAATAGTAGAAAATAGCAGAACAGATACTGTTTTGTTTATAGTTTCTCCTCCATACTTCTGGGGGGTGTGTGTGTGTGTGTGTGTGTGTGTGTGTGTGTGTGTGTGTGTGTGTGTGTGTGTGTGTGTTTAGGGAATATCATTCAGGCACAATACTCCTATCTTTTAGGCAATATCATTCAGATTTTTTATTGTCTATTGTAGGAACTCATTCCAAAACAGACCTGACATGTCACATATAAGCTCTTAAGATTTTAATTCTGTCATTTCAAGTGATAATGCAGTACTAAGAACATTAAGAAGATCTCTTCTGCTGACAGTCAGTCTGACATCCTGGTTCAGAAAAACTAAATTTAAGTATAAAAACAGACATGCTACATTTGCTGCATTACGAATATTTCAGGCACTCTTGGTAATAAAAGATGATCTGCATGGATCTTTTTATTTTAAAGTTTCTTTTTTTATAATTTAAAACATCCTTGTTTAGCAGACATACCTGATTTAAAGAGAAGCCAATTTATAATTTCTCTGATGTTATATGGTCTGTTCTTGAATATCTAAAAAATGAAGAGAAAAATCCTCTACCTATTACTTGTTTATGTGATTCAAGAAAAGCAGGGTTTTTTTGCTTGAAATGCCAATTTGAGATTTCTAGACTCCCTTAAAATAGAAATGAAGAAATCAGTTTTCTTAATGAAAATTTTCCAGATTGAGGAATTTTTAAACTTTTTTTATTAAAAAAACAAGGAAAATAAAAAAGAGCCCCTCTTTTCTTCAAGGACCTCTCTCTACATCTCTCTCTTTCTCCCTTCTGCTCCCCTGCCCCTCTCCACGCTTCCTTCCTTCCCTGGAGTACTTATATCTTTAGTATTTTATTTCTTTTATGATTACAATGAAGAAAATATTATTATATAAGGAAGTAAATGAATTTTGAGGCACCTGTAATAGTATGGCATAGAGAATTAGAAATGATTCTATGTGAATGCATTAAAATAAAAGTCTAACAAATTGTAGTGACCATCTAAAATTGTGCAAATAATTTATCAAGCATTTCAGTTGAGTAGACTAGAACTTATATATTAAAGTACAAATGTCAAAGTGATTAAAATATCCATATATTTTGTTAATATTTTGTAAAATACCCACTTAAACAATAATAATCACATTGTATGTGTGTGCCTTGGGTAATTAATGAAATTGTTTCTTCAGACTTTAGTTTCTTTACCTTCAAACTGATGGGCATATTAAATCAAGGTCATTAATTCAAATGCCCATGGGCAACCGGAGTATATAGGGAGTGGCAGGGACTCTTTACAACTGAAGAGTTCATGTTGTAAGATGGGTCCTCTTTCCCTCCTATCTACCTTTAAAACTACTTTTTTAAAAATTAAATTACTTTAAAACTAATTTTTTGAATATAGCATGCCTTACTTAATTGATAACATTGTGTCATTTGAGTTATAAAATGCCTGTTTTAAAACAAGAACCAGCTCATATTTTTATTGCTGTGTTGTTGTTATTTTATTTCATGGCTGTAGTGCCGAGCACTGGTGATTGGTGTTCATTTTCTACCAATGCATCAGAAATCGTCCTCACTTAATGGCTTAAAAGAATACTTGTGTTGCTCATGATTGTTTCATTTGGGCAGGACTTGGTAGGAATGGCTTGCCCCAGGTGAGTGGTTCAGGTGGGAGGTGGATGATTTACTTTCAGGTCACTCCTTTACATAACTGGCTCTTTGGGAAGCTCAGCAGTGGTTGTGGGTCAAGGGGCCTTGTTTTCCTTCCACATGAACCCCTTCATTGGCTGCTTAGGTTTCTTGCAGCATGGTAGTTAGCTTCTGTGGCATCTTTAGAAAACAAAGTGTAAGTGCGTGCTGTTTTTATGTTTAGCCTTGGGAGTCACATAGCCTCACTTAATCTGCACCTCATTGGTCAAGGCAGTCACAAGGGCCCAGCCAGATTCAAGGGAAGGTCACACCCATGCCATCAGTAAATGGGGGAGTAGAAGAGCATCTAGGGCACAGGATGTTGTATTCATCTTTGGAAACAACAATCTACCATATTACTAATGATTTGCCATCATGAAAAACTCATTCTTGTAAGGTTTCCAAAGCATTCTTAGGAAAGGAGATGTTGTGGCACTTGTCATCCTAAATCCTTTCCTGTGCATTTACATGTCTCTCTTCTGAATTGGGGCTTTTGAACGTAGCCTTAGGGCTTAGCACCTCCTTTTAGATGTTGTAAGCCACAGTATATATCTACTGGCTACATGTGCATGAATATTTGCTCTTCTGATGCCAAGGTTTTCTTAAAGTTTTCCTGATAACCTCGAAAGGACTTTTTCTAGGAGACAGTGAAAATTATGAGAATCAATCATGAGCATGTTTCTTGTGTACTGTTGGACTCTAAACACTGTTTCCTGGTCATTGTTTCTCTACATCGCTAACTGTATGTACATATAAAAGAGTATAATTATGTAAGATCAGAATCTAAATCTGATCCAGTTCTTTCCTGCTAATAATATTTTGGTATGATGAGAATTTTACTTAGCCTTAAGTTATGTTTTAAGTACTCATGACTTCAGAATATCTTAAAACTTGCTGTACAGACAAAGCTGTAAAATGACTAATGAAGTCACAAGCTCATCTTTTTTTAAATCGAGTGGGAAATACAATCTTGATAATGTGTAATATTTAATCTTCACTGTTATGCTTTCTCTTTCTCCATCTATCTGTTGGAATCTGTAAGATTCTTAAACTTGTCAGACTCATCAGGTAAAACATTTTCCTTTCATAAGAAGGCAGTGCCATGGAAGCCAAGGTATAATTAAATAATCTTTTAGGGAATATCCTTTGGAATAGTGTATTTGTTGCTGGTTTTCAGTAGACTATTATTTTTTCTCTAGCCATATTTAATATCTCTATACGGTGATTCAGTTTGATATTAAACATAATTCTGATTATATTTTTATATCAGTTTTTTCCCAATGATTATTCATTTAAATTAAAAAGAGTATCTATGTTATATACTTACCTGTTTTATTAATTATATTACCCACTTATGGAAAAATGACGACTCAGTTGTTGATTTTTATGTTCATTTATTCATTAATCTAGTCTATTTATTTATTGTACCTTTTATGACAGTTCATCAAGCACATATTGAACTCTTTCCATATGCTTGATTCAGAGTTGTATGTAAAGTTAAATAAAATATTCTTCTTCCTTCTCTGTAGCTTGTACTCTATTAGAGGAGGTTATCAATTTTTATTTGTACATGCTAACTGGAAACATCAGTCAGTTCAAAGATGAATTTATAGGAAAGCTTTTTTGGCACCTCTATTTTTGTAATTTTATTTTTATAATCACAAATGATTTCTATATAATTTTTAAATTTGTATTTCTTACATTATTCAGTCTTCTTTTAACGTTGGTAAAATCACTTTTTAATAGTACTAGAATATTTTCAGTCTTAGTGAGCAGACTATGATGAAATTTGTATTATGGTTCAAAACCCCATGTAGGCCATAGATTCATGAAAATAAAACTCTTCTAGTTTTTCTTGTGAAGACCTGGTGGCTTGTTACATTAAGACCCTTTCTCTTGGGTACTCTCTGTTTCTATAAGTAGCATTCTTCATCATACGATAGTAGTTTCATAGTGTTATTCCTAGACCAGCAGAATCATCTGGAAAATTGTTTGAAGGCACATTATCAGGCTCCACCTAAAATGTTTAAGGGTCAGCCCAGCCACCTGCCGTGCTCTTCGGGTGATTCTGAGGCACAACATTTGAGAATTATTCTTTAACAGAAGAATCCCAACATATTTTTTTATCTCTGCATTAAAATTTTGAGGCCTTTCCAAAATATACTTGGTACAGATATAGTTGTTTTTCCTAGTTAAAATTATTAGTGGAAGTTAATAAACTTAATATATTTTTGAAGAGTCTATGCTATAAGCTAAAGACACAAAGCAGACCTGTTTATTTGACACATTTTCTCTATTCCTTGAGGGAAAATCAAATATACCCCTCTCTCTTAGCATGCATGGGGTTTGTATTTTTAAAAAATTAACTCTCCATGTGGCTTTATAATTTCTTTAACAATGGTAACATGTTCTCTGATTTATAATTAAATATTTTTTTTTACCTTTTGGATGTTAGTCTAATTTAAGTATGATAAACAATGTTCTAAAATCCATTCAGAAGTATTAGATTCTGTAATACCATTGTAATGGGGTTCAGAGGATATATCCCACAAACCTTGGCTTGGGGGATGGGACAAGCAGAGGGCAGCCATTGAAAGGTACTTTGCATATCTATGGCAACTTGGCTAGTTTAATAGTTAATGTTAAAAAGCTGTGCTGTTGCTCGGGGCTGGGGAGAAGGAGTGACTTTGACTCCAGATGTATCCATGGGGGAAGAGGTGGCAGGGGAGGGCGTCTTACAGAGCCTGCAGGGATCAGGGAGCCGGTTCCCCTGTTACAATGCCTGCAGGAGAGTAACGAAGGTGTTCATTATGTGTCACCAGGCTACACCTGCTGATACTGATAATGGCAGCTGAAAGAATGTGAACTGTAGAAAGAACGGGCAGATGTAACCCAGTGTGGGAGGAGTCAGAAATGGGATCACACTGGAAGCTCTGGGCCAGGATTTAAACTAGGTGTGGCAGCCATGAGGCTCTCTGTCTCCCTGCCATGCAGCTCAGAAGGGTGCAGAAGGCCGCCACCAGCCTGCCACGAGGTCTGGTGTGTAAGGAGGTGCCATGTAGTTTTGGATGAAGGGCTGGAGAACATGGGGCCATGACTGATGGTGCTGGGAATTGTGGAACCTCCCCAGCCCAGCACAGATTACTGGGAGGAGCCGGAGATGCTGGACTGTGACTGGGAGTGCTGAGCTGAGGACTTCTGTGTTTCTAAGAGGTGTACCTCTGACTGGCATATTCTAAAGCTGGCCTGATTGGCTAAGGGAGGCAGGACTATGTGGGGGGGTATTTTAAAGGGAGTGGGACTTAATGGCAGAATTCTTCCATTTTTCTAAATCTGTATAACTTTTAAATAAATGAATCCTTTTCACCAAACTCTAGCATTGGCAGTCATGCTTTTTGGCAGTGGGCAATTGGATCTCCCACAACTGTTTCAGAACTGCATAGGCTGGGATCCTGTAACACCATGTGGAAAATAGGTAATATTTAATGAACATTTACTATAGTATCTCAATTACTTTTAACCCGCACTTTGAAACAGGTACTATTTCCCCCTTTACTGATCAGCCAACCAAAAGAAAACAATAAATAAATATTTTTCCTTGGCTAATACAGTGTGGAATCACTTGACTCAAGCTTACAAGTTGAGGCTTCATAAACAGCCTTCTTTACCATAGTCCTTCATTTCTGCAGTGGAAAGTACCTTGGCTCTGCAGTTAGAAGACTTAGGTCAGTGGTTCTCAAAGTGGGGTTTCTGGACCAACAGTATCTGCATGATCTGGGAACTTGTTTGAAATGAACATTCCTTCCCTCACCCCAGAACTACTGAAGCAGAAACTAAGGTGGTGGGAACCCAACAGTCTGTGTTTTGATAAACTCTTTAGATGATTCAAATACACTGTGAAGTTTGAAAACCATCTATCTGCATTTTAAAGACTAGGTTCTATTATTTACGTTCTCTAGAATTGTAGTCCGAATATTAAACATTTTGAATGAAATTTTTCATTCTTAAAAGGAGGCTCATAGGAATCTGTGTTAGGTGGTTGTGAAAATTCAGAGACAATCCATGAGAAAGAGTTTTGTGATTTGAAAAGTACTCTTCAGGTGTTACTTCATTTTAATTTATCATAGCAGCCTGTGAAAGTGGCTGGAATTTTCACCAAAATTATGACTCCAGAAGCATTAATGATATGATCATTGTTTTAGGAAGCTTGTATGTGTTTCTAAATCAACAGCTTTAATTGACCAAACTTGTTTAGTATGCCATCTTTCAGCTTGCTGTTTAATACAGAGCCAAGCTTGAAGACCTTGAGGAGGTGGGGTGAGGATGAGTGGAAAGTGAGCTCAGTACCTATGTAGCTATGATGAATTGCAAACAGTTACTGGAAGAGGAGATTAGAAACAGAAGTTGCTGAAATGTAATGGTATTAACCCTTGCATTCTAGTTTTGCCTCTTCCTGATACCAAGGGTTCCATTCCATTTTTTGTGCATGGCTCAAGTCCGTCTTCAGTATGAAACAGTAGCACTGAGATCTGGCGCAGAGGGCAGGGCCACTTGGGGTCACTTGAGAAAAATTCCCAAGAAAGGACTGCAGCTCAGAGTGGGACACGCCTGTATGATTTGAGCTCTGGGACACAACTAGTGAGGGAAAAATCATGGGTTGGGCTGGGTGAAAGGCTTCTCTCTCATAGCCTTCATTGAACTTTAGGTTTAACAGCTGGGCCCAAAAAGAGGGCAATAATGAAATGAAAGCTCTCAGGATTCAGGTGGATGAATATCTAGGATATTCTCTGCGTGTGCATTTCTGTCTCTCTTCTGTCTGTGTCTCTCTCTTTCTCTGTCTCTCTGTGTCTCTGCCTCTACCCTCCCCGCCACCAGAGACACACATGTACACACATGCTTGGGTAACAAAAATAAATGGGAAGAGATGAGGTGATGGTTCAGTAAGACCTCACAGTTGTAATATAATCCACTGACAGGTACTTCTTTCGTCCTCTCTTTCACAAAAGAAATTAGTCCTAAGCAGACAATTCTGTGATGCTTTGCAGACTTGAAATTCTCTTTTATTATCAGGTTATCATCTAGTTACTAATAGAATGTACATCACTGATTAATAAAATGAATAAAGGATCTCCTAATTCTATAAGTAAAATTTTATTACCAAGGAGGAAATTGTAAATCCAGAGGAATTGCATCTGTGTAATATAAAGAACAGGGTGTATAGATATAGCTAGTACATTTTTTCCTAAATATTCTATATCTTTTAGGACTTAGAAAATATAATGTATTGCTGTGGAGGAACAAATATGTAGTAGTTGTGTATGAGGAGGTCAAAATTCCCCTTGTAAAACCCTTCATTTTTCACAATAATATACACAGTCTGGCACAAATAACATCCCTTTTTTGTTATAAAATCATACGCTTGTAATTCTGTAACATAACATATCACATGCAAGTACACCATATCACAGTTTAGATGAAATGTTCAAATTAAAACTATAAATTTTTATACCTGTGTTATTACTCTAGAACCACACTTAAGCAGGTGTTACCTTTGCCAGACCCTATATAATAAGAAAACAAAACAAGACAAAATCAAAGATTGCCTACACCTCAAATTTGAGCTTGCATATGGGTTTAAATTTGGAAAATAAGTCAAATTAATATGTTGCACAAATCAGATATTATTGCTTTCATGAAACCAAGAAACTCTACTATTCTCAATTGCATAAGAGCAGAAAATGAGGTTGTGTCAAATTACTGTTAGGTTTATTTATTTTTTAAAGATTTTATTTATTATTTTTAGACAGAGGAAGGGAAGGAGGGAGAGAAACATCAATATGTGGTTGTCTCGGGCGCCCCCTACTGGGGATCTGGCCCGGAATCCAGGCATTTGTCCTGACTGGGAATTAAACCAGCGACCCTTTGGTTCGGAGGCCCCCACTCAATCCACTGAGACATACCAACAGGGTCAAATTACTGTTAGGTTTAAATGAGTAATTGCTTTTCTGCGTAGATTTTTAAATGTAAGATAGAGTTTCCTTAGTATGACACTATTTAATATTATGTTTTTCCCCCTTCTACAATGCCTTGCTACATTTAGGCAGAGTGGCCATTGCAGTGTGTGAGTTTCGTATTCTGTAATCTATTTCTGTCATTAGTTTACATCTTGACTCACCAAATATTAAAACAGCTTTGAAGTGGGAGTTAAATATTGTTATATATTTTCAGAATGATTCATGTTCACCTTTAGCTGTTCTTAGTATTAGGTTTTACTCTGTTGGTAAGCAAGGTTGAAAAGCCAACACAACATTCTGGTATATATAAAACATAGCACTGTAATTGTACAATTCATGTCTTACTGTAATTCATTTATGAGCCTGTCTCTCCAACTGCCCCCTCTATTGGTGAGCATTTCCTAGAAAGAGACTATTTCTCATTTAGCCTCAGGTAATGGTAAATCTCATATGCTCAATGACATTGTATTCAATTTCAAACTGAGTATTTCTTGAATGGAATTTTTTTATTTAAAAAAAACACTTTTTATGTAGGAAGAGATGCTGGAGATTATATGCAATTTAGTTCTTATTTTATCTATGGTCTTACAAAATCTTAAAAACTAGCTAATTGAAAGGATTAATATATTGCTTTACCTGTAAAGCCTGTTATTATTATTTTTATTTTGTCTTTTTTTCCAGAATAATAAATGAATAGTTGTCATGGGGAGTGCTGCACGGAGCGCTCCTGGATCTGAGGGTTACTGTGCGGAGCCAGCTGAGGAGGGAGTGGGGATCTGAATCCAGCAGAGCCTGTCCCAGGGTTGTCACAGATCGGGGGAATAAACACAAGTTGTCAAAAACATTTCTGTGTTTGCCAGGAGAGGGGACATGGCTCTTTCCTCTAGTGGAGAAGGCCCCGAGCCCCTGTGTCCAAAGGCTTTCATTGAGAACCATATGTGTAAGGTTATGGATGCAAAGCTCATCAATCAATGTCCAAAGGCTATGTTTACTGAAAACAGATATAGATCATAGATAACAATTGAAGGAACACAAGAAATATGCTTCAGGTGAGGGTCTATGAATAATGTAAATCTTCCCAGTATGAGCTGGTTATCATAGCTTTTGAAGGTAGAGCAAAGCATGCTTCAAGGAACTTCTAGGTCTGATTTCCCCCTGGGAACCACCAGATCCAGTTTAGTGCTGTACCTGCCTTTAGTGTTGTTTCAAGCCTGAGCCAGCTGAGTGGAGCAGAGCTGCCAAGAGATAAGGAGACCTCTTTCAGATAGAATGAGAACTCCTCCAGCCATACCAAAACCAGGGGGTGAGGGTCTTTTACCCTTTCTCTGCATCCCTCAAGTTCTCCCCTGATGCCTATGTGCCTGTGCCTGCCTTAGGTTGCCCCTTCCCTCGAGGGCTCTTACCCATCATTGACTAACAGCCATCCTCTGAGGCCAAGCAGGGTGATAATGAGGGAAGCAGGGGCTACCCCCCTGTCAAGGGAACAGGTTTTGTCTCCTCAGTGGCCTGTTTTCCAAAAGCCTCCTTGCCTTAGCTCCAGCCTTGGGGCCCTCTCACCTGTTGTTGAGGCTACAGTCCCTGAAACCAGATGGGGCATTTCCCAACAAATAATAATTTGAATATTGGGCTTAATATTTATATCAAAAGGTACAAGTGATATCTTAGCCTCCCAAAAGAGTGAATATGCTTAGTTTAATCTCAGATAATAATTTATAAAGTGTAATAAAAATATGGCTGAATAATTTCTGAGACATTGATATTCAAAGACTTAACTAAAGGGCTAGCAAAGTTGAAGTGTTCTATTAGTAATGAAATATTACTTTCCAAAAACAAATAACTTTTTCATGTTCTTCTGTCTTGGAAGTCATCATAAAAAATTTAATGGCATGCAAGCTATGGTAGAATTCTAGCTTTATTTATTGACACTCCATCAATATGCATAAATGAGACATAATCAAGTACCAAAGTGAATTTATCTACTGTTTGATATCTAGGAATAGGTAAGAAAGCCAACTTTAAAGGAAAAGCATTTGTTTTATCTTCTTTTCTCGCCTAAAGTCAACAACAACTTGACTATTTTACTCATAATATTAATTTAGATATAACTAAAATCCCAGTATTGCTGGGACTCCAACACTGTGGAACTATCATTTCTTATTGATATGTATAAAAACCAAATACGTTTTCAATTTCTCAGTGTTTTGTCAAAAGTCTAAGGGGACTTTCTTTTTTTCTTGCAAATTATCAATGGGCTTTGAGTTACATCCTAAGGGCTGCATTGTGTTATAATTAACCTGTCATAATGAGGAGTACACATGATGTTTTGCTTCCTTTTATAACATTCCTTCAGTATATATTTACTGAGAGCAATCTATGTAGTAGCATTAGATGAGAAGAGGGCAAAGCTTTAATTCCGAGTGCTTTTTAGAATTCCTTGTGTGATTTATGTTGCCATTATTTCTCTCAGAATATTCTGGTGAGAAAGCTTTCAGGCCCTTAGTTTATAATCACAGTTACTTGTGCCTGTTTCATTTTGCCATGGCTCCTCAATGAATGAGGTTTTGTTTTTTGTTTTGTTTGTTTTAAACTTACAGAGACGATTTTTTGTATGATCTTACTGTCCTTGAGATGATAGTAGAAGCTATTAACTCTGTAACAAACTGCCATTTTTTCAAGAAAAGAGATAGCTACAGTTTTATTTTACACTAAAATTGTATTGTTCCAGAGTTTTAAAAGTTCATAATTTTATAAAAGCTAGCTATATGCTAAATGTTACTGTTATTTTTAGTAATGGATTATTGTAATAAAATAATAATGGTTAAAGTACATTTTAGAAAGTGTTTATTTCCATTTCTGGGATTTTTTTTCCTTGTTCATTTTCAGGTTCCTGTAAAAAGAAACTCACAGTCTTCTAAAAGATGATAATAAACATCTAGATCATGTATTTATTTCTACTAAACTGAATCTGGGAGACTTTTGGAAGATAAATGTAGTCAGCAAACTAAAATGTTAATGATCCTTACTTTAAATCAATATAAAATATGAGAAAGTAAAATATAAAAAGACTATAAAAGTAGAGATCTCTCTTTCATCTCTGCAAGTGATGGACACAGCAGCTTTTAACAATATTTATTTTTCACATATTCATATTAAATATGACCTGATATTTTAAATTTATAGAAGGAAAATATCTTCACATTCCTAACACCAAGGACTAAGAACATAGTAATTTGTGCTAGGGTTGTAGAAAGAATAAGAGAAGAAACTTAAAGGTAATACTTTTCATTCTCTGGGAACAGAAAGTTGGCAAATTATACATTATTTTTTCTTATGAAGAAATAATTTTGATAAGAGAAAAACTGTGTATAATGCCCTATGAAAAATATTTTTGTTTATTGTCTCATATAATATTTTCAAAGCACATGACATTATTACTGTTGCTCCAAATTAGATTTGAAGAGATTGGTGACACTGAGAAATCAGAAATAGAACAAGGTGCCTGGCCCAGCCAAGAAGACTTTAGAGCCTGAGATATTAACTCTAAATAGATGGATGTTGGTGTTAGAGGAGAATATAATCTCGGTACTTCTTTGTCCCATTCTAACTTTCTGTTTTCCCCTCTTCTTTTTTCCTACAAATAATTTTTTCTATTAATGAAATGATAACTGAATTTCTGATCTAATCTAAAAGTGTGAGCAGGTACAGCTGTGGTGACGGATATCACAGCATGTAACATAGGTGCATTTTTTTCTAATAAAATATTTATTAATAAAACTGCACTATTAAATAAGTTAGGCTATTTCATAATATTTTAAAGGAATTCTTTATTGGCCAACACTAATCTGAATTTATTTCCTGGTGGCCTATTTTTAGTATAGAACTTCTCCTTTCATTAGAAACATGCTGTTCCTTTTATAGTCCTATTTAGTGTTTGGAGCCCATGTGAGAACTTAAGTGCAGTTTCCTAAAGGTGATTATTAGTTGCTCAATAAATACCATTATAGTAATTTAAGAGTACTATGAAATTCTTAGGATACTTATGTACGTTAGAGTGACTCTCTTGCTTTTCATGGGCCTGGGTAATAACACCTTTAGCATTAGTTGAGTGGAAATATGTCTGTGTCCATTTTAGCAGAAGGAATGTCTATCTAGGTCCCATGAGCAAGGTCAAGGATGAGGCAGATGTTCCATACCTTAATCCCTTTGTCATTTGTTCAGATTTATAAAGACCAAGGAGTTACATGCACATTGGATTATAACCTATCCTATTGATAGTTATTATTTCAAAATTCTTTACATCAATAAAGAAACTTGACTACAAGGAATAAAGGCTGATTTCAATATTACCTATTCAGTTGCAGAACTTACACTTCACCATCTTTATTACTGGAAACATATGTTTAGCTTTTAAGAAAAAAATCTTTGGATTTATTTGACAGGTTAAAACAATTTTGTAGTGTTTTTAAATGATATTGAAAATCTTTTATTTGAAAATAATATAGATAGAATAGATAGCACCTCCTTTTCATTTAAAAGTTACTGTCATTTACACAGGCATACCTTGCTAAAAATAAATAAAAAAGGTACTTTTTCATGGATATTAAATTCTACAGCAGTCTTTTTGTCTACCCAGTAAATGCTGCAAAAATTATGATCCTAGCAAAGAATGCAAATTGGATCGTTAACACTGGAAATAAAAATGAAGAAATTGATTGGAATGAATTATTTTAGATTTAATGAAAGCTTGGTAGAAAATGAATTCTGCTTACTAATATAAATGGCCTAGCTAAATGAGCAAGTGACTTTTTATTCTTTAAACAAGTAGAAAATACACAAGAAATAAAGAATATGGAACAAGCTTGAAATAAATGAAAGAAAATGTAGTGATGAAACAAAATTAGCAAGAACATGTATAGGTGCAGATAAGACTAGATTACTTTGTGCTATCCTTGGTACTACAGAACATGTTATTTATTTTTTTTCTTGATATTTTTAACAGTGCATATTTATTAACTACAGGTATCAAAATTTTTTGAATTCTTTTTGCTGTGTGTTTTTACATTCATTTTTCCATTTTATCTTTACAAGTGACCTAGGTCATATTTTTAGTTCCCAGTTGTATATGCTATTAAATAGAGACTCAGAGAGGATATCATGAAACCAGTATTTTAATAAGTAACTCTAAGCCATTAAGAGATGCTTAAGTTATTTATATAAGATTGATATGAATATTGATGATGCTTTATCACCAATTTTTATCTTTCAGATTCTGTGCTCTAGTTTTAGATGGTTTTGTTTTAAATTTTGAAGTTATAGTGAAAATATGAATTCTAAGGTTAATGACTTGTCCCTGTTGTTCATTGACAGTTACTTGGGCTTTTTTTTTTGCATTGTTATAAACATATTGCACCAGGTTTTGCATTTATTTGAACAAACATAGAGCTCTAAGGTAGACATAATATTATCAAATCATTATGTAAATTAATGTAATATTCTATGTTATAGCTCAATTAAAAAAGATATAGTTCTTTATGCCTTTTCATCAACTCTGACATTAAAATAAAACCTTAAAATGTGAGGGAAAATATGCCGGTATTCCTTGGACTTCTGAAAATAAATAAATATTTTTTTAAAAATTCAGACTGTTTTATATAGTGTATTTGCATAGAAAAGTGAATATTTTATTTTTATAAGAATTTTTCTGGGAAAAAAAGACTAATATGAAAATGTGCTATGAAGAAGATTAAATGCACAGAGATGCAGCTGGAAGAATATCAAGGAGAAAAAGTAACTTTGGTTAAGAGACAAAAAAGAGAAATAAAATAAAAATAATAGTGACTGCAACCAAAAGAAACAGGAATTGTAGCGGCCAGGGCTCCTTCAGCTTCAGGAAACTCCAGTGGAGTTGGTTAGAAAGAGGCCCCGTCTGCTGGGGTCACTTGAGGGCCCCTGGAGGTTAAGGAGTAGAAAGACAGGCCAGGGGGGAACTGCTGGGCACTTCACAGATTTAACCATGCATGGGAGCCTGGAGAATAGCAGTGAAGAACCCCCAAATTGCCCACTGCTGCTCAGGAAAAGCAATAAACTGATAATGTTTACATAAGAGGCAAATGAGCATTTCTTATTGAAATTATATAGGTAAAGGCTGCTCATGAAATATATAATTCTATAATTACATGTTACATTTTATATAATATGTAATATATAATTTAATATATATTAATACATAATTATTATAGAATTATATATATAATCTCTATTAAAGAGATTATACTTTATAGTATATTCTGTTGATTTAACTACTTATCATCACTATTGGTAAGATTACTTGTTTTCTGTTTCCAATATTCCTATCTCTGCTAGAAGGGTATTTTTAAAGAGTATCTGAAAGGAATTTTTTAAAAATGACATTGGTTATAATGCTGTATCTGTTTTTACCAAAATCGGTTAGGTTCAATCCAAAATTGACTGACCAACATTGAGCTCTAGCTCTCTTTATCTCTTTTGTCACTTTCAACACGAGGAATTAAAAAATAAAATGAACCATTAAACCAAAATATATTTAGAAAAATATAAAACAGTAAAATGGAGAATAGTTTTTCTTTTGGTTCAGAATTGCCACCATGATAATTTTACTCTCAGCATGCCTGTATTAGTGAAGTTTAATTCTACTTAATGAACTGGGAAGCTTTAGTAACACCATGCATTCTCTGAGAATTTTATTTCGATGTTTAGTATTTAACACCTATCACCTCAAGAACCCGCTTCTGTGAAAATCAGTAAAGACACTCAAGTTCCAGAAAATATTAGAAATAATTTAATACCTAAAACATTTTCTCTTATTCAGATACAATCATGAAACTTTAAACATTTGAGAAAGAACTGGTCCTACAGCTTTATTTATTTTTTTAATTTGGCATATGTAATTGTTGTTATTCTTGTAGAACTAAATCCCATAATGATCAGAGAAAATTGTATCCCTTACATTGAGCATTACAATTGCTATAAAAAATACAATTTTATAAAACTCCTAGAAGAAAACATAGGCAGTGAGTTCCTTGTCATCATTCTTTGGGATATTTTTATGGATCTGATTTTAAAGGCAAGGGCCAAAAAGAAAAAAAGAAAAAATAAACAAATGGGACTCCTTCAAATGAAAATGCTTCTGCTTCTGCACAGCAAAGGAAATCATCAACAAAATAAAAAGGCAATTTAAAATATATGATATTTGCAAATCATATATACTATAAGGGGTTAATATCAAAAATACATTAAAAACTCAAATAGCTTGATGAAAAAAATCAATTTAAATATAGACAGAAAATATGAATAGACTTTTTTTTTAAAGAAGATAGTACAGATGACCCATGGACATATTCAAAGATGCTCAATATTATTAATCAAGGAATAACAACTCAAAATCACAATGAACTATCACCTCATACCTGTCAGAATTGCTATTATCAAAAGGACAAGAAATAAGTATTGATGTAGAGAAAAGGTATCACTTGTGCACTGAGTGGGCATGTAAATGGTCCAGCCTCTACGGAAAACATTATGGAAGTTCCTCAAGGAGTTTAAAATATAACTATTGATATGATCCAGCAATGACAGTTCTGGGTATTTATCAGGAGAAAATGAAAACACTAATTTGAAAAGATATATACACCCTGATGTTCATCACACCATTGTTTACAATAGTCAAAATATGGGGACAACTAAATGTCCATCAGTGTAAGAATGGATAATAAAGATGTGGCGTATATATGCAATGGAACACTATACTACTCAGCCATAAAAAAGAATGCGATTTTGTCACTTGAAACAAGATTGATGGACCTTGAATGTGTTATGCTAGATAAAATAAATCAAAGAGAAAGAAATAACATATGATTTCACTTCCATGTGGAATGAAAAACAAACTCAAATGAATGAACAAATTCATAGACCAAACTCATAGACACAGAGAACTGATTAGTAATTTCCCGAGGGGAGGGGATTTGGGGTCATTTAAATAGGTGAAGGGGATGAAAAGGTACTAACTCTAAGATACAAATAAATCATGGGGATGTAATGTACAGTATAGTGACTATAGTCAGTAACACTACATAGCAAATGAAAGCTCCTAAGAGAGTAAATGTTTGAAGTTCTCATCACAAGAAAAGACGGGGGCGGTAACTTTCTGTGGTGACAGTTGGTGGCTGAACTTATTGTTGTGATCACTTTGCAGTATATAGAAATGTCAAATTGTTATGTTGTACACTCGAAGATAATATAATGTTGTATGTCAATTACACTTTAATTAAAAAGTAGACTTTACTTTTTAGTCTTAACCAACAGAAATAAACCAATAAAAAGGGGGTGTATGTATTTATGTTTTCTCTGATTATATGTTTCCTTGCTTCTTGCTTCATTACTTTCTCCTTACTTAGATATTCAAGTGTAGGGAACAGACACAAGAGGAAATAAGAATGTTTTATGTAAAACAATTGCTAAAAACACTAAATATGGCAGAAATAAAATGTTCAGAATTATAAAATGCCCAGATTATAGCAGGGGCCAAAAGTTTAATCCCAGATCTGTCTTTTAACAACTCTGTAAAACTGGAAAAGTTACTTAGCCTCTCAGCCTCTACCCTCTTGTATTTCTGTGGACAAGCAAGACTGAATAAGGCCACACATGAGAAGTTCTTGGCAAAAGTAGATGCTCATGTTCATTGGCTTCCTTTAGAAAAAAATAGCTATGTCCTTTAGGAAGGATCAGTGGGCTGCATAAACTCCTAGGGAGATGAGTGCCAGTAATTAAAATGGTACCAAAACAAATTTAGAGTTAAGTACTATATAGTTTAAAAGAAGAAATCTACATTGGAAAATATAAAGAATCTTCACCATAATCATCATCAGCAGCAGTAGCATTTCATTATTAGACTTCGTTGAAGACCACGATTGATACTCTTACAATTAATTTGTAAAATAAATACAGTTGTAAAAGTCATTGCTAAAAGATTGGCTACAGTCCAGAAATAACATCAAGTTGAGGGATATTTTTAAATACAATTCTGAAATCATTATATGGAATACTTGGAAATATTTGTTGGAGATTGACCAATGAATCACTAAAGAGTTTTAGAGATAATTAGCTTTATTTAATACCTTAGTCTTCTAGAATCTGCTGTATGTTCATTTAGTTTGCAGGTGGTTTTAATTTGTGGTGGCCTAGTGTAAGGCCATACTACCATGAACGTGCCTGATCTTGTCTTAATTTTTAGTGGTTTTAATAAAAAGAACTAGATGTTCAATTTTACACACAAGTAAAAAACAATGTATCTATAAGAACTGTATGGATTTTCCATAGAAATAACTATGGTCTGAAAGTTTTAAGATTCTAAATGTCATATATATCAACTTAGTTACAGCATATCTAGAATGAGTTTATGATATTTTGGATATTAGGAAGATAATCACTGATTATCAGTCTGTGCTTTGACTATCAAAAAAGTTGGGTTAAAAATAAAATAAATATAGACATTGATTTTGGAGTGTGTGAAAGTAAATGGGTCTGAAGTTATCAAAGCTCATTGCTTGTTGTGATGCACTTTGAATATAGATTATTCAGAAATCATGGTGAAAGTGAATCAAAATAAGGGACTGTATTTCAACTTTTGTTAAATTTATGTCTTAAGTAAGCATAGGAATAAGTATATAACACAAAGTAAAAGCTGGGTAGCTTTAATCACTAATATCTTATAAATTAACCTTTTATTAAAACAAGACAAGTAAGTCTTACACTATAGGAATGGATTAAGAATTTCAAGTAGTCTTCATATCTGATAGCTGTCATAGTATTCTTTGATATTTGATAGCTGATATTCTGTTGTCTTCTTTTTAAATCATAGAAAAAATCATTTACTTTAAAAATATTTTGTCTTTCTAAAAATGTACTTCATTCCAAGTATGCAATTTGAAGAAAATATTCAATTTGTGAAATGCAGTAAAATGTATACCTATATGTAATAAAATATATATGTGCTTTTTAATACTTAATAAATACTACATTTTATTACATTTTCTCAGCTGAGCTCATAACAGCAAATGTCCAGATAAGTGTTGGAAATTCTGAAAATGATTCTGACCCTTTAAAAATATATCTAAACACTGTCTTTATGTTCATGAAAATTTGAAATGGCTCATATCTTTTGAATGAACATTGTATAGTCTTGTGAGATACTCAAAATAACAATGTTTAGAAATTCTATTGCATATTTATTAATTTAAAAATATCAATATTTAAAGAGTTATCTTATTCCTGGACAGTCCAAGTTTTCTGCAACCTTTGTCTTTGGTTTACAGTGTATTAACTATTGAAATAATCTAGAGATGAGTTAAAACAAATGGGAGGGTGTGTGTAGGCTGCATGAAAGTACAGTCATGTGCCACATAATGACAGTTGGGTCAAAAATGGACCATCTATATGATGGTGGTCCCATAACACCATTACGGAGTTTAATTTCCTATAAGAAATGGAAGGATTATAGCTCAGCAGGATCTTTTTTTCTCTGATGGGAGCTATATCTCTGGGGCTTGGTAAGAGATTTCTTTTTACGACACCTTAATTTGACTGCACAGATTACATCCCTATCAGTCAGCCACTGACTTGTTTCAGCACAGAGGAGTCTGTCTACACAGAGCCACATATTCAGAGGGCACTGCAGTGAAAGCTTTCGACAAAAAGCTTTCAAAAAGGAAAACCTGTTTCTGTACTTTAGAAATATTTCAGATTATAATGATGTAAAGCATAGATAAGTTTTATTTATTCCATCAATTTAACACCAGGAGAGCTCTTTGTGCCAAGGAGAGTCAATGGAACCAAAAACAAATTCCCAAAGTCAATATACTGAATCCTCGGTTCTACCTTCTCCCCATGTTAAACACTCCTTTTTTTACTGAATATCACAGAATTTCTTAATCTGTACACTGCTCTGGATTGCAGTAGCCAAAACCACTTTGCCATGTTGGTTTCTTATATTCCTTTATATTTCTGTTTTGATTTCTTACTCTTACTGATCCTCAGAGCAGCTTTCACTTCCTCCTGACAGCCTCTACTTTGGTGATCTACATTCGCCTCAGTGAGTTTCTCCTTAGTATTTCTATTCAATCAAGTCCACATCACTGTTCATGGAACAGCATTGATGGCTTTGAAATTCTCTTTCTGATCCTGTCAAAGGAGCAATTTTGTGGAGTAGTGTTTGTTTATAAAGCCTACAAAAGTATACAATAACATCCTAGGTCTTCACATTCACTCCCTACTCACAGACTCAACCAGAGCAACTTCCAGTCCTGCAAGCTTCATTCATGGCAAGTGCCCTATACAGGTGTATTATAATCTTTTTAAAAAATATTTTATATTATATTTTTAGCATACCTTTTCTATATTTAGATACACAAATAATTACCATTCAGTTACATCCTACACTATTCAGTACAGAAACATGCTGTACAGGTTTGTAGACTAGAAGCAATAGGCTTTACCGTAGAGCTTAGTTGTGTCAGAGGCTATACCATCTAGGTTTGTGTAGGTGCACTCTGTGATGTTCACATAGTCAGGAAATCACCTAATGATGCATTTCTTAGGACTTACAGTCCTTATTGAGTGTGGCAGAAGATATTACAGCATTTTATATAAGGGACATGAGCATCAGTGGATTTTGGTATCCATAGCGGGTCCTGGAACCAATTCCCTGTGGATATAGAAGGATCAGTGTATCTGACTTAATACATGTTTGCAAAAATACTAAATGTTAATGTTCATGTTAATGATAATAAGGCCATCTCAAGTCTTGACTGTGATCAAAGTTAATATCTAAGTGGTGCTCTGGTACTGCTTTTGTGTTTTTTTGGGGGGAAAAAATTAGTGGCCATATTTTAGAGGCAGTTAATATAGTATTTTTTTGGTACCAATGTGTTTGTATATATGTGTATGTGTGTATGTATATATATCACATATATACCCCTTTGCCCCTCTGTTTATATAGATAGTTTTCTATAACATGCAATTGTTTAAATATATGTTTATGGATTAACACCAAAGAGATTATAATTTTATATGAAATGGCAAACAAAACAACATGACCTCAATTTTTGTGGACATTGTTACCATGCTTTCATATGTTTACTTCTGGTCAATATTAAATTAAACAACTCACAGATAATCCCATTGGAAAATTTTTGAAATATTAGAATTACTTAAATATTGTTGGGAAAACTGTTCCTATGCCAGGGAAATATATTTATATTCAGTTATTGATTAGCTTAAGGTAAAATTTAATATTTCTACTATACAAAGACACAGGAGACTTGATAAACAGACTGCAAATCATGACTGTTTGAAATTTGTTTTTTTTACTTTCTTCTGTAATTGTGTTTTTGATGAAAATGACCACCAAAAAGAATAGCATGATATTTTCTTTTGCCACCAATCAAAAAATTATAGAGTTATCATAGCCTCTTATATCTGGCTCAGGATATTTCTTGCCTAGTTTTAGATGGAAGAGAAAACAAACCATCTTTGGTAACAGCAAAGATAATTGGCCAGATGGACTTCCATCTCCACACCTGAATCACCACTGTGTGTGCCTAGAACAATCAAAATGCATGGCTGATGACATCTGCGCAATTTGAAGTTAAAATTACATGTAGGAGATTCTTACGATGAATTATTTTACTCTGAACAAGAGCTGCTAGAACTTCAACTCTACTTCATGTAAATTATCTAGAAATACCTTTGAAATTAAATAAATAAAAGTAAATGAACCATTCTGACAAAGGAAACAAAATCTCAAAGGCATTTATTATCCTCCTTTCCTTCTAAACACATTGAAAGTAATGTAGATAATGAAATACCAGTGTTCAAATCACTCTAATCCCTGTTAAAAAAGAAAAATTCAAAATAAAATGTACGCATGCAGAAAACAGTATTTAATATAGTAAATATTTATCATTTTTTTCTTGGCCAATTTTTAGTTCTTTTTATTAGTAGAGAGGGATTTCCTGTTGATCGACTACTGGAAACCAACCAATCATATCACTCTACACCCTATGAAGGGGCATGTAAGATAAATTCATTCAGTCAGCTGCACTGTTACAAGACTTGACTCTTCAGCTGGTAACACGAGAAAGAGAAAAATCATTCAGTGTAGTGGTGGCTGAGGCAATGAGTTATGAGTGGACTGCACCTGCTTTGAAATTGCTCCTATGGTCTCTCCTTCCTGTCTTTTAGAAATGTCTTGGCACCCAATTGTTACTCAGCTGGTTCTCAGCCTCCGGCCAATTCCATGAACTGAGCTATGTCTCTAATACATTTCCAGTAAATCCCCTTTCCTAAAATTAGCTAGATTCCATTTCTACTGTTTGGAATCAATTATACTAATTGATTGACATTTCAAACTTACTAGTTAATTGACATTAAGTTAAATTTGCTTCTGTTATTTTCATGGAATGATATGTATAAATACCTAATTATCCAAAGAATCTCTGAAACAATTGAGAAATTATTTAAATTTTCTATCTGTGTGTTTGAATGTATATATCGTCTTTAGAATTCAACTTTTTAAATAATGGTAAAAAACACATAATGAGAAATCTACCCTATTAACTAGTTTCTAAATTTACACTATGGTATTAACTATATACACATTGTTGTACAGTAGATGTCTGGGACTTTTATTGTGTGTAACTGAAACACTATACTGATTGCATAGTAAATCCTCATTTCTCCCTCCCCTCAGCCCCTGGTTCCACTTTTCTGCTTCTGTTAGTTTGACCATTTTAGATACCATGTATAAAGGGAATCATGCAGTATTTGTCCTTTGGTGTCTAGCTTATTTCACTTAGCATAGTCCTTAAGGTTAATCCATGTAGCATATGACAGGATTTCATTCTTATTTAAGGTCAAATAGTATTTCATTGTGTGTGTATGTGTATATCTGTATCTGTATCTCTATCTCTATCATCTCTATCTGTATCTATCTCTATCATCTCTATCTCTATCTAATCTATACCTACCTTTTACATTTTCTTTACCATTAATACATTGATAGATGAATGTTTAAGTTGTTTCTAACTCTTGGCCATCATGGATAATGCTGCAATGAACATAGGAGTGCAAATATTTCTTTGAGATAGTTTTCAATTTTATTGGATACATACCAAGTAGTGGTATTTCTAGATTGTATATAGTAGTTCTATTTTTAGGTTTTTGAGGGAAATTCATACCGTTTTTTTGTAGTGGCTGTACTGATCTTATTCTTACCAATAATGCATACAGGTTGTGATTTCTCTACATCCTTATGAACACTTATTTTCTGTTTTTGTTTTACTTTTTACAGTGGCCATACCAGCAGTTTGAGGTGGTATCTCACTATGGTTTTTATTTGCATTTCTTTGTATATTAGTGATGCTGAACATATTTTACTATATCTGTTGGCCATTTGTCTTTGGAAAAATGTCTACATTGTTTGCCCATTTTTAATCAAATTATTTTTTTTGAAACCTTTAAGCTCCTTATATACTTTGATATTAATGCCTTATAATATATATATTTGCAATATACATTATATTCTGTAGATTGCTTTTTTCATTTTATTGCTTGTTCCTCTTGCTACACAGAAGACTTTTTAGTTTGATGTAGCTATGCTTGTCTATTTTTGCTTTTGTTTTTGGAACTTTAGTATTATATTCAGGAGATCATTGCCAAGGCCAATGCTATAGAGGTTTTTTTTTTCCCCTATAGGTTTTCAAGGACTTTTACAGTTTTAGGTTTTATGCTTGTCTTTAATCCACTTTGAGTTGATTGTGCATAGTGTAAATGTAAGATAAGGGTCCAATTTCATTCTTCAGTGTGTGGATATAGTTTTCTCAAAGTATTTTTTGAAGAGACTGTCCTTTCCTCATTATATATTCTTAGTTCTGTTTTCCAAGATCATTTCCCCATATATAAGTGGATTTATTTCTGGGCTTTCTACTTTTATCAGTTTTTCTATATGTTTGTTTTTATGCTAATACCACACTCTTCTTATTACTATATTTAAGTAACATGTGCTGAAGTCAGGATATTTAAGACCTCCAACCTTGTTTCTTATTTTCAAGATTGTTTTTGCTTGGGTGGTGGGCTCGGTGGAGGAGAGCAAAGAGGGGAAAATTGGGACAACTGCAATAGAGCAACAATAAAATATTTAATAAAAAAAGATTGTTTTTGCTATTCAGGGTGTTTTGTGGTTCCATATGAATATTAGCGTTATTTTTTCTATTTCTGAAAAAGTTGCCATGGAGATTTTCATAGGGATATTATTGACTCTGTAGATCTCTTTGGGTAATGTGGACATTTTAACAATAATGTATCTTTGAATTCACAAACACTGGTGTCTTTCCATTTATTTTTGTCTTCTTTAATTTCTTTGAGCAATGTTTTGTAGTTTCAGTATATACCTCTTTTGCGTCCGTAATTATTTATTCTTAATTATTTTATGTTTTGATGCAATTGCATTTTTTTCTAGCTTTATTGAGGTCTACTTGACCAATAAAAAGCTACATACATTAAGATATAAAATGTAATGTTCTGATATACATACACATAGTAAAATGGTTCCCAGAATCAAGATAACTAACATATCCATAACCTCACATAGTTATGGCAGGGCGGGGGGTTCTATTTTTTCTTTTAATTTAAAATCAACTTTTGGAAAATTTTGAGTATACAATATTATTAACAATAGTCATCATGCAGTACCTTAGAACATATTCATCCCACATAACTGAATTTTGTACATTTGACCATCTCCCCATTTTTTCCTAACTCTCAAACCCTGGCAATGATTATTCTACTTTTTTCTTTTATTATTTTTTAAAATATTTTATTTATTTATGTATTTTCAGAAAGAAAGGAAGGCAGGAAGAAAGGGAGAGAAGCATCTATGTGTGGTTGCCCGCTAGCATGCCCCAAGCTTGGGATCTGACCTGCAACCCAGGCATATGCCCTGACTGGGAATCGAACTGGTGACCCTTTGGGTCACAGGATGGCACTCAATGCCATCAATGTTGTGCTGAGCCACACCAGCCAGGGCTGTTTTATTATTTCTACTTATTTAGATTCCACATAGTATAAATAAGATCATGTAGTGTTTGTCTTGCTAGTCCATCTTATTTTACTTAGCATAATATTCTTCAGGATTATTCATGCCATTGCAAGTACCAGTGTTTCCTTCTTTTTTTTAAGCTAAATAATTATGTGTGCATGTGTGTAAAACTTGGTCATTTAGCTCCCGTTTTCTCACAAAACTACACCAAGCTGTAGGCTGGGGTCACAGTCATCCTAAGGCTCTTCTGGAATAGAATTTCTTTCTTAACACACTCATGCAATTGTCACCTGGATTTAAATCTTCAGGGGATATTTAACTAAGGTCTAAGTTTCTCTCTGACTGTTCTCTGGAGGCTGCCTTCAGTCCCTCATCTTGTGAGCAACTCACATATACCAACTGGTTTCACAATGTGATCAAGTGAGAAAGAAAAGGAATATACAAACAAGACAGAAATCACAATATTTAGCAACCTAATTCCATAAGTGACATCTCCTCATTTTTGCCTTATTGTATTTTTTAGAAACAAGTTATCAGATCCAATCCATACTCTGGAGGAGATCACACAAGGGTGTAACAGGAGGTGAGAATCATGATGGCCATTTTGAAGATGCTTACCATGAATTTGCCTAGTTATTTTGGATTATCTAATTAATCTTTAAGAAAATTTTATGATGCATCAGTTGTACTGTCACAAAGTTTGTATGAACTTTGATAAATTACTTATCTACCCTGAGGTTCAGACTGTTCATTTACAAAATGGAGGTACTAATTTCTACCTCATAAGGATGTTTAATATATGTGAGAAAGTTTTTAATGTATAAAGTACTATACAAGTTACTATGAATATTACTAATGTGTTATATACCCACCTGGTTTTTATGGTTGAATAGAATGTTTGAATGACTGTCTCACACTCAGAATTTGAAAAATAAATATGCGTCAGATGTAGAAGAGTGAATAAAAATATTTACCTCAAACACTTTTAAAAATGGAAAAATATATACTCTTTAGTCAATAGCAGTCAATAGCTGTATAGGAAAAGAGGGAGGGAGTGTGTAATATGCAAACAATTCTGTTTAACTAGATTTTATGGTGGCTAAAGGGCGATGATTGGAGAGAAGTCCTGAAATGTAGCTTGGGCCTTGAATATCTGGCCAGGTAGACTGGGATTTCTTCAGTGAACATGGGGGAACTTTTAAACATTTCTGAGCAAAGGAATAGCTGTGTAATTGAAGTAGATTTATTGAATTCATAATTATTTCAAGTGTTGTCTACAGTTTCCATCTTTGGAAGAGTTTTATTTTCATATATTGCGTTGGCCAAAAAGTCTATTTTTTTCCCATAAGATGAAAGACACATTTTTCACACTTTTCAAAAGATGAATAACTTTATTGATTTGGGTATTTTGAGTATGCCAGCTATCTCCTGTGTGGTATAGCACTGACTGTTCTCAATTAATGTCTCAATTTGATTACTATCAATTGCAACTGGTCTATCCAACCATGGAGCATTGTCTGGCGAGAATTCTCCAGTATGAAACTTCGCCAGCAACTTTTGACATCTTCTATCAGTCACAGCACCTTCTCCACACAGTGCACAAATCGTTTTTTTTTGTTTGTTTGTTTTTGTTTGTTTGTTTTTGCATTTCAGTTGTGTTTTTATATTTCTTGAAATAATAAAGTGTGATATGCTGGAAATGTTGCATATATTATTCCATCTTCAGCATTAAAATGGCTACACAAAAATTCATGAATTTTGATGTTTTCTTTTTTAATGCACGCTGATATGACAGCTGTCACAATACAGTCTAACAAAATTGTTTTGAATGAAGTTAAAGACAACTAAGCACTACTAGAACCATCTTAGAGAAAAAAAAAACCCAAAAATTTTTGGCCAACCAACTAGTACTCTTTGTGACTTCAGTGGGAGAGGACTGTATGTGGGAAACATTATCAAATAGCTTGTTTTTAGCTTAATAGGCAAACTATGGAAATAGAGGGTGAGTATATTAAGGAAAAAAAGAAAGAAAGAGAAACATCAACCAGTACTAAATAATATTACACCTACCAAGAATATGCTACTTATCAGTACTCTCTGAAGAACTTTCGAGATCTTTTGAGTTCTGATAAAATGAGGATCTCTTTATATTCATAAGAGTCCCACGAGGTCTGTATCATTATCATCTTCTCCATTATATAGATCAAAAATTGGGATACAGATAGATTCAATGCCTTGCCTCATATCATAGAACTAGTACGCTGAGAAATCAAGATCTGAACCTGGCAGTCTGGCTCTAGACCCTTAACCTCTAAAAGTGCTCTCTGCTGACCAGCAGCATGCAATCCCAGTGCCACTTGTGAAATAGATGAAAATACAGAACATCAGGTCTCTGCCCAGATTAGCTCAAAGATCCTGGATGAGGATCTCCAGGATCTTTAAGCCCATGTCCTTATGCTGTCTTTCTATACTGCATTGCAGAATGAACTGTTTTTCTGTGTTGCATTGCAGAATGCAGTTTAAGAGCATGACCTCAAAAGGTGCTAACAGGTTTGAGCAGCTTTTGAGCCCATGCCCTTAAACTGTCTTTTTATACTGTATTGCAGAATGAATCTCAACTTATTGTGGAGGGAAATGAATTTGTAGCTCTTGTCAAAGAATTACTCCAAGACATATACCCTCTCTTTCGACCCTGCAACTGAAGCCGTCTAAAGCAGTAATACTGTGATTTTACTTAGAAATTCCTCTTTTCCCTTGAAAACTCTCACTTAATTTCCAATTTTTGATGTATTAAACTTGAAGGCTGATATGTGTGATAACTGATGCATTATGACCCAGGTCAGGAGACATGTGTGTGAAATTGCCTTATGAACTATTAAATAGTCAACCTCCTTTCATGAGTATGAGAACTGGAAGGATTATTAAGGATCATTTAGCCTAGTCCTCAAATTACTGATGAAGAAATTAAGGTTCCAGAGGGAAAAAGTTGCTAGTTAAAATGATCAAGTGGTAGTATCCTGTGGGGATATTTAAATCTGTGGTTTCTTCAGTAACCTAATGAGAATCAAGGGAAAAATGAAGTTACAAGACAACATCCTGAAAAAGATTCAGACTGCTGGATTTGAACACTTTTGCACAGTGCTTGCTTTTTCTAGGCTTGCTATGTATTTTCTTGGACTGGTAAAAAGTTGGGCAACCAGACAGAGTAATTATTTTAATGAAATGAAATAATTGATGTTGTCCAGACAGTTACACATCTATACATAAATATATCGTCCATATAGTCATTTATTCACAAAAGAAATTGTTGTTGTTTCTATAAATAGTATGCAGCACAGTACATTTGAGTCTGAGATATCTTTAAGAGAAACAAGATGTGGTTATCAACTAAGCAGTTGCACTTGTGAGTGTGAAGGTAGAATGTAGATGTATATTTGGAACTGAACAACATTTGAAGTTTGGGTTAAGGATGGTATCATTCATAAATGTTTGAGAGTGTGCAGATTGCTAAAGCAAGTATACTGTGGACTGTGAGCTGACTAACACTTGGGGAAGAATAATATTTAAGAAGTAGTGGAGGATGAGAATGCAAATGACTGACCAAAATAATCCAGAAGGAAGGCAGAAAAATCAGTAGGAAGTGCTTTATGACTCAATAATGAAGAGGTAATTTAAGATGAAAGATGTTAGCACCCATGTCAAGTACTACTTACAAGTTAGTTAATAAATAGAATAAATATCAATTTATTTTTACAAAAATATCAGTTACCTTCAACAGAATAATTTCTAAGGAGTTATAGAAGTGAAGGGAATGCACAGGAGATCAAGAAGTAGAGAAATTTTTTTTTCCTTAATTCTTATTGTTGACACAGGTATTCCCATTTCCCCCTGCTTTGCCCACTTCCACCCAACCCCGACCCCTCCACCCCCCGGCCTTCTTCTGGCCATCATCACACTGTTGTCTGTGTCTATGGCTTATGCATATATAATATGTTCTTTGCCTTATGTCTTCACCTTCTTTCATCCCTTCCCCACTTCTCCTCCCCTCTATCTGTCAGTCTGTTCCATGTACCCATGCCTTTGTTGATATTTCGTTGTCAGTTAATTTTGTTGATTAGATTCCACATATAAGTGAGATCATATGGTTTTTGTTTTTCTCTGATTAGCTTATTTCACTTAGAGACAGTATTTGTAAATTAAATTTGAAAAATCACACTCTGGCTGGTGTAGCTCAGTGGATTGAGTGCCAGCCTATGAATCAAAAGGTCACTGGTTCTATTCCTAGTCAGGGCACATGCCTGGGTTGCAGGCCAGGTCTCCAGTAGGGAGTATGCGAGAGGTAACCACACATTGATGTTTCTTTTCCTTCCTCCCTACCCCTCTTTCTAGAAATAAATAAATAAAATCTTAAAAAAAATTAAAAAGCATGCTTCTCAAGGAATAGATATTTAGAGGGGGTAGTAACTAAAGTGGGGCATTCCTGGAAAGAGTTTTTTTTTAAGTTTTTGAGATTAAGGACATTTGAACATGTTTTGTGCTAAAGGGGAAAATCTATTGAAAAGAAGTTGAAACAGGGAGGACCAGCAACCTGTTTCACAGACCAAAACCTCCTAGCTCAGGAGCAAGGGCTAAACAGTAATTTCTTCCAAGTACTTTTTGGGTCTTAAAGTTTATGTTTGCGTTTGTAGATGTCAGTGTTATTTCATAGCTTCAAAAGTCCTTGACATGTTAAGAAGTTTAGGTTCAAGTGAAAGTTATGCAGGCATAAAACAAATTATTTTTTCCTTTTTAAAAGTTGAGCTATAATTGGTTCTATAATCCTTGGCATATTACTGCTTTGTTTAAGTCCAGCCTGAAGGCAGCACCCTCCTTGTACCTAGTACATTTTTAAACATGGCAGTGTCACTATTTGATATTTCAGCATTAGTTAAGGCAGAGATTTGATAGTTCAGTTAGAGGGGATGGCAAATCTGCTGCTAGAAATGTCTGAACTAGGTGCTGTCTCATCTGGGCAATATTTGGGCAACATAACCTCTTTACATTAAGAAAATCAGTTGAACATCACATAGCAGCCATTATATTATTAACAAATTAATTAATGAAGAATGACCTCTTGTACAAATTGAAAAAGATTTTCATAGAGATATCTATATGATCAAGAGAGTTAATATTTTATTTTGTTTTACTAGTGCCACAAACTTGTCAGTGATAGCTTATTTGTCTGGTTCAAATAAGGTAACTGTAGTTTTCTTTCCTAGGACTTATTGTTGAACACCAAAAGACATTTATGAACTGTACATTTGATCAGATGATTAGTTTTTTCTGTTCTATTTCTTTTGAGAAACTTTGAATAAAAAACATCTGAAATTAAAAAAAAAAGTTGAAGATTCATGTGATGATGGCAAGATTCAAGCTCGGTCTATCCTTCCATCCAAGTTTCCAGCTTGGATCAATAGTGGATTTAGATATGTCCCTTGGATTGTGACAAGGGACACTTCCTAGTAGCAGAAGGCATCAATAAGAGTGGTCAACCAAGTGGTCAGGAAGTGAATAGCACCCCAAAATGGAAATTGGGAGAGATTTATTTTATTATTGAGTGTCTGTGTAAGGTAATCCAAATTTAGACAAAGGGAGTGTATTTCTTTGATAAAGACAAAAAAATTCTTTATTTTTTAAAAGTTTTGAGAAGCAAGTGAGGAAGGAGCATTGTATGAGGGAGTATTGACAATAAACAGCTTTATTTAAAACTTCTCAAGACGTATTTGACTGTCTTCTGTGAATACGCCCTTTATGGTCATTGGGAAGTTGATTTGAAATAATCATATTGTTTGGAACACAAAGGATTTTAATAGCTTTATTTGGTACAACAGGACACATTAATGAAATAAGTCGGAGTCATTAGCAATTATATTTTAAATGACTGACTGAAACCATATTGTTATCAAAGAAAACATTGGACTCCTCATTCATATTTTATGGTCTGCATGGGAAACTGCAGAGATTAAACTATTAAGTGGAGAGCCTTACATTATTAATTTTAATGGCAATGAATGTTCTTCCTCTTTTGAATGTCTGTACCTTTAATGAGGGAAGGAGAGGGAGCTCTTTTCAAACCATATTCATTGAGCAGATGGATCATTAAATGGACCACATTGTATATGGGACAGAATAAGACTTTGTATGGTTAATAAACATGACCCCTGGGAAATTTTGTCTTTTGTTTGGGAAAAAAATCTACTCATGTTGCAAAGGCAGCAAGATTGACAATGATGGATTAGAAAATGTTTTGGAGTATTCTTTAGCAACCAGAAGTTAATGTAGAGCTATTTCTGACAAATGTTTCATTATTGTTGCCGAGAAATAAATGTGTCAGTTACATGATAGTAAGAAGGATATTATTTCTTTGAAATTTAGCACCTTTTTTCCATGCTTCTATTTATTTTTTTAAATTTTGAATTTAATTTTATTTTTATTTTTTATTGTTCAAATACATTCATCTCCATTTTTCCAGGAGAAAGTGGTAAGATTTTGCACTTTTTAAAATGTTGGACTAGGAATCAGGAACAGATTCTTCAGCCCTGACCATAACATGAAATTCTTGTGTGACAGTGGGTAAGTCATTTAAGTTTTATTGCCTTCAGTATGCACATTTCTAATAATTATTTTAAGAATTAAAAATAATAATAGTTTTCACTGTGCTTTAATATATGGAGCAAAATACATAATAAATTATTAGTGATTATAATTAACTTATGTTTAGGAAAAGGAAACAGTTAATAAGCAAACAGACAAATCAGAAAAAATAATGTAATAAAGAATGTAAGATAGCACCTTCCCCCTCTCAATTTCTTTTTCTAATTACAGAATGCTTTTACAGAAAAAGTGGCCAGGATTATGACTTAATCAATACAAGATGCTTACTGGGTACCTATTAATATCTCGAGAATGTAATATGTCTGTGTCAAGATTGACAGACTGGGAATGGAGAAAAGTTGGTAGCATGGAACCCCAGGCAGGAGTCTATTGATAGAGCCTATTTATGAAGTAATAAGAGCCTGAATGTCCCTAGAAAAGTTTCCATGATAAATTAAATCAGCATATATACTGAAAGTCCACTCTCTTTAGGTTATTGGGCTAGTATTGGTGCTTACCCTTCTGTAAAAAGTTTTACATAGGAAGAAGAGTAAAATACTGGATTCCCAGAAGCTTTCAGCTGGAAGAAGTACTTAGAGCTATAATGTGTCTGTCCTCTACTTAAGTGGCTAAACTGAAATCTTTGGGAACACCAATTATTATAATGTGTAGAGAGAGCCTGTGCCTAGGGAAAGGCACTTGCAGGTCGGAAGTGGGTTTGGACAGCAGAGTCAAGGGAATCAAAATTGTGGTTATTGAGAGAAATTAGCTTTAGTGAGAAGCTGTGCTGTGTGCATCCTGTGAAGATTTAAACAGGGAATGAGTCAGAGGGCAGGGCCATTTAATGATAATTGAGACTATCTAGGAGTATAAAGCCCAGATGGAGATATGAGATCAGGACTACAGTTGTCATGGTAAGGAGGGGTTAAGGACTCATTTTTTTCTCTCCTGCCAGCTGCATCATGCAGGACCCTATTGAGTTAAGGAAGCCATGCACCTGGATGGACCAATGTTCTTTATTTCTCTTTGTTAGTTAGACCTCTTTGTAGAGAATATGTAAGCATATAAACTGAGAATTGAAGGATTCACAGAAGCCAGCCATGTGAAGATCTCCAGGGTTAAATATTCACAATAAAGTTGATAGCAAATGCAATTGCCCTATAATACAAAATAATTTGATATATTGAAGGAACTGAAAGCCGACAGGGTACCTATTGCATATGGACCATCAGGGTCACAGGTGATGGAGGGGAAGCCATGAATCATATCATGCATGTTTGTGGATCAGGAAATGTAGCCATATTTTATTCGCAATCAAATGCATTTAAACACTTGAAGTGGAGCATTGTATTTCTTGTTTTGTTTTTTAAAAGTGGGTTTTAGAAGGAGGCAAGAGTAGAAGCAAGGGCACAGGTGAAAAGGCTGTTGTACTAATCACATGAGAAATGATGAAGGCATGAATTCGAAGACTCTAAATAGAAAAGAAGTAATCACAAGAACTTTCAATATACATCTTTGAAATAAAATATAACTATCAAATTCCCTAGTCCCAGTATACGGCTGTGCTTTATAATTAAGTCATCAAGAACCTAGAGCTATCATATACAGAAGGGATTTATATTTCTCCCTAATTCTATTTGTTGCTTGGATTCTGTTCTCTGTTCTTACAGACATATCCCATCCTCTCTCCCCATTTTCATTTTGATTTTATCATAAGATACAAATTCTGCTTTCTCCCTTATTCTTATGATGACCATCACAAAACTTGGTATCACAGTCTACATTCAAGGCGGATCTCAGCTGTGTTCCCCATTCAGTGGTTGTCTGACTGTGCTCATGCCAGTCCTCTTCTTCAGGACTAGAATAGTGTCCCACACTGGGCAATACCCATGGGTTTTCTGTCCACAGTGACTGGCCTTTTGAGACAGCCTGGACCACGTTGCTCTTCTCTGGGCATCCTCTACATTCAGGACATTTCTGCTAACTTTCTATTCTATTCTGGCACAAGGGAATCACCCCAAGTCCTGTGTTTTTCTTTTCTCATGTTGCTCAAGCTGCAGTTAGATGACCATTAAGCCTTGTACAAATCATCTGAAAGCATAAGATTTTTATAGCATAGAAGTGCAAACGAAGAAGCATATATGATTGTACTTGAACTTAGGTAATATATTAAGATCAAGCTATTTACATTTATGTAATTTTAAATGAATATGAATATATTATATTCTTTATTGGGATAAGTTTTGTAAGTAGCCTGAAAAACTTACTTGATATGAAACTAGGTTAGCTCTGACATGTGTGGCTCACTGGGTTGGGCCTTGTCCTGCAAAGGGAAAGGTTTCATTTTATTTCTGGTCAGGGCACATGCTTGGGTTGTGGACTTGGTCCCTCAGATGGTGTGAATGAGAGGCAACCATGGATGCTTCTTTAGCACATCTATATTTCTCACCCTCTCCTTCTCCCTACCCTCTCTTCTCTAAAAACAAACAAACGAACAAATAAAAAAACAACTATGTTACACTTATTGCTGGGTGTTATTCCTTGCTATGTCATAACAACTACTTTGGTAGGTACTGTTATCCCTGTTTTACTGATGAGGAAAACAGATCTAATAAAGTGAAGTGACATTTTCATGGTCACATATCTTTTTAGTGGGGGAGCCAAAATTTAAATCCAAGGGTCTGACTCAACTACATTGTGTCCCTGTTTGCTCACTTTTATGTCCTTTATACAAACACCTATGAAACTATTCTTTTATCCTCATCTTCTTCTTAAACCATGTGATCCTAAGTAATTCTGAACACCATAATTGAGGGATGATTGACTGATGAACCAAACAAGCTCAAGGAGAAGAAAGCTTATTTCCAGTAGATGTAAAATAGCTATAGAAATAACGGTACACATCAAATCATTTCATTTAAATAGATTTATAATAATAATGTTACTTTTTTTAACATTTAGATCAGAAACAATTGAATCAGATAATTTACAGCTTTTCATTTTGTCTAGAGTCTGGTGAAACTGATTTTTTCTGACCCTATTTGATTAGTTATATTAAATATGAATAAAAATTACCCATTACCACATTAAGTTTGAAAAATCTCAAAATCAGCTTTGGCAGTCAGTTTACTAGCTCTAAAACAAACCATATGTTCATGAGGATATAGGCATTAAATGCCCTACAAATTCTTCATTAATTTTACATTAATCTGCATTCATTCACAGTCATTTCACACTTTAATTGTCTTAGTGATTTTCTTCCCCTAGTAAATGTAAGCAGTTTCACAGATTGTTAAAATGTCAATAAGTGTTATATTTACTGGTTTCTCTTGCTATAGTTAAACATCACTTCATTCAGAATTATCAAAACCAACAAGGTTGAAGAGTAACAACATATTCAAATAAGAGTTCACAAATACTTATGGATTTATCAAAGTGTTTCTGGGAATAACATTCTAAACTACATTAATTTCTAATTTGTTATTGGATCATGCTTTTCATTAGCTAATACTTTTTTTTGTTAAATAGAAACTGGGTCTTTAAAACAGTTTGTTAAATCTTGGATATTTTTATTTCTATCAGAACAACAATACAGCATATATCTAATTCATGTTTCCTATTTTAAACATGAGATAATAAAACACCATTAAAATTCTAATATTAGGCAACATGGTTAATATTTGTTATGAATTAAAATATTATAGTGAAGTTTTATTGTGTTAGTTTGAGGTTTTCTGTTATTGGTTTGGAGAGAAATTGTATGAATGCTTTATACAATCTTAATAAAAGTGAAAATAAAATATATCATACTAAGATATTAAAATGTAAATATTTTATGTTCTTCAGGTATCTTAACTCAGAGATACAGATTTGTAAAAATATATTAAGACCCTTGCTAATGAATCCATAAACATGAGAGTTTAGTTTACCTCTTCACATTCTAGGAGACTTTTTCTTGCTAAGCAAATAGGATTGGGGAATGGAGAAGTATATATTATTTTCTTTTTGAATTTTCCCCCTTTTTTATTGAATTTATTGAGGTGACATTGATTAATAAAATTATATAGGTTTCAGGTATACAATTCTATAACATATCATCCATATATTATATTCTGTGTTCACCATCCTAAGTGCCCTAAAGATTTAATGAACTTACTGTAAAGTTTATTAAATCTTTAGGGCAGGACATAATTCCTTAGCCTATTTTGAGCTGTAATTTATGTTTGAAATAGTATCCTCAACTTCTCTATGTTTTGTTTTTCACTAAATCAGGCTTTAGCTCCCTAGCTACTGTCAAAATGTATGGTGTGCTTTAATCTAGAAATGTTCCCAGGTCCACTGCTGGATGCTCATCCACAGCTTAGCCAACTGGCTGCAATTCCCTTTGCAGCAGAGTAATACTTACCTCTGCTGGGAAGTCCCTAGGAAAATGTTCTACGTGAATTCATGGGTCCACCTAAAGTGCTTTGAATTGACTATTTCTTTGACTACAGTGATAAGTTTTAAATTATATAGTGTAGTGATAAATCATAAATTAGGCTATTCTGCCTTCTCCTTGCAGAAGAGCCTTGACTCTGTGTGGTACTGGATGACAATTTTTACATTGTAAGACCTTGCTAATCAAAGTGTGGTCCACAGACAGGCAGCATGGGCCTCACCGGGTAATATATTATAAATGCAAACTCTGAGGCCCCACCCCAAACCTGCTAAATGAAAAATTTGCATTTTTACAAGATGTCAAGGTGATTGATATGCACCTGAAAGACATACTGAGCTAAGTCAGTAACAAACCCTGATTTATCATTACTTTTTCCCAGGATATTGTACAAAGTAGCACAAACTATGTATTAGTTGATTGACCACAGTCAGAACAAAGACTATGCTAATCCTGGACCAGTCTCTTTTGTTAAGTTGCAGTATGTAAGACAGAGAAAAACGACAGTAGTTTCTGCTTCCTTTGTGTTTTCTTGTCATTGTGATCCTATTACTTTTTTCCAAGGAGGCAAAGTCACCTTTGAAATTTTCTCCAGGTGAATAAGAAAAATATCTATTTTAAATTGATCTGAGATTGTTTGATCTTCAAGCACACTAAATGAAAAGATTATCATCTTTTTTCACCTGACTGCATCTTAGTGAATGCTTAGAAGAGCATAGTTGATGAAATGTTATACATTTTATGGGAATGTGATACCATTTCATGCATTTTACCTTTCTTATGAGGCAATGGGTTCCTTCATGAAGTACCACTGGGTTTAATTATATACTTTTATCCGTGCCTATACCCCCACTGAATTCAGTGCATGCTTTTCTTGACTAAAGACTGCACAAGTAAATACAATGTGATTCACATTTCATCTTCCATAGTAAAATATATTGTATGCTCCATTTCATTAAAAGTGTTAACTCCTGTGAAGTATCTCAAAATGTATGGAACCCATGAAACTTTTTCCTTTGAAATGATTACGCATGTGTGTATTTAATTTCTCCTGCCGTAGGAATGAAATAATTTTATTGCAACTGATGAAAATTTCTCTTTTCTTTAAATTCTTTTTTTTTTGAGTTTGTATTTTGTTAGTTTTGCTTTATAAAGGATGATTTTACTTTAAAAAGAGTAGGATATAGAAACATCAGCCTCCCGTACTGTCATCAATGTCCAAACTTAAGTCTTCCCACTTTAAGCTCTGTTACTTCAGGTATTTATTGCATATTTCCAAATAGTATGCATACTCTGCTGCCATTATCTTCCTAAAAAAGTGAATAATATATTGATTAAATCAATAGTATGACTATCAAACTTCAGAACATTGGAGATTGTGGTTGCAAATGTCTTCAGGAAGGAAAAAGTAAGCATACATTAAAATCAGGAATCAAACATTATCAGACTTCTCAATATTTAGCAAGACAGGAAGATAGAGTGAAATGATAACTCTGGTGTTGTTCTGATATGTGATGATGGTGTGCCTTGGTGTAGGCCATTTAAGTTTTCCTATTTGTATAATAAGATGAGTGAGAAGAATTGGAGAATGTTGGCTTGACTCATTCTTCACTTTTTATTGCTGAGAAAATAAGTACTTTGAGGGGTTTGTATAATTCTTCTGGAAATTGTTTCATAAAATTTCTCATATCATTTTGTCAACATGTCTAAAACTTATTGATCATAAATCTTTGTGTTGCCTTATATAGAGCAATGTACACATTTGACTTAATGGACATTCAACTATATACTTATAACATCTGAGCCTCTGCTTGCCCAGAGGTCAAGAAATCTAATTCCCAACAGCTTCAAACTTGTCTGTATTTTCAAAAATTTGACTGTCAATCTTTGGATTCTGGCAACAAGTAATGTGGAAATAAATTCTATTTTAAAGTTATTACCAAATCTAAGTAGGTAAGTATATGTATTAACAGTTTGATGCATATGTCTAGGTCTCAGTGTTCAGGTGGAGACTCTGATATCTCTGCATAGCTTTGGATATGAAGTTTGTAGCCAGAATCCAGGTGTAATGGGAATAGATTTCTGAGCACTTAAAATGTCCCAAGTATGGGGTTAACGACTTTAGGTATATTATCTTACATAGTTCTTACAACTCTATCATATAGTCACTAATATCTTTATTTATGAATGAGGAAACTGAAGCTCAGAGAAGTTAACTTGTATAGTATTGCATGAATAATGTTTTTAAGCCAGGTAAAGTTAATTTTGTGGTCTTGAATTTCATAAAGCAGTCTATTGCCTCTTAACGGTCAAGCTGTTTTGTGTACTATTCTATTCCTACTGAAGCAGGTTGGGATGAACATCTTGCAATGTATTTTCAGTGTGAGGGTGCTGTGGGGGGGGGGGGGGGCGCTGTGCGGGGCGCTCCTGGATCTGAGGGTTACCGTCTGGAGCCAGCTGAGGAGGGAGCGGGGCTCTGAATCCCACAGAGCCCAACCCGGTATGGTCACGGGTTGGGGGAATAAACATGAGTCGTTGCAAACACTTCTCTGTTTGCCAGGAGAGGGGGCATGGCTCTTCCCTCTAGTGGAGAAGGCCCTGAACCCCAGTGTCCAAAGGCTTTAACTGAGAACCATAAGCGCAGGGGTATGGATGCAAAGCTCATCAATCAATGTCAAAAGGCTATGTTTACAGAAAACAGAGATCCTAGATAACAACTGAAGGAACACAAGAGATCTGCCTTAGGTCAGGGTCTATGAATAATGTAAGTTTCCTTCCTAGTGTGAGCCAGTTATCATAGCTTTTGAGGGAAGAACAAAGCATGTTTAGAGGAACTTACTTCTAGGTCTGATTGTCCCCAGGAACCTGCCTTTAGAGTTGTTTCAAGCCTGAGCCAGGTGGGTGGGGCAGAGCCACCAAGAGACAAGGAGACTCTTCTCAGATAGAATGAGGGCTCTGGCCATTTTCAAGCGGAGCCAAGAGGTGTGGGCCTTTTTGCCCTTTCTCCATGTACCCCAAAGTCCTTGTCTGCTGCCCATACCGGCCGATGTCTGTCTTACGTCCTCTCTCCTCATGAGAGAACTTACCCATTATCTACAATTGACCATCACAGGGCCAAGCAGGGTGATGTGAGGGAGGCAAGGGCTGTGCCCCTGCCAGGGAGACAGATTTCGTCTTCTCAGTGGCCTATTTTCCCAAGACCTCCTTGATTATTTTCAGCCTTAGGGCCTTCTTGCCTGTCAGAGAGGCTGCAGTCCCAGATACTAGACAGGCCATTTCCCAACATCAGGATAGAGGATTTTATTCAATATGGTACATAAAGAGTTTATTATCTGAAATCCCTTTAATGGGAACATTGATTGTTTGAGAAACTTAAGATCTTATGGAAAGAAAATAGAGTTGGATCATAGTTGGTTGTAATTCTGTCCTGAATGTTTGTTTTTTTTAACCATTTACTAGAATAAAACAATAAAATAATGCAGTAAATGAAGTGAACATGAAGTGCATACTTTAAATGTATGATAATTATTAGCACAAAGTTAATGTTTCTTGGACTCATCCCCACAGTTTCAATGACATGTTTTTGTTGTTGTTTAAATTAATGATTATTAAGAACTTTGTGTATATGTGTGTGGGCATTTGTGTATTTTGTTTTTTAACTACCATCTAGATATTCAATGCAACATTTATGTTCTTGGACTTATGCTTGAAAGCTGATGACTGCTGTCTTCAGTGTCCCACGTTTCTGGAAACAGACTGATTAATTTCGATGGCTGTGTCAGCAAAGCCTGAGGTGTTCATATTTCTCAAATCTCTTTCAAAATGCATTAGAGTATAACATTTTCCACCCATGATGAATTAATTCATGGTGGCTCTAAACAGAGCAAAGCGGAACACTCTGACCTGGTTCAGTCAGTCCCACTCAGACTTGTGTTTATTTTACCTCTAGCCCTCTGCCCGCCTCACGCATTTCTAAAGTTCAAATTTACCTATTTCTAGTACTTAAAAATATATATATAAACATATAATTCTTATGATTGAAAACAAAATGTAGAAGATTACATGCAAGTAAACTAGGATTTAATTTAAGGTCATCTTATTGTTGAAAAGCAACTTTTGAGTTACAGCTTAACTCAAAGCTGTTTACTGTTCGCAATATCCTTCAGTTAGAAAACTATTAGTGTATTTCTTATAATAATAGGCTGATTTTTACATATGTTATAATTCTATTATTACATCTTGTCCTTACTTCTGACTCAATACAGATTTTTTTCTTGATATTTCTCAGCAAAATATTTGTGAAACCAAACAGCAATATGCAAGTAATGCAGGTAAAATTTTAACCAGTCAAAACAGATAAATTCAGGCAATTTGGAATGTGAGTAAGAGATGTTGCCAAATTCTACTTAGAACATTTTAATTTTATACTTACATCTCACTGTAATAGTAAAATCTTCCTCAGTGTTTTGATGCTGTCCAATTAAGAGTTTCTTAAAAGTTTCAGTGGACATTTGGACTATTAATTAAGCATATGATATTTCACATAGTTTTATTGGTTTAAACTTTGAGTTCCTGTAACCTGTACAATCTATGTAAGTTCCTTTTCTTCTTACCATATCTGACCTTTTAAAGATTTTAGATACAGATAGATGATAGGTAGGTTGATTGATACACAGACAGATATAAAATTGTATATCTATCCTCTTAGAACTATCTCACTTTAGCCCTAATATTTTATATTATTTCTAGTATTTCTATTACTATGTCATACTGTCCTTGGCTTTGTGGCCATGCTATTGATTCAGGAAATGTGCATTTGTTACTTAGTTTGCTGGATTTTTATACATCTCATTTAATTAATAATTAAATCCTAAAATCCTGACTGCCTACTAAATTCTCTTAGTTTGCTGCCATCATTCACTTGGGATCTAGCACCTTCAAAGAAGAGGATAAGAGAAGCACAATGTGTAATTACTCAGTGATCAAAGACTGCAAAACAGCCTCCAGAGTAAATCAACATTTCTTCAAACTCAAACACCAGCAGAAATCAAGAAACTCCTATACCTCTTCTCCGAATGTATACTTCTATTTAAATGCAGTCTTACTGATGGACTGTATGGTCATCTCCACAGAAATCTTGGTGGGTTCCTTTCATGTTAGAATCTCGGATAAAATGGCAAAGCTACTGCTTCTTGTTTTACGCAAGGTTCTAGGGTCCTGATTTTTAGAAATATAATGGGAAAGAGAAAATGTTCATTCTAGCACAGGATCCATTTATGGAAAAGATACTACACTACTAAATATTAATACTGCCTTTTAAGCATGGACAAATATCATGCTACCTGATAAATTGATAGAACAAACTCTTAATGAAGTTCATTGGGACTATAAGAATCACTTAGATACATGAGTATTATACTAACTTAGCATCATTTATTGAGCACTATATTGGATGACATTGCTGTCCTGGCCTTTATCAGGCAGAAGCACTTAATTCCTAGCTGCTGTAGACTACGTGCTGAAAACAGTTTACAGCTGAACTCTTTTTCTGAGAATTGCCCTTGGTTGATGGAGGTCAAGTTCTTTCCCCAGGGTATCCCACAGTTAATGACTTCCCGTTTCTGGTATTTTTAAGGCATGCCTCCTTGCCTCTAGGTGGGATACCTTTGCGGTGCTGTTCACTTGCCATAATCACCGAAGGTACAGTCTAATCCAGCAGTGTGCTGGAGCCAGCCTGCGCTGAAGCTGGCTGTTACCATTTTTAAACCTTATGTTCAGTGACATATGGATAACTCAAAATTGACTATGGTGAGAGTGTTTATAGCAGAGAAATATACACATAGTAAAAATCACAGCTTTTTTCCCTTAATCTCCTTGAGAGCAATTTACCAGCAAACAACAGAACAGAACTCACATCTTTGACTGGCTTTTTATTCCTGCCAGTGGACTTGCTTCCTTCACACCTAATAGGTTTTACCTAAAAGCATACCTTCAACCCTCTTTACATAACGATTACAAATTTCAGAGTGCTTCTAGGGGAAGTGATGTAAGACACGTGCCTAATATGTGCCAGAGGACATACTAAGTATTTTATATAACTTTTGCCATATAATTCTTGTAGAAATCTTTTGGAGGAGATATTACTCTCCTTTTCTAGATGAGAAAAGTTAGACTTATGTAGCTTGCTAAATGTCTCTGAAGCACATATTCTTCTATGTTATAATATGTCCAAAAATAATGAAAAAATGTGAGATTACTTAGTCCGTTTTTAGCATGGCTTAATGTAAAATATTCAGGAGAATTGAGTATACTTCTTATTTTATTTTATCATTATTATTATTTTTTTATCTTCACCTGAGGAAATGCTTGTTGACTCTAGAGAGAGGGAAGGAGAGAGAAAGAAAGGGGGAGAGAAACATTGATATTAGAGAAACATCGTCTGTTTGCTGCTTGTGTGTACCCTGACTGGGGGCCGAACCTGTGCTGGTTTAAACTTTGAGTTTAATCAGTGAATCAAGTGCATAACCTTTCAGCTTACTGGATGATGCTCCAACCAACTGAGCCACAGTGGTCAGGGGGTCTACTTCCTGTCTTAAATATGTGGAGCTTTTTAATGATGAAAGTGAAATAGTTTAAGCAAAGGCGATAGCCATTTCAAGATATGCTTTAAGTGAAATAATTTTGTTCAAAAAATGATTTTGGTTTTCTGCAAATCTTAGTCCTTTGTCAAGGCTGTCATTGAAGTTCCTGCTTTATTCCTTGATTACCATAAAGTTCAAATACTGTTATTTACCTCATGGGTAAAAAGAAAAAAGTGATTATATATCTTCTGGACTGTACAGAACGACTGTAGTAAAATTAGACACTACCCCAAATATTTAATCTGATCAGCATTTTAGAGTAAAAAGAAGTCCTTTCTCAGCATCTGGAGTTAGTGAAAGAAATAAGGACATTCTTTGCACTTAGTATTGAAATTTCATTGTTTAAAAACAAAAGAGGAAGCAAATATGATACATATTTTATGTCACCTTTATGGAGGAATTTATGTTTAAAAATGACAGATATAGGCACTGACTTAAAAATCTGTTAAACAAACAAATATACTTGCAGTTATGACAGTAGTGATTTTAAATCTTAGCATTTTGTCAATTTTTTTGGCCAGTCAGGCCATGCATGTTTCATGATTTCTTATAGGCTATGAATGAGCCAAATATATTTCTTTAGAACAATTTTATTAGTTATAGAAACAAAATTATAAATACATGTTTTATTTTATGTTTATTTTATATCTTATTAGGAAAGTTACTGGTTAAAAATCACTTTTGTAATAATGATAGAATCATATGTGTTTTAAGCTTCTAATCATAACCCAACTCACCCTTTGATTTTTACTGAAATATTTCTTTTTTTTTTTTTTTTTTTTTTTTTTTTAGTGCCCTCTAGTCAGCCAAAAACAAAGTGGTTAGGTAAGGGAAACTTTAGCCACAAATGAATTTAGCTCATGTGGTTTCCAGTTTCGGTATCCTACTACAAATGACACATAATTAAAACTTAATTGGCTAGCAAGGTGTGGGATCACTACATGGCCCTTCCCCCTCCCATGACTGAGGGCTGCTGGCCAGAAGGAATGTGTATTGTTTAGGAATGGATTGTAACTTCCTCCTTATCACCTTTTGGGTGTGGCTTCCTGTTCTGTGGTTGTTTCTTGACTTTTTCTTTACACTGAAGCCATGTGTGGGCCATGTGTCTCCTTTGTGACACCTTAAAACATGCCTGGGACACAGGGATGAAGTCTCTCTTGCACTGACCCGTTGCCATCAACCTGCTGCAATAGGTGCATTCCCAGTAATGTGAGTAATAAAAGGCATGGTCACATCTGCAAGCCCTCTGGTGGTTTTTTCCAAAATGCCACAAACATTTAAGCAGCTCCCCAGTTCGGAACTCCTTCATTACACGTTTTTTGTTTTTTGTTTTTTTTTAAATAGAATGTAATCTTTGGATTTTCTAAGTTTTATTTGTGGCTATAGTTGTCAGAGGAAAGTGGCTGTATTTTGAAACAATGAAGCAAACAAGTGTTTCTAAGAAAATGAATATTATTACACATGTTACTTACCTTTGCATCCCAAGAAACCTTTTTGAAAATAATCTCAGTTCTAATTTTTAAATAATAATGTTATTATATTGAAAATGTTAATTTTTTAACATAAAAGACTACATTTCTGCTGGTTAGGTAGCTCTGTTGGTTAGAATGTGATCCTTCTACTCTAGTTTCAGGTTTGATTTCTGGTCAGGGCAATTCAATAATCAACCAATAAATGCATAAGTAAGTGGAACAACAAATCAGTGTCTCTGTCTCTGTCTCTGTCTCTGTCTCTGTCTCTGTGTCTCTCTTTGCCCTATGCCTCCCTCCCTCTCTCCGTACCTCTCTCTAAAATCAATAAATAAAAAATTAAAATAAAAACTAAAATTATTTTTTAAAGTACATTAAAATTTTTTGTAAAAGTAACATTTTTGACTTATAGTGAGTTTGTTATCTCTGCTGATTTTTACATCTTTTTAAATGAGCAATACCACTTTTTTAACCCCCAAAATAAAATTTACAAATATTTGTGGCTTACTGAAGATCATACCTGTTGTAGTAAAGTTAAGACCAGTTGTATGGTTACAGAAGCTGCCCAAGTGGGGTTATTAATTGGGAAAGGATTACCATTTTCCAATATGTTTTTGCAGTTGGAACTGGGATGTTTTATGATTTCTTATAAATTATGATTGTACTGTAAATTCACATAACTCTGCTTACTATAGTATCATGTAATCAATAGATAAAATAACAGGTGGCACAACATTTAAAGTAAGTAGGTTGACTGAGGTTGTGGCTTTGACAGGAAATGGCTAGAAATAATGAATTGGAGTAAGTGGTAAGTGGACACATGGACTCTTTCATTATTCTCCTATTTTTCTTTTGACTGATTAGAGCAGTAGTTCTTAAACTTCAGTGCTTCAACCTGGAGTCTTCTAACACATAGATGGCTGGGAGTCACCACTAGAGTTTCTGATTTAGTAAATTCTTGGGCTCTTCCCAGGAAGTGCCCAAGAATTTTCATTTCTAAATTCGAGAGGGGGAAGGCTTCCAAACTCATTTTAAAAGGCCAGTATTATCCTAATTCCAAAACCAAATAAAGGAACTACAAAGAAAGAAAATTATAAGCCAATGTCCCTGATGAACATAGATGATAAAATCCTCAAGAAAATATTAGCAACCTGAACATAGCAATGCAAAAGATCATACACCATGAGCCAGTGGGATTTATTCCAGGGATGCAAAGTTGGTTCAACATTCACAAATTACTAAATGTGATTCACCACATAAACACAATGAAAGATAGAAACCACATGATCATGTCAATAGATGCAAAGAGAGTGTTAAAAAAAACTCAGCACCCATTTATGACTAAAACTGTCAGCAAAGTGGGATTAGAGGGAACATACCTAAACTTAGTAAAGGCCATATATAACAAACCCACTGCTGGCATCATACTCAATTGGCAAAAACTACCAGCATTCCACTTAAGACCAAGAACAAGACAAGGATATCCACTTTCATCTGTCTTATTCAACATAGTACTAGATGTCTTAGCCACAGTAATCAGACAGGAACAAGGAATAAAAGGCATCCAAATAGGAAAGGAAGAAGTAAAGCTGCCATTATTTGTAGATGACATGACTCTGTACTTAGAGAACCTCAAAGATACCACCATGAAAGTACTAGAACTGATAAATGAATTCAGCAGAGTATCAGGATACAAAATTAATATCCAGAAATCAGTTGCATTTTTGTATGCCAATAACAAACTAACGGAAAGGAAATTAAGAAAACAATTCCATTTAAAATTGCTACAAAAAGAATAAAATACCTAGGAATAAACCCAACGAAGGATGTAAAAGACCTGTACTCAGAAAATTATAGGACACTGAAGGAAGAAATTGAAGAAGATACAAATAAGTGGAAGCACATACCATGTTCATGGATAGGAAATATCAGCATCATTAAAATGTCCATACTTCTGAAGACAATCTATAGATTCAACACAATTCCTATCAAGATTATGATTGATGTATTTCACAGAACTAGAACAGATATTTCAAAAATTTGTATAAAGCCACAAAAGACCCCAATAGCAAAAGAATCCTGAGAAATAAGAACAAAGGTGGAGGAAACACACTATCTAGTAACAAACTATATTATAAAGTCATAGTAGTCAAAACAGCATGGTACTGGCATAAAAACAGACACATAGATCAATGGAACAGAATAGAAAGCCCAGAAATAAACCCACACCTTTAGAGTCAATTAATATTTGACAGAGGAAGAGATGGGCTAAAGATAGTTTATTCAATAAATGGTGTTGGGAAAATTGGACAGATGCATGCAGAAAAATGAAACTAGACCAACTTCTTACACCACACACAAGAATAAGTTCAAAATGGATCAAAGACTTAAATGTTAGACCTGAAACCATAAAAACCCTAGAAGAAAACATAGGCAGCAAATTCTCAGACATTGCTTGTAGCAATATTTTAACAGCTATATCTTTCCAGGCAAGCGAAACAAAAGAAAAAGTAAATTAATGAGCCTATGTCAATCTAAAAACTTTTTGCACAACAAAGGAAATCATCAACAAAATAAAAAGGCAACACAAAATTCGCTGATAGTTCTGATAAGGGATTAATATCCAAACTTTATAAAGAACTTACAAAACAACACCTAGAAAAAAAAGAAACAACGCAATTACAAATGAGCAAAGGAGCTAGATTCTCCAAAGAGGACAAACAGATGGCCGTAGACATATGAAAAGATTCCCAATGTCACTAATATTCAGAGAAATGAAAGTTAAAACCACAATGAAATATCTCACACTTGTCAGAATGACTATCATCCATAAATCAACAAAAAAGTGCTATTGAGGATGTGGAGAAAGGGGAACCCTTTTGCACTGGTGGTGGGAATACTGGTTGGTGCAGCCACTGTGGAAAGCAGTGTGGACATACCTCAAAATATTAAAAATGGATCTGCCTTTTGACCCAGCAATCCCACTTCTGGTAATATATCCAAAGGAACCCAAAATACTAATTTGGAAGAACATAAGCACCCCTATGTTCATTGCAGCATTATTTACAGTCACCAAGGTAGGGAAGCAGCTCAAGTGTCCATCAATAGATGAGTAGATAAGACAACTATGGAACATTTACACAATGAAATACTACTTGGCCATAAAAAAAAGAAAGTTTTACCCTTTGTGAGAACATTATGCTAAGTGAAATAACCCAGTCAGAGAAGACAAATATAATTTCACTCTTATGTGGACTCAAATGAATAAACTGAACAACAAGAAAAATAGAGACAGGCTCAGAGAGTAGGATGACAGCTGGAGGGGGGGAAATTAGGGGGCAGAGGGACTGAGCAAAAAGGAAAAGGAGGGGAAGAGGATTTAGGGGGACTAAAAGGTAATAGGAAAAATGCAATAAACGTTAAATTAAAAAATAAAATAAGGTCACAAATGAGGCTAATGCTACTGATCTCAAGAGCATACCTTGAGAACCACTTACAGTAGGTTGTTTTAAACTTCAACTGCTCTGAGCAATGAGGAGAAACAGTTGAGTTCATTTTCTCTAAAATTAGTGAGGCATGTAGTCAAATTCCATTTTGCATGAAAAGTTGTTCTTTAAGTTAATTTAATGATATTTTAGATATAAAAAGATTAGATACAAATTTTAAAAAATGCTATTCATGTTATATACTTATATACGAATCTTAAAGGTACAAAAATAGCCTTGACTGGGTAGCTCAGTTGGCTTGAGCATCATCCTGCTAACCCAAGGTCGTGGGTTTGATCCTAGGTCAGGGCACATACAAGAATCAATGAATTGAATGCATAAATAAGTGGAACAGCATATGAATGTTTCTCTATTTCTCTCTCTCCCCTCCTTTTCTCTGTTTCTCTAAAATCAATAAATTAAAATAAAAAATAATAAATAAAAAAATACAAAATAATCAGTAAGTTATATAAATTGCCATTATTTATTTTAAAAGATCAGAAAACAGTGTCTCTGCCTGAGCAAGATGGCTGCTGCCACATGGGGGATGAGTCAGCACCGAGATCCTGCCACCTACTTTCTCAGTTCTCTCCCCAAAGCCTCCTTCCCAGTCTCTCCTCAGGAGTCTCCAGCCCACTCTCCCCACCTTTGCCAGAGACCAGGCACCCGTGCAACTGTTTGCACAACATGGTAAGGGCTGAGCCTCCCAGTCAACAAGCACACCCATGGATGGGACAACAGCAATTAAGAAGCAATTACAACAGAAGGGCCCACTTAAACCACATAAGGGTCATTCCTAAAGCATGCAACTTATGATATTAAGGAGACTGCACCATTGAGTTCCAAGGACACCTATTACAGAAGATGGGCTACCTATTACAGAAGGCCAGCCCACAAAGTCTGGGAGTCATAGAAGTTCTATTTAATACATAGAAACAAACACAAAGAGATAGCCAAAATGGGGAGACAAAGAAAGAGGCCCAAAATAAAAGCACAGAAACAATCTCTAGAAAAATAGTTCAATGAAATGGAAGTAAGCAATTTATCAGAATCAGGGCTCAAAGTAACAGTTATAAGGATGCTCAACAGCATGAAAAAAAAAGGCATAGAAAACATGATAAATAATCAGGCAGAAAGGAAGAATACAAGATCTAAAATAAAGAATACACTGGAAGGAATAATCAATAGGTTGGGTGAAGCAGAGGATCAAATCAGCAAATTAGAAGACAAAGTAGAAAAAAAAATCAACCGAGCAACAAAAAAGAAAAGAATAAAAAGCAAGGGGATGGTTTAAGGGACCTTTGGGACAACATAAAATGTAACAACATCCACATCATAGGCATACCAGGAGGAGAAGAAAGAGAGCAAGAAATAGGGAACCTGTTTGAAGAAATAATGGCAGAAACTTTCCCAGCCTGGTGAAGGGAAAAGCCACACAAGTTCAGAAAGCATGAAGTCCTAATCAAGATGAACCCAAAGAGATTGGTACCAAGACACATCATAATTAAAATGGCAAAGGTTGAAAACAAAGAGAAATTCTTAAAGGCAGCAAGAGAGGCAGTTAGGTGCCTACAAGGAAGTTCCTATAAGGCTGTCAGCTGATTTCTCAGCAGAAACACTACAGGCCAGAAGGAACTGCATGAAGTATTCAAAATAATGAAAAGCAAGGATCTGAAACCAAGATTACTCTATACAGTAAGGCCATATATCATTTAAAATTGAAGGTGAAATAAACAGCTTCTCATTCAAGAAAAAAAAAAAAAAGGCGAAAGGAGTTCATTACCACCAAACCATCATTGCAAGAAATGTTCAAGAGACTCTGTAAGCAGAAGAAAAATGTTCAAGAGACTCTGTAAGCAGAAGAAAAAGAGAGAAAGGGAACATAGATGTAAAGAATAAAAATAGCTATAAATAAGTAGCTATCTATAATAACCTTAAATGTAAATGGATTAAGACATAGAGTAACCTGAATGGAAAAATAAATAAATAAAAGATCAGAAAACATGTTGAATAAATACATATATATCTAGATAGGTGGATAGATAGCGGTATTGGTACACATGCAGCTGATGTTAATACTCATGGGACATTAACATTAGGTATTATACGCCTACCATCTTCTTACCTATAAAAAAATTCTCTTCATTAATTAAATACTTGAACTCTAGTTATTTTGCCATACACAGAATATTCAAGAACATAAATTACAAGAGAAAGTCTACTACGCTTTGGAGAAAGTAGCTGTTATAAAAGCCATACATGTTAATTTGCAGAAGAATATATATATAAAATTATATATATAATATTTTCCTCTTATTTCAAAACTTTTTAATTTAGTTATGAGTCAAAATTATCCTTTCCTGAGTGGACATGCTTTTTTTTAAAATACAAACTTCTGCTTGGGTTTTGATAGTCAGTGATTTAGAAGTGGTGAATGGAGAAGACTACAGATGTGCTAAGAACTGAGTGTGAAGGAGGGATATAAGCATTAGTTGCCATGGTGCAGGAGAGAGACAAGAAACCTGAGGAAGTTGGGTGATGCTCTTCGATTTGGATTTGGATCAAGTCCCTCCCCGGCATGGCTGATCCCCCAGACCTCCAGCCCACCTCCCTTACCAGCTGAGGACCCCAAAGTCTGCTAGGCACACATGACATCAGTCATTTTTAAATGGACTTTGACATAGAACTCCAGAAAAGAGTTCCTGGGAAGTCCTTGGGTTGCCTTGAAGACTGTCTTGTAAGATCTTTCTTTCGTGGTTTTCTTCTCCTCACCCACCGTTGCTTATTGTTATCCCCACAAATGCACTTAGAGTTGTCTTTGGTTATTCCAAAAAAAAAAAAATAATAATAACATAACAACTGTTGTTCAGTGAAGGAGCAACTAAGCTCCACTTAGAATAGGCAGAGGGGGACATTAAATCAAAATGTAATACAGTGATTGAAATACATGTTATTGACAACTCTGAGTGGGCAAAACACAAAAGAGGTTACATTAGTATAAGCACATTTTATTATGGAAGAATATTGTATTTAAAAATTCATAAACAGTGATTTTTAAAAAGGGTTATTTAAAAATCTTTCAAATTTCTCTAAAGTTCATATAAATAGAACTCCTTATTTACCCATGCTATCGCATGAAAGAATCCGTGTGCAAAACTTTGACATTTGTATGATTCATTGCTCTTAACTTTTTTATTCCAAAACTAACTTTTGGAGGGTCATTAATTGTGGTCATGCTTCTTCTATTAAACTGTAATTGTGGAGACATCTAAGAAAGAATTAGTTATGGAAGAATACCTGGCATTTCCGGATTTACCAAGACATTTTGAACATGTATAGTCATCTATATAAAAGGATTTCTTTAGAAGGGCCAATTACATGAAAGTCTAATTACTCATTTAAGTATTCCTACAGCACCCTCTTTTCTCAAATTCAAATGCATGTATTTGCAGATACAAGCATTTTAAACCATGCCTAATTCTTCCATTGAGAATAAAAGTTTGTTTTTGGTCTTGTTTTTCTGTCACTGTTGCATTTGTTTTCCTGGGTATGCTGTCTGATGTTTCTAAATTCCTACATATCTTCCATTTCCCATTAAGAAAAGATATCTTAGTCTATTGGGTTCACCAAAAAGTCTGTTTAGTTTTTTTCTTTTGTTTTTTGTAAAATGAAAGACACATTTTTCATTTTCACCAATAACTTTATTAATTTAGGTATTTTGAGTATGTTGGCTATCTCCCGCATGATAGAACATGATCGTTCTCAATTAATATCTCAATTAATATCTTGAGTTTATTGCTATTAAATTCAACTGGTCTACCTGACCATCAAGCATCGTCCAGTGAGAAATCTCTAGCACAAAACTTCGTAAACCACTTTTGACATGTTTGATCAGCCCCAGCATCTTCTCCATACACTGCACAAATCTTTTCTTGTGTTTCAGTTGCATTTTTACTTTTCTTGAAATAATAAAACATAATATGCTGAAAATGTTGCTTATTTTCATCCATCTTCAATATTAAAATGGCTACACAAAAATTCACCAATTTTGATAGGTTTTTTTAATGCATGCTGATATGACAGCTGTCACAATACAATCTAATAAAATTGTTTCCAATAAAGTTAAAGACAATCAAGCACTACTAAAGCCATTTTATGGGCGGGGGGGAAACTTTTTGGCCAACCCAATAGAATGGGGAATGGCTTCTTTGTAGACCTATGAATAGAAGAGGCTGTAATGTAATGGACAGAACCTTGGCCTATTTGCTGAGAGACTGAGGTACATTATTGCCATTGGTGTCTTGGATATCCAAGCTTCCTTACAAATGACCAACTTTATGAATGCCACTCTATCAATTTCTTCATTAACTCTGTGTATTGAAAAAATATGTTGTAAAATGCCAATTTTGTGGCGGTCTAGACTCACTCACCAAGCTTACTAATGCACCTCATTCCCATATCTACTTCTCATACTTTGTACAGTATTGTAACAGAGGAAAATTGTACTGATGTGAAATAGTAATCCACCCTACCATTCTTTTGACATTGTTTCTATAAGTGCTGGCTCTAATATGTAGCTTGGAGATGAACAGCATAGTTGCATAAGAACAGTAGGAACTAATTTAAAAAGATACAGACCCTGACCTTCTGGCATCCCAGCTCTAGGAGATTTGCTGACCTTCAACCATAGAGCCAGGATGATATGAATCCAGGATGACTAAACCAGGTTGATACACACCTGAGTGTCGCTTGCCTTAGCGGAATGGACTGTGCTGACCTGCATGTGGAGGACTTTTCAATCCCCTCCCTTGACCTTTTTGTTCTGTTCCTCTCTCTCCTTATGAAAACCTCTGCCTCCATGGAGAGGAGATGGGCTTTGTGACATTAGTTCCTCATCTTCCAGGAGATGGGCTTTGAGATGTTAGTCCTCCATCTTCCAGATGGCCATCATCTGCAAATAAAATCACTTTCCTTTACATCATTACTTGCCTCTCGAGTACTGGCTTTTGAAGAGGCAGGCAGTTGGACCTGCATGCAGTTATAGTATGACATTTAGATGAATTTGTCATACGTATGTAGACTTTCAACTATCCAGGGGCTTTTAGCCATCTCAAATATTAAATTGTAGATGCCTGGAATTTTTGTGACTATCCTCATTTATATGTAATGTATTTGCTTCCAAAGTTTCACAGCTCAAATGTAATTTAGTTTGAGTGAGATTTTAGAAAAGTATGAAATTTTATAAATATACATTGCATTTATCTTGCAAATTATTTTCTCTTCATATAAACTGGAGAGAGTTGGAATACACGGAAAGATTTAGGTATAACAAAGAATTTTTGTTATAATGGACAGTCATGGAAACAATCTACCTTCTAAAGAAGTAAAGACTACTATAGGCACCTCAACAAACAAAATATGTAATTGAGCTTCTAAAATTATGCAGGTCAAATAAATTCATTTAATTAAGTGCTTTATGCAATAGATTTTTATTTTTATTCAGCAGACTTTAAAAATCATTCACAAGCAAAAGAAGTGGTAAAAGCTTGTATATAAACCCAGTCTACAATAATGACTGATATATAAATATGTAGAATTCTGTTCAATTTCATACCCAAAGCAAAATGGGAAAATGCTATATTTTTTTTTAAATGGTTCTACCTATTATGCAAGTAAATTTCATCACAGTCAAGGGTAGAAAAGGACTTACATTAAGTGCACAGTACAGCTTTACAAATAGTCTCACAAAAAATTCTATTTCATATACAGACTTTATAACCACATATTTATAATGCAGGAGTTCCAAGCCTGGGAGCTGCTTATGTGTTCAGGATATTCTGAAAAAAATGCCTAGAGGACCAGCCCATGAAGACATGCCATTTACTACTCATATTACAGGAGAGTGTACCAGCGGAGGTGATGGGTAGATTGGTGGGAGAGCCACTGCCCACCTATAGCCTAGGTGCTACTTACAGGGATAAGTAGGCAGCAGTGAGAGCAAGGAGGGAGCCGCAGTAGCCTGTGAAAATGCTACAGGATTGTGATAAATACAGGGGTCTTGAGAACCTAGGACACCAGCTACAGCCTGTTTTCCTCATTCATTATAGCTGCTGGCCAGGCAACCACCTGTTCTCTGAGGTGGGGGAGCCATGTCTTGAGCTATCCCACATTTCACCAGTCTGCATTTATTCATGTCACCTACTTCATTTCCTGGTTAACTCCCAAAACACAATGTTGGTGCCTACTCCAATAAATAAACAGGAATTCAAAATCTTCTTGGAGCCAAACTCTTATAATTAACTCTTCATTATCCATGTGTTAATTAATTCTAGGATCATCTCCCTTTGTTTTGGGGCATACCTCTAAAAGCCACTTTTTCCTGTCAGCTAATGGTTGCCAAGGGAATGTGGCCTCATTTTAATATTTGCCTAAGCAATATATAATTAGCATAGCTGTTAATCTACAATGCAAGGCTTTTATGGCCAAATAGAAAGATGCTTTTAATTGGTAGCATCTTTGTTTCTTGCTATTAGGTTACGTTATACTATTGAGAACTTTTTGAATCCTTGTAAATTATACAGGCTTTGGAGGCAGTTTGCTTTATTTCCTTTAGGCTCAGTACTAATACTTTCTGAATCCATAACTAGGCAATTTAAAGCTCACCCTGATTTATTTTAATATCCTGGAAGATGCTTACTTTTATAACTAAAGAAGTGGAAAGTTCCTACATCCTAGTTATCTAATCTTCCAAATGCTAATTATTTGATTCAACATTTTTTCCAATCTGATAAGCATCTTGTTTATGTTATAGCATGATCATCTTTGCAGGTGTGTTTTCTCTCAATTAAGCAATGGAATAGTGCAGTTGATAAATGAATGACTGGCTCTTGTGTGTGGCTATGGCAGCAATGATATTGGAATAGGAGTTAAGAATTCCTTGCCTAATGATATGGAAACAGACACACAGATTTAGTTCTGTGATGTCTTCCTTCAGCCTTTATAGTTCTCAGGTGCTGCATGTTACACAGACACTTCAACTATTGTACTTGCAGCTGCCTATGAATGTTCTCCCTTTTAAGAAGATTTAATTTATCTTTTTAATCATAGAAGACTCCGTCAGTATTTGTCTTTTTTAAGTTTTCAGGTGGCTAGGTAAACAGGATATAAAAGAGGACAAAAAAGAGAATAAAGGCTATCTGACTGATTCAAGAAGTCCCAGTAGATTTGATGCTACATTAAGAGAACACTGCAGTGATTTAGATTTATGTTATAATGTACTGCAAGGTGGATACTTGAGAGTACTGCTGACAAATGAAGATTGCAAAGAAACAGAAGAAAGGAGCAGTCATCGTTCCATAACTGTCCTTCAAGATTCCTACTCAGTTTGAGAATTAACACTTTTCTAAACATAAACTTTTCAAAAATAGCTGTGTAGTCAGGCTGCATAACACTTTAAAAGCCACAATTGCTTTATAAAAAATATTAAAGGTAGTAATTTGGGGCTTTAAGTGCCTGAGGAACTTTGATAGCCCTTTATCTTTCAAAGGAAACAAAACAGGTAGAGACAACTTTTTTTAAGTGATGCATTCCAGAATGACTTATTTAAAGTCTTGACTAAAACTCTGAAGGAAATTGCTTAATAAAAGCTTTCTTAAATTTATGCAATTCAAAATACTGAATGGAAAGCATGTTGAAATCAGAGTACAAAAATATTAGTTTTTATTTACTATGTACTACAGAAGAAATAATTTATTACCAAAGTTCTATTAAGTATATTACAATCTATGTTAATTTATAAGTAGAATTTGAGAATTTTATGAATTTTAAGAATAAGCATACATTTTCCTGCCAGAATAGGGTATAATTTTATTTCAATGATATTACATGACTGCATTAAGCAATTAGTGATCAAGAGAGTATTACAGATAAGAGAATTTTATACTCTCAAATAATGTGTGTGGTATGAATAGATTCAAGGGGTTATATTTTATAGCACTGTAGCCCATAAGAACAAAGATTATCTGGTTTGAAGCTCTCTGGTGTTTACTGATATTCTCTGCCATGTTTATGGACTGAAATTCTCATTTGCAAAGTAACATGAAGTCATGGAAATAACACCAGCTTTAGAGGAGACTGACCTCAATGGGTGTCTGCATCCACCATCAAATAGCTGTGTGATCCTTATCACAATTTTCATTAAATAACTTAATCCTTCTAATGCAGTTTCCTCGTTTTAATAAAAGAACGAACAATTCCTTGTCTGCTTATTGTGAAGATCAAAGTAAAAGTGTGTAAAGGATATATGATATCACAGAAATTCCATTAGTAGTCACACTTGTTTTAATATTATTTTGTTTATCATAATATAAGAAGTATAACAAGCTCTGTGTCCATAGTTGCCTGCATTCAGTCAGCTAACAAACATGTTTGGCATGTGAGAAGTACTTCACAATATTCCCAGGGGAAATCAAGACTGCAACGAGATAAATAAGGCTCCAATCCTCATTCTTGCCTTATAAGGAAGGCATTTTAGTTAGGTTCCTAAGAGAATTCAGTTTGCCCCAGCTGCCTTAAGGGTCTAGGGAATTCTAAAGGCAATGTTTGAAAGTAGACAGTGGTATAATAGAAAGAATATGAATTAGTAACATACCTCTTGAAACTTTAACTCATGCATTCTGTTTCCTTATCCGTGGAATGAGGATAAGGAGTCCATGCCATATATATCACACAGTACTAAATACCTTAAGATTCTGCCCAAACATAAGTGATAGTAGGGTCATTTTCCAGTAGTTTACTGACATTATGCAGAACCAGGCATAGCATTTCCAGTTAACATAATCCAATCAAGGATATATTAAAAATATACCTGCCACTGTGTCTTGTATCTTGGAAAATACACAAATTACAAAAACTTGGTCTTCTTGTATTAGTTTTATGTTGCTACACAGCATATGACTATAGTTAGCTGCTTAAATGAATATACATTTAATATCACACATTTTACCACGGATCTGGCGCATTTTAAATGGGTCCTCTGCTTAGGGTCTTAAAAGGCTAAAATTGTGTTATCAGTTTATGGGCATCCTCATGTGGTGGTTTCATTAGGGATTTACTCACTTCCAAGCTTTTTCAAACTGTTGGAGTTGGGTAGAAAACATTTCCTTACAAATGCAGGACCAAGGTCTCAGTTTTTATGCTGGCTCTCTGGGGTGAGCATGTGACTGAAAGGGTTGTTCTCAGCTCCTAGAGACCTCTCTGGAGTTCCCAGCCACACAACACCTCCCACAGGCAGTTTACAACATAACTGTTTGCTCTCTTCCAGGATAGATGGTCATGTCTCTCTCACACTATACTGACCATTAAAGGGATCAACTCATTAGGTCAAACCTACTTCGAAAGTGATATTCTCCCTTTTCATTGATTCAAAATCATTTGATTAGTGACTTAATCATGGGAGTGATTTCCCATCCTATTCCCTAGTACACTCAAGGGGAGATGAAATAGAGTGCGTACACCAGCAGACAGGGAGGAACCTTACAGGACCATTTTTGTACTTTATTTTTTTATGACTAAATTTTTAAAGTGTGTGCCAAAAGCCATAATTTTTGACTGCATAATTCTCCCATGTTGTAGAAAAGCTTACCTTTTTTGTGATGCGAGAATACCCACAGAAACCTCTAAGCAGTTCTATAGTCCCAATGAGCTTTCTTTGCTTAGTTAATTCTGATTAGCCTAAAGTGACATAACATTAATTTAAATTATGTCTCATTGATTGTTAACATGGATAAAGATTTTTCTAACATGTTATTTGCTGTTTTTCGAATTTTGATTCCGTGATGCAGAAGCTGCTCAGATGCCTCTTAACTCAGTCCTCCTGATGCTCAAATATTTGTGGAATAAATAAATTGACATTTTGATGAATTAGGTTCTTGCTCACTATGTTTTTCTTCTTAGTTTACCATAAAATACAAATTAATAGGGTGTTCCAGTTTAGGATTCAAAAGATCTTATTGCCATTCCCAGCTCCAGGGCTTTGTTACTTTGTACCTAAAGAGAATCCATGGTCCTTTGGGGGCTCCAGTTTACCTTGTGTAAAATGAGGCATCCCCTCTGACATCAACATTTTATAAACTTCTTGGCATTGTTTCCATAAATTTGAAATTATCTTTTAAGGAATAGTGCTTAGATATTTTTATATAGAAGTTTGACCTTCATAAGATTATTAACATTTGCAAAGAAGTCTATAAGTGATTATGGATTTATATGACAGAATGTTAAAGATGTGTTACTAATTGATGATATTGTAACAAAAAATAAGCCAATTAAGGCCATACATACCTTTAGAATAAATCAATTTAAAACTCATAAAAATTTTGACCCAGGAGGTTTTCACTCTTTGGTATTTTTTCTCCTGAAAGGAGCCATTATTCACATTTTTACATTTCAGCACTTTGCTTTTATTTACTGATTTGTGTGTTATTTCAGCTGTTATATTTTAAATAATTCTTTTAGTTTTTGTGTCTCTTGTTTGATAATATAATGGAAAGCAGTACTTATTTTACTCAGCACTGACTCACTGTGTCAGGCACTATGTGTAGGACCTTACCTGCACAGGCTAGTGCAATCCTGATAACTGGGAAGGTAAATACTCTTGCCCAAATTTAAAATTAGGGACATGAAGCTCATAGAGTTTATATGACTTATCCATGAAGTACACCTTTTAAAAGTCAAAGCTGGGATTTGAATCCAATTCTTGTTTCATGTCTTTCCTCTGCCTCTATTATGATTTAGTGCTGGGCATTGTCTCCATTATGGCCATTTGATGATTTAAAAATCGACATGAAATGTAGGCCTAACTGTGCTATACCTCACTGTTTCTCGATATTTGCATTGATTAAGAGTGGCAGACTTCAAGGTCCTTCTGGGCAAGAATCTACATATCTATTACGCTCTTCCCACTAATGATTTCAATACTGGAAAGAAAAGCCACTAATATTTGGTATTTATTCTGCATATTAATGTTGTGATTTCATCAAAATGTTGTGAATATATAAAATAAAAACAACAATTAAACTAAATAGACAATACATTTAAGACAAAGATTACAAACTTTCTACCAATTGTCAAATAAAATATAAATTTGTAACAAATTAACTGTGGAACATACATTATTATTTTATTATAGATTAGGAGCGGGTAAAATAAATTGTCACTCATAAGTTAAAAAGTATTAAAATGAAGACATTTTGACAATGAAAAACTTACAATAAATATTATTTAATCATTTGTTCAAAAATTCAGTCTTAAATATAATGTTTATCATTGGTGTTTTTGTAGACTCACAAGTGCATTTTTGTGTAAAGTTTTCCAGCTGCCATAAGCTCTTTATAACTATACAAGTTCAGAAAATGGTAAAAAGAGACCTATAAGCTAACCGAATAGTGCCCTCTTCTGTGACTCTTCAAAAAATAATCCCATCTCTTGTTTAAGGTGATATATAAAATCATTTTTGGGGGGAAGATGGTGGATTCTATGCATAGAACTACAGTAGCCATTATAATAAGCTAAGGTTATAATAATGTAGCGTTCTACATGTATGAATAACCCATGGACACAGACAATAGGGTGGGGAATGACTGGAAATGGGCGGTGCACTGGGCAGAGGAGGGAAAAGGGGGGAAATTGAGACAACTGTAAAAGAATAACAAAAATATATTTTTTTAAAAAGTATGCCCTGGCTGGCGTGGCTCAATGGATTGAGCACCGGCCTGCGAACCAAAGTGTCGCCTGTTCGATTCCCAGTGCAGGGCACATCCCTGGGTTGCAGACCAGGTCCCTGGTAGGGGGCGTACGAGATGCAATCACACCTTGATGATTCTCTCCCTCTCTTTTGCCTTCCCTTCCCCTCTCTAAAAATAAATTAATAAAACCTTTAAAAAATAATTAGAATTTTATATGCTCTCTAAAAGGAGCAAGAGCAAAAGCAGACTACATTAGGTTGCTTTCATTTAAAAAAAAAAAGAAAGGCATTTCTGGTTATCTTAATATTCTTTTGTTTACTCTAGTATTTTTGGAGATTCTGCTATATTTTATTTTAGCTTATTATCATGTTCATATTCAGTTTGTGTAGTGGGTTATTTAATCAAAGGAAAAATTACTCTTAGTGTAAATGTTGCTTTTTGAATTGGCATTTTTATCTCTTCAGAGATTATAGAGGTGGAAAAGATGCTTTATAAACGTACTTTGTTAGATTTAACATTTTTATGTAACATGTCAATGTTTGTGTCTCTAGATGTAACATTTTATATTTGGTATATTTTAATATACCAAAAATATTATTACACTAAAAATAGTATTATTTTACTATAGAAAAATAGCACACAAAACCAAATACAATAAAGTAGTTTTGTAATAACTGTTGCTCTTAGGCCCTAACATGCTATAGTAGCATAATTGTACACACACAGGTGTGCACACAGAGGTATGACATATACACACACATACATACATAATCTTTTCTTTCCATTTAAGGTAAAGAACTGAACTTGAAACTAGGATATGTGCTCGGTTAGGTTGATATAAAATGGAAGAAAGCACACTTCTTACATTTGAAGAACTTCCAGTCTAATGAAACTCAGACCTCATTGTTCTTATGAGTATGTTGTTTTTTTTTTTTTTTTGTCAAAGAATTAAAAATCTTTGACAAGTAAAAAAAGAATTAATAATGTTTTCTCCTGTATATATCAATTCCCTTTGTTCTGTTACTGGAGAGAACTAGAATTATACAAAGATTTTATTGCTTTTAAAGCTGCAGATGTTATTAACAAATATTAGAATGTTCTACTCAGTGTGATATCTGAACAATAACTTATAACTTAAAAACTTTTATAAAGCACAAGTAAAACTAACTTAACTAAAGAATGTTTTTAAAATCAAGGACTGAGCCCATAATATATATATTAAGTTATTGGTCTTTACATATACTATGTTGTCTTAAAATATAACTTTATCATATTCTCACAAGGCAGATTCAGGCTAATCTTCTGACAGTTTTGTTAAATATTTCTCAAAATGTGGGAATTAAATTTGCATGTCTGTGATTTAAGTCATTAATCCTTTTTTATAGATTTATTGGACACTGAATTTTCACTTGTCTCCAACTAGTGTTCAGGTATTTTTAAAAATACAGGTTGTGGTTTCTTTGTTGCTTTGTTGCTGTCAGACCTACTAGTGCTTTTGATTAATTACACTAAAGGTGCTATAAAGACTGTATTAGTCCTTTCCAAGTGTCAACAGTCTCGTCTCATAAAATCTGTGTGTTTCTTATCCCTAAGAAATTAAATGACCTTGCCACAGTTATGACATCATTTAGCCATAAAGAGATTATTACAAGAAATAAATAATATGAGCATCATCTCCTAATAAGAATGGTGAAGGCTCAGGGGAAATAACCTTATTTATGAACCTGAGCCGTGTCATTTTCACTTTCCTTTCCCTGTTGCCTGTATCAGTAGAGCACACTATTGTCTTTGCCTGGACTACTGCAGTTGCTTCTTAACTGGGCTCTCTTTACTGTTCTTGTCCCACTATGATCATGGCAACACAGAGTCCCCTATATTGTTTTTAATGCAAATATGATCACATGATGACATCTTGCTAAAATTATCAAAGGCATGTAAGATCAAGTTCATTTTATATTGAAATTAATTTCATCAATTATAAGTCCTGCATGATTTAGCTATCTCATTTACACTATTTCACTGGTTCAACTAGTGCCACTTTCTCCCTATCTTCTACATTCTGTTCAGAATGGACTTTTAAATGTACTCGTTCCTTGTGCTTCAAGAATTCCACTTCCTGTTGCTTCTGCCATGAGCTTGTCCACTCCACTGCAGCCCCCAACCCTTGCTGATGTTTATATGGCCTCCTCATCCTTCGGAGCTCAGCTTAAATTTCGCTACTTCAATGTTACCAAGAGTAGATTATTGCCTTATTGCCCTGTTATATGCCTTTTTAGTATACTGTAATTCTGCTTTCTACAACTTCTCAAAATTTTGTTAAATGACTAGTAGTGTACATAGTAATATCCTTCTCGTTGATGAGAATCCAAGGACAATTGTTGTCTTGATCAAAGCTATTCCCCCAATGCCCAGTTAGCTGCTCAATCATTATTTGATAGATGAGTGAATGAATGAATGGATGAGTGAATGTTTAAAGAATAACTCATCTGTATCTAATTCGACTTTTATTCTGTGATGTTTTATACCCTGCATCTATTATAGGTAATTTAAATAGAAACTAGATTTTTTTCATTTATTCATCAATGATAATTCATCTGTCATATTTCAGTATCGTATATGTTAAATCTAGATTCAAAGTAAAATAAAACAAATTTATGGGGTTTTTTTTCAGATAATATTTTCTTTTGGGTGGTTTGGACAGGCTTTTATAGATTCACCATAATTATGGTGTATTAGTAGTTATAATTCTCATGCTATAGGTGAAAGAAATCAAAATTATTAGCATCACCCTGATCTATATTCACTACTGTATTACTCCTAAATCAGATTAGCTACCATCATATTCTTGTTAGAAATATAAATTCTTGAGTCCCATTGCACTGAATCATAATCACCAAAGGAGGAGCAAGTGCTGAGGTAGTTTTCAAATAAGTCCCACTAGGTGATTCATAACAACCATTTTAAAACAGTTTAAAAAACATTTTAAAATATTTGGGCTGGCCTAATATACTCATATCATACATAAATATCATTTTTTATTTTCATCATTATTTAATTCACTTTAAATCCCTTGCATGAGAAAGAGCATGATTTGTCAAAGAATGATTCAAATCTGGTATATGAAGTTTAGTTTAGGAGATACATTAAAAATATAGATAGAGTTTTAATGGGTTTCATAACATCAAAAATAGATCAAAAATACTTTCAATTTTTCTTCCATTTTGCACTGAAATAAAAATACTGTTCCCTGATTTTTTTTTTTATTAAATGATGAGATGAGGGAGATGGATTCATGGTATTGTTCACAAAACCTCTCTGAAGAATAATACATTTAGAAACTATATAGACTTTGTCATAATATATCAAGAGAAGAACATATAATTTTTGCTAAATATATATTTTTAAATTTTCATGTTTGATATGTTAGAGAAACCTAGAGAATTATAAAAATAACCATGTTAAGATTTTTAACTTATAAAAATTACATAACAGTTTTTCTTATGTTTTCTGTCTATGAGTAGTGGTCATTTGTGAAATAAGTTTTTTAAATTAATTTTAAAAATATATAGCTAAAACAAGCAAAACCAATATAATTATCAAAATGCTCATGGCATCCATGTAGGATAAAAGAAGATAGGAATATACTCATCCAATCTGCTCTATTTTCTACACATAACCACCTGAGATTTATTTCAAGTATTCTTTGTAAATGTTAAGTAACATTTTACTTCTCATTAAAAATATTAATGAAAACAGACTTTAGTAAGTCTTTTCATGGAAGAAACTCTATGGAACAACATCGTAATTTCTGAAAGGTCTCCTACTTCCATTTTGGAAATGTGTGTCAAAGAATGTAGATACGAAGTAGTTCTACCTTTGGAATATTTACATTCAGATTCAGGGAAGAGAGTGGCACAACATTATTCTATGGCAGAGCAGATTTCTTTCTTGCAACTCCTTCCTTTTTAAAAAATACATCTTTAATTCTGTCTTCCTCATCTTAAAATATGTATTCCACTTCTGGAGACCAAACACTTCCATCCACTTCTCTCATGTATTTCTTGATATCACCCCAATATGTCCCTCATCCTCACAAGCTCTCAGCAGTTGTAAGTTACTAAAAATATTGAGAAGTAACCATTCTTCCATGGAATGGTTGGGTACTCCTTTTCTAATGAATCAGCATTTCATAGGATTATCTGAGAATGGAAACCACTTCTGATGGGGTAGAGGGTGGGGCTAAAGGGAACCGCCCTGATTTGTACAAGGGCACTCCATATCCAAACCTTACAGTATAACAAGTATTATCTGACATTCATTAGAAAGCACATAGCCCTCATAAATTTATTTATTGAAAAAGCCTCAGCTGTACTACGAGGCCAGAAAATAGTTTGGAAAGAATGTTTATTGTCTGGTCCTATGAAATAGTTCTTATTTTCAAAATACTTGTTCTGGGGGGATGTGTTTAGATATTGTGTTGTCCTGTGAGTAAAATGACTAACCATTGAGTTCAGACTAACTCACTGTGCCTTAAGTGCCTAAATTGATTTTCCTCTCATTTTTAGTATTCATGAAACCTTCAAATTAATCAATTTTCAGCTTTTAGGCAGAACATACTTAAACTTTGACTTGCAATATAAACATGTTTTTTTTTTCCTTTTGAGAAATATTGTTAGCTATTGTCTTAGTTTAATCAAAAATCTATTCTTATTGGAATTGTCTTTGATTATTCTCTTGTGACAATGAAAATTTAATAGCAGCTTCTTTTTTTTTTTTTATTTAGCCCTTTGCCTTGTAAACATTTATCAAAGAGAAGAATGGATTTTAGATGACTGTGAAGTTTAGGGAATAACATCTTAGAATAGTGAAATCAGTAAGCATGAAACAAAGAGAAGCACTCCTTTTGAAGGATAGAGTGATAATGAACCTGTAAACATTTCTGAAACTAATTTGGCCTGTGGTTATTGGTCTGGCATTTAGATAATGTGAATACACACTCTTGAATGATAAAGAAGAATTTTCTTAGTTGGCTAATGAAGAGTATGAATTTTATATAATAAATTACTGTATGTACTTGGAACCTCAAAGAAGATAACCCTAAAATAATGTGAAAAGTAACGGTCTAGAACACTGCTGTCAAATAGAAATATAACACAAGTTACACGTGTGATTTTAAATTTCTAGGAGACACATTAAAAAAGGTAAAATGAAACATGTGAAATTCACCTTAATAATATATTTTGATACAGTGTGTCTAAAATATCTTTTGACTGAATATTTAAAAAATTTAGTGAGATATTTTATGTTGCTTTTTCATACTAAGTTATCAATATCTGATGTGTATTTTTTAAAGGAAAAACTGTGTTTCTCCTCTATTCTTAATACCATATTTTGCTGTGTATAATGTGCACCCACGCTTTTGGCCAAAACTTTCAGGGAAAAAAATCTTTCATTTTAATTTTTAATTCAATTATTTATTTATTTATATTTAGATACTTGTTTTATGTATTATAAAGAAATTTTAGCATTTATTTTTGAACATATCATGGTACAAGGAATTTTATGTACTAAATAATTACAGGAGAGGGAAAGATGGCGGAGGAGTGAAAGGGAGTCACGCTGACCTCCTCCCAAAACCAAACTGGAATTGCAACTAAATAATGGAGTAATCACCTGGAAAGCAGTGGAGCGATAGTGGGAGAGGAGCCTTGGTGCCGCGGACAGTGGATTCGACTCTCACACATCCCAACGGGTGAGAATTGCGGTGGAGGCTCGGGAGGGTGGGCTGGGTGCGCACGGGCACTGGCACCAGAGGGACATTGAAACGGCCAGTTAGCGTCCCCCGAGAAGAACGGGGTCTGAATCATAAACAGGAACCCCTAAACTACAGCAGCTAAAGCCGAGAAAATACAGACAAAACGCAACCCCAAAAAGCTTAGGGGCGCTCTCTGCCAGAGACAGGTGGCTGGGGATGCAAAAAGACATTTAAAGGGCAAACACAAAAGTTGCAGCGGCAGCCACCCTCCTTGATCGCTGGGTAGAGGAGGCAGCACGGTGGGCTGGTGCCTGGGAAAAGACTGGTGAGGAAAACTTTGTGAAGAGAACTGACACTGGGGCCGGTGGAGCCCGGGTGATAACGCACTTCCCACTCGCCAGCTACCATCTCGCTCAGGCATAAGGGAATCAATCAACCTGCCTTTTGTGTGCTCCGCACACAGCTTGTACGCGAGTGAGCTACGGGGCTGAGTGCAGACTGGCTGGGAGAGCCTTGAGGAGAGACTGGAGACAGAGGCTTTGGGGAAAGAATGGGAGGAGGAACCCGGGAGTCCGGACTCCCTCCCCGTTCGGTAGTCTCCATTGTGGGCTGGAAAGGCGCGACCCCAAAGAGGCAGAAGCGGGGCGCGCATGAACCAGACTGCCTGAGATTGAAACGCAGTCCACACAGGGGTTGGATCCTCAGCCGAAGGGGTCACAGAACTGCCCAGAGGCCCCTGAGGGGAGACTAGAAACAGAGGGATTGGGGAAAGAATGGGAGGAGGAACCGGGGAGTCCCGACTCCTTCTCCTTGCCATAGTCTCCATTGCACGGGAAGAGGCCACACCCCCAAAGAGCCAAAAGCTGAAAAGCAAACATAGACACCCCCAAAACACCCAGAGCAGGCGCACACACTTGCGCCGAGTCACCGGCGAGGGTTGGTGAGCGTGTGTGTGACCCACGCGGGCTGGTGAACGCTTGCACCTGCCGGCAAGGCCTCACACAGACTGGCACCCATACGGCCTGTGAGGGAGTGCGCAGAGCAGCACGGGATTGTGGAGCGGCCCACAAAATAAGTAGAGCTGCCCAGAGTCCCTGGAGGAGAGACCAGAGACAGGATTAACCAGAGAGTCCTAGAGCTGATTTCCTCCCATTTCCATAGTCCCCATTTGGCGAGGGCAAGCAACGCACCCAAAGAGCCAAAAGCTGGGAAAATACACAATAGAAGACCCTAAACTGACCAGTGCCGCGGAGCTCGCTGGCCAGGGGGGCCAGATGAGTACGCGCGCTCACAAATAAGCCCCCTGGTCTGGGGCAAGAACATGCGAGCCCAGGCAGGTGGGGGACCCTGCCGCGCTGGGAACGCGTTCAAGGAGCCCGCGTGAGAGCACGGAGAGATCCCAAAAAATAGCCCAGCCCTGACCGAAGGGGTCACAGAGCTGCTTCAAGCAGGAGTCAAACACAGGCATTAGACTACTGAAAGGCTCAAACAAACAACCCAAGGCCCTATAGGGTCAACAACTGACATTATCAGAGGCAAGCCCAGAAAGAAAAGTAAAGGACAAAAATACTTAACAGACTCTCACAAAAATGGGAAGAAAAAGAAGTTCCCCTCAAATGAGTGGAAAAGGGGACTCCCCACAGAGAGAGCTAAATGAAATAAAGGCAAGGGAACTATCAGATATGGAATTCAAAACAATGGTTCTAAGGAAGCTCAATGAGCTCAGCCAGCTCAAAGAGAACTATGAGAAACTGCAGAGAAACTATCAGGATCTTACAGCAAACTATATCAGCCTGGAAAAGGACATAGAAACTATCAAGAAGACACAAGAGGATATGAAGAATACTGTTTCTGAATTGAAGAACACAGTAGAAGGAATCCAAAGCAGGCTGGATGAAGCCAAGGATCGAATCAGTGAGATGGAGGACAAGGTAGAAAAAAGCTCTCAGAAAGAACAAGAAATGGAAAAACGGCTCAGAAAGAATGAAGAGGCATTTAGGGAAATGCAGGACAACCTGAAACACAATAATATCCCTATAATAGGGATCCCAGAAGGAGAAGAAGAGGAGCAAGGGATAGAGAACCTCCTCAAAAAAGTAATGATGGAAAATTTCCCTAATTAGAGGAGAGAAAGGCTCTCATGGATCCAGGAGGCACAGAGGACCCCACTCAAGAGGGACTCAAGGATGTCCACTCCAAGACACATCATCATCAAAATGGCAAATGTCAAAGACAAAGAGAGAATCCTCAAGGCAGCAAGGGAGAAGGAGAAAGTAACATACAAGGGGGCCCCCGATATGCCTAGGAGCTGACTTCTCAACAGAAACACTACAAGACAGAAGGGAATGGCAACAAATATTCCAAGCCATGAAAAGCAAGGGCCTACAGCCAAGGCTGCTCTACCCAGCTAGGCTCTCCATTAAAATAGAAGGAGAAATACGGAGTTTCCCAGACAAAAGAAGGCTAAAAGAATACATCTCTACCAGACCAGCACTCCAAGATATGCTAAGGGGACTGGTTTAAGCAGATGAAGGAAAAGAATGAGACAGAGAGGAACATAAGTACAAAGAGAAAAGATGAGTAAGTTTCTATCAGTAATATCTCTCAATGTGAATGGACTAAATGCCCCAATCAAAAGACACAGGGTAGCTGAATGGATAAGAAAACATGATCCACACATATGCTGCCTACAAGAAACCCACCTCAGAGCAAGAGACCTACACAGATTGAAAGTAAAGGGATGGAAAATAATATTCCAAGCAAATGGGCATGAGAAAAAGGCTGGCGTTGCCATACTTGTATCAGACAAAGTAGATTTCAAAACAAAGGCCATAAAGAGAGACCCAGAGGGGCACTTTATCATACTTAAAAGAAGAATCTATCAAGAAGACATCAACATTGTAAACTTATATGCTCCCAATATAGGAGCCCCCAAGTATAAAAGGAAATTGTTGGATGACTTCAAAAAAGATATAGACAGCAACACACTGATAGTAGGGGATTTCAACACCTCACTGTCAAAAATGGACAGATCTTCCAAACAAAACATTAATAAACATATTGTGGCGCTGAATGACACACTGAATCAAAGAGACTTAACTGACATATATAGAATCTTACATCCCAAAGAAGAAAAATACACAGTCTTTTGAAAGGCTCATGGCAGTTTTTCAAAGATAGACCACATGATAGGACACAAAGCAAACCTCAGCAAATTCAGGAAAATTTAAATAATACCAAACTTTTTCTCAGACCACAAGGCCTTGAAACTCAAAATCAAACTCAAAGAGAAACTTCAAAAACTTGCAAACTCATGGAGACTGAACAGTACACTATTAAACAATGAATGGGTCAATCATGAGATAAGAGAAGAAATCAAAAAATTTCTGGAAACCAATGAAAATGAACAGACAACAGTTCAAAACCTATGGGACACAGCAAAGGCGGTCCTGAGAGGGAAGTTCATAGCAATACAGGCTTACCTAAAAAAAATAGAAACATTTTAAATAAAAGACCTAACACTACAACTTCAAGAACTGGAGAAACAACAACAAATAAATCCCAGAGCAAGTAGAAGGAAGGAAATAGTCAAGATTAGAGCAGAACTGAATGACATAGAGACGAAAAGAACAATTCAGAGGATCAACCAATCCAGAAGCTGGTTCTTTGAAAAGATAAATAAAATTGACAACCCTTTAAGCAGACTCATGAAGAAAAAAAGGGAGAGGACCCAAATTAATAATATCAGAAACAAAAGAGGAGAAATAACAACTGATACCACAGAAATACAAAGGATCATCAGAAACTATTATGAACAAGAAGTATGCCAAGAAATTTGAAAATCTTGATGAAATGGACAAATTTTTAGAAAAGTATAATCTTCCAACACTGAAGGAGGAAGAGACAGAAAGCTTGAACAGACCGATAACAGTTGGGGAAATTGAAGCAGTAATCAAGAAACTCCCAGCACACAAAAACCCAGGGCCAGACCGTTTCCCAGGAGAATTTTACAAAACATTTAAGGAAGAGCTAACCCCTGTCCTTCTCAGACTATTCCAAAAAATCCAAGAGGAGGGAAGACTCCCAGACTCCTTCTATGAGGCCAGCATCACCCTGATCCCAAAACCAGATAAAGACCCTACAAAGAAAGAAAACTACAGGCCAATTTCGCTGATGAACATAGATGCTAAAATCCTCAACAAAATATTGGCAAACCGCATCCAGCAATACATCAAGAAGATTATCCACCACGATCAAGTGGGATTCATCCCAGGGATGCAGGAATGGTTCAATATATGCAAATCAGTAAACGTGATACAGCACATAAATAAAAGAAAAGACAAGAACCACATGATCATCTCGATAGATGCAGAAAAAGCATTTGATAAGGTACAGCACCCATTTATGATCAAAACACTCAGCAAAATGGAAATAACTGGGGCATTCCTCAATGTAATAAAGGCCATATATGAAAAACCTACAGCTAATATCATACTCAACGGGCAAAAACTGAAAGGTTTCCCACTAAGATCGGGAACACGACAAGGATGTCCGCTCTCACCGCTTCTTTTCAACATCGTATTGGAAGTCCTAGCCACAGCGGTCAGACAAGAGAAAGAGATAAAAAGCATCCAAATAGGAAAGGAGGAAGTAAAACTATCATTGTTTGCAGATGACATGATAGTGTACATAGAGAACCCTTTACCCTCTACCAAAAAACTCCTCAACCTAATAAGTGAATTTGGCAAAACAGCAGGATACAAAGACAACATTCAGAAATCAAAGGCGTTTTTGTACACCAGCAATGCAATAGAAGAAGAAGAAATCAGAAAAAAAATACCATTCGAGATAGCAAGAAAAAAGATTAAGTACCTAGGCATAAATTTAACCAAAGACACAAAAGACCTGTATGCAGAAAACTATACAACATTGAAAAAAGTAATTAAGGAAGACACAAATAAATGGAAGCATATACTGTGCTCATGGATTGGAAGAATTAATATCCTCAAAATGTCCATACTACCCAAAGCAATTTATAGATTCAACACAATCCCTATTAAGATACCAATAACGTATTTCACAGAAATAGAACAGACATTTCAAAAATTTATATGGAACCATAAATGACCCCGAATAGTCGCAGCACTTTTGAGAAAGAAACACAAAGTAGGAGGGATCACAATACCAGACATCAAACTCTACTCCAAAGCCACCATACTCAAAACAATCTGGTACTGGCACAAAAACAGACCCATAGACCAGTGGAACAGAATAGAAAGCCCAGAAATAAGCCCAGGTCTCTATGGGCATCTAATATTTGACAAAGGGGGCAGAAGCATAAAATGGAGCAATAACAGCCTCTTCAACAAATGGTGTTGGGAGAGCTGGACGGCTATATGCAAAAAATTGAAATTGGATCATCAGCTGACACCATACACAAAAATAAACTCAAGATGGATAAAAGACTTATATATGAGTCGCAACACCATAAAAGTCCTAGAGGAGAACATTGGCAGGAAACTCTCAGATATCCCATGCAGCAATTTTTTCACTGATATGTCTCCTAAAACAAGGGACATAAAGGAAAGAAGAAACAAGTGGGACCTCATCAAAATAAGAAGGTTTTGCACGGCGAAAGAAAACATCAGCAAAATGAAAAGGGAGCCAACCCTATGGGAAAATATATTCGCTAATGATATATCAGATAGAGGTTTAATCTCCAAGATATATAAAGAACTCACTCGACTCCACTCCAAGAAGACAAATGATCCAATCAAAAAATCGGCAAAGGACCTGGGCAGGTGCTTTTTTAAGGAGGAGATACAGAGGGCCCAGAGGCATTTGAAAGGATGCTCAGCATCAGTAGCCATCAGAGAAATGCAGATCAAAACCACCATGAGGTACCACCTCACACCGGTCAGAATGGCCATCATAAACAGATCCACAAACAACAGGTGCTGGCGAGGCTGTGGAGAAAAGGGAACCCTAGTCCACTGTTGGTGGGAATGCAGACTGGTGCAGCCATTGTGGAAAACAGTGTGGAATTTCCTCAAAAAGCTGAAAATGGAACTGCCTTTTGATCCAGTGATTCCCCTGCTGGGACTATACCCTGAGAACACCAAAACGCCAATACAAAAGAACCTACACACCCCAATGTTCATAGCAGCACAATTTACAATAGCCAAGTGTTGGAAGCAACCTAAATGCCCATCAGTAGATGAGTGGATCAAAAAATAATGGTACATATACACAATGGAATACTACGCAGCAGAAAGGAAAAAAGAACTACTAAACTTCACGGCAGCATGGATGGAACTGGAGAGCATCATGCTAAGCGAAATAAGCCAGGGGGCGAAAGACAAATACCATATGATCTCACCTATAAGCGGAACCTAACCAACAATACAAAGATGCAAGGAAAATATGACCAGCAACACTGAAAGGAAAAGAAATCAACAGAGAGAAGAGGGAAGGGCGGGGTGGGGAAAGGGAAGGGAAGGGGAAAGTCAAGGAACATATAGCATGGACTCATGGACAAAACCAAAGGGGAAGAGCTGAGGGAGGGAAGGAGGGAGGGGGCAAGGGAAAGAGGTGGGTGGGGAGGCAGAGACAGATTAATTTAAAAAGTAAATAAATTTAAAAAGTGAAAAAAAAAAATACCAGTGATGTATTTCACAGAAATAGAACAGACATTTCAAAAATTTATATGGAACCATAAACGACCCCAAATTGCCACAGCAATTTTGAGAAAGAAAAACAAAGCAGGGGAGATCACAATACCAGATGTAAAACTAAATTACAAGACCACTATAATCAAAACAGTCCAGTACTGGCACAAGAACAGACACAGATCAGGGCAAGAGAATAAAAAACCCAGAAATAAACCCATGCCTCTATGGCCCATTAATATTTGACAAAAAGGACAGAAGCATCAATTGGAGTAACAATCGCCTCTTTAACAAATGGTGTTGGGAGAGCTGGACAGCTACATGTAAAATATTGAAATTCAATCACCAAACTGACACCATATACAAAAATAAACTCAAGATGGATAAAAGATTTAAATATAAGTCGCAACACCATAAAAGTCCTAGAGGAGAACATAGGCAGGAAACTCTCAGATATCCCAGACAGCAATATTTTCACCAATATGTCCCCTAAAGCAAGGGGCATAAAGGAAAGAATAAACAAGTGGGACCTCATCAAAATAAGAAGCTTCTGCATAGCTAAAGAAAACATCAGTAAAATGAAAAGGGAGCCAACTGTATGGGAAAATATATTTGCCAATGATACATCAGATAGGGGTTTGATCTCTAAAATATACAAAGAACTCACATGACTCCACTCCAAGAAGACAAACAATCCAATTCAAAAATGGGCAAAGGACACTTCTCCAAGGAAGAGATACAGAGGGTCAAGAGATATATGAAAGGATGCTCATTATCACTAGCCATCAGAGAAATGCAAATTCAAACCATAATGAGATACACTTCACACTGGTCAACATAAACAGATCAACAAACAATGGGTTCTAGAGAGGCTGTGGAGAAAAGAGATCCTTAGTTCCCTGTTGGTGGGAATGCAGACTGGTACAGCCACTGTGCAAAACAGTTTGGAATTTCCCGAAAAAGCTGTAAATGGATTTTCTTTTGACCCCATGATTCCCCTGCTGGATTATACCCTAATAATCCCAAAACACCAAATCAAAAGAACCTAATCACCCCAATGTTCATAGCAACACAATTTACGATAGCCAAATGTTGTAAGCAACCCAAGTGCCCATCAGTAAATGAGTGGATCAAAAAGCTATGGTACATTTACACAATGGTATACTACACAGAAGAAAGAAAGAAAGAGCTATAACCCTTCATGACAACATGGATGGAACTGGAGAGCATTATGCTAAATGAAATAAGCCAGGGGGCGAAAGACAAATACCATATGATTTCACCAATAAGTGGAACCTAAGCAACAAAACAAACAAGCAAGGAAAATATAACTAGCAACATTGAAAAAAAAGAAACCAACAGAATCAGGAGGGAAGGAGGAGCGGGGACGGGGAAAGAGAAGGGAAGGGTCAAGTCAAGGAACATGTATAAAGGACCCATGGACAAAGCCAAAGTGGGAAAGCATTGAAGGAGGGAGGTGGGGGAGGGGGGCAGGGGAAAGCGGTGGCGGGAAGGTGGAGACAAATGTATTTGAACAATAAAAAAACAAAATAATAAAAAAAGAAAATAAATAGAGTGTGTGTGTGTGTTTACCCTTGCATATGCTTTACAAAACATTGGAAATATTACTATTTGCATGGAATTCTTCCTCTTCCTACAACTTACAATATTTTATTTTGAAAATATCTAACTCTAAACAGTCGAAGAGTCTATGTTTCTATGGCTCATCCACTGGAATAACCACTAAAATAGAGCATTCATATTTAGCTTGTACTTTTTCCTTGCAATAATCCTTTGATAATTTCCTAAGAGGTGTCTGATTTGGAATTTCAATCTTTAATTCTCAAGAAAAATTTTAACTTTTAACCAGTGCCTTGGCTGTCAATGAGAAGGCTGGACAGATAGAAAATATGAAAATTTTACTGTATTTGCATAATCACTTTAAGTAACATAAAAAAGTTTGTGTTTTACTTTCTTTTTTATTTCCTGAGAGAAAAATACATCACTGCATATTTAGAAATTACAGTCTGCTGGAATTTCTTATAAAAGATAATGTCAAGATCATAATTACTGAAAAAAACAGATATAGATATACTATAATGGAAAATGTGGATATTATTCCTACTTAGTAAGTTTATAATCTAGTCACACTAAATAATCACATCAGGGACAAATACCTAACACATTCTGACTTTACATTAGATTGTTTGTCAGATCGTTGTTTATTGCATTCTGTCTGAAATTTCTGGATTGCCATTTTAGATTTGTTGAGTAAATTATAATAAAAAATTGATTTCTTTTATTATAAGCAAAAGTAGTAAGATATGTGTGCTGTATGCTACTTTCTAAACTCTCTGCCTATGAGATAGTATGTTGCTAAATTAATGGTCAGTCTTTCAATTTGCATCAATTTAGGAGTTTATCTGTGTCAAAAACTGTTAGGCACTTAAATAAATAAGAAAAAGTCTAAAGAGAGGGATGGCAGAGACGTACATGGACATACTCAGCACCCTGTGACAGTAACTCTGGGGTTAGGAAAGGAGACCCTGTGTGACTGCATATGAAGGAATGCTGAGAAAGGAATATTCCTAAGAGCAGTCGTCTTTGTGCAAATATGGGAGACAATCCTTCTCTATGTCAGTCATGGTCCCTGACACATGAGAAGCCCTGAAATATATTTTTTATACATATATAAAATAAACATGAAAGACTCCGCAGTACTTACACATTCTTTAAATCTAACTTTCTATATAATTAAATTATAACAATATATTCTTGGACAATAAGAATTAACAGTAATGGGTTTTGTTACTTTGTTTCAGTATGAAAAAGCATTAGAATCAAATGCGCCATTTCTTCAACAAATATATATCGAGCACCTAGTATATGCCAGAAACTGATCTAGACATGGGGTGAGCAACCAATAAAACAGAAAACACTATTTTCTCATAGTTTACATGCCATTCCTTGCACTATAGGAATCATCAGGTAGTGATTGGCATTCATGGAACAAGACTGCGTATAAAATAACATGTATAGCTGTTGCTGGTCAAAGTGGGGTTCTTTCAGGGGATTGTGAAAAAAGCACTTCACGTACCCATGTATAGTAGATTGTGGTGTGGCAAAATTTATTCATGTGGAAATAGAAGGCTGCCCTGTGTTCTGTCACCATCCATGCCACCCTGGAAAAAGTCCAACCATGTCTTCAGCTAGGCCAAAACAAAGGCCAGTGTCTAGAGTTTCTATTTCCTTGTTCTGGCATCGCCTGTCTTAGCGCCTGTCCAAGTAGCTTAGTGCTGTTCTTGGAGGTGCTGTTGTACCCAGGCTCCGACCTGGAGCCTGTGTTTGGAGTCTGAGCTGCTAGACCTGTGTGGTTGCTTCAAAGAGGACACAAGAACCTATGGGGAGAGCAAACGGGGCAAATGTGTGGAGAGAGAGAGAGGAGAGAAAGAGAGAGAGAGAAAGGAGAGAGAGAGAGAGAGAGATCCTTTGTTAAACTGGGTTATCGTATCTCAGGTTTTGGATGAACCAGGTACTTTTTCAAAATAACCAATCAACTTCCCAAGCTTTTGTGGCTTCTGATGGGTTTACCTCCCAACCAATCCCTTCTTTCCCCAGACTAGATTGACAGGCCTCTAGGTTGCAATTTTGGTTCCTATTGCATGTGCCTCATAAAAATGCCTCCCCCACTGCCATTTTGACTTGTACTGCACATGGGCTTATTTCCTCCCATAGTCTGGACAAGAGGACGCCCGTGGAGGGTTGTTAATCACCTTTGTGGGACAATGCTGTGATCCCCTGGCGAGTATGTAACTCCTGGTGACTTCCTGGTGAAACAAGGTTATGCTCCCCAGTTGATTATACTTAATAATGTCTGATTCCCTTTGCTTCCTTCCTTTATTAATATCTAGCTGCCTATGCTAACAAAACCAAGCACATAAAAAGCAACCAAAAGCAACAAAATAACTTACTCATTCACAAACTCATCATCAAATATTTACTGAAATTTAATTATGTACCAGGCATTATTACTAAGGCCCACAAAACTAGAAAAAGGAATGAAGGTTAGAATGAGATACATAGACTTTGTAGTTTATTTGTTTAAAATAATTCTTAAAAATGTCCTATCATTTTGAAATTTATTTTTATAACTATTGTTTCCTTCCTCTACCTTTTAATTTTAATCATTACTTACATGAAGACCTGTTTTTTTTTTGTATTTTTAAAATTTTATTTATAAAAACTAATAAAAAATAGAAAAAACAAGTTTGGAAGAATGTTAAAAATAATACTATTACTACTTTACAGCTGTTAGAATTACTGTGAAACATTTGAAAGGCTATGATCATTTACTTGACAAAAGAGTGTATTATTGTTCAACCAAAACTATTGTGCTCAGTCAGAAGAGAGATGTTAATATAATAAATAAAAATAGAGCATAGAGTAAGTATGCATTTAATGTTGTTATGCCTGTAGTTAAAATCGTATCGATTTTAATAGCTTCATAAAAACTTCGTATTTTTAGTCTACCCCAGAAATGAAGGGGGTGAAATTTGGGGGGACATGTCAGTTCACCTCCAACAATAAAGATGTTGATAGTCTAAGCTCTGGACCTATTTCCTTCGAATGTGATAATTAGCACACACAAATCAGAATATGTTTTAGCAAAGTTATTTGCATCATGTTAGGAGCAAATATTTTAGAATTTAAGTCAGCTGAGTTTAAATGAAAGACACATGTTAAGTTTCAATAGAAATTTTTAGTTGAGTTTTAGTTCTGTGAAAAAAAGGCAGCGTTCCACGAGTCTTTTCCCTATATTGTCAGCATTGCAGTTTCTGATACAACTCCTCAAATAAACACACTTACATTCACTTTAAAATGAAGTTCTGTGGATTTATAAGGTATCTTAGATTCAGATTTGGATTTATGTCTATAATATAATTGCTAATGAAAAACAATAATTCTCATAGGTATTATTGTTGCTTTTATCTTAGCTAAAAGCTGCAGCACCATATTTCCTACCACCATTTCAGCTGGAAGCTATTAATAAAATTGCAGTGGGATCAAAATGATCATTGGACATGTGCAGAAGAAAAAATCAAGACCTGCATGTCATTTGAATAAGCAACCACAATGAGGTTGTATCTAGGGTGAAAAGAAAGGTACATTGGCTTATGAATGCTTTTGATAGACATGCTTTTACAGTATATTCAGGTTTGTTTCTTTATGCTAAAACTGTGGTCAGTGTTTGCATACATTTTCTGTTGGAGGAAGTGCACAGTACTGGTTTCATAAGAACAGAGGGCTGATAGACTGGGACCCAAGAGACCCAGGCCCCGACAAAATAGGACATAGGAAGATGGGGGGCTAAAAACCTTTTAGGTATGGTCAGTGTTTTGTGATGTTGAAAGCAATATCACACTTACTATCACATTAATAAAAGTGATATATTATTTAACATTACTATGAGATAACACTCTTCTCAAAGCTATGCATACATACATTTTTTCCTTTATCTTCACAGCATGACTTCAGTATAAGCCAAGATTTTGGCTCACTTTATGGATCAGGAAAGCTAGGCACAAAGAGCACAAATAAATGGAAGCATTAATAATATATTTTAAAGAGTTTTCATTCATTGAACTTTATGTAAAAATCACATAATTTATCTCATTTAACCCATATATTTAATCTTTATGAAGTGGATATTATTATTCTACCCAATTATAAATGAGGAAACTGATTTATTGAGAAGTTAAAGGACATGCCTAAGATCTCATAGTCAATTTCTGGTCTAGAATATAAACTCTGAAAATACTGCTGTCTTTTCCTTGAGAGTAATAAGGGCTGAATTTCCTATTTCCTTAGCATCTTACATGGCCAAACCCTTATGGGAATATGGTTTATAAGTAGAAGACAGTAAGCAACTTCTTGTCTAATTAGAGACAGGACAAAAGTATTAAAAAATGAAGAGATAATACATTTTGAAAATCAGGATGTGAGTGAGAGACATCTAGTCTAGGGGACAATGCACATAGGCCTGGGAATCTGACAAAGCTAAGTTTACACTTTAACTTCACTTCTTCTTAACTGTGCACTCATGGGAAAGTTATTTAGTCTTTTTGAACTTCTGTTTCCTCAGCTCTATCATGGAGTTCTCAAGAAAGAGTTGGTAAATTAATAACAATAACTATAATTTATTAAGAGCTTAATGTATACCAGCCATTGATGTTAAGAACTGTGCATAGGATAGACAATGGATTCAACTCTCACTCATCCCAACGGGTGAGAACTGCGGTGAAGGCTTGAGAGGGTGGGCTGGGCACCCACAGGCACCAGCACCAGAGGGACATTGAAACTGCCAGTTGGATCCCCCTGAGAAGAACAGGGTCTGAAACATAAACAGGGATTCCAAGAATACAGCAGCTAAAACCAGGAAAACACACATACAAAACGCAACCCCGAAAAACTTAGAGGTGCTCTCTGCCAGAGACAGGCAGCTGGGGATGCAAAGAGACATTTAAAGGGCCAACGCAAAAATTGCAGTGGCAGCCACCCTCCTTGATCTCTGGGTAGAGGTGGCAGCAGAGTGGGCTGGTGCCTGGGAAAAGACTGGGGAGGGAAACTTTGTGAAGAGAACTGAGAGGGTGGCTGGTAGAGCGGTGGCTGGCGGAGGTGATATCTTACCACCTACCCTGCAGCTACCATCTCGCTCAGGCATAAGGGAATCAATTAACCTGCCTTTCGTGTGCTTCGCACACAGCTAGTGTGCATGTGAGTTGGGGGGCTAAGTGCAGGCAAGCTGGAAGAAATAGAGTATCCCTGGCCAAAGGGGTCACAGAGCTGCATAGAGAGCCTTGAGGAGAGACTGGAGATGGAGGCATTGGGGAAAGAAAGGGAGGAGGAACCAGGGTATCCCAACTCCTTCTCCTTTCCGAAATCTCCATTGTGTGGGGGCAAACCACACCCCCAAAAAGCAAAAAGCTGAAAAGCACATAATAGACAGCCCAAAACCACCCAATGCAGGGCACACACACCCATGCCAAGTGGCTAGGGAGGGTTGGTGAGTGCATGTGTGGACCCTGACTGCACAGGCTGGCTAGGGCTCCCGTAGGTTGACGCCCGCAGGGCCAGCAAGGAAGTGCACAGATCAGGGAGGGAAGGAGTAAACCAGTGCCGTTGCGGGCTTGTGAGTGCAGAGCGGTCTGCAGAAATAGTGGTTCCCGGGCCGAAAGGATCACAGAGCTGCCCAGAGACCCTGGAGGAGAGACGGGAGACAGGATTATCCAGAGAGTCCCGGAGCTGACTTCATTCCATTTCCATAGTCTCCATTTTGCCGGGACAGGGCATGCCCCCAAAGAGCCAAATGGGGGAAAAGCACAAAGTAGAAGACCCTAAACTGACCAGTGCTGGGGCTCTTGCCCAGCGGGGGCGCCAGATGAGTGGGTGAGATTGGGCGAATAAGCACCCCTAGGCTGGAGGAAGTGTGCACGTGCCCAGGTGGGTGGGGTGTCCTGCCAGACCTGGGCGCGTCCTCAAGGAGCCCGCGTGAGAGTGCAAAGCGATCCACAGGAACAGTGGATCTTTGGCCAAATGCGTCACAGAGCTGCCCAAAGCAGGAATCAGACACAGACAGTAGACTCCTGGAAAGCTCAAATAAACGACCCAAGGTCATATAGAGTCAACAACTGACATCATCAGAGGCAGGCTCAAAAAGGAAAGTAAAGAACAAAAACAAACAAACAAACAAACAAATAAATAAACCCGCCTACTACCATAGAAGTTTAATCCAAAAGTCAGGGAACCTAGACGGATCAATTGAAGCAGAAGCAAAAATAAATAAATTAATTAATTAATTAATAGACTCTCACAAAAATGGGAAGAAAAAGAAGTATCCCCCAAATGACTGGAAAAGGGGACTCCCCCCAGAGCTAAATGAGATAGAGGCAAGTGAACTATCAGATATTGAATTCAAAACAATTGCTCTAAGGAAGCTTAATGAGCTCAGCCAACTCAAAGATAACTATGAGAAACTGCAGAGAAACTATCAGGATCTTACAGCACACTATAGCAACCTGGAAAAGGACATAGAAACTATCAAGAAGGCACAAGAGGATATGAAGAATACCGTTTCTGAATTGAAGAACACAGTAGAAAGAATCCAAAGCAGGCTGGATGAAGCCAAGGATTGAATTAGTGAGATGTAGGATAAGGTAGAAAGAAGCTCCCAGAAAGAACAAGAAATGGGAAAAAGACTCCAAAAGAATGAAGAGGCATTTAGGGAAATGCAGGACAACCTGAAACGCAATAATATCTGTATAATAAGGATCCCAGAAGGAGAAGAAGAGGAGCAAGGGAAAGAGAACCTCTTTGAAAAAGTAATGATGGAAAATTTCCCCAGTTTGAGGAGAGAAGGGGTCTCATGGATCCAGGAGGCACATAGGACCCCACTCAAGAGGGACTCAAGGATGTCCACTCCAAGACACATCATCATCAAAATGGCAAATGTCAAAGACAAAGAGAGAATCCTCAAGGCAGCAAGGGAGAAGGAGAAAGTACCATACGAGGGGGCTCCGATGCGGCTAGGAGCTGACTTTTCAAAAGAAACACTACAAGCCAGAAGGGAATGGCAACAAATATTCCAGGTCATGAAAAGTAGGGGCCTACAACCAAGGCTGCTCTACCCAGCAAGGCTCTCAATTAAAATAGGAAGAGTTTCCTAGACAAAAGAAAGCTAAAAGAATATATCTCCACCAAACCAGCACTCCAAGATATGCTAAAGGAACTGGTTTAAGAAGGTGAAGTAAAAGAGTGAGAAAGAGAAAAACACAGGTACAAAGAGAAAAAATGAATAGGTTTCTATCGGTAATAACTCTCAATGTAAATGGACTAAATGCCCCACTCAAAAGACACAGGATAGTTGAATGGATAAGAAAACATGACCCACACATATGCTGCCTATTAGAGACCCACCTCAGATTAAAGACCTACACAAATTGAAAGTAAAGGGATGGAAAAAAAATATTCCAAGAAAATAGGCAAGAGAAGAAAACAGGGGTTGCAATACTTATATCAGACAAAATAGATTTCAAAACAAAGGTCATAAAAAGAGACCCAGAGGGGCACTTTATAATACTTAAAGGAAGAATCTATCAAGAAGACATAAACATTGTAAACTTATGTGCACTCAACATAAGAGCACCCAAGTATATAAGGAAAATCTTGGAGGACTTCGAAAAAGATATAGACAGCAACACACTGATAGTAGGGGATTTCAACACCCCACTGTCAAAAATGGACAGATCTTCCAAACAAAACATCAATAAGGATATTGTGGAGCTGAATGACGCACTGAATCAAATAGACTTAACTGACATATATAGAACCTTACATCCCAAAGAAGAAAAATACACAGTCTTTTGAAAGGCTCATGGCAGTTTTTCAAAGATAGACCACATGATAGGAAACAAAGCAAACCTCAGCAAATTCAGGAAAATTAAAATAATAACTTTTTTTTTTACCACAAGGGCTTGAAACTGGAAATCAACCTCAAAGAGAAACTTCAAAAACTTGCAAACTCATGGAGACGGAACAGCACACTATTAAACAATGAATGGGCCAATAATGAGATAAGAGAAGAAATCAAAAATTTTCTGTAAACAAATGAAAACGAACATACAACAGTGTAAAACCTATGGGACACAGCAAAGGCAGTCCTGAGAAGGAATTTCATAGCAATACAGGGTTACCTAAAAAAGATAGAAACATTTCAAATAAAAAACCTAACACTACAACTTCAAGAACTGGAGAAACAACAACAAATAAATCCCAGAGCAAGTAGAAGGAAGGAAATAGTCAAGATTAGAGCAGAACTGAATGACACAGAGATGAAAAGAACAATTCAAAAGACCAACCAATTCCAAAGAATCTTCTTTGAAAAGATAAATAAAATTGACAAGCCTTTAAGCAAACTCATAAAGAAAAAAAAGGGAGAGGATCTAAATAAATAATATCAGATATGAAAGAGGAGAAATCACAACTGATACCACAGAAATACAAAGGATTGTTAGAAACTACTATGAACAATTATATGCCAGGAAATTTGAAAATCTTGATGAAATGGACAAAGGTCTAGAAAAGTGTAATCTTCCAACACTGAAGGAGGAAGAAACAGAAAGCTTGAACAGACTGATAGCAGCTGGGGAAATTGAAGGAGAAATCAAGAAACTCCCGGCACACAAAAACCCTGGGCTGGACGGTTTCACAGGAGAATTTTACAAAACATTTAAGGCAGAGCTAACCCCTGTCCTTCTCAGACTATTCCAAAAACTCCAAGAAGACGGATGACTCCCATTCTCATTTTATGAGGCCAGCATCGCCTTAATCCCAGAAACCAGATAAAGACCTTACAAAGAAACAAACTACTTTTTCACTGATAAACATAGATGCTAAAATCCTCAACAAAATATTGGCAAACAACATATAGCAATACATTGAAAAGATTATCCACCAAGATGAAGAGGAATTCATCCCAGGGATGCAGGGATGGTTCAATATATGCAAGTCAATAAACGTAATACATCACATAAATAAAAGAAAAGACAAAAACCACATGAACATCTCGATAGACACAGAAAAAGCATTCGATAAGGGACAGCACCCATTTATGATCAAAACACTCAGCAAAATGGGAATAAATGGGGCATTCCTCAATGTAATAAAGGCCATATAAAAACCTACAGCCAACATCATACTCAACGGGCAAAAACTAAACATTTTCCCACTAAGATCGGGAACACAACAAGGACGTCCGCTTTCACCACTTCTTTTCACCATGGTATTGGTAATCCTAGCCAAAACAGTCAGACAAGAAAAAGAAATAAAAGCCATCCAAATAGGAAAGGAGGAAGTAAAACTATCATTATTTGCAGATGACATGATAGTGTATATAGAAAACCCTATAGACTCCACCAAAAAACTACTCAACCTAATAAGTGAATTTGGCAAAACAGCAGAATACAAAGTCAATATTCAGAAATCAAAGGCATTTTTGTACACCAGCAATGAAATAGAAGAAGAAGAAATCAGAAAAATAATACCATTAGATAGAGCAACAAGAAAAATACAGTACCTAGGAATACATTTAATCAAGGAGGTAAAAGACCTGTATGCAGAAAACTCTACAACATTGAATAAAAAAATTAAGGAAGACACAAATAAATGGAAGCATATACCGTGCTCATGGATTGGAAGAATTAATATCATCTAAATATCCATTCTACCCAAATCAATTTATAGATTCAACTCAGCTGTTATCTATTAAGATAGATAGACCACATGATAGGACGCAATTGGTATCTATTAAGATACCAATGACATATTTCACAGAAATAGAACAGAAGTTTCAAAAATTTATATGGAACCATAAATGACCCCGAATAGCCACAGCAATTTTGAGAAAGAAAAAGAAAGTAGGAGGGATCATAATACCAGACATCAAACTATACTACGAAGCCACTATACACAAAACAATCTGGTACTGGCACAAGAACAGATCCATAGACCAGGGGAACAGAATAAAAAACCCAGAACTAAGCCCAGGTCTGTATCGGCAACTAATATTTGACAAAGGGGACAGAAGCACAAGATGGAGCAATAATAGCCTCTTCAACAAATGGTGTTGGGAGAGCTGGACGGCTACATGTAAAAAATTAAAATTGGATCATCAGCTGACACCATACACAAAAATAAACTCAAGATGGATAAAAGACTTAAATATAAGTCGCAACACCATAAAAGTCCCAGGAGAGAACATTGGCAGGAAACTCTCAGGTATCCCATGCAGCAATTTTTTCACTGATATGTCTCCTAAAGCAAGGGACATAAAGGAAAGAATAAACAAGTGGGACCTCATCAAAATAAGAAGCTTCTGCATAGCTAAATAAAACATCAGCAAAATGAAAAGGGAGCCAACTGTATGGGAAAATATATTTGCTAATGATACATTAGATAGAGGTTTGATCTCCAAGATATATAAAGAAATCACTCGACTCCACTCCAAGTAGACAAACGATCCAATCAAAAAATGGGCCAAGGACCTGGGCAGATGCTTTTCCAAGGAAGAGGTACAGAGGGCCCAGAAACATTTGAAGGGATGCTCATCATCACAAGCCATCCGAGAAGTGCAGATCAAAACCACAAAGAAGTATCACCTCACATTGGTCAGAATGGCCATCATAAACAGATGAACAAACAACAGGTACTGGCGAGGCTGTGGAGAAAAGGGAACACTAGTACACTGTTGGTGGGAATACAGACTGGTGCAGCCATTGTGGAAAGCAGTGTGGAATTTCCTCAAAAAGCTGAAAATGGAACTGCCTTTTGATCCAGTGATTTCCCTGCTGGGACTATACCCTAAGAATCCCAAAATGGCAATTCAAAAGAACCTACACACCCCAATGTTCATAGCAGCACAATTTACAATAGCCAAGTGTTGGAAGCAGCCTAAATGCCCATCAGTAGATGTTGGATCAAGAAACTGTGGTATATTTACACAATGGAATACTATGCAGCATAAAGAAAAAAAGAACTACTAAACTTCTCCACAGCATGGATGGAACTAGAGAGCATTATGCTCAGCGAAATAAGCCAGGGGGCGAAAGACAAATACCATATATCTCACCTATAAGTGGAACCTAACCAACAATACAAAGATGCAAGGAAAATAAGACCAGCAACACTGAAAGGAAAAGAAACCAACAGAGACAAGAGGGAAGGAGGGAGGGCGGGGGCAGAGGGAAAGCAAGGGAAGGGGCAAGTCAAGGAACATATAGCAAGGTCTCATGGACAAAACCAAAGAGAATGGATTGAGGGTGGTAGCGGGGGAGGGGGCAAGGGAAAGTGGTTGGGGGAAGGCCGAGACAAATGTATTTAAAAAAAAAAAAGAATTGTGCATAATTTATCTCACTTAGTCCTTTAAAAATTCTTTCAAGGTATGTATTATCACTGCCATTTCACAGGTGAGAAGCCAAGTCTTAGAGAAGTTAACTTACCCACATCACTAGGGAGACAGTGGAACTAGGATTTAAATCTATGCAATATGATAGAGATCACTGCTTTTGATCATCAACAGCTTCCCCAAAGTAAATGTTGAATGTTATTGGTGCACGTGGCAGTGGTATTCAAAATATCTGAGACTAGATCTAATGTGTTACTCATATGATGAATCCTTATGCCTTATGTCTTTTATCGGATACTTTTGTTTGAAGATGCATTAATGACTACTGCAAGGAAGAAAACTTAGTGTATAAAAATTAAATCTCTTTACTTCTTTTATACTTTTAATTATTTAACCTTTGGTTATCACTTTTTCAGAAGAGTATTTAATAATATAGATGTTTCAGGATCATTCTTACAGTGAATTTTAATTTTCCCAATCCTTTCATATTATTGAAGGGAATTAAGGGCCGGAGAGTGAAATCTTACCCAAGTTCAACTCATAGTGCCAGAACTATGAATAAAATGAATAATGTGATGAATACCAGGTTTCTGGTACTGTTTTGCCAGTGCCATACAATCTGCATTAGTTAAAGTCCTTGGGTGGGGGAGGAAGGGAGTCTTTTGTAAAGAATAATATGTTTCTTCAAACAGTTCAATAGTATTTTTAATATTTAGGGCTATATCTCCTAAAATTTTATAATTGAGATATCTCCATATTCACTCAATTCAGTCATCATTCTAAAACTGTTAACCCTAAGTTCCTTGAAGGCAGTCCTCACAGCTGCTCAGTAGGAGGGATATCAACAGGTAAGTTCTCTCACCTACAAAGATCAGAGACTGTTGTACCCTAAATTGTCCTGTTTTTGACTACCTTTGCCTTACACATACTTTTGTCATTCTTCTGTCAATGTGATTAGATAGCAAGGGAGGTAAGAAGAAATGGGTCTAGTACATTTCCCTACCTTTTTTACTCACTGTGCTCTCTTTTCATCCTTCTGAAAAACAATCAAATGACACTATTGATTCAGGGGCACATATGCACTTGGCTATGGTGAAACAAAAGCTGTAACTGCAGAAATTGGAACTATGTATAGAAATATAGTGTAGAGGCTAAGAGCTCAAGTCGTGGACTTAGAATGGAATCTTGGCTCATTCATTTAATAAATGTATCTTAATTGGTCAAGTTACTTAAACTTTGAGTCTCAGTTTCTTTTTTGATAAGTTGAGGATAAGCATTTATTTAATAGTACTTATACCATATTTATCTCATAAGCTTATGTGAGACATCACATATATAAAGTGCTTGGAACATAGTAAGTGCTAGATTAAAGTTAGCTATAATTATTAGTATCACAGTAATATTTAGCTTCACAGAAATGCCAAGAATAAAATTTTATCTTTTAGTTGTTCTTTGATGTTACCTGTTTTCAGGCCAAAACAGAATTTATATCATTTCTCCCTTCTTCACTCCTCTGTCCCTTCTTTTCTTCCTGCCTTCCTACAAATTTAGATGTTGATCTTTGGTCTTTGATTACTTATTCCCCCCAAAAAAAGAATATTAGTGGAGGATGATAATCATTTTCCACAATTATTGCGAGAAATAAATGAACTTACAGGCCTGATACATAGTAAGCACTGTTATTTTTTATTAGTTCTGTGTTACTCAAGAGAGCAAACACCTGAATATTCCCAATGGTTATATTTTTGCCTTTCCTACCAGTCATAGCACATTTAGTTGCTTCCTGTTGAGTGATTTAATAAGACAGTGACTTTCTACAACTGAGAGACAATAATATTAGATGAATTCTTCAAAAATCAGTGAAACAAGCTGCCAAATATTAATTTTGAATCCTGCAGGTATGGTAATGATAAAATAAATTAAGAACCAATTCCCACATTCATTTGATATGTTACGCCAAATACATTTTCTATGGAAAAGAAAGTGCCTCTGACCTAGGTTTAAAAATAATTTGGTGACTAAATTGTTTCTTGAACAGTAAAAAAAAAAATAGCTTCCAACAATAAAAAATGTATGTGATCTTTTCCTTAAGCTCTTTCAATGAGTTATTGCATTTATTCATTCATTATTTAACTGCATGCATTAAATGCCTCTATGTGGCAGGTACTCTGGAGTTCTAGACATTTGTTAGTTTTCAAGGAGCATAAAGTTTAGTGGGAAAATCAGACATTAATCAAATAATCATATTAATAAACTCTAACTTTTAATTTAGGCAGGTGTGAAAAGAGGTTTGCAGTATAATAAGGGCTCTTGAAAGAGGAACTTGACATGGTCAAGAAGGTCAGAGAAAGGCTTTAAGAAGGAATGCTTGATCTAAAGGACTTTCTCTGTAGCTCAGGTTCAGATTCTGTGTCAATTCATTGAAAGATGTCATTGGTCTTTATTTAGTGCAACCTCATTGTCCTAAGTGATTGTTTTGAGCAGACAGTCAAGGGCCAACTTATCCTAATGATTTTATTGTATTTTATACTACCTCTAACTTCCGAAATGGAAAATTGCACATGTAGGAAGTTAAAATAGTATAAAACACAATCAAATCATTAATATAGGTTTTCTCTTCATTCTGCTCAAAACAGTCACTAAGGACAGCAAATGTCTTTCTTGTAACACAGAGTTAAAGTGTTCTTGTTTGTCTTTGATTAACTGATGGTCACAGTACTTTACTGTCTAATTTTTCCCAGTGAAAATAAATAGGGATTAGATGCTAATGATTTTTATTTTAAAATTGCAGCCATATTAAGGCTGGATAAATGCTATTTTATTTCTGAACCATGCCTTTAATATGAGGTGAATCATCTAACATTGTTCTGCAAGAAATGTATTTGTAAAAACAAGAGTTCTTAATTATATTTAATTATTTAAGTATTATATAATTACATTATGGTAAAAGGTTTAAATCAAATTTCTAAATTTTCTTCTGTACTTGAATTCTACCAAAAAGTAAGGAAGATATTCCCAGAAAAGATTGTGCCCCAAGTAGTTGATGAAGCTCCTGTAGATAAAAATGAAGCACTACAATGTCAGGGGAAAAGGCTTATCATAATACCTGCTATGGGGCTTCTTAAGATGAGTTAATATAAATAAGAAATCTCTGAGAGCCAGTAGCCTGCAGGTGTCTGAAGGCAGATGACTGTGTGGGATGAGAAGGGCAGTATCTTGCTAATTCTCTGATTGCAGTCCTGGAAAGTGATAGGAATGGCCTTCACAGGTGCTTTCACCATAGTATCACTTGTACCTGCGTGTTATGTCAGATCTCGTACTATCCCATTCAAACTAATTTAAAACACAATCTCTGGTTTGAAAATATATAAAGGCATTTTTCCTTTGCAATATAAACTTTCGAGTCCATAGAGCTGAGTTTCCATTAGTTTAAAGCTGTGTGACTTTAGGCAGGTTGCTTAATCTATTATAGTTCCTTAGGTATTCTGTAAATTGTGACTACTCCTACATATCTCACAAAAGTACTGTTACAAGAAAATGCTACAAGTTTGTAAGATGTTTATTACAATGCTTGGTACATATAAATTAAACTCCAGCTTTTCTTATTTTTCTTGTTTTGAAATGTAGGCACATAACATAGTTATTACTCAACAATGTTGACTTATTTGCCTAGCAAATACTTGACCTTTTCTCTTCATCTTCTGTGACTTGGAATTAATCATTTTTATATTTAATAGGTTATAAGAACTCTTTAATAATGAGATCATATGTCTTTATATTTGGATGGTCACACTTTGCTTATCTTCCAATGCTTACATGTTCTGGATAAGACCTGTGGGTGAAGGAGCTGTTTAGGATTAAAATAAAGCCAAAGATTTCCAACTAACCAAGTTTACATGTTATCATTATTTTGGAAATATTTTCCAGAGGCTTCTCACCTTCAGAATAGAACAAAACTTTTTGCCAACTTTATAAACTACTACATAATGATAGAGAATCTATCTTTTTCTCTTTAACTGCTAATTCTTTTCCAATCCTTTTCTTTCTTGCTTACTAAATCTTGTTAGGGCGAACACTAAACATTTCCTCATGTTTGATTCTTTTCTCCCATGCAGCCTTAATCCTCTCTTCTTCTGATTCTGTGTAACATCTGAAATTATGTATATTATACATATAAATATTATAACCTCTGCAATTATCTGTATTTAATAGGAGTCATTAAAAATAACTATGTTATAGGGAAGCTATATACCTCTCTGCAGGTATTTTCCTCTTTGATCTATGGATTCTTATTGCTTCTTTTTCATTTATGCCTATGAGGTGATTGACTCACAAGAGGACAAGCTAAAGATAATCCCTTTACCTATCATCATTCATCCCTGACTCCATTTCAATATAATAAGAGTGGGAAGGAGGGATGAAAGGCAAGAAAAGAATTCCTGTGATGCTTGTCATCCAACTCAGGCTCAGAATGCATTCATTATAGCAATTTTATCTTGCAAAACAAATGGTCTTGTGTCTATACTCAAATCAGGAGACGGGATAATGCAGTAGTTTAGTGGTTGGACTATGAAGTGAGTTCTGGATTTAAACTCTCGCTCTATAATTCTGTAGCTGTTTAACAAGGTCATCTGTAAAATTGGGATTTTAGTGTAGTGTTTCCTAATTCAGAGGTGTGATGTAATGATAACTGTGAAGTACTTATGCAGCTTTCTAAGCCTTATAATAATAATTTAAAAAGCTTAACCTAGGACTGAGAAATGTGAACATCTTTATAGATATCACAGGGATTTGGGACATAGGTGGTCAATGGAGCATTCTTCAAGATAATGTGACAAATAGTGTTCTGTCAGTTTGGATCACAGAAACCATATGTCTATTTTGATTTATTGACCATGATAACTTTCAAAGTTGGAGACTGCTGTAAATTTAATAAAAGATTAATTGCAATTTTGATTTGACGAGCAGTCTGAATTGGCAAGTATGTGTACATTTATTCAAATGCACATGAATGAGACAAATTTTGAGAACTGATGGTTAGGCTATTTTGAAGAATGCTTTGTCCTTACTCAGTGAACAGTTTTGAAGCTGACTAATTCAATATCAATGACCATTACATAGTCAAAATTTATCCAAGTCAATGGCTAGATAAATTTCTTAAGAAGAAATTTGTACTTTTTCAATCTTGATTAAGATATTTTCTAATTTACAAACATGAAATATAAGATTTTTATTATCAGTGTGATTAGTCATGCTACTCCAGCTACTAATCTTTATTTCCTAAACAAGTTTTTAGAGTGAGTAATCAGCCCTTCAGATTTTCATTTGGTGACTTTAATTTCAATCCCTTCAGCTCCACCTAAATAAAAACCACGCTGTCTATAGAATATATTCTGTTTCTCTGGCCTCCTGGTTTTCCAGTCATTATCTCTCCCTGCCCCTCATTTCTAAATATTGTTAGAGGGAAGACTAAAGGATTCCTTATCCCTCTGTCCCATGCAACCACAATCTTTTCTTACTCTGATTCTATGAAAAGTAATGGTTTAGATTATCATATTGTCGATGACCTTCCGGCATGGCATTTGCCTTAACTATTCGTTCTCATTCTTTGATAGCTACTGCTTTTCTTCAGTCACATACTTTTCTCTCCAGGAAACTGTAAACTATTTTTTGTTGAAGTTGTCCTGTGACCTTATTTTGCCTTCCCTACCTTAGATTAACAGCTCCTCAAATGCAGTGCAAGGTATCCTATTTATATTTCCTAGTTCTTGGTATGCAATAGGTACTAAACAAATGTATGACTAATAGCTACTCTGATGTGTTTAACTGTAAATTTAATACTGATTTGTTTCTAATGTTGACTTTAAATGAAATTTTATTTTCATATTTATTTCATATATATATATATTTCCTTTCCTTAATTTCACATATATATACACACTATATTATAGTTTAAATGAGGTATAATTTATATATAATAAATTTGTCTTAAATGCATAATGTAATGCTTTTAGTAAATTTAGTAAGTTATGCAGCCATTGCCATAATCTAATTTTTAACATTTTCATTATCTCCAAAAGATCCCATGTGTCTATTTGCTGTCAATCTCTCTTACTTTGTGTGTGTGTATAATCAATGGATTAATGTAAGATTCCATTCTATTATGTACATCAAGAATTTGGAAGATAAATTTAGAGTTTATGGAGTTATGTCAAGGTTTGTGCTCTAACATCCTTATCCAACTTAATGTGTTTTTTTTCTAGTACATACTTTTAACCAGTAAGAAAACAGAAGTAGCTTTCTGAAATTTGCTCACCTATAGAGTGGCAAACGCTCAGCTCTTGAGTGAAGGTATAGAGCTTTAAACTGATCCAATATAGTTCCAGGGTCCATGATCTTAATCACTCTAAGAGTATAGGATTTTAGAAGCCATTGATAATACTCGTAAGAACAATAAAAAGTCATTTCTAAGAGGCAGTTATGAATTAACTTTTGACATATCATTTAAGGCAAGCAATCATTTTCATAAAAGTCAGAGCTTCCAACCTTCTTTAGTCATTCATAAATCAGAAATGTTAGAGATCATAAATCAGCTGACATTTTAATTGTATAGTTTCAAGTAGTAAAATAAGAAGCAATTATTCTGCTACTCAGGACATGTGTTCTTTTAATATTCTAGAGTTATGAGAAGTACTACTATCCATCTCTCCACTATATATCATTTTTCATAAAAATAATCCTCGGATTTTTTTCAGTCAGTGAAAAATGGGTACTAACGTAGGTCTTTCATAAAACAGAAGCATCATAGGACATACTTTTGGGGAGCAGGGGGATACTCTTTGTTTTGTGCCATTTTGTTTACAAAAGGTCTCATGAATGCTATACCTAAGGATAGCAGGGCGGACCTGTATACCTTGTTACTTATAGCTATATATCCATGTTCTGTCTTCTGGAGCAACAGAAGAAAACAGCTTTGGACATAAATACTACATACCCACTTAAACCTCTCATTTCTTCATACAACAGGACAGCTTTCTCACTTTTAAGCTTAAACAAATCCTTCCTAGAATGTCTACTCACCATTGAATGCAATATTCCATATACAGTATAGCAAAATAGAAAAACAGTAAACAGTGGAAATTTTTGGGTTCTAGAAATGTTTATAATATTGCTACTATCATTTAACAAAATGTTATATTACCCTGGTTTACATTTAATTTATGACTAAAAGAACAACACCCTCCATGTCATTGTTTTATATGTAAGTTATAATTAGGACAGATTTTGTTCATAATTGCCCTTCAATTCTTGAAATCATATAAAGAACTTTATATCTATCCATGCAGTGTTTACTTTGTATTGGTTTCTGTTCATTATTATAAATTATTAAGATAAATCTGAATGCTGATTTTTTAAATCCAGTGAATTAGTTATTTTTCATAGCTTCCCACAAATCAGGTAAGTGTATCTATTAGGTTGAAATGGAAACATTAACCAGCTTTATTTGCAAACAATTGCTAAAATTTTATTGAAACGTGATACTATTCAGCCTTCATGCCGCCTTAATGAATAGAGAAAGAAAATATGTGGAACACTTTGTTGCATTGAAGATTGACTTATAGCAACTTCATGGGCTTTTCACTATGTGTCCTTGTAGAAGTTTATGGTTTAAGTTCTTACATCTAACACTTTCTTAGGATTTAAAGTTATATAATATTAAATATAATAACTTTATGGTTGATAAGTAACTGAAATTCTTTCTCTTTCATGGTACTTTCTTGACTCTTAAAAAAGGTATAACTTCCTGCACAAAGCACTGTTTAATAACTCATTATCCTCCCTTCATTAAAGTGTAGTTAACCTTCTCTCAGTTCACCGTTAGGCAATTGTTTCCCCTCCTGACCTGATTATAGTTAGTTCTGATATCTTCTATGTGAATATTTGTAATCCATTAACTTGAGAGTGTGTGAAGAGTAACAGTAGGGGGTCTGATGAAGAAAATTATCATATTTTTCATTTTTAAAAACAAAGAATAAAGATTGCATATTAAGACTACAACCATCCCATATTTTATATCTTAAGATAGAAATAATTGCTAATATTAAATTAACTTCAACTTCTGCACCTTTGCTAAGAGGAAATTTTGGCTTTTTTGCTTGCCCTCATTTCCCATACTATCGCCTTCCCTTCAGGTTCAGCTAGATTCTCATAAATTCATTTTGCTTTGTTGAATACTAAAAAGCACTTTAACACTATTTTTTCTTCCATTCAAATATCCAATGTCTTTCTGGTTTTATGACTCAGGGATATATAACACTTGTCTCAGGGGTGCTACTATGATCCCAAATCTACTAAGTAATTTGGATGCTTGCAATGCAAAACCCTGAGTAACCTTTATATAACCTAGTTGGCATAGCTGAATATGTTTATCTCAAAATCCCTCATCAGTACTCAGGCTTATTCAGATTTAGTTATGCCACAGTAGCTTCATGCCACCAAAGCACCTGCCCTCAGCTCTTGTAAAACATGACTCAGCTTTCTCCTTTCTATGCATTCTGGAGAAAAAAGAAAGAAAAAAAAACACCCTTAGGTCTGAGTTATCATTGCTTCAGCTTAAGTTCTCTACACTGTTTTCAACTCACTTAAATCTTATATTTTCATTTTCTTCAATATTTCCAACAGAAGTGACTATGCCTTTAAAATAATCAAAGCCACACACAGCCAAGGAAAATACATATCAAAGGAAATATATAATGTCTTTTCTTATAGAAGAGGAATTCTGGGAATGATTTTTTAAAATCTAGCTTTCCTTTCAAGAGACTTTCCACTTATATGGGAAACACTCCAGTTTTTGAGGGGAGGAGAGGACATTCATAAGTTTTCTTAAATTTAAGTTTTGATGGCTGTATGAGATTGAAGGCACCATCAGAGAGAGGCTAAGATCACAGGCTTTGGAGCCAGGCAGACTTCAATTTCAGCACTGACACTGCATTTAACTAGCTGTGTGGCTTAGGGCAAATAAAATAACCTTTAATTTTCTTTACACTTGAAACAGGTAATTATTCCTATCAGGGCTGATTGTTTATAGGATTAAGTGATATAATGTATATGCAGTGCATAACAAAATGTCTGCCATGTAAGCAGTGTTCCATAAATTATAATACTTGTTTGCAACCTCCAGTCTCTGGTACAATCTGGGGTGTGCATATAATGCATGTAAGTACCAAATGGAATATATTTGAATATTAAAATGCCATCACAATTTTTTACGGAGAGAGAAATCTGTTAAATTTATTTTTATTTCTGTTTAAAGTCTGTGCCAATGTCCTTTAGTTTTCCAAGTTGTCAATAGTACATATGCATGACCCCTAGAGGTCATGAATTGAAGGATATATGCTGTCTGATACAATATTGTGTTCGTCAAAAAGTTCATTTAGTTTTTTCCATAAAATCAAAGACCCATTTTCCATTTTCACCAATCACTTTATTGATTTGGATATTTCGAGTATGTTTTCTATCTCTCGCATGGTAGAATATTGATTGTTCTCAGTTAATGTCTTGATTTGATCACTATCAACTTCAGCTGGTCTACCTGACTTTCGAACATTGTCCAGTGAGAAGTCTCCAGAAACTTCGCAAACCACTTTTGTCACGTTTGATCAGTCACAGCAACTTCTTCATATGCTGCACAAATCTTTTCTTGTGTTTCGGCTGCATTTTAACCTTTCTTGAAATAATAAAGGCTAATATGCCGAAAGTGTTGCTTATTTTCTTCCATCGTCAGTATTAAAATGGCTACACAGAAATTCATCCATTTTGATAAGCTTTTTTTTTTTTAATTCATGCTTATATGACAGCTGTCACAATACAATCTAACAAAACTGTTTTGAATGAAGTTAAAGACAACTAAGCACTACTAGAACCATCTTAGGAAAAAATACTTTTTGGCCAACCCAATAATATACCCGCCCCCACACACGCAATTTGAGACTTTGGTAGTATGCTAGTGATCAGACTTCAGCTATGATGGGAAGAACTCCTCTACCCCTTCATTTAAAAAACAAAGGAGTTGCCATGATGATAAAGTGGAAAACAATCTCAAAAAGGTATCGAATTCCTAAATTTGTGCCCTTACTCTACCACCTATGAAATATGTGGCCTTCGACAGAGCCTTTTTCTTAGCTGAAAATAACAAAATCCTAGGAAATTGTTGGAAGGATAAAGTGAGATGTATGAAAGAGTGCTATGTAAGCTGTAAACATGGTTATTACAATGGGCGGAGTGTTAGAAACGCTTTCCATTTTTACTTCTACATCTGGACTCAGAAACTTCCAATTAAGTTCATATTTGTGTTAGGCCAAATCAAGTTACCCTCCCACCTCCCTGCCTCCCTATTTTATTTTCTCCTTTCCTCCTTCCTTCCCTCCCACCCTCCCTCTCTCCCTTCTTTCTTTCTCTTCAAAGAAGTTGGATGTATATTAAATTATTAGATCATGATGAGACAGAAGATAACCCATGCTGTAAGCATGTTTTATAAAACCTCAATATCAGCAGGCTGTGTAAAATACTATCATCACATATAATTTTTCAAAACTATATGAAAGTTTCTGATAATTCCTTAATAGACTATATGTTACAAGGAAAAATTATCTGTAAAGAACTCATACAGCTATCCAATATTCCAAATGAGAAAATCTCTACTACCCAATTGCATAGGGCTTCTTGAGATAAGTGTAGATGAGACAAATTAAAAAAAATTCTTTTCAACTGGGAAGTTAATGAATATTTATTATTTTCTTTCTTATTTCCCTGTGCTACAATTATAGTATCCCTTTCCTCTTTTGAATCTCAGCATTCTGGGACTTGTCCTAAAACTTGAGCAAAAATGATTCACTTCTCCTACAACATCTGATAAAATTTCTCTCAATGCTTTGATATGCAGTCTTAACTGATTTCGTGCCTTCCTTTATTTCTAAGTCTATCTAAAAAAAAATTTACACAACAAACAATTACATTCTGACAGTTCTATTTATGCTCCTGTTGTATATTTGTTATGTAGCTGATTATTGAGATGAAGATTTCACTGATGATTAAACTAAATGTGTTCACTTCTGAAAATGATGGCTTGCTCAAGATAATAATCCATTAGTGTATATGCAGGTATGGGAGGCAAAAACTTTCCTAAGCATTTTACGGTGCTTTTTGAAAATAATATTCTCCATTCAATACAAAGACAGCATTTATAATATTTTCTCTTAAAATAATGTATTTTAATCATCTTTTTTCATAGTAATTGTCACAGAGGATTCACACCAAAAGATAGTAATGGTTTTAGTATATTCTTTTACATATACACTCTGAAATAATGTAATTATGATAAAAATAATTACATGTTTTCATTTAATATAGGAAAACATAGACATTGGATTTCTACAAAATATTATTTCAAAGGAATCAGAAAATGGAAAATACAAAGCATGATCTGTCCTTTCTTATTTTATACTCTTTTAAAATAAATCTTCACCCCAAAATATGTTCATTGGTCCCAGATGGAGAGAGGAAGGGGAAAGGGGGTGGGGGGGAGAGAGAGAGAGAGATGAGAGAGGAATATCTATCAGTTGCTTCCCACGTGTGCCCCAACCAGCTATCAAACCTGCAGCGCTTTGGTGCATGGGGTGATGGTCCCACCAACTGAGTCACGCACCCAAGGCTTATTTTATACTCTTAAAACACTTTTTTTCAGTTAATTATCAGTAGAAAGACCAAATTCAAAGAAATATTCCTTCCATCTCAATGATAATAACTCCCGATTTTTCTCTCTCCACAATCGTGTAGTGACTGTCATTTTACTTTCTGTATAAATTTCACTCTTCTAGGCACTTCATATAAGTAGAATAATATAACATTGCCTCTTTGTGACTGGCTTATTTCACTTAGCGTAACATCTTCAGTGTTCTACATATTGTGGCCCATGTCAGAATGTTCTTCCTTTCAAAGACTGAATAGCATTCCATTGCATGTATTTACCCAATTTTGTTAATTCCTTGATTGACACTTTGGTTGTTTCCACATTCTGGCTAAATTTGATAAATTGTGCAACATCACTTGGAGACCCTTCTTTCAATTCTTCTGGATATACATCCATAAGTGGAATAGCTAGATTAATTAATGGTAATTAAAGTGTTAACTTTTTGAGGAACTACCATAATATTTTTTGTAGTGATTGCACCATTTTACATTCCCACCGACAGTGTAAAATGGTTCTGATGTTTCCATATCTTCACCAACTCTTGTTTATTTATTTATTTTTTGATAATTTCCATACTAATGGATATGGAGTAGTATTACAATGTCATATGATTTTTTTGCATTTTTATAATGATTAACGATAAGCATATTTTCATGTGCTTATTGGCCATTTGTATGTCCTCTTTGAAGAAATATTTATTTAAGCCCTTGGCCCATTTTTCAGTTAGGTTGTTTGTTCTCTTATTGTTGTCAAGTTGTATGAGTTCTTATGTATCCTGGATATTAATGATTTATCAGATTTGTGACTTGCAAATGTATCCCCCATGCCCTTGTGATGACAAAGTCTTTTGATGTATAAAAGATTTTCATTTTTATGAAGTTCAATTAATCTAATTTTTTTTCTTTTGCTTCTTGTGCTTTTAATGTTACATATCAAAGAATTAATTGTCAAATCTAATGTCATGAAGCATTTCTCTCATGTTTTCTTCTAAGATTTTTATAGTTTTAACTCAAGTTTAAGTTTTTGGTCCATTTTGTTTTATTTTTTATATGTTGTAATTTAATGGCCCAAGTTCATTTTTTTTTGCAAGTAGGAAGACATTCAGTTTTCCCAACATTATGTTTTGAAATGCCTGTTCTCTCCTCATTAAATATTCTTTGCATCCTTGTCAAAAATCATTTGACTACATGAATGTGGCATTATGCCTGGGCTCTCTGATCCATTGGTGTCTATGTCTGTCTTTATGCCAGTACCATATTACTTAGGTAACTATAACTTTGTACTAAGTTTTGAAATTACAAAGTGTGAGACCTCCAATTTTATTCTTCTTTTTCAAAATATTTGGCTACTAAGTTTCCCCTGAGATTCCATATGGATTTTAGGAGAGAATTTTCTACTTCTGCAAAAAATCTTGTTAGGATTCTGATAGAGAGTGCATTGAATCTGTAGATTGCTTGGAAGAGTATTGATCCTAGCAGTTTATTTGTTATAACATTATATAAAGGGAATAATACAGTTTTTAATCCTTGGTGACTGGCTTCTATTTGCACAATGATTTTAAGATTTGTATATGTTCTTGCATATGTCAATATGTTTTTTTCTATTTATTGCAAAGTATTCTATTTTATCATATATGCTACAGTATTTTTCTAGTTGCTTTCAATTTTTTGATGGCTTAGGTATGATATTTCTAGGCATGATTTACTTTATGTCGTTTGGGGTCTAATTAAAATCTATAAATTTTCATTTCATCTATAAATTTGTGATTTTACCAAGTGGGAGAATTTTTAGTCATTATTTATTTAAATATTTTTCATCTCTAAAGTTTTTCATCTCTTTTGGGACTATAAAAACATGGTAGAATTTCTTATATTGTCTGACAGATTCCTGAGACTCTATTCTTTTTGTTCAATTTTTTTTTCTGTTCTTCAGATTCAGTATTTTCAGGTGATCTCTCCCGCCTTTACTGACTCTGTTCTCTGCCATCTTTGTTTTTGAGCCCATCTGTGAAAATTTGAAACTTTGTATTCCCAGTGCTAAAATTTCCAATTTATAAAAAAAGTTTCTTTCCCTCTTTTAATAACTATCTTTCTATACATTTCAAGTGTTTTGTAATTCATTAGGGTGCCTTTATTTAATCATATAGTTTGCAAGTATACGGTCTGTGCTATCTAATCTGTATATTGCATTGCGTGCCCATCACCCAAAGTCAAATCTTTAATCACCATATATTTGACCCCCTTTACTTTTTACTACCCCTCTATACCCCTTCCCTCTGGTAACCACCATACTGTTGTATGTGTGTACAAATTTGTGTTAGCTTGTTTTTCTTGTTCACTTGTTACTTTTAGTTTCATATCCCACATATGAGTGAAATAATATTGTTCTTAACTTTTTCTAACTAACTTATTTTGCTTAGTGTGTTTTATATCACAGAATACAATGATATAAGCTTTTTGAAGTCAGTTGATAATTATAGCATCTGGGTTATCTTGAAAGTCAGTTACATTTTCTTAGTTCTCTGAATGCTGAAAAATTGTAGATTATGTCCTAGACATTTGAAATACTCTCTTGTGTAGTCTTTGGGTCTTATTTTTGTTTGTTTGTTTCTTTTTTTCCCCCAAAGACAATTAGCCTGGTTAAGTTCATAGTGCAATTTCTGTTTTGCCTTTGTCCTTGCTTCTTCCCATATATAATACAGATCGGGAGTTAATCCAAGAGTCATGTGGATATATATAATAAATTAAGGAATTAAGTATCCTCTTTGATACTACCACCAAATTCTCAGGTCTGGAGAGATTCCTTCCCTGAATTTTCTGTCAGAGAAGTATGAGGTTTCTTTCTGAGTTTTAGCCTCTTACACCACTGCTTTCTTGTCCTGCTTTGAAAATAAGATCTTCTGTTGAACAAAGCCATTAGAGAAAAGAGTAGTGAAAAAGAAAATGAGATATTCAACCTCTTATGGGTAACTTCTCAAAATTTTGTCTGCTCTTGACAATCTCCCTGCTCTTAACTTTTCAAAGTTTTCAAATAGTTGCTCTTTGCATTTTATTCCAAGTTTTAAGTTGCAGTCAATGGGAGAGATAGTCTGTAGTAGGCCTACTTTATCCCATATAGCTGTGCCATGTATTTTTAATTAATTAATTAAGCCTATCTTTCAAAGAGAAGTTTATATTTTGGTAAAGCCTATCAACTGTTAATAGTTTATACATTTTAATGGCTCATAAATGTTCATACAAGATATCATATATAACACAAGGTCACAAATTTTATTCTGAATTTTCTTCTAGAAATTATAATTTTAGATTTTACATTATGATGATACATTTCAGTTGAGTTTTCATAAGCTATACAGTGTGGGTTAATTTTTCTTTTTATTTTCCATACTGATGTTGACTTTATCAAGGAAAATTTGTTCTAAAGACTATTTTTGTAAATTAGGTTACCTTAACACCTTTGTTAAAAATCAATTGACATTTTATTTTTGCTTTAAGTTCTGAACTCTTTAATCTGTTCTACAAAGTTAGGATGGTTGCATGATTTACCAACTTTGTCAGATTTTGATTCAAGTATCTTTAAGTTCAATTTCCTATGTTACCTGATTTTCTTTAGTACTTGACTATATTGTTCCATTGTCTCCTGTGTTACATTGTTTCTAATTAGAAGTTAGTGGACATTCTTGTCATTTTTTTTCTTTATGTAATAATTCTACTGTTACTAGTTGCTTTTTGAATTTTTACTTTTCTTCAGTAATTTGATTAAAACCTTTCTCACCATGGGTTTCTTTGTCTTTACTCTTATGTTTTAATTAGCTTTTTGGATTTGTGGGCTTATATTTTTCTTAAAAATTATCATTCTTTCTATTTATTTTTTTATTCTTATGTCTTTGAATATACCAATTACTCATATGTTTTGCAACTTGATATTATCCCACATGTCACTTGACATTTTTCCATATATCACTGTTGTGCTTCTTTTTCTTTTTTTTGGCCCAATATTTTAATTTGGATAGCATCTACTGCTCTACCTTCAATTTCACTGATGTTTTATTTTTCATATCTTAATCTGTTATTATATGCAACCAGTGATATTTTTTACTTCAGATATTGTCTTTTTCAGTGATATATTTACTTCAGACATTTACATTTTACCTCAGAAAATATAAAATTCCTTTTTACATTGTATTATTCTCTCCTGATATTCAGTATTTGTTCCCACATTTTGTTTCTATGCTCTATAATTACATGAATAAATTAATACAATAAATAATAATGAGTATATAATTCAACACTATTATAAGGATGGTGTTGGAAAACCTGGATGTCCATATGCAGAAGAACAAAATTGGACCCTTATTTCACATCATATACAAAAATCAACTAAAAATAAGTTAAAGATTTTTTATAAAGGACTGAAAGTATAAAAGTGCTAGAAAAAAATTAAGAAAAGTCTTCTTGACATTGCTCTTGTCAATGATATTTGTGATATGATATCAAACACAAAGGCAAAAATAATCAACTGGGATTGCACCAATCCAAAAGTCTTCTGTGCAACAACGAAAACAATCAGCAGAGTGAGAAGATAATTCACACAGTAGAGTAAACTATTTGCAAAGCATACATTAACAAGAGGTTATTATTCAAAATATACAAGGAACACATAGAAAAAAGCAAACAAAAATACAAATTAAATGCACTTAACATATGTAAAAATAAAACTTTAAAGACATTTTTTCAAAGAAGACATATGATGTCCAACAAGTAGCTAATCATCAGGGAAATGCAAATCAAAACTACAATGATATGTCACCTCAAACTTATGAGGATGTCTGTTATCAAAAAGGCAAGAGATAACCATTGGAGAAAATATGGAAGAAAAGAAATGTTGTGCACTGTTGGTGAGAATGTAAAATGATATAGCCATTATGGAAAATGGTAAGCAGGTTCTGCCAAAAATTAAAAATATAACTAACATATTATCCAGCAATGACATTTCTGGGTATATATTCAAAAGAAAAGAGATCTGGAACTCAATGAAATATCTCCTTTTCCATATTCATTACAGCATTATTCACAATTCCCAAGATATGGAAACAACCTAAATGTCAGTGGCAGATGAATATATAAAATAATATGATACATACACAAATGTCATATTACTCAGCCATTTTTAGAAAAAGAGGAAATCCTGACATTTGGGTCAACAGAGAAGGACCTGGAAGATGTTATGCTTAATAAAATAAGCTAGACACAGAAAGGTCAATACCACATGATATCACTTATGTGATATCTCAGATAGTTAAACACATAGTAACAGAGAATAGAATGGTGCTTGCAAGAGCTGGTGAAAGGGAGAAATAGGAGTGTGTTTCAGTTATAATGTGAATTATTTCTGAAGATCTAATCTACAGCATGACAACTATGCTTAATAATACTATATCACTTGAAATATGCTAAGGCAGTAAATCTTAAATGTGCTCAGCAGAAAAGAAGGGAAAGATAGTGCTAACTATGCAAGGTAATAGATGTTAACTAGGTTGATTTTGGTTATTATTTCACAATGTACAAAGGTCTGTCCATAAAGTATCCAGCCATGTACTATGAAAAATAGAGATGTTTACTGAGGAAGACACAAGATACATTGTACATGAGACAATGACACCTCAGTCCCCTTCAAAGTAGGCACCTTGGGACCTCACAAAGTTCTTCCAGTGCCATCAGCTGCCCCATCATATTTTCCTGAATCTCATCGACAGTCTAAAATTTCTTCCCTTTTAAAGGTGTTTTGGTTTTGGGTAAAGCCTGGAGCCACAGGTCACTAAATCTGGGCTGTGGGGAGGGGCTGAGTCACCTGATTTGGTAATTTGATGTTTTGCAAAAAAAACTCTGTGTGAGACGTGATGCATGAGCAGATGCGTTTTCATGATGAAGCTGCCAATCACCAACCCATAGCTGTGGTTTTCTGAATCATCCAAATAGTTTCTATGGAAGAATGCAGATTCATTGCTTTGCTAGCTCAGTCATTTTGAATGTGACAGCTACGCAGTACACATGCTCACTCAATGGAGTCTACCACCCCCAGTGACTAGGACAGTGAAGCAGTCATTCTTCACACATGCACATTCCAGTCCACTCTCCTTGGTTGCCAGGTTACATGGATGTTATACAAATTATTCTTGTTACATTAACAATGGTTGCACTTTTTCCAGACAGACCTCATATACAGAAATCAAAACATTAAGATGTACAGTTCAATGTATAATTTCTTTTTGTCAGTTATATCTCATAAATCTGGAAGGAAAAATAGACTTGGGAGCTCTATATAGATTTCTGGAGATTCTTTTTTGGACAGCTTCCTTCTCCTTGGACTGTGTTTTACAGATTTCAGCCACTCATCAGTCCCAAACTCATCTCTGCCTTTTCAGCTTAACAAGATCCCCAAGAACTATTTGAGGATAATTTGTAGTAATTGAAAATAATTCTCTCATAACTGCCCATTTTATGTTTACTAATGTCAGTAGGGGAAATTTTTTTTATCAGTTGTTCTTTATGTCTGGGGACAAAAACCTGATAGTCTTCACTTGTTTTTTAAATGGCATAATGGAAATTATATTTTTCAAAAATGTATAATTTTGATTCATCTCTGTTCTTTTTTTTGTTTGTCATTTTTCAAACCACTTAGCTCTAACCCTCTTTCTTCACCAATGTCCAGAATTTTTAGCTCTGTGCTGTGCTCAGTGATTAATGCTACCAGATGAAGCATCCAACTGCAAAGTTCTAAAATGTGTGATATCAGAGGTGGTATCTGGCCATTCTGCTGGTCCATCTCGAAGAACTTTTCTTTGATCTTTTCATCTGGTAGCACACTTGGCTAAGGAGAACTAAGCATTTTCCGTAATTGAGGTGGAGTGTGAGCTTTCCCAACTTCCTTTCATTCTTATGTGATATGCTTTTGGCTGACTGCCTACTGTAGTTAGAGAAATTACTTGATATCTAGTCTGATAATTGGGGTATTTTTTAATTTTTAACTCTGAAAGCAAGGGTTAAGTTTGGTTACCTTTGGAAGTTTAATTATTTTGAAGTTAGATTATGCTCAGCAGCTGGGAGATTGGATGGAAGGTACAGTGAATAATTTCCCTAAAGTACTGCATTGTGATTTTTTTAAATGCAAATTGATTCTATTTATTAACTTTTAAAATGTAAAGATCCATTATAAAATATTAAAAAAATTAAATCCATTATAAAGTCTCAGCAATTAAGACAACATGACACCAGCACAGAAATAATCAAGTAGACCAATGAACTAAAATGAGCATTCTAGAAACAAATGTAAATGTATCTGTCTAACAATGTAATATATGATTAAATTGATATTTCAAATCAATGGGGAAAATAAGGCTTATTTAACAAATAAGGAGCATGGACCACTATTACTTGAAGTTAAACAAATATAGAGCCCTATTTCACACATTATACAAGAAATATTCAGGTGAGTTAAAAATCAATATGTAAAATCTAAGGAGCTTTAGGAGAAAATACACACAAGAATATTTTTCTTACCCTGAAGTAACATTCAAACTCAGAAACTATAAAATAAAATATTGACAATATGACTATATTAAACATTTAAGACTATTTAGTAATATACCTATAAAAAAGGTAAAGGACAAGTAGTAGAATAGGGAAGTATTTGCAACACATCTAAAATAGGGTTAATAGGTTTTGTTTTGTTTTTTTTAGGGCAAATATTCTATAAACCTTTAAACAAAAAAAAGATAAAGAACATGAAAAAGTCATTTAAATCTTTTTAAAAATAATAGAAATAAGCAAGAAATATACAAAAACAGGCTTAGTTTCAACAAATAAAGTAAGAGTTAGAATAACACATCATTGTCACAATCAGATTAGTAAGTATTAAAAATATTGGTAATATTGGTGACTGTGAAAGGAACTGAGTATTGATAGACTCTTTTTCTTTATCTTCTTAAAGCAGTCCTTTAGCATATTTTGCAATGGTGGTTTGGTGGAGATGTATTCTTTTAGCCTTCTTTTGTCAGGGAACCTCCTTATTTCACCTTCCATTTTAACTGAGAGCCTTGCTGGGTAGAGCAGTCTTGCTTGCAGGCCGTTGCTTTTCATTACTAGGAATATTTCTTGCCTCTCCCTGCTGGCTTGCAGTGTTTCTGTTGAGAAGTCAGTTGCTGGTGGTATCAGGGCTCCCTTAAAAGTTACTAGCTCTTTCTCCCTTGCTTCCTTTAGGATTATGTTTGTCTTTGATATTTGCCATTTTAATGATGATGTGTCTTGGAGTGGGCCTCATTGGGTTCCTCTTGAATGAGACCTTCTGTGCTATCCCTTCTTCCTCTTCTTCTCTTTCTGGTATCTCTATTATACAGATAGTATTACTTTTCAGGTTGTCTTGCATTTCCCTGAATGCCTCTTGAGTCTTTTTTCATTTTCTTGCTCTTTCTGGGAGCTTTTTTTCTACTGTATCCTCCACGTTGCTGATTCGATCCTCTGCTTCATCAAGCCTGCTTTTGATTCTTTCTACTTTGTTCTTCAATTCAGAAACTGTATTCTTCATTTCTTCTTGTCTTTTATTGGTAGTTTCTATGTCTTTTTTCATGCTGATAGAGTTTGCACTAAGTTCCTTGTAGTTTCCATGCAGTTTCTTGTAATTCTCTCTAAGCTCACTGAGCTCATTGAGCTTCCTTAGAACCGTTGTTTGGAACTCAATATCTGATAGTTTACTTGCCTCTATTTCATTTAGTTGTCTTTGTGGGGATTCCTCCCTTCCCTTCTACTGGGGGGTGTTTTTTTATCTTCCCATTATTTGTGAGACTCTTCTTTTTTGCTTCTCATTCTTACTTGATCTGTCTTAATTTTCTGACATTGTGGTGTGAACATCTGTAGTAGGAGACCACTGTTTTTCTCTTTCTGGATCTGCCTCTGATGAAGTCAGATGTTGACCCCGTCTGACCTTAGGCAGTCTGTTTGAGACTTCCAGGAATCTACTGTCTGTGCTGTCTCCTTCAGCTATTAATCTCGTGATTTTTTTTTTTTTGGTGTGAAATGTAAATAGAAACTTCCTAAAGAAAGAAGAAAATGTTTCAAAGCCCATATTTAATAAAAGTTTTAGATTCTTCCTATGGTTATATCTCTAGTAACATGAAAATATATTTTGTTATTTTAGGTACTAATTTTTGTCAAAATTCTACCAGACTATTTATTTGTGTTCCAAAGTTGTTAATATGATTAAAATCAAACAAACTGGAAGAAGGGCTTTGTAGTAATAAAGGAAGCTGTACTCTGAAGCATTCTGGCAGGAAACTGTGCATTTTAATTAAAATATAGGTGTTTTGCCATTATACTTTTTCCAGATATGAATAACTTAATTATCAAAAATTATTTTGAAAATATTTAATTAATTTTCTGGATTACCAGTTAGCATTTCTGAATTTTTTCAGTCAGGTTCAGGTGTCTTTATATATATTTCACAATAAACAACAAGTAACATATTCTTTAAAAACTTTATGATCCCATGTTTTAAAATTTTTACTATATGTCCAATAATATTGAGAATCAATGTTTTTGCCGCTGGATGGTGTGGCTCAGTGGACTCAGCACTGGCCTGACAACTGAAAAGTCATGGATTCAGTTCCCAGTCAGGGCACATGCTTGGGTTGCAAGCCAGCCCCCAGTTAAGGGCATTCAAGAGGCAACTGATTGAAGTTTCTCTCACACATCAATGTTTCTCTCCTTCTTTTTCTCTTCTCCTCCTCAAAAAATAGAAAGAACCAGTGTTTTATTCTAATTGTTCAAAAGTAACTTCTTACACAACAGAGGCATTTAGTCTGATACTCCTAAAAATAGGGCAAAAACAAAATAAAAAAACCACATATATAAATACATACTTTCTATGTACATATGAAATTCTGAATTTGAAAGAGCTTTTAAATTGGCATATGGATGACAATATATGTCTAAAATTGTTGGAAAACTTCATGGATTCAATGGATTCAATTATTCGTAAAGACTGTCAAATGAGATCTCAAATGTAATAGAAAGATTTACTGAAAGGGTGAACTGATACATCCACTTGAATGTTGGTTTGAGTTTCTTAGCAAGGAAGCTTTGCCTTTCAGGAGTTTTCTTGGCAATGGGTCATTTTAAGAGTAGTCATTCTGTGCCTGGCATTTTTCAGTCTTAATTCTTGGGAAGGTGCCAACTAATATAAATGGAGAATGGAGACAGGCTCAAGATCCAGACTGGTAACTCCAAAGCCCAGGTCAAAAAAAGGGATTTTTCCATACCAAGTTTGTCTCTGTTCCAGTCTAAAGGACTTTGTTCAAGTGAGAAGTGCTAGCTCTTTTTTTAGTAGATGTTTCCCAGGTAAAGAGAACTGATAAAAGAGAAATGTAACATGCCATATGTGACTTCAAAAGAAATAAAAGACACAGCATATTTGAATTTCAAAAGAATTAAATTATTTTTTAAACACAGAAATAAATCACTTGCTATGTATAATTAAGAGTAATGGAATTTTGCCAATAGAGTGTGCACTGCTCTTCTGCCCTGGGAGATGCTTATTATAATGTGACAAGGCCTTTATTATACACATAAAAATGACATGATTCCTCTTGATATTTCCAGAGCAGCAATGATTGTTATAAGAAACTGTTTATGCTGGTGTTAAAGTGTTTTAATATCACTTCCAGTCAATATTGGCCTTGGTTGCTAGATGCTGCCTAAAAGGACAGTGTTAAAAGGAGGAAACAGCACAAATCCAGCCCTGAGAACACTGTAAGTCTCAATTCTTTTATCTATACAAAGGTTTAATATTCCATAGTTGCGGTAGTATAAGGAGCTTCTAAAGTGATTTATTTATGATGATACCAAAATATCAGTTCTACAGGTTTTTTTTATCTTGAATCCTATGCAATTGCCACTTTTGTGGGTCGAAGATAGTCAAACATCAACAATCATAGGTAGAGTGGTGTGTCCTGGTCTTGGTAGAATTGCTTTATGCAGTAGGTGTCCTTTAGGACCCAGTGGCACAATCTTCCCAGTTATCAGAGCCAGAAGCAATTCCCCAGGTGAGCTCTGTGCACCCTCCTGTTGTCCTTGAACCTTGATCGCTATTGGCATGTCAATGGGAGGGAATAACCCTAAGCCTGATCAGTTGTGACAACACTGGAGACCACAGTGGAGGAGCTGCTGTTCAGGAGCTGAGCCCACAGAGCAGGACTTACTTCAGTAGGCCTCTGTCCTTGAATGTGTTGCCTGTGGAAGGGGTTGGGTGCTGCTCCAGTATGGTCTGAATTTGTCACTAGGTGTGCTGGCTCTGGGGTCTCCTGGGAGTTGCAAACTAAGGTCAGCTACTGAATGTACTCTGCCCAGGGCCACCTGAAATGAGGTACAGATTTGTCTGCACATAGCTTCTGCTTGCACTTGGAGGAACCTGGGAGAGGCTAAGCTGCTAGTCAAGGCCACTACTAGTGCTTGGCTTGGGGCCACTTAGCAAGAGGTACATGCAATATTGAGGCCAGATGGTGTTTGTTTGGGTTTGTGATCCTTTGAGAAATTTTAGGAAAGTCCCAGCATAAGCCAAGACAGGCTCTTTGTATGGAAAAGCCACTACAAGCATCTTGGTTGAGCCCACAAGTTGGGTGGGGGAGGTTTAGGCAAGCACCAGGGCAGGTGAACAGTGTGAGCCAGATTGATGGAAACTCAGATATGGTGCCTGCCTGTGTCTGCAGGGCGCAAGCTCAGCAAAGTAATAACGGCCTCTGCCAGCACTTCTGTCTGGGAGAAAGCTCTCACAGTGAAGCCAGATAATTTAGTTCTTCCCCATGTCCCTGGAACCTTTAGAGATGCCCTCCCAGTGCAGGAGCTTGGAGCAAGTAGGTCTGCCTAGTAAGTCCACATGGAGACCTTTTAAGAGGAACATCTGGGACTCCAGAAGCCCTCCATCTCACACAGCTATAGTCCGCTCTAGTTTTTACAGGCAGAAGTTGTGGTAGGGGCTTCTTTTCCTGCCACTGGAACCAGCTATGGAGCCTGATATGAGGCTGGGACCCCTCCTTTCTCTGAGGAGACCTCCATAGTTGAGATAACCCTCCTAATTTTAAGCTACCACAGGTGGGTATGTGGCCAGCTTGTTCCATGCCTCCACCCATCCTACAAATCTCAATATACCTTCTTCATTAACATCCTTACTTGTAGAATGTAATGTTCAGCTAGACTTAAGCCAGTTCTAAATGACGATTGCTCTGTAGTTTACTTGCAATTCTGATGTGGTCATTGGAGGATGCAAGTACCCTATTTCCCTATGTTGCTATCTCAACCAGGAGCCTTTTTTCATTTATTTTAATTCATAAGTAACTATGTAACATATTTTGTCATCCTATATTATAATTATTAGCAGTATTAGCTCATTTAATTCTCAGGAAAACATCATAATGTAGATAGAGTCATTCCAATTTTATAGAAGAGAAACCTGAGAAATAAACTTTTAGGTCACTCATCCAAGTATCACTCCTAGGAAATTTGGATTTGAACTCAGGTAGTCTGCATCTGGAAACTATTCTCTTTACCAGTGCTTTTTCATCACAGTCAAAGGAAATGCAGTGGCAACAGCAAGTAAATAAATTGGGCAGAACTTAGGTTTCCTGCATTGTTCTGAGTAGCAACACTTTTTTCATTGTGCTGTGCAAAAAGTACAATGACTGTGGTACCTTAATATATCATTTCTAATTAATCTGTGTTGTGATGTATTGTTTCAGATGATTAGTTTCTGATTGTCACTAATAAACATGTGTTTTAGCCTCACAGAAGAAATAATAAAAGGACTTCAATCTGTTAAAATATCAAATAGTATTATCTGCTTCCAGTTTTATGGTTATCACTTAGTTTACGTAACCTGGAAATTCCTTGCATGAGCATCTAATTTCATAAGTGGCTGACAGGCAGGCAGGCACTACTAAGAATGAAATGCTTCTCAATAACCAGAAATAAGCAAAACATAAAAAAAGGAAAACTCTCATGTTAGAAATTGATTAAGCGTTCAAATATTGCATGAAACCAACACTTCTCAGCATTCAAAAGTCTAACTTAAAACAATTTTGGAGACTTTAGGGTTACTAAAATAGTCTTAAAGCCTGGGGCCTACTTAAAGTCTTCTGGATTTACAGAAGAATACAAAGCCCTGATAGTCTCCCTAAGTTACTTTGCCAGAATCTTATAGCTGATGAATGAACTGGGACAGAACCTAAATTTCTTAGTTTCTGTATCAGTATTTTTGCTACAACATTTGCTTAAATTTCAGCCAAAATCTTCATTACTAGACCTCTTTGTGTTTGATAAACAGGGCTGAGAGAAATAATATTGTGAATTGCCGCTTTTATCATTTCTACTCATAATCATCTTTGTTTAGACTACTTTTCACTATCGATTTTTTGAATTAAAGATATTGCTTTGAAATCATTGTAGATTTAAGAGCAATAGAAAAATAAACATAGACATAAATGTATCTCTTACTCAGTTTATTTTACTCAGTACGTGTATGTTTTAGTCAGTTTTCCAAAATTAACATTTTGTGAAACTATAGTGAAATATCACGTTATCGTAATTACATGGATATTGGCAGGATTCAGAAGTTCACATCACAAGGGCCCCTAATGTCACCCTTTTATTGCCACATCCACCACCCTCCCTCACCTGAGCCCTTGACTGCAAAACTTGGCTATGACAAATATGTTCTCCATTTCTGTAATTTTGCTATTTAAAAAAAATGTTACATTAATAGAACAACATAGATTTAACAGGAGTGTCCAACCTTTTGGCATCTCTGGGGCACACTGGAAGAAAAAGTGTTGTTTTGGGCCACTCACTAAATATATTGTGACATGTAATCACAAAATAATCTCATAATGTTTTAAGTAAATTTATGATTTTGTTTTGGGCCACATTCATAGCCATCGTGGGCTGCATGTGGACCATGAACTGCAGGTTGGACAACCCTGATATAGAATATAACACTTTAGGATTGACTTTTTTTAGGATTGATTTGCTTTCTTACTTTCCTTTTCTGATAGTTCATTAACGGTGTATAAAATTACCATCAATTTGTGAATATTAACTTTATGTCCTTTTTACTTTACTTAATTCATTTATTAGTTCTAGTAGTTTTTGGTGTAATCTTTAGGGTTCTCTATATACAGTATCATGACATCTGCAAGTGAGAGCTTTACTCCTTTCCTTCCAATTTGGATGCCTTAGATTTCTTTTTTCTTGTCTGATTGCTGTGGCTAGGATTTCTAGTACTATGTTGAATAAAAGTCGTGAAAGCAGACATCTCTGTCTTGTTCCCAATCTTAAGGAACATGCTTGTAGGTTTTTTTTTCCATTTTGTATTATGTTGACTGTGAGTTTGTCATATATAGCCTTCATTAGATTGAAGTATATTCACTCTATTCCCACTTTTCTGAGAGTTATTTCTTCATCAATGAATGTTTGATTTTATCAAATGCTCTTCTGCATCTATTAAGATTATCATGTCATTTCTGGCCTTCATTTTGTTTATGTGCTGTATCATATTTATTGATTTGTGGATATTGTACCAACCTTGCATTGCCAAAATAATTCCCACTTAAATATGATGTGTGATCTTTTTCATGTATTGCTGGATCCAGCTTACTTATATTGTTGAAGTTTTAGCATCTGTATTTATCAGGGATATTGGCCTATAATTTTCTTTCATTGTAGCATCCTTAACTGATTTCATATTAGGATAAATCTGACCACATAACATGACATTGGGAGTCTTCCCTTCTTCTGAACTTTGTGGAATGGTTTGAGAATGATAAGTGTTAGTTATTCCTTGAATGTGGGGTATAATTCACCTCTAAAACCATCCAATCCAGGGCTTTTACTTCTTATCAAGCCAGTATGATGAGAAATGTTAAAGGCCCTGCTGGATGGATTGTCCTGCCTTGGCGAATACCTAAGGCACCACCTACAATGTAACAGGTGCACAAATATGCAAAGAAATAGACAAACAAATATGGCCCAAATGAAAGAACAGATCAGAATTCCAGAAAAAGACTAATAGTCAAGGAGATAGCCAACCTATCAGATGCAGAGTTCAAAACACTGATAATCGGGATGCTCACAGAAATGACTGAGTGTGGCCACAAAATAAAGGAAGAAGTGAAGGACATGCAATGTGATATAAAGAAAAATATACAGAAAACCGACAGTGAAGGGAAGGAAACTAGGACTCAAATCAACGATTTGGATCAGATGGGAGAAATAAACATTCAAATGAAACAGAATGAAGAAACAAGAATTCCAAAAATATAAGGAGAGGCTTAGGAACCTCTGAGACAACTTGAAACATTCCAACATCCAAAACATAGGGGTGCCAGAATGAGAAGAGGACGAATGAGAAAACTTATTTGAAAAAAAATAATGAAGGAAAACTTCCCCAATCTAGTAAAGGAAATAGACATACAACTCCAGGAACCTCAGAGAGTCCCAAATGAGTTGGATGCAAAGAGAAACACACCAAGACACATTGTAATTAAATTACCCAAGGTTAAAGATAAGGTGAGAATCTTAAAAGCATCAAGAGAAAATGAGAGAGTTACCTACAAAGGAGTTCCCATAAGACTGTCAGCTGATTTCTCGAAAGAAATCTTTCAGGTAAGAAGGGGCTGGAAAGAAGTATTCAAAGTCATGCAAATCAAGGACCTACAATCAATATAACACTATCCAGCAAAACTATCATTTTAAAAGGAAAGGTAGATAAAGTGCTTCCCAGAAAACCTAAAGCTAAAGGAGTTCATCATCGCCAGACCCTTATATGAAATGTTAAAGGGACTTATCTAAGAAAAAGAAGTTCAAAACTATAAACAATAAACTCACAACTATCAACAACTGAACCTAAAAAACACAAAAACAAACTAAGCAAACAACTAGAACAGGAAAAGAATCACAGAAATTGAAATCTCATGGAGGGATATCATCAGGGAGGGGACAGGGGAAGAATGAGGGAAAAGTTACATGGAATAAGAGGCATAGTTGTAGGTAAAAATAGCCAGCAGTAGAGTTAAGAATATTATAGAAAATGGAGAAGGCAAAGAACTTTTATGTACAACCCATGGACATGAACTAAAGGAGGGGAATGCTGAAGGGAAGGGGTGCAAGGTAGAGGGGGATCAAGACAGAAAAAAATGGGACAACTCTTAACAGGAAAATCAATAAAATATGCTTAAAAAAAAGAATAAAAACACTAATACTAAGTGGTTATCATAAGAAAGGACAAAAAAAAGGCCCCATTTCAAGAAAAAAGAGAAGAAAGAACAGAGGATCATAGTCAAAAGAATAGAATGACAATAAATTTCTACCTATCAATAATCACTTTAAATGTAAATGGCTTACATTCTCCAAAAAGAAGACATATCAAGCTGAATGGATTTTAAAACAAGACCCATATATATGCTGTCTGCAAGAGACCCACCTCAGAACAAAAGATACACAGAGAATAAAAGTAAAGGGATAGAAAGAGATATTTCATGTAAATGGAAATTTAAAAAAAATATAGTATAGTGGTACTTATATCTGACAAAATGAACATTAAAACAAAGGCTATAGTTAGCAACAAAGAAGAACACTACATAATTATAAAGGAACTATCCAACTAGGGAATATAACCCTTGTAAACATTTGTGCACCTAACCTAGGAGCACCCAAATATGTAAAGAAAATCTTGATGGTCGCAAAGGGAGAGATTGTCAATAATACAATCACAGTAGGGAACTTTTAACACCTCATTGACATCAATGGAGAGATCTTCCAGACAAAACATCAGCAAAGAAACAGCAGTTTTAAATGACACACTAGATCAAATGGATTTAATTGATATCTTCAGAGAATTTTACCCTAAAGATTATACATTCTTTTCAAGTGCACATGAAATACTTTCTAGGATAGACCACATGTGAGGACACAAAAAAATCTCAATAAATTTAAAAAGATTGAAATCATATCAGTCATTTTCTCTGATCATAATTATATGAAATTAGATATCAATTACAAGAAAAAACTGAAAAATACGTAAAGACATGGAGGCTAAGTAACATGTTACTAAACAATGAATGAGTTAAAAATGAGATCAAGGAAGAAATCAAAAAATACTTTTAAACAAATGAACATGTGCACAAAATAACCCCAAATTTATGGTACACAGGGAAAGCAATCCTCAGAGAGAAATTCATAGCCTTACAGACCTATCTCAAGAAAACATGAAAAAATATCAAATAAACAATAAATTTATACTTAAAGCAACTTGAAAAGGAACAATGAACAAAACACAAAGTCATTAGAATTAAGGAAATAATAAATATCTGAGCAGAAACAGAATAGGGCATAAAATAACAGTACCCAGAAGCTGGCTCTTTGAAAAAATACATAGGATTGACAAACCTTTATCCAGACTCATCAGGAAAAAGAGAGAACACAAGTAAATAAAATGAAAAATGAAAGAAGAGAAGTAAAAACTGACATCAAAGAAATACAAAGGATTGTAAGAAAATATTATGGACAACTATATACCAAGAAATTGGACAATCTGTACAAAATAGATAATTTCTAGAAACATATACTCTTCCAAAACTAAATGAAGAAGAACCAGAGAATCTGTAGATAGATTACAACTAGTGCAGTTAAAGGAATAATTTAAAAACTCCCAACAAAAAAGAGCCCTGGTAATAAATCAAATTGAGACATCATGCACCTAGACATGTAGATGCATATACAGAGGTGAGCAAAAGTAAATTTACAGTTCATATGAAAAAATAATGCAACTAATAAATAATAATATAGGAATAAATTTTATGTTTTATACACTCACAAATGCAAACTTACTTTTTTCAACCCCTGTACTTAGTAAGGTTTCATAAGGAACACAATTACCTTTAGTAATGATATTTTTATTCTATTTCACTTCATTTTAAAAAGTGGTTGTCTAAATTTCAAAAAACTTTGCCGTTTCTAGTTGCTTCGTTTTACAGATGAGGGAACTTTATCCCAGAAACATTGGATAAACCTACTTATACTAGGAAACTCAGGCTAAAAATCATCATTTTGCATTTGCCAGATCAACATAAAAATAGACATCAACTTTCTTTTGTCTTCAGTTTAGAAGTGTATATTGGTAGCTGTAAATTAAACTTTGAATATGCCTACTGTATTATGCTTCTTCCTGTATAAAGTATATTTATGGACCAACTGTATTTTTTTGAAATAGTTAAAAGTATAAGGTTTTGAGTATATCACTAGCCAAGTTACCTCTTGCTGTTTGCCCAGAAGACTAAACAAGGAACTTTAACTTCAACTGCTAATATGTGTTAGAACCCTTCAGGCAGGAAACTGTTCCAGGAACAAAAAATAATAATAGCACCCCTGAGTTTATTACCAAATGAAATCCTAATTTCCACCAAAAATTTGAATCACTTTAAATTTAATACTTTGCCACATAATTGAAAAAATGGCCAATGTTTAAAAGATGTCCCACTTTTAAGTTTATGTCAAAGGTACTGAAGAAAGAATAAACACTATCAGTGGTTTATCCCTTAGTATCTTACACTTACTGGAAGAGCTATTTTGGACTAATTTACACAGCATTAACATTATATATAATTTTGTGTCAATATTAATATATATAAAATAAATAAATTAAGACATTCCCAAAACATTCAAGAAAGTTTAGGTCTGACATTTTTTAATTACATTTTGATTAGGCTGTAAGTATAGTTTTTAAAAGTAAAGCAATGCTCTATTGCTCTCTATGCTATCATAGTTATCAGGATGAAGTATATCATGAACAAACACCTGTCTCTTATCTGCTGAATTTTCTTCATTGTTGCTGACATCTATCCATTATGTAGATTTTATAGTTGACACATCCTTAATTTTACCAGACAATGAGAATGGAAGGTTTTAATATGACAACTAGCTCTCATAATCCTGCCTTAATTATTTTATAAATGGTTTATTATTTGAAATGTGAACTGGTAACCTTCGTCCAATTACTACACCAGAAATAAGGAACAGGTTAGGTCATGCACAGGAAACAAGCACTCATGACTGCTAACTGGGTGATAGCAAAGTGAGGAATCATCAATTATAAGATTCATCCTGATTACAGGTATGTAAAAGTGTTTCTTAAAAATTCATAGCACCTAAGTACCCAACAGTAAATGAGTGAGTCAGACAACTATGGTACATTTGCACAATGGAATGCTATGCAGGAGAAAGAAAGAAAGAGCTACTACCCTTCACAATAGCATGGATGGAACTGGAGAGCATTATGCTAAGCGAAATAAGCCAGGTGGTGAAAGACAAATACCATATAATCTCACCTATAAGTATAACCTAATTAACAAAACAAACAAACAAGAAAAATATAACCAGCAACACTGAAAGAAAAAACAAACCAACAGTAAACAGAAGGGAGAGGAGGAAAGTGGGTATCATAGGAAAAGGAAGGGTAGAGTCAAGTCAAAGAATATGTATAAAGGTCCCATGGAAAAGCCAAAGGGGAGAAGGATTGAGGGTGGGAGGTGGGGGTGGGGCAGGGGAAAGCGGTGGCAGGAGAAAGGAGATAACTGTACTTGAACAACAATAAAAAAGTAAACTAAAAAAAATTCATAGCAATATAATTGATAACAATGCAGTGCATTGATGATTGATAAATTTAGTGGTTAAAAATTTAAGGAGAAACTAGAAAAGTGCCTATTTTCAAATGTATTTCTAGAAGATATTTATTAATTACAGAGGAAAAAATCTTCACTGTGAGAAAACCCCAACTGTAGCACCTTAACCAAGTGAAAAATGTTGTCACCATTAATAAGATATATTGACATTACGAACACTTCAATATCATGAACTGAGAAGAAATTCGTCTAATCATGGAACACATTAAACAAATCCAAATTGAGGGGCATTCTATAAAGAATCCTGTTGATACTCTTCAAAATTTTGAAGATTATGAAAAACAAAGTATGAGAAACTGTCACAGGAAACTAAGGAGAAAACTAACAATTAAATGTAATATTGGATCCTGGAGAAGATCATGGAACTAAATAAGATATTAATAGAGAATGGGAAAATTGGAATTCATTTTAGGGGAGGTTAAGTGAGGGGTATATTGGAATGCTATTATTTTGCAACTTCCTGTATATCTACAGTTAGTTTAAAATTAAAAATTATAAAAATATACATTATGGTATTGATAAATTATATTATTTGGTCCAGTATTTTAATGTAAAGGTATTTTAGACTGTTCAGATTTTTTTTCTGATACAATAATAATAGTTTTCCTTAAAGAATGTCAAAAATCTTTACAAATGTGCCACACAGAGGTGTCTAACCTGTGGCCCATGGGCCATATGCAGTTCCAGATGGCTATGAATGTGGCCCAACACAATATCATAAATTTACTTAAAACATTATGAGAATTTTTTGTGATTATGTGTCACAATATATTTAATCTGTGGCCCAAGACAACTCTTATTCCAGTATGGCCCAGAGATGCCAAAATCTTGGACACTCCTGAATAAGTGACTATACTTGGTAGTCATAAAATAGGGCTCCATTTAGTACATATGTATTTATACTAGCATTCCATTAAACATCCAGCAATGTTTCACTTTTTTCCTGACAGATAACAGATTTAAAGCTTATGCTTCTAACACCATTCTCCATCATGTTTTAACTTTTTTAAGTGGCTACATGTTATCATAACAATTGGTGCAAAATATTTTTCTAAGCCTGTCTAGTGATTGTAAGTACAGTCCAGAAGTTCTAGGAAGTGCATAAAAAGTATACAAATTGCTTTTTCAGGAAAAAATTTGTCTTCAGTAGGATTTTAACATCTATTCAGATATTGTATAATCTAACAACATCATATATATTCAAAAATAGAATAGTCTTGGAGAATCACTGAAGCAGAAATTTGCTTGAGGAGAGAGGAGGACTTTGTCCCTGGCTCAATCCATCTCCTGGAGTGTATGCAGATATATTACAATAGCTTTTTACATTTGTGTTTCTAAGTACTGCATTTTCCTAGTGTTTAATATACTGAAGTAAGTGAGTTAAAAGATGTCAGGATGACAGTCTTCCTGTAAAATCTGTCATTATTTTCATCATCCTTAATTCAACAAGTAGTCATTCAGGCATTGCTAGTCAAATAGCAGTGCATTTCCTAAAGGGTATATATTGAATTGTATAATTATAGGGCCAGGGATGATAAAGACCTCTGAGTGCTCTTCTTGCCCATTTTAAAGGTTGATTTTAGCAATACTGTTTTGAGTATCTAATAACTATTAACATAATTTTGCTTACTGTTCATCAGCATCCATCATTATGATGGTGCATTATTTAATGTAATCCCTAATATGTAGATAACATTATTATCCCAGTATAGTAGATTATGCAACTTGGGTTTATAAACATTAAGCATTTTATATCAGGTCACTCAAGAAGGTTTCCAACCTAGGAAATTTAATCACAAAGCCCATTTTCTTAGGAACATCTTCTCAAGATCCATCCATGTTGTCACAAATGGTGGTATTTCATTTTTATTTCTGTCTCAGTAGTATAGGTAAGACAGAAAAAGTCAAGAACCATATGATTTCCCTCATAGGTGGAATATAAAACTGAGAGCAACAGTGAACAAACAAAAACTCATAGACACAGAAAACAGTATGGTGGTTACCAGAGGGAAGGGGTGTGAGGGCGGTAGTAAAGGGTAAAGGGAGTCAAATACATGGTGATAGAGGAAGGTTGACTTTGGATGGTGGACACACAGTGCATAACACAGATGATGCACCCTAGAATTGTACACTTGAAACCTATATAATTTTATTAACCAATGTCACCTCATTAAATTTAATAAAAAATATACAAAAAAGATAGAGAAAAGCCTGTATTCTTAATCCCTGTACCACTCTTTAAACAAGAGTTAAGCTTTTGAACATGGATAAAAACAATCATCGAGACTTTTAAAGAATTCAGAGATGAAAAGTTAAATTTTATTGTTTCCACAGGACAAATGTCAAGCAAGTAAAGAAGCCTGAATGTTTTCAATTAACTAGAACTTTTATTTCTTCCCAGGACATTCTGTAAACCTTATACCATGTATCCAGCTATTGCTGCATAGCAAACTATCCAAAATTTATCTTCAAATAATAAACATTGATTATTCCCCAAGAATCTGTGGGTTTGCTGGGTATGTGGGTTCTTCTGTTAAGAACAAGGCTTTGCTAACCTTGACTGGCTCACTTATTCTTTTAATTTGTGCTGACAGTCATTCTGTGTGACTTCAGCTACATATCTGGCTATTGAATGTTGGGGCTACCTAGCCTTGTTCACATGATAAACAGGACTCTAAGAAAGAAGACAATACCGTGACCCACGTGGCTTAGTTGGTTGGACATCATTCTGTCAAAACAAAAGGTTGCTGATTGATTCCTGGTCAGGGCACATGCCTGGGCTGTGGGTTCAGTACCTGGTCTGGGTATGTACAAGAGGCAACAGATTGATGTTTCTCTCCCACATGGGTGTCGCTCTGCCTCTCTTTCTCCTTCCTTTCTCCTTACTCTAAAAATGAATAAAAAATAAAATTTTAAAAAAGAAAAAAAATAAAGTAAGACCTGTTGAGGTTCAAAAAAAGTACACCTTTTATGAGACATGGCAAGTCACAAGGCACACCTAGATTTCAAGGATAAGCACACTCTATTTGTTAATAGTAGTGACAGTGAAGTCGCATTTCAAAGAAGATATGAAGAATTGGGGATATATTTGCAACCGTTCTCTCTCTCTCTCCCTCTCTCTCTCTCTCTCTCACACACACACACACACACACACACACACACACACACACACACACAATGTGTCTCTCTTCTGCATGGATAATTCTGTGACCACATCACCTGAAACACTCTCTCAACTGCACACATTTCACATTTGTCCTCATATCCTAGATGCTTCTTATTTCTGAGAATCCTCTAATACTGGTCTATCTTCTTGACACAGATGAAATGATTCAATTTGTAGTTGTAACTTGAATGTGAGTAGCTAGAAGATAGGCTCTGGAAGATTGATTTTTTTCTACTATAGGCTCAGACGTTCAAATGTAGCAAGTTTTTGAGTTTGCGGAGAGTGAGGTGGCTTTCTGGATAGCCATATTTAAGATACACTAAACTTTAGTAGAGCTTGTTTGCCTAAAATTCAGGAAATTCTGGTACCATCTGCATTCTACAAGTTTAATCTCTTTGGAAGTGGCAGGAGGAGGTCTGCCCCCATTACACCTGCTAAATTTCTAGTGTACTGTGTTAGTTACTCTACATACCATATTTCATGGATTCCTCCCAGCATCACCTTCAAGTATCACTTCCATATTATTGATGAAAACGTAGAGGTTAGAGCAGTTAAATAAATTGTCTTTTCACAGTTGAGTTTTTAAGCAGAGTTTGAACCCAAATCTTTTTAATATAAAAGTCCATTTTCTAAAAAGGAAACTGTACTGTGGAAATCTTAGAACCATCAAGCAATTAGAGTAATTTACAATTCTGTTTAAGAAAAACAATATTTAAAGTCATTTCTGTCTTACTGATTCAGAGGCTATAATTTATGATTGAAAGCAATTATTCATTTGATGACTGAAAGCAATACTTCATTTGATGAGTAAGATCTAGACCTCAGCTTTCCCAGGCAATTAGTTAGCCTGTTGTTTTACTTATATTTTTAGTCTTCTTTCATTTTTCCTGTTTGTTTTTTTTACTACATAGTATTTAGGGTGTTATAATTATTTTAAACTCTCTTTCTAGATTGTGCATTTTCTGTTTTAAATTAAGCATTGATTGATAGCATTGGTTGAAATATACGTAATATTTATACCTTTTATTGAAAAAATCTCACTACTTATATATTAATATTCTTTTAACTTGATATTCTTATTTTGTTGTTTTGTGGTTATTTTGTTAAGTTTATATATATTGCTGTTACATGGTAGAATATATTCTAGCCATATTGTTCAGGTACATGGACTGGTAGTGGAATATGGGGTTCTATAAGAAACTAAGACCCAAGTCTTATGGGTACAAGTGGTTCATGTAGGAGTAGTTGCTTATCAGAGCTATGATTAATTAGACCAATGAGACTTATAATAAGATGTTTTAAGAAAAGGCTTTTATTTGGTCACAAAAGCATTACATATTAATTATAGAAAAATTGAACATTAACGAAATTAAAAAGAATGAAAATAAATTCTATAGCTCCAACACATAGAAATTATTTCTAATTTTGACAGAAATTTCCTTTCATTATTTTTTAAATTGCATGGTTGTCATCAAACTCTCTATAAATGTATATAGTATCTTCCTACATATCACAATTTTTTAATATAAATAGATTAAAGAATAAGAAAATCAAGGAATAAAAAGGTTAAGTACATTGTGTTAAAATCATTATTAGAATGAAAAATTTCTCAACTAAATGGATCAAAAACATAAATGTTAAACCTGAAACCATAAAAACCCTAGAAGAAAGCATGGACAACAATATCTCAGCCATTGCTTGTAGCAATTTTTTTAATCATCTATATCTCTCCAGGCAGAGAAATAAAAGAAAAAATAAACAAATAGGACTACCTCACACTAAAAAGTTTTTGCACAGCAAAGAAAATCAACAAAATAAAAAGACAACCCACAGAATGGGAGAACATATGAACTGATATATCTGATAAGGGCTTAATATCCAAAATTTATAAAAATCTTACAAAACTCAACACCAGAAAAAACAGACAACCCAATTAAAACATGGGCTAAGGACCAGAATGGACACTTCCCCAAGAAGGGCATGCAGATGTCCAATAGACATATAAAAAGATGCTCAACATCAGTAATCATCGGAGAAATGCAAATTAAAACCGCAGTGAGATATCAGACCTGTCAGAATTGCTGTAATCAATAAATCAACAAACAACAAGTACTAGAGAGAATGTGGAGGGAAGGAGACCCTTTTGTACTGTTGATGGGAATGCAGACTGGTGTAACCACTGTGGAAAGCAGTATGGACATATGTCAGAAAATTAAAAAATGAGTCTGCCTTTTGACCCAGCAATCCCACTTCTGAGAATATATCCAAAGAGACCCAAAACACTAATTTGAAAGAACATAAGCACCCCTATGTTCATTGCAGTGTTATTTACAATCACCAAGATATGGAAACAACCCAATTCCATTACACAATGGAATACTACTCGGCTATAAAAAAGAAGAAAATTTTACCCTATGAGATAGTATGGATGGACCTGGAGAGAATGACAGTTAGTGTTGGGGGGAAGGTTAGAGGGTAGAAGGATTGAGCAAAAAAGAAAATGGACACATGGACATGGACAACAGTGTAGTGATTGCCAGGGAGAGGAGGATATAAGGGGACTAAATAGTAATGGAAAAATATAATAAAGATAAAAGAGAAATTTAAACTTCTTATAATTAAATAAAATTTAACAAAATTAAATAAATAAAAATTTTCACCAAATGATCATTTATAGAAAACAACTTTGTAGTCATTGGTACAAACACGGAAATGTAACCTTTTTCAGTAAGAAACTCAGGCTGATAAAATTTCAATTTAATGATAGACTAGCAACAAGAGAGATATCTGTAGTATTGTATGAATAATACAGAAGAAAGAATATTTTCTGGGAAATCAGTTATTATTAAACAATCAATGAGGCTTAGAATTTTCTCTGTGATTTTATATGTTCATTTTTTTAATGTTTAATCATGCACACATTTTAAGCATGAGTTATCACTGTGACACATAAAAATAACTTAGTATTTCATTAAAGACCCAGAGCTTTAATGTTTTAGTATTTGCAAGGAGAAGCTGTAACATGTGCTGATCCAGAAGTGATCCATCACGGTGTTTATGAGATTCACATCATTCTTTATTTTGCTCCTACTCTCAATAATCAAGGATTTTCAGTTTATCCCTTTATTTTGTTGTGTTTTTCTCTCTTTTTTATTAGGCTGGGACCACACAAATGTTTGAAACACAGATGCAATCTGTGAAGGGAACATTTTCTCATCTGTTAGTGTCTCCACTATGAATGGAGCATCAGGGAACTGTAATTGGTATTCTTTTAATAAAAGGACTCTCTTCATGGTGAACAATATGAGTCATCATATGGCTTCAGCAAGGGAAGAGGTCATCTGTTTGCCACCAGACAGGTTTAATACAACCTAAGGCAATAACAAAGTGATAGAAATAAGATTTACAATAAAGTTGAACTGAAGTCTTCCAGATTGAAACATACATTTCATCAAAGTGGATTTACTGCAAAGCATACATCTCAGCAAATTTTCACAACCATAGTAGGAAAAGGATCAGGATGTGTATCTCAATGGGTTACGGATTATGGTATAATGTAGAAAACACATTTCAATAACACTAACCCTTCCCTTTCTTCCTCTGGCTCTACTGCCATTTTCATCAAGCACCAGTTTGTTAAAGTAGATCATTTTCTAAAGGTGAACTTCTTTCTATAGGTAATTTTCTTATTAAAATGATAATCTTTTAGTACTTATTAGTGAAATGTATTTAAAGATACATAGGAAAGACTGTTGGCCCAACCATAGTCAAATTTGTTATAACCTGAATGCGAAGTAATGTCATTAGATCTATATTTGGCCATTTGTCTACATGCGGCATTTATTTTGACAAACTTTTATTGAGTATTTACTACCTACTCTATTCTAGAAGTGAAGTGAGTTAGACACAACCCCCTTTTTTGAAGTTTTATCTACCTTAGGTGCTGTGAATATAGGTAGCTATTATATTATGTCAATAATCCTGTAATAGGTGTATAACAACATTCTAAGAAAAAACATGTCATTCAAAGATGCAAAGGGATTGGGCTTTTGGTAGATAGTAATATAAGACTGAAAACTGATATAATCAGATATGTGCTTTAGCCAGGAAATCCTAACAATTTTGAGGGTAATTAAAAGGGATTTATTGATGGTGGAATTAAAATGATTGGTTAGAAGTTTTTGTTTCACTTGCAGTAGAACAAGTGAGGGCTGTATTGTTAGTGGGTGGAAGGAGAGACTATGAATGCAATAGAAGGAAAATGATGGATATGTATATAAAGGACCCATGGACATGGACAACAGAGATGGAAGGATTGAATTATGGGAGAAGAGGGATGGGGAAGGCAGAGGAGAGCAATGGGAAAAAATGGGGACAACTGAAATTGAACAACAATAAAAAATTTAAAAAAAGAAAAAGAAAAGGTAGTATTCAGAAACCTTAAAAAAAGATGGAAATATTTTTATTTCTCTAGACACATGAAGGTGTTATTATTTAGCAAAAAAAAAAAATAGTGCTATAAGGAAAACATTACCCTTTGTAATACATATTATGTTATACCAAGGGTTTAGGCAGCTCTCTTACTGTATAGTTTCATACCTAAAGGTTTGAAGGTTTCAAATCCATGACCTTAGATAACAAAGATTTCAGGTATTTCAAAATTACTTGAACTCAGGTTGAATATTTTGATTGTCAAATTTTTAGTTTTATGTGTGCTACTGAAGTTTAAATTAAAAATTATGCAACTATTATTGGATAAAATAAATAAAAGTACATGTTGATTTGAATATCTAGACTAAGCCTTTTCTTCTAACATTGAGATTAACACATAAAAGTATTTTAAATATATTTTCATACTATATAAGCATTATTTTGTAACTATTACACTTGTTTTTAGGCACATTAAAGATTAATTTCAATAAGATCCTTTAAATAAAAGAATAGTAACCAAAAGTAAATGTCTATAATATTCATCTATATTTATCATGTAATTTCTCAAATGGAAAGATATTTTAAGGCATATACCCATTACTGCAATTGCTGAAAAATAAATTTTAAAAATGTTAAAATTATTGTGGAAAATAAAAGATGGATGCTTTTCTGTGTATTATCTAACTTATTTTCATAATTTCAAAAATTAGGTAATGTGCTTAACCAAAACCTTTTCTTTTGCTTTGGCCATATAGATGCATCCAGTTCTGTCCTGGCCATGAGGGCACTCAGGCTGTTGAATACATAATTAGTGAGTTATATATTGATTGAACTAATTGAACTTCAATTTTGGTCTTGAAAGAAAATTGCCAAACAGAAAGAATGTAATCAAAATTCAGACCCTTCAGTCATAAATGACCCACTATTCAGGAACAGATCATTATTATGCAGGAGTGTGAAAGGAAGCCTAGTCATAATCCTGTGGTAAGCAGAGAAAAGAACACTTTTTTAGGGACTAGGTGATTGCATTATTATCATTGAGCAAGACACATGATTCCTTATTCCTAGGTTCTTTCCTCATAAAATTGAAAATATTTTCAATGTACTTCTTTATCCAAAAATGTATTTTTCTCATTCTAAAAAAGAGAAAATTAATAGGTTTTCAGAAACTTGGTACTGTGAGAAAAACATTAAATAAAATAAAATCTTCAGGAGTAGGATTACCAGTAATATAATACAGATGACTATATTCTAAGATTTGAAAAAAAACAAATTATTTCTCTTAAATGGTCATCTTCACTGCCATATGTAGCATTGATTTAATCCGAATATTTGTGCTACTTCATGATAAGTAGACACTGTCTTCTGGGAAAGTTACATATTTTGCTAATTTGTTTAAAACTTTTATTTGAAAATGTGTTACATATTGAAAACAAGAAAACAGATAGTTCAGGAAATATTATTTCAAAAAACTAGAAGGCAAAAAAACCCAAACATTAATTTTCTTGATTTGTAATAAAATTTATAAATTAGGATTTCAGGTCAATCAGACTAATTTGTCCATATTTCTCCCATTTTACAGATGATGAAACAGAGTCAGAGTCACTCAAATATTTGCAGTGGTGATTTCACTGCTTTACTAGTTGCCTGGATATTCCTTATGGATTTCTGTAATTTGGATCTCTAGGTATCAGTTACGACATTGATGATGAGAGTGAAGTGATGAAAATCATATTTTAGGCTCTTAGATTTTTTTTTCTACTGAGATTTAACTAAAGTACTGTTTCATATACAGCTCTAATGTAGTGTGGATTCTTGAAAATATATTAGAAGATTGAGCAAAAAGGAAAAAGGTCTCATGGGCGTGGACAACAGTATGGTAATTGTGGGGTGGGGGAGGGGAGTATAAGGAGGCTAAATGGTAATGGAAAAAATACAATAAAAATTTTAAAAAATAAAATATATTAGAAGAAAAATATGGCTCAAACCCTAGGAGTTCTGTTCTCATTGCCACGTTGGCTAAGCTTGCATCATCTCATTCTTGGCTTTTTTTAAACTCCTACTTTCCTTTCTCTCTCCCTTTTGTAATAATCAATCTGGAGTTTGGTCTGAACAAAGGAAAACATTGTACTGTTGGATGAGAAAATTGGTTCAAATAGTCACTACTTGTGTGCAGTACACAGTCTAATAGGGGCCACACCAAATAATTGCACATAAGCCAGTGTTTCAAAAAGAGCTTCTGAGATAACTCTCATTTCTTCTCCTATAATTCACATAGCTAACTTTCCTTATAAAAAAACACAGACTTCCTTGCTCTCATGTCGCTGCCTAAAATTTTCATTGCCTCTTGACTTATCTCAAACTGAATTCCATTTCCTCTGTCTTACCTTAAAGTTTATATTAATACATTGCCTATTGCAACTCCATTTCTCCCTCCCCACAATGTATCCGTTACTCAAATTAGCCCCATCTCCTCGGTGCTCACTGGCTTCATTAATTCTTATTGTCACGCTCACTTCTGTGCCATTACTCATACTGTTCTTTTCTATATGAAAGATAGGCCATTTCTTATAGGTCCAGCTCTTTCATATCTGTCTACTGTAAACTCTTCGAAGATCACTTTCCCCTCTGGCTTCTAGTAGCCAGGTAATGGATCTAAAAACTGCCTACTAATGATGAATATTGTTTCCACATGGACCTTGGGTTTTTGGCTCTCTCCCTTTCCCAAATCTTGAGAAACTTAATAAGGCTTACTCATTAATAAAACCACAGTCTGGAGCTTGCCTTTTTTTTTTCCCCTTGAGCCAAGCCTATACTTATGTAAACTGACAAGGAAGGAGTTCTTTGTAGATCCACTTGATAGTGCAATCATTATTTCTGGAAGTGGATTATGAAGTAAAAAGCGTTGAAGTTTTCGCATATGTTGTTAGTTTAAAATGTAGCCTTATTTCTTATATTTACCTGTATCAGTACCATGTGGCATATTTGTGCTTGAGTATTTTCTCCATAATTTGGTTTATTAGCTCCAGTACTCTGGATGCCATAATACATTCTTTGTAAGAAATTATATATATATGTGTGTATATAAGACATATAATTTATATATAAATTATATTGTGTATATGTATAAATTATGTGTGTATGTGTGTGTGTGTATATAAATAAATATTGGGTTGGCCCAAAAGACTGAATATATATATACACACACATAATTTATATATGCACATATATAATTTATTTATAAGCACACACATATATATATATCTATAAATATATATAATCTCCAAGAAGATGAGTGTTTAAATCATTTTGAGCATATGTGATACATTTCAGTGTTTTACCTTTAAGCACTCAGGTATAAGTGGAATTTTATATGGATCTTCCATTAAGCTGTGAATGGTAACACTCAACAAAATGTACGGCTGTTAAACATATGGCTTCAGCCACCATGTGCTCAGCCTTTATATAGGTTGCTGAATTTGCAACTTCTGTCTCAGGATTTTCATTGTCCCAGCAAATCCAATGAAAAATCTCCCCACTGAGTATTGTTCCTTAATTTCATAACTTCTTTTACTAAATATTATTTAAGCTTTTCAGTAGTGATTGAGTTTTTTTATTCTTAAGGGAATATGGAGATACATGTAATTAATGCTTGGAAACATTATTATATCTCCAAAAAGTTTTCTTTTTGTACTGACCATTGTTTGTTTGCATCCTAGAAATAATTGTAGATGTCTGACTTTTAATGCAGTGTCACTAACGTTTCCCAAGCACCTGTTATTGTGAAGGTGCTGTATCAATCACAAGGAGTAATAGGGATGAGAATGACCTACCTTCTGCTATACAGTAAGCAGAGTGAGTGGCAGACTTGGGCTGAAATATCCAACTTCACTAAATAAAATATGACCCATATCAGAGTAAGATGATGAGAGGAGAGAAGACTAGAAGAGGAGACAATTGGTTCTGCTAAAGCACCCCTTGGTCACCTTTTCATCATGTCATCATGTGCTAATAGGGCACAGAAATAACAGAAATGTCTCATAAGATTAACCAATAAACTCAAAACCAAATGCTTACTCTCTCCTAAGAAATATAAAACTCATTTACTTGCAGATGTAATATGTATCACATGTGTGGCTGCATCCACTGAAGAACTAATATATTTCTTCTTTCAACACAATCACTGATAAACAGTTTGGATTCTAATACCTTAGTTATTACTGTATATCATTTTAACCTTAATATTGGGTTGACCAAAAAGTCTGATTTGTTTTTTCATAAAATAAAAGACACATTTTTCATTTTCACTGATAAGTTTATTGAATTGGATATTTTGAGTATGTTGTCTCCCTCTATTGGCTTCTAGTGGGTAGAGGCTAGGGGTGTTGTTAAACATCTTGCAATGCATAAGACAGCCCCACAACTAAGAATTATTTGACCAGAATGTCAGTAGTACCAAAAAACTTCTCATACCACTTTTGACACATTTGATCAGTCACAGCACCTTCTCCAAACACTGAACAAATCTTTTTTTGTTTGTTTAAGCTGCATTTTTACCTTTCTTGAAATAATAAAGCATAATATGCTACAAACATTGTGTATTTTCTTTCATCTTCAGTATTAAAATGGCTGCACAAAAATTCACAAATTTTGGTGTTTTTTGATGCGTGAAGGTATGACAACTGTCACAAAACAATCTAACAAAATTGTTTTGAATGAGGTTAAAGACAACTAAGCACTACTAGAGCCATCGTACAGGAAAAAAAAATAAACAAACTTTTTGGCCAACCCAATAAAACATATGCCCTCTGTTATATGATACAGTCTTGTCTTCTTTTGCCTGAAGGCTTTATTTACCTTGCTTAAATGGAGCAGAATATCAGGTTATTTTTTTAGTTTTGGTTTTAAAAAAGTCTGAATGTGTGGAAAGTCAGCTCAGTTGTTGGTCTGTAGCAAAACCCATGGAATTTTTAAAAGTAAATTAATTAAAGTAACGTTGGTTAATAACAGTTTATAAGGTTCAGGTGTACAATATTATATCATCTGTGTTTCTGTGCTTACCACCAAAGTCTAGTATCTTCCTGTCACTATATATTTGACCTCCTTTACTTCATTCATCCTTCCTCCACCCTCTTCACCTGTGGTAACCACCATGCTGTTATCTTATCTATGAGTTTGTTTTATTTGTTGCTTTTCGTTTTAAAGCCCACATATGAATAAACTTATTGCCCTTGTCCACTTCTATCTGACTTATTTAATGTAGCACGATATTCTATAAAGATCTATATTGTTGTAAATGGCAATATTTTAATTTTATGAATGAGTAGTATACCTTTGTAGAATGGCTATTATCAATAAGGTAAGAAATAACAAGTGTTGGAGAGGGTATGAAGAAAGGGGAACCTTTGTACACTGTCGGTGGAAATGCATATTGGTACAGCCCCAGTGGAAAACACTATAGAGCTAACATATGACCCAGCAATTTCTCTCCTGAGTACCTACCCCCCAAAATTGAAAACACTCTTCATAAAGACATATGTACCCCTATATTCAATGCAGCATTATTCACAGTACCCAAGATGTGGAAACAATGTAAGTGTTCTTGGACCAATGATGGCTTGCAAATTTTTTATGTACTTAAAAATACCACTCAGATCACTTTCATAGGTTACTTAGTTATATAACTGAAAAACAGTTAATTACCTGAGTTAAGATTACCTGTGAGAATCACACCATTCTAGGAATAACAGTTTGAAGAACTTCAAGTCTTTTGGCTGATAAAAGCCCCACTTAAGCCTCTATATGGTACCTTCAACTTCTGCTGCAGTGCGTTTTCTTGACCAGAAATATAGTTTAAGTAACACTTGATTAACCTTGCCTTATGCATTTGTTACTAGACAAATGTCTTTTATCCTTCAGTCTTCTGTGTAAAACCTCAGGCAATTCTTTCAGATCAGCATGATGAGAGATGCAGTATAACATTGTTAGATATTGATTGTTTTTGTTTATAATCTCAGCTCAACCAGTTACCAGCTAAGGGATCTTGAGGAAGTAGCTAAGCCTCTCTGTCCTTTAGTCTTCAATTTTTCTCATCTATCAAATTGGGGTAATAATGACTACTTTCTGGAGTTATTGTAAGGAAGAACATAAAGCACTATTAAAATAAAAGAAGGGGAAGGGTCAAATCAAGGAACATGTATAAAGGACTCATGGACAAAGCCAAAGTGGGGAAGGTTTGAGGATGGGAGGTGGGGGTGGGAGGGTTTGAGGGTGGGAGGGTGGGAGGTGGGTGGCGGGAAAATGGAGAAAAATGTATTTAAACAATTAAAAAATATATGTTTATACTATAACATTTATAATTTTATATCAGTGACATCTAGGATTAGAATAGTCCTGAAGTGCTAATTAAAATAGTCTAACGCAGTGATGTCATCTGATCCAGCTTGACCCAATGATAGTTTGCTCTGGAGAGTCTTTGGGACAAGAAATTTTAATTATTTACATCCCTTCTAGTGTGGTTTAGACATCAAATTTGAATTGCTCATCAGACATGATGGTAGTAAAAACCCATTCACATAGCATTAAGTGTACTGCCTTTTTCTATGATCTTCTTTAAAAATATGAACGGAATAGAAAGCATAGACTTCCATAGCATATATGTTGCCTAGCTCATAGTAGGTAATTCACTTCATTGAATGAATGACTGAGGAGAAAAAAAGGAATGAAATTTGTACTGACTTGGAGTTAAAGAGAGAAGAAAATTGAGAAGCAGAAAAGGGAAATGAAGAAAGAACCAATAAGAGAATGTTAAATGTCAGGAAGTTAAATAAGCAATACAAATTTTGAGGAGAGGATACAGGGGAATTAGTAATGGAATGAAATGTCTGACAAGGAATGAATGTTATTCATAAGATGTCTAGATGGTAGAGAGCACATTAGGCACTAATATGCATATAAAATTTGCCTGTTGTAATATTTTCCAGTTAGAGGGAATATACCATGACCATCCATATAATATATTGAAATTTCTGTTTTCCCACTGGAAATAAAATGACACTTATTTAAACATAAGCCTATGTATTTCTGCACTCCAATAACAATATATTAAATATATTAATTGAATCTGGGGCTGAAGCCATTTTCATTTCGTTAGCTACTATATTACAAGTTAATTCTGAGTTCTCTTTTCCCACAATAAATGTAAAGCTTCCATAACATTCTATTTCAAAGGTGTCTAGCACTAAGTGGCAATATTTTGATGTTTCATATTCTCATGAATTACTCCATGGTTGAAAACATTTTAGAGTTCTTTATATTATTGTCTTGGAATGCTCTATACTTACATAGGTCATTTTATAGTAATAGCAACTAAAGAACTACCAAAAGAAGCTCTTAATATAATATTAAATTAGATGTCATCCTAAAATATAAGCTACATCTGAAAAGTGAGTTGGGTACTCTGTTAAATACATGCATTTTCAGAGCGACTGGGGTGCCATTTAGTGCATTGGAGCAATTCTTGCAACCTTCCTAAGAGGTCTGAAAAAGTGAATGAATTTCTCAGAGTGCCTGCTTTTTACTCTGGGGAACAATTGAAGTTAGAAAAATCTGGCTGAATAAATGGCTTCCTCCTCCTTGAGTATTACTAGAACAATTTCAGTCAAAGCAAGATTTTCTCAACTAGAGTGGGGAGAAGTAATTTAAAACTTGTGTCTAAGGCTTCCCTTGCCAAAATCTGTTTGAACTGTAGTCATCTTGGCATGGCTAATATAAATAACTTTTGGGAAGCAGGAAGATGTATTGGATGGTTGAACTGTAAAAATTTTATGGAGAGTTTAATATCTCTCACTAACAGAAAATAGCTTTTCCTGATATCCTGAAATTATGTTTCCAGATGGTCAAGACTTACTATAAATAGATTCATTTTACTCTTCCAAACCAAACCTATGAAAACTAACTTCAGGTGACTAAAAGTAAAAGTAGATATTTTGTTATAGTTACCTTGAATAAAAAATTATTTACTAGATATATGTGAAATTGCATTAAAAAAACTTTCATAAAGTTTGTTTTTGTTAAAACTAATATTGATTTTTTAAATATTTTATATTTAAGAAAGGTCCTAATTATATCTCTGTTACTAAGAATAGCAATGATAATGCTATGCTACAAATATTTACTATTATTTGCCAATTTGTTGATGCCAATGTTAGCATAATAATATCCTTTAATACATGAAAAACAATGACAGAACACAACTGGAGACAGTAAGCTGGAGTGGTTAAGAATGCAAATTCTGGACTTGGTTTACCTATGATGAAAATCTGGTCCCACCACTTACAGTCTTGGGAAACCTGGGCAATTGTTCATTAATTCTGTTTCTCCAAGTATGCATGATTAAATAATACCTCAAGTTACTTTTTACCATTAGATTCAATGATGATACCAAAGTGCTTATTACAGTGTTTGACATATAGGTAGCACTCATATATGTGAACTATTAACATTCCTGTATATTTTCCCCATAGATTTTTATCACTGTTTACAGTTGTGTCATTGGCATTTATGTTGGTTGAATTCATTAAAAAATAATTTTCTGTTTCTTAGCTAATGAGTAAATGTTAGCTAATTCCTTTGTAGGAAGAATTACTACATGAGGTATGTTTGTTACTTTAAAAAATTATGGCAAATGGATAATAAAGTGTTAAAGGGACTCAGCCTGATTTGTTCACCAAGCACAGATACAGAGTATGTCTATAGAAGATGGATGATAATTTAAAGTCAACGATCAGTGGCCAAGGGATCATGGCCAGTTATTAAATTCATTTATATGCTCAGTGATTTATGAAAATAATAATGCTTTGATGATCTTTCTGGAGAGCACACATTTGTGGAGGAATATTTACTAAAAGATGGAAGGTGACCATTATTCCTTTAGTAGTTTTGTTCTGTTTACCTTTCACCATTGTCCATATGGGGTAGATATACAGAAAACAAGAATATACTTCTCACTAAGACAAATTGAGTGAAATTGTCTCTTCTAATGACTAAGAAGGAGGGAATAAGGATGTCAATTACTAGAACCTGGAGATAGTGGTAAATGCGACCCAGTAAGTGGCACCCCAAGGTATGAAGATGACAAATGATTGAAGGAGAAATTTGCTCACCAGCAAATGGTGTATACATTCAGCTGCCTCTGAATATAAAATAATATTTTATTTGCATTGACTTATTGGAAAACATTTAATTTTGCTCCTAATAATATATAGGTACCGTAATCCTTTTCAATGCATATAAAAAGCATAGTGACTTTGAATTTCAGAATTGCAGCACATTATAGATTAAGAAACAAATGTTTCAGTTGAGTTTTGAAACCAGTTTGAGAACTGTGAGCATAGATGTTTCCATTTTACAGATGAAGAGATTAAGGTTGAGGTAGATTAAGTAATTTGTTTATTGTCACATTAAGAGGTAGAGTTTGCACCCAAAATCACAGACCCTTCTTTCTTCATTACACCACTATGCCTTATAAAGCTAGGACTTTCCTTTGACTGTTTTTGATCATGTTATCCTTGCTTCAGGTAATTTACTTTATTCAAAAGGAATAATGTGCTTCTTTAGTGTTTTATCTTTTATGTGTAATTTTGCCTCTATTGTATTATCTGCATCCAATACAAGTTTCACCACTTAGTAACTATGAGAACTTGCATAACTTAATTCTTCTAAGGCTGCGCTGTTTTTCTTTTCTGTAAAAATTCTTAGGATTCTTATTTAAAATGCAGATTCCTTTTTGTTTTATTTTTTGGTTTTTTATCATTTTTATTGTTATTCTATTACAGTTTTCCCAGTTTTCCTCCCTTTGCCCTCCTCCATCCATCCCACCCTCTGCTCCCACAGTTAATCCCACTCTGTTGTCCATGTCCATGGGTCATTCATACCTGTCCTTTGCCTAGTCCCCTCCCCTTGTTTCCACCATCCCCCTTCCCCTCCCCTCTGGTCACTGTCAGTCTGTTCCACATTTCCATGCTTGTGGTCCTATTTTTTCATTAGTTTATTTTGTTCATTAGATTCCTCTTATAGGTGATATGTAGTATTTGTCTTTCACCGACTGGTTTATTTCACCTAACATAATATTCCCTATTTCTATGCATGCTGTCACAAAAGGTAGGACTTCTTTCTTTCTTTCTGCTGCTTATCATTCCATTCTGTAAATGTACCACAGTTTTTTGATCCACTCAATTACCGATGGGCACTTAGGCTGTGTGCAGTACTTGGCTTTTGTAAATAACACTGCTGTGAACATAGGGGTGCATGAGTTCTTTTGAATTGGTGATTCAGGGTGAGGTTTCTAATATATGATTTTTATTGTGTTGAAGTATGCTCCCTCTAGTCCCATTTTGCTCAGTGTTTTTTATCAATAATGGGTGCTAGATTTTATCAAATGCTTTTTCAGCTTCTGTTGATATAATTATGTGATTTTTGTCTTTCATTTTGTTTGTGTATTGTGTTTATTGATTTGCAAACATTGTACCATTCTTGCATCCCGGGGATGAATCCCACTTGATCATGGAGTATGATCTTGTTATTTATTGCTGAATCCAGATTGCCAATATTTTATTGACGATTTTAGCATTTATGTTCATCAGTGATATTGGTCTGTAGTTTTCTTTCTTTCTTGTGTCTTCATCTGGTTTTGGAATTAGGATAATGCTGGCCTCATGAAAAGAGTTTGGAAGTCTTCCCTCTTCTTGAAATTTTTGGAATAGTTTGACTAGGATAGGAGTTAGTTCTTCCTGAAATGTTTGGTAAAATTCACCCATGAGGCCACCTCATCCACGGCTTTTGTGTGCCGAGGGTGTTTGATATCACTTCAATTTCACTAGTTATTATTGGTCTATTCAAGCTTTCTATTTCTCCTTGATTCAGTTTTGGAAGATTGTTTGCTTCTAGAAATTCATACATTTTTCCCAGGTTGCCCAATTTCTTGGCACATAGTTTGTCATAATAATTTCTTACAATCTTTGGACTTCTGTGGTATCTGTTGTAACTTCTCTTTCATTTCTGATTTTATTTATTTGTGTCCTCTCTCCTTTTTTCTTGATGAGTCTGGTTAAAAGTTTGTCAATTTTGTTTATCATTTCAAAGAATAGCTCCTGGATTTATGGGTATTTTGAACTTTTTTTAGTCTCTGTGTCATATAATTCTGCTTTGATCTTGATTATTTCCTTTCTTCTACTCACTCTGGGCTTTGTTGTAGTTTCTCTAGTACTTGTAGACATAGGATTAGGTTGTTTATTTGAGGTTTTTCTATCTTCTTTAGGTAGGCCTGTGTTTTTATGAATTTCCCTCTCAGTACTAACTTCACACTGAGTCCAATAGGTTTTGGGTTGTGTGTTCATTTCCATTTGTTTCCTGATACCTTTTTATTTCTTCCTTGATCTCACTGTTGACCCATTCATTACTTAATAACATGTTATTCAGTATCCATGTATTTGAGTGTTTTTGAGATTTTTTTCACTGAAGTTGATTTCTGGTTTCAATCCATTGTGATCTGAGCACATACCTGATATGACTTCAATTTTCTTGAATTTGTTGAGACTTGCTTGTCCTCCTACTATGCGGTCTATCTTTGAAAATGTTCTATGTGCATTTGAAAAGAATGTTTACTTTTCTTCTTTGTGATGAAAGGTTCTGTATATATCAATTAAGTTCATTTGTCTAGAGTACCACTCAATGTCACAATATCCTTGTTGATTCTTTGTTTGGAAGATCTATCCATTCTTGACAGTAGAGTGTTAAAATCTCTTACAATGACTGTGTTATTGTAAATATCTTTCTTGAAGCCCTCCAAGATTTTCTTATATATTTAAGTACTCCTAATTTGGATACCTCTATGTACAAGGGTTATATCCTCTTGTTGGACTATATAATACCTTAAGTATTATATAGTGACCTTCTTTGTCTCTTTTTATGGCTTTTGTTTTTAAGGCTATTTTGTCTAATATTAGTACTGTTACCACAGCTTTGTTTTAATGTCTTTTTGTTTGGAATTTTTTTTCTATCCTTTCAGTTTCAGCCTTGGTAGATCTTTTGTTCTGAGGTGGGTTTCTTATAGAAAGCATATTGCAGGTCATATTTTCTTATCCATTCAGCTACCCTATGTCTTTTGATTGGAACATTTACTCCATTTACAAGTAAGGTTATTTTTTACAGTATTTATTCATTGACATTTTTTCCATACTTCTGTGTATGTATGTGTCTCTCTCCTTTCTTCTTTTTGTAGCACTCTCTTTAGTATCTCTTGCAGGGCTGGCTTGGTGGAGATGTACTCTTTTAGCTTTCTTTAGTCTGGGAAGCTGTTTATTTCACCTTCCATTTTACATAGAGCCTTGCTGAACAGCATATTCTTGGTTGTAGGGTCTTGCTTTTCATTACCTGGAATATTTTGTGCGAATCCTTTCTGGCCTGTAATGTTTCTGTTGAGAAACCAGCTGATAACCTTATTGGATCTCCCTTATATGTTACCAGGTCTTTCCCCCTTGCTGCCTTTAAGATTTTCTTTTTGTCTTAAAAATTTGCTATTTTAATTATGATATGTCTTGAAGTAGGCCTCTTTGGGTTCATTATGTTTGGGACTACTCTGTGCTTCCTAAACTTGCATGACTTTTTCCCTTACCAAGTTATGGAAGTTTTCTGTCATTATTTTTTCAAACAGGTTTTCTATCCCTTGCTCCTTTTCTTCTCCTTCTATGATGTGAATGTTATGTTTCATGTTGTGTTGAAGCTCCCTTAAATTGTCCCCATTTTTTTTAGTCTTTTTTCATTTTGTAGTGCTGACTGGGTATTTCTACCTGGTCTTACAGCTTGCTAATCCTCTGCTTCATCTATTCTGCTTTTAATTCCTTCTAGTGCAGTTTTCATTTCAGATAATGTATTCTTCATTTCTTCCTGGTTCTTATTCATAGTTTCTGTGTCCTTTTCATGCTGCTGTAGTTCCCACTAAGTTCCTTGTAGCTCCTAAAAAGATCCTTGTAGTTTTCACTGCATTTCTTGAGCTTCCTTATAATCATTATTTCGAATTCCACATCTGATTGATTGCTTGCCTTAATTTCATTTAGTTCTTCTTCTGGGGATTCCTCTTTTCCTTTTAATTTGGGGTTATTTCTTTGTCTTCCCATTTTAGGTGATTCTTTTTGTTTGTTTCTGTATGTCTCATTGCTCTGTTTTACCTGCCTGTCTTTGTGAAGGTGGACTTCTGAGGTAGGAGTTCTGTGGGACTCAGTGGTGCAACCTCTTTGATCTACTGATCTGGATTCTCTAGAGTTGTCCTTTATTCAGTTTATGTGGACTCTCTTGTTGTACTTGGACTTAGATTATTGATGGCTGATTCATTGGTGGGTTCTCCCCTCCAGCTGACTGACTGGGAGTCACAACCCGTGCCACCTCCTGCATGCTGTTTGTGCAGGGGCTGGTTAACAAAGCAATGCTGCCCAGAAAACCAAACCCATGCAGCAAAAACAGTGCCGTACCACATCACCTATATCAACAGCAATTGAGCAAAGTTTAATAAAAATGGAAAAAAATTAAGCATATTAGAAGATAGCAAAAAGGGAATATGAGATGACTAAGGGAGAGAAAAATGACTTTAAGAGTGAAGAGGGAGGAGAAATAATAACAGTAAGGAGTAGAAAAAGGCAAAGAAAGGGAAAATATAAAATTTAAAATGTAAGTAAAACAGAGAAGGGTGTAAAAAAAGGGAAGAGTGTAATATGTGGTTTGAAGTTAAATTTAAAAAATAGTAAACTAAAGGGAAGAAAATTGCAGAAAAAACACAACAGGGTCAATAACAGTGACAGCTGAGCAAAGATTAATAAAAGTAGAAAGAGAATAAGAATATTATATGAAAGAGAAAGGAGAGTGTGAAATGTTTACTGTGAAAAAAATGATTTTGAGGAGAGAGGGAAGAGAAATAATAAGGTAAGGAATAGAATCTAGGCTAAGAATGGAAAAAAAATTCTAAACTCAAATAAGAAAGAGTAGGAGGAAGGCAAAATGGAGTAATAGAGGGGGGAGGTAACTTGTGAGATTTTAAATTTTAAAATTGCTGAACAAATAGGAACACAATTGAAGAAGACAAGCAATAATCATAATATCCACTTCAAACAAGTCACAATTTATAAAGGTGGAAGAAAATACAAATGTTATAAGAAAGGGTAAAAAAGAAGGTAAGACGAATAAAAGAAGGAAGAATGATTTTGAGAGGACAGAGGAAGGAGAAATAGTAAGAGTGAGAAACAGGAACAAGGTGTAGAGAGGGGAGAAAATATAATTTACAATGAAAATAAGAAAGGGCAGAAAGAAGACAAAATGGAGTAAAACAAGGGGATGGTACAATGTGAGATTTGAAATACAAATAAAATAAAAAATGTAAAAATATAAAAATTAAAAATTAAAAAACAATAGTGAATTAGTTGGAACACAATTGAAGCAAAGAAGATATATTAAAAAGCTATGCAAAAGAAAGAAAAAAAACAACACAAATTCTGAAGAAGAACAAGGTGTAATTCATCTCAGCAGAGTTTGTTTTTTGCTTCTGTCTTCTCTTTCTGGATCAGCCTCTGGCATTTCATCAGCTCAAGGTCCTGGCGTGGGTCGTCCAACTTTTGGCAGCACCGCCTGTGTCACCTTCACTCGCCTCTGGAGGGGGCTTCTGTTGTGATTAGGCAGGGGAATCCTGGGTCTCCCTGGAAGGTACTGTTCAGTCTTCTTGGAAAATTGTGGGTGTGTTCCCTCTGCTCCTGCACCACCCTTGTTGGTCTGCCCCAACTTATTTCCAATAATGTACAGTTTCTAATGAACTAGCTGTCCATTTCAAGGGAAGAGCCAATCTGTGTAACAGGGTCAGCTTTTCCTGTGTGATGCTGTGTATGAGCTGAGCATGGGCAGGACCCTGATTACCCCCTGCTGCACAGATTTCTGATCTCCCTACCTTGTTGGCCTCAGTGGGATAGCACCCTGGGGATCAGTGTATTTTGTCTCCCTGGGTGAAGTTCAAAATGGGCCCTTTAGGTGTTTCTCTTTCTGTCTTTCTCTTGTGGATCTGCAGGGGGTTCTTGAGCCAGTCCAGCCAGTTTTGCAGAGCTTCACCATCAGGTGCAGTGGTGCTTGCAATCCTGCAGGAAGTAGAGGCTGGGTATATTCTTTCCATCTTCCCTCCCCAGAGGTTTGACCTCTGCTGGCCACGGGAGGGAGCTCTGTCTGGCTGTCAATCATCTCAGGTGCTCAACCCTTGCCCATCTAGTTCCCGCTCAGCAGCCTAATCCTGAACTCTCCACTCTGCAGCCTCTGGCCTGCTAGCTGCACTGGTCTGGGGCTGAGAAATCCCCTTGCTGTGCACCTTTCTGATCTCTGACAAGCTGTATTCAGTGGAAACAAATGGCACTTTCAATCTTATCCCTTTGATTGCAGGGCAGCTGTGCATGGGGTTCTTGCTTAGGATGCTCAGCTCTCCTTTTGAAAAAGACTTTCTGGGCATACCCACTGCAGTACTGAGTCACTGTCCAGTTTTTCACACAACACACTTCACCCCCAAAACCAAAAGTCTGTCGCAGTCACAGCTGAATGCAGCCTGCCTCGACTCAAGCCAGATACACATAGAATTCTTCTCTTTCTCTGGCACTCCCCCAGTTGTCATTTACAGCTGAAGCTAAGGGTGTGCTGCTCACTGGGTGTGTGTAACCTGAATCTCCTGGACTTTGTATATTTAAGTCACTCTTAGCCCAGGTCTGGGGGTACTCTGCCCTGGGAGAGGAGTGAGCTGCAAAGCTGAAAGTTCTGATTAGGCTTTCCTTGGCTGCAGGCACCACACCTAGGGTATTTCCCCCTCAACATACAAAACCTCCTTACCACCTGTTGTGAAGCATCTTCTGATCTCTTTGGCTTCCAAACTCCTTATCAGCTAAGATTTCATTGAATGTTCAGTTTATTTGTCAGCAGATCAGCTGAGTATCTGAATTGGGGGCAAGAGCAAGTGGACTCAGCTTCCACCTATGTGGTCGCCATCTTCTTTCGCCCCATATTTCCTTTTGGACTTGTTGAATCTGAATTTATATTTATAAAATAGTGAGAAATTTGTAAAATGAAACAATAATTTCTATGTACATTACAATTTGGAGATATGTTTATGTCAACTTCAGCATCATACATCCCCTGGTGATATTCATTTTAAAGAAATCTAGACACATGACCCATAATTTAATTCACAGAATAAAGGTGATGCAACTCTGCTTACTTTTGAATATTTAATCAATAAAGACAATTAAGAAAACTCACCTTTACTCTATGCTGTACTTTTACTGCAAAAAAAGAGGAGAAAGAAGGAAAGGTAACTGAAAGAAACCACAGATTACTTACTTATTAATAGTTCAAGGGACATTCCTGAACCACATGTCCAAAGGCTTTATTTTCCTTTTACCAAGAATTTTTATGCTTCACCTGTGAAACATATCTGATAAGATACGGGTACCAGACTAATCCTCAAAATTTTTCTTGAAGATCTGAATGGCAGACACTTAGGGACATTTTGTAAAAAATCAAGAGATGTATAAATTGAATCGTTTTTCATACTGTAGGCAAGTATGTCTTTAGACTGAGTGTATAAACAAGAATTTGTACATATTAATGTTAGTGTTAATTAGCATAGCAAATGGAGGTCTGAACTGGCAATTTTTTTCCTAAAGGAAAATAAGGTGGGACAAGAAACAAGGCATAAGTGTTAACAAATAATTTCCATGTGTTTAAGTGCTAAGTATAATAACAAGATTATATCATTATACTTGATACATTACAATTTACCAATGAACTAGTCAATAAATCCACTAAATATTTACTGAGTATTGACTATGTGCCTGACGCTAACTAGGCATTAAATAGTATAAGACATTAAAATAAAAGCCCCATAAACCCATGTCTCTATGGTCAATTAATATTTGACAAAATAGGCAGAAGCATAAATTGGAGTAAAAATAGCCTCTTCGACAAATGGTGTTGGGAGAGCTAGACAGCTACATGCAAAAAATTGAAATTTGATCACTAACTGACAGCGTATACAAAAATAAACTCAAGATGGATAAAAGACTTAAACATAAGTCACGACACCATAAAAGTCCTAGAGGAGAACATTGGCAGGAAACTTTCAGACATCCCAGACAGCAATATTTTCACCAATATGTCCCCTAAAGCAAGGGGCATAAAGGAAAGAATAAACAAGTGGGACCTCATAAAAATAAGAAGCTTCTACATGACTAAAGAAAACATAAGCAAAATGAAAAGGGAACCAACCATATGGGAAAATATATTTGCCAATGATACATCAGATAAAGGTTTGATCTCCAAAATATATAAAGAACTCACTCGACTCCACTCCAAGAAGACAAACAATCCAATTAAAAAAAATGGGCAAAGGACTTAGGCAGATGCTTTTCCAAGGAAGAGATACAGAGAGCCCAGAGACATATGAAAGGATGCTCAACATCACCAGCCATGAGAGAAATGCAAATTAAAACTACAATGAGATACCACTTCACATGGGTCAGAAGAGTCATCATAAACAGATCAACAAACAATGGATGCTAGCGAGGCAGTGGAGAAAAGGGAACCCTAGTACACTGTTGGTGGGAATGCGGACTTGTATAGCCACTGTGGAAAACAGTTTGGAATTTCCTCAAAAAGCTAAAAATGGATTGTCTTTTGACCCAGCAGTTCCACTGCTGGGATTATACCTTAATAATTCTAAAACACCAAGTCAAAAGAACCTATGCACCCCAATGTTCATAGCAGCACAATTTACAATAGCCTAGTACTGGAAGCAACCCAAGTGCCCATCAGTAAATGAATGGATCAAAAAATTATGGTACATTGACACAATGGAATACTACACAGCAGAAAGAAAGAAAGAGCTACTACCCTTTGTGACAGCATGGATGGAATTGGAGAGCACTATGCTAAGTGAAATACGCCAGGGGAAGAAAGACAAATACCATATGATCTCATCTATAAGTGGAACCTAAGCAACAAAACAAAGAAGCAAGGAAAATATAACCAGCAACATTGAAAGAAAAAGGAAACCAACGAAATCAAGAGGGAAGTGGGGGGAGTAGGGGGAAAGGGAAGGAAAGGGTCAAGTCAAGGAACATGTATAAAGGACCCATGGACAAAGCCAAGGTGGGAAAGAATTGAGGGAGGGATGGAGAGGAGGGGGGCAGAGGAAAGTGGTGGCAGGAAGGTAGAGACAAATATGTTTGAACAATAAAATAATACAATTAAAAAAGAAAATAAAAAAATAATAGCTCCTTTTAAATAAAACAGCAATCATTTGCTGATTGACAGTCTTGGATGAAAAAGAGAGGGATAGAGGTTTTGTTAAATTTAAATCTCCAAAAGTTGAGCATACATATCTGTCAATGTCTCTAGTTTCTCTAGGTTTCCTATTGTTAATTTTTAAGTAAATATATGTCTTTAAATGAGTATTCTATAGTTGATAACATTTGGAAGATAACCTTAATTTATTGTTACATTTTATAACTGAGCCTTTATAATGGAGCTATGCTAAGAAATTGATCAAATTTTTTTGTTGTATTCATATATAGCTTTTTGAGTCATGAAATATTGTGAAAACAGTGAATTTTATTTTTATTTTTTATATCTTTTCTTTATGATTTTCTTTAATTTATTGGGGTGACATTGGTTAATAACATTATATACATTTGAAATATACAGTACTAATACATCATCTGTGTATTGCATTGTTTGCTCACCACCTGCCATCTTGTCTCCCTCAATAACCATATATTTGACCCCCTTTACCCTCTCCATCTACCTTTTGGTAACTTTCATTCTGCTTTCTGTTTCTGTGAGTTTGTGTTGTTTGTTTATTTGTTGTTTTCTGTTTTATTCCCACACGTGAGTGAAATCATATGTTTCTTGTCCTTTTCTGTCTGCTTTATTTCACTTAGCATGATATTCTGAAGATCTATCCATCTGTTGCAAATGGCAGTATTTCATCCTTTCTTATGATTGAGTAGTATTCTGTCATAGATATTAATATATACTACATCTTCTTTATCCAGTCATCCATGGAAAGATACTTAGGTTGTTTCCATGTCTTGGTAACCACAAATAATGCTGCAATGAACAGAGAGGACCACATATCTTTACAAATAGAAGTTTTCGTATTTGCCAGGTAGATTACCTAGAAGAGGGGATGCTGGGTCATATGGTGGCTCTATTCTCAGTTTTTTGAGGAACCTCCATAAAAACAATGCATTTTTATTGAAAATATAATTGGGCACTTTGTAATTTATAGTTTGTGGTTTATATAATCAGCATCATCAAATGACTATGATCCACACAAATTAACATGTAATTATTTTTGTATGAATAAATTAATACTTACAGCTTATTGCAGGTGTATAAATAAGAAAATACTAACTTTCACACTTACTACGTGGCAGATACTTTTTAAATACTGTAGGTATATTATTTAATGTTTACAGAAGTCCTACAAAGAATTTGCTATTATTATTACCATTGTATAGATGAAGAAAGTGAACCACTTAAAAGGTTAATTAATTTACCTAAAGAGATGTATATAAAACATAGAGCTGTGGCTTGAATCTAAGGAAACAAACTATTGAGTCAGTGTTTCTATCCCCTGGTTTACCTCACACATATACTGTGTATATGGTTGTAAATATTTGCTATGTAGCTGATGGAAGAGTAGATAGAACATAGACTTGCTGTCACACAGACCTGAAATTATATTTGCAGATTTTCATCTTACTAGTTCTGTAGCCCAGGAAAGTATTTGCATTCTGTGTCTCAGTAGATATAGATACATTCGTCTGACAAAATACTGTATTTTGCAATGTATAATGCAAACTTTTTTTGCCCAAACTTCTGAGGGAAAAATAAGTATGCACATTATACATGGGTGGTACTAATTCCACATCTTTATAAATGTTTTTAATTCTTTTATTTATGCTTATGCATTAAAGGTGTAACTCTAGGAAGCAATAATGATGCCCATATGAAAATTATACCCTGGAATAGGATAATTGGCTTTATTTCTAAATATAAATAAAAACAAAATTAAATTAGAAAATTAAAATGAAAGATGTATTTCCTGAAAGTTTGGGCCAAAAAGGTGAGTGTTCATTATACATGGAAAAATATGGGCAGATTGAATTAAATAACTTTGTGCATATGGTAGAATGTGTACAGCACAATGTTGTACCACATAATAGTAAAAGAATGTGCTTCCTTTAAATTGTGGTATTTATGAGTACTTTCTAACCACTGATGTACCAAAAATTCTTGAGAGGGTATGCATAACAGAATCGATGAAGTTTTTAATTTTGGACTGGTAACTAAAATCTATCTTTAAAATATGGACATGCTGTTACATATGCAGGTATATGTTACAAAACGTAATATATATGTTATGAGATTATCTTTCATTTTTAGCTAAAATTATTTCTGTTAAAATCAAAGATCAGGAATGAGATAGAGATCATATTACAAGGATAAAGTGAGCATATAGTCACATAAATTAAAATTTTAAATGCAGGATAATCCAAAATATATGCATGAAATAATGTCTTTGTATTTTTATTTAATTAAGTCTTTATGGAAAATCTTTGAGTTAGTACTTTAGGGCAATAAGTCAGATGGGCTTTTCTTAGCTGATAAAATGAGGCATAAATAGTTTGAGATGGAAGACGAAGGGAAGAAACTGTCATTTTAGATAGGGAATGGAGCCAATTTAGATTTTGTAGATCATGAAATAGGTACTTGGAGCTATTAATGAAATTGTTTCAAGGGGAACTCATCTAGGCACATAACAAAGAATACAGTAAAATAAAACTTGATGAGAGTAATTTTCTCCTTCAGCATGGAATTTCTTTTCCATATGCCCTGGCATTGACCTACACAATGCATAAAGCAGATTCACTTTGGGACTAGAGAAGAGAAGACAAAAGCTTGGAGATTCTATGGAGCTGCTGCTTGATCCTGGATTGGATTCTCATGAGACCATCAAGTGTCTCAGATGCAATCACTGTACTTCTTTAGCTTATAAGTCTCAGAGAAAGTAGAAGACCGTCACCTACCCTTCCCCACTTAGTCTTCTAGTGGTATTTTCAGTCCACTGGTCAAAATTCTGAGTTCCTGTAGAATAATGGCAGTTGATTAATCTTAATCTTCTTACACATTGGTGCAGAAATCAATGAGAAGAGCACATGCAATTAGTATATTACAGAAATATACATCTATATTATTTTCTTAGGGCTGCCATAACAAAGTAACACAAAACTTTAAAGTTTGTATTATTTCTTTATTTTTAATGGTGTATATATATATTTATGTATATATATATATATATATACACACACCATTAAAAAGAATATATATATATATATATATATATATATATTCTTCTTAATAAACTGTTTTTAGAAGAGTTTTAGGTTCACAGCCAAACTGAATGGAAGGTGCATGGAGTTCCCATATACCCCCTCCCACATACTTCCACAGCCTCCTATCAGCGTTTAACATTGATGAACCTATACTGACACATCATCCCTCAAAAGCCATAGTTTTGAATCACTTGAAAATCAACAGGAAACATGCTTTCATAAATATAGCTCTAATTATTGAATGCTGATGATATAATCAGAAATATCAATAATAAATTTACTATCTTACTTTTTTAAAGAAAATCATTATCGTTCTGTTCACACAAATATACACAAACATAATATTAAAAAGTACTTCAAGAATTTAATAAAAGCAAAATATTAAGAATTTGGCAGGCAATGAAGATACTGGATAATTCTATGGGGGAAGAATACCTCTCTTTGAGACACAAAAAGCAATAGAAGACTTGGTGATGTTACCTCATATCTTCTCAGAAAGAGGAAAGAGAAAGGAATATAGTTCAGGCAATTAAAAAAATGAAATGAAGTACCAGTGATAATGAGAAGAGTTATGCCAAAACAAACCTCAGAAGGAATTCAAGGCCAATTCTATGTTAATACCTGTCTGGAAAATGTAAGAAAATTACATTTTGGCTTACATGTGGCTAGATACCAAAGCAAGTGGGTGCTCATTCTCATAGCCAACATAGAAAATAAATAAAGTACCACTAGTATATGATGGGGAAACATTTGATATTTGAGATTTCCAAGAAATCTGTTTATTTACAGATAATGTGCACTTAGTATTATCACACACACACACACACACACACACACGATATATACATAGTATGTTAGTGTTAAATAAACTTCTTAAAAGAAATATGATAAAGATCCTTTTCTTTACATCAGATTGATGAATAATTGTGTGGATTGAGGTAATGCATGCAAACTATTTAAATCTACCTAATTTGAAAATTTGATTTGACTATCTTTGCCCTTACTTGACCAAGCAGCTTAAGTAGCAAGGAAGTGGAGCTGATGATCATGTGAGGTATTAAATCTCATATTGAGGTCCACTGCAAGTGAAATTAAAATGAATAGTCTTTTGTTTATGAACTGCTCATGAATGTGGTAAACTGGTATACTTTTTTTGTTTAAACTTTGAGTAGCATATGGTGAAAATACATAAAAATAGCTGTATAACAAATTAGTCATATGAACTATAAAAAAATTATGTTATGACATATTTAGCCATGGGAGGGAAAAGCTAGCTGACATAATACTGAATTGTAAAAGAGAGAGTAGTACTTTGGGTATGATGATGAAATATTGTAGATAGACCAAACCTTCATGAAAACCACAACTAAATCTTATTTCTTGTATTAAAGTAGTTTTCAAAACTTTTTTGCCTACGATCCAAAGTAATATATTTCACATTGCCACCTACTACACACACCACACACACACACACACACACACACACTGAATCAAAAGTCTTATCAAACAATAATTACTTTATTTTTATACATGGAATGCTCCATTTTGTGTTCTGCCTTATCCATTTTCAGCCTATTCCATGTTTTAAGAAATTCTGTAATCATTGTTTAAATTGCTTTTATAACCTCTCATGGTTCCAATTACAACTTAGAGTTTGTAATCCTCTGCTTTACACATATTCTAGAGACATGGCACATGATATGTGCCCTCTTGTGACTATACATCAAGTTTGACACAAGCTCTTTGCACAACAGCCACACTGAAGACAGTCAATTCTACATTGGAAAAGGGAGAAGGAAAATTCACCCAAGGTAAGAAGAAAAAGGGAGTCTTTGGAGATTAATTTCTTAAAATCAGTGGGAAACAAGGGTGGTATATGTACTTGAGAGGAACAAAAGGTCTGTGTTCGGATTCCTTTATATTGCTAATCAAGTTGCTCTTTCTGTATGAGCCAGTTTAGAAGTATTCTCAGAATGCAAGAACGCACATGAACTTCATGATGAGAGTTCTAAGACTCTAGTCTTTTCTAATTTCTTTCTTTTTACATTTTTATTATATTTTCCCATTACCATTTAGTCCTCTTATACCCCTTCTCTTCCCACAGTCTCCACACTGTTGTCCATGCCCATCAGTCCTTTTTCCTTCATGTTCAATCCCTCCACTGCCCAACCTCCCCCACCCCACCCTTTGGCTGTCACCCTGCTCTCTATCTATGAGTCTACCCCTATTTTGCTTCTTAGTTCAGTTTGTTCATTAGATTCTACATATGCATGAAGTCATATGATATTTGTCTTTCTCTGACTGACTTATCTCCCTTGGCAGAATGTTCTCCAGGTCCATCCATACTGTTTCAAATGGTCAAATTTTCTAATTTCTAACTAATTTTGTTTTCAGTAGGGATAAACTGTGTCAACTAATTAAATTCATTTACTAAGGATAATTGGTGTGCTCAAATTTCATAAAGATAATTTAAAAATACACATTACGTACATACTTTGTGCCTATGTGTGTGTTCAATCTCCAGAAAATTTTTTTGGAAAGATGTTAATTTTAAACTATTGATGTATACTTTGTATTTTATTGTAGTGCATAGTAAACTTAATATAAAAGCAATCTCTTTTTAAATATATTTTCATAGAATTAATTGAAAATACAAGCACATAGGTCAGTAGAATACTGGGGTCAGATTAACTCACAGCAAAAGAGGTATAATAGGTTAATAGAGCCATATCCAAGAGCTCTTATCACTCAGAATGCCTGAAACTTTGTGATTAGACATGCTGGTGGGCGAGTAAGCAACTCATCTCAAAAGAGCAAGCAGTCTTTGGAAAATTGCCTTATTAATTGTTCTCACATTAATGGGTATTAATAAAGTCATATTGCTTTATTTTAACATCTAGTTGAAATAACAAGCACAAAAGAAAAGGGGATTTTGGAAGAAGTTAGAGATAAAGGTGAGGGGCACAGTATGTTGGGCTGGCTCTTGGATGCCAGAGAAAAGATGCATGTACTTAGTGAAGAATGTATCAGAGGATCAGAGTGTATCAAAGCAGTAAGAGGAAAGCTTCAAATTTGCAAACTTTCTTGAAAGTATTTTCTATTGAGAACCCTTCTCTTTTATTAAAATCTTTAATTTGGATTGCACAAAACAGTTTATACATCAAGGTGCATTTAACAATAAAAATTGCTCCCAATTTCTTCCTAAGCATGCACACTCCTAGTTTTTCACTTATACTTGCTATGGAATGTATCAAGTATTGCAAAGTAGATATTCAAAAATTTAACAGGAAGTGGATTCCTTACCAGACAGCCAATTTCAGTTATGACAGAGGTTGGAAGAAGTAGGATAGAAACTTCTTTCATATGTTTTGTGGTTATTACATGAGTTCTTTTTTTTAAAGCAGATTTATTTTATTTATTTATTTTAAATGTCAAAATCCATTATAAAATATTTAAAAATTTAAATCTATTATACAGTTTCAGCACTTAAAACAACAGGACACTAGCACAGAAATAATCAAGTGGATCCATGAAAGAAATGAACATTCTAATAACAAACCTATATATAGCTGTCTAACAATGTAATATACGATTAAACTGATATTTCAAATCAATGGGCAAAACAAGGCATTTTCAACAAATAAGGTGCATGGACCACTATTAGTTCAAATAAAACAAATATAGAGCCCCATTTCACACATTATACAAACAATAATCAGGTGAGTTAAAAATCAATATGTAAAATCTAAGGAGTTTTTGGAGAAAATACAAAAGAATATTTTTCTTACCCTGAAGTAAAATATTCATACCCAGAAGGTATAAAGTAAAATATTGATGATATGATTATATTAAACATTTAAAACTGTATAGTAATATACATATAAAAAAAAGGACAAGTAATAGAATGGGAAGGTATTTGCCACACATCTAAAAAAGGATTAATAGTTTTTGAGCCTTTTTAGGGAAAAAATTCTACAAACACTCAATTAAAAAATAGATAAAGAATACCAAAAAGTCATTTAAAGCTTTTTAAAAATAATAGAAATAGGCAAGAAATACACAAAAACACATTTAGTTTCAACAAATAATAAAGTAATAATTAAAATAACACATCATTGTCCTAGTCAGATTAATAAATATTAAAAATATTGGCAATATCAAGTATTGGCAACTCTTCAAGGAACTAGGTATTCATATAAACTTTTTCTTCATCTTAAAGCAGTTCCTTTAGCATATTTTGCAGTGCTTGTTTGGTGGAGGTGTACTATTTTAGCATTCGTTGGTCTGGGAAACTCCTTATTTTGCTTTCCATTTTAATTAAGAGCCTCGCTAGGTAGAGCAGTCTTGGTTGCAGGCCTTTGCTTTTCATGACTAGGAATATTTCTTGCCATTCCCTTCTGAACTGTAGTGTTTCTATTGAGAAGTCAGCTGCTATCCATACTGGGGCTCCCTTATATGTTACTTTCTCCCTTGCTGCCTTTAGGATTCTCAGTTTGTCTTTGATATTTGCCATTTTAATGATGATGTGTCTTGGAGTGGGCCTCATTGGCTTCCTCTTGAATGGACCTCTCTGTGCTTCCTGGACTCATGTGACTTTTTCTCTCCTCCAATTAGGGAAGTTCTCCATCATTACTTTTTCAAAGAGGTTTTCTATCCTTTCCTCATCCTCTTCTCCTTCTGGTATTCCTACTATATGGATATTATTACATTTCAGGTTGTCCTGCATTTCCCTAAACACCTCTTCATTCTTTTTGAGTCTTTTTTTTATTTTCTTGCTCTTTCTGAGAGCTTTTTTCTACCTTGTACTCCAGCTCACTGATTCGATCCTCAGCTTCCTCTAGCCTGCTTTTGATTCCTTCTACTGCATTCTTCAATTCAGAAATCATATTCTTCATTTCCTCTTGTCTATTATTGATAGTTTCTATGTCCTCTTTCATGCTGACATAATTTGCATTAAGATCCTTGTAGTTTCCCTGTAGTTTTTGATAATTCTCTCTGAGCTCACTGAGCTCATTGAGCTTCCTTAGAACCATTGTTTTGAACTCAGTAGCTGATAGTTTACTTTCCTCTATTTCATTTATTTCTCTTTCTGGATTCCTCCTTTCCCTTCAATTGGAGGGTGTTTCTTTGTCTTCACAGTATTTGTGAGACTCTTCTTTCTTGCTTCTCATTCTTAAATTGATCTGTGTTGATTTCCTGACTTTGTGGTGTGAACTTCTATGGTAGGAGACCGCTGTTTTTCCTTTCTGGATCCTCCTCTGATGATGTCAGATGTTGACCCTGTCTGACCTAGGCAGTCCTTAAGAGACTTCGAGGAATCTACTGCCTGTGACTCTCCCTCAGTTGTTAATCTAGTTGCTCTGCACTCAGCAGTCAGGCTTAGACACCACAGGGTGGGGCAGAGTCCCTCCTGGGGGCAGTGTTATTGGGTCCTCTCAGGGTGCTGCCACTCAGGGGAGTGGTCTCCCTGAGCCAGATGGCTGCTGCTGTATGAGGAAGGAGACACCTTCTGGATCCTGCCAGCTACTCTCTCCGTTCTCTCCCCAAAGCCTCTGTCTCCAGTCTTGCTGCAAGTATCTCTAGACCACTCTGCACCCCCTTTAGCCAGGAATCTATTATCTGTGGCTGCCACTCTGTACTCAGCAGTCAGACTTTAGCACCACCAGGCCAGGGCAGAGTCACTTCTGGGGGTGGGGCTATTGTTTCCTCTCACGCTGTTGTCGCTCAGAGGAATGGTCTGCCTGAGCAAGATATCTGCTACTGTATGGGGAATGAGTCAGCACCTGGATCCTGCTGTCTACTCTCTCAGTTCTCTTCCCAAAGCCTCCTTCCCCAAGCCTCCTTCCCCAGCCTCTCCTCAGATGTCTCTAGCCCACTCTGCCCCTGCCTTTAGTGGATACCAGGGTAAGTGACTGCCAATAAAATTTTTGTGTTTTGGCCCTTTAAAAGGCTGTTTATGTCTCCAGCTGCCTGTCTCTGTCAGAGAGCAACCCTGCAACTTTTCGCAGTTGGTTGTTATCTCTGTACTTTTTGGGCTCTGGTGCTGTATGCTGGAGATCCCTGCTTATGGTTTAGACCTCACTCATCTCAGGGATCCTACCGGCCATTTCGATATCCTTCTGGTGCTGCTGCCCTTCGGCACCCCACCTGCTTTCTCCCATCTCTACCACACTCCTTACCAGTTAGGTTGTGTTATAGCTGATTCTTTAGTCTGTCATAGGTTATAAGGCTGCTCTCTCACCAGTGTTCAGTTGTTTGTTCAAATGATTTCTTCACAATTTAGTTGTAGTTCCAGATTGGTCCTGAGAGGAGGTCAATGTGAATTCCATTCACTCCTCCACCATCTTGATTTTTTTTTCTAGTACATGAATTCTTAAATAGTTATGAAATGAACGATTTATTTCTCCAAAATAATTATTTAACTTCTATATCTAGTCTTTACCCTATATAAACAGATATACAGAGATAAATCAGGTTGTAATTCAGTTATGCAAAAAAATCACAACCAGATGAGAAATGAAATTTAGAAATTGTGCCACTGTTTCTTTGTTGGTTTCTTTGACAGTTTGCAAGCAACCATATCACCCATAGAGAAGTGGTACTTCCATGTCCGACAGAGCTAAACAAATAGAATTAGTCATACGTTTGTCTCTGATCAGATAGACTTATCATGGTGCTGACAGCAAACTCCTGTCTTTGCACTTATTTCCAAAGTAATGTGATTAAGCCTTGTGTACACTGACAACACAGTATATCATAATTAAGAATCTTGTTGAAATGTATAATCCTATTTATGGTACTCTTAGGAATAAATAATCACTGAAATTCATTTAGCCACTGGAAATGAAACTCTGTTAAGAACTATGTGAGTGTATGTATATCATCACTCATTTTGTGTCTGACTACTGGTAAGATTGAGGGCTATTTGTTTCCTTTTATTTAAAACTCTTCTTTAATAAAATTTAACTGTTTCATAGACAGTCCAAAATCATAGAAATGAGGGGAAAATATCATCTTCATTGAATTTAGAGTTCCTCATGTATTGTCCGTAGACCTGTGCTATATTGGAATAAAATAGTAACCTGAGTATGAATGTAGTAAAATTTCAGAATTTCTATTAAAAAAGGCTAGTGATTCAGATACAGTACATAGGTTTATAACTCAGAAGCCTCTTGCACTGAAGAGTTGCCTAGTTTCCTGAACTCATGATGCAGAGCCATGTTGAATAGCATTCAGATCCAGCATGTATTGATTCTATTTGTAGTGAGATAGGAAACTAACACCTTAAGCTAAATTGTAAATTTAAATATTTCTGTGGAAGTTTTTAAAGGAATTATTTCATTTCAAGACAGATATTTTTATTTCCCCACTTTGTGTTCTATTAGGAAAAAAAGGTTTCATTTTTATTAGAACAATATATTAGGTTTGTATTTAGTGGCAGGACAGTCTGGCTGTGAAATCATTGATCTCAGTGAAGTTTGTTATAAGTTTGTTATAACTAACCTAATCAAGAATAAACTCTTGGTGTTAAAAAAGGAAAAAAGAAATGCATTAACGCAAACAGCATTTGAGTCATCAGATCTTAACCTCATCTCCTAATCCCACTAATTTTGAGAATAACACATATTTCTCCTTTCTCCTTCTTCATCTTTACATTTTGTTCACAGAGTAGGACCATGAGTGGGAGCAGCTTTCGATTATAAAGTCAGTTAAGCTATTTGTGTTGTCATTCCTCCATTCCATGCCCATAACAGACATTAGCAATACCTTGCAGCAAGCACTTGTTCCTGCTGAGCCTTCCAATATCCTCAAAATAATGTCTGAGATGACCTCTGCTGCTGCTGGGCCTAGCTCTTCAGCATGGGCTTTGGGGTTAGGAGACCTGGATTCAAACATCAGCTCAGCTACTCACTTAGCTTCATGGTTTGGGGAAAGATGTATAGCCTTTCTGATATTTATTCTCCTCTCCTATAATTTATAGTAAAAACTACTACTACTACTATGAAGCTACTTCATAGACTTGTTGGGAAAGGTTAAACAAGCTAAAATTTGTGAAGCATAGAGTGCATAATGAATGATAAGTGTAAAATAAGCCACATTTATTATTTAGGAGATACACTTATATATTACCAGGACATTCAGTACATATCACTTCATAGTATTTAACACTGTTTTATTTGTCATTGTTAGTATCCCAGTAGCACTTAATGTCTAGGAGTGTAGAGACCATATAATTCCATCCTAGTGTTTCACAGAATACCTGGCTGATGTTTTATGGAGAATGATATTTGTTGAAAACAGTCACAAACTTACCACCTACCATTCTTTCCCCATATGATTCCCATTTAACTCTTTACTTGCAAACAAAATTTAAAAGTCATTTTAATGCATTGGTTGTGATAGTAATCTGAAGTAATTTGGGTGATAAATTAGGCACATTCTGGATCACTGTTACTTAATTGGAAGATCTTGCCTAAATAAGGTGAAGGACATATTAGCAGAAGGAAGCTTTTAAAAGAACACATATACAATCTTCTTAACTTTTAATGGCTCAGTAACCTTAGATTTAAAATTGTCTCCTGTCTACTCATAAAATTCTTTATTTTGATGAGTATTCTTGCTTTGCTGTGCTATAAGTTTCTTCTATGCCTAGAATTTTAAATTTTATTATCATATAGCAAGAAAAGGTATCCTTGAATTATAGTATATACATGAAACATGGTAGTCACAAACTCCTTGATATACCTTAGAGTACATGAATTAAGTTGGAATTCAGAATTACTATGTTAATATATATTGAGAGATAACAAAAAGGAAATGAATAGTAGCAGTATTATATATAATTTAACTTAGAAAGAATGGGTGTTCCACTTCTACCAGAGCTGCCTTATTCTGACCCTAAGCTAGAATATATATCCCCTAAGCTCTAGCCTGCAGAAGACAGCGCAATGTCATAGGTGATTTATGTAGCTCCTGGCTTTTTTTTCATATGGTAGGTTCCATCTTATCACCAAGAAAGTGGTATGATTCCTGTCCTGCAGAGGACCTGATGTTCTTCATTGAATTTCTGAAATCCAATTACAGAGCTCAACATTCTCCACTATTGACAGGAGTGTCATCCTTAGCCCCCGGTGACACAGCATGCCCTACATGTAGTATAATTGTACTACTTACTATAGTCTGAATGTTTGTGTCACCCCTCCCACCCAAATTCTTACACTGAAATCCTACCTCCCAAAGATGAGGATATTGGTAGGAGGGCCTTCGAGAAGTGATTAGTTCATGAGGATGGAGACTTCATGAATAGGATTAATGCTGCTATAACAGAGGCTCCAGAGAGATTCTTTGCCTCCTTCTGCCATTTGAGGACAGAGCGGAAAAACCCTTCCTTTGAAGCTCAAAGAGGGTCCTCATGAATAGGCAGCCATGCCGGGCCTTTGACTTAGACTTCCACCTCAGGAACTGTGAAGGATGCAGTCTGCTGTTCAGGAGCAACCCTGTCTGTGGTGTTTTGTTGTAGTAGCCTGAGTGGACTAAAGTACTAGTTAAGGTAGTGATATCTATTATAACAAAAATGATGGAAATTTTAGTGACTTAAATAGCTAAGTCTAAATAAAAACTATTTCTCATTCACTTAATAATCTTTTAGGGGTGAACAGTTTGACAAGGGAAACCTCCTCCACACATGTGGCTTTCCAGGTTGACATGGTCATCTCCACTCCAACCGGCTGCACAGTGGAGGATTTTATATCATGTCCATTCATATTTGATTGCCTGAAATTCAGTCTTATGGTCACCCATAACTGCTAGGGAAGTGGGAAATATAATCTACCTTGTGGGTGAGTCTATAACACAGACTCTGAAGGTTAAGTGACTGCTTAAAACCATATTGCTAATTAGAGGAAGATCCTAGGAGATCAAGGCTCTAGTCACCAGTAGCACATTTTCTCATATGTCATCTGGTAAAAGCAATCCAATTCGTCACTTCATTCACTCCCAGAAGCAGTTCTGCAGTTAATGCAATGGTGAATATACACACTCATAGCTCTTCAGTATTGGATCAGCCTTTCACCTTGGGAAATGGTTTAAACCACTTGGGTTCTTAGCGGGTTTTTGTAAACAAGACAATTCTCTATAGCACTTAGAATGCTAAATTTAACTGTCAATTTTTGGCCTTGACCTGCATTGTAAAAGTTGTCATAGTACATAAAATAGAAAGCTTTTACCAAGAGCAGAAATATCCAAGCTCTCTTTCTGCACATCTCCCTCCATTTCCTACTCCTGAAAGAATTTTTCAATTACTATTGAAAGACTTAAAGGATAATTTATTTTAGTTTAATCATCATACTTTCCTTAACTCTGCAGTTGTTAAACTTTACAATGGATATGAATCACCTGGAGGGCTTTATTAATATGTACATTCCTAAGTCTTTCCTGTACTTCATACTGATTCAGTAGTTATGAGATGATGTTCAGGATTTGCACCTTTTAAAGTGCACTTTGCACTTAGATAATTTTACCACATTTTGAGAAACACTACTATAACCTATATTAAGCCTATATTCCTGGATTACTGAAATAAAATTAAATTTTATTTTCTCCATACTTCCATACATACTTCTGTTTCTCTGCTGTGCCTAACACTTATCCTTGATATTGAATGAAACCATGATCCTGAGGATGGGAAAAATAACATCTGGGTTTTCAAATTTCATTCCAATGCTCACTGCAATATACCATGCTGCATTTTCCCAAGACATGTCATCCTCAGGCTTTTGTACATTCCTTCTAAACATAGAGCCCACCTTATTCATCTTCATATGTCACATGAAGCTCTGTATTTAGTGTTTAGTAAGAACTCAATAAATAAGATGAAGTTCTTCAAAGCACCATTGGATGACATACTGTTTGGGATAGCATGGGAGGAATCTGCACCTTCCAAATATGTCCCCATTAAATGACTTCTGAATTTCTGCCAATGCCAACATGTCTGCCACTCCAAATAATAGAAAAGTAATTGGTTACTTTTTCTGGTGGTATCAGGATGGCTTTGTCATGATAGTAAGAGAATGAGGCTTAATTAGTGCTTTCATTTGAAGCTCGTTCATTGTAACGTAGTTTTACATTGAAAGTAGTTTTAGAATCTCTTTAAGGAGCATAAAGAGATGAAAAAGAAACTTGATTTAGTTTTAGTTTTAAATAATGTAGGCATTCCTAACTTAAAGCAGAAGTGTAATCTCAGACATGGTCACTAGATAAGTGATCCGTGGTAACTTATTTAACATTATGGACTCCACATTTTCTTATTACTAGAGATGACCATATAATGGTCTTAGAGTTCTTTGAAGGGTAAGCCTAGCAGTGCATATGTGAGCACCACACATTTTTGCGTTACCGATTGGTAAGCTAGTCATTTTATCCCAGAGTGATATCTATTGCAGTTTGGTCATTCACTTGATGAGAAGCTATGTGTTGATTATGCCAATGCCTACATATTATCAATTATATACATATCAGCATATCCTGCCTTGTCAAAGTACGGATTTCCCAGATTTTCCCCTCCTTTCTGAATACCCACTTCCTCTGTGCAAAGATATGTTAACAGACAAAATTCAAATGAGTAAATTTGAAGTCCTAATCTGTTTTATTCAACAATTCATATATCAGGCAGTATCAGAGGAACTGTGCAAAATAGAAGGCCTGTATAGACAGAGAGGGGAGGGAGGAAACTGTATTTTTTCAGACAATTAACCTTCCCTTAGGGAACAAAAAGTATGTATCAAGCAGATTACCTCGCTAGTGCTTACTAGGAAATTCCAGACTGATGGGTTAGGCTTATATTCCTGTGAGAAACTAAAACTGCAATTAAGTTAAGTAGTAAAACTTAGTTTGTTCACATAAGGCTTAACACAAGTGACTCCATTATGGGTCTGTTGTTTCTTTTTAAACACATATTTATTGAGCATTTATTATGTGCCAAGACAAATCTAGGCACTGATGATACAACAGTGACTAAAAGAATGAAATATACTCATTCTCATGGAGTTTACATTCTATTAGGAGAGGAGGATCCTGAATAAAATATATAGTATGTCAGATAGTAATAAATATGGCATAGAAAAATAAAGCACAGAATAGGTATGAGCAGCTAGAGGTCTAGAATTTTAAATGGGATAGAGTTGGAGGAGTACACTGAATGAGTAACCTGTGAGCCAAGAATGAAAGAAGGGGCTCGATCATATAGAGAAAAGCATTTCAGGTAGTAGGTAGCAGGTGCTAAGGCCCTGAGGTGCATGTGTGCCTTCTGATTTTGAGAACAGCAAAGTAACTAGAGAGGATGAAATGGAGTAAGCAAAGAGGAAAATAGTAGGAGATTAACATAATCTCATCTAGAGGGGTCAGAGAAGGTGGATTGGGAAGGTGGGGTGCAGATTCAATAAAGTTTTGTAGACTATTATGGAGACTTTGAGTATGAATGAGATGAGAAACATTAAAAGGTTTTGAGCAAAATCCTGACATCTTTGGATTTAAATTTCCTTTTTTTTTTACAAAAATAATTCTTGTTACTGTTGAAAACAGATTATAAATACATACAGATGGAAATAGAGAAATCAGTTAGACATTTCCTGCAATGTTCCAGGTGATATGATGATAGCTTAGGCCTAGGTGATTTTAATGAAAGTAGAGAGAAGTATCGAGTTCCTAGGTGTATTTAGAAGGTAGATGCATGTAGTTTGGTGATGGATGGAATCTAGAGTACAAAAGAAAACAGGTCATTATTTTATTGCCTAATCACTCAAAAAGAAGAGATGCCTTTTTAACTTGGGAATACTGCTGGAAAAGTAGGTTGGGTTAGAAGAACAAATATCAATATATTGTATTCCCATATGAAGATGTCATAATGGCTGTATAGCATGAAGCATGTAAAAATGAATATGGCCAAAACACAAGGTTCCAGTGCTTTATCCTCACTGTATTTGGACCCCAACATCATTTTTTACTTTCACTGACCAGCCATTGAGTGGCTCACTTTATATATAAACACTGCCTTCATATATCATCAAATTTGACAGTTGATATTATGAAGCAACATATCCCTTAAGTTAGAATGAGAATATTATATTCATTTTGTTCAACACACATCCGTAATCAGGGAACTATACATAATGTGACAAGGGTTATCATGTTCATAGTTATTATTGGTGAGTTTACTTGGTTTTTAATTTATTTTATGAAATCTATACATTCCTCTGTGTGTGTGTGTGCGTGTGTTAGACCACAGTCTTATGTGTAGCAGAATCAGTATATATTGCTCAGCTAGCAAGATAGTAAAATACAAATCTGAAATATTCAAGGCCTCATTTGTCTACCTATGTATCTGTCTAATCATGATGTAATATATATAAATGCCTGTATGTATCCTTGTATATGAAGGTATCCAGCCATGTAATATGAAAAAAATAAAGATATTTATTGAAGAAAATACAAGATACAAGAAACATTGTACATAGGACAATGAAACCTCAGTCCCCTTCAAAGTAGACACCTGGGGTTGTCACACAGTTCTCCCAATCGCCATCAGCTGCTCCATTATATTTTCCTGAATCTCATTGATTGTCTAAAATCATTTCCCCTTCAAAGGTAATTTTAGTTTTGGGAAAAATGCAAAGTCTCAGGGTACCAAATCTGGGCTGTGGAGGGGCTGAGTCACCTGGGTGATTTGATGTTTCACAAAAAAAGTCTGCACAAGATGTGATGCATGAGCGGGCATGTTGTGGTGATGAAGCTTCTAGTCACCAGTTGCCCAAGCTGCCACATTCTGAATCATCTGAATAGTTTCCATGGAGGAATATTCAAGCTTAATGCAAAATTTGATGCAGATTTGTTGCTGTACTCACTCAGTCATTTTGAATGTGACAGCACATGTATACATGCTTGCTTACCAGCATCTACTGCCCCCACTGACTAGTACAACAAAGTGGTCATTGTTAACCTATGTGCATTCTGGTCCACTCTGCTTGGCTGCCAGGTTACATCCATGTCATGCAAACCATTCTCTTTATATTAACAATGACCAAACTTTTTCCAGACAGACTTTGTATATGTAATATATTTTAATATGAATATATATTGAAGTGGACACTTGTGTTTTATTAACCCAGTGATTATTTTGGGAAATAATCACTTCTCAAATTTTCTATCGTGTGGTTTCCAGAAGTCACAATATGCATATACCATGAAGATCCAGGGATAGGCATCTGCCTCTCTCTATCTAATCATAGTTCTTAACTGTCAGTTTTGGTGCTGAAATGAATAAATAAAGAATAGTGTTTCCTTGGAACTTTGGCTATACATTAAAAACTAGGAAACCACAGGCAGCATTTTTTTTTTTACAATATAGCTCAAAGAAGCAGATAAAAACAGCCTTGGCTGGTATGGCTCAGTGGATTGAGTGTCTGCCAGCCTGCAAACCAAAGGGTTGCTGGTTTGATTCCCAGTCAGGGCACATGCCTGGGTTGCAGACCAAGTTGCCAGTAGCGGGCATGTGAGAGGCAACCATACATTGATCTTCCTCTCTTTCTCCCTCCCCTTCCCTCTCTCTAAAAGTAAATAAATAAAATCTTTAAAAAAAGCAGATAAAAACAGATGAACCCTAAGACAATCAGAACAGAGGGACAATTGAAATTAAAAACAAAAAAGCAGACATACAGAGCAGATGAAAAAAAATGACATATTTCTGATAGTATTGGAGTTTCTGAATTTTAGTGCCCAGCCGGACTCTTGCATTTGGAGTCTAGTCAGCTCCCATATCCTGACAGTAAATAAATAATTTTAATTCAGCCAGTTTACATGATTTCTGGATTCAAAATCATCTTAATCAATGTATGACTGTATACTTGTGTAATATAAAATGAGAATGTCACTTTTTTTTTAAAGACAGTAACCGATTTGTTCAACACTTTTCTCTTTAGAATGTTATGTGGGGAAGCATTTTATTTTCCTATGGTAAAATAACTTCGTTTCATTTTTTTATCTTGTTAGTGTTCTTTTTATTCTAAGACTTAGTTGAAATCCTTGGCATTGATCAAATAAGAAAAGCTTTAGGAAAAGAAAAATTGGCAGTAGTAAATTCCACATTGATACCTAACATTACCATTTTATTTCCTCCAAGTTTAAAAGGAAATAAAATTGCCTCAACATCTATTGAGTATGTAACGTGTATCAGACATTGTGTGAAGTTCTTATTCTACTTTAATCTCATTTTCCTATCTACAGTTTCCAAGATCTTATTTCTGTTTTATAAAAAGAGGAAACTGAGAACAAATTGGGTTTCTTACCCCACGGTCTCACACTGTTGACCACCACAGTGCACCTTACCATGGGCCCAGCAATTTCCAGGTGTTGTTGCATGAATGTACTGTCTGTTGATGGTTAATACAGCCCCAAAGTAATATTTTCAGTTATAATTGTACCATTTCCACCCTAGAAAGATAAAAATTAATGTAAGCTGCCAAAACAGTTGATTTCACATCCATCTTAATAATTCACTTCAATATTTGACAATGCAATGCATCCAATATTTAATGACTTTAGATTTCAAAGAGTTCTGATATTATTCTCAGTTCTCTAAAGAGTATTTTTTTCCATTGCGTATACTATACAGTGGACATGGAAAAGATTTGGTGGCCATAGTCTAAATAACACCTTTTCAGAGCATATGACATAAAACAAAATTACTTTCTGTCATTTATAACTGAATAAAATCAGTTACCTCCTTATTTCAGCAGTCCTAGTTACCAGGCCCTGCAGTCATGGAAACAGCTTCCTCTGAGCCCTTTCCTGGTCTCCATAGATCCTGTCAGTTTGGGAATCCACAAGGCTTCTCTTTCAAGACAACCACATCATTATACTACTCAGTCAGAAAGGCAGCTCCCAGTTAACCTGGCTTCAGGTTCCAGTTTAGCTGAATGTGTCACAAGCTGACTTTTGACACAAGAATATTAAATCATCAGAGTCAAGATGCACTTGGTCAGTTACATTTTGGCTGGAACTAAACTCATTAATGTTCATCCATTGGAGAAAAATGCCTTATGATGCTATTTCTCATATATAGACAGGGGTAGAAAGCTTACATACAACTTTATTTTAGTTCAAACTCTGAATTTAACCATGTCTTAATGTTTAGAAATCATGCATCAGAGCAGGGCAGTAAGTTGTGCCATAACACTGTAAGCGGTGTCCATGAAATTACATAGCACAAATAGAGAGCCTTAATAGGCTAAAGGTAAAGAAAATCAATTTTTTTATCAGTCTATGTTTTCAAAAATCCTAAATTGAATATAAGGGACATATATTGTTACACATTTATCAGTATAGACTGTATAATGAACTGAGAAAGCCCTTAATGATCAGGGAGTAGTTACAATGAAGCCTACTTCTTCCCCCTGAAAGATGAGGACTGTATCCTGTGGTGGCTGACAAAGGAACTGATGCAAAACAGGAGTCAGCCTCCAAACTCCTTGTATCAGGCAGTATATTGCATGAATTGTGCTGTTGCTTGCCACAGTCTTACTGGATGAGTGATCCTAGGATTTTGTGCATGTTTATAAAATTTTTTGTTTACTGTATCTGAGTTTTAGGAAGATTGGTAATTTTATCTAATAAAGTATTGCTATAAATTAAAGACCTCCTCATCAGCAAAAGAGGGCAGATTGACCTACGTATGTTAAAATTTCAATGTTAGCATCTTTTTTAAAATGTTTATAAATACTGAGTAAAATGATACCATATCATGATGGTTATTTCTTCGTAACAAAGTATTAATTGCTACCAAGATCTAGCCCACATTTTCTGACTAATTCCAGCCATCTGCCAGTGAGTCCAGCAGATATTTTTGTATTGTGGGTTAATGAGAATCGATGGACCATTTTGTTTCTTTCTTCCTCAGAATTTGAGAATAAGTAACAGCTTGGAAAAGGACATTTTCTTTTTATCTTTTTTAAAATGATGCATCTTTCCTTGAACTGCAATTTAGAAAATACCAATACCTCTGTTAGAGCTTAAAACTCATGGTTTAACACCAATATCTTATATAACTGATCCCCTTAATTAGTGTTTTGAAATGGTTTCACTATAGATAACATAGTAGAGAAATTAAACATGATGCTTTCTTTTTGTCACAAAATGTTTTAAATTTCAATCTGGTAAGAAGTATCTAAGAACAGATGCAATTTCCGTTGCTTAGTACTTCAGAATCAGTTGTGCCAAGTTCAATGTATTAACGTTCTTATGTGGTGGGCTTTTCTGATTGATACAGATCAACTGTATCAATTGGCATGAACTTCCCAAAGTACAGATTTTGGTTCTGTTTTTATCCAGATCATAGTATGAAATTGAATGAGCTCTCTGGTATGGTTTGGGAATCACATTTAGATTATGCATAAAAAGGACAGTTGAGGTCAGCTCTAGGATTCTAAATTGTAGCTTTATATTTAAAGAAAAAATATAGCTCAAGAAATCTCAAAGGCATCCAACACAAGGCCATTTTCGGGATATGAAGAAAGCAGCCTCTTGGCCATTAATCTCAGCTATCTCAGGCCTACTGTTTATCCCCTGATAAATACATTTGGACTTTCCAAAGGAGAATCACAGCCTACATGTAGATCATAGGAGAACAAAGGAATGTGTTTCCTTGTGTGACAGTAGTTCTAATAAGAACCTGAACGAAAAGCAGTTGACAAATTAAGTTAACTGAGCCAGAGCGCAATAAAAAACAATTTCCTAAAATGTTTCATAATTGACATGATTAGTGCTGAAGACTTAGTTACTTAAGTAATTTATATATGATCAAGAAAATGGCATTCAATCATCTGTAATTTCATATCCCTGTTGACGCCAGTGGGTTATTAACAAATGCATGGTAAATATTTTTGAAATATACGGGAAACTTGCTGGCTTAGATTATCAATCTGTGTAATATATGGGACAATGAAGTTTCTAAAGTGATGATTTTTGCCTAATCTTGAGGTTCTTAAGTGGATTCAAAAGTATTGAAGCCAATGAGTGATAGAATAGTAAGGCCCATCCTAATTCTGTATAATGATACCATAGGTGGTATATGAGCCCCATTGGGTTGGGTGTTGCAGATAATTTAGAATGTCAAAACTTTCTCTACTTTTGCAGATAAGAGGGAGTTCATTTCATAACCATGTGCCATGGAAAAGTGGCACAGGGCACTGGCAAGAGCCAGGGTTTAAGGCAGGATTTTTAAGGCCAGTAGTCCTTTCTTCTAAAATTAAAAGTTTAAATTATGCCTCAGTCATTCTGTCACTTCCCTATTACTCCTGGATTTATTTTGAGTTAATGATCAGAGTCATTACCTGAGGTTCAGAAGTCAGTGTAAATTTTAGCTTTAAAATATGTTATTTTTTAACTTTATTTTTATTGTTTACACTACTACAGATGTATCCATCCTGTCCCCCCACCCCTGCTTTGCCCACCTCCACCCAGTCCCCACCCTCCTTCCCTCTGGTCATCACCACACTGTTTATCTGTATCTATGGGTTATGCATATGTTCTTCAGCTAATCCCTTTACCTTTTTTTCACCCAGTTCACCCCTACTTTGAAAGTTATCAGTCTGTTTCATATATCCAGGCCTCTGTTTTTATTTTGTCAGTTCATTTTGTTCATTAGATTCCACATATAAGTGAGCTTATATGGTACAATATTCATCTGTCACTGACTGGCTTGTTACACTTAGCATAATAGTCTCCAGGTCTATCTATCTATATATAATATATATATTCCTAATCATATATATATATATATATATATATATAATGTGTCTATATGTGTATATACACACACACACACACACATAAAATATAAGTTAAATTAGAGTCAAATATATTGAGGGCATTGTGTTTCTATTCGTTGAGAAGCTATAGACTGTTTTTTGTTCTCTCTCTCTCTCTCCCTCCCTCCCTCCCTCCCTCCCTCCCCCCACTCTCTCCCCTGCTCCTAGGATTTTCTTTATCTTCTCTTATTGCAAAACACACCAGTGGTGAAGAAGCCAGTATCTTACTTAGATCCATGCTTACTTATCCTCAGGCCCTTATCTTCCATTGTGATATGACTCTTTTCTTCAGTCCCCAGAAATGAAGCCATAATGTGCTCCTTATTGCCCATATCTTCAAAATCATCCTTCAAGTTGATAGCATCCCTGTGTTTACAGATGATGAATCTGAAGCCCAGATATTCTAAGTGACTTATTTTGGTTACCATTTAATGTGCAGCAAAGCAAAGAATATAACCCAAGACATTCTGACTCCTGGTCCACTGGAAAATAATTCCAACCCTGACTCTGTTACTCACTATCTACATAAAAATAGAAATGTCATGTAATTTATGAATCAAGATTTTTTCATCTATAAAATAGGGATAATAATATCTAAGAACTCTTTTTATGAGATAACAGAACTACACAACACGTCTTCAATAAATATTATTTTGCTCCTAGTTGTGTTTTTATGACCATATTGTACTGTGTCTTCTTTGTAGATTGAAATTTACATGTTAGTTTTTTCACCTGACTTCCTCCAGAAAACTTAGTGTATTTTCTTTAACTATTTGAAATATCCTAGGAGGAAGATGCTACTGTTTTCTCCAACTGGAAGTGCACATGTCTTTGTTTGTTTGCTTTTCTAAAATATCATATTTGTATGCAGCATTTGACTACTGCATTTCTAGTACATTTAAGACAATTAAGTTTTTATATATTGATGATGGAGCCCAAGCATTTTGGTTTTTAATTGGAAAAAATCTACTCAGTCTACATGTCCAAATAAACTGACATGTTTTCACTTCACAGAAGAGTGAGCTAGATAATGCCATTAGTAAACGTAATGTACCAATATCTTTTGAAATCCTGTAGTCTGCATAGGCTTGAAATGCCTGAAATATTTTAAAGTTCTCAAATGAAAGTTAAGTTTCAAAATAGCAATGAAATGACATCCTTCTGCTACAAGCACTTTCTTCATTTGGCCTCTGGGCTCCATACTATCCAGTGACCCATCTCATTGGCCACTTCTTTCAGTCTTCTTTCCTCACTTTTTTCTCTGGACCTCCTGACATTGACATGTCCTCAGGCTTACTACTAGAACCCCTTCCCTTCCCTTCCCTTCCCTTCCCTTCTTTCTTTTCCCTTCTTTTTTTCCCTTTTCACATACACTTATTTCCTCAGTGAACACATCATCCCTTTGTAAGAAATTCTAGGTATATTCTAGTGACATAAATATGTATCTCTAGCTTGATGTTTTCCTTGAATTCCAGATTTCTAAATTCAGCTAACTTCAGTTAATTTTCCAGTTAATTACTAAATTCAGTTAAACTTCCAGTTGACATCCCAAACTCATTGTATACAAATATAAAACTTCTAATTTTTTAAAAATAAATAAAAACAACAACAAAAAAGAAATTAAAAAAAAAAACAAATTTTTCCATGGTATCTACTTCATCTCCTTTAATAACAGGCAACTCTACTCTTGGTTGCTCCAGGTAAATATCCTCAGAATCATTCTTAAATCTTCTTTTTCTTTTTCTTTTTATTTTTTATTTTCATACTCACACCAGTTCATTAGTGGATCCTTCTAATTTTTTGACAACATATTCAAAAGCCAACAGTTTCTCACTATTCCTACTACTCCTACCCTGGTCTTCACCTGGGTTATTAGGGCAGCATTCTGAATGATCTCTCTGTTTCCACTTTTGCCTCTTTACAGCCTTTTCTCAATATTGAAGCCAGAGTAATCTAGTTGAATTTCAAACCATCTCAAAACCATCTAATGGTTCGTGATTTCTCTCAGGTGAAATGTCAAGGGCCTATGATATTCTATTACCTTTTAGATTTTATCTTCTATTTTTATTTTTCTTGCTGACTCTGCTTCTGCCCAAGTTGCCTGCACTGGATGCAGCACCTGCCTTAGGTCTTTACACTTGCTGTTGCTTTTGCCTGGAATGTTTCCCTCAGGTATCTGTCTTGGATGACTTTGCTCAAATATTAACTTTTCAGTGAGGCAAACGCTGACCACTTTTTATAAAACTGTGACTCTTCTCTTTCCAATAAACCACCATCTGCTCTTATTATTTTTACCATGGTGCTGATCTTCTTTTAATGCATAAATAATTTCCTGTGACATCACCTTTATTATTATTTATTTATACTTCCTCACTAAAATGTGATCTTCACAAGGACAGGTGTTTTTTTTTCTTTGTGCACTGATGAATAGAATTAATATATTCAATATGACTCTTGATAGAATGAAATAATGAATATATTATATTCTTTACTACTGTATTCTCTCACATTTCTGATTTCTGAAAAGAATCACTATTGTTCTCTTGGGAGAACATGTCTACAAGAAAATGGTACCCCCAGGCATACGGGTTAGTCACACTGTGTTCAGGTTTGATAATAATAAAGAGCTGATTGCATGTCCAGCTTGTTTTTCAAAGTGTAATAAGCTTTACTGAAATTGTGCTTCATAACTCAAAATTATATAACACTAATACCAGGAAGTATAAGGGTGATGTACATATTTTCAATTTTCAATAAAATGCATTACAGAATCACAAGGATCTGAGGTTTAATACTTAAAAAGAACTGGGAGATCTAACTCATTCCCTTAGTTTATACTTAGAGAGGTCTGATCCAGTCAGGAGCCATATATTATCTGCCTAGTACATGCTAGGCCCTGTTGTGGTATATGGAGGTACAAAAGTGAATGCAGGATTCTTTTTACCTTTAAGAAACTTTTAGATTTGTAAGTAAAGCCTATAAGTAAACATAAATATCATTGCAATGAGATTTCCACTTTAATAAGAAACACCTGAAGAAGCCCTGCTTGAGACTTAGCCCTGGAAAAGTCACTTGGGACCAACAGTGCTTCTTTATCTCCTAGCTCATTGTAACAGGATGAAAGGAGAACCAGCCTTTGTAAAATAGGAAAAGGAGAGGCAACCAACTGCCTCTGGTATTTGAAAGAGAACATCTTCATGGTAAATTTCTAGAGCAAAAACTCAGCATGTTTGTTTTCTATAGGGCTAAAAGATTTTTTTTGTTCAATGAGCTATTTATCAATCACATATTGACAACTGCTCTATGATATGTAAAGTATCTGTTAAATGTTGCAAATTCATTTCTAATTTTAAATATCTTACTGATTTAGTCCTTTGTAATGTTTAGGAAAAAAGTATAACTAAAAACACTATTTTGGATTTTCAAAGCAGCACAAACTTGAATGTTGAATCCAGTGTTCAGTTTGGTGAATGCTATTTCATTAATGAACATATATTATTTGCATAAAGCAAAGCAGTGTATACTTAAAATAACTTCAGGGTTTTGATAAAGCTTTTTTATTAAAACTTGTTGGAAAAAAGTAAAAAAACTGCGCACGTCTTTTCCTAATCTCTATCTACTATCAATTGTTTACTTTAAGAGGTGAAGAAGGAAGAAACATTATATGCCATAAATTTTACATTTTGAATGATACAAAAACACCTGTTCCCTTCACGTCTATCAGAAACAAATACTAACCCTGTCTGACAAGATTGTGTTCATAGGTTACAAGATTTTTCTCTTAGGTCTCCACAGTCAACTCAGACTAACATTAGATTTGTTGCCAAGGGGAATAAAAGGTGAAATAGCAAAACTGGATGATGTAGGCAGCCAGAAGTCAAGAATTAAATAGTAATAACATGATCGGCCTATGGAACTGGCTTCTCATTCTGAAGGGGAAAAGCGACTGAAACGTAGCAGAATGCCCCAGGTCACATTTGGTTTTATTGTTGCCACATTTATCTCTAGAAATGAAACAAGGATTCTTTCCTTCTGCTTCAATTTTCTTATTTTCTTCAGTCTCAGAGGAATTGGTTGTTGCCCTAGTGGTGGAACATTTTCTATTCTTTAAAAGTTATTTTCTTTCCAATATTCTTTCAGTTATTTTTTTAGGATACAATTGATGTCATTTTCCTAAGTCAGTCAAAATATAATTATTTGAGAACTATGTTAGGTATAAGAACTAGGCTGTGCTATCAACTTGGAGTGTGAAATTAGGGCACTGAATCCTCGAAGCAGATATGAACAAGGCAAGTGGGAGCAGGACCCGCCTTGGAGGGACCCATGTGTTAGAAGATTTTCATTGTAAGGTGATCGGCATTGGAGGCAACGCCAGTCCCACAACATGCAGTCTGTGTGGCTATGGGCAGAGTACTCTCTGAGCCTCATTTTCTCCTTTGTAAATGGGTAAATTCTTGAAGAATAATGCTGATAACAAGCCCTTGGCACAATATCAACTCTCATATGTATTAGCTCCTGTATTCCTTAAGGCCAAGAAAAGATTCAATTTAATGAATAAGTGAGTATAGTTAAAAAGGTGCCCTCCTTTGGATAAAGGCAAAACAAGTATACTTTATTTCTTTTTCTCTTCAGATAATTCTTCATCTGGCATTTACTCTAAGATTTTTTCCTAATATTGAAAACATTTCATCCAAAGGCTATCTCATTACCTTTATGGAATCCATTGCACTCGCTCATGGGAAGAAAGGTGATATCCTAGGAAACAGACGCACACGCACACACAAACACACACACTCAGCACTGTAAGTCAGGACATTGTTACATACTAAATGATTTAAGTTACCAAGTCACTTGGTATCTTCATGCATAAGTTCATTTACAAAATAGGGATGATAGTGTGTACTACTTCACACAGTGATTGTGAGGATTAATATATAATCAGCACCTGATGGCTGCTCATTTAAATAATGGTTTTGTCTCCAACCTTGCTTTATCTGTAGGAAAAAAGAAATCTGCTCTGCTTACCTGCCAAGATTGATGTACAGATCATGTTAGATAAATATACAAGAACACTTGGAAAGGAAGTCCACACAAAAGGAATAAGAACAACACTACTAAATGTCATCATGTGATCCTCTAACACTTTGTTCATAATCTTTCAAAGGCAACGTGTCCATGATGCTTATGTATCTTCTCAACTTCCCTTTCATTTCCCCCCAAACCTTTCTTCCCATGCTCTAGTCATTTTACTGGAACTCTGTTTCTCAAGATAAGGCCATTCAGCAGGAACTTGAGAGAAAATAACCTTTCATTCTCAACCTTTATGTCAAGAAGCCTGTAGGGCTTTACCAATAAACTTCCTTTGGCAAGGCTGTGGAGAAGTTGCTGAAATGGGGTTTCCCTATATCCAGAGACTACCTCAATCAATAGGTTTGTAGTTCTGAGCTGCTATAGACACCCAAGTAGGTTAAACCTAGAGTCATTCAAATTGGCTTGGAACTTTTCAAATTTTGCTTCACACAAACATCCTATCTAGAGGAATTCATACTTAAATTTTCTCCAGGTAGCCCTTATGAAAACAACTTTAGGACTGAGAATTATTTTTACAAATGGATATATTTATGTTTATTTAAAATTGTTTTGTGCTTTTTTCATCTATGTAGTTCTTGTTTCATTGGGGGAAGGTGTGATCACTATATCCAGCTGGCAAGGACATTTCTAAAGATTAAAAGTATTTTAAAGTATTACAAATCAAACAAGGGATCCCAAGTGATTAAAAAAAATATCCTGAGTTGTTCTCATTACTTAATTCAATTAATTATAGTTTAAACAGGAAAATCCATTATTGAGACCCCCATTGAGGAAGCTTTTTTTTAAATGTGCACTTAAAAATTTCTGTTCCTTAGGAAGGATAATATAGTAGTAATAATTAAATCATCAATTTATAAAACTTGCAGTGACACAGAATCATGATTCTGAACATTAATCTTCATTGTCCAGTAATTTAAATATGTAGAAGATGGGAATTAATGTTTTCCTATGCCAGGATATACTTTAGAATTTGCTTTTTTTTTTTAATATATATACTTCCTTGAAATAAAATCCTGCTATTAACTTATTTCCTTGGAAAAGAAGATGTCAAGAGAGATTCATATTCTCAATAATTGATTTCAGTGTTCTGATTTGAAAACTGGTTTGAATATGATTCAAGTCACATTTTATGTCAATAATTTATTATTATTTTTCACTTAATTGAGACAAAATTATTGCCAACTTACACATTGCTATATTAAGTATTGATTTAATTAAATAAAATCTGAAATCTATTTTCTTAATAGTAGGTTAAAACTCATGCCCTCTTTACTTTTTAACCATTTAACCATTTTGAGTACACAAAATGGCAATTTAGCTCAAAAAAAGAAAGAAATGATTTGGTTGTTTATACTCTATTTTAAAATGTATATTCTTGATTGCCTTCCTCCTTTTGAGCTACTATAACAAAATGCCATAAATCAAGTGGCTTATAGGAAAAAAAAATTTGTTTCCCACAGTTTTGGAAGCAGAGAGGTCCAAGATCGTGGTGATATGTCTCGTGAGAGCTCGCTTCCTCTTTGATGGCCCAAAGCCTGCTCACTGTACTCTCACCAGTGGAAGGAGCTAGGAGCTCTCAGGGGTCTTAATTAAAGGGCAGCATTCCCGGTCATGAGGGCTCCACTCTCATGAACTAATCATCTCCCAAAGGCCCCCTCCTCCTAATACCATCACCTTTGGGCGTAGGATTTCAATGTGTGAATTCTGTGGGGACACAAATATTCAGACCATAATATTATCATTGTGGGAAGCGATGGTAAGAAAAAAAGTCTTAAAATTGCGCTGGAGATAGTTTGTTCTTTCACTTGCTTCCTGCCCCTATCCCAGACTACAACTTGTGCAGAGTTCACAGTATCTATACTCAATGTTTCTCAGACTTCTTTTTTGGTAAATCATCAATTTTCAGCTAGTGTGTCACAAGATTTTTTAAAATATGCAATGCCTGACTAGTCAGGGACATTGACCTCTTTTCCCTTAGACTGTCAAATTAAACAAACAAACAAATAAAAAAATGACAACAGACAACAAAACAATGGTCATCTGGTATGAATGAGTCAAAATTGTACCTATTTTATTTGTCAAATCAGCAAAAAAATGCATTTTTTGGTGTCCTACAGAATTTTAGTAATTAGCTTATTACGTGTGCCATGTGATGATAAAGATTGAAAATCACTGCTCTAAACTACTAAACCTAGAGATTATACCAAAACCAAAAATGACTTGTTTTCCTACACTATTTCTTCATATTCATTTCTATTGCTATTACCACCTTGGTTCCAGCCCTCAATATCTCTCACGGTCTTTTGCAAAATTATCCTACATAGTGTCCCTGTCTCTACAACAATCTATTTAAAACAAGAATCTGACCATGTTACTCAAGCTTAAAGCTCCTCAATGATTTCTCCTACTGAATAAAATCAAAGCTTTATAATAGAGCATACCAGTTTCTAAATTACCTTGCCCTGCATCTTTATCATTCGCATCTTTCTTATTTCAATCTAGGTGAGAAAAACGAAACTGCTTTGGGGTTTCCATGTACACCATGATGATTCTTGCCTCAATATTTTTGCTAAAATTCCCTCTCTGGGAAAACCTCTCTATACCTTTTTCCTTGGTCAGCTTCTACTTAGACTGTAAGGTGGGGGTCACACCCCACTGTTGGAAGATTTCCTTGTCATTTGTCCTCTGCCATTCACAGGTGCTGGGGGCTGGGTTAGGTGCCCCTTTCAGTTCTCCAATACCAACACAGTGCACGTCCAAATAATTTCTGAGCTGGATGTTATTCCTCACTAATTTTTCTTCCCTGTATAAGCCCCTAGTGAGAATTTATTTATTTTTCCTTCTTTAGCTCCTTGAAAAGTATCTGTACAGAGCAGATGTTGAATAAATTTGTTGGCATACTGAAGATAATAAAGTGAATGTTCCTGGGAAAACTTCAAGTGTGTTTTGGATCACATTTAATCATCAGTGACATACATATGCTCTAGAAAAGATTTCTGTGTAGATTAGAATTTTGGATTAATAGCACTCACTTTCTTTTCTAATTTCAGATTCCTTTGATAGTCCCTAAACTTAAGGTATAGAATCAAGTAATGGGTGAGACTACTGGCCTTTGCCCACATAAGCTTAAGAGTTTTGTAGTAAATATAAACTTTTTATATTTATACCAAATGGGGTAATTAGGATATGTTGGTACTTAGGTAGTGTTTAGTATAATCCTGACTCATTATTGGAAAGATTATAACATTGTAACAGTAATAATCCATTATAGTCTGTCTCTCTCCCTGTCATTCAAATCAATGCCATTATCAAGCTACAGGTATTTCTAAGTCGTCTTCATGTGACAAGAATATTGTCAGGAGTTCCAATGAGTGCAGTTTCAGGATTAGGCCTGAGTATGGCTGATGAGCGGTTTGATAAATCTCTTTAAGGGAAGTAAATACAGTGTGTTTAGAATTGAAGACTGAAAGTAAGATAAGATATAAATTAAGATAAGGAGTATGGATCACATTAAATGTTTAGAAGGCCTGGCAGGCAAAATGGATTGATACAACAGCAGGAATTGTTATGATGACTTATAAAGAAAAAAATAGTAGCGCACAAATTGTAAGTAATGGATGAACAGATATATGATAAACAAAATATAGTAAAATGTTAATAGTAAAATGAGTTATTTGTATATGGGTACTTAATGAAAAAATTCTTTAATTTATCTTTATGCTTGAAGATGTTTACAGTAAAATGTTTGAAAAGTTGCATGTACACAAAAATTTCAACGGGGTATTAAGTACATATGAAAACCTGGAAGGAAATGGCCTGAATGGTTATTTGAGTTAAAAAAAAGTTAAACATCTATTTTTTTTAGTTTTTATAATTGAAGAACATTTGAAAATTAAAGGCAAAAGGTTTTAACTAAGTTTAGTTCAGTTTTGAAAAATTACTTAGTCTTAAATTTTCTACACCTCAATTTCCTTTTTAGAAAAAAATGTATCTAACAATACTGTCAACTTCCTGAGACTGTCTCGAGAATTGAATGTTTTAATAGAGGTGAAGTGCCTAAGGTAGGGCTTCGTGCCTCGCCTTGTGTTTAGTAGGTCATGCACTCTTTAATCCCTGGAATAAATAAGATGATTTTTTTTTTTTTTGATGATCAGTAGTTTTTCCTTAAAGCTTGTTAAGTATTTTGAAGAGCTTGGGAAAGAAACTTCGAAGTGGCATCAAAGTTATGGTAGAGGGATAGCAGCCCTCTGAGGAAGTCAGAAGGCATATTAAGTTTTCCACAGAGCACCCTTTGATCCTGCTGGTTTAGAGAACAAAACAGACTTCTGTAGCTGTTAGCCTATTAGCACTTCCTGGGGAGAGAACTTGATCAAGAATAAGACGCTCAATAGAAAGCAAAGCATAGAGAACAAGGCATCTCTTGAGGTTCAGTGGCTGATTTTCATGCTGTCATTGATTTCTTCACCTTGAACGATGGTTAGAGTCTGTGTAAACAGCACAGAGCTCTCCACGCAGTTGTTTATAGTGCCAACTTTCAGAATTTTCACTACAGAGGCTCATTTTCTTTTTCTGGGCTATATTTACACTGAGATGATAAATAGTTCCACTGGGGTTGGAAAAGGTTTTCAGATTATAAATTGTGGTTGAAATACATACCTTTTCTTTTCCTGAGCTCCTCAAAAGGATATGGATGATTCCTCTGATTTGTTTTCTTGTTTTTAATAGACATGCAAAATATGTCAATGGGCTATCTCTTAATGGATACTTTTTTTTTTTACAGATATCCCTGGCTATGAAATCCTGAATCAGATAAATCTCAAATATAGAAATCACTGTGCCAGGGCAGGGGTTTGCCTAAGGGTCCTTACTTGGGTGCCAGGAACTATATAGCCAGGAGCTGTCTGCCAGGATGAGCAAATGAGTAAGGGAAAGACAGACCCACAGGCACTGTAGTGCTTGGTTCCATCCTTGCCACAGACTGGACGCCTGCTAGTGATAATATGGTGTTAGGTTGTAGTGCCATCTAAAGAATTACACCTACTCCAATTATACCTAACAGTGTTACTTGGATTTGTACTATTAGTACAACAGTACATAAAAATGCTTCCTAACCAAAAAATCTAAATGAGCATTATCTTTCTCCATCATTTTCTGATTTCATGGTTTTCCTTAAAGACAGTCATGCTGCTTCTTCCATCTCTGTTCACTTGGAGATTAGTGATGTGGCATGTAGTGACTATTAAGTAAAGGTGTGTTGTGTGAATGAATAAATGAATGAATGAGGAGATTAGTGAATCTGTTACAATAACATATCCTAGAAATATGGGCTACTTTGATAATTCAGCCATCATTATTTTACATTTTTTGAATACTGAACTTAAAATTCATTTTTTATAATCTATGTATATGTTGTATCTACCTATATAATTTTTGAAATATTTTTTCCAACTCTAAGTGTAACATGTGTCCAAAGCAAAAAGAAGAAAGGATAATATAAAATATTTTAAAATGACAATTACACATTTTTTTCTATACCCACAAATGACCACAGTAAATGTTTCAAAGTACTTATATACTTGTTTCTATACATCTCTCACACACACAGACACGCAGACACACAATAAAGCTTTCTAAGGAATGAATGTGCTATGATACATTTTAACCAGTCCTCTACTGATGAACATATAGATTGTTTTAATTTTTTGACATCTGTTAAAATTAAAAGTAAATACGATTTCAATCAGAATTTTGCATAGATCAAAGATAGATTCACTGAAGTAGAATTTCTATGTACTTTAAATTTTTTTTAAATTATTGATTTTGGAGAGATAGACTAAGGGAAAAAGAGAAAGTGTGTGTTGGGAGGAGAGACAGACAGAGAGACAGACAGACACACCTGACTGGAGATCGAACACACAACTGGTGGATTGGGACTATGCTCTGTCCAACTGAGGTACGCAGCCAATGCTTTTATGTACTTTTTGGCTCTAAGGAGAATATTTCTGCTACTTTGAGTGTTTTGAAAAATCTAATTCACTTATGCTGAATATCTTAATACCAGCAATAAGGACTTAAAATTCAATTGTTGCAAACACAAAATGCAGCCTTGAAAATATTTTAAGGAACCGTTTCTTTTCTTATCTGACATGTACACTATATTTACCCCTATGATTATTGCCCTCACATAATTGCTGCTTTTAGAGTTTTGTATGTATTAAAAGTCTGAGCTCTAACATCCAGTATGTTTTTCATGTTTCACTGCATCTATATGACATTTATACTCTCTTCTAGGCTTTGAAAATTGCCATAAAATAGTAGTCATTTGTAAATAAATAGTCATGGAAATCTGTTGCTGTTCATATTTGATAGAAGTGAACTAGTAGACTGTTCACATATTATGTATGTTCTCTTTATATCCACATATATATGCATAGAATGGCAAGATAAATACAAGATGCTGAATTTTGAGATTTATTGTTCAGTTAGAGTGAGAGAGAGAGAGAGAAGGAGAGAGAGAGAAAGAAGAAAAAAGAAGAGAGGAGAAGAAAAGAGAAGAGAAGAGGAGGAGATAATAGGGGTATGAATGATGAGGGAATTTAACTCCTTGAGAAAACATAATTCCTTTTCTGTTGAGGGATTTTGTCCCCTTAGTTCTCTTGCCCTGATGTCTCTTCTCTTTCGTTTTGTCTACATTGTCTACTCTCATAATCTTAATATTCTATTTCCATCTATCCAAAGCATTTGAGTTATTCTGGTGGTATCTGGACCTCACCTCTGATCTATACCTTTCTTAACTCAGTCCATTTATTTCCCAGCTCTTTCATCCACTTGCCTCAAGTGACAATAAAATATGATAGTTTAACAGCAGGTGCTTTTCTTTTCTTCCTATCTTCTAATGTTGGAAATATTTCTGTTTTTCTCTTTCAGTATCGTCCTTGTCTCCCAGTCTCACATGTTTGCTTCTCATTTGCATTCCAGTGATCTCCAAACCTGTGTAACTAACCAACTGGGCAAACCTTAATGACTGGATGAGACACCACAGGGGACTGAAGCTCATGAGCACATAAGTAGGGTAATGGGCAGCTGTAAAAGCATGGACTCAGATGGGGGGAAACATCAAGCTGCACCACAGCATCCACCAAATGACTGCACTGATCCTTATCCTATGTGCCAGTCCCTGCTCTTTCCCTTTGCTTGCTGATAATCCTGATCTTAACCTATTATTGGTTATTGTGAGCTGAGGTCTTGGCATCCTCTTTGTTTGAGTTTTTCCTCACTTGGATTTAGTTGCCCTGGCCAACCTGTCTCTCCCAGTCTCTTCTCTTCTCTCCCCATCTTCACCTCCCTTCTCCTCTCCTCTCTCATCTTTTGCAGTGAATCTCACAGCAGTTCAACCTCCCTAAGGATTAAAGCACAAGCACTATCATTAAAGCCTAGGGGCCTCATTGCTCTGTGTGGTAAGGGAGATGCCAATTCCAAGAGCACTATAGATCCTGTCAGATCCAACTTGATATTTTTTAAAAAATTTTCCTCACACAGGAGAGGCTTTAGGCATTCATAAAAAGTGCCTACACCTTTGTCTCCAGTACCTCGAGACATCTTTCTCGGCTCCCCCTGCTGCCATTTCAAACCTAAGCTGCTGTCATTGCATCTTCTTTGTTCCCATGTGTGCACTCATTTCTTGTCTTCTTGCCTGGATCTTTTGGACATGCTTTGTTCATAATTACAGTTTAGTTCTTTATTGCAGAGTCACCATTAATCACTATCTTTAGATTTTCCTCAGCTCATTATAACTGCCGAGGTTCATCCCACCATAATCCTTAGACACATCTGTAGCTCCCAGAACGTAACCCAAATTAGATGCAGAGAGTTTAGAATATTCTCTGTCATGGGCCTATATGTATGGACTTTTTTTCCCTTTCTTTTTCTTTTTCTTTTTCTTTTATTATTAGAGTTGCATTGTACCCAAAACTACCAGCAATGAAGTGGCATCATTAAGAATTTAAACTTTGGAATCAGACAGATCTAATTTGATTACAAGATCCACCACTTAAAAGCAGTGAGACTTTGGAAAAATTTATGTAATTACTCCTGGTTTGAGTTTTCCCATTGGTAAAATGAATATGATAACAGTACCAACCTTACAGGCTTATTATGTGTTTTAAAGTGCTATAAGTAAAGAATTTAATGCATTGCCTAGCACATAAAAAGTGCTTTAGAAATGGTTATCATCCTCATTTTTATTCAATTTTGTGAGATTTGGTAGGTAGTGGTAAATGGAAATTCTAGGGCAAAGTAATCTATGATTGGATTTCCACGAAATGTTAAAATGTGGGTAAATTTTATTTTTTCAGATTCACCTCTTTTATGACGATTCTGGTTTTTTTTCATATAAAGTGATATAAACAAACAAAACAACAAAAAATAATCTTTTACATCATGAAAACAGAAGCCACTGTACTTGTATACATTCAGAGTTTATATTCTACATATTGGGGATATTGGGAGACCTCAACGTATAGACTTTATCATTACTGCCTAGAATAGTGAAACTTCACCTGTAAAACAGACAGTAGTCAAACAAGAATCATAAAGTATAAGAGAATCTAGGGAATGCTGTGCTAAAATAAGGAACATGTCCATAAAATAGAACATTAATTTTACCTCATGCATGGCGTTTTCATTCTGGTTCTCCTCCAAGGTAAAGCTCTCTAATTCTGCCACATTTTACTTGTGAAAGTTTGTATGTTGCATTTGGCAGTGCCCCATATGCGGAGCGGGCAGCTAATTCCTATGATTCGTTTTTCCTTTCCTGATACTTCCGAAAGAAAATTTCCCCTTGTGCTCGTTGACCTAAAAATGCGGTAGTGGTAAGTAAATAGTGCCCCCCAGGGAGCGCCTCGCACACAGCATTTTAGTGTGAGGCTCACTACATCCGGAATCTGAGTCATAGCACGTTCCCCTTGGCTGCTCACCGCCTGGCTCCTCATATGCTTCCTCGGAACCCCTGAGATTCAGAGGCGGCTAGAGCTATTTTAGGGACCACTCTCTGTGCTGCCGTTCTGTCCTACTGTTTTAAACAGTTCCCCTGCTAGACCTACAAAATTCTGGAGTCTAAGAGATTTTAGGGAGCACCAAGTTCAGCATTCTCCAAACTGTGTTCTAAACTGGTAATGCTGCCATCCCAAGACATGGCAACATGCAAAAAGGGGAGGGGATTCTGTGGTCAAACAATTTAGTTAAACATTAAAGAAAATTTATTGTTGAATTCTCATAACTTTTACGATTTAAGGGAACTGTGAATCAAAAGACAAACCAACAAAAAAAAAAAAAAGAAGAAAGAAAAAGCATAGAGTATGTAGCACTACATGACTTTCTTTAACATCTTCTTGTGCACAAATATTATGCAGAATAGTTTGGAAAATTTTATTGTGTTTCCATTACTGTGTTTTATAGATTAAGAAACAGTGCTACTGTCAAGATAAAAGGCTGTCACTTTAATAAAAATCAGGGTCCAGTTTGAAAGTACAATATAAAAAACCCACCAGAATCAGCAAATGGACATAGACAGCTTAGCTTCCTATTTGCCATCATAATAGTTGGCTCTAGCAGCCCTTTCCTGCTCCCAGGATATTTTCTCCTCTCTCCACCCAATGTGACAAACGGCCTCATGTAGCCTGTGCTGTCCCCAGAGGTGTATGCCAAGTCCCCATTTGTTTCCATAATGGAGAATCAAAGCCCAGAGCTCCCATTTTCTTGTTATTGGCTGATTTGTGACCTACTTATCTTCACCACTTTTAACATACACATCTCATTCAAAGTGAATGCTAATAATATCACATTGACAGTAACATATTCATTTTATTTTTTGACCTGTTGCTTTAGTTGTTCACTAACAATGAATATAAGAGCATTGTGTCTTTATTTATATTGCAACATAATAGTGTCTTTATGCTATTTAGAAATTAGTTGTTTTTGATCACTGAGTGGATCTTTACTGTATTTAGGAATCTAGACATGCACAATGTGTGGTAGGAAGGACCAGTTTGAAGTTAAGTTTAGGAAGAATGAATGCTTTCTTCATATGAAACACAAGAAGTCATTATGGTTAGAGGGGGAAAAATATATATATATATATATATATATATATATATATATAGTAAATCTATTTCTGTTTGTCTGAGCTGAGTTTCTTCAAGCTTAACTGACTTGAATGTTTAACTGGCAAAGTAAAATAATTGACAATACATGTCAAGCACCATGGCCCTCTCCATACGTAGATGCAAAGATCTACCTGCTTCCAACACAGAGTACCCCTCTCTACCTCCATCATTAGTCAATGTGATTACTTAATTTGTCCTTTAGATTCCACATGTAGGTGAAATCATGTGGTATTTGTCTTTCTCTGTCTGACCCATTTTACTTACCATAATATAGACAGACAAAACAAGAGACTCATAGGTACAGAAAACAAACTAAGCATTGTCAGAAGGAAGGGGATTCTAGGGATGAATGAAAAAATGAGGTATTAAAAAGTACACATTGACAGTTACAAAATATTCATGAGGATATAAAGTACAGCTTAGGCAATATAGTCAATAATATTGTAATAGCTATGTATGGTTTCAGATGGGTACTCAGGTTATCAGGGGATCACTTCGTAAATTATATAGTTGTCTAACCACTATGCCGTACACTTGATCTAATATAAAATAATATTGAATGTCAAAAAAAAACCCCATCAGCATGGCTTATGGGCTATGGCAAAAGAGAAGGGCAAAACCCTTCATCCTACACACATGGGCATATACCCACATACATTCACATTAAACCAACCTATCAAGAGAGAAAAAAGAAAATCTTGTTCGTAACTGGGACTATTTGAAAACTGTGTCAAAGCAAAGATCTTTCTCTTTCCTGTCTTTGGCAATCTAATGAAATGGTATACTTTCATTCTCTGTTCTCTGTGTGTGTGTGTGTGTGTGTGTGTGTGTGTGTATGTGTGTGTGTGTGACTCTCCTTTTCTCTGCCCCTTCCTCTCTTCCTTCCTGAGTCCCTTATTGTAACTCTCTGGCTGTTTATCAATCTTTTTCCTCCGACCCTTCATTCTTATCCCATTCAATGGTTCTTCTCTGTCAGTGTGTCTTCCATCTCTTTCTCAGTCTCTATCTTTCTCATGCTTTGGTCTATTCCCTCAGCTAACTTAGAATTCCTACATTTGTTGGGCAAGAGGCATCAGAGCCCCAGGAATGAGGTAAGCAATCGTGCTAACAAGGTAACAAGCAATTGTCAATGACCATCAGGATTCCAGCCAGGGCAAGGTCGTTTCTTTTGTTCCAGCTCCAGTTATTGTAATCTTAGATAAAACCCATTATGACTGACCATAGTGGTGTCACTGAGAGAGGAGAGGGGTAGAGAGGTGGAGGCCTGGCCCCTGGCCCCAAGGAGGGCTTCTGACCTCAAATTCTTAGGAGTACTCTAACTCTTCAGGTACTGTTTCTAGCTCACTATTTGATAAGCAGCTCTCAGAATTTAGGTTCTTGGACCATGGAATTCCCAAGCTACTTTTATAACAATGAAAATTTGAGCTTTCCAAGGAATAATAAAATTTTGAAAATCTTTTGTATACCACCAAAAAGTTGATATCTTCTGAATACTCAATTTTCTGATGAGATTTATAGTGATATTAACAAATGTAATTATTAATATTATATAATTAAACCTGTCAATAATTTGAATATGTGCATATCTGCTCCATTGGTCTGGCACTCAGGCTATATTCACATCACAGTTCTGTGGCTCACTGGATGTCTAAAATTTAGCTTTAACTTCATTTTTCTACCCATAAAAAGGATCTAATATGATAGCTTTTCAGAAAATTTATGAATATTAAATAGAATCATGTATATAAAGAAATTAACACATTATAGGACCTCCATAAATTTTATCATTCGTTTTATTAATACAAATAATTGTGATAACCATACCTGTTTCATAAGATATTTTTGAGATTAGATAATAAAGTAAATGGAAAATATTTCAACAAATGTTAGATTCTTCTTTATCATCCCTTCCTCCATTATTCCCATCTCCAACCTAAAAATAAAATATGCATTCTATAACAGAGTTCAGAGAAGAAAACAGAAACTCCTTCTGTTGTTTTAATATAAAAAATGTAAAATAAATTATAGGTTCAACAGGTACATGAGAACTGGAATGGAAAAAGGTGTCACTGAAGTCATACAGGGAGAGCGGCCACAAGAGGCAGCTCCACTCTTAGTGCTTGGGGAACAAAAGGAAGAACTAGGGTTCCTAGGAGTTTGAACAAGGACCCTGTAGATCTGAGGTCCACACTTCTTTTAGTGGTGCTGTGCAACCGGTGTGGGTATCTCAGGAGCTCAGTGGAGAGGCCTTAGGAGCTCAAAATCAAAAACTCAGGAATAGAGAAGTTCAAGCAGCCTAATGCTGGCATTTCTGAGAAAGCAGAATGAACAGCTTCTGGAAGGGCCTGAAAAGACTAATTTTCTCTAAAAGGATAAAGGATGATTGTGAAAACAACACTGGCAGTGAATAAATGTGAATGAATAAGCTCCATGCTCCCCGCATTCTGCCTCCCTCCAAAACCAGCCTCTCTGCTGTGCCTCCTATTGCAGAACCAAACAGAAAGTCAGCTGGCAAAAGAGAAGTGTGTGCGGAAGCCCAGCACCAAAATCTCAGTGCAGAATATAGAAGCTGGGTTTTAGGCTATGAACCAATAAACTTAAAAACTGACAAAATTCTTCCCTGGCATCTCTTTAGAGGCAAATTAGAGTAGCCTTCTTGGTTCAAAGAATATACCTGAAGTGAAATTTATCAAGAGGACTCGAGATGTCAATACTGCTGGATGGAATCCATGGACTCATTTTCAAATCTACTTTTTGGGAAGACAGACTCACTTGTGCCATCCAGCACAATTGTAATGGCAATCTTTGTAGAAATAGAAATCCAGGAAGTTACCAGAAAAGTGAAGCAATGGAATTTGTTTAAAAGTGACTAATTTAAATTTGATCACTATGACATGTCTCCTTCAGGTTGAGACATTTCACACCATCAGATTTTCAGTATTTTCATTAGTATGATTTGCATAAACAGTATTTTATTTAATTATTATTATAACTTTTGTAGAAGATTCTGTTTTAATGAAATCAACCTAGTTATTAAAGGAAAAGACCTGGGCTGGTGAATAAATATGATTTTATTGTATTTATATGATTGCAGTGTAATTTCTTGGAATAAATTTTACCTGTAAAGTGTGTGTGTGTGTGTGTGTGTGTAAAAGAGAGAGAGAGAAAGGGAGAGAAGTATCTAAAAATTGCTACCTTTTTGCAACAGAGCATATCTGGTAAATTTATGAATGAAATTTATGTTTGCAAAATTGTCAAGGCTAGAATAATATATATATGTATATATGCTAAAATAATATACATATGTATATATGTATATATGATTTCAATATCATATCATGGTTTTATTTTATGCATTAATCTTTCAGAAGGACATCCACAAGCATCTTAAAAGACAAAAGTTATAGTATTCAAATTATTTTTCTTCCTCTGGCACACTTGCTGTAACTTGATTGCTCTCATGCATTTTCTCATCATCTATATTTAGATCATTGATTAACTAAAAATATTTAGTTTGATGTAGAAGTTTTATACCCTAACCATTGTTTTTTAATATCTACTTAAGAATGCCCATTGATTTACAGAAGCAAATGTGATAAATTTAAATATCTGAAAATGCAAAACAATAGTGTCATAAGTAATGATACATCATTTATCAGATGGGATTGTGAATCAGCAGCCTGGAAATACATATGTGACCTTTTTTTTTTTAGAATTGGAGGAAAATAAGCTAGATGGAAAGTGACACAAGCAATCTGCGATAAGCACTACAGGAAGAAGCTAAGTTTTTATTTTTCATGTTCACAAGATTTTTTGTTTTATTTCATGTAGGAAACCTTTTGGAGATGTTTTCAAGATGTAGAACCCTTATATGTGAAGTATCCCAAATAAAGTTGGAGCATCTGCATTGAAATTCCTTCATGCTGTGGTAAGATGAAATGATTCTTAATGTGATGAGGGATGGGTGTGTGTATGTGTGTAAATAAAAATTATGAAGGTTTGTAATCCAATGTATAATTTTAAGATTCAAAAACAACTCTTTTGCAATGATTTGGCAATGATTATTTTATGGCTCCTTAAGAAGTGTGGGACACAATAGGAACTCAAATTTCTTACTATAGTTAGTCCACAGGTCAATGCAACAGATGGAGGAGGTAGGTATTGTTCTCACAGTAGGATGTGGAAAATGAAGTTTAGAGGAATGAAAACTTTGTCCAAGACCATGCAGCTTCTGAGTGGCACAGCAGGGATCCACCCCTGTGCTTTACTGTTTCTGCTGTTGTGCTGCTTCTAGCATTTGTGATAGGTGAGGAGCCAAAGAATTAAAATAGGCTGAGGGCAAGGCCCCCAAGTTTTCAACTGGCATTTAGCAGAATCTTAATTGCCTCCTTGAGATAGAAAAGCAAAGTGAAGAAATTCTATTTTCACTCCTCTTGAAAAGAGAAAGTTTTCTGTAAGTTTTGACTATTTACATGGATAATAGTATCTCAAAGAAATTGAAAGTTATAGAAAAATTGACATAAGCAATGTGTACTGCAATTTTCTTATTTTCATTTGCTATAAAATGAAAATCTGTAGTAGGCTTCCTTTATACAAATACCCTGTAATGCTTTAATGGAAATAGCACCAATCCTTCTTTGATTGCTAACTGATATATATAACTCAAGTAACTCGAGTCTCATTTCCTTTTTCTGTTACTTGTACCATACGGTTGCTGCAAGATTCCACTGAAATAATAGACAATATATGGAAAGCACCTATAATTCTTTCTGGCACAAAGTCAATATTCAATAAATAGAAGCCATATCAAAGACCTTATGAAGTAATAGCTATTAAAATATAAGCCATTATTTTGTTGTAGGTCTATCCATGAAGATTTGTAATTAAAGAAATGTTTATGTGAAAGATTATATTTGCCATTGCATAAAATTAGGTTCTAATGCATTTTATTTATGTAGAAGACTTTTGTTTGGGGGAGTTGCAGATTGCTGATTGAAACGTTTAGAAATCACAGTACATTTTAGGGGGATTATTTTGTAAATGGCAGAATATAGGCTTTTTTATTCTAGAGACTCAGCCATACCACTGTATATAGTTGATCTAAGTGTCATGCTTAGAAGTTTTCTAACACACTTTTCCTAGTGATCACAAAGCAGACACCCACTCTGTCTCCGTGAGTCAGATTCGGCTTGGGTTATTCAACAGTAACATCCTGGGAGTCTGTGAAGCATTCTCTTGTGGCCTTCGTGCTGCAGAATCTTGCTTCTATGTTGGCAATAATCAGCAATATTTCTGTGAGAGCAGACGCCATGTCTGCTACTGAAGATTACATTTTAAATTTCTATGTTGTGAAGTGGGGAAAAAAAGCCAACTTTCACTGTGCAATTCTGAAAAGAAACCTCCAGTCATCTCTAGTTCAAATATGTGGTTCTTTTTTTTTTTTTTATGGTGGAGCAAAAACCTGTACGATTAATGAATGCAGTGAAGACATTAGGCTAGAATCACCAACATAAATAGACAAAGGCTCTCCTCAGAGCACCATGGGAAAGGGAATCTAGGCCATTCTTTATTTAAGCTATTTTGAATTAGCTTACATTCTGAAAACACCTGCGAAATTGTTCATGTCCTTCTTATACTGTATTAATTCTCAGTTCAAGAGTTTTGCATTTGGACACAGGATACTAAACAAGCAACCCCAAATTTCCACTTTACATCCAGTTTTGAATTAAGTTAAAAAGAAGAATTGTTGTTTCCTAGGAATAGAAGTTTTTCACTTTGGGCCTCTCTTTGCTTTTTCTTTGTAATAATCCTATATTTGCTTCATGCTTTACTAACTCAAGGATAGTGAATCACTTAACTTCTTTTAATCTCAGTAATTTCATCATAATATGAAGATCATAACAGCTACATTGCAGATATTTAAGGATTACAAAGAATATGTGTAAATCACCTACTGCTTGAAAAATTGCTAATGGTCTTATTTTCTATGGTAGCTATGTATCTGGGTCTGCTAGTAGGTTTGATATTAACCCCCCCAGATATTTATCAAGAACTCCTTGAAATCTTCCAGAATAAGGACAAGTATGTTTTAAAAAATCAGGGTGACTTATAAAGGGGGGGCTGTCACAGAAAGCTTCAACTTGGATGTGAGTGCCTTACCAGGAAAATTATTTTTTTTTCTATTTATGAGGCCAAGGGAATTAAGTTTTTCCTATTATTCATGTGGTAACGTGCTTGTATCATGAGCTTTTTCATATTTGTATCAGGCCAAATAGCTCTGAAGCTTTGCAGTGCTGATATACCTAGAGAACTTATAAAATAAAGGGTACAGGATGTTGTTCTCAGGATCTTCCTTTTGGAGGACAGGTTGGACTTGGGTCCTAAGCATCCACATTTTATGCATGATTATTTAGAACAAGAGCAATTCCGTATACACAACTAGCTGGGTTTAATAGTTTTTTTTTCCCTTAAAGCGTTAAGATTTACACAATCTAATTCTAGAGCTTTACTCTTAGGGGTCAAAGTGAACAACTTCACTCAGTATCTGTTAAGACAAATAACTAAGAAATAGATATGCGTTAATAATTTGGCAGCAGAGTAACTGTGCAAAGATTTTGATTGCATGAACATATAAGAAGTAAATAGAACAAATAAGTAGAAATAAATAAATACTGTCCCAGCTGATAACAACAGAGGTTCTTATTTGGTTAATGCTTTTTAAAAAACTAATAACCAGTTTCTTTCCTACGCATTATTGATCAAATCTTCATTCTAGTCCTTTTCAGTAGTTAATATCTCTACTCTGCAGATTAATAAAAAGAGATCTATAGAAGTTTCTGGCTCAACAAATTTATAAAGTTAGGAAATTACAGGGCTAGGACTCAGTCTTGGCGCTGAATTGGTTTGCAACTGATACAGCTGCTTCCTAATCCTAGGATAATTCCATTTTCCAGTTGTGAAAGGTTTTGTTCTATGGCAGCCAGAAGCATAAGCACATATGGGAACAATCAGCCCATATTTGTTTTGTTTAAGCTCCTGAACAATTTAATTCATCATCACCTGCTGAGTTAGACTTCGAAAGTCATTGGTAGAGTCGACCTATTTCATCTGCTTTGTAAAGCTACTCAGAAATTTTCTTAAAAAAAAAGTCTCAAGTGTCTTCTGCAAATTCCTGTTGTTTTTCACCAGGGTGCTTGTTGATTTTCATCAGTTTTACTGAGTATTTGTATATCCTCTTTCAGTTAAATCAACTATCAGAGTTTTTCTCTAGCTCAATAGCTAGACATATGACCTTTCTTTTAATAAAAGTATATACAGTTTGTATCTAAGTTTGGCTATGTGTCTAATTCTAGTCAATGGAATATGAACTACAATAATTGGTGCCATTTATGATTCTAGTCCTTAAAAGGTTTATGTATATGCTTCTCCTCCTTCTCCCTCTAGTAACCTGGAAAATGTGGGATGGGATGTCTTGGTGAACCATCTTATGTCATAGAGACATGGTCAACTGTCTGAAGGTAGTAGAACAACCTTCAGAAGAATCTGGCTCCCTGGCTTAATTTGTAGAGCAAAACAGTCCAGGACTGCCTCTTGTTGAATGTTATGTGAAAGATAAATAAGCTTGACTTGTTTAGCCATTGCCATTAAGCCATTTTACATGGCAGAATATACACCCCAATGAATGAATGCATTCTTCCATAAACTTATTGACCATGAATGCCCTGTACATTGAGAAATCAGTCTTCTCCTGAAAAGAAACTCAAGGCCCTAAAATAAATGACACTGTAATAGTTACCTGACTATTGTGTATTGGAACTTTGAAGCATCTCATCTTACCCATTTTACTTTTCATACTTTTCCCCTGAACATCTTTCTCTGGCCCTGTTTTCCTTTTAGTCCATCTTCTTCCAGAGTATTACATAAATTTGTTACTTTTCTTCAACTTTTCTTTTTATAACATTTATCTTTCATGCATTCACAATCTGAAGATGACAAATCTTAGACTATAGGAATAATGAACCCTGAGATGAACTTCAGAGTTCTGGCTGTGCTTAAAAATATTCAAAGTAAACTTTTAAAAAATACATCAAGCTATCTAAATATTTTTTTACAGACTCCCTAAGTAGACTTCTTAACTTTTGATACCTAGATAACAATGTCCAAATCCATACACCCTATGAGATTTTCTTCATTGTTTCTTACCTTTTACTCAATCCTTTACCTGGTCTGTCCTTATTTGCATCTAAGACAAAACTAAATTGTATTTTTTCACATTCATATGTTCCCCTGAATCTTTATTTAAGAGATTTTAAATCTATAGTTAATTTCATAGCAGCCAAAGAATGCCTTAGTGCTTAATGGATGCAATGTTCTCCTAGCTCCGTAATGTAGTTTTGAGTTATTATTTAGCTGCTGCTCTGCTACAGAGCATGCTCCCTACCACACTACTGGTTTTACTACTAGTTTGGCACTCTTTGACTCAGCCTGAGATCCCTTGGCTTTTTATTTTGTCCCTTACTAATATAGTATTTGCACCTTCTGACTAGCAGGGTGCATGCTTAGTATGTGCCTTAACATATTTCATGGTTGGTTGACAACCACAACAGCAGTATTTTACTATGCTCTGTCAGTATCCATGGTGCTGCTTCTATTTTTGAGCATACTTGTTGGCACTTTCACCTTAATGGTCTACACACAGTATTTAATTTAAATCCCCTATAGCACTGGGGTAAGTATAATGACTACACTTTAGTCTCTGACTATGTAAACATGGGCTTAATATTTCTTTTGTGCCAGATATTGTTTTAGGCAACTGGGGGAGGGAGATTATTAATAAACCCTCTAGTTGCTCATTGCGTGATAGGGAAGATAAATAAAGTAAGTTTTGTTATTTTTTTTGTTTGGTTTTGTCTTTTAATAACATTTTTTAAGTTTAATAGTATAAAACTAAAGTCTTAGGGGCAAGGATCAGAGAAGATAATTGCTCAGTTTTACTGGAGAGGGAAGAAGGGTCTAAGATCAGGATGTGTCATGGAGACTCTATTTCAATAGAATGTGGGAAAAAGAGGAGGCAGACTCTGGCATATTAAATAATTGTTTTCATAATGGCATAGGTAGTTAATGGCAGAGGAGGGATAGAGGTTCACACAGGGCCTTCTGATGTCATAGTTCATGCCATTATCATTTCTTGCTGCTGAGTTCTGTAATCTTTTTACTATTTCTGCAACTGATGTTATCACAAGTTTGTGCTCCCCACTTGCTTCTCAACACTTCTCAGTTATAGCGATACTATAATTTAATGGAGGAGATAATACACAAATTCAGGTTTTTTTAAGAAAACAACATTCAAATATTTAGCTTCCATATGTACTTTTACCTAAATATGGTTCCAAATGAGATTCCATTTATGGTCTGCCAGTTCTGGGTTCTCCTCCTTCCTTTCACAATCATTCCTCTTACATTTTCCAAAATACACCCTCAATCCTACCTTCAGACTTGATGTTGGATATTTGCCTTTTGGGCAACTCAAACATCAGTGTCAACTCTTTGAAAATAAATACCACCCAAGTATTTTGCAATGCTATTATTCTCTAGTTAGTTTTACTACCATATTTTTACTGAAGAAATTAATAAATAAGCCATTTATTTTATAAGTTAAAAAATGATGCATATAATAGGTTTCAGGAATTACATATTAAATGAGGGAATAAATGAAAGATTTATCCTAATGTAGAAAACAAAAGAAGTTTTATATCTTTCTTAAGAACATAAGCACAATTTTACTATTTTATATATAACTATTTGTCAAGTTTTGAAGATTTATTTTCTGCCTTAGTGATTTTACTTCACCTTGCCCAAGTTGATCACACAGTGTTAGCTCACTGGATGGCACGGCATCATTGCCATGTGAGTACCAAGGAGGCACGTGGTGCTGCCATTGCGTGTTGCTCCAAGCAGTCTCACAGGGCCATTGAGAGAGGAGGAGGAAGAGCACAGCTTGTTTCTTCTCAGTTTTGAAGAGTGACAGTAAAATTGTGATTGCAGTATAGTTAAATATGTATATCTAGATGTTGTTAATAAATGCCCTGCTGTCTCAGCATTCAAAATAAACGTCTGGCTTCTCCCCCTTTTCCGGCACATGTCATAATCTCTAATCCTTTGAGCTAATGACTAGCATGAAAATTTTGCCACTTTATATTCCACATTAAACTTTATTACTGAATTAGCTTATTTTCCTTTAACTGTATTTTTCCTTCTCTTCTCTTTTTCATTTCTCTCATTTTCTTTTTCTTTTATTTGGTGTGAGGAAGAATGGTGGTGAGTTGGAGTGAAGAGGTAAATATGAGTGACCTTTTTAAGATGCATTAGTCAATTTTCTTCTTAGAATTTAAAGCAGAAAGTGCATAAATAAAATTAATTGCATAACTATCTAGACACCTGTCAAAATCTTGACATGTTCAGTCCCTATAATTGGTATTATATATTCAAAGTAAGTTTTTCAAACAGCAGGAACACATTTTGCATGAGAGCTGCCTGTTAATTAGAGGCAATCTTAGGTAATGGAAGGTCTGTCAGCAATTCTTCATAGTTATTGCCGCCACTAGGCAGCGTCTCACAAACCTGCCTTCCCCATTTCTATTTCTCATACATATACCCATACAAAGTTTTAGGGACTGTTTTATGACTTCATCAGCCACTGCAATCTTGTTAAATGTTTTGACATATAACAAAAATGGTTGTTAGTTAAGATAATACTAGTTGTAATAATGAACAAATCCCAAAATGTGTAATAGTTTAAGCACAATAAAATTTTATTTCTTAATCATTTCAAGTCAAAAATTAGATGGCTGGTACATGGTCAGGTCTTATTCAAGTAGAGTTTCAAAGACCTGGGCTCCTCCCATCTTCTTTCTTGCTACTTTCAAAAAGTGACTTTTAAAATCACACTTCTTAGTTTCAGTTAGCTGGTATAAGGGGAAAAGGCACAGGTAAACACATGGGGCATTTTATGCGCCAGGCTCAGATGTGGTATTCCATACTTTCATTCATATCCCATTGGCCAGAACTCACCAATGCAATGGAAGCTGAAATATATAACCTACCTCTGTGTCCCAAGAGAAAAAAAAACAGTCTTGTAAATAGTTAATCAGCTACATGTAAGATTTTGAAACTATAATCATCAATGCTTATATAGAGGGGAAAATCATTGCAAAAAGTAGATGCAGACAAGAGGCGATGGAGAAATTGTAAAATGTAACATAAGACTTCATAAATGATTTTACTAATTATATTGATGTAATGCAGAGTGAAAAATGCTGATTAGTTTTGTAACCATTGACAAATTAAACACAGTCACAAATAATGCTGGACCCCACTAATAGAGCTTAATTTTTATAAAGACTGAAAGAGAAGTTGCTTCATTAATTCTGCTTTTTAGTCTATACTAGGTTGTAGAAAACTATAGGTCTTAATAAAGGTAAACACCAGCTTTTTAGCTAAGGAGGAATTTGGGAGGATGGCAATAAAAATTTACTGCAGCCATTCATTTATTTATTCTACACATGTTTAATTACCTTCTATGTACCAGATTATACTTAGCCTTGAAGATTAAAGAATTTAGTAACATAGAACCTCAGCTCTGAAGACCTCACACATGAGTAGGAGAAGCAAAACAGTAAACTAATAACTGATCATATTATCATAGTAACAGTTCTATGGAGACATAGTTGGGTTAGTGATTACCTCAACCCAGAAATACCATGGAAGACTATGAAGAGAGGCCATTTAACCTGGGGCCAAAAGCATGTCTTTTCGGGGAAAGGAGAGACTTTTAGGAGACATTAAACACACGATGAAAATATGAAAAAGGCATGGCAGCCGAAGGGTATAAGCAGAAATAGGAAGTTCTTTTGTATCTCTGAAAAATAGTGGCGTTATCATAGGATGTAGGGATCTGGGAAAGCCAGTTCATGAACAATGATTTCAATTTTATTTTATTTTTTTTATCTTATTTTTATTTTTATTTTTTTAATTAATTTATTTACTTTTTAAATACATTTGTCTCTGCCTTCCCCCCACCTCTTTCCCTTGCCCCCTCCCACCTTCCCTCCCTCAGCTCTTCCCCTTTGGTTTTGTCCATGAGTCCTTGCTCTATGTTCCTTGACTTTCCCCTTCCCTTCCCTTTCCCTGCCCCCCCCCTTCCCTCTTGTCTCTGTTGATTTCAATTTTAATTGTGAATGGAATAGTAGGTTTTTTAGTGAGGTCTTAGCAAAGGAAAGAGTGATTGGTCTCCTGTATGTCACTTCTTCACTGTCAACACCTTAGAGTCTTCAATACCTTTCTAAATGCAGACCCTAAGGCACAAGTCCTTACTCACCCCTGTGGAACTATAAAAGGGATACAGCTACACACAGAATTGGCTGAAATAAAATGTCAGGAAAATAATTTTAAAAAGAAAAAATATGTTTTTTATTTATATTTGCGATGTTATAATAGTTGAAGGAAAAACAAAGTTTATTGACTTTAAATATGTTTCATTTACATAAATATGACAGAGCACAGTATTGTGCTATTGAACAGTCCCTACTTCATGGCTCAATCACTGCTTAAGATCACTTCTTCCTTAGCCATATATATTCCAGAATAACAGGATGGGAAAATCATGGAGATGTTAAATAATATAATGTGTGTATTTCATATATAATATTTATAATAAAATCTGAGAGGAGAGAGATAAATTGAAGAAAAATAATCAAGCAAAAAGGAATCAGTACTTAAAGATTTGTAAAATTTTCAGGCTATTTACACTGCAGAAAATTAGAAAGCATGTTTTGCAAAAAAACATTAAAGATGTGCCTGGGCAATCACTTCATGGAGAGGTGATCCATGGATTAGTCAGCCATGTCAACACAAGTTAGGATTAGAGATGGAATTATATCAGCATAGACTCAACTTCCAGTTTGGATTAACAGGGGCAAAGACAGGATGAAATAAAGAAAGGTTTGGACTTCTAACATTCTACAGAAAACAACAATAGACCTATGCACTTTCCAATGTGAACATGCCTTATCCTTTAAGAAAAGGGAAGAATGATCCTGAGGGTAATTCACAAGTCAGGCCAGGGCCAGAGGGGTAAGGCTGCCAATCACGGCCAAAGGAGTAGTACCTCCATCAAGGGTCTGTGCCGCAGTAGGACTGGATGTTGGGGCTGCTTCCCAGATGAACCTGGAAGACAGAGGATAAAGCCACAGATGATTACTGTCAGTTATTGAAATCTAGTGGAATATGCCTTACTAAGTTTTGGACTTTTGGGGGACTGCTCAGCCCTTTCCTCTTTTTGATGTCTCCACTTTGGAACATTAAATATCTATGCTATATTTGCTCCACTGACAGGAAAATTTAAGAGTTAAAGATTTTAGCTTTACTTATAGTTGACAGGCTTAAGTAATTAATGAACATGGTGTTCAGGAACCGGAATACAGGACGTACGTGACTCCAGGAGGTATACAAGCAATTCAACCTTTGGACTTCAGGGGTCCTGCAAGTGATGAAGATGGTCTCTGAGGCCATTTTGTTTAAGGAATAAAGATTGCTGATCAGCAGATAAAGAAATTTTAGGAAAATCACCTCTGAAGTGCAATTCTTATCTGATTATGTTTTCCAAACCTTTTAACAACGCTTTTCTCCCCCTTATAAAAAGGTTGGCTTGAGATGAGATGTTAAGATTGTTTTTAGGGTATATAACGCACTGTCTTCGCAGGTCACTGATTATCTGAATAAAGAGCCCATAAATATTCAATCCTTATATCTACTTATTGGTTCTGATAGTGACAGGCAGCATGAATGCCAACTTTTCCAGTTTTTACCACCACTGTATTTTGGAAGCATATGTTTGGTTTCATAGGATCACAGGCAGAGATAATTTTTTTCCCTCAGGTTCAATCATACCTAGAGTCTCGTTCATACCAGATTTAGGTGATATTTAGATGAGACTTTGCACTTGGATTTCATGATGAGGTACATTAATACTTTTGTGGCTAATAGGATATGGTGAATGTATTTTGTATGACAAAAGGATATGAATTTTGAGGAACAGAGGGCAGAATTTTATGGACTGAACACATTCTCCCCTCCCAAATCCATAAGCCGAAGCCCTAACTAACCCTCAGTATGACTGTCTATACAGACAGACCCTTTGAGAAGGTAGTTAGGGTTAATTGAAGTCATAAGGACAGGGTCCTAATCCAATAAGACTGGAGTTCTTAAAAAAAGAAAAAAAGGACAAGACTCCAGGAGTGAGTACCCGCAATTGTAAGGACATGGTGAGAAGATGATGGCCTGCAAGATAGGAAGAGATCTCTCATCAGAAATAAAATCTGTCAGGATCTTGATCTTGGACTTCTAGCCTCCAGAACTGTGAGAAAATAAAATTTTGTTGTTTAACCTGTACAATCTGTGGTATTTTGTTATGGCAGCCTTAACTAACTAATAAAATGTGTTCAAATGTGACTACTCAGTTATATGATGATGATGATGATGATGATAATATTTACCACACACCAGCTAATTTATCAAACCTCATATATACATTATCTCATTAATAGGTTAAAAACTCTTGGTGGTAGTTATTATCATCACTATTTTACAAGTTAAGAAATTCAGGTCAAATAAGAAAATCACTATATCTCCAAGCGGTAGAGAACTCATCATTATTCTATTATAGTATAGTTCCGCATGATCATCTGCAAAGAGCTTAAATTCTCTGAGTTTCAGTTTCACTACTCATTAAATGATGATGATATGCATGCTACCCTCTTTAGAGGGTTTTTGCATGATCTAAATAAAATTACAAACAAATTCATTGTATGACTATCTTTATCAGCATCATTCATTTTGATGACGCTCTTTTCTGACTCAAATCACTAACTTTTCACAAGACTTTTCTCAAGACATTACAGTACCATTGCCAAAGTATCTTCTTTTAAAATTCTCATATATAGGCTTTTGCTCTACCGACTTGTCATTACTAAAAGAATTAGAACATAAAGCTGTCTTCAATAACATTCTTCTTTTCAGATAGTGGTAGAAGATTGGTTTCCTAATGATTTCATTAACTTATACCTGAAGATATTAATAGAAATATTGTGAAAATTGTTTTGCATTAAATAGTTAAAGGGATGGAAACATGAAAGAACTTTATAGGTCTTAATATGAATCTTATTTGTTAATCCTATGCCTTTTTTCTCCCGTGCTATCTGTCTTTGTAGAATAAAACAGTTATTTGCTGGCATGATTCCATTTTATATGTCTTAATTAGCTACACAAATATAGCACTATTTTTTTTTGCTGTTTCCCTAACAAAATCTAGCTGTCTCTCTTTTCCTAATGAACAATAGTTGTTTGTTTGTCTGTTTGTTTTACTTCAGGTTATTTCAGTACTTTTTGTAACTAGATGTACAACTTCAGTTTCTGGAAAACAACTGAATTGTAGAGTAATCAAGTAAGTTTAACAATAAGAGATAATTTTCAAAGATGTTAAAACAATGATCAGCTAAAAATTATAATTAACCTTTTTATGACTCCAGAACGTATATTCATTAGCCAGCTTGGTTTAAAAACAGCTGCTAATTGATTTTTACCAAATAAATGTGAATAGATTCTTCACTATGTGTATTTTAACCCCCATCATTATGCTGCAAAAAATGTTAAGAATTTTGGTATTTCTATTTTTATGCAAATATAAAAAAGTAATTCAAGTGCTTTTATACATCATTTTATCACATTGCATTATATAACTTTTACATTTCTTCTTCACTAGTGTCTTGATCAAAATCTTTTTCTATATCTTATTTATGAGAGGGCTACAAAAAAGAATGGAAAAGAAAAAACAAAAACCTAAGTCATCTGATTTCATACTGCACCAAGAGCCCCCTTTAGCACAGAGTGGTTTGACAGTACCATTTGAGATCACTAATACTTTTTTTTTAAGTTGTAGGCTGTAATCTCATTTGAATATCCTCATAATTGTAAAGCTATTGGGGCATTTGAAAAATTAAAGTCCTTAATCATGTACAATGTGTTATTTCTTTCCACAGTGCCAACTGATGAAAATATCTTGCAGGAATTTAGAGGGTCATAAATATATATAAACACACACATATATGTGTATGTATATCTTCTTTTGTATTGTTTTATATTTTATCTTGACAAAAAGACTATTTGAAAACAAAAACTAAAGACCAATATTGATGAGTCTTGGATTCTTGACAGTTTCTTTTAAAGAAAGATAACTATAAAACAATGTTACAATCCTTTATCAAAATAAAAACCAGTATCAAACTTCAGATCTCAGAAAACAGGGAACATTCTGCTTTAAATGGACAGCATTGTTACCATGATAGATTTGTTCAGTAAACAATAGCTCCATTACCAAGGCAATCTGAATTAATCTGAAATTGAATCAACCCTTCCACAAACATTGGGGAAATTGAAGCAATTTTAGATTAAGACAAACAAATATCATGGTGTAAACTTTAAATTGAATTCAAAATAAATTGAACTATTATTGTCTTACTTTTATTGTTTTATCTTTTTATGTCTTTGTTGCAAAAAGCAAAATTATAGGAGGTTTCTTAAGTATAAAAGTATATACTGGAATACTAAATATGATATCTGGGAAAAGGATAATCTGAATTTTATAGCAATTGAAATTATTTTCTTCTCCTTGAAAACAGAAAGTATCATTTTTTTCATACTCAGCGTGAAGTTATTTACAGCTTGTGACAGAATGGAAAAGATATAAGCCCTTGACATCAAAGTTTAGCCAACTTGTCAGTCAAAATCAATTAAAGAAAATGCACAAAAGTAGGCATTTATCTAATGGACCCTCCTAGCTCACATTAGTCATTTAAAGGCTTTTTCTAAGAGACTCATTAGCTTGTTTATTTGTAAATGACTGCTACTATCTGGGCATATTGCCGTATGTTCTAAATTGCTAAAAGATAGTGTTCTCTTGAAAGACAGCCATGTTGATAAAGCAGGATAATAGGAGTTGAAAGTCATGTGTTGGCCAAAAATGATACAAAAAGAAATGAAACATGGTTCAGTAATTGAGTTCAGCTATTTATGAAAAGAGTTGTAATTTTCAAATAGCTAAATGTATTTTTCACCCCAAATCTTAACATTGGTCAAGATAAACTGTTATCCTTTCACCCAAATATATCTACATGCTCATAAAATCTCTGGTTCCTGCCTGGTGGACCTACTCTATAACCCCTGTCAGATTTCTGTACATGTAGAAAACACATACGGTCTTCTTCTGCTATTATTATTTCACTAATGCTTGTAAGCAGAATGAATAAATTCACTAACAACAAGAAATATGCTTAGAAACAGTTACTGATGGGTTAGTATGGAGATTTTGTGCACCCGGTGGATGAGGAGGCTAGAGATTCTGGCTTGAGAGTCTTTTAAAACTTGCTAAGGTGTTTAGGCTTGAACTGAGGACTTTGGGAAGTAGGGGAGTGGTTTGTTGAGATTATATTTTAGGAAGATCCTTCTGGAGAATATATTGGAAAGAAGAAACTAAAGGCAAATACACTGTGTAGCAGAATGTTGTAATACTTATGAGAGAAGTAATTCGGGCCCCCTCTAAAGCAGTAGCAATGAAAATGGAGAATACATAGTAGAGCTGAGAAATATCAGGGTGGTACATTCATAGCAGTTTATAACAAGATGTTAGAGAAGTAGGAGACTAGAATGAGTCCCTGATTCTCGATATAGGTTAGGATGATACAGGTGGAAACACAGGCTTAGTTAGCAAAAGGTTTCATTTTAGGTTTTGTTACCACTAGACAACTAGAGGTAATATTCTGAAACTCAAGAAGTTATGAACGGAGATAAAGATTTGAAAGAGCCATTGTCATTGGATTTCACTGAGTATTAGATAATGCTTGTAACATGCTTAGCACAGTATTTTAAATAAGTGCTCAGTAAATAGCAGCTATTGTTCCTGGTGATGGGAAGGAGAACATGGGTATTTGGATATGGGCAAGAGTACAGAGAAAGAGAATTGGGGCTTTATTTTAAGAAAGGATGGTTCAAATGATGGGCCCTATAGATTATGCTACATTGGAAAATAAAGGGAAAACAGCTGCTAGATTGCAAGAAAAAGGACTGGATGTTCATAAATATGTCTTGAATAGGATACATTCTTGCTTCATAAAAATTAGTCATATTACCAGGTTGACCTTTTATTTTAACCATTTATTTGATTTATGTTTGCCCCATTTGTCAGTATTGCCTCTACGTAAAAACATTTGTATTTGAGATCATTGACTAATACTATACTTGCAAGCTGATCAATTATATTTCAGCCCTAGGTTTCCTCGATCTAACCAAATAATTTAAAGAAAGCTGTTTTATACTGTACCATGCCTCTGACAAGAGTCTCCATTTTTTCTTCACTTCACATGAACTATGTGGCCACTATAAACACATGAGGTGGTTAAGCACAGACATGTAAAATACAGTCCAGGATTATAGCAGTGCAATTTGGGTAGAAAAATGTTTCCTCCCACATTTCTAAATTCTTCTGGCTGGGCTAATAAACAAATTATCATTAGACAGAGTAACAGGAAAAATGACCAAATTTATTACGTATGTACATGTGGGGGTTCCATAAGAATATGAGAGCTCAAGACCCTTTTGGCAATGGAGGCTTACATTGCCATTTTGAACTAAGGAGAGGGAGGCAACGGCCTAGGATTTCAAAGGGAAACTAGAAAGTTTACAGGTAGATGAAAAAGAGCAAACATGTAATAAACAAATTCTTGCTGGACCTCCAGAAACAAATGGGACACAGAGGGGTGTTCAGCAGAGTTTGCTAGGTTTCTCCCTGTCTGTCACATTTAATTCTTATATGCTAAGGTTCTCTTCTTGTAGCAGGTTTTTCTGTCTGAGTTCCTTTAGGCAGGCAAAGGGGGAACTTAATAAAAATACAATTATTTTTGAATTTGTTGGGCGTTAATTGTATTCAGCTTGAAATGATCTACATGCCAGGGTGGCACATCCTGGGGAGACTCATCTGGACCACTACTATCGTTATTAGAAAGAAGTCAGACCAACTGGTCTCTTTTTGCATTGCAAATCTGTGTGATGGCCATGAGGAACTCAGTAGCAGGCAGAATAGATTGTACTGCCCAGATGGAGGCAGGAATGCCCATGGAGGTGTTATAAAACAAGCTTCTAAACAGCAAAGAGACATGGAGCTGTCTGCAGGGAGAAGAAATAGAAATGCAAATTAAGCATGGCATGGTTATTCACTGTTTTATATTAGTGTCTCTTACTCCTATAAATGCTGTTGAGAGTTTTCACATGCTCAAAACTGTCATTTAATCTGGAATGATGTCATTACATGTTTGAGAGTCATTTTGCAAACTTACTGAAAGCATCTGACATCCATACCATAATGTATACCTCTGGGGACATGGTGATAGTTTATTTGCCATCTCTGGTTTTATCTAAATCACAAAATATCTAATTCATCATGAAATTCCAGGAGTGTTTTTCCTCCTCAGTGTTATTCACGAATCTGAGTTCTGCCAGAAGAGGGAATGGCTCATGTGGAAAATATATAATTGTCTGCATTCATATGACAGGAGTGTTCGGAATCTAAAATGACATATAAAGAAAAGCAGTGGACTAATATTGCTAAGAGACCACCTTTAACATGTGACTGACTAATCCCCAAAGAATCTGTGGTCAGAGGGAGTGAAGGCTGGTCCTAAATCTGCCATTTATTAATTAGAGGAAAATAAAAATCCCTTCCTCCATTCTACTCTCTCCTCCCTCTTTCCATATTTTTCTTCTCCCTATTTTCCTTTTTAAAATGTTATCTTCTCCTCTCTTACTTTCTCCATCATTTTTGTCATATGTACTGTATATCAGTATCATGTGAATTTTGGCAAAAGAATTCTCCCTTCTACTAGATGATCCTGAAGTTGATATACAGAAGTCATAAAGAGGCTTTCAGAGGAATTTGAACTCGATCTTAAGGAAAAGGAAGATTATCGTTTGCACGATAAAATTTACACTTAGAATAATAATTGAGTAAAAATAAGTATTCTATGAGAAAGCTGTTAAGAGGGTGTGGGGATGATCAGACATTTCTAAATTAGCTCCTTCCAAGCAAGATAACCTTACCTTTTAGATATGAATCTTAGTCTCAGTATCAGAGGTGCTGAAATTTACTTTTTATAACTCACTCAATTTATATTCTGGGTTTGTATTTCCTCAGGCTAGAAAAATATGAACCTAAGCCACTGGTAGGGTTTATATCCTTCCCTAGCTCAGCAGGATTGTGTCACGGTCCCCAGAGGTACACTGTGCCATGGTGTCACGGGGGAAAGAAATGTGAACAATAGTCATCTGTTTTTCCAGATGTTGAAATATCCTTAGTTTCTCCCACATAGTTCCTTCAGGTTCAGTCAGATTTGGAGACTGGTGCCATTTGCCAAGTCCCAATGTCAAGGCCCCCCCAGTCCCTTGGTTATTCTTCTGGATTCTGTGTGTACCTGTGCTCAAGATATGTTGTCCTCTTAGCCCCCCTCTCCTCTCTTCAGCCAGCCCAGTTGACACACTTAAGCCTGAGGCTTTTCCTCCCTGAATTTGTCTTCACTCTGCTTTGGGATGGTCCTCTATCCTTCCACTCAGGCAACTCTCTTAAGCATTTAGCTTTTTAAAAAACAAAAGCCAGAGGGAATTGAACTCTGCTTGGGCTTTCCCATGTGGCATGTACCTCCTTTGAGACAATGAGGTCCAGAGCGGACAACCCACCTGAACTATGAAGTAAGGGAAATACAGAAAGAAAAACACAAAACAAAGTCAATATCTCAAAATATCACCTAGCTTACCTGCTGTGCACACTGTTGTCTCCCTTATTTTATAAATGGCTTCCATTGAATTCTGTAGTTTACCGTCTTCAATTTCAATTAACTTATTTAATGGACTTTTCCTTCACACCATCCACTGTGCTGGCCTGTTCATATGCCGTTTCAGTTTTCCAATCTTCTTTTCCTTCCACAAGTTACCTCTTAGAATCCCACCCCAGTGTCTCCAAGGCTCACGTGAGCATGCATACAGGGCCAGTGCACTGCTGAGAACTCACTTCCTGCCAAGACTGGTCATTTCCTCTCACTGAGGGGATTGTACTGTCATATCAAAAGTACTCTCTGGCTGAAAAAAATACTAGGATCCTAGAACTCTCTTTTAAAGTATTTCCCCACTGCCACTGGAAACCCATTCTCCTTACGCATTCTGTTTTTCATGTCCTGGTCAGTGCAAAAATCTAGGGAATGTACGTCTCCACTTTCACATCTTCATTTGACAGAGAGATGTGCTCAGTTTCTGAGTGGGGGCCTGAGGAAGACCTTCTAAAACTATGTGATGGGAAGTCTTACAGCATTATTGCTGCTATAGTTTAGCTACTTAATGAACCAAACAAGCCTTTGCAACCAGACTGAAACTTAGAGGCAGCATGATTTTCTGTGCAGAGATGAGTCTGTGTTCTGAATTCCATACTCAAGTCCAGAACTGCTTATACTTAAGATTCTCTCAACAGCTCTGGAGATATATTATTGATCCAATCTGTGTTTCCTGCCAAGAATGAGAAATAAATTATTTTTGCTGTTACCGAATATGTTTTCTTCCTTTTTCTTTTTTAGTGGAGCATCTAATAAGCCAGTCTGCTTTACAGTTTCAGGTGAAGTATTACTTTTTGAGAGTAAGATACCAAGATCCAAAAAAAGTTCCCATTCCCTTTGTTTTAGCGATTTCATTTCTAAAAATCTATCCTAAAAATATAATCCCAATGTAGAAAAATCTATATTTATCAAGATGTTTATCTAAACAATAAATAAAGGACTATACTTCATGAACTATTTCACAAAATAGGATAAGGGGATAATGGTTGAGTGAACTATGATTTTTACTTTTGTTTTACTTAGTGCTATGTTATGAAATCATGTCAATGATGGTTTAGAAAACAGTAGTCTCATGGAATGTCTAAATCTGTATTCATGATATGATATAGTTATGTTTTAATTTTCAAAAGACTGAAAGGACATATTTAAAAAAAAACCTGGTGGATTATTTTAATATGAGATTATTAGTATTTTTCCTCTGCACTTTCTAAATATTTCAGTGTTACAATATATTTATAATTAAATAAAATTTTTAAACGTTAAAATATTATAAGCAACCAACAGTCCCAAAATAAAGCACTGACTGAAATAAATTATCTTATTAGGGTTAAAAAGGCATTTGGGGGCTAAGCAGTTACAATTAGATACATTTACCACACAGAAGAAGTATCACAAAGCTATTTAATCTCTTATAATATGAGCATTCCTACTATTGATAAATTAAAGTAATAATCAAACAAATTAATGTCATTAAGGGTATGGTTTTATATGTTTTGTCATTGGTTTACAAAAAAAGAGGTGATAATAGCAAATACATGAGTATTTAGATTTTAGTCTAATAATTATTAACACCATTAGTAACGGTAATATTATTAATATAATTATTACTTATAAATAATAGTGACAACTAAGTAACTATAAGGCTAGGTAGTTTTTATATAAAAAATAATAATAACAATTTAAAATTAGCAGAAAGATCTATAACAGAATTTATTCAGTAAGAATATTACCCTTTCTTGTGTTAATGAGGGTCTCTGTGGGTGCGTGTATGCTTGCTGATGTCTCATAAGAGTGTCATGTGTAAGGGCTTTAATATAAAAAGACTTCAGTGAGGTCCTGTAAGTCATCAAATAGTTTTTTTCAGTCAGAATTTTAACAGACATTTGTTCAAATTACAGTTCTGTGGTTTATGAGCTGAAAAATCTTGGATAAGTCATTGAATCTTCTTGAGCCTCAAATTCCTACAAAATTGGAGTGAGGATGATTTATTCTATGATGCAAGGACTAAATCAGATAATGGCTAATTCCTGTCACAAAGTAGACATTTAATAATTAGTTTTTAAATTATTTGTTGAAAAGACAGCAGAGCATGTTGGCTAAGAGCACAGATGCTGGAGCGTGACTTCATGGCTCTGAAACCCAACTCTGTCCCTTAAAGCTATGTGGCCATAGGCAAATGAGTTGTCAGTGTGTCTCAGTTTCCTTATCTATAAAATGAGGATGATAGTAAGAACTCTGGCCTCATAGAGTTGTTAAAATAAAACGAATAGACACATATAAAATGGGCTGTTCCTAGCACTAAGCAGACAATCAGTAGATGTGAGTTCTTACTAATATTTCACAGGTGAGATAAGGGTGAAGGGGGCTAATATTTATCAAGTATATTATACACAGACTGCTCTCTTAAGCCTGCTGTTTATATTTTCTTAGGGAATCCTCGCAAAAATCCCAAGAAGTAAGGATTTCTCTCTCTATTTTTCATATCAGGAAACACATTCAGAGAACCAAAATCTCTCTTGTTCACTAAACCACCTGTCTCAATGGTTTAAATCCTCTGCTTCCCTTTCTCTTGGTGTTTGATTGGTTTTCCTTCTGGAGGGTAGATACTATATGGGTTTATTGATTTACTTTACCATATTTTTTCCAGTTTGTTTTATGACAAGTGCTAGAGTTAATTGGGAGACTCTTTGCTCTTATACCTTGTCTGATCTACATTTGAGTGTTCAAATACCTGAAAGCCCACGGAGAAGACATATAAAGAAAGCGTTATCTGTTAATGGCAAATCAGTTCTATCTAAAGCATTTCCATCTGCTCAAAATACTAAATTAAATCATTTAAAGAATTTGTCCTCTTAATTCTGGGGGCATTGTGTGCCAGACATAGTGCTCGTTTTGAAGATGAAAGGTGAGCCAAAAGGACATGATCTCTCCTTTAAGCAATTTAAAGTCCATTTTGAGAGACAGGTTTTTTTTTTCAAAACTAAACAAAATAGATGAACATATTGTTATATTTTCTGTAAGAACCAGTAATAGGTGCAGAGAAAATATATATGTGGGTAAGGGAGAACAGGGTGGAACGACCTTCCTAATGTGATCATGGGAGAAAGAATAAGCAGCCCCAGTGCAGCATGGGGAAGTGAACAAGAGAAAGAGCAGGGGGTGGGGGAGGGGTGATGGAAGAATGTGTGGGGACACACAGCGCCTGGATGTTTGCATCCCAAAGGCCAGTTTACAGGACAAAAATGAAATCTCAAAGGACAAACAAAATAAATCTACTGCATAGGCACAGCAAAGGGAAGAAAAAACATGAGGCTGTTTAAGCACAGAGCAAAAAGCATACATAAGAGCAACATAAGATGGCAGAAAAAATCTAAACATAAGAATAATTATAATAAGTGAAAATAAATTGAACTTTTCAGTAAGAATACAAAGATTACCAGAGAAGACCAAAAATATAGAAATCAATGACAAGTTCTTTACAAGACTCCTATAACACAAGGACATAGAAAGGTTGAAAGGCAGAGAATGCAAAATAACAATCTTGTATTTACTTTTACATCTCTTACTTGAAGAGGAGTACCAAATTATATATGCTTCATCCATAGTCGATGACTGTAAAACTTAAGGCTTAAAATAATGACTTATTTTGCTCATGTATCTGCAACTTGGGTAGTGCTTTGTAAGGCAGGCATGATAAGAAGTGGAAGCTGCCAGATTTTAAAGTTTGGGCCTGGAAGCCACTGCAGTATTCACTTCCACTGAATTCTATGGTCAAGTGGCCATAAAGCTTACTTAGATTTGAGAAAAGGGGACATAGGACTTCCGATCAAGATGGAGGTATAAGTAAATATGGTTCACTTCCTTGCACAACCACAGGAAAAATTACAATTATACTACTAAACAACTATCACCCAGAATCATCAGAAAATCAAGCTGTATGGAAATCCAACAACCAAGGAATTAAAGAAGTTAGATTCATCCAGATGGGTAGGAGGCGTGAAGATGCAGAAATGCATGAAGACGTAGGACACAGAATGGGTGGTCCCACAATCAATAAAAATTGGGAGGGATACCTCAGGAGCGAGGGATCCTAGCCCCACACCAGACCACCCAGTTCAGGATTCTAGTGACAGGAAGATGAGTCCCCATAACTTCTGGTTGTAAAATAAGTGAGGGTTGGGGCGGTGGAAGAAACTGCAGGATTCTCAGGCATCTCCTCTTAAAGAGCTGTAACAGACTTAGAACTTATGCAGACTCACTCCCTCTGGGCTCCAGCACTGGGGCAGCAGCTAGGACACCTGTGGCATTTGGGGAGAAAATGAAGTGTCTAGCATCAAGGAGATTGCCTGGGGGCAGCTTCCTCCTGGACAAAGCTCCAGAGGCTAGGCAGTTGTATTGTCCCCTTTCTGAGCCCTCTCCCACACAGAGCCACAGAGTGGCAACACCATATTGGAGACACTACCAATCTGTTTCACACAGGTTGCCCTGTCCTGGCAGTTACCTAAGGCTCTACCCCATCCAACTTAAGGGTGTGCTTTTCTACAATAGGACACACTACTAAGACAGAGAGTCAAAGCAGTTCTACCTAATACACAGAAACAAGTGCAGGGAGGCTGCCAAAATGAGGAGACAAAGAAATATGCCCCAAATGAAAGAACAGAACAAAACTCCAGAAAAAGAATTAAATGAAAAGGATATAAGCAGTCTATCAGATGTGGAATTCAAAACACTGATTATCGGGATGCTCACGGACTTCATTGGGTACTTCAAACACATTTAAAAAAAGACAGAAATGAAGGTTAAATTAAATAAAGAAAAATTGATAGGGAACCAACAGTGGAAGGGAGTGGAGGGGATGAAACTGAGAATCAAATCAAGGATTTGGAACATAAGGAAGAAAAAAGCATTCAATCAGAATAGCAAAAGGAAAAAAGAATTCAGAAAAATGAGGATAGGCTAAGGAACCTCTGGGAAATCTTCAAACATACCAATATCTAAATCACAGGGGTGCCAAAAACAGAAGAAGAGCAAGAAATTGAAAAGTTATTTTTAAAAAAATAATGAAGGAAAAATCCCCTTATTTGCTGAAGGAATTAAACATACAAGCCCAGGAAGCAAAGAGTCCCAAACAAGTTTGACCCAAAGAGGAGCACACCTAGACGCATCATAATTAAAATGCCAAGGGTTAAAGATAATGCAAAAATGTTAAAATCAGTAAGAGAAAAGCAGGTAGTTACCCACAAAGCAGCTCCCATGAAACTTTCAGCTGATTTCTGAATCAGATAAATTGCTTGCCAGACAAAATAAAGCTAAAGGAGTTCACCATCCAAGCCATTATATTATGAAATGTTAAAGGGACTTATTTGAGAAAAAGAAGATCAAATCTATGAACATTAAAATGGCAATAAATTCACAACTATCAACAATTGAATCTAAAAAAGAAAACTAAGCAAACAAGCAAAGCAATCATTATATGGGATCATTTGGAGAGTTATCAGTTTGGAGGGAGAAGGGGAAGCGAGAATTGGGGAAAAGGTGTAGGTGTTAAGAAGTACAAATTGGTAGGCACAGAATAGTCAGGGGCATATTAAGAAGAGTGTACGTGTTGGGGTAGCTAAAGAACTTATATGCATGGCTCATGGACATAAATTAATGGGTTGCTGGAGGGATGAGCATTATTGGGTGCAGGGGAGCAAAGGAGGGAAAATTGGGACAACTCTAATAGCATAATTAATAAAATATATTTAAAAAAAGAAAACATATATGTGATGTGATGGTAATACAATTTTGATAAGCAGTGAAGAAAGGCTTCTCAGTGGAGGTGTCATTTAAACTGAAACCTGAAGGATGAGGAGAATATTGTATGAAAAGGTGGGCAGGGAATGTAAGTGAAAGAAGTATCTGTTGCCTGGACAACTGGAATAACAGAGAAATAAGTTCACTGGAGTTATTTTTTGGCTGAGCTTAGAGCAGGGGGAAATTGCACGTGGTCTATATTGCTCTTAGAAATGTGTTAAATAACCCATAAAGTATAATAACATATATGCACATATGAATCGTTATGCCCAGTAATTCTTATGCATATTAAGAATAGATGTAAATGCTGGGCATCCCTACATTCAAACCATCATGCCTTTAATCCAGATAACAAATTCCTACATCCCTGTGGCAGGGGTGAAAAATTCTAAACTTTCCCATTTAGATTACAGGGCTTACGCTCCTGTTTTAAGATTGTCGTAGAACAGTGGCTCTTACAGGCCCATGTGGTGAAAACACACTGCTGTGCTGACCTATAAATCAAATAGTTTCTTTCAAGCATACCCAGATGAAACGGTTGGATAATAATACAAAGCCTTCCTCATTTCACTGTCCTCTTACGTTCCCCATCTCTGTGCAGGGAGAAGGCTACTTCACACAGGTATTTTCCCTGGACTGAAGCCATCTATCTTGGGAGTGAGGGAATTTTGTGTTCTTTAGCTGTACTTGAACATACAAGACACCAAAACTACTGTGGATGAACGTAATTTCTTTGTTTCCTGAAGCTGACTTTACAAAAATTGTCCTTACAAAGTTCAGGGATCCGAAGAACACCCTCAAGTTTGATAATTTATCAGATGGAGTTGGAGAAATCATTAAAAGTTATTACAACAAAGGATATGGCTTAAAATCAGCCCAAGGAAGAGACCTATTGGTACAGTCCAGGAGGGTCCAAGTGTGAAGCTTCCAATTGTTCTTTCACAGTGGAGTCATGGTCGTCACTGTTTTTTTAGCAATGATGCATGACAATGCGCAGGGAGCATTGCCAACCAGGAAAGCTCACTGAAGCCTTGGTGCCCAGAGTTCTTATTGGGGCTTGGTAACACAGACATAATGCACTGCCTTCATGGCTGTTAGTCTGTAGCCCATCTGGATGTCAAGCTGATACCTCATGGCTCAAAACTTCCCTCATAAACTCTACCCTTTGGCCCAAGACCCCAGAGTAAACAGGCACTCTTTCCAGGATGGAATTCCAAGAATTCTAAGAGATCAAGGCAAGACCTCTCTTTGGATAAAGTTTATTCTTTATTATAAAGTCCTACTCCAATATTTCAGGCACTGAAAAACATGTATGAGGTCTGTCCAGAAGGTATCCAGCTATGTAATATAAAAAATAGAGACATTTATTGGAAGATACAAGATACAAGAAACATTGTACATAGCACAATGATGCCTCAGTCCCCTTCAGTGTAGGCACCTTGAGACCTCACACACTTTTCCCAATTGCTATCAGCTGCTCCATCGTATTTTCCTGAATGTCATTGACAGTCTGTAATTTTAGTTTTGGGAAAAGCCAGAAGTCACAGGGTACCAAATCTGGGTGGCAGCAGGGCTGAGTCACCTGGGTGACTTGATGTTTTGCTAAAAAAGTCTTCATGAGACGTGATGTGTGAGCGGGCACATTGTGGTAATGAAGCTGTCAATCACCAGGTGCCCAAGCTGCAACCTTCTGTATTGTCCAAATAGTTTACACTTAGGAATGTTCAAGCTTAACACAAAATTTGATGCAGATTTCTTGCTCCATTTGCTCAGTCATTTTGAATGTGGTGGCCACACAGTACACATGATTACTCAAAAGTGTCTGCCACTCCCACTGACTAGTACAGTGAAGTCATCTCATTGTTCACATATGCACATTCCAGTCCACTCTCCTTGGCTGCCACATTACATCAATATTGAGCAAACCTTTCTATTATATTAATAATGGCTGTACTTTTTCAGGCAAACCTCATGTATACAGCAAAATTATAGCAAAGTTTCTTAACATAATCTTGATAAAAGAAAGAGAAGCAAAATGTACTGATAGTCATTCATCTTCCAAACATCTACAGGTAGGACACTCCTAAGTAATAAGATTATCTGTTATTTTGCACTGTAAGCCAGTTGTTTTTGTTCTCTGATAGGAAGAATAATCATGTAGGCAGAGTAATTATCTTACGCAAAAGGCAGAGGTGAGAAAAATCTGTTTGAGGAAAGGAGAGTAAGCCAGGATAGTAGGAGCATATTGTACTGGGTGAGGATAGCTTTGATTTAGACAGGGATCAGATAATAAAATAATTAAAAAGCTAAGGTACTTACATTAAATTTAAAGTGCAATGTGACTCCTTTGTAAGGTTTTGAGAAGGGATGTGATCTGATTTACATTTGAAAACAACAATCTGACTGTTTCCTGCTTCTTTAGAAACAGGCTTTTCTAGGCTAGGAGGGATAAATTTTTTTCTATTTCTCTTTTTAAATACAGAACTGGCTAGTTTTAGTTTGCCAGGTTTATATGTGGTTATTTCTCTTTACTCTCATGTATTATTTGGTCATTCTCTAGTTAAAAATTGGTCCATTTTAGAGAATAGCTCTGATGTCTTCTTTGGTTTAACTCAGAAGCTGTCTGGTTGCTTTTATAACTGGACCTGGGTTTTCCCTCTGGGACTGCATTTATTAATAACTGTTAGTTGATAGCTCCTGAGTAGGAAGCTTCTTTCTTATGCTGGCTATAGTCAGTTGCCCCCTGAGTGGCCTATTCCAGTCCTGTTGCATGCCAAGCAGTTCAGTTCCTTTTCCCTTCCAGGATTCACTCTCGCAACATGCCAAATCAAGTCCTAAAGAGATGTTTTTTTTCAGGTGCTAAGCAAAGTATTTTTGGTTGATTAGTTTTTAGTGGTCCACAGGGGCTAAAAGATTTTTTTTAAGATTTTATTTATTTATTTTTAGAGAGAGGAAGGGAGGGAAAAAGAGATGGAGAGAAACATCAATGTGTGGTTGCATCTTGCATGCCCCCCCACCAGGATCCTGGCCTGCAACCCAGGCATGTGCCCTACACTGGGAATCGAACCAGTGACCTTTTGGTTTGTAGAACGGCACTCAATCCACTGAACCACACCAGCCAGGACAAGATTTTTGTCTTATTTATGTTTAAAGCTTCTAACATAAATTTATTCTATGAGAAAATCCAGATTAGCAGTCAAGAAAATAATGCTACTTCAAGAACAAATCAGCCAGCCCTCCAAAAGCTGGGTTGAAAAGCCACTAGTGAGATTCTGAGAAGTTAGATCTTTTTGTGAGCATTAATTAAGAGACAGTTTCTCCAGGGGACTCTGCTGGAAACGTAGTAAAACCAATTAGGAAAACGTAGTGCCATCTTCAAAGAGTTTACGAGATAAAGGAATAGATAAACACAGTCATTAAAATCAACATGCAATTTTTCTTACATGAATAAGTGCATGACATTGTTATCCCTATATAAGGATGTAGGGAAGAAGCACTCATTGATGATTACTTTCTTAGATACTGTGATTGTTACTGAACAAAAGGACCCGTGGGGGGGAGATGCCCAGACTATTACTGAAACAACGACACCCTCCTTCCCCGGAATGCCTTGGTTGTGGGTCCTTTGCCCGCCGCCCTCGGAATTATGGCTCTGAATGGCAGTTTGGTGAAAAGGAAAAGGAACTATTTATTCAAAAGTTTTATACAGGTTTGATTAATGGCTAAATGTCACCCTTAAACCTCAAAATCCCTTCAAAACAACCACCAGCACACACACCATCCTGCCTCCCCTCCTTTGCCCAGTTAGGCCAGTCAGGTCAGTGAGGGATACCGTCCTTCAGGAGAAAGAGAACAGAAGGCCGGGGCTCGGCTACGCAGGCCTCTCGCGGGTCTCAGCACCATCCACTGCGTCGCCGCGATCTCCAGCTCTTAATCCATAACCATGTGGCACCTTCTCATGGCCCACCAGCAAGAGTCCTTTCTCCCCTCTTTCTTCCTGTGTGGTCTTCACACTGTTCCCCAGAGTCTGTGGCCCTTTGTCTCTCCTGCAGGCCCCTGTCTCTCCTCTCTCTCTCTCCCAGTTACATTCCGTATTAAGTCTTTGAAACCTTCCTGATTAGCCTTGGTGATATGCAAAAAACTCCCTTTGTATATGAGGAATGAAGCTATCCTGCTATAGACAGACCAAATGATTCTCAATGGCCCTGCTCAAGGCTCCCATCCCCCATGGCAGCCCGCCCTGGGGTGGGGAGAAAATATTTTTCTTGGACACCCCGATCTCTGGACCCTGTTACAAATACCCTTTTGGGGGGACCCTGGCTGTGCCCTGTTACATGATTATAGGTATAGGCATTTAGTTCCTTGGAATTTAAATAGCCCACCAGATGTGTATCTGTGTATTAATTTCCTACAGTTACTTCAACAAATCACCACAAACTTTTTGACTTAAAACAGCACACATTTATTCTTTTAAAGTTGTAGAAGTCAGAAGTCTGAAGATAGTTTTACTGGGAGGGCATCAGACCACAGCAGACATCAAGGAGAATTCCTTTCCTTTCCTTTCTCAGTTTCCAGAGCTGTGTTTCTTTACTTGGTTCCTGGCCCTTTCCCTCTTCAAATCCAGCCCAGAAGTTTAGGTACTTCAGTCCCTTTGGTAGTCACCTCTTCCTTTGTCTCCCTTTTATGAGGACATTTGTAATTGCATTTAGTGCCAACTGGGATAGTCTCAAATAACCACCCCATCCCAGAACCCTTAACTAATCACATCTGTAAAGTCCCTTTTGCCATATAGATAAGACTTTCACAGGTTCCAAGGATTAAAACCTGGATATCTTTGAGAGCCATTATTCAGTTTACCATAGCCTGTAAATTGTCCAGAGTACTTGCCTTACCTATGACACAGGATAATGATGTTAAATAAAGTGTGTAGAGGATTTTATAGACTTTAAATACTTACACCAGTAAGTGCTGATTTTTTCATTCACTCATTTACTTATGCATTATCATGATCCTGTTTAGTGTAATAACTCCTAGAGTTATCGTGGAAATAAAAAAAATAAGATAATTTTAATTTAACCTTGATTTACAATATGATTGTTAAGCAGCTTAATTATTTCTTGTGGTTAAATGCTCTTTACAGTGGGCATCCACTGAACCAGATTATTTTTTCTTTCTTAAAGAACCTTTACTGAATCTTGCATTCTGTTCAGATATCCTTTTGCCTCATTCATAAAATAAATTCAACATTTGAGGATAAACCAGACAGCTGAATTTGTCAATGAGCTCAGAAAACAGTGATGCTTTAATCTATCAAGATTCTTTCTGTTACAAGTGATAGAAAACAATTTGCACACACAAAAAAGTAGGGACTTAAGTCCTCAGATAACTGAAACGTCCAGTGTCAAACTGGTTTATCCGTGAGGATCAAACAGGAAAAAGATGGAACATTCAAATTGGGTTATTTGAGAAATGTTTGTTAAAGGGAATATGTAGAAAATTGTGGGCAGGATAGCAGGAAATCACAGAGGTAGATGGCACAGTGGCCTGGGGAATGAAAACAGAGCTGTTACTAAGCCTAGGGCCTGGGGAAGAGAGGTAGAAATCAGTTACAGGGACATGGATACAGATTCTTGTGGAGAGGGTCACCTGACCATAGCTGCTTTTTTTAGTCAAGGTACACTGCAAATCTGTTGCTACACTTCAGGATAATTAAATAGTTCCCTGTTATTTTCCTCCCTCCCTCCATCTCCTGCCCCTGTTTGCAACCAGTGAAACTTATCTGTAGCCACAAGCAAGAAAGAGCCTTGATTCAGTCCTTACAGATGCAGTCCCACTCCTTATCCCTCACCCTGACCCCCATCCCTGCACTGAGCAAGATGGGAGAGAGTGGTGAGTAGATATGGAGGACAGATGGAAGGGCACACTAGCCTAAGAAACAGTTGACTATAGGATCTCAGGATTAACTTTTCTTCCTCTCCTGCCCTCCTCCTCTATCTCTTGGCTCTCTGCTGCTGTCTTCTGCTGTCCGGTCTTAGACTTTCCCTTTCATCCGACCAAAATAGTTGCACCTAGCAGGTCCCACCTCTATAACTTCAAATGTATGGAAAAGAATACTTCTGTCTTAAATCAAGTCATCTCAATAAAATCTGTAATTATCTTATTGGTACGATGGGACTACCTTTCTATCTTTCAGTAGGTATTGTGGCTCAGAAACTGCAAGGCTTTAGTTGGTCCTGTCAGATTCCTGCTAGCCTCTGAGCAGAAGTGGAATCAGCTGCATTGCACTATGTGATGTGAGGGAGGGACAGAAGGGGTCACAGATTATAATCTTACATTTATAGGTGAACTGGAAACGGATGCTGGATGATCAATGTTTTACGTTTTCCAGTGATTAGAAACTTTTATGTCTGAAACTGCTTATTAAAGGATTAAGGTTTGAATCTCTTTATGAGCAAGATAAGGTATTATTTTATTTTTAGGCACAGGCTAAAGTTGTCTCTCACCATTTTTTTCTCTTCCCACGTGTGCCATAAAAGTGATTTTGCTACCATATTATAATTCCATTTTCTGTTATTGTTTATACCTTCTAAAAATGACTATTCAATACTTAAAATGCACACACTTATATACAGTTTTACCTCTTTTTTTTATGAGTGTTCACATGTACTCTTCACAACTCCCTTAAGAAGTAGGTGGTTTCTTTACACTTTGCACATTTGGAAATGTTACCTAAAAAAGGATTAAGTGACTTACTAACAGCTTTTAGAAACTTGACCAGGAATTTAAACAAAGGCTATCTTGATCTTAGACAAATACATATGTGGATACGATTCAAGATTTCGTTATGTAGATTCTAGTATTTGTGTGTGTGTGTGTGTGTGTGTGTGTGTAGATGATAGAGCAAAGACTTGAACATTTTATGATTTCATAAGGACTAATGCCAAGTATCTTTTCTACTGACCCATTACTACATATGAAATTTCCATAGCTTTATTTAGTAGGAATTTCTTTGACAGTATTCTGGAGATATGTACATAAATTGAAAAAGCTTTTACTAGGACAAGGTAATATTTTCCAGCCACCACATTTTTATACACCAGTTTATTGGAGTAGTTTAATATTTCCTAATAAAAGTGAAATCCTGAGGGAATGTGTCATAGGCAGAATTTTATGAAAGGAAGAAGCAAGGGAAGTGAGAACTAACACATTTTCCTGCTCAAAGGAGTAAACCTAGTTAGAGCAATAGCACATCTGAATTTATAAACCTAAAAATCATAACAGGTAGATTATGCCAGTCCACTGTAAATATGAGACTGTATTATGAAATTAAATTCTTTAGTGACACCAGGTTTTATCAGGTACTTTAAGAAAATATGATCTCACCTATAAGTGGAACCTAATCAACAAAACAAACAACTGAGCAAAATATAACCAGAGACATGGGAATAAAGAACAAACTGACAGGAACCAGAGGTGGGGTGAAGGGGATGATGGGAGAAAGAAGGGGAAGGCTCATCAAGGAACAGGTATAAAAGACGCATAGACAAAGGCAATGGGGGGGTGTTGAATGTGGGAGGTGGGGGTGGGTGAGGGGGAAAGTAATGGGGGGAAATGGGGATAACTATAATTGAACAACAATAAAAAAAGAAGGAAAAAAATATTTAGACCCTTAAGGCAGTTTCATGTAACTCAGCCTGTGTAAATCTGCCTAAAATGTCCATTCCCTTGAGTAATTCCACTTCTGAGAATCTATTTTAAAGACTCATCTTTGTGTTAAATAGAGAATTATATGTATATATACATATCATATATTTACAATGTGATCGTCAGTTACAATGCTGCTATAACAGGACTGGTTGATATATTACATAGCAACAATTTGTTGTCATAATATTTTTACTGGTCCTATGTAAAGCAGGGTGTATGCTTTAATTTAAATTAAATGAAGAAAGCTCAATAAAAGTTACATTGCGGTCCTATTCTAACTATACAAAATACATGTTTAGCACAATAAGCCCTTAAGAATAGAACATACAACATTAGGAGTGGTTGTATTGTTGTGCTAGTGCTATGAGTGTCTTTTTCCTTCCTGTCTTCATTTTTAGAATTGTCTATAATGTGCATACATCACTTCTATAAAGATAATCATAATACATAACATTGGAAAAATAACTTTCTCTTTCCTTGTGTATTCATATAATATTTTGTGAAGTACTGCTAAGCAAAAGAATCTCCATTTCCCCTCTGGCTTTCTGTCTGTTGTTTAGAAATGACTTCTGACTGTGCTTGGGTTGTTTAAATGATACATGGGCCTGGCCATTTTAACACTGACTATAGATCCTATGTGCTGCTGTCCCAGGACTTCATCAGGAATTGATGATACCTATTCACACTAATTTGCAGTAGATTGCATGCCATGTTACAAAGTGTGCTTCTTAAGGAAAAGTGTTAGTAGAAATGGATTCTGTAATGATGTGACTGGGATTGTCATGAGTTCTTACAAACTACTGAGGCAGAAAATGTAGTCAGTGATAAAAAATTTATCTCATGATTGTCATCATCATCATTATTACACAGACTAATGGCTGAACCCTGAGGCCTAAATGTAGGATTGGTGAAGTGGAAGTAAACTCATTAGGCACCTCAGCTTCACTTCATTAGTAATGGGAAGTAGTTCAGCCAGTACATGTACATGTCTGGCCATTCTGTGGCTCAAATAGTTTGAGATGTAGGAAGAAAAATATACTCTAGATGCCTGAGGGGAATTTAAAGTAAGCAATGTAAGAACGTCTGTCTTGAAGTATTAGTTAAGTGATTCTTAAACTTTTTTCATAGATTGAGGCTGGAGTTTCTGTAGTTGTGCATACTAGACAGTGATGTTTCTACGGGGTTACTCTCCATAGACCTTTGGGCATATTTTCTCCTCAGCTTACACTCTTGGTAGATTCCTTTGAATTTATACAGACATCTCATTAAATTTTGCTTCATGATTTTTTTAAACCGATGTTTTATTGTCATTTTTTTGCTTATATCTTAGTTTTGTCTTTTTTACTTATTTATTTTTTTCATACTGATAGCAATTTACATGGAGGTGAAGGAATGGAGAAACTATACATGGGGCAAGGGCAAAAAGAGAGTTGAATGTTACTCTGAGTAATTGAAATATACTTTTTGAGATATATTTATTCAGATATCTCTAATTTTTATGTATTTTAATCTAAACTTCAAATCAATATCTGAAAAAAGGATGTAGTTTTTTATTCATAAATTTAAATATGTATATATATATACTCTTTCCCATATTATTTGTTTTTAATAAAGTCCTCAGAAAGACTTCCCATTTTCTATTTGCTTTACATACATTTTATTTCAATGATTGGATAGTTTTTAAAGACTCTAAATATTAGAGTGACTCCTAAAGATCATAAGGATGAATCTTATATGAATCTTAGGAATACCTCCTCAGTTATTCTTGGGAGGTGCTGGGTAAACATTTGCTTTTATATTTCAGGTATTAAGAAAAGTTATACCGTAGGGATTATGCCAATCCATTGTGGAATACTCTACTGAAATGACAATATCATCTCTTATTTAGATAAGTCATAGTTTTATTCTATAAAACACCATTAAATAGTAGTTTTTGACACCCTTTCATATACCATTATAGGTATTGTGCCTGTCAAAATACTGTTTCTTATTTTGAAAGGTCTTCTCACACCATTCCTACCCCCTCCACAACATGTAACATGAATTACTGGCCCCTCCAGACTGTTTTATGTATAGATTTGCTGTGGTTGGTTGCTATATTCCTTAAAATATACATGTATGTAGACATGAATACAATTTTCCAGAAGTGATCTGTTAGGCACATAGTATAAAATAATGATAACTTGTTTAATTTTTGTGAGTACAATACTTCTTTGCTACAGCTGAATTTTGTATGATTTTGTAATTAAATCATGCCATTAACTCACAGAAATTCAATTTAGATTTTTTTTTTTAACAGAAGCATCTGTTAGGGCAAGTGTATCAGTTTGAAATTTCATCCAACCTGTATGGAGGAGGTCTGAAAATAACAGTGAATAAAACACAATAGAAATTAATTTTCCCCCCAATAGAAACACTGGAATTAGGCAACCCATGGTCAGTATGTCTTGGAGAATCTATGATGTAATGAAGGATATAGACCCCTTCTTCGCCTGAGTTCTACAATCTCTCATGTAGGCCTTCCATTCTGTCATCACAAAGTAGCTTCTTAACCCTAGACATTATGATCATCTGGTCTGTGCTTATCTAAATGATCTATTCTACCTCCCTTTGGACAAAATCATTCAGTTTCATCTTGTACATTTATGTTTGTTTGTATGCACAGATATATTTAAACAATAAAGTTTTGTTTTCAAGGATTAAAAAGATTGGATTATTGCTAAAGGTGTTCTACTTTCTTATCCATTCATGTTTTAGTAAGCCGTTCTCTGCCTGCAAGGTGTGCCCTGGAAAGTCAGCTGTCTCTTGGGAAGAGATAGTAGCAAAAACTGTGACTTCTATTTTTTTTATGAGAATAAATTGAAACAAGAAGATGATATGACAGTATTTAACACTATAATTCAAAGAGAGTGACTATCATATATCTGTGTAACATTGTGAATTAAAAGAACACAAGCATTTGCTTTAATTTGGGGGAGTTTTCTTTATAAAGAAAATATACTCACTATATTATTTTAATTGAATATGAAAACCCATTGTTGTTACTATTTTGTTACTTTGAAATTAATTATATCTGTTCTGCTTATTTTCTCTGTTGTCACTTATCATAAAACTAACTCTAACTTAGTTCTCTATTTTGCTTCATTCTTGCATGTCTTGTTCCTGACCTTGTACACTCTCACTAGATTAAAAAAAAACATATATTTGCAAGTAGGCATATGTTCTCAGCATGTTTAACTGAACAGCTATTTCCGGCTGCTGCTAATGTTGGCTTATATTTATTGGATGATCCAATTTCAAGTTCTGCAGCAAATTGGAGTAGGCTTCTGTTCTACGTGCTTTTCCAAAGTCTCATCCAGACTGAGGCCAACAGCATGATGACAATCCCTGAGGTCTCAGAGGAGAAAAATAATTTCATGTGGTTATGAGAGGAGGCAGAAGAAGTGGAGGTAGCATCATATTATACATAAGCTCTTTTGCCTTACTGCCTCATGCCGTATATTCCCGGGAAAGATATAATTAAAAGAGACAGAGAAAGTAAGTTTTCCATAGTTGTATAAGGCATATGAACTCTGGCAACCTTAGGAGAAAGCTTCTGTTAGCTCTGATTCAGCTCAGAGTTTAAATAATTTAACTGCATCTACACAAATATGAGAGAATATTTGTACAATAAAATCTACCCTTATGTGAAGCATATGGGAGGAAAAATGAAGTGACTATATCTAGATAATCAATGTTTGTACATTCTGTAACTCATGATCATTAGTGGCTAATAGCATTAAAGTATACTCTTCTTTTATAATTTTTAGTTACAGGGTAACTCAGAATAAACCCTACTAAACTATATTTCACGGGATACCTGTATACTTTAGGAAAATAATAGACATTTTATGAAATTACAAAGAAAAAGAATTACACAGTCAGATTCAAGGAAACGTTATATATTATATCTGTTCTTAATGTCAGGACATATGACTAGTAGTATGACCCTCTGAGAAGCAAACACACATCTAGGTGAAATATTCTGTATTATATTGATTCATATTGCCAACTTGAACATTATGAGATCTAAAGTACGACTATCACCAACTTATTTATAAAGTGCATTCTGAAAATGCATGCATTAAAAAGAGAAAGTTATCCTCATGATGATAGAATTTGCTTGCAGTTTTTATCATTTTAACCTGGCATTTTACATTGCATGATGAAATGCTTCTTCTTAGAGATCCCTTTCTCGCATTTCCTCATGAGATCCTAAAATGTGATTTAATATGTGCTCACTGATGCTGAGTATCTTTTTACCTCGACATTATTTCACGAAGGCTATGGTTTGGATTCTCGTTTGAGTCTAGGATCAATAAAGTGGGCAAATAGAAAAATTTCATATGCACCTATTTGCTTATTATTGAATATGTAAAAAATATTGTAAAGTGAAAAGTGACTACAGATTATCATTAGAAATGTGTGAGTTTGATATTGGAGGAAATATAGCATGTGAAAACCTGACATATCTACAACTCATAATAGACCCACTATATTGTTAATTATGATTAACGCTTACACCTTCTATCCATTGGAGACTTAAAATATACATTAGCATATTTAAGGGTCTGAATTTTTCAATGAAGATAACTATATAATATTGTATAGTGTAGAATATTCTAAACTTACTTTTCCCAAAGGACTTTCTCCTCAGAAAAAAAACAAACAAACAAAAACACATAATCAGCTTCTCATGGGACAATATTCCTTTCATTGATTGTGATTTGAGTAATATTGACTTAAAATGCATAAATTACTATGTTTATGCCATAGTATGCTTGCCCACTTAAAAATATTATGCTATTTTAAAATCTACCTATATCAAAATCTACCTATATGAAAAAAGGAGAATTTATTTTTTTATGCTGTAAGCATTTAGCTCATCAGATGACAGAGGAAAAAGGAATGCCTAACAAACTAAAAATATTGGATCAGTCAAGAGGAAGGGGGAAAATTTTGATAAAGAAAGAGTAGAAATCTTCTCTTTTTAAAAGAGAATCTTCTTAAAATTTAGGCTGTGTAATTTACCTTAGCAGTCACTCAAAGCTTTCATCTTGGTTTTCTTATCAATTTCCTAAAGTACAAACTGTATGTGAGAAATATATCTCAAAGGAGAAGGAAAAAAAGGTCATTATGTTCTGGAAAATACAGGAGATAAAGTCTTCAGATATGGAACTCTGCAAATAAATATTGCTTTCAAAATACTGCGGTAAAACCGCTTTCTTAAATTCAGGATTAAAGAGTCTCCATTCCACACATATTTACACACACACACACACACAAACACACACACACACACACACACAAGCATTATTCTAACTTAAAGGATTTTATTTGAGATGACCTCTCTCCTTCGATGCTGCCTGAACCACAGCCTTCTTGTACACCAGTGTAATGGCCACTTCCTTTAGTTTTTCCCAAGGTCGTCCCAAAGAAGGGGGTAACTGAGGATTTTAGTATGTGATAAATAAGTGAATATTATTTTTTATTTTTCCCTCTATACAGTTTGTAAAATTTTTTAAAAAAGCAATTCTTGCTGCTCCTTTCTCCCTAAAATACAACCTAATAAACCATCCAAAATAGCTCTGTTTCTCTGTGGAGTACCATGTACATTTTTTAATTTGAATGTGAACAATGAAACACTTCTATATTTTGTAGTGTGTGTGTATGTGTAATTATCCATGAAATAACACCTATTGAATGTAGCGGAATTTCTACACAAACTGTGAGTTGAGTGGTTTGGCTGGACTTGCATTTTAAATGAATTTGTGATTTAATGGCATATCTTGGGGGAGTTTGCTTTGTAGATATTGATATTAAACTTGAGTTTTAAGATGTCAACTATTTTTCTAACTTGTTTACAGAGAAAAAAGATGGTGGGGTGGAATGGGATATACACCTGTCAGGTGTCATAAACTTAAACCTTATTATAATCATCAAGCTTTTTAAAATTAAAATGAAAAAAATGCAAGTTTATGTGAAATATGTTCCAGCCTTCTAAGCAGGTGATAATACTCAGATTCACAGTCTAAGTTTACTGTTCAAATTGCATAAATGGGTCAATGTGCTATTTCACATCAGTTCGGTTCACTCAAAAATTTGCTACAAAGGTGAATACTACACCAGGATGTCTTAACAAAATATTGGCCTTTTTAAGCTTAACAGAGATAAAAAATAATTTAAAAGCTAATGATTCATGATGATTAGCTGCTGTTCCAGTTGACTAAATAATTGTTTTAAGTTCTTTCGGTTTTGGATATTTTCATCTATACGTTTATATCTTCTGGATGATAAAGGCCGCATTTGCCGTATTATTGTGTTCTCAGGGTGTTGTATTTTATTTTAATCATCTCTGTGCATTGCATATAATTGGTGCTTAATAAGTAGTTGTTGAATAGGTGAGTTTTATTTATGTATGTGTCTGTCTTTCTATGTATCTCTATTATTTATCTATCTGTTGTGTGCACTATGTCATCTCATCATTGTAAATCTATAGTTTTGAATGTTAGAATGCACATGAAATAAATATTTTAACTGCTTTACTACTCTCTAGTATAATGAAAGATGCCAAATTTGGAGAATTGAGTCAAAATGGGAGTAAGAATGAAGGTTAATATTTCAATAACCATGTTGGAAACCTTATGTTTATCTTAGCCTCCTTTCATAAACCCGATAATTCATGATTTGACTAGAATAAGCTGTTCTATTTCCCTGCATGTGTCCTTATACAGATAGACACCTGAAGAAATAAAACATAATTCATACTGATTATGTCATATATGAGGGGGAATGATAAAAAACGAAATTTATTTATAAAAATTGTGTATTTATTTTTCCATGTTTAAACTTCAGTCACCTTCCAAGTGCTCTCCATTTGACCCACTACATCTAGTGAGATGTTTTTTCCACTGTTTAAAACAGTTTTTGAACTCGGTCAATTTTAATGCCTTTTAGCGCTTCTGCCATTTTTGGTTTAACTTCTTCCACATCAGCAAAATGTTTCCCTTTGAGGAATTTCTCCATCAGGGAAACTAACAAAAAAATGAATAAAAAATTGCTTTGGGCAACATCAAGTGAATAGGGAGGGAGGGAGGGGCACAGGGGTCATGGCATTTTTGATCAAAAAGTGCTGAACACGCAGCGTGGTGTGGACAGGTGCACTTGGAAATCACCCACCATGAAATGGGCAAACATGCTGAAAGAGTCTTAAAAAAAAATTCATTGAGGCCAAATGCAGCCTCTCACAACAACGCCAGTTGGTACACTGATACAGATGGGTTCCTAGGACACTCACTTAGTGGAGGAACCACTACAACAAGCCCACCTTGAAGAAAATATTCTGGTTTTTTGGGGTCTCCCCTTGTTTATTATTAAAATAACATTACTATAATCATAAAAGAACAGGTTTCCCCCAAATTATGAAATCATGTTTAAAACTGTTTGCCTTAAAATATGGGTAATTTACAAGTACAGAAACTGGATCTTATCCACACATCCGGTTGAATTGAACTGGCTCAGATCAGTCACCCTAACAAAAGAGTGATGCATAAAAATACCAATATCCTCATTTGCCATGACAACTATAACTGCCCAATTGAATGAATATTTAAATTCTCTAAGGTGATGGATGTGTTATTTAATTTGATTATAATAATCATTTAATAATGTATATGTATATTAAAACATCACACTGTGCTCTTTAAAAAACATACACTTTTTATTTGTCAACCATGTCTCAATAAAGTTGTAATGAATGAAAAAATAATAAATAAAACATTAAAATATGTGCATCATGTTATGAACACATAATTTGTTTTGGAAGTCTTTTGTATGCATCTCAAAGAGAAAGATACTTGCTTAGCCCTGGCTGGTGTGGCTCGGTGGATTAAGCACTGGCCTCGGAACCAAAAGGTCACCGGCTCGATTCCTAGTTGGGGCACATGCCAGGGTTGCAGGCCAAGCCCCCTGCATGGGGCACATGAAAGGCAACCACACGTTGATGTTTCTCCTCCTTTCTTCCTCCTTCCTTTTCTCTCCTCTAAAAATAAATAAAATTTAAAAAAAAGATACTTGTTTAGATTAACTGAAATTGAACATGAATTTTTATCAAATAAAGAAGATATATGTGTTGGTCAAAATATACTGTTATTTTACAAAAGTAAACATCTTTAAAATTCCAGAGACTGAAAGAACAATAGTGCATCCATTGTCCACATACATGTTCCATGTGGATTGCCTGTGAGCCTCTGCACAGTGTAGTTACTCAGTAACCCAGGCTCACAAAGCAGCCACTGTACAGAATGTTGCTGGTGATGGTGTCAGAAGGAAACGAGAGATCTGAAGGTATGACATCAACAATTAAGTGGCGAACATAACTTTGATCCACAAGGAGCTAGATTCTATCTTATCTCAAGGAAGTCAGGAGGTGAAACTGTATTGTGAATCCACAAAGCAGAATTTGGAAAATAGTATTTATGATTATCACAGTATATTTGAGATGACCTCCCAATAAGCATACACTACATAGTATATACTTAAGGAGCACCTGAAAAAGGTCTTTGTTTTGTAGACTAGCTAAAACTGAGTTAATAAGAAGTCTTGGTGATTGCTAATGAGGACATATGGCATGTGAATTGAGTATTTATGCAACGAGAAAAAAATAATGGTTAGAGCGTTAGCCCTATTTCAAATCCACAAAGGTTAATGCTCCAGTTTGCATATGTTAATTTTCATTTCAGCTCTTTCTCATATGGTCAACTCTAATGTCCTCCAAAATGAGTAGCTAAAAGCAATTAATTGTTTAATAATAACTTTCTGTAATAATAAAGAGGTGTTGCCTACCAGAATATGAAAAAAACAAGAACAGCTTAACAGGCATATAAAAATAGAACATATACAACAAAATACCAATAGCAGATGTGCAGGCTAGTTATTTTGCATAAAATAAAGGGGTCTTTCACTTGGAATATATCCACTGAATGCAAACATACTCGCGCATGCGCACACACACAAGTTCTTCATAGAACTGAGTAGGCCAATTTTTTGATTAGGTGGCCTTTTACTATCACTTCCAGCTCTCTCCTTTTCTGTTTTGGAGACTTTTAGCCATACTGAAAAACTAATGATCAAGGGTTAGAAAATCATGAATAAGCATGTCTAATCTTACTTGTTGATAAGGTAAGACCAAGCCTTGTCACCAGACTGATGACAAGTAGCCTTATAAAAGGAAGTCCAAGAAAAAGTTCTAGTAACGTCTTCATATACCAACACACATTTAATTAATATATCCTCAATATAGAGAAATCTTCAGAAAAGAATATTACTGATGATTCCTAAGGCTATGGCTCAGTAAGATAAAGGCGACATGTCTGATATAGATGACTTTTGAAATCATTAACTTGAGGGAGTCACATGGTTACTATTAGGGAAAGTCTGTTGAACCAGATGAATGACCATACATTTCTCCCTCTGTGGTATTGGTTATGTCTGCTTAGAGAGTATGTACCTTTGACTATTTTAATGGCTCTAACTTTTTAATGAATTTTAGAAGAATGATATCTTAAGAGTTGAATATTCTTTAGGAGTATGAAACACCATATGAAATCATTTGTTACATACTTGCTCTATATTGAATTGGATAGGGTTGAGGCATTTTTCTGTTATTGCTGTTTGATGTCAGAAATGATGAATAATAGATAAAGAGACTTTTATACAAATTTAACTATTTCTATGTTATTTTCAGACCGGGGCAACCATACTTGTATTTATAATATTTTTTTCTAGATGTTAGTATGAAAAATGGATATTGATCAAAGATATGAATATGATTCAGACTATAGAAAAAATTTGTATATCTGTAGTGAAAATGTATAAATACATATCAGTGAATGTTAAATGTGTTTTTTTTTTCTTTTGAAGAAAGAAAAAGATAGTATGCTCATCAAGTTGGACTGGATTAAGGTTGAGACACTTTAGTTCCATTTATAGTATTCATGTATAGAAAACATCTCTAAAATGAAATAACATAATGGCTTTACATATTTCAGAATAAACATAAATTTAAATTTTTATGTTATCCAATATTATGTAAAATGTGTAATTATTGAAATTCTCTCATATGCTTTACCTCCTTTTGTTTTACTCCTTAACTCTTTTTGCTTCCTTTACTTATATAATCTATACAGACTGTATTTTCCTGCTCTTGTTCTGTTAAGTCTCTTCCCCACTACAGTTTTCAGTTCCCTTTGACTAAGTGGTTGGGAGCAGAGAAAATAAAAGCAGATGACACCAGTTCTTCTCTTTGCATTTCATTTTACTTCTGTTACTTTTCTCCATCTCTGTCTTTGTTTTTCCTACATTTGTTTTCCCAAGTACATGACCTATCTTGAGGTATGGAAAAGGTAAGCCCTTTTTTACACTAAAAAAATCTAAAAAGTCTGACTAATTTACTTTCTCTAATCAAAAGATATATACCCATGTCACATCACCTATATTCATTTATTCATTAATATAATTTAAAACATATAGTCATATACATTGGCAAATTAAAAGAAATATTTTCTGAGCATTTTTATATGAGAACTGTTGATACTGTGCTAATTGTGGTGGGTACCATAAAAGATAATCAAAATCCATTTATGCCACAAGAGATCATCATTTAATGAAAGATGTGTGTGTGTATATGTATAATTACTGATAATAATATATAAATATGGTTGAGGCCACTCAGAATAAAAGTATAGAATGTCATTTTAGTGCAAAGGAAAGGAGATTTTTTTTTCCTTTTAATTAGCTTTGCATTACAGAACAAACAGTTCACTTGATGGTCTGGCTCTGTTTAAATTAACATTTAATTTTGCTCAAGAATATTTTTGCCACAACAAAGGAAACCATCAACAAAGCAAAATGATAACCTAATGAATGGGAGAACGTATTCACCTATGATACAGTCATTCGATAAGGGGTTGTCAATATCAAAATTTATAATAAACTTACACAAGTCAAAACCAAAAAAATCCAATTAAAAAATAGGCAGAAGACCTGAATAGACAGTTCTCCAGAGAGGAAATACAAGTGGAACAACAAATTGATGTTGTTCTCTCTCTCCCTTTCTCCCTTTCTCTCTCTCTTTCAAATCAATTTTAAAAAGTATAGGATTGTCTAACCACTATGCTGTGCACCCGAAACCAATATTAAATAATGTTGAATGTAAACTGCAATTGAAAAATAAAATTAAAAAATAAATACTTGTGCCATAGAGAACTGACTTCCTTCTTTTGGTTTTATCTTTTCTTTTAATTGTTTCCATATTATTTTATTGCTTTTCTGTTGATGACTCAATAATTTGGTACACAGCATATTCTCTGCACTTAAAATATTTATTTGAGCAACTACACATTTGTCACTCTCTAATAGTATGTTTTACCTTCCTGACTCAGAGTTTCACGTTCAGCTGAAGTTTTAACTCTCTTCAGCATCTTCCAATTCCTGGCTTTTGACTGTGATGTCTCCAGGTGAGGTAGTAACTCATAATGAAGTTGCTTATAATAGGAAAAAAATAAAGTTGAGAGGAAATGAGACTAAATTAACGTTATGAGACTGAAAGCAGATTCTACTACATTCATGAGCTTTGATATTGGAGGACAAGACATTGACATAACTTGTAGTTATCTTTAATTTTGTTCTGAAATCAAGAGTCAGTGGAGGATGATAGTTTAAATATATCATTTTTTTGGTGTAAATGCAGGCAATAGGCAATCACACACAACTCTCAGTAATCACTGTATCTTATATTAAAAAAAAAAAAAAAACAAACATTACCCGTCTGCTAAGTAGGATTCAGGGAAAACTGATTATCTGCATTATAGGATTACTTTACATTCATTTCATCATTGTAATGATAGAACAGCAACTTCAGATACAACTATGTTGATTTACTTAAGCTAACAAGAGCATCACTACACAAAATGCTAGATAAACTCTGCATGTGCTACAATATAATTGATACATGCAAGCAACATTTGTCTTCATTATAATAAGTGACATATTTGCATGGCTTGCTGTGAAAAGATTACAGAGAACACATCCATCAGATAGCATAGAGTAGCATAATCAAGTATATTGTTTTTGTAAAGAAAAAATAAAATCATACAAAAATGCATCATTTGAGAAGTAGAATTACCTGGAAAGATGCATATGAGTATTTTGGGTTGGCCAAAACAGTCCGTATTTTTTTTCCATAAAATAAAAGACACATTTTTCATTTTCACCAATAACTTTATTGATTTAGATATTTTTAGTATGTTGGTTATCTCCTGCATCACGTAATGTTGATTGTTCTCAATTAATGTCTTGATTTGATTGCAATCAACTTCAATTGGTCTACCTGACTGTGAAGCATCGTCCAGAAAGAAATCTTCAGCACAAAACTTCACAAATTACTTTTAACAGGTTTTCAGTCACAATACCTACTCCATACGTTGCACAAATACTTCTTTTTTGCCTTTCAGTTTGTGTTTTTACCTTTCTTGAAATAAACTATGATATACCAAAAATTATCCTTAATTTCTTCCATCTTCAATATTAAAATGGCTACACAAAAATTCACCGATTCCAATAAGTATTTTTAAATGCATTATGACAGCTGTCACAATACAATTTAACAAAATTGTTTGGAATGAAGTTAAAGACAACTATCTTATGGAAAACACTCAACAAACTTTTTGGCCAACTCATAAACCTAAACATACTCAGATACATCGTTTGTTTGTTGTTCCTGCCCCAATTGCTTTTCCAAAGGAGTTAAGTTAGATTGTGATGTAAAATAACTATATACTCTAAGACAGTTAAAGAAGAACACATACATAATAAAAAGGGTGGAAGAAATAGTAAAAAAAATACATATAATCTGTGATTTAGCAACAAGTCTAGTTTGAATTTCTTTGCAGCCATGTCCAAGACAGAACTTTGGCAAATGCAATTATTCTTTCTATGATAAAAATAATTACCAGTTTTTACAGAATAAAGCTTTATTTGATAAGTCCTCTTGTGGACCTTGACACGATGGATTCTAAATATTAATTGGGCATTTTCAAATCAATCATTGTTTACCTTTTAGTTTTCTTCATGATTCAAATATACATATATCATTCTATGAATTTATATTAATAATAATTTTTTTCTAACTTTTCTAAATAAACTTTTCTTTAGATAATTCTTATATTTTAACTAATCTGGCAATAAGTGGTTTCCTGCATTTTTATTATGGTAATGGGAAGAGGAAGGAGCATCAACCAACATGACATTTCTGTTTGTTTTTACCATATCACTTTGTACTTGAGAGAGCAAAATTAAGGAAATAATCAGTTTTATAAAATATGACATTCTTCCCTGGTTGGTGTGGCTCAGTGGATTGAGTGCCCACCTGTGTACCTAAGGGTCTCCGGTTGAATTCCCAGTCAGGTCATATGACTGGGTGGCGAGCCAGGCACCCTGTTGGAGGCATGATAGAGGCAACCACACATTCATGTCTCTCCCTCTTTCTCCCTCCGTTCCTCTCTCTCTAAAAATAAATAAATAAAATCTTTAAAAAATATGATATTCTTTTCACAACAGCTCATTTTCACTAAAATAAAATGAAATTGACTTTCAGGAGAATATGAAAGAGGTCCCAGATATCTACAGATTTTCCTTAGTCAACTTTCCTTAGTTACACAACATGCTCTGCCTTTATTATGCTCTTAAGGCAGGCCTGTCAGCTTGAAGTTCATGTGTGTCATCTCCAATGACTGGAAATTTAATGGTTTCTTAAAATGTCAATAGGCATAGATTAATAAATTGGAAAGCACCATTTTAGCCAGAACAACTACACCTAAATATATTTTGGTGTCAAGTAATGCTAAGGAAACCTATTTCCCTCAGGCCTCTTAGAGCTTTTCCCTCTCTCCCTTGAACAAATCCGTTCTATTTTAAGTGTTCATTTATCACCTACATGGAGATGTCTTCCAAATTACTAGAGTTTATTCCAGATATCCAAAGCCACTTAAATTTAGAAGTTCTACAGTCACCTCAAATGTAATTTCTTCCAGAAGTAGTTTCTTTTTCAATAGTTCCTATTAACCATATCCTCCTTTTCCTGGTCACTCTGGTGAGGAAATTTTCACAGATATTTACTTCTTCATTTTATGTACAGTTATATGAATTTGTCATTAAATCTGGCCTCTTCCAATTTCAGAATGCCTTTTATAATATCACTGCCACCATACTCAGTCAGGCTAATACTACTTTATGCTAGTACAGTGGCCATAGCTTCCTAAGTGACCTCTTCTTTGGTGTCCAGACTCTCACATATCCTGTGGACAAATTCCAAAGTGATACTAGATCTGACTCATCTCACACCAATATTCAGAAATTTTCCAGTTGTTCCCCATTGCCTGCAAAGATGTTCATAAAAAATAACAGGTTATCAAGACTTACCTTCCTCTACTTCTCAGTAGCAATCTGCTACACCTGTTGATAAGCTTTCTTATGACAAGTGTGTGTGTGTGCAGATGGTAAGATTTTTCTACTCTCACTCCATTCAACTGCATCCATTCTCAGAAGGACAAATCAAGTTTCATCTCTTTTTCAATTTTCCCTTGATCATATTATTTATTGTTGGTCTTTTTATTCAATTTCTAAGTTTTTGTCTTCAGCTCTTGTGTATATTTAATCATTCATATTCTTTTTAGATATCTAGTTACCATGACCTACAGATAACAGATAATCCTGAGCTCCATAGAGCCAATTATTCTACCAGAAATGAAAATCATGAAAAAAGCTTGTCTGCTGGTATTGATTGCAATAATATAGCTACTTATCAAGCTTTCTTAGCTTTAGCATATGCTGTGTCAGGACTTAAAGAATTTGAATTCAATGGATGTAGTTCTGTTCTATATTAGTTCCCAAAGATAGGTTAGGTAAAAGAAAACACACAATGTTAGAACTTTTTCTGCTGATGAGAACTACATATCTTTCATGAATCAGGAAATCAAAGAATTTTGATTCCAGGGAGTACTTATATTGTTTTGCCTTTTGTCTATATCTTATTTCCCAGTAGAAAAAATTCTTTAGTATTGAGAACATACTTTACATCTTTGTTGCATCCTTTCATTTTAATGATGCTCAGTTTTTATAAGAATAACATTAATAGAATAACCACAATTAGAAGTTAAAAGATTTCACTGTAAATTCCTTTCTAAATCCTGTGGTGGATGATGCCATATGATGTTGGTGGCTTTTGTCCATGGATTATACTAGTTACGCAGGCCGTCTGCATTTGTCATCATTTGACCATCTAGAAGACGTTATACGTTTGTCGTAAACTTACTATGTGCCTAAATAAGCCTGTTACACATTGCCAGTTTAGCTAGTTCTGAGTAAAGCATAAAAGTGAAGTCTTTACTATAAGCATATTATTAATAAAAATTTTTGGTAAGGAGCTTTAAAAGCTGGAATGTGCATATTAATTGTGATATATTTTAGTATTTAGAAGTCAAAAAAAAATTTTTAATTATTTGGAGAAAAAAGAACTCACATTCCTATAAATGTTAGCCTTGCCATCAAATTTAGCATTTTCTGGCATACTTAAAAATAGAAAAGAACCCATTAATGATGAGTTTGTTAATATTCCAAATTTAAATCTATAGATAAAGAAATAGAGTCTGGCTGTAGGGTAACCTCAATATTAACTCTGAATCCCTACTGTGGGTTGATTGTTCTGTGATATTTTATAGGTTTTTCTCAGTCTTTAACATTTTCATGAACTGTCACATTTAAATTTTGAGTGTCAGTACATTAATCAGTAATATGTCTGCACTGTTCTTCATTTATTTTTTGCTGGGCTTGTTCACATTATTGAATATCTTCTCTGGAAACCATTATGTTTCCAATTATTTTCGATGATAATTGCTACAGAAAGTTTTACAAACTATTTTTTAATAGATAGTGGTTTGGCCTATTGTCTCATCAATCAAGTTTGGTAAATTACATAAGAATTATTCAAAGTAGTTTCTCACTCATTACAAGATCATTCTATTTTTGTGAAAAATGATTTTAAAAGTCAGACATCTTTAGGGAAGTGCAAAGAAGCATAAAATCTTAGAAATGTGGATGTCTATGGGCTGTTAAGGTCATTTGTTTTACCCTCCCACCCATGGAAACAATAATTACCTTGTTATAATTGATAGAGCTCTTTTTTTCTTCTGACTATGTTTAATGAGAAACTAATTTCTTAGAAACACAATACATTCTAAAATTGCACCTAATTACTAGAAGTTTGCTTTTTGAGTAAAACAAAACCTAAATGGAATTCCATAAAAGGGTTATTCTTTATGGGAAACAGAAAATTATATAAAATTATAGGAGAAGGTATAGAAAAGGCCATAAGTAGAAAATACTAATGTAAATAGTGAACATGTTGTATGTTTATTTTTGCTGGTATTTTACAAATTTTATACATATTATATCAATAATTCTCATGACTCCTCTGATGTAGACACATTATTTTACTTTACAAAGAGGAAATTAGGTAGAGAAGGTTATTATAACCAGAATCCAAAGCCAAGTATCCTGGCTTCAGAACACATTCTTAATCAGTTGTTGAAAATGTAAAAAGTACATAGCTGAGCAGGGAAACAGTGAGAGCTCAGAATTAGGAAGGAACTTCTTATTGCTTTAGTCCAGAAATTTAGCACATCATTTTCATTCAACTTTCATTTACCAGAACATATCACGTGATCCCTTAGATTTCTGTATGAATCAGAAGAAAAAAATAGTATACATAAGACTTGGTGTATATCCAGCATTGTCTCTATCATAGCCTTATGGACCATTTCCCAAATACCCAAACCCATGTTTATATGGTCTTCCTCAATTTCCTTTATCAGCTATGTTCTAATCTGGACTATATCCAATTATTATTTTTATTTTTTTAGTTTTATTTTTGTTTATGCTCTTACAGTTGTTCCTGCTTTTCCTCCATTGCCCCATGCATTTCATTGCATGATGATAACTCAGTGCGAACAAGTGTGTGTAAGGGTTTAGTAAAAGCTATCGACTAAACTATGTAATAACATGTTACCGTATTTTGCCATGTATAATGCTCACTATTTTGCCCAAATTTCTGAAGGAAAAATAAGGATGCACATTATACATAAGTAGTGCCTGAAATACTTTGTATTTGTTCTGTTGTTTTTTAATTACTTGTTACATAAAATGTCTTGTACTTTAATATGTTAAAAGATAAATGCTAAAATTCCTTTGTAATACCACAACAACTACCTAAAAATAAATAAATATATATTGAACTGAAATTAAAATGAAAGTTTTTTTCCTAAAAATTTGAGCCAAAAAATGTGCATTATACATGGTGAAATACAGAAATTAATCTTTGACCTAGGAAGAAAAAATTAACCAACACCCCTTGTGACTTCTGTTTTTTTCTTTCCCATGGGAAAACTTTTTTCTTTTTCTTTAACATTATGTTTATTTACTTTCATACAGAGGGAAAGGGAAGGACAAAGAGAAGGAGAGAAACATGATATGAGAGAGAAACACCAGTTGGTTGCCCCTCACACAACCCCAACCAGGGACCTGGCTTGCAACCCAGGCATGTACCCAGAATACTGGATACAGGGAATTCAATATGTGACCCTTTGGTTCTCAGGATGATGCTCAACCCAGTGAACCACAGTAGTCAGGATGAAACATTATATTTTGAAATCTCTTCACCATCCACTAATACCTTCAAAGATTAATTGGGCTGTAAATCACTAGTTAATTTAAAAGATATATCAGGGACATTTGCATTAGTGATCTGAAGTTCTCAGGTACTTCTCATTTATAAAGCATTCTGTACTTTTGTAAATCCTTTTATATGCTGAGTTAGGTATTGTCATAGGAAAGGGAAAATGATTTGTTTCTGCAGATTATATGTACTGTATTTGTAAAATAAGTGATATGGAAAGGCAATGGTCTTGCTTAAACCCCCACATTATTTTATGTATTATCATATTAATAAAATATAAGTATCATCATTTTAAATATGAGTAAACTGAGTCTCATAAAAATTCAGTTGGGATTTAGATTTAAGTTTACACCACCAGTGTGGTTCTGTAGTTTACTTTTCACTTAATTCTTATTTTTAATGGCACTTGAGTATAAAGAGCTAAATTAGCACTCTTACACACACACACACACACACAACAATGCAGTTTTATAAGCAACTTGTTGCATAATTGTATGCCAAATTTCTGAGTGATATTTCTTGATCATATTCTGGCTGACATCTTGTGCATAAATATTCACATCTGTCTTGATTCTGAAACAGTGATATGTATTGATAAAATTCATGATGGATCTTGGAAGATATTCACATTTAATACAGTGAAAGCAAAACATAAATTAAATAAAGCAACACATAGCATAGGGGCACATATTACCAAGAAACTAATTTCATCTTTGGAATCAAAGGTAAGAAAAATATTCTAAATTGTGCTGATTTTGTAAGTCGTTAACATGAAGATCAACAGTTACCAGATATACTTGCTTCCTTTGGCTTTCAGATCACAGTCTTCCATATATTCTACTTCTCTGATCAGTGTTATCTTTTCCTTTGTTCCTTAAATGTTATTGCCCTTTAGCATTCATTCTTGAGCTATGTTGTTTTCCTATCATAAACAATTAATGTCATTAACTACTATGCATTTACTACCACTTTAAACTGATAATTTCCAAGACACTATCTCTAGTTTAGATATTTCATAAAAAAGGGATAAGAATACCTGGGCACCTCTATAATATATAAATGTAGATGAACTATAGTCATATCAAATTCTTCATGACCTGCAACTGAAGCCAAGTGTTTAGTTTTCAAATCTGTTCAATATTCTTTGTTCCTTAAGTAAATGGTATCAAAATTCACCCCATTATTTAAGTAAAAGTTCTAGATATCACTCTTGGTTCTTTCTGTTATAACATCCAAATATTGTTTATTTTCTGTCCATTCTGAGTGCCTTATAATGTTTATCAAATCTATACTTAACTTTCAGGTCCCATTGCCATTTTGGAGCATCAAAATTTCTCTTGAATCATTGCAGTTTCCTCCTGACTGGTACTTGCCCTACCACTAAATTGTAAATAATTGTATACATTTATGATAAGGAAAGACTGGTACACAAGTAGCAATATAAAAGTAAGTTAATAGCAAAATGCAAGATCAAGCAAGATTAGATAGATTGATGGATAGATGATAGATAAAGATATTAAATTCTATCTGTCATAGCAATGAGCAAGTTTGCAAATGACTGACAAAACTGGTTATTCATTGGCAAAAATGTACTATTATCTCTCACTGCATAAAATGTTAATTTAATTTAAATTAAATAAATATAAAAAGTAAGCTAAAAATAAAAGAATATATAGAAGTCTATTTTTACAATGTTAGAATAATTTTATAAATTTTATAATATTAGAAGCTTCCCACTAAGCAAGAAATGAAACTCCAAGTCATAAAATAAATGGCAGATATAACTATACAAGCATTTTAAAAATAATCCAGTGAGAGACACCATAATGAAGTGAAATTTAAGTATAAACCTAGAAGCAAATATTTGTAACATGTAGGAGAGATTATTATCCATGAAAAAGATATAAATAGCTCCTAACACTTCAGTGTGAAAGCAACAAAACAGAATACAATAAGCATTGTCAAAAGGCATGACTGATTTACCACAAGTAACCAAAAAAAATACGGGGACACCAACATATATCTAATTTTATTCTTTATCAGGAAAAGGTAAATAAAAACAAGAAGATACTATATTTTCCCAACAAATTTTGAAAGATTAAAACAATAACATCCAGTGTTGTTAAGAGTACAAAGAAACAATCACTGGCATTCTCTCTTGATGGTAGTAAAAATTGTCTTTCCAGTGAACAATTATTGGTTTCTAGTGATATAGAAAAAATATATCACATACCATTTTTAAAGAAATAATTAGACAATACACAAAAGTATTACTCAGGAAGATGTTAATTATAACATTTTATTAAGAAGATTGCAATAAGAAGATAAAGACAAAATATAGGGAACTAACAGTGAAGGGAAGGAAACCAGGACTCGAATCAACGATTTGGGACACAAGGAAGAAAAAACATTCAACTGGAACAGACTAAAGAAACAAGAATTAAAAAAAAAAAAAAAGAGGTTTAGGAACCTCTGGGACAACTTTAAATGTTCCAATATCTGAATCATAGGGGTGCCAGAATGAGAAGAGAAAGAGCAAGATATTTAAAGTTTATTTGAAAAAATAATGAAGGAAACTCCCCCCAATCTGGCAAAGGAACTAGGCTTTCAAGTCCAGGAAAATCAGAGCTTCCCAAACAAGTTGGATCCAAAGAGGAACACATCAAGGTACATCATAATTACATTACTCAAGATTAAAAATGAGAAAAGAATATTAAAAGCAATAAGAGAAAGTGAGAGAGCTGCCTACAAAAGAGTTCCCATAAGACTATCCGCCGATTTCTCAAAAGGAATCTTGCAGGCAAGAAGGGGCTGGAAAGAAGTGTTCAAAGTTGTGAAAGTCAAGGACCTACATCCGAGATTACTCTATTCAGCAAAGCTGTCATTTAGAATGGAAGGGTAGATAAATTGCTTTCCGGATAAAGTCAAGTTAAAGGAGCAATACTTCAACTTTAAAGTTAAACATTAAGGGAGTAAAGTTAAAGGGGTTATCACCGAGCCCTTATTATGTGAAATGTTAGAGGGGCTTATCTAAGAAAAAGATCAAAACTATGATCTATGAACTATGAACTATAAAATGACAACAAACTCACACTGTCAGAAACTGAACCTAAAACAAAACAAACTAAGCAAACAACTAGAAAAGGAACACAGTCACAGAAATGGAGATCACATGGAGGGTTATTAGCAGAGACACGGAGGGGGAGAATGGGGGAAAATGTACAGGGAGTAAGAAGCATAATTGGTAGGCACAAAATAGAGAGGGGGAAATTAAGAATAACATAGGAAATGGAGAAACCAAATAATTATATGTATGACATGGACGTAAACTAATGGGGGAGATGCTGGAGGGAGGGTGTATGCAGGGTGGAGTGGGGTAAAGGGGAGAAAAAAATGGGACAACTGTAATAGCATAATCGATAAAGTATACTTTTTAAAAAGACAAAGCAAAATTTGTTATTGATAGGGTAATGGTGAATAGTCAAAGTTCATCAATGCCATGGACTATTAGCTATTCAAAACAGATACATGTCCATGATTCCTTTTCCTTTTTGCTCATGGACATGGACAGCAGTGTGGTTACTGCTGGGGAAAGGGAGGGTCTAAGGGGACTAAAAGGTAATGTAATAAATACAATAAAGATGAAAATAAAATTAAAAAGGTAACAAAACACAATATTTCACTAGATTAAACTGTATTTATTTATGTTTCTTTGTATCCTCTCACTAGAAATAAATGCCATGAGGACAGATTTACAAAAAAGAAAAAAACAGATACAGATGGCAATGGATAATGTTACCCCTATTTATGTAGAAAAAAAGGAAACAAAAACTCCTATTAGCTCTGACTGGGTGGCTCAGTTGGTTGGAGTATCCTCATAAGACAAAGTTTTGGGTTCCATCCCTCATCAGGGCCTGGACCTAGGTTTGAGATCCTCAGCTGGGGTGCGAGCATGAGGAACTGGTGAGAGAGCAGATTGATGTCTCTCTCTCTCTCTCTCTGTCTCTCTCTCCCCCTCTCTAAAATAAATAGAAATATCCTTGTCTGAGGATTAAAAAAACAAAAAACAAAACTTACACTAGTAGGAAAAATTCTAGATGTTTAACATTAAACTGTTAAGGATGTTTACTCCCAAGAAAGCTGTTGGATTGGGTAAACAGAGGAAGCTACAAAGAGATACTTTCACATTTAACTTTGTATACTTTTAAAATGCAAATCCTTTTTATTCTTTTCCCCCCAGCTTTATTCAGATATAGTTGACATATCACATTGCCTAAGTTTAAGTTGTACAAAAAATGATTTGATTTATGTGTATATGTAGTGAAATGATTGCTACGACAGTTTTTTTTTTTTATTGTTCAAATACATTTGTCTCCATTTTCCTGACACCACTTTCCCCTGCCCCACCCACCCCCACCCTCAATCTTTCCCTACTTTGGCTTTGTCCATGCGTCCTTTAAACGTGTTCCTTGATTTGACCCTTTCCCTTCTTTTCCCCGTTACCCCCCCATCCCTCCTTCCCTCTTGTTACTGTCAGTTTGTTTTTCTTTCAATGCTGCTGGTTATATATATTTTTTACTTGTTTATTTTCTTGATTAGGTTCCACTTATAGGTGAGATGATATGGTATTTGTCTTTCACCTCCTGATTTATTTTTCTTATTATACTGCTCTCCAGTTCCATCCCTGCTGTCACGAAGGATAGGGGCTCCTTCTTTCTTTCTGCTGTGTAGTATTCCATTATGTAAATGTACCATAGTTTTTTGATGCACTCATTTACTGATGGGCATTTAGGTTGCTTCTAGCACTTGGCTATTGTAAATTCTGCTGCTATGGACTTTGAGGAGCATACGTTCTTTTGAATTGGTATTTGGGAGTCTTAGAGGAAAATCCCATCACTGGGATTGCTGGATCAAAAGGAAGTTCCATCTTTAGTTTCTTGAGGAAACTCCATACCGTTTTCCACATTGGCTGCACCAGTTTGCATTCCCCGCAACAGCACACTAGGGGTCCCTTTTCTCTACAACTGCGCCAAAACTTGTTTGTTGATTTGTTTATGATGGCCATTCTGACTGGTGTGAATATCTCATTGTGCTTTTAATTGGCATTTCTCTGATGGCCAGTGATGCTGAGCATCTTTTCATATGACTCTGGGTCCTGTGTATGTCCTCCTTGGAGAAGTGTCTGTTCAGGCCCTTTGCCCATTTTTTAATTGGATTATTTGTCTTCTTGGAGAGGAGTTGTGTGAGTTCTTTATATATTTTAGAGGTCAAAACCTTGTCTGAGGTATTATTGGCAAATATATTTTCCCATACAGGATGATATATTCGGTTCCCTTTTCATTTTGCTGATATTTTCTTTAGCTGTGCAGAAGCTTATTATGAAGCCCCATTTATTTATTTTTTTCTTTATGTCCCTTGCTTTAGGGTACATACTGGTGAAAATATTGCAGTATGGGATACCTCAGAGTTTCCTGCCTATGTTCTCTTCTAGGACTTTTATGGTGTTGCATCTTATATTTAAGTCTTTTATCCATCTTGTGTTTATTTTTGTGTATGGTGTCAGGTGGTGATTGAATTTCAATTTTTTGCATGTAGCTGTCCTGCTCTCCCAACATCATTTGTTAGAGAAGCTATTTTTACTCCATTTTATGCTTCTGCCCCCTTTGTTGAATATTAATTAACTATAGAAAGACATGGGTTTATTTCTGAGCTCTCTATTCTGTTCCATTGATCTATCTGTCTGTTCTTATGCCAGTACCAGACTGCTTTGATTACAGTGGCCATGTAATATAGTTGGATGTCAGGTATTGTGATCCCTCCTGTTTTGTTCTTCTTTCTCAGAATTGCTGCAGCTTTTTGGAGTTGTTTATGGTTCCATAAAAAAAAATTTTGAAATGTTTGTTCTATATCTGTGAAATACTTCATTGATGTTTTAATAGGGATTGCATTGAATCTATAAATTGCTTTCTGTAGTATGGATATTTTGATGATGTTAATTCTTCCAATCCATGAACACAGTATATGCTTCCATTTATTTGTGTCTTCCTTCATTTTTTTCTTCAGTGTTGTGTAGTTTTCTGAGTGAAGGTCTTTTACCTCCTTGGTTAAGTTTATTCCTAGGTACTTTATTTTTCTTGTTACTATAGCAAAAAGGAATTTATTCCTGAATTCTACTTCTGATATTTCATTGTTGGTGTACGAAAATGCATTCAATTTCTGAACATTGACTTTGTATCCCTCTGTTTATCCAAATTCACTTATTAGGTCAAGTAGTTTTTTGGTGGAATCTATAGGGCTTTCTATGTATGCTATCATGCCATCTGCAAACTAGGACAGTTTCACTTCCTTCTTTCCAATTTGGATGACTTTTATTTCTTTTCTTTTCTGATTGCTGTGGCTAGGACTGCCAATACTATGTTGAATTGAAGTGGTGAAAAACAGACAACCTTCTCTTGTTCCTGATATTAGTGGGAAGGCTTTTAATTTTTGCTCATTAAGTATGATGTTGGCTGTAGATTTATCATATATGGCCTTTATTTTGTTGAGGTATGCCCCCTTTATTCCCACTTCACAGAGTGTTTTTATCATAAATGGATGATGTACCTTATCAAATGTTTTTTTCTGTATCTATTGATATGATCTTGTGGTTTTTGTCTTTCCTTTTGTTTATGTGATGTATAACATTTATTGATTTGCGAATATTGAACCATCCCTGCATCCCTGGAATGAATCCTACTTGATCCTGGTGGATGATCTTTTTAACGTATTACTGGATGTGGTTTGCTAATATTTTGTTGAGGATATTAGCATCCATGTTCATCAGTGATACTAGCCTGTGGTTTTCTTTCTTTGTTGTCTTTATTGGGATTTGGGACTAGGATGATGTTGGCCTCATTAAAAGAGTTTGGGAGTTTTCCCTCTTCTTCGAGCTTTTGGATTAGTCTGAAAGGGACAGGGGTTACCTATTCTGTAAATATGTTTTGTAAAATTCTCCTGTGAAACCATGGGGTCCAGGGCTTTTGTGTGCTGGGAGTTTTTTGATGACCGCTTCAATTTCTCCAGCTGTTATGGAGAAGCTTTCTGCTGTACAAGCTTTCTGCTGCTTCTTCATTCAGTGTTGAAAGGTTATATTTTTCTAGAAATTTGTCCATTTCATCCATGTTTTCAAATTTCTTGGCATGTAATTGTTCATAGTAATTTCTTACAATCCATTCTATTTCTGTGGTATCAGTTGTTATTCCTCTTATTTCATTTCTGATATTATTTATTTGGACCCTCTCCCTTTTTCTCTTGTTGGGTCTGCTTAAAGGCTTGTTAATTTTATTTATCTTTTCAAAGAACCAGCTCCTAGACTTGTCGATCCTTTAAATTGTTCTTTTAGTCTCTATGTCATTCAATTCTGCTCTGATCTTGATTATGTCCTTCTGTCTACTCACTCTGGACTTTGTTGTTGTTTCACCAGTTCTTGAAGCTGTAGGATTAGGTAGTTTATTTGAAATGTTTCTGTCTTTTTTAGGTAGGTCCGTATTGATATGAACTTAACTCTCAGGACTTCCTTTGCTAACTGGATGTGTTGTGGAGTGTGGCTCATTGGGTTCCTCTTGAATGGTACCCTCTGTGTCTCCTGGACTTGTGTGACTTTTTCTTTCCTCCAATTAGGGAAGTTTTCCATCATTATTTTTTCAAATAGGTTCTCTATCCCTTCCTCCTCTTCTTTTCTTTCTGGCATCTCTATTATATGGATATTATTATGTTTCAGGTTGTTCTGTATTTCTGTCAATGCCTCTTCATTTTTTTTCAGTCTTTTTTCATTTTCTTGCTCTTTCTCAGAGCTTTGTTTTACCTTGTCCTCCAGCTCACTGATCCGATCTCTTCCTTCACCTAGCTTGCTTTTGATTCTTTCTACTGTGCTCTTGAATTCAGAAATTGTATTCTTCATTTCCTCTTGTCTCTTTTTGATAGTTTCTATGTCCGTTTTCATGCTGATATAGTTTGCAGTAAGTTCCTGGTAGTTTTCCTGCAGTTTTTTGTAGTTCTCTCTGAGCTCATGGAATTCATTGAGCTTCCTTAGAACCATTGTTTTGAACTTAATATCTGATAGTTTACTTGCCTTTATTTCACTTAGTTCTCTTTTGGGGGATTCCTCCTTCCCCTTCAGTTGGGGATGTTTCTTTGTCTTCCCATTATTTGTGAGACTCTCCTCTTTTGCTTCTGCTTCCTAAGCTGATCTGTCTTGATTTCCTGACTTTGTGGTGTGAACTTCTATGGTGGGAGACTGCTGTTTTTTCTCTCTGGATCTGCCCCTGATGATGTCAGATGTTGGCCCTGTCTGATCTTTGACAGACGGTTTGAGCCTTCCAGGAATCCACTGTCTGAGGCTGTCCTCTTCAGTTGTTAATCTAGTTGCTCTGCACTCAGCGGTCAGTCTTGAGCACCACAGGGTGGGGCAGAGTCCCTTCTATGGTCAGGGTTATTATGTCGTCTCATACTGCTGCTGCTCATGGGAGTGGTCTGCCTGAGCAAGATGGCTATTGCTGTATGGGGTGGAGTAAGCAGTGTGATTGCACCTGCTATTCCTTCAGTTCTTTCCCCAAGTCTCCTTCCCCAGTCTCCCCTTAGACGTTTCTAGCCTTCTCTGCCCCTGCCTTTGCCAGAGCCCCGGGTAAGTGGCTACAAATAAAAATGTATGTGTTTACCCTTTATACAGCTCTTTCCATCTCCATCTGCTCATCTCTGGCAGATAGCAACCCTGCAGCTTTTTGCAGCTGGCTGTTATCTGTGTCCTTTTGGGGCTCTGGTGCTGTAGGCTCGAGATCTCCACTTATGATTTAGACTCCTCTCTTCTCCTGGGGATCCAACTGGCCATTTTAATATCCCTCTGGTGCTGCTGCCCATGGGCTCCCAGACAGCCTCTCAAGTCTCTACTGCACTCTTTACCAGTTAGGTTGTGCTAAAGCTGATTCCTCCTCCTGTCTGAGGTTACATGGCTCCTGTTTCACTATTTTTCAGTTGTTTGTTCCAGGTGATTTCTCCACAATTTAGTTATAATTCCAGATTGGTCCTGGTAAGAGGTCAGTGTGACTTACATTGACTCCTCCACCATCTTGTCTGCTGCAACAACATTAGATAAAGATTTATTCATCAAAATTGGAAAAAAAATTTTCTGATGATAACATTTAAGCTCTACTCTCATAGCCACTTTCAAATATAATCATACAGGTAATGTAGTAACAATGCAGGAATCACATTCTTAGAATTTATTTTTCTCTTAACTACGAGTTTTGACCACCTTAACCAATTTTTCCACACCCAACCACAGTTCTTAGAATCCACCAATCTGTTGTTCAATAAATTTCGTTGTGTTTTTTTTTGCTTGTTTGTTTCTTTTTTAGACACAACATATAAGTGTGTTCATGCAGTATTTTTCTTTATCTGCCTAACTTATTTTATTTAGCAAAAGATCTCAAGGTTTCTGCATGCTGAGTAATATATATGTACATAGATGTGTATATATGTGTATATATAGAGAGAGATAGATGATATACATATAGATATAGCTAGATATATAGATATAGATATATGCATGCCATATTTTCTTCACCCATTCATCCATTAATTGATATTTACATGAGTCTTTATATAGCAAGCATGCATGATTTCTTAAAAATTGAAAGACAAGTAGGTATGTAAAATATTGTAAAATATTTCTTAAAATTATTGTCAATGTAATAACTGCTTAAATATTTTCAAAGCTGAAAACATTTAAGTTCTCTGAACAAATAACTAGGTTTTTTATTATAGGATATTTGAATAGGAATTAATTTTTTTTCTGAAAGCATAACGGTAATCAATTTAAGTTTCAGTTACCCCTGACAATTGTTACACTAGCATAACATTCTTTCTCTAAGTTAAAACTATTTAAGTAACCCTATTGGATAATATTATTATTGGATAATGATATTTAATATGGTTATTATGACTCAGAAACTTAGGTATCTGACAAAGTGAAAGTTATAAATATAATTATTGTTTTCTTTTCTTATACCAAGTAGTAAAGAATCTTGAGTTTGTTTAATCATTTTAAATGTGTCTATCAAGAGCAATTGTCTTTTTTAATTGTATGATTGTTTTTCTTTAGATTTTAAGTTAATTTTGATATTTATATGTAATTTTTGTTCATATATCAGAAATTGATTATTAATAAACTATGTGACTATAGTTGGTCAAAAACATTCTTTTCCTTAGGTTCAGCTACAGGAGTAGGCAAGAAAATTAAGTAAAATGACATTAGGGAATATTTTTACCAGTTACGAACTTAGTGTCAAACCAAATATCTTTGAAAGCACAAATGAGTAAATAAATGCATATTTCATTATTATCTTCACAGGTTTTATCTAAAGTCTATGAGCATAACCACAATCATGTTGGAAAATAGAAAAAAAAGATCATAGAACTTGACCACATAGAGTTCAATACACCATAACTGCTTTCCTTCCCTCACCCCTCAATTCTAAGCAAAAGCCTTAAATATGCTACTAGATTCTAGCATGGAAGACACATTTTGAAATTCAGATTTATCTTAGTCTATCTCACCACTTAGTACCATTTCTCCTGAACATGGTAATTTGATGATATGAAACCTTCTGTAAACAAAGAACCAATTTAGTGTTCCTTGAAATTTATTTTGTTTGTATGAATATTAGACACTGGAATAAGAATTGAAAATGCTTACCATTGAAACACTTAAAATATAACAACCTCAAATCCTCAGTGTCTTACACCTTGTATTTAGTCTAAATTCCCCTTGGAAAAGAGGTTACTTTGTGCCTTAGAAATGTATATATGCGCACATGCACACACAAATATATATCTTATATCTTACTCTATGTCTTTTCTTTTTTGATCACTTTATTCACTGAGATCTCCTAAATTGCATGAATATTCCCTAGATAATTTATTTCAGTATTGATAATAAGTAGCATAAAGGTTAATTGTCAAAGAGCTGTAATGATGTCAATGCATGATTTTTAAAACACTATATATGTAGAATGTGTATAATTTTTTTATCATCTCAAATAACTTTTCAAGTAATTTGGAAACAATCCCCTAGGAATGGAAACCATACTGAACCCAAAGGTACAATAGTTCACTGAAATGATATTATTAGTAGATTTTCACAAGTATAATGAGTCAGGTGTTAGATTTCACTGATATTCTTGAGATTTTCCTTCTTTATCAATTTCTAGCTTCAAAATTTTAGCATTGTATCTAAAGTCGGTAGCAGAACTGTAGAATCCAATTTGTTCTCCCTCTCCTGTTTCAGATCCTCAGTAATGACAATGAAGGTAATAAGAATGAAAAACACTAAGAGATAGGTGCTATTGGTATTCCTGTTTTAAGATGAGCAAATTGAGGCTCAGAGGGAGTCAATGTTGTGCACATACATACGTGCAGTATGTGATGTTTCAAAGACTCAGATATTGGCCTCTAAAAGTGGAACCATAAACCCTATGTGTTATGATATACTGCTCCACTATTAATCTAACATTTCCTCTTCTTTATTTCTTGGTTTATACCATTCACCTCTATTTAATGGTTCTCCTTTTTTTATCTTTGCATATTTGAATTTATGACATGCATTTAACACAAAGAACCTATGTTTTATCATTAATTAAAGCTTAAATGGAGGCACTACAAGGAAGAGATTGTACCTCATTTATTTGGCCACCTAGTTTAAAACTCTGAAAACAGTTGAATAAATGTTTCATGACTTAGTGGTTCATTACTTATTTAAAATGTAAATTTTATATACTATTCCACATTACAATTGATTTTGTTAACTGCTGAAGAGTTTGCAGGTGTGGAAACTAAAGGAACACATAGGATGGGGCCTCTGCCTAGAGGATGCTTATCCTTTGGATAGAGAATGTGATCTACTCTTATTTGCATAAGGTATTTCAAGTATTCTTAAATTTTAATTTGGAATTTTAATTGAAGATTTTAATTAAACCTCTCCATAAAGCATTTAACAGACTGGCTTTTACAAGGACATACAGATAGCTAAATAAATGGAGTGTGTTTACTCTGATGTACCCAGACTAAGTTCATGAGTTTTTACTAGATATGAACTTTTGTTTTTTTAGTTTGAAGGATCATTAAAAATTCTGTGTTCATGTGTGTGGAGACACATTTCTTTATATACATGTTTTTTATGGGGAGATGGGTACTAGAATATTCATTTTTCTATTCCAAACTAACCAACCAACAGAAGCTGAATTTTCTTCAGTTTGAAGTTGCAGAAAAATTGCAAAGCCTGAAACATGGTACTGAACAATTGTTCACCTCGATGATGTGCCCCAGCTTCCTACTAAAAAATGGGGCCTCTCTTGGTATATTAGAGTCTAAAGTCTAATGGGAAAATTAAAGCCTAGAGGAAAATGTTTCAGTGTTAGAAATCAGTAAAAAAGCAAATCAATCATGTGTTTTCATATGAGAAAAATAATTTATATACTGGCTAGTAGAAAAACATACCAGCAATCAATTTCATATTTAAAATTTACAGTAATTTCTGAACCTAAGGCATTCCCACTAGAAAAAGACAAATTCAATGACATTACATTTTACATATAAATGCTTTTCATTCTGTGTTTGCAGTTCTTATTTTATAATCAGACATTAAACATCCAGATTGGGAGTAGTAATGAAATAGCTCAAATAATCATTTTACAAATATTTAAGAAAACTGAAGCCCAAAAAAGGTTAAATGGTTTGACTGTGGAAATAATGCTAGGTTTTAGCTGAATTAGGATTAGAATTCAGTCCTCTTAGTTCCCATTCCTAAATTTTTCCCATTGCGCCATGAGCTCTAAGCTTAACAGTTATTACACAGGCAATTTTTAAACATCACTGCCTCTCATTTCATTGGAGACTGAAGTTTTGACTCAAGCATGATTGAAAATTAACTGGACTAATGCTCAATAGATTAAATATAATGACAAGAAATTATTTACCACTAATCCCTGCAGATAAGAATAGTGTCTAGCATAGGAGAAGCTCAATTAATTTTGTTGAATAGATGAATGGAAGTGACCAGTGACCATGATGCCTTGTTTGGAAAGAATTACAAGCACCAGCCAAGCTGCTGAAGACACTCCAGAGGGGAAAGATTACTATATTCACTTGCAGTAGAGGAAATACCAGCCTCTGCTTACGATGTTTGTGTGCATTTGCAGGAACTTGTGAGTCTCCTATTAAAAATGAACAGGAGACTGATGAGTTCCCGGGAACACCCACAAATCTTCCTACTCATTCTACAGCTTTGCAATGGACAGCATGCTATAACTGGTGCTTACCACCATTCTCAGTGCTGCCAAGTGTTCAGAATAAATTTAAGTTCTAAACAACAAAAAAAGTAATCTTGGAAATGTAAAGTAGTCCCCCCAGGCAAGTATCAGCTCATCAATCCATCAGAGATGCCAGTAGGTTTGCTCAATCAGTTCCACAGGTGTTGAATCTAACGAAGGGGTTGCATCTCTTCTAGACTAAGTCTTGATAATATCATTGTAAATTGAGCAATTTATAAGAGCCATTTTAAATTATATCCTCCTTTATGTGATAAGAGTAAATTAGTCAATGAAATAAATGCCAGTGCTCTTGTGAAAGGAAATGTATAGACTTTTTTAGGGAAAAAATGTAAAATTATATGATTACAGGTTATACTGGTATCTCCCTAAAATTTTTTCCCTGGTTATATTTTATCAGGACTATATTATCTTTATAAATGTTGAGATTGGTTTCTATTTTTTGTGAGAAGGTATTTACTCTGTTTATGTTCATGTGTACATCAATTTATGTAATTATTTTTTATATTTTAAGATTATTTGATGGACTATATTTGTCATCAACATTTACAGAATAAATCTGTTCTTAAACTTCTTGAAACTCTTTTCATGAAACTACACAAAGTTAATTCTTTTCTTTATAGTCTGTTCATGGTACAGAAGGGTGACAAATTCGAATGTGTTCAAGAAAATTGTAAACATATAAAGTTGATAATGTGTATGCTACATTTGGGAACAGTAAAGACTATTGCTAACATAGACATATCTTAAAACTTTCACAGTCAAATAAAATCATATCTAAGGGTTAGATTTCTGTTACATAATCCATAATAATGACTAACAAAGTCTCCCAATATCTCCATGTATCCCTCAAAATTTTATCTTTAGCCCTGGCAGTGTGGCTAAGTTGGTTGGAGTGTCATCTTGTACACCGAAAGATTATGAGTTGGGTGTGTATGGGAGGAAACCAATTAATATTTTCCTTTTACATAGATGATACTCTCCCTCTCTCTACCTCTCTCCCTCCCTCTCTATCTAAAAACAATAAACATATATATCCTTGAGTGAGGATTACAAAAATTATCTTCAAAAGATTCAATAAAGTTCCTTATATTTAAAACTGAGACTACAAACTCCTTCATTTTTGCATATCTTCTTTCTAAAACAGCATGCTGATATTATTTTATTTTATTTTATTAGTTAAAATCCAATTTGAAGTTTATTTCTTTAGTATATCTTCAACTGATTTCAATTATCCTGGCATAAATATGAACAAATATTTCATTAACTGAAAACATATTTTCAGACAGAAGTATTGTCAAGCACTGATCAGTAAAGCTTCTTTCCCTTTACCATCTTAATGATCTGGTATTACAATTCTCTGTCTTCCACCCAACTCCACATCTCCACCCATTATATGATTGTCCCTGTAAGATAACACTGCTGGCTATGACTTAAATAAAATAATTTGTGAGCCATGTTCTTTTCCTAGTAGCTTGGTCGTGATGTGTACTCTAAAAAGTTTACATATCAGAATACAGTAAGGTGGCATAAGTATCATCTTGAACATAGTTTCTCTTTTTTTAATGCAAATCATTCACTGACATTTTTCTTCAATATTAGCAATAAATTGATGACCTCTCCAATGTAATATCAGGTACAGTCAAGACATGGTGTTTGAGAATCACTTTTCTGGGACATATAGTTTATCTTAATGCCAACAGTTTTCTTAGACAAATGACAAGTTATGACAATCTGTTGAGTTAATCCAAGAAGCTCATCTGATTGTTGCCTTTAATAACTAGAGAAAACAAATTTCCACCCTCTTCTCCAAGACACAGATCAATAACATGAAACTTATATGTCAGTAGACTTAAACTCACCACACATCTATGAACATCCATTTTCAGATGCTCTGCCAGATTCTAGGGTAGAAATTGACAAGAAGAATATCTGTAAAACTGTGTAAATTATTACTATAACATATATACGTGGATCTGCCTCACTCACGGTAAATCACCCATTAGACTTTCTGCTTCTTCGTGACTTGCCCTGCATTACTCTAATGCAATGAGGCTAACCTGTTAGTGGATATGTCTTAAATGTCTGAAATATTGTTTTCAGTGTAAAAGTCCACTACTCTCTCATCTCCAACCTTAATCTGAAAGAACTCTGTATTTTTCTATTATTTTCTTTCCTTTCTCTCTTTTTTTCAATGTCCTACTTAAAAGTATTATATTTCATTTATTTCAAGTTACCCAAGTGTTAACTCCTGTATTTATCCTACAAGGGAATGTTATCTCATAAAAGCAAAGGATACCTTTTTTTGTTCATTTATTCCTCAATATTATATAAACGTGTTCATCCCTCCCAAACCCCCATCCCCCAGCCTCAGTAGAGCTTTTTGTTTTTATTGTGGCTACCATTTAAGCAAAATATGTTACATGATCTATTTGAAAGGCCCCAAGTCTTATGGACATTACAGCCACTCCAAGAAGTAGATCACGATTTGCTCATGATACGACATGCCCTGATTGTTCTTTATTTTTTCATTAAAACTCACTTTACTTGAAAAAAATAAGCCTTAAGCAATGTTGCCATTTCAAAAATATTTATGATGATAAAAAAATTTAAAAGTATAATAATAATGAAAATAATTTTCATTTAGGTAAGAAATTATCTAATGTGGGGATATCAGAAGATATTAGCAGCAGAGAACTTTGTTCCTGTGACTTCAGCTGCTGAATTAGATAGTAAGGTAGAAAGAAGAAACATGTACTTGGAGTCCAAATTATATGTAGAAAGTTTTACTATGGTCAATCATGTCTGAGAAAACCAAGGTATATAGAAAAAAAAGGATGAAAAAAAAAAAAAAAGAAAATTTCAGGAACCTTGATTTTCTAAGAACAGTTCCTGATCTTCAAAGATAATCTTAGCCACATTAAAATAAATTTGAGACATACTAGGTAGACAGAGAAACAAAGACCTTCTTCTGTAAAAATAGCAAATCAAAAACAAAATTAGTAAGTACCTATCTTCCTTAAAGCTAGAGGAAAGGAAATAGCAGTGAAAGGAATTATGTGAGTGAATATGTACAACCTGCACAAAACCCCAGTGGCACATACTCTTTTCTGGAAGTTAAGAATCTAATTAAGACACCATTTGTCATTGTCCTCAAATCTGAAGAAGAAGCCCTGCCCTGTCTTTTTAATTAAATTGCTTTAACTCAACCACTCCTCCCTACTATGAATTAATTGGCTCTTTCAATTGCTCTTTCCAGGAGGACTATATCATTTTAGGCCTGCCACAAAAACTTGCTATTTATATTTCCATAGTACAATTTTAGCTTGGATTCAATTCTTTCAGCCCCCAATTTTAATTCTAATTTTAAATACTAGCCAATAAAGACTTAAATTAATTCTAGAACTGTTACACCATCTATGTCAATGCTAGATCTTCTCTGCAATGAATTTTCTCTCTCTTCCCACTCTATATTGCATTTCTGAGTTTGGCTAAAGGTTGTGTCAGGAAGTTAAAAGCATGCCATTCTAGCAGAATAATGTACTTGCCATTCAAACATAATGCATTGCTGGTTCATTTGTTTAAAAAATAAGTAAATTTAAAGGAATGCCAAGCATTTCCCTTCAATTAGAAAGACACCTAAAATAAACTTTTAAATTTTTTATTTACCTATCATAAACAAAGGCCAAATCCAATGACTATACAGTCACTGTCTCTTCTTCCTCCATAATGAAAATACGAAGATGAAAGAATGTGCTAAGTGGGTTGAATGGTGTTTCTAGGATTTTACCTTAGTGAAATAGAATCAGGTTATGCAGAACTCCAAAGTCTTTGGAGAGATCCATTGTATGTACTGACCAAAAATAGTGATTTCAGTGCCTTCTTGGTACCCAGTGCCTAACTCACATACATTCTGTTCAAAAGTTCCATTTGTTGGACAGCTAAGGGTGCCTATTCTCTTCCTCAGAAGAAGCACAACCAAGGAAATACCATTTTAATATATAGGGTTTTGCTCCAATAACACCTTTTATAATTACAAAATTGTTTACTATAAAATCATTAGCATGTAATTATGTAACGTAACAATATTACACTCAAGTACACCATATGACATTTTAGGTGAAATGTCCAAATTAAAACTATAAATTATTACACTCATATTATTAACCTACCAACCACACTCAAGCAGTCATTCCTTCTGCTGGACCCCCCTGTATGTTGTGGTTAGTTCCATAATGCCCCGATTCCAATGCTACTATCATATTCAATGCATTTTTCATAGTTAGACTTTTAGATTTGATTGCTAGGAATAAAATATGTCTGTACAATTAAATAGTTCCATGTGGGTAATTATGTATATTGTTCTTTTACATTTTTCCTTGGAAAATACATTCTGAGCTCTGAACCATTGACTCATTTATGTCTGAACTTCTGAACACAGCTATCTTTTAATTTTGGAGTTGTTCACAAATAGAAAAATATTGATAATTGAACATCGGTGTGGTCTTATGAGGTACTCTAAATATTTGCCCTTTTAGATTACTAGTTTTAAACACTTCAAAAATCTTAAATTATATACTGTTCTGTAATAACAAAACCAATATTTTCCATATTAACAAAACCAATAACTATATATTCTCACTGTGATAGTGATTATTTCATACCAACCAGAAGGACAGTTTGCCAATTAAATTGGAGCAACTGTGGTGATGTGGTTGGTTAAGCAGGCACAATTACCAAGGGTACATAAGAGATGTGCCTAGTGTTTGAATTGTATATGCTGGACATTATCCATCTTTATGAGGACAAAAGAGCAGATAGAGTTTGTAGGGGGAAATATTTTCAAAACAGAAAACATAGGAAAAAAATAGCAAGAAAAAATAATCCTTAATTTCTTTTAGTACTTCGTTCAACTAATTTGGGTATGCATTGGCTATGTTATTTACTAAGAATATGCAATTGAGAAAAATTAACATGATATATGTCTTCATGGAATTTATACATTCTAGTAATCAATTGGAATTTTTCTAATTTAATAAATATATAATAAAAGATATATGAATTTCCAAAACATATTGCTAACCTTTATGCTGAAGTAAGAAGTCAGCTGCAATGAAAGCACAGAAAAGGAAAGCCTAATCTGTTTTAGTTTGGCAGGAAGCATGAGTGCTTCCTGTAGGAAGGTATGTTTTATCTGACATCTAATAAGTAAGAATTAGTAGAATGAGTGAGGCAGAAGGATGAGAAGGTTCTAGGCCAAATAAAATAATATGTAAATGTCCAAGAATACTTACAGCAATTAAAAAAGACTAGTGTGAACAATGGAGAAAATAGCTTGTGTTGAGTTTAACAGGTAAATAATAACTTCAGATAATCTCAAGCCTGGTGGGCTGTGATAAGGATTTTAGTCTCTCTTCTAGAATTTGGAATGCTGTTGATGTATTTGAAGACAAGAAGAAGGTAATGAACATATTTTTATTTTAAAAAATGGATCAATACAGTATATATAACAGTTCAGAAAGAGCTATGTGTGCATGGAGGGACCAGTTACAACAATATTACATTTAGAAGATCATGTCAGTAAAGTTGAAAAAAATGGATTTATTGGAGACATATTTTGCAAATAAAAACTGATTGACTTGGTGATGATGAATATCGGTGGTAAAGGAGAGAGGAAGGGTGAGATGTCAATGAAATTAGTTTCATGGTGCGAGCTACCGAATAAGTGCTGGTGTGAATCATGAGATGCAGGACAATCAAAGAAGACCAGGATTGGAGAGAAAAGCATGTTTTTGGTGGTTATAATGGAAAGATTGAGAACTCCTGTTTTAGAGGAGCAGAGCTCACCTCTTTCCTAAAAGCAATCCAGTTGCTGAAATTGAATATTGCTAACCTAATTCTACAGAAGGTTTATTACCACCTAAGCTGATTGAATTTTAATGCTAAAGTATTACTGGGATTTAAAATTAAATTATCAAAAAATGCACCAGGCAATTCATGTTATTATCTCCAAGCTTCTCCATGATCCTTAAATAAATATAATCCCTGCTTTGCAAGTAAGCAAATGGCAGAACTGGGGTTCAAGCCCAGGACTATCTGACCCCAGTTGTATACTCTAAACATGTTATACTACATCTCTTCCTTTATCATGAATATGCTGTTAGATAAATATGCCTTTTTATTGGGTAAGTGAATTTAAGTTATCTCTTCTGCACTTTGGATGCTTTCCCAAAAATACAAAATTAAATTGTATCTGCAATTGAGGAAATATTGGAAGCAACAGGCAGTTTTGGGAATTGGATATACTGTGCATAAAGAGTTTACAAGCTTAATTCACTTAGCATAATTTTCTTCTGGTCCATCCGTGCTGTTTCAAAACATTAGAGTTTTTTTCTTTTTTCTGCTGGGTAGTATTCCATTGTGTAAATGTACCACAACTTACATTTTACAACAGCATGGATGGACCTGGAGGGAATTATGCTAAGTGAATTCAGCCAGTCAGTGAAAGAAAAATACCACATGATCTCACTTATATGTGGAATCTAATGAACAGAATTAACTAACAAACAAAATAGTAACAGAAGCTTAGATAGTAACCGACTGGCAGCTATGGGAAAGGAGGTGGGGGAGACAGAAGGGATGAAAGATGGTGAAGAAATTAACCAAAGATCATTTATGCACAACTATGGACACAGACAACAATATGGGGATTGAAATGGGGAGGGAGAAGGTGAGGCTGGGTAGAGGTGGGGAAAGGGAGAAAAAGGGGAACAACTAAAAAGAAAGCGCTTGCAGGTTTTTAACATTATCATTATCATGTTCATTAATGTGAAAGTTATTAATACGGTGGTGCACTGCTTCGGGTGTTAAGTGCTCTACACATAAATTAATCTAAAATACAGTTGGTAATGTTAAATTTCAAAACCCACTGAAAATGGAAAGATGATAGTTAACGTAGAAAAAAGGTTTTTAGTAATGTTAGCATTTTACACTTAAAATTCTGTCAAATGAGTAAATCTAAAAGCCTCATTAAAATGACTGTCAAAGTATTCTGCATTTCTGAAAATTAAATATGCTTTCTTAGGAAGGTATTGACGTCCTTTTGTTGATCACCGTTAAGTTTAAGTAGAATATTATTCCAAGAGCAGAGTCTAATTTCATATGAAGTTATTTACATTATGGCTAGTGCTTAACCAATAAAATCATTGGATTTTATAGCTGGCAGGCATTTTACAGATAGTTAAGTCCTATGGCATTATTTTATTTAGATAAATAAGTAGTAGGAAGATTACAAAACTGGATCAAAGAAGTTAAATGACTTATCAGAGTTACAAACATAGTTAGGCTTCCTGATTCTCAGCCCTTTCTGCTGCCCTTTCCTTTTTTATTCCCTAGTTGCCAAAGCAGAATTCCAGCATTTTGTTTCCTTAAGGAATTTCTGAGTTTCTTACACATTTCCTGGGCCTTAGTTCCTAGGCACTGTTACACATTTGCCCAGAGCTATCCCCAGCAGTGGTATCCTTACAATTTTTAGCATGTTGGCACTGGGGGATGTGGAGCTCCACTGAGATTGCAGTAGGTCAGGGTGGTCATTTACAAGGGTGCCCATGTGAGCCAGTTAAAATCTAATGAGGCAAAAATGTCTTCAATTAATTGGCATGCACAGATGTGGTAAAAATGATTGCACAAAAAGGCACAAAGTACTGTGATAATTGGAAGAAATAATGTGTGGAACTAACTGTATTTGGAATCCCTGGGTGAGATTTTTTCATATACCTGACTTTCTAATGAGATGTTTTATGGAGTTGTTTGGGAGGGTTTCTTCCTGATGTCATTGAAGGATAATTTGATATGGTAGAAGAATAATAAAACAGCACAAGCTTTTCAGTCTTAATACGTTCAGTTAAACTTATTGTTACTACTTATCCACATAACTTTGGACAAGTCATTTTATTTTATTTATATTTGTATGTCAATGCTCTATTTGGAGTGGAATCCCAGGATGGGAACAATGAGGAAAAGGGGAATAAAGCAGAGGAGGGTTAACAAGTGTATTCTGGGTGTATTATCAAGCTGACCACTGCTTCACAAAGAGATAAAATGTTCATCTCATGGGACATCCCTGAGAGGCGCTATGATTTTACTATGCCTCAGAATAGACTGTTAGGTTTGAGGAGAAGGGAGACTAAGCTGTGCATTTGCCAGTGGCTTCTTTAAAAAAATGTTTTATTGTTATGCTATTAAAGTTGTCCAATTTTTTCCCTTTCCCCTCCTCTGCCCAGCCCACCACCCCACGCCCACAATCATTCCCTACCCTCTTTTCTATGTCCAATGTTCATTCATACATGTTCCTTGACTAGTCCCCTTCTTTTCTCTCCATCCTTATCCCCCTCCCTTCTCCACTCTGGTCACTGTCAGTCAGTTCTTAGTTTCCATGCATCAGGTTCTATTTTGCTCATTAGTTTATTTTGTTCATTAGGTTCCTCTTATACGTGAGATTGTATGGCATTTGTCTTTCAATGACTGGCTTATTTCACTTGGCATCATTATTCTCCAGTTCCGTCCATGCTGTTGTAAAGGGTAGGAGTTCCTTCTTTCTGCTACATAGTATACCATTGTATAGATGTATTATAATTTTTTGATCCACTCATTTACTGATGAGCATTTAGCCTGTTTCCAGAACTTGGGAAGATACAAATAAATGTATGCATATACCATGTTCATGGACTGGAATAATTAACATCATTAAAATGTCCATACTACCCAAAGCAAACTATAGATTCAAGCAATTCTTATTAAGATACTAGGGGTATATTTCACAGATCTAAATAAAATACTTCACAAATGTATATGGAACCAAAAAAGACCCCAAATAGACTCGACAATCTTGAGAAAGAAGAATAAAGTAGGAGGGATCACAATACCTGGTATCAAACTATACTATAAGGCCATAGTAATCAGAAAAGTCTCATACTGACATAAGAATAGATATATACGTAAGCATTTTCAAGATGGCAGAGGAGTGAGTGGAAGTCACACTGACCTCCTCCCAGGACCAACCTGGAATTACACCTAAATTGGGGAGAAATCACCTGAATCAAACAACTGAACAGTAGTGAGAGAGGAGCCTTATAACCTCGGACACAGAAGAATCAGCTTTAGTGCAATCTAACGCACTAAAGTACCCAGGAGTGTGGTACAGACTCGAGAAGGCGAGTGGGGCGACCATGGGTGGCAGCACCATAAGGATATTGAAATGGCCAGTTGGATCCCCCTGAGAAGAGTGAAGTCTAAAGCAAAAGCGGGGATCTCTAGCCCACAACACCAGAGACCAAAGAGTACACAGAGAACAGCCAGCTGTGAAAAAGCAGCAGGGTTGCTTTCTGCCAGAGACAGGTGGCTGGAGATGCAAAGAACTGTTTAAAGGAAAAATGCATACATTTTTTTTGCAGCCACTTACCCTGGTCCCAGGCAAAGGCAGGGGCAGAGTGGGCTAGAGACCTTGAGGAGATACTAGGGATAGAGGCTTTGGAGAGAGAGCTGAGAAAGTATCTGGCGGAATCCCAGTGTGGACTCCCCCCGCCACACGGCAGGAGTGGGAGAGGACCCAATAACCCCACGCCCAGGAGGGACTCCGCTCCACCCTGAGCTGTATAAGGCGGCTTGCTGAGTGCAGAGTGACTATATTAACAGCTGAAGGAGATAGCCACACACAGTAGTTTCCTCGAAGTCTCGAACAGACTGCCTAAGGTCAGACGGGGTCAACATCTGACCTCATCAAAGGCAGATCCAGAAAGTAAAAACAGCGGTCTCCGACCATAGAAGTTCCGACCACAAAGTCAGGAAATCAAGAAACATCAACTTAAGAATCAGAAGCAAAAGAGAAGAGTCTCACAAATAATGGGAAGACAAAGAAATATGCCCCACTCGAAGGGAAAGGAGGAACCCCAGAAAGAGAGAGAAATGAAATAGAAGCAAGTAAACTATTAGATAATGAGTTCCAAACAACAGTTCTAAGGAAGCTCAATGAGCTCAGTGAGCTCAAAGAGAATTACCAAAACTACAGGGAAACTACAAGGAACTTACTGCAAACTCTATCAGCATGAAAAAGGACATAGAAACTATTAATGAGACAAGAGGAAATGAAGAATACAATTTCTGAATTGAAGAACACAGTAGAAGGAATCAAAAGCAAGCTAGATGAAGCTGAGAACTGAATTAGCAAAGTGAAGAACAAGGTAGAAAAGAGCTCCCAGAAAGATCAAGAATATGAAAAAAAGGTTCAAAAAGAATGAAGTGGCATTTAGGGAAATGCAGGACACCCTGTAACGTAATAATATCTGTATCATAGGGATACCAGAAGAAGAAGAGGATGAGGAAGGGATAGATAACCTATTTGAAAGTGTCATGATGGAAAACTTCCCTAATTGGAGGAGAGAAAAAGTCATACAAGTCCAGGAAGCACAGAAGGTCCCGTTCAAGAGGAACCCATTGAGGCCCACTCCACAACACATCATCATTAAAATGGCAAATATCAAAGACAAACAGAGAATCCTAAAGGCAGCAAGGGAGAAAGAGATAGTAACATATAAGGGAGCCCTGATATGGCTAGCAGCTGAATTCTCAACAGAAACACTGCAAGCCAGAAAGGGATGGCAAGAAATATTCCAAGTCTTGAAAAGCAAAGGCCTGCAACCAATACTTCTCTACCCAGCAAGGCTCTCAATTAAAATGGAAGGTGAAATAAGGAGTTTCCCAGACCAAAGAAGGCTAAAAGAGTACACCTCCACCAAACCAGCACTGCAAAATATGCTAAAGGAACTGCTTTAAGATGAAGAAAAAGTTTATATGAATACCTAGTTCCTTTCAGAGTTGCCGATACTTGATATTACCAATATTTTAATATTCATTAATCTGATTGTGACAATGATGTAATTTTAATTGTTCCTTTACTAGTTGTTGAAACTAAATCTGTTTTAATATATTTCTTACCTTTTTCTATTATTTTTAAAGAAAGGTTTAAATGACTTTTTGATATTCTTTATCTATTTATCAATTAAAGGTTTATAGAACTTTTTTCCCTAAAAAAAAACCCCTATTAACCTTTTTTTAGATGTGTCACAAATACTTTCCTATTCTATTTAACTTTTTAAATATGTATATTACTATACATATTTAATGTTTAATATAGTCATATTGCCAATGTTTACTTTATAGCTTAAATGTTTAATATAGTCATATTGCCAATGTTTACTTTATAGCTTCCTGGTTTGAATATTTTACTTTGGGTCATGAAAAGTATTAGTTCTCTTTTCTTCTAAATCTCCTTAGATTCTACATATTGATTTTTAACTCACCCGAATATTTCTTGTATAATGTGTGCAATAGGGCTCTATATTTGTTTTATTTCAAGTAATAGTGGTCCATACACCTTACTTGTTGAATAAGCCTTATTTTCCCCATTGATTTGAAATATCAACTTAATCATATATTATATTGATAGACAAATATATACATTTGTCTCTAGAATGCTCATTATATTTCACTGATCTAACTGATTATTTCTATGCTGGTGTCATGTTGGCTTAATTGCTGAGACTTTATAATGGTTTTACATTTTTTAAAATATTTTATAATTAACTTTGACATTTAAAAAATAAATAAAATCACTCTGCATTTAGAAAGAAAGAAAGAAAGAGAAAGAAAGAAAGAAAGAAAGAAAGAAAGAAAGAAAGAAAGAAAGGAAGGAAGGAAGGAAGGAAGGAAGGAAGGAAGGAAGGAAGAAAGAAAGAAAGAAATGGAACTCCTACCTTTTGCAACAATATGGATGGAACTGGAGAATATTAAGGTAAGTGAAATAAGCCAGTTGATGAAAGACAAATACCATATGACCTCACCTATAAGTGGACTCTATTCAACAAAATAAACTAACGAAGAAAATAAACCACAGGAATGGAAACATGGAGCAGACTGAAAGTGACCAGAAGGGATGGGGAAAGAGAACAAGGGTGGAAAGAAGGGGAAGGGACTAAACAAAGAACATGTATGAATGACCCATGGACAAGGACAAAAGAGTGGGAATTGACTGTGGGAGCGGGGAGTAGGGGTGGGATGGGTGGAAGAAGGCAAAGGGGGAAAAATTGAGACAACTGTAAGAGAATAAACATGATTTATGAATTTAAAAATATAAAAGTAAAAATGTAAAAAAAAAAAAAAAGAACAGATGTATAGATCAATGGAACAGAATAGAGAACCCAGAAATAAAACCATGTCTTTATGGTCAGTTAATATTTGACAAAGAGGGAAGGAGCATACAACTGTTTTGAAAATTGCGAAGGATGAACACTGTCATGAATTTGCCATTATATCCAGAATTGCAGTGTATTTTTACATTTTTCCCAAAAGATATTAATTTTCCTTTCTATCAGAGTTTTTGTGTTTTGTCCATGTTTGTATATCTTTCCTGTTAAATGTTAAAAGTTCCACTCTTTTTATTATAATAAATAAGGACAAAAATAATTTAATTTCAAAGAAAAGGAATTTGCTTTATCTCTATATGTCTATTTCTTTGAAGATATTACTTAAGTAAAAGATTTATTAAGCATTTGATGGATTACTCATTCAAGCAAATGCTCAAATCATTTTTGGGAGAAATGATTAAAACACAATAGATATTTTATGCTACCCATCACTTTGCCTGTAGGTGGGAAACCTAGACTAAATGACTTTGAAGGTATTTTTCCAGCTCTATGGTTTTATGATTTTTATGAGTAAAAGCATAAAATTATGATGATTTTGAAGTTAGAGGTTAAAGGCAATACTGTATCATAAATTGAGAGGAAATCACCACATCATTGGTTACTGTGTGATGACCCCTCCAGTAAAAGATATCTGGGGGCAAATCTCATCATTCACCTCCAAATAGAACAAAGTTTCTTATATTAACAAAAGATAAAAGAAACTAGAAATTATTAAGCCCCTTATGAACCAAGCATTTTCAAAATCTTAAGAAGTAAGTGTTATTATATATATTTTAAATGCAAGAGAGTAAGGCTCATAGAAATAACATCCACCCAGTTAATACATATCAGAACTGGGATATGGAACTAGTCTCTCATGTCCATTTTACTCCTTAGGTAGAGTTTTCAGAAAATTGCTTCGTTCCTTACACATTGTAAAAATAAGTGTTAGGGGGTTGAAGATGTAAATATGAGCATTATTTGATTACAGTCTAGTTAGGTGATAATGTTCCTGAGTTTAATATTTTTATATTGCACCAAAACTTTGCTTTCTTTTCTTGGTTGTTTTAATACTGAATATGTTATTGTATGACTAAAGTAAACACAAAAGTACACAAGCCAAAATCTCGAAGTCTCATTTCTATTGCTCTGTGTGCTTTGCCTCCCACTTATTTATCAGATGTAAACATTTTTTTAAAAGTTGGTATGTGTCATGGATAAGTGTGGTGGTGATTGCTCGCGGAATGGGGGTATAAGGGGACTAAGTGGTAATGGAAAAATATATAATAAAAACAAAAGACATAAAGAATAGCTAATAAATAAGTAAAATATTTTTTAAAATAATAAAAGTTGGTAAATATCTTCTAGAGTGTCTTCTACAGGCATACCTCAGAGATATTGTGGGTTGGGTTTCAGATGACCCCATTAAAGTATCACAATAAAGTGAGTCACACAAATTTTGGGATTTTCTAGTACATATAAAAGTTATGTTTATACAATACTGTAGTTTAAATGTGCACTAGCATATATCTAAAAATCCCAATGTACATACCTCAATTTAAATACTTTATTACTAAAAAAAGTGCTAGTTGTAACATTTTTGAGGGTCTTGCCTCAATATTGATGACTGCTGAGTAATCAGAGTGGTGGTGGTGGAAGTTGGGGTGGATTGGCAATTTCTTAAAATAAGGCAACAATAAAGTTTATTGCATCTGCTAACAATTTCTCTGTAGCATGAGGTGCTGATTGGTTCATAGTGCCCCCAAACAATTACTATGGTACCATCCAGACTACTAATCACAGATCATCATAACAAATCTTTGAAACAATATGTCAATAATATGAGAATTACAAAAATATGACAAAGAGACACCAAGGGAGAAAATAGTAATGGTTAAGCGGTGCTAATAAACTTGCTCAATGCAGGGTTGCCACAAACCTTGAATTTGTAAAAAATGCAGTATTTGCAAAGCACAATAAAGAGAAGTACAACAAAAGGTGTTCCTATATATACATTTACATTTTCAATGAACTCGTATTATGCATATTGTTCTATAACTTGATTTTTTAAATTTGTAGATCATACCCATATTTTCATAATGTTGCAATAAAGTATGTACTTATTATACTATCATAGAGATTTACCACATTAATATCCACCTCATTTTAATATCTACATAATTTTAAAATTATGATCTATTTAATCATTCTCTTACTGATGAATAAATTGTTTCCAAGTTGTGATTTTTAAATAATCACTGCAATCAGTGTCTCTGTAAATATATTTTTCTAAAATAAATATTTGTGGGTATCTACAAAGAGAATTTTTAGATTACAATTGCATGCCCATTTTTAATTTTTGACATTTTCCCCTATGAACTGAAAAAAACATGACAACTTATATTGCCAGTAATCAATAGAGAATGAGTCTCAATTCCCTGTCACTTTGCATGACAAATGTTTTAATTATTGGCAGTCTGATAGATGAAATTTCTTGTTACTCTTTTGATTCATTAATTTTTTAAATAAAAATGAAGTGAGGCAAATTATATATTTTTTCTCAATTTTTATGATTTCGAAGTTTAAATAATTTATTAACTTTTTTAATCATGTTGTGTTGTTAGTGTTTTTTTTGTTGTTTTGTTTTTGTATGTCGTTTCCTTATTGTAATGACCCCTAGTTCATTATATAAGCTGCCAATACTTTCTCCTCATCAGTTGCTTGTCTGTCTCAAATGACTAAGGAACAATTCTTGACCTCTGGAAAGTTAAATAATTTGGAGAGTGACAAACAAATAAAGCATTACTTACACATGAATAGAAACTACTATAATAGCAGTAGGTACATGGGTCTGTGGGTCTTCTGAGGAAGCAGATACAACCAATCTCTTTGAAATCAGAAAATGCTTCACAGTGGACATGATATGAGAGTTGGATCTTTATAAATAATCAAGAAATTTCTAGATCCGATATTATCATTATTGGATTCAAGATGACAGCAAAGTCGGTAGAAGCTCAGTCTACTTGCTCCCATACCCAAACTGGTCTTGCAGCTAAACCACACAGCAATCAACTCAAAAATCCAGCAGAGAGAGAGTGAGAGCATCTGTGAATGAGTGCATTCGCAGCTGAGTGTGGGGAGTGTGTGTGAGTGGGCAAGAACCTGCCCAATTACTGGGCATCTGGAAGTTGGGATCCTGGACTCTCCTAGCAGAGCAACTGCCACCACCACTGCTCATACTGGCACTTCTTGCTGCACAGATTCGGGGCAGCTGCCCATTGGCTCAGGAACTGCAAGCTCTGGGGCCAGAGAGAGAAAGCTGGGGAGGCACTGGCTGCAGAAACAGTATAGTGTGAGCATGCCTGCCTGAGGCTGAGTATCTCTGGAGGAAGCTGGTACAGCAGGCCACTACCTCCCCATGTTATAGTATCCCTGCAGGACTCTTCCCAGCACCACTTCTAGAGAGAAATTTCATCTAAAACCATCAGAGGCTCTGGCAGGTGGTGGCCAGCCCTGACTGACAGAGACTCTGTGATTTTGGAGGTAGGGGAGCACATGGAGAGCATGCCCCCAGGGCTTGGTGCTGCAGTGTGAGGACCACACAAAAACTCTTTTAAAAAAGAAGAGCTGATGCGAAACTTGAGACTTGGCAGGGACATGGTTCTTGTGTGCATGTGCATATTGGTTCTGCTAACAAAGAACTTAGAGGGATAAAGTCATTCTGTAAGGACTGTGGGACACTAGCACAGCTGGTGAGCAGAGGACTGGAAAGAGTGGAGAGTTTAGGCCCAAACCTCCAGCAAGACAGCAGCAGGGTAGGGACTGGATGACCAGAAGCTGAATGCCTGAGATTTGCTGTAGCCAGGCTGGTCTCCTCACACACTGACGAGCCCAACTCCCACCTGTGGGATTACAGGCTCTGTAGATAAGTGAGGCCTGGCTCAGGAACTACCTGCTGGGTGCATTTCTGCAGGGGAAGAAGAAAAAGCTCTGAGAGGGCTCTTTACCAGACACTACAAGTTATGCTTTTCCTTGGGCCTTAATCCACTAAAACCAGCAGAGTAGAGCAATTATAGATAGGTGCAACAAGTGGGGCTCAGGACCCCGTCTGGCCTCAGCACCTAGACAGAGCTGCCATCTGCGCCAAGCAGGAAAGAGCTACCCCTTTTACACAGATTTCTCACGGGAAACAGACAGCTAATTAACCAGAAATCAAACATTATTGGAAAGAATCTGGGACAGACCAAGACGTGTGGTGAGTAGATGGGGAAACACTTCCACCATTTTCCCTGAAGACTGAATAGTTCCCCGTAGACGTGATCCAGGGTCCCTGCCCTCCCAATCATACCAGAAGTCCCCTCTGGAGGCAAGTGGAGAAGGTATTTGCAGTTCTCTCAGGACATTAAATGAACTACTCCTGGGCCCTGGGCTGATGAAAAGCCAGCAGAGCAGACCATTGGGACCAGCCAGATCTGAAGAAGATAGCCACAAACTGTGGATTGCTTGTAGTCTTGAACAGGCTGTCTAGGGCTAGAGTAGGACACCATCTGACATTAAGAAGAGCAGATCCTGAAGAAAGACAGTGGTAAACATTGGATTCTACTGAGATGAATTCCACCATGGTCTTCATGATTTGTGTTGTTTTCTCTCCTGCATAGCTTTTTAACATTCATTTCTTTTCCGTCAAGTGTGTGCCTATTATTTCACCAGTTTTTATATTTCAGTTTATTTCAAATCTCATATGTTGTTCCTCCGTTCTCCATTTTACGTTCTTCCTTCTTCTCTTGCTTTTGTTTTAAATTTTATTTTTTCTCTTGCTATGACATATTTCTATTCCACACTGTACTTATCCTCCCTCCAGCCTCTCAAAACCATTTCCCTTGTCATTAGTCATCCCACATTCTTTTCCCCATTCTTAAAAGGTCCTTATTCTATCTCCACCTTCATCAGTCTTTGCTCGTTGGTTGTTGATATGGTGGATGTTCTTATACCTCTTCAATTTTATTTCTAAATCTTTACTATTTTTGTATTTCAAATCTCAAATTTTACTGTTACCCTCTTCTACTCCAGTTTGCCTTCTTTTTTTACATGTTAAATTTTATTTTTCCATCTTAGATTAGTTTGCATTCCTCTCTCTTAGTATTCTTTCTCCCTCTATCCTCTCAAAATCACTTTTCTTTCCTCTACACATCACATAAACTTTTCTTTCTTTCATTTATCCTTCTTATTACCATCCCACATATATTAATCTTTGCTCATTTGTTGTTGATATTGCTGTAGTGGGTCTTTTTCTCCAATTTGGTTCCTATGTTTTTCACTATATTTAAAAAAAATTTATTTAAACCTAATAATATATTCTTTCCTTCTCTTACTACATTCTGCCTTCTTCCCTCCTTTTCTCAATTATGATGTACATTTTCTTTCTTTGCCTTGTTTATGTTCCCTACTCTAATTATTTCTCTTCCATCTACCCCTTTCAAATCATTTTTCTTTGAATTAGTCATCTCGTATTCATTTTTCCTTTCTTATAATACTCTTAATCTCTTTACATCTTTATTAATATTTGTTCATTTGCTACTATAGTATGGTTGTGGATAGGGGTTATTTTTGCAGGTGTGGGCTTGTTTCTTGGGTTGTTTACTTGGTTTTGTTCTGGCAGCACCAATACAATAGCATAAAGATGTGGTTGATGGGTGGTGTGATTCTCAATTAGCCAGGAAGAAGGAAGGACCCACCAAAGAAAGACATAATGACTACTGAAACCAGCGCTCTAAGGTCAAATAATATTTGACTAAGGAGGCATGAGTATGCAATGGAGTAAAAATAGCTTCTTCAATAAATAGTATTTGGAAAACTAGACTTGTACATGCAATAAAAATGAAATTAGACCACCAACTTACACCATATACCAAAATAAACTCAAGATGGGTGAAAGACAACTATAAATTATGACACTATAAAAGTCCTAAAGGGAAACAGGCAAGAAAATTTCAGATATCCAATGTAGCAATATTTTTGCTGATATATCTCCTAGGGCAAGGGAAATAAGGAAAAAAAATAATGAGATACATCAAATTAAAAAGCTTCTGTATGTTAAAGAACCATCATCAAAATGAAAAGGCAACCAACTATATGGGAGAACATTTGCCAATGATATATCAGACAAGGGTTTGATCTCCCAAATATATAAAGAACTCATGCTACTCAACACCAGGACTTCAAACAATCCATTTAAAAAGTGTTCAAAGGATCTGAACAGACACTTCTCCAAGGAGGACATACAGATGGCCCACAGATATATGGAAAAAAATGCTCAACATCACTAGCCATCAGAGAAATGCAAATTAATTTACAATGAAATATCACCTCACACCTGTCAGAATGTCTATTATTAATAAATCAACAAACAACAAGTGCTAGTGAGAATGTGGAGAAAAGCATTGTTGGTGGAAATGCAGACTGGGGTAGCCACTTGGGAAAAAGTATGGAATTTCCTCAAAAAACTAAAAATGGAACTGCCTTTTGACCCAGCAATTCTGTTGCTGCTACTATACCCTAAGAATCCCAAATCACCTGTTGAAAAGAATTTACATACCCTAATGTTCATAGCAGTGATATTTACAATAGCCAAGTGCTGGAAACAGCCTAAGTGTCTATCAGTAAGTGAGTGGATCAAAAAACTGTGATATATTTACACAATGGAATATTATGCAGCAGAAAGAAAGAAAAAACTTATCTTTTGTGAATAGATAAGAACTGGGGTGGATAGAACTGGGGAATATTATGCTCTGTGACATAAGCCAGTCATTGAAAGACAATTACCATACGATATCACCTATAAGAGGAATCTGATGAACAAAATAAACTAATGAAGAAAATAGAACTACAGGCATGGAAACATGGAACAGACTGAAAGTGACCAGTTAGGAGGGGGGAGGGGTATGATTGTGGAAAGAAGGAGAGGGGACTAGAAAAAGAACAAGTATGAATGACTCATGGACAGGTACGATGGTGTGGGAATTAACTGAGCGGGTGTGGGATGCCAAAGGAGGGCAAAGGGGTAAAAATCGGGACTGCTGTAATAGAATAATGGTAAAAAATGATTTAAAAACAAACGAAGAAGAGAAAACATAAAAAAGAGTTCTCTACAGAAGAAATGGCTATAAGACATTTCAGGTAGAGACATTTCATGTTGCCAGGCATGAAGCTTTGTTTGGATAAAAATGGGAAATAAAATGGGGCTGGGACATGACATATGGAGTGGAGTGGCAAAAAATAATTTTGGACAGTTTGTGGCCTGATTATAATAAGCTTTGTGTGCTGGGATTTTCTGTGAAAGCAATGCCTAGGAAAATAAAATATTTAAGCAGAGGATAAAAAGGTCATATATGATGTAAAGAATATGGGCATCAGTTGTGTACTTTTTCATTGCACTGGGAAAATAAAATAAGTGATTTAAAGAGTAAGGGAAGATATCTTTTAAACTGAATCAAATTTGTTGGGTGACATTAATTAATACATTATATAAGTTTCAGATGTATAATTCTATAATACATCATCGGTATATTGAGTTCTGTGCTCACCACCCAAAGTGTAGTTTTCTTTTCTCACCCTGTATTTGACTGTTCTTACCTTCTCTGTCTGTCCTCACCCTCCTTCCCCTCTGGGAACCATCATACTGTTGTCTTTGTCTATGCATTTGCTAGCTTTGGCTACCTTAATATAATTGGGTGAGCTTGGATATTTTTCTGATTCTTAAGTGTTTTTTTAGCTTTATTGTTAAAGTTTTTATTTATCTGGTTTTATAATTTTGGTTTTGAACGTGAGTGACCTAGCTTTTTCTTTGAAGACATTTTTACGTGGGTTGTAGTGAGGGGAAAATAAAGAGGACAGAGTAGGTAGAGGAACATATTTTCTTCCCTGATGGGGTGAGGGGCAGCAGGTGCTGTGATTAATGGTGGGGGTTGCAATGGTTGGAGTTGCAGTGTTGATGAAGACAATGCTGTTCAAATCACCTGTCGCCAATCTGTGGGCTTCTTGAGGACAGACACTGGCCACATCTTGAGGCACCTTGATTAAACTATGTCTAGCACACATCTCAAACCACTGGCCTTTTAACTAATTTTAACCCTTTCTTCTGGCCACAATATTTTCTGTCACATAATATTAATATGTACTTTCATAAATGCTGCATTGATACTTTCTTCCTTAATTTTGCAAGTATTATTTCCTTCACCTGGAATACTCTTCTTGCTAACATTCCCATTCCTCATCCAGTTACCTGGTCAATTACTTTTTCACCCAATATGACTGAATTTGGGTGTCATTTCTTCCAGAAATTCTCTCCTGATAGTCCAGTTCTGATTAGATACCTCTTCTCCTGTAGGGTCTTTAAAGTGCCTATTATTGCTGTTATCCCTGTAGTAGAAATATTTCAGATTTGTCATTCTACCTAATGACTGAGCTCTTTGAAGACTGAGATAATAAGTATTTCCTTTTTGATTCCTCAGTGTCTAGCATAATTTCCTTTATATAGTAGAGGCTGAAAATGCCTTTGATGAATGGATAATTAAATATTTGTAAAATCAAACTAAAGTTGAATTCACTGTTCTAACTATGCCTGATCCTTGGTATTTATAAACATATATTTAAGAAGTGTATCATTCATATTTATGTCATATTCAGCCAATAGCATTGAGTTAAATATAAGCATGGTCTGTTATATGATCAAACCTAATAAAAATACTATAAAATAATGTAAAAGTATTTGTTGCTCTGCGCGGTGGCTATAGGGGCGAGCCGCTGTGGGGGAGTGCCAAGCTCCCTGAAACCTGAGGGAAACTGGCTGGGGTCAACTGAAGTGGGAGCAGGGCCCTGAAACCCACAGAGCCCGGCCCGGGGTTGTCACGGATGAGGGGAATAAACACAAAACATTGCAAACACTTCTCTGTTTGCCAGGAGAGCAAACGGGCACTTTCCTCCTACCAGAGAAGGCTGTGGCACCATCCCCCTAATGGGGAAGGCTGTCTAGAGGGGAAGGCCCCATTGCCCTTTGTTCCAAGGCTTTTGTTGAAAACTTTATCAGTGGACTAGGCCACAGGAATGTACATACACTCATTACATTAGCATGTTAAGGTTCACAGAGAATAGATACCTTTAAGAAAACAAGTGACAGGAATTCACTGATTTACGTGGGTCTGAGAGGAGACTAGTCTAAACAAAAGAGAATGAAGATGGGGCAAGCACCTGAATGATAAAGGATAAGGGGTATAAATAATGTGAAGGTCCTTTGCAGCATGAGCTGACCAGAGATCTGAGGAAGGAACAGAGAACACTCTAAAGAATTTACTTTTAGGCCTGATTACCCTGGCAACCGCCAGGTATGATTTAGGGCTGCTTTTCCTGCACTGTTTCAGGCCTGAGCTAGGCGCAGGGAGGGAACTACCAAGAGATAAGGATACTGCTTTTTGGCTGCAGTGAGGACCCTGGCCGTATCCAAGCCAAGACGAGAGGTGTAGGGATATTTCTTATCTGTTGCCCATATCAGTCAATGCCTGTCTTAGGTTGCCCCTCCCCCGAGGGGTCTTACACATCCTTGGCAAGGTCCATCACAAGGCAAAGCAGAGGGGCAGGGGCTATGCCCCTGCCTGGGGGAACAGGTCAAGTCTCCTCTGGTGCCTGGTTCTCCAAGGCCTCCTGATTATTTCCAGCCTTGGGGCCCTCCATCCTGTTGGCAGGGTTCCAGCTCCCGAAACCAGGCCAGGCGTTTCCCAGCGAGTATTATTATGTAATATAATATAGTCACTCAAGCATTGGAAAGAGTGAGTTTGGGGCTTAAAAATACATTCCATTTCTTTCTATCTTCGTCTGCAAAATTAGAGTGCCAAGCTTAATTTTCAATTTCAAAATATAATTTTTGAGGTTTTGAACAGTCAGTCTACAGAAAATTATGTTTGTAGTTACTCAACAGAACTACTCTTCCAGGAGGGATTTTCATTAGTGAGGAAATAATAAGCACTGACAGTTTACATGTGTTTTTAAACATTTATTTGTTTTCTATCCTCTCATGCCTTTTCCTAGGAGACACATATCTGCTCTTCACATAAATGAACAATTGAATTGACTCCCCCAAATGGAGAGTTTAGTAGGGGGCAATATTTGAAGTAGAATGAGTTATCCCCAAATTGATAGAGAATTATCCATCCTGCCACTTTTTAAGGGCATTAGTATTAAAGTAGAAAAAAGGAAGGAAACACACGTGCACATATATATTATTCTAATGACCCCATGAGTAAATGAAGATGCCTATTTCATAAACTGTATCTCTTGATATAATTCCTTAGACTAATGATCTTTGACAGTGAGCTAAACCCATCATTTCCTGAAAAATATTTCCTGTAATATAAAATGCCATTAATGTTGGCTTATTCACAAAAAAGTCCGTGATCAATCCAAGGCATATAAATAATATGTTTTTAATGACAGGATACTTTATACAGTAAGTATAAACAAATTTAATAGTACAAACTAGTTTTTAAAAATTCTGTCAACATTCTAAGGAATATCTTTAATAAGTAGGAAAGGGATGCTTGATAATTGGGGTAGTATCTCTTACTATGTTAATTGATGTTTAAAAAAAAAACCTTAAAGTTTATCTCAAGTGAACTGGGTAGTCTATGGTAAATTTTTAATTTGAACATTATAAATTAAATTTTCTTAACATTTAGTCAAAGGAATTGTTTTATTGTAGGTCTCATGTATATTTTCTACATTTGATTCTACATTGTATTCAGCATAATCTATAACAACTTTAGAATTTTATCTAATTTTTTTCTCAGATTTACCAAAAGCTACAGGCAGTGTTAAGTACTGAACAGTTATGTGGCAAACAAAAACCATAAGCTTTTAGACAGATCTGGCTCTGCCTTTTAAATACTTTTTTGGTCTTCGACAAATTATTAACTTTTTGAGCCTCAATATTCACATCTTTAAGATGGGGACTCTAAATAAAAACTTAGGGTTTCTGTCTTCTCTGTTGTCAGAAGTAAATGAATTAATGTAAGTGCTTTGTAGGAACTTCTTAAATAAAAACTCTCCTTGTATGTTTTTTTTTCCAAAATAATGAAAATTCCAATGATTTTATGAGTGTATGCAATTTATTTTAAATTTTTATATTGATGCAGTAGGGATTAATTTTGTTTGTTTTTTAAGTATATTTTATTGGTTATGCTCTTACAGTTCTCCCAGTTTTTTCCATTTATCACCCTCCACCCAGTAATCCCTCCCCTCCATCCCTCCTCCCCTTAGTTCATGTCCATGGGTCATACATATAAGTTCTTTAGCTTCTGTATTTCCTATTATATTCTTAATATCTCCCTGCCTATTTTGTATCTACCAATTATGCTTCTTAATCCCTGCACCTTTTCCCTCATTCTCCCCCGCCCTCCCCAGTGGTAACCATCCATATGATCTCTATTTCTGTGATTCTCTTCCTGTTCAAATTGTTTGCTTAGTTTGTTTTTGTTTTTGTTTTTATTTTTAGATTCAGTTGTTGATAGTTGTGAGTTTGTTGTCATTTTAATGTTCACAGGCTTGATTTTTTTTCTTAAATAATTCCCTTTCATATTTCATAAAATAAGGGCTTGGTGATGATGAACTCCTTTAATTTTACATTGTCTGGGAAGTACTTTATCTGCCTTTCCATTCTAAATGATAGTTTTGCTAGATAGAGTAATCTTGGATATAGGTCCTTGCCTTTCATGGTTTTGAATATTGCTTCCCAGCTCCCTCTAGCCTGTGAAGTGTCTTTTGAGAAATCAGCTGAAAGTCTTATGGGAACTCCTTCGTAGGTAATTTTCTCTTACTGCTTTTAAGATTCTCTCTTTATCTTTAATCTTGGGTAATGTCATTATAATGTGCCTTGACATGTGCTTCTTTGGGTCCAACTTCTTTCAAACTCTGAGCAACTTGGACTTCTTGGAAGTCTATTTCCATTGCCAGATTGGGGAAGTTCTTCATTATTTTCTCAAATAAGTTTTAAATGTCTTGCTCTTCCTCTTCTTCTGTCACCTCTATGATTAGGATGTTGGAACATTTAAAGTTTTTCTGGAGGTTCTTACGCCTCTTCTTATTTTTTTGAATTCTTGTTTTTTCATTCTGTTCTGGACGAATGTTTATTTCTTCCTTCTGCTCCAAATTGTTGATTTGAGTCCTGGTTTCCTTCACTGTTGGTTCCCTGTATATTTTTCTTTATTTTGCTTTGCCTAGCTTTCACTTTTTCCTCTATTTTGTGACCATACTCAACCATTTCTGTGGGGATCCTGATTACCTGTGTTTTGAACTCTGAATTTGATAAGGTGTCTATCTCTTCCCCTCCTAAGTTGTACTTTTTCTGGCGTTTTGATCTGTTCTTTCCTTCGGGCCATATTTCTTTGTCTTGGCACTCCTATTATCTTGTAAGGAGTAGAGACATAGGTATTCACCAGGGTAGGGCAACCTAGTTGGCTGCATTGTGACACAAAATGTGGTGTGGGGCATCAGAGAGGGATCAATGCTGCTTGCTTGGCTCTCAGCCAGTTTTCAGTTACTTGCCCCACTATCCACAAGCAAATTGGGCCCTTTTGGTGCTGATTCCCAGGTGGGTGGGTTTGTGTACGTTCTAGGACCCTGTGGATCTCTCCATCAAACTCTCCTGTGAGTCTGGGAGTTTCTCCTGCCACTGCAACCCCCCACATAATTTTATAGTCAGCAGTTTTGAGACTTTCTTTTCCTACCCGGAACCCTGGGTTGTGCAGTCTGTCTTGCTCCCCAGTTGTCTCTCCTGGTGTATCTGCATACAAATGTGGGACCACCCGGTCCCCTGCTGCTGCCTTACTGTTTGTCCTCTCCACCTCCCTGCTGGTCTCTGCCCCTCCTACTAATCTGGATGAATGTTTCTTCTTTATGCCCTTTGTTGCTGGACTTCCATACCGTTTGGTTTTCTGGCAGTTCTTGGTGTTTTTAAATTTGTTGTTGTCTTTTTTTTTGGTTGTGCAAGGAGGCAAAGTGTTTCTACTTATGCTTCCATCTTGGCTGGAAGTGTCAGTTTTCAATTTCTTGCTCTTCCTCTTCTCCTTCTGACACCCCTGTGATTCAGATGTTGGCACATTTGGAGATGTTCCAGAATCTCCTTATTCTGTCCCTGTTTTCTTGAATTCTTGTTTCTTCATTCTGTATTGGATGACTGTTTAGTTCTTCCTTATATTCCAAATTGTTGATTTGTACCTTGGCTTCTTCCCTTCAGTGTTGGTTTTCTTGGATTTCTCTTTACTTCACTCATATTTCACTTACTGTAGGCTTCATTTCTTCCCTTAAACATTTGCTGTACTAATGAGTTCTCTGAGAATTCTTAACAACAATGTTTTGAACTCTGCATCAGATAGGTTGGTCATGTCCATTTCATTTAGTTCTTTTTCTGAAGTTTTGATCTGTTCTTTCATTTGGACCACATTTCTTTGCCTCCTCAATTTGGCAGCTTTCCTGTATTTGTTTCTATGTATTAGATAGAGCTGCTTTGACTCTCTGTCTTGGCCCACTTGTTAAGTTGTAAGAAGCCTTAGTTATTTTCCAGGGTGAGGTAACCTGCTTCATTTCTTTGTGTCACTGTATGTGGGGGAGGCATCAGAGAGGGAACAATGCTGCTTGCTCAGCTCTTGTTCCATTTACATTTACTTTCACCACTTTCTGTGTGCAACTGGTGCCCTTGTGGCTGCTGCCCAGGTGCTCAATCCCAGAGTGGGTGGGTATGTGTGTATTCTGGGATCGTGCTGGTCCTTTAAACGGGCTCTCTTGAGAGACTGGAAGTTACTCCCATTGTCCCAACCTCCACTGGTTTTTACAGCCAAAAGTTATGAGGCTTTATATCCCTGGCACTGGAACCCTGTCCTGTGTGGTCTTGCCTGGGGTTGGGGTCACTCACTCCCCAGGTGTCCCTCCCAATTTTTATCCACCATATGTGAATGTGGGATGGCAAATTCTGCTGGCTGCCACTGCTGCCGCTGTCATGCTAAAGCCGCTCTGTGTTCTCTCCACCCCAGCTCCCCATCTCCACCATTCTTACCCATCTGGAGTAATATTTCTTCTTTAAATCCTTGGTTGTTGGGTTTCCATAAAGTTCAATTTTCTGGCAATTCTAATTGCTTTCTGTCTTGAAGTTAGTTGTGATCCTTGTTATGGATATGCAAGAAGGTGAAGAGTGTCTATTTATGCCTATGTCTTGGTTGGAAGTCTATTTTTTTTTCATTGAATTGCAGATTATGACTAATATTTAGCTCAGTTATTGTTATTCATTACATTAATTATTTAAACTAATAAATTAAAACTTAAAGGTGTTGAGATGTCGGTAAAAGATATATTTTTTCATTGCCATCACATGGAAACATTCTGTAGCAGCTTAATTATTCTTTCATCAGCTGTCACTTACTTTGATCACCTGATTTGCACTGTTATTTTCATTAGTGAGGGGCAAAAGGAAGGGTTTATGAGAGGAAAAGGGAAAACACAACTAGCAGGAAGATTGTATTTACTGTGCATATGTTTTTCATTTTCTGTTCTATATTTGTCTTATATTATTTTACTTTCTATATTATTTCCATCCATTTTGGCTTTCATCACCAGGACAGAAGGTGGGCTTCCTTTGGAGCTTTGTGTCCCCCAATCAGTTTGCCAGCAGGGATTGTCATACAAGTTGTGTGATACAGTTCTTAACCACAGATGCCTCTGTCAGTTCTGCAACTGTTTTACTTTCTATCAGCAGTAGTAGTTATCTTAAATATAGTCAATATTAGTTAGTCCTGCCTTTCCTTATTTATTTATTTTTAAATTTCATTTTTTCTTCTTGTATGAATTGAGAAATATGAGACATCAGATTCTAAAACTAAAGATGACTCTAGCAAATAAATTACGACATAGACTTATTGTTTGGACTTTCAAATTATAACTAAATTACTCGCTTTAAGACTACTGAGTGACATTTGTCCACTGATAAACCTGTAGACTGGCTGGAGCCCAGTTAGAAAGAATCCTTAAGTTAGCTGGAATTTTTCTCCCAGTGTTAGAATAGTAAGAGAATGAAGTTAATTCATCTGAACTTTAGTGACTTGCCCAACAAACAACCATTAGGATTTGTTCTAGTGTTAGAACACAGAAATATCAGTCTATTTTATACTTTATAATTGTGTGCGATGTGCCATATTGTGTAACATATGTGCCAAATCCATGCCATCCTTCCCTTCTACCCTGTTTGACTTGGGTGTTTGCTTAACTCCTCTTTGCAAACTTAGGACATTTGGCATGTGTTTTTCACACCATTATTCAAAGTTGTTTCTTTCTCTTTTTTTTGTATCTCCAACACTTTATATATTTTTTATTGTTGTTCATATACAGCTGTCTCCATTTTCCCCTTACCACTCTCCCCATACCACCCTCAATCTTACCTTCCTTAAAGAACCCCTGGTCAAAAGTTTTATCATGCAGTTCCTAATTACAGATGCAGGGTAACTTTGTATTCTCCATGGTACACTGAATTCCTTGGGTTAGGCACTCTGTCTACTCAAATGTTAAGTATTGAATGAGTAACCAAAGTATTGTGAATACTAAAGAAAATGTTGACTGCAGGCCAAAAAAAAAAGTCACAAAGGTTCTGAATAGCCTTAGAAAGGAAAATTAAGCAGTGCAATGTGGTCATTCATTAGGAAAAATTAAACTTCACCTATTTCTGAATTCAAATAATGCAAAAATTGGAAAAAATGATGTGGTCTAATTAATCAGTGTGCCAGAAAATCTGTGCAACCAGAACATTTCTTTCTCAGAGCATATCAGTTATCCTCTTACATAAAATTGACAACATATTTAACAGAAATGTAGGAGGTATTTTTTTTAAGTAGGTGAATATAATCTAAAGAGTCACATGCTTGAAGGTTTTTTGTGTTCTTTTTTTTTTTTTGGATTCAAATTCAGGAATAAAGCAAATTAGAGCACACATTTATCATATATACCTGGTATGGAAAGCATACTTGTCTTATGTAGAGAAAGAAGGGCAAAAGAAGAAACAAAATATTGTAACATTCATTCTGAATTGTTTTTCTAACATTTTTGATTAAATTAATTTCACATTTGGGATGGTTATTCACATATCCACTTAGATGTCTTCTTAAAATTAGGTGATCTGTTTTCAAAACTCTGTCAATTTCTGAATGTATATCCTCAACCCACTGTTGAGCCTAAATAAACCTGCAAGGGAAAACTCTCCCAATTCTGCAAGGAGTTTTGCCTGGGCCAGTTTGGGACATCCGTTCAAATCTGGAGAGCGCTTTTCTATCTGCTCCTTCACCCTACCCACGTTTTTTAGGCTTTGTCATCATGCTGTATAGATCACTGGTTTCAAATTTGTCTGCCCCTGCTGCTCCCCAGCTGGTGATGCTCACTTGTTTTCACTTAACCCTCAAAATATAGGATAGGCTTTCCATTTCATCTATCATACTAAAAAAAAAAAATAACATTCCATTCTCTACAGGCTATAGTTTTCTTTTAAAGATAGAATGGTCTTACCCCACCCTTCTCATTTCTAACTCCTGCCATTCCTCCAATTTTATTTTATATAACACTTCCTCAGCATAGCTGTCAATAACCCTTTTACTGCTGGATTAAGTGGCCAATGCATGTGGTCTCCATGAGCCTTACGTGGAACATTTCTGTGGCACATACCACCCATTTTTCAATTGCTTAGTTTCTTCTCTGTGTTCCTTGAAGTCTGGGACTGTATTGAGTTGGTTCTTATAGATCTAGTAACCAGAACTATGTCTGGCACAAAAGAGACATATAATATATATCTCTGAATATATAATTTTTTTTACAATTTTTCTTTTTATTTAAATATTTCTAATTGTCCATCTACTGAGCAAATTTGGCCTAGTTGCTGAATGTGAGGTTGGGGAAGATAAATAGAGGAATGCCAAGCAATGACCTATGGTGACAATAGTGAACTGCTTGGGACTGTGTGTTCATGAGTTTCTGTATAACATAATTTTTAGTTAATATTAACATGTGATAGTATACTCTAAAAAATGGTGAAAATTTTACAGCGATGTATTTTCTGACTGATACTATGTTTCATAGACAAGTAAAATTTATAGATTTTTTCATTAATTTTAGATTAAATCTTTCAGCTCTCTCCCTGTTCTTCAGATAAATGTTATCATTAAGACAGGTATAAATAAAAGTGTTTGATTTTAGTGATTTTACTAAAGATAGTAATTTTACTGAATATTTTCCCATTTTTTATTGGTGTGATTTTCTTTCAGAGTTGAATTTAATGTGTATAACATGGCATTTGGTTTTATAAATATTCTTGGATTTCAGCAAGTTACATGGAAAAAATGTTCATTTAAACAAATATAATACCAAAACACTCAGCTTAAATTAATTTAATAATTTTAATAAAATATAAAGCTATGTGATTATAAAGTGTGAAGTTAAGTAACAGAGTATATTTTTAAATTATTCCAGCAACACATATACTGTGATGTATAAGTGAGAATCACATATGTTTTTATTACTTACTTCCCATTTCTGACAAGTATATTAATAACCATGCCTTTTATTTTTATGAGTAGAAACCTGTTTTAATACCCTGCATAATATAATGCTAGTTGTTGCTTTAGAAATTATTTTAAGTGACAATTAGTTGGTATATAATACAGAAAGCATACATTTTATTCTTAAGTTTTGTTTATTTAAAATAAATATTCAGTATTTCTTGTATTTTTCCAATTAAAAGAGGGGGCACAAAATCAGACATATTCTTCAACTGATTGTGAATATTGCTCTATCTAGCTTATCCGCTATAATTCTATTTTGATGTCATATGAAAGGGTGTAAAAATAGCTGAAAATGCTCCCTCAACTTTTGGTTGTGTAAGGGTACTGTTTTTATTGGTTCATAGGTACCAAGCTTTACCCAAACTGTGAAGTGCTGTGGATTTCTTTGTGAATCACCATATCTAAGCTAATGTGGTGGTGGTTTACAAAGTAATTCATAGTGCTTTACAGGTGCTTCTGCAGTTGATCTTCATCTCGATGCCTAGGATCCCTTTACTGAGCCATTGAGAACAAGCCACTTTGTATTACAAGACATACAAAGTCAAGAAATCCCTGGTAAATATATTCTAAAATCCTTCCATTTGGTATTAGAGATACTTATTATTCAAGCTGTGTCAACTACACTAGAAACTATTGTTACCTTTTCTAAATATACATGTTTTACATAGTTGCTCTTTGTCTCTCCTGATGTTTTTCTGAAAAGTAATTTGTAATACTTCCTGATTAAGAAGCATAACACATCAGAAACATATTCATTGAATGAGGACTCTTACCCCAAACCACAAATACAACAATTTGAAATTTAAAATTTTTAATATATAGTTATACATGTATTAATATAGAGTTACTCTACATAAAGTCTAATCACAATATATTAATAATCACATATATTAATTATATAGCTTGACTGCTAAATGACCAGGGGCTTGTAAACCTCATTGTTATGCAGTGTTTCTCTATGTAATTAAGATTTTATTTTTATTCAAACCAGAAAGAAACATTGTTGGAATAGGTAAAGAGATGGCTTTAATATGAAAAATTATATATTACAATAGTAATACTAATATAAAGTATACTCATTTCCATTTGTCATCCTTTAGAAATAGTTTTCTGTGATCCCATTTTATGATAGAAAAGATGCACTTTTCCAAGGTCACAAAGGCAAAATCTTTTGAAATACTTGATGATATTTTGAATAGTCATTTTTTTATTGTAAAACAAACTTTGTGGTCAGGATAACAGAGTCTGATTGATTCCTAAATCATAAATTAACATTTGATAACTATTTTGGTAACTCATTCAGGCTGGAAATAGTCATGTTAGTTGCACCACATTCTTTTTATTTATAAGGCCATAACTTAGGTTTTATCTACATTTAATGATATGACCACTGTCCACTAAACTTTCTTAGCCATGAATACTTTGGTTCTTTTATTTCTTAAGTGATACTTGTGCAAACCAGATGACAATGGTAAAGGCTTCTAAAATTACCTTTGAATCATCATTGAATAAATCTATTGTATTCATTATGACTTTGATTTTTGTCCTGTTATGCTTGATTCTTTAGAAGTTGACTATGCATATGCTCTGTAATATTGGATGATTTAAAATAAACTATCACATTAAATCATTAAACCATTTTCTGTTAGATAACAGAAAATTAATATATTATTTTAAATATGTATAAATATATATGATGAGTGTGCTTTTGACATTAAAATATATCTTATACAATATGATTAGGGATGCTTTATACAAAAAAAACTTGCTATCTTCATTTAATTTTAAAATATAAAATATATTATTTTAATTATCTAGCCATTAATTTATCAATATTATAATTGTAATATAGTCTCTGAAAAATGCATATCCTTTTTTCTCTCAGGCCCCTATGTTCATAAGCAAGCTCCTTGGAGCTGCAGGATTTCCTTTCCCTTGGAAGCTCCATTGCTGTGGGTGGGCATAGTAGAGAGACATGGAGAAAATAGGTTTCTGAGATTGAATTGTCCTAAACTCTCTGGTTTTTGTTTTACATAAGGGATTGTTTTTAAAATTTTAGTATAAATGAAGCTGCTACTTTTAATGAGAATATTTATAACTGCTGGTACATGTATCTTAAAGGAAGTAAATATTTTTTTTTCTTGAGAGAACTTATAGTTCACCAGAGATAAAATGAGGTTTATTATCACATTTCATAATCATTTACCTATTCCATTTATTCATTAGAAACCATTAGAATCATTATTCTAATTCCATTTGTTCATATTTATTAAGCCTAGCAATGCTTATGTTTTCATTTTTAAGATTAGTACACACAGGTTTACAAACAGTAAATTAATTTTGAGTGGAGTTTTGGGCAAAACACTTGTTCAAAGTGTATTTATTCTTCCCTACTAGGTGTAATGACAGCATTAAGCCCTTCTAACTTTTATGACCTATATGAGAATAATTAAAAAGTGAGTGTTATTAGTCAGAGTTATTTGGAGAAAGAGCTAACAAAATCTGTGTGTGTGTGGGAGCACACATACAAGATTGTGTGTGTTTGTGTGTGTGTGTGTGTGTGTGTGTATGATCTGTCCAGAAAGTATCCAACCAGACGCTATGAAATATAAAGACTTTTTCTGAAGAAGATACAAGAAACAAAAAACATTATACAAAGGACAATGACACCTCAGTCCCTTTCAAAGTAGGCACCTTGGGACCTCGCGCAGTTCTCCCAATCACCATCAGCTGCGTCATTATATTTTCCTGAATCTCATTGATGATCTGAAATCTCCTCCCTTTCAAAGGTGATTTTAGTTTTGGGAAAAGCTCCAAATTAGAGAGTGCCAAATTTGTACTGTAAGGGGGCTGAGTCACCTGGATGATTTGATGTTTTGCCCAAAAAACTCTATATGAGAAGTGACAAATGAGGATGTGCATTGTCGTGATGAAGCTGCGAATCACCAGTTGCCCAGAGCTGCACCCTTCTGAATCATCGAAATAATTTCCATGGAGGGATGTTCAGGCTTACTGCAAAATTTGATGCAGATTCATTGCTCTACTCACTCAGTCATTTTTAATGTGACAGCTACACAGCGCACATGCTCAGTCTATAGTGTCTACCATCCCCACTGACTACTACAGTGAAATGGTCATTGTTCATGCATGCTCATTCCAGTCCACTCTCCTTGGCTGCCAGTTTACATCAATGTCACACAAACTGTTCTCATTATATTAGTAATGGCTGGACTTTTTCCTGAGGAGACACGTGTGTGTGTGTGTGTGTGTGTGTGTGTGTGTGTGTATTAAGAAAGAGAGATTTTTCTTAAGGAATTTGATTATGGAGGTATGGCAAATGCAAAATCTGATGAGAGTAGCCAGTGGTCTGGAAACTCAGGGAATAGTTTCAGTTCAAGCCCAAAATAGTCTGCCAGATTTTCTTCTTCGTCAGGGGAGGTCAGTCTTTGTTCTTTTAAGACCTTCAACTAATTAGTTGAAGCCCATCTACATTGTGGAAGGTAATCTGCTTTACTCAAAGTTCACTGATTTAAACTTTATTTTCATTCAAAAACACCTTTGCAGAAACATCTAGAATAATGTTTGATCAATAGCAAGACACCGTGATATAGCCATGTCAACACATAAAATGGATTATCATATTGAGAGTTTTTTAATGAATCACATGTTTAATTTTAAAATAACACTTTTATGTTCATTCTAAGGTTTCCTTAATTATTTACCACATATGACTCTTTGGATGTGAACTTTGAATTTATATTTTATTTTATTTATTGGAAGTTCAGTTAGTTAATGGACATTCCGTTGGATCAAACGTCCAGTAAAAACTTTCTTAATCTGTAAAATAAATAGAAATGATTGCAAGTTAGGCATGTCTAATTAAATACTTAATTTTACTGTAATGGAGGTTAGTTTTAATAAATTATGAGTTTATTAAATTTACTTTTATGTATTCCTATTTTATTTTCATAAAAAAATTATTTTATATATTCTTTTTAGGACTTAGGTGCCTGTCATACTATAGGTACCAAATAAATATTTCCTGAATGAATGAATAAAATGTATAATTATATTTAACAATAGATTTGTACAATGATAAAAAAGTTATGTTTGCTAGCTTGTTCTCTTATCATAGCTTTTATCTAAATGATTAGACTCTTCTAATGTATCTGCCAAACTCATGACAAAATGAAGTTAGCAATTATTTTACCTAAAATTAATGAAGTAGAGAAAGAATTAGGGAATCACAATGGCATAAATGGATGTCATATCCAATATGATTGAAATTCTTAGAGTAAGGGAAGAATTTAGTCTATTAGGAATCTATGAGTTTAGAAAGTTCAAGTTCAGGACTTCTGGTCAAGATGGAGGCATATGTAGTAAACATGGCTCAGCTCCTGCACAATCACAGCAAAAAATTACAACTAAATTACAAAACAACTAACACAGAGAATCATCAGAAAGTTGAGTTGAATGGAAGTCTGACAACCAAGGAATTAAAAAAGTCACATTCATTCAGATGGATGGGAAGGATGGAGACATGGAGACACGAAGATGTGAAAAGGCAGTCCCATTCCCACGTGCGGTGGATTAAAATCTGGAGGAATACCTCCAGAGCAAGGGATCCCAGCCCCACACCAGACAACCCAGCTGAGGACTCCAGTGCCAGGAGAATAAGTTCCCATACCTTCTGGCTGTAAAACCCAGTGAAGACTGGGGTGGCTGCCAAAACTGTGGGATTCTCAGGCATGTCATTTTAAAGGCCAAGAATAGTCTTAACACTTATGCAGAGTCACACCCTCTGGGCTCCAGCATCGGGGTAACACTTGGAAGGGCATGAGTGGCATACAGAGAGAAACTGAAGTGTTTGGTATCAGGGTGTGTGCCGGGAGACAGCTTCTTCCAGGACAAAACTACAGAGACCAGGCAGCAGCCACTGTTTCTTTTCTGAGCCCTCTAACACAGAGACACAGAGCAGCAACACCGTATCTGACACTCCATCAGCCTACTTTGCACAGGCTGTCCTGCCCTGGTGATTACCTAAGGCTCCACCCCATCCAATTTACAGGTGTACTTTTCTGCAATAGGCCATGCTACTAAGATAGGGAATCAAAGCAGCTCTGTTTAATATGTAGAAACAAACACAAGGAGGCTGCTAAAATGAGGAAACAAAGAAATATGGCCCAAATGAAAGAATAGAATAAAACTCCAGGAAAAAACTGAACAAATTATAGATAAGCAATATATCAAATGCAGAGTTCAAAACACTCGTTGTTAGGATGCTGTGTTACAACCTCTCTAGGCTGGACAGGTCCGCTCAGGGCTCAGGTAGATGGAAGAAGATGTTTGGAGCCTTGGGAATTCTTGACATGCTTTTATTTGAGAGAGTCACACAGGCCACAAGCCTGCGTCCAAGTCAGTGCCTCAACCCCCCACCCCATCCAAAGTTCCTATCCCTTTTATACTAGCCTTAAACAAAGAAGACAATCAAATCAGAAGGTGAAGTAACTATCATGAGCTACACATGCAATCCTACTCAAGGCTACAGGGAAGTTTTTCGCACCTGAGGCTCAAGACCATGAGACCCAGGCAAAAGTGTGTGGGAACACTGCTTTATCAGACTCCTCTAAGGTTGTGAGGAGCTGCTCCCTCCAGTTACCCATGCATCTAGATGAGGTAGCCAGACTGCCTCCATGTACCCTACAGATGCCCAAGAAATTCATTGAGTATTTCAATAGCCTAAAAAAGACCCAGGCAGAATGAAGCCTCCACTAAATGAAATAAAGACAAATTTACAGGGAATTAACAGTGGAGTGGAAAAAACCAAGAATCAAATCAATGAATTGGAACATAAGGAAGAAAAGAAAACAATCAATCAGAACAAGAAAAGAAAGAATCCAAAAAAACAAGGATAGGTTAAAGAGCCTCATATACTACTTTACATGTACCAACACTTGCATCATAAGGGTGCTGGAAGGAGAAGAGAAAGAGGAAGAAATTGAAAACTTATTTGAAAAAATAATGAAAGAAAACTTCCCTAATTTGGTGAAGAAATAGAAATACAGTCCAGGAAGCACAGAGTGCCCCCCAAAAAAGATGGATGCAAAAAGTCCACAACAAGACACATCACAATTAAAATTCCAAAGGCTAAAGAGAAAGAGAAAATGTTAAAAGCAGCAAGAGAAAAGCAGATAGTTACCTATGAAGGAGTTCCCATAAGACTCTTAGTTGATTTCTCAAAAGAAACTTTGCAGGCTAGAAGGGACTGGCATGAAGTATTCAATGTGGTGAAAAGCAGGGACCTACAAGCTAGATTACTCTATCCAGCAAAGCTATCATTTAGACTGGAAGAGGAGATAAAATGCTTCCTAGACAAGGTAAAGCTAAAGGAGTTCATCACCACCAAGCCCTTATTGTATAAAACATTAAAGGGATTTATTTAAGAAAAAGAAGATCAAAACTATGAGCAATAAATGGCAATAAATTCACAACCATCAACAAAAAATAAATGTAAATAAAAATGTTCAAGTTCATTTGAATTCTTAGTTTGTATAGTCCTTCAGCTAAATTACTCAAATTCTGAAGATACTAGCTGTGTACTAATTACCAGTTATTAGAATATCAACCTTTTATCTTTGTGTGGGTATATTTAAGTGGTATAACTCAGCACCACTGTAATCAGTGTCCTAATTTTGTCTCCTTTAGAGGCTGTACTTTTGCAATCTATTCCCCAAATAATAATTAGAGAAGTAAATTAAATCTCTGTAATTCTGCTTTAGATAATAGTGTGGTGAACTATAAGGAAAAAGAAGAATTGGGAAAACAGTCTTAAATCTTGAACATAGCTCTGCTTGAGAAAAGTAACTAAGATTTATAGGGATCTTAATGTATTCTTCACATAGTTACCTGTATCGTCTCTTCTAATCTCTGAATTGAGTATTATTGCCCCATTTTACCGATGAAAGAATAAAATGCCCTAACTTATAAATATCTGCTCTTTCTGTCTTATGACATCCTTATTTACTTGCAAAATAATTACAAGGCCCATCGAAGAGTCTTTACAATATGAAATGAAATTTCAGAGTAATAAGAAAAACATAAAATCTACATTTGGAAAATACCTTTATTTTCCATAAGACCTAAATCATAAGAATTCTATTGGATTCCATTTTTAAATGCATTATTGCTTGTGAGTAAACCCTCTTCTTCATTTTATCTTGAATGGTGTATTATAAAATATCTATTTGCTGACTTTAGAAATGCCTTCTCTAAGCAGATACCTATGTTTGGTGTCTCCTAGATAGACAAATAGATATTTTCATGTGAATTAGATGTGTGAACTTGAGGTCACTGTTATTCTGGTCAAAACCAATGGCAGGTTTCCATAGCCACATGAACTAAACTCAGCATTCCAGTCTATAACATAGGACTGAAATGGAGCCCTTTGGTGACAAGCAGGTAAACAAAGCGGTCATGATCTGGAGAGCTGAAGAGCTGACTGAGTCGACAGAAGTTGGGAGGACATGAAGCAAATGAGAATAATTAGTTATAGTGTAGCAAATTCATTTCTCAGACAATAGAGGTTGGGAGCACATATAAAATCTCCCAGGGTGACAACCTTGTATAATTTGAGAAAATTTCCCAAGTGGTTCTTAAATGTTCATCTGCCTGAGAAGCACTGAACTAAAATTTCATGAGGTCAAAAATTATTTAAACTCTTAGAGAAGAACAGAAGAGAGAACCGTAAAATCAGTATGAAGTGACGTAAATCCTGAGAAGGAAAATTTTTAGAACTCAGGTTAAAAGCATCTTTCTTTTCCTAAGGCAAAATTACCATGGAAACACCGCAGAGGAAGGGTCTGAGAGCCTGAGGGACAAGATTAGAGCTCAGCTCTGAATGGAACATGTGTGTCAAGGAGAGAATATTATCTGTTTTTCAGGGCCTACCTAGAGCTAAGAATTCAGAGAGCAAATGGGAGAAATATCTAGAAAGGTGCTGTCCAATAGAAATATTATGTGATTCATGTAGGGAAGTTTACATTTTCTAGTTTAAAATTAATTTTGAACATTAAAATATAAAAAATAAGCAGGTGAAATTAATTTTAATATTATATTTAACCCATTATGTGTAAAATACTATCATTAAAATAAGTAATCAATGTAAAATATTAATGGGATATTTTACATAATTTATTTTTGTAATAAGTCTTCAAAATTTGATATGTATGTTATACTTACATCACATCTCAGTTGGACTAACCATATGTCAAGTGCACAAAAATCGTGTTATTAGTAATGAGCATTGAATGTTGCAGATCTAGAGGACAAACACAAATGTGAGTTTAAATTCTTACATATCTTGCTCAGGCTCTTTTGCTAATTTCCCAAAACACCCTGGCAGATTGTAATGTTTAAAAGAATGGGTTCTCAAATCTAACTGCCTGGATTTAAGGCCTATTTCTACCACTTGATAGCTGTGTGTGTATGACCTTTGGCTGGACACATATCCTCCCTGTGCCGCAGTGTCATTTGTGAAATAGAAAAGTAACATTTTTCTCACAAGTTTATCATAAATATCCAACAGATTAATATACAGCAGAGGCTTACTTATGTCATATAATAACAACTCAAAAAGTATGATTCATAATTTTTTGGTTGTAGCCTGGCATTTGAATGTTGACACTTCTCAAGACTCAGTTCTAGTCATCTTTGTTTTTCTGTACTTTCTCTAGGAAATTCTATACATGCCCAGGGCTTCAATTTTGATTTCTATGGTAATTCATAGATTATGACCTTGAGCTCAGATTTCTCTTTTCCAAATCCAAGTAGCAAAGAATACTAGACAGATCTTCTCAGATTACTCTAAAGTGTCTGAAAATCAAGAGATTGAAACTAGAACTCAGAACCACCTTCCCTGTATTCTGTTCCATTCCAAATTAACAAATCAAAAAAGTTATCATTTTCCCACTGACATTAACTAATAACCATACAGAATTGCAAGTCTGAGATTTAAAACTTACCCTGCTCTACTCTCCTTCACTTCACATCAACAAACCTATTATCAAAAATAAACTCCTTTAAATTTCTTAAATTTATCTTCATCTTATCTGTATTTCTACCACCATCAGTTTAGTCATGTTAACTTTCCTCCTCGATTATTGCAATGTCTTCTCGGTGCCCTGTCTTCATCTATTTAAGGTGTCAACATGATTATTTGATTCCTCCCCTTTAAAAGCTTCAGTTATTCCCCTTGTGCTCCAAAGATAATGACCAAAATCTTTTATGTGACCTAAAATTTAGCACTGCCTGCCCCCAGTATTTCCTGGGAATTTAGTCACAGTGATTTACTTTCACTTCTTCATGATTCTTCTTCTCTTCATTTCAGGATATTTAAATAAGTTAATCCATCTATTTAGAATTCTATATGCCCACCTGTCTCAATAATCCTTCATCCTCACTCATCCTTCAGTCATCATGTCAAATATCACTTATCTGGGGACAGTTTAAATAAAGCCTCTCTGGTACCTGGTCTTGTAGCACACATTGCCCCATCATACTTTGTCACATATTTATTTATGAAGTTATTACTACTAGCTCCCCTGCTAGGCTGTAAACTTCATGATGGAAGTGATTGTTATTTGATTACATTATTATTTTATTTTCAGTGACAAATATAGTTCTTCCCCATGAAGGATGCTCAATGTATATTATGAAAAGAAGATCAGAAACAAGAAACCATTAGAGTGGAGATAAAGCACAAAATCTTCATAGAAATGAAACCTGTTCTTTTATTATAACAAAATTATATTCCTCCAATAGTATTATTACTACTATACCTCTTATTCATTGAAATTGTTATATAATTTGGCTCATCCCCAATCCCCAAAACATAGCGAGAACATCACCAGGCTGTTAAACAACTGTTGATGTAGCTCAGGATAACCACCTTACGAATTTCCATCTCCTAGTTATCATGTTTTCATCTTGATCAAAGTCCAAAATGAATGTTTTAACTCTGCTTCTGCCTGAGGCCCTTTCATGTGGTCCAAGTAGAAAACCAGAATATTGCCTTAGGCAAAAATAGTCAGTGATGAGGGAAGGAACCAAACAAGTTGATTCCACAGTATGAAAGCAAACCAGCATTGCTTTAAACCACCCTGGGATCTAGAGAGCCAATAAATTGCATCTGAGATAATAGTGCCTGACACAGTGGCAGGAATCTAGCATGAAATAAACCTTTAAATGTTTTATTCTCATGAAAAGATGAAAAGTGAAAGGAATTGCTTGTATGTATGTGTCTGGAACATCTATCTTGATACATTTTCTGTGGCAAATATATAAATCATTAACTGTGCAGCAGAGAAAAGAAATATTTAAAAAGTCAAAATACATGAACATGAATAGCATGCAGACAATTAATTTATGGATTTATATAATCTACCTGATTCTAAAAAAATTATGCAGTTTAAGGATAAATGTAGGATATCTGTATTTTATAAAGACTAAGATTCAGATATATTGATGAATCAGCAAAATATATATAAACAAGTGACTCTAGTTAAGGATGAATTACTCTGCTGTCACTTGGTTTTTATTACAGCAGGTGCTGACACTGCACTAAAGGGCCGCTGTTTTTAAAAATCCTTTTGCCTGTATTCTAAAGCGTATACCACAGAGTGCTTCCCACTCACAGTTTGTATTGCTGCACTTTGCAATTTTCTGCTTCCTTTTCTCTTTCTTGAAGGATTTCAAAGAGGTTGCATCAGGGCAATGAGGAGTTTTTAAAAGCACCTTGGAAAACCTACAGTGGTAAGGAAGAGCATCCATTTAACAACCACTGCTTATTGATCTTTGAAGAAAATTTAAGACTATGCAAGCAGTCCCAGGAACTGGTCAGGAGCGTGAGTGGATTTGTGTTTTAATATCATCCATAACTCTACTGATAGTTATACTCTGAAACAAAGAATTATATAATATACACACATTTTGGCTCTGTATGTATTTGGGAATAATTTAAAATTATTTTTTTTTACAATTTAAGAGTTGAGCTTTTTTTAAGTTTAGGAAGCAATTTTCTATTACTAGCTCATATATGTGACTCTGTTGATTCTTTCTGCCAATGGATATAAGGCTGAATTTTTGGCAACCAATAGTTCTTCTTGGTATTTAGTAGTATTGAAGTTGTAGGATTGACTATATTGAAATGTGTTCCTCTTCTTTTGTTGTTGTTCAATTACAGTTGTTCCCTGCTTTTACTTAGGAAATTTGTCAACTGAATTTTGAATGCCAAAAGTCTGAAGCATTCAGTATATATATGAAGTATATGTGTGTGTGTGTGTGCATACACACACACACACACACACACACACACACACACACACACCATGGATTCTCAGTTAAGGACTTGTGGTTAAAGAATTTTATTCTTTTTATGTCTTTAAAAACTGTTGTCAATAAATACTACCTACCTATTTTCATCAAAGGTCAAGAAGTTATATTGCAGTTTCTGAAATTCTTTTTCTTTATTAGTATGTATAAATACAAACATACATATATTTAGTTTATTGAGGTGACATTGGTTAAAAAGATCATATAGGTTTCAAGTGTGCATTTCTGTGATACATGGTCTGTATGCTGCACTGTATATCCACCACCCAAATCAAGTCATCTTCTGTCACCATATATTTGGCCGATTTACCCTTCTGCACCCCCAACCCCTTCCCTCTGGTAACCACCATAATGTTGTCTATGTCTATCAGGTTCAGTTTTATATCCCATATATGAGAGAAATTATATGACTCTTAGCTTTTTCTGACTGACTTATTTTGCTTAACATAATATGCTCAAGTTCCATCTATGTTGTTGCAAATGACAGTATTTTGTCTTTTCTTATGGTTGAGTAGTATCCCATTGAGAAGATATATACCACATCTTCTTTATCCAAACATCTATGAGAACACACTTTGATTGTCTCTCTGTATTGGCAACCATGAATAATGATGCAGTGAACATAGGAATGACCAACAATGAAAGAGGGTTCACTTTTCTGCACATTTCTCCACTTTAAGTTAACTTTTGCACATGGGGACAAACTGTAGTCTTGTTTCATTCTGTTGCATGTGGCTTCCCCACTTTCCCTGTACCATTTATTGAAGAGGTTTTCTTTTATCCTTTCCTGTGTGTTTTTGGCACCTTTGTCAAAAATTATTTGCCCATATACATGTGATTTTATTTCTGAGCTCTCAGTTCTGTTCCATTGGTCTATATGTATGTTTTTCTGTCAATTCCGTGTTATTTCGACTGTCATAGCTCTGAAGAAAGGATAGTGTGATACCTCCAGCTTCATTCTTTTTTCTCATGATTGTTTTGACCATTAAAGATATTTTGTGGTTGCATGCAAATCTGATCATGTTTTTATTCTATTTCTTTTAAAAAATGACATTGGGATTTTGATGGAGATTGCATTAAAATCTGTAGATTGCTTGGGTAATATGTACATTTTAATTACGTTCATTTTTCCAATCTATGAACATGTAGTATCTGTCCATTTAATTGTGTCTATTTCAATCTCTTTTAACAATGTTTTGTAGTTTTCAGTACATAGATACTTCACATCCTTCGTTAACTTTATCTCTAGCTATTATATTTGTTAGTTGCAACTGCAAAAGGAATTGTTTTTTTATTTCTTTTTCTGAAATTTCATTTTTTAGTATATAGGAAAACAATAAATTTGTGTACATTGATTTTATACCCTGCAAACTTATTGTATTTATTTAATGTTTCTAACAGTTATTTCTTGGAGTCTTTAGGGCTCTCTATATACAGAATAATGTCGTCTGCAAAAAAGTGACACTCTTCATTCCCGATTTGAATGCTTTTTATTTCTTCCTCTCCTCTTATTGCTCTGGCTAGGGCTTCAAGAACTATGTTGAATAAGAGTGGGGAGAGTGGGCACCTTTGTCTTGATCCTGATTTTAGGGAAAAAACTTTCAGTTTTTCACCATTGAGTATGATATTAACTGAGAGTTTGTTATACATGGCCTTTATTATGTTGAAGTACTTTTCCTTTACACCAATTTTATAAGCATTTAATCATAAATGTGTATCTTATGAAGTGCTTTTTCTACATCTATTGATAAGATCATATGGTTTATATTTTTTGTTTTGTCAATATGGTGTATTACATTGATCAGTTTCCATATGTTGAACCATCCTTGTGCCTCTGGAATGAACACTACTTGAAAGTGACCTTTTTTTAATCTTAATTAAAGAATGAAATTTATTTTTACATCTTTCAGCTTGGGAATTTTATGGGCAATCTGAACCTAAAAATTTTTTTAAATGCTTTTTATTTTTATTTTATTTTACTTTTATTCTAAGCGTAATCGTCTCCAATTCCATCCATGTTGTCACAAAAAGTAGGAGTTTTCTTTCTTTCTTTCTAAATGCAAAGTGATTTTATTAATTTTTTATATTTTAAAATCCATTATAAAATATTAAAAAATTTAAATCCATTATAAAATCTCAGCAGTTATGTCTACAGAAATAATCAAGTTGGTCAATGTAATAATATAAGCATTCTAGAAACAAACATATATATATATATATATCTGTCTAACAATGTATTATATGATTAAATTGATATTTCAAATCAATGGGGAAAATAAGGTTAATTCAACAAATAAGGTGCATGAACAACTATTACTTGAAATAAAACAAATATAGAGCCCTATTTCACACATTAAACAAAAAATATTGAGGTGAGTTAAAAATCAATATGTAAAATCTAAGAAGTTTTAAGAGAAAAATACAAAATAATATTTTTCTTACCCTGAAGTAAAATATTCAAACCCAGAAGCTATGAGGTAAAGGATTGACAATAAGACTATATTAGGCATTTAAGACTATACAGTAATATACATATTAAAAAAATTAAAGGACAAATAATAGAATAGGAAAGTATTGACAACATAATCTAAAAAAGGGTTAATGGGTTTTTTTAGGGAAAATTTTCTACAAATATTTAATAAAAAAATGGATAAAGAATACCAAAAAGTCATTTAAAGCTTTTTTAAAATAATAGAAATAGGCAAGAAATATACAAACACTAGTTTAGTTTCAATCTCAAGGACAAGTTTTGTTCTTTACATAAGTGAAACATTTGCTTTAAATATTAGTATAGCCTATTCAGAATTAAATCTTACAATCTGCCCTACCAAAGTTGATATGTGACACTATTTAATAAAGACAACAAAAATTATATGAAACCACCAATACTACAGTTTATTTAATGATTCACTCAGACCATTTGGGGAGTGTACATCTTTGAAGGTATGCGTAGGTTCCAATTTTGAATTATCTATGTATATAGTTGTGATATGTGTAAGATCCTAGTTTCTTATCTCTCCTCAAGTTAAAACCAACTCCCATTCTCCCTCACAATAGCTAGGGTCCAAAAAGACTTGGAGAGCAGTGAGGAAAGTGATGGAGTGGGTGGGAGAGGGTAAAGGTGTAGGCAAAGTAAAGACGCAGCAGCCAGGCTTGAAAAATGTCAAAGGAAGTTAGCATGTCTACCATCAGGCTGAGGAATTAAACATAATAATTTTGTGAGGGCAGAAGCAGATCTGTATTACTTTGCTAGGGCTGCCATAACCAGAACCAAAGATTAGGTAGCTCAAAGCAGAAATTTATTTTCTCCCAATTCTGGAGGTTGGAAGTCCAAGATCAAGATGTCAGCAGAATAGGTTCCTTCTGAAGTCCATGAAGAAGGGATCTATTATAGGCTTCTCTCCTTGTCTTATAGAGGGCTCTCTTCATCCTGTATCATCACATTGTCTTCCATCTGCAGGTGGCTGAGTCCAAATTTCCTTTTCTTATAAGGATATCAGCCATACTGCATTAGGGCCCATTCTAATACCTCATTTGAATTTGATTGTCTCTCTAAAGACCCAATCTTGATGTACTATTTTTTTAATGCATTGTTGTATTTGATTTGTTTGTTTTAATTTTTAGAATTTTGCATCTGTGTTATCAGAGATATTGGTCTGTAGTTTTCTTTTTTTGTGTTGTATTTGATTTGTTTGTTTTTTGGTTTTTTTTTAGAATTTTTGCATCTGTGTTATCAGAGATGTTGGTCTGTACTTTTCTTTTTTATGTGTGTGTTATACTTGCCAGGTTTTCCTATCAGCATTATATTGGCCTCATAAAATGTGTTAGGAATATTCCCTCTTCAATTATTTTTAAGTGTTTGGAAGGATAGATATCACATCTTTTAATGTTTCATAGAATTCACTAGTGAAGCCATCAGGTCATGGACTTTTATTTTGGGAAGGTTTTGATGTTTGCTTCAGTTCACTATTAATCTATTCAGATTTTCCAATTCTTCATGATTTAGTCTAGGAAGGTTATACAGTTCTAGGAACTTATCCTTTTCTTCTAGGTTATTGAATTTGGTGGCATATAGTCTTTCATAGTACTCTAGTATCATCCTCTGCATATCTGTAATGCCTTTGGTACCTTTCCTTTTCATTTGTGATTTTGTTTATATGAGCTACTTCTCTTTTTTTCCTTAGTGAGTCTATCCAGGGGTTTGCCAATGTTATTAATATTTTCAAAAAGCAGCTGTTTGTTGTATTTTTTATTTAGTCTTTCTGTTCTCCATGATTCAATTATTCTCTAATTTTTGTTATTTCATTCTTCTGCTGACTTTAGATTGCTTTTGTTTTTTCTCTTTCAAGTTTTTTAAGTTGTATTTTAGGTTGTTTATCAGGATTTCTCTTGTTTCTTGAAATAGGCCTGTAATCATATAACCTTACCATTTATTATTGCTTTCGTCACACCCCAGAAGATTTAGTATGTTGTATTGTCATTCTCATTTGTCTCTATATATCTTTTGATCTTACCTTTTATTTCTATTGTGATCCAGACATTTTAGTAGTATTTTGTTTAATATCCACATATTTCTGGGCTTCTTTACTTCTTTTTTTAAAGTTGATTTCTAATTTCAAAGCATAGTGGTCAGGGAATATGTTTAGTAAAATCTCAGTATCTTAAATTTGTTGAGGCTAGTTTTGTATCTCTACATATGACCTATCCTTGAGAATATTCCATAAGCACTGATAAAGAATGTATAATCTGATATTCTAAGATGAAAAACTATAAATGTCAATTATGTCCATTTGGTCTAATGTGTCATTTAAAGCCAATGTTTTTCTTATTTTCTGTTTGGATGATCTGTCTAAAGCTATCAACGGAGTGTGTAGGTCCCCATATATGATTGTGTTTTTGTAAGTTTTTGTTAATATTTGATTTATATATTTAGTGATTCCTGATTGGGTACATGTACATCAAGAAATGCTATGGCCCCTTTGTCATTATAAAATGTTCATCTTTGTTTCTTGTTACTTCTCTTACCTTGGAATATGTTTTATCAGGTAAAAGCATGGCTACACCTGCTTATTTGTGGATACTATCTGCTTGAACAATCATTGTCTACCCTTTCAGTCTGAGTCTATCTTTATCTTTGTAGTTTTGGTGTGACTCCTGAGGGCTAGTCTGTGTGATTTTATTGGAGAATGCAGTCCATTTACTTTTTAAGGGTGATTATTGATGTATGAGGATTTCCTATAGCCATTTTATCTTTTGTTTTCTGGTAGCTCTGTGTTTGCATTGGTTCTTTTTCTTTGTGTCTCTGTTGTTTTTGTTTGGTGGTATTCCATAGCTCTTTCTCTTGTTTTCTTTTTAAGTCATGTGTCTCAGTTATTGTTTGTGTGTGTGTGTGTGGTTTCCATAAAGTTTATAAAGTTTCATATATACAGTATTTTTTTCCTTTTGAATGTTTCTGATCTCCATCCTCCCTTGCAAATTCAGACCATTACCAACTCCCCTTTTATGTTTTTGTCGCCACAAATTATTTCTGTTTATGCTGTAAGATTTTGATGATATTACTTGTAGTTTTCTGATATTTTTTTCTTGGTTTCATGTAGAATAACCTTCTTGAGTGATCTGAATGGAGCTCTCCTGGTGATAAATTCCCTCAGCTTCTATATGTCTGGGAAATTGCTTATTTCTGTTTTATTGCTAAAGGATAACTGTGCTGGATATATTATTGTTGGTTGGTAATTTCTTTCTTTCAGTAATTTGAATGTTTGCTTCCATTCTCTACTAGCTGGTAGACTTACTGCTAAGAAGTTTGATAATAACCTAAAGATCTTATCTTTATAGATAACTTTCTTATTTTCCTTGGCTACCTTGAGAATTCTCTCTTTTGTTATTAATTTTTAACAGTTTTAATGCAAAGTGCCTTGGAGAAGGCTTTTATGGATTGAGGTAATTAGGTGTTCTGTTTACTTCTTTGATTCAAAGATCTAGCTCTTTCCATGGGTTTTGGAAGATCTCATCAGCTATTTATTTAAGGCTCTCCATTCCCTTCTTTCTCTTTTCTTCTTCCCATATGGGTATGATTCTTATATTCCTCTTTCTGATGGAGTCAGATAGTTCTCATTGAGTTCTTTTATTCCTTTTTATGCTTAAGTCTCTCTCTTCCTCCTTCTGTATCATTTCTGGATTTCTATCTTCATTATCACTAATTCCTTCCTCCACCTGGTCTTCTTTATTTCCTATGCTTGCTAGTTCATTTTTGGCCTCTTTAATTGAGTTCTTAATCCACAGAGTTTCTGCTTGGTTCTTTTATAAAGTTTCGGTCTTTTTGGAAAAGCGCTTGTCTTGTTTGTTGCTTTGTTTTCTGAGCTCTTTAACTGTCTATCTGTATTTTCTTGCATCTCATTGTTTGTTTGGTTTTTAAGAACTGCAATCTTGAATTCTCTGTCATTTAAATCCTATGCTTTCATGTCTTTAAGTTTGTTTACTGGAGATGTTTCATTTCTGATTCCTCAGATGTGTTTATGCATTGATCAGAGAATCATTTCTTGAGTTATAGCTGTTCAAAATACTGAAACTTCAAGGGGAGAGACCAAGACACTCTTTCATGCCACCATTCCCCAGTGTCACAATCTTAATTTCTTTTATCAATGATTTTCTATTTGCAACCTATAAGCTCATCTACAAATAGCCTCAAAAGACATTAAGACAAGCAGAATTTCTGTCAAAATGTCAATGTGTCACATTACATGTTTTTTAAACCATCTTATATTTATCTAATTGTGACTGCAAGTTGGTGTCAAGCACAGGGATACCATAGCCTCATGTTAAATACAGCTGTGGTCTTTCTCAGCATTCCATTGGTAGCCACATTCTGAAGATTCTATGAACTTTTCTTATGATAAAGAATTGGCTTTTTATGTTTTTATTTTTGCTTTTTTGTGAGTGGTTTTATTTTTTATTTTTAAATTACAGTTGACATACATTATATTAGTTTTAGGTCTACCTCCCTGTGATTAGACATTTATATAATGTATGAAGTGATCACCCCAATAAATCTACTACAAATCTGACACCATACATATATATATAGTTATTACAATATTATTGACTATATTCCTTTTGCTGTATTTTATATCCCTGTGACTATTCTGTAACAACAAATTAGTATTTATAGATTCCTTCACCCTTCTACATCCATCCCTCTAAATCCTTTCTCATCTGGAAACCATCAAAATGTTCTCTGTATCTATATCAGTTTCTGTTCTGCTTGTAGACTATTGTATTTTTAGATTCCACATACAGATGAAATCATCGGGTATTTGTTGTTCTCTGTGTGATCTTATTTCATTTAGCATAATACACTCTAAGTCCAGCTTATATTTTTGCAAATAACAAGGTTTCATTCTTTTCAATGTCTGAATTATATTCCACTGCATATATGCACCTCTTCTTTACCTGCTTACCTATTGATGGACATGAAGTTTTCTTCTATATCTTGGCTATTGGAAATAGTTCTGCAATAAGTATATGGGAGTATATGTCTTTTCAATTTACTGTTTTGTGTTTTTTTCGGATAAATACCCAGAAGTATAGTTGCTGGGATCTACTTTGACTCTTGTTACAATATTTGTTTCAAAGTTTGTTTGGTATATGTATTTCTACTCCAGGTTTTTTGTTTTGTTTTCTTTCAATTTGCATGAAATATCTTTTTCTATCCCTCTATTTTCAGTCTGTGTGTGTCTTTCAATCTGAACCAATGTCTTATAGATAGCATATGTGAAGGGTTTTGTTTCATGATCCCTCAACCACTATATGCCTTTTAATCATAGCGTTTTATCTATCCATTTACATTTAAAATAATTGTTAACAGATATGTATTTATTCTCATTGTATTATTTACATACATCTTGTTGAGCTTTTTAAATTAAATGTATTGGGGTCATTTAATTTTCAAGTGTACATTTCTATGATACATGATCTGTATATTGCATTGTACACCCACCACACAAATCGTATTTATATTTCTTTTCTTTTCTTTTCTTCTTCTTTCTTTGTTTCCTTACTTCCTTCCTGTCTTTCTTTTTCTTCTTTTCTCTTCTTCTCCTCCCCCCTTCCTCTTTCTGCTCCTCTTCCCTCTCCCCTTTCCTCTCCCCTTCCCCTTTTCCTCCTCCTCCCCCTTCTCCTCTTCCTCTTCTTCCTCCTTCTCTTCCTTCCTCCTCCTCCTCTCCCCTACTCCTCCTTCTTTCTTCTTCTTTCTCCTCTCCTTCTTCTTCTTCTCCCCCTCCTCCTCTTTCTTCTTCTCCCAGAAGATTCTTTAACATTTCTTGTAATATTATTTTAGTGATAACGAAATCCTTTAGCTTTTTCTTGTCTTGGAAGCTATTTATATATCCTTCAATTCTGAATAATAGCTTTGCTATGTAGAGTAATCTTAGTTGTAGGACTTCACTTTTTATCTTTTTGAATTTCTTGACAATCCCTTCTGGCCTTCAGAGGTCCTGTTGAGAAACTGCTGACAGTTACATGGGAGCTTCTTTGTAGGTAACCAGCTATTTTTCTCTTGCTGCTTTTAAGATTTGCTGTTTGTCTTTAACCTTTAGCATTTTATTATGATGTGTCTTGGTGTGGGCTTCTTTGGATTCATCTTGTGTGGGACTTTTGCACTTCTTAGACTTATGTGTATATTTCCTTCACAAGGTTAGGGACGTTTTCTGTCATTATTTTTTTAAATAAGTTTTCAATTTTTTGCTCCCTTTCTTCTTCTTTCTGCACTCCCATGACACAAATGTTGTCTCAGAGGTTTTTTATACCATGTTAACTTTTTTCAATTTTTTTTCTTTTTGCTCTTGTGATAGGTTTTTTTCTGATTCCTTATATTCCAAATTGTCGATTTGATGCTTGACTTCATCTACTCTATTGTTAATCTCTGTGATGTATTTTTTCATTTCAGTTAGCATATTCTTCACTCCTGACTTTTTTTTCTTATAATTCTATGTACTTTTTATGCTGCAGTTGAAGTTCTCACTAAGTGTCTTGAGCATCCTTATAAGTATAGTGTTAAGTTCTGTATCTGGTTGTTTGTTTGCCTCCATTTCATTTAATTAATTTTTTTGGAGTTTCACCTGATCTTTCATTTGAAATCTGTTTATTTGTCTCTTTATTTTGGCTGCTTTCCTATGTTTCTTTCTATGTATTAGGTAGAGCTGCTACATCGCCTATACTTGGTAGAGTTGCCTTATATAAGAGGTCCTGTAGAGCCCAACACAGCCTCAAGGATCACTCAAGCTGGGTGCTCCAAGTATGCCCTCTTGGTGGGCAGTGTGCACTGTCCTATTGTAGTTGAGTTTTGATTGTTGTTTGCATGCCATTGGGAGGGATTGGATGCAACTACAGCAAAGGAACTGCTATAAAGGGACCGACCTATAGAATAGGACTTCCTTCAACTAGACTTTGATGTCCACCAAGCTCGTCCTTGAGTGTGTTTCTCATAAAGATGGTTGGTTTATAACCCAGCATGGTTTGAAGTGGCCCACTGGGTAAACTGTTCCTGGGGCCTCCCATGAGGTATAAGGTCAGCAACTTTCTGTGCCCTTACTGTGGCCACTGTTCATGAGCTACCAAGCAATCTGCAGATGGCTATTTATTTTTTTTGCTGGGCTTGAATTTGCTCTGGAGAAGCCAAGCCACAAACTGAGGCAAGCTGCTATAAGTACCAGGTCTGAGACCACTTAGCAGGAGATATGGGGTATGCAGGGGCCAGATACTTCTTGTTTGAGAGATTTTAGAAAAATATGAAACATGAGCCAAGAAAGGCTATTTATATGGAAAAACCATTGGAAACCACTTTGGTGGACTCATAAGTTTGGGGGTGGGGTGGTCTCAGAGAGGAGTGAGGTCTCAGAGAATCACAAGGACAGGGTGCATGGTGAAAACCAGGTTAGTAAAGATTCACATATGACATCTGTCTGTGGCTTCTGTGGAGTAAGGACTCAGTGAAGGGACAATAGCTTTTGCCAGCACTTTTGTCTAGGAGAAATCTTCACTTCTAGCCCTCACCCTGAAGCCAGAGAGTTTAGTTCCTCCCCTTTTAGTTGTAATTTTGATGTGGTTGTGGGAGGTTCCCAGTACTGTGTTTACATATGCTGCCATCTTGACTAGAACTCTACTTGTGAAATAAGAATTCTACTTCTTGTTTCTCCCCTTTTCCCCTATTCCCATCACACTTCCTACATTGATTTAATCTTACACTGGATTTTAACTGTAGTCCCCTTACTGTTTACTCTGTTTTCTGACTCTCTTCACAGCACATAATCTACTCTATTAGCAGAATCACATCCACATCCTGTCATATTCTTTGCTCCTGCTAATGTACTCATGATATCTTGAATACGACAAACTCCATAGTCCTCTTTTTAGGCTTTGCAACTGCTATACTTTTTATTTTTAAATGTTTAATATCCCAACGTCTTTCCCTAGACAGAAACACGACCTTTGTACTAGAACCCATTTTCTAATGGTCAAATTCCTATTATATTTAAAGGTCCAAGGGGAATACTTTATTCTCAGTAAAGCCTTCCCTAATTTCTACAAATAAAACTAATATTATTCCCAACATATTGCTTGGCATATGACACTATGACTGCATAGTAATTATTTAAACTTGAAAATATCAACTAATGGGCATACCCATTAAGAGCAGAGGCATACCTTAGCCAATTTTGGGGCCTTGATTTATAGCATTATACATGGTACTGGTCTGTTTATAATATTAATCCTAAAATAACAATTTTGAGCACTTTTTGAAGTGTGTGCTTAAATCAAGACTTCTCAATTTCAACATTATTAACATTTTGAGCCTGGTGATATTTTTTTAAATTTTATTTTGTATCGGTTTTGTGTGTACAGTTTAGTAGTTAAACAATCATATACTTTATATAATGTTCCCCTCAATATTTCTTCACTGCGGTGTGCTTTTCTCTAGGGCATTCCAGAGCTTTTAGCAGCATTCATGTCCTCTACTCACTAAATGATAGTAACACCTCTGCCCAGGTTGTGATGCAAAAACGTTTCCCATCAATGCTATCTGTCTCTTGAATAAGAGGAATTACCTTCATTCAGACCATTAGTTTATATGGTTTATCTCATTTAACCTACCTACTTATCAATGACACAGCCATAGATTTTTCACCTCTTTTTCAATAGAGGACACTGTAGCTTAGTTTATACAAATATAAATTTGTAAGACCTTGATTTAAATCCCAGATATCTCTAGAGCACAGGTTGCTGAATTGTAAGCTACACTGTATTCTAATCCATAGCTGCTGAATTGTTTGTCTTAATAACTGGCAACTAACTTCTTTTCTTGATAATATATTCTTAAATGTATTCAAATTTGTATGGATGCAGATAAGAAACACTTATGAATCTGTTTATGGTTAGTAGATACCTGGAGTTTCCCACAGTCTTTATAAGCCTCGAGCCCAGCCTCTCAATCCTCAAAGGAATCTCTTCTGCATCATCCAATGCACAATTAGTTTTACTTAATCTTCACTGAACTATGACACAGTTGGGGCCTTTTGGAGAATATATTTTGATCTTACTTCAAAACTTATACATCAATATTCATTATTCATTTTAAAATACATACTTTAAAAGAAAATGAATACTTTCTCCTGTGGATTATGAAAGCTTTATGAATATTGTCTGCCAATAAGCTATAAATTGACCCATCATTCTATTAATACACACATCCATACCATCTTGATTCTACAGCTTGCAGTCTATAACGAATAAATAATTTCAATCTTTGGACATGGACAATTCATTTCCAACATCCTCCTCTCCAATCCGTTCAGCGCATGAGCTTTATCTCTCTTTGTTCTCTTGGGGGATGATGTTGTATAGATACTTTTATCAATCTTTTGTCAGTTTCCTGACAGCAATTGGACATCAGTTTAGGGGAAGGGAACTTCATGATTTGGGACAAGTTAATTTAGCCTTCATTTAGCTATATTGTGTGTCTTCTCAAGTTTTTAAATGCTTGATATTATCTGCAAATGTGATTATAAATATGACGTCTGTCCAGAAGGTATCCAGCCATATAACAAGCAAAATAGAGACATTTACTAAAAGACATACAAGATTCAAGAAACATTGCACATAGCACAACGATGCCTCAGTCCCTTTCAAAGCAAGCACCTTGAGACCTCACACAGTTCTCCGAATAGCCATTGGCTGCCTCATCGTATTTTCCTGAATCTCATCAATGGTCTGAAATCTCTTCCCTTTCAAAAGTGATTTTAGTTTCAGGAAAAGGCAGAAGTCACAGGGCACCAAATCTGGGTTGTAAAGGCCTGTGTTACTTAAATGATTTGATGTTTTGCTAAAAAAAACCCTAAACAAAGCGTGATGCATGAAAAGGTACTTGTGATAAACCTGCCTATAGCTGCAGCCTTCTGAATCATCCAAATAGTTTCCACAGAAGAATGCTGAAACTTAATGCAAAATTTGATGCAGATGCATTGCTCTATTTGCTCAGTCATTTTGAACGTGATGGCCACACAGTACACATGCCCACTCAATGATATCTACCATCCCCACTGACTAATATAGTGAGGTCATCATTATTCATGCATGCTCATTCCAGTCCACTCTCCTTGGCTGCCAGGTTACATCAATGTCATGCAAACCATTTTCATTACATCAACAATGGCTGGAGTTTTTCTGGACAGACCTCATACATTCACACATTTTTGTTGTTTGAAAGCCTTAATTAATTAAATGTAAATAAAAGTATTTAATTTTTTATGGTTTACTATTGTAGATGTCTCTTAAAACTATAAATGGTTTGGGTTTTTTCAATATGTTTCTCATGCTGTAAATGAAGACTAGAAAAACCTGTATCATAGAGGGTGTTTATGGGCTACATAACATATGGTTCTGCTAAAATTGGCTATTGCGTTACTTCATAGATGAAGCTGAGAATCTGTAAATTCTCTTCAATGAGTTTGCAGGTTAAACTTAGGATAGCAGGCAGAATAATTCCCCCTCCCCCAAAATATCCATTTCATAATCACAGACTGTAAATTGGTTTAGATACATGGCTTGGAAAAATTGATTTTGTAGAAGGGTTTTAAAATAGCGAATCAGCTTCTTTAAAATAGGGAGATTGTCTTGGATTATGAAGGTAAACCTAATATAATCAAAAGGGCCTTTAAAAGTAGAAGGAAGGGACAGAAGAGACAGTACCAAAGAGATGGCAGTGTGAGGAGGACTTGGCCCAACACTGCTGACTTTAAAGATGAAGGGAAGGGCCATGATCTGAGGATTGAGAGAATCCTCTAGAAGCTTAATGAATACAAAGAAATGGATTCTATCTTATGGCCTCCAGAAAGGAATGCAGCCTTGTCAACACCTTGATTTTAGCTCAGTGAATCTGTTTCAAATTCCTGATATCCAGAACTGTAAAATAGTAAGTGTGTAAAATAGTAATTGTTCAAGCCACTACATTCATGATAATTTATTATAAAAGCCATGATGAATTAATATACTAACTGAGCATTGGGTTAACATTTTGTTAATTATTGCAGATCTATGAAATATAACTCCTTCAGGAATAAAGTCATTACTCATGGGACTCCTGAGTTACTTTTTTGTATCACCTTAGTGGAGCTCCTTTGGCAGTCATTCAAAGAAACTGCTGTCCTGCCTTGGCATACTAACACTTTAGCCATGGGGACAGACAAGTAAACACCAACATGTAATTTTGTATAATGTGTTCCTGCTGAGGGAAGGGTACTTAGTGACTATCTTTAAGGACATAATCAAACCTGAATCTGGCATGTGCACAGAATGGGCGTATTAGTGAGAATTTCCCTCCTGATCAAGGTTCCTCCCTTCCCAGTACTAGAGACATATTGGATGTCCCTATTTAAAGAAAAGCACAAAGAGAAATTCAGTTAGTCAGGGTAGACTAACCTATGGCACAGTAACAATAAGCCCTACAATGTCAGTTTATCTCTAACTCACACTCTATGTTCCTGGCCATGGAAACTGGTAGTAAGTTTGTTCAACACTGACCTTGTGTCAATATCCTTCTTAATATGCACTCCATCTTCTATAATGTCACTAGTTGAGGTGACAAGACAAAGATAAAACTGGGGTTTCTTAGACTAGCAATTAACCACTCAGGTTCCGGAGTCAACACATATCACTTTTGTTTACAATTCATTGGCCAGAAATAGTTACATTGTCCAGCCCGAATGCAGAAAGCAAATGGGTAGGGAAGGAAGAGTCGGGTTGGGATTATAAATAAACAATTGGGGGTATTCAGAACTACCACAGGGATCTAGCCTCTGGACTATCCACTCCTGTCCACTCAACTATGTCTCTCCACCTAATTATTAGTAGTAGAACATCTAATTATGACCAGAATGGAATTTCAAGATTATTACCATTGGACTACAGTTGTTTTTAAATTGCTGATATTACACTCTTTCACCTGGCCTACTACTATTTTGGAACTGCCAAAAGTGTGGTTCAAGTAATATACAACAAAGTTAAAGATAAACTAGATGTAAAAAAATTAAACTTTTATTTAATCAAGTACAAATACCCCTTTAAGGAACAGAAATCCATAGTTTGAAAATAAATCCATAGAACCAAAATAGATCTTGTAAGCACACCATTATTTTTTCAGGAAGCATTTACCAAAGTCTTATCATATATGAGCAATGTATTAGGTGATATTAGTGTACAAAAAAAAAAAAGCTAGACTTCACCCGATAACCTAGTGGAGTATTCAGAAAAATAGACCAGAAAATTACAAAACACTGTACTGAATACTAAAGCAAGGAAGAGTAAAGGATGCTGTACACTTAACCCAGATGAGGTAACAGGTAAGGAAGATTTCCTACAAGAATTGGAATCTAAGCTGAGAGCTGTGGGAGAAGTAGGAGTTAGTTAAGTAAAGAGGAAGGGAGGGTTAGAGTTGGATAGGGTGGGGTAGAATATTCCAAAGCTTGGGAACCTTGTGTTAAGTGTTAAGGCCTAGTTGGGGCTTAGCAAGTGTATGTTATCTACCTTCACAGAAACTTCTGGCACTGCATATCTCAGCTTTTTCTGTAAATTATATACTATGCCATATGTGGGTATAGATGTAAAGGCAGTGTGATGCAAGTAGGTCCAAGTTTTCTGTCTTTATTTTTAAGACTTTATTTATTTATTTGTAGAAAGAGGAGAAGAAAAGGGAAAGGAGAGGGAGAGAAACATCGATGTGCCATCGTTGCCTCTCCCGTGCTCCCAATTGGGCACCTGGCCTACAACCCACATATATGCCCTGACCAGGAATCGAACCAACAGCTTGTCAGTTCACAGGCCAGTGCTAAATCCACTCAGCCACACCAGCCAAGGCAGTTCAAGTTTTCAGTGTCTCTAGTAAACTATATGGATTGGAAAGGCTCCTTCATCCAACTTCAATCCTGTTTTGAACTGCAATGATAACTTGGAACAGGCTGCATGTTAGCTAACACAGATGGTGTTATTCTGGGCTTGTGTGATACAAACACAGTGCCATAGGCTTGTTTTTCAGCGGTTTCACATGCCAGATAGAGTGTTGCATTAGGGACTTTGTCACCTACAGAAGGGAGGAAAAGAGATACCTTAGGTGTTTGCAATTTGCTATACAAAATTTATTTTGGATTGAGCTCAAATGTATGCAATTTGAAATGAGCATTATTAAACCATCAAGCAGAAATGTTTTGCTAAGTGTGTTTTAAACAAGAAAAGTTGTACAAATGTAGGGGCTACAAGATGTTTTTGATGAAGTTTCCTTACCTACTGGTAGTGGTGGGAAGTCTAAGCATAAAATTCTGGCATTGATTTTAAGGTTTTTGTCTTTCCAAGTCCCCTAGATATATTTACTATCTTTTGCTCAGAATGAGGAAGGAATCATGCAAAGCAATTTTATGTAAAGAATACTTGATTTGGGCTCTGCATGTCACTAAAATATGTAGATTTCAGCGTTGCAAGAAATTACTGCAGAGACTCCAGTTATGTTTTTCTTATTGCCTCTGTTTCTTGATTTTTCCCTGCTATCTAAAAGATTGCAGTGGGGATAAACGGAGCTAATTTGTATAACTTAACAAAACAAAAACAAAAAGAGGAGCACTGTGTAAATTTATGTTGGTATTTTTGTTTATTATCTATTTGTAATGTACAGAATTGGGGGGGCATTGGTGACTGTGAGTCTAGAATAATATGGTTATGGTTTGTAGGAATAACTGGGATAAATGGTTGAAAGAAAAATGACATTAAATTGCCTGGAAAAAGGGCCAGGAAGGTGATTAAAGAAAACGGGATGACATGAGGTGGGATTTTGAAATCAGGAGCGTGGTATTTGGAAGTTTACTCAGCAAACTTATATGGAACACTTTCTATAGTTAGTCCTATTTGAGGTACAGGGAAACCCATGAATATTGCATAATTTCTGCTTTGAAGGACTTCATTGTCTGATGAGACAGAAACAATAACAATGCAAGATGATCATAGCTGAGATAGAGACCCTTCTAAGCTGTTCTCCAAGCCCAGGGAATTGGAGAACCCTCTGGAAATGTTCATACAACAGATGAAGGGCACTGGGAATAGACCTGGATTTTTATGAATTTATTTTCATAAATTTGCATACTAAATAGAACTACCTCACTATTCATTGGTTGAAACAGTCATGGTCTCTGAAGATGAGCTAAAAAGCAGGGGGTTTGCTTGTGAAGCTGAGATGAGAGGTTACAGGAGAAGGTAGAATTCAGAGAAAGAAAGCAAAGAAGTGACAGTGTAATAAGCATTTCCTCCCCAGCACTTTCCCTTTCAACCTCTGCCTTCTTTCTGAACTGTTCCAAAGATACAGAACCTCACATAACCTGGTGCTTTGTTTAAGAAAGACTAGAGATGTTAGAGATGTTGGCTCTGGCAGTTAAAGGATTGCGTCAGTCAGAGTTCTCCAGAGAAACAGAATGAGGGGGATGGAAGTATATCCATGGAGAAGATTCATCATGGGAATTTCTCATATGGTTACAGAGGTTGAGAAGTTCCACAATCTGCTTTTTGCAGGCTCAGAGAACCAGGAAAGGTGGTAATTTAGTCTGAGTCCAAAAGCCCAGGAAACAGGAACATGATCTCTGAGGACAAGAGGAAATGGGCATTGCAAATCCCCATACCAAAGGCAAAAAATCCATTCTTCTACATCTTTTTATTCTATTCTGGCCCTCAGTGGATTGGATGATGCCCATTCGCATTAGTGAGGGAGGTCTTTACTCAGTCTACGGGTTCAAATACTGATCTCAAAGACGCACCCAGAAATAATGTTTTGACAGCTATTTAGGCATCATTTAGCCAAGTTGAATAGACACATAAAATTAACCATCACAGAGATGTGCAGTCTTGGTCTTAACTGGGTGATAGGAGGGTTTCAGGCAGAGACAAGTTTTTTTTCATTCTCTCCATTTTCTCATCTCCCAGGAAGGTGCACAAAACCAAGCTGGCAGTATGGGAGGAACAATAGACCTAAATCATGGTAAGGAGTAGGTAGACAAGGACAGGAGAACAGCTTCAGTCAAGGCAGAAGGTGGGGGTGGGGGGGTTTGCAGTTCTTAAGGTAGTTAAGTGTGGCAATAGGGCTGCCTTGAAAAGGAGGGACTTTTTTTTTGACAGCAGGGGAAGGAGGAGGAGAAGAAGTGGGAGGCAGAGGGGAAGAAGCAGGAGTTTCAACAATGTTCTTTAAAATGAAATCCAGAAAGAGGTGACAATGGCATGAGAGAGATATTTAAAACATATTACTGTCTTCAATATATACCAGTGATGCTAATTTGAAGCAACAATATTGAGAATAAACACACAAATGTGCATTTTATCAACTTTAGTAAGATAACTAACTTTCCATATACTTTGCTCATTTAAAATGAACAAGGCAATGATTTTGGTTTATTCACAGGGTTATACAATCATAACCAAAATTAAATTTAGATATTAACTTGGATTTTTTTAATATATCCATCTCTTTTTTAAGTATATATTATTGATTATATTATTACAGTTGCCCCAATTTTCCCCTTTGCCCTTCTCTAGCCGGTACCCGCTTCCCTACAGCAATCATGGGGGTACCGGCTAGAGAAGAGCATATTCATATTCATGGGTTGTGCATATGAGTTCTTTGGCTTCTCCATTTACCATACTATTCTTAATATCCCCCTGTCTATTTTGTACCTACCAATTATGTTACTGAATCCCTGTACTTTTTCCACCATTCTCTCCCTTCCCCCTCCCTGCTGATAACCCTCCAAATGATCCCCATGTCTATGATTCTATTCTTGTTCTAGGTGTTTGCTTAGTTTATTTTTGTTTTTGTTTTTAATTTTTAGATTCAGTTTTTGATAATTGTGTTTGTTGTCATTCAAATGTTCATAGTTTTGATCTTCTTTTTCTTAAATAAGTCCCTTTAACCTTTCATGTAATAATGGCTTGGTGATGATGAACTCCTTTAGCTTTGGGAAGCACTTTATCGGCTCTTCCATTCTAAATGATTGCTTTGCTGGATAGAGTAATCTAAGTTGTCAGTCTTTGCTTTTCATCTCTTTGAATACTTCTTGCCAGTCTCTTCTTGCTTGCAAAGTTTCTTTTGAGAACTCAGCTGACAGTCTTATGGGGACTTTTTCTGTAGGTAACTTCCTGCTTTTCTTTTGCCGCTTTTAAGATTCTCTGTTTATCTTAAACTTTTGGCATTTTAATTATGATGTCTTGGTGTGGTCCTCTTTGGGTCCAAATTGCTTGGGACTCTGTGCTTCCTGGTCTTGTATGTCTATTTCCTTTGTCAAATTAGGGAAGTTTTCCTTCATTATTTTTTCAAATGAGTTTTCAATTTCTTGCTCTTCCACTTCCCTTTCTTGCATACCTATGATTCTGATGTTGGCACTTTTGGAGATATCCCAGAGTCTTATACCCTTCTCATTTTTTTTTTTGTAAATTCTTGTTTCTTCATTCTTTTCTGGTTGACTGTTTATTTCTTCTTTATGTTCCAAATTGTTGATTCGAATCTCAGCTTCCTTCCCTTCATTATTGGTTCCCTGTGGATTTTTCTTGATTTCAATTAGTATAAACTTCATTTCTTATGTTTTTGCCATACCCAATGAGTTCTCTGAACATCCTGATCACCAATGTTTTGAACTCTGCATCTGATAAGTTGGCTATCTCCAATTCGCTTAGTTATTTTTCTGGGGTTTTGTTCTGCTCTTTCATTTGGACCATATTTCTTTGTCTCCTCAACTTGGCAGCCTCCCTGTGTTTGTTTCCATGTATTAGGGAGAGCTACTTTCACTCCTTCTCTTAGTACACCTGTTACATTGTATGGGGTGGAGCCTCAGGTATTTGCCAGGGTAGGGCAACCTGCTTCACCACTGTATGTGGTTACGTGGGAGGAGGGGTCAGAGAGGGGACAGTGCCGCTGCCTGGCTTCTGGAGGCTTGCGTAACACTTGTCCCATTTCCAGTTACTTCACCCTCTTCCCGTATATGACTGATACCCTTCTAGCTGTTGCCCTGCTGGTGATTCTGAGAGTGGCTGGGTTTGCAGATGTTCTAGGTCCGTGAGAGCCCTTTAAAATGACTCTCCTGAGGAATTGGCAGTTTCTTTGGCCACACCAACCTGCACTGGTTTCTACAGCCAGAAATTGTGAGGCTTTACCTTCCCAGTGCTGGAACCCTTGGCTGTGCAGTCTGGCTTGTGGGTGGAATTGCTTGCTCCCAAGGCATCCCTCCCAACTTTTATCCAGCACACATAAATGTGGGACAGCCCATTCCACCACCACCACTGCTGCATCTCTGTACTTCCCCATGTCCTCTCCATCCCAGGTCCCTGTCTCTTCCCGTCTACCCATCTGAATAAACTTGGCTCCTTTAAATCTTTGGTTGTTGGACTTCCATATGTTTCAATTTCCTGGCAGTTCTGAGTGTTTTTCTTTTTGAGGTTAGTTGTCATTCTTCTTGTGGTTGAATGAGGAGGTGAAGTATATCCACCTATACCTCCATCTTAACTGGAAGTTGCCATATACCCACCTATTTTACTCTGTGCATATAAATTGCCTTTCTGTGGCTTTTCACTCTGATGGTGTCACCTTGACGTATAAGGATTGCACAAAAACTTTGTAATCTTTTACTTGACATAACCTAGGATTTGTAAAACCTATAGAAAGCAAAGGGACTTCTTGAAGTGAAACATTTTGTTTAGAAGCATTCTATGCAGAAAAGTTGAAATGGATTTTAGAAGTATAACACTGTCCATTTTAGTCAAATGATACACATTTCTCAATTATAATTATGGTTTCTAAGAACTATCCTTAAAATCCACATGGAATAAAAAAATAGGTTCAGGCAAATAACTGAATATGGACACATAAATGTTCAGTTACTAGATTTTGAAGTTCAAAGAATAATAAATAATGTGCAATGGTTTCCTTTTAATTATGATTTAACTTTACTTTATTTTCTGGGATTGACATATGACACTTAAGAGTTTCTTCCAGAGAAGAAAATCACTTCAAACAGAGTTGTGGGCTCAGATAGGTTCCACAGGGATGAGAACAGAGGAAGGAAGGAAAGACATGATCATAACAGATAGATGAGAACTGACATAACTGCCCAAGCCTCACATGTAGCTGAGATGAAATGACGCACGATAAATTAAACCCTGTTCTTGCACAAAATTCCGACATATAGGTTTGACTGAACTGAAAGAAAAAAATGGGTTGAATCAAAACATATTTCTACGGAGTTTGGCTGCCTTTAACTTCACATTTTCCTTCTTAAATGTGTGGTTTCATATTGACAATAACAGGATCTGTTTCTCAGGACTTGTAAGCCTGAGACTGGCATCCTGACAGACAGAGGTGGGTCGGAATGGTTGAGCAGAGTAGCCAGATCTGTCTGTAGTGAATTGCATCATTGTTCACCTCCCTTTCACTTCTCCTGTGAGGTTACACTTCCTCGTCCCATTGGCATTCAACTTAGCCATGCAACTTGTGGTAGCTACTGAAATACAAGGTGGGGTAGAAGTATGTTTACAATTGTTAGTACATCCAACACAAGTTATTCTTGTATTAACATTTATTAACTGTTATGTTATTTTCTATATGGACAGCTATAAACCTATTTTTGCCCACTCTTGTATGTGTGGCCTGATGTTGCCTATTCTGGAAAGAGCTTTAAGAGCCAGCGCATAGGTATGGTGTTGCTGTTTTTCCTCTGCCATGGGCACAGCTGTGTATATGATAGAGTACTTTTATTCTTTATTTTGATTCTTCTTCAGTCTGGATTTCAGACTATATGCAGAATGCAAAACACTGCTAACTAATGTTCCATATTCAATATATAATGTGAGTGAGAAATAACCTTGTATTTGTAGGCCACAGAGAACTATTTTAATTGTTACTGCAATGTAATCTAACCAAAACTGTCAAATACACCTCAAAGAAGATTGGACCCAGAGGTGGTAACTGGAATGACTGAATCAGGAGCTGGGCAAACAAGTGTAGAATAAGAGCCAGGGGTCACTTGATAATTGTAGTGATCATGAAGGAAGATTCCAAGGCCGAGTGACTTGTGTGCTTGCTAACATCTTTAGCTACAGTGTCATCTAGTAGGGAGTTGGTTATTTTAAAATTAACCACCAATGTTTTATATTCTTTTCGAAAAGGGAAATTCCCAGAAACTGCAGTAAATTCAGTATTCTCAGAGAGTGATTACTCCAGAACAGAGACAGGTATATGGCGAAACCATTCTAAATAAATTAATATCTCCTTGGTCTTCCCTGACCTGTTACAGGAGCAACTAGCTCAAACAGAACACAAGTGTATTATGGCATCTTACAACAGAGGTTCCTGAGTGGACAAGAATCACACATATTGACTGTAGTGGAAAGATGAATGAGACCTGTGCTCTACCCTTAAATTTACTTATACCAGCATAGTGACTTGTATATATTCATCCCTGTGTACTTCTTTATTGGTATGAGAAAGGGACATGCACAGTAAGCATTCTGCTTATATCTTGTGATGAGTAGAACTAGACTCATGACCATTCTTCGTCATTTTTTTTCTGATGGAATGTGTGTGTGTGTGTGCGTGCGCGCATGTGTGTGTGTTTGTGTGTGTGAGATGCTGCATTATTTTCTGAAATTTTGTCGTTGTAGCTCTAGAAGTTGGCAGGATACTATATCTGTAGTGGACTAATTAGAGAACACCAAAGGGCATTATGTCTGACCTTAATAAGATCCCATACATAAACAAAACTTAGCAGACAAATACATTTGGAATTCTTGTGTTCAGTTTAAAGAAATTTTTTATCTAAAACATTCCATTTTGTCTTAGACAAATTGAAAGATTTTTAAAATAGGAGGAATTAACTGTGAAACTATTATTTCTCAGACTATAAAATTCAAAATAATATTTAATATAAATATTAAGTACTAATATATGTATATAAACTATTAAATTTTAACAGAAATTAAACTCTAAGAAAGGCCAGTTAATTTTTAAATGCTTCAATTAACTTAAAAGTGATATCATTATCTCTTCACTCCCCCACATTGCTTTTAATTATTTCTCTTTGAATTGAAACAATTGGTTATAATTAATTTTTTGAAAAGATACTATGTGGGAAATAGGAAGGAAACATACAATGTATAACTGTTTTACATCAGGTCTGTTCAAGGAGTAATTAATTTTGGTGAGACATAATAAGAAAATTTAATGAAAGGCTATTCTTATTTTATTTCCACTTTAATCCCAAAGGAAATCTGGATGCTAAGAACATACTATTTAATTGCTTTCACAAGGTATTCAGATATTTTATTAGGGAGAAATGAATCTTTCATGCCAAAAATGTTCAGCAGTGTATTACAACAATGATTATCCCCAGAACCCAATTCAGAGACATTTAGAGAGCATCTGGACACATAACACTACTAAATACACCTTTTTTATCCTTTTTCATGAGGCTTACATTTTTTCCCTACCATAAATGAATAACTTTGTACCTAAAGAGTTAATTAAAGAAATGCAATGTGTTGTTCTGACCTGTTTGAGGCAAGGTATTTCACAACTTTTTGATGTAGAGTAAACCCTCACCATTTGTGAGTGATCCCTCCAGGGAACTTGTCAATCCTCAAAATCACAAATATCTATTTAGCATATGACTTTCCCTATACAATAAATAAATAGTAATTAAAACAGAACAGTACAACTGTTGGGCTGTGGTTTCTGGTGCCTCAGCTAGGCTTTCTCATTCAGCGGTCCTCTCCTCACACCAGCTGTGAAGTACTTGTAATAACATTCCACCTCTCACCAAAACGACACACTGACTACATATTCTGGGTCTTTGCGGTCACTTCCAAAATGTAAACTATGAATGTTTAACCTATAATGCCAAATTTTGTGCTGAAAAGTGTAGGTGAAAAGCTTTACTTTCTTGTAATGTAGTGCAGTGTTTCTATCAGACAGTATAAATGGGAAATTACTAAAAAGATCAATTTAGGATGCAACATGAAAAGAACAATGTTCTAGGATTTTGCCTTTTACATATCACAAATAATATTCAGTACTAAATACTTAAATATTTTTAAATGCATGCATTTCCATTTTATAAGTAATATATCTTACTTCCCCAGTCTTTGAAAATTCTCCCGTCATTAACCTTTCACTACCACTGTTCTCATATTGGACTATTTCATTTGGTATTTTTTAGGCAAAAATAATTTATTTTAAATCTAAGGTGTTTATATTAATACAGCTACTTGTCCATAGTATTTACTGATATTTACTTACCAAGGTACACTAGATAATTAACTCCATTTAAAGAAGAGGAGACTAGGACTTCAAGAAGTTACACTTCTGTGCTTTAATTAATGTAGCCCGTTACAAGTAGAACCAATAATTTGAACCACAGACCTGTGCTTACCATTATGACTAAATCCAGTGGAACAATAGGAAAAAGAATATAAGCACAATATTATAGTACATAGTTTTTTTTAATAGGTTGAATATAGAACAAGCAATGACATCACTAATACCACCAACTACAACACCAATTGGGAGCTTACAGCTGTTTACAGGTCAACATATACTCAGAAAGGGCTACTTTTTTAATCAAAGATAAATCCATTTTCTTTCCTTCCTGCCTCCATCTTCCTCCTGTTTCTATTTTTCTTCCTCCTCCTCCTTCATTTTTACTTTCTTTGTCTCTCTCTTCATTCCATGGGTGCTCTTTATATTCTTTGTTTTTCTTCCTCACATGCAGACTTTTTATAATGTGTCCCTTCTTATTCTCTTTCTTACTCCCTCTCTTTCCTTATTTCTTTTTATTTTCCCTTTCTATCTCTTTGCCATTATTTTAATCCTGATGTATTTATCTGTTTCTATGACCTAAGGGCCCTTGTGATCATTAAAGTTTCTCTATAATACAAGCACAGGAAGGATATTGAATGATTTTTTAAAAATATACAGAAACCCATGCCTATGAAGTCAAGTTGGAAAGAAGACATTTAAGAAATGCAAACTTTACTTTCAAATTGAACTGTAGGAATGACATTGATATAGACCATAAATATTAAATATTGACTAATAAGTATAATTGAATCTAATATTTCTTGAACTTTGAATATTTCTAAAGAATTTACTGACTACTTTCTTATATTAAGGGGCAGCATGGATTTTAATTTATGAAGATATTCATAGGATTTGGAGGAACTACAGCACAATAGCCTTCATCAGAATTTGTCTCCTTGCTGTCATTAATTGTTATAGTTCAGTTTCCTGCTAATGTTTATCATCTTCCTTAAAAAATCAGCCACTATATCTCACTAGGAACATAGTAAAATATTAATTTCTGTCTTCTAATTGTCACATTTCTGAGGGAAATAACTCCAAAAACAGGCAAGATTCTGTCATAGATTCTCTTCTGTAATTATTTCCTATCTTGTCCCATAATAACTTTATAAACATAGATCAAATAGCTTCAGAGAGGTGGACTTAATGCTCCAGGGTAGTTTCAAGATTTCAGAAGTATGTTAATTTTGACCCAGAGATGACAGTTCCCAAATAACAGATCTGAAAGCATAACTATTTTAAAAGAATTATTCTTAAGCTCTCTATCCTCAGTATTACTAGCATAATGTGGAAATTGCTTAGATTGACCAATGAGCTTATGTTCTGTGGATGTTTTAGGAAACCCTCTTTATATACATGATATCTTTTTTCTCCTTCACTTGAAGATATTATTTCTTTGTTCTGCCCTGGAGAAGTCAAGGCAATCTCTATACACTTCTGGAAATTACATCAGTGATGCTCTCCTCAACCATTAAGGTGCTTAGGAAAGTGAAGTAATGGAAAACGCTTATCATATAGTTTTGGAAGTGGAAAGACATAATTAGCTAGTTAGTGGTTGCATGCTTAAATTTCTGAGACTGTTTCCTGGTGTGAAAAGTGGGATAATAAGGGTGCTAACTTCAGAGTTGTTGTGAGAAATAAATGGTACAAGTGTTCAAAATATGTAGCCATTTCTGTTACAGGTGTTGTAGAGTTGGCAGAAATAAAGTATCTTTTCATTGGCAGGCTGAGAGTGAGTCTCAATCGCTACTGTTCCAGGAAACTGGAGAATTCCTTGGCATAATCTAGTCCAGTTTCATTGTCTATTACCCCTTGGGCATGCCTACAAGAAAGAATCTGAATCCTAGAATAACATGAGAAGTTGGAAATGCTTTTAAGATAATTCAGCCCCAAGACTCCTGATTCAATAGAATGCCCTACTATTTCAAAGCCTCATATTTGGAATGTAGTATCTCAAAGAGGAAAAGTTTCTTCCGAGGTCTTAGCAACTGGTACAGTGCTCTTGCTTATTTTTCAGGTGTTGGTCTGAGCACAATTAATAAATATTATTTATAGAATAGTCTAGACACTATTTTGGACTTAGGGAACTGCACATGCACAAACTCAGAGGTAGGAAGGTCCATGTCATTGTCTAAGACTAATAGCATCATCGGTGTTGTTAGATCATATAAGTGGGAAAGTATATGAGATGATAGTAAAGGGATAGGCTTGAACCAACTATTCTCCCTATGGATACTTTATGTTACATCTTATCAGGCATATTAAACTGAATTCATATTCCTCATTAAATATAACTTTTCTATGACATAGTGTTGTGTTTACTAGTTGATATATCCATCTTTAGATTTTAAAATAAATTTTTTTTATTTTGTGTATTTTTTAAAACTTTGAGCCAATGATTATTTTCTTTTAGTCCCAAACATCGTGTTACATCCTTTAAAATTTCCCAGGATCTGGGCAATGAGGCTGAAGTATCTATTGGATACAATTGCTTTGCTGAGTAAAAGAATGGATATGAGAAAGGCAGGAGTAAAAGAGGAGCAAGGATGTTGGCAAAGGTGCAATTGTCATGTCAAAGAAGATTGTGTCTCAAGTTATAGTGATGGCACAGAGACAGAAAGAAGTAAGCAAGTTAGAGATACATTTTGTTGGTAAAGCTTACGGGCTTTGTTAATAGCTCAGATACCAGGGAGATGAGTGAAAGAAACGAAACACAAGATTACTCTAAGACTCATAGCTTGAGTAACTGGGAGAATAATAAAGACATTTACTGAGATAGGGAAGATAATATAAACAAGTAGTTATAAACTTTTGGTATTAAGGTTTCTTTGAGTGTTATAAATTATTGAGGATCCTCAGAACTTTAGATTGTAGAAGTTTAGTTTAGTTTAGGTATATCAATAATTATCACTTTTAAAATTAAAACAGAAATTTTAGAAGTATGTATTGATTCATTTAAAGTAAAATTAGTAAATGGCTAAAAATTAAAACATGTTTTATAAAACAACCATACTTATTTTCTAAAGTAAAAAAATAACCCTGTTATATATTTTTAACAGTCTCTTTAACATCTGACATAATAGAAGACAGTTGGATTCTCATATCTGCTTCTTCATTCCATCTGTTGTGGTATCATATAACTTTTGGAAAACATCACTATACCTTCATGACAGAATGAGGTGAAAAGACAAATAGTGTTTTAGTATATTTATAATACTAGTTTTGACCTTGTGAATCCCCAGGGCTCCTGACTTCACATGAATGTTTATGAATTAAGATAACTGATGATTTTCAAAACATTTTTCTTCTGAAGGTTTTTAGAACTTTATTTTTTTGTTCTCCCAACTTTGAACTGCCTTCTGGGAAATTCTAGTACATTTAAATTTTCTGGAAACCCCACCTCCTCTAATTCTTACTTTTTCAATCTCCCCCTTCACTGGGCTTATAGAAATTCATTGGACCAAAGGAGGCAGCCTGCACTGTTGATATCCAAGCTTGATTCTCAGTATGGAATCCAGTTCGGCATTGGACCCCTGGACATACCCTATTATCCCAACAACATTTACAATAGTTGCTTTGCTTCTTCAGGGAACCAGTTCTGTTCAGGGTGGGTAGGAGGTAACCAGAAATCAAACTGCATTTTCAGATGTTTGATTCTGTTCTTGGCACACTGAAGTCCTGTGCACTTAGATGCATAGCTTTCTAATACTCAGTCTCTAGAGAAAACATCCTTTTATGTCCTAGCTCTTTGCTGGACCAAACAGAATAAAATATAACAGAAGGATATATTTGAAGATGGATCTATAGTTCAAAAACATCTACTAACACACACAACTGTAGAAAGCCCACTTTTCTCTCAAAGGTAAGTTTGGCCTGTAATGGAGATCTGGTCTTTTGGGACTAAACTATAGAATTGTATAAATTTCCCTGATGTTAGAGTACTATTCAGTAAATTGTTTGTTTTTTTCTCTAGTGTATTTAGTGGGATTGCTGTGTATTAGGAAAGTCCATTAACTAAAAGAATGATCATTTTATCTTAATTATACCTGCTTTTATCAACCAAAAATATATATTAAATAATGATATAAGTAAGAATTTTTTTGTTAAAATTGTTACTAAATATGACCCTTAAGTAAGAAGGTTTAGATTTTCTGAGATTTGACATGTACCAACCTGTTACTACATGCCAGAACTCAGTACTCAAGAAACAGTGAAATAAGTCAGCCAGAGAAAGGCATAAGTAATTTTGCTTGTATGTAAAATCTAAAGAACAAAAACAAAACAAAAACAAAAACAAAATTGAAACAGACTCATAGACACAGAGAGAAAACTGGTAGTTGCCAGAGAGGAGGGGGTATTGGGGGCTGAGTGAAAGAGCTGAAGGAATTAAAAAGTACATATTGACAGTCAAAAACAGTCATAAGGTATAAAAAGTCCAGAATAGAGAATTTAGTCAATAATATTATAATATTCATGTGTGGTACTAGGTAGGTACTGGAAATATCAGGGGTAACACTTCATAACTTAATATTTACCTAACCAGTATTCTGAAACCAGTACAAAATAATATTGAAAGTAAACTATAATTGAATAATATATATATAATAATAAATAAAATAATTCTTGTTTTTCAACTTTGTTAATTTCTCATTCATTTCACCATTTTGATTGTTTTTACCTGGCCCACTGCTTTTGGGGTGTGTTCTTTTATAGACACATTTTCTTGCAGGGTACCTGTTCATTACCTCACTCAATCACATATTTATCCAGTATTTATTGAGCATCTTCTATATTCAGGTTCTGGAAAGACAAAAATGGAAAAAGAGTTGGTCCCTGCCAGCAAAGGGCTCATGAGCTGACAGGGGAATAAGTTGTAAGGGAGGTAAAGTAAAGAGTGTGATTAGTGAAGATTGTAGATGGCAGGAAATCTGACCTTTCTAAGCAAGATCTCTACATAGGAATAGATAACATTTCAGTTGGGTCTTGAAGTATTAGGATTTTAGCAGGTGGGAAAAGAGAAGGAAAGGAGAGATGGGAACGGCCAGGAAAAGAGAATATTCTGCACAGAAAACATAGTGTTTGCAAGCTGGACAGGTAAAATGGGCTTACATGTTCAGTTGGACAGTCAGCTCAACTCTTTTTTCATACACATACAAAAAATAAGACATTAATAAGTTAAGTACATATTAGGTATTTGTTAAAGTTAGTAGGATATAAAATAACCACTTGTCCCTCCTCAAACAGGTTCTGAAATTTTTCTTGGTAAAAATACTTAATTTGACTAATTTGATGAGTCTGGAAAATAAAAACAGGTGGATCAAGTAAGCTCGTGGAGACCTCATTAATATTTCTATATCTGACAAAATTAAGCAATAAGTATGTACATCATTGTTGTGCTGCGCAGCGGCTAGACAGGGCACTCCGCCACAGGGCAGCGCTGCTCGGGTTGCTGCTCATCCAGGTCGGGGCAGCAACTGCCATTGGGGGTACGGAGCGCCCCACAGGGAGCACGACACTCCCTGAATCTGAGGGAAACCATCCAGGGCCAGCTGAGATGGAAGCAGGGCTCTGAATTCCACAGAGCCCATCCTGGGGTTGTCACGGATGAGGGAAATAAACATGAATCGTCGCAAACACTTCTCTGCTTGCCAGGAGAGCGAATGTGCACTTCCCTTTTAATGGAGGAGCCCCATGGCACATCCCTCTAGTGGGGAAGGCCCAGGGTCCCTTTGTTCAAAGGCTTTTATTGAAAAGGTTATCAGTGGGGCTAGGTTAACAAGAATGCACATGTTATCTCATTACATCAGTATGTTAATGTTCACAGAGAATGGGTGATGTTTTGAAGAAAACAAATGGCAGAAACACACCAATTTACATGGGTCTGAGAGGAGATTAGTAAATAAGAGAGTCGACTAGACAAGAGAGTGTAGCAAACATAAGAGTGCCCAAGGGTATATAGGGTTAGGGTCTGTGAATAATGTAAATTTCCTTCCCAGCATGAGCTGGCTAGAGCTTTTGAGGGAAGAACAAAGCACACTTTAAAGAATTTACTTTTAGGCATGATTTCCCTGGGAACCGCCAGATCTGGTTTAGGACTAATTCCTGTATTTTTTCAAACCTGAGCCAGGCAGGGGGAGGGCACTGCCAAGAGACAAGGAAGCTACTTTCAGATAGAATGAGGACTCTGGCCATGTCCCAGCCCAACGGAGGGGCACAGGCCTTTTTGCCCTTTCTCCATGTCCTGCAATTTCTTGTCTGCTGCCAATAATCAATTGGAATCTGTCTTAGGTTATATACCTTAGCTCGAGGTAACTTACCCATCCTTGATTAACCAATCTCCATGGCAAAGCTGAGGCAGGAGCTATGCCCCTGCCAGTGGGGATAGGTAATGTCTCCTCAGGAACCTGTTTCTCTAGAGCCCCCTGATTATTCCAGCCTTGGGGCCCTCCAGCCTTTCTGCAGGGTTACAGTTCCTGAAACCAGACAGGGCATTTCCCGACACATCATGAAAGACATATAAACATTTTGCATAGTATATTTTATCAATTTCCACTTAGTATTTCTTGCTCAGAAAAAACTTTTTGGAAGAGCTTCTTCATCATTTTTAGTAAGATTCCTACAAATCCTTACTTTGGGGCAGAAAAACCAAGAATCATTTTTTTCCTGAATCTAGTTTTCTATTCATATGCTCAGTGTTTTTTGCATTTATACCTTCAGAAATATAAACTCTCACCTGAGCAGTCCCACCTCCTGCCTGTTCGCAACACTTTCTTGCAGAGAAGAAATGTCTAAGGCCTAGGTATACTTTCATTTATTTTTCTTGAGTTTTCACTGAAAAAGTTTTACCCCTGCTCTACTGACCCTTATGTCATTTATTCAAAAATATTTGCTGACCATATATTTATTTATCAGGGACTGTATCACCTACTGAAGATAAAACAGTGCACACAAAGTCAAACAAGATTTCTCTCCCTCCTCTTTTTTCCTAGTTAGTTCCAATATGAGAACTTAACAAAAAATTAAATACAGTCAACCCTTGATCAATGTGTGGGTTAGGGGCACCTCTCTCCAGCACAACCAAAATCTTCAGGTGGCCCTCCACATACATGTATTCTCAACCTCAGATGGAAAATATGTAGGTATAAAGATTAATGTTCTTGAATTTTCTGTCAGATCAATGGCAGGGTGGGGAAGATTACTACATTGAAAAAATAAAACCTGTTTTACAGGATATGATCAACAAAGTCAGCATAGAAGGCAGGAGAATACTGAAAACCATCAATCATTTAAAAAACACTTTGATCTGCTTAAACTAAGTAGTTTCATTAGTTCCAAATCCTATTTATTATTATGGTTGTTGGGCACATTTTCAAAATGCTTAAATATTTTTTTATTGGGATTGTTTGCAAACGTCAAGTCAATTTAATGTATTTGGGTTTGGAAATACAATGGAATTTAAATATAAGAAGCTTTGTATATTATCATAAAACGGATACAGAGCAACATTTAAACCTTCCTGGCATTTATCTGTGAAAATTCACATTACCGGTTACCATAGTAACATACTTTCTAATCTTTCATATAAAATGTATGCACTAAAATGTATTAAGTATAATACATACACTATGATGATTTCTTTAACAATTCCTTGTTTATGGGTTCAGTTCATCATGAGTGGCTCCTACCATTTATTAAAAACAGCCAAAATGTAATGTTCTTTAATGCAGGCATTTTGCCAAATTCCTTCTGAATTTAAACCTATCTGATAAGAGCACAATCTTGTTAGTGTTGAAATCTTTCTGTTAATTTACTTAATCAATTCATTATTCAGCCATCTATTATATACTCCGTACTAGAGTAATTATACCAAAGGATACAGAAAAAATAGAAAGGAAAATATCTTATAATTATACAGGTTAAGCCAGTATAAAATGAACCATAAATTATGAAATTTCTATTTAGTGAAATAGAAAGAAGGACCATGGTGAAAGTTGGATAAGGCAGGGCTTGAGTTGGGCTTGAAAGGATAGAAAAAAAATGTTTGAGGGTGCTGAGCTCTTGTCTGTATTTCTTACCAGTATCCTTGTCTTAAATGGAAAAGATGCTTTCTTTCTAGTCTTTCTTATAAACTATTGCTGAACCTTGATTTCTGCACATTTATTTCCAGGGCTCCACTTCTTAATTATTTTTTCTAAGTTCTGGAAAATCATGGGGAAATAATACAGGCTGTAAATATTCAGTGTCTCCCAGATATTTTATAAGGCTATACATTTACTCTTGTGCATTGACATCTCAGATTTTGTTTTCTATCTCTTTTGATTTAGATTTATGTAGATATTATCTATTTTTTAGCTGCTACAGACATTGGCAAGATTGACAAATCTAATATCAAATGGCAGCAATATAAATCAGAGACTGATAAAGAAGCATTCTTTGTAGACTGTCCCAGGGAATCTTAAGTTATGCAATAGATCATAGGAGTGTTCTTTACAGAAGAATTTCTTAAAGGAATTCTGAAGACAGGTTTGGAAATCATAGATCTTTGATTCTTTAATTAAGAACTTATGTGCAAGAGAGGATGACAAATGGTAGAGGATAACTGGTAGAATGTCAGGGGCTCACTGTAGTGAAAGACGCATTAAGACACATACCTGCCTCAGCATTTAAGATTGGGTAGAATAGGCTTACTATTACAGTTCAGAATGGAAATATACGATAGCATTCCATTTCTGCTTCGAGGGAAAAGGTTTTGATTTCCTACAGACTTGGTTATAAATATAAAAACATTCAGTTGCCTGTGTTTGTAGATGTGAGAAAAACTGTTCACACTAAAGATCAGCTCATTTAGAGCTGGTTCTTCCTCTTTGGCATCAAAAGGTGGACTATGTCAATGAGCCAGGAGTATGAGATAGATTGAACAACCCTATGAACAGATAATTAGAATAAAGTGTAATATTTTCTGTAATCAAAACATGAATCAAGTGCCAATGGAAAGGGTATCTCTCTGAGTAGGATGCTTTGAAAGCTTGCCTCAGGCAATGTCATTTGGCCTGGAGTTCTCAGGGCAGACAGGAAAGGAAGAGTGTGGAGAATACTGGAGGGACATGGCTGGATCAGTATTCCCATGTGGAAACTTTTATTTTTATTCTTTTAATAATCAGATGGCATGGCTGATTTTTTTTTTTTTTTTTTTTTTTTTGTTGTTGAGGAGTGTCAGCCACTGAGTTATTTTCTAGAAACTTCCAGGGGCAGGACTTGGGGTGTTGAGTTCATGTCATCTCAAGTCACCCTACCAGGGGAGATCACAAAAGTTCTGTGGTTTTATAGAGCAGGTAAGACATAATATATGTTCCATAAAGTATCTTATTCTATCAACTCTGGAATTATTAAACTAAGTCAGACCACCCATCTAAGTTCTATATAACATTTATCTTTAAGTTCCAATAAGAAATATAATTTGAACAAATGGAATGAGATATTTATAAAAAATTATAAAAGGCTGCATAGGTAATGAAAGGTGTCATCTGCAGAGGAGTATTAAATGTGGAAAACAATGCATTTGTTTCCATTATATCAGATAAATATGAAAGGAAATGCTAATAAGAATGGGCTTCCTTTTAACACCTTGACAACTCCAACTGCTTTTCTTTATTGATATTAATTTGCTATTAAATTGAAAGTACTTTTCTAAATCAAATTTAAATTAAATAAAAGGTTTTCACTTAACATGAGTGGGTCAAAGAGTTCTGAAACTCAACTTGAGAAAAAATAAAAAGAATATACATAGAATAAGCAAAATTAGAAAGAAAATGCTATGAAGCCTACCTTTCCTTTATATAGTACTTTGAAGTCTGGTACTCCAAAATTTGTTTTACATATTCTATATTAATTCACATGGAAGAGAAGAATAAAGTAATAAATTTACATTCAAAGTATATATGAAGGTTTGAGTTCATTCTCACTATTTGGTTATGGAAGAAATGGAAGCATCCTTGGGTATCTTGGTTCTATAGTGAGAAATTACTGGTGAAAGGCAATAACCATGCCTCCACTGTGTAGTACTGATACTGTACTTTTCTTTTTCCTTTTTGTTCTCTCATGCAGTCCTCCAAACACATCCTCTTTCATTCTTCTGGATATATCACCTATTGATGCTTTAGTGGTTTCTGCTATTTCTCTTAGCATTCTTGATGTCATCATATCCAGTCCACATTTATCACTTCTTTCTAAATTTCAGTTTAGGCTCCTGATGAACATTTCTGACTGACCTAGATTGAAATTTGATCCCTACTGCTTTCTCCCCAAATCATTCTCCTTTTCCATATTACTTTTTTTTTTTGCTTTGAAAAATAAAATGTAGAATAAAAAGAAATAGCATGGGAATGTTAAAAGTTGTTCGGAGCATTTGGTTACTTATGTCCTTACATGAGTGTGCTGCTTAGAACCATGTGACATTCCTTCTGTGAGAATTTCTCTGATAAGTCTGTTATTGTGCAATATCTATTTTCCTGTATAAGGGTAGTCTTTTTATTTTCTGAGAAAAATTAATGTTCCCTGAAGGCTTACTTCATAGGAAGAAAGAAATTCAGTAGGAAATTGACAATTAAATAGGAGAATATATCAAGCACATATTCTTATAATTGGGTTCAGTTTTCAAATCACTAAACATGACAAATTCAATGCTAATCTCTCTTTTTTAAAATAGGATTACAGAAGGCATCTGATTTATGTACTTTGAAGAATCCTTGATGGATATTAGCTTATTACTAAAAGATACCTCAGCCCTTTCCTTTCTTGAGAGAGAAGGAACTCTGCTTCCTTCACAGCTGAAAGCTCCACTGTGGGCATGGCCTCCTGCCCTTCTCATGTTAGCCCAGTGCTATGGGGAATGGCCATGTTTGCTGTGTTGCATTAATGTGTGTGCATGCTTGTGTGCACACATGTGCATGCATGTGTGAATATGCATATGTGTAGAGAGAGAAGAATTATCCATGATAGCAGTGGTTTTGATGGGGAATGAGAAAGATAATTTAAAATCTCTGGATCATATAAAATTATAAACGCATTATAAGTCCTCCCAGAGGTACTATTAAACTACCTTTAATTCATCTTCTCTTTTGGGGAGCTGAGTCTTCTTACTTGCACTGTCATATTGGCCTCTTAACAGATTTTCCTGCTTCTAATCTCTATATCTGTCTACCTGTATTTCATTGAATGGCCAAGCTTCTCTTCAAAAAACAGATGTGCTCATTTCAATTCATGTATTGAAAGCCTTCTGTGACTCCTATTTATTCTAGGATAAAACCCACACTTCTTAGCAGGTGATTACAGGTCATCAACAATCTGCCTCCAATCATTTTTTTAGCTGCATTCTTCATTATTATTCTCCCCTGCCTTGCTCCTAACCTACTCATCAGTGCTATGGACATATCAGACTATCCTTATTCCTACAGTGAATTTTCATGACTGCTGCCCAGTCTTCCATCAGCCTAGGGAGCAAGCATTTCTCTTCATGTTAATTTGTTGAAATGCTACTCATCCCTCAAAGCCTAGTGAAATGTCCCCATCTCTCATCTGCTTCAAGTGAAATTTCTCATTCCCTCATCTGTGGGCTTGCAGCACTCTGTTTTTATTTCTATAATAGCAATGAGAATTTTTATCCTGGATTTTATGGAAGAATTTTGATTTCCAATAATCTATCCTGTTGTTAGACGGTATTTCACTAGATTTGGTTCTGAGTGTATATTCTTCTTCTTTTTGACATTTATATTATGTCTGATAAGTCTAAATATGTATACAGGGGTGGGGCAAAAGTATGTTTACAATTGTGAATATACAACACAGTCTATTCTTGTATTATTTACTCATTAATTATTATAATATTTTCCATACAAACAACTGTAAACCTGCTTTCATATGCTTTCATTTTTACCTCCTTAATTTTATCTTTCTAGGAAAAAGAAGTATATAAATAAATCATTATTTAGAAAGTAAATACTGTGTTTTTCCTTTTCCATCACCAAACTATAGTCTCCTGAATGGTAATCCCCTTGCACCCCCTCCCCTGCCCTCCTCTACTCTCCCTACTTCTGCCCTACCCTCCTCTTCCCTCCTCTTGTGTTCCTTGATAGCTACCAGTTCCATTTATATGTAGAGTAGGAACTCAATAAGTAGGAGTTAAACTGAAATGATTCAATAAGACAAAAGGTTAACTTTTATAGTGTATTGTGTCTGAGGTCTCTGCTATGAAGAAGCTGGATGATTACAGAAATGGTCAGGGAGAAGTCCTAGTCTGTGTAATGCAAGTGAATATGCTAGTGCTGAGAAGAGTACCTGGCCCATGCCAAGAGTTCCATATTATTATTTGAAGGCAGTTGCTAGGCTGTCTTCCCCTGTAGGTTAAGCATCCTCATTTAACATGATTTCCAGACCCCTGCTGTGCTCTGTGTCTTCCTCTAGATTATTTCTGACTCACTACTGTTCTCCCAAGAATAGGGTAACCTCATTCGGTCACAGATTCTTGGTGTATGTATTTAGTCAGTTCAGTGTCTAGTGGAGTTTAAATTGGAATAAAAAATATATTACCTCCTCTTTCCCCTATCAAAAGCTAATTTCTAAAATTGAGCACTTTCTTCAGTAAAATGTAGGCAATAAACTGTAGTAGGGTTAGCAATAGTTATAAATAACTTTGTAACTAGGAGAAATCAGATACTTTTATACCACATTATAGTTGTTATAGATATTGACATTTTTATAAGCTAGTTCTATTTTAAAATTAATTTTGGTATTATTGTACCCAGTGCTAGATTATATATGACTATATCATGACATGTTTAACATTTTGGTAATAGATTTTAATATAATTCCCTTTGTTACTCCCTGTATCTTATTTTGTGCTTTTAAAACAATTATTCTGAGAAGTACTCTTAACCAAATTGCCCAATAGCATGAAAAAGGGTAAGAATATATGGTCTAGTAGAATTTAGAACTCCTGAATAAGAATATAACATTAACTTCCATTAATTCAGACTTACAATGAATTTCCTTTATGTCTTTAATCATTATAAAAAGAATATATATTCATAGCTTTATATGACTGAGCAGTTTACAAAATTTAACCTCCTAATCACTCATCCCAACCTAATTCCAAAGATAACCATTGTGATTAATTGTGGGTATGTTTCCAGATATTGGCTACACATATGCACATACTCTAAAATGTGTCTGGATATAGATATAGATTTAGATAAATATACACACACACACACACACACACACATAAATAAATATATTTATTTCATCTACTGTCACATACAATCTACATTGTTTTTGTCCCTACTGCTCCTTCTCAGCATTGGCCTTTAGATAGCGAATACTGGTTTTGTAGTCAAGTAACTTTCCAAGTCTTTTCATTTTTATTATCATTAAACCCTATTTTCATCTACTATAAATTAAACAAAAGTTTTAAATGAAAAATTCTTTTGGTATAGAATTAAAACATTTATCACTGCTAATTTCCATCCTGTATGATTGTCATAACCTAATCAAATCATCTAGATTTCTAAAGGTGCTTTTCATTCAGCAACCAAGTATTCAGTACCAGTCAGATTGAAAAGCAAATATTCAAGATTTTATTAAATGGATACCTTTCTTTGGCAAATATGTGCAGTCAAGAGATTGTCATTAAGTAGATCAAGGAATCCAGGCTAGCTCTACCCAGTGTGGCTCAGTTCATTAGAGTGTCATCTCCTAAACTGAAAAATCACAGTTTTTGTTACTGGTCAGTGCACATGCCTAAGTAGCGGGTTCCATGGGGTCTCCTGAGAGAGGCAATGAATTGGTGTTTCTCACAGGGATGTTTCCCTCCCTCTCTTCCTCCCTCCCTTTTCCTCTCTCTCAAATCAACTAGCATGTCATAGGGTGATGATTGAAAAAAGAAAAAGAAAAATAAATACAAACTAGAGAGGTAATGATAATTTAATTGTAGACCAGTTGCAATTCCAGATCATGATTCAGAAGTTGAAAGACAAGGATATTCCTTCCATTCCACTGAGGCCACTCCTCCTCCTCCTCCCCCTCCCCTTCCCCTTCCCCTTCCTCCTCCTCCTCCTCCTCCTCCTCCTTCTTCTTCAGCACTTAGGGTTCTTTTTTTCCCCCTTCTCTTTTCCTCAGAGAACTACATCTTTTTTATTCTTTTTTACCCACCAAGAAACTCAGTCTTCCACAATATATATTCAAATAATACCATCAGGAAGAACTGATTTCTATTATCTTGTTATTAATTTGACTTTTAACATTAAATTAAAACTTTTACACATGTTGGATGAAACAATATCTCTTCAACTGAAATTAGAAAAGGACAACATAGCTTTGAAAATTCTTTGGTATTATGAAATAAAAAAAGATTAACTTTGTCTAAAAGAAGTAATAAGTGATAGAAATGGTCTTGAATGGGACAATTGATGCTTTTAAAATTGTAGTTTGTGAATGGGACAATTGCTGCTTTTAAAGTTGTAGTTTGAAATTATTCACATAGTGAAAAAATGTTTTATGTCTAACACACAGCATTATAGAAATAACCTATGAGGACTGATGTTTGCTTTGTGATTATGGGGAATGTAACTGGATGCTTTCTTGAGCACAGTAAAAATTAATGTGCTTTTAATTTTTTTCTGGCTATTCATTGCTTAAGTCTGGAAGCTGTAGAATCCATTTAGAGAAAAAAATTCTAATAAGCCAATTATGTTATCAATCAATCTATATTTATTTAAAACTATTAAGGGACCCCTTCTGGAGTTAACATATAATAAGAGAAATAAACAGCATGGAAACTATTTATGATGTCCTTTGGGAGTGAACTTAAGGTCCAATGTGAAGAAATTAGGCATCAGCATTTGTCATAGACACCTGGCAATATGATGTGCGGTAACTGCATTGAGCAAAAAGAAAAAAAGACCTCATGGATGAGATCAACAGGGTGGTGATTGCTGGGGGGAGGGGGTTTAGGGGGACTAAATGGTAATGGAAAAAAATACAATAAAGATTAAATTTTAAAAAAGGAAGGTCAGGATGGTCCAAGATGTGATTTACTTCCTTAAGCAACTTTACACAGGCCTCTGACACAGAGAAATGTCTTGTAATTTAATAGCTAATGTTTTGCCTAAAAACAAAAAATGACACAGAGTGAGAGAGAGGAGAGAAAGAGTGCTTCATCTTAACTCGTGGAGAAAATTTCAATAGGGAAGTCTAGATGATAGGACATAGGACATGGGTCTGAGGCTGTAATAGAGTTGTATGCGGGTAAAGATGGAAGGTGCACTGACTATTTGGAAAATATTGATAGCAAGTGGACCTGTTTTACAATGCAGAAAGATTTATGGAGGATGGTGGTTTTCAAAATTTTTCACAACAAATCTCCCCTTCCTAAAAGCATATATGGAAATACAAAATAAAAGAAATGCAGAAATGGAAATAAAAATGAGCTGCTTTAACTGAAACCAGGAAAGTCAGAGCAAACTTACAGGGAAGCAGATGGAAGTTCTTGATATCAGGGTGGTTTTATTAGAAAGCTTCTTAACATTTATGCTCTGTATTTTTTTTGCCCATTTATCTCTGTCGTTTGATTCCTGCTGGACAGGCTCTTACCTGGATTTCTGACTTACAGACTTGTGTTCCCCACTCTATTTCTAGATTTCAGGAGCCCATCTGAATCATTGATTCTGTTCTCTAACCACTTCCTGGTCCCTAGGTCTGTCTACCCGGTTCTTCTCCACTATTTGTTCAGACTTTGCTTCTTCCCACCTATCACTTCACCCAGTTGTAGGTAACCGCTTTAGCCAAGAAAACTTCCATTTTGAGGGTGGTGTCATAAAATAAGTATTAGGTGGTAAGAAAGCAACTGAGGAGGCATCTATGGGAACAGAAAGGAAAGGACCGTTGCTTTATAATGGAGGATTGAATAGCACTTGTGATGGATTAGGTATAGAAAGTGAAAGAGTTCAAACAAAACAAGACTTACAGGATTGGATCAAAATGCAGAAAGAAGGTGCCACAATAAAATAAGCCTTAACAGCTACTAATATGCATGTAGCCTATATGGTCCACAAAGCATATTCTTTCGTGTTCTCACATTCACCCTCATCACATTTTTGTGCTACAGAAGAGGACGGAAAAAGATCAAGTACTTTGCTCAAGGTCATGCTATAAATTAGTTTAAACTACCAATTTAACACTAATCTTATGACTCAAGATCCATTCTTCAGTCCATGGTAAATGCCTGATAGTGTACAAACCATTATGGTATTTTGCATTTGTTTTCATACTGGGCCCTGTGATGAGAGCCACGTTTACAATTAGTCACATTTAACAGGATTAGGAAATGCATGGCATGCATGTTGAGTGGCTCTTTCTGCTCTAGTGAGACACATCATTAATCAATCATCCCAGTCTTTCCTGCTGAGCCTGGATGCTACCTCACAGTGTTTCTCAATATATTGCCCTAGGCAACCACTACTAATAAATCAGAATTGTCTGAAAGTTGAAACTCATTTGCCATTCTGGCACTGGAATCATGAAATGACACATAAACTATGGTACAAAACTCAATAAAACGGCATGCTTGGTATCAAGTCCCTCAGGATGGCTCTTCATAATCCCATATCTGAGGCTAACTAACCCCTTGAGCACCAGGTTTAGGCTTGTTAAACCTGCCCTAACAAGTGCCTACTAATTGGGCTTAAACCTAGATTCCTGGGATTAAGCTCCTACTTTCAGTGCAGTGTCTAGAAACAGGTGTTCTCTCTTGTTCCTCACTCATATAATTCTGTTGCATAACCCAGTTCCTCCAAGGCAGGATCTTTTCATGAGTTCTTCCCTATATTTCAAGAGACTAGAGTCCAGTTCCTATTATCCAGTTTCTATGAGTGGATTGCAATATTATCTGTTACTATGGAAAAAAAAAAGTTCCCAAATTCTAACCTTTTGCATAAATCTACAATTTACTAAGGCTTTTCAGGAATGGCTCCTCTCTGCTCCATGTAGTGTCAGCTGTTTTTATTTTTCCTGATTGGCAGTTAAATACAGAATTTATTAGGCCAGAATTAGACCAGAATTCTTATGGTCTAATATCAGAGCTACTTCAACCGTGTTCTATTGGCCAAAGTAGCCATAAAGGCCCACCCAGCTTGAGGAAAGGGGACATGGATTCTACCTCTTGATGGAGAGATAACAAAGCTCTTAGAGACCTAGATATCTGGAAATATTGTTATGGCAATCTTTGGAAAACTGTAGTCTGCCACAGTCTCTCTCTGCAAGACTCTATTGCCTTTTTTCACTTACACAATGCCAGATAATTTCGCCCACCTTCTGCAATGCTGACCTCCTTCCTGCCTGCTGCCAGATGTCCCAGGAGCCATCTGCCTAGATCTCCCATTAGTGGCCCACTGCCACAGCTCATCATGCTGCTGCTATTATATATTATTGTATTTATAAAGCCTCCTACTACCAACATTGGGCACATATCCAGAAGGTCTTTCTGAACTTGAAGTTCCTAGTTTCCCATCACCTAGAAAATAAGATGATTGAGAAAGAGAAAAAAAATAAAAAGCATATTTTTTAGAGCCAAGTGGACCTAGTTTCTAATCCCAGATTAATAACTGAACTTTGGGAAGCTTATCTCTCTTAGCCTCAATTTACTTTTCTGTCAAGTGAGTATAATACATTTTTCATCTCATAACTTTGAGAATTAAATATGTTAATAGAGTAAGAAGTTCATTGAGTAGTGTAAAAGCTGTGGGGCAATAATATAAAACATCTATTTTTCATTTAATTATTTCTTTGAACCATGCATTGTTTTCACCTGTTCTTTTTTTGTATTCAATGTCATCTATGGCATTCATTTTCCATTTTTTGTTACTTTACATTGCTTCAATTCCATTACAGCTAAAACTCCCATCTTGTTTTCAGTGTAACATCTCATCATCCCCACAGGGCAGATCAGGTTTTATCTTGGGTTACTTGGAGTGGTGGGAAGGTCTGGTTTACCTGCTCTTTTTCTCTGCCTTCCACTCATCACCTTGGAGTAGAGACAGAGTTGTATTAAGTTTGGTTCAGTATATTTTCACTGTGACATTCTTCTCTCTCCTTTTCTGAGTCCAGCTTCAGTGGCGTTGGGGGGCATAAGGCCATGGGAGATAAGAAGAGGAAGGGCCTTGTTATCTGAGTCATTCAGAAGCATCTCTGGCCTTGCTCTCTCCAGAATGGTTTTGTCTGCTGCCTGTGGTCTCTATTAATGGTAAACTTGATTGTGGAAGAAACAGTGTCCAGCGTTACCCTGGCTCCCTGTCCGTGAGGACCCATAATAGAGAGGAAGCATTGCCTCTAGCCCTCCAAAAGTGTGTGTCCACCCCTCTAATGCCTGTTACCCTGACTGGCCATGGCTCGACTCTCTGGTCCTAAACTATGGCTCTGTCTCTGCCCTCTATGCTTCTTCATGCAGAACCAGAAGAACCACTGAGAGAATCATGGAAGAGCAGCAGGAATGCCCTCCCTTCCTTTGCTTCCCAAACACCTTACCCCAAATACTCTTTTTACCCACTCTTACCGCATGTCTCCCTTTACTCTGTAGTATGGGCTGTCAGACAAGTGTAGCTGCTTTAGGAGTATGGAGCTGAGAAGTTAGCACCAGCTATATTATTCTCAAACTCCAAGGCATACACATTAGGCTTCTCAAACACTCATTGACAATGTTCTGCTTTCATGGAAGCATTGAGGTTGGGCCTATAGCAGCTCTAGCCAGAGTCATTCAATCCAAGGTCGAGGTTATCGACTGCTTTCTTTTTTTTCTTTTTCTTTTTGCAAACTGCCCTGATCTATATGAGTGGATCCCTGTGAAACTTCATCACTTGCTTTGTTAGGGTGAGCACTCCACCAGAAGAGACAATATTATAATCCCCCTGCTCATTTGTTTTAATAATCTTTCAGCTGTTTCTGTGTAGTTTCTTATTTCCTGTTCCTTCTGGGTGGAAACTCCCAGGACAAAAGAAGCACAGTTTCTGCAGACTTTCATGCATGCACCTGTGTTTTGTCTGAGTCTACAAAGAATTGAATATAATTCGAGGACTCTCCAAGTTGTGTCCCTCATCAGTGATCCCCTTGGATGTTCACTCTAAATACCTGGGCTTACCAACCAGGTATTTGGGGGACTTATTTATTTTTTTCCAACAACTCATGTAAATCATTGCCCGTTACTATTTAAATTAAATACCAACAGCTTCCTTAGAAATCCTAGGCATATTAAAATACTGGTTATGAAGGTAGCGGTGAAGGAAGCTGTTCATTGTTCATTTTTCCTGAAAGAGAATCATCAAAAAACAAGCCTTGAGGGCTTGCTCATGAGGACGCAGTTTTCTCCACCCCTTACCAAGTACACGCACAGGTATGGGGTGCCCTTTCTGGCAAGTCTGCACACTGTCAGAGCAGTGATGGTTGCTATTTTTGTGGGAAACTGATTATTGGCCTTCACTGAATATTCACAGTTCTGTTAGCCAAGACCCCCACTGTTTCTTAGGGAGTAAAAGGTGGGTAGACTTCCAACTTCCTGTGCTCACTCTGTGCTTTAACAATGGCCCCGGGACTGCTATTTTCAACTGAATCTGGAATGAGATATTTACTTCTTTATATTCTCCAGTTATATATGCCAGTTTTTTTACAAATTATTTTTAAAGTGGTCTGGCTTCAGTTTTTAAATCATCAATGTTATGAATTGGTCCCCAGTACTGGTGGAACTGAAACCTGTTTACCATCCTTTGACTTTGACTGATGTGAGATGTATGTCAGCCTGAAGGAGTAGATGATATGGTGCTTTTTGAGCTGTTCTGCTAGTTGCATCTTCTTAAGCATCTACAATGGAAATTTAGAATATTTGTTCAGTTGGTTTAAGGTTTCTGGTGTCATTTTCATCCTCCTCTTTTTCCTGTTGAAAATTTCCTAAAGGGTCCCTTGTGTGCTCAGCATGGCACACAAGGCCTTCTATAATCTCACCCCTAAGCCTCCCCTCACTTCTATTCTGTAACAAATGCACTTTGCTAAGCCAGGAACATCTTATTCCAAAATCCCAGGATGGCCAGGCAATACTCATTTTGGTACTATATTACTTGCTGGTTTGACATTTTAAATGCTTCATGAGATTCACTCTTGCCTCATATAATTAAATGGAGTGACAAATCAATGTCAATCTGGTGCCTAAACATGGATAACCAAACATTCAGCAAACTGCAATTAATTTATTAAAAACTGGAAATGACCATTTGACTCAGAGGGTGAGGGGTTATAAGTGATAAGTAGTGGTAGCAAATTCTACATGTATGCTCTTCCCCTCTGTGGTAGGGATGAAGTTACAAAGAGCAGAAATACAATGTTTGGAACATGCAGTTTCTGTAGCCCTGGATGTTGTTAGTATGAGAACTTCAGAAACTCCTAAGAAAGCTGTGGACTTGGGCTCCTGATTTTATGGTCAGCATCCGTGAGACACATTTTCCTTCCTTCATCCTACTCCTCTCTCATCCTTTTTTCCTAAATTTCTCTGTAATATTTGTTTGGATCTTTGTATTGACACAAGAATTGCATTGATGGAAAAAGTTGATAATCATCTTTAATTCTTTGGAGAAGAGTGTGAGTTTGTCTTTAGCATGAGGGTTTTCATTCTGGATAGAAATGGAAAGGCCTAAATCAACCCATGACACCATAAAATGCATCACTTAGTTTTTCTTTTTTCCCACAACTGGAATGCCAGAAATCATGTTCTGTATTTATCTTGTTTATTTCCTCCCAGCTTAGCCACCACGTCATGAAACATGTACTCACTCATTCTTCAAACATTTTTGAAAAACATACTTTATTGATTACGCTATTACAATTGTCTTACATTTCTCCCTTTGCTCCCCTCTGCCAGATACTTCCCATCCCCTCCAGCAATTCCCTCAGTTCATACCCATGGGTCATACATATTAAGTTCTTCGCCTATTGCATTTTGTGTACTGTTCTTAGCATCCCCCTGTCTATTCTGTACCTACCAACTTGTACTTCTTAACCCCTGCACATTTCTCTCCATTCTCCCCATTCTCCCTCTTAACTGGTAAGCCTCCAAATGATCTCCCTATCTATGATTCTCTTTCTGATCTTATTTGCTTAGATTGTATTTTTAGATTCAATTGTTGAAAGTTGTGAATGTATTGCCATTTTAATGTTCATAGTTTTGATCTTTTCTTAAATAAGCCCCTTTAATATTTCCTATAATAATGGCTTGGTGATGACGAACTCCTTTAGCTTTACCTTTTCTGGGAAGCACTTTATCTGCCCCTCCATTCTAAAATGATAGCCTTGCTGGATAGAGTAATCTAGGTTGTAGGTCCTTGCTTTTCAACACTTTGAATACCTCTTGCCAGTCCCTTCTTGCCTGTAAAGTTTCTTTTGAGAAACAGCTGACAGTCTTATGGGTACTCCTTTGTAGGTAACTACCTGCTTTTCTCTTGCTGCTTGTAACATTCTCTCTTTATCTTTAACCTTTGGCCTTTTAATTATCATGTGCCTTGGTATGGTCCTCTTTGTGTCCACCATTTTGGGGACACTTTCTGCTCCCTGGACTTGTGTGTACCTTTCCTTCACCAAATTAGGGAAGCTTTCTTTCGTTATTTTTCCAAATAAGTTTTCAATTTCTTGCTCTTTCTCTTCCCCTTCCAGCACCCCTGTGATTTGAACGTTGGTACACTTGAAGTTGTACCAGAAGCTCCTTACCTATCCTTGTTGTTTTTTAGGGAGGGTGGATTTTTTCTTCTTCTCACTGTCCTGGTTGATTGTTTTTTTCTTCCTTATGTTCAAAATCATTGATATGATTCTCAGCTTCATCCACTCCGCTGTTGGTTTCCTGTAATTTTTCCTTTATTTCACTTAGTGTAACCTTCATTTCTGCCTGTTCATTTCTTCATTGCTGTTGAAATATCCAATGAGTTTCTTAAGCATCCTAACCACCAGTGCTTTGAACTCTGCATCTGATAGATTGCTTATCTCCATTTTGTGTAGTTTTTTACCACCCCCTCCCCCGCCCCCAGAGTTTTGTTCTGTTCTTTCATTTGGGCCATATGTCTTTGTCTCCTCATTCTGGCAGCTTCCCTGTGTTTGTTTCTATGCATTAGGTGGAGCTTCTCTGGCTCCCTGTCATAGTGGTATGACCTAGTATAGAAATGTACACCTCTGTGTTGGATGGGGTGGAGCCTTAGGTGCTCTCCAGGGATGGGCAACCCCTGTGAAGCAGGCTGATGGAGTCTTAGATGTGGTTTCACCACTCTTTGCTTCTGTATGTGAGAGGGTTCGGAAAGGAGCCTATGGCCAGTGCTTGGTCTCTGGTGTTTTGTCCAGGAGGCAGCTGTTCCCTGGCACTACCCTGATACCAGACACTTGAGTTTGTCCTTGTATGCCAATGGTGCCTTTCTATCTACTGCCCTGGTACAGAAGTGCAGAGTGAATGAGCCTGCGTATGTCCTATGTCCATTGTGGGCCCTTTATGAGGACATTCCTGAGAAGTCAGTGTCTTCCTCTGCCTCAACCACCACTGATTTTTACAGCCAGAAGTTTTTTATCTTCCTGGCACTGGAAACCTGGTCTGGGTTGTCTGATATGGGGCTGGGATCCCTCACTCTTGAGGTTTCCTTCCCAATTTTTATATACCACACATACTTGTGGGACTTCCCATTCCACATTTCCATTTCTCCATGTTCAGACCTTCCAACCTATCTGTATGAACGTGATTTATTTAATCCTTGTGTTGTCAGACTTTCATTCAACTGTATTTTCTGATGATTCTGGGTGATAGTGGTTTTGTAGGTTAGTTGTAAAATATGCTGTGTTGCATGACAAGGTGAACCATCCTTACCTATGCCTCCTTCTTGACCAAAAGTTTGATTCCTTCCTATCTTTAAAGTAACAACTACCACTGTCACCAACAGAAATATAAACCTGAAGTATAGTGTCAAAATCACTTGCACCTACCTAATCTCATATGGCCTTCTCATTAATATCCCTAGCATTTTTCTATAAGGCTTGTTTAGAAAGGTTCATATTAATTAAATTATCAGAATGTCTCTTACATGGAGTTGCCTATAAAAGAACGGAAATAAACTGAATCCATTTCTTAGTCTTTTTAATTTTTGCTAGTAGGAAATCTGAAGTAAAACGATTGCTTTTTCCTGAGCCATTTTTCCAAGGGCAACGGTCTGAATCACAGAGATAATGCTTGGATAAATTCAGTTATCATCATTCACTTTTGAAACTCAGTAAGAGTCTTTTTTTTTTTTTTATCAACCTCAGTTTCTTTTAAAATATGGAGTTAAAATATTCTTTACAATTTGGCAAACTGTAGTTGGAAGACCCAGGTTACAATTGGACAGGAAATCCCATTTAGTATAACATTAAATAATAATCTTCATTCACAGTGGCTAATGTTACATCTGAACAACTGTAATGTCCATCATTACAAGGGGTCTATGCCTCTACAGATTTCATTCTAAAAAAAATCCTCTCAGAATATTTTGTCCAGTATCATAGGGATTGCCTGGCAACTGCTAAGAACAAATGCAAAGGAAAAAGAGGTGATTTAATAAACAAATAATATGATCAAACCTTGTAGAAATGGTGCAGACTCCTTCCCCATTGGCAGTCTCCATCTTGCTCAGTCAGGCCACATCCCAAAGAGGCAGCAGTGAGAAAGGAAACAATAGCCCTGACATCAGGATACTCTGGTCCAACCAGGAGTTGCATGTGGGCCTGGGTGCTGAGTGCAGAGTGGCTGGCAGAGATAGCAGAACCCCGGCTAAAGGGTACACAGAGCTAACTAGGGTCACTTGAGGAGAGACTGAAGTCTGAGACACTGGGGAAAGAACTGAGGGAGTAGCTGGGGGGTTACCAGTGCTGACTCCTTCCCCATTATGCTGTCTCCATCTTGCTTAGGTAGATCACTCCCCTGAGTGGTAGCAGCCTGTAATGACACAAAAACCCCACCCTCAGGAGGCACTGCTCCACCCTGTGGTGCCTAAGCCTGACAACTGAGAGCAGAGTGACTAGATTAATAATTGCAGGATACAGACACAGACAGTAGAGTCCTGGGAGTCTCAAACAGACTGCTTAACGTCAAACAGGGTCAACAGCTGACATTATCAGAGGCAGACCCAGAAAGAAAATAAAAGAAAAAAATAAACCTGTCAACTACCATAGAAGTTCACACTACAAAGTCAGGAAATGGAGAGAGATTAATTTAAGAAGCAGAAGCAAAAAAAGAAGAGTCTCACAAATAATGGAAAGAAAAAGAAACACGCCCCCAAATGAAGGGAAAGGAGGAATTCCCACAGAGGGAACAAAATGAAACAGAAGCAAGTAAACTATCAGATATTGAATTCAAAACAATGGTTCTAAAGAAGCTCAATGAACACAGTGAGCTCAAAGAGAACTTTCAGAAACTTACTGCAAACTATATCAACATGAAAAAGGACATAGAAACTATCAATAAGGGGCAAGAGGAAATGAAGAATAGAATTTCTGAGTTGAAGAACACAGTAGAAGGAATAAAACGCAGGCTAGATGAAGCGGAGGACCAAATCAGTGAGATGGAGGACAAGGTAGAAAAAGGCTCCCCGAAAGAGCAAGAAAATGAAAAAGACTCCGAAATAATGAAGAAGCATTTAGGGAAATGCAGGACAACCTGAAATGTAATAATGTCAACATAATAGGGACACCAGAAAGAGAAGAAAAGGAAGAAGGGATAGAGAACCTGTTTGAAAAAGTAAAGATGGAAAACTTCCCTAATTGGAGGAAAGAAAACGTCTCATAATTCCAGGAAGTTAAATGGGCCCCATTCAACTGGAACCCAATAAGGCCCACTCCAAGATAAATCATCATTAAAATGGCAAATATCAAAGACAAAGACAAAGAAAGAATCCTAAAGGCAGCAAGGGAGAAACAGGGAGTAATATTCAATGGAGCCCTGTTATGGCTAGCAGTTGACTTCTCAATGGAAACACTAGAAGCCAGAAGAAAATGGTAAGAAATATTCCAAGTCATGAAAAGCAAAGGCCTGCAACCAAGATTGCTCTACCCAGCAAGGCTGTCAATTAATATAGAAGGTGAAATAAGGGGTTTCCCGGACCAAAAAAAAAAAAAAAAAAAAACAGACTAAAGGAATACATCTCCACCAAACCAGCTCTACAAGATATTCTAAAGGGACTGGTTGAAGAAGATGAGGAAAAAGAGTGAGAAAGAAGGGATCACAGGTACAAAGGGAAAAAATGAATAAGTACCTGTCAATAATAACTTTAAATGTAAATGGACTAAATACCCCAATCAAAAGACACAGGAGTACAGAATGGATAAGAAAACATGACCCTCACATATGCTACCTACAAGAGACACACCTCAGAACAAAAGACCTACACAGACTAAAATAAAGGGATGGAAAAAATATTCCAAGCAAATGGACAAGAAGGAAAAACAGGAGTAGCAATACTTCTACCAGACAACATAAATTTCAAAATAAAATCCATAAAAAGAGACCCAGTGAAGCACATTATAATACTCAAAGGAAGATTCCATCAAGAAGACAAAAACATTGTAAACTTATATGCATCCAACATAGGACCACACAAATATATAAGGAAAATCTTGGATGACTTCAAAAAAGATATAGACAGAAACACACTGATAGTGGGGGATTTTAACATCCCATTGTCAAAAATGGATAGATCTTACAAACAAAACATAAACAAGGATATTGAGGAACCGAATGATGCATTAGATCAAATGGACTTAAGTGACATACATAGAACCTTTCATCCCAAAGAAACAAAATACATATCTTTTCAAATGCACATGCAATATTTTCAAAGATAGACTGCACGATAGGACACAAAATAAGCCTCAAAAAATTGAGGAAAATTGAAATAATAACAAGCATTGTTTTGGACCACAAGGGCTTGAAACTGGAACCCAACCTCAAGGAAAAACCTCAAAAACTTGCAAACTCATGGAAACTGAATAGCACACTATTAAACAATGAATGGGTCAATAATAGGATAAGAGAAGTCAAAAAGTTTTTGGAAACAAATGAAAACGAACACACAACAGTCCAAAACCAATGGGACACAGCAAAGGCAGTTCTAAGAGGGAAGTTCATAGCAATATAATCCTACCTGAAAAAGATAGAAACATTTCTAATAAATGACCTAAGCCAACAAGTTCAAGAACTGGAGAAATAACAACAAATAAATCCCAGAGCAATTAGAAGAAAAGATATAGTCAAGCCCAGAGGAGAATTGAATGGCATAGAGGCTAAAAGAACAATTAAAGGATCAACCAATCCATGAGCTGGTTCTCTGAAAAGATAAACAAAACTAACAAGCCTTTAAGCAGACTCATCAAGAAAAAAGGGAGAAGACCCAAATAAATAATTTCAGAAATGAAAGATGAGAAATAACAACTGATACCACAGAAATAAAAATGATTGTAAGAAATTACTATAAGCAATTAATTATGTACCAAGAACTTTTATAACCTCAATGAAAGGGACAAGTTTCTGGAAAAGTGTAACAGTCCAATGTTGAATGAAGAAGCAGAAAGCCTGAACAGACTGATAGCAGTTGGGGAAATTGAAGCACTAATCAAAGACCTCCTGACACACAAAAGCCCTGGACCGGATGGTTTCACAGGAGAATCTGATGAAAAAATTTAAGGAAGAGCTAACCCCTGTTCTTCTAGAACCATTCCAAAAAATCCAAGAAGAGGGAAGATCCCAGGCTCTTTTTATGAGGCCAACATCAGCCTAATCCCAAATCCAGATAAAGACACAACCAAGAAAGAAAACTACAGGTCAATATTGCTGATGAATATAGACACTAAAATTCTCAACAAAATATTGGCAAACCGCATCCAGAAATACATAAAAAGGATCATCCATCATGATCAAGTGGGATTCATCCCAGGGATGCAAGGATGATTCAATATTTGCAAATCAATAAATATAATACATCACATAAACCAAAGGAAAGACAAAAACCACATGATCACCTCGACAGATGCAGAAAAAGCATTTGATAAGGTACAGCACCCATTTATGATAAAAACACTCAGCAAAATGAGAATAAAGGGGGCATACCTCAACATAATAAAGGCCATATATGAAAAAAATACAGCCAACATCATACTCAATGGGCAAAAACTAAAAGCTTTCCCACTAAGTTTGGGAACAAGATCAAGATGTCTGCTTTCACCACTTCTATTCAACATAGTATTGGAAGTTCTAGCCACAGCGATCAGAGAAAAAATAAAATGAACAATAAACATCCAAATTGGAAAGGAGGAATTAAAATTATCATTATTTGCAGATCACATGATAGTGTACATAGAAAACCCTATAGACTCCACCAAAAAACTACTTGACCTAATAAGTGAATTTGGCAAAACAGCAGGATACAAAGTCATTATTCAGAAATTGAAGACATTTTTGTACACCAACAAAGAAAGAGCAGAAGCAGAAATCAGAAAAAAAATCCCATTTGCTATAGAACAAGAAAAATAAAGTACCTAAGAATAAACTTAACCAAGGAGGTAAAAAGACCTGTATGCAGAAAACTATACAACACTGAAGAAAGAAATTAAGGAAAAGACAAATAAATGGAAGCATATACCATGTTCATGGATCGGAAGAATTAATATCATCAAAATGTCCATAATATGGAAAGCAATATATAGATTTGGCACAATCCTTATTAAAATATCAATGACATGTTTCACAGAAACAGAACAAACATTTTAAAAATGTATATGGAATCATAAATGACCCTGAATAGCTACCGCAATTTTGAGAAAGAAGAACAAAGTAGCAGGGATCACAATACTGGACATCAATCTATATTACAAGGCCACTGTAATCTCAACAGTCTGGTGCTGGCACAAGAACAGACACATAGATTAGTGGAACCAAATAGAAAGCCCAGAAATTAACCCATGTCTCTATGGTCACTTAATATTTGACAAAAGGGGCAGGAGCATAAATTGGAGTAAAAATAGCCTCTTCAGCAAATGGGGTTGGGAAAGCTAGACAGCTACATGAAAAAAATTGAAATTTAATCGCCAACTGACACCATACAGAAAAATAAACTCAAGATGGATAAAAGACTTAAATATAGTCACAACACCATAAAAGTCCTAGAGGAGAACATAGACAGGAAATTCTCATATATCCCATGCAACAACATATTCACCGATATGTTGCCTAAAGCAAGGGACATAAAGGAAAGAATAAACAAGCGGGACTTCATCAAAATAGGAAGTTTCTGCATGGCTAAAGAAAACATCAGGAAAATGAAAAGGGAACCAACCATATGGGAAAATATATTTGCCAATGATACATCAGATAGGGGTTTGATCTCCAAAATATGTAAAGAACTCACATGACTCCACTCCAAGAAGACAAACAATCCTATTAAAAAATGGGTAAAGGACCTGGACAGACACTTTTCCAAGAATGAGATACAGAGTCCCAGAGACATATGAAAGGATGCTCAGCATCACTAGCCATCAGAGAGATGCAAATTAAAAACAAAATGAGATACCACTTCACACTGGCCAGAATTGCCATCATAAACAGATCAACAAACAACTGGTGCTGCCAAGAATGTGGAGAAAAGGGTACCCTAGTACACTGTTGGTGGGAATGCAGACTGGTACAGCCGCTGTGGAAAGCAGTGTGGAATTTCCTCAAAAAGCTAAAAATGGAACTGTCTTTTGACCCACTGAATGCACTGCTGGGATTATACCCTATGAATCCCAAAACACCAATTCAAACAAACCTGCGCACCCCAATGTTCATAGCAGCATAGTTTACAATAGCCAAGTGCTAGAAGCAACCTAAATGTCCATCAGTGAAATAGTGGATCAAAGAACTATGGTACATTTACACAATGAAATACTACACAGCAGAAAGAAAGAAAGAGCTACTACCCTTCGCAACAGCATGGATAAGACTAGAGAGCATTATGCTAAGAGAAATAGGCCAGGGGCAAAATACAAGTACCATATGATCTCACCTATAACTGGAACCTAACCAACAAAACAAACAAACAAGGAAAATATAACCAGCAACATTGAAAGAAAAAAGAAACCAACAGAGTCAAGAGGGAAGGAGTGAGGGAGGGGAGGGGAAAGGGAAGGGAAGGGTCAAGTCAAGGAACGTATATCAAGGACTCATAGACAACGCCAAAGTGGGGAAGGATTGAGGTAGAGAGGAGGGGGAGGGGCAGAGGAAAGTGGTTTCAGGAAGGCGGAGGCAAATGTATTAGAACAATAAAAAAAAAAAGAAAAACTTTGTAGAAATGAATTAGATATCTGCTTTACTGAGAAAACAGTAAATACTTTAAGCTAATTTTAAGGGCAAATGTTTGAAATAGGAAAGATAACTTACTGTGAATCAGCTACAACATAATTAATAAAATAGAATAAAACATGGGAAATGATGAAAAGTAGCCAATGAAGTATTTAATTATTCTTTTTTTCCTACTCCATATTATACTTTGTACAGATACTAGATCCCAAGGTTTATTAATTTATTGTATTCTTAGGCAACATTATTTAGAAATTTGTGTATGTGAGAAAGCAAGTAAAAAAGTCACACCTTATCTAGCATGGTGACATGAACATTTTATTGGTTTGGGGATTTAACAGGTTCATAAATTTTGCTGAAGCATTAAAGAACCCTAAACATTAAAGATATAGAAAATTATCATCAGTAGAGGTTGCTCAGAAAAGAAGAAAACTTTAATATGGATCCAAGTAATTTTTGAAATATTTAGAGATTTGATTTCAAATGTTTAAAGAAGTTCAGATTTATCTGTTATTTTGTTAGTAAAGAATGTTTTGGTTACAAGTAATAAAAAAGCATCTTAAATAAGTTAGGACAAAATTAGTGGGTTACCTTCTAGGCTATTTCATATAATCTTAGCAGGGACAGAGATTTAACTTGCCAGGGACAATGACATAGACATTTGAATGCATCTAGTACTTCCTCTTTCTATTTTTCGTCTATGCTTTTCTCTGCATAGTGCTTCCTTCTAGTACAACTTTCTTCACACCATAAAAATATAACCGAAAGCTGAGCCCAAGCCTTCAAAGTTTCAGTACTAGAAAGGAACTGCTCCTCTTGTCTTGATGATTAATAGATAGACAGATGGATAGACAGATAGATGATAGAGAAAGAAATATAAATATGGATATATAGAGGTTTATAGCTTAAAACATCTCAAGGATGGGCTTGCATTGATCAGGCTTGAATCAAGAGTCCATCATAGAATCATCAACTGTGGTCTAGGAATTAGGCCCCGCTATCGGTTGCCCCACTAGAACATAATAATTGCAAAGGAGAAGGAACAGTTTTCCTAAAGGAGGAGAGTCTATTAGGAAGGAGATGGGGAGGCTTCAGGCCAAATGTAATAAGTAAGAATATAAATGTGTTTGGCCTTTGGATTTCTGTTTCCTGGTTTCCCGTTTCATGTAATGGTCTCATAAATTGACTCTTCATCACTATATGTGGATTCCTAGTTCCATTACTCTACTAATATGTTTCCCACTTCTATTAATCTTTCTCTTGTAAGGATTGAGAAAACAATAGAATGGAGAAAGAGGTTTATATATGCATAGCCCAGAGTGAGATGAAAGACCCTCAAGACTACAGAAGGACATTTTAGAAAGTAATTCTCATACTTTCAAAACTATAACTGAACTTACTCACACCTTTCCCCAGATGAGGAGTAAGTCCTTGTGGGTGTGAATCACATTTTCTCCTCCTGTCAGTCATGCATGCAGTTTATAGTAGGGTCTCAGTCAATGCTTATAGGTTTAGATGACTGGTGTAGAAGCGGAGGTGACTTGCTCTAAAGCACACATCTGAGAGGGTAGTAGATAGCTAAGTAAAATCCCTTCCTTGGAGCAAAGATAATTTAATTCACCTACCATATTAACTTTCCCTTCTAGAGGCACCAACTCATTCTTCTATCAGTTTATAATCTGTACCTGTCAGTTATCAAGCTCAAACCTTAAGGAGATGAACCTCCTTAACTTGCCCTTTGAATGGCAGTGTAGGAAAGGTGCAGCTCTTGCATTATCCACAGGGTTTCAACTATTGGCAAAGTTAAAATAAAAAAAAAATTAAGCTGGAGAAGACTCTTAATTCCAAAAGGTGCTTTTTTTTTTTTTTTTTTTTTTGCAAAATGAGCCATATTCAAGCTTTAACCATTCAAATGACAAAACTAAAACAGTTATTGTCTAAACAAATAAAAACACATTTTCATTCATTTGCTACCTGATGAGAGTTTTAAGACGATTTTTCTTATTTTGATGACTCTCTGTATCATGGACACATTCACCATCTTTGAAGGGCCCCAAATTCCTTAGCATAAGCAATTCAAGGACTTCAGCTACCTATCTTCAGCTTGACCCATTAGTGCTTCCTTCCTATGACAAGAGTGTGGCCACAGAAAACTCTTCACCATTCTTAGGAGAGACCCTGTATTTCCCAGTCTCTTTGCTCTTGCTCCTACTGATCTTCTGCATTTTTTTAATGCAGTCTTGGAGGTCAGCTCAAATTTCAATATTTTTATAAAGTTACTCTAATCCCCAACCATCAGCCCTCATTCCTTCCCTCCCAAATTGGCAACTATATATCTTTTATGTATCTACAACATTTATGAAATGTGTTTTGTTATATCGGGTTGGCCAAATTTTTATTTTTTTCTGTAAGATGGCTCTAGTAGTGCTTAGTTGTCTTTAACTTCATTTGAAACAATTTTGTTAGACTATATTGTGATAGCTGTAATATCAGTGTGCATTTAAAAAAATAAAATTGGTGAATTTTTGTGTAGCTATTTTATTACTGAAGATGGAAGATACAACATTTTTGGCATGTTATGCTTTATTACTTCAAGAAAGGTAAAAACACAACTGAAACACAAGCACACACAAACACAAATTGTACCATGTAGAGAGAAAGTATCATGACTGATTGAACATGTCAAAAGTGATTTGTGAGGTTTCATGCTGGAGATTTCTCATTGGATGATGCTCCATGGTTGGGTCAACCAAGTGAAGTTGATAGAGATGAAATTAAGACACTAATTGAGAACAATTAATGTTATACCATGTGGGAGCTAGCTTACATACTCAAAATATCCGAATTAATAAAGTTATTGGTGAAAATAAAAAAATGAGTCTTTTTTTTTACAGAAAAGAACTAGAAGAACTTTTTGGCCAACCCAGTATATTTAACATGACACATTTGTGTCTCCCAATATTGCATGTTCCAAATTTTAAATTGTGTCATATTTATTTGAGTGGATTCCTCATCTCTCCTACTTCTCAAGAGTTCCCTTTAGATTATGTTTATTTTGTCTATATGCTGGAGTGGCTACCAGAGGCCAGATGTCAAATGCTTATTGTGCTTGTATATTTTGAGTTCTTCATTATATTGCAAGCTCCTGGGGAGGACACTTTCTTCAACATCATATTTTTATTACTTAGTCACAAAATAGGTCATGATAAAGTATTTGCTGAATGAGGGAATAAATATGAGCATGGGGTTGCTTAACTACATCTCTGGGGCACAAACATCAAATACGTTAGATCCTAAAAGCCTTTTTCCCTCAGACCTAGACATATAAATACCCTGAAGAGGTTAATAATTTAATACCCCTTCACAGCTACATTCCGTAAATACTTGTTCAATATTTATTTGGTGAGGATGGGGCATGGGGCCTATAGCTATGAGACTTTTGTTTTATTTCTCCTAAAGCTTCTGTCTTCTTCTATAAGAGTGGATACCAATTGGCCATTATTTGGAGTCACATGCGGAGGCCAGAATAAATCGGTATCAAACTTTGGAGTTATTCCAGAAATGTTAAATACATGCACAGCTCATTATTCTAGACACTCTTTAATCTAACTCTAAATATGAAGTTCATTCTTTGCCTCAGTTATGGGATCTAACTGACTAACTCCACTTGTTCAATGAATATTAAAGTTTGTTATAACATATTGCTTCAGACAGCCCTTAAATCTTTTATGCCTAACCTTTCTCTTCTGTGATATGAGGCTACTGACCTTCCCATTAGAATATTGACAAGAGGAAATGATACTACTGGTTGCCCCACTGAAACATAACAATTGAGAAGGAGCAGTTTTCCAAAGAAAAGGAGAGTATATTAGGAAGATCAGTGCATGACCCTTAGTGCAGGACCAGACACGTTATATATGCTTAATAAAAGACAAAAAGTAAACAGGGGGTTTTGCCCCCTACTAGAGCCCACCAGTATTGCCCAAGAAACCTTTCTGTAATAATAGGCATGTTCTATTGCTCTGCTCTCCTATACAGCAGACATAAGACACATATGGCTGTTGAGCAATTGAATGTGGCTCATGTGACTAATAAATTCAATTTTATTGAAGTTAATTGCCATTTAAATAACACATGTGGCTGGTAGCTACCATATTAGAAACCAATAGGAATGTAAACTGAATGATAATGGGTCTATCTTACCACCAAAGATTAGAACAATTCCTACATATATTAAGAGTTCAGAAATGATTGAAGAGATCTTCCGGTCAAGATAGAGGTGTAAGTAAACATGACTCGACTCCTTGCACAATCACAGCAAAAATTACAACTAGAATACAAAACAAATATCAACAAGAATCATCAGAAAATCAAGAAGTATGGAAGTCCAACAACCAAGGAATTAAAATAGTCACATTCTTCCAGGGGGCAGGAGGGGCAGAGACATGGAGACACAGAGAGTCACAGAGGCATGCAGACATGGCATGGGCAGTTCCATACCCATGTCTGGTGGATAAAAATTGGGAAGGAAACCTCAAGAGTGAGGGATCCCAGCCCCATACCAGACAACCCAGACCAGGTTTCCAGTGCCAGGAAGATAAAAAACTTCTGGCTGTAAAAATCAGTGGTGGTTGAGGCAGAGGAAGACACTGACTTCTCAGGAATGTCCTCATAAAGGGCCCACAATGGACATAGGACATACGCAGGCTCATTCACTCTGCACTTCTGTACCAGGGCAGTAGATAGAAAGGCACCATTGGCATACAAGGACAAACTCAAGTGTCTGGTATCAGGGTAGTGCCAGGGAACAGCTGCCTCCTGGACAAAACACCAGAGACCAAGCACTGGCCATAGGCTCCTTTCCGAACCCTCTCACATACAGAAGCAAAGAGTGGTGAAACCACATCTAAGACTCCATCAGCCTGCTTCACAGGGGTTGCCCATCCCTGGAGAGCACCTAAGGCTCCACCCCATCCAACACAGAGGTGTACATTTCTATACTAGGTCATACCACTATGACAGGGAGCCAGAGAAGCTCCACCTAATACATAGAAACAAACACAGGGAAGCTGCCAGAATGAGGAGACAAAGACATATGGCCCAAATGAAAGAACAGAACAAAACTCTGGGGGCGGGGGGGGGGGGTGGTAAAAAACTACACAAAATGGAGATAAGCAATCTATCAGATGCAGAGTTCAAAGCACTGGTGGTTAGGATGCTTAAGAAACTCATTGGATATTTCAACAGCAATGAAGAAATGAACAGGCAGAAATGAAGGTTACACTAAGTGAAATAAAGGAAAAATTACAGGAAACCAACAGCGGAGTGGATGAAGCTGAGAATCATATCAATGATTTTGAACATAAGGAAGAAAAAAACAATCAACCAGGACAGTGAGAAGAAGAAAAAATCCACCCCCCCCCCCAAAAAAAACAAGGATAGGTAAGGAGCTTCTGGTACAACTTCAAGTGTACCAACGTTCAAATCACAGGGGTGCTGGAAGGGGAAGAGAAAGAGCAAGAAATTGAAAACTTATTTGGAAAAATAACGAAAGAAAGCTTCCCTAATTTGGTGAAGGAAAGGTACACACAAGTCCAGGGAGCAGAAAGTGTCCCCAAAATGGTGGACACAAAGAGGACCATACCAAGGCACATGATAATTAAAAGGCCAAAGGTTAAAGATAAAGAGAGAATGTTACAAGCAGCAAGAGAAAAGCAGGTAGTTACCTACAAAGGAGTACCCATAAGACTGTCAGCTGTTTCTCAAAAGAAACTTTACAGGCAAGAAGGGACTGGCAAGAGGTATTCAAAGTGTTGAAAAGCAAGGACCTACAACCTAGATTACTCTATCCAGCAAAGCTATCATTTTAGAATGGAGGGGCAGATAAAGTGCTTCCCAGAAAAGGTAAAGCTAAAGGAGTTCGTCATCACCAAGCCATTATTATAGGAAATATTAAAGGGGCTTATTTAAGAAAAGATCAAAACTATGAACATTAAAATGGCAATACATTCACAACTTTCAACAATTGAATCTAAAAATACAATCTAAGCAAATAAGATCAGAAAGAGAATCATAGATAGGGGGATCATTTGGAGGCTTACCAGTTAAGAGGGAGAATGGGGAGAATGGAGAGAAATGTGCAGGGGTTAAGAAGTACAAGTTGGTAGGTACAGAATAGACAGGGGGATGCTAAGAACAGTACACAAAATGCAATAGGCAAAGAACTTAATATGAATGACCCATGGGTATGAACTGAGGGAATTGCTGGAGGGGATGGGAAGTATCTGGCAGAGGGGAGCAAAGGGAGAAATGTAAGACAATTGTAATAGCATAATTAATAAAATATATTTAAAATATTAAAAAATAAAGTTAATAAGCAGTCAATTTTGAGAACTTTCTGAGAGTGTCTTCTCTTTCCTACAACTCATTTTAAAGCTGATGGTTAGGCTTGCTAATGAAAAATGCATGGGGGAAACAACTTGAATTTTTGAGTTAATGGATGTCTTCATTTGGAAACCAGATAGATTTAGGGAAATAGTGTTGTTCTATTAATGATTCCAACCTCTATCTTTGCTCTAATTTCCATTTTTTCTTTTTCTTTTTGCCCTTTTGAACTATGCTCAATCTGTCATTTTCCTGTATGTTAAATGTTTTCGTTATTCAGAAGTTTTCCTTGAGTGTTTAAAGCTGTCCAATTCTATTACATCTTAAAAAGAAAAAGAAACGTGAATAAACAATTGTGTCTTATTTGTCCCTTGACAGAGATGTCTTCATGGCTTACTTTTCTTTGATGTTGAATTTCTTTCTATGTGGTAGCTCTTCACTTACTCTTCAACCAATTGTTCTTCAGTCCCTCTCCACCCTTGAAAGTCTCTAGGACTGAAGTTCCTGATTCAGATGACTTGTCCTCTCTATGGAATTTGATACTATTGAAAATTAGATCCTTTTTAAATTTCCTCTTTACTTTTTAGTTTTATCATTTGATCCTGCCTTGAAACTTCTTTGTGGTTTCTGTGGGTACCTTCTAATCAAGTTATTGTTTGGATATCAGCATTTTGCAGGATTGTCATCTAGGCTCCCCTGCGATCTCACTCTCCATATTCTTGCTTAGTGGATTAGTCACTGCTGAGGTTTCTACATCAGTCCTCGTGTGTGTGTGTGTGTGTGTGTGTGTGTGTGTGTGTGTGTGTGTGTGTGAGAGAGAGAGAGAGAGAGAGAGAGAGAGAGAGACAGAGAGAGACAGGTCTTCACATCTCTTTCCTTAGCTCCAGCTATTCAGTCAAACTACTTTGAACTTCTCAGCACATATGACCTAAAAATCTTAAAATTTAACATGCTCTAATAAAATTCCTTTCCCCAATACAGTTTCACTTTCTCTTTACTTCTTTTTTCACTGAATAGTGTGCTCATTCACATAATTTCCTAAGCCAAAATTGTTACCTTATTCTTGACCCCTCTCCTTTCCATCCCTAAAAGTGCTGTCCAGCAAACTACAGTATGTATGTGTCTCATAAACATTTTCAAGTTTGTCTTCTCTTTTTTAACCCTTTTGTCTCTAAATATAAAGCATTTATAATCTCCTAATTACTTAATAATACATTTCTTCAAAGGCTGACCCTTTGTTGTTACATTTGTTTGAATGAGGACAGAATAAGATTAAGGGGAAAACTGAGCATTTAAAAAAATCATAGTTGCATGAGGATAATTTTAAAAAATCATATTTTATAAAAACGAATCACTATAACGAAGTTAGAGAAGGAATGCAAATGGTTTTCACATTCCTTTTTTTTTCCCAGTAATGTGGAGTGAGGGAATATTTCTATATCCATCAGGATCTTCTTAACTTAGTTATGGTTCATCTATTCACCAAATCCAAAGAATTTTAAAAATCCTACTAAAGCTAGGCCTGACTTTTATATGCAATCATCTAACTGTTCTAGTTTACAACAGTGGAATGAACTTCCATCTTCTTGCCTTCTTGAATGGCTCTGCCTTTCTTTCTCCTGCCAGAATTAATTATGAGTGATGCTAGAGATTCTTGGTACCTGGCCTGAAAGACAAAAGCTGAAGCATTCAACCCCACCTGGCATGACTACTTAAGTAGTTACAGGTGCATATGATGTTAGAAAATTCTCAAAAAAGTTCTGGTTAGTTCAATATATTTGAGAGACGACACTCTACTACTAATTGGTGAAATTTCTGCTTATCCAGGATTTTTAGTTTGTTGATTAACCAGAATATGGTAGTGATTCCAATATTAGCAGCATTCATGTGTACACATTAGGTGATTACTGTTGTGACAAATGGGATTTAAAAACAGAGGCCAGTCAATACCAATATTCCAGAGACAATGGCAGGCTTTAGTTTTCCTAACAATGTATTTAAGAAAAAGAAGAAGGTTGATTAAGTCAAAGGTTTATTCCATATAAATGCTAACTCATTGGGAACTTTGTCAGTGAAGTACTGAAGATGAAAACAAATACAACAGGTTGAGAAATGAATAGAGGGGGGCAAAAGTAGAGATAGTATGAGCGAACTCTTAAGAAACCTGACAGGAAAAAAGAAAGACAGAAAGAAGACAATAATTCAGGGAAACAGGATTACAGAGCTTTTATAAATTGAAAACAAAAAAATATTCTTGCACCAAAAAAGAGAATATCTTCCGAAGACAAGATAATAAACTTCACTTTATTAAAAGGCAGATTTAATTTTTAAAATATTCTTCTCTGTAATGACTGCCTTGCTGAGGCAACACCTATTTATAGGTGTGTATATTCACAGAAAGACCCCTCCTCCCTCCTTAAGAGTTACAGTGCAAGATACTGCATTGTATAGAGAATCTCAGTCCTGCTGTATCTCAAATGGGAGGACTTTCTTTGAAGATCTAATATCCTCATGAATTGACAGATATGCCTCGAACATTTCTAGTAGGTTACCATTTCCTGAAGGCAGGGCTCAATCATATGACCCACTGGGGCTTCACCCAGGACCCACAATGAACTGGATGATTTCCTGTGACTTAACAGTAGCCAGTTCATGCATTGGTGTCAGTTCTCTTTAGAGATGTCTACTTTCCTGGGCTTCAATGACAGAGATTTTCGCCTGAACTCTGACTTTCTATCCTCTTCATGGTTTGGTTAAAGCATCATCTACTGGTATTAACTTTGATTGTATTTTGGTCCCTTATCTTTGCCTGATATTTTGACAGAAATCTCAAATTTTGATTTAATAATGCTACCCTCAATATTTCACTCTAGTTTCTTGATTTTATTTCTGTTGCTTGGTTCTAGTATGTGATGTAGACCAAGCACAATACTAAGAATGCTTGAGTGTTTTTAGCAAACTTCTTTCTCTTGTGATGCTTTCTAGTCTCTCAATATAGTTTTAGTTCTACATTGTTTGTTTGGTTTTTCTCCCTGAAATCTATGTTTGGCCTACAAGGAATGAGAAGATAAAAGCAGAGTCTTACTGCTGAAAGATCTTTTGGAATCAAAACAGATTTTGATCAGGGATGCTTTAAGGTTTATAGTGGTACCTCAATACTTGTCCTTGGGGTTATGACCCTCTATCTACCCTAGAGCAGGCCACTTTTTCTATTTTATTATATTGATGTTTTTATTTAGTTTATTGTTTTTAAATGCAAAGTGTCCTGCCACCTTATGAAAACAAAACTTTTGAAAACCACTAATTAAGTCCAGCCTTCTAGGCGACACAATTCTTGCTCTTAGTATTTAAGTAACTTCCCTAAACTTGTGTTTTGATTCAGAAACAACTTTAAAATCCTGTCTTGGTGTTTTGTGGGTTTTTTTGTTTGTTTGTTTTCTACCAATGTAACATATCTATCAATTCTAAGGACCTACGTCTATATTCATGTTCATCTCTATGCGTTTGTTGGGCTTTTGTGACAAGAATTGCTAGACATTTGTGACTATGTAATGATAACTAGAGATAAAATCAGAAGGCAGTCTCTAGTCCTGGTTTTAAAACTTACTTACTACATGTGTGATTTGGGTCTAGTCACATATATGTACTTATATGCCATATACATATGTGGTAATTGCTTTGGGGCTGAAATGCTCTCTATAGTAATGCTAGACTTATTACTGGTGGGCACTGTATTTCTAACCTAGGCTTCTAAATCTGGCCCCTGACTCTCTTTATATCTTTATATAATATCAGTCTACCCATGAAGACTTTGCTCAGTCAGGTTGATTTTTTGAGTTCTTATACCCAGTAATCTTATTCAATGCTATATCTACTGACTGATAATGTGGTACATGTTCATGTTTGTTAAATATTTATTAAATAATGGAAGGGAGGGAAGGAGGAAGAAAAAGGGTTCATCTAGGCTAATCCCATTTCCTCTCATCTGGTGATTCTCACTGATGCATGTGAAGAAACATCTCACCATTTGGAGTACTCTTTAAATATCTAGCAAGTGATATTATCCACTATACTTTTTTGCTACTATATTTTTTAATGTAGCTGGCTACAAGATTTCAAGGCCTGTCTCAGCATAGTTATCCATGATTCAGCCACTAATGTACATTGCTGCACTGTCTATTACCTAGAGCTACTGGAAATATCATTCACACACTTCAGTTGTGATGGAATTGACAGGGGCCTTGCTTAGCAGAGGGACAAGGTTATACTCATGTGCTGCGAAGACTTTTCTTCCACAAGCAGGCTGCTCTCACAGCTTCCTTTTTTTTTTTAATATAGAGAGGGGAAGGGAGGAAGATAGGGAGAGAAATATCAATGTGTGGTTGCATCATGGTTGCATCTCACATGCCCCCTGCTGGGGATCTGACCTGCAACCCAGGCTTGTGCTCTATACTGGGAATCAAATTGACAACACTTTGGTTCGCACACCAGCACTCAGTCCACTGAGTGACGCCAGCTAGGGCTCTCACTGCCTCCTTTACACATCATTTAGAACTTCTTTTTCTTTCAAGGTTGACTTAGTTTATTAGAACCTATCTATCTTTCTCACCTTTATCTCAATAGAATAAAATATCATCACTTTGATTCTGAACTTTGATCTTTGGAAAAGTCAATCTCTGAGAAAAACAGTCCTCCACTGTGGACTTTACCTTTTTATTTAGTGTTAGAGTAATCCTTAAAATATTTTGTAAGAGAAAGAGACAGTTATTTCTTCTCCTAGTGCATGCAGCTGGGATATTCAATGGCACCTAAGAACTGATATTAGGTTTATAACTGGGATGTCAGCAAAGAAATTTGCACATTTTTTTATACTGTTCAAAACCTGGATTTCTAATGTGAATAGGCTACAGTTTAAATATCAGACACCCAGAACAGTAGCACGTGATTGTACATCATGAAAAAGAGGTTTTTAAAAATATGTATTTACATTTTATTCTTTTAATTCAAATGCTTTATTATTGGAAAAAGCAAAATTTATGTGACCATAGATGAATATTTTATTTATTAAAAGTTTTTTATCTGACAATAAGTACTGGGAGGTAATCACACACTTAAAATAGTAAATATGTATTTTAATTTGTCATGTAGTCCCTGTCCTTTCTCTAGTTGCTGCCTGAGCTTTAGTTTTCTAATGAAGGTATATTTACATAAATATTTGTAAATTCTAAATATATGCCAAAGAATTCTGAATTGCTACAAGAACATATTCCAAAGCTAAAAATCTGTTGTAGAGACTTACAAAGAGATAAATTTCATGTTAAATGAGTACATATCACATGCTTACTATGCACCCAAGAAGAAAAAGTTCTTTACTTTTGTGGATTTTATTTTCAAGTAAAGACACAGAATATAATTAATGAATAACACAGAATATAATTAAGGAGTGACAAGTTAATGAATAGATAACAGAAGTATCAGGAAGTTATAAGTGCTATGTAGGGAATTAAAAGAGTAATAAGGGAAGAGGTGAGAGTGTGTATGATTTTACTGCAGACTGATGGTTAGAGAAGGCCATTTAAGTCAAATTTAAGCCAAACATTGAATGATAACAAGTAAACCCCCAGGAAAAATATTCTAAGGAATGCTGATATACTTAGGTAGAAGTGAGTACAACATGTCTGAGGAACCAAAGAAGGCTAATATGGCTAAAGTGCAGTGGGTGAAGGGTAAAAGTGCCTTAATATAGATTCCTAAGTATGTGGGAACAGATTATTATCATGTAAGGCTTTAGAACCAAGAGTTGGGAGTTTTAATTTATTTTCAAGTTTAATAAGAAGCCATTAGAGAATTTTTAAGCAAGGTCACTACAAGGTTTCATTCATGTTTTGAAAAAAATTCACTTTGACTACCATATCAAGAGGTATATAGGCAAAGAGACAAAATGGAATCAGGGGAGAGACAAGTTAGGCAGCTCTGGAAATAATCCAGTCAGAGATAGTGATGACTGGGACCAGGGAGGTAGTCATAGAACAGAAGTGAACGGATGATTCCAAGGAGTGAATCAAGGTTAACTTCAACAGAAAATATTGACTCACTAAATGTGACGGAGGAGGGAGAAGGAACAAAACAAAACAAAAGAAAACTGCTGGATTACTGAAATAAAACAACCGCAGTTTGAGGTCCCATTTTATTTTTTTATTTTTTTTAATTTATTTACTTTTTAAATACATTTGTCTCTGCCTCCCCCCCACCTCTTTCCCTTGCCCCCTCCCACCTTCCCTCCCTCAGCTCTTCCCCTTTGGTTTTGTCCATGAGTCCTTGCTATATGTTCCTTGACTTTCCCCTTCCCTTCCCTTTCCCTGCACCCCCCCTTCCCTCTTGTCTCTGTTGATTTCTTTTCCTTTCAGTGTTGCTGGTCATATTTTCCTTACATCTTTGCATTGTTGGTTAGGTTCCGCTTATAGGTGAGATCATATGGTATTTGTCTTTCGCCCCCTGGCTTATTTCGCTTCGCATGATGCTCTCCAGTTCCATCCATGCTGTCGCAAACTTTAGTACTTCTTTTTTTCTTTCTGGGGCGTAGTATTACATTGTGTATATGTACCATAATTTTTTGATCCAATCATCTACTAATGGGAATTTAGGTTGCTTCCAACACTTGGCTATTGTCAATTGTGCTGCTATGAACATTGGGGTGCATAGGTTCTTTTGGATTGGCGTTTTGGTATTCTCAGGGTATAGTCCCAGCAGGGAAATCACTGGATCAAAAGGCAGTTCCATTTTCAGCTTTCTGAGGAAATTCCACACTGCTTTCCACAGCGGCTGCACCAGTCTGCATTCCCACCAACAGTGGACTAGGGTTCCCTTTTCTCCACAGCCTTGCCAGCACCTGTTGTTTGTGGATCTATTTATGATGGCCATTCTGACCCGGTGTGAGGTGGTACCTCATGGTGGTTTTGATCTGCATTTCTCTGATGGCTAGTGATGCTGAGCATCCTTTCAAATGCCTCTGGGCCCTCTGTATCTCCTCCTTAGAAAAGCATCTGCCCAGGTCCTTTGCACATTTTTGGATTGGATCGTTTGTCTTCTTGGAGTAGAGTCGAGTGAGTTCTTTATATATCTTGGAGATCAAACCTCTATCTGATGTATCATTAGCAAATATATTTTCCCAAATGGTTGGCTCCCTTTTCATTTTGCTGATGTTTTCTTTAGACGTGCAGAAGCTTCTTATTTTTATGAGGTCCCACTTGTTTATTCTTTTCTTTATGTCCCTTGCTTTAGGAGACATATCAGTGAAAAAATTGCTGCGTGGGATATCTGAGAGTTTCCTGCCAATGTTCTCCTCGAGGACTTTGATGGTGTTGCGACTTATATTTAAGTCTTTTATCCATCTTGAGTTTATTTTTGTGTATGGTGTCAGCTGATGATCCAATTTCAGTTTTTTGCATGTAGCCGTCCAGCTCTCCCAACCCCATTTGTTGAAGAGGCTGTTATTGCTCCATTTTATGCTTCTGCCCCCTTTGCTGAATATTAGATGCCCATAGAGACCTGGGCTTATTTCTGGGCTTTCTATTCTGTTCCACTGGTCTATGGGTCTGTTCTTGTGCCAGTACCAGATTGTTTTGAGTATGGTGGCTTTGTAGTAGAGTTTGATGTCCGGTATTGTGATCCCTCCTACTTTGTGTTTCTTTCTCAAAATTGCTGCGGCTATTCGGGGTCGTTTATGGTTCTATATAAATTTTTGAACTGTCTGTTCTATTTCTGTGAAATATGTCATTGGTATCTTAATAGGGATTGTGTTGAATGTATAAATTGCTTTGGGTAGTATGGACATTTTGAGGATATTAATTCTTCCAATCCATGAGCATGGTATATGCTTCCATTTATTTTTGTCTTCCTTAATTCCTTTTTTCAATGTTTTATAGTTTTCTGCATACAGGTCTTTTGTGTCTTTGGTTAATTTTATCCCTAGGTACTTTATCTTTTTTCGTGCTATATCGAATGGTATATTTTTTCTGATTTCTTCTTCTTCTATTGCATTGCTGGTGTATAAAAACGCCTTTGATTTCTGAATGTTGACTTTGTATCCTGCTGTTTTGCCAAATTCACTTATTAGGTTGAGGAGTTTTTTGGTAGAGTCTACAGGGTTCTCTATGTACACTATCATGTCATCTGCACACAATGATAGCTTTACTTCCTCCTTTCCTATTTGGATGCCTTTTATCTCTTTCTCTTGTCTGACCGCTGTGGCTAGGACTTCCAATACGATGTTGAAAAGAAGCAGTGAGAGTGGACATCATTATCGTGTTCCCGATCTTATTGGGAAAGCTTTCAGTTTTTGCCCGTTGAGCATGATATTAGCTGTAGCTTTTTCATATATGGCCTTTATTACGTTGAGGAATGCACCATTTATTCCCATTTTGCTGAGTGTTTTGATCATAAATGGGTGCTGTACCTTGTCAAATGCTTTTTCTGCATCTATCGAGATGATCATGTGGTTTTTGTCTTTTCTTTTATTTATGTGCTGTATCACATTTACTGATTTGCGTATATTGAACCATCCCTGCATCCCTGGGATGAATCCCACTTGATGGTGGTGGATAATCTTTTCAATGTATTGCTGGATGCGGTTTGCCAATATTTTGTTGAGGATTTTAGCATCTATGTTCATCAGCGAAATTGGCCTGTAGTTTTCTTTCTTTGTAGGGTCTTTATCTGGTTTTGGGATCAGGGTGATGCTGGCCTCATAGAAGGAGTCTGGGAGTCTTCCCTCCTCTTGGATTTTTTGGAATAGTCTGAGAAGGACAGGGGTTAGCTCTTCCTTAAATGATTTGTAAAATTCTCCTGGGAAACGGTCTGGCCCTGGGCTTTTGTGTGCTGGGAGTTTCTTGATGACTGCTTCAATGTCCCTAGCTGTTATTGGTCTGTTCAAGCTTTCTGTTTCTTCCTCCTTCAGTGTTAGAAGATTATACTTTTCTAAAAATTTGTCCATTTCATCCAGATTTTCAAATTTCTTGGCATATAATTGTTCATAATAGTTTCTGATGATCATTTGTATTTCTGTGGTATCAGTTGTTATTTCTCCTCTTTCATTTCTGATATTATTAATTGGGGTCCTCTCCCTTTTTTTCTTGATGAGTCTGCTTAAAGGCTTGTCAATTTTATTAATCTTTTCAAAGAACCAGCTTCTGGATTGGTTGATTCTCTGAATTGTTCTTTTTGTCTCTATGTCATTCAGTTCTGCTCTAATCTTGACTATTTCCTTCCTTCTACTTGCTCTGGGATTTATTTGTTGTTGTTTCTCCAGTTCTTGAAGTTGTAGTGTTAGGTCTTTTATTTGAAATGTTTCTATCTTTTTTAGGTAAGCCTGTATTGCTATGAAATTCCTTCTCAGGACCGCCTTTGCTGTGTCCCATAGGTTTTGGACAGTTGTCTGTTCATTTTCATTTGTTTCCAGAAATTTTTTTTTTAATTAATTTATTTACTTTTTAAATACATTTGTCTCTGCCTTCCCCCCACCTCTTTCCCTTGCCCCCTCCCACCTTCCCTCCCTCAGCTCTTCCCCTTTGGTTTTGTCCATGAGTCCTTGCTATATGTTCCTTGACTTTTGTCTTTAACATTTGCCATTTTAATGATGATATGTCTTGGAGTGGACCTTCTTGGGTCCCTCTTGAGTGGGGTCCTCTGTGCCTCCTGGATCCATGAGAGACTTTCTCTCCTCAAATTAGGGAAATTTTCCATCATTACTTTTTCGAGGAGGTTCTCTATTCCTTGCTCCACTTCTTTTCCTTCTGGTATCCCTATTATATGGATATTGTTGCGTTTCAGGTTGTCCCGCATTTCCCTAAATGCTTCTTCATTCTTTTTGAGCCATTTTTCCATTTCTTGTTCTTTCTGGGAGCTTTTTTCTACCTTGTCCTCCATCTCACTGATTTGATCCTCGGCTTCATCCAGCCTTCTTTGGATTCCTTCTACTGTGTTCTTCAATTCAGAAATGGTATTCTTCATATCCTCTTGTGTCTTCTTGATAGTTTCTATGTCCTTTTCCAGGCTGATATAGTTTGCTGCAAGATCCTGATAGTTTCTCTGCAGTTTCTCATAGTTCTCTTTGAGCTGGCTGAGCTCATTGAGCTTCCTTAGAACCATTGTTTTGAATTCCATATCTGATAGTTCCCTTGCCTCTATTTCATTTAGCTCTCTCTGTGGGGATTCCCCTTTTCCACTCATTTGAGGTGAACTTCTTTTTCTTCCCATTTTTGTGAGAGTCTGTTAAGTATTTTTGTCCTTTACTTTTCTTTCTGGGCTTGCCTCTGATGATGTCAGTTGTTGACCCTGTAGGGCCTTGGGTTGTTTGTTTGAGCCTTTCAGGAGTCTAATGCCTGTGTCTGACTCCTGCTTGGAGTAGGTCTGTGACCCCTTCGGTCAGGGCTGGGCTATTTTTTTGGATCTCTCTGCGCTCTCACTCGGGCTCCTTGAGTGCGTTCCCAGCGCGGCAGGGTCCCCCACCTGCCTGGGCTCGCATGAGCTTGCCCCATACCAGGGGGCTTATTCGCGACCTCCCGTATTCATCTGGCCTCCCTGGCACGCGAGCTTCGCGGCACTGGTCATTTTTGGGTCTTCTATTGTGTGTTTTCCCCGCTTTTGGCTCTGTGGGTGCCTTGCTTGCCCTCGCCAAATGGGGACTATGGAAATGGGAGGAAATCAGCTCTAGGACTCTCCGGTTAATCCTGTTTCTGGTCTCTCCTCCAAGGACTCTGGGCAGCTCTGCTTATTTTGTGGGCCGCTCTACAATCGCGGCGGGTAGGTCAATTTACGCCTGCCCTTGCTGCTCTGCGCACTCCCTCACAGGCCGTATGGGTGCCAGTCTGTGTGAGGCCTTGCCGGCAGGTGCAAGCTTTCGCCAGCTCACGTGGGTCACACACACGCTCGCCAACCTTCGCCGGTCACTCGGCGCAAGTGTGTGCGCCTGCTCTGGGTGTTTTGGGGGTGTCTATGTTTGCTTTTCAGCTTTTGGCTCTTTGGGGGTATGGCCTCTTCCCGCGCAATGGAGACTACGGTAAGGAGAAGGAGTCGGGACTCCCCGGTTCCTCCTCCCGTTCTTTCCCCAACGCCTCCATCTCCAGTCTCTCCTCAAGGCTCTCCCAGCCAGTCTGCACTCAGCCCCGTAGCTCACAGGCGTACAAGCTGTGTGCGGAGCACACAAAAGGCAGGTTAATTGATTCCCTTAAGGCTAAGCGAGATGGTAGTTGCAGAGTGGGAAGTGTGTTATCACCCGGGCTCCACCGGCCGCAGTCTCAGTTCTCTTCACAAAGTTTTCCTCACCAGTCTTTTCCCAGGCACCAGCCCACCCTGCTGCCGCCTCTACCCAGCGATCAAGGAGGGTGGCTGCCACTGCAACTTTTGTGTTTGCCCTTTAAATGTCTTTTTGCATCCCCAGCCACCTGTCTCTGGCAGAGAGCACCCCTAAGCTTTTTGGGGTTGTGTTTTGTCTGTATTTTCTCGGCTTTAGCTGCTGTAGTTTAGGGGTTCCTGTTTATGATTCAGACCCCGTTCTTCTCGGGGGGGACAGTAACTGGCTGTTTCAATGTCCCTCTGATGCCAGTGCCAGTGTGCACCCAGCCCACCCTCTCGAGCCTCTACCTCAATTCTCACCCATTGGGATGTGTGAGAGTCGAATCCACTGTCCGCGGCACCAAGGCTCCTCTCCCACTATCGCTCCACTGCTTTCCAGGTGATTACTCCATTATTTAGTTGCAATTCCAGTTTGGTTTTGGGAGGAGGTCAGCGTGACTCTCTTTCACTCCTCCGCCATCTTTCCCAACCTCTGAGGTCCCATTTTAAAAAATACTGCAAACTGGTATTAAAGTACGTATTGACGTTAAATTAAGACTTCTGTCCTGTCCATATTAAAAAAAATTAAATTTAAGATACCTACAAGGCATCCAAATGGAGACATAGAATGGTCAGTTGCAAATAAAGAGCTGTAGTCCTCAAGATGAAAATATTTAAAATTCTTGAGTGCAATGGAATCACCTAAAAAGAAAGTGAAGAACAAAGACAGAGCCCTTGAGGAATCTAACATTAAGAGGTTGAACACAGGAGAAAGCACTCCCAAAGGAGAATTAAGAATAACTAATATGGTAGAAAAATCCAAGAAAATAGGATATTGTAGAAGACAGAAACAAAAAAAAAGTGAGTTATTTTTTTCTGTTTTGCATATTACTGAGAAATCAGTAAGGATCTGTAATATAATGACAGCTTTCTAGAAAATAGTCATTAGTCCTGAATTCTGGGCTTTATTTTTTCAGTACTGTGTTCAAGAGAAGTTACTTCTCTTTAATTCCTTTCCTCTCCAAATGTAAGTTGAATCAGTAATTCTCTGTTTTTCTGTCCCCTAAATCACAACAATCTTTCTTGATGTATCTGAACTCTGCCCAGAATCTTTAATACAGTTCTCATGGCCATCTTGGATGACCTGTCGAAGTTGTTATGTGACACAATATCATTTTATCATCTCTGATGTAACTTTTTTTTGGAATGTTTTCACTTTAGTTCTATCATAATAGAAACAAAATGATATGTGATACCTTATCATTTAAAAAAATCAATTTAAATAAGAGTTTTGTTTTAGTTTTACTTTTTGCTCTTTGTAGTTATCTTGCAAATTTTCGTCAGACTTTCCAAGTATATTGTATCATCCTGGAATTTGCAGGTTAACCATGTAAATAAAAATATATTTCAGATTGGCTGATCAATTATCAAAATATCTCAATAGTTCTATATAGTGGATTAATGACTTAAGCGTAATTTTCTGTTTTCCTAATTTTCTTTCATGAAGGTAATGATGAACCTTAATATGGATGAAATCTAGTAGCTAAAAGAAATGAGACTGGATGTAATATTATAATAGGAGGATCTATGTGCATTATTGGAATTGGGGGTCAAAGAAGAGTTTTGGGACAGATGATGAATGAGAGTAAGCAGGGACCCCTTATGTGTGTGTGAGAGGCAAGAGGCAGAGGAAATGTGTTTCAAGCAGAAGGAAGAACTATGTGAAAACTCAGGAAAGGAGAGCTTATAATCTTTGAAGAACTAAAAGAAAGCCAAAAATAGGAGAATGGTGAGCAGGCCACAGAGAATATTAGTCTCTGGTAATGGGAAAGCAGTAATTGATCAGTGACTTTAACACAGCATTCAGAATTTGGAATTTAATACTTGGTTCAATAGGAAGCCATAAAATTAATGGGCAAGTGACTTAAAAAACATTTTTTAAAAGATCACTGTGGCAGTTCTTTGGAAAATAGGTTAAAGAGAAAAATAAATGTAGGGAAACTTGTTGAGGAGTTATTAGAGTAATCTAGAAAGAGATAATGTTACTGTGGCAAGAGAATTGCTACTTACCAGATAGAGACAGAGAGTTGAGTAGGTGCCAGGATTGTTATCAGTCCTGATAATACCACCAATTCTTTTGGCAGCATAAGTACTTTGATTTCAATTAAGAAATTAGGTATGAGTAAAAGTTGTTATATTTCAGCAATTAATGTTCTCTACATAAATTGTATATGATGTTCTAAGGACCAGTATCTTTATCTCACCTTATAAATGATTGGCAGCTGTAATTGAAGAATCACTCCTAGTTATCAGATTTTTAACACCATAGGCAAAGCCACATCTCTTCTATCTATGCCAATAAATGTGCAAACTGCAGTAATAAAAATACTCAAATGCATAAAATACTACTAAGACAGAAAGGGTGTTTGGAGCCAGTTCTACTCTAGGCACTGGAAGTCCACAGTTTCAGTTCCTATTTTTCTTTTAACCCACTGTTCTTACCTAAGAAAGTTTACCTTCTGTGTGAATTTTTACTGTAAATATAGATGTAAAAATCAAAGAATACAGTGATGGCGGAAATGTTTAGAGTAGGACTGTAATTCTCTTTCTCTTCTAAGTGGTTTTAAGTCGGGTACTATTGCTGAGAATATAGAATTCATTCTTGGTTGCTCATTCCACCATTAAATTACATAGCTTCTCTCTTATTGCTACATGTGAAATAAACAGTTCACACTCTACCTTATAATGCTAGGATTTTATGAAAGTCTAACTTCAAAAAGTAAACAGATCATGATTGTGGTTACTGAACATTTGAAGTTAGAACTTTCCTCAGATAATTCTCTTTCACTTTCTGAATTGGCAACTGGGAATGCATGTGAAGATAATTTAACAAAAAGGTCAGAATGATTAGATCATATATTTATAGAAACTTTAACATTTACAGTCAATAATATCCTTGAAAACATAAGACTATTTTTCCAAACAAAATTATACTTTAAAGCAACATAATTCAGGGGGATGAAATCAGTTTAAGACGTCTTCCCTTTTCTCTGTGTAACAAGGGACCCTGGAAATAAGCAAATGGCACCCTGTGGGCTAAGGATGAATGACTAAGGACACATGCAGGATCATATCGCCAATCATGTATAATTGATGCATTTGGCTCTAAAAGCTTTCGGTTCTGCAGAATGTTTAAAGCATTGCTAAAACTGCATTGAGAGAAAAAACTGGAATGATTTAAAATTACAATGTGATGAAAAACAAAGTGTTTTTTAGTATCACTTTCTTTCATCATTATGGTGATTCTGATAATTGGTAATGTTAAAATCAGTACATCATGATATTATTATAAATAATAAGATAAGTAAGACCATTGTATTGCTCCATTTATTTCTATATTTATTAGTTTTATCTTTTTCCTTTATTCATTCATCTTTTACTGAGGTTCTACCAAATGCCAGGCACTGACTAAAATCTAGTGTTACTAAAAAGAATGCTATTCCTATACTTGAAGGGCTTATAATCTAGTGGGAGACATAAATAGGTGAATTAATAATTAATGTAATGATTATGCAAAAAGTGTAATTTTATATAATTTTTACAATAACAAAACAAACAGGTACTATGTCCAAGTAGTTTTTGTTTTAGTTGTTTCATTTAAAAATACCTAGATGGGACAAATGTTATTTTCCATTGTTTATTGTTACCACTTAAAGTTATATTTAGGTTACTTAGGGTTTCTATTGCAAGTGTATGCCATTTAGCCTTAACATTCATATTGTACAAATAGGTTAAATAGATGCTAAATAGAAAAAAGAGTAACAAAGCAAGACCAAATTAAACCCAGCAGGCTTAACAGAGTTACTATGCTTAAACTTAGTTTTGACAATCGGAAAGTAGAGAAAAAAAGGAAAGCATGTTGAATTATGTAAAAATTCTTAAAAAGAAGAAAGGAGACTAATTCTTTGAGTGAAATAAACTTTTTTTTGTTTTCTCAATTTTAAAAGAGTTTTTTCACATGGGACTGCATACAGGAAACATTATAAGATATTCATATCATGATTGTATATCTAAATGTAGAAACAACCTTTATGTGGCTATCTGTTGGAATGACTTCCTATAACACTTTAAAGCAAAATGATAGTAGTCAAGTACCTGAGGGAAGATGATTTTATAGGAGGCTAGGGAAATATGGTTGAGAAATGCAATGTCCTGCTCATCTGGTGTAATGTATAAAAATTAAACTATTTTGAAGAATATAAAGAAAGCATGATACTTGTATTAACTTCCTTAACGATCATTTCTGTCAACTTGGCTTCTGATAAGACTGGTATAGAAGATGACCACGGGTTTTTTTAGGTTTTTTGATATGAACATAATATCACTCTGGGCAAGAGCAGGTGTATTTGCTTTCAAAACTAGTTAAGATTATAGGGTTAGCATTCATTTTGTTATATCAGCGCTGTAGCGCTATTCTGTTACAGATGGAGCTGTAGCCCCCATTTTATACTCAAGAGCTGAGACAGAAACTTCTCAAAGTTATTAACCTGGGAACGATATTAAAACTCAGCTTTGCTAATTCCAATACAATTCAGTAGTGAATACCGTAATTGGACCTTCCAAAATGCAGAGGATCTTGACATTAAATACACCTGAAATACCAGCAAGGGATATAAGAGGCAGCAACTTTTTCCATTTAGGTGGACATATTTCTCTGACTTAGATTAATGGGATTTAATTCTTATAATTCATCTTACTAAAGTTCTTGGCAATCATTTATTCAATTGGAAATGAAGGAGATGTCTATAGTGCAATTTTGAGTCTCATTGGCATATTCTGATATGCACCTACTCAATGGTGAATTACTGCATTGTGGTCCTGCCTTTGCCTTAACCAAATGAGAGTTTGACTAAGAGATGATTCTGAAAACCCCATTATTCCAACAAAATTTGAAAGAAATACAGTATAGAAAAATCATCAGTTGTAGTTTTAAGGAATGCCTGTCTCAGAAATTGTCAACCTTTTTCATCTCATGGCACACATAAACTAATTACTAAAATTTTGTGACACAACAAAAAATGTATATTTTTGCCGTTTTGACCCCCCCAAAAAAGTATAATTTGACTTATTCACTAGACAGCTATTTTGGTGTTAGATTTTTTTTTTTTTTTAGCATTCTAAGGGAAAAGAGATCAGTGTCCTACAGCCAGCAATCCTACTTCTAGGAATATATCCTAAGAAACCTGAAACACTAATTTGAAAGAATATATGCACCCTTATGTTCATTGCAGCATTATTTACAATAGTCAAGGTCTGAAAACAGACAAAGTGCCTATCAGTAGATGAGTGGATAAAAATCCTCTTTGTTTACATAATGGAATACTACTTGGCCATGAAAAGGTAATCTTCCCCTCTGCAACAGCATTGGTGGACTTGGAGATTAATAAGCTAAGTGAAATAATCCAGTCAGAGAAAGACAAGTACCATATGATTTTACTTACATGTGGAATCCAATGAACAAAATAAAATGATGAACAAAATAGAAATAAATGCATGGACACAAGAAACAGACTGATAGCTGGAAGAGGAGATGAGTATTGGGGTTCTGGATGAAACAAGGTAAAATAATTAAGAAACACACACACACACACACACACACACACACACTGACAGAGACAACAGTGTGGTGATTGCCAAAAGGAAAGTGGACTGGGGTAGGTGGAGGAGGGCAAAGCAGGGGGAATGAGGATGGAAAGACATTTTGCTTGGGTCAATGGATGCATGATGTAGTATGTAGATGATGTTTTGTTGAGTTGTACATCTGAAATCGGTATGGGTTTGAGAGCCAATGCTTCCCCAATAAATTCAATTTAAAAATAATAATTAAATTAATAATCAGGTATTACATGTTTTAAAAATTCTTGTGGCACACTAGTATGTTTGTAATGGCACACTGGTTGAAAATCACTGCCTTCTCAGTTTATTCATTTTTATGTTCACAGTTGAAAAAGTAGAATAAGGTTGGAAAAAACTGAAATTTATATTTAATTATCTGTGTGTGCGTGCATGTGCATATGTGCCTGTGTTTTAAGACTTATTTTTTAAATTTTTTAAAAGATTTTATTTATTTATTTTCAGAGAGAGGAAAAGGGAGAGAGAAAGAGAGGGAGAGAAACATCGGTGTATGAGAGATACATTAGTTGGTTGCCTCTCACACGCTTCCAACTGGGGATCTGTCTGGCAACCCAAGCACGTACCCTGACTGGGATTTGAACCATAAACCTCTCACTTCACAGGCTGGCACTCAGTCAACTGAGCCATACCAGCCAAGGCAGACTTTATTTTTTAGAGAGAAGTTTTAGGTTTATAGCTAAATTTAGGGGAAGGTATGCAGATTTCCTGTACATTCCCTGTCCCACACAGTCATAGTTTCCCTTATCATCAACTTCCCCCACCAGGATGGTACATATATTATAATAAATAAACCTACTTTTATACAATATAATCACTGAAAGCCCATAGTTTACATTATGGGTCTCCCTTGGTGTTGTATGTTCTATGGGTTTAATGTGTAATGGTGTGTGTCCATCATTACTGCATCACACAGAGAATAGTCACTGTCCTAAAATCATCTGTGTTCTGCTTTCTCCCTTCTCACTGTTTAATCATTGGCAAACATTGACCTTTGTACTGCCTCTGTAGTTTTGTCTTTTCCAGAATTTTATGTAATTGAAATCACTCAGTATGTAGCCTTTCCAAATTGAATTCTCTTACTTAGTAATATGGATTTAGGTTTACTCTGTCTTTTAATTGCTTGGTTGCTAATTTCTTTTAGCATTGAATGTTATGCTGTTGTCTGGATAGTTTATCCATTTACCTACTAAAAGATATCTTGGTTGTTTAGAAGTTTTGGCAACTATGAATAAAATTATTCTGTACATCTGTCTATAGGTTTTTGTGTGAAAAATCTGTGTGTTTATATTAGAAAATCCTCAGATATTTTTTTCATAGCCCATACATACTGATCTTGATCATAGTTTCACTCTTTCTAAAGTCCTGCAATCATTACCTGGAAGATTCAATATACAATTGAATCTATATATATTCACTATAGAAGGGCTATTTAGTGATAATAGATCCTTTCAGATTGAACCACCTCAGAGATTCATAGTTTCCAGCAAGCTTCAAAGACATCTCTGCAACTTAAACCAATCCTGTTGGGAGATATTTAAAGACAGAATCAGTATTTTCTTACCATGATGCCCTTAAAGCAACACAGTAACGCAATACGGGTGCATGAAAAGGAACATTACAAACTGACTTATCTACAATCATTTGAAGTCAGCCAAAACTTAGGGTCTAACTTTTCATTTTACATTCATGGATTTTGTCAAAGACAGATAAATCATATAGTACGTACACTCACACACTTTTTTTTTTTTTGTCAACCCATTAAAATTATGCAGAGCAGCCAACTTCTGCCCAAGGGTAAAGTAGAATCTCAGAGGTCACAGAGCCACTTCGTGATAAAAGAAGATCTAGAACTCAGTCTCTGATATTCGGTTTACTGTGGTATCCCCTAGGTCAAGGGTTGTACAATATCTACCTGTGGAAGGAATATACGTGTGTATGGAGAAACTGATGATTCTTAGAAATTAAATGTATCTACGGTGCCCAGAAAAAATAATGTATGTGAATTTCTGGATTTTATATTTATATTAGCAGAAACCAAGTAACATATCTCAAGCCTTACTTAAGTGGCGAAGAAATCCCTCAACTATTAACAAATTACAGGTTTTGGACAAGTGTTGACAGATCAGGTTTTAAAGGACAAATAGCTCTGCATATTAAGACATGCACTCTGTCGTGCCTGAATGTTTACTATAATTTCCATGAAATCTTAATCTTTTCCTAAAGTGCTTTCATATATTTTGTTGTCATCATTTAAAAATTGAAGGCCATCCAACACAGGTGCTTGACAAGAATATTAAATTTCCAGTCTGGAAAAAGTCCAGCCATTGTTAATATAACAACAGTGTGCTGGACATCAATGTAACCTGGCAGCCAAGGAGAGTGGACTGACAGGCGCACGCATGAATAATGCTGACTTCACTGTAGTAATGAGTGAGGGGTGGTAGATGCTGTTGTGTGAGCATGTGTGCTGTGTGGCCATTACATTCAAAGTGACTAAACAACTAGAGTAACAAATCTGCATCAAATTTTTCAGTAAGCTTGAACGTTCCTCCGAGGAAACTATTACAGTGATTCAGAAGGCCGCAGCTATTGGCAACTGGTAATTTGGAGCTTCATCCTGGCCAGCCACCCACTCACGCATTACATCTTGTACAGAGTTTTTTGGTAAAACATCAAATCACCCAGGTGACTCAGCTCCACTATAGCCCAAATTTGGCGCCCTGTGACTTCTGGCTTTTCCCAAAACTAAAATCATCTTTGAAAGGGAAGAGATTTCAGACCATTGATGAGATTCAGGAAAATACAATGGGGCAGCTGATGGCAACTGGGAGAACTATGTGAGGTTCTGAGGTGCCTACTTTGAAGGGGACTGAGGCACCACTGTCCTATGTACAATGCTTCTTGTATCTTGTATCCTCTTCAGTAAATGTCTCTATTTTTCACATTACATGGCTGGATATATTCTGGACAAACCTTGTATATCATTTATCTGGAAGGAAGCACTATGAATAATGTTAATTTTGTCTTCATAATACTAGAATTATAAAGATGGTCTCTGTCTGGAAGAGGGTTCCAGCTGTGCCGTGAATTGAGCTCATTGTCCAGGGAATGGCCTGCTTAATGATTTACTATTAAACCTCTGAAAATAATTGAATTTTAAGACCCTGTATTTTAGCTTAAATGCAGACATATTTATTTAAGGAGGGAAAATAATAAAATTACTTCTGAGAAAGGCATTTATTAAATCATATTGTACACAGTTTTGCTTCAAACTCCTTTCTAGACCTAGAGAACTCTTATGTACTCTTGATAACTAAGGAAATTTAATTTGAAATAGTGTACGTGGAACTAATTTTCCTATTTCCAGCTCTTCCCCCCTCCCTGAACCCACCAAAGAATATACCATATGATAATTTGGACATCAAATAAACAACGCTTTCTTGCACCCCTCTGATTTTCAGCTAACCTAACTTAGGCTAAAAGTAATCTCTTTGTATTTCTGAACTGTAATTGTCACTTGCATGAATTTCCGGGTTCAACATGGTATCATTCTTTCGTGCTTTTCACAGATGGTCCTTTAAAATGGGCCTTAACATATGACCCAAAGGGAGAATATATCAGCCCAAGTCACTGCATTTATAAAGGTCTGAAGAAATCACTGCTTTGTTTCCTACTCTCAACTCTTCTCAGATACCCACCTTTTAACTTAGTTTTTAGAGATGAGGAGGGCTGTGGGACTAATGGGAATGGATAAGTAAAGATAATAAGATAATTTAATGTGAGTAATTTTATCTAAACTGTAAGTTTCCAAATGTGGTTATTGTCCAATACCTATTTTATAGTTAAATAAGTCATCACAATATGTTCAGATTAGAGGAGGCATGGGTTCAAACCTATCTTTGTAATTCCTTGAAGAAAAATAAACAACAGTGCTTACTTTATTAAGAATATTCTAAATATTTTGGAGGGAGGGGGCAAGGGAAAGTGGTGGGGAGTAGGCAGAGACAAATATATTTAAAAATAAATAAATAAATAAATAAATGCTTGGGGGAAAAAAAGAATATTCTAAATATTTAAAGGGAGCATAATGATAATATCATTTAATTGATGATGATTATGCCTGGCATATTCACACAGTTTTCATTTATCATCTGGATAAAAATTATTGTATATTAAATTAAGTGTTATATTATGGTCCGCTCAAAGAGTATTTATACTTTTTACATGGCCATTTTGGAGAAATATTATCTGAACTAGTAAAGAAATGATTGAACTGCACATCAGAACACTTGAATTTTGTCATACCTCAAATATAGCTGTGTAACTTTCAGAAAATCACTCAACCTCTTGTAGATGGAGGAAAATGAAATAATGATTTTTACATGATGTAACTTCACAGTATGCTTCTCATTTCAAATGAACATAATGACGTATATGCATTGAAAAAGAGCTTGTCATATGTAAACCTGTTAAATGTCAACTCCTGGTTGAGAAATATGTCTCTCAATTAAACTTTTTTTAAAAATTTTATTTTACTTAATTTATTTACTTTTCAAATACATTTGTCTCTGACTATCCCCCACCACTTTCCCTTGCCCCCTCCCTCCTTCCCTCCCTCAGCTCTTTCCTTTGGTTTTGTACATGAGTCCTTGCTATATGTTCCTTGGCTTTCCCCTTCCCTTCCTTTTCCCCACCCCGCCTCCCTCCTTCCCTCTTGTCTCTGTTGATTTCTTTTCCTTTCAGTGTTGCTGGGTTTATTTTCCTTGCATCTTTGTATTGTTGGTTAGGTTCCGCTTATAGGTGAGATCATATGGTATTTGTCTTTCGCTCCATGGCTTACTTCGCTTAGCATAATGCTCTCCAGTTCCATCCATGCTGTTCCAAAGTTTAGTAGTTCTTTTTTTCTTTCTGATGTGTAGTATTCCATTGTGTATATATACCACAACTTTTTGATCCAATCATCTACTGATGGGAATTTAGGTTGCTTCCAACACTTGGCTATTGTAAATTGTGCTGCTATGAACATTGGGGTGCATAGGTTCTTTTGGATTGGCGTTTTGGTGTTCTTAGGTTATAGTCCCAGCAGGGGAATCACTGGATCAAAAGGCAGTTCCATTTTCAGCTTTCTGAGGAAATTCCACACTGCTTTCCATAGTGGCTGCACCAGCCTGCATTCCCACCAACAGTGGACTAGGGTTCCCTTTTCTCCACAGCCTCGCCAGCACCTGTTGTTTGTGGATCTGTTTATGATGGCCATTCTGACCACTGTGAGGTGGTACCTCATGCTGGTTTTGATCTGCATTTCTCTGATGGCTAGTGATGCTGAGCATCCTTTCAAATGCCTCTGGGCCCTCTATATCTCCTCCTTGGAAAAGCGGCTGCCCAGGTCCTTTGCCCATTTTTTGATTGGATTGTTTGTCTTCTTGGAGTGGAGTTGAGTGAGTTCTTTTATATATTGGAGATCAAACGTCTATCTGATGTATCATTACCGAATATATTTTCCCATAGGGTTGGCTCCCTTTTCATTTTGCTGATGTTTTCTTTAGACGTGCAGAAGCTTCTTATTTTGATGAGGTCCCACTTGTTTATTCTTTTCTTTATGTCCCTTGCTTTAGGAGACATATCAGTGAAAAAATTGCTGCATGGGATATCTGAGTTTCCTGCCAATGTTCTCCTCTAGGACTTTTATGGTGTTGTGACTTATATTTAAGTCTTCTATCCATCTTGAGTTTATTTTCGTGTATGGTGTCAGCTGATGATCCAATTTCAGTTTTTTGCATGTAGCCGTCCAGCTCTCCCAACACCATTTGTTGAAGAGGCTGTTATTGCTCCATTTCATGCTTCTGCCCCCTTTGCCGAATATTAGATGCCCATAGAGACCTGGGCTTATTTCTGGGCTTTCCATTCTGTTCCACTGGTCTATGGGTCTGTTCTTGTGCCAGTACCAGATTGTTTTGAGTACAGTGGCTTTGTAGTAGAGTTTGATGTCCGGTATTGTGATCCCTCCTACTTTGTGTTTCTTTCTCGAAATTGTTGCGGCTATTCGGGGTCATTTATGGTTCCATATAAATTTTTGAACTGTCTGTTCTATTTCTGTGAAATACGTCATTAGTATCTTAATAGGGATTGTGTTGTGTCTATAAATTGCTTTGGATAGTATGGACATTTTGATGATATTAATTCTTCCAATCCATGAGCATGGTATATGCTTCCATTTATTTGTGTATTCCTTAATTTCTTTTCACAATGTTTTATAGATTTCTGCGTACAGGTCTTTTATATCTTTGGTTAAATTTATGCCTAGGTACTTTATTTTTCTTCTTGCTATATCGAATGGTATTCTTTTTTCTGACTTCTTCCTCTTCTATTGCATTGCTGGTGTACAAAAATGCCTTTGATTTCTGAATGTTGACTTTGTATCCTGCTGTTTTGCCAAATTCACTTATTAGGTTGAGGAGTTTTTTGGTAGAGTCTACAGGGTTCTCTATGTACACTATCATGTCATCTGCACACAATGATAGCTTTACTTCCTCCTTTCCTATTTGGATGCCTTTTATCTCTTTCTCTTGTCTGACCGCTGTGGCTAGGACTTCCAATACGATGTTGAAAAGAAGCATTGAGAGCGGACATCCTTGTCGTGTTCCCGATCTTAGTGGGAAAGCTTTCAGTTTTTGCCCGTTGAGTATGATATTAGCTGTAGGTTTTTCATATATGACCTTTATTACGTTGAGGAATGCCCCATTTATTCCCATTTTGCTGAGTATTTTGATCATAAATGGGTGCTGTACCTTGTCAAATGCTTTTTATGCATGTATTGAGATGATCATGAGGCTTTTGTCTTTTCTTTTATTTATGTGATGTATCACATTTACTGATTTACGTATCTTAAACCATCCCTGCATCCCTGAGATGAATCCCACTTCATCGTGGTGGATAATCTTTTCAATGTATTGCTGGCTGCAGTTTGCCAATATTTTGGTGAGGATTTTAGCATCTGTGTTCATCAGCGAAATTGGCCTGTAGTTTTCTTTCTTTCTAGGGACTTTATCTGGTTTTGGGTCAGGGTGATGCTGGCCTCATAGAAAGAGTCTGGGAGTCTTCCCTCCTCTTGGATTTTTTGGCATAGTCTGAGAAGGACAGGTGTTAGCTCTTCCTTAAATGTTTTGTAAAATTCTCCTGTGAAACCGTCTGGCCCAGGGCTTTTGTGTGCCGGGAATTTCTTGATGACTGCTTCAATTTCCCCAGCTGTTATTGGTCTGTTCAAGCTTTCTGTTTCTTCCTCCTTCAGTGTTGGAAGATTATACTTTTCTAAAAATTTGTCCATTTCATCAAGATTTTCAAATTTCTTGGCATATAATTGTTCATAGTAGTTTCTGATGATCCTTTGTGTTTCTGTGGTGTCAGCAGTTATTTCTCCTCTTTCATTTCTGATATTATTAATTTGGGTCCTCTCCCTTTTTTTGTTGATGAGTCTGCTTAAAGGCTTGTCAATTTTATTTATCTTTTCAAAGAACCATCTTCTGGATTGGTTGATCCTCTGAATATTTCCTTTCATCTCTATGTCATTCAGTTCTGCTCTAATCTTGACTGTTTCCTTCCTTCTACTTGCTCTGGGATTTATTTGTTGTTGTTTCTCCAGTTCTTGAAGTTGTAGTGTTAGGTCTTTTATTTGAAATGTTTCTATCTTTTTTAGGTAAGCCTGTGTTGCTATGAACTTCCCTCTCAGGACCGCCTTTGCTGTGTCCCATAGGTTTTGAACTGTTGTATGTTCATTTTAATTTGTTTCCAGAAACTTTTTGATTTCTTCTCTTATTTCATTATTGACCCATTCATTGTTTAATAGTGTACTGTTCAGTCTCCATGAGTTTGCTAGTTTTTGAAGTTTCTCTTGGAGGTTGATTTCGAGTTTCAAGGCCTTGTGGTCTGAGAAAAAGTTTGATATTATTTCAATTTTCCTGACTTTGCTGAGGTTTGCTTTGTGTTCTATCATGTGGTCTATCTTTGAAAAACTGCCATGAGCCTTTCAAAAGAATGTGTATTTTTCTTCTTTGGGATGTAAGGTTCTATATATATCAGTTAAGTCTCTTTGATTCAGTGTGTCATTCAGCGCCACAATATGTTTACTAAAGTTTTGTTTGGAAGATCTGTCCATTGTTGACAGTGGGGTGTTGAAATCCCCTACTCTCAGTGTGTTGCTGTCTATATCTTTTTTGAAGTCATCCAACAATTTCCTTGTAAACTTGAGGGCTCCTATATTGGGAGCATATAAGTTTACGATGTTTATGTCTTCTTGACAGATTCTTCCTTTAAGTATGATAAAGTACCCCTCTGGGTCTCTCTTTATGGCCTTTGTTTTGAAATCTACTTTGTCTGATACAAGTATGGCAACGCCAGCCTTTTTCTCATGACCATTTGCTTGGAATATTTTTTCCATCCCTTTACTTTCCATCTGTGGTAGGTCTCGTGCTCAGAGGTGGGTCTCTTGTAGGCAGGATGTGTGTGGGTCATGTTTTCTTATCCATTCACCTACCCTGTGTCTCTTGATTGGGGTATTTAGTCCATTCACATTGAGAGATATTACTGATAGAAACTTACTCATCTTTTGTCTTTGTACCTGTGTTCCTCTCTGTCTCATTCTTTTCCTTCATCTGCTTAAACCAGTCCCCTTAGCGTATCTTGGAGTGCTGGTTTGGTAGAGATGTATTCTTTTAGCCTTCTCTTGTCTGGGAAACTCCTTATTTCCCCTTCTATTTTATTTGAGAACCTAGCTGGGTAGAGCAGCCTTCGCTGTAGGCCCTTGATTTTCATGACTTGGAATATTTGTTGCCATTCCCTTTTGGCGTGTAGTGTTTCTGTTTAGAAGTCAGCTCCTAGGTATATCAGGGCCCCCTTGTATGTTACTTTCTCCTTCTCCCTTGCTGCCTTGAGGATTCTCTCTTTGTTTGATAGTTGCCATTTTAATGATGTGTCTTGGAGTGGACCTCTTTGAGTCCCTCTTGAGAGGGGTCCTCTGTGCCTCCTGGATCCATGAGAGCCTTTTTCTCCGTAAATTAAGGAAATTTTCCATCGTTGCTTTTTCGAGGAGGTTCTCTATCCCTTGCTCCTGTTTTTCTCCTTCTGGGATCCCTATTACATGGATATTATTGCGTTTCAGGTTGTCCTGCATTTCCCTAAATGCCTCTTCATTCTTTTGGAGTCTTTTTTCCATTTCTTGTTCTTTCTTGGAGCTTCTTTCTACCTTATCCTCCATCTCACTGATTCGATCCTTGGCTTCATCCAGCCTGCTTTGGATTCTTTCTACTGTGTTCTTCAATTCAGAAATGGTATTCTTCATATCCTGTTGTATCTTCTTAAAAGTTTCTATGTCCTTTTTCAGGCTGATATAGTTTGCTGTAAGATCCTGAGAGTTTCTGTGCAGTTTCTCATAGTTCTCTTTGAGCTGGCTGAGTTCATTGAGCTTCCTTAGAACCATTGTTTTGAATTCAGTATCTGATAGTTCCCTTGACTGTATTTCATTTAGCTCTCTCTGTGGGGAGTCCCCTTTTCCACTCATTTGAGGGGAACTTCCTTTTCTTCCCATTTTTGAGAGAGTCTGTTAAGTATTTTTGTCCTTTACTTTTTTTTCTGGGCCTGCCTCTGATGATGTCAGTTGTTGACCCTATATGACCTTGGGTTGTTTGTTTGAGCCTTCCAGGAGTCTACTGTCTGTGTCTGACTCCTGCTTGGGGCAGTTCTGTGACCCCTTCAGTCAGAGCTGGGCTATTTTTTGGGATCTCTCTGCACTCTCATGCCGGCTCCTTGAACATGCTCCCAGTGCTGCCGGATCCCCCACCTGCCTGGGCTGCCTGTGCTTCCCCCAGACCAGGGGGCTTATTCGTGACCTCACATACTTATCTGGCCCCCCTGGCCAGCGAGCTCCCCAGCACTGGTCAGTTTAGGGTCTTCTATTGTGTGATTTGCCTGCTTTTGGCTCTTTGGGTGCGTTGCTTGCCCTTGCCAAATGGGGACTTCGGAAATGGGAGGAAGTCAGCTCCAGGACTCTCGGGTTAATCCTGTCTCTGGTCTCTCCTCCAGGGACTCTGGGCAGCTCTGTGATCCCTACGGCAGCGGATCTACTAATTTTGTGGGCTGCTCCGTAGTTGCGGTATTGGCGGGTCAATTTACGCCTGCCCTTGCTGCTTTGTGCACTCCCTCACAGGCTGTATGGGTGCCAATCTGTGGGAGGCCTAGCCGGCCAGTGCAAGCGTTCAACAGCCTGCGCGGGTCACACACACGCTCGCCAACCCTCGCTGGTCAATTGGCGCAAGTGTAAGCGCCTGCACTGGGTGTTTTTTGGGTGTCTATGTGTGCTTCTTGGCTTTCGGCTCTTTGGGGATATGGCCTCTTCCCTCGCAATGGAGACTATGGCAAGGAGAAGGAGTCGGGACTCCGTGGTTCCTCCTCCCATTCTTTCCCCAACGCCTCCGTTTCTAGTCTCTCCTCAGGGGTCTCTGGGCAGTTCCGTGACCCCTTCGGCCAAGGATCCACCACCTGTGTGGCCTGCATTTCAATTGCAGTCAGCCTGGTTTCTGCGGGCCCCTCTTCTGTGTCTTCGATAGTGCGCCCTTCCAGCCCACAATGGAGACTTCGGATCGAGGAGGGAGTCGGGGCTCCCTGGTTCCTCCTCCCGTTCTTTCCCCAATGCCTCCATTTCCAGACTCTCCTCAGGGGCCTCCAGGCAGTTCTGTGACGCCTTCGGCCAAGGATCCACCCCCTGTGTGGACTGCGTTTCAATCGCAGGCTGTCTGGTTCATGCGTGCCCTGCTTCTGCCTCTTTGGGGTTGCGCCTTTCCAGCCCAATGGAGACTACAGAATGGGGAGGGAGTTGGGACTCCCCGGTTCCTCCTCCTGTTCTTTCCCCAATGCCTCCATCTCCAGTCTCTCCTCAAGGCTCTCCCAGCCAGTCTGCACTCAGTCCCCCAGCTCACATGCACAAGCTGTGTGCAGAGCGCACAAAAGGCAGGTTAATTGATTCGCTTATGCCTGAATGAGATGGTAGCTGTAGAGTGGGAGGTGCGTTATCACCTGGGCTCCACCGGCCGCCCTGTCAGTTCTCTTTACAAAGTTTTCCTGACCAGTCTTTTCCCAGGCACCAGCCCACCCTGCTGCCGCCTCTACCCAGCGATCAAGGAGGGTGGCTGCCACTGCAATTTTTGCGTTGGCCCTTTAAATGTCTCTTTGCATCCCCAGCCACCTGTCTCTGGCAGAGAGCACCCCAAACTTTTTGGGGTTGCGTTTTGTCTGTATTTTCTTGGTTTTAGCTTCTGTAGTTTAGGGGTCCCTGTTTATTATTCAGACCCCGTTCTTCTTGGGGGAAGCTAACTGGCCATTTCAATGTCCCTCTGGTGCTAGTGCCCGTGGGCACCCAGCCCACCCTCTCGAGCCTCCAACCACACTTCTCACCCGTTAGGATGTGTGAGAGTTGAATCCACTGTCTGGGGCTCCAAGACTCCTCTCCCACTATCTTTCCATTGTTTTCCAGGTGATTACTCGGCTATTTAGTCGCAATTCCAGTTTGGTCTTGGGAGGAGGTCAGCGTGACTCCCATTCACTCCTCCGCCATCTTCTCTCTCCCTCAAACTTTATTATGTGAGACTGGAATAGGGGCTTAAAAATCTTATTTACTTTTACTTATATTAAATAAAAAATATAATTTTTACGTTACAGTTCAATAAATATAGTCATATACACATGTGTGCATACACACAAATACACATCTGAAAAAGTGTTCATATTTATGTGCACTTTGATTTTTTAATTATAGTCTACATCTATTTTTAAATTTACTGTTTGTTATCCATTTAATGTATTTAGAAGTTAAATGAACTAGAGCATGTATATGATTTACCGAGGTTTCAATGGGTAATATGCCCTGTGCCACCTCAAGGAAGTTCTAAATGCATGAACATTTTCTAACTAACCAATTCAGATCTTGGCCTTATTGGTGAAACTCATTGCTGATTTTTATCTTTTTCAGAGTATTGATTTTTAAGATTGTTTCTTGTATGTGTGTATACACACACACATATATATAATTTTATTTATGCATACTTCTGGATATTTTTCTATATATGTAGCGTCCTAAAATCTGTGACTCTTTTTTTTCTTTTTATTCTATATAACCAGTTCCTCCAAAGTTTAACAGTTTTTTTATTTGAGCAAAATATTTGGGAAATGTGATTAACATTGCTTCAGCCTGGAAGGAGTTTACAACCAAAGGTGAAGCAGGCATGTAAACAACTAGAGATTACACAATGAGGGCTATAATTAGTGTGTGGATGAGGTGAGCGTCGATGTGACTACAGAGTATCTCTAAGTAAAAATGGCTAGAATTAAACTATGATAAATAACCATTAAATGCAATTAGCTGTCCTTAGCTTTGAAACTGCATTTTTTTGCATCTTTAAGTAAGGTCATATAATATGAGAAAAGTATATGGAGACAAAGGGACAGAATATTTAAAATCACAGCAGTCTTGAAAACTGTATGTCAATTTGGATCATGGTTAGGCTTTACCTAAATTGTTTCTTAATGTCACTCTTTTTTAGTTTTTGGTCACTATACACTCTTTTGAGATCATCAACCAGTTTCCAGTAAAAAGCACCACCTTCAGGCTATCAGCTTGCCCCCACACACCCTGAGCAGTTTTGCACTGTGGTTTGCTTATGCATCTCTATGCCTTTCCATTGGCAAAAAGCTGTGCTTACTGAAAGAGGAACCAAAGACCGAAGCTCTTATGTGGTTGTTAGTTCCATTTGGGGACTAATGCTTCAAAATGAGATTCTTTCTTACCTGGCAGTCTGACTGGAAAATCACTGGGCCACTGCAATTACGATTCAGATATACTGCCTGTTTCTGAGAGAGGTTCAGCAGGATTATAACATCTAACCAATGATGCCATTTTGCTCAAGCTTACTGCACAGCTTATTAGCTGTCCATTTGCTTTTTCATGGGGCTCTCTGTCCCATCAAGTAGTTTGAGGGAATACCTCATGCACTGGCTGAAAAATAACTGTATATGTCTTGTAACACAATCCCATTGTTATTTACAGTTAATTAGAAAAGGAGAGTCAGAGTATTCTAGTCTCTATGCATAGAGTAAGATTATCATTTTAAGGCTGGCATATTATTTCCCTTTACTTGATGAATGTTTACTGTCATGGCTCAGTAAGAGATGAGCTGCAGTCTGCTGGTTTTGGCAGTGTCTGCTTAGTGGGAATGTTTAGCTTGTCCTCCCGAATTACAACTCCATTTATTTTATCCAGTTTTATTAATCTTCCGAGTACCTTCATGGCCAATGATATGGCTACTGCTAATGCACAGTGGAGAATTAATTACAAGTAGACTAGAGCAATACATCTATGAGAACCTGACACCCAAATGATTTGGATGTCATTTTAATTAACACAAAACAGACTTGTAATAGACTACAGAGTTCTTTGCAAAAGGACACTCTCCAGAGAGAGCCAAGGGAGGGGTGGACGGAGATAAATAGGATGTTCTGGGAAAAGAGATTGGGAATATAAATTTAAATTTAAAAAACTTTCTGGTAAACCATATCCAACATGGGGCCATTTCTTTATTTTCATGAAAGAAAACAAATTTTAGCTGAGAAGATATTTTCACATGAAAATGCTAACTATCAACTTGGGATTGAAAGAGTTACGTCAACTGAAAAGAAACTAGAAATGTATGTGGATTTAGAAAAATGCAATGAATCTGAAATCTCTTTTGTATCTCTCACTGCTGACATGTAAAATGTCATTTTGATTCAGCTCATCTTTTCATCAAAGGAATCAACATGTCAAGTACCACAGAATCACTGAAACAAAGTCAATAAACCTAAGATCTAAAGAAAATAACTGTCATTGTTCTGAAAATGTTTCCTAAATGATTTTACTTTGTAATGGTTCATATTTCCTTATAAGCTCACATTTTAATTTCAGAGATTCATTTCTAAGGGAAAATTTTTGATTCCTAGAAACTTATGTGGCTTATTCCTTGCAGACTCAGTATCCTGGACTGATTGATGAGGATGATGGTGATAGCTTAATGTTTATAATAAACTTAAATTATGCCAGGTGATGGGCTAAGTGCTTCATATATTTATCATATTTACTTTTTATAAAACACTGTGACATAAGTGATATTATGACTTCCACTTTACAGATGTTGAAATTATTTATCAATTGCCACAAGAAACTCAGGGTTTGTAGATACCATCACTTGTGGAACCGATCCCACACATCTCTGTATATCACCCTGTTTGACTCCATTTCTCATCTTCCAGCTCTTGAAGCCCTGCTACTTTCCTTCACATTGGTCATCAGAAAAATGCTGAATAACTTATTCTTAGCCAATAAGTTTCTTTGATCACTTTTTCTTTTCTTTTTTTCCCCGTCTGCTTCTCCCTTGATAATAAAGGCTCCTATGTATCCTCCTCTAAAGGTGACAGTTTCACTCTCACTCAGACTACTAGACTTAGATGAGGCATAGACATTCCTTTGCTCCTTATTGATGCTGCCAGACCATTTACCCTCTGCCTCAAAAACAGCTTGCACTGAATTTCATGCCACTAGACTATATTGACCACTGCCTCTTATTGTTTCATTTATCACTGCCACCCCTGGCATTCACCTAATTTCTTGAAAATTTAAACCCTGGTACACCGTCACTCTCTAACACTATTCCTGTCATTAATCTTAGTAATTTCATAAATGTGTGGACTATCCTTTCAATATCCTAGTCTCTCAGTTCCTTGACCTCGGCCAATGACATTGCCCTCCATAATATTATAGCCACTCATTACTCATGGCCATACCATAAACTTTGTTATTACCAGCAAATGCAGCCTTTCCATGATCTGATTCATTGGGTCCTCTTTCTTTCTGATTACCAACTCCTCTCTTCCCACCTAACGATCTTTTTGTTGTTGTTGTTCCCTGTTTGACCTGCAACCCACTGATCATATCAACATTTCCTGCACCTCCAAGAGCTTGTCGCCATATTTTCCTTCCCTTCCAGCTTAAAATCAATATTCAATCATTAGAATTACTTATTTTATTTGCCCTCTTGCTTGCTTTTTGGTTGCATCATTTGGAAAAAAAATATCAACCTTGAATAAAACCAGCTTTCAGTCTGGTTTTATCAGTGCAGCTAAGTATGGCTAGAAGAAAAGAGAACTCCTGGTTTAAATTGAGTAGTTTCAGGTTAGATTTGTATTCATCAACATCCAGTGAATCCATTCATTCTAACACTTTCTGAGATTAGTATTTCATACTACCCTCCCTGTCTTTCCTCAAATCAATAATACCTTGATTTTTGAAATGCCCATACTGCCCAAAGGAAACTAGATCCAATGGAATTTCTATGAAAATTCTAATGACGTATTTCACATAATTAGAAAAATATTTCAGAAATTTATATGGAACCACAAAAGGCCCCATATAGCAACAGTGATCCTGAGAAAGAACAAAGTTGGAGGAATCGCTCTACCAATATCAAACTGTACTGCAAGTTAGTAATGAAAACAGCCTGGTACTGGCATAAAAACAGACACATAGGTCAATGGAACAGAATAGAGAGCCCAGAAATAAACCCATGCCTTTACAGTCAATTAATATTCAACAGAGGAAGCAAACACATACAATGGGCTAAAGATAGTTTATTCAATAAATGTTGGTGGGAAATTTGGACAGTTACATGCAGAAAAGTGAAACTAGGCAGTCTATTTATAACACACACACAAGAATAAATTCAAAATAGATCAAAGACTTAAATGTTAGAACTGAAACCATAAAAATCCTAGAAGCAAAGATAGGCAGCTAAATACCAGGCATTGTTTGTAGTAATTTTTTATTGGATATATCTCCCCACACAAAATAAAAAAAGAAAGTAAAATAAACACATGGGCTACATCAAACTAAAAAGTTTTTGCACAGCAAAGGAAATCATCAACAAAATAAGAAGACAACCCAAAGAATGGGAGAACATATTCACCTAAATAATAGTCTTAATTTCTATTTTAATGAGAAAAAATATGTAATCACACAAAACACACTATCAACATCCACAACTACATTCACACACCTATGAGCAACAGTGCTCTATACCCTGGCCTCTTTCCTATTGCAGTGGCTAAAATCTTCATGTTAATAGCTAAAGCTACCTTATTTACTTGTCTCACTGGAACCTATCCCTTTCACGCAAGGTTGTTCTTTAAGTAGTTTTTCTCTTTTTGTCCTGCATCATCATTTTCCCATTCTGCAATGGCATTTTGACTTAAAACATACTATTATTTCTACCATTAAGAAGGAAAAAAACCTCTCATTACCCATATTGCCCTTTAGCTACTAACATATTTTTCTTCCTTTAACAACAAAATTTTAACAACCGTCTCTACTTACTACCTCCAATTTTTTTTTGAATCCACAAATCAGGCATTAACCATTAATACACAGCCAAAACTGCTCTTTTCAAGATCCCTGTTATTAAAGCTAATGACCACTTTTCAGCCCTTATTTTACTTGAATTGTCTGCCAAGTCAGTCTTTATTTAACTTCCAGGATACATATTCTCCTGGTTATCCTTCTATCTCATTGGCTATTCATTCTCAGTTTCCTTTTCTGGTCCTTTTCGATCCCTTAAAATCTCGAGTACCCAGGTTCAGTCCTTGTACATTTTCTCTTTTCTCATTACATTCTCTCCTTTAATGATGACATCCAGTCTTGCGTTATCAAACGTCATCTGCTTTCTGTCTTCAATTTTATATCTGGTAATCAGCTTTGTTGTTCAGGAAGGTAAATCTAAGTTTTGAATGAGGAAAGCCTATAAGGGATAGAATGATTTATACTACAGAACACCTGAAAGTTACAACAGGATTCCAAATACACATATTCAAGGGTTTGTCTGATTAATCTGATTTATTTGAATATACAATAGGCATATCACTAAGCTTGTCCAAATCTGAGCTCCTAATATTTCCTCACCTTTAAACATTCTCTTCACACAGCCTTGCCCATGTTAGTTAATAACAGTGTTATCCTTTCAGGGGCTTAGAGCAAAATCTTTGTGTCATTGCTGATTTCTCATTTTCTCAACTATATTCCACATCTAATCTACCAGAAAAAAACATGTAGGTTGAACCTAGAGAATATATTCGGTGTCCAACAATGAGACCAGAACATACCAGTTTTATCATTGCCACCTTTGTCTAAGATGTTATCATCTCCATCTAAGTTATTTCAGTAGACTCCTAATAATTATCCCTTTTATGTCTTTACTCTTACAGAATATATATTTTATTTCCTTGAGGATAAGGGATAATTTCTGCTTATATAATAATAGTCAATGTCCAGAACTGTGCCTGGATCACTGGCATTTAATTAATATTTTTTGAGTAAATGACTTGAAGCTTAGAGCAGCCCAATAATCATCCAAGCTCCGAGGATTCAAAATTATCTCTCTAGACTCAGTTTTCCTCACTATATGACATATTGCTTATTTTTTAAATGTTTAACTCAAATATTGTCTATAAGTCAAATTTTTAAAATGTGTACTCTTCATGTCTGAGAAGCAAATTAATTTATACATAAAAATATCTGGTCTAAAACATACATAAATACACATATACACAGAACCATCATTCTAAAATATTTTGGAAAAGAAAAAAATGTCATACATAACAAAATATTACTTCCACATTGTATCAGATGCTTCTTGGTGTTTTATACAAGTTTAAAGGCTTAGAGTCATATGTCTCAGACATTTAATAGCGTGTAGATCTTTCATTTCAAGTACTTTAAAACTTTATAAGTCTTAGAGACTTCATATGATTAAGGAAACATATCTTCTCTTCATTTTCAAATTGTACATGAAAATCAGCATGATGTAAATGATTTAATGAGATGGCCTAATTGCAGCTGCCTTCCTATGTTCATATAAACAATGAAAACAGAGACCATTTCAATAAATAGAGTGCATCATTTAGCTAATTTTTATTATCATAAAATACATTCATTAAGCATTCATTCTGTATAATGTGTTTGTCATAGGTTATGGTTCCAGACCAGGTTTAATATACATATTGAATTTATCACATAAAAATAATTCTGGGGTGTACCTTTAGCAACTTTTGAGAGTAAGCCTATCTTTTGAAGAGGTCATGAGTCAGAGAAACTTCAAGTTATATTTGTAGCAAATGATTATGGGTATCAAAGCAATAATGTTCTGTTTTCAGAATTATCAGTTTCTGAATGAATGGGATATTATTCCTAATGAATATTTTAGTTAGAGGCTCTACTACATCTTTGTTGTCCAACCTGTCAATAAGTAAATTTGAGAGTAGCCTTTATCCTCAAATATAGTGACTAATACATTACACTTAAAGATTTTTATACATTATTTATTTAATTATTTGCCTGATCTTCATATAGAATTATTATTTCTACATATTTCTGTTTTGTATGTGTGTGCCCTTAGTATTGGCATATTAATTAGATATATAAAGCTAGATATTGACTATTCTTCTTGGCCATACCCATAATTCCTTTGAGTAATAGATAACTTACATTCATGGTAGAATGAACTTCTGAGGCAACTGAAAAAAAGAAAAAAAAACACGTTTTCCTTCAGTACCTCCAGGTATCTTACTAAAAGAGAGCAAAGGGTTTTTGTTATTATTATTACTATGAAGTAAAAAATAATACTTAAGAAGGGACAATGGCAAAAATAATTTGGAAGCAGCCATACAGGTGGATTCTCAGTCACTGACTTGGTTGTTCAGAAAGGTGAATCTAAGTTGTGAATGAGGATACCCTGGAAAGCATGTCCAGGATGATTTGTGATACAGAACATCCAAAAGGTGCAACAAATAGGTGCACCAGATACAACTGAAAGGTAAAGGTGATGCAACTGGGCACTCAAGGAGATCAGCTAAGAGTCTTTTTTAACAAGCAGGTTTTTAGAAGCAGGGTCAGAATCTGTCATGTCACATAAGCAGTAAATACCTCTCATGCCCATTAAAAACTGGAAGCTTACTCTAGAGATTATTTACTATAGATTCTCTCTTCTCAGGGATAAGGCTTGGCCAAGGGCAGGTGTATTCAACTGAAATCAGAATTCTGTTTGGGAGTGATGAAATGTTTTGAACTTAGATGAGTGGTGATAGTCGCACAACATTTTGAATATAATATATAGCATTTAATTAGACATTTTAAAGGGTGAATTTTGTGGTATGTGATCTATATCTCAATAAAATAATATTAGTATTCACAAAACAATACTTGAAACTAAGTGGCAATAGACCAGTGCTTTCAAAATTCTTAACGGGAATGATATCATTCTAGAATTTGAATAACCATCCAAATTATTAATTAAGTAAGAAGGTAGAATAAGTATTTTTTCATACATAGAAAATGCTAAAAATCTTACTTCTTTTGCTCTTTCTCAAAAAGATATTGAAGAGTGTTTTACCAAATCACAGAGCAAATTAAAAAGAGAGAGAGAGGATATAGAAACTAATAAACAGAGGATTGGAGACCGAAGGAAGGGGAATTTCCTGGATGATCATGCTGGGAATCCCCAAATCAATCACTGAAAGCCATGTCTAGGAGGATTCAGTATAGATTAAGGCAGAAGGAGTGTTCTATGTATAGGAATACATGAATGAAAAAAAAAAGATTGATTTGTCTGAATATGTTGAACGGAAATATAAACTTATGGTAGAGAATATGAAAATGGACTGTTATAGTTACATAGAAAACTAAACAAACATAAAATACTTCATTTATTATCTCTGCAAAAGAAAGAAAATATGTAACAGTACTACGTGATTCAGCCATGGATTGTTTATTTTCGGAGTCATAATAATATAAATGATGAATATGAAGAGTCAGGAAGGCAACTGTGAGAATGTATTGCAGACCTAATCTTTCATAGTAGAACATCAACAGGACCATGCAGGTCATGGTCAGCCCCCACCTGTGTTCTGCCCGGGACTACCCTGTATGAGCTAGAAAGCAGTCTGATATGGCTGCTACTTGTTCTGGACTTGGAAGTTCCCAGGCAAACCCAAGATGTAAATCTAAACTGGCTGCTGCTAGTGCCAGTCTATACCAGCCATTTGTATGGAAAAATCTCTGTTAATTGCTTGGTTGGGCCCCTAAATTGGGTAGGATGGAGGCTCAGGAGGTCTCCAGGGCAAGGCAAATAGTGTTAGCCAGGTTGATGGAGTATCAGATATGTCACCTGCTTGCGGGTTCCATGGCTCTGTGGAGGGAGAGTTCAGTAAAGAGACAATGGCCTCTGCTCACCTTTCTGTCTAGGAGAAAGCTGTTCTCTAGCTCTTACCTTGATGCCTGACACTTCAGTTCTTCTCTGCATGCCACTGGTGCCTTTCAAGCCACTACCCTGTGGATGGAGCTCAGGGGAAGTGGGCCTGAGTAGGTGAGTCCAAGTGTAGATTTTTTAAGAGGAACTGCTTGGGACTCCAGAAGTTTCTTCTACTGACATAATCCTTGCTGATTTTGCAGCCAGAAGTAATGAGGACTTACCTTCGTGGCACTGGAACCCTAGATTAGGGGGCCTGGTGTGGCTCTGGGCCTCCTCACTCCTGAGGTATCCCTCCTGAATTTTTATCCACCATTAATGGATGTGGGACAGCCCATTCCACTCCTCCATCCCTCCTTCCAGTCTGGATCTCTGTGGATTCTTTATTTCCATAGTTGTCAGACTTCCTTCCATCTGATTCAAGTTTGGAAAGTTCTGAGTGATGACTGTTCTATAGTTTACTTGTAAGTTTGATGTGGTTGTGTGAGGAAGCGAGCCCTGTTTACCTATGCTGCCATCTTGTCCAGAGGTCTGGCTGACAGTTTTTAGAACTGTGGCATCTTACCTTACTCTATTGACTCCTCTTCAAGTTCATCTCGACTTTAGAAATCATAGAAGCAATAGGGAAACAGCAATTAATGTGTCCCAAGTTATCTAGATATCTGTGTACAATTATAGATTTATTATAAATGGTAGATAGCATGGAATTCTATTAATTTTGCTGAGGGCCTAATTGGTATAACATGGTAACACTGAAACAGAGTAATTTATGAAGAATGGATTCTCTCTCTCTCTCTCCTCTACACCCACCCTTCTCTTTTCCCTCAAGGTGAGAGAGCCACAGCTTTTGAGGGCAAGAACATGGGTTCAGCACAGTCATCCAGACCCCTAGATTCTTTCCATCTTGTTTATCTTTAATTCCTAATACTTTATCATTATTTATAGGACTTAGGCTTGATTGTAGGCACTTTTGAGTCTGGGTTATGAGAAAGAGTATAAAGAACCACATGTGTGGCATATGTAGCCTAACACACTTCCACTCTCATTCCCTTGGTAAGAACCTTATTACAATGCTACACCTAGGTCCTTATAAGGCAGAAAAACATGGTGTTGAGTTGGAGAGCTAAATGACCTGCTATGATATTATTACTGTGGAAGAAAGGAACTCAGATTTTTAAGAACAACTAGTATTCTCCACTGAAGATATAGGAATGGCTACTAATTATTTAGACAGGTAATGACATGTCATTCTAAAATACAGATGCATAGTCTTCCTTTTTTTACTTTAATAATATTTGATATTATTATAATATATCAAAAGAAATAGACTAATGACTTATTTCACAGTTTATATGACAGATATCCTGACATGTTAGACAATTTCTAATATTTACAGTTTGCTCTTTCAGGAAGATTATCATAACTATTTTTTTCTTTTTCTTCTTTTTTGATATGGAAGTGTGACTATAACTCAACGCTCCTATTTTCTAGGCACTTCCTACTGTCTCGTATATATGTGTGTGTGTATATATATATATAGGGAATGAAAATCTCACTGTCTGATTAGACTGAAAGGATTGATTATAATTCAACTCAATTCACTTATAAACTTTAACAATGGAACATGTCACATACTAGTACTACATGGAAATGCAGCAATAACAAATAGACAAAGGCCCTTACCTTTATGAAACAATCATCTAAGAGTAGAGCTAGACTCATTTTGCTGTAATTTAATTGATAAAACTTTAACTCCCCTCCTTAAATGTCATACCAATCAACATATATAAAAATATCCAAATCTCTCTATATCTCTACTGGAAAGAATTTAGTCAACACAGGATCTTTTTAGTTACATTCTCAGAATAATTCCTGTTGGAAGTCAGGGAAGGAGGCATTAAGCACGTAGCTAGCATTCTTAGAAGAAGGAAGGTACTACTCCACTAACAACTAAAAAGAACAGAATGCTCAGACTAGCTTAGGAGGAAAATAAGCCAGTGTAATACAATCCATTGAGACAGAAATCAAAAATAGTCATTTAATGTGTCTTCCTCTTAGGAGAGCTTGTCCCTGCTTGTACTGCTATATGAATGAACAAACTAACCTCCCATAGCTAACTCAATGTTTCCCCTAAGATGTAACAAATATTTAGTGCAGGTCAAATCTCCCAGTCAGAGCAGTACCATTAGTCATGTTGTGTATTTTTGATTTTTCAAAGGATAGTGGTTGGGGGTTGAGGAAGAGGATGGCAGAGACTGTTTTAGATTTTTATTTCCTTACTGATTAGCTGCCAAGTACTTGGGAGTTTTGTGTTCCTTAAATTGTGTACAGCTATGCATCTCAAGCTTTATTATGCAAGCTAATCACCTGGGGATCTTGTTCAAAGGCAGATTCCCATGACCAAGTCTAAGGCTGGAGACACTGCTTTTCTAACAAGCTTTTGGATGTTATCTGATACTGGAAATACACTTTGAGTAGAACAGGTAGAATATTTTACTAGGATAATTTTAAAGTCTGCTGTTCTGATGTGTCATATTCTCTCTACAGCTTCGGCTAATAAAGAGTTGAGTGACTTGGCTTTGCCGGTGCTTCTGGAAGCTTTCCACTTGAATCTGTGTGGATGGGAATCTGCACACATAAGACATTTATTTTTAAAATAAAATGTAACTCGGTTGTAATATAAGACAGCATAGTCAAATTTAGAAGTTAGACTGGTCAGGGAAAAGCTTTTCATTGTCTTGGAATGAAATAGTTACTCTCTCCAAAAGGCAGAATGAAGAGAAAGACAGTGAGAGAAGTTAGACATACCATGGAAGACACTGATCATGTTTAAATTATGTTAAAGTATAAGATTCTCTAAATGGAGGGTAGGTTTTGGTCTACTAGAAAATCTTTAATAATCCTGCTTGGTTTTGTAGCAGTATTCAAATAAGTGACTAAAATACAGACAAACCAAATGGCTAAAGAAACCAAAAAAATACTGTTCCTGTAAAGTTTCTCATTTTATTTCTTTTGATCAGTTCAGTGGCACTCATATTTTTTTTATTTTGTTTTGTTTATCTGTCATGCACTTTCTTGTTCCTTTTCCCAAGGGTGACATTACAATTATTACTGAAGTAAAGGTATTGGATTTCTACTTTTGTGAAGATGATTGATAATTATAGGGTCACAATGTATAGTAGTTGGGTATTCATCAAGCAGTCGCAGTGGAAAGAATTTATTATCAGGAGCTTAAACTCTTATAAGAATGTATAACGTAAGAGCAATGGTTAAACAAATATAACTTTTTTCTACTAATCTAAATCTTAATAAGTACTCCAGTTATGCACACAGCATGGAATTAATTTCTCTAAGTTATATGAAGTATTTTCAAACATTTTAGATAGGTATAGTTGTTTGTTTTATTAATGTAGTATTCAACCAAGGGATTACTCACCACACTTTTATATGGCATTTTCACACTAGGGCAATTAAGTGTAGAATCCAATAAAGAGTGACACTGTAACATAAAGCCCATTTGGATAATTACTAGCTAAAACAACACTGGCAATGCAGTCTTTTCTTTATTCATCTTAATTCTCTCTTGGATATGTATCACTAGAGACTAGCATTTTGTAGCTGAAAGTAAATAATATATTTATGGTCACATTTCATTGTGTTTGGAGATTTTAGAGTAATTCATCATTAGCTTTCAGCTGGTTTAATTCAATCTTTAAATCCTTTGTTGATTAGTTTGTCAAAATTATTTTGACTCAGGGATTTACATAAAAATACAAATAAAAATTACCTTGTGCACTTCTTATCTTTTTCTTTACCAAGATGAACTAGATAAGATTTCTCACCTTCTTTTTTTTCCTATCTCCTTATTCTGGCCCATAAGCTTGTTTACTTTACCATGAAGCTATCCCTTTAATGCATCTGTGTTAACATTATAGCTTAGGCAATAAAATACATTTGGCAATTAATTCATTAATTTGTTTTTGTTTTTAATTTTGTTTTTTGTTCTCCATCTCATTTAAATTTGTTTAATCCCTGTTTGTTATTTAATCTGTATGATATCTTGTGTTTATTATTTGAAGAACAAGTTTTCTCTCATACCTCTTAATTCTCAGGGACTACATAATGTCTCCATTGTGTTCTCTCTGCTTCTTTCATTCTTCTATGGGTTACCTTTTTTCTTTTCTGCCATAAACCCACCTTAACTTTCTCAGTTAGCCTTGGCAGCAGTTGTAGACCCAATTCTACATGATATGTTAGTGTATATACTCAACCTCTCTAGCAGAAGATGCCATCCTTTTCCAGTCAGCCATTGACTGGGAGATTGGAGCATTTGGGAGCTTTGGGTTATCTACCTAAAGGTGGAGATAAGGCCAGCCATGAAAATAGGGCTTTAAATTAGATAAACAATGAACCCTCTTAACTAAGAAGTTTTATTGTTTAGTGTATTTCACATAAAATATCCTGTTATTTAGTTATTTGGTTTTCCTTTTCACAGCATTATCCATGTTATAATTGTCAATGGGCAGCTAGAAATCCAACATGCACCAGTGGTTCATGACAATGAGAGACTGTTGAAATAACAGTTTTTATTTATCAAGGTTTTAACAAAAATATAAACTCCCTTCCCTTGTCTTAAAACACTGATTCTATCACAGAGTTCTGATAAAGAATCCATAGAGTCTTATTTCCTTTCTGACCAGGTCCAATGTTGTAAACACCAAGAAAAACATTAAAAATGCTCAAGATGGTGATATTTTAAAGCTGTTAATACATACTCTAGTTCACTCAGAGTCTAAAATAAGTGTTTTCCTTATGCTATGTCAAGACCATGAATATATTTGTATAGGGCTAGATATATACTATGAAGTTTATACTTTTATTTTGTTATCTGTTTGTAAGAATGGGTTTATATTCTTACATATTAGAGAGCTTATGTTAGTAAAATACTTTCTTCAATCTTAAAAGCATTTCTGTCAGCAATATAATTCAACATTGCATTATAACAAAACAATATTTTAATCTTTTGGTTTATTCTCAAATACCAAATGCTCTAATGCCTGTTACTTTTTCTTTTTGCAAGGCAATCATGCAGGAAAAAAAGAAAAACAATAACTATCCATCTGTTTTTTTTAAACAAGTTGGTCAGCACATTAATATCAGAACAGTATCAGAACAGTATTAATATCAGAACAGTATTCTGGCAAATAAACATTATTTGCTTGAAAAAAATATAAAAAAGTTTATTGGCATACAAAGTGAAATTTATCAGCACTGTTCACTATAGAGTAGCATACATTTTACTTTTCAATCTCAGACAAGGAGGTTTAATTACTGACTTTCTAATAACATCTAACTATAAGATAGCTTCACTTGAATGATAATTGCATTATGACAGGATTCAATTTTAAAAAATACATCCATCTTTTGTATCTTGAAGTTTTTTACTTTACCCTGATTTCCTTTTGTTTCTTATTCATTGCTGAATTGCTCAAATGACTTCAGATATAGTTTGTGAGGTCCAGTACTGCAAAGTATACTTTAGTTCATATAATTTCTCTGAAAGGTAATACCTAAGGTTAGTAAATTTGTATAATGTTTATAACACATAACAAGCCAAGGAGAAAATGACTTTTCTGTTGAGGTATAAGAAAAATGTTCTAAAACAGGTGTGTCCAAACTTTTGGCATCTCTGGGCCACAATGGGAGAAGAAGAATTATCTTGGGCTACACATTAAATACATTATGACACATAATCATAAAAAAATCTCATAATGTTTTAAGTAAATTTACAATTTTGTGTTGTGCTTCATTCATAGCCACCCTGGGCTACATGTGGCCTACGGGACACGGGTTGGGCACCCAATCTAAAGAATCAAACATGAATATGCTGCCATAGTGCAATTTAAATTAAAAAATATGAAAATCTTTTAAACTGATATTTTTATTGGGTTCTTTCTATATAAACAACAATAGGTATATTTATAGAAAGACTGCAGAGAAAAGTAAGAGATGTTGCAAGTTTAATCAACTATTGAAATGTGTAGTTGCCTTATTGTTCTGATTGTTCTCAGATTCTATATAGTTTATATTAATTATAGTAGAGAAAATATTCTACATATGGGGCAGCTTGCTGAGGAACTATCAGGTAAAAGGGACTTTTTTTTTTCTTTTCACAGTTGGAATACAAGCATCGTGCAGTCATTTATTGTTCCCGATTATTTTTTTACATAAATATAAATATTTTTGATAGGGCAGTCAAGAAAAATTTCTGTTTGAGGAAATTATTTTTTTTCTCTGAATTCTTCTTTCTTCATTTAACAAATATATGAAAGATTTACTCCACAGGATAACAACAGAATTTCTCTCATATAGAGACTTTCAAAAACCATATAGAATCTGGTGTAAGTATCTGATCAGTATGAATCACATGTAAATGAACACCAGTTCCTCATCCATTGTAACACCATGTAAGTTGTATGTTTGCATAGTGTGCTAGATTGCTTCTCCTAATTTACTGTATTATTATAAATTCAGGAATCCCTCCCCAAAAAAGTGGTGCTACATTTATTTTTTCCACTTCTGACCTTTCTTTCTGCGCAAAAGTGTTTCAGCTTCTGTGTCTGCCTAGGTCCAACACATCATCAGCACAACTGTTCTAAATAGCATCAGGTTTTTGTGATTAAGCAAGGGTAAATTTCAGTAATAAACAAAAAATGTTACCCTTCAAACTTTTCTTCAGAGTGGTATTGTTTACTGCTTTTTACAAATATTGTACATGCATCACTAATTCTATCTAGCCTGTTGCAAAATGAAGAATGGAAATACAAAATGTCCTGATTTCTTAAACTCCAAAAGAGGAGTTTTTTGTTTGTTTGTTTGTTTTGGGTTTTTTTTTTCCTGAATATTCCTCCAGGCTACCTGTCAAGGTCTTTTTTTTTTTTTTTTAATCAGCCTTATTTTCTTCTTTTTCCACCACACTTAGAATTATTTCCACACTTCCTTGTGCTTTCTTCTGCTATCCTTACCCAGTTAGTTATGATTTGTCAGAGACTGCCATTCAAACCTAATGGTTTATGGCAGCTTCTCAATATGAGAGCAAGGACAGAGAGTATTTTGAATTTGGAATATGTAGGCAAAGTTGAGTCTAAAAGAAAGAGAGAAAGACACATCAGTGTGCCATTAGTATCTCCAGCTCAGGTTCTCTGATTAGTAAAGAGAGTATTAGATTACCCGCATCCTGGACAAGTGATTGTTTTCTTTGTTCTTCAGCTTCTTAATCTTTACAATGTAAATAGAATAGCTATTCAATGAAAAATTTACTCAACTGCTATTTATATTATAGGAAAACAGCAGAACACCAAGGATATTACAATAGGCAATACTGCTACCTAATGGTTTCTTATTCCTTGAACTTATACCTTGTGAATTCCTCCCCCTGCTTTTTTAACCTCCGATTCGCCCCTTAATGAATTATGTCAAATTAAAATTGACTAAAATGAAGTTATCCTGTCCTTGTAGGAGAAGGGTTATTTTTAATACTATTAGTGGGAAAAAAATAATTACATAGTAACTTCCCTGATAGAAAAGATAATAAGTCCATCCTGTAGTGTCAAGTATAAAATGAGTTGTCATTAACTATTAGTTAATGTATATTTACACAGTAGGCCTTGAAGTTATGATTACCTTAAGAGGAAGATATCTTACAAAAGCATGACATATGAATGACCAGATTTGCTGGCATTTGTGAACTCATGTGAGAGAGAGAATGCAGATAAATGGATTTGTGACAGAAGGTCATGATTTGGCAAATTTAAACACTCATTGAATTATATGAATTTAGTGTACATTTTGGCATGAAAATTATTTCTTACAATCTCTTCATTAACAGAGGTAGCATAAGTATAAGCCATATTTGTTCCTTTCTTATCATACCCATTGCCAAAACTCTAATGTAAAACCTTTACCAGCTTCTATCCATGCTATGGCAAGAGATTTTAATTTTTCTTATTCCAGACAAATATGAAATATTAATATGTATGTGTGTGAGTAGGGGGGGGAGAGAGATGAATGAAGAAGGAAAGAAAGAAAGAGAAGAAGAAAAAGAAGTGAGAATCAGCTATGTGTCAGATACTGTTCCAAGGGCTGCAACTACTGCAGCAAACCCAAAGCGACAATGTCCATTCTCCTGAAGCTTAAACTCTAGGGTGAGGAGTGAATAGTTTCAAATGAGTGAATAAATAAATAAAGTAATTGCTACACAGTATGATATAATAGTAAAGGAGAGATGACTTAATTTAAGTGGAGAAGTCAGGGGTGGGCACTCTGAGATGAGAGTTGCTGTGAGGTCTCAGTGATAGGAAGGATCCAGTCATGCTTTCTACTCTCTTATGTGTTCCTTGTCATGCCTCTAGAATAGTGTATGTCTGGAAACCTTCAGTACTGTCTTAATGTCCTTGGGTTAATATCCAAGATTTTTGCACTGGTTTTCAAGGCTCTTCATAATATGACGTGTTTTAATCAGTGTATTTCATTACTCTTTAACACAAAACTATTTCACATGTGTTTTTCTAGACACTTTAGATTATTCTTGTAACGTGAACCCTGAAATGTATGTTTTATCTGAACAAAATTTCATTTTCTTTATTATACTTCTCCAAATACCATTTATGTATGCTCAGGCATGTCCAACCTGCAGCGCGTGGGCTGCATGCGTCCTAAGATGGCTATGAATGTGGCCCAACACAAAATTGTAAATTTAATTAAAACATTATGATTTTTTTTGTGATTATGTATCACAATGTATTTAATGCGTGGCCCAAAGCAACCTTCTCCCAGTGTGGTGCAGAGATGCCAAAAGGTTGGACGCCCCTGATAGGGCAAACACATTACGCCCCTTCAGTGATCTCTTCTATGGTTGGCCCAATCCACAAGAGCTTGGCTTTCATAAAATTACCATTCATTTTGGCTCTAGTTATATACTATAAATGCTGATATCCAATTCTTCTCTGAGAACTATCGGAATAATAATGAACACATTTTGACATTTTTTTTAGTCTTTCTTTGAGTCTCAACTGTATGCCAAGCATATCCACAACAACCCTGAAATGTTAAGTTTTGGGATGCCCACTCTGTTGATTAGGAAATGAAGGAATCTAGTTGAAATTACAACACAGGTTCACACAATCAATAAGTAGCTGAACTGGGACTCAAACTGACTTCTCTCTCACCCCAAAGCCTATATTCTTTCCATTACACCACTGTCTTCCTCTGCATTTAAATGACTTTGCTCTCGATGAGCAATGTGTGTCCAACCAATCTCTTGTCTTCTCTTAAGATCTAACCTATTACTTGATACCTAATAGATACTTGATAAATTTGTACAAATCAATTAATTAGCAATAGATGAAAAAACACTAGTCTCTCCTTATAAGAGGTTGTGAACAGTAGTTGTTTCTGCAGAGTGAAAGTGTAAAAAATATGAACATCTCAAAGGGCAATTCATTTTCCTTCACACTGGTTTTGTACAAGTTTCTTCTATCTAGAATGTACTTCACTTTCTTTTCTGCCTTGTGAAATCCCACTTATCCTTCAACATCCAGTTCAAATGTCACTTCTCTGTGCAGACTTCTCTAAGCCTTCTAGGCAGTTTTTGCCCTGCGGTTTGTTTCCTATGGTGCTTTTTATATTATTATTTTAACAATTGTCTGCCTAAAGGCAAAGAACATAAAGTCATTTCTCCATGTACTTACAATGCTTGTCAATAAATCTCAAGTTGAACACCATGAATTGTCCTCACACATTTTAAGTTTGGAGGCAGGTGAATAGACTATTGCTATTTATTGGTCTAAGTTAATTATCATACTGTTTGGATGGCTTCACAGGAGGAATACATTCTTCCTTGTGGGAAAGGTAAAAAGAGGAGGGAGTTTTATCTCATACTTTTTAGTTTTGTGTACTAGAATTCAAGGTATACTGCTTCTCTACCTCTAACTCTTCAGATTTTTTGGTACAAATTGTAAACAGTAATGTGAGACCTCTGTCACATTAACTGATGTATAATCCCTTTCATATTATTGTTATCATTCCTTTTCATCCCGCTGGTTCTCCCTCTGGGCCTAGCTACTGTCACCATCTTTTGGTCAAAGGCCAATCTTGTATCCTCAACACCTAAGACAGTGCCTGGTGCATACTAGATGATTAAATAATACAGAGTAAATGTTCTGGCTGCTGTGGATCAGTTGGTTAGAGCATTGTCCCTTACACTGAAGGTGGTTGTTTCAATCCCTGCTCAGGGCACATACCTAGTTGCCTATTTGCACCTCACAGTCAGTATCCTATTGTGCTCCTAATGAGAATTTCTGCTTCCTCATCTCTCTTTACAGTTGAATAGGGCAGGGAAACCCTAGATTTTGTGTTCTTTCTAACCTCTGTTAAAGAGTCAGTCCAGGGTTCACAGATAAAATGTTTTGTCTTCAATACTACCGGATAGAGTTTGTAGGATCTTGTCTGCACACTGGACCTTTAGGAATTAGTAATATGTGAGGTAACTAAGAAAATTGGGGAATCCAGTAGGGAATTAATTATCTCTGACTCTGACCTTTAAAAATCTATAATATGCATACAAGTTACTATAAAAATATTCAAATTCTCTCTGAGGTAATTCAACTTTGGTACTTGAAAATGTTTGACAATCACATTTGAGTATAAATACAATTGAAAATGTCCCTAATGTTGCCAAAAAGAAGCGGTATTGAGCTTTTCATTAATAGTATAAATACTTTTAAGCTTGTTTAATATATCAGAGGATTAAGTGGGGTTTTTTCTCTTTCTTTTATTGGCAATTTCCCTGAATGCCTGCCAGTTACTGTTACTTTTGTTTGCAGACCTCTTGTTCCATTGCTTCATCAACTGAAAAGAAGTGATTTTGGCAACCTGCATTCCCATAGTTATATGATGCCAAGGACATGGAGTCCACTTCAAGCCTCTTTTCTTACCAATTGTTTCATGACATGAATAATTATGAGAGAAAATGGAGTGTAGAAAGATTCGATGGTTTATTATTTTTTTCAAGTAGGAATTATTGCCAAATGTAGAATTGGAAATAATGATTTTGTTTTGCTATTAATTGACTAAGGAGCCTCAAAAAGTTCAGTATGTTACCTTTATAAAACTTCTTCTTCTCTCCCCTTTCAATTTATCACAATGTATTTCCAAATGTGGATGAATAAAACCTTGGAAAGGGAATGAACATCTTTGAGGTTATATAGTCTAATGTTTCTCCCTATGTAGGAATCTCTTCCACAGTCCTACAAGAGTCTGGCATCTGGTTGTCCAGCATCTGTCAGAACACTTTCCATTTATGTCTTTCTAACACAGACCATAATGCAATAGGGATCAAGAGAGATAAATGAGCTCTAGCTTCAGCTTTGTTTTAACTCTGCCTACTACATAGAGTAAAACCAAACCTCTATAGGTCTCAGTATTTCCTTGTGTAAAATGATAGAACTGAAAGAAAATCCTCTGCAGTCATATCTAAGTTAGCCATTCTATGATTCTCTTCATAGAATCACCTCTGTATTCAACTTTAATTATCTTACAAATTAGATTTTCAAAAATATGTTTGTTGCTTCAAAACTTCAAGGAAACTACAACCAACCAACCACCTTATATAGCCTGCAGTGTCAAATATAAATATAAATGTGTGTAATATATACGCAAATATAAATATATAGATATATGTATTTTTTTTAGAAACACAGCAACTACTTCAGGGAGTCCTTGACTCTGTTCATGTGCATTATTACTCATCAAATGATCCACCACACAGCAGTCAGGAAGAGTAAAACTAAGAGGAAATATATACACTTTATATTACATACAAAATGGTTACAGAAAATAATAACCTGAAGCTAATCTCCTGTAACTTGTAATAAGAGTGATATAAGAAAGCAGATGGCTTGTGATGGATCTCTGAAGAAGAAAGAACTAGAGAAAACAAGAGGAGAAAGAAATTTGAGCTCTCAATGTACTAATGAGAAAAATAGATGCTTAAGAGCTGAAAGCGATCTTCAGGATGCTTTTGTCTCCCTCTTTCACATTCCTGAGCTCCTTTAGCTTTCTCTTAATCACTTTGGTTGTGGGGACTAGGCATATAATGCCAAACAATTTCAATTGCTAGATATTTATTTCTAACATAGCCTCAAAATGCACCTTCTGTAAACTTTCTTAGCTTATAAGCTACGCACTGGAAGAATACCAAGGTATTTATTCACAAAATGACCTTGTATTTTAAATGTTGATTAAAGTGCATAAACTATTTAACTTAAATTGTGGTACCTTAACTGCCATCACATCAATACTGAGTTTGAACAAGACAGAGGACAGGCGAGCACTAAGTCCTTTGATTTCAGTGACAACTTTAGATTTTTTTTAAAAAGTCTCATAGTTTTAATTTATATTGAGCACCTTTATCAAAATATCTATTTATTTTCATAAAAATATAAATAATTTAAGACTATTTGCCCTAATGCATGTGGAACAATACAATGAGTTAAAACTTGAGTATAAGATCAGCTAATTTAGGTTTTGCTTTAGTGATTTTAGAGAGAAGAAAAAAGGGTACTGAAAACATGTTTTGCCTTCAGTTTTTTATATAACTATATAACCAGTGCATCAGAGACAGGGTGGGGTCAGGGAGAAGTAAAGGTTAAATCATACCTGCAATCTTTCCATAGAGTGATTCACTATGAGGTTCAAGTGCCATTCGCACCTAGGTGCTAAGTAGATTGTAATTTTGAAAATGCTTTGGGGTAGAGTGAAAACATATACATTAAAACCACCTTCTCATGAAACTTAGCACAAGCAATCAGGAGAAGCTGTAGCCAGAATCCAGTAGATTGGAAATGTATTCTAGAACCTACAAAATTGACTTTGACAAGAGATATTGTTCATTCTTTCTTCCAACTGTGAATATGGTGGCATAATGGAGGGTTCTCTGGTTTATATATTCACCCCCTATTTTCAAGTTAAATAATCAATGAGGTATCAATTCAGAGAAAGTAATTGATATTTTGAAATATAATAAAAAATACTCCTTAGGAGATAACCCATAGTTTTGCAATATATAAACTCATCCATAGCTTCAGATGGTCTGCATTCTGAACTGTGTCAAGATAACAAAGTAGTAAGCAAATGCAGATTGTTGACCGGTCATCTGAGACAGGCAGGAGAGGGAATTTGATAGGAACCAACCCTGCCACCATCTCAATTATGTAAAAAGTTGCCCAAAATAAAAATGTTATCATGGAAATGTATGATAGTTAATAATGCTATGCTTTGTACTTATCCTGTGGCAACTACATATAAAAATAATTTTTTTAGATATTTCCCTTGCCTGCATGCTGATAAAACTGATAATTTATCTTTGTGAGCTAAATAACATTATACAACAGACTCAATGGCATCCATTTGCAAGCTTTAAAGCACAAGTGTATTTTAAAGGTAGTCAGTCAGGTATTTAGTGCTTTGCAAATAGACCTGGGTTTTGCTGTTCCTGTTTTGTTCTCCTGTGTGATCATCCAACTGTGCAGGAATGATTCAAGAAATCATGGCATGCCCACATGAGATGCTCAAGTTAAAACTGGGGCACACACATACACACATAGTAGGGTGCAAGCATAAAAATAATTCTGGAAAAGTATGTAAGAAAAGAGTAACAGTGGCTATCATCGATAACAGATTGAGTGGTATTGAGAAGAAAAAAAGGCTTATTTTTCATTTGTTATCTTTCTATAAGATAGAAGAGAGTATCTTTTCAATGAACTATGTGTAAACAATTTAAGAATAATGTGCTTTTGAAGAATAAGATAACATTCTATGTGCTATTTTGAGAAGAGAGCTAAGACGGATTATCAAGTGAAAGCAAAAGCAGAATGTAGTTGGTGGATCTAAGACATTATCTTGGGTGCAAAAAGGAAGTATTAAGAATATCGAGTTGTGTTTGTTTATTTTTACTTCAAGAAGCTGTAGCAGTGAAATTCTAGACACCAGTGAAAAGGGTAGCCTGTGGGTGCTGGATGGAAGCTCCAGCAGCTCATCCGTGAGATTTGCAGTGAGGCTATATACTGATCACCCTTTTATATCATTGGAGTTTTGAAATAATGTACTACCACTCTAAAATTTAAATGCAAAATTATAATCCCACCAAAAGAAGAACTTAATTTTATTTCTCTTTCACGACAGAGATAGATTGTCCAGATGCAAAATGTTTAATATCTTTTTAATCTAAGACTTTGTTGTATTCACTCTTTTAAAACGTAACATTCCTATGTTCTCAGTAGCTGTGTCTTCTAGCTCAAAGCCACTTCATGTGAGGAAAGTAAATCAAAAATCCCTTTTCTAGGTACCAAAGAGTTGCTTATCAAGAGAACATGGAGACATTTTGTTTTGCTTTGTTTTAGCAGAACAACTTGAAAAATTCTAACCTTGCCCCTCGAGTGTTTCATCAAGAGAAATTTTAAGTAAAAGTTTGCTTTTCACTTTTCAAAAATAAGGTCATCCCTGTGCTCATTCTCTGGCTTCTCTAAGTAAGCTGAAAATAATTTGTAAGCAGTTCTCTGGGTTTTCTTACCTTCTTACATTTCATCAGGATATAGTCCAACTCCATGGCACTTTTGAGAGATTTAAATTTGGAAAATAACTTTACTGTGTTGACTCATTCATAGCAGTTAGGTGGCATCGGCATTAAGGAAGAGATGATGGCATGCCATATAGTATTCCATCTTTGTCCTTATGTCTTAGGTTGGCAAGAGGAAAAATTTTACCTAAATGTAAAACATAAAACTAAATGAATATAGACTAGTTAAAAAGAGAGGGGAAAAATAAATTAAGCTTACACAAGAATTACTGCTTGAGTAGGAGTCAAAAACGTGGAGCCACAGTCATCCATTCAGTAATGGATAATTGCTGAAGCAAGTAATCTTTCTATGGAGAATGCCTCTCTGCCACAATCAATCATATCACAAAGACCCACATGGACTGCAGACTATGGAGAGGAGTCCTCACGGTGCCCATCAAAACTTGACACTCATGATTGCTCTAATGTAGCAAGAAGCCAGAGGGAACTGTGAGATGTGCTGTCAGAAAGAGATAAATCAAGGTTTTAGAATAAAATAAAAATGGATTTAATATCTTGAATTTATTAATTTCCCTACACGTGGAAGTCACTTGTTTTGCCATCTTATCGGAGCAACCACAGTTACGAATTCTGCCCCTGATGGGTCACAGATTTCTAACAAACCCCTAGGGCATTTCATGAGATTTTCCTCTGCCCTGTTTCCTCTCCTAAGCCAAAAAAAAAAAAAAAAAAAAAAAAAGACAAAGAAGGAAAGAAAAAAGAAGAAAAAAAAATCTGTGTACCGTTATATGCTGCATGTGCCTGTACACTTATTTTCCTAAAATAAGGTACCCTTTGTGTCTTCCTCATATTGAAATTGAAACAGTGAACTAAAAAGTATATATATTTGGGGAGAATTTATGGGTGATAGCTCACTGTCACACAGTTTGGCTGAAGTAAACTTGTTTTTTTTCTGTACCTGTTCTTGTCTCATGTCATTCCTCTTGTGCTATCACTTGAGCTTCTGCTACATTTTTCAGCAGCTCACAAAATGAAGCTGAGATATCAGTTCCTGTGAGTGGACACTGGTGATCATGTGTCTTACTATATGACCCTGTCTATGCCTCTTCAGTTTCACCAAGGTACCTGATTCTTGGCCCTGCATGAAGCTATGAGCAGGAGAAAAAAATATTTAAACTATTTATGCTTCCCTTTCTTTTCGGTGATGACTACTTTCATTCAATCCCATTTATTCAACTTGTTTAATTCAACACATATGTACTGATTAACTTCCATATGGAATACTGACAGAAAAAGGAAGAGACTTCTGTGTCACTGGGTTTACTGAGGTCTTTATACTCCTCTATGCTGGCATGAGTCTGACTGTATCATTTTTTGTTTACTTGATTAACAGCCTTCCTTGATTTACAGGAAACTCTGTGAGGGTAGGACAGTGTCTGTTTATCTCATCATTGCATTTTCTGAGCCTAAATGGTACTTGGCACGCATTAGGCTCTTAATAACTTTTATGGAATGGATAGAGGAAGAGAGGCTGCATGGAAGTTTCTTTCCAGCAGACCCACATGATTAAAATATCTCCTTTTATATGTTTTGTTGTTGTTGTTCTTGTTGAGAAGATGTAAATACTCTATAGAAGCATTATAACTTCAGGCTAATTTAGTTATACTTGAATACTGAATTTCAATAACTATCCTTTCAATCTTTAAAAAATTTCCTTTTATTACTTAGTTTTTTTTCAATAATTCTATAGAAAGACAAGATTAGAATCAATTAATTTAATTCAAAATTTTTCTACAATAAAGCTTATAGTCATTATATTTGTAGGCTAGCACATAAAGTGTACGAGGGAGAAAGAAAAGGAGAAAAAAGAAAGCATGACAATCTCCTTTTTTCTGCCTTCTTTCCTCTTTTTCCAATTGAGAAACACTTAAATATTCTCCCAACATAAGAATCACTAAAGTTCACTTCCGACCCACAAAGCCAAGGACCCATTTGTGGGTTAGATTTTCAATTACAACAAAAAATATTCCATAAACCAACTTCTTCAAAATCCCCAAAACATGGCTATCATCAGGTCATTAATAAATATGCTGATTCTTTATTTGATGTAGCCATTGAACACACTGAGTGCTTTCTTTGAGCTAGGTACTGGTGACATGGGGGTAGTTTATCTTTGTACTCGAGCATCTCAAATTTTTTTCTGGATTTTGAAGGAAAATAGTAAATATATAATGCTTCAGTTTTTTTCCCTTTTGTTCATCAAATATATCACTAAAAGTCTCTAATGACATATCCAAGTAAGTTTTAAAACAAGTTCTTCCCCAAATATATTGAAACATTAGAAAATATAAAATTTTAGAATGGCCAGTATATTTGCAAAGAGAATCACATGCGAACTACCAATAGTTGTCAGTCATGAAAATTCCTCAAAATCATTCATTTCATAGTTCTTAGCATAAATCAATCATGTGATTCCTGTTCTCAGTCAGGACTCATCCTCACTGATCATTAGATCAGTGATATTAGAGATCACATTGTCCATGTTATCTAATTTAATGTGCAGGGTATTTGGGGTCAAATGAGGTCTATACCTTTGTGCATAGCACCTGTAACATCAGTGACCAAGGACCTATACTCTGCCAAACCACACTGGTGTTTAAAGAAGACAGTGTTCCATTAAGAAACTATCAAGCCGAATACGCATTTTAAAGTTATAGAACCTTGGTACCAATGTTTTCACCATCCCTGAGGGTGGGAAACCTGGCATAAGGAAACAGTGAGATTCACAAATAGACATGATCACTCTTTGAAGGGACTAAGCCAGTAATCTGCTTCTCCAAAAATCAACACTTAGGGAGCAAAAACAGAAAGCCATTAGTAAACGGGTGGCTTTTCTCAGATCCAAACACAAGAAGTATCCTGCACTATGAAACAGTAAATCCAGAATTAGGCTCAGCAGTCAGTGACTACCAAGAAAAACTTGCCTCTGTAAGGCACAGCTTGTCACCCTGTCTAGTCACCGATGGCATCACCAGCAGCAGTATCTGCTCTGCACCTTACCAATCACTCTTCTCCCCCAACCCCTACAATCTCCACCCAATTAACTTGTTTATTCCCAGATATACTAAAAATTCTGGTGCTTTGTTCCTATGTGTGGTATTTGAAATGCAAAACAAACCAACAGCAAAGGTTAAGGTTGGATGACTGCATTGTGAAGCAATGGGCACAGCTGTTATAAATAGGGGAAATATCAATTTTCCTTTTTATTAGCTTGATTTGAATACACACAATTTTGTTGATTATTTTCCAATTTGAAGTTTGAATTTTGCAGTGCTTTGTGTTGTGATTTGGACATTCTTACAAACTGAGTTTGCATTTTGGATTGTAGTTAAACTGCTCTTCTCTGTGGCTTTAGCTGGATGCAGTCACTCTGTAATCTGGTTTTAGTGACCCCTAGTGCCAGGAACATTTAACTGTTTTGTTTTATTTCAGTTCAGCAGACTGCGTTTTAAAGCACATATAAGCATCAATGATATCACATATATACCAATCTCATTTTTCTATATATGTGTGTATACATATAGGCATGCACATATGTATGTAAAGGAATCCTAATATTTGCTCTACTACCAAACCTAAGCTTTTTGTTGAGTACATCTCGGCATCAGTTCATACAAATACAAAGTATATATTTTAATTTAGGGGGAACCCATATTTTTATTTTTATATTTAGAGAACTGTTTTAGGGAGAGCTATTCAAACTTATTCCAGAATAGTTTAGATATGTGTGTTATATAGTATTGATACCTTTATAAGAATGGGAAGTTTGTTTTGCTGTATTCTCATATTCTGTTATCAAAATAAAAATAAAGTAGAAATGTCAAATCCTCAGCTGCTTAAAATGTTTTAATATTGACTTTACAACAAGTAAGAGCCTATAAATATCTATGCCTACCTATAGATACAGGTAGACTCATTTTATACACACACACACACACACACACACACACACACACACACACACACACATTACCTTAAAAACCTGAAAAGACATTTTGGTCCTCACACGTAAAATTTATTTTAACCTATCAAAAAGTTTAAACTCACATATATTTACAAAAGTATTCATTACTTAGTTATCATGTTATTTCATATTTTTACAGTAAATTGAATTTCTTTTAAAATAATTATCCACAGTCACGCACCCATATGTAGTCTGAATTACACAGGGTTCTTGACAACTGCAAATCATCTACACTTAACATAAAACACTTCTTGTGTAATTCTTTATATTTAGCTTTCTCTCCTATTGAACTGCCCTCTATATAGTCCTCCTGCAATATAATTCTGGTATTTCAAGCATTTGCCATGGATTTTCATTGAGAATGAAATGTCATCTTATTTTGTGGCCAAATAATGAATTGCCACTAATTCATTAAAAATAAGTGACATGAATAATAGGTAACCTGAAAAGCTTGGAAACACAGACTTCTAGCAATATGATTTGAAAAGAATTGTTCAGTATGCAGGAATTGTTCAGTAAATAGGGAAACATAGAAATTTCAGCACATTAGTAGCAAAGTCATCACCCTCATCATCACTGATTGTTCTTCATCTATATAAAAGCAGTGCACAATGTTCCAGCACCCAATATCAATAGCTCATCTTCAAGCACTAGATCTCTGTATATAGGTTGTTATCGCTTTATATTTATGTCTAACACAACTGAGCATTCCACTTCTATTTGATTTTTTAAATGATATTTCCTCACTCCTCTCAAGGCAACATATTATGTAAAGAGTTTAGAATCAAAAGATTTGAGCCCTAGATCCATTTAAGTGACCTGCCATTGTCGGTGAATTGGCTTAAGGTCTGAGTTCACCTTATAGATTGATGGTAATGCCATCTTAAGCATATAACTTAACTATTAGAGTTTCAGAACTCCCCCTTGACTACATTTATCTCCATGGGATGCAGCTTTGAAGTTAACTTTTTTCTTGAAGTATTATTTAGAAGGGTGTATTTACTCTGCTTCTGCCTTGCTTACAGGAAAGCATATCAATCACTCCATGGCAAGATAGCATATAGTACTGAAGTAAAAAAAAAGAAAAAAAAGTTAAAGAAAATGCAAGGCCTAGAGTATGCTTTCAGCACCAATGGGCAATTTTCAAGGGCCATTTAGTAATATCAATGACTGCCTAGGACATGGTTTCCCATTCATTTACTGAAGAATTGCTAAGCTGGGGTCTCATTTTGCTGCTTATTCATGTGTGCTCAGAAGTAGCCAAAAGTGATGCTACAAACATGCAACTGGTCTTCTGCGGATCACTGCCTGAGAAGGCTGGTTTTCCAAAGGGGTGCAATGAATAGTAAAGATGTCAGGGGGAAGAAGGCCAGAGGAACTGCTCAAGCAATACCTCCAATGACTTTTTTTTTTTTAGTACATTACCTGAGACGGGGGTCAGATTGGATTCTCCAGGAGGAAGAGCTGGATTTTATCAATTACTCAAAGGAGAACAAAGCAGAGTTCCTTATTCAAAATAATCAACCTTACAAGGCAAGATGTATAAACCACTGCCATTATTAACTTACAAATGAGTTTTAGTGATTTCTTATTTGTTATCCAAAGAATCTCCTTCCTCATATCTAAATATTTGAGAAAATCAGCTGTTAATTCATTTACCAACTTATTCAAACAAATATCATTGAGCATCTACAGAGCACTGTGTTAGGTATACATTGCAGTGGTTAAAAAAGGTATATATACTTCCTGCCTTCTGAGAGCATTTAGTTCATTCATAAATACAGGTAAGTAAAAATATTAACTAATAAAATGTGAAAATGCTATGATACAAATAAATGAAAGGTTTTGCCAAACTATTCATAGGTACTAAAAAAATCTATACCTAGATATATCCTAGAGAGATTTCTGAATTACAAAGATCAAAGCTAATCCTAAAGATAGTAATAAAGTATTGTAACAGGTAACCTTTACTAAATGGTTTTACTAAATTAACTTAATGGTTTACTAAACCATACAAATAGTTTACTAAAAGTAGAGCTTACTACTAACCACTTTTAAACACACCATAGCATAGAACATCACAAATTTCTGAGTATTAAATACTTTAATCATTCCCATTCGGTTGATGGGAAAAATAAGAATGAGAGATTAAGTATATTCCCTTGGCTCCCACAATTTATACACAACTTTTTATTTAGTGGGGCCCTAAATAACATCTGGTTGACACTAAATCCCATACTTTTGACCTGTGTTTTACCTACCTTCACCAAAAAATTTAGGAAAAAAAAGAGAAAAGAGGGTAGGGGGAAGATCTCAATCATGTAAAGAGATAGGCAGACCAGTATCAGATGTTATATTTGTAATATTAAAGGCAAGTAGATAATGTTAAAGAGATTTTAATAACATTTCTTTTAATGCAGGTAATTTAAGTAATTTCTACCAAAAATGTATTTTTTATCTTTTTATATTTATTCTGATTGATTTTAATTTTTGATCTTTTAATGAACTGGTGTTTATTAATGAGATATTTCTACAGACTTATATAAGCTGACCACTGGAATAGAGCATGGGAACTTCAGTGTACAAATCAAAGGAGAAGTAATTCTCAGGCAGTGTTTCCTTTTGAGGTGAAATCAGTTGGTAGTTAAGCAATTTCTCAGACTTGGTGAAAAAAATCAGGTTGATAGCAAATGGCCTTCAACACTTGGCTAATGTGAATGCTTATAATTAGGTGATCCTTGTCTCTGTCTAAACCAATGTCTTTATAGTTTTTCCATTAAGTCAGGATAATTTTGGATACACAAAACCAGAGTAAGGGAGGATGAAATAATGGCAGAAATTCTGTCTTTGGTCTGATCAATGATGACTTCCTTGAATATCTACCATTTTCTTCTCATAAAATTCATGTGAAGAGAGGGTGACCACACTTCCATATCTCTCCTATGTCCTACTTTCTCTTAAGCCGTACTATATATTAACTTGTATGTATTTGCATGAGTAATATGTTGTAATTTATACTAGTATATGTTAATGAAGTTTTATGATTTACAGAGAATTCTTCTAACTCATATCTTACTTTGTTATTCAGTTATATTTTACTCAACACATCAAATCCTATAGTATACTAAGGACCACAATGTGAAATTCTATGACAAGTCAATGGTAGAAGCATACTTTCATCTTTCCAAATCCCCCCAAAACCCCCCAAAAAACACCAAAAAAACAAACAGAAAAACCCCCAGAGCAACCAGATAGCAAAATCTAAGATCTATGGATAATATTTACAGTGGAATGTAAGCAGTTGAAGATAAAATATCAGTAGCCATAATACATACAAGGTATCAGCACATGAGCAGCAAGAAGTAGAGCAAACCAATAGGAAAACTGAGGACCTTTAATAGGAGACCTTGTCCAGAGAGCTGGAGGAGTTACCTGGAAGGTACGGTGAACTAGTATGAGAATAGCTGCTAAAAAACTATGGGACTTGACTCACTCCAATCACAGGTGAATGCAAGTGGTACACAATAAGAAGATCTGGAGGGACTGGAATGACTTAGAATTAGTAAATTCTGACTTGAATAGCCACAACACTCTTCACCAACAGTATCCTACACTGAAGAGAAACTAGTAGGAGCAGAATCAACAAAGAACTAGAGAGAAACAGTGGAGTTAAAGGAAAGAAATGTCTAGATAAAAATCTGGGAGAATAGTAGAAATCTGTCACCTTATGTTTAACAATTCTCAAACACAACAGAAGGGGGAGCTCTGTGAAGTTAGAAAAGCTACTGAACTAAGCTTCTAAAAATTTAAGAAAACTCACACAAAAATGAGCTAACAGAAAAGTAATGAGTTCAAAGTCTGTACAAAGTTATTATATTTAAAAATAGAGATAAGGGCAAGAGAACATCCTTTAGAAAATGACAACATGTTAAAAAACATTGAAGAGAGGGGAAAATAATCTATCCTACAGATGATAGAAATGCCCTAAGAAGTAAACCAAAGCAGAGGCAAAATAAATAATAATTATAATTCAAGAAAATCTCTTGAAAAAAATGAAAGACTTGAAAACACATTTAAAGAACGTACTGTGTTCCTGAGAATTATGATGCAGGAGATCCAAAATCAATTTTTTCTAAGAAAATTATTAAGTTTAAAAATTAAAATTAAAAAAAGTCTGAAAATTTAGTTAAAAACATATATGTATTAAAGGGAAAATTAAATTACTTCAGTATCAGACTTTTTAACAACAATGTCTTATGCTAAAGTCTCCAAGGAAATGAAAATGTGAGACAAATATATTTTCTCTTATTTTTATTTTTAAGTATATTTTATTGATTATTCTATTACAGTTGTCCCATTTTTCTCCCCTTTATCCCTTTTGCCTGGTAGCCCCATTCCCTTCAGCATCCTTCCTTTTTAGTTCAGGTCCATGGGTCATATATATAAGTTCCTTGGCTTCTCCATTTCCTATACTATTCTTAACCTCCCCTTGTCTATTTTGTAATTATGCTTCTTATTCCCTGTATCTCTTCCCCTATTCTCCTCATTCCCCCTCCTTGTTTATACCCTTCCATGTGATCTCCATTTCTGTCATTCTGTTCCTGTTCTAGTTGTTTGCTTAGCTTGTTTTTGTCTTTGTCCTAGGTTCAGTAGTTGATAGTTGTGAGTTTGTTGTCGTTTTACTATTCATAGCTGTGGTATTCTTCTTTTTCTTAGATAAGTCCCTTTATCATTTCATATTACAAGGGTTTGGTGGTGATGAATTCCTTTAACTTTACTTTTTCTGGGAAACACTTTATCTGCCCTTCCATTCTAAATGGTAGCTTTGCTAGATAGAGTAATCTTGGATGTAGATCCTTGCTTTTTGTGACTTTAATGCTTCTTTCTAGCCCCTTCTTGCCTGCAAGGTTTCCTTTGAGAAATCAGTTGATAGCTTTATGGGAACTTCTTTGTAGGTAACTCTCTCTTTTTGCTGCTTTTAAGATTCTCTCCTTATCTTTAATCTTGAGTAATTTATTTATGATGTGTATTGGTGTGTTCCTCTTTGTGTCCATTTTTTGTGGGATTCTTTGATCTTCCTGGACCTGGACTTGCATGTCTATTTCCTTCACCAGGCTGGGAAAGTTTTCTTTCATCATTTTTTCAAATAAATTTTCAATTTCTTGCTCTTCCTCTTCTCCTTCTGGCACCCCTATGATTGGGATATTGGAGTGTTTAAAGTTATCCCAGAGGTTTCTAAGCCTCTCCTCATTTTTTTTTTTCAATTCTTGTTTCTTCATTTTGTTCTGGTTGAATGTTTATTTCTTTCTTCTGTCCCAAGTCATTGATTTGAGTCCCAGTTTCAATGTTGGTTCCCTGTATATTTTTCTCATTTACTTTAGCCTTCACTTCTTCCTTTATTTTGTGGCTATATCAGTCCTTTCTGTGAGCATCCTGATTACCAGTTTTTTTAACTCTGCATCTTATAGGGTGACAATTTCCTAGTCAATTCGTTTTTTTTTTTTTGGAGCTTTGATCTTTTCTTTTATTTGGGCTATATTTCTTTGTCTGGGTATACCTGTTACATTGTAAGGGACTTCAGGTATTTTCCAGGGTGGGGAAACTCAGTTGTGTTGTGGCACTGTATGTGGGGGAGGGGTCAGAGAAGGAACAATCTGCTTGCTCTGCTCTTGCCTTTCTTTCAGTCATTTCCCCCACTACCCACAAGTGAGTTGTGCCCTTCTGGTGCTGATTCCCTGGGTGGCTGGTCTTGTGTATGTTCTAGGACTCCTGTGAGGCTGCGAGTTTCTCCTGCTACTACAACCTCCACAGGTTTTTACACCCAGAGCTTTTAAGGCTTTGGTTTCCCACACTGGAACCCTGGATTGTGCGGTTTGTCTCGCTCCCCAGTTTTCCCTCCAAGTTTATCCACATGTGATTATGAGACCACCTGGTCCACCATCCACCCCACCTACCCAGTCCACCAGCCACTGCCTTATTGTGCAGCCTCTCTACTCCAGCTACCTGTCTCTGCCCCTCCTGTCATCCTGGATCAGTGTTTCTTCTTTAAATCTTTGCTTGTTGGAATTTCATACAGTTTGATTTCCTAGCTGTTCTGATTGTTTTTTGTTTTTAAGTTGTTTGTTAGCCTTCTTTTGGTTATGTGAAGAAGTGAAATGTATCTACTCATGCCTCCATCTTGGCTGCTGAGACAAACATATTTTATTCAGTAAAACTTGTGTTTGTGTATAAAGGGCATAAAAGTACTTACTGAAATAAAAAACTGAGGGGATATTTTCCTCTTCAGTTTTTCCTGAAGAATATATTAGAGAAAAGCTTCATATAAGCAAAGTGTCCAGAGGAATACTCATGTCAAGTAGTAGCAGTGAGCACTGAATGTATACTTATCTATAGAATTAAAATTTAATGAGAGCTAAAGGGGAGCAAATATATGTTTATGGATGTATATTTTGATAACATACATATAGATTAACAGTTAAGTAAAAATAAGAGAAAGAATAGGGATAGTCATATAAAAATCTATTCAGGGTTATAATTGGTGATGATAGTATTGTTGTAGTCATATTATGGTTTGCATAATATGTGGACAAAACACATGAAAAAAATATAGAGTACTTAAATCTATCTCTGTGTCTTTGAATGCATTTTCAGTGTGGGGGAAAAATTAGTTACATGGTTACTATTGTTCTGAAACAATTAAGTGTGTATTATGCATATAACATTGAATAAAGCAAATAACAAATAATGGGATATTCCTGTCATATCGTGTGCTCATGAAAATCAACATTCTCAGTGTAGGAAAAAATGATACAGAGGTAATAGAGAAAAGTAGTTCCATAAAACCATGTAGTATTATAGTTGAAAATTTTTTTAATAATCTCATGAGATAACTTATATTTAAAAGTTAAATATATGTATATGTATCGTGTATGTGTATTTCTCAGTCTGTCTACTGAACAGGTCTAGGAATAATGATAGCTGTTAGCAATGGTTTTCCTTAATGCTCAGTTTTGTAGTGTTGAAATGCCATTTTCCATTAAAAGAAACAGTGTTTCTTGGAGGATAGTTGGTCTTGGGTCGAGGGCAGAAAATATATGTCTGGAGCATCCTTCTACATCAGATAGCAAAAAGTATGCCAACACTTCTAAAGATAATGGCTTTAGAAGGAACCCAAGGAATAGCTTAAAGAGGTTCCCACTGATAAAGGATAGAACAACTTGAGCTTTAATTAAGATACCAATTTCAATATATTTAAACCTATAGATTGTTTAAATTCATCAGTTCATAATAATATTAAAAAAATTGGTTATCTTTCCAGGATTACCAGAAACCAATTCATCTTGAAATTAACAAATAATGAGAAAACATTATGCACTTCTTTTCCCCTTCCCACATTCCTATAAGCCAAAGAAGGATACCTCTTCATAAGGAAAATGTATTTTTTAAAAGCTTTTATTTATTTATTTTTAGAGAGAGGGGAAACGAGAGAGAAAGAGAGGGAAACATCAGTGTGAAGCTGCCTCTCACGCGCCCCCTACTGGGGACCTGGCCCACAACTCAGGCATATGCCCTGACTGGGAATCAAACCTGCGACCCTTTGGTTCACAGGCTGACAATCCACTGAGCCACACCAGCAAGGGTAAGAAAATGTGTTTTTTATAAATATGTTTCAGTTAATAAATTAAAATAAAATAATATAATTTAAATATCACTATTTTACACTTCTAGTGAATAAATGGATCTGCGATGAGCATTGATGAGAAAACTAGGTATTTTATGTCTCCTGATGACAGAACATAACTTCATCTTCAGTCTTGTCAAAGAAGATAAGCCTGAGTCTTATTAAGAAGGAAATACAGTAGGCATGAGTATAAGAATGTGTTTAAGAGTTTATAATATTTTTAAAAGTCTAAGTTGTTGGAAAAATCTGTAAGTTAAGAGGCCTTTGTTCTTTTACAGAAACCTGTAAGAAAAAGAAAGAGATGGAGGGGTAAACTGTATTTTAAGAGAAACCCAAATGATAGAATTTCTTTAATTGGGCAAAACTAAAACTACAGTGTCTAAAATGCATAATTGGGTGATCAAAACCAGAAAAGAATTCAAGGAAGTAATCCCTATAAAAAATGAACACAATGGTTATTTTTGAACGAGAATGTTGAGAGGCTAACCTGTATTGAACTTAACACAACAGAATGAATAGTGAAATAGACAATATTAACTTCTCTTCAAAGATGGAGACATTGTGACCTATTGACAGTTACAAACCACGTAAAATTTGGAATTACAACTCAGCTCTTTACTTTCCCCAAACCCCTCCCTCCTTCTTTTCTTTTTTTCTTTTCTTTTCTTTTTTCTATTCTTTTCTATTCTTTTCTTTTCTTCTTTTCTTTTTTCTTTCCTTTCCTTTCCTTTTCTCTTCTCTTCCTTTCTTTTCCCTTTCTTCCTACCTTTCTTCCTTCCTTCTTTCCTTCATTCTTTTTTATCCTTCCCTCCTTCCTTCCTTTTTTTTCCTTCCTGTAGTTCAGTTATCTTTACAAATGCATCCCCATAACGCTAAAATCGTAATACTCCCTGCATGAGTATAGCTGTAAATAGAACATTAAAAAGGAAATAGATGTTAGAGGCCATTTAAAAAATATTTATGTGTGTGTCTACTCCAGTTTAGGGAAGTCAATACTGTTTGATTGTTTTAAGTTCTTATGCTAGACTTTAGAAAGCAAGAATGCCACTAACTGTCATGGGGAAACAAAATTTAAAAAACCTTCTTCCAACTCAGAAATTCTCTCCACAAAGGCAGAGAGTAGGCAAAGAAAACAGTTGTATTTTTGAATAACCACTAAACTAGGATGTGATGAACATCACAGGCAATCTTCTATGAGATTGTAAAGACACAAAGACATCTTATTTTAGATAGCAAAGCAGATAACCAATGAATTTTTCAAGATAAGCAATAACTAGTCCTCAACTAGGAGATTGACAGTACCATTTGCCACAAACAGCTTACCCAGCTTTACTGGGTATTTAATGTTTACCATTTGTGTTGGCTTATTGGACTTATCTAGAATGAAGGATATTTCTCAGACCTTTATGAAAAGAGGCATTTATACAACTTAGAGCAAGGTACCCAGCAATGTTAAGCTCCCACCCTACTAGAGACTGGGAGATTCACTGAGGTGTTATCCGCCTTGATGTTTACATTTCAAAAAATGGTTCTCAGGTCTTTGAGAAAAATATTCTTGTGTTGTAAAACTAACAACTGGCTTATCTAGTTTGTTTCTTTTGAGGGTTTTTGTTTGTTTGTTTGTTTATCCTCACCTAAGGACATGCCTATTGATTTTAGAAAGAGGGGAAGGGAAAGAGAACAAAGGAGAGAAACACTGATGCAAGACAGAAACATTGATCCATTGCCTCTCCTATGCACCCTAACTGCGGATGGAAACAGCAACATAAGCAAGTGCACTGACCAGAATCAAACCTGTGGACTTTCATTTTATGGGACAATACACCAACCAACTGAGCCACACTGGCCGGTGTGATCTATGTAGTTTTTAAGGTGATTCATAGACACTTTGAAGCAGTTATAATTAGAAACTTTTCTAAAGTAAATGCTCAAAGAAAAAGAAGGGGGAGGAAACCTCCTATTTTCAGCAGAGAGAATTAAGCCTCTTATCTTTAATTTGTATTTGTCCTTACTCTTAAAACTATCAATGTAAGAAGTTATTTTTCTTAAGGGTATCACCAAAAGATGTCATTTCTCTTTTATCAGATTAAGCCATGATAACGTTATCTTTTTTGGACTATCAGAAATGAAATGTGTATGATTCTGAAGAAATGGTTATTTTCTTATGTGCGTTTAATTAGTGTATACACACACACACACACACATATATATATGTGTGTGTGTGTATATATATATATATATATATAGTCTTTTTTCCATCTGAACCTGCCCTTTTTCCTGTTAAACTTTAAGTTCTTCAAGGGCAGTGATCATGTTGACTTTTCCTTTGTATTTCCTTGGGGTATCTAGTGCAGCCTTTCCATGCTCAATGGGTGTTCAATAACTGTTATTCAGCCAATGATGAAATGATTGTTACCTGTATTGGGCATTGGGCTACTGCTAGAAATAGACAATTTTGTTTGTCAGATGCCTAAAGCCTATTTCTCCCATCATTTTCTTTTTCCTCTGGAGAATTCATTTATCATTTTTTCAAAGAATGTTCCTGTATAAAGTTTTGCTACATTAGATAGAAAAATTAATAAGCCTTATAGCAAGAGATAAATCACCTAAAAGTTTTTTTTCTTTGATAGAGTTTTTAATTGAACATCTTGTTTCTCCTTCTTAGACTGAGGAAAGATACCTGCGAATAATTCTTAGTGATGGTTGACTCTGGGATGGCTTGGTTAGACCAAACATTTTCAATAATTTGTTGAACAAATTCAGGATAGAGTAGATATTTAGGAACTTCCACTTGAGTCATTCATAGAAGGAGTATTATTACTTACTGCTTCTTAAGGTAGTCATTTTAAATAATTAATATTTAAATGTTTTCTAGGCTAAAAGAAATATTCTGTTTCAACCTTACTTATATTCCATATGTCATCATAAATCAGACCTTTCTTCCAGAAACAAAAACATTTCTTTAGAAATTTTATGACTGGTCAAGCACTCTTATACCATTGTATTAGAATTATATACACACTAACCACCTTAAGGGCAGCTTGTGCTGTTTTATTCATTTGTATAACCTAGAACAAGGCACATTCTAAATAAATGCCTTGAATTTATCAGTAAAAGTAGTGGATGATAGTATTTATTGGGTGGAATAGTAGTTCTTAAAGAAGGATCTGACTTTACATTGTATCCTCTTCCAGGTTTTTTTTTTTTAAATATTATTGGAGAATGCAGAGTATAGAAGACAATATTGTTCTCCATGTGAAACCCAGGCAGAGCCACCAGAAAACAAACAGGACTCTTATCTTGGTGTTGCTTGAGCCTCATGGCTATGGACTGTTGTCATTAGCTCACTTTGCCTCGCTGTCCTGCACACCTCCAATATTTTATGGACAGCTTTCCTTTTAGTGATCTCCACAGGGATCATGCTTGTCCTCTACCTTATGCTCTTACCTGCTTTCTATAAGCTAAAGTTAAGAGGGACTGCTTTTACTATATTCAAAATTTCTTCTCTACATTTTCCATCTTCCTTGACATAGCATCCAAGGAACAGCTAAGAGCAGAAAGATTCAAATAAAATGTCCCTCACAATAACTGTCATGGAGTGTCTCCCCTAGAATTTGACATTTTGTTGACATGCTTTCAGAGTACGTCACACTTGACTGCTACACCAGAAAACAATTACTGGGTCACTAACAGGAGCTGAAAAAAAAGTCCCTAAAAATTGCTAAAGCTGTAGCTCCTGAAAAAATGCAAGGTTGTTCAATGAGACGATGGACATGGCGCACATCTGAGAGAAAGAAAATATTTCTTGGACTTGGTCAGCCTTGATTTTGGGTGACCAGTAATATTCATAAATCATTTAGGACTTCCTTGGAAGCTCGCTATAGTAAATGAATCCAGAAAGGAAGCATTATTGCATAAATAAAAGTTAAGGATGCCATCTATTCTTTTTGTTCAGATTGCACTATATAAATACAGCATTAAGTTATAGGAAAAGAAAGGCTTAGGGAAAGGATAGTTTGCCATTTTAAGACGCACTTTGTAATTTTCTGAAACCATTCAGATGACAAGAAGTGAAGAGCAGAGGAGAAATGAGTTGTGCCAAGATATTAAGGGAATATGCATTGCTTAAAATTTTTCCACAATATCATAGTTGGGAACCAAGATGGTTAAGGGTAGATTCCACAATACCACATTGTATTGGTTAATAATGGTCTTTATGAGGAATATCTACCAAAAAAGATCAGTAAAATGAAGCATGTGTACCCACACACTCTCATCCTTTCATGGAAAACCATCAGGACCTAGCTGACTTTGCTTTCTGGAGGAAGCGACTCACTTCTGTGGCCCTTCTGCTTTATCCAGTAGGCATGTGAATACTTTTATCTGGAGCCTAGGGCAAAAAGACAACCTAGGTGCCTGAAACCTTGGGTTATATAGAAGTTGCCTGGGAAAGCTCATATTCCTACAAAGTTTGGAATACTCAGGAAGCTGTAGTCTCTTCTGCTTTGAGAAGTTTGCCACTGTTTAGGGGAGACTCCACAGGCTGGAGAGAAAGTTAGAGGACCTAGCTAGCTGCTTGTTTAGCAAACCAGAGTATAATCCTTACCTGGAATACAGCATCAAAATGGGCTAAAGAGCAGGCTGATGGAGGAGAGACTATTTCAATTAATAAATTGACAAATAATTTAAAATACTAATGACATATTTAGCTTTCTATTTCTTCATTTAATTTTCCTAACAGTGCATTTGACAGATATAGAAACAGATGGTTTAGAGAGATCAAGTTACCAAACCTGTGTAAGTAGAACAACTCAAATTTGAATACAAAATGGTGTGCTCTACTTTATACAGTCCTGGCTGCAAAAGCAGTGTGCTTTTTGGTACAAAAATCTCCTTCCATATCTGTTCAATTGTAGGAGTTTACAGAGAGGAGTTCTGAGAAACATCCTGGGGAAACTGTAAAACTGCATTAACCAAAAAAAATAAAATAAAATAAAAAGAAAGAAAGAAGAGAAAGAAAGAAACTCTAAGAAGGATTAAGGTCATACTATAAAAATGGATATCTGAGTCATAAGTATTATGTTAATTTTGACTTTAATTAAGGAAAAAATGGAACAATGATAAATGCTTATATCTATGATAACTGAAGATTCCCAATGCCTTCATTAAAGACATTTTCAACACATATAAATAAGTTGCTTAAAGCTAAAGTTACCACAGAAATTATTTTCTCTCTTGTTGGACTTAAACCTAACTAATAACCATTATTATAAGTACAATTGGTAGATTACTTTATGGCTTGTTCATGACTTACATCATGTATGGGATAGTTACATTTACTTCTTTATTTTGAAGAGATGAGAAAACTAAACTTTCAAACATTTAGGTAATTTGTTCAGTACACCAGGAGTTCAAACGTGAACAAACACCTTCTATTCCCACATGTGTCTGCTCATTTTCAGAAATCACAAAAAGCTTTGGCAATGGTGTTTTCTACATCCTGGGACACATTATTTTATATTGCAGTTATACAATGGGTGAAGTGGTTTCAGAGTCACATCGTGTCTCCAAAGAGTTACATCTTTGAAAAGTTATATTATATACAATATTATAATTATTGCTATTAGGGTTCTCACTCCCATTCCTATTAAAACTATATCAGAATTAAACTTGCCTTTATACTTCTGATAATCCAAACATTTCAAAGCCATTTTTAAATTATTGACTTAGAAGATGATTGTCAAGGTCTATGAAGTTGTTATCTCCACCAGAGTGAATGGTCAGCAATAGCTATGAGCAACAGACTTTTATTGCAGACATAAAGGGAAGCTATGTGGGAACATTAGGATGATGTCTTCCATTTTTCTCTGTTGAAGAGTATTTGCAGATCTTAAACTCTTTCTAAGTAGCTGATAATTCCCAGGGAGAAACTGCAGTTTAGTATCACCCAGAGGCCATGAGAACATCTTCAGTAAAATAGCATCAGTTCTGCCTTCCTGCAAAATGTCCTTTCTTGGGATTATCAGAGAACCAGAAAATGTTCATGGATTTAGACTTGGCAGAGGAAAAATAGCTAACGTCTACTGTCATTGGGAATGTAAAAGCCCTTCATTTTTATAGCTCCATATAAGGGGTCATTTATAAACCATTTATCACATTTTGTTTCTTTTAATTCATACATTAACCTTGCAAGAAAAATATCATCCCATATTTTTTTTCAGGGGAAGCCACTAAGACCCAGTGAATTTAAGTGATTTGCCCAAGTCCACAAAACTAGGAAATAGAAAAGCCTGGGCTCACTCAGTTTGTGTCATCCGACTCCACAGGCTTTATTCTTTGCGCTATTTCACTCTGTGTCCTAATTTATAATTTTCATTATTTGTACATGAAAAACTTTAACATATTGCAAGAAACATTTAATATTAGATAATCAGCATAAGAATTAATTTTTTGTGACTTATTCTACTGAAGAGTGTAAAAGTTAATTTGACATAGCTATATGATTTGTCTTAAGTGATTTATAGTGTACCATTTGTTGTTGAAATTCTGTGGCTATTTCTAATGGCATATCTCCAGTTATTCTTAACAACTCAAATTAATTTTTATACTTGCTACTAATAGAATTTAATGTTGGAGAATCTGTATCAAGAAAGCTTGGTTGTACTGAAACAGTTGCCTATTAAAATTAAATACATAAAATGGCTCAGAACACTAATCTCTGTACTGTGTAATGATGTTTCCTCAAACTTTGCAGATGACAGCAGCTACATAGAGTGTTCATTAAGCCTACAGCCTCCTTAGAAGCCTGTCCTCTAGCTTCAGATTAGAATGAGTCTCCAGAATTCATGTTCCTAACAAGTACCTTTAGGGACTCATGGAAGTTTGTGGGAAACTTATTTGATAATAAGCTTTGGAATGACATCTGTCTGGAGAAAATCTACACTTTCACCATCAGGCATATCTGTGTTCCAGTCCAAGCTTGAATACTTACTAGATGAGTGACTGTAGGCAAGATGTTTATCCAGATGAACATCAATTTCTTCATTTGTAAAGTGTGGATGATAATACCGTCTTAGCAGAACAACAGAATTAAACATAGGAAGCACCTAGTATAAAGTGACTCACAGTAGGTGATAAATAGCTGTTCCCTTTTCTTGATCACAGTGTATTAGAATCATTGAGGAATACTCTTGCAGGCGTGTCCAATCTTTTGGCGTTCCTGGGCCACACTGGAAGAAGAAGAGTTGTCTTGGGCCACACATTAAATATACAAACACTAATGAAAACTAATAAGAAAAAAAATTTGAAATAAATATACGATTTTGTGTTGAGCCACTTTGATAACCATCCTGGGCTGCTTGTGGCCCACACGCCGCAGATTGGACACCCTGTAAATTTGAAAGGGAAATATATCATTAGAAACCAGCCTCAGTAAAAAGCATTTTATTAAGATATAAAGTGGGATGCAGGAGGAGGAGTGTGGATGGGTGTATGTTCTTGTTTAATAAAAATTAAAGTGGGAAAAATCACAACTTATATAAAAGTTAGAAATGTGTGAAATGTGAAAATTTTTACTCATGAATTTTACTCTCAAATAATACTAATTTCCCTTTTACTGGAAATTTATTAAGTACTGAATGCTTTCCACACATTATCTTTTTAAGTCAGATGACACTCCCAGGAAGTATTGTTTTCCTCTCCTGCTTGTGTACATGTTGGGGCACAGAAAGGGATCAAGCTACTTGGCAAGTTTGCTAACTAGTGATGTAGCCAGGATGTGATAGGAGCTGTCTCTCTCAGATTCAAAAGTAAGTGCTCTTAACCTTTAAGACACACTGTTTCCTGTGTCCCTTATCACCTTTCCATTCCTGACCCCAAGTTTGCTTTCTTATTTAGTGTTAAATTCTAGGAGCGATATAGAAATTGAAAGCTGCTCTCCTGGCCCCTCTGTCTTCAAGTACACTGCAGCATATCCTTGGAGTTGTAATCAGTTTGGGTTTAATTGCCATGTAAGATATTAACTGCTCTGATTTAGGACATAATCTTTCTTTGAGGCCTGGCTCTGAAGAGTAGCTAATTTCCTTCTTGGTTATGCCTTCACATTTGCAACTTTGTCTTTTATCTCACCTTTTCTCAATGAGCAGGTAAGGACTGAATGAATGGAAACCTTCCTCTGGAAATTAAAGTCAAAGGATAATTTTAGAGAAGCCCTGAAGTGCTAAGCAATACTGCATCTCCAGATCAAGGGCACCCCACTCCCCAGAACTATTTCTCCCGGGGAACTCTTGCAGTGCAAGTATAGACCTGTGAAACTTCCCTAAATCCCTCCCGGATTCTTCATCTGGGGTTTTGTGTGATTAATCTTCTTTTGAGCCACAGGACAAGAAAGCTTTCCAACTGATTATACTGTGATATATCAAAAGTCTTCAGATCACAGCCTGTCTTTTCCACTGAAGTGCTCTGTGACCTGTAAGAGTTACTAATGACACATTCCATTCAGTGCATGCCTACTATACACCAGATGTAGTGACGTTTTCCAGGGAGTATTCTCATCCTTATTTTATATCAAGAAAAATGAGATTCATTAAGGTTAAATAATCTTTCCCAGACACAGAAGCTGACAATGCCAGAGCCAGAAAGCAGAATGAAATATCTGAAATCATCACTCTTTTCATTAATGCAGGCCAAACAAGTACTGGTAATTCACGTTTAATTGAGGAGGGATGGGACCTGTGCAGAGTTAAAGGCCAGACTAAAGGCTCCTAAATTTCCTCTTAGCCCCATATATTCAATATACTCAACTTGGCAACTATGGAAAGGAGACTGCTGAATTACTTACTTCTGAATACATCTTGGGGCTTTTGAAAAACAACCTGGATATTTTATGGGCAGTGTTTTACAGGGAAATTTTTATACTAAATTTCTGTTGGAAAATTTATGTCCATCATTCTTGAACATGTAGCCTACACTACAAATAGGGCGACTCTGTGTGTGTTTCCCTTCAAGCTGTGGCGTGAATAATCATGTGGAACTCCACATGTTCTCTGCTTGCTGCACAACCCTTGTCATCGATTTCTGGGGTTCTCAATGAATCATTACAGAACTGTCTCCTATTGGCTAGTCCACTTGACTGGAGATTAACTGCTTGGTCTCTAGGAGAAGCACCACAGCTGTCTTTGGCAAAATTACCAAGAAAAGTTATTTAAAGGGCCATCCTACCTGTATTTGCTATCCTACCAAACTTCCACATTCTGATGTGATAAGAGCTCAATACTTACATAATATTTTCAGACTGTTTAAACCTGAGTCTCAACATTATTATTTTTCAAGTGGATTTAACAATATGGGTTGTAATTGGGATTATAAAGTATATCTATTTTACCAAGTGCTCCAATGTATATTATGTAGCTCAGGTGAATAAAAACAATACTATGGAATGATTATTTTTTCTTGAATGTTAAGTATAACAGGGGTTCTATGCTTTTTAAATAAGTATGATAGTTGGGGATAGCTAATAAGTTCCATGGATACTGATAAAAGAAATGAGACTCCAGAGTCAGAGACAAAACTTATTATTGATGACAAAATGGTGGCAAAAGTATCATACAGGTATAACAGATATAACAGGTATACTGGTATGGCCAAGCCCCAAGTCTCACAGGGTGATGTGGAGGCCAGATGCAACCCACGTGAATATAATGGGGTCTTTCCTAGAAAGAAATAACTCTGAGTTTAGTGAATCTACTGCTTTTTTATGTAAACTAAACTTTAAATTTTAGTTTAGACTAATTACCATATACAGTAACATGAAATATATGAAATTTGTAGGGGATGAACCTCATAATTTATGTATAATATTTTTTCACTGGAAATTATACAATGTTACCAAGAGAAATTAAAAGGACCCAAATTAGCAGTGTATTATACCATATTTATAAATTAGACAACTGAATACTAAGATGTCAGTCTGCCCCAATTGGTTTGTAGATCCAATGCAAACCCACTCAGGCAGAGGAAACACAAAGGGCAAAGTCCCTTAGGCAGGGGCATGCTGAGTGTGTCTGAGAAATAACTTTTACAGCAATCTGAGAGCCAGTCTCCCCTTTGTCCTGAAGGAAACTGATTGTATTGCTGGATTTCATGATACATTTTTTCGATTCTGGGGTGAAAGAATGGTCATGACCTTGTGATTTGGGCACACTCAGCAAGACATGCAAGAGCTCAAGAGGTCCATTGCAGATTGCCTACAAACAATCGTGTGCCAAACGCTATAATTAAACTTGATATGCATTATCTCATTTAAATCATACAAGAACTCTATGCGGGGGAAAAAAAATTCTATCACATAACAGATGGAGGAACTAAAGCTCAAAGAGGTGACTCCTACAGGAATATGTAGCCAGTTAGCCACAAATATGTGTGACTCCAAACCTGATGTTTTTTCCACTATAAATAATTTTTCTTCCAATTGGGGAAGTGATATAACAGAGAAAGTGACAAGGTTGGCAACGAGTGAAGCAGTTCTGAAGATCTTCAGACTGCTGCACCCAACCAGAAGGACTCCAAAGCCCTCTGCACTGTGGACCAGAAGACAACATATTCTCATGGCAGTTTTCTTTTTTCCTTTCAGTCTTCTAGGCTGGGTGTTCCCTTCCCACTTATGTTTGGTTTAGGACTCCCTGAGAAGAAAGTAGGATTTTGAGGTACTTTACCCGATTTCTCCATTTGCAAAAGATGAGACTCGGGGGTTGTTCTTAGAAAGCCTATGAAAAGGAAAGTTTCTTTCTCTCAGTTCCATGGCTGCCCGTTCCTCTCTTGGTAAGACAGAAAAGTCTGAGTTTTACTGAGTTCTCCAGATTCTACAGATTAAACCAAACAGTCAATGACAGAAATATATTTAAAAAAATTAAACTTTGAGGTTAGGTAATCCAAATAGATAACTACCCCTAACCTTCAGTTTGTCCATTAGTATAAATGTTCTCTATGTTTCTTTTAAGTTTTGGTTCCATTAGGACAACATCCCATTTCTCCTAGTTACTTTTCCTTTTCTTTCTCTTCAAATAATCCTAGAAATATTTATTTTGTGTAAGAATAATGCTAATTATAGTAATTTATGTGTACTCTTTAGCAATTATGATTAATCACTGTGCAAACAATCACAATTATGCATATCATTAATATGCATCTGGTTAATTTGGATGTTAAATTTAATTACAATAATCAAACTCTTCAGATATTCATTCCTGAGAGTCTGTTGTTCCTGTTGCTCATTGTAGTATGGTTCTCTGCTCACAGATTTAAAACTTCTGTGTGTACCTTACTTTGGATTCTTTCTTCCAGTGTATAATTAATGGCCTTGGAAGATATTTATTTACTTTTAAATACATTTCTCCTCTCCCTGATCCTGCATATGTTCTTGCTCCCTTCCCTTTTTTAGAATGGTTTCTTTGCCGGTTCGCTAGGGAAAAAAAAATAAAATAAATGTAATGGAAAAAATTAGAAAAAAAAATAAAATAAAAAATAAATAAAATAAATAAATAAATAAACATGTCCACAACATACATTCTTTTAAATGTCTGCATTGCTATGGTAACTGACCTTAGGTTCCCTATCCCATCTTTATTTTATTTCAGCCTTTTCATTAATGGACAGAATTTTATTTGAAAGACAAAATCAAAAGTTAAATCATGTCTGTTTCCAGAAAGCAAGATGTAGAAATTAATACTCACCAGGTAAAAAAAAAATTATAAGTTTTGGTTAAACTTTTTGGTTAACAGGTTAAAATTTGGTAAAGTAAGCCTAATAAGGCATAATTAGACAAATGAATAAGCCTTATTCAGACCATTTAACTTAAAAAGAAATTTAGTTTTTTAGGGCACCTATAGGTATACCCATGTAAATTGAAGTTTCTAAAAATAAATAAACATGTTAAAATCCCAAACTTATTACTATCTATATAATTTCAATATTGATTTTCGAGTCAAATAAACACTCTTAAAATTTACTCATAGAAAGGTACATGGGACTAGAATGCTGGATATGGTTTTATAGATACAGTATGAAGGCTCTGGCCTTGAGAGTATAAAGGGAACATTTTCCAGAAGGTAAGGGTTTCCCTGACAGGCATTTGAACACAGGCATAAGTCTGATGCATGTGGGAACTGTTGAGATTAGAGACCTGGCAAGAACAGGAGATCATATTGACAGTTAAGAAATAAAGGCCTTGCGATGAAATAAAAAAGAGACTATATGAGAGAAGACTTTGAAAGTCATGTTGGATTTGCGATCTGAAGGCCAGAAATTAATCATTGCATTTACATAATTTTTGACTGTGATTTTTAGTATGTAAACAAGAAATAGGTAAAGGTAAGCCATTTCATAATTATAACAAAAATGTCATTTATTGAGAATGCCTACATATCAAAATAATTGAATGTATACAAAAATTTTCAACTACTTTTGCTAACTGTTTGAGGAGGCTTTTTAAAAAGAATATAATTAGACAAATATTGTCCTAACAAGCCCATTAAAAAAACCCTCAATTTTCTTTAGCATTCAGTCTGGAAATAAAAGCAACAGCAAACCCTTTAGGAACCTCTCAAGCAAAGTCGATTCTATTCATAGAAAAGGAAATCTGATTAATCCATGAAAGTTCCAGGTTATTTAGAACAATGTATTCAGCATGGCAATCTAGTGAACTAATGGAAAACATTTGGATGTGTTTCCTTCCCTCAACAACAACAATATTTTAGTAATGAACCATTTTATAATAATGGCTAGTGTTTTTTCATATACCGTTTTTTTCTTTTTTCTTGCACTATTTTATTTAACAACACTGACTCTTATCAATGAGAGGTTGCTGGTTGAAATATACTAATTGGCAAAAGCTATCTTAATAAACTGTATCTCTGTGAATGATCATTTTTATTATTATAATTTAGTCATTTTCTATAAAATGCACAAATTCAAGTCAAATGCAGGCTATGTTGAATACACACAGAAGTACCCTCTGCAGGAAAATGTGAATTTAATCTAAGAGTGTATAATTTATTAGAGCTCACATATAGCGACATTCTTTGTTTTTCCCTTGGATTAGCATTGGAGATATCAAGATATTTAGAATTGTGTTAAAAATAAGTATAGAGAGCTCTAGTTGAAAGATCACACCCTATTGAACCCTGACCTCCATTGAGACAAGGCAAGTATTTAATTCCTTTTACAAACTGCAGAGAACAACTGTTCTTTCTTCTGTAGTATGTAGATGACTGCCAGTGACTATTAGTGCGAAGTAGGGATACTTATTATTTCCTACCTTCAAAAATAAAAGCAGCCACATTACTGACACAGGTTTTCTTCAGTGTTTATAACTTCTGGTTAAACCCATATCAGCTTGCTTTTTGTTTTTAATGACTACTGACTAAAAGTATCTGCAGTCATGTCATTAAGGCTTAAAATTGAGCTTCATCAAATGAGACTATAATAATATCTAATATTTCTTAGGAGTTACTATATGTTGAAAAATATTTTTGCAATTCAATTTAATTCTTACCTCAACCCTGAGGTAGATATCGTGATTTTTATTTTACCAAGGGGAAAAGTGAGGCATAGAAAAGTTAAAAGAGTTTCCCAGGTCACAGAGCTAGCAAATGGTTAGACCAGGATTCAGTCACAGGCTGGCGGACTTCAGAGCCCATTTTCATGCTGATCTCACTATTGCTACCATTTATCTGCGCTCAATGCAAGTCAGGAACTGTGCTGAGTACTTTATTTGTGTTATTTCATTGATCTTACATCTAAGAAATGGGATAAGTAAAACTATTCTTCTTACCTTAAAAACATAAAAGCAGAGGCTCATAGAAGTAAGTTAGATAACTGATCTTGGGTCACATAGATAACACTTGAAAACACTGATATTTGAATTGAGGGTTTTTTTTCCTCCAAAGGCCAAGTTCTTAACAACTACGTTATTATTCTATCATATGTATTATTTATATAATCTTTTAAAAAATAAACCACTTTAATAAACATTTTTATCAATTCAGTATGCATTTTTAAAGTCATCCAAAAAACAAGGCTGTCTTCCCTGAATCTCAATGAACTCCAGCGGAACTTCCCTGTGTTGCCTCCTAGGGAGATCATTTCTCAGACATTATACAGCATGTCGAGAGTTATTTGAAACTCAATAGATTAAGAAATAGGCCTTGCCTTTTAAATAGATTTTACCTAAGGGGGAGTTATATAATGAAAATGAAGCATTCTAAAATGTACTGGTTACCTCGTTGAGCATGATTATGAAATAGGAAAGTATATATGTCAATTTTTATAGATGTAATTATAAAATTTTTCATTAAAATATTTATTAGCATAACTCAATATACTCACCTATAATTTACTCAAAGCAAAATCTTGGAGAACATCTTATTCTTGCTTATCAATGTTTTCTAAAATGGATTTCTGGCTTGGTTTCTTTGATATTAGATAGTTTGTGTATTCTTGATCTTAAATTTAATGGAGAATGCATGAGGCACTTTTGATATAAATTCCTTACATCTTAATGATGAAAGGTACTTTGGAAATTATTTGATCCAAACACACTGAGTAAACTAAGCTAAGAGAAATTCAGTTAAGGTAATAAACTGTAGAGCTGGTGCTAGTGTTTCTGATTCCATGGCCAACATTTCCTTATTGTGTAAATGCAACCGGGACTATATCTCTGCTGAATGCAATGTCTTATTCTCATCATACTTTCAGATGCCGTTGTCATCATTTTCTTTTGGTTTGGTGTGAGGAGGAAATGAGGCAGGCATAGGATGTAAAGCACTGTGTCTTTTAATCAAAACAAAATTACCGTAAAGTATTTGATTTTTTATTTTTGTTCTAGAAGCTTTGACAGAAGTAAACCCTTGTTTGCCGGGAAACTGACTTTCCTTTAAAGTTTTAGAATGCTATATCATTAAACCATTTGAAATGAGAAGTAACTAACCTGATTACAGCAGTGACTTCTAAGTGTTATAATTAAACACTGCCCAGAAAAAACTTATAACCTGAAAACTACATGTAAAATTCTGTTTGATTTATTAAATCTCTGAAAACAAATTATAATACTGATTGTATAATAGTGTCTATTAAAAAGGAAAAAGAGACAATTCAAATGAAACACATAAAAGAAAAATATAGAGATTAGTGTTGTAAAAAATGGAGAAGAGATAGAAAATTTTGCAAATTAGGGGGACAGAAGGAAGACTGACTGCAAATACACAAGGAGTTTCTTTTAGGGTGAGTAAACAGGTTCTAACATCAGATTGTGTCAATGGCTGTACAACCCTGTAAATATGCTTAAACAATTGGAGTGTACTCTTTTTTTTTAATTGTTCAAATTCATTTGCCTCCACTCTCCCGCCACCACTGTCCCGGGCCCCACCCGCACTGACCTCCCACCTTCCACAATTTGGCTTTGTCCATGCATCCTTTATACATGTTCTGTGGCTTGAGCCCTCCCATTATTTTCGCCATTACCCCCTGAGTTGGACTCTGGAAGTCCCTGTTCAGTCACCAGCCAACGTGGAGGGCAGATACTGTCCCACAAGTAAGCTCTGGGTTGTCACGGATAGGGGAATAAAATAAGTCATCCCAGACACATTTCTCTTGGTCTGCCAGGGGAAGCAAGTGACAATTCCCTCTAGTGGAGAAGGCTCCAAGCCCCTGCACTTGATGGCTTTTATTGAGAACAATATATACAGGGGTCTATAGCAAAGCTCATCAATCAATGTCAAAATGCTATGTTTGCAGAAAACAGAGATCATGGATAACAATTAAAAGAACATAAGAGATTTGCCTCAGGTCGGGGTCTGTGAATAATGTAAATTTCAGTCCCAGCATGGGCCGGCTATCATAGCTTTTGAGAGAAGAAAAAAGCATGCTTCAAGGAACTTATTTCTAGGCTTCATTGTCCCTGGGAACCGCCCAATCCAGTACAGGGCTGTACCTGCCTTTAGTATTGTTTCAAGCCTGAGCCAGGTGTTGGGGGATGGGGGTGGGCAGAGCTGTCAGAAGAGGAGACTTCTTTAACATAGAATGAGGACTCCTGCCATATCAAAGCTTAAGGGTGAGGGTCTTTTACCCCTTCTCTATGTTCCTGAAGTCCTTCCTATGATGGCCAAAGCAGCTGTGCCTGTCTTAGGTTGCCCCTGCCATCAAGGGGTCTTACCTGTCATTGACTAACCAGCCATCCTCCAGCGCCGAACAGGGTAATGTGAGGGATGAAGGGGCTGTGCACCTGCCAGGGGGACAAGTTTTGTATCCTCAGTGGTCTATTTTCCAAAGGCCTCCTTGATTAGCGCTATACTTGGGGCCCTCTCACCTGTTGGAGGTGAGGCTATAGTTCCTGAAACCAGATGGGGTGTTTCCCAAAAACCCCCCTCCCTCCATGCCTCTTCTGACTGTCAGTTTCTTTTTTCTTTCAATGTTGCTGGTTATATTTTCCTTGCTTGTTTGTTTTGTTGGTTAGGTTCCAGTAATAGGTGAGATCATATGGTATTTGTCTTTCACCCCCTGGCTTATTTCACTTAGCATAATACTCTCCAGTTCCATCCATGCTGTCACTAAGGGTAGTGGCTCTTTCTTTCTTTCTTCTGTGTAGTATTCCATTCTGAAAATGTACCTAGTTTTCTGATCCACTCATTTACTGTTGTGCACTTAGGTTGGTTCCAGTACTTAGTTATTGTAAATTGTGCTGCTATGAACATTAGGGTGCTAGTAGTTTCTTTTGAATTAGTATTTTGGGATTCTTAGGTTATAATCCAGCAGTGGAATCACTGGGTCAAACTGTTCAATATTTTGCTTTTCTTGGAAATTCCAAACTGTTTGCCACAGTGGCTGTACCAGCCTGCATTCCCACCAACAGGGTTCCCTGTACCTCATCAATTGCTTTTTCCGCATCTAGTGATATGATCTTGTGATTTTTGTCTTTCCGTTTGTCTATGTGATTTATCATGTTTATTGATTTGCAAATATTGCACCATCCTTGCATCCCTGTGATGAATCCCACTTGATCATGGTGGATGATCCTTTTAATGTATTTCTGCATGCGGTTTGCCAATTTTTTTTTAGGATGTTAGTGCCCATGTTCCTCAGCGATAATGGCCTATAGTTTTCTTTCTTTGTTGTGTCTTGGTCTGGTTTTGGGATAAGGATGATGCTGGCCTCATAAAAAGCTTTTGGGAGTCTTCCCTCTTCTTGGATTTTTTGGAATAGTCTGAGAAGGACAGGGGTTAGCTCTTTCTTCAAAGTTTTATAAAATTACCCTGTGAAACTGTCTGGTCCAGGGCTTTTTGTGACAAGAGAGTTTTGATTATTGCTTCAATTACACGACCTGTTATTGGTCTGTTCAAGCTTTCTTCTTCTTCATTCTGTGTTCGAAGGTTATATTTTTCTAGAAATTACAGTTCATTGAGGTTTTCAAATTTTTTGGCATATAACTGCTCATAGTAATTTCTTACAATCCTTTGTATTTCTGTGGCATCAGTTGTTATTTTTCCTCTTTCCTTTCTGATATCATTTATTTGGGTCCTCTCCCTTTTTTTCTTGATGTGTCTGCTTAAAGGCTTGTTGATTTTATCTTTTCAAGGAAACAATTCCTGGATTTGTTGATCATTTGAATTGTTCTTTTAGTCTTAATGTCATTCAGTTCTGTTCTGATCTGGATTATTTCTTTCCTTCTATTCACTCTGGGCTATGTTTGTTGATATTTCTCCAGTTCTTGAAGATGTAGAGTTAGGGAGTTTATTTCAAATGTTTCTATCTTTTTTAGGTAGGCCTGTATTGCTCTCAGGGCAGCCTTCGCTGTCTCTCAGGTTTTTGACTTTTGGGTGTTCATTTTCATTTGTTTCCAGAAACTTTTTGATTCCTTCCTTGATCTCATTATTGACCTGTTCATTGTTTAATAGCATGCTATTCAGTCTCCATGAGTTTGAATGTTTTTGAGCTTTTCATTGAGGTTGGTTTCTAGTTTGAAACTCTTGTGGTCCGAGAAAATGCTTGTTATGATTTCAGTTTTCTTGGTTTTGTTGAGGCTTGTTTTGTGTTCTGTTATGTGATCTATCTTTGAAAATATTCCATGTGCATTTGAAAAGAATGTGTATTTTGCTTCTTTGGGAGGAAAGGTTACACACTCACACACACACACATACACACACACGTATTTTTATTAGTGAAGTTAGTTTGATCTAATCCATCATTCAATTCCACAATATCCCTGTTGATATTTTGTTTGGAAGATCTATCCATTGTTGACAGTGGGGTGTTAAAATCCCCTACTATCAGTGTGTTAATGTCTATATCTTTCTTGATGTCCTCCAAGATTTTCCTTATATATTTGCATGCTCCTGTGTTGCATGAATATAGGTTTACAGTGTTTATGTCTTCTTGATGGATTCTTCCTTTGAGTATGTGTCCTTCTGGGTCTCTTTTTATTTCCTCTGTTTTAAAATCAATTTTGTCTCATATAAGGATTGCTACCCTGACTTTTTTTCCATGTCTATTTGCTTGGAATAATTTTTTCCATCCTTTTACTTTCCATCTGTGTAGGTCCTTTGTTCTGAGATGGGTCTCTTGTAGGCAGCATATGTGTGGGTCATATTTTCTTACCCCATATCTTTGGATTGGAGCATTTAATCTGTTTGCATTTAAAGTTATTACTGATATGTACTTATTCACTTTCTTTTCCCTTTGTACCCATGTTCTTCTCTTTCCCCCTTTTTTTCTTCATCCTCTTAAAGCAGTCCCTTTAGCACATCTTGCAAAGCTGGTTTGCTGGAGGTGTATTTTTTTATGATTTTTTTTTTATTTATTTACTTTTTAAATACATTTGTCTCTGCCTCCCCCCCCCCACCACTTTCCCTTGCCCCCTCCCTCCTTCCCTCCCTCAGCTCTTCCCCTTTGGTTTTGTCCATGAGTCCTTGCTATATGTTCCTTGACTTTCCCCTTCCCTTCCCTCTTGTCTCTGTTGATTTCTTTTCCTTTCAGTGTTGCTGGTCATATTTTCCTTGCATCTTTGCATTGTTGGTTAGGTTCTGCTTATAGGTGAGATCATATGGTATTTGTCACACCAGTCAGAATGGCCATCATAAACAGCAACAAACAACGGGTGCTGGCAAGGCTGTGGAGAAAAGGGAACCCTAGTACACTGTTGGTGGGAATACAGACTGGTGCAGCCACTATGGAAAGCAGTGTGGAATTTCCTCAGAAAGCTGAAAATGGAACTACCTTTTGATCCAGGGATTCCCCTGCTGGGACTATACCCTAAAAACACCAAAACGCCAATACAAAAGAACCTATGCACCCCAATGTTCATAGCAGCACAATTTACAATAGCCAAGTGTTGGAAGCAACCTAAATGCCCATCAGTAGATGATTGGATCAAAAAGTGATGGTACATATACACAATGGAATACTACGCAGCAGAAAGAAAAAAAGAACTACTAAACTTCGCGACAGCATGTATGGAACTGGAGAGCATCATGCTAAGCGAAATAAGCCAGGGGGCGAAAGACAAATACCATATGGAGGTGTATTCTTTTAGCCTTCTTTTGTCTGGGAAACTCCTTATTCCGCCTTCCATTTGGATTGAGAGCCTTGCTGGATAGAGCAATATTGTTTGCCGGCCTTTGCTTTTCAGAACTTAGAATATTTGTTGCCATTGCCGTCTGGCTTGTAGTGTTTCTGTAGAGAAGTCAGCTGCTCATCGTATTGGGGCTCCCTTATCTGTTAATACCTTTTTCTCCCTTGCTGCCTTTAGGATTCTCTCTATCTTTGTTATTTGTCATTTTAAGAATGATGTGTCTTGAAGTGGGCCTCATTGAGTTTTTCTTAAATGGGACCCTCTGTGCTTCATGGACTTGTGCTACATTTTCCTTTCCTCCAATTAGGGAAGTTTTCCATCACTTCTTTTTCTAACAGGTTTTCTATCCCTTCCTCCTCTTCGTCTCCTTCTGGTATCCCTATGCTATGGATATTATTACGTTTCAGCTTTTCTTGCATTTTCCTCAATGCCTCTTCATTCTTTTTGAGTCTTTTTTCATTTTCTTGCTCTTTATGGGAGCTTTTTCTTTTTACCTTGTCTTCCAGCTCACTGATTTGATCCTCTGCTTCACCTAACCTACTATTGATTCCATCCACTGTGTTCTTCAATTCAGAAATTGTATTTTTCATTTCCTGTTGTCTCTTGTTGCTAGTTTCTATGTCATTTTTCATGCTGATATAGTTTGCAATAAATTCCCCATAGTTTCTCTGCTGTTCTTGGTAATTCTCTTTTGCTCGCTGAGTTCACTGAGCCTCCTTAGAACTATTGTTTAGAACTCAGTATCTGCTTGTTTATTTGCCTCTATTTCATTTAGTTCTCTTTGTGGGGATTCCTCCTTTCCCTTTGATTCGGGGGATGTTTCTTTGTCTTCCCATTGTTTGTGAGACTCTTCTTTTATGTTTCTTCTTAAATTGATTTGTCTTGATTTCTTGACTTTGTGGTGTGGATTTCTATCATAGGAGACCACTGTTCTGTCTTTATGGATCTGTCTCTGATGATGTCAGTTGTTGTTCCTGTCTGATCTTAGGGAGTATTTTCGAGACTTCTAGGAATCTACTGGTTGTGGCTGTCTCCTTCAGATGTTAATCTAGTCTCTGAACTCAGTAATCAGGCTTAGGCACCATGCAATGGGGCAGAGTCCCTCTTGGGGCTGGAGTTATTGTGTCCTTTCATTCTGCTGCCACTTAGGGGATTGATCTGCTTGAGTAAGATGTCTGCTGCCATATGGGGGCGGGGTATCAGCACCAGGATCCCGCTGGCTGCTCTCAGTTCTCTCCCCAAAGCCACTGTCTCCAGAATCTCCTCAAGTGTCTCTAGACCCATTTGCATCCCCTTTAGCCAGGGATCTACTATCTGTGGCTGCCACTCTGTACTCAGCATTGAGGCTTAAGCACTACCTGGCCAGGGCTGAGTCCCTCCTGGATGCGGGCTATTGTGTCCTCTCACGCTGTTGCTGCTCAGGGGAGTGGTCTGCCTGAGCAAGGTGGCTGCTGCCATATAAGGGTTGAGTTAGCAGTGGGAACCCACCTGCTACTTTCTCAATTCTCTCCCAAAGCCTCCTTTCCCAGTCTTTGCTCAGGAGTCTATAGCTCACTCTGCCCCCACCTTTGTAGGAGACCAGGTTAAGTGGCTACAAATAAAAATGTATGCTTTAGCCCTTTAAACATCTCTTTGTGTCTCCAGCTGCCCATCTCTGGCAGAGAGCAATCCTGGTACTTTTCGCAGCTGGCTATTTTCTGTATACTTTCTGGGATCTGGTGTTGTAGGCTGGAGATCCCTGCCTATGGTTCAGACTCCACTCTTCTCAGGGGGATCAAACTGGCCTTTTCAATATTTGTCTGGTACTGCTGTCCATGGCTGCCCAGCCAGCTCCTCAAGTCTCTATTTCACCCTTACCAGTCAGGTTGTGCTAAAGCCGATTCTTCTGTCTGTCCAAGGTTAAGTATCCTCTCTAGCTATTGTTCACATGATTTCCAGGTTATTTCTCCACAATTTAGTTGTAGTTCCAGATTTGTCCTGGGAGGCACTCAGAGTGACTTCCATTCACTCCTCTACCATCTTGAAGTCAAAAACTTTTGTTGTTATTCCATATATTTATTTGGTTGATAATCTTTTGTTTCATGCAAAAATTGGGGCAAATATTATCTGTACTTTACAATATTTCTTATTTTCTACTTTATTTTTCTAAGAGAACTCAGCTAAAATTAATAGTAAATGTTTATAACAGTGGTACAAGTGGGCATATTTAACTTTTCCTTAATTTAATAGTGATACCTATCCTATGGAATTTGTTTTAATATATATATTTTTGAAAACTCATGCCCAAAGTGATTCAATGCTGAAAAGATGCAGCTATCAGGTAAGAAAAAAGTAAATTTTAGACACACTTTATTTATGCTTTTTGAGACTCCAACAAACATGCTTGATATTAAATATGTAAAAAACTGCTATAAAACATCCTTTGTTCAAACCCCCATTTCCATATCTTTTAGAATGTAGACATATTTGATGGCTCAGATATATTAAAACAGAAAGAAAACAATTTGGGAAATGGTACTCTTAAGTAAAATGTTGGCTTTTGATTTCGAATAGTTATTACTTCTCATGTTGAGTAATTGCATTTGAATTTTGTTTAAGTAAACATTTTTAAACAATGGAAGTTACTTTTTTATTATCAAAAATAACTACTCTCCTAAAAACACCTATTTCCTAATGAATGATATTGAAAATACCAGATATTTGTCTTGATCTTTTAATGCAAGATATTAAATTAATAAATTTCCAAATTTTATACCTCCCTGCACTCTGAGAATAAACCAAATTTGATCATAATCTATTACTTTTTCTAATATTTACATAAAATTTGATATTTTATTTAGGATATTTTTATATGTTCATAAATGAGATTAATATGCTTTGGGTTTTGCTTTGTTGTGATTTTGTCTTGTCATTTTTTCCCTATAGGATCATGCTCTTTTTGCAGTTTGTTTTTCAGTCTCATATTTATTCAAAGAGCTCTGAATGCTTGAAAACATCATAGGGCCTCATGAATATCCTTTTCTATGGGAAGTTTACAGATGTTAAAAAGTTACCTTATTTAGATGTCAAGGGTCAACTTATAAATTGTTGATATCAAAGCTTATCAGACTTTTTAAAAGCATATTTAAATAAATATGTGTGTATTTGGCTTATGATATTGCTTGCTTTGAGAAAGAGAGAATGTGTGTAAGAGAGAGGAGTATAAATATGAGGTGCAGCAGCCCTCCTTATGCATGGTTTTACTTTCCACAGTTTTAGTTAGCTTCAGTAAACTGTGGTCTGAAAACATTAAATGGAGTATTCCAGAAATCAACAATTCGTAAGTGTTAACTTGGGTGCCTTTCTGAATAATATGATGAAATCTTGCATTATTCCCTTCTTCCTACCTGGGACATGAGTCATTCCTTTGCCTAGTGTATCCATGATATATATACTACCTGCCTTTCAGTCACTTAGAAGTTATCTTGGTTATCAAATTGACTGTTATAGCACCATGGTGCTGGTGTTTAAATAACCTTCATTTTCCTTAATAGAGGACCCAAAGTAGTGATGCTGGCAATTCGGATATGCCAAAGAAAAGCCAGAAATGATTTCCTTTAAGTGAAAAGTAGAAATTTAATTACTTAATTAGGAAAGAAAAAAATTGTATACTGAAGTGGCTAAGATAATGATAAGAACAAATCTCTGTGAAATGGTGAGGGAAAAAAATTGTGCTAGTTTTACTGCTGTACCTCAAACTGGGTGAGTACAGTATGATAAGATATTTGAGAGAGAGATATCATTCATATAACTTGTTATACTATCTTGTTATATTTGTTCTATTTTATTATTTTTGTCTCTCTCTTCCTATGCCTAATTTATGAATTAAATTGTATCATAGATATATATGTATAGGAAAAAACCTAGTATATGTATAGATTGGTATTATCTTTAGTTTCAGACATCCACTAGGATTCTTGGAGTACATCTTTCATGGATAATGGTGGAAGGTTACTGCGTATGCCAAGGACTGAACTAGTTCTCAGGATTACAGGGAGGGCTGAAGCAATTGATATGAAATCAGACAATTTTATGGCCAGAATTACTTCACAGTTTCACTCACACAAGCACAAATGAAATTACAGCTTGAATTACTGTCCTGGCTCCATATGACAAACTTAAATTCTAGGAAGATGTAAATGTTAGTCCAAGAATGTGCTAATGATTTTTTCCTCAGGTAGAGGAGGCAGGATAAGTGGTTATCAGCTCTTGTACCACAGTTTCCAGTAGGTGAGGGATATTATCAAATAGGAAATTACAGTACTGCTGCAGAAAGAAGATGGAATAGATGCTGGGTAACCAGTAAATATCTATTAAATCCAGTATATATTTATTCAAATGTGTATCCATATACACTTCCTTTTCTTTACCATTACCAAGTGTCAAACTTATAGCATAAGTATGTGTTTGTTTATACATATGAGGTCTGTCCAGAAGATATCCATGCCATGTACTATGAAAAATAGAGATTTTACTGAAGAAGATACAAGAAATGTTGTTCATAGAACAATGATGTCTCAGTCCTCTTCAAAGTAGATGTTTAGGACCTCATACAGTTCTCCCAATCATCCATCATCAGCTTCCCAGTCGTATTTTCCTGACTCTCATCGACAGTCTAAAACCTCTTCCCTTTCTAAAGATGATTTCAGTTTTGGAAAAAGCCAGAAGTCACAGGGTGCCAAATCTGGGCTATAGCAGGCATGAGTCACCTGGGTAATTTGATGTTTCACCAAAAACTCTGCATGAGACATGATGCATGAAAGGACTCATGGCCGTGAAGAAACTGCCAATCATCAGTTGTCCATAGCTTCAGCCTTCTGAATCATCCAAATTCTACAGAGGAATCATCCTGTTTCTACAGAGGAATATTCAAGCTTAACACAAGACTTGATGAAGTTTCATTGCTTTGCTCATTTAGTCATTTTGAATACCATGGCCCAGAGTACACATGCTCACTCATTGGCATGTACCACCCTCACTGACTAGTACAGTGAAGTTATCATTGTTCACAAATGTGCATTCCAGTCCACTCTCCTTGGCTGTCAGGTTACATTTATGTCATTCAAACTAATCTCGTTATATTAACAATGGCTGGACTTTTTCTGGACAGACCATGCCTATGCTATTGGTCAACTCAAGTTTTAGGGCCAGTCCAGATTCAATGTGTGAGGAGACAGTTCAGGGTCTGAATATATGGAGGCACAGTTTCTTGGATCGTTTTGTAGCAATTTACCTCAGGCACCTAGAATGACTCCTGGTACATCATAAGCACTGCTTATATGTTATTCACTGAGCATCCACCAAAAGAATAACTTGTTACATTGTTTAATCATCACAAGACTCATTTGAAGAGAATGCTTACAAATGCAGAAATTGAGGCTCAGGGAGGTTATGTAATGTGTTTAGGCTGCATGGAGATTTAAGGATAAGATTATGATTTCAACCTCATGCTAACTCTTAAGCACTTACTATTATCTAGCAATGAATTGGCCTCTGTCTTCTTCCTGTGGTATCATAACAGAGGGCAGAGATTAGGCCAATCCTGATATAATTCACAAAATTATTATCTACATTTCAGGCAGAGTGACTCTGCTATCTTCTCCTGATGGTCTCTCTTCCTCAGCTTAGAGTTTTAGCCCACACAAATTTGCATTCTGTGTCCATGATGAATCCACTAGACAGGTTCTGAAAGAATCAAGTTAAGCCCTACATAGTTGTTTTTGCTGGAATTATCTACTTATCCTGAGAGAAACCCAGAGAATTTCTGCCTTGGTGTTTCTTATGTTTTATTATCATGAACTAGTGACACAACTGTTTATGTCCATTATGTCTTTTATGGCATTTTAATTTTTCACAGAATAGTCTGTCCTATGCAGACCAATGAGGATAGCAAAAAAAAAAAAAAAAAAAAAAAAAAAAAGGCTATAAACAGGAAATCTTAAACTTCTTAAATATCATCCAAAACCCTGTACCATTGCAGTGGATACTTGATTACATTTCTCCTTAAAATATGTGATTATTTAATATTTTCTACAAGTTCTTTGGCTAGTTTATCTTTTGAAAGTAGTGAGTTATTTTTTTTTACCTGTGCTAAGAAAGGAACTGTGATAATTTTAAAAAATGTTATTACAGATATTAGATTTGCAAACAATGTGTTAAAATTGTTATTCTTTTTAAAGAATTTCCAGGTATTTAAATAGAAAGATTTTTTTTTATTTAGAAAATATGTGCTGTTAGACAGGAATATAAAATTTCTTAACTGTCATGTGATTTTAGAATAATTTATAATGATTACAATAGCTTTATTTGGCATAATAGAAACCTATATGATACCACATCATGGGCTTATTCACAATTTGAGATACTAAGTATGCTTAAAGACAGAAAATGATTTTTAATAAGTATCACAAAATATAAAAGTATTTTAAATTATTATATATGGTTAAAAGTATTAAATATGGTGAATCAATAAATGCTGATTCAGAAATAACTTAGTTTTTAAAACACATAACTAATTCAGGAAATTATGAAGTGCTAGACTTGACTTTGAGCTTCCAGGCATTCTGACAGTGAGATGCCATGCAGAGCTGAGGAAGGAAGACCTGCTCTCCACACCCAGCCTCCCTCTCCTCTCTTCCTCTCTCTCTTCCATTTGTTCTCATACTTCACCAAGTTCTGGTGAAGAATAATGCAAAAAAATAAAAATTACCTATAAAGAGTGTAATGCTTGGTAAGGTGGAATAAAATGTTTAGTAAAAAGGCAAAAAAAAAAAAAAAATCAGGAAAACCAAAAACTGGAACTAGCCCAGATGTCCATCATTGGGATAATGGATAAAGTGATATATTCATATAATGGAATATTACTCAGAAGCATGAAACAATGTAGAAGGCATCCAAACAATTATGCTAAGTGAAATAACCTTTGCAGAAAAGGTCACAAACTGTATCATTCAATGTATATGAAGTTCTACAACAAACTGAGTGAATCTATGCTCTAAAGTATCAAAGTAGAAGTTGCTGACTGGGGTGGCAAGTGGGATTTAGAGGTAAAAGGAAACTTTTTTTAGAGTAATGGTAATTTTATGTATCTTGATAGTGGTTTGGGTTACACATGTGTACGTACTTGTCAAAATTCAGTGAAGGCATATTTAAGACTTACTCCACTCCTTGTAAATTGTATGTTAATTTTTAAATCTAGGTTAAAAAATAGTATATGGGCTTCAGAATCATGTTCGTGTGATGGTTTTACCACCTAGTAGTTATGTGACCTTGGGAAGGCTGCATACATTACATTGTGTATTTCAGTTCTGTCCTCTGAAAGACTCAGATAGCAATAGTTACTTCTTAAACTTGCTGTGAAGATCAAGACAGATGATGCACATACAATTCCTACTATTAAATGACAGCACTTAGGACATGATTGCTATTCTGTAAAGATTATCCCTTCTTTTGTTTCTTGGTCAATGAAGTATAAGGGATGTGAATGGATATCTTCAATGTGCAGAGCACGGTATCCTGGTGCATTCACCCTGTTGTAGTAAAGCCTTCTGGTTGAAGACTGTGTCATGAGCAAGTTGGATTCTTCTGGGAAGAGCAGAAGTTAACTCGAATGATGACAGATATCCCAGAAATGATAAAGAAGATGGCCTGGTTCCTGCAACCCCAGTGGCCCTCACAATCTTGTAGGAATGAAAGAGGAGTCAGGCTCACAAGGGGACCTATCAGTGTGTTAGATAAGAAAAGGGTAGAGCAGATGGGCACACTCACTAGCATTTACTTCTAACCTGCAAATTACAGAAGGATGACTGGGAGCTGGCAAAGAAACACGTACCAAATATCCATAAGTGCACTTAACGTCACCAGCAATTTTCTACAGCATTTTGTGATGTGAGATTTTTCAGTAAGTGACATAACTTTCCTTCTGAGAGGAAATACAGAGAGAGCTAGTGCAATGTTATCACCTTACAGCCTAAGATGGCTTACGTGTGCCCTTTCTCTCCCAGATGAACTGGAGAATAAAGGGAAGGAAATAATGCTGGGGGTAGTAAACATTTCTTAAAGTCCTTTTTTCCAAACACTGGTTAGCAATGGAAAGTGTGCTTTTAGTTTTCTAAGGCTGGCGTCCAACCTGTGGAGACGCTATGCAACTAATAAAAATATTCTTCCATTTTAAGCAAATTAATATTATTTAAGCAAGTATTAATAGTGTCCTAAAATTCTATATCTGGAGGCAAAATTTTAATCACTATAATGTCATACATCCCTTGACCAACGTGCCATGGGTCTGGTAGACCTTCATTTAAAGCTCTGGCTGGACTCCAGGACTTGTCTCTCCAAAATAGCTACTACGTCACACCAGAGTCTCCCAGAAAGAAGTGGAGCGGGTCAGTTGTTTCATTTTATGGCATCAGGAGATTGATGACTAATTGTTATAAGTGGATGGGTGAAACCAATGATACCAAAGGTAACAACAGCATTAATGGTTACAGTGGAATAGTTATTGGGCCAGACTTTAAAAAAAAAATTGCCTCAAAAACTTCTAAAAGTTCTGCAGCTTAATGTGGGTTTCCTCATAAGTAGACCCTGCGTTAGCTTAGAATTTGAATTTAAGACATTTGTGAGAAGTACGAGGAACAAGTATAATTGTGGGAAGAAAAGCAAGGTAGCCACTAATGCCCATGCACCCTCTTTGTACAATTCCCACCACTAAATGCTCTCCTCATTTAGACTCTAGCAAAAAAAAAATATATAATAGAACAGTTTACACCATAGAGATGTTCTGTATTCACTTAATCATCCCATATGTCATCTTACTCTCATCATGAAGGACCAGCACAGCAGGTGCCTGAGATTTAGAGAAGTTAGGGCATGCCTGGGGTCACACACTGAACATCTGACTCCAAATTTCATTCAGCAACATCATGTCACCTCTAAAGTAGCCTATTGCTTGTTATGAAGCATATTTCAACAGTAAATTTTAATGTTTATTATATATAATATTAATTATACAAATAATATATGTTTATTGGATAAAAACTCTAGATACCACAGCAAAATATATCTTGTTTGTAGCAAAATATCCATGTAGCTTTTATGGACCTGCCAAAGCTTTGTTATTGTTGCTGTTTTGTTGGGTATTTTTATGGATGCCATTTCTAGTCCCAATCCACAAATTAAAAAATTGTTTCAGATAATCCATACTACACATTGTCTTTTAGAGAGATTATCCAATAGCCAATTTTCAGCATTTTGTGACTATTCTTTAACACTACTCATTTCCCTCACCTTTCTATGCAGAGATGATGTACTTAAATTGAAGGAGCTATCTGATGAGGTTTTATTATTAAATTCAGATTTATCCTACTGTGGTCAGAAAATCTGAATGGCTCTCTTTTAACTTTTTGTAATCTATTATTTTTCTTGTTGCTCCAATTCAGCAAGCCATCTTGGTCTTGACTGTATTAGTATTAACACTTTTTTGTCTTTCCATTTTCTAGTGTAATAATGTGATGTGGTTTTCATAATGTAATAATGACAAAATAATGAAACATTCAAATTAACTCTAAAACACTGTTGTAAAATAAAAGACATCACTATCATGGCCATTATGCCTGATAAGCAGCACCACCTCGTGAAGGATTAAAATCATTGCTCATCATCTGATAGTTTTAAGTCAATATTCAACTTAGAAAAGACAAATGCCACACATAACATGTGAAATTAAAAACCAAGTGAAGTTGTACATTCCTGTATATAAATATACAAGTATTTTTGCATACGTTATTCGATATGGAAAATTCGTAACACTTCTAAATTAGATTATACCTTTCCAAAACAACAAATAACAAATAAAACAATAAATAGACAAACAAAAATCCAACTCTATTCCTTCACTGCTTATACTTTTGGACTTTGTAACATCTCACACACACACAACACAAATACAACCCCCTTTTAAATTGCCTTTTATTATTTTCAGGCTTTTTAAAATCAATTTTAATTTTCAATTTTCTTGTATTTTAATGTGTGCTTCTTCTCTTTGTTATCCACTTGAATTTAAGAGGTTTTCCCTTTTAATGGGTCAGGTTATCACTTTTATATTTATTGTTCTAACAGATGTGTTTGATATTGCTGTATGTCTTCTCTTGTGTGTCCTTTATTTTCCCTATCTTTGCAACTCAATGTTTATTACAGTCATGTCGTAGCAGGCCAATTTTTTTCTTGCTCATAGCAAGCTTTTTTACTCCATGGATTGAGATTTTCTTTTAGTTTGAGATAACATGTCAACTTTGTCGATATTTTCCTGTATATATGAACAGCTTTCTTTTATTTAGAAATACAAATTATAATATATTATGTATCTGTTGCCTTTTTATTATCTTGGGTACTTTATCTCCTGTTTTTAATCTCATGACTTTTTCCTTTGTGTCCCACATGGTTTACACAATCTGTTCCACTGCTGGCTATTTTCAAGGTTAATTATATTCCTTATTATTTCTAATGTTATTTAAATATAAAAATGTGTTTCTTACTTATTTTCTCAACTCTAGCAAGCCCTTTTCGTTGCTCTCTATTTTTTCTTTTCTGATAGAAACAAAATTATATAAGTACATGTATGTTTGTGTATGTGTGTTTGTTGAATCTGTATTGTCCTCTATTACCTTAGGCAAGCAAAACAGTTGCCATCTAAATGTTCTGCTTCATGGAGTATTCATCTAAAAAATATGCACTTAATTTTACTCTTCATGAATAGGCTTATTTTCTTTGTTTTTTATTTCAGAATTTCTCTCTCTCATTTCTGTTTATCTTGAAATGATGATAGGCCAACCCAAACTACTATTTGCCCCAAGTATTGTCAGGTGGATTGTCCCTGGGACCCTTTCTCTTTGCCTGAGAACATGTTGAATCTTCACCATTGAGCCAATCTGTCTCTTTCTTGTAGGTTTAGAAACCTGGGCTAGAAAAGTTTTCTGTCTCTTAAAATCATATCTTTCTGGGTCTGGATGACCCCACAACTTAAGATGAACTGATTGTCTTTGCAAAAATGTGGGTTAAAAGAAAGCCCACTACGTTACAGGTTTTCTGTTTATGAAATTTTCCTCCTAAAAACCTCCTGGTCTTAATTCTCCCAACCCACATCAGCTGTTTTTGCTAACGTTCATCTGAAAAGGAAAAGACAATTCAAATTCATCGGTTTCTACCTCTCTTATGTTCCTTTCCTGTTCAGGTGGGTCCTGCTCTGTGATAGAGTGATTAGAGGTATTCCATCCACAGGATCAGCCTTAGTTTACCCTAAGGCAATGAAAGCTCTATATTAAATGCATAAACTCTGGAGTCCATGGGTTTGTTTTGCAATCCTAATTTCAAGTGTGTGTGAATTCAGACTTAATAAAACCCGCTGAATGAGTGACCTACGGAATGTTTCTCTAGGGCAAGAACAAAATGTAATTTATCATTTATACCCATGGACAATAAACATCATTTCTCCGTGCCTTCCCTTCCCTTATCTGCAAACACAGGTGCGGCATACTGTGTCTCATAGCGGTGTAAAGAGGATTAATGATTTGCTGAAGACTTAACCCAGTAGTTGGCATAAGTACTCCAGAAACAGTTGCTGATATACAGTCCAACTCCTTGACTTTATGGATGGCAAGCTAAGGCCCAGGGTCACAGATTTAGAATTAGATCTAATTTCTCACATTGAGGTAGCACTTACTTAAAGGAGTAAAATTAATCTTAATATATCTTCTTGCGTATGCTTTTGTTTCTGCATACACATATTCACAGGTATACCCATAATACACCCAAAATACAGATAGAGAATGCTATTTGTATTATATTGTCAGCCATTAGGAATAAAAGAAAAAAACACAGCTAATCTAATCTGTTTTAACATGGGCTTCATTCTTAGGATGGCTCCTGACCTTTTTCTTTATTTTCCATATGAAGCTTCCTTTTACGCTAACTCTTCTGTTTCTTTAATAACATTTATGAAAGGAGGGTAAAATTATTCATGAGCCTAAAATCGGATTCTCCTCTTGTGGCCCATTCCAACTTACTTAATATAACTTCTCTTTACTTTAGAGGAAATGGAGGCATGTTAAGACTGGTCCGTACCTGGGAGATTAATTGTGGAGGTGTCCAACGAAGGAAGGGGACAGTGACAGGGCTGCTTTTATGGAAAGAATGACGTTTGAAATACTCTGGCAAAAACCTGCCTTGATGCAGTTCATCTACTCTGTTCTTTCACTGGCCCAGTTTGCTGTCATTCATTCATAACCCATAACAAAGAACATTACCTCTGCTGAGAGAGAGCAGCCTGTACAAGGGGTAGTTCTCAAAATATCAGGTTGGCCAAAAAACCCATTACATTTTTTTCCCATAAAATAAAAGACACATTTTTCACTTTCATCAATAATTATATTAATTTGGATATTTTGAACCTGTTGGCTATCTGCCTCTATTGGCTTCTAGTGGGTAGTGGGTGATGCTAAGCATCTTCCAATGCATAAGACAGTCCCACAGAAAAGAATTGCTTGGCCAAAATGTCAATAGGGCAAAAAACTTCACAAACCACTTTTTACATGGTTGAATAGAGGGCTTCTCCATACACTGCATAAATTTTTTTTTTATTTTTTGCATATAAGTTGTGTTTTTACCTTTCTTGAAATAATAAAGCAAAATACACCAAAAATGTTGCATATTTCTTCCATCTTAAATATTAAAATGGTTGCACAAAAATTCACAAACTTTGAAAAGTTTTTTTATATGTTATTATTTTTTATTGCTGTTCAAGTACAGTTGTCTCCATTTTCCCCCCACCACTCTCCCCTGCCCCACCGACTCCCACCTCTCACCCTCCATCTTAGCCTCCTTTGGTTTTGTCCATGGGTCCTTTACACATGTTCCTTGATGACCCTTCCCCTTCTTTCCTTTGTTATCCCCCTCCCCCCACTCCTGTGGTTACTGTCAGTTTGTTCTTTATTTCAATGTCTCTGGTTATATTTTGCTTGTTTGTTTGTTTCATTGAGTAGGCTCCACTTATAGGTGAGGTCATATGGTATTTGTCTTTCACTGCCTGGCTTATTTTTTATTTCTTTTCTTTTTTTCTTGATATATTGTTTTCATTTTCATATCATTCAAAATACATTCCAGTTTTTCTTATTTTTTTAAGAAATATTTTTAATTTATAAATCATGTTTATTCTATTACAGTTGTCTCAGTTTTCCCCACTTTACCCCCCTTAACCCATCCCACCCCCCACTCCCACAGTCAATTCCCACTCTGTTGTCCATGTCTGTGGGTCATTCATACATGTCCTTTGTCTAGTCCCTTCCTTTCTTTCCACCATTGTCCTCTTTCCTCATCCCCTCTGGTCACTTTCAGTCTGCTCCATGTTTCCATGTCTGTTGTTTATTTTGTTCATTAGTTTATTTTGTTCAATAAAGTCAACTTATAGGTGAGATCATATGGTATTTGTCTTTAATCAGCTGGCTTATTTCACTTAGCTTAATATTCTCCAATTCCATCCATGTTGTTGCAAAATGTAGTTCCATCTCTCTTTCTTTTTCTTTCTTTCTTAACTGCAGATTGATTTTATCTATATTTAAATGTCAAAGTTAATTATAAAATATTTTTAAAAATTTAAAACCATTCTAAAGTCTCAGCAATTAAACCAACATGACACCAGCACAGAAATAATCAAGTAGATCAATGAAATATAATGAGTATTCTAAAGACAAATGTATATATCTATCTGACAATGTAATATATGATTAGGTTGATATTTCAAATCAGTGGGTAAAATAAGGCTTATTCAACAACTAAGGTGCATGGACCACTATTACTTAACATAAACAAATATAAAGCCCTATTTCACACATTATACAAGAAATATTCAGATGAGTTAAAAATTAATATGTAGAACCTAAGGAATTTTAGGAGAAAATACAAAATTATATTTTTTTTACCCTGAAATAAAATATTCAAACCCAGAAGCTATAAAGTAAAATATTGACAATATGACTATATTAAACTTTTAAGACTATACAGTAATAGATGTGTAAAAAAACTTAAAGGACAAGTAATAGAATAGGAAAGTATTTGCAACACATCTAAAATGGGATTAATGGTTGGTTTTGTTTTGTTTTGTTTTTTAGGGAAAAAAATTCTATGAACATTTAATCAAAAAAGTGGATAAAGAATACCAAAAAGTCATTTAAAGCTTTTTAAAAATAATAGAAATAGACAAGAAATATACAAAAACAGGTTTAGTTTCAACACATAATAAAGAAATAATTAAAATAACATCATTATCACAATCAGATTAATACATATTAAAAATATTGGTAATATCAAGTATTGGCAACTGTGAAAGGAACTAGGTATTCATAAGCTCTTTTTCTTCATTTTCTTAAAGCAGTCCCTTTATCTTATTTTGTAGTGCTGGTTTGGTGGAGGTGTATTCTTTCAGCCTTCTTTTGTCTGGGAAATTCCTCATTTAGCCTTCCATTTTAATTGAGAGCCTTGCTGGGTAGAGCAGTCTTGGTTGCAGGCCTTTGTTTTTCATGACTTGGAATATTTCTTGCCATTCCCTTCTGTCTTATAGTGTTTCTGTTGAGAAGTCAGCTACTAACTGTATTGGGGCTCCCTTATATGTTACTACCTCTTTCTCCCTTGCTTGCTTTAGGATTCTCTGTTTGTCTTTGATATTTGCCATTTTAATGGTGATGTGTCTTGGAGTGGTCCTCTTTGGGTTCCTCCTGAATGGGACCTCTGTGCTTCCTGGACTTGTGTGGCTTTTCTCTCTTCCAATTAGGGAAGTGTTACATCATTACTTTTTCAAACAGGTTCTCTTTATCTTCCTCATCCTCTTTGCCTTCTGGTATCCTTTTTATACAGATATTATTTCGATTCAGGTTGTCCTGCATTTCTCTAGATGCCTCTTCATTCTTTTTGAGTCTTTTTAAATTTTCTTGCTCTTTCTGGGACCTTTTTTTACCTTGTCCTTCAGCTCACTGATTGGGTTTTTAGCTTCATCTAGCCTGCTTTTGATTCCTTCTACTGTGTTCTTCAACTCAGAAATTGGATTCTTCATTTCCTCTTCTCTCTTATTGATAGTTTTTTTTTCTATGTCCTTTTTCATGCTGATATAGTTTGCAGTAAGTTCCTCATAGTTTCCCTGTAGTTTTTTGTAATTCTCTCTGAGCTCACTGAGCTCATTGAGCTTCCTTAGAACCATTGTTTGGAACTCAATATCTGATAGTTTACATTTAGTCCTCTTTCTGGGGATTCCTCCTTTTGCTTTGAGTGGGGGGTATTTCTTTGTCTTCCCATTATTTGTGAGGCTCTTCTTTTTTGCTTCTGCTTCTTAATTTGATTTGTCTTGATTTCCTGACTTTGTGGTGTGGACTTCAATGGTAGGAGACCACTGTTTTTACTTTCTGGATCTGCTTCTGAGGATGTCAGATGTCGTCCCTGTTTGACCTTTGACAGACAGTTCTAGACTTCCAGGAATCTACAGTTTGTGGCTGTCTCCTTCAGCTATTAATCTAGTCACTCTGCACACAGCAGTTGCCTTAGGTAGCTCAGGGCAGGGCGGAGTCCCTCTTCTTATTGGGTCCTCTCTAGTTGCAGCCATATGGGGGAGGAGTCAGCACTAGGATCCTGCCGGCTACTCTCTCCATTCTCTCCTCAAGTGTCTCCAGACCTCTATGTGTCCCCTTTAGTCAGGGATCTACTATCTGTGGCCGCTACTCTGCACTCAGCAGGTGGCTTAGGAAGCACAGGGAGGGGTGGAATGCCACCTAGGGGTGGGGCTATTGGGTCGTCTGATGTTGGTGCCTCTCAGGGGGCGTGGTCTCTGCCTGAGCAAGATGGTTGCTGCCACAGATGGGATGAGTCAGCACTGGGATCCCGCCGGCTACTCAGTTCTCTCCTCAAAGCCTCCTTCCCGAGTCTCTTCTCAGGTGTATCTAGCCCACTCTGCCCCCGTCTTTGTTGGAGACCATGGTAAGTGGCTGCAAATAAAAATTTTGTGTTGGCCCTTCAGAAGACTCTTTGCATTTCCAGTGCCCATCTCTGGCAGAGAGCAACCCTGCCGCTTTTCGCAGCTGGCTGTTTTCTGTGTGCTTCTTGGGCTCTGGTGCTGTGGGCTGGAGATCCCCGCTTTTGGTTTAGACCCTGCTCTTCTCAGGGGGATCCAACTGGCCATTTCAATATCCTTCTCGTGCTGCCACCCGTGGGCGCCCTGACCTCCTTCTCGAGTCTCTACCACACTCCTTACCAGTTAGATTGCGTTAACGCCGATTCTTCTGTCTCCAAGGTTACAAGGCTCCTTCTCACTATTGTTCAGTTGTTTGTTCCAGGTTTTCTCCACAGTTTAGTTGTTATTTCACGTTGTTCCGGGGAGGAGGTTATTGTGACTTCGAATCACTCCTCCGCCATCTTGATTCTCCTGCCTGGCTTATTTCGCTTAGCATAATGCCCTACAGTTCCATCCATGCTGTCATGAAGGGTAGGAGTTCTTTATGCTGTGTAGTATTCCACTGTGTAAATGTACCACAGATTTTTCATCCACTAACTTGCTCATGGGTGCTTAGGTTGCTTCCAGCAGTTGGCTATTATAAATTGTGCTGCTATGAACATTGTGTTGCATAGGTTCTTTTGAATTGGTGATTCAGGGTTCTTAGGATATTATACCAGCTGTGGAATTGCCAGGTCAAAAGGCAGTTCCATTTTTAGTTGTTTGTTGTTTTTTTTTTTTGAGGAAATTCCATGCTATTTTCCATAGTGGCTGCACTAGTCTGCATTCCCACCAACAGTGGACTAGGGTTCCCTTTTCTCTACAACATTGCCAGCACTTATCATTTGTTGATTTGTTTATAATGGCCATTCTGACTGTGGTGTCGCATTGTGGTTTTAATTTGCATCTCTCTGATGGCTAGAGATGCTGAGCATCCTTTCATATGCCTCAGGCCCTGTGTATGTCCTCTTTGGAGAAGTGTCTGTTCAGGTCCTTTGTGTATCTTTAATTGGATTTTTTGTCTTCCTGGAGTGGAGTCATGTGAGTTATTTATATATTCTGGAGATCAAACCCTTGTCCAAAGTATCATTGGTAAATATATCTTCCCATATGGTTGGTCCCCTTTTCATTTGATAATTTTCTTTAAATGTAAGCTGATACAACACCTGTTACAATACAATCTAACATTTTTACAGTAAACTTAAGGATAACTAAGGAATTCTAGAGCCATTTTGTGGAAAATACATTACAGACTTTTTGGCCAACCCAATAGCCAATATTTTCCTTGAACACATTGGGGCTGGAGGTTCTATTATATAAACAAAGGTTGTACAATAATACCCCATCACCTGATTTTTGTTTTTAATTCCACATTTGTAGAAGACAGCTCTTGAGGAGAATCAGAATTTCTTAAGGGGAGAGTCTGAGATTTCTGATTTTTTAATAATTCTGTTAAAGTTTTGTTGATTTTTAAAAGGAAGTATAGAAAAGTTTGTGCACTGAAGTGGAGACATAGATCAACAGCATCAGGATCACCCAGAAACTTACCAGAAATGCAAAATCCTAGGTCTTACCCCAGATTTATTGGGTGGGAATCTGCATTTTAACAATACCTATAGGCTATGTATATGTACATTAAAATATGAAAAGAACTGGTCTACTATATTGTTTAATTAACCCTGGGTACAAGCCAGAATCACCTGGAGAACTTTTAAAAAGAATGATGCCTAAGCCCACCTCCACAGACTGATTTGTTTGAAATGGAGCCAAAATATCAGTATTTTTAACAAGTCCATCAGCTGACTCTAATACTTATGATTAAGTATTAGATTACTTATGATTAAGAACTGCAGTCTTAATGATGTGATAGCAGACAGTGGATGATGTCAGACTTTTTTGCTGTGTTGGTTTTAGCCCAAAGCCATATATAGTAGCATTTCATTTGCATTCAGAGCAGAGAATAGGTTGAGTGTCTTATTTCAAATTTGGCAGCTAGCAGAGTCCTTTTGGGCCCTAATGTGGTGGGGTAATTCTTGGCTAGAGAAGATAGCAGCCAACACCAAAGGCTGTCTCACATCCACAGTGCTCACATGAGGTTTGCTGTGCAGTATGTTTCAAAGGGTAGAGGAATAGGGATTGTCCTCTTCTTAACATTCTCTATATCAGAAGCATTCATAATTGGGTCTGAACTTTGATTTGCCTTATGTCACTTTTTTCCACAGTAATGACACTGTCAGAAAAATTTACTCTCTCTTCAAGACCATCTTCAGTCATATAGGAAAAAATAATCACTGACTGATTAAATTTTTTAACTTCCTTGCTTCAAATTCATGATGGGAATGACTACACAAAGAGCAATAACATTTTGAAATTTGCAACAAAGTAGTGTACATCAAGCTCTTCATAATTATATAGATTTGGTTCCAGATACAGCTCATTCTTTTTTTATGTCAAACAAAAATACATTTATGTTTCAAAATACATAGTCTATAAAACCTCTCAGTATCCTACATGAAAGAATATTTTTTCTTCCATCAATTCCTATAAAAACTTGCTTGCACAAATGTATTTAGTAATGAGTTGACTTAGAATATTTCTTTTGTAGGTTTTCTGCACTATTTTTAAGTTTTGTTATTATTTCACTTTTCACACAGTTATGGCTAAGTAGATCATAACCTCAATGAAGGCAGGGGATATACCTCGTATTTATTGGTACTTTCCCACTGGACAGAAAGTTTTTTGTTTTTTTTTTCAATACATCAGAAGTAAAATTTAACATGTTTGGGCAACTTTGCTATTTGTCCTCATGAAGATTTTCTCATTTTTTATATATTTATATCTATATATATTACTATCTATAGTACAGTGCTCTTTTTAATATGTTAATTGTATAATATTAAAATGTTCCACACATAATTAATAAACTCTGGCTTTTTTAGTAACTTCCAAGGTTAGATATTGGTGGGGGAAAAAATCTGTTCATTTTAACAAGCAATAGTCTACTCCTCTCGTCTCAAATGTGAGCACATAGCAAAAGGCAGGCCTTGTGCTGAGAGATGACACTCTAAGATGGGTCCCTCTGGACAAGTCTAAGCTGCATTCCACATAAAAAGATAGATTGTGTTGTTAAAACCTATGCTTGTTAATGCATTTTGAATGAAAAGACACAAAAGAAGGCACACAGCATTATTGAATGGACCATACAGGTTCCAAACTTTTTTAAAAAATTGATGCCTTTATATTTAGAATGATAAAAAAAAAAAATTATTTTGTCCCAAGTTATCCATGATGGCTTCTCTTAATAAGGTCGAATAATGTTCCTTCTACATATTTTTCTTGAATTATTATTATGTTACTATATATTTAGTAACCAAGTAACAGGGAATTTTTACATACTGTGGTTCTAAGAAGGGAGAAAGAAAAAAAATAGAGCAAGCAAGAGAACTTTACTCAAGAAATTCATATACTGGTGGTGCAGTCCAATAAAGCATCATTTATGAAGGAATGAGAAATAAAGCATAGTTTATAAGGAATTTATGAAGGTTTTCAAGAAAAGACCTTTGACATGCACCTTGTAGGTTGAAAGAATGAGCAAAATAAGCAACTTGTGCAAAGGAGTGAGTTGTAGAAATAACTTTGAATGCCTATGTATAGCATAACATTAGACATTGTTGGTGCTGATCATAAAGTGAGTTAATGAAAAAGACTGAGAATGACTATAAAAGAAGATGAGGTGCTTGGGTAGATGAAGCCAGACCTTAAATATGTCCAATTAAGTCCAAATCCATGCAACTGACCAAATTAACTTTGAACTGGAGAAAGAGATAAATGAGAGTAAATGAGAGTTCTGGCTGGGACATGTTGAGTTTCATATGGCTGACTCCTGATGTTTAATAATCAGTAAAAGTTATGGACCTGAATCTGGGAGAAGTAGTCTCTATTAGATGTAAAAATTTGAATTTTAAGAGTGTTTAAAGCAGAGAGATTTCCCAGGTAATGCAAAATGAGGAGAGGAATGATTATTAAAATAAAAACAGAGAAAGAAAGGGAAAGGAAAGTTTCAGAAAAGCAGGGTAAAATGTGGAGGAATAGGGTAGGAGGGGAGTGTCTGGAGAGGTTGAACAAAGGACTACCCAAATGCCAAAGGGAAGTCAAATAGGAGGATGAGTGAAATGCTCAGCACATTTTGGACATGATGAGTTTGGAAGAACAATTGCAGTAGGTAACCAGAACAGAATAGAAATTAGACCAGGTGAGGATTAAATGGAAGGAAGTGGTTTCTGCTGGTAAATATTCCAAACAGAAAGACAGGAAAGAGAAGCTATTTGGTTCCTTCAGGGAAGGAGGTTAATTTAGGGAGATTTAAGGAGTGTTGAATATGTTGGTTGTGGAAACAAAGAGGCTGAGAAAGAAGAGCTTTTGGATACAAATGGGTAGGGATGACGTGTGTACTCTTAAGTGAGAAAAAAGTGTGAAATTAACCATGAAACGACTAGACTCCTACTCCTCCATGAGAACAGGGAGATAGTCCTAGATGTAAAGGTGGGAGTAATGAAAGTTTAGGAATTCTCTAAACTGATGGTCTCTTTTGCTTTCTGTAAGTGTAAGTTGCCCGCTGAGGGTGGAATGAGCAGTCTTAATAGAAAGACTGAGAAGAGTGATGAGGGACCAAAAAAAGTTTGGAACCTGTATGGTCCATTCAGCTGTTTTAGAGAAAGTAAATGGTATGACTAAATGGATATAGATCAGCATTGAAGACCCAGCAGAGGATGGGAATCATAAACTTATAATTATACCAATTACTGGAGTATTTAATTTTTTTCAGCAGCACCAGGCAGTTCAGGAGGGAGGCGGGTAGAGAAATTGCACTAATTTATTTGCAGATTGTCTGCAAAGCTAGAGCAAAGGGCAAAGGACATTCAAGTCAAGTATGCTGAGGAGCCTACATTGAAAAAGAAATAAAATTAGAAGGCTTTCAGCCAGCAAAAAGTGGAGGTTCTGAAAAAAGTAAAGATACTTAGTGGAAATTAGAGGATGGGGGAGTTACAAGATGTTATTCTGTCAGAGTGGAGATTTCACAGAGATTGCTAAGTATGGATGTGATAAAGGAAAGAAAGAAAGAAATCAAGAAATTATGAGGTGAGTGTTGAGGACAGAATAGGGTAATTCCATCAATGCCCTGTGAAGCTGGCTGGTATAATACCAGGGTTGGGTTGAAGAGAAAGGTAAAAAGCAGAAAGTATATGTCACATATATATGTATTATAATTAGAGGGCTTCCAGGAGACTCAGGCTATTATTCCCATTGTCCTAGGGTTGTGTGAGGTATTCACCCTTGAATTTGGCCATCCAGTATCTGAGCTCTCTGTTTATAAACTCATTGAGAAAACATTGGGTATATTGTTCAGTTTATGTACGACTTTACCTAGTGCTTTTTCATCTGCTACTTAAGTCCCACATAATTTCTTTCTTCATTCTTAAGTACTATAAGCATTTCTTAATTTTCACCTCTTTCATGAAACCTTTAATAATGTTCTTTGATGAAATTTGTCTAGCTGTCTTTGACATTATTTCTTTCCTATGTATCTCTGTTACAGTATTGGTCATGTTTTCCCTGGTATTTTGTTTGAAGTTTATGTTTCTTGAATATACTGTTTCATCTTTTATTCTCACAGCCCTGGCATATTTTCTTGTGAAAATTTGGTACTCAATAAATAAATGCTCTTTGAATTCAATAGTCATTTTCCTCTCATTTTGAATTAGTTCATAATATGTATTGACTGTCATATATTAAATCTGAGGATTACTGGGTAGTATGACAGAAGTGGTGAATGAATGATACAACACCTGAAAAAAAAGGTCTGGATTCTAAGAAGCCAGAAGTAATATAAAGACAGTGAGTATTGGGTAAGTGGGGTAGTTGAAAGAGACAGGAATGATGGATGTCCAAGACCTTTGACTACTTCACAATTTTTAATGGGTATAACTGTCTACAACCAGTTTTCTATATGCATCTAGAAGTTTACTGAAATTGTTTAAAGAGAAAAAATTATGACTATGAACATTTGTATGTATGTGTATCAGAGAAAGACAGAGTTTAATCTCCTAAGGCTTTTGTCTTCACTCTTTCACTCTAGATGGCTATCCAAAAATCTCCTAAGTGTTATTGTAATTTTCTTTTAATCTCTGCACCTATCTCAACCCTACCTAATTTAAGCCACTGATGTTAATCCTGTCTCTGGACTTTAATAAAATTTATTTAAAAGCTTCGCTATCTTTTTGCACATTTCTGATGAGAGTCACTTTAATCAAGTTGTATTCATGGGAAATAAGTCCTGTAATTCTTCTCTAGTTTGAGCTCAGTTAAGTATTGTGGGGGTCTTTAAGCAGATGATGGGCACACCCCTCTACAATAAATGGCTCCTTTGATACTGGACAACAGGGTTAGAGAAGCCATTAGTCTAGAATTTAATTCCTTGGATACCTTTGTGAACTTGTCAGAGACTTGATCTACTTGAGTGTCAAATATTAACGAATCAAAAAAAAAAAGTATTTACTATCTCTCGGTAAATACTTGGTATTTTTTACATTTAATTTTTAATATAATTACATATAATTTTATACTATATTATATATTGATATTATATATTGATATTGATATTATATTAAAATGGTACCTTCTTTACATAAACTTTATTTCTTGAAATTTATCAGGAATTTCCAGATATAGCCTTTGACTAAATAATGTATACAGTTAATTTACAATAGCTAGCCTAAAATTATACATTGTTTAATTACATGAATCTGTCTCATTCCTTTGATATAATTTGATTGCCAGCATTTAGAGATTTTAGAATTAAAGTTTGACAGATGATCCTAAAAGTGACGATTATAATTCTATCTATCTCTATCTATCTATCTATCATCTATCTATCTATCTATCTATCTATATCTCTCTGTCTAAAACTATCAGATAATAGTTTTATTCTTAAGTGTCTAGAGACAGTGATAGACACAACACTGTCTGGCCTCAAAAAATATAATATTTAGAACCAAATCAGAAAGTACAAAATAAATTGTAGAGTCTCTGTCTTTTCTTTTGTTTCTTTTCTTTTTTTCCATGAACACTATGTATGACAGAGATCTGTTCCTATTTTGACTTCTCTTCAATGCAGTACTCAGGGCCTATGCTACCAAACCCAAATATGACTCTAAGCTATGTCAGTATGTGAGGATAGACATCTTAAAATAATCCTTTCTGTGTTTTCCTGTCATAATGTTTACTCCCCTGAAGATTTGAGATTCTTTCCCATCTACATCACCTAGTGACACAATTTGTCACATACCACTGTCTCTCTTCTTCAAATCCTATCTATACTTTATCTTTTCTCTTTACAAAAAGAGTAATTTGAGAACTGATTCTAAAAATAATCTTAACATGTGAAAGAAATCATATGCCTTGTTGAGAGAATATTTTGCTGTTTGTTTGTTTGTTTGTTTTTAATGCTGGGAAAAATTTGAAGGCAAATTAAATGTCCAGCAGTAGAGAAATGGTATATCCACTTGAGATAAAAGAGTTATTCTTAACCTCCAGACTGATAGTATGAACTAGAGTAATGTATGGAATTCAACTTACATAATGCCAACATGAAGACATGATAAAGCATTTTATCACCCTACTGTTTTTGTTGTTAGACTCCCAGTTATTTATAGAGCATTTCAAATACAATTTGGCCCAAATATTTGATTATTTATTGGAAAAGTCTTATGGATTTACTTGATTTCCTTTCCCACTGAGATAAGCTTAGTATAGGCAGGTATCTTTTGTGTCAATCAAAGCCACACCTACCTATAATTCTTTCTTATTTCCTGTTATCTAATCCATTCTTCAACTGCCACCAAAAAAAAAAAAAATTCTGAAGAAATCCTTTACAGAGAAGTAGCATGTCTGTATAAGCACTAACACTCATAGTGGATATTTTAAATTAAAAAAAAAAAAAGCTACAATATCTTGTCACACAAACATATAAGAAAACTGTAGAATAGTTATACCTGCTATTTTATTTAAAATGGATCATAATGTAAGGTGGTTTGATGGATGAATATAGGGATGAATAGATAAGTATATATGTAATAAATTAAATATAGGCAAATGTTAATTGTAAGAACTAGGTTGTATAGATGTGATTATTTACTGTATGATTCTTCCCATTTTTCATTATGTTTAAATGTTTTCCTAATAAAAGTTTGTGAAAATTAAAAAAAAAAAACTATTTATTTACTCTTATACCCTCACCACCAGATTTTCCCTGAACTCTCATCTCACTGACAAATACTTCTTTTATTATTTCACTGGACCCTGGGACTTTTACCTTCTCTAATTCCATTCATTTAAATATTATAGAACATACAATGCAAATATATGTTGCAAAATAAATTAAACTTAGCTACATTACCCAGGAAAACAGTGGCTATAATTCAGTATTTTTCTGATAATATATATATACTCATTCTAATTTATGTTTTCCAGGAATGAGAATGGTTTATTTTCTAAGAATTTGCGATATGGATTTTTAATTCCAGCATAAAATAGATAAAGGTATTGCATTTTTCAGTCTACACAGGAACAGGAATTTAATGTGTGTAGACAGTCTGCTCATTTACTAGAATAATATATCCCAAATGGCTTCAGTGTGTTCATAGACAGCGAACACTGAAAGCAGTAATTGGAAAAATACATCACTAGTCCAAATGTTTTTTCAGTCCTATCTTAGAGTCTGATTATCCTTTTGAATTCTTTGTTCAGTCAGGATAGAGGATTCTGGAATTACTGACTGAGACTCACATTCCAAGTAGTGTATTCTATAAATATTAAAGAATGTAGATGAACCCATAGTTTCGTTAAACTGAACAAAAGATATCATAGAATTCCTTAAATTCACATGTTTATTTTGTATATGTTATTCAACTAAAAACATCTTCTGGATGAGTTATATTATAGAACTATAAAGTTAGAATTTCTACCAATAAGTAAAATGCATAGGTAATAATCATGGAATGTTTAAGCAACTGTAATGAAGTATTTTGTTTTATAATTAGGGTAATTTTTTCCTGGTGATTCAGACACATTTAAACCATAAACATCATGAAAATCTGATTGTATCAGTTAGAAAATGATAGCTGTTATAATAAATAAAATCCTGAAACTCAAGCCTTAATACCATAGCACGGTGATTTGCAATCTGTGTGCTATGACACACTGGGAAATAGGCAAGAATTTTTAAAACATTCAGTACCTGACTATTTGGTTAAGGGCACTGATCTCTTTTTCTTTTAGATTGTCAAATTTTAAAAAACGACCAACAGTAGCTCTCTGGTGTGAATAAATTAAAATTATACCTTTTTTTTTTTTAATCAGACCAGTAAAAAATATATTTTCTGGTGCACCACAGAATTTTGGTAGTTAGTTTATGGATGCCATGAAAAAGACTGAAAATAGCTGCCATATCTCACTTGAAAAAAAAGACCAAACCAGCTGTTTCTCATTGCCAGTAGACAGGATTTTGCTCCACTCAGCACTGAATGGAGTTAGGCTGAAGGCACTCTGCCATGTTCATGTGTAACTACCAGTGTTCCCTTAGAGCTTATAACTTTGAGACTATCAGGCTATCTGTGAGGGAATGTGTATACACTGCATAAGGCACAGCAACTGGCAGCTCATGTGCAAAGTATCTGGCTTTGGTCTGAACCTGAGAAGCACTTGACAAGTATTCTGAGCCTTTCTGGTGATTGGGATCCTGCTGGAATGAATGCTGCCATTGGATTGAAATATATAAAGTACATGGAAGATGGTGAGAAGTAGAAGATGTGAATGGCTATCATTCGAGATGTCTTTTTATTGTTGTAAATCTGGCTATTTTATGTAGTTGACGCACCATAATTAGACAATAAAATGGATCAAGAGTTATATGACTGAATGACCCAATCAATGCCAGGTTGATTGTGCTCAAGCTTTCTTTATTGTCTTGGATATTACTTGCACTGCCTTCAGAGAAATACCCTCCTTTCCGGTCCCTGTCTACCCCAAAACCCTTCTTAAGACTATTGCCAATATCCATTAATGGAAAGCACCATGTATAAGTTAGAAGAAGAAAGGAAGTAACCGTTTTGGAAAGATTAGAAAATGGACACAGAAATATTGCCTGGTTAGGCAGGAGGAAAAAATGTAAAAGGTTTTAGGATCCAAGTTTCCAAGAAGTGCATATCATTTTTGTTCACATTCCATTGGCTACAATAGTGACATGATCACAACTAACTGCAAAGGAGGCTGGGAAATAGAGGTCTAGTTGAGTAATAAGAAGAGACAGATGGTTGGGTGATTAGCAATCTCTGCTATACAACCTATCAATAGGACATCATTATGTGGCAAAATAGCATTTTTGACTTTAGTTATTTAATTTAGTGTATAGAAATGTTGTAATTGCTCTTTTGGTAAGCAATTAAAATTAAATTTAAACCTAAAATTATCATTGAGGTAATATTACAATTTCTTTTTAATTCCTATAATATTCTTAACCACATTTAAACAAACTACATGCAAGAAACATTTATACTCCTTATTTGAAATACTTATATTTCTACTTTCTTTTAGAATCCTTCTTTATATTTAAGAATAAAGATTTGAAGATAACACCACCTAGTATTAATTTAAGATTTTTGGGCTTTTTTCTTTGTGAACGTGAACATGCATATTTTATTCATTTATTTTTTAAAATCATATTTATTCTCTTACAGTTGTCTCAGTTTTTCCCCCTTTGCCCTCAGCCACCCATCCTTCCCCCCACACCATACTCCCACGGTCAATTCCCAGTCTGCTGTCCATGTCCATGGGTCATTCATACACATTTTTTGTCTAGTCCCTTCCCCTTCTTTCTACCATTGTTCTTTTTCCCCATCCCCTCTGGTTCCTTTCAGTCTGCTCCATGTTTCCATGCCTATGGTTTATTTTGTTCATTAGCTTATTTTGTTCAATAGATTCCACTTATTGTTGAGATCATATGGTATTTGTCTTTCAACAATTGGCTTATTTCACTTAGCATAATATTCTTGAGTTCCATCCATGTTGTTGCTGAAAGGTAGGATTTCCTTCTTTTCATTTTTTAAAATGCAAATTTATTTTATTTATTTATTTTTTAAATGTAAAAACCCATTATAAAATATTTAAAAAAATTAAATCCATTATAACGTCTCAGCAAAACAATATGACACCAGCACAGAAATAATCAAGTAGCTCAATAAAATAAAATGAGCATTCTAGAAACAAATGTATATATTTAACAATGTAATATATGATTAAATAGATATTTCAAATCAATAGGGAAAATAAGGCTTATTCAAAAAATAAGGTGCATGGACCACTATTACTTGAAATAAAACAAATATAGAGCCCTATTTCACACATTGTATGAAAAATATTCAGATGAGTTAAAAATCAATATGTAAAATCTAAGGTGTTTTAGGAGAAAATACAAAATATTTTTCTTTGCCTGAAGTAAAATATTTAAACTCAGAAGTTATAAAGTAAAATATTGACAATATGACTATATTAAACATTAAAGACTTTATAGTAATATACATATAAAAAAGTTAAAGGACAAGTAATAGAATAGGAACACATATAGCTAGTAATAGAATTTGCAACACATCTAAAAAAGGGTTAATAGTTGTTTTTTTTTCTTTTTTAGGAAAAAATTCTAAAAATATTTAATCAAAAAATAGATAAAGATTACCAAAAAGTCATTTAAAGCTTTTTTAAAATTAATCAAAATAGGCAAGAAATATACAAAAACAGGTTTGATTTCAACAAATAATCAAGTAACAAAATAACATATCATTGTCACAGATTAATAAGTATTAAAAATATTGGTAATATCAAGTATTGGTGACTGTGAAAGGAACTGGGTATTTAAAGATTCTTTTTCTTCATCTTCTTAAAGCAATCCCTTTAGCATATCTTGCAATGCTGATTTGGTGGAGGTGTATTCTTTTAGCCTTCTTTTGTCTGGGAAACTCCTTATTTCTCCTTCCATTTCAATTGGGAGCTTTGCTGGGTAGAGCAGTCTTGGTTGCAGGACTTTGCTTTTCATTCCTTGGAATATTTCTTGCCATTCCCCTCTGTCTTATAGTGTTTCTGTTGAAAAGTCAGCTACTAACTTTATCGTGGCTGCCTTGTATGTTACTAACTGTTTTTCCCTTGCTTCCTTTAGGATTCTGTTTGTCTTTGATATTTGCTATTTTAATTATGATGTGTCTTGGAGTGGCCCTCACTGGGTTCCTTTTGAATGGGACACTCTGTCCTTCCTGGATATGTGTGGCATTTTCTCTCCTCAAATTAGGGAAGTTTTCCATCATTACTTTTTTAAACAAGTTCTCTATCCCCTGCTCCTCTTCTTCTCCTTCTGGTATCACTATTATACAGATATTATGAAGTTTCATGTTGTCCTGCGTTTCCCTCAATGCCTCTTCATTCTTTTGAGTTTGTTTTCATTTTCTTGCTCTTTCTGGGAGTTAATTGGATCCTCTGCTTCATCTAGCCTGCTTTTGATTCCTTTTACTGTGTTCTTCAATTCAGAAATTATATTCTTCATTTCTTGTTGTCTTTATTGATCGTTTCTGTGTTGTTTTTCATCCTAATATAGTTTGCAGTAAGTTCCTCATAATTTCCCTGTAGTTTTTGGTAATTCTCTCTGTACTCACTGAGTTCATTGAGCTTCCTTAGAATCATTGTTTTGAACTCAATATCTGATGGTTTACTTGCCTCTATTTCATTTAGTTCTCTTCGTTGGGATTCCTCCTTTTCCTTCAATTAAGGGGGTTGTTTCTTTGTCTTCCCATTGTTTGTGAGACTCTTCTTTTATGCTTCTGCTTCTTAAATTGATCTGTCTTGATTTCCTGACTTTGTGGTGTGAACTTCTATCATAGGAGACTGCTGTTTTATCTTTCTGGATCTGCCTCTGGTGATGTCAGCTGTTGACCCTGTCTGACGTTAGGCAGTCTGTTTGAGAATTCCAGGAATCTACTGTCTGTAGCTATCTCCTTGAGTTGTTATTCTAGTCACTCTGCACTCAGCAGTTAGGCTTAGACACTATGGGTGGGGGGCAGAGTCCCTCCTGGGGGTGGGGTGATTGGGTCCTCTCAGCTGCTGCTGCTGCTGCCTAAAGGAGTGGTCTGCTCAAGCCAGATGTCTGCTGTCATTTGGGGGGTGAGTTAGCACTAGGACCCCGCTGGCTACTATCTCCATTCTCTTCCCAAAGCCTTCTTCTCCACTCTCTTCTGAAGTGTCTCTAGACCACTCTGTGCCCCCTTTATCCAGGGATCTACTATCTGCGGCTGCCATTCTGTATTCAGCAGTCAGGCTTTAGCACCATCAGCAGAGTCCCTCCTGGGGGTGGGGCTATTGTTCCCTCTTGCTCTGTTTCTGCTCAGGGGAGTTGGTCTGCCTGAGCAAGGTGGCTGCTGCCATATGGGAGATGAATCAGCACCAGGATCCTGCCGGCTACTACCTCATTTCTTTCCCCAAAGCCTCCTTCCCCAGTCTCTCTTCACCATCTCTATCCCACTCTGACCCCACCTTTGCCAAAGCCCCGGGTAAGTGGCTGCAAATAAAAATTTATACTTTGGCCCTTTAGAAAGCTCTTTGCATCTCCAGCTGCCTGTCTTTGGCAGAGAGCCACTCTGCCGCTACTTGCAGCTGGTTTTTATCTGTGTAGTTTTTGGGCTCTGGTGCTGTAGGCTAGAGATCACCACTTATGGTTTAGACCCTGCTCTTCTCAGGGGGATCCAACTGGCCATTTCAATATCCATCTGGTGCTGCTGCCTGTGGGTGCCCCGCCCACCTTCTCGAGTTTCTACTGCACTCCTTACCAATCAGGTTTTGCTAAAGCTGATTCTTCTGTCTGTCTGAGGTTATAAGTCTCCTCTCTCTTGCTATTTTTCAGTTGTTTGTTCCAGGTGATTTCTCTACAATTTAGCTGTAATCCAGATTGGTCTGGGGAGGAGGTCAGTGTGACTTCCATTCACTCCTCTGCCATCTTGGTTTTTGTAATTTAGTTTTTGCCATGTGCCAGGCCCTATTCCAAATTCTTTATATATATGTCTCATTTAATCTTTATATGATTGCAGCCATATAAAGTTGATACTGTTTCTTACATGAATTATAGAGGTGAGATAAATAAAGATCAAAGAATTTATGTAACTTCTCTAGTAATATTCTGGAGATGAAATTCAGTCTCAGATCTTTCAGATTCAAATTATGAGTTTGTAGACAGTATGAGGATAAAAGACAAAAATCCTGAGAACTTTAGGGTTTGTTCCCTAAAATGCTTTGTAAAACTATGTTCTAGTTAAAGAGTTTCTATAAATAAGGTGAAACAAATTCACCTTGTTTCTACACACATATCTTCAGACTCATTGTGATTATCCCAATGGGTGGCAATGACTAAATTAAAATAAATTCCTTTTAATACCAAAACATTTATTTCCCACTTAAAATTATCACTTTGTGAGGATATAAATTCATTGTTAATGGTTCATGAGGACTTACCAGGGTAGCTTTTTAATTATTATATTTCATAACCCTTCATCATTTCAGTTTGCAACCTCTCACACCTGTTCATCTCTCCTTCACTTCATTAGTTTCCAGATATTTATCTGGCTTTTTTTGAATGTCAAATGGAGCATTTTAAAAATCTTTCACTATACATGCTGTACTTACTGGAATCTATGCTTCTATAATTCAGTGAAAAGGCAGTCTTTATTGTTTTGGAATTTTTGCTTCCAACAAAGAAGAGAACACATTTCTAGCCCAGAGTCATTGGAAGTGCAGGTGGTCTGTAATGAATTCATTCCCTTCTGTAAATATCGACTTAGTTTTTGTCAGGTCTTTCCCTGGGCACTGTACTGCTTTTGACTCATTGGTTCATTTAGTCCTTATAAAAACTCTATGTATTTATAATATTTTTATCTCCAGGAGAGGAAATTAAGGCTTAGAGTAGTTAAATTTCATGATGTTAGTGAAGAAGCCAGGTTGGAAACTAGAAATTCTAACTACAAAAGCAACACTTAACTGCTCTACTAACTCCCACCTCTGATTCTATACAAACTGTGTGCTATTTCACACTCATTTCACCTTTTTTATGTTAATCCTTTTATGGAGCATATGTCATGCATACCAGTTCTCTCTGGAACCACTGCTTACTTTACAATTCAGTGAGTACAATAGAATTTAGGTGCTTAAGAGTATACTGATGTGGATCACAAGAGGAAATATCCAGCAGTTTCCATGTGCCAAACTCTGGGCTAAGCACTTTATTTAAAATAGAGAATATCAAGCCTCAGAGTTATTGAGTAGATAGTATTCTCACCATTTTACAAATAAGGAAACTGAATCTCAAAAATAATATCTTTCCCTCAATAACTCAGCTCAATAAGTTCTGGGCTATGATACAAATTCAGGTTTGACCCTCATACACAGATTCGTAGTTAATGGCTATTAAACTAAGAATCTTCCTTAAGAATAAATAAATGCTGATTCTTAAACATAAATTACCTAATTTTATTGTCACTGCTGCTCAAAATAGTAGGGAATATTAAGACAGAGACAATGGTAATTTAAATAAACATACTTGTAATAAATTTTGGGGCTAGTATCAAGACCCAGACTGCATGTCTGCATACAGATAGCATTTTCTTCAAGGCCTTGTCCCCAGAACCATTATTACCCTACCCATTCTTTCATTCATTTATTCACTCAGTGTATGTCTATTGTGTACCCACTCTTTTCTAGACACTGTCCTGAACACTATGCACAACAGTGAGTAAAGCAGGAATTCTGCCTTCGGGTTTTGGTCTAAAGAGGTAAAGAAATGTTATTCAACTTGTACAAATATGTAATTGGAAATTGTCATTAAAGACTGATGTATTTTAAAATAGAGGGATTTGTGAAACCATCCCCAGGGGATCATTATTTTAACTGGGATGTGAAATGTGAGTAGAGGTTTCCTAACTATGGCCAGCAGGAGGTAGAAAGAGACTGCGCTGAACATTAGAAAGAGATTTTCCTATTAATCCCTGAACAAGAATTTGTAGAGACATCTTCACCGTTCACTGAAGTTCCATTTCTTAGTAAAATTTCTTGAAAAAATACCATGGTTTAGTGACTATACATATATATATATATATATATAATTTATTTATAGATATAAATTAGATGTATGACCTTTTTAATTCAGTGTTCACTTATCCAACAGTCTCAAGTATCTGGAATACACTTTCTTTCCAATTAGAAAAATAAATCAGTAGAATTTATATCACTCATAAAGGAGTCAGTGTTATTAAAGAATAATATATAACCTCTAGAACTTGAAAAGTGCATCCATATATTAACCATTAAATAATAGAAGCAAATAGCCCTTCATATTTTAAGAGACATTGGCATATTAGTCTCTAGTAAAATAATTGACATTTATTTAATAGCCCTGAATCACCAACCATGTTGAATATCATGTTGAATACATTTGCATAAAGAACTAGATGAATATATATTACATGCATTATAAATATACATATAGTATGTTTAGTGCTTTAAATCAAATGTTTGTTTATGTACAGAATTCATTTGCATACCACATTTAGATAAATGAAGTATTATTCTAGGTAAGAAAATTTCTGTTTACATTTGTTATATTTACTCATATTTCCTGACATAAAATATTTTACATTTGAGTGATCCATAATCTTTCAGTGTGATATTGCATTTGATTTGGAGTAAAATTCTCAAAATGTATTATGGAAAATTTGAAACATGATCTTGATATCGAAGAATGTTTTTCCCAAATACATAGGAACTAAACATACAGAAGAATATTCATCTTCCTAAAGTTAAAAAATGAACAAAAGATTCTCATGGATATCTTAAGAAGCTATTTATTTAACATCAAGATTCTAAAATAATCAAACTGGAATTTTAATTCGTCATGGAAGATGTCAGTTCCTGATTGGCCTTGAAACTCCACACAGGTATACAGAGCAGGAGAAGCTCTAAAACAGACAGGTTAAGATGATCACAGTGATGAGGCATCTGCAAGGGTCAACCTGTGATGTAAAGCTCATCGCATAGTGAACAAAGGAGCTTTTCTGTGGATCCCTGAATTATACCTGATGCTTCTCTAACAGGCATGCTTATTTTATTTTCCAAATATTCATATTTCAGACACTTTCTGAAAGTATATTGAAGAATATATCTTTTCATATTTCTATTAATACCTGTGTCATAAACCTTCAAATTAATGCTACCTTGTTACTTGTTAAAGAGACAGTCTTTGTTATTATATTCAAGGTTCTCTAGCTGATTTGGAAATGTGAACTCTGTTTACTTGAAATAGGGAAAGTTAAAAAATTTATTGAGGACATTTCAGTAGGTCTTTATCCCTGCCTTTTATTTTCACTTATTTTATTCTTCCTAATAGTGAGTGATTTCAGTATGATTTGAGTTGCATGTTTATTGAGGCATGTTCTTCCAAGATCCTCTTTTCCAAGTGTGTACATTTCAGTTGGGCTTCCATGTGGCTGTAGAAGAGGACCACCTCTGCTACACTGCTTCTCCCACCGGACACTGTCTCAATGACAATACTAATACAGCCCCCTGAGATATTCATTCATCTCCCAGGCCTCCAAACAGACCAGGCCATATCTCATGATTGGGAAGAGTGACAGTGGGAGGGCAAGATTATTACAAGACACTCAAGCAGATCTACCCACCACTCTTCAGAATTTGAAAAAGACAATACAAGACAGAAATGGACCAGCCCTCTCTATAGTTTCTTTTTGTTTTATTTCTTTTTTAATTCCCCAGAGTAGAGAGTGAGATGAAATAAGAGTATATAAATTACTTTAAAATTCTCTCAGAAATATGTACATTTCAGAAGCGTCGATGCAAAATATGGAAGAAACTGTGGATTGTTAGGAAATGCATACATTTATCTAAAGGTCAATGGGGAAATATGACTCTGTAAAACATTGTGAAGCTTGACTATCCCTCATTCTCTGCCTCTCTTTATTTCTTTCAATATGTACCATACAGTCAGGGCCCAACCAGGTTCATTGGCTGGCAGATATAATGATTTTATGAGACACATTGATGTTTATTTTGTTCACTTAACAAACATTAATTTTTCACTTATTTTTTGCTAAGTGCTGAGGATATAGGAATACAATGGTGGGCAAAAAAAGCAGTCACCATATATGAGTTTTTCATAACATTATCATACTGTATGGATTCACAATTGCAAACAAAATAAATATTATAAAGGAAAGGGGCATGTTCCTATGAGGACATTTGGTCCAGGATTCTACCCTAGAGTGGGGAAAGGTGATTAAGTATGTCTTTAACTCCTGAAACCTGGAGGGTAAGTGGAATAAACTATGAGTGTTTATTTTGGGATGAGGGATTGGGAAAGTATTTTATTAGAACCTTAAAGACAAAGGTCCACGTAAGAGGGAGATAAAGTCATGATGGATGGTTCAACATTAGGGCTGATAGTTTGAGAACCTAAAGATTAACCAAGGTGAAAGTGCTTATGAGTACTTATGCTCCAAATCAAATATGGTAGATGTGTGATACAGAAACATGAAGCTGCAAAAGTGGCAAGCCTAACACCTAAGTGTCCTCTAAACCACCATAGAACTTCAAAGAAGGGGGTTATCTGCCTGGACAGATTTCAGTAGATAAAATTTGGTCTAATTTTGGGGGAAGAAATAAGGGATAGAATGTGTATCATAAAGACAAGAGTCATCCTGGCTTTAAAGTTTGAAATGTTTGACTTAAATTTTACTGGGTAAAAATACACTTGGGATTTTAAAATAAGTAACCTGGATCTGTCAGGCTGACTATTTGTATTTTGAGAAAATAATCTTTGAAAAGCTACATTTTAGTAATACTAGTTTTATTGAGTATTGTGTCCCCTGACTTTATCCTTGAGTATGAAAACTATTATCATCAAAATAAGCTGACTTCAAAACCATCTTTATGTGTGAATGTTTCCCTGGGGATTTGTCTTTTCTAAATGATTATTATTCCACTGCCTTTGCTGTTTACATGGTCCCTAAACCTTCTCTGGTTTTCAACTCATGGACTATTTTGTGCTTTTAGAATCACTGTTTGAAACCAACCTTGAGAAAGGCAGATAATACCTTAGGAAAAAATGCGTAAATTGTTATTGAAACACTTTAGGAAGAACTAGTATATCTTCAAAGACACAAATATGTGATGCTTCCCAACATGGGGTTATAAAAACAAATATTAATGGATATAGAGTTATATATGCCCTCAGTTTGTAAACAATATTTTATTGTTGATAAAAGGTAAAGTTCAGTGTGGTGTGTAAGAACTTGAAAGTCACCATCTTGCCCTAACAAGCAAAAATCTGAACAAATTGAAAAATCAACAACTTTACTTAGATTTATCAGAGAGGTGAGGTCACAAGCAAGTACTGTCTCAAAAATTGGAGAGGGAGCCTGGATTCAGAGAATCACGACTTAATGGAGCAGAAACCCATGTGCAGAAATTCTGTGGGAACCAGTACTGGGGAAGGAAAACTAGAAATCAGATTGATGAATTTCTGGAGGCTCAGTAGAAACAAGTCTGAGAGTTAAAAGCTGCAGGGGACCAGTCTTACAGGGTCCACCGCCCTTTTGTGAGTTTGACACCCAGGAATGGTACCAGATTCCCACAGTGAAGACTGTCAGACTATACCTCTATGTCTCAGGCAGGTGGAGGGGAAAAATAGTCATTTAAAAATAGACCTTCCCTCAAGAGAAATTATTTTACCAGATTCTAACTTACTGGGGTTTTATTAGAGTCCAATTAATAAAGGGAAAGGAAAATACCCAACTCAATCCACCTCCTGTAGTTGTTTTGTCCTACCTAACAGGTTGAATGAGACCGAGAAGCTTGTTCATGAAGCTCACAGTCCTAGAGCACAAGCTCACTGAAAGACGGACTCCTAATCACAGAGCACTGCCCTCTTCCTCCACACTTTACCACCATTTTACTAATGACCTGTTCACTGCAGTTTCTTTTACTAGGTATACCATTTCGGACAATCGAGAAAAAACTATAAGCCACTGAAAGGCAAAAAACACAGTTGGCAAAAACTAATGAAGCATCAGAATCACAGTGATATGTGGCAAAAGCATTGGAATTATCAGAAAAGAAAATTTTTTTAAAGGTATGATTAAGATGCTAACGGTTTCGATGAACAAATATGCAAGAACAGATGGGTAAAGTAACCAGAGAGATGAAAAGTGAAGATAAAATAAAAACTTTTATTTTTCTTCTTAATTGATCTAACAGATGACAGGCTTCTTTTCAAAATAAATATAAGAAAATTTATTGGGTGACTATAGCTTATGTCTAGTGAAATGAATGACAGAAATGATACAGGGGAAGGATGAAGAATATTTTTTTAAATATTATAAGATAATTATACTATCTATGAGGTACAATAGTGTTAATTGAAGTAGAGTTGGAATTGCTGTAAATGACTATATAAATGCAAACTCTAGGGCAACCACTGGGGGATAAAAAGAGAAATATAATTGATAAACTAAGAAAGGAGAAAAAATGGAATTATAAAATGCTCAACATCCTTCAATCAGAAATAAAAAAATTCAACAGGCAGAAAGTCAGTAAGGACATAGTTGAATTCAAAATCACCATGATTCAACTGGATATAATTGATATCTATAGACTGCTCCTTCAACAACAGAATACATATTTTTCTCAAGCTCATATAGAAAATTCATGAAGAAAGGTCACATTTGGAGTCAGAACACATATTTTATTAAATTTAAAAGAATAGGAATCATACAGTGAGTCCCTATAGACTACAATAGAATTAAATTATAAATGAAGAACATAAAGATGCCTGGGGAATCCCAATATTCATGGAGAATAAACTACATGTTCTCATAGTACATGAGTCAAAAGAAATCTCAAGAAAAATTTAAAGATATTTTCCACTAAATGAAAAAATAATACAACTAATTAAAATGTGCAGGATTCAGCAAAAGCAATGCACAGGGGTGTAGTGTAGGGGAACAGAGCATGTCGCGGGAAGCGCAGCACTCCAGGATCTGGGGGTCACCTTCCAGGGCCAGCTGAGATGGGATGGGGACTCTGAATCCCGCAGAGCCCTTTCTGAGGGTGTCATGGATTGGGGAATAAACATGAGTGTCACAACATTTCTCTGTTTGCCAGGAGAGGAGACAGAAGCACTTCCCTCTTAGTTGAGAAGCCCCCCTACCCTCTTTGTCCAAAGGCTTTTATTAAAAAGGTTATCAGTGGGGCTAGGTAATAGGAATGCACAGGTTATCTCATTACATTAGTATGTTAATGTTCACAGACAATGGGTTATGTTTTGAAGAAAACAAATGGCAGGAACACAAGAGAGATGACTAAACATGAGAGCATAGTAAACATAAGAGTTCCTAAGGGTATAGGGTTAGGGTCTGTGACTAATGTAAATTTCTTTCTCAGCATGAGCTGGCTAGAGCTTCTGAGGAAAGAACAAAGCACACTTTAAAGAATTTACTTTTAGGCCTGATTTTCCTGGGAACTGCCAGATCTGGTTTAGGACTGACTCCAGTATTGCTTAAAGCCTGAGCCAGGCAGGGGGAGGGAGCCGCCAAGAGACAAGGAAACTGCTTTCAGATAGAATGAGGACTCCAGCCATGTCCAAGCTGGGGGGTGTGGGCCTTTTTGCCCTTTCTCTGTGTCCTGCAATTTCTTGTCTGCTGCCCATATCGGCCGATATCTGCCTTAGGTTGTTATCTCTGCTTGAGATAACTTACCTGTCATGGATCACTGACCATCACAGGGCAAAGGGGAGAGGCAGCTATGCCCCTGCCGGGGGGGACACATTATGTTTCTCTCAGGCCTTTCTGATTATTTCCAGCCTTGGAGCCCTCCCGCATGTAGGCAGGGTTACAGTTCCTGAAAGCAGAAGGAGAGTTTCCCAACACAGGGGTAATTTATATCATTGAATGCATATTTTTTTTTTACAAGAAAGATTTAAAATCAATCATCTAAGATTTCATCTTAGGAAACTAGAAAAAGCAGAGCAAATTAAATGTAAAATAAGCAGGAGAAAAATAATAATAAAAATCAGAGCAGGAATCAATGAAATAGAAAGCAGAAAATCAGTAGAGAAAAATAACAAAAACAAAAGTTGATTCTCTGAAAAGGTCAGGTCAAAGAAGAAAAGTCACTCATTATATTAATAGAATCAGAAAAATAATTTGACAATATCCAACACCCATTTATCATAAAACTTTCAGCAAACTAGGCTAGAGGGTTGGTTTTAAATATCCACATAAAAACTAAAACTGTTATTATACTTAATGGTGAGAAACTTGAAGTTTTTCCACTAACATTAGAGGAAAACAAAAATGTCCTCTTTTGCCACTCCTCTGCAACAGTATACTTTGTAGATGGTATGATAATCTATGTAGAAAATCTAAAATAATTTATAAATAAGTGATTATATAAGATTTCAAGCTACAAGGCTATTATTATACAAATATCAATCTTTCATTTATAACAAGCAAAGAACAAGTGAAATTTGAAAGTAAAAACAGTTCCGTTTATACTAACAAAAAACAAAATATTTAAGTATATATTTAACAAAATATATACAGGAACTATAAGAGGAAAACTATAAAACTCTAATGAATGAAATTAAAGAACTAAATAAATGGAGATATATTCCATTTTCAGGGATAGAAAGTCTCAATGTTGTCAAGATGTCAGTTCTTCCCAACTTGATCTACAATTTCAGTGCAATCCCAATAAAAATCCCCAGATTTTTTGTTAATATTGACTAACTGATTCTAAAGTGTATAATGGAGAGAAAAAAGACTCAGAATAGCCAAACAATATTGAAGGAGAAGAAAAAAGTGGGAGTATTGATATTACCTTACTTCAAGGCTTACTATTAAGCTACAGTAATCAACACAGTATGGTGTTGGTGAAATAATAGACAATAGATCAATAGAATAAAATGGAACAAAAATAGGCCCACATAAACATAGTCGACTGATCTTTGATGAAGGCACAACAATGGAGATACAAGTCTCTTTAATAAATGGTGCTGCATCGACATACAAAATAAAGGAATGTAGACACAGATTAACTCAAAATGATCATAGATATAAATGTTAAATGTAAAACTATAAAATTACTAAAAATAGCACAGGAGAAAATTTAGATGACCTGTATATGACCACTACTTGTTAGATACAACATCAAAGGCATGAACCATGAAAGAAAGAATTGATAATATTAAAATTAGAAAATTCTGCTCTGCAAAAGATACTTTGGGAGAATGAAGAACCTCTGGAAGATAGTTTGGTAGTTTCTTACCAAACCAAACATATTCTTACTATATGATTTAGCAAATTTTTTTTTGGTATTTACCTAAATGAGTTAAAAATTATGTTCACAGAAATACCTGTGCATAGATATCTATAGCAGCTTAATTCATACTTTCCAAAACTTGGAAGCAACCAAAATGTCATTCTGTAGGTTATTGGATGAACAAACTGTGGTACACCCAGACCATAGAATATTATTCAGTGTTAAAAAGAAATGAGATATCAAGTCATGAAGACATGGGACAATCTTAAATACATATTATTAAGTAAAAGAAGTCAATCTGAAAATTGCATGATTTTATGATTCCAACATGCGTGCCATTCTGGAGAAGGTAAAACTACAAAGACAGAAGAAGAAAAAAAATCAACCAGTGGTTGTCAGTTGCTAAGAAGAAGGGAGGAATGAATAGTCAAAGCACAGAAGGTTTTTAGGGCCAGAAAAAATCTATTCTATTTGATTCTATTGTAGTTGTCATTGTATATCTATCAATAGCTATAGAATACACACCATCAAGAGTGAAACAATGTAAAGTTTGGACTTTGAGTGATAAGCATGTTTATGTAGATTCATTGATTGTAATGTAACACTGGTGCAGAATGTTGATGGACTTGTGAGGGTGGGTTTGGCAAAGGGTATATGGGAATAGTCTGTATTTTCCACTCAACTTTGCTGTGAACTTACCAGTGCTTTAAAAATAAAATAAAATCTATTAAATAGAATGTCTCTATCCTTTGTGGAAATGGTCAATATGTTACTAAATACTCAGACCTAGAACTTAAAGCACACTCCTAAACACCTCAATCCACAGAAGTTTGGAGAGGTTACTGAATTAAGGACAGGTTGAATCACATTAGACATTTAATACTATATTAGTATTTTGGATCTCTAGTTCCATTGAAAAAGTATGATAATTTTTTGAATAACAGAATCCTGATTTAGACATGTATGTGGGACATTATTAAAATACATGTGGGTTATTACAAATATATTAATAATTAAAATCAAATAGCCATGGTGTAAATGTTATTGGAATGATTATAATTAGGTAGGAAAAAAGCATGAAGAGCTAGAACTGAGTTAATTAATATCCCAGATTTTCATGGAGTTTCACCTTCATTAATTTGTACACATTGGTTAAGAATATCATGTCTTTTTGGCATTGCAAATGCAACAGCTTATGAAGTGTCTTTCTGAGTCTAAGTAGTTCATAAATAGGGCTACTTTTACGTAGAGATTTCACTAATTTCTAATTTTTAGTACTAATCAATAAAGCCTTCACTGATTTTGACAGGATTTTGCATCCAAATTTCATGTGTATTTTTAAAGCTTAAGTTATTAAAACCAAGCTATGAAATGGTCTAGGAAAAAACAGTTGTATATTTCTTTGTAAGTCAGGGAAATCTTATGAAGTACTGCAGCAATAAGAAGTGCTCTGCAGTTTTTTGAGCTGATTATCTTTTACAGTTCACTTGATATAGATTCCACTTAACAATAGCCTATCAGGAACTATAGGGAGGATGAAATGTGACTTCTTAACATATCTTAGATATGCTACCGTGATATTTGTTAATGGTATTTTTACTTCAGTTAAATGTGGGCAAGTATGTTTCATGGCGCTTTTTCAAAACTAACAATGGTTATTTTTTAAACAAAGAACTGAGTGAGATGAAATATACTTTGGAAAGAGGGGATCCCAATTTTTAACCACTCTTCGAACTTGAGGATTCTTCATAATACAGTTTGAAAACATATTCTAAATTGTAGGTAAAATGATTTTTTTCAAAGTAGGCTTTATTGTATATGATAAAATTCAATTTTTAGAAGTTATACTCAGTCCCCTAATTGTGCAATAGATCTAACCTGTTCCAAGAACATATGCTGACCAGAAACGCAGGGGTACTGTGATAAAGCAAGCAAATAGGAAGCAAGTCCAGACACAACACCAGGAAGAAGAGGAAATGAGGGCAGAGCCAAGGATCATTATCTTATATTGAGGTCTCTGGTTTTAAATTGAATTTCCACTCTAGTTGCCTGTGAGTTCACATGGAGCTCTAATCAGTTCAGAAATAAAAGTTTATCTGAATAGACAGAAATGCTATATTTTTCATAATATTTTTAAAGATTATGACACCTTCTGAATCTCAAAAGATTAAGTATGGAGGTTATGTGGATTACTTTTGGATTCCCGTGTGAACAAGGTGAATAATAATAATAATAATAAACTCAGCAGTACTGCAAATAAGGGAAAATAGAGGCAAATTGACCACGCCAAGGAATAAAAATTTAGATGTTACTTTTATAATGTAAGATTTATATTGTTTCTGACAAGACAAATTCAGCCTGCTTAGCTCATCTTAATACCTTTTCAATGAAGCTAGACATTTAATTATTTAAACAGCTTTTTGACTGAACATTAAAGATGTCTAGCTTCCTGCTACCTATCAGCATCTTTGAATCCCACTTACATGCAATAATGATTCTCTAGTCTGAACTTCCAATAATATCTCATCTCTGCCTATTATGGACTCTTACTCCTCTTGTCTTAATATCGTAAGTCTTTATTAATTTAACTTCTATTAGAGTGTAAATTCGCTGAAAATAAGCTCCATTCATTGTGTTATCACACAGGTTTTTCTGATTCCTATTATGTACTCAAAAATAAATTCATTCATTCATTGGTGAGTGAACAACAGTAAATCAACTTGAGGCTATACTATAGACTTCTAATTTGAGAAGTACCTGCAGGTTCATAATGCATGTAAGATGCCCTTCCACATTGAGTAAATTTTCTCTTTCTTTTGAAAACCTTTTTTATGTGTAACTTTGGATATACTCATTTTGGCACACTGGAAACCATTACCTGCAGTTGCCATGCTTCCATTCACTACAAGCTGTGCAGAGAAGGCTTTCTCTAAACTGAGGCATCAGACCATGGAGAGAGAACAGTGAAGAATCTTGGTATGTGTATTTGTTATATAAATGATTTAGTGGCAAAGCAGTGTTTTAATAGGTGACCTAGAGCAGAAGGATAGAAAAAAATTCTGGTAGCTTAGTATACTTTGAAAATAACTAACAAAGATAAAGAAGTTAATATCTAAAGCTTAATGGTTTCCATTAGGCAAAGAAAAAGAGATTGATAGGTTCACAATGTAGGAAGAGAAAAAAGCCTCTTCCTATTATATTTTAAATCAAGTTGTTTTTAGGAAATCACAATATGCATAACATAAAGAAAATAACTGGAAAAAATAAATCCTAATATCACTTGGATAATACGGTTATTTTTATTGAAATGGATCAAGTAGTTCCTGCATCAAACCAAAATATACACCTTTCAAGGAAACATTATCAATTGGCCATTATATTTTTATATCTTAATTGCGAAAAAATGTAATGATTCAGAAGTATATGGTTTTTTAAAGCAGTATCCTTTCATTTACCAGACACTTTGTTAACAGAATTTTTTTTATATACTGTATACTGTTTTTCAATTTGCTCTGTTTAGTCAACAATATTGGAGACTTTACAGTATTATATTGTATGGAAGTACTGCAATCTACTTAACTGCCCACTTATTGACAAGCACTTAGGCTATTTCCCAAAAGTTACTACTATAAACCATTGAAAACGTATTTCTTTCTGTTATTGGATTGTTCACCTGCTATCCATCTACCTATTTCTTAATTTATTTATGTTCATGTTTTCTTAAAATACATTTATTGAAGAGGAATTGCTTGGTATAACTTTAAAAAGCTAGCAGCTATTGACAAAGTATCCCACAAAGTGTAAAGATTTTTATTTATATGGATTTAGATAATTATATACATAGGTTTTTTTTATGTAGAAAATAGATGTATGGACCTATCTATGAGTATCAATCATTATTAAGAGGACATGTGAGTACCTATTTTTCTGTCCCTTTGCACAAACTAGGTATTACCATTATATAAAACATTAATGTCAGCATGATGCGTATATCAATTTAAAGTTCAGTTTAGCCATGGCTGGTGTGGCTCAGTTGGTTGGATAATCTTCTTCATAATGAAAAAGTTGTGGGTTCAATTGCTGGTCAGGACACATGCCAAAGTTGTGGGACAAAAAGGTGGCAACCAATCAATGCTCTCTCTCCTCCCACTTCCTTTCCATTCTTCCTCCATCTCTTCCTCTCACTATAAGAAGCAATGAAAAAAATGTCCTTGGGTAAGGATAAAAAATAAATAAATAAATAAATAAATACTCAATTTGACATGTAGTAAAGTTGAAAAGTTTTTCCATATATTTTAATGAAGCAACATCAGAATGAATGTAATTATTTGTGACAACTCAATGACATCTGTTTCAATAGAGTTTGACCTAAGTGAAACCTGTCAATTGTAAATAGTTCTGCTCACTATCAAGGCAATCACAACAAATTTGAAATGTCTTCTCCTTTTTCTGTCCTTTTATAAGAAGGCTTGATTTTCTGCATCAGGATCTGGAACACACAGAGTGTGATGACAGTTCAGTGGGTACAGTTCACATACAGTAAATTTCTTAAGCTGTAAAAAAAATAACAGGCAAGATAAAATCATGAAAACATATTGAAAGGAAATAATATTTTATTTAATGATAAGTTGTTATTTTATTAATGTCTATGAAAGTGAATCATTTATTTAGTCTCTAGCAGGTAGGAGTCCAACTCATGCATGGCTAATTTTAGGCCTTGGCTACCTTGCCATCCTTTCTCTCTTTGCTAGAGACTGCACACTGTTGATACAGTAAAAAAGATGGTTAAAAATGTAATCTCTAAGCTGGACTGCCTACGTCTGAGTCTAGTTCTGTATGCCATTACAACCTGTGTCACTGTGAGAAAGTTATTTAACTTATTCTTGGTTGGATTTCTAATTTGAAAAAAACTAATATAAAAGTATTTACCTCATAGGGCTGCTGTGAGAACTACAGGAGTTGGTGTATATGTAAAAATTTTAAATAGTGTAAATAAGCTTCATGTGATTGTTGTTTGCATTCTTTTTATCAGGAAGTCTGTTGGGAGATAGGAAAGGCCATTTGAGATACAGCAATGACTATACTTATTGAAAATATGAATATAGGTACATAAAGGAAACAATAAAATGCTAAAGAACAGGTCATATATTTGAAAATGTGCCCATAAGTAGAGTGATGCACAGGGCATTAAAAAGGAAATGCTCCCTTATCTTTCTTCCTCGTTAATTCCAGGAAAAAATAATACAGAATTTTATTGCTAATACTCATTTACTAATGTTGGATTAATAAATTAGGTTAGAATACTGGCCTAGGAACATAATCCCTACTTTGCAATTTTTAATGAAAAAAAAAGGTTCCATATCAAAGCAACTGACTTACAGAAGGTCATTTAGAAAACCACCTATTCAGTTAAAAGTTTCCTTGTCTAAGAATTTTTAACTAGCCATAGAATTTATAGCTAGAATCCATAATAACCTAATATTTTCACTAGTTATCATTTTATAATATGCTGAGAATAATAATAGATACATGAATATTGATATAGTTAGTGTATAATACTTCTTGGTAAGAATGAACTGGGTAAATGCCAACTTCTAAAAAGATTTTGTGTGTGTATGTGTGTGTTTCGCTAGTATGATGAAAAGAAGTTTATCAAAGCATTGATTCAGAGAAATAAAGATCATATTAAAATTATAAGAAATAAATGTATAAAGAAGATATATATTCTATCAACAATCCTATCAACATTTTTCAAGCCACAGTATTTATTTTTCCTAGTTCTAAAGGGCTATTGATATTAGACTGGCCTGACATTTCAAACCTTGTTTTGAATAAGAGTTTACTTAACTTCAAGATAGCATTCAGAGCAAGCTTGATAAGAGGAATCTTGGAACCTGACATTAACACTGAAATGAAACTTAAGGATGCCTTTCTTTGTGCTTCTGTTTCACCTTGTGAATGTCTCTGGTAGAATAATTATTATATTTACACAGCCTATTGCTAAACCTGTGTCACTACAATGATGGCCTTTTAAAATCCTTCTACTTCAAGCACCTAATAAAGTATTTGATTGATGGCAGAAAGGTAATAAATGTTTAATGACTATATTAGTTATAGAGGTAAAAATGAGAAATGGTACCGGATTTTAAGCATCTGAACATATTGGCTTTAAATAGCATATGTTCTTGAGCTATATAGTAAATTTTGGGGTTTATCTTAGAAACAAGAGAGAGCTGTAGAGCAGTTTATTGATTTTTTTTCCTGCTAACATTAATAGCACTATCAAGACTCTTAGTTTTGGTGCCTAAGAATCGATATGAGGATACCATAGTGCAAATATTAGTTATTATAAATCATCATTTATTTAACAATTTTACACTTTATTCCATTCCATCCCAGAGTTAATACAGTGTCACACAGAAAACAGGCTTTGGAGATAATGAGAGTTGAGTTCAGATACCACCCCTAGGACTTTGATTTGAAGTTTCCTCACCCATTTTAGTGTCAGTTTTGTAATTTGTTAGAGTTAATAAAAACTTATATGTGTTCTCAATAAATTGCATTATAAAATATATAATGTTTAGCTATGCTCTGGCACACAGTAAAAATTCAATAAATTCTGGGTGTTGGTGCTATTATTGGTATGTATCCCTATTATTATGCAAGCTTTCAAAATCCTTTTTTGTTAAAATGTGACTTTGAGATATGAACCACTTTCAGGTATAATAGGCTCATTCATTATATAGATGTCAGACACAAGTTAGACAAAATTCCCAAGATCACTAATATATAAATGGATATTGTTTTAAATATTTTATTATATAGATGTATTGCTTTTTACATTTTCCCCTCAGTTTCTTAAGACTGCAGTAGAGACACTAAGCAAAATATTCTATCAGTGATTAAGATGTAAAGTTTTGCTTGCACTATAGATGCTATAAGGAGAAAGAAAAAGTCAATTTTTGATTCAATACAGTCAAGGTCAGTAATGGTCTCAAATGCATTTACCATGATGTGGGAAAGAATGAAAAAGCATAAATTTCATGAATATTTCTGTATCCACAAATCAATTTTACCGAAAGATTAGCTATCATGAAAATAATTTGGTGAAATTAGTACATTTATATGTGATTTGAGAATGAGATGAATTTGAGGGTGAACTGTCATCTTGTGAATTAAATTTTAGCAAAATGACCTGATTCCATCATGAATGTCCATCCACCAGTCTCTCTTGATAACCATTGAACTTCATCTTTATTAGAGAATAAGTATTTTATTTGAAAGCAGTGGTTTTCAAATCAACTTATGCAGATGCCTGTCTTTCCTCATAGGTACTACTAGGCTGACACTGTGTTAAAAGGTACAGATGTTGAGCCAGCATTTCACTGGGTTTTCTCCAAACTCCATCAACATGTCCCTCCACAACACCATCTATGGTCAACTCTGCTTTTATCTGTTCTGTATACTGAAATATCTTTTTAATGTTATCTGTAATAATGTTTTGGCTAGTGAGATATGTTTGGAAAACATCATGTGATGGTAGTATATCTGTATATTTCTCTATTAAAATGAAAATAGAATCAAGCTATTATGGTCTTTTAACTTTTAGAAGTCAAGTGGCATATAGAGTGTGAAAGGTTGTAAGGTATAAAACGTTCATTGTCAAGAAGAGTGAAGGACTAAGGAATTTGACTAAATAGTGGGGAGAGATGGAATGGAATGGAGAGAACAGTGAAAGATGTACTAATTCCCAAGACAAAGTCTATCTTCTTATTTTATAGTTTTCATAAGATCACCTCTCAAAATAACTTTGAAAAATATTTGCAAAACTATTCATGAAGGGAAAAGAAATTGCCATAGAAGCAGACTCTGACAATTTTCCTGGTGGGAAATAATGAAGGCCTGTCCCAGGTCAGAGGCAGCCAGGGAGGCATGAAAGGATAAAAATCCTCAAATGACACATCAGAGAATTGGGTCTGATGACTAATTGACTGAGGGGTGGGGTTGGAGGATTAGATGGTGATACTACTAGCCATGAATGATAGATATTCTCTTATCTTGATATATATTCTACTAGTGTTCTGTTGCTACTGAAACCAATTAGCACACATTCAGTAGTTTAAAACTGTGCTTCACATATTTTTATTTCACAGTTTCTATGAGTCAGAAGTCTGTTCAGTTTAGGAGGTGGGTCTCTGCTCAGGGTCCTCGAAGTCTTAGGAAAAAACACAGGCTGGCCTCTGTTCTTAGCTGAAGGCTAAACTGGGGTAGTTCTATGTCCAAGTTCAGTCAGTTGGTTACAGATTCATTTTCTTGTACTTGCAGGACCCAGGGCCCTGGCTTTTTGCTGGCTGTAACTGGATGCTATCTTAAGCCTCTGTTGCTTGCCTTCAGCTCCTAGAGGATGCTCACATTGCAGAACCACAGTTCCTTGCCATGTGGGCTTTCCTAATAGTGTTACGGAAAGCCAGACTCAAGACACGATTCAGGGAACGGAGTAAGCCTTTATTCACACGCTTGGGCTCCGAGGAGGCAGTCTCCAAATTCTGAGCCCCGAATCGGGGTTAGATAGGGGTTTATAAGCCCTAGCATTCTGGCGGGAAACGGATGGGCTTCCCAGGTGGGGGAAGGGATTAGCATTCCGGTGGGAGATTGATGTGCTACCCAGGCAGGGGAAGGGATGTGATAACGGGCTACAGAAACAGATAAGCAATGATTAACAGTTAACCTGGGAGGGGGTCTCTGGCTAGGCTGCTCCTCTTAAGTCATCTTGCCCTTATCAATAGGACTGCTTACTCATCAAGGCAGCAAGGACTGGAACAGACTAGGGAAAGCCAACTGCAAGGCAGAGCCTTACATAATCATAGAAGACATATGATATCCCATCACCTTTGCCATATTCTGTCAGACTCAAATCACACGTCCCACCCATAATCAAGGGAAAAGAAGTTTTCAAGGGCAGGGACACCAGTATATGAGGATCATGGGAGGCCATCTGGAGTATGTCCACCACACATGTGGAGAAATCAAAATGAGCTAAGGGTATAAAGAAAATCAGATAAAGCATAATAGGAATGTATGGGCACAAATGTTTGTATAATAATATTAATGAAACTACAGAACCAAACCTCAAATGTGGCTTTTGTGAGTAATTGCACAGTATACCATGAAGGTAATTACAGTAGAGATTCCTTTTTACTCTGCTCATTTAGTAGTTTGCGCATATGTTACTATATCTGTTTCCCTGTATTTAGTTATGTTGACAATAAATTAATGTTGTAATTAGTTCTCATTGTTTAAGTGAGTTTATTTTTAAATGAGAAACATGCTTTTGGGGCTTTTGAATGGCAGATACACTTGCATCCTTTCTCAGCTGATTTCCCTTAGTGAAACCCTATCACCTGAAGCAGCACTGCTTCTCCATTGAAAGGAGTGTGGTTACAGATAACTTCAGCAGCATGAGGTTTTAGGTCTAGAAAAAGCCTGAGGCACAGAGATTATGTTTAGGCACTGAAAAAACACAGGCACATTATTCAGTGTGTGCCCAAGCAAGCTAATTTATTCTACACTTGTGAAGCTTTGTTTTGATAACTTCTGGGCTTGTTCTTGGCTCAATGCATGTTTGACAGAGAAGCCTTTCCTTCTAAGTGCTCCCTTTCATCAGGACAAAGGCTATTTAGGGGACTAATGAGCTGAGATCATAAAGTGAATCCTTAAAGGAGTTAAAGGAGTTTAATAGGGTCACTGTGATAATATGTTGTAGGTAATGTATTTCTGCTTTTCAGTGTTTACTGTAGCCCGCAGCAATTGCTCATGTGAAGGTTCAGTTTTTACTCTATGTATAATTATAGAAATGAGCATACAGCTATTTTAAGGGATGAGGCCTTGGTTCAAAATATCAGGAGACTAGTCAAAGTTAACTGAAATTTTTACAAGGTTTCAACCCATTTACCTTTTTCATGCTTTATGCAGTAAATACATTTTCTCTTTTTTCTCATTCTCTGAGTTCATTCTGAAAACTCCAACCTGGAAGTTTTTCAATTGTAGATTTTGGCACAATCTTTACATCTTATGACAATAAAATTAAGTTATTGTATAAACCCATTTCAAAGGATAATAAAATAGAATGGGCATCAAAATATTGAATGATAGCCATACCTTCTACATTTTCACTTAAACAAATCTACCAAAATATACAAAAACCACCATATTTGTTTGGTCATTTTCATACACAGTAATTTGGTTTGAGCCTGCATTAATTTATTAAATCCATATGCAAAGAACATACAAAGATGAACATAATATATCGAGCAATTGTGGAATAAGACATATGAGAGAGAGAGAAGATGTATGATCTACACATATTCATTCATATGAGTAGTGAGGAGAGAGGACTGTCATGAACAACTCTGTTTTTGTCCAGAAGAGATATTACAGAAGGGCCTCTGGCACAGTATTCATGATAGCTTCTGTTTCTCATAATTGCCACCCTTAGGATTTAAAATGACCAAGGTATTTCACTTGACATGGCCATTAAGTATATTATTTGAAACTTCAATCATAACATTGCAAATTAACTTTAAGTCCATCTTAGTTATAGTGAGAATGAAGCCCTGCCCTTATAAAAAAATGAGTAGTGAAATATATTCAAGAATATAAAAAATTCTGCCTAGCACTTACCATTTCTTATTTTTCCCTCATATAAAGTTGTGCTCAGCCCTAAATATGAGCTGATATTGTCTAGGTATAAATAAAATTAGTGTTTTCGAGCCTATTTGCTCTCTTCTACAGAAAGTTTGAGGGTTACAATGTCTCCTTTTAATCCAATTTTATTTTTTTAATCATTGTCCAGGTATATTTTTGTCATATCCCTTACTTGTTGTCTTCTTAATATACTCACTAATATAAGTACCTTGAAAATTAGTGTAATGCCTTACCCCTGTTAAGTTGAATACTTACTACAAGTATGACACAATTTGAAATGGTAGATGCTTTAAAGATATCTTTTTTCTTATTTTCAACATGGATTCCACTGTTTTAAAATTAGCTCCTCAATGGACTATGGATGTTTATACACTTGTGTACCTAGAAATGATTATTAAAATCTGTTCTTGTATAATCTAAGTTAAGGAAAACAAAGAAGTTAAAATAAATATTCCAGCTAGCTTAATTTCCAGACAAAAATGTTCAGTGGGTGTGAAACATCCTTTGCAGACTTGTGATTGTCTCTAGAGAGTAGTAATAAAGAATAGGATTAGGTCTAGAATTTGACAAGTCAATATAGATAAAAGGTATAGTTCAAGATTAATGGTCAGATGTTTTGTTTGCTGTTTACATATCTATGTAGTTTGGGAAAAAAATCTGAAGATCCTACTTTATGAAATGATAACTTATTTAAGGACCTTTGAATATTGATTCAAATTTCCACCTTGTGCTTGAGTCAAACATTTGCACTATTATTGCTCATGCCAATTTTGAGCTATTAAAAGTAAAAAAAAAACAAAAAACAAAAAACCCAAATTACTTTTCTATTTTAATGAGTTTTTTTTTTCACTATAGCAATTTTAAAATGTGCTCTATTCTATAATATGTATACTACCAGGGCCTTTGGACATTTAAAGTATCAGTTGTTTATTTTTGAAAAATGTGTATTACCCTTACAGAATCATCTGATTAAGCATTTGCATTATATTATGCTTAGCTAAGAGACTTACACTGTACTTAGAATGTCTTCATCAATTACATCAAGGCGATGTAAGGTTTGGGAACATTTACCTGTGATAATCCATTTAACAGATTTTTTAAATTTTTATTTATTTTTTCAAATACATTTGTTTCTGCCTTCCCCCCACCACTTTCCCTTGCCTACTCCCCTGTCTCCCTCCCTCAATCCTTCCCCACTTTGGTTTTGTCCATGAGTCCTTGCTACATGTTCCTTAACTTTCCATTTCCCTTCCTTTTCCCCTGCCCCCCCCCACCTTCTCTCTTGTCTCTGTTGGTTTCTTTTCCTTTCAGTGTTGCTGGTCTTGTTTTCCTTGGATCTCTGTATTGTCGGTTACGTTCTGCTAATAGGTGAGATCATATGTTATTCGTCTTTTGCCCCCTGGCTTATTTCGCTTAGCATAATGCTCTCTAGTTCCATCCATGCTGTTGCGAAGTTTAGTAGTTCTTTTTTTCTTTCTGCTGCATAGTATTCCATTGTGTAAATGTACCATAATTTTTTGACTCAGTCATCTACTGATGGACATTTAGGTTGCTTCCAACACTTGGCTATTGTAAATTGTGCTGCTATGAACATTGAGGTGCATAGGTTCTTTTGTATTGGCGTTTTGGTGTTCTCAGGGTATAGTCCCAGCAGGGGAATCACTGGATCAAAAGGCAGTTCCATTTTCAGATTTTTGAGGAAATTCCACACTGCTTTCCACAGTGGCTGCACCAGTCTGCATTCCCACCAACAATGCACTAGTGTTCCCTCTTCTCCACAGCCTCTCCCACACCTGTTGTTTGTGGATCTGTTTATGATGGCCATTCTGATCAGTGTAAGGTGGTATCTCAGTGTGGTTTTGATCTGCATTTCTCTGATGGCTAGTGATGCCAAGCATCCTTTCAAATGTCTCCGGGCCCTCTGTATCTCTTCCTTGGAAAAGCGTCTGCCCAGATCCTTTGCCCATTTTTTGATTGGATCATTTGTCTTCTTAGAGTGGAGTCGAGTGAGTTCTTTATATATCTTGGAGATCAAACCTCTATCTGATGTATCATTAGCAAATATATTTTCCCATACTTTTGGCTCCCTTTTCATTTCACTGATGTTTTCTTTAGCCGTTCAGAAGCTTCTTATTTTGATGAAGTCCTACTTGTTTATTCTTTCCTTTATGTCCCTAGCTTTAGGAGACATATCAGTGAAAAAATTGCTGTGTGGGATATCTGAGAGTTTCCTACCAATATTCTCCTCTAGGACTTTGATGGTGTTGTGACTTATATTTAAATCTTTTATCCATCTCGAGTTTATTTTTGTGTATGGTGTCAGCCGATGATCCAATTTCAGTTTTTTGCATGTAGCCGTCCAGCTCTCCCAACACCATTTGTAGAAGAGTCTATTATTACTCCACTTTATGCTTCTGCCCCCCTTTGTCAAATATTAGTTGCCTATATAGACCTGAGCTTATTTATGGGATTTCTGTTCTGTTCCACTGGTCTATGGGTCTGTTCTTGTGCAAGTACCACATTGTTTTGAGTGTAGTGGCTTTGTAATTTAGTTTGATGTCCGGTATTGTGATCCCTCCTACTTTGTTTTTCTTTCTCAAAATTGCTGCAGCTATTCAAGGTCATTTATGGTTCCATATAAATTTTTGAAATGTCTGTTCTATTTCTGTGAAATACTTCATTAGTATCTTAATAGGGACTGCATTGAATCTATGAATTGCTTTGGGTAGTATGGACATTTTGATGATATTAATCTTCCAATCCATGAGCACGATATATGTTTCAATTTATTTGTACCTTCCTTAATTTCTTTCTTCAATGTTGTATAGTTTTCTGCATACATGTCTTTTACCTCCTTGGTTAAATTTATTCCTGGGTGCTTTATTTTTCTTGTTGCTATATTGAATGGTATGTTTTTCTGATTTCTTCTTCTTCTATTTCATTGCTGATGTAGAAAAATGCCTTTGATTTCTGAATATTGACTTTGTATCCTGCAGGTTTTGCCAAATTCTCTTATTAGATTGAGTAGTTTTTTGTTGGAGTCTACAGGGTTTTCTATGTACACTATCATGTCATCTGCAAACAAGGGTAGTTTTACTTCCTCCTTTCCTGTTTGGATACCTTTTATTTCTTTCTCTTGTCTGACCGCTGTGGCTAAGACTTCCAATAATAAGTTGAAGACAATGGTGAAAGCGAACATCCTTGTCTTGTTCCCGATCTTAGTGGGAAAGCTTTTAGTTTTTGCCTGTTGAGTATTCTGTTGGCTGTAGCTTTTTCATATAAGGCCTTTATTACATTGAGGAATGCCCCATTTATTCCCATTTTGCTGAGTGTTTTGATCATACATGGGCTCTGTACCTTATCAAATGCTTTTTCTGTATGTCTTGAGATGATCATCTGGTTTTTGTCTTTTCTTTTATTTATGTGATGTATTACGTTTATTGACTTGCATATATTGAACCATCTCTGCATGCCTGGGATGACTCCCACTTGATCGTGGTGGATAATCTTTTTAATGTACTGCTGGATGCGGTTTGCCAATATTTTGTTGAGAATTTTAGCATCTATGATCATCAGCGAAATTGGCCTGTGGTTTTCTTTCTTTGTAGGGTCTTTATCTGGTTTTGGGATTAGGGTGATGCTGGCCTCATAAAAAGAGTCTGGGAGTCTTCCTTCCTCTTGAATTTTTTGGAATAGTCTGAAAAGAACAGGGGTTAGCTCTTCCTTAAATGTTTTGTAAAATTCTCCTATGAAATCATCTGGCTTAGGGCTTTTGTGTGCTGGGAGTTTCTTGATTACTGCTTCAATTTCCCCAGCTGTTGTTGGTCTGTTCAAGCTTTCTGTTTCTTCCTCCTTCAGTGTTGGAAGATTATACTTTTCTAGAAATTTGTCCATTTCATCAAGGTTTTCAAATTTCTTGGCATATAATTGTTCATAGTAGTTTCTGACAATCCTTTGTATTTCTGTGGTATCAGTTGTTATTTCTCCTCTTTCATTTCTGATATTATTTATTTCGCTCCTCTCCCTTTTTTTCTTGATGAGTCTGCTTAACCTTTGGGGCTGCGTTTTGTCCGTGTGTGTTTCCTGGTTTCAGCTGTTATAGTCTAGGGGTCCCTGTTTATGATTCAGACCCCGTTCTTCTCAGGGGGAGCTAACTGGCTGTTTCAGTGTCCCTCTGATGCTGGTGCCCGTGGGTGCCCAGCCCACCCTCTTGATCCTCCGCTGCACTTCTCACGCGTTGGGATGTGTGAGAGTTGAATCTTCCACTGTCTGTCTGCAGCTCCAAGGCTCCTCTCCCTCTATAGTTCCATTGTTTTCCAGGTGATTTCTCCACTATTTAGTCGCAATTCCAGTTTGGTCTTGGGAGGAAGTCAACATGACTCCCATTCACTCCTCTGCCATCTTCTTTCTCTCCATTTACCAGATCTCAGTGCCTGATTGATCTTACCCAGTTTTTCTCCATAGAGTGCAAGAAAATGGCAGAAAGAAAGAAAATTAAGTTGCTACAAAACTGTCTAATTTATGTTGCTAGAACATGTATTTATTGATTCTCTTTCTTTCCATTCCCCCCTCCTCATACCCATATCACACATATCTGCACATATGCATACAGACAATCCCTAAGTTGATGAATTCCAGAATACAGACCTAACTTTTAGTACTAACTCTATGTGGTGCAAGTGAATGTTTATAACAGAATTTGAGGAATGGTATGGTAATCAGCATGTGTAGACTTATATACCAACACAGACACGCGCACATAGTCATACAACATATAAAATAAATGGCTAGAAGTTTTTTTTATCAAATCTGTTAAGATCTTTGGGATCTCTGGCTTAGAATATAACTGAAGGGGAAAATATAAAATTCACTTTATGGAGTTTAGAGAGCAACCTCATGACACAGTGGACCATTCTCCAAAATTTATAAAACTTAGAAATACTGGAGAGACAGGTTTTGATATGATTCCAAAGACAGAGATGTATAATAGATCTCAAGTAAAAGCTCTAAAAGGAACACCAAAACCACAGATTTTTGTCATAAGTAACTCTATGATGTGTAATTCCTTTAAAAGCAGCAATGTATTAAATCGCATCTTAAGATTCTCCTGGGAAGGATATTGGTTTTTTGAATAATATTTTAACGGTGACTAATAGATAAAATTATCAATTGAGCACTTAATATTTACCAACCACAGTGCTTTGACATTTCGTAAGTTAATGCCATTTATAACAAAAGTCCTCATTTGAAATTGAATATGATTTGCAAAGGTTAAAAAGCTTATCAAAATCACACAGTCGGGACATGGTAGAGTTGGAGATTCAAACTCAGGTCTTTCTGATAGTGAACCCCTGGGCCTTCTTACTCTCTTCCACCAGGTGCCATAGACTCTGTAATTTCATATTAGGGATTTCTGTCTTTTGATTATTAATAGCTGGTCCCTTATTTTAAAAAAAAAAGATACACCATCGGAAGAGTTGCACTTGCTATTACTAGCATATTCGTGTGAATTACTTCATGATAGTTTTGTCCCTTTTAAATTGGAGAACTTGGGGGGATAAGAGGGAACAATAATGTTTGAAAAGAAAAGCCATATTAAAAATACTAATTTAAGAATGAAAAAGATAAGTTTTTAATAACCTAGAGTAGACTAAAACTGGCTATTTATTCTATGCAAAAGACGGAGACTACAATTACTTAAGGGCTGAAGAAATTGGTTTTAAAAACATAAAAGCCAGAAAATTGAGAGAGAAGCAAAAGTTTAGTAAACTTTGATATGAATTTAAATGGTATTTGACTTTATGTGAGAAATGTTTTCAGAAAGAGGGAAAAGGAAAGATAGAAACACATTACTAGGTGATGAACATCTACTATGTACTAGGTACTTAGTTTCTCCCACACCATCTCTACCGAGAGCAGAAGGGACTTAGACATGCTTGCCATATAGCAGATACTGAATGACTGAATAAAAAACATTTTTTAATAAAGTTTGATTGCATCCTACATCAGACTTTTTTATTGGTTGTATAAATGTATTATAAAGAGAGTTATTTCATTAACAAATAATTATTGAGCCTTGGTTATGTGATAGGCACCAGGACAGAAGCATAGTACGGTACAGTTTGTGATTAAGAGTTCAATATTATGTAAACAGATAATTATAATGTGATAAATGCAATAATAGAGGCATTTTTCAGATTTGTGGGGGGCATAGAGGAAGGAATGGACAATACTCATGTTGTTAGAGGTTACAAAGTTTGACTTAAGAATGATATTTAGGGAAATTTATTTAAGAATCTTTATGACCTTTCTATGAAAAAAGAACAGTGGAAGGTCATGTTCAATAGAAGAGGCAGAGTACAAACCCAGAGAGATGTCAAAGACGTGCACATCTAGGGGTCAGTGTCTAGTTCATAGGGGCAGGGCTGAAACAAAACCTGGCTACATATTTAGGTAGGCTCATTTACCTTGCTTGGCGGTGATTTTCTAGAACCAGGAGAGAGGTTATATGTCTTCAGAAATTTCTTTCAGCCCTTAGATCAATTCACAGCAATAAGAAATAGTAATAGCACCCTGATTTAATATGAGTTTTTGGTAAAGCTATGGGCAATGCTTGGCATATAACATTAGAAAATATGTACATAAGTGCTTTAAATACTGGAACATACCAGCTACTTTTTCAGAAGACCTGTTTTAAATCTAAGTCAATGGGTATTTGGAAACTTTAAATACAATCTTTCTTTTACCTTTTGTATTAGAATAACTATAGTATCAAGGTCATTGCCAATTTCATGATTGAAAAAAGCCAAATGTAGTTATCATTTACAAAATAAAAATATCAAAAATAAATTATGATATGGTTAGCTATGGGGATGGGTTCTTTCTATTATTATCTCAGGAGAGTAGGAGTTAGGAACACTCAAAATCATGCTTTGTAGCTGTTCTCCAATTTTTATCACTTTACCAGTTAACTGTATAATTTACATCAAAGAATATGTATTTTACTACTCTTAATTTAACAGTAATTTACTGTAGGTTTGGTTAAAATTTAAATATTTTTCAATTCCTGTGTTTTTAAAATAGCAAACACCCATTTAACATAGAAATAGAATCTGCTCTCTATAATTAATTTTAACATAAAATTATTGCTATTATTTATTCTGCATGATTTTCTGTTATTAAATAGATTCAAAACAATATAAAACTCATCAATAATAATAATTAGCATAGTTCCATAAATTCTTAGAAATTATTTTAAATATATGGAGATGTATTTAGAATGACCAACATTTCCCTAATGATTTATTGACTTCAAATCATATTGCTGTGAAGTATAGAATTACATCCATAATAGTGAAACTGTCTTATAAAAGTATTTTTCAAAATAAATAATGATGTAAAGAAGTGTTTCAGGAAAGTAAATTAAAACCTCCTCCAGATCCCTAAGCAATATCCTGTATTAATAAGGACTATGTAAAAAACCTAAAAGATGACCTATAAAATTTGAATCTAGATTTTGGTTATGACTCTTTCATTAATAGATTACTTAGCAAGAACTAAAAAATTAAAGCAAAGATTTGACAAGGCTACAGACGTGTAAGTAAGACACAGTACAGCGAATCTGAAACAAAGTCAGGAAAGGCCAGTGCAGCTGGGATCTATGAGCTCCTTTCTCCTGCTGTCAAGTCATTCCCAGGGTTGAATGATGTCCCAGTGTTTAAACAACTGAGTAGCATCTGCTGAGCAAGACTGTCCTGAGTTCACAGGCCCATTTGTTACAAAGGGTTGCATCTCCTTTCCTGAGCAGCATACAGGCTCAGGGATCAGCCATCCCAGGAAAGAGCTGAATAGAAACCTGACCACTATAATGAGCCTTGGCAACAGTGTCCTGTGGGGGAGAGAGAGGTCAGAGAACACTCACTACAGGATCTGGAGACCCAGATTCTGGTCCCAGCACAGCTTGTTATCAGCAAGTCATTCAGTTCCTCTGGATCTGAATTTCCCTGATAGTTCAAATATTATTTGAGATCAGATTATTTAATGGATCTTTCTAAACTAAAATTATTTTATGGGTGTCTGAGTTATAAACATTCGCTGATTTTATTTCTTTCAACTTCCTATTTCTCTACTTCTTAACCTCTGATGATTTTTCTCTCAAAGTTATTCAGATTCTACTTAGGCCAACTATAACATTTAAAGGAGTGCATTTTGAGAAGACTGACTGAATATGATGCAATGTTTCTGCAGAGATGTGACTCGGCGTCAGGGGTTGATTCATCCAGTGTAGGTTTGGCTCTCCAAGTACAGATCTTCAGTGCCAGCAGCGAGATGCCCCTTTCCCTATACTCACCGTCTTTCCTTCCTGCTTTCTATTTTTACATTTCCCCTTTTCCTCTCTCTTCTCTCTGCCTTCTTTAAAAGAGCTGAAACAGTAGTGATAAGGTACAGATAGATGCTTTGCACAGCTAGCTGGACACCTGTCCTGAGAACACCACTAGATAGGGTTAAATTCTGTTATCTTGCTCCTTTCCTAAAGGAAGGAATTAAAAGATGTTTCTTCCAGTCTTCTGATTACTAGACTCTGTCAACTTTGTCAGAGAAGTCGATAATTTTAGAGGAAGGCCAACTGAGTAAAAAAATGGTTGGTTCCTGGAATCAGAAAGAACAAAGTTTAAACCCTGGCTTTGTTACTTTTTCGCTAAATAAAGTAGGGAGAATTACTATTGAATTTTGAGCTCAGGGACTTTTTTCTATAATATGAGAATCATGACACTGATCTTAAAGGTTCATTAATAGACAATGTGTAGCATGTCTGGCATAAAGCTACCACATTTAACATATTTTAGATGCTCCTATATACATTTAAGTATGCCAGGCAATATAAGGGAGATGCTCTAATGTATCTGACATAGTAGAGTGTGTGATCTATGAATTGTTTTCAGGGAAGAAGCTTGCCTTGTTTTTCCCTTTGATCTCAGTCCCTTCCTAAAGTGTTTCTTCAATAAATGTATAGTGAGTAAATGAATCATTGAACAATATTGTTAAATATATTTTAATATTGTATTTTTTATTTATGTCAGAAGAAACTAGGATTGATTACCATTTAAATTGACTCCAGAGGTTCAGTTCTTAAATTATATTCAGTAATGACTCTGTTCTGACATTAAAGAAAGAAACTGAAGATTAAACACAAATACTATGAAAGAGCACTTGACAAAATGAGTTGTAAACTCTAAGATATTATTAAACGACTAAATGAATATTTCTAAAAAAGCAGAAAAAAGTAACTCATCAGGACTTGGTGTGCACATTTTCCTTTTACACTTGTATTCCTAAATCTATGTTTCAGTGGATATTAGAAGGGTTATGAACACTAGGTATCTAAGATAAATTTTTGCCGTAGAGGTCCTCCATCTTTTCTGAGGAGTAGGGTAACAGTAGGTTTCTAAGAGTATCAGGAGCAGACTTGATGATAATGCATTAGGAGTTGTGAAAAATATAATTCAAGGAGATCAGAATCAAAGCTAGAGAATGAATTATGTGGAAAACTAGGTTTTGAGATCTTCTTGGAGTGAAGGCTAGTCCTAAAGAACTGTATTGTAGCTTTGATGAACGTGAAAGATTTGTTTAAACTCAAAACTTCTTTCTTAGAATAAATACAAAGTTTTTATTCTAAGAACATAAACATAAACATAAAGTCTCCAAAATATGAAGGGAAGTCATTTATAGAGAGACATGACCAACTGTTATTTTAAAATAATTCTGGCTGGAATATACAGAATGGATTGGAAGGGGAAAAGGATAGCTAGAAAGACTAATTAGAGTCAATGAGAGTAATCCTAAAGAGAGATAATGGCTGGCTTGGACAAGGGGTGGCAATAAACAAGAAAACATATAAGACAATTCAAGATGCCCCTAAGGAGGTGAGAGAAGTGAGACCAGAACAATAATAGGGTATTGTCTTCTGGGTTTTGTTTTATGACCTGTGGTATTATTGCCTGATATTCTCATGATTATAATTATTATTGTGAATAATGATATCTCTCTCAAAAGCCTCAGTTAAAACATACCAGTATTAACTGGAAACATATTTTCATCAGTTTTAAATGAGCATAGCATAGAACAAGAATATAAAGAATATGAGTTTAGGCAGTTGTAAATGGAACATAGGTTACTGGAGCTCACAGGAGTATAGGAAAGTACAAGATGGTGGAGTTGAAGGTGAGGAAAGGGAGGTGTGGGCCCAATGAAAGTAAATACTGAATTCAGACTAGTCTACTTGTTAGGGTGTTTGGAGCTGGCACTTTCAACTGGGTTTTGCAAAAATACCAATGCTCACATAAGTTTCTTCATGTTTGCTAATGTGCTTATGCAGCATATATTTATTGATTTTTTTACAGAGATTGTGAATATTTTGTAAACTAAAGACTGATGACCCATGCCTTCAGAGAATTTTAACACTGATATTTTTAACAAAACTGTTCCTATCACTCTATATGTATGTACTTCTCTAGTTTGATATTTTTAGTTTGAGTATGTTTAAGATGGTAAAGGAACATTTTTTGTGGGTACTGTTATCAGAATGTCATTACTGGTATCTTTTAATCAGAGATATCATTGTATTAAAAATATGAAACTCAAGGTTTAGAGTTATGCTGCCCTGGTTTAAATTCCAGCCCCATTAATTGCTTGATTAGTTAATATCTCTCTGACTCAATTTTCTATTTTTCAATTGGGATAAAAATAGTATCATTCAACTGTTGTGAGAATTAAGTTTTAAAATATTTAGAACAGTGCCTGGTTTATGGATAGTATCTGGTATGTATTAATTATTATTATGTCAATGTATAAAAGGCACAACATTGTCTTATATATGTGCATATTTTAAAAATAAATATTTTATAAAGATGTTTTAAGGCCAAATAAAATATATATTTCTCTTGTAAAAATTTGCAGTTGTGGTAGAATTTCAACTTTTTTAAAGTTTAAGCACAAAGAAAACTTTTAACTTGACCGACCTAATAAAGACGAGAGAATATTTCTTTTACTCTTGGGTTTTGAGGATTAAAGCAAGTGAAAATACTGATATCTCTACCAGGTACATCTCTAAGAAAATCAAGAACAAATAGAAATGTAAGCCACCAAAGCAATCCAGTGTGAAGTCCCTGTCATTCTTTTGAAAGCCACAAACAAAGAAATTTAAAACCAGGCAACTTAAAATAGAGAAGAATCAAAATTCCCTTTTTTAAATTACTGTTTTTCTCTCCTGAAGAAGAAGTGAAGTGCATTTCATACTAAAATAGGATTTGGTGTGATGTGAGTGCAAGATTCTCTTTCAGCACGGTCGGGTAACATATTATTAGTGGAATATCTGTAGAGTGATTCAGTCAAGTAGCACCATCATTATGTTTTATTTTGATTTTGACTTGGAAAAATATTTACCTTAATATTAAAAGAGTTCAAATGAATGCCAGAGTCAAATTTGCTCAGTGAAAATATTTCTTTTATTTCCCTTCTACGTTCCCTTCTTTGTTCCAGTCAATTGTATAGTTAATTTACTATATTAGAGTTATGAATTATATAGCTTAATTTGTAGTATTTGTCTAGCTATTTTGTGATATTACAATTAAGAATCATATAGCTACTTTACTGTACTAGAATTAAGATTCAATGAATGGTATATTCTATGTTTCTATCCTAAAGGTAAAGTAATGTTGAATAAATATGTTTCCAGGAATTGTCATTTATATTATGTAAAGTTCTTAGGAATATTATATTTTTAATTAAGCAGTAAGTGTTTTATGCAAAAACACCTTCCTTAGAATATTGGGTATTATATTGTTATAAATCTTAATAAAATTTCTAGTATATATCTAAAATTTAACATTCAATAAGAAAACAGACTATATGATATTTTAATAACCATCCTTTCAAATGCCAAAACAACAAACAAAAGAAAGGGAAGATTTTTATTCAGAATTTCACTTTTATTTAGGAACCCTAAAATGTTGATGATAAAACATTTAAATCATCCAGTTTTGGCCAACTGCACTCATTAAAGTTTTCAAATTTTATTAAGTACTACTGCATTCAATTTAATGTTTGTTCTAACCAGTCCCATGGCCAAAACCATCCATAGTTAATACTTTAGAGACACTATTATATAGCAGAAAAGTCTATGGTCTTAAGAATATTACTGTATCACTTTCTAAGCCTCAGTTTGGTGTTTGTAAAAGGACAGTACTACTTGTTTCTCATGATTAATTTTATAATGAATAAATTAAATTTTAAAACATCATATCTAGGCACATAGCAGATGAGTTATTTCACTTATTCCTTCTATTTTATGACTAAAAATAATATGAAAATGGTGCAGATGCCATATAATAATTTAAAGCATTTGGTCTTCTCAGTGTATGAGATGTTCTCCCAATGTAGGATAGATGAGTTCTCTAAGCCAAGTCTAAGATCTCCAACATGTTGCTGGAATTCCCTGTCAGACTCTGTGGACCACTTGGATGCTCCTTATGTGATGCTGCATTATTTATCTTAAGGGATCAAACAAGAAATTCATTGCTCAGAACTTATCACCATGATAAACTTTTCAATGTCATTTTCTATGTGTTAATGCCCAGCACAATATGGTCTTGTGTGAAAGTTAAAACAGTAAAAATCACGCGTGCGCGCAAACACACACTATACAGGGTTCAGAATAAATATTACTTGCTTGAGTGCAGTTAGTAGGGTGCATGAATGTCTGGCACGAAATGGGCAACAATTTGAAAATTTCATTAAAATATCACATGCTGTGCTTCAGTGTGATATTGCTATGTTACAGAATTACATGCTTATGATTTTGGTAAAGATTTTGTAATAAAAAGGTGAGATTATTTCTGCCAGACCCCATATATATACATATATACACACACACAATGACAACTTCACTGTACTAGTAATTCGGTGTGGTAGACACCTTTGAGTAAGCATGTGGACTCTGTGGATGTTACACTCAAAATGACTGAGCCAGTAAAGAAATGGATCTGTATCAAATTTTGCATTAAGCCTGAACGTTCTTCAGTGGAAACTATTCAGATGATTGAGAAGGTGACAGCTTGGGCAACTGGTGATTGGCAGCCTCATCACAACAATGCACCCACTCATGCATCATGTCTTGTGCAGAGTTTTTAGTGAAACATCAAATCACCCAGGTGACTCGGCCCCACTATAGCCCAGATTTGGAACTTTGCAACATATGGCTTTTTCCCAAACTAAAACCACCTTTGAAAGGGAAGAGATTTCAGACTGTGAGTAAGATTAGAAAAATATAACAGGGCAGCTGATGGTGATTGGAATCATGTGAGGTCCCAAGGTGCCTACTTTGAAGGGGACTGAGCATCGTTGTCCTATGTACCATGTTTCTTGTATCTTCTTCAATAAATGTCTCTATTTTTCATTTTTCTTGGCTGGATACCTTCGGGACTGACCTTGTATATATAGATACATACACATATATATACACACATATATCTATATATACACATATTATGTGATATATGCATATATGCTATATTTAAATATAGTTTCTTAAATAAATTTAAATATATGTTTTAATATATTTATATAGGTTCTTTAAACATATTTAAATATAGGTTCTTCGATACAGCAACAGCGAATTAAGTTACACAGAGCCCACACACTATTTGTACACTAAGTATTGATCATAGCAAATAAAAAAAAACAATTAGAGAATTTTCTTTTTGGAGAAGATGCCATTATACTGTGTATTTCCTCTGAAATTTAAGTTTTCTCAATTTGTTTCCCCACTTTGACATAAAGAATGGGAATCACTAAAATATATGGTGAAAAAGAGAGAAAAATGGTAAAAATGTCTCCCGTTTTAGTTAAAGCAGAGATTTTTCTCCTAAACGCTGAAAGTCAAGATATAAATTCATAATTAGAGAGCATTTAGGCATAGAAATATTCACTGTGTAGGTGTCTATTTTTTTGAGGGGGGAATGGCTTTCATTACGAAGAGATAGCCTTCATTTATAGTCTTCCAATCTCCAATTATTTGTATGTCAACACGTCCTTTTTGACATTTTTTTAAATACTGCAATTGTTACTTTTTCCATGCAGACACACACACACACACACACACACACACACACGTGCAAGCGCGCACAAAATTACATAATGAGGAACTTTCAACTTAACAGTACAAAGTTTGATACCGGTTGCTGGGGGGAGGGGTGCTAAGAGGTCTAAATGGTAATGGGGAAAAATACAATAAATATTAAATCAAAAACATTTAATGCAAATATAACATCAAAAAGATTTTATTTTTGCTGTACAATATTTTTTCTTTTTTTAATTGCTGTTCAAGTACAGTTGTCTTCATTTTCCTGCCACCACTTTCCCTTGCTCTACCACCTCCCACCTCCCACCTTCAATCCCCAATCTGGCTTTATCCATGGTCCTTTATACCTGTTCCTTGACTTGACCCTTCCCCTTCCTTCTCCCATTATCCCCCTCCCAACTCACCTCTGGTTACTGTCAATTTGTTTTTCCTTTCAATGTTGCTGGTTATATTTTCCTTGCTTGTTTGTTTTGTTGATTAGGTTCCACTTACAGGTGAGATCATATGGTATTTGTCTATCATCCTCTGGCTTATTTGGCTTAGCATAATGCTCTCCAGTTCCATCCATGCTGTTGTGAAGGGTAGTAGCTCTTTCTTTCTTTCTGCTGTGTAGTATTCCATTGTGTAAATGTACCGTAGTTTTTTGAGCCACTCATTTCCTGTTGGGTCCTTAGGTTGCTTCCAGCACTTAGCTATTGTAAATTGTGCTGCTGTGGACATTGGGGTACATAGGTTCTTTTGAATTGGTGTTTCAGGATTCTTGGGTATAATTCAGCAGTGGAATTGCCAGGTCAAAAGACAGTTCCATTTTTAGCTTTTTGAGGAAATTCCAAACTGTTTTCTATGGCAGCTGCACCAGCCTGTATTCCCACCAACAATGTACTAGGGTTCCCTTTTCTCCACAACCTCACCAGCACTTACTGTTTGTTGATTTGTTTGTGATGGCCACTCTGACCAGTATGTCCTCCTTGGAGAAGTGTCTGTTCAGGTCCTTTGCCCATTTTCTGATTGGATTGTTTGTCTTCCTGGAGTGGAGTCGCATGAGTTCTTTACATGTTTTGGAGATCAAACTCTTGTCTAAGGTATCATTTGCAAAAATATTTTCCCATACAGTTAGTTCCCTTTTCTTCTTGCTGATGTTTTCTTTAGCTGTGCAGAAGCTTCTTTCTTTGATGAAGTCCCAATTGTTTATTTTTTCCTTTATGTCCCTTGCTCTAGGGGACATATCGGTGAAAATATTGCTGCGTGGGATATCTGAGAGTTTCCTGCCTATGTTTTCCTCTAGGACTTTTATGGTGTTACATATTATATTTAAGCCTTTTATTGATCTTGAGTTTATTTTTGTGCATGGTGTAAGTTGGTGGTCAAGTTTCATTTTTTTCATGTAGCTGTCCAGATCTACCAACATTAAAATATCATTGAAGGTCCAGAAAGACTGACATTTTTGTCCCTTTGTTTTCAAATATTCCCTAGCACACCACGGTAAACCTAAAGAATACACTTACCCCAGTTTGACTTAATTTTAAAATATTGCTCACTTTTAGAGATTATTACAATCATTGTCCAAAGAAATAAATAAAACAACAATTCTTTTATAAATTACATTGTATATTTCTCACCTTCACATTGAAGTCACTTGTTTGAATAGGGATTAAATCTGCTTTGGTTTTGTTTTAAAAATATTAATCCCTCTAAAATTACTGCTAGAGAATGTTCATTGACCCTCTTTAACATTTTTTTCTCTTATCACCTCTATCTTCCTCTAACTTTTTGTTATCTCTCATTGTATAGATAATAATAGCACAGTACCTGCTGTCATTTAATCACTCCTGAAATGCTGGGACTCAGATGAGTACATTGTACTTTAATCCCCACTTTCATCCAGTACTACAGTTAGAGTCATTATCTGCCTAGTACTACATACACCCTTGTGATTCAAATATAATATGTAATCATCTTATTGTAGAAGGACTCTGGAAGTAGTAGTGAAAAGGGAACTAAATTGGAAGCAAGAAGTGGTATATTATCTCTGTCAGTAATTGATCATATGATCTTCTGGGAAAAAAAAAACTGCATTTATACACCAAAGGTAAAAAAAAAAAAAAATCTATGCATGTTTTATGAGCTTTTTTCAGGTTCGGTCTAGTTTTATTTTATTAGGTATGATGCCTGCTTTAGGTGTGATTTTATTGCACATCCCAAGCCTGTGGACAGATTTTTTTTTTTTTACACATGGCCTGTGCTATTCTCTTGTCTACTAAATACTTGCAAGTACACATTTATCAATTTCCTATGTTTTGTATTCTAGATATCACTTATCTCAAATAATGTATCTCAATCAGCAACACTGACAGGTATGGCTCAGTTGGTTGAGTGTCGTCCTGCACGGCAAATAAATTGCCAGTTGATTCCCTGTCAGAGTACATGCTTGGGTTGTGGGTTTGCAAGGAATGTCAGGAGGCAGCTGATCAATTTTTCTCTCTCATATCCATGTTTCTCTCCCTCCCTTCTCTCTCTGTAAAAATAAACAAATAAAATCTTAAGATAAAGGTAGAGAGCATCATTCCTCAATTTTTTTTTGTCAAATCTTGTCCTCAATTCAGCAGTTACATATACCAATTCTTATGAAGTTGATTTTTCATACTTTCCTTCTTCCTCTGAACAACACTTATTCTATTACTAATATCTTTCCACTACTTTTCCAAATTATTTTGTTGTAAAAGGATTTCCCAACTTAAGAAAAATGAGTCACAAGTTGTACCACCATATATGAGCCTGGCTTTTTATCTTATGTTACCATGTGACACAAAGTGTCATATTCAATTATTGTAAATTTTGATTTACTTTTTAGGAATTATGGTTTCACATTTTTTTCTCCAATATTCCATTAATAACCCAGCAAACTGTGAAGGAAATTGTACTGAGACAATTTTACTCCTTCAAACCCTGTCAAAAGAAACACCCTACAGACACATAGACTTCCATGGGTTTTATCAACAAATTTTTCTTATCTTCTTTCCCAAGTATTTCATCTCTTCCCAACCTTGTTTTTATCTAATATTTTACATTCAGTTGCTTATTTTGAATTCATACAATTTACTTTGCCATCACAGCTCATTTTTCATCTGCCTTAAACAATATTTGGTCCTAATTAAAATGTTTTTTCAGCAAAATTAGGAAATTCCAATTGATGGGTTGGAGATATAATACATATTGTTTCTTCCTTGAAGATGTCATAAATGTAGTCCTTAAATGTGATTGTAAACAAAAGGACTTGTAAGTTTCCATGGTCACCCCCCCATCCTAATGGAATGCGAAAATGCAAGTTTTGGTTAACTAAATAATGGATTTCGTTTGATAATTTTTACAACTATATACATCTTAACTATTCAATGAATAGACATTTGGAAATATTTAAGCAAGTTATAGATACAGAGCTTAAAATGTATAATTAGTTAGAAACACCACTTTTATTTATGGAACATGCGGTTTCCAATTTAGGATTTTTATCCTGAGATGTGCAATATATAAGACAATGGCAGCTGTTTGCAAAATGTGTTAATGTATCTATCTCGCTGACTAAGTGATATACCCATGACAGCACTTGTCACAGTGAGCCTTCAATAAAAGTTTAAGGTTGTTTATGATAGAATTAAAAATAACAAAATGAGGACAAGGCAAACAATTGTGAATATGGAGTTATAAGATAATGACGCATTGGATTAGTTGATGTGTTTTGAGGAAATCAGGATAGTTCTGCAGTATGTCCAGAAATGCTATGCAGCCATTCCTGGTATTTCAGTAATTATCTTTAGTTTAATGTCCCACTATTCTCAACTTCAGAATACTCCCTTTCTTATCAAAAATGGTTAATACTTTCTTTCAAAGTGTGTTTCTCCCTAATGTCTGATGTCTTTCTAGAATGCAATGGGATCCTCACCATGTAGAATAGATTTATTTGACTGGAAAGTGTCTTTGCTCCAAAGTGAGTTTTAATAAAGAGCTCAGAAATAAACCCACACATATATGGTTAATTAATATATGACAAAAGATGCAAAAGAATGCAATGAGGTAAAGACAGTCTGGTCAACAAATGGTGTTAGGAATACTGGACAAATACATGCCAAAAAAAAGAATAAGAAACTAGACTAACTTCTTTCACCATGTACAAGAATAAACTAAAAATGGATTAAAGATCTAAATGTAAGAATAAAAATTATAAAACTCCTAGAAGAAAACATAGAAGTAAACTGACGTCTCTCTTAGGAATTTTTTTTTTTTTTCTGACATATCTCCTCAGGAAAGGGGAAAAAAAATAATAAACAAATGGGACTACATCAAACTAAAAAAAGTTTTTGCACAATAAAGGAAACTACCAACAAAACAAAAAGATAACCTACTAAATGTAAGAAGTCATTCACCAATCATACGTTCAATAACTGGATAATGTCCAAAATTTATTTTAAAAACTCATACAACCCAACATCAAAGAAACAAACAATCTGATTTAAAAAAGGGCAGGGAGTCTGAATCGACAGTTCTCTAAAGAGAACATACAGATGACCAATAGACATATGAAAAGATGTTCAATGTCACTAATCATCATAAAAATGCAAATTAAAACCATAATGAGATATCTCCTCACACATGTCAAAAGAGTTATTGTCAATAAATCAACAAATAACAAGTGTTGCTCAGGATATGGAGAAAAGAGGACTCTTACATACAGCCACTGTGGAAAACAGTGTGAAGGTTTCTCACAAAAGTGAAAGTGCAACTGCTTTATAACCCAGCAATTACACTATTGAGAATATATATAAAGGAACCCAAAATAATAATTCAAAAGAATATATGCATCCCTATGCTCATTGTAGCATTATTTACAATAGCCAAGGTATGGAAGCAACCCACCAATAGACAAAGTAGATAAAAAGATGGTGGTACATATATGCCATAGAATATCACCCAGCCATAAAAAAGAATAAAATCTTGCCATTTGCGATAATATGGATGGACCAAGGTAGAAGGTATCATGCTAAGTGAAATAAGTCAGAGAAGCACAAATACCATGTGATTTCACCCCTATGTAGAGAGTTTGTTTCTAAAACAAACAAACAAAACAAAATAAAAACAGACTCATAGATGCAGAGAACAAACTTAGTTGCCAGAGTTAAGGGGAGTTGGGGGGGCTGGGTGAAAAATGTAAAGGGATTAAGAAGTACAAATTGGTAGTTACAAAATAGTCACAGGGATGTAAAGTACCGCAAAGAAAATGCAGTAAATAGTATTGCAATAACTATGTGTTGTACCGGGTGAGCATTTGAATTATTAAGGAAATCACTTCATAAATTATATAATTGTGTAACCATTATGCTGTGCACCTGAAATTAATATAAAATAATATTGAATGTCAAATGTAACTTAAAAAGAAAATAAAATTATAAAGTTATATAAAAAACACAAAGTGGGTTATAATTCTCAAGACTACAAAAAAGAGACAAAGAAGCACAAACTGAAGGTGCTAATGTATGTGTGTGTGTTTATACTATATATGTGTTTACAAATATGTAAATTTATATAAATACATACCTTTTGTATAGACATTTACTATTTGTATATACTAAGTATATAGAGTTCCTGATAATAGCTTCTAGAAACATTGAGTTGGTAATGTAATTTGTATGAACCTAGCCCATCAAGCATGACTTTACATGATCCCTTTGAAAATGGCATAAGAAACAATGTATTTATATTCTAACCTGCTACGTGTGCCTTGACAAAGTTACACTTCTCATTTATGAGCTCTCCACCATCTCTGTTCCTACTCCAATCTTCTTTGCCACCTAACAGATTAGAGATTTTCAGAAAGGGGTGGGAGGTGGGACACAGAAGTCTGTGGTGCTGCTTCGTCGAGCCTGGTGCCTGAATTTAGCCGTACGTGCATGAGATTTGGAGCGAGGAGATTTAGGAGAGGAGTGCAGCAGTATCCTGCTCTACCTAATTAGGATATATTTATCTACAGGAAATAGAGAGAGCAACATTGAGCAACCACAAAGTACCTGTATATCTTGCCTATCACTTTTTTTCTCTTTTAACAAGTAGGTGGGAGAAACTAATGATTTTAAAAATTTCTTCTATAGATAATTGAGGCAGGAGAAGAAAGTATCAGTTATTAATTTTTTACTATATATAGTGTATATTATCTAGACGTCACTTAAATGTTTACATAGTACATATCGACTTATCAAATGACTGTTACTTACCACATTTTATAAGTTATGTCCAGAAAAATTATGGGACATAAAGTAACAATACTTGCTAAAATCCAGTAAAGAAGTCAATAGTGAAAAACAAACAAAAACAGCAACAAAAAGCACACACACACACGCAAACAAAAAAAAAGAAAAACAAAACAAGGAGCCAACACCCCCTATTACTTATAACTTGGTTTTATGACTAGAAAAATGTTTATGTTGGTAATGTGCACATAATAAGAAACCAAACCGTTTAGTTTTCTTAGTACAACAGCCTTTCTAAGTAAAATTACATGTGATTGAGTAGTTTTATTTTTTTGTAGTGTTTCATAGTCTAGAGTCTCTTTATTGCCTTCAAAGTCCCAGAAAGACATATTCTTCATTGTTATATTGTGCATTTAACAAAATCTATAACAGCAATATTTAAGGAGGTACTTTTTAAATGGCAATGTAGAGCGATAATACAAGTTTCATAGCTAATCAGCCTCATTGTACAAAGATATATATTGCTCTAAATGTTCTTTTTCACCTTTCTTTATTTATAGGAATTGAAGAGTACACTGGAAAGCTGTATTATGAGCTCTTAGAGCTTCTAAAGTGTCCATTGGATTTTTAATCACAAGGTAAATACCAGTTTATTTTAATTATATTTTAGATTGAAATGAATACCATTTTTTTTTGTCTTAAGGCTTAGTTTCTTTATACCAAGAAGTTAATGGCCTTGTAATTACTCATATTTAATTAAGTAGTTCCACTGCTTTATTAGCTCCAAAGTGACTGGGGGAAGTTATTGGCATATATGCAATGCAGGGCTTATATGTTTATCTATAAAACTATCATAAATGTTATGTGTGATGTGGCCTGGATAGTCTGTACATGATTTTTGTTTAATTAAAATGATTTTTGTACTTTCAAACCATGTTAACATATGGTTTATAACATATAAACTGTTATCATAACATAATAACTAAAATATTTTCTTTATTAATACTTATGAAATGGCTAGTGATATTGGAGGTACATCATTCTTAATTTGAAGTGGAAGCTGAGTTACTCTGGGCTTTTTTATTTCATTATCCTTGGAAGGTATAATGTTTACCCTCTCTGTATTTGAAGAATTGCATTTATAAGAGTACAAACTACCTCATACATTTTCAGGGGTTCCGTATGTATGATATGGATGACTTTTTTTATTTTTTGGTCTTATTAGTTTTTCTACCTCTTTTTTCTCTGCTCGCAGTCCTTTACCAAGCACCATGACAAGGTGTTTTTATTATTATTATTTTGTTTTCAGTTGTTAGAAATTAAGACATTTACAATCAGTGCTTTCTTTTCATCACATAAAATTACTGAGGAAGAGATTAGGATTTGAGAGGCCCCCAGGAAGATAAGGTTTGGCTAGCAACTCTAAAGAGAGGCCTTATTAATGCAATTAAGGGAAGACACACAATATATCACTGTGTCCTCATGAAGACCAAGAAATGAAGCAAAGAACATTTTCTTCAGAAAATCAGGTTTCCTAGAAAGGGAGTATGACTGCTTCCAGTACTGTTTCACATGTCTGCTGGACCAACAGGAATAACAAAGAAGGAATGACATGAATGTAAATGGTCTACCCAGGTACAAATCATGGGCACACGCACACGCACACACCCACCCACGTACCCACCCACCAGTTTAGGATGGTGTTTTGGGATCCAAAGGAAACTCTGACTCTCCATGCATAGATATATTGGCTTAAATAAAAAAATAAATGTATTTGAAGGTGTAATAGGAAAGAAATTAAATATTCATGGAATGTACTGAATTGGTCAAATTTAAAAAATATATAAAGGCATCATTGATAAAATTTAAATTATAAACTGCATGATGAGTCATATGGCTTACATTTTACAAGGGTCTCCATTATGTTAACTTGGCTGAGATAATAGGGAAAAAAATGGATGGGCAGTCATGTGAAGAGAATTAGAAGGAACTGCTCATTTGCAGAGCACAAAACTATCATTTACAGGGCTCTTCCGATCAAAAAGAACATTTGATGGCAATTAAAATATTATAAATTTGACATGATTTAAAGACACTCTGAAATATAATTACCTCCTTGAATATTTCCTAATATATTCTTTTATAGTTCTTTTAGCCAGTTTAAGGAATTCTGACAAATTAACCTCTTTTTCCTGCTTGAATTTATGGGAAGTCCTGCCATCTATTCTTGATTGTAAACTGAGTACTACTTCAGATGTACTTTGATAGGAGGTGATTTTATTCTATCTGCAAAAATATGAAACAAATACTATTAATTTATGAAATGACTAGAGGTTATTTGAAAATTAATACTTCATTTGACTTTGATGGAATTTTATAAAACATCAAAGCCATATGGGAATTTGCCTGCACTGAAAAGTTTCATTTTAACAAGTTTAAAGCATATAACATAATCAGGATGAAAGGATAGGTACTGTATCCTCTAGATTCTTGTTATCAAAATTAAGCTCAGTTTCACCTCCACCTTCAGTCCCCTCTTCTCCCCACACTCTTTCTCTTTTGCCTTCCTCAGGACAAAAGGGGGATTTAACAATGGCCCACAAACCCCCTCAGATACTGATCTGTTTATCTATTTTTCATTGCTAATCTTTAGTTCCTTAAAGCCTTTGGCAACATTCTAAATATAATTTTCTCCATTTTAAAGCCATCAGATTTTTTTAAAAAAATCTATATTAAAGAGTGAGACAAATTGTGACTATAGCTGAGATATTTTATAGTGTACAAAGAATCATTGATCAAGTTTAAAAAGGTAAATGTTACCAGTGTGATAACCAGCATGCAACTGGAATGTAAATATCATTAACATAAGTGTATTGAACAGAGAAAGGGCTGTAAATTAGGTCAGTACTTTGAACAGAACACTCATAAAGTTGAAGCTGTGTCGACAAGTAGAAGTGGGACATCAAAAACTCAAGGAAAACTGTCTAGCACAAATGTGATAATGAGGAAGTTTGAAGATTTGAAAATATTAGGTCTGCCTATGTTGATAGGATGATGATAATTCTCTGCAAATATAGGTCAGGTGTAAGGGAGGTTAGACTTTTATACCTGTGACTCAAGTGATGTTCTGGGACATTTGGTTGCCATGTGATCCAATATGAAAAAATATTTTTTTAAAAACAATATTATACGGGTTTAGTTTAAATAAAAGAATGGCACAAATTAATATGTAAAAAATAGAATTTCTCCCTAAATAGAATGGACTGCTGCATAAAGGGTTGAGAGTCCTGCATCTAAAAATGACACTTTGTGTGGTTGGCTGGCCCACTGCTTCTCACCAGGGATTCATTATCAATCAGTATTTGGAGAAATAATGGTTTTCATCTGACCCAAAGATTTTTTTCTCCAAAAAACCTATCAATTTTACCTATCTGATGGAAGTTGCCAGTAGCGATGCAGAAGTTTTAGTGGTTGCAATACCAGGTCCAGTGTCAGTGTTCCTGTGGTGGGTACTCACTCACTGCATCTGTCACTTTGGTAATTGACACAAGGTCCCGAGGCTTAGTTTACCAGTCTGTGAAAAACGGCTGATAAAACCAGTGCTCACGATTTGATATCATTGAGGCTCGCGTACTAATGATGGTAAGAAAGAATGACTTAAAGTCACCTATTACAAACTGTGTGCTTTGCCATTTCACTGACCTTGAATTAAAGCTCCCAAATTATTTTGTTACCTATGAGTTTATTTTACAGCATAAAGTTAAATATTTTATGGGATATATTTTTAATTCTTTAGAATTCTGGCTAGAATAAGATGTCCTTTCAGTCAGACTTCTGTTCATGTATTGAGTAAAAACAGAATTTTTTTTTCCCTAAGGAAAATATAGATACTGGCTATAAATATTCCCTTTTGTGCTTCTCTGCATAGATACAATGGTAACCTATTTAGGTAAGTGTTCTGGTTAGGCATCTCAGCTTCTGAGAAGATGTCAAAGTTATGCATGCTTTTAAACAAATGGTTACATTCTTACTTAGTCACACCAGATATTTGTGGTCTGTTACTCATCATATAATACATCCATCATGATTTCTGCCAGCCACTATTAATCAGCAAAGCAGAGGCAAGATGTAATATTGAGGGAGGACTGCCTGAATGATATGAATTCTTGTCATTCATCTCTATAGCTTAAATTTTATCAATGGATTAAACAAGACTATTGCAATCCTTGTATTTACTCTGTAGAAGTGTTTTCACTTGACCTCAGTTTGAGTCAATGCAATTGACTTACAGTGATTTGTGTTTGAGGTGCTAGAAATCCATGCTTGCATTTGCTGTAGAGTTATTTATGGTGTATTTTTCTGCATTCTTTATAAAGTTTCTCCACTGAGGAGAACACAGGACATGCTTCCATCCAGTCTCAGCACTCCAAACAGCAGAGCTTTTCCTGCCAGCTTGTTTATTTTCAACTTATGATTCCACTAAATCATGCATTAAATTTATTTGCATGTGTGAGTGTGGTACTAGGAAGCTCATGACCTAATCTGTGCACATCTGGCAAGTAAAACAAATTTAATAATGTATATGGTAGTGAAGCACAACTGCTCTGGGATCAGTCTAAGCATGGGTACCATCTCTTTTATTTAAATGAAGGGTAGTTTTGGTCAGGATGCCATCTTGTTTTTCTTTACAATGCTTATGTTGTAGTGGTGTTTTGAAGATTAAACAAGATAATCACTTAATATATTAACACACATTCTTGATCAATGTTAGCTATTGTCAATAATAAAAGTCTCAAGAAGCAGCTTTTGTTTTCTATCCCAGTTCTTAGCCTACTAAATCACAAATGTATTGAGCACCTATTATGTTCTCTTCTTACTCATATGTATATGAGTAAGCAGTATATGTAGTTGATCATTTAATGACTCAGCAGTTATCCTCAGTGCATACTAGACAGAGGAAGGAAACTAAAATTAAAACTAACTTTTTAAAAATGTTTTTTGTGTTCTTTCCATATCCATAAGTACTTTCAGTGGTCAAAGTTTTATTAGAAGTGGTTAAGTTATTATTAATAGAGGTATTTTGTATATTTGAAGGGGGAGGAACTTATTTCAGGGCTTGATTCACATTCTCTTTACAGCCCTTCCCTGTGGTTTGCTTAAAGTATAAGTTGAATTGCACCTAACTGGGTTTGGACTTGCTACATGCCATTCCCACAGGGCGGGGTCAGGGCGGGGGTGGCGGAGGTAAGTCAAACTATAACTGCATCTTGATTTGCTTGCAGAACAATCTGTTTGTCACTAGAAAAGAGGCTTGAAATTAACTTAAGTGTCCCCTTTTTCTCTGACAGATAATTTATGCCCTATATTTATCTTCTTAGCCTCCTAGAAAAAGTAAATCTGTGAAGTTTCACACTCCTATTCTTGATATGTGTAGCTTTATTAATATTTTTGTACTTCGGTTCTGTGAAAGCTGTTTTCTGAAGAAAGACCCATTTTCGTTCAGAATATTGGAAATCAAAACCTTTGTCCACTGAGCAATAAAAAATTTAAGTGGTAATGGGTCTCAGTAGGAATAGAACATCATTTTTGTGTCAATATTCATGTAACAACTTCCAAATACTTGCCATGTGCTAAGCACTATTTTAAGCACTTTACAATATTTTCTCCATTAATGCCTATAACAGCCCTCTGAAATGGGTATCATCCCATTCTGCTAATGAAGATATTGAAGGCCGAAGATATTAAATATATTGCCCAAGATCACACAGCTGATAGATCTGTTACTATGACAAGGTGTGCTTAGCAACAGAGGGCTACAACAAAAGAATATTTCTTGAGAGCTCATAGGCGGCAATGATTGGGGACATGATTGGTGCAGAGTAGAAAATGGTCCCCTCTATGCTCTGTCTTCAAAATCTCCTGTCACTTGATGGGTGAAATAAGGATCAATGACTTTAGAGATTGGTAAAAATGTTCATAAATATGAAGTCTGTATCAAAAAAACTTTCTAGAGCAATAAAAAGATATCAATTCTTCCTGCTTGGAGACTAAATAATTTTGCCACCAGTCTAAACTTTCAGAAAGGGAGAGATAAGATTAATCTCATCATGTCTCTAATAATCCTGTTTTCATTGGGCTTCCCTCTGGATTTTGATATTTGGCCTTACTGTTGTGCGACATCTAGGATCCTAAATATCTTTTTATGACTCTGAATACATGCTCCACATGTAATTTACAATAGTATTTAAAAAGTGCAACACCTAATTAATTCACTAATCAGCAGTCAGAGCCTGTGATTTTTCCCCAGTTCACTGTTGAATGCCCTGGGGGAGACTCTGCATTCTGAAAGTGTCATTTCCATTATTCTGTGTTTGGCATTAGAGCAGATACTAAGTTATGTTGCTATTTCATGGAAAATATGCTGTCCTCATGGGCACCTTGATGACTTTATTAAAAATACTTTCTGCCACCCATGTTCTCTTGTTCTCAGGAACGCTGTGGCTTCGCAGTACAGCAGGGTTTTCACAGTGCCGTAAATTAAGACAAGGGAGATCAACATGTCTGTTTCATGCCTGTGCATTTTCCCTCATGTTTTTCTATTTTATCCTTGAAAAACTTTATTCTGTTTAATTTTTTAAAAAGTAATTTAAAATCTGTTTTCTCAGATTTTATTATTTTTGAAGACTTTCTTGTCTAAATATGCCAAAACAGGGATATTTTTAATATAGTAGAAGTAATCATAGCTTCTAAGTGTTTCATGGGCTTATAAAATGAAAACCAGGTAAACATGTGTTAGGAGTACTTTCAGAAAAAGAAAAAGAAAATATGAACAAAATAAATAGTTCTTATAGAATTATAGAATTAGTTTATTTATGATTAATATCTGCTTTAAGATTGTATGATATATATAGATATTTTTTTTGGTTGAGTAATGAACTATCCCAAAATGCTCTCACTTATCACAATTGCCTGATTATTTCTCACAGATCTGTGGATCAAGGGGCAGCATTGGTGAGCCTAGGCTCCACTGATTTCAGCTCAACTTACTTATGCATATGAGGTTAGCAGTGAGTAAGCCAGGGCTGGCTAGCTGACAATAGTCTTGCTCACTTATATTTTTCAGTTTTCTAGCTACGGGCTAGTGATTGGGCCATATGTCTCTCACCATATGATTCATTATTGAACAAATTCATCTAGTGGATGACAGGGTTTCAAGACAAAATTCTCAAGACTTCTTGCTGCCAATGCATAGAACTGGCCCAACATTGCTTTGGCTGCATTCTGTTGGTCAAAGCAATTCATAAGTCCAGTCCAGATCCAAGAACTGGACAAATGGATTCTACCTCTAGGTGAGAGTAACTGCAAGGTAACAGTACAAAGGCAGGGAATCCAGGTAGGAGTGAGGATTTTGGGCAATTTGGCTTTTTACCACAGTTAACTATCTGGTTCAGCTTAATGGTCATCTAGACCTGACCCAGACTAAGTTTTTGCACTCTAATCTAACCCGGCTGGTTTCCCCATCAAAAAAAAAGCTCTCCTTCTCAATCTGATAGCACTACCTAGCACCAGAATAACAGTATTATACAGCTACATCCACCCAGGATCTTTTATTTTTGAGTTACCTCTTTTTAAAATTGATTTTATTGAATAGTTTGGTGATGGGGGGTACCCCATTCCCCACAGAGTCCTGCCAGGTAACCGTGGACGGAGAAATAAAATAAGTTGTTCCAGACACTCTTTGTCTGCCAGGAAAAAGGGGTAGAGATTCCTCCAAGTGGAGAATGCTCCGAGCCCTTCTCTTGAAGTAGCTTTTATTGAGAACCATATGTGCAGGGGTATACAGCATGCATGCAAAGCTCTTCAATCACTGTCAAAAGTCTATGACTACAAGAACACAGAGATTTGCCTCAGGTCATAGTCTGGTAGACAGGGCGGCACCCATTCGTCCCTGAAACCTGGGAAAATGATCACATTCTATGCTTGACCCCAAACATTAGTACTCATTAACTCGAGGGCATTCTTAGCAAAGTAAGCTTCATAGAATTTAATGCATTCCTTTTCCAGGCCTAATTGTCCCTGGAACTGCCTGATTCAGTTTAGGGCTGTACCTGCCTTTAGTACTGTTTCACTGACCATGTCAAGGGGCGGACAGAGAAGCCAAGAGATAAGGATACTTCTTTCAAATAGAATGAGGACGCCATCCATGACAAAGCCAAGGTGTGAGGGTCTGTTTCCCCTTCTCCATGTCCCCCCAGTCCTTCCCTGATGGCCTCTATGTGACTGTGCCTGTCTTAGGTTGCCCCTGCCATCAAGAGGTCTTACCCGTCACTGACTAACCAGCCATTCTCTGGGGCTAAGCAGGGTGATGTGAGGGATGCCAAAGATGCTCCCCTGCCAGGGGACAGATTTTGTCTCCTCAGTGGCTTATTTTCCCAAGGCCTCCTTGCTCAGCTCCAGCCTTGGGACCCTTTCTCCTGTAAGTGAGGCTACGGTCCCTGAAACAAGGCGGGATGGTTCCCAACAGTTTGAGAGATGAAAAATGTTTAAAGTGTGCACAAGATATAAATAAAACTAGAATAAGTGTAATATTATCAACACCATCCAATGTAGAGAAAAATATTAACATATCCTGAAGTGACCCATATATTCTTCCTCAATCCAATCTCTTTGTCAGAAGATAACCTCTGTTCTGAATTTGTTTATAATTTTTTGTATTTCATTATGGTTTTGATACATATTAATAACAATATATATGAGTACTTGTTGGGTATATCTTACATTTTTTAAAAATTTTATCCAAATGGAATCATAATTACCTACTTACCAGAGCTAGCTGCTGTTTTGAATTATGTATTTTAGCTGAAATATTCAGTATATTTACATTAATTACAATGCTAATACATTTTTATATCTTTAATATTATTGTGAGTTTGTCTACTCATCCTTGTGTTTCTTTGTTTATTCCTTAATTATTTTAAATTGATTAGTCTTATTTATCTTTCCCTCTATTAGCTTAATATTTATATTTTATTTTCTAGTTTTTGGTGATTATATTGGAAATGTTATCATCCATTGAGAAACCCACTAAAGTGTGAAGTTTAATCTTCACTCTCTAAACAATAGAAGAGCTTGGAATAACTAACTGCAATCAGCCTCCTTTAATTTTATATGCAATCTTCATGTGTTTTAGTTCTATTGCAATTTTTAATGACAACCTTATTTTTGTTTTATATAAATAAATATGAATATTGCTCACTGTGTTTCTTGTGTCTGAGGTCTTTTCAACTGAGATGACTTCCTTCTGCCTGAATAACTATATATTTAGAATATAATTTATAATTATCTATTGATAGCAAATGCTCAGTTTTGTTTGCATATAGTTGTCTTATTTCTTTCTTATTATTAAAATACATCTTGTTGAATATGATTCTAATTTGATGGTTATTTTAATTTAGCTCATTTCACCTATTACTGCACAGATTATTGGCATAAATGGTTGCTATTTAGAAGTTAGATGTCAAGGTATTACTTTCTATAAAGACATCAGTCATTCCTTCTCACTATATTCAATATGTTTTCTTTTCATTGTTACCTTGCAGTTTTACTACAATATATCCAGGTATTAATTCTTGTAATTTAATTTGTTTGTTTATTGTTTTGATTTTAGGTTATTTAATCTTTTTTTGGTATTTTTCATTAATTATGCAAAATTATCTGTTATTATTTACCTATCTATTACATCTATGCCTTTTTCTCCCTTCTTTTCTTCTGGATCCATAAGGTAAAATTAACTTCAGTGCTCTATTCAAATTTTGGTTTTTAATATGTTCTTAGTTTTTGGCCTCTGAATTTTGTTTTCTTTTTTAGATGATTTTTAATTATTGTTATTCTATTATAGCTGTCCCAATTCCTCCCTCTTTCCCTCCTCCACCTAGTCCACACCCCACTCCCACAGTCAATCCCCACACTCTGTCCATGTCCATGAGTCATTCATACATGTTTCTTGACTAACCTCTTCCCCTTCTTTTCACTATTATCCCTCTTTCCCACCCCCTCTGGCAGCTGTCAATCTGTTCCATGTTTCCATGTCTCTGGTTCTATTTTGCCCATTAGTTTATTTTGTTCATTAGATTCCTCTTATAAGTGAGATCATATGGTATTTGTCTTTCACTGACTGGCTTATTTTATTTAACATAATAGTCTCCAGTTCAAACCATGCTGTTGCAAAAGGTAGGGATTCCTTCTTTCTTTCTGCTAAGTAGTATTCCATTGTGTAAATGTACCACAATTTTTTAATCTATTCTTCCATGGATGGGCACTTAGGCTGTTGCTAGCACTTGGCTATTGTAAATAGTGCTGCTATGAAAATAGGGGTGCATAAGTTCTTTTGAATTCATGTTTTGAGCTTCTTAGGGTATGTTCCCAGCAGTGGAGTCATTGGGTCAAAAAGCAGTTCCATTTTTAATTTTTTGAGGAAATCCCATACTGTTTCCCACAGTGGCTGCACCAGTCTGCATTCCCACCAACAGTGTAGTAGAGTTGCCTTTTCTCCACAACCTCGCCAGTACTTGTTTGTTGATTTATAAATGTTAACAGTTCTGACAGGTGTGAGGGGATATATCACCTCAAGATATGAAAATCAGTGAATGAAAAAAAGATCATATTAACAAAGTGAAGGGGAATAAAAGGACAGGGTTTTGTTAGTTGATGTTAGTTTTTATCAAAAACATTTGATAAAATTCAACTCTTTCATGATATAAAGCATTCAACAAATTTGAAATAAAAATCTATCTCAAATAATAAAGATCGTATATGAAAAACCCACAGCTAACATCATACTCAATGGTGAAAGACTGAAAGCTTTTCTTCTAAGATTAAGAACAAAAAAATGATAACCATTTTTGCTACTTCTCTTCAGCACAGTACTGGAAGTCCTAGACAGAACGAGGAAGCCAGACAAAAATATACAATTTGGAAAGTAATGGCATGATGACATGATATTATATGTAAAAAACCTCTAAGATTTCATAAGAAAACTCTGTTAGAGCTACTAAATTTAGCAAGGTTGCAGGATGTAATCAATATACAAAAATAAGTTGCATGAACCATGGCCTGTGTGGCTCAGTGGATTTAGTGCTAGCCTGCCAACCTAAAAGTCTCTGCTTCAATTCCTAGTGAGGGCACAAGTGTGGTTTGGAGGCCATGTCCCCAGAAGGGGGTGCATGAAAGGCAACCACACGTTGTTTTTCCTCCCATTTTTCTCCCTCCTTCTCCTCTCTATAAAAGTAAATAAATAAAACCTTTTTTAAAAAATCTCAAGAAAACAAGTTGTATTAAAAATAAACAGAGAAGGAAATTAAACAATTCAATTGACAGTATTGTCAAAAATAAAATGCTTACTAATAAAGTAAATCAAGGAGAAAAAAGAGCTATACACTGAAAGCTACAAATGTTTCTGAAAGGAATTAATAAATGAGAACACATTCTGTGTTCATGGTTTAGAAGATAATATCATTTAGATGTGAGTAGTACCCAAATAAATCTACAATTTGTTATATCCTCATCAAAATTTTAACAATTTTTTTTGCAGAAATAGAAAAATATATTCTAAAGTTGATATAGAATCTCAAAGGATTCTAAATAGTCAAAATAGTCTTGAAAATGAACAAATCTGAAAATCTTATTGTTCTAAGTTCATAACATATAATTATGAAACTACAGCAATCAAAGTGCGGTATTGGTATAAAGACCACCATACAGATCAGTACTAGAATGAAGACCCCCTCCCACCAAAAAAAAACACCCTGACATAGATGTTCAAATGTTTTTTTGACAAGAGACCGAACACCATTTAATAACAAAAAGGCAGTCTTCTCAATCAATGGTCTTTGGAAAACTGGATATCCTCATGCAAAAAAAAAAAAAAAAAAAAAAAAATGTATGTAGTAAAACTCATACCACATGCAAAAACTAATCTAAATGAACCAAAAATATAATGAGAGCTAAAATTATAAAATTCTAAGAATAAAATACAAAACCTTTAAAAAATTGGATTTAACAATTTTGTGGGGGTGACTCCAAGCATAGCTAACAAAGAGAAAATGGATGAATTGATTACATAAAACTAAAATATTTGGGGTATCAAAGGACACTATTAACATAATTAGAAGTGAGGACTCAAGGATATTTGTGTATACTCATGTTCATTGAAGTATTATTCACAATAGTCAAATGTAGAAACAACCCAGGTGCTCACCGATGAATGAACAGATAAACAAAATGTGGTATGTACATAATATGGAATATTTATAAGTCTTGAAATGGAAGGAAATTCTGACATATGTTACAACATGGATGAATCATAAAGATATTATCCTGAGGGAAATAAACAAGACATAAAAGGACAAATACTGTATGATTCAACTTATTTGAGACACCTAGAATAATGAAATTCATAGAGACAAAAAACAAAATAGTAATGGGGAGGTGAGGAGTTATTGTATACTGCAAAGAGAACTTCAGTTTCACAGGGTGAAAACAGTTATGGAGATGGTGTGATGGTAGCACAAGAATGTGGATGCACTTAATATCACTGAACTTACTGTGCACTTAAAATAGTTTAAATAGTAAATTTTGTTATGTATATAATAATAGCACAATTAAAGAAATTACAAACAAATAAAACAAAACTTTTATTTTGTCACAGAATGAATTAGTTGGATGGTTTTGGATCAGAGTATCTATGTGGTTGTTGTCAACGATTGTCATTTAAAGGAATTCTGGGCTTGATGATCCATTTCCAAGAAGATACACTAACATAGCTGTTGGCTGCAGGCCTCAGTTCCTCACTAGGTGGACTAATCCACAGAGTTACTTGGTGTCATCATACTATAGTGCCTAACTTCTTCAGAGTAAGCAATCTCAGAGAGAAAACAAGAAGAAACTACAATGTCTTTTTAGTCTTAGAAGTGGCATAATTTTCTTTCTACCACATTCTGTTAGAAATGAGTGACTAAGGATAGCCAATGTTCAAGGAAAGAGAAATTAGGCTAAGAAGAGCATTAAGGATTTGGATCCCTGGCTGGAGTGGCTCAGTGGATTGAATGCTGGCCTGCAAACAAGAAAGGTCTCTGTATCCATTCCTAGTCAGGGCACTTGCCTGGATTGCGGGCCAGGTCTCCAGTTGGGGGCAAGCGAGACTCTCACACACTTACAGTTCTCTCCCTGTCTTCCTCCCTCTCTTCCACTCTCTCTAAAGATAAATAAATAAAATTGGAAAAGAAAAAGATTTCTAGACATATCTTAAAACCACCACAGACATTATTTTAAAATTTTTCTCATTGTCACAGTGTTTGTTGTTTATTCCTTCTTCTCCTTCTTCTCCTCCTCCTCCTTCTTCTTTCTCCTTCTTTTCCTTCTTCTTCTTCTCCTCCTCCTCCTCCTCCTCCTCTCCTCCTCCTCCTCCTCTCCTCCTCCTCCTCCTTCTTCTTCTTCTCTTCCCCTTCTTCCCCTTCTTCTCCTTCTTCTTCTTCTTCCTTCTTCTTCTTCTTCTTCTTCTTCTTCCTCTTCTTCTTTAGAATTCTACTTGATTTTTTTTTCTACACTTCACTCTGAACAAAAGATTCTAAAGGGTACACAGAAACTTTGAACCTCTTATTGTGAGAAAAGATAAGCCTTAAGTTATTAACTCTTGGAGTTATATATTTCCTCCAAGAAGCTGAGGACAATGTATCAATAGCAAGAGCTGTGAACAGACACTGTTGCTCATGGTGTCCTCAGAATGAGGAAGGCAAAAACAGCAGGAGAAACTTTGAGAGTATTTAGAGGCTACTTGTTTCATTCAGTTTGTCCTATATTTCCTAACCAGACTGAGGGTCTGGAGCAGACACTGTTAGATGATGCCTATGTTCCTATTTATGTATTTATTTATTTATTTTGTTGTTTAATTATTTTTTATTTTTTTGTTGTTCAAGTACACTTGTCCCCATTCCCTTCCCCTGCCTTGTCCACCCTCCACATTCAACTGTCCCCCCATTATCCTTGTCCATGGGTCCTTTATATGCATTCTTTGGCCCTTCCCAATAATGTTCTTTATAGCAATAGAAACTATAAGATCACATGTCTCTTTAGTGTCCTACAATCTGTCTTTTTCTCTCAGGACATTGGCATTTCAGAAGAGTGCAGTTAGTTGTTTAATAGTCTCTCAGTTTGGATGTTTGATATTTCCTCTTGATTATATTCAGTTATGCATTTTAGTAGAAATATTTAAAAGTAATATCATTACATCATACAAGGAAGCTCATAATGTCAAATCTTTCTCATTATTGGTGATATTAAATTAATCATTTTCTTAAGTTGGTGACTGCTGGTGTATCTATCATATAATTACTAATATTTTCTTTGTGTTAAGATGCCTTCAAAATCTTATTTTTTCCTCTGTTAATAAGATACTTTGCGAATATATAAATACTGTTATCCTAATACTCATTTAAACTTAACCCACTTTATTTAGAATAAATATTTTTAAATTTCTTGCCAGATGATTAATACATTTTTAAAATGTTTCATTTTTTGTTTTAATATTTTATCTAACATTTAGGTCATCTTCAGCATGAGGATCAGTGAGGATAACTGTTCCACCATTTGCTAGAAACAAAAGAATGCTTCCTAATTTGATACTTATTTTTATATCTAATATTAAATTCTTTTCATATCCCTCAAAACTTTGGCTACTGTAACTGTGCACTGTGGTTACTACTTGGTAAAAATAGAATGCACTGCCCTATAATTATTCATATCTTTTTGGCTCAGCAAATTATCTTATGTACTTTATCAACAGAGTTTATAGCCCATTCCAGACTTTCTCCTAATAGTAACTCAGTAAGTTAGATTACCATTAAGTGATAACATTCTCCCATAGCAAAAAATGCCTAATGATAATAGCTATTGATAATTCAATGCTTGCTATATTTCAACACTTTTTTAATTCTCACCGAAGGATACTTTTTTTCATTGCTTTTTGAGAGAGAGGAAGGGAGACAGAGAGAAATATTGATGTGAGAGAGAAACAGGAACCAGCTGTCCTCCATATGCACCCCAACCAGGGATAGAATCCACAGCCTAGGTATGTGCCCTAACCAGGAATTAGACCTGCAACCTTTCTATATGGAACAGTGCTCCAAACAACTGTGCTACATTAGCTAGAGCCGTTTAAACATTCTAGATGCTTTTGCAAGTATTAACACATTTAATTTTTCCAATATCTTATAAATTGTATGCCATTATTGTTCCTGCTTTACTGACTAGAGATCAAATAATGGTAAAGCTGTGAGTCAAATCCATAGTCTGTCTCCAGAGGTTGTCCTCTTAATTATTGCGCATTATTGTGATGAAGGGGATTGCCTCCTGAAAAGCTATGAGCTATTTGTAGACCCGCTTTTGAATGCAAGCTCTCCAAGGCAAGAGAGGCTGGAGTTATAGAGGAACACAGAAAATATTTCCTTTCTTCCAAACCTGAAAAAACTAGCTTTTTTACTACTTAGGAATAAGTTTCAGGCAAAATTTAGTTCTCTTGATGCCCAATCAATCCAGTTCCTTTTTATCATACTGTAAATGTGTTATAAAATGAAAATAAATGTCTTATACTGAATTATTCATTGGGGCAACAATATAACTCTCCACTACCAATTTCAAAGTTGAATTATTAAATAAATACACTAGACAGATCGTGCATTAATTACACATGAACTGCTTTTGCTTGCTTTCTTGGAATGGAAAAAGGCTTTGGAGGAATGATTTAGATGACCCATGCATTTTTGCACAGATAATCTACTTAGTTCAAATTTTTCTCTTGTCTTAAGAAAATATATTTGACATAATTTCTCTGCTCATTTGTTAAAAGTAAAATTTGTAAGTGCAAATTTTTAACAAACTCTGAACATCTCTTTTCTGGTTAGAAAGTAGATAAATTGTGCAGTTGTAAAGAGAAACCATTATATACATATCAATTTATATTTATATATATAATCTATATATATCTATATATATATATATATATCTTGAGTGTTAAAGATATTTATACTATTGACTGTTGACATGATACACTGACAAACTAATAGGGTAGTTGGCAGTATTTGACACAACTCTTTGATTTCCATAGATTGACATCATTTTTTGTTATAATATTGTTTTATGACATTGTTTTAAAATAGTACTCAAAACACCTCTATATTTAATGACTTCCCAGCAATACTTTGCAAGGAGTTATATTCAAAATATTTAACAGATGCATATGTCACGTGTTCTGATGAATCCAAGAAGGGAAACAAACTTTCAGAACACATATCAGCCAAAAACAATGCCAGACAGAGTACATTGTGACAGAATGGAGATAAAGATGCTCTTGTAGTTTACCTCCTTATTTGTGTTGTGTTGATATTCTTGCATTGATTTTTCTCCTCTTCATACATTTCCTCCTAGTAGCATGGACTTACGTAAAAGAAAGATACACTGTAAAAACAACAACAACAACAACAACAGAGCATAGAAGCAGCATGGTGATGGATGTTTATCAGTTGTTTGAATTTTTGTATCTTGTGATAGTGTCATCTAGTGTTCTCATTTATTTAGCTTCCCTTTTCGGTCCAGGCACACCAGAGAAATATCCTTCTCCATCCCCTTACTGTTGGCCTGGGCCATGTGCATGTGGCCATTATGATCCATGGGATCTGAGGAGAAGAGTTGATTGAGTCATATCCAAACCTAAGCATTCACTGCCAGATCTTCCAGAATGTCTTTCCTTGCTCTGATGACTGAGAAGGCCTCTTACTCCAGGTGGTTTAGTCACAATATTATAGGGTTTCCATTTTCTTGGAAACCTGAGTGATGTGTGAAGCCATCCCATATGGAATTTACACATGGGATATGTAGCATTAATAAGAAATACATTTTTCTTTTGTTAGACCATTGAGATTCGGGTTTTCTTTGAAACAATTCCCTGGCTAATACATGTCCAATAGAGTGTTAATAAATATGTTTCTATTTAAGAATTAAGCTTCTTCTTAAAATTATCTAAATAATTTTCAGGTTGATTGTAAATTGTACATCATATAATAATCCTTCTAAGTTTTAGCTTGAGGTTTATTATGCCCTTATTATACATACAATTAAAATATTTTCCCCTAGATTTAATATATTAAATCTATGTTCTTCAATCTCCATCTTCAGTCTCAAGATTTGGTGTTCTGACTGAGGAGTGTTTGTCCCTAGCATACTGTGATTGTGGTCTCACCAAGACTTTGTAAGTAAAGGATCAGCTATTCCTTCTCCCCATCATTTGTTCCTTCCCTCAGAAAATGAATACCTTTAATCTGCCTGGAGAGTTGATGTTTTAGTTTCGCTTAGAAGTTCAGGAACATGCCAAACTCATTGTCTAAAGAACCAGATGCACTTTGTGTTTAACAATTCTATTATGTCTATAAGAAGAAATAAGGTGTACTTTTGGAGGCATTCTCCCCTCCTCATTTGACAACGAGAATTCATTATAAAGTAAATGGCATGACACTAATCTGCCTCTCTCCATGTAGTCACAGTTCATTTTTTGAGTCTCACAAGCACTGTGAGCTTTAAGCTAGACTTGTGGAAGCTGTCAAAAACAAACAAATTTAAAAAAAAAACTTAGATAATGTGGGTTTTAACAATGTCAAACTTTTTTTTAGTAATATTTAACTTTCAGAAAATGTCAGTTCAGTAGTTGGTAATTTATAAATGAAAAGAGAATCTCAAAAATAATATATGAAAAATGTTGATTTAACATAAGTTAATAAATTTATGTTAAATACCTTTATCCTAAAGAATATTACCTATTTTTGCAGGACAAGTGGGAGAAGATACAATATACAATGATAAAACATGTCACTGTACTTAAAAATCAGTAGAGAAAATAAGAACATATGAAGATATTATCATGTAAGAAAAGAAATGCTATCTTAAGAATGAAGTTGTTTGATAATGTATGAACAAAGTTTAATTAAAATATAAAGTTAGAAAAGAGCAATAGAGTGGAGGAGTGAGTGGAAGTCACACTGACCCCCTCCGAGAACCAATCTGGAATTACAACTAAATTGTGGAGAAATCACCTGGAAAACAACTGAACAATAGTGAGAGAGGAGCCTTAAAACCTCAAACAGACAGAGGAATCGGTTTTCGCACAACCTAACTGGTAAGAAGTGCGGTGGAGGTTCGAAAAGGCGGGTGGGTCGCCGATGGGTAGCAGCACCAGAAGGATATTGAAATGGCCAGTAGGATCCCCCTGAGAAGAACAAAGTCTAAACCATAAGGGTGGATCTCCAGCTGCAGCTGCACGAGTCTAAAAAGCATGCAGACGACAGACTGCTGCAAAAAGCATAGTGGTACTCTCTGCCAGGGACAGAAGCAAAGAGCCATTTAGAGTGCCAACACAAAAAATGCAGTGGCACCCACTTACCCTGGTCTCTGGGCAGAGGTGGAGACAGAGTGGCCTGGAGCTGCCTAAGGAGAGATTGGGGAGGAAAGCTTTAGAGGAGATAATTGAGAAAGTGGCCAGTGGGGTCCCTGTGCTGCCTCACCCCCCATTCTGCAGCTTCCATCTTGCTCAGGCATAAAGGACACATTAGTTCCACCCTCAGGACACTCTGCCTAGGCCAGGAGTTGCATACAGGTCTGGGTGCTGAGTAAAGAGTGTCCGGCACAGATAGTAGTAGATCACTGGCTAAAGGGGATACAGACTGGTCTAGAAATGATTAAGGAGAGACTGAAGACTGGAGGGTAGAAGGAAGGAAATAATCAAGATCAGAGCAGAATTGAATGACATAGAGACCAAAAAAACAATTCAAAGGATCGAGCAATCCAGGAGCTGGTTCTTTGAAATGATAAACAAAATCCACAGGTCTTAAAGCAGACTCATCAAGAAAAAAATGGAGAGGACCCAAATAAATAATATCAGAAATGAAAGAGGAGAAATAACAACTGATACCACAGAAATACAAAAGATTGTCAGAAATTTCTATGTGCAATTATATGCCAAGAAATTTGAAAACTTTGATGGAATGGACAAATTTCTAGAAAAGTATAACCTTCCAACAATGAATGAAGAAGATGCAGAAAACCTGAACAGACTGATAACAGCTGGTGAAATTGAAGCAGTAATCAAAAAACTTCTGACACACAAAAGCCCTGGACTGGATGGTTTCATAGGAGAATTTTACAAAACATTTAAAGAAGAGCTAACCCCTGTACTTCTCAGACTATTCCAGAAAATCGAAGAAGAAGGAAGACTCCCAAGCTTTTTTATGAGGCCAACATCATCCTAATCCCAAACCAGATAAAGACACAATCAAAAAAGAAAACTGCAGGCCAATATCACTGATGAACATAGATGCTAAAATCCTCAACAAAATATTGGCAAACCACATCCAGAAATACATTAAAAAGATCATCCACCATGAATCATCCCAAGTGAGACTCATTCCAAGAATGTAAGGATGGTGCAATATTCTCAAATCAATAAATACAATACATCACATGAACAAAAGGAAAGACAGAAACCACACGATCATTTCAATAAATGGGGAAAAAGCATTTGATAAGGTACCGCATCTATTTATGATAAAAACACTCAGCGAAATGGGAATAAAGGGGGCATACCTCAACATAATAAAGGCCATATATGAAAAATCTACAGCCAACCTCATACTTAATGGACAAAAACTAAAAGCTTTCCCACTAAGATCAGGAATGAGATAAGGGTGTTCCCTTTCACAACTTCTATTCAACATATTATTGGAAGTCCTACCACAGCGATCAGAAAAGAAAAAGAAATAAAAGGCATCCAAATTGGAAAAGAGGATGTAAAACTATCATTGTTTACAGATGACATGATAGTGTACATGGAAAACCCCATAGACTCCACCAAAAAAGTACTTGACCTAATAAGTGAATTAGGAAAAACAGAAGGATACAAAGTCAATATTCAGAAATTGAAGGCATTTTTGTATATCAACAATGAAATATCAGAATCAGAAATCAGGGGAAGAATCCCCTTTGCTCTAGCAACAAGAAAAATAAAGTACCTAGGAATAAACTTAAACCAATGAGGTAAAAGACCTGTACGCAGAAAACTATACAACACTGAAGAATGAAATTAAGGAAGACACAAATAAATGGAAGCATATACCGTGTTCATGGTCTGGAAGAAATAACATCATCAAAATGTCCATACTACCCAAAGCAATTTATAGATTCAACAAAATCCCTATTAAAATACAAATGAGGGATTTCATAGACATAGAACAGACATTTCAAAAATTTATATGGAACCATGAATGACCCTGAACAGCTGCAGCAATTTTGAGAAAGATAAACAAAGCAGGAGGGATCACAATACCCAATACCAGACATCTCAAACTATATTACAAGGCCACTGTAATCAAAACAGTCTGGTACTGGCACAAGAACAGACACATAGATCAGTGGAACAGAATAGAAAGCCCAGAGATAAATCCATATCTCTATGGTCAATTAATATTTGACAAAGGGGGCAGAAGCATAAAATGGAGTAATAATAGCCTCTTCAACAAATGGTATTGAGATAGCTTGACAGCTCCATGAAAAAAATTGAAATTTGATCTCCAACTGACACCATACACAAAAATAAACTCAAGATGGATAAAAGACTTAAATATAAGTCTCAACACCATAAAAATCCTATAGGAGAACATAGGCAGGAAACTCTTAGATATCCCATGCAGCAATATTTTTACTAATATGTACCCTAGAGCAAGGGACATAAAGGAAAGAATAAACAAGTGGGACCTCATCAAAATAAGAAGATTTTGCATGGCTAAAGAAAATATCAGCAAAATGGAAAGGGAACCAACCATATGAGAAACTATGTTTGCCAATGATATATCAGATAGGGGTTTGATCTCCAAAATATATAAAGAACTCATGAGACTCCACTCCAAGAAGACAAACAATCCAATCAAAAAATGGGCAAAGGACCTGGGCAGATGCTTTTCCAAGGAAGAGATACAGAGGACCTAGAGGCATATGAAAGGATCCTCATCATCACTAGCCATCAGAGAAATGCAAATTAAAACTGCAATGAGATACCACTTCACTCTGGTCAGAATGGCCATCACAAACAAATCAACAAACAATGGGTTCTGGCAAGGTTGCGCAGAACAGGAAACCCTAGTACACTGTTGGTGGGAATGCAGGCTGGTGCAGCTACTGTGGAAAGCAGTTTGGAATTTCCTCAAAAAACTAAAAATAGAACTCCCTTTCAACTCAGTAATTCCACTGTTGGGATTATACCCTACAAATCCCAAAACACCAATTCAAGCAAACCTATGCACCCCAATGTTCATAGCAGCACAATTTACAATAGCCAAGTGCTGAAAGCAACCTAAGTACCCATCAGTAAATGAGTGGATCAAAGAACTCTGGTACATTTACACAATGGAATACTACACAGCAGAAATAAAGAAAGAGCTACTTCACTTCACGATAGCATGGATGGAACTGAAGAGCATTATGCTAAGTGAAATAAGCCATCAATAGGGGTGAAAGACAAATACCATATGATCTCACCTGTAAGTGGAACCTAATCAACAAAACAAACAAGCAAGGAAAATATAACCAGCAACATTGAAAGAAAAAAGAAACCAATACAATCAAGATGGAAGGAGAGAGGGGGGTTGTGGAGAAAGGGAAGGGAAGGGTCAAGTCAAAGAACATGTATGAAGGACCCATGGACAAAGCCAAATTGGGAAAGGATTGAGGGGGAGGGAAGCAGGCGAAAGTGGTGGCGGGAAAATGGAGACAAATGTATTTGAACATAATAAAAAAATATAAAGAAATTACAAGAAAAAAAAGAAAAACTGTAAAAAATAAAAAATTAAGCTAAGGTTACTTCATGGATCAGGTAGTCTTAGAAGCTGGATTTTATAAATATAAAATAAGTAAAAAAGTGAAAGAATACATTGTGAGTAAAGCACATAGACCATAACGTACTGGATTTGTTATGGAGATGGTGAATTTTTAGAGGTTAGGGAGATTGGAAAAATCAATAGGTTTGTCTTTTTGGAAATGGATAAGTCTAGTAATATAGGTTGAAAGCTGATCAGGAACATGTAATACATGAATTTGCTTTAAAAATACAGGGAAAGGAGCCCGCTATAAATTTTAGAGTAGAAAACTAAAATGATGTAAAGGTCTTTTAATTTTTTGAAAATCATAACTAACACATATTAATAAGGCTATGGAAATTCTCACTGGCCTCAGCCTCTCTAAGAGTACGGTTTTGCATCAAGGAGTGTTGAGCTGGACCTGAGGAACTGATCAAGCTCTTGGAGAGCTCTGGTGAACATAGTGGCTGGCTTCCACATAAACATTTACTGAGCTATTTTTTCTTAATTTCATTGCTGGTAAGCATGGTGGAGCAAGGTAGAATTAGTAGAGGTTCTCAGAATGGTCAGATTGGGACTCAGAAGGAAGCAGACAACCAAGGTTAGGCTAGTCTTGTCTTGCTCTTTATTAATCATGTCACCTCAGTTGAGTCAGTCTCTAAGCCTACTGTAAAGTGCCATTACAATGTACCCTGTGTGAGCAAGTTATGTCCACAGGTGACTTCTCAAGTCACTATGGGAAAACTGTTAAGGAGCAAGTCAGAGTGATCCTCTTTTGTACTAACCCATGATTTTCTAATACATCCCCTATGAATAGAGCCTTTCAAATGGACTGGTAACCTCCCCCTCAGAAAGCTATTATATGCTTTCCCAAAAAGATTATCATCACCAGATGCTGAAAAGAGAGAGTAAGTCAAGCCCCTGTGCCATGCAAAATGAGCTACACTTGTGAATTTGTGGGATTAAATCTTGGCAGTAACCCAAAAACAATGTAGCTGAATACTCTGAATGACAAGATAGCAAGCAACCCAATCTATCCTCTCAGATTAGGAAAGGGGAAATAGCCTCTGGGTTACAGAGTATTGGAGAGAAGTCCACTCAAGTCAGTTTAGAATGTCTTCTGCATGTTTTGAGAGGTCCAATTCTAGTATTTCAGGGCAATTCTGAAGATCTCCAATTTTCTTTTATCTTTTTTTGTTTCCTCATAATCTCCCTCATATTTGCCTGCCTATCAATAGCTCTGTAAGATTTGCAATGCAGCTGGCTATGTAGTGGGGGTTGTTCCAGTAATTAACTTCCAACCTTCAACCACTCAACCATGGCTATTCCACTCATCAGGCCTCAATCTTATCCATTTTGCCTACTGGCCAGACCCAGAGATAACAGAAAACTGCTCTCTGTTTTCCAAGTGTTGATATGGGAGATATTCAGTCCTTCTCAGGACACTTTTGGCCTTCCAGTTTAGGTTTTCTTTTTCTATTTTGCATTTTCAGTATATCCTGACCTTGGGTTTTTTTGTTTGTTTGTTTCTCCAAACTTTTATCCTTTCCCCCATTCCCAATCCAACTATTAGTTTATAGCTTTTGTAACTTCTTAACTACTTCCTATTCTGCAGGAATTGAGGCAGAATGGGAGAAAATTAAAAGATAATTAAATGATTTGACTGATTTCAACAGTGCCATATATTTTAGGGCTTTTTTGATCTATGTGTTTGATTTTTTTGAAAAAAAAAAAAAGTCTTCCATCATTGTTCTGAGGCAGCATAAAACCATAAATTGTTAGAGTGAGGCAACCTAGCTTCCATGTTCTGTCATATCTTGGATGGGTTACTTATGATAAGATAGTTAACATCTATAACCTCAGTTCTCCTCTGTACTTGCATTTTGCATCATAGAATTGTTGCAAGGATGTAATGAGATGAGGAGTTTGAAGTGGAAGTGATACCATTGAGACACATTCGCCACTATGATGGCTACTGCTCTGCTCACACTGCTGTTGCCATTATACTGCCATTGAACATTATATTAACTGCTCCTTCTCAAAAGATTCCCATTTGCTATAGAAGTGCTTTCAAGCATAAAGACTCAATATGTGGTGTTGTAAAGATACTACAAAATGTATTTGTACTTTGCTTACCTGAAAAGACCAGCTTACAAGTTTGAAAAAGGTAAAGACTATGTAACTTGCCCTAAAGTTTTTTGAGTTGGTGTTCTGTGGAGTACAAGTGTACCAGGATATTGACATCATCAACCTTTCTTCACAATGTTGGAGGAGAGCTTACAGCGGCCAATATTTCGAAGCTAGTTGCATCTGGCCACAATGAGCTGTATCATTTTACTTCCTAGTTTCTAGGTATGCTATGAAATGATAGTTGGGAGAGATTAATCTTGTGAAACTGCCAATGGAAGAAGAATTTTGGTAGATTCTTTATACATAACACATATATATATGTGGTGTGTGTGTATATATATATAACATATATATGTGGTGTGTGTATATATATATGTAACACATATATGTGTATGTATATATACACACATTTGTATTTTTGTTTTTCTTTTATCTATTTAAATTGTGGAATAATCTAAGGAGCAAATAGCATTGGAGTAATGGTATGAAAGATTTGGAGAATGTAATTATTCTAATGTACTATAAGATAGAGAACAATTACTTTCCTTTTAATTTGTTAAAACATGATTGTATATGAAAATAAGTTAAACAACATAACAGTTTAGAGAATAAGCATAAGCTCCCTATCAGAAGAATTTAGTTGCTTGGTCTGTGAAATTGTTGCATGATTGCTGTTATACTTAATGTGTAAATAATAGCATGTTTCAGATTTTCATTGGGCTCATTGGATTCCCTAAACCATATGAGGTGTTTAATCAATGCTCCTTAAATGAGTATACCTTATGAAGATAATCGAACATTTCTTAGAATAATGAGATAAGTTGACAGTGTACAGGGTGTGGTTTTGCATTTTATTAATTTAAGTTTGGTGTGAAAGTAATTATTATGGGAAGAGGTTGTGTCCACTCAAAAGATTTGGAGCGATGGTACAGGCAGAATTACATATTGAGTGGATTATATAGTGTGTTTCTATAAAACATAATCTGAGAAAAGTTGGGGGTGGTGAAACAAGGGAAGGGATTAGTCAAAGAAGATGTATGAATAACCCATGGAAATGGACAACACCATGGGTATGTCTGTGGGAGTGGGGGTTGGGCTGGGTGGAGGAGGGCAAAGGGGGAAAAATTGGGACAACTGTAATAGAACAAACAAGAATTTAAAAAGTCATTTGGATTGAATTCCTCAGAAGTTTCCTTGTCTTTCCATAGAAACCTGTCTTCCCATGTTTGTTTGATATCACAAAGTACTGTCATCCTACAGTGGAATTTTCCAGATATCATTTTGTGCTTTACACATGATCCAGAACAACCTTCACTCTGTGCTGCCTTGTGCTCATGCATTCCACATTTGTGTTTCCACTTCTGTGAAGCTCTGTGCTCAGAATACATGTTTCTACTTCTTGGTCTCATTTTATTTAAATACTCTGCTGTGTTTGATTAACCACAAGTTATATAAGCAATAAAAAAAGAAATAAAATGAAAAAACTATCAGAATCTTTGTCAATAGAGGGTGACACAGGATGAGGTAATAATAAAAGTTAAGTAGAGAATATATCAAGTTCATGTATGGCATAATCTCAAACTCATGGAAGGTTTGGTTTATTGTGATATTAGGGGAAGCAAGCATAGCCTTGAAAGGCTAGGTATTTTGAATTCCTGAAGGGCAAGCTAACCTTTACATAAATGCAACCTACTGAGAGACTAAGAAGAAAAATTAGTATATCTGTATAATTTTCTGTGATGATGTTGTAACTTTCCACATTCTTTATAATAAATATATAGAAGTATAGATTCAGGAATAAAACATTTCATTTTCTACTGTGGGGAGCTAGTAGTAAATAAAATATACTATAAAGCATTATGTATAAAGCCATGTTCAGAGAAGGAAACAATTCTAAATCATTGACACTTATTATGTCAGTCACTCACAAAAAGCTCACTGAATATTAGAACTGGCAATACAGCTGTTAAAGGTAGTTATAGCTAAATAAAAGAATATATTATTTGAATCAGTGGGGAATAAACATAAGAAAACTGTTATCCTAATAGAGCAGTCACAAGTTATTATGGGAAGTGAAAGATGTTAGTCCCCACTCCCTAATATTTTACATGTGATGAATTTTCAGGGTAATCAAACATTCCCATAATATATCTCCATATATCATTTCTGAGTGGAATTAACAGAGTGAACATGCATGGTCTTTGTGCATTATAGGCGTCAATAATGGCAGTAGCAGAAGCAGTAGCAATTGTGTAGGCTGTCTCAGAGACAAAGGCATACCTGTGGTGGCTTTTCTCAGTTTTAGAAGTTATAATGAAGGGATACTGAAGTTAACTTAGGTAGGCCTTTGCTCAGTTGAGTCACTAGGTTCTGGAATTGTGTCCCTTAACTTCCTAGAACAAGCAATTGTGTGTTCTTTGTGCATTCAGTGACCAACTTATACATCTTAAACTTACAAAGGCCTGGTACATAAAGCAGAAATACTAATTAATGAATGAGAAATCCTTCCAATGACCAGAATGTTTATAAACCCTGATAAGAAAAAAGTACTGTCTCCTAGTAACAAACTATGTAGGAAATTTTATGACCCATTAGAAAGTTATTTTGGTGATATAAAACTATATAAGAATAATTTAAAGGTAATATTTCAAAAAAAATTATTCCCACTTCAAAATGGAGACCTGGCCTCATCAAGCCCCCCGAATCCTATATTTTCTTTCTTGAACAGTACTGAGTGTTTGACAAAAGATGATGTTCCTGGATATCATGGATCAATTTCTTTTCTACCTGATCCTTTATGTTGGCATATATTAAATTTGGATCTAAAATTAGTTAGTATTAAAATTAGTTAGAGACTGTGAGTATTAAAATTAGAGACTATTTTCTGGCCTAAGAGTCACTGTTTACTTCTACTCTCTCAATTAGCCCAGTTCTGTAAGTTCCTGAAGTTGTTATTGTGCCAACCTCAGTTTGCATAATATTTAAGACTCCAGACTCACCCACCTCACTAACAGTGATATGTGTGCTATAGAATGACTATCCCAAAATCTTTGCTTGATTTCTCTGATCTCCAAAGTGATTACAGCCAATAAATATCAGAAAAGTAGAGTTCTGTATCTTTCCATAGATCTCTCACTTTGAGGAAAATATGTAAGCATGGGGTCCTAGAGGCTGTCCATAGAGATTTTCCTGACAAAAAGTTAAAATGATTAAAATGTTAATAGCTGCCATTTATGAAGGATCTGCTATGAGTCAGTCAATATTACCAGGGAATTTACCTACAGTTTCTAATTTGATCTTGACAGCAATTGAATGTGATAGATATTATTAGATCAATTTAAAAATTAATAAACAGAAGCTCAGATAAATTAAAATAAATAGTTAAGATTATTAAACTTAATCACTGAGAGATCCAATATTCAACTCAGGTCTGTCTAGCTTTAAGGCTTGATACTCTAACAAGTCTGCAAAGTACCTTCCAGATATTTCCTAATGAGGCTTGGGTCACGGTTTCATTCTGCACTCCTGAAGTTACCTTGTGTTGGCCTTGTTTTATCTGCCCCATGTCACATTCTTGCCTGAGAATTTGATGGTGGTCTGGTATTAATCATTATTTTCACTAGACGAGGCTACTTAGGTCTTATAAAATACTACAGTACTTAGTATCTCTTCCTACACACCAATTACAAATTTTTATTTTGTCCTGGCAATCAATATCCTCATATGATTTCCCTAGAGGTCTCTCTTTTAACAATATCTTTGTTCTCTTATGATAGACTGTATACTATGCTCTTACTGACGTTGAGCTGTTTGGTAGCTATGATGTCAGTTACAGTGAAATAAGTGGGACATGATTACTAGGTCCAGATACTATACTGGTAGAAAGAAACAAATGCATAATTGGACTTCGTTTTGGTTTGGAGCTTCATTTTTTAAAATTATTGTTATTCTATTATAGTTGTCTCAATTTTTCTCCCCTTGCCCTATTCCTCGCAGGCCTCTCCCAATCCCGCTCCCACAGCCAATCCCCACACCGTTGTCCATGTCCTTGGGTCATTTATACCTGTTCTTTGACTGTTCCTTTCCCCTTATTTCCATCATCATCCCCCTCCAACCTCCCCTCTGGCAGCTGTCAGTCTGTTCTATGTTTCCATGTATCTGGTTTTATTTTGATCATTAGTTTATTTAGTTCATTAGATGTCTCTTAGAAGTGAGATTATATGGTATTTGTTTTTCACTGACTGGCTTTCCAAATACATTTTTGAAATATTTGTTCTAGATCTGTGAAATATGCCATTTGCATTTTAACAGGAATTGCATTAAATATGTATATTGCTTTGGGCAGTGTAGACATTTTAATGATGTTAATTCTTCCAATTCATGAACAAGGTATATGTTCCATTTATTTATATCTTCCTCAATTTCTTTCTTCACTGTTCTATAGTTTTCTGAGTACAGGTCTTTTACCTCCTTGGTTAAATTTATTCCTAGGAACTTTATGTTTCTTGTTGCTATAATGAATGGCCTAGTTTCTCTTTCTGATAGTTCATTGGTTTACAAAAATGCCATCAATTTCTGAATACTGACTTTGTATTCCACTATTTTTTCAACTTCACTTATTAGGTCCAGTAGTTTTTTGGTGGAGATTATAAGATTTTCTACGTACACTATCATATCGTCTGCGAATAATGACAGCTTTACTTCTTCTGTTCCAGTTTGGATGCCTTTTATTACTTGTGTTTAGTTTCTTGTTTGATAACTGTAGCTAGAACTTCCAGTATTATGTTGAATAAAAGAAGTAAAGCAGGCACTCCTGTCTCATTCCTGATCTTAAGGGAAAAGCTTTTAGTTTAGGCCCATTGAGTCGGACATTGGCAGTAAGTTTCTCATATATGGCTTTTAATAGGCTGTGGTATGTTCCCTTTATTCTCACTTTGCTGAGCATCTTTATCATAAATAGGTGCTGTGTTTTATCAAATACTTTTTCAGCATCTATTGGTATGATCATTTGATTTTTGTCCTTAATTTTGTTTGTGTGGTGTATGTATTACATATATTGATTTGTGAATATTGTACCATGCTTGCATCCATGGAATGAATCCCACCTGATCATGGTGTATGGTCTTTTAAATGTATTGCTGGGTCCAGATTGCCAATATTTTGTTGAGGATTTTAGTATCTATGTGCATCAGAGATGCTGGCCTGAAATATTGCAATATTGATCAGGACTCTCTGTACTCCCTGAACTCATGTGACTTTTTCTTTCAAAGTTAGGGAAGTTTTCTGCCCTTATTTTTTCAAACAGGTTTACTATCCCTTGCTCCTTTGGTATCTTTAAGGTGCAAATGTTGTTACATTGCATGTTGTCCTGCAGCTCCCTTAAACTATTATCATTCTTTTTCAGTCTTTTTCCATGTTGTTACTCTGATTAGGTGGGGGTTTTTTTCTACCTAGTCTTTCAACTCACCGATTCAATCCTGTGCTTCATCTAGCTTATCTTTAATTCTTTCTAGTATATTTTTCACTTCAGATATTGTATTCGTCATTTTCCTCTGGTTCTTATTCATAATTTCTATGTCCTTTCTTATGCTGATGTTCTTCCCACTAAGCACCTTATAGCTCTCATAAAATTTCTTATAGTTCTCACTGAGTTCCTTGAGCATCCTTATAACCATTACTTTAAACTTTATTTCTGATAGATTGTTTGTCTCAATTTCATTTAGCACTCTTTATGGAGATTCCTCCTTTTCTTTTGATTTGGGGTAGTTTCTTTGTCTCACCATTTTAGGTAACTCTTTTTTGTTTGTTTTTTGTTTCTGCACATTAGATTGATCTGCTTTGACTCCCTGGCTTTGTGAGGTGGTCTTCTGTGGTAGGAGACCTGTGGAACTCAGCGGTGCAGTCTCCATAATCTCCTGAGCTGGATGTTCTAAAGATGCCCTTTATGTAGTGTATGTGGGATCTCTGGTTGTAATTGTGTTTTCATTGTTGTTGGCTCATCCGTTGCTGAGTTCTGTCCTCTGGCTGGCTGACCAAATTTCATAACATGCACTGTATGCTGTCTAGTACGTTGTTGTACAGATGCTGCCAGAACAAAACAAAATAACCCAGCAAACAAAACCCACACCAGCAAAAATGCTGTGCAACCACAACTGCAATATGAGGAAACAAATGAGGAAAGATTAATAAAGTAGGAAAGAGAATAAGATTATTAGATAGAAAAATACTATGTGTCAACTAATGGAATAAAATATGATTTTGAGAGAATAGAGAAAAGAGTAATAATAAGAGTTGAGAATAGAAACAAGGCAAAAAGAGGGTGAAAATAAAATTTACAATGAAAATACAAAAGGGAGTAAATAGGGAAAAGTGAAGTACGAAAAGGGAAGAGTATAATATGTGGTTTGAAATTTTTAAAAAGTGAAAAAATAAGAACCAAACTGAATAAAACAACCACTGCAGCAATATCCATGACAGATGAACAAAGATTAATAAAGGTGAAAAGAGAATAAGAATATTATAAAAAGAAAAAAAGGAAGACAAGAAAAGGATGAAAAAAAAAAGATTATGACATATCTATAGGAAAGAAAAATGGTTTTGTGAGGGTAGAGGGAGGAGAAATAATAAGTATAAGAATTAGAAACCAAGTTAAGAAAGGGATGAAATAAAATTTAAAATTAAAATAAGAAAGGGCAGGGGAAAGGCATAATGGATTAGGATGGGGGGCAGTAAAATATGAGGTTTGAAATAAAAATATAGCAAATAGGAATAAAATTGAAGAAATGCAACAATAACTGCAATATTGTGTTGCTGTTCAGGAGAAAACGTAATGGAAATAATGAAGAAGCATGAGGTAGAATTTGATTCAGCAGACTATTGTTGGCCTTCTGTCTTCTTCTGGATCTGGATCTGATAATGTCAGATGGTGTTCCAGTCTAGGTTTATGCAGCCTTTTTGAGGCTACAAGTGATCCATAGTCTGTGGCTGTCTCCTTCAAGTTTGGCTATTCTACCCTGCTGGCTTTTTATCAGCACAAGATCCAGGGGTGGTTCACCTAACATCTGATAGCACCACATGTACCACCAGTACCTTCCCCTAGAGGGTGCTTCTGGTACAATCAAGAGAGTAGGATCCCTGGTTCTTCCCTGATATTCTCTCTTCAGGCTTCAGGGAAGATGGTGATTGTGTTTGTTCCCTAGCCCCTGTACTACATGTCTTGTCTGTCCCAGATTACTTCCAGTAATTTATAGTTTCTGATGAATTAGCTGTCTGTTTCATATAAGGTGCCAATCTATGTAAAAGGGTAAGCTCTTTCTTGCTTGACATTGATGGCAGCTCTGTATAAGCTGAGGCTGGGCTGGACACTGAATACCCCTTGCTGTACCAATTTCTAATGTCTCTGCTCTGCTGTTTTCAGAGGAACCAGTGTAACTTCTCATACCTGATAAAAGTTCATGAAGGGCTCTTTTGGAGATTCTCTTTGTTTCCCCTGCAGATATGCACCCAGCAGGGGGTTCTTTAGCCTGGCTTACTTTTCTGCGGAGTTTGCAATCCTAAAAAGGGGAGGTTTGGGCATGCCTTCTCCTTCCCAGAGCTTTGTGTTCCATGATATGAGGAGACCTCACATGCTGCAAAGAATGTCAGGTGCTCAATTTTTTCTTCTCGCCCTCCCAGCCCGCTGCTCTCTCAGAAGGTTCAGACCCAAACTCTCCATTCTGTGCACAGCCCCCCACTCACCAGCTGCACAGGGTGGTGCAACTTTCTAATATTCCTGCCCAGATGGATTCTGTGGGTATGAACTGAGCTTTCAATCTGGTATCTTTGCTGACAGGGCAGGTGCACTTGTGTGTGGGTGGGGGGTGGTCTCTGCCCAGCTATGCTTCTGCTCCCCTTTTAAAAAGTCTCAGTGTGGCACCCACAGTGCAGTGCCAAGTTACTGTCTGGTTCTGTGTACTCTGCCTCCCTGGAAAGCAAAAGGTCTCTTTCAGCCAGGGCTTTCCACAGCCTGCCAGTGCCTTTGACAGTTTTCGGAGATAGAATTTCTCTCTGGAACTCTCCCAGTTGGTGCTGCAACTATGGACATGCTGCTCTTGTAGGTGTGTGCAGCCTGAGACTCACAGACTCTATATACCCTCCCAAGTTCCTCCCGACTAGGGCCGTGGGTTTTCTCTATGGGACTGGATCCCTCCCACCCCCCACTCTAGGAAGGGAGTGAGCTACTAAGCTATGGTTTTGGTTTGGTCTTTCCTCTGTTGTAGGCATCTTGCACACAGTATTTCCCCTTCAACTTACAGAATCTCTTACTGGATGGTGCAAAGCATCTCTGTACTCTTTAACTTCATAAATCCATATCAGCTGCAATTTCGTTGATTGTTCTCATCACTTGTGCGAAGATCAGCCAAAAATCCATGCTGGGGGCACAAGCAAGAGGGCTCAGTTTCCACCTACTCTGCCACTATCTTCCTGTCTATCTACCTTTTCTTAACATGCTGTGGGTTTGACTATGGGATAAAAGTACCCCAGATTCTTTTCTTTTTTCTAATTTAAATGATGAATTAAGTTTACATGAATGACCTACTCATAATTCAAGATGATCAATTTCTTTGGGCTTTCACAGAGAGACAGGTACTAGGTTTCATTTTAGTTTTCACTGCAGTGATTGTAACTCAGTCCCTTTTTCTTCTATCAATTAATCAACCACAGCTGAAAAATACTGAATTAAAGGGTAGAGTATAAATCTAGGTATTAGATTTTGAAACTATCAGATTAGGGAATATAATTGTGTTATTTGTTGGCAAGATTGATACAAAGAACTTCTATCAAACTAAAAGATACTCACTAAACCTAATTTAACAGGTATTATAAATGCATGCTACCTTCAAATTTGCCCCTAATTTAAAATCTTTTTGGAGTTAAACAAAAGCCTATTCTTTTATAGCTTATAGCAATGTCTCTTCCTTTCTAAAGATTAAGAAGTTTGTGAAATGTTGAATATTTCCTCCCAAGCTTAGCAGTTTTTTCATTAATTTAATTTATTGTTTATATAGGTATACAGTAATTTTTACTTTAATTTTTTTATATTTCAATTACAGTTGATATACAATATTATATTAGTTTCTATGTGTTAGGTAGAGCTACTATGTTTCCTGGAGTTGGTAGTGTGACCTTATATCCCTATGTGTGACCTTACAGGGGGTATCCTGTAAGACCCAGTGATACAGTCTCCAGGACACCCAAGCTGGGCACTCTAGGTATACCCACTGTGTGGTCTGTGTGCATTGTCCTATAGTAGTTGAGCCTTGATTATTGTTGGTGTGTCACTGAGAAAGATTGACCTTTAGGCTGATTGTCTACAAGCACCAGCTCTGACTACAGTGGAAGAGCTGCTGTTTAGGGGCCTACCCCACTGAGCAGTACTTACTTCTGCGGAGCTCTGTCCTCCCCTGAGTCCAATCCTTGAGTGTATCCATTGTGGAAGTGGATCTGGGGCCACTTAGGAGGTACAAGCCAACATCCACCACCCTCTGTGTCCTGCCTGGGGCCAGCCAACAATCTGCAGATAGTTACTAATTATGCTGGGCTTGAAGGTGACCAGGAGAGGCCAAGCTGCAAATCAAAGCCAGCTGCCACTAAAGCAAGGACTGGGATGACTTAATGAGAAGTATGGGGCAAGTCGAGGCCAAATACTGCTTGTTTGAGAGATTTTATAAAAGTTTGAAGTAAGAGAGGCCATTTGTATGGAAAAGCCACTGGATATGTCTTGGGTGTGTCCTCAAGTTGGAAGGGGTGGGGTCTCAGGGAATCACCAGCATGGGACAAACAATGTGAGCCAGGCTGATGGAGACTCATGTGGAGCCCACCTATTGACTCTGTTGGGAGAGCTCAGAAAAGGAACAAGGGCCTCTGCCAGCACTTCTCTCTGGGAAAACCCTGCTCCTCCACCTTTCATCCTGTTTTCAGACAATTCAGTTCCTCTCCGTATGTCCCTGGTGTCTTTGGAGCTACTACCCCAGACCTGAAGCTCAGAACAAGTAAGTCTGAGTTAATCTATGCCTCAGCCCCTTAAGAGAAACTGCCTTGGACTCCAGAAGCCTCTGCCTCACTCAGTCACAATTCTCATTAGTTCTTACCGCCAGAAGTTACAGTAACTTTTCTTTCAAGCACTGGAACACTGGGTTGGAGGACCTCCTGTGGTGCTGGGACCACATGGGCCTCATGAGGGACTTCTGAGACTGAGATATCCCCCCTGATTTTTAACAGCCACATGTGTGTTTGGAACCAGGCTGTTTCACATCTCTGCCCCTGCTAACAGTCTCAATGTGGCTTCTTATTGTCCTTAGAAGCAAGACTTCCATTCAGCTACATTTCCTACAGTTCTGAATGATGGTTGTTCTGTAGTTTTAGTTGTAATTTTGGTTATGGGAGGATTTGAATATTCTGTTCATCTTCACTGACATCTTAACCATAACCCACTTTCAGTAATTTCCCTTTGGGAAAGCACATCTGAACACAAAAATCTGCCATGCATTTAACAATACATGGTTTTATACTTTACTGCTCACACCAGCAATTACATATTTTATTTATGCATATAAATATATATTTCAACTATATATAGTTGAAAGGACTAATAGTTTGATAAAACATGCCAAACACAACTCTAAAAATCCAGTTCTGCCAGAACTTTAGCAAAACATATTTTGGCAGAATGTGTGTCACTAAAATTTGGAGATTCTTAAGGATGTGTTTTTCACTTGTTCTATAAAAAAGTACATCTCTTTCAAAATGAACTTTACAGTATATTGAAGACATTTAATATGTGTTCATATGCCTGGATAAATGTGTGTATATATTAAAACATTTAAATGTAAGGATAGGTATCTATTCCAGCTAGCTCCAGAGAATAAGAATTATTGTAAAAACATGGGTGGAACATGTGAGAGAAAGAATTTCATGGGCTCTATTAAGACCTAAACCTGCCAGGAATGGAGCCATCAGGCTCATTCTAAGCTCAGCTCTCAAGAAACTTCACAGCCCAGGAAGAAAACATTGATCTTTACTCCTGTATGTACTTCACTACTAATATAATAATGCTAGAAATCACATTTTCTTCCTTTCTCTTCACTACCAATTAAATTTGAATCCTTATTCATAGTTTGCTTTCCCACATGACTTTGTCTAACTCCTGATCCTGATCTTGACTTTGAAAATATTTGTTCCAACTCTATCTTATGGTACCTTTTATTTTCATGTACATTAATAACTGAAAAAAATCCATTATATTGCCCATTTCAATTACATGTGAAACCAGATATAATTTTCTTACTCAGATTTTCCTAAGTGTAAGTCATTCAGGCACGCAGCAAAAGTCAACCACTCTTTCATGTATTGGGTCACCTTGAGTTAGAGGCCCTTGCCATGTCCAATTATCTTTAGCAATGGAAAACTGGGGCATGTGAGTGTTTCTATCCATAGTGCCTTTCTTGGGACCAGTTTTCTTTAGAAGGTGATAGTGATACACACTCTGTAATACCTCTAATTTAATATAATTTCAGCACAGAGAAGGTGTCAGAAGATACTTCTATAAAGCTTTTAAAATCTATGTGAAAAAATCATTTGAACAGGATTACATTTAAAACATTGTTTTAGTACCTTTCTTTGTGGTATACTACTTTTATCCATATAGAATAGGTTTCCTTTCTCAGAAAATTTTGTACTTGAACTTACATCATTTTGAACCCAAACTAAACCTCATTTAGCCAAGGTTAGTGCATTTCATAATATAAATCCCAGACCTTAAGGGATTGTTCTTTTTTGCTTCAATTTCTATATTTCTATTTCCCCATCACATGCTCTGCCTTTCAAAATACAATATCTAAAATGTTATCCTCCCTTCACATTTACCTAGTTGAAAATGTTCTATACTTTTCCAATCTAACATCTTTAATTTTAACATATCCTCTAAATTGTTAACTTCCCCTAATCCCAACATGATATTCCTCACCCTTAAAAAATATCAAATGCCATATTTTTCAAGGACAACTTCAAAACCCATCATTCTCTTTCCTCTTCACTTTACAAACTCACCCTTCTAATTTTCGTCACCACATTTTGCATTTTGTTATAGTTACTCACTCTAATAGAGCCTTTTGGTTATAAATGACAGACAACCCAACAAGTGTACAATAGCAATAGTAGATTTCATATACTGGTTTTTCAATTGGAAATTTCAAGGGTGGAGTAATCCAGTTTCTCACAAATGGCATCATCTTGTTTGGATTTTCTAGTGCTGGCTCCCTTCTGAGGCACACTCTTCCCTCTGGGTGTCTCCAAAGCACCCCCAGGCTTATACCCTCACATTCTAATTTCTCCTCTTCAACAGCTTTAACTAGAATCCCAGAATTAATATATCTCTTTAGCTTGTCTTCCATCACATATCAAATACCTACTATTAGGGCAAAGGGATGGAAAACAATGATTTTCTATACACAGGTCACATGTTTGTCCCTTAAATCAAGAAAAAAAAAATCTACCAATATTATTGAGAGTGAAAAAGGAGTTCTTCTAAAGGCAGAAATCAAAGTTCTATTTTTAAAAGAGAATAAGTGATAAAATTATATTTGTCTATGTTAAATATGACAGGGATTGTGTTACATTTTTTAACCTTTCCACAGCAGTGAACATCCAGCCTAGAATAAATTTGAATGCTCATCAGATGAAGAGCATTTGTTGAGGTAAACAAAAGCAATTTCATAGCTGTAGAGCTAGAGTTTGATGTTGTTTGTGCATTTGCTTTTATTAAGAGAAGGGACCCTATAGTCACCAACGTGCTTCTTGTTTACCTGTTCCTCTCTCTTGTTCTTGTCCAGAGCCCTTCCTCAGTCTTTATCAAACCATGCTCTCAGGGCAGGAAATTTAATCACACTAAAGTATGACAGAATAATAACAGCTTACAGTACTTACTCTCCCTGAGTGTGTGTATTTTACAGTAAATAAATCAAAGTTTTGAAGTTTAAAAAATCCACTATTTACTTATTCAAAAAATATTCATTGAGCGTTCTGGCTTTGGGGATATCTGTTTTCCTAGCATTACACTAGAGAGAAATTACATTCCTAGGTGATATATTAGCCTAAGTTAACAAGGGAAATATATTCTTAGTTTATTGTTGGAAGGAGTTTTATGGTTTTGTGGTTCACATAAAGGTCTCAGACCTATTTATGCAGCATAGGGAATGGGTTAAGGCTATCACTAGTATCCCAGTTTTTTTTTTTTTTCCCAAATGGATAGTTTTCTTTTTTAAAATGTACATGTTACAGAAAAGAAATATAAATTCTTTGAATGCAATTTGAATGCTGTTGCCTCAAAATCACCTCATATCTCAAATCATTAATGCCTTTTTTAATGCAAATTTTTTTTCTGTATTGTGGGGAGTTTATCACTTTTTGTAGATATTTATTTAACAAATCACATATATCTGGGCCCTACTACATTGCATTTTAATTTTACTTTTCATGCCTAGAAACAGTATTCTCTTGAATAAAGGTAGTTTCTATGGCCCTGTTTTAAGCTCTTTTTTTCCTGCTCATTTTGAGAGTACCCTCTTGTTCATCCTGAAGTTTGGATAGAGTGAGACTGAGCAGTCAGAACCCAGGATCTTCTCTCTGATTCCATAAGCCAATAGCTGTGGTCCCTGCACACCAGAAGTGTATGTCTGTGTGTGATCATTGAGTCAGGACACTTCCTTTTCACCCTTATATTTTATTGCTCTCTCCCACCCACCACAGGTCATTCTCTTCCCATTGTAAATTTTAACACTTCCTTCAACTCGTTATGTGATTAAATAAGTCAATGCATTGTACATGTTTTATTCTTCTATCTTGTCTACTTGATTAGTTCTAGTTCATCCTTCAAAACACTGCTCACAGACCACTCTTTCTGTGACACTTTTTTCCTACCTATAAACAGAGCTGTTTTCTTTATTCTCCTGCAACACTGCATTGTTGAACTTTACTTGCCACTCTGTGCTCTAATGGGACTACATATCTGTTTGCTAAATCTATGATCTCCCGGAGCACATGACCTCTGTTTTAGTATCTCTTTGCCTTTGACAATTAAAAAAGTGCCTAGCATATAGTAGATTTTAACATGTTTGTTGGATGGATTAATTCCTTGGACCAAAAGGTTCTATTTCAAAATAGACCTCTAGTTCATATCAGTAGCTACCTAGTAAAATGTCTCAAGAAAAATCAGGAAGCTGAGTGAACAAAGTTCACTATTCTGTGGTCATTCACCAGTGAGGGAGAGCTACTGTGAGTATAATGTGGGGTTTGTGGAGCTGACAACATACATACTTCTGTTTGACATGTTTACCCAAAGGACTACTCAAAAATTTAAAAATATCAGTTTTCTCCCTTCATTTTAAAATTTCAAGCACGTCCTTCAATAATGTTTCTTCTCAAGAACAAGATAGGCTTCTTTACTATGTGTCCACTTATGATCCCATATTTCCTGATAAATATAGCAATGGTCATAGTGTCTATAATTTGAGACCCTGTGACCATTGCTATATTTATCAGGAAAATAAATAAATATATATACAATTAAATATGTATATGTATATTTAATCATATATATATTTTATATTTAATATATAATATATACATATATAAATATAAATATACATACATACATACATATATATTTAATAATATATATACACATACACACATATCATGTTCATCCATATTTTCTTCCAGTTGTCATATTATAGTATTCTACAGGCCTATATTTGTATATCAATGTATCTCCATGTCTTATAACAGTTCCAAGTATATTGTAGGATGTGGTTGTAACTCAATAAAGGTTTGCTGAGTTGAGAAGCAGCATATATTAAGGGCAAGAAAAATAGGAAAGATTCATGGTAGAAAGATTAGTCTCTGAGGGCCAGTAGGTATATTTGTGGGTGAGGGCAACAGTAGATACAGAAGTCATAAGTTATGAATATGTAAGAACAATTGCATAGAGTGCATAAAGGTAATTTGTGCAATTTTATTTGGACCTCAATTTTCTTACTAGTAAAAGGAGGATATTAATTTAAAATTTCTGAGATAATTTCTGGTTTCTCTCATACTAACCCAATTTAACAACCCTTATCTTAGTAGTTCTATATTTTAGTCTCATTTAAACCATCAAAATACATATGACCAGTTGACAACAAAAGAAAGAAAAAAGGCACATAGTAGGTGTTGAATAATTTACTATTGTTTCTATATCAGTCCCCCATTTATTATTCAATAGCATTATTCTAATAACTTATTTCAATTGATAATGGATTTATTTTATTTTATTTATTTATTTTTTTGAAGCTGACTATCACCTTTTACTAAGTACCCAAGTCTCCATGAAGTAAAACTCAGGAAAGGAGAATCAATTTTAGACCCCATTCCACAGGACTTCAGTTTCTGAAGTAACAAACAAAACCCACTTAATCTGTTAGGTTTCACAGAGTGAAAAAGTAAAACAAACAAAATAATCATTCTGGGATGTCCATGTAATAATACTCAGCTATTACTGTGTTAATGTCACGAATATACTTACATTATTAAAACTAAACTTGATGTAGTCAATAGACAGCTGGCCTACATTTATGTTTATTGAAAACTGACATAAACAAACAGAACCTTTACAAATAATATCTCAATGAAATAGTAATCTTGAGAGGCATTATCGCCTAGGACCCCCTATTCCTCTGCCCCGGCCATGTCCTCTTCCTCTTCCTCAGTCCTGGCCTCTTCCTCCAACAGCTTCCCTTTTCTTAGATTTCACCTTTGGTTCAACATCCACAAGTAGTGTATCCAGAGGTAAGCTGTCAGGTAGAATAAATATCGAATGTTATTTCGTCCAATACTCAGCGTTTCCAGCTGTACAGGTTCTCGGTTCTTCAGGGTCATTTTCCCAGCTTTAAGATGAGTACTCATGCTGACATCTACACCTGTGATTGTTCCATGGACCTGTGTTCCATTCTTTAATTCGATGGTTACAGTTTCGTGACTCAATTTCATAAAAAATCTTACAAGCGTCATCCTAAGGGAGCCATCACGTTTTCATTCTGAGAGTGCACAGAAAACAACGGAGGGCCCAGGTACTGGAGTATGAATGATAATGGATTTAAATAACCTCAAAACGACAATGCTAGAATGATTTCATCTAAATGCTTTCCTTAAGGATCTTGTCCTCACATAATAAAACATGATTTATAGCAGATTGAAATATATTTTTAAATGATTTCATTATAGCTATAATGTAAAATGTTAGTAATCTATTTTGAATATAGTATAATCTCTATACATTCCTTTTTTTGTGCATTTTTCTGGAGACCTTAATGTTTTCCACAATTTAAAATATTATATATAGAACATAAAAGATGTTTTATAATATATATTATATATAATATGTTCTATATATAAATATAATATATATTTTAATACATAAAATATTACATATAATATAATATAAATATATAAAATGTATGTAATTATAAAATATATTGTATATAGTATTGTATAATATAAATATAAATTATACAATTATATATACACCGCTTATAAAATATTATAATAAATACGTAGGTATCAAAAAACTGAAGTTGAGTAAGGTTGTTTGGAGTCTGAGAAGGATTGCCAAGGCAGTAACTAAGAAATATACTTAGTGTTGGTGAGGCACAATGAAGGTGTTCAACAGCAAGAAGAGAAGGAAAAAATGGTTATGTGATGATAAGGAAATAAACACATATGTATATGTACACACACACAGATACTCACCTGTATGATTGAAGTACAGAAATGTGGTAATAACTATTTTTTTGGAGGAATGTTAATATCCATGTCTTTGTTTTTACAAATATTTTAAATTTCTTGTTTCAGTAGAAATCATTATTTAATGATTTGAAATCCTTAAAACTATGTCATTAAGAGGCTTTTAGTACACCACTTGCTATTTGGGATTATGACTTTCAGTTTATTGTGCTTCTTTCTTTGTACCTCTTTATCTGGCTTTTCCAGACACCGAGAGTGAACTATACTCCTGTCTTTCAGAAAGTAGGCAATGATTGTGGGATGGTGGATATTAACATTTCTATCATACAACTATTCATTATTCACTTATCCATGCATTTATTTATTAATTGCAGTAGTGGGTGAGCAAATGGCAGACAGCAACAGGAAATTATAGGGCATAAAGACGGGATCAGCAAGAGTATTTGCCCCTCAACTAAACTTCTTCCTTATTTGAGGCAGTATCTGAAGCATCAGCTGTGTTCCTTGGTCACAAAGAAAATGAGGTAAACCTATGAGGAAATCCTGTGCCATTTGTGAAAACATAATTTTATTGGTGTAATTTGATATTTTTCTCATTTACCAAAGCATCATATGAAATGGTTATACATTTTTGAAGATATGGAATGCATTAATAATTAGTTCTTGCTTTGCCTGGGTAGCTCAGTTTGTTAGAGCTTCATCCCCATACACCACCATTGCAGGTTAGATCCTTAGTCAGGGCACATAACAGGAATCAACCAATGAATGCATCCATTAGTGGAACAACAAATCAATGTTTCTCTCTGTCTCCTTTCCTCTCTCTTTCTCTACTACTACTACTACTACTACTACTACTACTACTACTACTGATAATGATAATGATAATAAAAAAGATAATTAGTTCTTAATCACGTGAAGCTTGAAAAAACTTCTAGAAATACTTAGAAAAAAGAGGAAAGGGCAGCTTGAAATAACATTGCTGCAAAACTGCCAAATTTGGTGAAGACTCCAAAGTATTGCTAATTGTACTGTATCCATAATTCCTGATTACAGATGAGGGTATAGAGCTAAAGTCTAGAATGCAACATGAACATAATTGCATCTTTGAGATGTGAGTTAGATGCGAGTCTACTCTCCAGGAGGTATGTTGGAAACTTCACTGAGTGTGATAGGCCCTTAGATCTTGAAAAGAAAAGAAAGAAAAGAAAAAAAAGAAAAGAAAGGAAAAGAAAAGAAAAAGGAAAAAAAAAGAAAAGAAAAAGTCTAAGTTCCTGCAAGTGGTTTATGCATTTTTAGAAAGTTACATTGTTTTTCCATTCCAGTTCTACAATCTGGCAATATTGTAGACTAGCCTAGACTTTGCCACTCACTTTGACCTTGCCATTGAGGGTAAGTTCTTCAGAGAATAGCCAGGACAGTCTCCAGAAGAGGAAAAGTAAGCAGTGCTCTTAAGATGCTGCCAAAGGAATAGAGCTAGGAAGAAATAACTCTCTCCTGTTATACAGTAAGCAGTTCAAATAATATACTCAATCACAGTGAATGAAAGGAATCAGTATTCTTTCCCTTATCTCAACTGAAACCTTCTTTCAGACCGACCATTTCTTATAGATGGAAAAATAAGGGAAGAACATTGTGGGTTTTTATTTATTTCTGTAAGCACAATTGCATTTCACTGGGTGCATTTTTAAACTTTTTATTTTGTAATAATTGCAGAATGTTACAAAATCATACAGAGAATTCACTTACACACTTCACTTAGTTTTCCCCAATTATAACTTTTCTAACTGCAATGTAACATCAAAACCATCAATGTATTCTTAATAGATGAATATTTTACACTACCCATGGAGTTGCTTTTTAAAAATTTTTAATTAAATGTATTGGGGTAATATTGGTTAATTATATCATATTAATTTCAAATGTACAACTTCATAACATGACATCTGTTTACTTTATTGAGTTCACCGCCCAAAGCCTAGGCTCCTTTATTCATTGTGCATTTTGCCTCCTTTACCTGTTTTTGTCCTCCCTCCACCCTGTTTCTCTCTGACAACCACTAGTCTGTTGTCTGTATCCATGAGCATTTTTGCTCTTATTTGTAGATGTTCATTTCATTTGTTCATTTGCTGCTTTTTGTTTTATATCCCACATAGGAGTGAAATCATATGGCTCTTGTCTCTCTTTTTCTGCCCTGTATGGCACCAAATCTTAAGAGCGGAGATTGTTTTGTTTCTGAGGGTTACTAAAAGCATTCCACACACTCTCATTATTTGTAGATCTAAGCATGATATTTCAGAGCACATTTTTGGTGATCCTGTTGTTTGAGTAACATCTTTCAAATATCTTTGCAAACTTTAGGTGCTATTATTTAATGGTTCAGCATTAATTTTGATTGTGTTAGAAGCTTTGCCATATTTGAAAGTAGAACAGAAAAATGTGACCTGACAGTTTGATAAATACTAATTGTGTTTACTGAGATTTTCCTGATTCAGGCGCAATAGTTGTAATATGTCTGCAATTAACATGAATACAGCAAATGTAGAACCTTGTATACAGAGCACTCTAAACAAAACTCAACAATGACAAACAATGAAATTATACTCAGACTGATCAATTTGTTGAGTGTATCTGCCAAGTAATAACTAATTAATTAGGATTAATTAGAAGGATTAATAATAAAAAACAAGATGTATTAATTAGAACAGAGTTAAACATGTAATATAAATCCAAAAATATGTGTGGCTGCTGAAATAGTCATTTGAATATTGAGCATTTAGAAAGCTTTCTAAGTTGGTAGAAAATGTCCTCAATTTTCCATCTCTGTATATTCAGAGCATCTTGCCATCTGATATATTTTCTTTCATGGGTTCCACTAGTTAACTTACTATGTTCACTGTAAGGTTCATTTCAAATGCAATTCTAAAGAGTTTCCAAATTCATCAGCAGGAAAGTTTTTATATTTTTATTTTTTTTGAGCCCATGTATATAGCTTTTCTTATCTTTTTTTCTAAGATACAGTTAGTTTTATAGTGTACCCTACTGCTGCCATCTGTCAAATTGGAAGCATACTGAGGACACAATCTGCATTTTATTTATGTTACAACCCAGCAAACTGCCTTTCTTAGATTTGGGCTCTGTGTTTGATAAATGGAATTGGATTTAAGGTCTCATATTTTTTGTCAGATATTTAGCTATCAATGGAAATAACATAAAATTGGCCCTTGCAGACTCTACCATAAAGCAACCTATGCAAACCATCAAGAGAACTCATCCCTTTCTCCTAAAAGTAAAGGAATATATAACTTTGCAAAAATAAATTTTTGGTGCAAAGAAGAAGGAAGAATAAAAACATGTGTTGTTTTTTTGTTTTTCTATTCAAGTGATAAAAGCAAACTTACCAAAAAATATTGTCAAGTACCTCAGCACAGTTGATCATTCATTCTCTATATCCTGGAAACTATTGAGAGGCTCCCCTCAATTTTCAAGATGGTTTTAGAAATGACTGGGATATGAGCAGAATCTGTGTGCCACCCACCAGCTCTCATGTCAATGTGGCAATCTTTTCGATGGTATCAACCATGCTACCCACACTCCCACCCAAAGGAGCACACACTATCCTCTTGTGGTTTTAGCCAAGTTCAGTTTTGTGACTGCCTAAAAGATCATTGTGCCAGTAAGATAGAAAGTATATAAAACATTAGCATAATGCCTGCCACATGGTAAATATTCAATAAATGCTACTTATTGCATAAAACAAGGTAATGGACCTGTGCTTATATGAGTGCGTATTTGGGCTCTGGGAATGTGCACAGATTTATCCACTAACCTGATGAACTAGCTGAGGATCTATACACACTATCACCTTTGAAAAGAGGCATTAGCTGATACCACACTTTCAACTATTAATATAAAATCACAACATTACTTTTGGCTCATTGTTGCTGAAGAATATAATTGCAGGAACTAATTTTATTGAGAAAAATGTTATTGTGCAGAAATAAAATATTGAGCTGAGTTTAGGAAGACAGAAAGCAGAAGACAGAATGCCAAGTGGATAAGGTGGATAACATTAAGTGCTGATGCATTTATGTGTTACCCCTCTGTCATTAAATGCCACTCACATTTCAAACAAATATGTGTGTTTGGCATATCTACCCCCTAAAAAGAAATCTCACCCTTGAAGGATCAGGCACACTTAATACAGAAAATATGAGTTTGCTAAGTGTAAGGTACGGAGAAACCATCTCTGTAAATCAGCACACTATAGTGGATAGATCTGAAATACTTATTGCTGGTGTTTTTTTTTTTTTTCTCTATGAATAGCATTTTTTTTTAGCATTATGTGAATTTATTGCCTGCAAACTATGCCACAGTCTCAGAAACAGAACTCCCATATTTATCCATAGAAGAATATGGTGATAATCTCAACCCTGTCTTCAAAGATATATTATATTCAGCTTTGTACAAAAGGAAGGAAATGTATTTCTTATGCTAGTTAAGCTTGGATCTCTCTGGTCTATGAAATGTCAGTAGGTATGAATTGAACTGAAACCTGCAGCATGATTTTGAGATGCTTCCTCTGTACCCTGGAGATTTGGCTTCGAAGACAACATTCTTTTTCTGCTTGGGTGCCCAGGCTGCATTTTTCATAACTCCACAAATAAACACTAGTACTACAATCATGAAGAATGACATTGTTGATAAAGGAACAGAAAGCACACAACAATTATTTTAACCACATTAGTAAGTATTACTAAAATTTTTTTAACCGATCATACTTATATAAAATGTAAAACCATTTTTCCGAAGGTCAAAATTTCTAATGCCTAACAAGAATAGGAAAAATAAAAAGTATGATATTTTAGCTCAATATTAGCTTATAACATCATTTTTACTTTGGGTCAAGATGCAGAATGGACAATATTTTAATTATAAAATTATTTCATATACCTGATGGACAATTATATATATTTAAATATATACATTTAAAAACTCCCAATTCTGGTCTTTAATGAAATGGGAACTAGACTTACCTTCCTACCTTAAATGGCCAGAACACTGGACAAGTATCTGAAATGTTTCATTCCAACACTAGACTGTGATTTAGAAGAAAATGGAAAAGAACAAGAGGAGACTTACAGCCACCCTGGAATTCTGCCTGGAGGCATTTTCCAGAGTATAGTGCAGGGCAGAGGAACATAAGAGAAGCATCAATGATTTGAAAAGACAGTGAGGAAAATACAGGAGCATGAGGCAGGTGGTATTTGCAGAGCAGAAGATAAGTAGGGAAAGAGTTTTTAAAAATCCACATATGGGTTCTGCGGAACCTGTGACTGGAAACTAAACTATGCATAGGTATGATGAAATTCTACAAGGCTAAGTAAATACTGATTGGAGAGCTGTAAAGTGTGTAATCCCTAAATTTGCCCAAGACTAGATTTGGGAGATCTGGCTGGTCAAAGTACAGAATCCCTGATAAACACCTAAGATGTTCTATAGAGACTATAGAAATGTCTCACCTTAATGTAAGGGCTAAACTATAACTAGAGAAAAGGCTACCCTACACCAGCCTTGACAGGAAAAAGTTCACCCCCAAATTTCTTAATTGTCTATAGAAACAAAGTTTGGTAATTTTTAAAGAAAAACAAAATTGAACATATTAAAAAATGAAACTAAATAAAACTTCTAGAGTTGAAAAATACAATATGTCAAAAGAAAAATTATTGGGTAGGATTAAAATTAGAGAATATATTACAGAGAAAGAAATCAATGAACATAAATGCATACCATTAGAAACTATCTTAAAGGGAGCAAAAGGAGAAAAAAATACTGAAAGAACAGTGTGATAATATCTTGAGAACAATACACAGATTGTCATTAATTATTGACAAAAGTTTGAAAATTATTCAATAGAAAGGGAAAGTTTTTTCAACCAGTGATGCTGGAACTTAATATCCATATCAAAGAATGAATGTAAAATGTTAACTTATAGTATTTACAGAAACTAAAATGGCTTAGTTTGATGACCTTGGGCAAGAATAGAAAGCATAAATAATATGGAAAACAAATTAAGTTTTATCTTAATCAAAATGAAATCTTCTTTTAAAAATGCCTACTTAAGAAATTGAAAATGCAATGCTCAACATCGCTAACAATTAGAGAGATGCAAATTAAAACCACAATGAGATGCCACTTCACACCAGTTAGAATGGCCATTATAAACAGATCAACACACAAGTGCTGGCGAGGTTGTGGAGAGAATGGAACCCCAGTGCACTCTTGGTGGGAATGCAGACTAGTGAAGCCACTGTAGAAAACAGCATAGAATTTCTTCAAAAAATGAAAGATGGAATTGCCTTTTGATCCAGTTATCCCACTGTTGGGATTATACCCTAAGAATCCAAATCACCAGTTCAAAAGCACCTATGCACCCCAAGGTTCACAGCAGCATCATTTACAGTAGCCAAGTGCTAGAAATAGCCTAAGTGCCCATCAGTAAATTGAGTGGATCTAAAAAACTGTGGTACATGTACACAAGGGAATACTATGCAGCAGAAAGAAAGAAAGAACTCCCTACCTTTTGTGGCAGCATGGATGTAATTGAAGAGTATTATGCTAAGTGAAATAAGCCAGTTGGTAAAAGACAAATACCATATTATCTCACCTATAAGTGGAACCTAATCAACAAAACAAACAAATGAACAAAATAGAACCAGAGACATGAAAATAAATAACAAATTGACAGTGAGTAGAGGGGAGGGAGGAGGGGGATAATGGGGGAAAGAGGGGGAAGGGGCTAGCAAAGCACATGAATAGAGGACTCATGGACTCAGACTATGGGGGGATTACTGTGGGAGTGGGGAGGACAGGGCAGGGGAGAGCAATGGGGAAAAAGGTGGGGCAACTGTAACTGAGCAACAATTTTTTAGAAATTGAAAATGCAAGCCACAAATTAAAAACAATACAATACTTATATCTTGTATACAGAATATATAAAAATAGAACCCAACAATTAGACAAGTATCCCAATTTAAAATAAAATATACAGATACTTTATACAAAAATAATGGCTACTGAACATGTAAAAAGATATTCAATATCTTTAGTTATCAAGGAAATGCAAATTGAAAACTCAGTGAGATACCACTTCACAATAACTAAAATGGTTAAAATTTAAAAGCCTCCTAATACCAAATTTTGGCATTTGTGAAAGCAAGTGGAATTCTCAAATATTACCACCACTTTGAAGACAGTTTAGCAGTGTTTTGTGTGTCTCTGTGTGCATTTAGTCTGTACAGAATGTATCCAGCCACAAACTATGAAAAATAGAGACATTTATTGAAGATACAAGAAACATTATCCATAGGACAATGATGCCTCAGTCCCCTTTGAAGTAAGCACCTTGGGACCTCACAGAGTTCCCTAGCACCTTTTCTACTATTCAAAACGCTCTAGAGACTCTTTGTTAGAATCACTATCAGCTACCCTGTCGCATTTTCCTGAATCTCATCAACGGTCTGAAATCTCTTCCCTTTCAAAGGTGATTTTAGTTTTGGGAAAAGCCATAACTCACAGGGCACCAAATGTGGGCTATAGCAGGGATGAGTCACCTGGGTGATTTGATGTTTCACCAAAAAACTCTGCATGAGACATGATGCATGAATGGGTGCATTGTCATGTTGAAGATGCCAATCAAATATTGCCCATAGCTGCAGCCTTTAACATTCTATTGCATCTCTCAACCAACAAAAGACATTGAAGTAGTACTCCTTATTAATAATTTGGCCTCGAAGGGTGTACTTAAGATGGACAACATCTTTCCAATCAAAAAACACTATTAACATTGCTTTGATCTTGCTGCGACTTTGCCATGCCTTCTTTGGGCATGGAGAACCGGGTGACTTTCATTGGGATGACTGGGCCTCCATTTCCGGATTATAGCTGTAGACCCATGATTCATTTCTGGTTATAACCTTCTTGAGGAAATCTGATTCATTGGTAGCGGTCTGCATCAAGTCAGCAACAGCAACACAATGTTCCTTCTGCTCTGGTACTAGAAGCCACAGAACAAATTTTGCCATGGCATGTTTTATGGCAAGATCTGGTGTCAAAGTCTCAGACAAAGTAATTTTAGGAATCCCCAGATCAGCTTCTGGTTGTCACATGTCAGTCACCAAACTTTCTTGATTGCAGCCATATATGTTCAACATTCTCAGGTATTCTGTTTGTTGCAGCCCTTCCAAATGTGGATCACTTCCAACAGATTCTCAGTCATCTTTGAAGCATTTGTGCCCCACTTTTTTGAGGGGCTGCACTCATTGCATCAACTCCGAAAGCCTCCTGAATCATCTGAATAGATTTTGCAGAGAAATGTTCAAGCTTAATACAAAATTTGATGCAGATGGGTTGCTCTGCTTGCTCAGTCATTTTGAATGCCATTGCTACACAGTACACATGCTCACTCAATGATGTCTACTGCCCCCACTGACTAGTACAGGGAAGTTGACATTGTTTACACATGCACATTCCTGTCCACTCTCCTTGGCTGCCAGGTTACATTGATGCTGTGCAAACCACTCTCACTATATTAACAATGGCTGGACTTTTTCTGGATAGGGTATTCAAATGTATACATTTAAATAGAATGTTCCTTCTTGTCATTTACCCAAGAAAAATGTTCACACAAATTTGTAAATAAATGTTCTTATTATCCTTTATAATTTCCACATACCGGAAACAACCCAAATACTCATCAATAGACAAAAGAATAAACAAATATTATCACATAATAGAATACTTCTCAGCATACTGAGCAATAAAAAAGAACAAACTACTAACATATTCAAAAACATATACAACAACCTTGATAAATCTCAGATATGAGCTGAGTGAAAAGGAGCCATGCCAAAAAACAAAGCAAAACAAAACAAACAAAATAAAAAAACAGTGACATTGATGCATTGAAGAAATATGCTGGGTAAACCCTGGTCCTGTGCCTTGGTTGGCTGAGTGTATGTAGTTCTATGCACCAAAGGGTCGCAGGTTCAATCCTCAATTGGGGCTTGTACAGTTGGTAGTCGATCTCTCTCTCTCTCCCTCCCTCTCTCCCTCCCTCAATCTCTCTCTTGCTTTCTCTCTCTCTAAAGTCAGTAGACATATCCTCAGGTGAAGATTAAAAAAAAAAAAAAGGAATGTGCTCACTGAAAGAATCCCTATATGAAAGCGTTCATACTATTTGTATAAAATTCTAGAATATTCAGTACTAATCTTTAGTGATAAAAAGCAAATTCCTGATGCCAGTTAGTGTTGTAGGTTTTACAAAGAGGCAGGAAGGAAATCTTTGGAGTACAGGGATGTCCTATATCTTACTTATAGTGTGGTTATCTTCATCAAAAATCACTGATTCACCTAAGAGATTTGCACACTGATTTTATGTTAATTATACCTCAATATATAATCCACCCAGTGGTAATCACCATTAGCACTTTATATGTTCCCATTCAAATCAATATAAATGCTAACATTTTGTGTTATATAATTTAAAGTATTATTTAAAGAGAATAAATATTGTATTTTAAGCATCATCTGATTTTGTGCATCCTTCTTTAGAATAAAGCCTTAGTAATGAAATTACTGAGCCAAAGAGTTTGAACAGTTTTACCATTCTTAACACATATATCCAAATTGATTTTTAGACATTTGTTGCAATTTACACTTACTAGGTCTTATATTTTTAACTAAAAACTTATATACATCACTTATGTCTGTGTTTTCCCTGCCCAATAACAGCTCATAAGAAAACTTTAGGGGAAGGGGAAAATGGTGAGATGTAGCTCAAAGTGGACAAAACTTCATTTATGAGAAGACTCAGTCCTGAGGATCTAATGTGCAGTATGGTGACCATAGTTAGTAATAGAGTATTGTATACTTGAAATTTCCTGAAAGTACACTTCAAGACCTGTTATCATACATGTAGAAAAGTGTGAGGTGGTCAATACATTAATTATCTTGATATTGGTAATCATTCCACAATGTATATTTATGTTAAATCATCATGTTGTACAGGTTAAATACATACAATTATATTTTCAATTATTCCTCAATAATCTTGGGAGAAAAAATGAAACAAGAAGAAAACTTTGATCCCTGACTTGATTGATGCTATGTTACAAACTACAAATGCTTCCCTAGGCCCCCTCTAGGGACTGTGTTGTTGTGCACATCATTTTCAATATCACTGCCTGTGTCTTATGCATTAGACCTGAGTGATGATATGCTCAAGAAGATCTGAAGCATAAACATGCTTCAAATTGAAAGGAGGAATGAACATAATGGAACCAGATGCTGAACAGGAGTAGCTGGGAATACTGAGTGCTTTTGCACATTATTGTTTGGACTATTATTTTAACTCTGCTTCTGATGAACACATTTTGACTAAAACTTTGAGAAATGACACAGTTTACTTTCCCCTATTTTCCAGCATTTGAGTCCTAGTCATCTACCTTGCAGCTTGAATTACCTGGGAAAGAAACAAGAGGCATTTGCCTCACTTAGGAGAAAGCTGCACTTAGAGCTGTTGACAGCCCTGCAGACTTTCTCTGTGAAAGACAATTGCTGCAGCTCAGGAAAGCAATTTGCTCTTTGGGCATTGTAATAGTGTGTTCATATGCCTGTGCATGGAAGACCCTCTGAAGCGGAAACATATTCACGTTTCTATAGTGAGTTTAATATACCATTACAATAATTCAACTTCAAATTCCTTAGGATTCTATGTAGTATTGAATTCCACTTTTCATTGTGAATTTGTGGAAATGAGCATTTTTTTTTAAATCCAAGAAACCAAACTACCAACAGGAACTTTTAAAAAAGTGATTAGCCAGCTCCTCTAAGCCATGATTCTTTATTTTATTATTCATTTTGGCTTTCTGTTGTCAAATTAAGTATCACTACTAACAAAGCCTGCATATTTGTGAATAACACCAATAAAATGAATCTATGAGCAAAAACCTAATAAACAGTATGGCCACATTGCCACCCTCAGGGACAGAGTCAAGCAATAAAAGAAAGCATAAACAGCAATAAAATCAGCATAAGCTCACATACTAACTTAAGGACAGAAGTCCAAATGCTGCTCCCACAAGACTTCTGTGACACACATAGAAAAAGTATTACTAATTGAATATTAGTGACATTTTAAAATATTGTGCTAGATAAATTACATGTAGTATCTTATCTTTCCCAATAAGTCTATGGAGAAGTGGCATGGAAAAACTGAGGCTTGGTGTAAGGGGCTGTTAGAGTCTCATCAGCAAACAGACACCAAATGTAAATCTAAACTGTTCACCTTCCATCCTGCTTCTTCCTTTTCACAGATTGTCCTAGTTTATCTTTTTTTTTTTTTTTCTGATACATAAGAAAGTCATGCCTGGCAATGTTTAGAGTCTCAGGATGTTAAAGAATAAGAAAGTATAAAAAGGTCTTTTACATATATCAGCAGTAGCATGGCCCAGGTTAGCTTAAATTACTATGTTTTAATCATATGTACTGAAAATGGAAAACCTAATCCTTTTTCAGTTAGGAGAAATATTGTTGTTTAATAAGAGGTCTTTTGCAGTCCCTATTATAGTCGCTATGCAAACAAAATCAACACCAACAGCTATCATTTATGAAGTCTTATTTTGCCCCAGACAGTGTGCTAAAAACTGAACAAATTTGCCCCATTTGACTTCTATTTCAACTCTCACAGGTAGATAAAATTATCTACATTTTACAGTAACAAAGCACCCTTAGTTAAGTTTATTCAATTATTCCACAGGTAATTAACGAACATGTTTTATGTGCCATGTACAAAAAATGTAGACATGAATAAAACAGAAGAAATAATATATGGTGATAAAATTTTAAATAATGTTGTACCCCCTTTAGAGTGGTCAAGGGAAAGGTAACATTTAGGATGAGAGCTGAGGGTCAGAAGGTAGGAAAAGCATTACAGATAGAACTAAAGTGGCTTGGTTATAATGGGTGAAGGGGAGAATGCTATAAGAAGAAATTGAAGACAGAAGTAAGGTGAAATTATATAGGCCTTTATAAGCTTAGTTAGGTAGCATCCCTATTATAAATAGTATACTCAAGTCTCTTAACTAGGTTATAAACAAGATAATTTACTTAATTTAAAATTTTTAAATAATTCTTCAATGAGCATAGGGGTGCATATATCTTTGTGAATAAATGTTGTCAAATTTTTCAGGTAGATATCCAGAACAAGGTTTGCTGGATCATATGGTAACTCTATTCTTAATTGTTCTTAAGGAAACTTCATACTGTTTTCCACAGTGGCTGTACCAGTTTATATTCCCACCAGCAGTGAATGAGGATTCCTTTTTCTCTTCAACCTCTTCAACACTTGTTATTATGTATTGTGTTTATAAAAGCTATTCTAACAGGTGTGAGATGGTATATCATTATAGTTTTGATTTGCATCTCCCTAATAGCTAGAAAAGTTGAGCATCTTTTCATATTGGTTTTGGCCATTTGTCTGTATTTTTGGGAGAAGTGTCTGTTCGTGTCCTCTGCCCATTTATTTTTATTGGATTATTTGTTTGACATTGACCTGCATGAGTTCTTTGTATATCATTGATACAAACCCCTGTTGGAGCTGTTGTTTGCAAATATCTTCTCCCATTTGGTTATTTGCCATTTTGTTTGGTTGATGGTTTATTTTTATGTTAAGAAACTTTTTGTTTGCTATGATTCCAATCTTTTTTTTTTTCCTGTTTACTTCTCTTGCCTTTGTAGTCAAATTCATAAAATCTTCTCTAAAACTAAGGTCCACAAGGTTAGTATCTATGTTTTCTTCTATGTAAATTATTGTTTCAGGTCTTATATTTAGATCTTTGATCAATTTTGAGTTAATTTTTGTACACAGGAAAAAACTGTAGTCTAGTTTCATTCTCTTGCATATGGCTTTCCAATTTTTTCAGCACCATTTATTGAAGAAGTTTTTTTTCCTCCATTGTATGTTTTCAGCTCCTTTGTCAAAAATTATTTGTCCATATGCATATGGGTTTTTGTGAGGGTTTCAGTTTTGTTCCATTGGTATGTGTGTCTCTTTTGCTGCCAATACCATGATGCTTTGATTATCATAGCTTTGTAGTATAATTTGACATCAGGAAGTGTGATACCTCCATCTTTGTTCTTTTTATTCTTTTTTTGAGAATTGATTTGGCTATTTGGGGCCTTTTGTGTTTCCATACAAATCTGATAAGTTTTCATTCTATTTCTTTAAAAAAATAGTAATTGGAATTACTATGATGAGGATTGTATTAAATCTATAAATTGATTTGGGTAATATGGCCATTTTAACTATATTGACTCTTTCAGTCCATGACCATGGAATATCTTTTCATTTCATTGTGGCTTGTCAATCTCTTTTATTAATGTTTTGCAGTTTTCAGTATATAGTTCCTTCACATCTCTTGTTAAGTTTATTCTTAGGTATCTTATTCTTTATGTTGTAATTGCAAAAGGAATTGTTTTTGGACCTTGAGAATATCACGCCAAGTGAAATAAGTCAGAAAAAGTTAAGAACCATATGAGTTCATTCATATGTGGAATATAAAACTGAAAGCAACAAATATACAAAGAGGAAAAACAAACAAAAAAACTCATAGACACAGACAACAGTACAGTGGTTATCAGATGGAAGGGGTTAGGAGGTGGCAAAGGGTAAAGTGGGTTAAATATATGGGGAAAGAAGATGATTTGACTTGGGGTGGTGGTCACGCATTGCAATATACAGGTTATGTATCACAGAAATGTATGCTTGAAACCTATATAATCTTATTGACCAATGTTACCCCCATACATTTAATTTAAAAATTAAAAAATAATATATTTTTAAAAGAATACTCTGGATGCTGTGTATAGAAATAATTGTATGGGGGGAGTTAAATTTTTTTTACAATGATCCAACTACTATCTGATGGTGATTTGGATGTGCATAGCAACAGCTGAAAGGGGAGGAAGAGGAGAAAACATTTGACAATCCTAATGGTTGAATTTCTGATGAGGGATAGGAAAAAAAATTGAGGATGATTCTTAAATTTTTTTGGCTATCTACTGGTTGCATTGTGCCCCCATATAACTGATATGGAAGACAAAATAACCAGATTGAGAATGTGGGAAGAAGAGTTCCATTTTCGCTCTGTTGATTGGAAAATAACTAGTTTGTCCAAAATCACTTAGATGGTTACTGTAGGATTTAAAACCAGTTTTATCTGATACCAAAATCAGAGGTTTTTATGCTACTACATTAGATTTCCTCTATCATCTATCTCCTGAAGGCTCTCAGGTCTAGAAGCTTCGTTAACTCAATGATCATACTTGGGGAAAGCTTCAAATTCAATGATATCCTTATTTTATTACTAGAGAAATCTTCATAAATGAATATCTTTTTACTTGTGAATAACACAATCCAAAAAGCAATTGAAAAGAGTGAATAGAATTTTCATCTTACACAACCTTAGTTAACATGAAAAACAAATATTCTATTAAAATTAGAATCCTTATTTTAATCACAGTTTTATATAAAGTTGTAACTGTAGAAATAAAAGTAAATGTAAAGATAAAAAGAAGGATGGATGTGTCCTTTTGGGATCAAAATACAAGGAAGAACTTTATTGATAAGAACATCCTATGACTAGCTTCTGGATTATAAATGATTTCAGAATAATTAGTTAGTTAGAAATATGCTTTAGAATAAACTAGTGAAAAAAAGAGAAAAGCAGAAAGGCAAACAGAAACTTTGTATACTATTGTCATTTTGTATACTATTTGAAACTCCTCATTTTTGTCTTTAAGAGAAGTGTAAAAGATACTTTCAATATATTACTATTTAAATTCCACAACTCCATCATTCAGAATTACAGTGATTTTTGCTACTAAAACATAAAATAGAAGGCTTATAAATATCATGTCTCCATAAGATAATGAATGGAATGTGTTTTCTAAATAAAAAATTGTCACAATTTAAAAAAATTAATATATGTCAAGGCTGGCCTAGTTTGTATTCCTAGTTAAGTGACAAAAGTGGCTTTTAAATGTGATTATGAAAGAAGAAACTTTAAAAATATAAGAAGTTCAAGACTTATGTACTTAATGAATTAAGTCCTACTGAACTGAAAAAACAATCATGTAAGTAGATGTGATTTGATTCTTCGTTTTATTCTTTGTTTCCAGACTAGATGACACACTGTTGTACTGTCCAGTTGAGATGATTGCACAATGCCCATGCAGCTAAAAGTGATGCATTTGTTTTCAGTTCTGTCTGTTTTCATTTAGGGACAATAATCAGGGCAGAAAGTTACATGTCTATATGTGCAAAGAATGATATACCTAGAGGGACTTCATTTCTGTGTGCCCTCTGTTCATGACTCTGACTTGCAAAGATGCCTTGCAATTTCAGTGATGCATTGTAGCAGTGCTGGTGGTTGATTACTTAAGGGCCTTTGCAAAGTGATGACCTCAAACATCTTCTGTCACCTTGAGACACATCACTTCGATCATTTTGATAACAGCTGATGCAGGTCAGATATAGCTCAAGGTCAATATGTCTAACAATGAATGAGAAGCTAAACAGAAAATATTACATAGGTGAGTGTATGAATATCTGTATGTATGCACACAGAAGAACACAACCTTTGCTTAATATTGACTTATTAGAAATCATATATTTCAGTGATTACAAGTCTATAGTTTTATGTGCACTGTCTGTTTTAACCAGTTAGGGAGAAAACTTTATAGATACTTGTTTTTAAATAATATTTTAGTTTAAGTACAAAACGTACACATAGAAAAGTACACAAATTATGAGTGTACAGCTTGATGAACTTTTACAAATGGAACACACCATGTAAGCACCACCCAATCAAAAAACTGAACATTACTAGCACCACCGTAGCCCTCTCCTCAAATGAAACTTCTTGCCTATCTCTTAACATCATAGATTAATTTCACCAGTTTTTGAACTTTATAAGAATGGAGTCATATAGTATGTATTCACTTTTGCTTGCCTGTTTATTTATTTTTTTGCTTCAACATGCTTCTGAGATTCACCCATGTTGCTTAATGAAGTAGTATTTTTTTTCATTATTATTTGACACATTGTTAAAGAGGCCCTCCAGAAAAGTTTCAACAATTCATGATTCCAAAAACTGCCCAAAGAATGTTAGTTTTCTTCTATCTTCCCCAAAACATGGAAATTATTACTATTTTTAAAATACCAATCTCATGGGCAAAACACATGGCATTTGTTGATTTTAATTTTTATTAGCCATTTATATGTCTTTAATAAATCATCTGTTAATGTGCTTTGCCTTCATTATATGGGATTTGTAATAATATACAATGTTTTTTTGTGTGTACAGTTGGCCCTCCATATCCATGGGTTTTGCATCCACAGATTCAACCAATCATAGACCAGAAATATTTATTTTATTTTTATTTTTTAGAAATTTTATTTATTTATTATTAGAGAGAGGAGAAGGGAGGAAGAAAAAGAGGGAAAGAAACAACAAAGTGTGGTTGCCTCTCGTGCATCCGCCACTGGGGACCTGGCCTGCAACCCAGGCATGTGCCCTAACTGGGAATTAAACTGGTGACCCTTTGGTTTGCAGGACGGTACTCAATCCACTGAGCCACACCAGACAGAGCTGAAATATTATTTTTTAATGGTACATTGTCACTGACATGTACTGTGTAGTTAGGCTTACAATAGTTGCATCTGATGACTGGGTGTATAGTGAACATATACAAACTTTTTTCTTGTCATTATTCCCTAAACAATGTGGTGTAACTACTATTTATATAGCATTTATGTTTATTAGGCATTATAAGTAATCTAGAGATCATTTAAGTTATATGGGAGAATACACATAGGTTATATAAAAATACTACACCATTTTATATAAGAAACTTGAACATCAGTGTATTTAGGTGTCCATGGGGCATACTGGTCTTGCTCCATTGTGGATACTGAAGGAGCACTTATGGATTCAATGTTTTATCATTTATTCAGAAAATATTTATTAAGAACCAACTTTGTGTCAGGCAATGTGCAGTCCACTAGAGACTAAAAAATTATAAAGACAAACAAGGTTGCTGGTTGCAGCCCTTTCTCTGCTACACTGAACAGATACTTTGAAGTATGAACCTCCTGAGATGTTTGTTGCACTTGCATAGAGATAAGGAGTCCTGGTTAAATCCTTTATTTTTATTTTTCTTAAAATTTTATTCATTGATCTGAGAGGGAGAGAGACAGAGACAGAGAGACAGAGACATTGATTTGTTGTTCCACTTATTTATGCTTCTGTTGATTGATTCTTGTGTGTGCCCTGACTGGGAACTGAACCTGAGCCTTGGCATGTTGGGATGACACTCTTAACCAACAGAAATAACCTGACTATGGCCGGTAAAACCCTTTAGATCCTAGTTTCTCATGAAGCTGAGATGCAGCATTCAAATCATCTTTAACATACTAAGTCAATACATACAATGTATGCAGCATTATATAGCCATGCTAATTCTGAAAAGCAGCCAAGTCAAAAATACTACGTTTTAGGTACTGGCATTACCAAATTCCTCTCTGCACTTCCCACTTCTCTTCTTTCTGCCTCTACCAGCTGGCAAATTGGTTCTGCCATGCAGGCTACATAAAGAATTAAACTAGCCTACTTAATTTCTCCTTTACTGAACATAAAAGATGAAAATCAGAATTCTGAAAGATACCCATTAAAGCAACATTTGTTCAATGTTGAATGAACTGTATGATGACCCTGCAGGATTTGAGGCTTATAGAAGCCTCTGCAAACCTATTACAGAAAACAAATTAGACCAGACCTTTTGTGTCTGCTATTCTCAATTGAATGGAAACTCTGACTTCATTATCAATATCTGTACCCAGCAAATGAACAAGGCTAACCTCACAATATAAACACAAGATCACTCCCATTGGCCAAGGCCTTAAGATGTCCAGGAAATTCCTACCATGTCTGATTAATACCAGCCTAACAGATTTGAGGTATAAATTAATTTACATTAATAGTGATACAACAAATTTCTCTGGTAGGTGCCTTTGCCTGCATACCAAATGAAATCTATCTGCATACCAAATAAAATTTTGAATGCTTACACATTTAGTTTTAGAAGTCACCTTTCAGTGACTTAACTGAATTAAGGATATTCATCAAATTTTTATTCACTTATGACTTCCTCTTTGACAAATACAGGAACAAGAGAATTTTGTTGGCATAAGGTGAAAAGTACTTACCTATTTTTCTTATACAGAATCATCATGGGCATGGTTTTTTGTCTGTATGTTTGCTTATGTTCTTCCAATACAAGGAAATCCTCTTTAAAAGGACTTTATAAATTCAAGATATTTGCAATTTCAATATTTGTCATTAACCATAATTTTCACTAATTAAAAAATTTCTTTTCAATTTAGACATATATAATTGGGTCATATTTGTTTTTTTCTTTCTACCAAGAAAACATAGATATTGGCTTTAATTTCTATCATCTGAGATGAAAAATATTTCATTATTGATATTTCTGTACTTATGTATATCTAAAAAGCAAATAGCTCCTAATAAAACTTTTTAAAGAACATAATAACTACCAAGATATATAAGCTTTCAAGTCATCCTGCAGTCTTTTAAACTGTACCACAGAAATCTGAAATGATGCTTAAGAGAAACATTTCCATTTATCATAAGAGATTTAATCCAGGCAATAATAAACTACAGTTCATGAGCCTAATCTGGCCCACTGCCAATTTTTGAATAGCTCATGAGCTAAAATTAATTGTTATATTAATATATAGGGAAAAAGAATAATTATATTTTGACATTAAAAATTATATGGAGTTCAAATTTGAGTATCCATCAGCATCCCATGCATCCCTTGCAACTTTACCATGCCCATTAATTTACCTATTGTTTTCGGCTGCCTGAGGCCTAACTGGCAGCACTGTGTAGTTGTGACAGACTATCTGGCCTGCAAAACCTAAAATATTTACTATTTGGTCCTTTTCAGAACAAGTGTTCCTACCTTGATTTTAATAAATAATTTACGTCCTTGAAATAGTCCATTATATCTCATTCCGGCTGATACCAGTCTTGGGCAGTATTGTGAAATTCGTCAAGTTGACCTCCTATACCTCTCCTTGCCTCACCTCCTGTATGAGTCTGTTTCTCCCTATTTTATCACCAGTCACCCATTCAGTAACCTCCCCATCTTTCTCTGGATGGCCTCAGGCTTTAAAAAAGGCCCTAGAAATTGTGATATGTTGGCTTTGAAGAGAAAGCATGGAATCCACAAGCCAAGGAATGTGGGTGACCTCTAGAAGCCCAAAAGGAGATGGACAGATTATCCCTGAGAGCTGTTAGCAGGAATGCATCTCCACCCATATTAGTTTTATCCTAGGGAGACCTGTTCCGATTTCAGACTTACCTGTTGGACTGCGCTTATAAATGTGCTGTGTTTACACCAGTACATCTGTAGTTAGTTTGTTACAACAACAATAGAAAACTAATTAGGTGAATATAAAATATTATATAGGCATAGATATAGATCTATGTCTATATATATATGGGTATAGATATCTTAGCAGAGTGTATTTTAATGGATATTAAATATTGTCTCTACCATATGTATTTGTGTGTAGTACCTTAGCTCTAATTTTAAAAAAACAGTCCTGTCCTTTTTAAAGATATTTTGACTTCATGTGGTAATTTATTTAGGGGCAAAAGCAACAAAATCTGTCATCAAAGAACCTTTGATCCTACCTAATAGTGTGAGAATTTACTCCCGTTATGTAAGGCAGCTCTGTAGTAGGAATCATAGAAAGTCCCTAAATTAATGTGTTAGCATATTATTCCTCAAATGTTTACTCTGTATACAACTTGTCACCTGTAATTGGGACTATGTATAGTTATCTTAATATTAGTTTACGATATTATAACATGATTGAGATCGTAAAGGCTGAAGAAAATGTTAGAGCTCTTCCATCCATGAAAAACATTAAAGGTTGCTCAAGATTTGGGGAAATGATAGAATGGCCAGCCCACTTTAGAATTCAAACAAATGGTTTTATCATGCTCTACCTCTTTTCTGCCATTCTGTATGTGATGATGATAATTGGAGAAAGTGAAATAAGTTGCCTTTAGTGTTTCAAACAAAGTTCTTTTAGTTGAATTCTTGTATTGAGAATACTTATATGATAAAGCAATATTCCTGCCTTTATGTCTTCATTTACTCTTGTCTATTCATATTTTAAAAGCATATGTAATTATAATCAACAGTGAATTAAACCATTACTTTTAAAACTATGCAAATATCTTTTATTTTAAAACATGTTATTGTTTAAAATTCAAAATATTGCAGGATCATGTAATATAAATGAAAGTTTGGGTGTTTTTTCCCTTTATTTCAGTCTCTTCTTCCCTTGGAGTGGTCACTATTAATAATTTAGTTCATATTCTTTCCTATATTTTATTTTTAACATATATAAAAATAGTTATAGAAATTGTTGTTTTATTTGGTTAATTTAAAGAACACTATTTTATAATATGCTATTCTAAATTTGTCATTTTCATGTAACAATATGTGAAAATACATCTTTAGATCTTAAGGAGCTATGTTAATCATTTAATAGGTGATGCGTATTCAGTGGTATGGCTGTGCCATATTTTATGTAGTCACTCCCATATGAATAACTTCAAGAATTTTTCAAGTTTATTTTCTAATTTAAACTGTCATAAAAACACACGTATTGTGCAAGTGTTTTTTTTTATTTTAATTTATTTTTTCAAATACATGTGTCTCTGCCTACCCCCCACCACTTTCCCTTGCCCCCTCCCTACTTCCCTCCCTCAGCTCTTCCCCTTTGGTTTTGTCCATGAGTCCTTGCTATATGTTCCTTGACTTTCCCCTTCCCTTCCTTCCCCCCCCCCCTTCCCTCTTGTCTCTATTGATTTATTTTCCTTTCAGTGTTGCTGGTCTTATTTTCCTTGTATCTTTGTATTGTTGGTTAGGATAAGTCTCTGTAAGGAAAATAATTGGTTGTAACCTTGTACATCTGATATTTTGAAAGATCATATTGTCCTCCAAAGACAGTCCCATATTAAATTCACAGAATCAGTATATGGGATTGTTCATTATACCCTTCCAGCATTACATACGATCTGTCATATCATTTTAATCTAACATGAGAATGCTATTGCATTGTTTTTCTTAGAATAAAATGTTTTTGAATGTTTATTGGCCACTTGTATTCTGCTTTCATTAATTGCCTACCTACGTATATTCTTTTTCTCAACTGGTGAGTCTTAAGGATGTTTGTTTTTTTAAAATTATGGATTCACATGAACTTTTATGTATTGTTTTACTCATTTGTTGAGCTGAAAATGTTCTCCATTTATCACATTTCTTGCAATATTGTTTGAGGTATATTTTACCCCACCATGTTATTATTAAATATGTCTGCCTTTTTTGAAATACACCCCCAACCAAAGACTCTAAAATAAGCATTCTCTTTATTTTCATGTAATATTTTTACAGTTTTGTAAAAAAAATTATCTTCTATACACCTGGAATTTCAAATTTTCCTTGATAGCTATTTTACATGTTTTGCATTTCATAAAAATGAAAAATAATGTTTTAAGTTTATAAACACATATAAATTGCTTTGCATTTTGAAATAGCCTCAAAGTGTAGCTATTTTAAGAACAGTCTTGTCCATATGCTACATTCTTCTGTCCAACTGCTTTACTAAAATCCATCTTAAAAAATGCTGAGCAAAAAGATAAATAAAATCTTCCCCTTTTTTAAAGAAAGGAATGTGCATGTGGGTTGAATTAAATGACACATTGCATGAAGTGAATATGCCAAACCCACTTTAGTTTTCATAGCTTTTCCCATTTTTAAGAGCAAATAGTGATGTAAATAAAATCTTGACTGAATCCATGGAGAGCAGTAAATGTACTTCTCTCAAGTTGAAATGAACAATTTGTTTTAGCTTAGAGAATAAACAAATTTGATCAATTTTTTCATTCAGTAGAAATAAATCGATCATAAATCAATAACATTAGATCAATTTTTCAGTTTTATTAAGATATAATTAATATCTATCACCTACAAATTTAAGATCTACAGCATAATGATTTGACTTCTATGTATTGTGATGTGATTACAACTATAAATTTAGTTAGCATCCATCATCTTCTTACCAGACCAAGGGCTTGGCCCTGAGCAGGTCTACATGGGTCCAGGTGGTAGTATGTGGATTTTTGACTTCCTGTAGGAAAGATTTCACAAGTCCAGGTGATGATGAAGGTAGGTCTATTAAAGCTGGGGACATTAAAACAAGCAAGGGATTAGCATAGAAAAAGCAAGGAGAGAGCCTTGGCTGGGCTGCCTTAGCTCACTGGGAAGTCAGAGAAGAGAAGGCCTTGGGCTCAGGTTCAGAGGATTAGCCTGGGGTGAGAGCTATTGCTGCCCATTGCTCCCCTGATTGCAATCCTTGGGGATCCATTAGATTTTAGGAGATGTGTGTCTGTGGAGAAAGAAGTGAGGGAAGAAAAGGGAAAAAGGAATGGAGTAGGCTGCTCCCCCAAGGGAGAGCATGCACCCTGTCTTCTGTCTTGAGATTTTTGTCTCTCTCTTTGCAGATGGGAACCTTAAGAGAGGTCTGGTGGAGGGAGTTCAGCAGAACAGTTTTCCAGGTGTGCCCTTTCAGAGTTGTAGTATCCACTGATTGGTCAGTTATAGGGCAGGGTAATCTTTAGTCATTACAGTTGATTCTATCTTGCCCACCTGGTTTTGATGCTTTTCTGGGCCTGGGGCTGAAAGTAAGGCCTAGATGTTATCTTCAGGCAGGTGTATCTGGCTCAGCCATTTTGTTCAGCTCTCTTAGGTTCCCTATTCCAGTTGCCAAGGAATTTTCCTAGGTTCTTACTATTCTGTCTCAATCTCATAGAGACACAATAAAAAGAAATTTAAAAAGATATGTGAAGAAAATTTTCTAGATTTATTTTCTTAATTTTCATATCTAGGAAGTAGCATAATGAAGTATTGGGCATTCATGTGGACAAAAAAAGCTATTAAACTTCAACAAACCTGGTTCTCAATTCATTTATTTTAAAAACTGGAAACTTGTGCTATTGACTTGTATAAATAACATTCAATAAAGTCCCTCCAGGAATTTTATGTAGTGAAACATTCAAAAGTTTGTTTTCAAAATAGAGAGCATGGTTTGTATTTACTGGTTAAAAATTATAACCTGGAAAATATTTTCTTACTCTTTATTAGAAGAATGATCTTAGAAATTCAACTAGTCTGAAACACCAAATCTTTAAATTGTCACCAGGATTATGGGAGGCAGGACAAGCAATTATGCAACAGACTTCCAGATGGATTATAGAGACATGGAATGTTAAGAATGGAAGAGTAGTCTCTTCCATTTAGAAATTTTCTAAAATATATTACATTTTAATTTTTGATTTTTTAATTTCATTTTATTTTTCAGAAAAATATTACAGTAAGAAAAATTATTTTAATAAAAGATTTATAAGTAAAAGGGAATGTATTAAATCCACATAACTGTATTCTAAATAAATTATCTTACAATATTTCATGAAACAGCACATGTTAGAACATTACCAATCATATTCATAGAACTCATGAAGATATCTGAAAGGTAGTACTAGTTCGTTTTCCCCCTACAGCATGCTATTAAAAATGTAATCAGTGAAAAACAATATTATTTCAGTGGGTTGCATGTGTAAATCCTCACTACCAAATTCCTAATCCTTTGTGCTTACAGTTTAGATTTCTTGCTAGATAAATATGTGCAAAACATTTTCATTTGGATTTTTTTTTTGGTGGAGAGGTCTGACACTATAGTAATTAATTTATTTTTTCAAATGCATTTGGCTTCGCCTTCCCCCTACCACTTTCCCCTGCCCTCCTCCCCCCTCTCCCTCCCTCAATCTTTCCTCACTTTGGCTTTGTCCATGTGTCCTTCCTATACGTTCCTTGACTTGCCTCTCCCCTTCATTTTCCCCCACCTACCCCTCCCTCCTTCCCTCTTGCCTCTGTTGGTTTCTTTTTTCATTCAGTGTCGCTGGTCTTATTTTCCTTACATTTTTGTTTTGTTGGTTAGGTTCCACTTATAGGAGAGAACATAGGGTATTTGTCTTTCACCCCCTGGCTTATTTCACTTGGCATAATGCTCTCTAGTTCCATCCATGCTGTCGCGAAGGGTAGTAGTTATATTTTTCTTTCTGCTGCGTAGTATTCCATTGTGTAAATGTACCATAGATTTTTGATCCACTCATTTCCTGGTGGACACTTAGGTTGCTTCCAACACTTGGCTATTGTAAATTGTGCTGCTATGAACATTGGGGTGCATCGGTTCTTTTGAACTGGCGTTTTGGGGTTCTTAGGGTATACTCCCAGCAAGTGAATCACTGGATCAAAAGGCAAGTCTATTTTCAGCTTTTTGAGGAAATTCCACACTGCTTTCCACAATGGCTGCACCAGTCTACATTCCCACCAACAGTGGACTAGTGTTCCCTTTGCTCCACAGCCTCGCCAGCACCAGTTGTTTGTTGATCTGTTTATAATAACCATTCTGACCGGTGTGAGGTGGTACCTCATGGTGGTTTTGATCTGCATTTCTCTGATGGCTAGTGATGCCGAGCATCCTTTCAAATGTCTCTGGGCCCTCTGTATTTCTTCCTTGGAAAAGCGTCTGCCCAGGTCATTTGCTCATTTTTTGATTGAATCATTTGTCTTCTTTGAGTGGAGTCTAGTGAGTTCTTTATATATCTTGGAGATCAAACCTCTATCTGATGTATCATTAGCAAATATATTTTCCCATACTTTTGGCTCCCTTTTCATTTCACTGATGTTTTCTTTAGCCGTGCAGAAGCTTCTTATTTTGATGAAGTCCCACTTGTTTATTCTTTCCTTTATGTCCCTTGCTTTAGGAGACATATCAGTGAAAAAATTGCTGCATGGGATATCTGAGAGTTTCCTACCAATATTCTCCTCCAGGACTTTGATGGTGTTGTGACTTATATTTAAATCTTTTATCCATCTCGAGTTTATTTTTGTGTATGGTGTCAGCTGATGATCCAATTTCAATTTTTTGCATGTAGCCGTCCAGCTCTCCCAACACCAATTCTTGAAGAAGCTGTTATTGCTCCATTTTGTGCTTCTGCCACCTTTGTCAAATATTAGATGCCCATAGAGACCTGGGCTTATTTCTGGGCTTTCTATTCTGTTCCACTGGTCTATGGGTCTGTTCTTGTGCCAGTACCAGATTGTTTTGAGTACAGTGGCTTTTTAGTAGAGTTTGATATCTGGTATTGTGATCCCTCCTACATTGTTTTTCTTTCTCAAAATGCTGTGGCTATTCGGGGTCATTTATGGTTCCATATAAATTTTTGAAATGTCTGTTCTATTTCTGTGAAATACTTCATTGGTCTCTTAATAGGGATTGCATTGAATCTATAAATTGCTTTGTGTAGTATGGACATTTTGATGATATTAATTCTTCCAATCCATGAGCACGGTATATGATTCCATTTATTTGTGTCTTCCTGAATTTCTTTCTCCAATGTTGTGTAGTTTTCTGCATACAGGTCTTTTACCTCCTTGGTTAAATATATTCCTGGGTACTTTATTTTTCTTGCTGTTATATCAAAATGTATTTTTTTTTCTGATTTCTTCTTCTTCTATTCATTGCTGGTGTACAAAAATGCCTTTGATTTCTGAATATTGACTTTGTATCCCACTGTTTTTGCCAAATTCTCTTATTAGATTGAGTAGTTTTTGGTGGAGTCTACAAGGTTTTCTACGTATACTATCACGTCATCTGCAAACAAGGGTAGTTTTACTTCCTCCTTTCCTATTAGAATGACTTTTATTTCTTTATCTTGTCTGACCGCTGTGGCTATGACTTCCAATATTAAGTTGAAGAGAATGGTGTAAGCGAACATCCTTGTATTGTTCCTGATCTTAGTGGGAAAGCTTTTAGTTTTTGCCCTTTGAGGAAGATGTTGGCTGTAGGTTTTTCATATATAGCCTTTATTATGTTGAGGAATGCCCCATTTATTCCCATTTTGCTGAGTGTTTTGATCCTAAATGGGTGCTGTACCTTATTGAATGCTTTTTCTGTGTCTATCAAGATGATCATGTGCTTTTTGTCTTTCCTTTTGTTTATGTGATGTATTACGTTTATTGATTTCCATATATTGAATCATCCCTGCATCCCTGGGATGAAAACCACTTGACCATGGTGGATAATCTTTTTAATGTATTGCTGGATGTAGTTTGCCAATATTTTGTTGAGGATATTAGCGTCTTTGTTCATTAGGGAAATTGCCTGTAGTTTTACTTCTTTGTAGGGACTTTATCTGGTTTTGAGATTAGGGTGATGCTGGCCTCATAGAAAGAGTCTGGGAGTCTTCCCTCCACTTGGATATTTTGGAATAGCTGAGAAGGACAAAGGTTAGCTCTTCCTTAAATGTTTTATAAAATTCTGCTGTGAAACCATCCGGCCCAGGGCTTTTGTGTGCTGGAAGTTTCTTGATTACTACCTCAAATTCCTTAGCAGTTATTGATCTGTTCAAGCTTTCTGCTTCTTCCTCCTTCAATGTTGGAAGATTGTACTTTTCTAGAAATTTGTCCATTTCATCAAGATTTTCAAATTTCTTGGTATATAATTGTTTATAATAGTTTCTGACAATCCTTTGTATTTCTGTGGTATCAGTTGTTGTTTCTCTGCTTTCATTTCTGATATTATTTATTTGGATCGTCTCCCTTTTTTTCTTAATGAGGCTGCTTAAAAGCTTGTCAATTTTATTTATCTTTTCAAAGGACCAGCTCCTGGATTGGTTGATCCTTTGAATTGTTCTTTTCATCTCTATGTCATTTAGTTCTGCTCTGATCTTGATTATTTCTTTCCTTCTACTTGCTCTGGGATTTATTTGTTGTTGTTTCTCCAGTTCTTGAAGTTGTAGGGTTAGGTCATTCTATTTTTTTTAGGTAGGCCTGAATTGCTATGAACTTCCCTCTCAGGACTGCCTTCGCTGTGTCCCATAGGTTTGGACTGTTGTCTGTTCATTTTCATTTGTTTCCAGAAATTTTTTGATTTCTTCTCTTATCTCATTATTGATCCATTCATTGTTTAATAGTGTACTGTTCAGTCTCCATGAGTTTGCAGGTTTTTGAATTTTCTCTTTGTGGTTAGTTTCCAGTTGCAAGCCCTTGTGGTCCAAGAAAAAGCTTGGTATTATTTCAATTTTCCTGAATTTGCTGAGGTTTGCTTTGTGTCCTATCATGTGGTCTATCTTTGAGAAAGTTCCATGAGCATTTGAGAAAAATGTGTGTTTTGTTTCTTTGGGATATAAGGTTCTATATATGTCAGTTAAGCCCATTTGATTTAATGTGTCATTCAGCTCCACAATATCCTTGTTGATGTTTTGTTTGGAAGATCTGTCCATTTTTGACAGTGGGGTTTTAAAATCCCCTATTATCAGTGTGTTTCTGTCTATATCTTTTTTGAAGTCATCCAAGATTTTCCTTATATATTTGGCTGCTCCTATTTTGGGAGTATATAAGTTTATAATGTTTATGTCTTCTTGATGGATTCTTCCTTTAAGTATTATAAAGTGTCCCTCTGGGTCTCTTTTTATGACCTTTGTTTTAAAATCTCTTTTGTCTGATATAAGTATTGCCAACCCTGCCTTTTTCTCTTGCCCATTTGCTTGAAATATTTTATTCTATCCCTTTACTTTCCATCTATGTAGGTCTTTTGTTCTGAGCTGTGTCTCGTATAGGCAGCATATGTGTGGGTCATGTTTTCTTATCCATTCAGCTATCCTGTGTCTTTTGAGTGGGGCCTTTAGTCCATTCACATTGAGAGATATTACTGATAGAAACTTATTTATTTTTCCCTTTTGTACCTGTGTTTTTCTCTTTCTCACTCTTTTTCTTCATCTTCTTAAACCAGTCCCTTTAGCATATCTTGTAGTGCTGGTTTGGTGGACACGTATTATTTTAGCCATCTTTTGTCTGGGAAACTCCTTATTTCCCCTTCCATTTTAATTCAGAGCCTTGCTGGGTAGAGCAGCCTTGGTTGTAGGCCCTTGCTTATCATTCCTTGAAATATTTGTTGCCATTCCCTTCTGGCTTGTAGTGTTTCTGTTGAGAAGTCAACTCCTAGCTGTATCGGGGCTCCTTTGTATGTTACTCCCTGTTTCTCCCTTGTTGCCTTTAGGATTCTCTCTTTGTCTTTGATATTTGCCATTTTAATGATGATGTGTCTTGGAGTGGGCCTCCTTGGGTCCCTCTTGAATGGGGCCCTCTGTGCTTCTGGGACACATGGGATCTTTTGTCTCCTCACCATGGGGAAAATATTCCATCATTACTTTTTCAAAGAGGTTCTCTATCCCTTGCTCCTCTTCTTCTCCTTCTGGTATCCCTATTATGCAAATATTATCACGTTTCAGGTTGTTCTTCATTTCTCTAAATGCCTCTTCATTCTTTTTGAGTTTTTTGTCCATTTCTTGTTCTTTCTGGGAGCTTTTTCCTACCTTTTCCTCCATCTCGCTGATTCGATCCTCGGCTTCATCTAGACTGCTTTTGATTCCTTCTACTGTGTTCTTCAATTCACAAATGGTATTCTTCATATCCTCTTGTGTCTTCTTGATAGTGTCTATATTCTTTTCCAGGTTGATATAGTTTACTGTAAGATCCTGATAGTTTCTCTGCAGTTTCTCATTGTTACCTTTGAGCTGGTTGAGCTTATTGAGCTTCCTTAGAGCCATTGTTTTGAATTCAATATCTGATATTTTCCTTGTCTCTATTTCATTTAGCTCTCTCTATGGGGATTCCTCATTTCCTCTCGTTGGGAGGGAACTTCTTTTTCTTCTCATTTTTGTGATTCTATCATCATCATCATCATCATCATCATCATCATTATTATTTTGCTTCTGCTTCAATTGATCCATCTAGATTTCCTGACTTTGTAGATTAAACTTCTATGGTAGTAGCAGGTCTATTTATTTATTTATTTATTTATTTATTTATTTACTTTTCTTTCTGGTTCTGCCTCTGATGATATCAGTTGGTGACCCTATCTGACCTTGGGACTTTGTTTGAGCCTTCCAGGAATCTACTGTCTGTTTCTGTCTCCTGTGATTGTTAAACTGGTCACTCTGTCCTCATCTGTCAGGCTTAGGCACAACAGGGCAGAGCAGTGCCAGGTAATGGTGAGACCATTGTGCCCTTATATACTTCCATTACTCAGGGGAGTAGTCCATATGAGTGAGTTGGGGATCATGGACAGCAGAAGAGTCAGCACCAGGACTCCCCAATGCCTGCCTCTGTCTCCAGTCTCTCCTGGAGGGTCTCTGGGCAGCCCTGTGACCCCTTCTGCCAGTGATCCGTTATTTCTGTGACCACGTTCTAATCACAGGCCAACCGGCTTGTGCCCTGCTTCTGCCTCCTTTGGGGCATGGCCTGCCTGCGCAAAATGGAGACTGCAGAATGGGGAAGGACTCTGCTCCAGGAATCCTAGCTAATCCTCCAGTTCTTTCACCAACACCTCCATCTCCAGTCTCTCCTCAAGGGTTTCTATGCAACTGTGCATCCCCCTTGGCCAGGGATCCTCTATTTCTTCCAGCCAGTCTGCAGTCACCCCCTAGCCCAGAATGTGTACAAGCTGTGTGCAGAGCACGCAAAAGGCAGGTTTATTGATTCACTTTTGCCTGGGCGAGATGATAGTTGCAGAGTGGGAGGTGTGTTATCACTGGGGCTTCACTGGCCACTGTCTCAGTTCTCTTCACAAAGTTTTCTTCATCAATCTTTCCTCAGTCACCAACCCACTCTGCTGCCGCCTGTACCCAGAGATCAAGGAAGGCGGCTGCCACTGCAAATTTTTGCGTTGGCCCTTTAAATGTCTCTTTGCATCTCCAGCCACCTGTCTGTGGCAGAGAGAACCCCTAAGCTTTTTGGGGTTGTGTTTTGTCTGTGTGTTTTCCTGGTTTCAGCTGCTGTAGTCTAGGGGTCCTTTTTATGATTTAGATCCTGTTCTTCTCAGGGCAATGCAACTGGCCATTTCACTGTCCATCTGGTGCTGGTGCTGGTGAGTGCCCAGCCCACCCTCTCAAGCCTCCACCACAGTTCTCACCCGTTGGGATGTGTGAAAGTTGATTCCACTGTCTGTCCGCAGATCCAAGGCTCCTCTCCCTCTATTGTTCTGCCGTTTTCCAGGTTATTTCTCCACTATTTAGTCACAATTCCAGTTTGGTCTTGGGAGGAGGTCAGCGCAACTCCCACTCACTCCTCCGCCATCTTTTCTCCTCCTGGATTTTTTTTTTATGTTATGATTTTTGACATTCATACTGCAATGGAACCTGGTACGATTTATTTTCATATATCCTGAGATTCATAGGCAATATCAGTTGTTTTGACCAAATTAGGGTCCATAAGTTTCCTGCCATTAGATTTGACACATGAAAGATGGGAATTTTTGCTCTTTCTCTTTAGAATTGGTAGCTGTAAGATAAAAGGTTGGTTGGCTTGCAGGCACCTTTCTGATTGTGGGGGGGAAAAAACAACTTTGTCTATAACATAAGAGACTAAGGCAATTTAAGGAGATAACAGTGACAAACAAAGCATAAAAATGTAGAGAAAGGGAGTGAGAGTCTTGTGGCATACATTAGAGTCAAGCCAGTTGCATCCTTAAATTTTCCAGTTAGTGAGCAAATAAAGCCTATCATTTTCCTCAAGCTAGTTCTGTTTTTATCATTTGCAACTGAGAAATGCACTGTGACCATTGTAAATATTCAGAGAGGAAAACAAATATATTTATGAAATATATATAAGCTCCTATATATTGCAAGATGTTAAGGTAAATGTATGAACTGGGGGTGAAATTGTTAATCCCTTCATATTGTACAACTTTTTCACTTTTTCTTCAAGACAGTCTCTTCTGGTTAGTAATCTAAAGGACTAAATGAAAGTGTCAGTATCAATCAATGCTTCAATATTAGTAAAGCTTTTTTTTTGTATTTTAAATAGTTTAGTGTTTTTATTTTTGCACAAAAATGCATCATTTTGTACTTCAGAAAATCTTAATAACCACTGTTTTATAACATAGTTCTTTAGAATCTCCAAACAAAGAGACCTCTGTTTTATTTACCAAGACAGATATTTCACTCAACATTTCTATCAAATGTTTCAAAGCCTTTACTAGGTTTTTAAAATCAAGCCCCACCCACATATATTTATAAGAAATACTGTAATTCATATTTTGTGTCTCTAAAAACTCTTCTTAGAACAAAGTAGTTCCTTGCAAAATTCCATAAAAATCTCTGAAGATTTATATAATCCTCCTATCCTATTTATTTGTTTTATGGCTCAATATTACATAAATGTATGGTAGGTACTTGTCACAATGGTGTTCACTTTAAAGATGATATTTGAAATGTTGGTGATAGCTAGCAGCAGAAGCATCAGTAAGGAGTAAGTGCTTCTTTATCCCTTCATGCTAGCCTTAGTGAAAAGTAAGCTGTGTTTAAGAATAAGTTTAATTTTACTTGATCTTTCACATCTGAGAAAATTGAAGCCAATTGACTCTATCAAGACAAACAAGTGCCTTTACGTAAGATGAGAAATCACCTCACTATCTATGACCTTCAAGTGACCCACTTGGTATAAGACAAAATTTTAAAAATGTGAAATAGCATTGTCTCATTAATACTGGCATTGCATCTGTATTGATTTCTTTACCCTTTATTCTAATCAGGTAGCTATAAAAAAGGTCACTTGCCAGAAAGTAAGCATCCTTCTTTTTCTCCACAGTGAAATTTTTTGGTCATTGAAAGTATTATAGCAGCTATTTTGCACATGCTCATTGTAACTCTTCGAACCTTGAACTCTCTAGGCCTCAGCGGGTATCAGGGTAGAGGACATATCAAATTTTTTTCTCAGCCCAGTGTCTTAACAGAAAAATAACCACAAAGACATAGAATTCCTTGATGTTTATTCTAGAAGTGGTTATTAAAATATAAGCATACTTGAAAAACAATATGAAACAAATTGGAGCTGTTAATAGCTTTAAAAGGGTTTCAGAGGGTTTGTTATTCATCCGATTCTAATGTAATTATAACACAATTGTTCCCTGAGATGTAAGGTGCAGAAGGAAGAGACCCACTCTAAATGGTGATAGCAGCTCCTTCAAGATTGGCAAAGATTTTCTATAAAGATCCAGGTAGTAAATATCAGAATTTGAAGGCCATAGGTGTCTGCAGGAACTACCTAACAATACATAAATGAAAGGACTTGACTGTGTTTCAGTAAAATATATTTACAGAAAGGTAATGTGTCGAATTTAGACGCAAGCTGTAGTTTGTCCACTTGTGAGCAACCCTGATGGGGGAATTCCTGGCTCTCTTCTGGGTAATCAGAGAACAGCAAGTGGGGAGAGAGAGGCTGACAGGGCTATAAGATATTACTATTCACCTTATAATATATCTCTTTTCTTGTTCTTTGGTTTTGCAAGATGAATAGTCAGGGCCTGACTTTTTAGGAACTTATATATTAATAGGAGATATACAATTTTATATATATATATATATATATATATATATATAAAAAATTGACACTATATATATAGTGTGTGTGTGTGTGTGTATACACACACACACCAGAATGCTATATATATAGTTAGTAACTACATTAAAATGAAAGAAGTAAATTCTTCCATAAAAGAGGTACAAAAATGAATTAGACACAAAGGCCCACTAAGCAGGGGTTAACATTTCCAAGTCTCTCCTTAATTTGTCAAAAAAAAAATGGAACCTATATAGTTTAATGAAGCAGCATGATTCAATAAAAATATAGTGAAGCCACAAATGAGAACCCCATATGTAATTTAAAAATTTTAGTAACCACAGTGAAACAGGTAAAATTAATTTTAAGAATATATTTTACTTAAACCAATATAGCCAAAATATTATAAGTTCAACATGTAATCAGTGTAAAAGTTATTTATGAAATATTCATTTTTCTCATACTAATTTTTGAAATCCAGTGTGCATTTTGACACTTGACAACTCACTTCAATTTAAGCTAGCCACAGTTCATGTGTGGCAGGCAGCTTTCATATTGTACAATGCAAGTTTAGTGGCTAAGAATATCTTTGGATTCATACATTCCTCAGTTTGAATCCCTAATTCCACTCCTTATTTAGCATATCCACATCTCAGTTTCCTCATGTGTAAAATAGGGATGAAAATAGTAATTACCTACATGTTTGTAAAAGTAATTAGCACAGCATCTGGTACATTTAATGTACTCAGGTGATATCTGACTTTACTAACAACAAACATTGCCTTTCCTTGAAGTCTCACATATTAGGTCTTTCTGTATATATACCTATGGATTCATTACAATTGTACATATAATAAACTATATATAAATACACTGTTATCGTACTAGATACATTCAAGGATTTTAAAAATGCTTGTTTCAAATAAATGTTTTCCTATGAATACGCACTACAGATTAATTTTATAACATAAAAATACAAAGGTCAATGATTCTAGATTACAGATAAAATTCTCTGCCTCTAAGTGCTACTACTGTTAAATGCTCCCTACATTTTTAGTCTCTTGAAAATAAGCTAAAGGTTAAAACTGTAGTGTCGTTTATAATTATCTATTAAAGACACATGATTAGGAATATAAAGTGTCATTGTTTCCAATCTTAACTTAAAATAAACTGTCATTTTTATCTTCTTCAGGATCCATCTCCCTGACAGAAAACCCAAAATGAACTGGAGCTCCTATGAAGAACAAAGAATAGGTTCCCTTAACTCATGGGAAACAATTGTTGGGACACAGTTAATTTAGAAACTGCTTTTAAATTTGAGGATTATGTGGGCACTTTATATCTTTTAATGCCTTCATTTTTTTCCATTTCTTCTTTTGAATTTATTGTTCACAGGCAGTAGATATGCATTAGCTGATTTTTTAAACTTTATTTTCATTGTTGACACTATTATGGATGTCTTCATTTTCCCCAACTTTGTCCTCCTCCACCCAGTCATCACGCTTCCTTCCCTCTATTGTCAGTGTCTATAGGTTACACATACATATATTTTGGCTAATTCCTTCGCCTTCTTTCATTCAGCCTCTCCTCACCCAAACTCTCTGACAACTATCAGTCTGTTCCATGTATTTATACTTCTGTTTCTATTTTGCTTGTCAGTTTATTTTGTCCATTAGAGTCCACATATAAGTGAGATCACTTAGCATAATAATCTCCAGGCCCATCCATGCTGTCTCAGAAACTAAGAGTTTCTTCTGTTTTAGAGGAATGTAGTATTCCACTGTGTATAAATGTGCCACAGCATTTTTATCCACTTATCTACTGATGTGTACTTGGGCTGTTTCCAGATCTTGGCTAAGGTAAATAATGCTGCTATGAATATAGGGGTGCATGTGTTCATTTGAATTCTGTTTCAGGATTCTTAGGATATATTTCCAGAAGTGAGAACACTGGATCGTAAGGCAGTTCCATTTTTAATTTTTTCAGGTATCTCCATACTGCTTTCCATAGTGGCTGCACCAGTCTGCATTCACACCAATAGGGTGCTGTGGTTCCCTTTTCTCCACATCCTCACTATCAATATTGTTTGTTGATTTATTAATGGTAGCCATTCTGACAGGTGTGAGGTGATCTCTCATTGTGGCTTTAGTTTGCATTCCTCTGGTGATTAGTGATGTTGAGCATTTTTTCATGTCTGTTGGTATTTGGTTTCTTATTATGGTCTAACTCTGTAGTGCCTAGACATACATTTTGAATGGTAGCGTTTGACTTACCCATGATGAGTTCGAGCATCTTTGTTAATCAGTCTATGCCACCACTTGAAATTTAGTTATTTGTACATAAAAAATCATAGTGGAAAATGCCATACAGAACTCGCATGGTTTAATATTCAGAAATGGATATATACAGGACAAAAACCAAAAGGGTGGAATTTAAGGGAAATAAAAGATTAAAAAGTATAAAAGAAAGAGGTGTAAAAACTAGAAGAATTTAAACCCATTGACCTAGTAGGTATAGACAATTCTGACTAGTCTCTATTGCATTCAATATTTCAATAAAAATAAAGAAAGCAGGAGTTTGCAGCTCCGCTATTGGGAACATTGCCAGGGTACAAAAATAATAACAGGAACTGTGCCAAAGAAAGGATTCAAATAATGCTATCCTGCATTGTCTGAGCCTGATCCAAAATCACCAGCATAATGTACAGAGAGTAAGGAAATCTCTGGGTTAGTGAAGCCAATCTGTGACTCCAGAATTCCATCCTTAATGTGTTTTGCTCTTACATTTTTCTCAAAGGAGTCAGCTGTGGAAACAATACAAGATTTATGAGCAGGCATTTTACATATAACAATATGAATTGCACCTTTAAAAAATAATTGGCATGTTAAAATATATTTCCTCCTTAGTCCAGTGGATTATTCGTAGTAATGTAATTGCAAGTTCTAGTATTCTATAGACATCACTATACAGAAATCACTATGATTCCTAGATGTTTTGACAATTACTTTGCATTTCTACATTTCATTATTCATTCAAACAACATTTGTTTGTTCAGCTAAAAATATTGACTGAGTACCAACTGCAGGTCAAAGACTGAGGCTAGGTACTATAGAGACAAAGATAAAGACAGGATTTCTTTCTAGAGTATAGCTACAAGTACACAGATGACTTTACAGTATTATTATCATCATCATTATTATTTAGTGTTCACTTAAAGTAGCAGTCATCATTTTCTCTCATTTTATGTAGACTTTCAATATGAACTTGCTGTAGAAGATAACTGAGTTTAAAATCTTTTTAAAGGTTATATATAACATGGCATCTTGTATTTTTATTTTAAACAGAGATTTGTGAAAGTGGAAATGTTGAATTAATGGTGTGAGCCAAAAAACCCCTGTGTCTAGCTTTATTTTCAAAAGAATTGTTTGCTAGTGGACATTTTCTTCATCCAATATTGTGCTAGATCTAAATTGTGTCAGAAAAGCTGCTTTCTATGGCCTATGTGCCAATCTTTCTTTGCAGTTATAAAGCAGAAAACTAGATCATACTTTCCTGTGTTTGGCTCTCAGCTGTAGAGTTCTGATCAGCAAACCTTTTAATCATGCGAGATTATGTGACTGTTTTGTGACACAGATGTACAGTCACTAGAGATTAGGGTTTGTTGTTTTAAAATTGTCATCTCAGCTGTCTGTATGCAGATACAGGATTGCCTTGAAAAATCTAAATATAGATGTTTCTGAAAATACTGGCAAATATATTAGAAAAGGAAGATTTCTTCAAAACTCCACAGAATCCAAAAAAAAAAATATGAAAATGAAATCAAACTAAAACATTTATAAATATGCCTTTACTATATTTATTTACTGTTCTCTGGAAAATTGTCTTCTAGTACTGAGATATTTTAAATATACAGGCAATTTAAATAATAATCATTCACTTTAATGTATACATAGTTAAGCTATTAGAAAAAAATGACTACATTATAAGCATGCAACTTGATATATTTATGGACAGTTTCAAGAATTTAAGACAAACATATCATATTGTGACTAAAAATATATTAGGCTGCTGATAAGTGTTTCTTTTCCCCTTTAGGGTCCTAGATATTAACAGCCAAATGAAATATTGGCTAAATCCATGTATTTTTATTATTTTTTTTAGCTAACATTTATTTATTTAGTATTTTCTGTTTGCCAGACTCTGGATCTTTTAGATACTATCTCATTTTAGACACTTTATTGTGGATTTTGGGGGTACATATGGAGTTGGTTGAACTGGGATATAAAGAAGCCTTTCACGTCATCAAAGTAAGTTTAGGACACACATCAATATCATATAGGTATCCAGTGGCAGCAGAGACAGGACTAGAACTTTTAATTCATAAATCCTATGGCCTTTTCACTGCATTTACTTTGTTATTCTGACCCCAAAAGTAGGGGTGAGCTTTTACTGAATTACATTAACTCAGGCTTCTCATTATGAAACTAATGGTAAACAGTTTTATTGCCATAGACACTATATTCCTATTTTTGACACTAAATAAGGAATAATTCTTGACCTCAGTGATTCTTAGGGACATTAAATGACCAGGCATGTGGAAGTGGATATATATAGTTGGCAGCCTAAAAAGATCCCTTTAGGACCCTTTTATTGGCATTGCAACCACATCCTCCTGTGTCTGTGTGCTGTGCTGTGAATGGTTTGCACATGTGACTTTCTTCTTCAGGACTCCAGGGAAACAAGATACATCCCCCTGATGCCCACCCCCATCCATGCCCCTATACCAATGAATAGCCAATAAAAGGACACAAAAGTAGAGGTTTCTTGCTTTGAGAAAGGACAAACTCTGAGAAGCAAAATGTTCTGCATAGTTTCACACAGAGAAAGGCTGACGTTGGAATTTGACCTGAAATCCTACTTTTCCTTTCTTTCTTACCTTTTTTTTGTTTTGTTTTCCCACTCCCTTGCTCATTGCTCTAGAGAAAACTTTTTAAATAAGTACTTGGACTTTGAATTCTTACTTTAGAATTGGTTTCTTGAGAATTCTACCTGAGAAATATGTTTGCCTTTAAAATTCTCCTACCTGAGCTTTATATAGCTTATTTCTCTCTTCCTACACTATCAGCTATTATTCTTTGCTATTCTCAATACACTTTTCTCTACTAGCCTTATATAACTATTTCTCTATATAGTACATTGTAGGTTCTTCCATTTTGCTGCTTCCGACCTGTTAGAGACAGACAATGTGGACCTGATAGATCTATGTATAAAGCAGAATGAGTGAAGACTTTCCAAAGATAACTTTATATTTCTCAGCTGGAGTTTTCTTTTTCAGAGTTTTTCTGAAAAGTGACTTCCAAATAAATGAGTGCTGCATGAAGAAGCTAAGAAACATAAGTTGGTATAACAAAGTACCAAATTATGCAGCATAAAAAGGGAAGAAAGCAAACACCAGGATAAGATGCTAGTTGTGCCACGTGCTCTGATTGAGTGACACTGATTAGAAAGCAAACACATCAAGCCCTAGTCGCCCTGACACTCCCATTCCCCCAGGTTCCCATGGTCAAGCCATTAATGTGAATCAATACATTTTTAAACAAGAGATCACAGAAGTAACAACCTGGTCAGAATTTCTAGGTTTTCAGAATTTATGGACACCTGACTAGTTACTGGGTTAAGAATTTTTTTTCTTCTGGGAGTAAGCTTATGTATAAAGAATTTTATTGTGTAGTACACACTTGGCAATGCCTCTTTGAATATCTTTTCACATTGCATTGTCACAATGTATGATTCCACTACAAACCTTGGCTTTCTACTGTGCCAACTCTTCAAGGTTTGCTACAAAGCATATAGTTCAATACAGTAGGAAAAAGTATGAAAATATGCACCTCCCTACATGCTGCAGTGCATGTGTAAATAAAAGTGCCATCAAGCTGTGTGCATCATGGAAAATACTATTTGTAATTTTCTTTTCCACAAAGCTCACGATGCTGCAAGAGAATTATTTGCAGAGAACAAGCATGTTCTACTTGAGGCTCAAAGTATTCATCTCCTTTTTATTTATTTTTAACTTTTATGTTATTTCCATTATGATAACTTATGGATTTAAGATGAACTATGTGAAACATTTGGCCTAAGATCATCTTATCTTTATATATAAAATTTCTTCTTTTTACATACAGAGTGTAAATTGGTGTTATAAACAAGAATTTGAGAGGGAATCTTTAAATTAGTTAAGGGAATGGGATGTTCTGGTGCCCTTAAGCACTATATACAAATACCTATATGCTAATTACTGCTTGTTATTATTTAGGTCATTAAATCTGCATTTCTGGAAAATACATTAGATAGCTCCTTGTTTGGTGGCCCATTTTGACCCTTGTATATTCTTAAATGAAATCTATTTTGTCTCTCAGGAAACATTGTTCATATGATTCTAGTAATTCAGACTGGTTTCCCTTCTAAACTCTTTTAATATGCTTCGGTGATATCCATGTCACTGAAGAGATGATGGCTGATGGTGCTTATTATAATTGTGCTTATAACATTTTCAATATTGTGAACATATTGCTTTCCTTAGTTTCTACAGAAAACAGCATTATATCTTTACTAAAAGTGTTGTGGATTCATTGACATAAACATCTATCAATGAAATAACATAACAATAACACTTTGAATGCAATACTGGCATGTCACAGTGGTGGCATCAAAAATAACCTCATAGCTCTCCGACTCTGTCCTTAGTACTGGGGAAATACATGAGTAAACAGAGAAAAAGCACCTTAAACCATCTTTTTTTATTATGCTGCGTTTTGAAGAAATATGCTTTCTTGAAATCAATCATCTGTAAACTATAAATTGATTCTTCATTCCATAGAGTTTCCTTGTAAAACAGCACCAATACCATTCTTCTCGTTGAATGCTCATCATTTTATCTTTTTTTTTTTTTAAACAACAATGGTATAATAGAATTAGGTTAGCTTTTATAATGGAATTTGAATTATAACTCATAGTGCATAAATGTTGTCATTTTCAAAAGCATTTTGCATTAATTTAATTTATTATAAATGAGTATAGTGTCAAGAAATAAATTTGCTTCAACCTAATACTGGTATGCTTGAATTCACCAGAGAATAAACATTATATAACACATATCATTTTCCTTTTTACCTTGGCTAACAAGAATCTCAAAGCTAATACTGTGCTTAATTGCTGAAATTATACTTATTTAACATAGAAAAAATCATTTCTGTAAATCATTTCTGTAGTCTTGTTTTAATGGTCCAGTTAAATTTACCTTTTATAGTTAATCAAAGCAAGTGTTTTTGGGACTAATCACAAAAGAAACCATAAACAAATCCATCTAATTTTGGCCTGTCAGATAAAAAGAGAAAAGACTATTAAAGTTCTTTACAGAAAACTGCTTTAACAACATGTTTCTTATTATTCAAATTTAGCTTATTTCTGAAAACACATGAAATATTTCATTATTTAAAATAGTGAAAAAATAACTTGTTCCCCATTAATACAAAAACACCAACTGGTATTTTTTCAGTCTGATTAAAACATTTTTAAACACCTATTTAACAAGTCACCAAGAAATTTTAGACAATAGAAAGTGTTTAAAACACGAGTTCCTTAATAATGTCATACTAGTAAATTCATTGATGGATATGTTTTTGTGCAGTGTGCAATAACACTATAAATATTAGATGTAGATTATAATTCAACACTGTAAGAAATGTCTTCTACAATATAAATGAACAATGCAGAGATTGCACAGGTAAGATACTCAACTACCTTCATGAAAGACCAGTCTCACGGACCCGGAGCCATGAAGAGATGGAGGAGCTGTCAGCAGGGCCACGGGTTCAGAACCTCCTGGACAAATCTAAGCAGGCCTACAAAACAAAGATACTTCATGAGCCTTGCTGCAAAGATGCTGTTAGTACTTCTTCCAAAGAAGAAGAAAAAACTTATAGAAACTTAAAATAAGCCAGCTGTGCATTTTCTGTACAACAGAAGCAGTAATAGCTGTTCATATACCAATATATCTGACAACAATCTGTTGAAATACCTGCTTGATAAGCTGCCCCTGAGCTTTGATGGAAGGGTTCTATTCATAAGAAATGTTATTGGAGGCAAATTCTGCCCTTGATCCTTTTAGGATCAGGGCTGAAAGTTCTCTGGTTGTGTTATATCTCCATCATCTATACCATAAATTCCCTAAAGTCCATACTTATGAAAAAAGACTGAGTATTTTGCTCAGCTAAGTCTAGGGTGGTTAGGAATTTAACTGTGTGCTCCTGGATGCCAAAGTTGAGGCAGCCAATGGCTCCACCATCTGGTAGATGATGAGAGCAGAAGTTGCTTCTATTTATATCATGTACCTGGTCACAGAGCTGTCCTTGATATTGCCCAGCTTCCCTGCTGTGCTCCTGGCAGGCTCCTGGGCACCTTCTACTTTCCACTGAATCTAGAAATCATCTTTTAAAATAAGCAAGATGATCATTTTGCTTTTTCTTGATATGATAAATTAGTCTGTCTCCAAGTGAATGCTTTTCCTTATTGATGATTAAATCCATCTGAGTTCTCTTTGCCCAAGTGGGAATAATTGGAGCCAAGATATTGAAGTTTTCAGAGGGAAAAGTATGGATGGGTGTAAATTGCATACATTAATTTTTTTTGCAGTGTTTTGGGTGTGTGTATGTGTGCCTGTGTGATCTTTACCACCTACTTAGGCTCCTTTGAGGGTTTTTCTTTGAACGTAGCTTTGGTAACTCCCAAAGGGGTTCCAAGGTTGTTGGTCGTCATAGATGTCTATGAGCCTGTTGAATTCTAACTGAAAGGTTGTTAAAAAATCCAAACTACTTTTATGATTATCAAGTTCCAACAAACTAGCTCTTGGAACTCATGTTTCTATAACTATCTCTTTGCTTTGGTAAAAGTCTTTTCATTATGTGGTATTTGGGCTTCTTGATAAAGAGCTGCATCTCATATCAGTGATGATGTGTGACAAAAAGAGCTCTGTACTCTTAAAATGCTGCTCTAGCATTGCTTTGGATGCATAGCTCTGTTTCAGGGCAAAGCCCTTTAAGGCCTTGATTAATCCTTGGATTTTTGCAAAGACCTCACATGTTCAATTAGGAGTTTCACTTTTGTCATGGCATTAGGATCCCTAAGATGTAAGGTTTAAATGACTGTTCAGCTGTGCTAATGACTTCTTTCCTGACTCATGCACTTCCTGATACCTTCCCAGTTAACACGGTCCATTCCAGGAAATGTGTCTGAATTTGTACTTTCATACCGCTGTATCACAAGATATAGAATTATACCTGCATTTTCAGTCTTTTTCCCCTTTAAACTGTACTTACCAAAATCAGTGGATGCTCTGCCGTTTGCTTAAAAAATAAATTCATTCCCAGGCACTGCCTCCCACACCTCCTGGGCTTGCTGTTCACTATATCAAGGAATCTTGTCTATCTTCTATCAGGCTCCGTACCATATCAACACTTAACTGCACCTCAAACATCTTTGTCTCATATATTTATATATCAAAGGGTTGCCATCAGTTATGATTATAAAGGACTTACAGACACCTTTGCTTTGTGCTTGTGTTGGTAGTCACTTTTAGCACTCTAAGGAGTTGAAAAAAGACACGTGTGGCTGGGGTGCACAAAGTGAACACCGCTGGAGACCAGCTGGTTTACCATGTGCTTGAATAAGAAAGACATGCTCAGTTCCTTATTTCTTGATCTTATTTATTCTGGGAAGAATGATTTGTTTTTGTTTGCAAGTTGTAATTAATGGGTGGTTGAGGCAATACTATGAGACTATACTACGAGACTATGCAGAGGTACGTAAATAAAAGGCAAAGTGTTCATCAAGGATAATGTTATAGTTTCATAACAAAGGCATTGCTATTATGTATTTTTAACAATAAATAATTTTTCAAAATGGTTTTTCAACCCTGGCCTTCTGTATACTGCAGTAATATAATTGGATTTCTTCATTATCCAGCACTAAAACCTACAATAAATTTTAAATAATCTACATAATAGTTAAATGAAAGGCATTGTTAGCTGGTTCATGCTTCTATTACAGAATATGTTCTAATAGAAATTCTTTTTTTATGATATTACTAATGGAAAAGTCATTATTTATATTTATTAGAAACTATCCAAGTGAAATGCTGGCTTATGATTTGCAAAATGTGATTCTTTATTGCATCTCACAGTTAAAAAATTGAACAGTTTTCATCATTAGGTCAAATGGGTTTAGTCAGTTTTGTGGAATATGCAAAGTCAGTTGATTGTGTTCACTTAGACCCTGTGAATTGGAAATCTTCTTTCACTGTCCAGAAATTGCAGCCAGTATTTTGATATCAACCTCTGTCTCGTATGTCAGGTGTACAAAAAGAAATAGCAAAGTTCAGTGCTGAATAAGATATCATTGTAACAGCCTTCCCTCTCAAGTACATGCTCCCTTCAGTATCAGTACTTCAACAGCAGTCATGGCAGCACATTTAAAAGTGTTTTTAATCTCTCTTTCTTTGAGCTTGTGTACACAATGTAAAATTTTAGTTTTAGTTTTACAAGCATTCCCTGCATGTAATGCAAATATGATGATATGCAAACAAAATATATGTAAAATCCTCTTTTTAGAAAAATGCCTTCTGCTACCTTTTTATGTGAAAGTGTCCCATTTTAGCTAATATGCATAGTAGTCTAAACACCTGGACATACTATAATTCAATATTAGCTGTTAGCTGGTTACAAGAACTTGTAAAAACACACAAACACATTCACACTGAAGTATGACGAAACAACTTAATTTAAAGTTTCCACTATTGTGATACTACTTCTCTAGTTTCTTTTTCAACCTCTGGGCCCTTGAGATACAGATGAGGTTACTGTAGTAAATTACCCTTCATCTCTTTTCATACTATATTAAGTAGCACTTCTTTGCCTGAAGATAAATTGAAGAGAAATATTTTTTTTACTTTATTTGTCATGACCAGTTAGCAATTATCAATACTTAGTGTTTCAGTGGGACAAGAGCTATAAACTCTATCAAGTGTAAGGCTTTACAGCATACACCTTACAGATTGAAATGGATTGTTTAAACTCTGAGATATTATTTTAAAAAGCTAATGGAATGACCAGGCTAGAAAAAGTTTTCTTTCTGTCCAAACAGAAACAATTTGCAATGTTTCTGTTTGGACAGAAAGGAGGAAAACATCATATTAGTACAACAATATATTTAGTAAAGCTATCCTGAAAACATCCACAAATTGGAGATGGAATGGATTGAAAAGGATGAACTCAACATATTCTAAAGGAAAAGTGAAGAGTCATAGTTTGTATTTCTTCCTCAAAATTTGTCTACCTCTTTATTATTGGGTGGCACCCACTTAATTTTCCATAGTTATTCTCTTCTTTTTCTATCACAGAAAGAGGCATTTCTTCCTCTGTTTTAATTGATAAATATGAAGTCTGAGTCATTGGCAGATAACTATAAGGTGACTGGTTTCCTAGAAGCAATGTTGACTATGGATGATTATGAATATCCATTCTGATCATGATGGAGTTAAGCAGATTTTTCAGGCAATGACTGTAATTTACCCTTAGAATTTCTTAATAGGGTATCCCCAAATGAAACCATATATTTTAAAGACAATAACTGTAAAAATATTGTTTCAAATTTATAAACCATGTCTCTAGTGCCATTTCACACCTGAAAAATCAGTAATAGGATTATCTGCAGGATTTTTACTTCATACAGATTTTAACTTGGCATATTTTTCTTGGAGAGATTTTGAAAAGAGTATAAAAACTGTCTTTCTGGAATAGCAGAGATGGAGCTTTGATGGATTACATAAGCTCTGTCCCATTCTAACCATTATGTTTATCTTTGATCTCTCTTCCAAAGCTTTTTTTTTTAAATTAAATTTGTTGTGGTGACATTGGTTAATAAAATTATATATATTTCAAGATTATAATTCTATAATACATTATCTATATATTGCACTGTGTGTTTGCCACCAAAAGTCAAAACATTTTTTAAGAAACTCATTAACTTAAGCCTTGGTCGGTGTAATTGCACTATTGTGAAATAGTGGACTTGTTATACACTAATCTTCTGTACTTGGTCAACAAGTCATTGCTTTATCAAATACCAGAATGTATAGTCATTACTTAAAAATACAGTTCCAGAATAAGGCAAGCTTAAACAAAAATAAAAACATGTAAATAGTCATTCCTTTAATATGGATTTGCTGTAAAATATATTTGCAAGTTTGACTTAGGGGAGAATTAAAGGAAGAGAGAATCTCTGAACCAAATCTGAAGATTTGAAAGCAATGAACCATGATTGATGATATTTTGGCAAAATAAAATTTAAGCTACTTACACTTATGTTAAGTATGTGTTGGTTAATTATAAATAGCTAATGACTTAGTAAGAGCCCAGAAAAAAATTGTACTTTTTTCTAGAGAACACTTTAAATGTTTTTTTAAAATATATTTTTCTTTTAATTTGTAGTTTAGATTATCCTCATTTTCCAAATAAGGATAATAATATCTTCTTTGTAAAGGAGCCAAGGACATAGTAGGTGTTTACTGAATAATAATTTTACTATCATTCTTAACCTTTGCTAGGAAATATAAAAGCATTTAATTACTGCACAATTTGCCTCAGAATTAACTGAACTATTGATCTGAGTTAATTCTGATTCTATGAGCTGAGGAAACATTCAGTCTAATAGGAGAAAAAGAGATTGTGCCTGAAGTAGGGACTGTAATTAATAGTTGTTAATTACTATGGATTCCTATCCCTCCAAGGCAGTTAAACTACACACAAGGTAGCAAAGATGATAATGTAAGTGGAAGATCTAATTCTCATCTTAATAGAGCACAGTTCTGTTGGATTGCATGATACGTTTGAGTAGATGAGTGTCACAGGGCCAATAGCAAGGATCGGGGCATTGAAAGAAGGCTGTAGTAGATATCTGCTTTGTTTTTGTTTTCACTTTGAAATCCAGTATTCATATTTCCGGAAAGAGTACCCTTTTGGAGGAGTGACACCCATTTTTAAATCTGATTGCACATATGTGTAGAAATGTACCTCCCCCATGCTCCTACTCTATGATGGGTCTTTGACTTAGGCCTCTGTAAAAACAGCACTCAATCTCCTGGCCACAGGGATTGGTGGCAGAAGGGCATGTGATCCAAGTGGAGCCAATAAGTCTCAAGGAGAATTTCAGGTGCTGTACTAAGAGAGACACTATATTTTCAGCTGAGTTCAACCTGGGAAAATATAGCTCTGAACTTGCTACCACAAGGCCTGGAAACAAACACAGCACAGAAAACAGGATGCCAAAAACCAGAGAGGACTTGAATACTGATGACATTGAGTCCCTACATCACCCCTGAGGTTTGAAACCAGCCCTGTCACAGATTTTTCAAATACATGTGCCAATGTCACCCTTATTTGTTGAAGTAAATTAGATTGCATTTTCTACCAGTTATATCCAGATGTTTCCTCACAGTCCAAGGAAGTTTGTAGGCCTGGTTCCTTCTTTTATGTATCCCATTAAGTACATACTAATTTTTCAATGTCTCAGTTTTCTCCTAAGAATAAATAATATCTGCTTTTAAGAGTTATGAAGATTAAGTGGGATAATAAATGTAACAACATGAATTTGTTCCAAATACTAAAGTACAAAAATATGGCATTATTTCATTTGACTAAATTAAATAAAATTGAACCCTAGGTCTATTAAGTAAGGTGGGGAGATCCTATTATCTGTCATTAATGGCCCCTCTTCATCTTCAGCTGCCACACAATATCTAAAATGCCTTAGAAGGAGTCTTCAATCTTTGGTCCATTATGGTTGCAGCCAAATATGTTCATTGTCAAAGTTTTTATGGTGTATTAAAGGCAGGTGTCACAACAGTCTCTATGCCAATTGTGGACACCAGTATCTTTTGCAGCAACTTCTAACAAAATAGTATTGGATGTTGAAACCTTCAGGCATCAAATGAATTCTAACAAGAAGTCTTGCTGCCTTCAAAGACATTTATATACAGCACTCAGCTGTTGTTTGACTCTGCCTGTCATGGAGAAAGAAAAAAAGAAAAGATTCTGATTCATCAAAGTGTTCTACCTTCAGGTATCCAAGTTCACAATAATTAGCCACACATTTGTACTGTAACTGAAAGCAGGTCCAGCTGCCTGCTGCAACAAAAGCCAAACTCGTGAGACAGGTGCTAGTGAGAAGGAAAGTGGTTTGTTCAAATACCAGTCACCTGAGAAGATAGTGGACTCGTCTCAAACCCCATCTTAACAACTCAGTGCAGGCAGAGGTTTTTTACAAGGAGGGAGAGGGAAAACAGAACAAAGATCTAGGGGAGGAGGTTGAAAAGTTCTCTATGTGCAGACTTGCACAGTTCATTCTGAGAAGGACCTCAGAACTGGTCAAGTGCTACTCTAGTGTGTATCATCCTGGTTTTCATCATCCTTGTTTTACATCATCCTGGCTCCACTGTTGAAGGTCAATAAATCTCCCAGAGCTGGGAGGTTTGAAGGTCAGAGTTTGTATCTTCTGACATTAGTTCCTAGACTTCTTATACAAACAGGATGTTCATCTACAAGCTACATATTCATCAGAATTATCACTTAGAGAAACAATGTCAGTTTGTTTTTTCTTTGTGCTGGTTATATTTTTCTTACTTGTTTGTTATGTTGATTAGGTTCCACTTATAGGTGAGATCATATGGTATTTGTCTTTTACAAACCAACAGTAACAAGAGGGAAGGAGGGTAGAGAATGGGGAAAAGAAGGAGGAGGGTCAAATCAAGGAACATATATAAAGGACCCATGGACAAAACCAAAGTGGAGTAGGATTGAGGGTGGGAGATAGGGGTTGGTGGCGCAGGAGAAAGCGGTGGCTTGAAAATGGAGACAAATGTACTTGAACAATTAAAAAAATTTAAAAAAGAAACAATGTCAAAAGAATGATGGGGCGGATTACAATTCCCCCCTGTTACAGTTCCCGACTATTACAGTACCACTCATACTAAGCTCTCTGTACACTGTCTGAGGCTGAGGGAGAAAGAGGAGATTGACAATCTTGAATGGAGCCATTGCACAAAGAGGGTAAAGAGGAGTTGTAACAGTGTCCCTGCTGAGTGTCTGTCACAGAGGTGGAGATTTCTACTTTCTGTTGCTCTAGATGCACATGAGGACAGAGAGAGGGAACCTGTTGGACTGTTAATGAATTTCAAGCTAAGAGGTGGCTAAGGGATCTTGAGGGCAGGTGGCAACATTTTCACATCAACAGAGACAGAGTCACAGTTTTTATCCTCTAGTAGTGGCCAAGTCATCTTTAAACTTCCAATTCCAAAATCTGTAAAATATAAAGCTCCTTGACTCTTACCTTTCTGGAAACTGAGTGAAGGATTTCCAGCTGTAGGGAGCCTCGGTAATTCCATCACCTTACAACTATGTAGACTTCAAGGTAGTGAAGAAAAAAGATAAAGTTAAATTCAGCATGGTCCTTAGGTGCAGTTTCTATTGTTTGTTTTCTCACCTTGAAAAGTCCTTGAATGGTTTGTGATATTGTGTGTAGTCTTTCTTAATATATTATTTTGAGAATTATTTTTCAAATTTGATTTTTGAAGCATGTAATACCATCTTTAAAGGCATAACTTGCTTTTCCACTTTTCAGTATTTCTCTGTACCTAATCATCTATGGCTTTTAAGAAAATGTCTTTTCAGTTAAAAAAATAGCATTATGATGAATTTTTATTTCCTTCTTCTTCATCACTGTGCACAATGATTCCATGTGTTCTCATGATGGTGAAAAATCTTATGCATGTAAAAAAAAAACCCTCCATTATTAAGTGGATGAAATCTATTCTGAACAGAAGTAATGGCAAGAGCCATAATAATTATTCATTTCAAGTCTGAATTTCTTTTCCTGTTCAGAAATAATAGTTTCCATTTTGATAACAGCTTTGACACTTAAAGGAATACATTTTTTGTCATTCCTTTCTTTAACAAATTCAATAAGATTTTTTTAAACAACAAAGTACTTTAATAACACTGATTTTCTTTCAAATCACTAAAGAGATATTGAGAACTATGAACAAGAAATAAGTAGACTTCACTCAATGGATTATTAAAAATGGTAAGAATTTGGGGGCCCTTTTCTTCAGAATTAAAGTTTGATTGCTGTGTCTCACAGAAATTGAAATGTTCTCAACTGCATATGTTAAAGAGAGCCAACAAGTCCTGAATTAGAAACTAATAAGAAAAAAAGTACTCTTTTGGGCAAAAAAAAAATTGTTATTCTTCCTAAAGTCTTATCTGGGTTTTCCTTGCATTTGGCTTAAAAACAAGTCACCTCAGGAGAAAAATATTGCACAAGCAAATCGGAAACTTTTTCTGCATTGTGATAACTTGTGTCTGTGTTTATGCTAAAAAAAGAGTGAAGCATTTAAGTCTTTGATAATGTCTGTAAAATGTAAATGGAGCTATATAGCATTTTTCACTTTTGTACTAGATTCTATTTTGACATAAAAATTTGCTTGTAATTTTGGAATCAGAAAATGCTTCTGGTAGCAGTGTATGTAATCATTTTAGCTATAAAACTCATTATATACATAGTAGATGGCCAGTACAACCCCTTTGTGATTATTTTACCTTCTGGATTTTGTGATTCATCACTTTTTTTTTTTACTACTATGAGTATTCATCATTTTTATATTGACTGAACAATTGTAATGTATACAAAAACATCAAAATCTGTTTTTCCTTTTCTGGTAATTGTCCACTATTCAAAGCATTCATCACAAAATTTATACATGTGTTTCGACAAGGTTTGTGTTATGTTTACAATAATCTCATGCCAGAGTATAATTATGATTGTGACTCATAAGTCCAACTTAAACCTAATTATAAACATGAATGAACCATTGAAAGAGTTGTGAGCTAATAATGACTGAACTTGAAAGCTGACGCAAACTTCTCGTTGACTGCAATGGAGAGCTTAATTGTAAGACACGGTCTCTTGTAATGAAGCTAAATTTATTTTATATAAATATTTTGGAAACCTGGTGCTCCAGAGTTGGTAGACTTCCAGAAGCTGGACTGTTTAGGGACTGGTGGAATTTAGCTCTGTGAGGATGAACACTGGACTAAAGCTCCTATGGATGGTTGATATTCAGAAGCATGACAACTGAAAAAAGCTGTCCTGGTTGGCTGAGTTTCACATGTGAGCTGATCAGAAATCTCTGACTCAGAACTTTGGGCAAACAACAGTGTTTTTTTTTCCACTTTCTTGAATATGGGAAATACATATTTTTAATTTGTTAGGGTCTCTTTTTTCCCTTTTTTCAGTCAAACCAAGGAAGAAACTGTAAGGAATTATTCAGATCTTTACTTGTGAAGGTTTGGATCTCAGTGTTGTCAGTTAAGTCTTGCATACATCTCTAGAAATATTTTAAGTAATTCATTAAAAAAAGACAAATACAAGACATTTAGGGTATCATAACAACCTCCCTGTGGGACACATGACAGACTCTTTAAAAACAGAGCATGTGAATATGTTCTGAATGTGAAGATAATGTTCACACATTTTTAATTGTGTATTAAAAGATTATAAAGTAAAATCGAAATAAAGCAGTGAAAAGCAACAAAGTAATGATAACATGATTAGAATGAGCACTTTTTTAAAGGAAAAAATAGAAATAAAGATGGATTATGAAAAATAATTATAGAAGTAACATTAAACTAGTTAATAGTTGTAAAGTATCACCAGAAAGTGATACTTTAAAAAATTTTAGACTTTTTACTTAATGTCTGACATGGTACATCCATAAATGACTGATAGTCTAGTCAAATTCAAGTCTCTAAATACTGACACATATAGAATGATCATAGGTAAATTTTTCTTAAATGTTCATCTACGTGTCTTTTTCAATGTGTATATACATATGATTACATTTACTATGTTATTTATATGAATTTTGGGTTTAGGCTTCTGGATTTTCCTTTTTACAGTGTGAATGATTTGATCTTTAAAAGTTTCTGTACATACCTACCAAAAAGGCAAAACCAATGTAGTTAGACATTATGCACCCATAAGTATTCAATTTTCTTGTATAAAATTTTACCTTTAGGAGATGGGTTTAACTCCCATATAAAATTCTGTGATGGGAGATGCAACCCACTGTCAACACACATGCACGCACACACATACAGAATATTTCCTCACTGAAGGAAACTTCTAGAATATGTGTATTGGGTGAATGGGTTCCAAGTAGCAAAATAACTAACATTCATTACAAGAACTTATCAACAAAGGCTAGCTGCTGAATTTCCTCCTTTTTACCACCAGACCAATTATAAGGCATCACCTTCTTCCAATTTCTAAAGAAAGAGAAGTATGTTGCTGCTCTTCTCTCTGCCTATCCAGTGCCAAAATTAATGTATTCATCTATTTATAGTGTGTGAAAGGCAGCAGTAATCTCTTCTGTTTAAAGGGAAAAGAATGTTTACTTTGGAAAAGATTAAAGTGTAACTGCAGGACAGTCCTTGCTCACTGCTGCTGCTCAGTGAAAAATATCAGTATTTGGAATGCCAAAGTCATGGCTCAGTTTCTCACTCAAAATCTCTAATTGTTTCCCTTTCTTGCTGCCTGGAACTTGCTGATCGCTGATTATCAAAATATAAAAAAGATATATTTTCTTGTATCCTCTAATACAGGACAGTTTGCCAAAGTACTGGGCATTCTTGACCTTAAACATGCTGTGCATCTCAGTAAATTTAGCGGACGGTATAACCATACAACATTTTATTTCTACAGTTAATGTGTCACTATTTTTCCCATGGTAGCAACAAGTTTCTTTTATACCCAAAACAGCAAGTGATCAAGAACTAAAATAGACTTACCAGCATGGCTCTTCTATAGAGATCTCTAACGGGCAGGGTATCTATTCAGTATGTGCGTAGAGGGGAGGGGATGGCAGGGGTCGGGGGGTGGGGGGGGATCATAGTGGTCAATGGCAACTGGTGTAAGAAAATCATATAAATTTTTAAAAATGGAGACACTAATGTAGTAACTTTTAAGACTTTGCTAGCATTTTCTAACATTTCCTAACATACTGAGGCCTAATTTCATAGTTTTTTGTTCATTTGTTATTTGGAGAATAATTATAAAGACAGTGGCTATTCCCCTCACAGTAAAATTAATAAACAGAAGTTTTGAATTAAACCCTTCACTGTCCTAACATATTTTGGAGAATTGAATTCTGTACTAGTATTCAGTGCTCCACCCACTCCAAAATTTTCCACAATTACTAGGTCCATAAAAACGAAGAAATAAATTTTGATGAATGATTTTGTTCCTTGTGGCTCAAAGACGTGCTGACATTCTGTACTGCTTCCTTTTCTCTGGCATTTTAGCTATATATTTTCACAGGTCCATCTATACTACAAAAGCAAAGACCAACTCTGTAAACCCTACGTGAATTTGAGTAGTGTTGAAAGCTACCTAGCTTCACAGAAGTGACTTCTGAATGATGCATGATGAAATTTATAATGTGTTTGGTGCTACCCTCCTGTGGCTTAGAAGACTGAGTGATGTTTAGAGAGGAGTACCCTTGGTATTTCCTGACTCCTCTCAAGCATAAGTCTTCTTTTCTCCTGTAAAGCAATTCATTTTTACTAAGAATATTTGGAAGCCAAACAGAGTTCAACAAAATCTTAACATTAATTTGGGCCTAGATGATAGTCAACAATGGAGAACTGGGTCCACTGATGTTCTTGATTTTATGTGTGTGTGTGTATAATTTATTATATATAATATAATATAGCATTATATTATAATAACAATATATATTATACATGATATATAAATATATATTATGTATGATATGATATGTATATAATATATATGACATGTATATATCAAGAACATCATATATAATATACATATATATCAATCACATATATATATAAATGAGAGGAGATATCCATATCTATATCCATCTATCTATCTATCTATATATCTGCTTTCATTTTGGTAACTTTTATGTTTCTGTGATTCCTTGATTAATTAAATTGTATTAGCCCAGTGACATGGTCAAGAGCATATATTTTGTGCAAAATAATACAATTGCTAAATATATTGAGTGTTTCCAAACTTTCAAACTTTGTGTCCCACCTAACCTCTCAAACAGGACTTGTAAATGTTATTAATTATTTCTCCTCACATATTTCCTCCCATAGTTTCACAGTTAGTACAATAGCCAGCTAGCACCAAAATGTTGTTTTGGCAGGAATGAATGGTCAAAATGGTTTCATTAATATTAACAGAAAACGGGTATAGTACATCATTACTCTTCTCTTGAAAATGCATCTTCTTAAACCATTCCCGCATAATACATTTTTTTTTCAGAGCCTAAGGGAATAAGGCCAATGGTGAAAGTATCAGGTAGAGGCCAGAAATCAGAAAAAGAACCCTCATAATAGATATGCTAATTTTTAGGATTATCACCTTGTTTAGACTTTTTACTTAATGTCTGACATGGTACATCCATAAATGACTGATAGTCTAGTCAAATTCAAGTCCTTAAATACTGCTGAGGCTAATGATACCTTTTGGGAACAAACAGGAACTTTCATTATTCAAAGACTGATTTACTAATAAATGCATCTTAATAAAATAAATCTCACTATTTTTCTTCCACTTTATCTTAAATCCCATCTTTCTACTGTACATTTATGTGGTGTCATTCTTCAATGGTATTATTTGGATGAAGTATCAGAGCTAGGAAACAAACAGCCTCTTAATCTCCAAGCCACACTGGATATCTTAACTTAAACTATTATTTAAGCTATTATATTCACTTTTTATAAAACAGTCTAGGTCTGCATTTAAACCAACTATGGACTTGTTCATATTTTTCTTAAAATAGCATGCTGACCTTCAGAAAGGACCATCAAGTTACACTTAAGGTTACACTGAGGAATGTTAATTAGCATTCACCAATAAACCTAAGGAAGACAAAATTGATCTTTGTACTTACAGTGAAGTGGTTGGTTTTAACACATTTATAGCTATAATGTTCGATAACAGAAGGACATTCTCCTAATTTTAAGTTAAAATTATTTCTTTTTCAGTAGGGACGTATGCTTATTTAAAAGCAAGGAAATTGACCCTGGCTGTTGTGGCTAAGTGGATGGAGCACCGACCTGCAAATTGAGGGGTCGTAGGTTTGATTCCCAGTCAAAGCACGTGCCTTGGTTATGGGCCAGGCTCTGGTGGGAGGCACGTGAGAGGCAACCACACATTGCTATTGCTCTTCCACTCTTTCTCCCTCCCTTCCCCTCTCTAAAAATAAGTAAAATATAAAAAAAAATAAAAACAAGGAAATTGTTTCTCCAAGTCACCAATACTGCCCTGTAATAAACCGGGCTTTGTAAGGGAAGTCTTATTTTTGATCAGTAATTATATAGCACAATATAAACAGAAACAGAAAGGATCAAAGAAAAATTATATAGTACTATTACAGTGATGCTTAACCTATAACTATAAAGCCACTGTATAATACTCATACTCTGAAATTAAATAATTACCTATAGGAAAAGATTATTTTTGGAGAAATTTAATCCAGTTCCTAAACTGATTATGGAATAAATGAGAGCTCCACAGATACTGAAGCAAGCAGTTTCTGAATGTGTTGCCATTTTTCCCCTTCTTCTGTATATACCAGCCTGGAATCATTTGAGGATTAACCTCTATGCTTTGACACACTTCTTTTAGAATGTGTTCAAAACCCATAGTCTGCAAGCAAATTACTTCTCAAATGTATGTAAATTACCATTGTAAGCCCCACCTCACATTTTTACTTTTCATTGTTTTCCCATCCCAAGCACATCAAAGTTTTTGCCACATCCTGAAATTAAGGCAGGCTCTAATTTACCTTCCTGCCCCTTGGCCTGCTGTTTCCACTGCTAGGATTTCCATTCCCCTCTCTACACCAGGAAAAACCTGTGTTTCTTTCAGAGGCTGTTACCTTCTCTGTAAAGCCTTAACCAGGTTCTATATTCAAAAGGAGCTGCCATTTTTTGTGTGTTCCCCTAACAGCTGGGCAAAAATCCACTCACAAGTTTACCTCCCAATTAGACAAAGAAATCCTCAGAAGAGAAAGTTGGTAATAATTGTCTCTATATAGTCTTGTCCTACTTGGCATTTATGGGTTCTATTTCGCTTTGAGGAATGAAGGAATATCATATCTGTTTATCTTGTTTTTTTAAAATGCTCTTTATCTTGGGTAAGACTTAGCCATGAAAATATTTAGTAACAGTCCAAAAATATTGAAAAAGTCATGGGACTCAACTTCTTCTATTGACTCTGCTACATTGCATTGTCTTGAAATGCCACTTTAAAGATTTTAATGTCTCATTATTTTATTTTTTCTAACTTATTGAGCTATAATTGAGATGTAAGTCACATAAGTTTAAGTTATACAACGTGATGAGTTGATACTCACATATACAGTGAAAAGATTACCAAAATAAGATCAGTTAACATATCCATCACTTCACATAGTTATTGTGTGCATGTGTGTGTGTGTGTGTGTGTGTGTGTGTGTGTGGTCAATGAGAAACCCATGATGTCAAGTAAGTTAATTTAAGCCCCTCAAGTAGGTAGATAGAGCTAAAATTTGTATTCGGGTGTCATGACAACTAGATCTATTTCAGATCTTTCTTGGGAAATAGTTTGAGAATTTGTGTCATCATCTCCTAAAATCTCAATATCTTCCCAGGTAGGGTTATAGCTAGTAGCTCTGGAATATTCACCTTAACATATTTTTTAAATATAATAGATACAAGATTGGGTTTCTTCATGGCACTCTCCCCTAAAAGTACACTTTTGTAGCTTTCCATTGCACCATCAGCTTTGGCTTCATTAATCCAATATGTAGAGTGGAAAACCACAAGATGCAGCTACTATTGAACAAAAACCAATGTCACATCCATAGTCAACATCAGATCCAAGCCTGCAAGGTACAATGGCTCTCTTAGATGGTATAATGACACACTGTGACTATAACTTTCACTGTATTCAAAGAACAAAAGTGGAGATGTAAAGCAGTACTCGCAACTTGGGTAAGTCACAAATTCCACTTAGAATCTAATGAACATTATGTACCTTTCCTCAGATATAAAGTTGTTATTGGAATTCAATTATTGTACAATCTAAGTTTAGCATATAATTGCTGGGGGTAGATCTAACCCTTAAGTTACACCCATAGTAAATCTCAAGTGTTTTTCACCCTTCCACATACATATTCTCTGTCCTTCTCTGTCTCTCCCTCTCTAGCACATACTCATCTTGTGACCATAGTTTAAGCTTAAAAACTTCTAGTGAAAGCTACATTCCATTCCATTTCTCTATGATTTTCATATAAATATCACAGTTTTATTTTGAATCTATCAGTTAGTCAAGGGGACTCTTAGTTTGTGGAGACAACCATTTTAATTTTATATCAATAGTGATTTTTAAAAATTATTAATTTGGGGGAAATAGTTGACCACCTCTCTTCTAAATTGAATCTTCAGATTTTATTTTGGTATTTTTTGTTTTATTCTATTCATTAAAAATTTTTGATTGTTGATGCAATATGTTAACACCAAAAATGGATATTTATAAAAATCTGGGTCTATTCCTTATTTTTATTTTAATACTTTCTTTTTCAAGTAAATGATTTATCTGTTTCTGACTCCGAAAATATAAGTAGGTAATGCTTATTATTCCTGAGAAAAACAAATAGTAAAATATCCAAATATGTACCTCTGCTATGATTATTTCTGGCTATGAAATGAGATTATCCACCATTTTACTTCCTGGTAGAAAACAATAATGTGACAAAAAATTGTAAAGGTATAGGGCCTGTTGCATTTTACAATTTAGTGTTCAGGGGAATAGCCATGTTTCTGCAGTATATGTTCGCTTGAATATTGGGACATTTTTGTGAAATTTAGGAAATTTTGTTGAATGAGATATTTTTGAGGTAGCAAAAATTCTACTGTAAATTTCCCTTAGGGGAATTCTGGACTCTGTGTGAGAGTGCTCTTTGTGCATTTTAATTGAAAGGTGGCAAGATGGGGTAGAATTGGTGTGCATGTGTAAAAAATTTAATTTGGTAGATAAAAATAGGCAAAGCTGAAGGAAATTCATTTATAATTCAATGATGCACGTTTCTGTGTTGTCTTAATTTTATTAATTTTAATTAATGTTATTCAACTTTTACTGTGTCATTCAGTTATTTGTTAAGAATGTGAAAATAAATTTTTGCAGATATTTTACCAGAAAATACTGAACACTTGCTATGGAATGCACTTTCAGGATATGAAAGTTGTGGACTATCAGAATAAGATTAAATACAACTCTGTCTTGAATCATGGTCAAGGAAGTTTAGTTATGAAAGCAGTAAAATGGCATCTTTATTAAAAGTAATCTTATTTTCAAGGATATCTCAAATCATGAACTCCAAAGGTCAATGTTATATTTGGTGCCTGATATTCCTTGAATAAATTTAATATATTTACCTTGTAGAGGTTATTGGACTTCAACTATTGCATGAAGTATTCAAGTATGACTCTAAGTTATACATAGTAGTTTTCAGGAAGCTGTTAAGCTGGTTATAATCAGAGTCTTTCACGGGGAAGGATGAATCCTGGGATATTTCGCTATTCAAAAGCACCAGTAGATCAATATCCCCAACTTCCCTTAAAGCCTTCAATTTTGAATTTGTCTAGCTGCAGGTCAGCTGATACATAATTATAACCTACTACAAGATCATACTTTTGCTTTGTGCCTTAAGACAAGGCATAGATCATGAAGAACAGCATTGTTGTTATGCTTTCCAGATCAGTTAGTACTAGACTTAACAAAGAATCAGGATTTATGACCCTGTCTTGATACTTTTGACCATATTTCAAAGCTATATAATACTATAATACACATTAAACTATATTGCAATGCTGTAGTAATCAAGATAATATGATAATGACATAAAATCAGACACACAGATCAACAGAATAAAACAGCATCCAGAAATAAAACCATGTACATATGGTCAATTAATTTTCAACAAAGGAATCAAGAATATCCAATGGGGAAAGGATTGTATTTGCAAAACTGGACAGCCACAATTAAAAAGTATGATATTATCTTATATCATACACAACAATCAACTCAAAATAGATTAAAAGTGAGTGTAAGACCTGAAACCACAAAAATGTTGGAAGGAAACACAGGTTGTAAGATTTTTGACATGTTGGATCTTTGTGATGATTTTTTTTGGATTTGAGTCCAAAAGCAAAGGCATCAAAAACAAAAATAAACAAATGAGACTACAAAAAGCTTCTGCACAACACATGGAATTATCAACAAAATGAAAAGGCAATCTACTGAATGAGAGAAAATATCTGCAAATTAAGTCTGATAAAGAGTGAATACCCAAAATATATAAAGAACTCATACAATGCAATAGGAAAACAAAACAATCAAATTAAAAACTGATCAAAGGATCTGAATAGGCATTTTTTTCCAAAGAAGTCATACACATGGCCAACAGGTACCTGAAAAGATACACAACACCACTAATTATCATGGAAGTGAAAATCAAAACTACAATAAGATATCACCTCATATTTGTTAGAATGGCTATTTTCAAAAAGACAACAAATAAGTGTTGGTGAGTATTTGGAGAAAAGGGAACCCTATGCACTGTTGGTGAGAATGTAAAATAGTGCAGCCACTACAGAAAACAGTACAAAGGATACTCAAAAAAATAAAAATAGAACTACCATATTATCCAGCAATTTCAATTTTAGTTATTTGTCCTAAGAAAACAAAAACACTAACTTGGAAAGATATGCACAGTCCCATATTCATTGTAGCTTTATTTATAATAACCAAGATTTACAAAAACCCAAGTGTCCATCAATGGATGAATAAATAAAATGTGGAATATATAATAAAATAACCATAAAAAAAGAATGAAATCTTACCATCTGTGACAATATGGATGAACTTTAAAGGCATTATGCTAAGTGAAATAAATCACACAGAGTGAAACAATTACCTTGTGATCTCATCTTGTGGAATGTAAAAAAACAAACAAATAAATAAACAAACAAAAACCAAGCTCATACATTGGTGGTGGCCAGAGGTAGGAAGTAGTGGTGGGAGAAAGAAGTCTAAAAGTAAAGTCTTCCAGTTATAAAATAAATAACTCATGGGTATAATGTACAACATAAAGAGTATGAATGATAATAATACTGTATAGCATTTTAAGTTGTTAAGCAAGTACATCTTAAAAGTCCTCAGCATAAGATAAACAAAGTTCAACTGTATATGCTGTTTAGGGATGGGTGTGAACTATATTTATTGTAGTGATCATTTTGCAATATATGCACATATAAAATTATGTCGTATACCTGAAACTAATATAATGTTATATATCCATTATGCCACAATAAAAACAAATGACAATGGCAGGTTGGATGACCCTGACTTTGATGACTTTTGACTGTAGACAAGTAATTTTATTCATTCAAGTTGTATCTAGGTAAAATAAAGGAGATGAGAAATCTCTATAACTCAATGCATTGTCTGTAAATTTGACACATTATAAATCAATTCCCTTTGATAAAACAAATTATGTCCTAAGAGGTATAATTCATGAATAATAGCAAGTTATTTTATGTGATAATATAAAATATGGCTTAATTAGATGATTTTCATATGGAATTAGGAGCTATGAAGAGAGAAGAGAGTACATTGAATATCACAAATCTGAAGAGAAAAAAAATTCCTGGAGAAATATGAGGGCTGAAGAAGGGACCTACATACTAATAGATTTTATCCACATGACAGCAAGATGCAGATCAGTCTGTCTTATATAGTCTTCTTGTAATTTTTAAGTCACCTGTGGGGACCATTGTGATTATAGCAATCCTGCATGCCAAAATCTCAGACCATGAACTATTTTAAGGTTCATTGCACAAAGCAAAATTTACAAATAAAATGCAAAGTGGGAGCAAATTAGCTGACCATGGCCAGAATGCTGACCTGTTCCTTGTGATTAATGTCCAACTTTCTGATCCATGATGTTAAAATCTACTGGGCATTATCCAGATTTCTGTTGTTTTCAACACATAGAAGGATGTCACATAATAAGTAGTTAAAAACATTTCACAAATGATGAGAAAAATCTATCATAAATAAAATAATGGTATCTTATAATCTCTGCCTATGCAAAGCGCTAACCTAGATAGAGTCAAAGACATATGTGATAGGCGGTTTTAAATCTTGAATTTGTCATTTAACTGGCTGTGCGAACTTACAGTTATTTAACTTCTCCGAGTCTCAGTTTCTCAGTTTATATAATAGGACTGGTGATCATTCTTATTATACAAAATTGTTTTATGGGTTAGAGATCATGCTCATAAAGTGTCTGCTCTAAGAGCACTCTTGGCATGTGGGAATGATTATTACTATGTATGTGGGTTTATAAAGTGCTTTTTTTATTAGCAAGTCTCTTATGTGGAGTGTTTTGCTCCATATGAGCAACCTGGTATACGGAAGACAAATAATTAAAACTGTTAATGTTACTAGATTTTTAACCTGTTCATTCTAGAGGAGAGAGGTTTTAAACGAGTACTTTTACTTTTATTTTCTGTCAGCAGCTGTTGGGAAACTAACTGTTCTAGTGAACTTATGAAATTTTTAAAACATAGTTAGTCCTCTCATACCTGTGCTCCCCACTAGAGAAAACTATTTTAAGACATCAGCAGTCATGAGAGTATTTCTTTATGATACCTTGATAGTATAGCTCCTGGTTTCCAAATTGCTCAGATTAGTTTAACTATCTCATCTCATTTATTCCTCTATTATTCTTCTAACATTCCAATGATACATTCTGGTTCATTTTAATTTATCAGTCTAATCCATCAATTCTGTATTATTTCATTTTTTTGTCATTTGAATTTATTTTTCCTACTTTATTTTTTAATTACCACTAAAACTTTTCTTCAGCTGACTAAATGTTAACTATTTAAAATTAAGGATCCTGTTAAGCACATTGTAGTTTCTATGCTAGTGAGTATGATTCATGTCTGTGTAAAAGCAACCTAAGCAGCCCTTCCAAGAGACAGCATGACAATAGAAGAAAAACTGGCTTTATGACATGAAAAGAATTGAGAAATGTTTTTAAGTAGGTGTTCTAATGTTTTGCCATATCGAATAATAAATGATACAATTGTAATACTAAACCATAAAAAAACATGACTAGTAGATGCAGTTTTGTTGTAGGTATGCTAAAACAGCATTCCCACAACAAAAAAATCCCAAGTGTAATTACTAACCCCAAACTATAAAGTCAATCTCTTATACCATGGAGAGCTTTACTGAAACTTCTTCAAGGACCTTGCTTTGATTCATAATAGCTGCATTCTGCTAGAGCCTGAATCTTGGTGTTCCACTTAGATTCATATGTTGACATTGAATCCTTAATGCTATGCTATGTTATCCTATGTGGAGGTAGGGCCTTTATGAGGCCTTTAGAGTGGAAATAGGGCCATTAAAAAAAAGACCCCAGAGGGCTTACTTGCCCATTTCACCATGTGAGGATGCTTTAGGAAGATCTGTATCTGTGACACAGGTAAAGGTCCTCACCAGCCATAGAATCTACCAGCGACTTGAACTTCCAAGTCTCCAGAACTATGAGACGTCAATGTTTGTTGTTCAAGCCACACAGTCTATGATATTTTTGATAGCAGTCCAAATGGACTAAGACACATATCTCTGATAAAACTTGAAACACTAATAATATCAACATTCAGAAGCAATTTTTAAAATATCAAAATAGATTCTTTCCCTAACTGCATAAACAATGATACAAAAAGATTTTCTTTATTTTTTTCCATCTTTGTTCCTGAGCACTTTTTTCTCTCTTCACCACATAGTGCAAGAAATATAAGGATGTCTCATACCATAGCTCTGTTTAATACTAATGCTCAGTTTGAAATGCCAATGTCTTTAAAACATTTAGAGGAAAAGAAATGTTAGTATCTCAAATAAACAAAGTTCCATAATACCTGTGATGTAGTGGAAATTATGCCATATCTTGTTTTTCCAGTTATGAGAAATGGTGGGTGACAATAAAGTGAATTTTTTAAGATTTTGTGCCCGTCTTTATGTTGTACTATAAGTTGATGATGCCCATAGGAGCTAACAAAATGTTTATAACTCTTTGTTTCTACTAAATGGTCTCTGCTGTCTGTTTTTTTAAAAAGTATATTTTTTATGCTTACTGTGGTTTCCTTTTACTCCACAAGTTTAACTGTCCCTGCTACCCATTTTTACTGGCTGATGTGTGAGAGTCCCCCACTCTCTTGTGATTTTTCTGAATCATTTATTTTGTGAGATGGGGAATCAGCTCTACTTGTTCAAATTATCTATAAAATAGAAGTAAGAAGATTCAGAGTAAGAACTGAGTGGGCAGAGAATATAAAAGCAAAGTCCAGATAGCCAGATATCTATCCTGTTTCTAATCTAGGAATACTTAATAGTTCTGTTTTATATGGAAAAATATTGAATATGAAATGACTACTGGACTATAGACAACTTTATAAATCAGTTATGTTTATCATTTTGTGAATGGAGTTACTTTAAATAATTTATAAAGAAGAATCAATACAAAAGTAATGAATTTACTTAAAAAATGAACATTATTTAAAGTAAAAATAGGGCCAAAAATCATATCATATCAATTATTGGTTTTGTATGGTTAGGTATGTAGAAAAAAATCATTAACTTTTCTTTGTTGGCAACAACAAGCTATCAATATTTTACATAAAAAATGTCATTTTTGTATAAACATCAAGCATTTCATTTTAGGTGCAAGATGTTTCACTGAAAGAAATGAAGTAGTTTTACCCATTTATGTTAAAGCAGTACAAGGCATGCCATATTCTTTACTTGTTTATTTGTTGTAAACTACTTGCATTTTATTAGCCAATCAGCCAAGTTAGAATGTAATTTTTTTCAGAATTGTACCCCTTGCAGGCACTTCTGAAAATGAAAGTGTCAGCTTATTAAGATTTTTAGGCTTAAAGTATCAATTACCCTCAAATACAACATCTTTGGGAGCAGTTTTCTGGAATTTTGTAATCTGCACACAAATGCATGTGATCTTTTTACCAATGGTATAAAGATCACATGCCTATTTAGTTGTTGAAAGTCTTTTGTGTCAGTGTCCCAGAAAGTATCTCATAAGACATAGTAGATATGTTCCCAAAAAATCCTATTAAATTTAATTTATTACAAATTCTACTACCTATTTGATCTTGGGGCAATTACATCACCATAGCTGTTCGGTAAGCACAGGTATAGCCATACTCACCGACAAAATATTGAAACACTGCCATCATGGAAGAAAAACTAACTACAGACTCTAAAGTTCTTCTGCCAAAATTTTACTGGCTACCCCAGGTCTTTGTAGAACTCCTTGGATCTTCTCAAGATGCTGAGAGTAAGAAGCAGGAGTGATAAGTCTAGCTCATTCTGATAAATTGGTACCATCCTGCTTGCTAACAAGTTTGACTATCCCCTCTGCCTGCCACACTCTAGTTCTAAAATTTATCCTTTTAAATGAAAACATTAGACAAGAGGACATTTTCTACAATGGAAAAATAAGACATTTAAAATGTGGATTATATTTTGTTATTTAAATAATACATATTAAATAGCTATAATGCAGTTTCTCCAGGAAGAAAACAAAGCTATACAGCTTCTCTCCCTTCCTCACCTCTCCACTCAACTCCCCTCACCTTTCTCACTCTTCATCTTCTTCCATCTCCTCCCTCTTTTCTCCTCCTCCTCCTCTCTCTCCTCCTCCTCCTCCTTCTTCTCTGTTCAAATTAGTTAGAAAATAATTGTTTTATCTAGATTTATTTAAAGTGGCAGTGTTTGAATTAGCATGTAAATATCATAAAATTCTAAAGAATTTGAAAAAGTGAGATTATTTCTGACTAAAATGTATTAAGGTGGAGAGATAGAAAATGCAAAATAGAGTCTGAACCTTGAGGTATATGAGATTTTGTATATAAATTTGGAGGTGTGGACAAAAATAAAAAAGAGAGAGCATTTCTGCCTGAAGAGAATGATTGTGCATGAACATGAAGGCGAATATGTACAATGGGATTGAGGGTCAAGTATATGGTTGTGCTATGCAATAACACTCTGCATTGGTGGACAGTTGGCTCTGTATAGTACAGTTGCTGCCAGTTACATTTGGCTTTTGAGGACTTGAAATGTAGCTAGTGCAGCAGAAGAACTATATTTTTAATTTTATTTAATTTAAGTTTGATTTTCCATAAGCACACACGGTTAGAGGCAACTATATTAGACAGTGCAAATTTATTAGTGGAAGTATAAAGCTTATGTTAAGGAGGGAGGGAAGAAAATTCTAGGAAAGTGCATTGAAAAACAACAATTCAGTTAAAAATTTTAGACATACATTTTAGGTAATAACAGTGGTGAGAACAAGAGGGGCAAAAACATTTGAAAGCAGGGTAGTGATGGAGACAAAATAGTGCATTTAGTAAATTATTCTAGCTGTTGTATGAATGACAAATGAGGCTGAGAAGATTGGAACTCAGTTAGAAATTGGCACTATAATCTAATGGTGCCAGCATACTGGGAGAGGTGTCACATGTAAAAAATCATTCATTTGTTTTAAGAAAGTTTTATGAGTTTATCAAAATTACCTCCTCCTTGAACTTTTTGGGTTGGCCAAAAATGATGCTCGGTGTTTTCCATAAGCAGGCTCTAGCATTGCTCAGTTGTCTTTAACTTCATTTGAAACTATTCTAGTAGATTGTTTTGTGACTGCTCTCATATCTACACAATTTTTTAAAAAAAATATCAAAACTAGTAAATTTTGTGTAGCAATTTTAATATTGAATATGAAAGAAAATAAACAAAATTTTTGGCATATTACACTTTTCATTTCAGGAAAGGTAAAAACACAATTGAAACGCAAAAAAAAAAGAGGTGTGCAGTGTATTGAGAAGGTCATGTCAAAAATGGTTTGTGAAGTTTTGTGCTGGAGATTTCTTGCTGCACTGTGGTTGAAGTAGACAGAGATCAAGTCAAGAATTAATTGAGAACAACCAATGTTATACCATGCAGAAACAGCTTATATACTCGAAATATCCATATCAAGCATTGAAAATCATTTGTACCAGCTCAGTTATGTTAATTACTTTTGATGTTTGTGTTTTGCATAAGTTAAGCAAAAGAAAACCTTTCTGTCTGTATTTCTGCATATGATTCTCTACTTAAATGTAAGGAAAACATTCTGTTTTTAAAACAAATTGTGACCGGCAACGAAAAGTGAATAATTTACAATGATGTGAAATTGATGAGTTCCTGGGGCAAGCGAAATGAACCACCAACAACCAAAGGTTGGTTTTCATCCAAAGAAGGTGATGTTGTGTATGAGGTTAGTCTAGAAGATATCTAGCATGTAATACAAAAAATGGAGACATTTACTGAAGGAAATACAAGATACAAGAAACGTTGTACAAAGAACAATGATGCCTCATACCCCTTCAAAGTAGGCACCTTGGGACCTCACACAGTTCTCCCAACTGCCATCAACTACCCTGTCATATTTTCCTGAATCTCATCAATGGTCTGAAATCTCTTCCCTTTCAAAGATGATTTTTGTTTTGGAGAAAAGCCAGGAGTCACAGTGCACCAAATCTGGGAAGTGGGGGTGCTGAGTCTCCTGGGTGATTTGATGTTTCATGAAAAAACTCTGCATGAGACCTGATGCATGAGTGGGTGAGTCATCGTGATGAAGTTGCCCATCACCAGTTGCCCATAGCTACTGCCTTCTGAATCATCTGAATTGTGTCTGCAGAGGGATTTTCAAACAATGCAAAATTTGATGCAGATTCATTGCTGCACTTAATCATTTTCAATGCAACAGCCACACAGTACAAATGCTCACTCAACAGTCTACCACCCCCACTGACTAGTACAGTGAAGTCATCATTGTTCATGCATGTGCACTCCAGTCCACTCTCCTTGACTGCTAGATTACATCAATGTTGTGCAAACCCTTCTTCTTATATTAACAATGGCTTGACTTTTTCTCGACAGACCTCATATATGGTGTGATTGGAATGGAGTCCTCTTTTCTGAGCTCCTTCCAGAAAACCAGATGATTAATTCCAACAAGTACTCCTCCCAATTAGACCAACTGAAGCAGCACTCAATGAAAATCATCCAGAATTAGTCAGGTTAATGTAAGGTTGTATGTTTCTTTGATGACCAGGCAAAAACTGTTACTGCTTGGTTGGAAAATGCTGATTCATCTGCCATATTCACCAGAACTTTTTGCCCAATCCAATATTTTGCAGATTTAGGTTTTCTGTAATTTTTATATATAGCTCAAATCTTGGGAGACTGCCTACAGTGATTAATTTTTCAAATCTCAGAATGTTTCAATAATGTATTTGTTGTATTTTCTCTACAGTGCAGGACTGTTGCCTTGTATGATAAACCAACAGAAGACAATTATTTTATTGTCTTATTTTTGCTCCCCACTTTTTCTCCAGCATTTCTGTGATAGTTACCATGTGATAAGTGCCTAAAATGAATTCTTAACAGTCATGGCCTCTCATAAAACAGCTGTTTGTCATTGTAATTGATTTAAACGTTCATGTGCAGACCTTGGTTCTGCTCATCGGTATCTGTATTTATCGGTAGTATGTGTCACAGCATTCATAAATGTTCAGACCTTTGCACACATTCTTGGATCACTGTTATGCTCAGCGTAGGGAGGTTCTTGCCATCTAGAAAACTCGTTGGCAGAGATACCACAGATTGGGCAGAAAACAACTCAGGAGGTAGCTTGCTTGGCACAGCAACAGTGATTCTGGGCACTGAATGACAGATCAGCAGTCTGGTATGTTAGCCAGAATGTCTGATTGAGCACCATGATCTTCACAAATATATCATTTTAGATGAGATTTAATGAGGGCTAATGCCAAGGCATCTGAGCAGTCTTAAGAGCTCCAACTGGGAAAGCACATGTCAATAAAGAGAAACATGGGGACAACCAGTTGTCAACATGTGCATTTTTTTTCTTTCAAGGATTTGTTGGGGTTTTTTTTGCATATTTGCCTTTGCATAAAACTGCAGAAAACAAAGACAGTTAATTTGAGGTTACATGTGTTTCTATTTTTGTCGTTAACAAATTAGACTGCCTTTTTTTCTTGCCAAAATTTGTCTCCTAAGGGGATTATTCTTTTATTGTCCAGAATAACTTTTGGATATAAGCACAAATAGAAGGGTTTAAAATTTCTAGTCATTAAGTACAGAAACCCTGATATTGTAGATTTGTTTTTCCAATTGAAAATCCTTTAAGCATTCTAGTGTAAATTACTGATATTTACAGAAAGGAGATTGCATAGAAAAAATAAACAATGATAGGTCTAGGTTTAGTTTATGGCTCTCTTCCTTATTACTTATAGGATCTTAGTCAAAATATTTATCCTCACTGAACCTTTGTTTCCTCATCTATAAAACAAGCAGAAGTTTTGCACGTAAAGTCACTATGTTCTAATCATTAAATAGTATAACTATATGTAAAATGTAGTAAAAGCTATAAGAGTTCACAAACCACACTTAAAATGGCTCATCTTTGAAAAAGATGGGAGGTTGAGAAGTGAAAAACACCTTTACAACATCAAAAAGAGGCTCATCTCATTATAAAGACATATTTCTTTGCAATCTTATATTTCATTGTAAACCTTATAACCTCATTGATAACCCTTTTATCCTGACACAGAAAAGCTCTGTGGAAATTCATCTTTTCCTATTTCTGTGAAAGAAAGATACATTTTCTTGGTGAAATTTGATTAATGGAAACCAATTTCCTTCATTTTTGAAAGTAAATGCATATTGCTCATTTCCTCTTAAAGAATATTGAGTTTTGGGGGAACATTCCTTTTGACTTTATATTATAAGGGTTTAGAGATGGTTGGGAGGGAGTACTGTAAAACTTTGGGCATCAGGAAAGCTTGAGCAGATTGAGAGTAATTCACTCAAAAGAAAAATAAGAACAATGTCTTCCAATCTTTAATAATTGTTGTCATTACATTTTTTTCCAAAAAGAAGACTTCTATCACCTGAAAAACTGGAAACCTATAACAATAAGATCAATCAGCTTGGCTTGGCTCATTATTAGATCATTTTATCTCACTGTTTAACACACAATTTGATGTGTGTCATTCTTGTATTTTCTTTGCAGTCTGTCTATAGAGTGCCCACTGTGTGGAATCATATGCTAATATACCAGAAAAGTTCAAAGTAACTATCACAGATACCTCAAGGAAGAAAGAAGCGGGTGTTTTAATTAGTTTGCAGTTGAAATGGGTGTTCTAAATAAATTCAGCAAGTGCACATGGAAAAATAGTCAGCAGGAAGTCTCATTAAGTGCATATTAGCTTGTATTAGTGCACTGCAACTCCGTGTGCAGGGCTTTATTCTCTGTTAGAAACTATGTCTGCAGAGTAAAAGCTGAAATCTTTCAGCCTCCTCCTCTATTTTCTTTTCATTCATATACTTTCCATTCATGGGCTCCCTGTGTTACTCAGGTCCATATTTTGTAGTAGTCAGTGCTATTCCTTTTCAAATGATTCTAATAGCATTGAGCAATATTTTTTAAATGATAATTCTACTCAATTTTAGATGAGGCTGATGTCTTAAGAATGTGTACTTATTTTCTATAGTTTTGTTGGGAGCTCTAAAGGATGGTTGGAAATAAGAACATCAGGGTCCACACTGTAAGAAAAAATTATGTAGTAGGAGTTTAGAAAATATCAGTGTATTTATAGGTATCATATCATGCATTTCTCATTCTTTCTCACCTTTCCATTTTAATTTTACCTAAAGAGCTGACAATTTCTTTTGTAAATACACAGTATTGAGATTCTTTGAGGAAGGATCTGTACCTTCTATTGTCCTTATCCATTGTGGAACATTACACAAAAATGACATGACTAAGAAGAAGACTGTCACATACAGTATTTCCATTGACTAAACTTTTAGTTTCTTATTATTATACATCAAAATACTTGTTAGGTCCTTTTTAGTCAGGGTTCTCCAGAGAGAGAGAAAGAGAGAGAGAGAGAGAGAGATCTTAAGGAATTGGCTTACATGATTATGGACTTTTGCAAATCCAATATATGGGGGTGGGCCAGCAGCCTGAAACCCAAGAGGAAGCCCATATTGTAATTCAAGTATACAGGCTGTCATCCTGGAGAATTTCCTCTTTATAGGAGATCATTTCTTTTTACTAATCAGGCTCTTAACTGGTAAAATGTGGTCCACCCACATTGCGGAGGGCAATCTGCTTTTCACAAATTGCACCAATTTAAATGTAAATATCATCCAAAATCATCCTCAAGGAAACATTCAAAATAATGTTTTACCAAATATCTGAGCTTTAATGGCTCAGCCATGCTGACACATAGGATTATGTGTGACAGGCCCCAAAAGATAAATAGAGAAAAGATAAAGGTTAGTTTATCAGCAGTAATGAGCATTTTTTTTTTTACTTCAGCCATACCGAGATAATATCTTTTTTCCCTCTAATTATGGCTGGTCAACTTGGGAGATATAGTTAAGAAGACCAACAATAGCTCTAAGTAGGATGGTTCATGTCTAGACACTTTAACTATCCCTCTTCATGATTTCTCTCTTCTGTGTACAGGTGATGGAGAGCAAGGAGGATGATTTTATGCCTTTTTCAAATTTGTGAAAATATATCCCTGGATTATTTTCATTCTTTCCAAGATTCCAGGCTTGGAGTCAATTGAGATGCCTTAACCTATTCTTGAAATGAAAAACATCCTGGAGATGTAAATATTTCCCCAAAACAATTCAGAAATACTTATAAGCAGCATAGGACATTCTTATACACAGCCAAAACATTTTAACAGAAAAATGAATAAAAAATATATAGCACTTATATAAAAATTTTGTAACAAAATGAAGAGAATTTTGATTGTATTTATTTTGTAAGTTATATGCATTGGAAGGATGAATAAAAGCTATTAATACAGCATTTACTCAAGAAAATATGTTCCATTATTAAACAGTCATATACCAAAAGCCATTGGGGGACAGTACTTGTGTCCTACAGAGTTATGGGACTTGAGGTGGGAAGAAGTTACTGCATGTTATTGAACTTACAGGCAACAAAAAGCATTGGCAATATCCTATTATGCATGGAATTCTACATGTGGTACCAATGGAGAATGGATCAAATAAAATGCTTCATGCCCCATTACTCCTTGGAAGACACATTCTACTCAGCAAAGTCGAACATATATCCATAGGCTTAAATGAGGGGGACACTTCTGAGTAAAGATCTGTACCTTCAGTTTGAGGTTTTGAGCCAAGCTTATGAATTAAAAACTGAAAAACTAAAAGGTCATTTCTAAAGAAAATTAGTAAACTACCAGACCAAATACTTGCAATTTCTTCTAAAAGTTCTGATAGTGTCTGAGTGTTTACTTGACTATAGTTGTTAGAATTTGTCTCATTGCAAAGGGAATACATATGCACCTAAGAAAACAAACACTTCATAAATATTACCAACTCTTATATTCAATAGCAGTCAACCAGAATTATTCTTTCAAAAAAGAGATATCAATGCATTTTTAAACAATTTGCAAAAAAATATTTCCTTTACTTTTGGGAAATTGTTTTCAACTCAAATCATCATTAAGTGGGTTTTATTTTATTTATGTGTGTACTTCATTGGGGTATAGCACTTTTAGCATGCAGTAAGACAGAAAAAGGTAAAGACTGTGAACCCAGACGGAATAAGAGAAAAGGGAAGATCACATCACAGCAAATTTGAAGCTAGAAAATAGATAATTAAGATTCAAGGTTATTTGATTTTTGTTTGTTTGTTTGTCTTTTCACTAAATTGGCAATTAGAAAGGCAAGAAGTATCCAAATTTTCATCACAATACTCTTCCACAAAATTTAGGATTGGTCCCACCAGGTATTTCTGGCAGTAGAAATAAAGTTTTAAATAAAAACACAGAATTGGTTTAAAGTCTTTTTTGAACAATTAGGTTTCTACATTATTTTTCCTGTATTTCAAAGTAAGGCCACAGTTCTTCACTCCCCACTGTAGGATCAAAAATGTTTATTCTCAAAAACAGAGGTTCTCTGGACTAGAGGAGGGACCAGGACACACAGTGAAAAGACCAAACTGAAAACTGAAAGTACATATTTTAAATGCTGAAACATCTCATGCTGCCTGACTCTCTTCCCCCACTCAGATTCCTGGCAGAACCCTGGTAACCAGTACTGTCCAGGCAGTAGAATGGAAGCATATTTTCTAGGGAATCTGCCCCAACCCAGAGAAAACACCTAACAAAGGTGAAGATAGGAGTTCCCCAACTAGAATAAAATCAACCAGATGACAAAAGACTGGGGTCAATGAGACCTATTGATAATATTAATACAAAGCTAAGAATTATTAAACACTTGAAGAAAGCATCTTATATCAAAGAGACAAAACAAATAGAGAAAATAACTTAGAAGGGAAAAAAGGGGTGATGCACAAAAAGAAAGTTTTAAAACTGTGATTTGTATTCCCAAAGATAGTGCTTTTCATTTCCTAAAACAAGAACAAAGATTTTTTTTTAATGTTTGAAATTAAATTATGAAAGTGTAAGTGAAAAATTCAATAAAAGGTTTAGGTGACAAAGTTGAGAAATTATTAAAGAAAGAAAAGCAAAATGTCAAAATTGGAAATTAGGAAAAGTGCAAAATAATAGAAAATTAGAGAACCGGTAGAAAAGGCCCACTATCTTAAAAAATGGGTGAGCCAGAAATAGGAAACAAAAATATAGAATAAGAAATCATCAAAGAGAAGAATTTTATGAAACGTTTCCAGAATATAAGGATATATGTATGCTTCTATACAGATTAGACCAATTATGTCCCCAGTGGCACAGATAGAAATAGACTCAGATGAAGGCACTTAATAAAATGTAAGTAGTCCATAATAAGAAGAGATACTCAAGTTTTCACAAGGAATATTAATATGGAATAAGATAGTCAGAATAGCAATATTGGAAGCTAGAAAACAATAGGACCAAGGCCATGCTTTATGACGAGACAATGAATTACGCTCTGGAAATCTATAACCACTACACAAAATACTTTTTATCTCCCATGCATTTATTTTCAGAAAACATACTGGAAGATGTTCTCAATTAAAATTTGGGAGTAAACCAAGAGAGAAGCCAAATCCTGGGAGTAAGGGATCCAAAAAAGAAAGTAGGAAAATTACCAGACAGAAGATGTGAGCTATGGAACAGGTTAAGAGAACAACCAGAGAAATTTGGACCAGGGTGGGTTTTATGAGAAGGGATATCTTTTACAAGATAAATTTTCAATTAATTACATGGGTGGAGGTGGGCAAATGGGGTAGAAAACGGGGACATCTGTAATAGTGTCAACAATAAAAATAAAGTAAAACAAGAGAGTTATAATGTGTACCAGCGGGGGATGGGGAGAGGTCGCACTTAGCTTATTACTAGAAAAGTAAGAAAATAATGGTCTCACAAGTAACACAATTTAAAAAAGACAAAAACTATCACAATCAGCTAAAAAAAGAAAGCACCAAAATTTGCAAAACATTAAGAGTAATCATAATATCTGACATTTCTCTGCTGTATATAGTGTTTTCATTGATATGGCAATGCGAACACTGAATGTTGATTCAATCCATGATATGACACAGTGATACTGAGAGGATGAAGTGACAGGTAGTGTGCAGTGTGTCTGAGACAAAGCCTGTCACGGAGTAGTTGAAAGAGAGCTAAATTTCTATTTTTCAAAATAATAGTAAGTAAATAGTATCTAAACTATTCTACTATCCTTTTCTCCACTAATAATAATAATAATAATCATCATAATCAAGTAGCAATATAATAATATTATGGAGAGACTTACAAATAGATGCCAATAGAATCATGTAAAATATTCTAAAGCAGTTGTCTCTGGAATGGAGGAAAAAGGTGAGAGTGGACAGTGGTCTTTGCATACAATATATACATTTTTAAACCATGTGTATATAACTTTGATAAATAAAATAAAAAATTTAAAACACTTTTAATTTTAGAAAATTACAAATTAAAAATCACCTAATATCTGTTTTTAAAATTATATGTAATTGATTATGCTATTGCAGTGTCCCAAATTTTCCCCCGTTGACCCCCTGTGCCCAGGGCCACCCCCCCCAACTCTGACTCCCTCAGGCAATCCCCATACCATTGTCCATGTTCCTGGGTTATGCATATTTGCTCTTCTGCAACCTTATTTCTTATGCTTTACCTTATTGCCCCATCACTATACTATAATTATCAATTTGTACTTAATCCTTTCACCTTTTTTGCCCATCCCTCTGACTCCCCCACATGGTAACCATCAAAACATTCTCTGTATTTTTTATTCTATTTCTGTTCTGTTTTTTTTTATTTTGTTTTTAGATGCAATTGTTGATGGATATGTATTTATTGCTATTTTATTGTTCATATTTTTAATATTCTTAAAGAAGACCCTTCCACATTTTATATAATACTGCTTTGGTATTGTTGAACTCTGTTAGCTATTTTTTTTTTTTTTTTGTATGGGAAGTCTTTTACCTGTCCTTTGATTCTAAATGATAGTTTTGCTGGGCACAGTAATCATGGTTGTAGGCCCTAGTTTTTCATCCTTTGAATATTTCTTGCCAATCCTTTCTGGCCTGCAAAGTTCCTTTAGAGAAATTAGCTGACAGAAATGGGAGCTCCCTTGTATGTAACTAACTGCTTTTATTTTGCTGCTTTGAATACACTCTCTGTGTCTTTAACCTTTGACATTTTCATTATGATGTGTCTTGGAGTGGGCCTCTTTGGGTTCATCTTGTTTGGAAATCTCTGTGGTTTCTGAACTTGTATGTCTATTTCCTTTTTAGGAAATACCAATTTAGGAAAGATTTATGTCATTTTTTAAAATAGGTGTCCAATTTCTTGCTCTCTCTCTTCTCCTACAGCATCCCTACAACGTGAAAGTCGGTATGCTTGAAGTTTTCCCTGAAGCTCCTTACACTATCCTCATGTTTTTGGATTTTTTTTTCTTCTTGCTGTTCTGATTGGTTGTTTCTGATTCCTTATATTCCACATTTCTGACTTGATGCTCAGCTTCATGACTCTAGTGTTGATTCCCTACAAATTGTTCTTTAGTTTAATTACTTTATCCTTCACTTTTGACAGCATCGTTTTTATGCTGTTGAGGTCCTCACTAAATTACTTGAACATCCTTATAACCAGTGTTTCGAACTCTGCATCTAGTAAAAATGCTTGTCTTAATTTTGTTTAGTTCTCTTCCTGGAGTTTCATTCTGTTCTTTCATTTGGGTCATTTACCTTTGTCTCATTTTGGCAGGCTCCCTGTGTTTGTTTCTAGACATTATGCTAAGCAAAATAAGCCAGAGGGTGAAAAACAAATACCTTATGATCACCTATAAGTGGAACCTAATCAACAAACAAGCAAGGAAAATATAACCAGCAACAGTGAAAGAAAATCAAACTGACAGTGATTTCGGAAAGGATTGAGACAGTCCTTCCCAATGAGAGGGAAGGAGGGAGAGAGGTTAACAGGGAAAAGAAGGGTCAAATCAAGGAACAAGGAAGGGTCAAATCATAGAATATGTATAAAGGACCCATGGACAAAGCCAAAGTGGGGAAGGACTGAGGGTGGGAGGAGGGGGTGGGTGGTGCAGGAGAAAGTGGTGGTAGCAAAATGGAGACAAATGCATTTGAACAATTAAAAAAACCTAAAAATCTAAAACAACTATAGAAAAATATCTTGCATCATAAAATAAGGGTTACTCTTAGGTAATAAGAATAGACATTTTGGTGTTATCTTCTAAATTTTTCTATATTTTTGAACTATTACCTAATTTATACAAAATAAATATGTAAACTAAAAAAATGTAATTTTAGGAAGATTTCATTTCAATTTATTTGATAGATTCAGTTTGTGCCACCAACTTTTCCTAGTCAATTTTTCCTTCAGTTTTCAGGTACTTGATGGAGATTAGAGGGTAAGACTCCAAAAACAATTTAAGGTAAAAATATTAATTCTGTGAGCATTTGAATAGAGAAATTTGACTTCATTTTTATTCTGCTTCTTTAATTGAAATGATCTATTGAAGACATGTTTATGCTGAATGAAAATTAATGGGTCTGGCCCTGATGGGTGTGGTTTTGTTTGTAGGGCATCATCCCACAAAATGAAAGCTCAGGTCATTGGTTAGATTTCTGGTCAGGACACTTGCCTAGGTTGTGTATTTGGTACCTGTAGGTCAGCGCACAAAATGAATGTTTCTTTCTTACATTGATGTTTCTCTCCCTCTCTTTAAAAATATACATAAAATCTTTAAAAACCTAATGGGTCCAAAGGTCTTTACTCTTTTCCCATTTTCCTTAAATGAACAATATATTTTACTCTTGGCTAAGAAAAAAATGGTTCAGTTTTGTAGCTTAAAATTTTATCTTTCACCATTTCTATCTGCTTAACTTTAAACAAGTTATATAGACTTTAGTGTCTCAGTTACCTCATCTGTATAATGGCAATGATGTTGGTTATAGTACATGTTACATAGATTTCTTTTAAGATAAAATTAGCTAAGATGTAAGAAGTACTTAGAGTAATGGGGATTTATAAGTACATAACAGTAACTGTTGATTACTATGTTTATTGTTACTTTTTATTATTTATTTTTTTATTTTTTTTACTGTTCAAGTACATTTGTTTCCATTTTCCTGCCACCACTTTCCTCTGCCCCTCCCACCCCCACCTCCCACCCTCAATCCTTCCTCACTTTGGGTTTGTCCATGGGTCCTTTATACATGTTCCTTGACCCTTGCCCTTGTTTTCCCCATTACCCCCCTCCTTCCTTCCCTCTCATTAGTGTCAGTTTGTTTTTTCTTTCAATATTTCTGGTTATATTTTTCTTGCTTGTTTGTTTTATAGATTAGGTTCCACTTATAAGTGAGATCATATGATATTTGTCTTTCATCCCCTGGCTTATTTTGCTTAGCAAAATGCTGTCCAGTTCCATCCATGCTGTTGTAAAAGATTGTAGCTCTTTCTTTCTTTCTGCTGCATAGTATTCCATTGTGTAAATGTACCGTAGTTTTCTGATCCACTCATTTATTGATGGGCACTTAGGTTGCTTCCAGCACTTGACTATTGTAAATTGTGCTGCTATGAACATTGGGGTGCACAGGTTTGTTTGAATTGGTGTTTTGGGATTCTTAGGGTATAATCGCAGCAGTGGAATCACTGGGTCAGAAGAAAGTTCTATTTTTAGCTTTTTGAGGAAATTCCAAACTGTTTTCCACAGTGGCTACACCAGTCTGCATTCCCATCAACAATGTACTAGTGTTCCCTTTTCTCCACAGCCTTGCCAGCACTTGTTGTTTGTTGATCTGTTTACAATGGCCATTCTCACTAGTGTGAAGTATCTGTTCGGATCCTTTGCCCATTTTTAATTGGATTGTTTGTCTTCTTGAAGTGGAGTCATGTGAGTTCTTTATATATTTTGGAGATCAATCTCTTGTCTAAGTTATCATGGGAAAAATATTTTCCCATATGGTTGGTTCCCTTTTCATTTTACTGATGTTTTCTTTAGCCATGCATAAGCTTCTTATTTTGATGAAGTCCTATTTGTTTATTTTTTCCTTTATACCCCTTGCTCTAAGGGACATATCGGTGAAAATATGGCTGCATGGGATATCTGACAGTTTCCTGCCTACATTCTCCTCTAGGACTTCTATGGTGTCACAACTTATATTTAAGTCTTTTATCCATCTTGAGTTTATTTTTGTGTATGGTGTAAGAAACAACCCTAAATAGTTGCAGCAGTTTTGAGAAAAAAGAACAAAGTAGGAGGGATCACAATACCTGGCATCAAACCATATGTCAAGGCCACTGTAATCAAAACAGTCTGGTACTGGCTTAAGAACAGACACATAGATCAATGTAACAGAATAGAGAGCCCAGAAATAAACCCATGTCTCTATGATCCATTAATATTCAACAAGGGGGCAGAATATTTATTGTTACTTTTAATTAAATATATCTTTTTTGTCCCAACTTTACCAATGATTTCTCCATTCAACCCTTGACAAGTTGTCTTTTCTAGTCTTTCATGTAGAAAACCATGTAGTATTGCGATGTTTGTATTCTTTTTGAACTTGAACAAAATATGAATTTTGGCTCCTCCATTTTCTATCTGGTGACACTTGAAAGTTATTTATCTTCAACCAATCCCTATTTGTTGGGAACAAGCCCACTTGGTTTCAGGAGCTATAGCCCAGCTGACAGATGAGAGGGCCCCAAGGCTGTAGCTGAGCGAGGAGGCCTTGGGAAGATAGGCCACTGAGGAGATAAAACCTGTCCCCCTGGCAGGGGCGCAGCCCCTGCCTCCCTCACATCACTCTGCTTGGCCCCAGAAGATGACTGGTTAGTCAATGATGGGTAAGACCCCTCGATGGCAGAGGCAACTTAAGACAGGCACAGTTGCAAGGGGCCATAAGGGGACTTGGGGGACATGGAGAAAGGGCAAAAGACCCTCACCCCTCATCTTTGATATGGCCAGAGTCCTTGTTCTATCTGAGAGAAGTTTCCTTATCTCTTGACTGCTCTGCTCCACCTGCCTGGCTCAGGCTTGAAACAATATTAAAAACAAGTACAGCCCTAAACTAGATTCTGCAGTTCTTGAGGGTAAATCAGGCCTAGAAGTAAGTTACTCTTCTTGAAGCATGCTTTGTTTTTCCTAAAGCTAGGATAATCAGCTCACTCTGGGAAGGAAATTTATAGTATTCATAGACCCTGACGCTAAACCATTTGGCGCTCTTACGTGTACTTATCTTGGACCCATGCAAATCGGTGTGTTCCTGCCCTTTGTCTTCCTCAAACATCACCCTATTCTCTGTAAACATTAACATACTGATGTAATGAGATCGCCTGTACATTCCTACTACTTAGCGCTCATTGATAACACTTCCAATAAGAGCCATTGAGCCCAAGGGCTTGGTACATTCTCCACTAGAGGGAATTGCCACCCCCTTGTCCTGGCAGACCAAGAAGTGTTTGGAATGACTTATTTTATTTCTCCATCTGTGATGATTTGGAGTGGCTCTGCCCTTTCACCCATTAACCAATCTTTAAAATGTAAAGGTTTTTATTGTTATTGAACAAAGTGGGATTTGGCTACTTGTTGCCAAACACAAACATAACGCAAAGGTTGATTGGGGAAGGAAAAAGTTCTATATTAAAATATTGATCAATTTGGGGGAGTTGGTACTCCCCAGCTCCAGGCCAATCTTTTCCACACAACATGGAAATAACCCAGCCCACCCACCGTCAGCACCAGAGTCAGTGCCCAGAAAGCCCTTTCCATTCTGGTCTGTCCTTCTGGAGCCCAAGGCTGCTATGGGAACGGGACCCTGGCTTTAGGCTTCTTCTCCTTGGAGTGTCCACCCAGGGGGTCAGCATCGACACTGCTTCACCATGACTTCTTTCCTCTTCTGGGGCTGGGAGCAGCTGCCACACTACTCTGCTGATTGTGCAGGTGTGGCTCTGTCTGCAGGGCCCTGGGAGCTGCAGGCTGCTCATACCCCTGTGGTCAGTGAACACTCCAGATGGTGTGTCTATATGCTGATCCCAGAGCAAGGGAAGGGGCACAGTCTAGGGCCCATGCCACATGGAGCCACAGCATCCCGTGGGCCACTGAACTCCAGAAGCAACCTGACATGCACAGAACTTGTCCATGATACATGCCAGCTCCAAACTAGACAAGCAAGGGGAAGCAGAAGGGAAAGAGGGAGAGTGATTCCCAGCACCAGTTGGCCCTGTGAGCGCTCTGGCTCCTTGACCTGGTGAATGAGAGGAAGAAAAAATGCGTGAGTATCCACATGCCACTGTTTAAAAGTCCAGACCCCAAATCCCATTAATAGCACAAGTGTCCAAATTCCCACTCAAACAGGCTAGTATTCATCACCTTCCTCAGCCTGCCCAGTGTCTCTGCCCCTCCCCGTTGCTGCTATATTAACCTCAGTGGTAAGCTTGTGTTGTGAACTTTTCAGCCCCTGCATACTCTGTGAACCTTCAGATCCCCCTTTAAGATTATGAAAATGTAATATAAGGGGAATCCCCTCAAAAATGGAATTATCTTTGAAGAGTGTTTCCCTGGTAGTACAGGCTTCCCTCTCTAGGTGAGGGTTCTGGGATCCCATCTATATCAGTGCACCAGCTGGTCTTGTTTTGAGAGCCTGCATTGTGCTTCAGTGAACTTTTCTGAAGACTCTTTCAATGTGTTTGCCCATTTTGTAATGGGTGATTTGTGAGCATACCTGCCCACACCACACTGAATGGTTAGCAGTTTTTGACCAAAAATGGCATGATCCTCATGCTCCACCCTTCCTGTTCACCCGATCTCACCCCAGAGAATTTTTATTTTTGTTTCCCCGGATTTAAAAAAAAAAATGTCCTCAAAGGGAAATTTTTTGCCAATAAGGAAGAGGTGAAACAAAAAATGGCAGAAGCAATACAAGGCATCAAAATCAATGAGTTCAAAACTGTTTTGAGCAGTGGAAAAAAGGTCTCGATCCAGGTATTGCATCAAATGGAGAGTACATTGAAGGTGACTGAAGTTTAACCACATAAGAATAAATACACAATTTTTATAAATAAATTCCAGGGTTCCCCCTTGTATACAGAAGATGTGCTTAGCAAAAAGTAGAGGTGTCTTTGGCACATCTCTAAATGTGTTCTTTTCTTATTCTGCTAAAATTCAAATACTCAGACTGGCATTTAAGGACTACTGCCAAAATTTCTCTGCTCTTTTTACTTTTACTGCCCTCCCTACACATAAGTAGCTGTTTGAGATGGTTAAACCAGCCAATCCTTTGGCTTTTTACTGTTATCGCTTATCTCCTTTTTTGTGTCTTCCTACATACTTTATTGCCTTTATCTCAAGCCCAAAATTTTTTCCAGACTGAGTTTTGCAGATCTGTTGCTTTTGCTTTCTTTCAGAACTTGTAAATTGGTAACCTTTTGGCAGATATGTAGTATCGGGTCAGTCCAATTTTTAAAAATTGAATGGGAATGCCTTTTGTTAAGCTAAGATATACATAATGCACTGCAATAACAATTGCTCCTTCACATATTTATGTCTTGGGCCTGGCCCCAGAAGTCATTGGGTTTATCACATAACTCCCTCTCTTAATTAAAGCTAACATAAATGAATCACTACCTTGTCTGTCTCCCCTCAACTCAATTAAAATCTTTTATTGCTTCCTTTATACGATCTGACATAAAGCAGAAAAAGAGAGTTGTGGGGTAAAACAGAATCAATGGTAATCTTTGCAGCTAATAATTGAATAAGTTTTATCAAGAGTTCCTTGCATATCTATAAAATGCAGAAAGTAATTCTCATATGAAAATAACAATTATCTTTGGGTGATTTTGAAAAAAAATTGCATAAAAGGTTGTATATAAAATAATCAACAAAGTGCTGATCCAAGTAATCTGTGGATAGTAATATTTGCTCTGAGTCTGTTTTCTAATTTGGCAAGTGTGCACATTGAGATTAGATAATCATCTATGTCCTTTTTCCAGCTCAAAAACTGGTGGAGACCTATGGAATTCCCAAAGTTATATTTTAGGTATTATGTCTCTTATGTAATATAATATAGTATATTATAATATGATACAATAGAATGGAATGGAATAATATGATACAAGAGAATGGAATGGAATAGAATAGATTGTAGGCTCTTTGTTTCTGTATATTACCATATTTTTATATTGAATGTACTCCTAAATGCTATCTTCTGACATTTCCAATGTCATACTCATAATGCAGTTTGCTACTCTTTTTGTTCTGTAATTTCTGGCTTTTATACCTAGTAGAGAAGGAAAGAGAGAAATACATTAATATTGTGGGAGTTCCCTGCAAGGTGCTTTGCAAACACAATTGACTCTTGTTGATGGAAGGGATCAGTGATGGAGCAGAAGTGCATGAGTGTACCAGTGTTTGCTCTACTTTGGAGAAAGTTCAGTGCACCTATAATACCAGTCAGTGCAATTTACCAGTGAAACAGACCAATGCAGATATACTGTTAACCTAGCTAAGGGCGAGTCACTCAACAGAGCTGTCACTGCATTAGAACTTTGATTTTCAGATACAGTTTTTGTTTTAATCCTCACTCAATGATATGTTTATTGACTTGAGAGAGAGAGAGAGTGATTGGTTGCCTCCTACATATGCCCCAACCAGGTATAAAACCTGCAACCATTTGGTGTATGAGATGATGCTCCCAATCCCACCAATGACCCACCCAGCCAGGACCAGATACAGATGTTCTTAGTTTGTGAAATCTCTAGGTAACAGAGCAGACCTATATTTAATAAAAACGAGCTCATCAAAATTGTGTCATTATCACTAATTATTCATTTTTTCTAGGATCATAATCATTTGTTTTTATGATTTAACAAAACGATCAAGATCATATAAAACCTAAGCTTGTTATTAGGTGTATTCTTACCTCCTCATCCTTCATTCTAATATATGAATGACTAGTTTGAAATTAGTGAAGCAGGTAAATATATTTTATTTAAAATGAATATTTTGCATTCTTTCAAGCATTTTAAATGTTTTGTGTGTGATATTATATAAAAACATGTAGACTTATGCTAAATATGGAAAATAAAGTAAATATTAAATATTCACACATCGCTATTTTTGTTGTTGATACATTTTTCACTGTTTCTTGGTTTAAACTAAATAATCCATAAAAATTCTTAGGCATTTCAAATATGAGCGTTGCTCACTCTCACGTGGCCTCAGTTTACTAAATTATTCATTGCTCTACATAAACATGTCAAATTTATTCATGTGGAATAAATGAAGAGATCTAATGCTTGATAATACTGAACTGTCTCTTTAATAATTAATTAAAAATTTTAAAGATGCTGAAAGAAGGATAACGAGCAGTCTTTCTCTCAGTTTCAAAGCTATACTCTTCTATATTTTGATACAGGTTTTATAAGAATTTGGTTATAAGCTAGATTTCAGTAGATATTTATTGTGATGATCCAGTAGTAATGGGAAATCCTGAGGCTTGTTACATCAGCTAAAGACAGTTGGGGAATTTTGATACTTTGAAATCTCATATTTCCCTTCCATCTTTACATGCAATTGTCATTTCCCAATATAATAAATATATCATTTGGCCCATTATTTGTGTTTTAAAAGTATCTGTTCTCTTCTCCCAAACATCATCTACCCTGGAACATTTGGCAAAAGACAATTCTTTTTTTTCATATCTGTACCAGAAGCCTGCAGCTGGCTTCTTTCTAGTACCTGCCTCCTAACCACTCTTCATTGTTTTTTTGTTTTGTTTTTCCTTTTGTGCTCTGCATGTGATGGGCTGCTTTTTCTCCTTTCTGCCCTTTCCTAGATAATGGCCTCTTTTTACAGACTCTGAAGCACAGGACTGTTGTATGCAGCAGAGTTTACTGATGCTTTAGGGATACGTTTCTCCAAGGGCATAGTACCAGCAGCATATCACTCACATCAGCATTGCTGATGTGCAAAAATGCTAATACCTGGACCAGAATCCACGAGGATCATATTTAATAATCTTTATTTTCAGCAAGTGTTTTTAATTAATTCTAATCACACAAAAGAGAACTCTTCTGGGTTAATCATTTCTGATAAGGGAAAGAACCAGCTATATAAATAGCCATCAAATGTAAAACAATGCAAACCGGGTCCTTCGCTTTTCTGGACATTCATGGCACAAGAATCTCTTAGAGAACACTTTTTCTTTAGGTCCCTCTGGTAGATCAGGGGACGTGTTGCCCAGATTCTGTCCATCTGTGAGGAGAGAGATCACAAGATTGCTTGCTGCTGCCGTTCCTTCAAGGTATACCTTAGCCAGAGGGGCACCTTTCTCTTTCTCTTACCCTTCCTCTTACCCTTCCAGCACCTGGTGACTGAGGGAGGCAAAATGGCCACTTCAGCTCATTGCAACACAACTTCCACAGGTAGTATCCAATCCAGAGTTTCCTGCCTGAGGTTTTGTTCTTAGCTCTATTCCTTTCTTAACTAACCCTGATTCTTATCCTGCTTCTTTCCCTGCTTTTCACAGATGCCAAGTCTGAAAAAACATCTTGAACCCCAGTCTCTGCCTTAGCATCTGCTTTCAAGGAACCCAACATTTAACAGCATCTGTCCACAGTAATATTGTTCAACCTTTCTTCCTACTCTTGAAACAACATATCTCAGACCCCAAAGCCATTCTAAAACCATAAATATACAAGTTTCCAAAATTTCCTTTAAAGTGGAATAAAGGAACAACTTTAATTTTATTTTTTAAGTTTATGTTGCAATTACAGGTGACACCCAAAATTATATATCAGTTTCAGCTCTACAACATAGTGGTTAGACATTTATATACCTTACAAAGTGATCACCCCAATAAGTCTAGTACCCATCTCAATAATTTGAATTCTACTCAAGATTCAGCTCTGGAGCTGATTTTTCATATCCCAGAACCCAATAGGTGGATTCCATTCTTCTAATCCCAATTTTGTCATCCACTCCCTGCCATGATTTATGTGGTATCCCAAGGAGATGAAGTTTTGGTTTTAATGAGCATATTAACACATTTTGTTTCAAAGAGGTGAGACCATTTTTGTTGTTTCACCAACTGCGTTAACTTTGGTTTTTTTTGCATAAATAATGGGCATGTCCTTCCAAACTTCTTAATAGCTCTGAAAACTAGATAACCAAACATCAGAAATATTCTTACCTGTCTGGAAAGTTGACTGTATGATAAAAATTATCCTTGTTTTTCTATCCATTATGTTGTCTTAAGAATCTATTCTTCTGCTAGTGCCTGTTGTTCTCAAAATAGAGTTTCTAATTAATTAAATCACCCCCTAAGGATCTGTTAATTTCACCAAAGCACATAAACATGTGTTAGAAATGTGCCTCTCCTTGAGAGAATTGCTGGTTTTTAATCTCACCGTTGAGCCAACAGTGCTCTCTGTCTTGAAGGATCACAGAGTCCATTTCAGTTTTCTGGGGTAAATAAACCACTAAACTCCTTCACAGGTATTCTGGACATTACCTTATATCATGAAATGAAATGGTTTTCTATTGAAAAATACTGCATACTTGGAGCTGTTTTTATCTTCCTATTGTCTTACATCAATATTAACAACTGCATTTTCATTATTCTTTCTCACTTTGGCATCATCTCAGAGCCTTTTTTTATTTAAAATTTAAGAATGTTATCAGAAATACATTCAAATAATTTATTCTAACAAGTATACTGGTATGGACTTGGACCTTAGTTAGGAAAATAAACCCAGTAAACATGTCTAAAGAACACATGGACAAAGCCAAAGTGGAGAAGAATTGAGTATGGTGGAGGGGGGGGCAAGGGAAAATGGTGACAGGAAAATGGAGATAAATGTATTTGAACAATAAAAATATAATTAAAAAAAAAGACTGTTTAAAAAAAAAACACAAAAGAAACCCCTACAAAAATTAATGAGGATTCAGAGCTCATTCAAATAGGTTAAGTAGGTATCCACCTGGGCAAGAACCCAGCCTGTGACTTGCAATGGCAAGATGCAAAGTGGAACGCTCTGCGATGGCAAAGCAGATCTCTTCTCGCCCAGATATATATTTAACCAAGTTTTTGAACTGTAAGCTTGGTAGAGTGAGGATGGTAACTACATGTTTTTATTACCTAAATCTTATTGCCTTAGATGATTCTTTAAATAAACAAACAGATATAGAACTGTTAGTGAGAATGAGAATTACATCAGTATTGTTTCTCTATACCATGTGGAAGAAAAAGGCAAAGAAGACAGAAAAATGGGACAAAAGGTGAATTCACCATGGGTGTAGCCACATGTGATAGTCATACAAAAAGAAGTAAGAGTTCTGAGTTTCAGTCTTATCAAGATATTTTTCAGAGATGTGTTATTTCTTTTCAATTTTGAACCCTACCCACCCTTCAAACGCCACAACCCTAGCTTTCTGCAGAGAAACACTTGCCAAATTTTTCAGCATCACTGGATAAGAGAAAAGGATGAGGAAAAAAATGAGTCAGGCATATTGTTGAAGTATATTTAGCTCACGAAGCCTGTGAGATCTCATATTGTTTACGAGCTAGCTGCTCCCACACTCTCTGCTGAACCTGGACCAATTTTACAGCTAGAGTGAAATTGACAATTCACATCACATGCTCACTAGATGCTATTGAGGAATGTGGAGGAGACAACAACATAATCACGATGAAAACAGAATTTGAAGATCACCTTGTCCTTTTAGCATCAGGGACTTAGCCAAACAAGATGACTGATTTATCTGTGCACCTCATGTCATTATTGAATAAGCCAAGACAAGAACACAAACTTGATATTATACAACAGGGTTATTGGTATGAGTCACAGTACCTGTAATTTAGCAGTCACATTGTCTAGCTCAAACAGGTGGCATAGTCTGGCAGATGGTAGTGAGGAATTTTTGCAAGATTTACAGTTTTTTGCAAATTGCTTGCCTCATTTTTTCTTTTTATAAAATTGTTTGTGTAGGTGTGCATATAGTCAATTGTATTCATGTAATATTAATATAAGGTGTGTTTTGTTATACTTTGAAGTTGTCAATTACATATAGATTCAGAATTGTACTAATTCCTTGATAACTTTTTTCTATTAGTATTCATACAATATTTATGCAACAAACATTTCTGAGCACCCATGTTCAAGGTACTGTTTTATATGCTTAGAATATATTAATCAATACAGGAGAAAAAAATTCCACCTTTTCATAGTTTACATGCTGATGATAACCCCCTTTATAAATATATTATACTTAAAATCAATGTTACCTCATTTTAATATTACTACATAACCTTTCTTAAGGTTGATATGACTCGATATGTCTTTTGTAACTGAACAAAATGGAGTTTCGGATGCCTGCCACAATGAAAGCCACACTTGTGAGGCAGCTGCTGGTGCAAAAGGAAAGAGGTTTTATTCAGGCACTGCCTGAATTGTGAAATACCCTCTCAAAGACCATCTCATCTTCTTGCTCAAGCTGGCAGCTCTTACAGGGTTAGGGAAGGGAGAGGGATTTTTTTGTTTTTTGGGTTTTTTTTTTCTATCTAATAATCTTACTAGCTTTTGGCATGCTCAGGGCCTTATCTATACATCTTTCTAGCCTGTGGCATGCTCAGGCCCTATCCATTCATATTTCTAGATTTTGGCAGTGTAAGAACCTCCTCCTGCTGCCATGTTGGTCAATGGGAGAGACTCCTTGGCACTACCACTGACTGCCTAAGGTGCCATTCTTTGTATATGTTTAATTTCAGCCTTACCAAAGGAAACTTTATGTTTAGCCATGTCTCTTGTAAGCGTATTCTAGCTGTAGAAAATTCATTTGGAAAATCTCTAAGTTTAAACAGTGAAGTTTCATCCACCTACTTTTTTTGAGACTAATAATATATTTGGATATATTCCTTTATTTTGTGTGTTTTTCTATATTGAGCTGTCTTTGCTTCTTTTAAATTACTTTCCCATCCTTTTTCCTTAGTCAAGTTTTCATTATACTCCTTTACTTAGTTTGATAAGACTGAAACCAGAACTCTTACCTTATTCCCTTTCTTTTAACTACTGCATATGTCTATATCCATGATAAATTCACTTTTTGTCCCATTTTTCAGTCCTCTATGCCCTTTTATTCAACATTGTATAAAAAAATAACAATGTAATTTTCACCCTTGATAACAGTTTTATATCTGTTTGTTTAATGAAAATAATAAAAGTTTGTTTTAGATTTAATGGTGTAATACTTGTCTTAACAAATACTTTAACCATGTTTAATGTTAATACATACAAAACCTTAAAATTTTAAAAATAATAATTGCCCCTGTCAACTTTCATGTCTATATTTTGAATTTAAGCCCTGAAATTTTGTCATTATCATTAACGCTCTTTATAGTTAATACATTCACTAATTTACTTACTCTTTATTGTATTTTATACTGCACTATACTTTTTTTAGCTAAATTTTATTTTCTTAAAATACTTCTATTAGCACTTCTTTCAGCAAGATCTGTGCATGGTAAATTCTCTCTTCCTTTGAGTGGCCATGTCTATTTTGACCTAACTCTTATTTGAAAGCCCAGCTGGATAACAATTCTAAAGTGACAGTTACTTTATCTTGATGTAGTAAATGAATACTTTCACTGTCTTCTTTTCTCTACTATGATTGATTGTAAGAGTATTGTCAATAGAGTAGTTATGACTTTTTTTAGAAATTTTAGGGGTTTTGTTTTTTAAATTTAGTAAGATTTTTTAAATGAAAGTTTGAAGTATGGGTTCATTCTTGTTGCACTGCTTAAGGATTCATGTGTTTCTTCAATTATGAATAATTTTATCAACTTACACTTTGAATCTTACCTCTCCTTCCCCTCTTTTCTCTATTTTTTTCCTAGAGAATTACTATTGCATATATATATTATAACTTCTTAGCATATCCTTCATGCATTCACTTCTGTTATTTTAAATCTTTGAGACTGATTTGGGGATAACTCTCATAGTCCCATTTAATTTTTCTTCAGCTCTGTCTAATTTGCCCTCTTTTGAATTTAACTGTCTAATCTAAACATTTTTTTAATTTATTTTATCTAACATCCTTCTATGTCTGTGAAAGGAAACTGTTTTGATCAACCTAGTATGCAATACTGCTCAAAGTGCCTGACCCTTTTTATAATAAGTTAAATTAGTATTTGGAAGGCTCCAAAATAATAAAAATGATTTGATAATCTATCTAAATATTAGTAGGAATCAATTTGCAGACAATATTAATAAAAAGGAAAGAAGAGAGTTGTGTATTTTGAAAGAGCCTGTGTTAGTTTCCTACGGCTGCTAAAACAAAGTACCAAAAACTGAGTGGTTTTAACAGTAGACATATATTTTCTTGCAGTTCTACAAGTTAGAAGTTCAAAATCAAGATGTTGGCAGAGTTGATCTCATCTGAGAGCTGTGAGGGTGAAGCTGTTCCATGTCTCCCTCTGAGATGCTTGTGGTTTGCTGAAAGGTGTTGACATTCTTTGGCTTCTGCTCCATCACCCCAATTTCTACCTTCAGTTTCACATGGCCTTTTCCCTATGCAAATTTCTGTTCCAAATTTTCCATTTTTATATGGGTATTATTCATGTTGGATTATGGACCCATCCTACTCCACTATGATCTTATCTTAACTAATGACATCTGTGATGATCTTATTTCCAAATAAACTCACATTCTTAGGTACTTCAGGTTAGAACTTCAACATCTATATTTGAAGGACACTTAAGTAAAGTCATAACTGAGATATTATTGGAAATAGGCAGCCTGAGTTTAGAATCTGAGAGATCTCAGTTTGAAATCTAGCTCTGCTGGTTACTAGCTTCAATGAATTCCTCTTTTCTTCTATCATCTGTCACAGGGGAAAAATAATGATTATGTTATAAGAATTAATCTAACATTTAATAAGCACAATATTGTCTTCCATGAATTGCTTCTTCAATGAATGCTAGATATCCTTGTCCTTTTTAATTTAGAAGTGTGTGCTATGCTGACCTCGTATTTCCTGAAGTTGATCCCATCACAGCAGACATCCTGAAAATGAAATGTGGTTACACATGAAAGAAATAAAGAATATTTTAGCAATGACTGGCAGCAGACTAATGTGATATATATAAAGAAAGTTCAGAGAACTCACTCAAAATAGTTCGTGTTACTGAATGATTATCATGTCTCAACACTGCATGAAGCACCAACACTACCCTAGGACAAAGAGGGTTGTTACTTTCATTTCTAGATAAGGAAACTGAGAATCAAATAAGCTAAGTAACTTGTCCAAAGTCACGCTGCCTATAAAAGGTAGGCAATTAATTTAAAAATAAGTCAGTTTGACTCTGGAACCCATGATGTTATAATGGTTATACAATGAAGATACTAATTCTAAAACGCATATAAAAATCATCCTTGTTACTAATGAAGGTCTTGCTATTATTTCTCATATTTCTATAGCAACCTAACATTTCTAAATCACAAGGTTAGCACACCTGTATCAGTTATCATTTTGCTCTAAAAGTTACATAGTGCCAACTGCCTTATTTTATAACTCAACCTTGTTATTTGATGCATAGTTTATTCAAATTTTGTCATGTTGATTGCTTGTTGGTGACATCTTGACTAGATTTTGACTCTGCTTACTTTTATCACAGTTTTTTGCTGAACTAAAACACTCTGAATATATTCAGTAGTTAAGGCAATCTCAGAGAGCTCTCTGCAGTAACCCACTCAGCCACCCTCTGTCCGCATCTGACTCTTGTACATGATTTGCTTATCAAGTTTCTGTCCAAGGACTGGTTTTGGGCAAGGGGAGGCACTCACTCATGCCTGATTGCTCAGCTGTACTAGATGCACAGTGGAAGCTATATTTTTGTAGTGATCTTACTTTTGCTTTTAACTTAACTGGGAAATATTGAAAATTGCTTGGATAAAATTGTGACTACACATAAAATATGTCCATAAGAAAACAACAGAGTTTGTTTTTGTAAGGGGTAAGATTTTTTTTTTAGGTTAGTGCTCAAGACTCCCTAACCAATAAGTATTTGTGAATATTTGATTTATTTGGGAGAATGCAGGAGTAAAATGCATTCTAGTAAAGTGTAGAAATGATGTAAAATTAGATATATCATCTCTAAAGTCTCTGCATCATATTTAGGCACAGTTAAAAGTCTGTTATTGGCAATGTATATCTTCAGGCTAATTACCTACATTTTCACAACAAAGTCCCACTCCCTTACCTACAGTTTTGTCCCTTGTCAAGAATACCCCAAAGCTCTGTGACCTGAGAGACCAAATAAAAAAATTATATTGCTTTATTATTTAAAACAAACATAATAAAATAAATACAACTCCATCAAATGCCTTGGCCATGGAAGACCTCCTTTATGCAGGAGTCACATCCTCTATCTGCAAGACCATTAAAAACCCAGGGCTATAGTTTAAACCCTCTTCTTAAACTTAGACTATCATAATATCAGTGACCATTCCTCTTTTGGATTTTGGCTTCTCCCTCTGTCTCTGTATTTGTAAATGTCCTTTTCCTTCAATTCAGTGCTGTTCTCTAGAGTAGCTTTGTATGTGTCTGTGTATATTTGTGCATATGGATTTGGTATTATTCAGCATTTCTCTGAGTTTGTAATGGATAAGAAGTCTGTTTGCAAAATCTTTGCCCACTTTGCTGCTGCAGTTCATGAACATGTTATATGTGTGTATAATATGTGTGTAAATAAACAATAGGTACAGATTATTTTTAAGGGAATGACGAAAGTATATGTCAGGCTTCATTTACCCAGCATCCCAAGAATGGCTTCCAGAATTTCACACTCTCCAAAAATTGCATGCCATTTTGTCCTAAACAGTTTATAGCTTTTATGAGAATATCGATATAATTTGTGACCCCCATAAAAGTCTAAAAAGATTTAAGTTTGAAAATGTGTTATCCCCCTTTAAATTAGATTATGTCTATTGCATACTTAACATTCAGATGAGTATGCTTTTCAAAGAGACCTAATATTTCATTGTACGAATATAATAAAATTCACATTAAAATTTCTGACTTGTTGAATTTCAGGTGTTTCCTGTGCTTACCATAATAAAAATGCAATGAGCATTCTTAAAAATAAATGAATAAGCCCATATCTAACCATTTTCCTATCATAATTTATTTGGAGTAAAATTTTTGAGTCAAATACTAAAGTCATTTTTAAAATTTTAGATACATAATGTTATTTTGTTATATTTATACTTCTAAAAAGGGTTTGTATACTCACTTTAATTTTGCTAATCCAAATAAAATAATGGAACACTTTTTTAGAAATACAAAAATAATGCTCCATGAATAATAATTGAAGTTTGACACTCTGCTGAATTGATGCCGCCATACAGCTGAGATTAAAGTGTACACACATACTTTCCTGTGATGGTGCGATGTCAATTCTTATTTCTTTGCTCTATGTTTCCATATTTAATTCAGTAGGATAATTTAATGGCTTTTAATGGCTTTTTAGTATGTCAGACCTTTTAAAGGAAGCAAACATTATAAGTAAGCAATATTGCATAAAAATAAAACAGGGAATTAAACTAGTTTTATTAGAAAGAATATAAAATAAGAGTGACAAGATTACAGAGTATTACTGAGAAATGGGAATATTAAGGACAAATTACTGCAATACAAGGCATTGGGTCATTGCCAAACAAGAAAAAGAATTCCAGAAGATCCAGAAAATACTCCCAGGCATCACCCTCACATGTTTTTTGATAAAATCAGTGAACTGCCTCCAGAATCAAGATAAGGAACTACAGATTGAATGATTGGAGCCTACCTTTTTAGCCTTCTTCCTGCTCTGCATCCACACTCTTGTTGTGACCTACAGTGAAAAGAAAGACTGTCTCATTCCTTGAGTTGGAATTTAGCCTTTTTTTGCCAGTGGTATATAGACGGAAACCATAGTTTGCCAGTCTTAAATCTAGCTTTTAAAAAACCTTGTAGGTTTCCACCTTTTCTCTTAGGCTTCTGCCAGCTATCATGTAAAGCAAAGCTGCCCTGGCTAGCCTACTGGAGGGTGGTGATAGACACCTGTAGGAGGGACATCCAGCTATCAGACAAAATGAAGCAGAGCTGCCTTAAATATTGCAGCCTCAAGAATAGGTGTCCCAGCTAATTCACAAACTCTGAGCAATAAATAAATGAGTACTTGTTGTGTGACACTAATAGTTTGTTGTTGTTTGTTAGGTAGCATTATTGTAGCAATATCTAATTAATATAGAGACTTAGGTTTCTTTTACTGAGCTGATGTTGCAAGTGCCTACTTCCCATGGTTTCATCTATGTCAGAGGAAATTAGAGAAATAGCACAAGAAACAAATCATCAAACAAAGGAAGCCATAGAGTCAACACACTGTTATGGAAGCAAAGTAGTACCCGCCTGGAGCATTGTGAACTGGATAAGGACTTCCAATTGTATTAGCCTCAACTATTCAATGTTGATTTGGAAAGTGGCATATAAAAATCCAATTGCTGACTTATCTTGAAAAATCAAAAGTGATAGCAAAACTAGGAACATTGTTCCTCAATGCAGCAATTAGCTGGAGTTGTGTGGAAACCACCTTCAAGACAGAGTTACCTTATTACCCCAATGCTTACCTAGCACATCACCCCTATTTAGTTTTCTTTGTGGAGGAATGTATATAATAATGCCTACTTTTTGTGGGTTTTTTTTTGTGTGTGTGTGTGTGTAAATGAAAATAGAATATCTGTCTAAGAGTCCTGGAGCAAAGTAGCTGCTCATTAATAATATCTTTTATTTTTAGGTAATAAATATCACTTAAAAGTAATTTATATGTATTTATTATGACATAAAGCTATAATTGATTAAAATACATCCTTTAAACCCTCTCTGAATCTCTGTATTTAGGTATCATCATCCACAGGTCAAGAACAGAATGAGATTTTGTGAAAACAAGGCAAAATGTAATTGTGTACCCACCTAAGTTGTCTTCTTAACCAATTTGATAAGAAGGAAATAAGTTAGTAATTATATTTCAACTTTGAGCAATTGGTTCAAAGCACTTTAGTAAGTTGAAAGAGCCTAAATACCATAATATATTAGATTTGTTTAGTAGTTTATAGGCCCCAGAGGTGCTTCATGTTTATCATGTTTATTATGTAATTTTAGTTTAATATGGCATTCTAACATAGATATTTAAATTTGAAAGAAACAATACAATTCCAAAACAGAAATCACCATCACATTTAAGATAACTTATTTTCACTCATTTATCAAATATTTAGTTCTATTTCAGGTACTATTCTAGGTACTAAAAATATTGATGTAAATATTAGCTACCATTTACTATACTGCCATTATTTTTAGCCATTTTTTAATAAAGAATCACTCTTATTATCAACATAGCCTTCTTCAAAAGCATAATCTAGTGACAAAAAGAACTAACAGTCTGCATCACCTTCAAACCTTAGCACTGACAGATAATGTAGATAAACACCTGGTGTAACTCATCAATGCAAGTTTGGGAATTTTGACTCAATTAAGATTTTAATTGTTTTCAGTTTACTTCCTGAGGCCTCCCTTGAAAGACTAAGAATGTCATATATAGGGCCCATGGCATTGCCTTCCCTTGACTGACAAAGGGCAGGACAGATATCAGTCTATTAGAGGCACTGAGCATCATTAGAAACGTATGATGGAAGAGAAAATTATAACTATAAAATTACTTAGGGAAAGAGCATATACAAGGTCTGTCCAGAAAAAAAATCTGGCCACACCTAATATAATGAGAATAGTGTGCATAACATTGATGTAACCTGGAAGCCAAGAAGAGTCGACTGGAATGTACATACGTGAACAATGATGAGCACTGTGCTAATCAGTGGGGGCAGTAGACACTGTTGAGTGAGCATGTGTATTGTGTGGCTGTCACATTCAAAATGACTGAGTGAGTAAAGCAATGAATCTGCATCAGATTTTCCATTAAGCTTGAACATTCCTCTGTGGGAACTATTCAGATGATTCAGAAGGCCGCAGCTGTGGGCAACTGGTGACTGGCAGTTTCATCATGACAACATGCCCCCTCATGCATCACATCTTGTGCAGAGGTGTTTGGAAAAACTTCAAGTTACCCAGGTGACACAGCCCCACTACAGCCCAGATTTGGTGCCCTGCAACTTCTGGATTTTCCCAAAACAAAAAGCACCTTTGAAAAGAAGAGATTTCAGACCATTGATGAGATTCAGGAAAATATGACAGCGCAACTGATGGTGACTGGGAAAACTTTGTGAGATCCTAAGGTGCCTACTTTAAAGGGGACTGAGGCATCATTGTCCTATATACAAAGTTTCTTGTATCTTCTATAGTCTTCAATAGATGTCTCTTTTTCATAGTACATGGCTGGATACCTTCCGGACAGACCTCATATGGTTGGAAGGAGTTCTTTGATGTCCAGTCACCCATTCACCACAACCAGAGGCACACTACTTAGCTTTCCAGTGGGCTGATGTGGTTAACACTTTCTTCTCTAGCTGATTTCAGGGTTGAACTTTTTGGAGGTCTACAGGAGGGATGGAACATTGTCACTAGAGATTTTCCTGCTTTTTCTTTCTCCTTAGAGCTCTTCAGCTCTCCACCAAATGCTGAATAAAATGCAATGAATGTTTAAGGATTGTCAATTTGAAAAAGTATTCTCAATACCAGTGTAAGTTTAAAGTCTTTATTTTGTTTTGTTTATTCATGTAATAAATTAAAATGCCCAAGACCTCCTTGTATGGAGGAAGAATAGAATTAGGGAGAAAATTTGCGGTGCAACCTTGTTTAGGAAATGTCAACAACAAAAAAGTTGTTTTGAGACTTTTAATTCTCAGGACCTCCTTCAGCTGAGTATGAGAGAACTGAAGCAGATCATATTTTGGTTTGCTGAAATCGAACCTCCTTTCCCCTCTCTTTCTCCTTTTCCTGACTTCTCTTCTTTTCCCACTCAGCCTGCCTTCATTCATTCAGAACTTATTTCTGAAATAACTGGTAGTGTTAAATCTGTTGACACTGGTAGAATTTGGGAAGAGAGAGAGTTAGAAAAATCTATTCCACATATTAATCCTTAGCCCAAGCTCTCTAAACATCTCTGTTAAAAGTCTCTGCTCTCACTTCAGTGTCTTGCCATTTCAACTTGCCTCATTTTTGTAAATTTGAATGACTGAATGACTGTTATTGGAGTTTTACCAGTTTATAAAATAAGGCAGAAAGCTCTCATAACATTGTAAAAACCATTTTTACGCTTTTAGATTCCAATAACTACCATTTTAATATGCTACTTTATTTGTTCAGCTGTTCACTCATAATATTTTCCAAATAGAATAAACAATTTGTGCTTCTTAAAGTTCTGGAAACAGCCCTGGATTTTCACACAAAAAAACTGGCTTCCATTTCTCAGGACTTAAACCACATTTTCTTTATAATAAATACACTTTGAGAGCTGTCCCTTAGTGATTGGAAAAATCAAAGTCATTCATTTAGAAATTTTAATGTAAATAAAGTGAATAACATTTGCAAACTCAATATATATCCTAATGATTATTTACTAACAATTTTTATATAAATACTTATGATCTTATCTTTTATTTTTATGTATTGGCTGAGTCAAGGAAAATTATAGTTACCCAAGTAAGACAACAGTTTCAAAGTGCCAGTTTTCAATATGCACATATCTGGGAGAATACATGCAAAATTTCTTCTGTCTAGATATCAATAGGAATATAAACTCAGGTGATACAAATTACTTGACACAATTAGAAAAAGAGAATACTGGTGTAAGAAAAAGGGAAACAAGTAGATAAAGCATAACAGAGTGTTATAATCTTGATGCTTGGGGTCAGGTGAAGGACAGAGGAGGAAAGAAGGGACATACTTATCTAAAATACCTTTACTGTTTATTTGAAATTTAACTTGGCTTTCTGCATTTTTCTTTTCTAAACCTAGCAACCTTAATCGCTGTGTATCTCTGAAAACATGGCAGGACTTAGCATATGGGAATTATGAAAAATGACATGAGAAATTAGGGAAAAAAGTGTAGTAAATGGTGTTTTTCAACATACTACTAATATACAATAAAGTAGAAGATGATGTATAGATATATAGATCAATAGATAGATAAGATATAGGTATATAATAATTTAAATTTTGGAGAAGAGGAATCCTGAGAAATTTATCATGATCAGAAAATGTGTGTGTGTGTGTGTGTGTGTGTGTGTGTGTGTGTGTTTGCAACTTCAGTATGCAGTTTGCAACTGCACTGTAGGCATCCCTACAGTGGAAGTCAGTACGACCAGACAGTGGATGTATAATAGGTCAGGGAACTGGAGATCCTGGCAAGAGGGTGCTGAAGCTACCTGTTCCCACTGACAAAAATCTCAAACCTGTTATGGGGAGAGAAAGGTATTAAAAAAAAACAACTATTAAACAGTTAAAAACAAAAAAGTAGAAGATAAAAAAATGTGGGAGAATCAAGATGGTGGGAGAGTGACTGGAAGTCACACTGACCTCCTCACAGGACCACTTTGAATTACAACTAAATTTCTGAGAACTCACCCGGAACAAACAACAGAACAATAGTGAGAGAGGAGCCTATAACCCCGGACAATAGAATCAGCATTAGGGCAACCTAACTGGTAAGGAGTACAGTAGAGACTCAAGAAGGTGGGCAGGACACCCACAGGTGGCAGCACCAGAAGGATATTGACATGACTAGTTGGGTCCCCCTGAGAAGAGTGCAGTCTAAACCAAAAGCGGGGATCTCCAGCCTACAGCACTAGAGCCCAAAGAGTACACAGAAAACAGCCAGCTGCGAAAAGCGGCAGGGTTGCTCTCTGCCAGAGACAGGTGGCTGGAAACACAAAGGACTGTTTAAAGTACTAACACATAAATTTTTATTTGCAGCCATTTACCCTGGTCTCCTGCAAAGGTGGGGGCAGAGTGGGCTAGAGACTAGTGAGGAAATAATGGGCAAGGAGGCTTTGGGGAGAAAATGGAGAGAGGAGCCACAGGGATCCCAGTGCTTACTCCTCCCCCGTGTGGCAGCAGACATCTTGCTCAGGCAGAGACCACTCCCCTGAATGGCAGCAGTGTGAGAGGACCCGATAACCGTACCCCCAAGAGGGACTCCACCCCACCTGAGGCGTCTAAACCAGCCTGCTGAGTGCAGAGTGACTAGATTAACAGTGGAAGGAGATAGGTGTAAATAGTAGATTCCTGGAAGTCTCCAAGAGACTGCCTAAGGTCAGACAGAGACAACATCTGACATCATCAGAGGCAGATCCAGAAAGTAAAATCAGCAGTCTCCTACCATAGAAGTTCACACCACAAAGTCAAGAAATCAAAACAGATCAATTTAAGAAGCAGACGCAAAAAAAAAAGAAGAGTCTCACAAATAATGGGAAGAAAAAGAAATATCTCCTACTCAAAGGGAAAGGAAGAATCCCCAGAAAGAAAACTAAATGAAATAGAAGCAAGTAAATTGTCAGATAATTGAGTTCTAAATCACAGTTCCAAGGAAGCTGAATGAGCTCAGTGAGTTCAGAGAGAATTACTAGAAACTACAGGGAAACTATGAGGAACTAATTGCAAATTATATCAGCATGAAAAAGGATATAGAAACTGTCAGTTAGAGACAAGAGGAAATGAAGAATACAATTTCTGAATTGAAGAACACAGTAGAAGGAATCGAAACCAGGCTAGATGAAACAGAGGATCAAATAAGTAAGCTGGATTACAAGATAGACAAAAGCTACCAGAAAGAGCAAGAAAACGAAAAAAGATTAAAAAGATTCAAAAAGAATGAAGAGGCATTGAGGAAAATGCAGGACAACCTGACACATATTAATATCTTTATAGTTGGGATACCAGAAGGAAAGAGGATTAGGAAAGAATAGGGAACCTGTTTGAAAAAGTAAGGATGGAAAACTTCCCAAATTGGAGGAGAGAAAAAGTCACACAAGTCCAGGAAGCACAGAGGTCCCATTTAAGAGGAACCCAATGAGGCCACTCCAAGACATCTCATCATTAAAATGGCAAATATCAAAGACAAACAGAGAATCCTAAAGGCATCAAGGGAGAAGCAGGTAGTAACATATAAGGGAGCCCTGTTAAGGCTAGTAGCTGACTTCTCAACAGAAACACTGCAAGCCAGAAAGGAGTGGCAAGAAATATTCCAAGGAATGAAAACAAAGGCCTGCAACCAAGACTGCTCTACCAAGCAAGGCTCTCAATTAAAATGGAAGGCGAAATAAGGAGTTTCCCAGAAAAAAGACAGCTAAAAGAATACACCTCCACAAAACTAGCACTGCAAAACATGCTAAAGGGACTGCTTTAAGAAGAAAAAGAGTCTATGAATACCCAGTTCCTTTCACAGTGGCCAATACTTGATATTACCAATATTATTTTAATACATATTAATCTGGTTGTGACAATGATGTGTTATTTTAATTGTTATTTTATTTTGTGTTGAAACTAAGCCTGTTTTTGTATATTTCTTGCCTATTTCTATTATCTTTTAAAAGCTTTAAATGATTTTTTGGTATTCTTTATCCATTTATAAAATAAAGGTTTGTAGAATTCCACTCCCCCCCACCAAAAAAAAAAAACAAAACCAACAACTATTAACCTTTTTATAGATGTGTGGCAAATACTTTCCCATTCTATTGCTTGTCCTTTAACTTTTGTTACATGTATATTATTATATATTCTTAAATGTTTAATATAGCCATATTGGCAAAATTTTACTTTATTGCTTCTGGGTTTGAATATATGACTTCAGGGTAAGAACAATATTAGTTTGTATTTTCTCCTGAAACTCCTAATAGTTTACTTATTGATTTTTAACTCTCCTGAATATTTCTTGTATAATGTGTGAAATAAGGCTCTATATTTGTTTTATCTCAAGTAATAATGGTTCATGCACTTGATCTGTTAAATAAGCCTTATTTTCCCCATTGATTTGAAATATCAACTTAATCATTTATTATATTGTTAGACAGATATACACACTTGTTTCTGGAATGCTCATTATATTTCATCGATCTACTTGATTATTTCTGTGCTAGTGTCATGATGGTTTAATTGCTGAGACTATATAATGGTTTTAAATTTTTTAATATTTTATAATTGACTTTGACATTAAAAAAATAAAATCAATCTGCATTTAGAAAGAAAGAAAGAAAGAAAGAAAGAGAAAGAAAGAAAGAAAGAAAAAGAAGGAAAATAAAGAAGGAAAGAAAGAAACAAAAGAAAGAGAAAGGAAGGAAGAGAGGAAGGAAGGAAGGAAGGGAGGGAGGGAGGGAGGGAGGGAGGGAGGGTGGGAGGAAGAGATGGAAATCCTACCTTTTCCAACAACATGGATGAAACCGGATAACATTATGCTAAGTGAAATAAGCCAGTTGGTGAAAGACAAATACCATATGATCTCACCCATAAGTGGAATCTATTCAACAAAGTAAACCACAGGCATGGAAATATGGAGCAGATTGCAAGTTCCCAGAGGGGATGGGGAAAGAGGATAATGGTGAAAAGAAGGGGAAGGGACTAGACAAAGAATATGTATGAATGACCCATGGACATGGACAACAGAGTGGGAATTGACTGTGGGAGTGGGCAGTGGGGGTGGGATGGGTGGAGGGAGGTAAAAGGGGAAAAATTGAGACAACTGTAATAGAATAAACATTTTTTATTCTATTACAATTTTAAATTAAAAAAAATTAAAATAAAAAAATAGAAGATGCCAGGGAAATCAAAATGAGGGTTTCAATATTAACAACTTAAAGTGTATATTATGTCATTAATGTCTTTATGTAATGTTACCAAAATTCACTTCAGCGATTGAAATCAATATTGAAAGCAGCCCTTTCCTAAGCTATTCTCTGATTCTCATTTCCCTATGAAATACTACATCCCTCTACATTTCATTCTTTTCACACACTAGTTTTTGGGAAAGCAGTCTTGAATGTTCAAAAGATCTAGCTGTATAGTGTTATTAACTGGGTCAAAATGTGCATGAGTCCTTTCCATTTAGTTTGATGGGAAATGGGCAAATTAACATACTAATGAAGACTACGCACACTTTTGTTACCATTGTTGGGGCAAAGGTATTCTAATGTTAGATGGTTTTTATTTGAGCAAAACTGCATTGTATATTTTGTAAAATCTGGCAAGTTCAGTTATTGCCTGAGGGGTGATTTGTTCAAAATGATATGGAAGATGGCACATTGTGATGTATTGTTATAATCTAAAATATTTGCTTTATCCTCCTCATCATCCTCATCACCATCATTGTGCTTTTAACCTTGTCTAGAATTGTCTGATCGAGAGCCATTGCTCACAGTACTCTCTCATCTGGATGCCTTCTTCACCTGCTTTTCTTGTCCTGAATTCAACTCATATCTCAACAGTCATTTCACATATTCTGGGAACCCTTTTATCTCCCCAAATCCCCAGGATCATTTTCTACTGATTCCTCCAGCCCTAATGGTAGAATGTTAGAGTTGGAAAACATTGTGTCAAATTTAATCACTTATTTTAAGGAGAAAGAAGTTGGACTCCAGAAAGTTTAATGAATGGAGTCAACACTGAACAACCAGTTAGTTAGACGAAGAAAGGAAGTAAGATTTTTCTTAATGCTCTGTAAGTTTAGAGCTATTTCCACTCTTCCATGCTCTTTCACTTTATCTATAAAGTACTCATTTGGATTTATATTTATATACTTGTAGACCTGGAAACAAACTGGTATTTAACCTTACACTATTTGTTAAATTTTGTATTTATGTTATTTGTCTAATCAATCAGATTTAAGGTTTTTATAACAAATATCATGTTTCAAACTCCTGATAGAAAAGTAAGCTGAGTAGCTACAACAGGAATGCCAGATTAATTTATTTACTTAATGGTAGCTTGAAGGGATAGTTTAGGTAGGATTTTGAAACCTCAGGAAAGCCTACCATTTCAAAGTGGAGATATCTGCCTTAACTGTACACTATGTCATGTTGCATTTTTGGTCACGAAAAATGAATTAAGAGCTAACATATATAATTTGTTGAGCCATGAAAGAGCCATTATTGAAAAACAGTTTCTTAGACTTTTGACATGTCTCACATTTAAAATGTAAAATTGTTTAATTATGTGTAAACTGAGCCTTAAATTACTATTGTAGTACATTTAATATGCCAAAGAAGTTGAGTTTAATCCTTGTCTCTATAATGCTAAATACCATTCTAGTTAAATAAGAGTTTATCAAAAATCAGTATAGGCTTGCATTTGTTACTTTTTGTATTTCTATTGTTTCTCATAACTCCACATATAAAATCAAAGGAGCATAGGTCATTATAATTTTAAGATTTCTTTATTTGCTATATGCAAACCTTGTGGAATTCAACCTAGAGTTCCTGAAGGAAGAAACATGAGGAACTTTAAAAAATTACTCCTTAGATGTAGAATTACTCTGAATGGTACTCAGGCTAAACCTGAAAGAACATTAGTGGACTATTTCCATTAGTAATTGGAATAATACCTAATCCTTACCCATTGAGAGATATTTAGTTGTATTTAAAACAAGCATTGATTTGTTGAGGAAATAATGATGACTTTTTTTCATTGTAAGACAAAATAATATAAGAGATTAGAAGATAAATAGGTAGATATACACTTTTGGTTCAAATAATAGATAGAATGTTGCCATTACTTTCCTTAGTATTTAACAGACTGTAAAGTCAACTTTTAATGTCTTCTATAGAGTTATTTGTAATACTATTCAAAGGCAATTATGTAGTACTACCACTGTAGCTCTCTTTAATGAAAAACATCCTGAAGTGTTCCCACATCCCCAAGCAAAGTGTAAGCAGTGTTCAATTAGAAAACATGCCCGAATGAAAAGATAAAAGTTTAGATCTGAATGAATCTATTGACTCTGCCATATCAGATTCCAGCTGAGAAAGAATTATAAATGAACCTGTGTAGTAACTGAATTGGAATGTGTGAATTTTTATTTTGGTGCTGAGAGTTTTGTTGTTGTTGTTTTGTTTCTTAAAATAAACCATAAACCTCCTTCAGCTGATCACAGACAAGAACTAAACTCTGAAAGATAGCTTTTGACAAACCCCCAAGTACTAAATAGTGAATTTCTTTACATTACAGGTCATCATGTGGTAATTTTAAAAATAAGTTGACATTTAACAGAAAACTGAAGTAATTTTCTCAAATGTCCAACAAAACCTGTTTCTGGTGTCTTAAAATCTTAGCATTGGCAGAGAAGAAGGTTATTTTTCCCCATAGATATGCGGTGTTTCCTTCAATGAATGCAGAAAAGGATCCTTCCTTCCTTACCCATTTAGCTTCTGGTGGTTGATGGCAATCCTTGGCCTTTCTTAGTTTGTGGAGGCATAATTTCAGTCTCTGCCTTCATTTCTGCATGGCTATCTTTCTTCTATATGTGTTTGCATCCAACTTCTCTCCTATTAGGGTATCAAGTCATTAGGCTAGGCCCACCCTAATCCAGAATGCCCTCATTTTAACTTGATTACATTTACAGAGAGACAATTTTCAAATAAGATTACATACACAAGTTCTGAGTGAACATGGATTTTTCAGAGATCCTTTTTAAATTATTATAGTTGTATATATCCAAGCTTGCATAAAATTTGAGGATTCTAGTTTTTTTCTACAAGTTCAGTGTCCGTGACTTATGAGGATTTCCCTTCCATTTATTAGTTGTGCTAGAGTTTTCAGAAAGATAAATGGTAACATGCATAAAACTGTCTGCCACAGGCTTATTATATTCTTGCCTCAGATTTTGACACACATGTTAAATATTCTTGAGTGGCTTTCAGAGTACATCTATAAGGCCCTGTGGATCTATTTACAGGTTTGCCATTCTAAATAGGAGCCCTCTCTATGCATGGTGAGAATGGCCACTGGAGCACTCAACGAAAAGAGAAGCCATCATACTCTCGCTACTGTTTTAAACAGTATGAAAGAAAAGCTACCTTTCCTAGACTCTCTACTGAATTTCAGAGCTGATGTTTCTAACACTTAGTTATTAAGAACTGGAATATTTATTTGTCTCTGTCTTTGAATATCCTGAGTAGCTTTAAATTTAGATTATATTAAACATATCAAAAAGAGCCTACGATGGAATGCTATTTCTGTCACAACAAATAATTCAAAGGTTTACTATTCCCTCAAATTTTAGGCTATACTAAACATAACTGTCAAAGAAGAGGGCAAGATCATTTATTTAGAAGAGACTTAAATGTAAGTGTTTAAACATTCTAACCACATTCATCCATTGGGAGTTAAGAAGCTGGAAATCCAAAATGCACAGGTAAAAAGAAATCAAAGGGCGATTTAATCAGGCCCTTTTGCGTGAATGCCTTCAGTGCTAACATTTTCTATGTTATTTTTTGCTGTGCTCTTGCTCTAGAGCACAAATGAAAAAGATTTAATAGAGTAAGTTAAAAAATGTTTTGCCTCATGCTTCTTGTTACCTGATATAAAAATATACTATATACTACTTCCTCAGTGTAGGAACTATGTTAGCTAATTAGTCTACTTAGGTCCCTGATCTTTGATGAAATGCCATAATTTGCTAATTTTACAAATATTTATTGAATGCACATTGGGTAATACTAGATGCTCAGAAAATGATGATGAACAAGAAAAATCAAATACTTGCTCTCTGGGAACTTGCATCCCACTGGGTGCTATAGACAAGTAACAAGTGAATAATAAATATCAAAATATCAAGTAATGATGGGTGCTTTAAAAGTAAAAGTAAAATTAATACAGTTTGAAGATCTAATGTATAACTTGGTAACTATAGTTGATAACACTGTATTGTATAATTAAAATTTGCTGAGAGTACTATATCTATGTATACATTACTATATATATACTATATGTATATATGTACATAGTGAAGATTATGTTAATTAAATAGATTAGGAATTCTTTAAAAAAGTACATGTTATCAAATCTTCATGATATATACTTTAAATCCCTTACAATTTTAGTTGTAAATTATACATCAATAGAGCTGAAAAAAAGAATTTCAAAGAAACTGGAAAGAAAATTAAGGACTTGAAGAATGACAGGAGATTATCTTAGGATGTTTATAAAAGGTCTCTCTGAAAGGGCAGAAATTAGATAGAAATTGAATAATGTAAAGAAGTGAACTATGTAAAGATTTGGCAAAACAGTATTCTAAGTTCAGAGTAATATTTCAAGAGATAATATGTATACAAATGCTGCTAGAATGACTTGAGTAAAGAAAACAGTAGTGTCAAATGATAGTTGTGAGGTATGTTAGGACTTCTAAGGCCTTGATAAAAAGTGTGAATTTATTTTAAGTGTGATGGAAAACTGTTGGGTGGTTTTCACCAGGAATGTGATGTCATCTGATTTCTTAGGCTATTAGTTACAGATAAAGTGTAAGAGACAATGGTAGAAGCAGGAAGTCAGGAGGCTATTGTAGGAACCTAGATAGCAGAATAACCTGGTGTGAACTAGAATTTTAGGTCTGGGTAGAATGAATCAAAAGTTGTGTTTTAAGTGTACTATGTTTAGATGATTGTTAGATATCAAAGTAGAAATGTGGATAAAGACAGTGTATGGATAACTCTAGAGGTAAAAGGGAAAAAAGGGACTAGTGATATATTAAATATACATCAATATGTGTGTATGTTTATATGCATGTATATAAAATTATGCACTTAAATGTTTTAATGTAACTATATATTATAATGTAACTATATATTTGTATATCTTATGTATTTATATTTGTGGTACTAAATGGTATGACATAGATAATAATTTTAAATAGAGTAGAAATTATATCTTCAGAACATTGTGACACTCCACCAATTAAAGTTCAAAGGAAAGATGAAAAGCTTGCCAAAGAAATTGTTGTTTAAGTTAGAGGAAACTGAGGATAAATTGTCCTAAAAAATGGGGACAATGCATCAAAGAGAAAATGACCACTAGTCCCTACCACTGTTGAAATGAAAACCTAGAACTGGCCATTGGAGTTGGCAGGATAGAAGTTTTCCTGATGACCATGCTGAGAAATTTCCTAGGAAGATAAAAGCCTGTATAGAGTGGGTTAAAGGCAGAGTGGGAATATCCTAGGCAAGCTGGCAAAGCATGCTTTTATATACTCTCTTTACTCTAATATATAAGACAGTTAGATAAAATCTGAAGAGAGGAAAAAAAGACATACCTGGGATATTCAAAAATAAAAATAAAAACATATAGAACACCTCCGTGGACTAGAAAGAAACAGAAAAAATAAAGTGATGATTGAAAGACCAGTCCTAGATACCTGGCCTGGAGCTGGCAATGGCCATTGTGTATTCACTTCCTATGGACTGAAAGGGAATAAAAACATTCCAGTCGTGGTGCTTTATAAGAAAGTATAAAGTTAGGGAGTTTTGGAAAACAGTGACAATTTTGTCACCAGGCAGTTTTTGGCTGAGTACCCAGGAGGGTGGCTGATAAACCTGTTAGACAAGAAAGCTTGAGAAAAGATGGACACGGAGAGAAAAACAAATAAAATACATCACCTCAAAGTCAAGCCTGCAAATCAAAATTTCATGAGAAATTCCAGTGAACTTAATTATATAGAACAATCTGACAAAGACTTAAAAATAATGAGAAAGACCTAGTATGTGCCTAGTATGCTTTATCATATCTATAAAAACCTACATTACTATAATTAATACTAGAGACATACTCTTAAAGTCAAAGCCCAGATACCTGTCATTTCTGATTCTATTTAATATTCTGCTGAGATTCTATCAAATGAAATAAACAAAAGAGATATAATAATTAAGTTATTGAGATAAAACCATATTTTTCCACAATATGATGTATATATTGATAATCCACAAGACTTTGTAAACTCTTAAAACGAATAATAATAATTGAAAAAATATTAAATATTATGAGATACAACTTCAAAGCAGCATTATTTACAATAGCGAAGGTATAGAAACAATCAAAGTGTGCACTGATGGATGAATGGGTAAAGAACATGTGAGACATAGGCGTGCGAGCGCGCGCGCGCGCGCACACACACACACTAAGGAATGCTACTGAGCCATAAGAAATGAAAGATTGCCATTTGCAACAGCATGGATGGGTCTTGTGGGTGTTATGCAAAGTAAAAGAAGTCAGATGGGAAAGGACAAAAATCATATGGTTTTACTCACATGTGGAATATAAAACAATGTCAAACAAACGTAACAAAATGGAAACAGATTCATAGATACAAACAACAGCATGTTGGTTGCCAGAGGGGAAGGGGGATAGGAGGAGCGCTATGGGTAAACGGGGTCAAATAAATGGTGATGAATGGAAACTAGACTTTTGGTGGTGAGCACACATGGAGTATGCAGATATTGAATTATTATGTTGAACATCTGAAATTTATACAATGTTATTAACTAATGTTCTATAAAAAACAAATAAAGCAAAATCAAAATATACAGATCAATAGCATTCTTATAGTTAATAAAAAAATTTTTTTGAATTGAACTTTGACCTAATACTTTATTCCAAACTTCATACTTTATATACAAATAAGTTTATAAAACATAAAACCATAATAAATCAAAAAATAGGAGAAAACGTGGTATCTAGGACTAGTGAAAAGTTTAGACTTCACACCAAAAGCGTATCCCATCCAAGTTAATAAATTCAACCCTATCAAAATTCAAAACTATTGCTCTGCAAAAAGCCCACATGACTAGGATGAAAAGACCCACTACAGACTAGTCTTATACATGGTTTTTCTTCATGAAAATATTCCATGTAGTGAAGGATGTACAAAGCAAGTAACATTTCTCACATTGGACTTCTATAGCTCAACAACATCATTTATCAGGCTGTATTTTTGGTAGCATTCTGAGTTTCCATAGACATGACTGAAAAGTTTGATGGTAGTAACCACAGTGATACAAGAGAAAGAAGTAATTTGTTAATTGAGCACAGACTGTCTTATAAGTGCTTTAACATCTTAGAACCTATATATAGGGCTCAGCATTTCCAGAAAGGAGAGTCCAAACTGAATAGCAATATAGTAATGACAACACTGCTTTATTTACCTTAGCAACATATTAAAGAGATGAGGAAAATAAGAGAAAAATAAAAATTTTTGACACTATTCTTGAAAAAACTAAATATTTATAGTATATAATAGTACAAAAAAGAAGAAAGTACAATATAAACTAAACAAATGAATGTAAGTAATTAATTAATTAGTTAAAAAATAAATGTGCACATGCAAAGTGGTTTTCACATATGTTGTTGAATGGTGTAAAGGAATGAGACTGGGAGGGCGTCAGGAAACTGAGTTTTCTTTTTGATTTGTTTTCCCATTTTTACAATGGAGTGGCCGTCCTGGGGCAGCTCTGAGATCCTTTCTGAGTCTGAATCTGAGCCCATCTGCTGGCTGTAGAGGTGAAATGACTGCCTCAGTTATCGCACTTTGGGAACCTATCAGTTATTCCACTGACTAGCTGCCAGGGCTAATGCAGAGTGACACACAAATAAGATTCCAGAATCTAATTGGCTTTGCTTTTCTCATTTCCAGAGTGCTATGTTCTAACAAATTTAAGAGTTCTTCAATTTATAAATCCCACCCCTGAAGTAAAGTGAATCAAAGCACTTGTGGCATTTGAATCTCTGTACCTTGGGGATGATTTATGGTGTTTGAATCTCTATTGTGTTTCTATTGGGAGACATAGGCTGCTGGGTATGTAAACATTTCCACAGTGTGAAATATTCTCCAAGCAGTCCTGAGCATGTACCAGAAAGTTCTAATGTTGCTTGAAAATTATTATTGCTCAATTAAGGATCCCTGAATTTCTGAATATTCAATGTAACCAAGTGATTAATTTGTACCTCCTCAACTCTAGATGACTGCTTTCTAAATGCTCTTTAATTTCAGTACATTTACAAATAATTAAAATGCAATTTACCAGATTTTATGACTATTTGCAATAGATGTTCATAAATGTGTCTGGTAGCACTACTTTCTGGGTTTTTCCTAATAGTGACTTCCTCCCCTTCAATTCTTTTAATTCATACTTAACAGGTACAGCAATTCTCATAACTAAACATGTGAATTGATTGAAAGAAGTGATTAAATAACATTCAGAGGTGAGTACTTTGGCATTTACTTCCTAGAAAGTGTGTTAAATATTTTCAATTAAAAAGAAAGGAAAGGAACCTCACAACTTTGAAATGAGGGTCTTTGATTTAGTATTATATTAAAAGATCTAGCTTTCTTAAAAGGGGTATTGGCTGGGTTGCGGGTAGATGGGAAAGAAAATGACTAGGATTACATTACACCATTTAGATATCTTTGTCTGTAAAAAAGACCTTCTATCTGATTAAGTGAGGATGAATGAATGAAGAATCACAGTGTTCTTACTTAATCAGTTTAATCACATTAAAAAATTGAGGTAGTTATTCTGTCTACTAGGTATGAAGGGCATAAGGATGTTTGCCAAGTTGTTCCAACACCTTGATAATCAAGTTATACACATTGCAATAGATTCAGGCCAACAGCATATGCCTCTAACATGCTTACATTGCTTTGAAATTACTTTGAATTGGCATCCTTACTAAAACATGAAAAAGAAAAGAAATGATCTTAGATCTGTGTTTTTATCTTTTATTTGTTTTTTAAGACTTCATGTCAGTTTTTTTTAAAGATTTTATTTATTCATTTTTAGAGAGAGAGGAAAGGAGGGAGAAAGAGAAGAAGTATCAGTGTGTGGTTGCCTCTCGAACACCCCGCACTGGGGACCCACCCACAACCCAGGCATGTGCCCTGACTGGGAATTGAACCAGTGACCCTTTGATTCACAGGCTGACACTCAATCCACTGAGCCACACCAGCCAGGGCTAGATCTGTTTTTTAATGTTTTAAGTACCTTCTAGAATCTGACAGAAAAATAAGGCATTGATATGTCTTCTAATCCAGGCTAGATCTTACTGAGGAGACATTGAAACATAAGATCTTACTGCTTGAAATAGAATACTTTTTAATAAACAGTAGCAATAGCAACAACAGTGTCATTAACAAGTAAATAATGAGTTTTAGATATTCCTCAGTGGTTTTTACATATCATTTTCTTTTGATTTCCTATTCCTTTTCTATAATGTAGATACTGTTATTATCACCAACTTAGACTAGGGAAGCAGAATTCAAGTAACTTCCCCAGGGTCCCCTAGTTGGAAATAAGAGGAGCCACGGGGAATGTGCACCAGCCCTGTGCCTTAGAGCCACCCATAGGTCCTTCGCTACCCAATGCCGTCTCAGTCAACAGGAACACCATATCCCTTCTCCCTTATTTTCAAAAACAATCAGTTGAAACTTAATTCTAGTTTCTCTTCTATTTTCTGTGAAAACAGTAAAGTATCTCAAAATTACTTTGAAATGATCCTACTGCTTCCACTTTGGAGTAAACATAAAATGTTCCTATAATTGCATTTATAAAGTTGTTTTGTCCCTTACAAAGATAGCATATTTTTTCAACCTCTAATTTTCTCCAAAATACTTCATTAGTTATCTCTTTGAAAATATTTGTAATATGTGAAGAATATACACATAAAGAATAAAATAGACTATTTTCATGTAAATTTTATTTAAAAAATTGAAATGTTTCCAAAACATGTTGGCAAAAGTAGAATCATCCAGCATTTTTATGTATCAATGTCCAAATATTATAAGAAAAATATTTTAACAAAATATCTCACTATAGAACTCAAGTGACAATAAAACATAAATAGAAATATTCAAATGTTTTATATTGAATGAAAAGACAAATAATTTGTAGTGAAAATACATTTTTGTAACTGTGTTTTTTGCATGCACTTAAATATAAACAGAGGAATCACAGAAACTAAGACTATGTGGGTGAACCCAGAAAAATCGTGTACTATATCAATGTTACAGGGAACACTGTGGATTTAAAAGACTGTCCTAAGTACATTTTATTCAGAAAATGTTTATTTTGAGACAATCTAACAACTTAAGCTGACATTAACACATAGTAGTGATTGAATACATATAAATTGATTGATTGATAAGCAGACAAGATAGGAATATCTACACCTGCCCTCTTTTATTTGCCTATTTACAACAAATAAAATTTCCATATGAGCAATAAAATTAAAATATTTTACAGGAGTTATGCATTTTAATAACTATGTTTAAGAAATTCAGTAAATTCTGTTAATAACATGGCTCAATTTACACAAATATATTTAATATTTTTACATTTTCCAAGCCATAAAAAAAAGAGTTCAGCAGTTTATAGTATAGTACTGTAAACTACCTGAGTACAAGAATCATTTCTCTATCACAATGCAGGCTGAGTAAATGGCACTATATCAGTTAGAATTATAAAATACTGCACTTGTTTTAAATTGACTGTAGTCCTATTTATTTTAATTCTCTGCAAAAATATTTAGGTTTTGTTAAAACATTAGAGCAACCAAAATCGAGACTATGCATGTTTTAGTTAGCTAGGGCTGTCAACAAAACACCAAAGAGTGGGTAGCTTAAACAACAGACATTTTTGGTCTCTCAGTTCTGGCGACTGGAAGTCCAAGGTCAAAGTGTTGTCAAGGTTGGTTTCTGGTGAGGTTTATAGATCTTCATCTTCTCTCTGGGTGCTCACATGGCCTCTCCTTTATGCTCATGAAGACAGATATCTCTTCCTCTTCTTATAAGGACACCAGTCCTATCAGATTAAGGCTCACCCTTTTGACCTCATTTAACCTTTCTTATATCCTGATAGGTCCTGTCTAAAAATACAGTCACATTGGGGCTTAAACATTCAACATAATTAATTTGGCAAACACAATTCGGTCCATAACAACATGTATGAAGCCATGTATTTTTCTCTTAAGCATATTCAATGGAGACAATGGTTGTAAATCACTGACTTGAAAAATATTCAGCCAAGAAAATATTTAGGCAACAGTTCAAAAGGTGGCCAATAATCAATTCTTCAGTCAAAAAAGCAGCCAGCTGATAGGAGATGCAGTAGTAGAGAGCAGTTTTAAGCTATAAATATCGTAGCAGAATGGCTGAATATCATTATCTAAAATGCTTTGTGTAAGAGAGGGAATGTAAGACCTCAGTTCCAGAGATAGTAGCCTAATGAAAATGCAACTAGGGGAAATTAAGCTAAACCTAGTTTTTAGGATTGATGTGAAAACTGGGCTCTTGTCCACAGGGGCAATCAAGAGTGTAAGGTAGAAAGAGGGCCAAGTGAGCCTGATTTAGACCAGTGCACGTGAGTTCTAGGAGTTCTAGGTTGTGAAAGTAGAAGTATAATATCACAGACTCTGCTGGAATTTTGGAACATTGTTTCATGTAGGCCACACAACAACTCCATAAAGTTATTATTTACATATGACAGAGAATGACATCTATGCTCAGGTAAAGGAAGAAACTAACCCAAAGGGCATTTATATATTAAGTCAGGAAAGATAGGTAGCTGGTAAGTTTGTGGAGCTGTTAAGTTTTTGAAGCTGTTAGGCTGTTAAGCTTAGTAAGTTTCATATCTTTCTACTGCACAAATTGAGTTTTCTGTATTAAATACAAGCACAAATACATATAATGTCTTACAAATATCGTTCTTCCCCCAGCAAGAAGAGTACTCAAATAACCAACCTTCTGCTTACTTGTTAAATAAAGAAGAGGGTGTATTTTGGAATTCAAAACATAATTCAGGGGTTAATAAAAGCCTAGCTCCAGTAGTTAGAATAGTGTAAAAAGGTAGGAAAATAATTCTACAGAAAGGCTAGACTTTTTTTAAAAAATCCATTAACAAAGAAAGAGATTGCAAAGGGAAAGAAAGAGGGAGGGTGAACAAAATAAATAAAAGAGATAAGAATATAGGAAGATTGGAAGAGTTTCATTTCTACAGTTCCTTTAGTACTTTTTACATGCCTGAAGGTGACATCTTAATGTTCTACTACAAGTCATTTGACTAAAAGATTACTCAACTATTGAGCCCTACAGAATAACACATGCAAATGAGCACTTGACAAATATTCTTTTCTGATGTAGATAATGATATATTAAAGCTGTAATCTGCTGGCACAAAAATGAATGCAATAAAATTATTGAAATTTTAACAAATAGACAAAGCAAGAGACTAAGATAACATGAGAGAAAATATATGTATTGATAGTTTCTCATCAATAATATTTAGATAACAAATGAGTGCTTTAAAATAGTCAAGTGCACTCTTCTAAATTCTAAATAATACAAGGATTGAAATGAGACCAGAATACCCCATATACATTTATATGCCCACTAAGGAAGAAAAAAAAACCCCCTGATTTGAATGCTTGTATTTTTCTTTTGAAATATGACAAAATATATTCAATGAATTCTTTACAATGGACCCTTCACTGTAATTCCAGCCATGCTCTAAGTCACAAAATAAAATGCATGAATAAAATGAAAACCTAATTATGCTACAGTTTTTCAGGTAATTTTTCTTGATTATAACAATATTAGAGGCTCATTATATACATTTTTAATAATTTAGTGTTATATTTTATAAGACATTAAAGCTTTTTGGTTTCTTTCATTCTAGATATAGTCACTGTTTTCACTTGAATGTATATTCTTTCAGATGTTTTCCAAACAAATATCAATTTATATAGTGTATATGAGTACATGCATATATTGTTTTAATAAATGCTGAATCAAACCTTATATATATTTTCCTGAAACATGACTTTTTCTTATTAACATAGTGTTAAATTTCATTATTTGCGGTGAGAGGAACAGAAATTCAGTTTCTGAAAATCTGAGCTGTTAAAAGACATCCAAGTAGGACGCTGAAGAACAACACAGCATGAATGCCCTGGGGATGGAAAGGTTGCGTTCTCATTGCTATGATGATTTGTCGTTACAGAGTGGGGGCTATGCCCTGCCATCCTAAAGGATTTGACTAAATAAAAAAGACTTTTGAGTAGGAAAGGGTAATTCCTTAATGCAAAGAAAGCCAAGTTTACTTTTTGTAATTGTTTACTGTCTTGCAAAGTGCAGTGAGATCTACTCCTGTTTCCTACTGGGCTGTCCAGGAGAGTGTCTTCAGTCATGTAGATGTCATTCTCTGTTGTATGTAAATAACAACTTTGCGGAGCTGTTTTGTGACCTACATGAAACAATGTGCCAAAAATCTAGCAGAGGGTCTGTGATATTGTACTTGTATTTTTGTAACCCAGAACTCCACTTGTTGGTACAACTACTAAAGTTGTGTTGCTACTCCCAGAGGTATAATACTAAAAAGAACCCTTGTATAAGAATAATTCCCTTCAGTTAGAAAATAAGAGGAATACTGTTTAGTTAATTGATGTCATCAATGATTTAGGGTGGTGGTTAGTTGCCATAACTTTTTTTCTCTGAGAAAACATGCCTTTTTACTGTTCTTATTCTGAAGATATAAGATTAGGATATATATATGAATCATTCACAGGTATATGATTCCTAATGCAAGAGTAAGTTCAATAGAAATCACAATGGATTAATATATAAAGAATCTGAAAATAATGTTAAACTGATTTTTCCTAATTTTAGGCTCAGAACCAGGGTTTACTAATGCAGATTATGTGTTAGTAGCTAAATATAGATACTATATAAATATAGTAGCTAATTAGTAGCTAAATAAAGTAAAAAAAGGAAACATAAATGCCCAAAGAGGACAAAAACCTTCCGTTTCTACTGATTATTCATTTATAATTTATTTATTTAGATTTCATTTTTTTTTTATTAAAGAGAGGGGAACAGAGGGAGAATGAGAGGGAAGGAAACATCAATGTGTGGTTGCTTCTCACACACCCTCTTCTGGGGCCCTGTCTCTAACCCAAGCATGTCCCCTGACTGGGAATTGAACCAGCAACCCTTTGGTTCACAAGCCAGTGCTTAATCCACTAAGCCACAGCAGTGAGGGCTCATTTATAATTTATAACTTGACTAATTTATATATATATAATATATATATAATTTTTATATATTATATATTTATAATATATAAATGTATACTTATTTATATATTATATATATAATTTGTATATATAAATTGCCTAGAATAAAAGTAATACTGTCCAATTCAATGTGTCATCAGCCTTGAATTAAGACATTAACTGTAACATTCATCTTACCAAAACCAGAAAAAATATTATAAAGTATAAAAATATATAACAAATTTGCACATACCACCCTACATCTTTTGTTCTTTGCCTTTTCTCAGTCTTATTTTCCAGCTAAGTTTTACACTGAATTTGGTAATGACAATCACATATTTATTTTTTGACAATGTCTGTATTTAATGTCTGGCATATATTAAGAACATAACAAATGTATAAAAAATTATTTATATTTTATTTATTTTTGTGATGCTACTAAATGTATTTTTAAGAAAAATATTAGTAAAGAAAATCTAGCAGCAAAAAATAGTAAGAATAGAAACAGATGAAAGAACACGCAATGAACCACATTAGAACCGTGTCATCATAAACATGGCACAGTAGAAACTTAATGTTTGTCTTTCCAGTTTAGAAGCCTTATATGTACACTGGTTACTTTGCCACTTTTTTTGAACTAGGCCTCTTGTGAAGCATTATATCATATTATGTTTTATATACCATGATAAGTTGCATTTTTCTACTTATATTACTGTATTTTTAGAAAAAGCCATATAAGTATGTCTAAATTAAAAATTCTAGTGGAAATGCTAAACACAAATCCAACACGTTTAAACATTAAAAATATTGTGTATATTCAATATATGTATATGGGAAAAAATATATAAGTGATGGAGGAAAGATTTTCCCGACTACACTATCAGAACATTTTCTTCTCTTTTTGAGATTGAGTCATTAAGAAAATAACCTTTTTTCCTGAAAATACATTTTGAAGTATAATTATGAATTATACTTCAATAACCTTTTTACCTGAAAATACATTTTGAAGTATAATTGTGAATTATATTAGTTCTTTTAATTAATTAGTTCTTTTAATTGTGGATTATACTTCAAAATCAGAGTGAATTACTAGATTATATACACTACTGGTCTGAACTTTGATGATATTTCTTTCCATCATATGAAGCTTTATTCTGTTCTTTAAGAGTTTACACTGTATAGGGCTATAAGAGGATTTGCCAGATTTCAGGAGAACCTCCAAAGTTATTTTCATACCCAAACTGCCTTCTCTTGTTCTGCCTTTCCTGTCTTATACATTGGTCTGCGCTTCTGATTTTCATTTTTATTGTTTCTTTTTCCTTTCTTTCTTTTTTTCCTTTACTGCCATAGTAGTGTTCTCAGTATTTCCTTCTGCTATGATTTCCACTCTGGCATTCTTATGGAAGAATATTACTATCTTTTAGTCTATTCTTTACCAATACCTAATGATCACTGAGTTCAAAGAATAATGTTTAACATTCCATTATCTTCTATAAAAGCTAATGTTAATCTATTTTTATATGACATTTGTTTTATTATCTTTATGGAAAACAGATTTCTTTTAGGATCACAAATTCATTTTCCCAAGATTTTATCCCATTATCTGTGTTCCCATAAATGTGAAAATAGCAATTAAAGAAGCTTTTTGACTTTAAGCAGCATGTACTGAATTCCAGTATTCCATCACCCTAGAGGTGATGTTAGGGAGACCTTTAAACATGATACCTAAAGGTATATTCCAGCTGGAAACCCCATCAGCGGATTTTTTTTAAAACTATAAGCTCTGAAATATGTTGATTTCAGGATTGCTTTCATCAAGTATAGTGACATCTTTTTATTATTTTATGTAACTCAATTTAATGTACATTTAATGCACTTTTATGAACTTTTGTATTGGGTGTTTATCATCAAAGCTACTTAGAAGTGACTTTAATGAACCCAAAGTAATACAGAAGGTGTTTCTTTCCATATGGGTTAACAATAACAGCTTGTTGTTTGACTCAAATTTGTAAAAATTATACCTTAATATGTAAATCCATTTTTTCATTACTGATGCAGAGCAAAGAAAGCCAAAAGGATAGCAAACACTAACATTTTGCCTCTAAGTGCTCGTGGACATAAAATAAATGAGGCATGGCTATTGATTGTCTTTGGCCTACATTATCTGCACAGGAACTATTAAGGAGGCTTTTCCATCTTCTTTTCATGCCTCATTTTCTCATACTATCTAATGAAGAGCTTCACTTAAACAATAATGTGCTAGTCTCTCAAAAGTACATTTTTATGGCACTAAAAAGCAATACTTGTCTATCAAGGACTGTTTTTACAGCTACATTTATAGGCTTGTTGCATTATATAAAATTAGAAACTTCTAGAACTGGGTAACATTATTAGTTCTTTTAATTAATTTCTCATTTTAAAGTTTATTTTATCAATCTAAAATGCTGAATAGCTGATATCATTTTAATATTTACATAAGTGTAAGATACTCTTTTAAGCCCTATAAAAATACATATTTTATCAAACCTTTAAGAAGGTTTTGTTGTGAGTTTTAAGTGGTAAATATATATAAAATATATTTTCATATTTTCACATACTGAGTTTAATTAAAGTCCCTCGCAGATATTAGTGAATGGGTATTTGGATGGAAAACCTTGAAATTCATTAGGAAAATCTAGACTAGAAATAACAGTGTTTGAGTCTACAGTTGTTGAAACCAGAGCAATGAATGAGATCATTTGAAAAGATGGTGTAACAGGAGAGAAGTCAAAGGTTGAATATTGGAAACATTGATATTTAAGGATGAGAAAAAACAGGTAACTGTAAGATCAAGTATGTAGATGATACAGAGCAGTAGAGGGTGGCATCATGGAAATCGAAGGAGAAAAGCCCATAGAAAGAGGGTACAATGCTGCAGGAATAATTTTTGTGGGGGGAGAGTAGGCACTACTCTCATTTCAAGATCTGGTGACCAAAGATGAGGATTGTATTATTAATATTAACATTTTTTCCTTCCTCCCTTCCTTGCTTTGCATCTCACTTTAATTCTATTCTCACAAGGTTGTGTATTTATTGACAATTTGCTTCTTTTTTTTTTTCTGTGATTTTCATGCATTCTAAGTCTGTTCCTTTCTAAACCCACAGGGAAATGAACAAAAGATATGGGTTGTAAAACAAGTTTCATAGATTTCTGGTAAATAAGTTTCTCAAGTATAAACTAGTAAGAGTATTAGCTGTATGTATCATGTGGGCATGTGTGTTCCTTGGGTATGCCTCTTGCAAACAGGATATAGGTAAACAGTTGGAATTTATTTTTCTGTCTTTCCTCCCCCAAATTGATAGTCTTTGGAAAACTTAACAAATTCACATTATCATGTTCATTGATATTTTTAGACTTACTTTTTGTACCTTAGCTTAGATTGTTTTTATTTGTTATGCTTTCATTTCTCTTTTCTCCCATTGGTTTTGTTGTACTAATAGAGTTTTCTTTGTTCTGTTTATTTACTTTTATTGGTTTACAATTTATTCATACTGTTTCCACTCTTTAACAGTGGAAATTCTTATGATTTTGCTAAACTTTGAGAAGTTATATTTTTTCTACCAAAATCTGGAATTAATTAATATCTATATCCATGTTAAATCAAGAAACTTGGCATACTTTCTTTTTTCTCTCTAACCTAACCAGGTGAGCCATAATATCTATTAATACTTATTCTAAGTTAAACACATCATGAATTCATAATTTTAGCATTTAATAGATTCTTGTTACATGTTTGCTGGTTGAGTGATTTTTCAGAGAAGTCCTATATAAACTATTTATAAAACTTTGAGATGGCTAGTCAAGTTTCAAGAGGGAGTAAAGAGTAGGTGCTACACCTCCCATATATCTATAAACATTTATTATCATACCTTCATTAGACTGCTCTCGGAATGCTCATCTGAATGCTGAGCCAATACCCATTCTCACTTGTCATCTTTACTAAAAGAAGTCCATTATTGATGTTGGAAGCAAAATGTCAGGCATAAATACTTCCTTCCCTTGATCCCGTAGCAAAGAAAGTTGGCCATGTGTTACATTCTGGTGAAAAAAAAAATTAGGTGAAAATACCAACAAACCCAAAGCCTCAGAAAGAGAAGTCGTTTGTCTTTCTCCTTTTGATAGTTCTTGTTCTGGCAATGAGGAAATGTGAATCATTGCTTGGAAATATAGCAAGACAAAACCACAAACTAGGGACTATGGATCAGCAAGGCAGGGAATGCTTGTGTCCTTAAAAATATATGTCTTTGAGCATCTCACCTGCTGAAGAATTTGAGAAAAACGAGCCCCTATCTGTCAGAGTTGTTTGGAATTTTCATTATCTATAGCTAGACCAATGCAGTGGGTTAATGATTATATAAATTTATAAACCAAGGAAAGCCACAATGATTTTTAGGATGTTTACTCAAAGTTAATGTAGTTCACTTCCTGATTCTTTTGGGAGTCCTTTGAGGTTTAGCACTTATTTTCTTCTTTCTTCCAGGAAAGGTGAAGGACCTTTCCTACCATTCCGTGTGGTAGTAGTGTTCACTAGGCCCTCTGGCACTGGCTGGGATTCAGCCTCATTGATGGTTGGGGGGTCTCTTTACTTGAAGCCGTCCCACACATTTCTAGCTGAGGGGATAATTAACAGCTGTTAGTACTTCAGGAATTAGTGGAACTTCGGAGAACACCCAAAATGATTTTTGAAAAAACAAAATTAGGCTTGGCAGGATGATATGATGTTTATTGTAACCAGAAACTACGTCATGCAGCTCCACATTGTCCATAGCATGTCCTTCATTACAACAGTGACAGCATCTATGTTATGCCCCTACTTTGAAGTAATTTTGGATACTTTCTAAAAATGTGTTTCAGACCAGCACAAACCTTTCAAGTTCTCAGCATATAAGTTAATGTTGTATGTTGTTGTAAATACTTTATTTGTTGGATATAGTGAGTTTCCCCCAAGGCACTCGGGCTGAGAGGCTGGATAGTGCAGACACACAGAGCAGATATTGAACCTTATCCCACTTATTCTCACTGGCACCTAGTGGAATTCAGCCCTGTATAGAAAATTTCTGTCCACATCTGTGTCCCCTAAGGGTTATAGCAGAAAGAGCTAAAATTGAAATTTTGAACTTTGGTATAAAATTGTTTTTGAGGGGATCATTTGCAACAACACTAAATGCCACCTATAATATGATTCCCAGAAGAAATTCTCCACAAATTATGTTTCCTCCTGATGATAAATATATATGCTCATTTGCTAACAATAAGAATAATGTGACCTTTTTAATACAATTTTCCTTTTTGCTTCAGCTGTCAGGAACCTCAGAGTCCAAATTTATGTTTAATCAAATAATTTTAATTCATATTACATATATTGTCTTTCTTGTGTTATCATAGTTCTAATCCCTCTTTAGATTTTTATTTCATTTATTTTGCTACAGGCATCTATTTTATAAACTGCCTAAATCCCCTGTGGAAATAAGTAAAGTATAAGTAAATATAACTTATATAAAGGAATTATCATTTTTTTATAGCTGATTTAGATATATCACTGTTGTTTAAGAATGGCACAGGTTTTCATTTGATATTAAATGTATAATCAGCTTTGATATTATTTTAAAGTTAGTACATAAATATGGATAAAATAAGTAAGTGAAATAATTTAAAAGGTTGCATAATAAAAAGTACTCTCACTCTCATCCTGTGGTAAACAGAATATTGGCCCTCCAAAAATGACCATCTCCTAATTGCCAAAATCTGTAAATGTTACCTTACTTGATAAAAGACACTTTGTGGATTTGACTAAGTTAAGGAGTTTGTGTTGGGGAGATAATCCTGTATTCCGTATGCGGGCCCAATGTAATGACAGGACCTGTATAAGAGGAATGAAGGAAGATGAGGCAGATGAGGAGACAATGAGATGATGGAAGCAGAGAGCAGAGTGATGGAGCCACAAACCAAGGACTGCCGACAGACTGTAAAAGCTGGAGAATAAAAGGAATGGGTTGTCCACTGAAGCCCCTGGGAAGAACCCAGCTTGGCCTACACCTTAATGTTAGCTGTGTGAGGCTAAAGCTGAACTTTTTACCTCCAGAAGTGTAGGAAATATATCTGTGTTGTTTTAAACCATCAAGTCTGTAGTAATCTCATACATTGGCAACAGGAAATTAATACATAACCCAACGCCCCATTTTACTCTGCCGTAAATTAAACATTGTAAGGAATTTCTCATCTTTAAACATGTCAAGAAATTTGTTATGCACATGCAATCATGTACTTATTATAAACAAATAAGAAAATACTGCATACATTGTTTTCTGTTTAGATAGATTTGTGTGTTTTTCCTCATATTTTGGAGTTACAAAAATTTTACAAATAACTTTTAAAACCATACATCTTTGAATATATGTGAGAGACGTATATGTAGAATGATTTTCTTGAAGTAGAATTATTAGATTACAGGTTACGAACAATCCCTGATAGCTTTGGTAGATCCTGAAATATTGTCCTTCAAGAAGGTTGAACTAATATATACAACCCATTATTGTATGAGAATTTCATTTCTTTCCACCCTTGTGAAAATTATAAAGTGCTGATCTTTAAGATATAGGCTTTATATTGGCAATAATTTGAATTCTTAGTCTAAAGGTATTTCTTTTGTCTGTTGTCTGTAAAATTTTGAAAGCACAGAAATTTTAAGAGTTTATACTGATATTTCAGTACCTATAATTCTCACGTTTATGTCTCATGCAGCTTTTGACTACTCAAAACTATACTTTTAGGAAAGGTAGAAGAAAGTTTCTCTCTAATGAAATAGTATTGTTTGCTTGGTAAGAAAGAATGTATAGATATGCAAAAGAGATGTCTGCAGGGCCATGCTTTCAGAGCATAAATTTTCAAAGCATGTGTATGTGCGTACTCTGGAGATTTTAAGTAAGAGTTATAGTTAATTTTTCTGTTTTGTTTAGTTTCTTAATCTATAAACTTTGGGTTGTATTAACAACTGAGAAGCCTCATCAAATAGCTAACCTGTCTTGGCTGAGAACATCTTGGTAAGTTAAGCAGAAAATATATTCCATAATTTCCCTCCCTAATTAATGGATTTAGATTAATGGCCACAACAGCAGTACTTGACATGTGTGCCACATCAACAATAAATCAGGACCAAGTCAGAACACAGCTAACTGCAACCCAAGACCTGAGCTGTTACAGTACAGAGAAGATTAGATGTATGCTTCTCTATATGTTTATCTTTCTTGTGCACATATTATGGGTATTTGTGTACACTTTACTTGCTCTTCTACTGGGCTATTTGGTATTCCCCATAGATTTTATGAGAGTTGAGAAGGAGCAAAGGGTGTTTCACGGGAGGATTGGTTATATTGCATTTTATTGCATTAGTTCTCATAAATTTGGCTTTCAAATACTTTTAGACAAATTCCCTTAAAACTTTCCATATAATACTTAACAGACATATGGCCCAAACATTATTTACTGGCTTCTAAAATAACCTCAGGCTTATTCAAATAGAAATGACTTATGCCAAGCCATATGACTTGTATTCTAGAAATACGTAATGGGTACAAATTAAAAATACCAACTTATTCTATAATGCATTCCCTAAATGCATTGCAATGGTAGGAGAAGCATACCAAAAGAGCATTTATTAAAGGATTCCAATGTCCTATGGACTCTTAGGAGACAGCCTGCTAATTGGAAAGGTAAAAAAAATGAAACAAAGATAGTTCCTACAGAAGAACTCCACTTTTCTTTCTGTAGCTTACTGAATATACTGTTAACATTTTCATTGACTTGATAGTAACATTGACTTGATGCCATCTTCCTCTGGAACTGCTCCTGTTTTCTCTTTTTGATACTAAGTATGTGGAATGGCTTCCCTATTTGTCTCAACTAAATCAGTGCCTTTGTTAGAGAATACTAGCATCTTACAAAATAAGTCAGGTTCCATGTTCTAATTCCTTATTGAATGACAATAAGCATTGTCTCCTGTTCACAGATCATGGTTTTATATTACTCTTTTTATTCTTTAAGAGATTCTATTTAGTGTTTTATTCCTTGGAACTTGAGATTTTTGAGATTTTTTTAAATGAGTTATAGGGGAGTCAGCCCAAGTTGTTTTTGTGACATTAAATGTGTATTTGGTTAGAGTCCTAATATCACCAGCACACTATCCAATATAAAGAAGAACATTTGTCCTGTGCATGAGGGACTACTCTTTGAAAATAGAAATCTAAGCAGTGGAACCATCTCTCACACACACACACACACACACACACACACAGAGGCACAGGCACACATGGACACGCAGCATGAGCAGACATATGCATGCCTATGTATGCATATGTGTTTTCTTTTGGGGACATAAAGGATTGGATGAAATTTCCAGGGATACTTTCTTGATTGTATTACATATAGCCCTTCTCCAAATGAAACAAAACAATTTTAGTTTTTAATTCAACTACTCCATAAATATTTACTGAGCACTTATTAGTTTGCAACAGCCACTTGTGATACACAAATTTCTGGACTCTTCTTGTAATTGCTTTCTAGTTACTTCACTTGAGTGTAAGAAATTGGTGAAGAGAATCTTTTAGTTGTCACCACTGTGCTTGTTTTCTTAAAAAAAAGTGATTTGACTGAACAACAATTAGTGCTACCCTAAAACAGATTGTTGGAAGAGGTCAGCAGCAAGACACAACAGTTCAATTCGGCTGGATTTTTAATCCAGCATCAGAAGGATATCCTCAGCTCCCCTCATCCATATTAAATTGATGTCTTTCCAGACAGACTAGAATTGATTCTGAAAGATCCTGCCTTTGCTCCTGTCACAAAAGTTAGTCATTAAGAGTTTTGTCACTTGGCCCCATAGTTACTGTCATAAAACTTCTGCCATACCAGTTGGTGAGAGTGCCAAGAACAATGGTTTGGCAGTAAGAGAACTTTTAGAATCACCCCCTCCAAAGCCAGCTGGGAACAAATGTATTTATTTTGTATTTTTACATTTTTAAGAATATATATTTAAGACCCAGAAGTAGGTATCAGGTCTCCTCCTGTTCCTAAATCTCCTGACATTAATATGTACAATGTTGGATAGGTACTGTAGAGGTTGTAAAACCTCTTGGTTGTTTGTTGTAGCCTGTTAACTCAACAGAGGGGCATGTTGTGTATACAAAGGGCTGCTGAACTCTTGCTTATGGTTTGATGCTTACCCAGTGATTATGTGTTTCAGGGTTGTATATGCAGTAGCTGCATAATTTCTAGAATAATAGAGGGCTCTTTATCTAAAAGCTTAATCACTTTGACAGGTCTACAAATGCTCCCTTATCCCAGATATCAAAATCCTATGTTATCAGCTTCCCTGTCTCCTTCCATCTCCTTCATGAAGTTATTTCCCATCTTACTAGGCTATGATGATATTTTCCTTCCCTGAATTCCATTATTATTTATTATCATTGACATATGATACTCATATTTTACTTCTTTGAAATATAGTATCTTACTTACCTAATTAGACTGTAAGTTCTTCAAAGGAAGGTGCTACAATTATATTCTTTTGTTTCATTGACAGTGCAAAGCTCTATGCTATGCTCATAGTATGTACAAAGCAAAGCTGCTGGGTAAACCAAAGAGGGACTACAAAGACTATAGGAACTGGCATGACATTTTCTCATATTTTATTGAAGATAACTCTGTTTAAATCTCAGCTGAGTTATAATAAAAGACAGAAGTCCTGACAAGAAATAAGTTTTAAAATATTGAAATCTCTTACCTGGGATAATTGTATTTACATGGATTCTTAAAAATCATAATCTAGTCAAGTCTACATATAAAACCACCATCACAATAATGAGAAAAGTGAAAACTGCAGCTATTAGTTACTTGTCCAAGGTTACTCATCGGGCTAAGGAGAAAGTCATGACATAGGTTCTGCCTCTGACAGATGTTCTTTCCATCCCTATTAGAGAGCCCGATATTTTTTTTCTTTTTAAAAATTATCATCCAAGGATATGTTCATTGATTTGAGAGAGAGAGAGAGACATCAGGGAGAAAGAGAAACATCAATCAGTTGCTTCCTGTACATGCCCCTACAGAAACAACGTTCCAACCAAATAAGCCATGTGGCCAGGGTAAGCATCCAATATTTTTGAGGTTTAACAGACAATTCAGCCAGCTGACTGAAATGTTCTCTGTGAGTTGAAGACAGCACACTCTAGACAATGCTTTCTAATATACTACTCTGTGGCACCACTAAATTCAGTCAGATTTTTAATCCATAACTATTCTAATGTATAAGCCAACCTGAATAACTACTGTTAACCCAAAAAATTGGGGGACAAGGCTATAGTTTAAATATATTCTACTTCTTTGTCTAATTTTGAGAAGTGGAAATTTTATTTACATTTAGGTCTTATCATTCTTTACAAACCAGGGAAATGTATGGTTATTATTGAGTATTCCTTTTCTGCTAGAAACTTCAGCAATATTATAGGATAGCCAATATATTTAAAAAGGAAACATTGACAAATTAAAGTGCATCCAAATGAAGATGACCAGAATAGTGAAATGACTGGAAACATGTCATGGGAGGAATGTATCTGTCATTTTATGTTCAATAAAGTGGTCATATTGAGTCTGAAAGATGCCCTGCATCCTTGCAAGGCAGTAATAGCTCCCTTAAATTTTCTGAGGAGTCACATGTGAAACTAGGATCCTATATTTTCTGAATAGTTCCAGAGGGCAAACTTAGACTGATATGTGACAAGTATAAGAAGTAGTCTCCACTGTAATATAAACCTACTTATCCAGTAGTTAGAGTTGGTATGTCAGCTTTCTGGTGTTGCCAAGAGAGCTGCATTGTTGGCCCCTTGTCAACAAATCCAATAACCCCATCTTGAGTGAGATAGCATGAATGGCCGGAGTCACTTACAACTTACAGGTTGCATGATCGTCTGTCACTAAGCTATACCCAAATGGATGACAAGTAAATCTGACTCAACCATTCTCACTCACCTCACTCAGGTAAATAGCATTTTAGGAAAGATAATGCTATTAGAAACCACTGCTAACACTGGACCCCCTGATTGGTTGCATCCGCTGTGCATAGAACATAGCTTATTATCTTGAAGTGGCGCTCTTCTTCTCTACCTGACTTGCCAAAATCAGAAGCTTTTCTTTCAAAAACATATATAATGATACTTTTTTCTGTTCTTCCCTTGATTAGAATAGAAAGTACATGTTTAACACATTTTGAGGTCTCAATTTGACTCAAACTACCATTCCAATTATAGTTTATATTTTATTTTTTAAAAAATTTACTAAAGCAGCAGTCAAAGCTCTAATTTACATTTCATATAGATTTCATTGAACACACAGGTTCCATGATGGAACTCATTTTATGAGAACCTGTCAACACAAAACATCACTTGCAGAGGGTCACACTGCATCTTTCTAGCTTTCTACCAGTACCTTGCTGAGCGCCATCTGCAGTGTCTCAGCTTCCTTCTTTGTATTGGAACTCATTTAGTTTGATTCAAGAGCTTTTTTCAAAATGCATGCAGTACATAAAAAAGCACTTTATCAAGATAGTCATTGCTTTGGAAAAAGGAATGTCAGCAAGATTCTCTGTGATAATGAAGCTCTAGATAAATACAGGTAATAGGTTTAACAATTTTAATTGTAAAAAAAAAAGTTGTTTTCTATTAAATGAATCTACCTGTCTAAAACTTGTATAGCTAAAATTAGATTCAGATGCTTTGCAGCTCTTTGATTTTCAAATGCAAAGCCAATATTTGAAGCTGGCTAATTTTTCTTACATAATACATTGTAATTTGGGAGCTGCAACCAGGTGATAGAGTTATCTTAGACTAGACCACTGCGGGATAGGTAAAAATCTTTCTTAAACTACAATGAACTGATCTTCATAACCTCTAATGGGCCTGTACTTTCAGTCCAATACTTTACTACCTTTTCAGGGAGGGAAAAAAAAAAGAAGAGGATGGGGAGGAAGAATCTCATTTCTTCCTATACAAGACATTGGACCAGATAAAGTGGACTGTGAAGATGAACCAAAATATATCTTTGGCCCAGTAACAGCTTATAAATGAACAAGAAAAATAGTTGGAATACAAGGCACTTAAAAAGTGGCAGTAAGTAGGAAATTCTGTAAGAAAAGTACAATGATTCAGAGAAGAGAGAATTTCCAACTGAAGGTTACACAGGGATTTGACCTGGGTCTTGGAACTTGATAAATATATGAAAATAAAGACACTGAGAATAATACTCTTCTGAACAGAAATAAAGACATAAGCCTATTTAGAGAAAGGAAAATAAAGTATTCAAAAATAATCACTAATCATGCAATTTAGAAGACAAAGAAAGTTGTTTTTTTCCTTGAGGTGTAGGGAGGATATGTGTCCTAGAGGTAGAAGATTCAAACCTGGTTTCTACTGTTTCTTAGCTTAACCTCAAAGGTTTCTGCTACTCTAAAATCTCTGGGTTTCAATAGTTTCATTATGAAATATAGCTACAACTACTAATTATTTCACAGGTTTATTCTAAGAATGAAATTACTCCTAGCTGTGATGATTTTTGCAGTGTAAAATGTATTTCTGAATTCCTAATTTGCACATAAGAAATGAGTCTGAAAAGACAGTTGAAGTAGTTGAAGATTTTGAGCCCAGGCTAAGGAGTTAGAAATGGGGCTCCATTTTCCTTCCTTTCCTTCCATATTCTGTATGTAATGGGCAGCCTTAGAAACATTTTGAAAAAGGATCAACAGAATCCTAACTTTGGTTTAGAGATTTTGAACTGATGAAATTAGCGAACATTTGGTGTAGGAAAAAGACTCAAGACTGTTGTTAGGGCAGATGATAGTTAAGAATCTCTTGCAGTAACAGTGGCAAGAGGAGATAGAAGTCATAGATATAAAGAGGTATCAACATCCTTTGTTTCTTCAAGAAAGTCCACCAACTCCCTTTCAAATTGTAGATTATAGAAAAAAAATCAAGGCCCAAAAATAAGAGTCTGGACAATATATTATTAAAATTAAAATTAATCCCTGACTTACATGGCTCAGTTGGTTGGGTGTCATCCTGCAAAGTGAAATGTCACCAGTTTGATTCCTGCTCAGGGCACATGCCTGAGTTGTGGGTTCAGTCCCTGATCAGGACTTAACTGAAAGGTAACCGATCAATGTTTCTCATCAATGTTTCTCTTCCTCTATTCCTACCTCCCTTCCCTCTCTCTAAAAATAAATAAATAAAATATTTTTTAAAAATTAAAATTAAGAAAATTAGTTAGAAATTATGGTAGCATTTTTTAGTAGATTTGATCAGAAAAGAAGCTGAAATCTATGAAGCCATTTAAAAGGTAGTCAGATGTTCCAGTAAGACATTTAACCAGGGGTATTAAAACTCTTGGATTCTACTGCTGGGATTATACCCTAAGAATCCCAAAACACCAATTCAAAAGAACCTAGGCACCCCAATGTTCATAGCAGCACAATTTACAATAGCAGTGTGTTGGAAGCAACATAAATGCCCATCAGCAGATGAGTGGATCAAAAAACTATGGTACATTTTCACAATGGAATACTACAAAGCAGAAAGAAAGAGAGAGATACCATGGATGGAACTGTACAGCATTATGCTAAGTGAAATAAGCTAGGGGACAAAAGACAAATACCATATGATCTCACCTATTAGTGGAACCTAACCAACAAAACAAACAAGCAAGAAAAATATAACCAGCAACATTGAAAGAAAAAAGAAACCAACAGAGTCAAGGGGGAAGGAGGGAGAGGGGGACGGTGAAAGGGAAGGGAAGGGAAGTGTCAAGTCAAGGAACATGTATAAAGGACCCATGGACACAGCCAAAGTGGGGAAGGATTGAGGGCGGGATGTGGGGAAGCAGGGCAGGGGAAAGTGGTGGCAGAAAGGTGGAGACAAATGTATCTGAACAAAAAATAAAAAATTTAAAAATAAATAAATGAAAATAATAGGACAGGCTTTTTTCAAAGAAAATAAATTAATAATTAATTATTAATTAATTAAATTCCTGGATTGTTCTTCCCAGGAATACTTTCCCCTTCACCATTGAACCATCTTCCTCCCCACCACAAACACACATCTACATATAATTTTTCTCTTTGTGCCTATCTGAAGTTTATCTAAACTGTTGTCATTTTACCCCACTCTTGGGACTTTCACAAGGAACCCATAATATTTCCCCAGCACCTTTTGAAAAGAATACACTTTTCTGAATAATTATCTTGGAAACATAATCAAGGTCAATATGCTTTATACTATGGAGTCACTTCAGTGTTTATTTACAAAGAAGTGGTTGAACATAGAATTTGAAAATGCAGATAAAATGATAGGTTGGCTCTCAGAAATAGTGAAGAAAATGAACACTGGTTACTTTTTGTTAAACTGTTTCAAAATGAATCTCTTTAGGAAGAAACTATACAATTTCTGTGTTTTTAAAGGTTCTTGATTTCCTATTAAATCTATGTGAAACCATTATTAACCTACAATGATTATAATATCACCTCTGGATATTTAAGTTAACTTCATGTGAAATAACAACAGTACATAATCTTCAAACTAGACAAAAGTAATTTTGCATGGGAGTTTAAATTCTGTTTTGAAAGTGCCTATGTTTTTTCCCCAAAATGTATTAAAGTCATAATTCCAAAAAAATCCTTTATGTCCGGGATATGTGTGTGTGTGCACGTGTGTGTGTGTGTGTGTGTGTGTGTGTATCATGCTTCTAAAAGTTAAGATGTGTTTTAATAATGCTACTCCTAATGGGAGGAATGACAATTGTATGTGTGACCAATGGGGTGACTATATTGTTAATGCAATTTAGAGAACTGTTAATGCAATATATTGCTATTTGGAAATTTGGCTGAAAATGTAAGAAATAAGCATATCATTGTTAGTAAGTCCATTATTTTTAAAATGTTATCTAATTAAATATCTAATAGTATTTCCTCTGTCCTTTCAACAGTGATAAAACCTAATGCTTACAGAAAGATTTTCATTAGTAATAAATAAAAAAAATAGCAATAAAATAACCTTTTGCTAAATTTTGGAAACAAGGGCTAGAATCAGTATACTAGATTTTATAATAATTTTTCCTGTGCTTTTTGAAATAATACTTATTTTGAAATAAATATTTTATTTTAATATGTTATATGATATTGAGGTTGAGTCTTATGTTTTCTCCTATAATATTATTGGCTGCCTAAAGTATTTTCCACCAGGGAATATATGTATTTGATTCTTTAAAATATATTTATTTTAATTATAAAAAGATAATCTAATATACCTGAATTTAAATCTCAGTTCCATGATATGTAAACCATATAACCTTGAACTAATTCCTCCACATAAATACTCAGTATACTAGTAGCTTATTTTTAAATGAATCAATAATTACTAATACAATACCTGGCCATTCATAATATTCATTATTAACATTAATTTTATTAGCTTATTAACTGAGATACATTTATGAAGTTATATAAACACACATACTCAGGCTAGTGTAGGCTTAATAAATGGTAGCTAACATTTATAAGGTAAAAGATACTGGAAATGTAGGAAAAAATGCAAAAAGCAAAGTTACCAAAAATTTTATCAGCCAGTTACAAAAAGCCAGTATTGCATTTATTTTGTTATGTGCTATTAAATTCAAAGGAGACTATACTTGGTTGCATCAAGATACACACTTATTTTCCAAGCAAGTAAAATGTTTATTCTGAATTATTGATAAATTATAAAATAAATAAAAGCAGAAGAAATGTGTAAGAATTGCTAACTACTTATTGCTGTTGATTTCAAAGTAATGACACTTTTTCTGAAAAAGAAAAACATAACTTTAAAAATATTTTATTAGTAATAGTTATAAAAACATTTTTCAAATGGAAAGTGCACACACACACACCACAAACTATTCAAATACGATTTTGGAATTCTCTGGAACTGCTATCTATCATCTGAATTCTTGGTATCCAAAATATGGTCAATGGATCAGTACTATCAGATAATCTAAGTTTGTAATAAATCCAGAGTTTTGAGCCTGGCCCTAGGCCCACTGAATCAAACATCTGCAGTTTGATTAATGGGCATATAAATATCATGTAGCTCATATACACTTTACATCTGAGAAACAATGTTATAAAGCAAACCAAATCAAATGGGGAGAAAAATAGCTTAGTGGAGTTGCACATATTTTAACAGAATGATTCAGGTAGAAAACAAATATGCTGTTATATGACTAATGGAGTCTTTATATGTCATTGTTTTGTGTGAATAAAGCCAAAACATATGCTCTGAATATAATACTGGTACCTCGATTCTATAAGCTCTATCAGTGCTATTTTCCATTTGGCCTCTATTTGCCAGAGCTATAGATAGGACACAAGTGATTTAAAGATCTCTAAATATTTGACCATGGTCTACACACAACAATCCATTTGCAAAAGTCCAAAATTAATTCTATATGTATTATTATCTATTGCCCACTGAATTCCATACTGAGAATATTACAGTTGAGACATTTTTAAAAAATAACATAAATTAATGTATACAGTTCTGTTTTTTTTATTTGTCACCATTAAAAGTCTGAATTTTAAATGGATTCTTACACTGGGAGCTCATGTTCATCAGCTCATTCAACTTCAGCACCTGTCATCCCCAGGAGCATTTCCAGAACTGCTACCTTCACCATAAATCTCCATAAGGTTTCCCAATCCAAACTTGGGCTTCTTTGGCTTTATGAACTTTTAAAAGATTTTTTAGAATTTATTTTTAGAGAAGGGAAATGAGGTAGAAAGAGAAGGAAAGAAACATCAATGTGTGGTTGCCTCTTGAGCGCCCCCTACTGGGAACCTGGCACACAACCCAGGCTTCTGCCTTGACTGGGAATCAAACCAATGACCCTTTGGTTCACAGCCCAGCACTCAATCCACTGAGCCATACCAGCCAGGGCTATTATGACTTTTTTTTTTTTTTACAAAGACATGGAATAAATAGATTGGCAAGCCTTTTCTATGTCTTTTCCAATGCTATCTGGAATCAATTTATTGACCACTCCTTTCAAGTAATTTGTCTTCCCCTCTAAGGTGATGAATTCCATTATCTTCTCCCAGAGTTAGTGGACCTGTTAATGCTGAGCACCAGCAGTCTTTCCGAATCTGACTGTTGCATTTTTAAGTAAAACCAACACAGAATAAGCAAAGCAAATGACTATCAGTGGTCTTGTCTAAACATGAGCTCTAATCATATTCTGCTATTTTTTAATCATGGAGTGCATTTTATCAAGGGTCCATGCCATGAATCCATGGCATGGAAATTAGACGGTTTTAGCCCTGGGCATTCTCAGTAATTAGCTTGAATTTTCTAAATGTAATTTCATCATTCTTCAGGTCAGCTAGGCTAACATCAAAAACATGACCCTAGAGACCATCAGATATGATTTTTGTCTCCTTGAGTTTTTGTGTCTGGTATTTTTCCAAAATTTCTTATATCGAACGTAGCCAATGTGTTGCAGCCTCCCTAGGCTGGGCAGGTCCACTTGAGACTCAGGTATATGGAAGAAGATGCGTGAAGCCGTAGGGATGCTTGACATGCCTTCATTCAGGAGAGTCACACAGGCCACAAGCCCGTGCCTGGGGGAATCACACAGGCTGCAAGCCCATGTTGGTGCTGTCACACAGGCCACAAGCCCATGTCCACGTTGGTGCCCTGACTCCCCACCTCATCCAAAGCTTCTACCCTTAAGTACTAGCCCCAAACAAAGCAGGCTACAAGCCAGAAAGTGACGTAACCTAGCATGAGCTACACATGCGAGCCTACTCAAGGCTGAGGGGCAGTTTATCGCACCTGGGCTCAAGGCTGTGCGCCCCGGGCTCAAGGCTGTGAGAGCACTGCTTTCTCAGACTCCTTCAAGGTTATGAGAAACTGCGTCCTCCAGTTACCCACGTATTTTGATGCGGGAACCAGACTGCCTCCACTTATCCTACACCACTGCCTCCACATCACACCAATACTCCTAAGAACATAGATTGACCACTTTCGTCTTGGTTCTTTTTTTGCCACTTTTCATAAGACACTGGTTCTCGGCAACCACTATGGTGCTGTTCAGAAAGCCAAAAGAGTAGAGTTACAGTCTTTACTGTACTTCATGTTAAAAAATATATGTATAAAGAAATTATTATTTTCATAATGAAAATTGTTTTAATATCTCAAAAGAGCAGGTGTACATGAAGGAATTGGAAAACATGATTTTTTATAATCTAGTTGCTGATTCTTTAAATACAAGATTCTCTTGTTTTCCTTTTGAGAAATAAGTAAAAACAAGGAAGAATAATCATTAGAATATATTTACTATCTATTCATAAAGCAGAACACTTCAAGTGCCACTTATTAGTAGCTCAGGTCTGATCCACGTGGATCCCGCATTCCAGAAAGAGAGATAATAGACAATTAAATAAGTTAAAAATATTTTAGGGGACACTGTGGGGTGTCAGGAAATTCCTCTGTGAGACAGAGACATTTAAACTGAGATATAAGCATGAAAAGGATCTAAATGCAGAGCATTTCAGGTTTTGGTTTCCTAAAAAGAAAAGTCCTTAGGTACTGAAGACCATAGTTTTTTAGAAGAAGAATATGTGGAAAGCAATAAAAGTGAGAGAAAACTGGGTAGACATTATTTCAGAGTTAGGTTACAGCTAGTGTATGTCATAGCTTCTCAGGCATGATACAATAATTAGATAAGTGCAAGTGCAATAGAAAGCTATTGAAAGATGTTAAGCAGGGCAGTTAAATGATTTATGCTATAAAAATGTATCCCTGCAAATTGTGAGCAATGGATTATAGAAGAGGTCCTGAGGTCAGTGAGAACAGATAGAAGAAGACTTGCTCTTTTCTAGATGACAGATGATCAACTGGCAAAATGAGAGCGCTGCATGGATTCTAGCTAATTGGCTAAGTAATTATCATGGAAAACGAAGTTATTAAGGAAGATCCGTACATTTCTGGCTTTAAATACAATGTGTCAATTTTCTGGAAAGTTTTATGGTAACAATCAAGACTTCCAGTTTGGTTGGAGTTGTAGATACCTTCGAGATGAGAAGATGGGCTCTGGAAAAATTTACATCCTACTTTATTGAATAGGACCAGTGGATGTTGAATAATTCACTTAAACTGTACCCCAGTTTTTTAATCTTTAAAAATGATGAGGTTAATAATATCTCCCTTATAGGGCTGATGTAAATATTAATTTAGGTAATTCCTATAAAATGATAAGAACAGTTTGATACACTGTGAGCAACAAAATAATAATTATCACTATTATTATTGGTCACAGAAATAACAATGTCAAGTAGATAATGGGGTATATAAGTTTGAGGTTTGAAGGAAAGTCATTTACAATAACATTATTTTAGGAATGCACTAGTTGACACTAGTTATATGAACATGTTGTATAACTTAAATTTGTACAACGTTTTATGTGAAATAGATTTCAACTAAAAAAATTTCACTTCATTATACATATTTTGAGTTAATGATAACTGTCCTCGAATTGCTTTTACTGTTTTTGTTAACTTATTTTTCTCTCTCCTTTATCTTTCTCTCCTTTTGTGCATTGCAGAGGAAGGTTGAAATTGAGTTGGGAAGTAGCATTAGATGGAAAAGAGTCACTGTGACAATGAAAAAGTCATATTCTAATCTAAAAAGTATGTTTCATTTCCCCTTTCAACATTACAATTACTCCATCAGTAGTAATTCAAGCTGTTAATCAATTGTATTTAAATTTTATTGCACAAAAAGATCATAACTATTTTTGATAACAGACCCCCAGATTCATTTTGTTGTTACATAATTAGAACACAAGGGATAATCTCTAGCTTGCATGTCAACTTTATTGTCAAATTTTAACCTTTGAAATGGCAGGTTTATTGACACAGCAAAAATATTTTCTCTCAATTCTCTTTCCTCTTTCTCTGCAAAGTACAAAATTATACCAACATACTATTCTGCCTTCTGGATTTGAAGGTTGAAAATCTTTAAATATATGAATAATTTGAGCATGACTTTCATTCATTCATCTATTTAAAAAAAAAGTAATTTAGTAAATGCCTGGATGATTGATACTGTGTCATGTTCTGGGAATTCCAAGATAAACATGACAATGTACTTGATTTCAAGATGCAAAACCCCAGATATGTAAAGTTGGTTAATCTCTATTGTTTTTTAAGAGCTTTATAAAATAGGAGCTATGCACATTTGAATTATTATTGTTGCTTCCAGATATTTCTAGAAGTGTCATTTTTCTTTGTATATTTTTTGGCAGCCTTGAAATAAGGTCATGCTGGGAGGTGCAAAGCAAAACGCTGAAACTGGCCACCATCAGCATGAGGACCCCAGCAAGTCAAACTGGTAAGTGGAAAAAGTGATCCATACGTATCTTTTTCTATGCCATTAAATCTGTTGATATTTTTTCTAATGCAATCAATACTCAAAATTTAAAAACAAAAAAAGGGAGTGTTTCTAAAAGGAGAGTGCATATGAAATTCATTATCATTACTTAGAAGACCTTATGGAGGTAGTGTTCTGTGGGAAAAACCACCAATTTTGTCATAGACGGACATGGATTTAAAGTACTATTTGACCTTGTGAAAGTCGCTTAAGTCTTTGGGTCTTAGTTTCTTTATTTTAAAATGAAGATTATAATAATAATCTTATTAGGTTTTGTATATAAATAATCAAGTAGTTGCCTTAGCATAGAAAAAGAGCTTAAATACATTAGTCTAATATTTACTGAATACTCCCCATGTGCCAAGTATTAAATGCTAAATGCTTTAATGCATTATTTTATTGAGTACAGCTCTTAGGTATAAGCTATATTTACTCTCATTTGACAGATGAAAAAACTGTACTATTGACAAATCATTTGACTTGCCTTTAAATCACACACTGCTTCCTGAGACAGTTGTTGAAGTGCACTTCTATCTGGTGCCAGGGTTTCTGTTCTTATATTTATTCATATAACCAGCAAACATTTATTGGATATCTAAAAATGACAACCTTTTTTTAGCTGAGATGCCATGCTATTTCCCAAATGTTTATTACTTAGAATATAACTATATATGAGGTGTTACGAGTTACAAATAATTTATGAATAAGTAATTTTGTTTATTATTCACATTCTCTGTGTGGAAGACAAGTTAGGGATCATTACTTACAGTTTTACAAATGGAGAAATTGAGGTCCCAGAGGTTAATTGGATCACTGCATATCTTATAGCTCAGTGCTTCTCAGACTCTGTGGTTAAGGGTCAGAGTATTTTTAAACCATTGCTGACAGAATGTTTTTGTAAAGTTACTAAAACTTAATTATTAGAGAAATAAAATGATTAAAAAGCAGACACCAAGTACACACCACACTTTTATTATTCATTATTATTCGACAGACACAAAATTACTCTAAATGGGTATAAAACTTTCTAATGCTTTCTCTCACTTTCCATACCCCTAGCAGTTAGCATTTACAATGTAACACTGGCCTGTAGACAAGGAGTAAACTCTATAGCCCTAAGAGAGCTAATTACAGGGTGGGGAAAATAACATAATCATTAATAAATAATACAAGAATAAACTCTGTTTCACATACCCACAATTGTAAACCTGCATTAGCCCACCATGTAAGGATCAAATCTAACACTGAATCTCAGACCTTCCATCACTAGTCCAAACCTTTTCGAATTACTCCACACCACTTCAACATACAGTTAGAAATCTTTTTTATTATCTAAGTGACAAGAAGATCGAATTCCAAGTTGTTCACATGAAACAGGTGCAAGAAAACTGATGACAAAACATTTTAAAAGAATTATATGAAACTATTGACAAGAAAAATGTGAAAAAAAGACTTAAGTTTATGGAAATGATTTCTTTTAAATTTATGGGTAAGAAATCAATGTTAAATGTTTTGGTATGTGATATATTATTGAGGGCTTACTCAAGATATGTTTTTTTTTCTTTTCTTTTCTTTATTTTGTTTATTTTTTAAAAAGAGAACATAGGTTATATTTACAAGACTTATTGGTTCCCCAAAACAGAATATAGACCTCACATTATTCTAAGCACTAAAGTTAGATTTTGGCCGGCTATGGTATGAAAATAAACTCATCTCCTCACCTCATTGAAGGGATCTGAAAATAATGTTACTTGTTCATTTCAAAAACTACCAAAGAAAATTGCAGCACTTTTGTTGCAAAGTAAAATGCACATTGAGTCAGCAATGAAAATTTACTTTGTAAGGTGGTTTGTGACTTTCTAAACTCTACTGATGAAATGGATCCAAATATGTACAAGTACTATTTTCTTAATAGCTATTTTGTCATATGTCAAAGTAATATTGCACAAATGTCTAGGAATAACTTTTGATTGTGAGTAAATATTATAGGAAGATTCAATTTTTCTCCAAATGATGCTGATAGTATTTATTTAATATAGCATGTCAGAAACAGTTTTTGTTGTTTTAAAGTTCTCCTCTATTAGTCCTTGATTCAGCTTAAAGTGGCTGCAGGGCATAGAGGAAGGTGAAAATTTATGACAACATTCAAAACTGAGACTTGCAGCCAATCTATTATTAGTTTCCAAAGAGATGCCACATTGCTAAATGGAAATGCACAATCTAAAGTAGGCAAGCCCATGGTCTTAAATAAATAGAGTCTGTGTTCCTCACTTACTTTACACCCCTTGACTCACAGGTCCAAGATTTGAATCACTCAGAAAGTTAGGCAGTCATGTCTGGACACTCCTCTTTAGTCACTACCTTCGTATCTGTGTTCATTTGAGGATTATCTCTCCTTCCTCAGGAAAAAAAAAAAAAAAAAACAGAAAGGAAGGAAGGACTTAAAGAAATGCATTCCTCCAAAGAGAGATAGCCCCAATAGTCATTGTAGGTATGGCGATAATGGAAATTGCTCTCTCTCTCTCTCTCTCTTTTTTTCTCTCTCTCTCCCCCTCCAACCCACCACCTCTGTGTGTGTGTATGTGTTTGTATGTAACTATACCCTATCGGATCGAGATCAGGGGATAACACAGTAGGGAGAAAAGATGGTCCATCAACATTATAGCATAGATGCTTCATTTAAATACTTGTTATTTATTGGAATTTGGGCCAGAGGCTTTTCACAATCCACTTTTCAATTGTGATTAGATATTTTTTTTGTTAAAAAGAACAGATTATATCAATATGACCAAAAGCTAGGGATCAGTCTCTTGACTTGTCTTCTGAAAAACACTACCCTTCAATAGATTTTATCATGTTTTCAGATCAGTAAGCAAACAATAGCAATAATACCATCAATGCCAAACATGATTTGGATAATGATTATTTGACATGGGAAATTAAGCCTCAGATGTAAAATGTATGTAAAACAATGAGTTAATACAGAAACCAGAAAAATATCTTAAAAAACTTTCTTCTATCTTTACAAATGCATTGATTGACTTAGAAATAAAAGCTATAGAGGTGCCAACCTGTGGCGCATGGGCTGCATGCAGTCCAGGATGGCTGTGAATGTGGCCCAATACAAAATCATAAATTTATTTATAGCATCATGAGATTTTTTTGGGATTACGTGTTGCAATGTATTTAGTGTGTGGCTCAGGACAACTTTTCTTCTTCCATACTTGCACAGAGACTTCAAAAATTGGGACACCCCTGCGACATGTTGAAAAAGTTGAAATGCAAAAGACTGAAAAATAACAGAAAATGTAATATGAGCCAACAAATAATATAATCAGATTTGAAGCCAACAAATAATATAATCAGATTTGTTGAAAACAAATAGAAGACACATTCCTAGACTGCAGAGCACACAATCAATGAATTTAATGAGAGAAAAAAAATGACCAATATGGAAAACAGAAATCAAATGTGGGTGATTGTTCATGAAAAATAGATGAAAATAATAAATAAAAGACAAACACTAATCAAAGAATCACAAGGGAAAACTCTTGCTCAGGAAAGAAATGAAGAGTTTTTACCACTCTAGAAGTTATTTGCTGAGATCTGAGATTTTTTTAGTATTGCATGGACATTTCCTGCTCATTAAAAGTCAGGAAATCTAGATGTAAACTGAGACAAAAGATTATTTTGAATCTATTCATTTTTTTTAATATGCTTCAGGTTTCCAGACTATAGGAACTGGTTGTATTAAAAATTTTCTTATTTTCCTTAAACAATTTTGGTAATTTTTATTAACCTTGAAAAACTATTAATGCTGAGTTATTGTCCATGTGCAAATATACATAGAGAGAAAAGACTTGAAATCAGTGCACCAGTGGAATAATTGATTTTTATTTTTCTCTTTTGATATCTTTTATATTTTCTGACATAAAAAATTATGACATATTATTGGTCAGTTAAAGACTTCTATTGAAATATACTTAAGAACAGTGCACAGATAATAAGTGAATAGCTCAATAAATTATCACAAGACCACAAAACATGACCACCTTTGTTTAGGAAATAAATATAACCAACATAATTGAAGACACTCTTTTTTTATTCCCGTCATGAATCCCAATCTTCCTACCTTATGGTAAATAATTTCCTGAATTCTTATACTATGCATTGTTTCACTTTATTATGTAAATGGAATAATGCAGTTTGTACTTGTTTTGTCATGTGGCTTATTGTTCTCAATATTATTTATGTGTGATTTCTATGTACAACAATAATTTAATTTTCAATGTTGCATTCTATTCCATCATGTCCAGTTTGTGGCTCTTACATTATCATGCATGTCTTTTGGGGCATGGATGTGCACATTTCTGTGGGAAATACATTTACTTAAATATGGCTTATATGTTTATTTTTAAGGAGACTGCTAATTTCCCAAACTAGTATACTAATTTACATTCCCACTAGCACAATATACAAGTTCTAGTTGTTCCACATCTTTACCAACAATTGGTGATTATCCGGGATTTTTATTTTAGTCATTATGATGTGTGTGGTGGTATTCCAAGGTGATTTTAATCAACATTTCCATAATAACTGATAAGGGAAGTATTGTTACCCCTTATCAACAGTTTCCTAAGTAGCCCCCAAATTAAAACTGAATGTAAGTTTAGAGGTAGCATTTTTAAAAGGTGGAAGCTTTATTCACCTCCACTGAATGACATTCAGTCTAAAAGGACCTAAATTTCCTTTTTACAGAGGAAAGTAAAGCATACACAACATATGTCATTAAATGTGTGCAAGCCTGGCAATCTCATTCAACTTAAAATTGAACTTACCAATTTTGCTCAACTTTTACTTTCCAATTAGCTAGTTAATGCATTGCAAACTATTAATTTTGTCTTGTTTCATTGGGCATAAACCAATCTTCTAACAGGAGAATCACAGTTGAATGGTGATGATTAGAGTTTATTGCAGGACAGTGATTGTACACTCCATTTATGTGTTGGGAAAACTAATTACTTGTCCAGCCATTGAAAACTAGAGATGGCACATGAGCTATAGGCATGGAAATGATCCAGGAGAGCAACATAGTTTTAACAGAGGGCCTAGGGCTCCCTTCCATGCAGTAAGTATAAGAGCTCCATCACTTTCCCAGGCACTTTCTCTTATGGTTTGTTTATGTCCATTACAATTAGTTTCCAAGCAGCATGAGAGCTTGCCTGCTATGTTATTGAGAATTTCGATGTGCATAATTTAATACTATGTTGTTAAGTGGCTTGATTATTCTTAATGAAACTATATTATCAGAAATTAGCTAGATTCAATTTGTGGTTGACAGAGCTGAAAAGTGGGGGATGGAAGAAAATGATGAAAATGGTCAAAAGACAAAAATTTCCAGTTACATCACAAATAAGAACTAGGGAGAAAATGTACAACATGATGACCATAGTTAAAACTGCAGCATGGTATATTTGAAAATTGTTAAGAGTAGATCCTAAGAGTTCTCACCACAAGGGAAAAAAATGTATTTTTTGGTATCTACATGAGATGATGGATATTAACTAAACTTATTGTAGTTATTACTTCACAGTATATGTAAGTTGAGTCTTTTTGTTCACCTTAGGTTTATATGGGGCTATATGTTAATTTCATCTCAACAAAACTTGAAAAGAGAAAATTAACCAAATACAAGTGTGTTGTTATTGTGATAAAGTATATATATAAGATTTACCCTTTTAACCATTTCTAAGTGTACAGTTCTATAGTAGTAAATGCATTTGCATTATTGTGCAAGTGTTATCACCATCCAGCTCTATAACTTTTCTATATCCCAACTTCAATCACATACAAACATTGTTCTCCTTTACAGTTTCCTCCTTCCTTTATAGTTAGGGTTTACCCCTTAACATAGACATAATTATTTTTATAAATACGTCTTTTAAATTTTGTAGAAAACAAAAAAAAAAGAAATTATAAACTAAAATTATAATAACACTGTTATTAATATATGTAAATTCGCTTTTACCAGAGAACTTTATATTTTCATATGACTTTGAGCTACTGTCTAGTGTCTTTTCATTTCAATACAAAAAACTCCTTTTAATATTGCTTGTAGGAAAACCCGAGTGGTGAACTCCCACAACTTTGGTTTGTCTGGTAATATCTTAATTTTTCCCTCATTTCTAAGGAAAGTTTTGTCAATTATAGAATTTAAATGGACCGGTTTTTCCTTTCTTTCAAAATTTTTAAAAAATGTCTTGTTGTTCAATTACAGTTGTCCTGTCTTTTTCCCCATCACTCTCCCCTTCCCCGTCCCCCCAACTCTCACAGTCAATCCCTCCACATTGTTAATGCCCATGAGTCCTTTATTCCTGTTTTTTTGCTTGCCTCTCCCCTTCTTTCTTCCATTTCCCACCTTCCTCTTCCCCTCTGGTCACTGTCAGTTTGTTCTTTATTTCCATGTCTCTGGTTCTATTTTGGTCATTTGTTTGTTTTATTGATTAGGTTCCACTTATAGTTGAAATCATATGGTATTTGCCTTTCAACCCCTGGCCTATTTCACTTAGCATAATGCTCTCCAGTTCCATTCCTGCTGTCGCTAAAGGGTAGGAGCTCCTTCTTTCTTTCTGCTGCGTAGTATTCCATTGTGCAAATGTACCACAGTTTATTTTTTAATTTTAGAATCATGTTTATTTTATTATAGCTGTCTCAATTTTTCCCACTTTGCCCTTCTCCACCCATCCCACCCTGCCCTCTTCTCCCACATTCAATTCCCATTCTGTTGTGCATGTCCATGGGTCATTCATAAGTGTTCTTTATCTAGTCCCTTCTCCTTCTTTCCACCATTGACCTCCTTCCCCAGCCTCTCCTCAGGTGTCTCTAGCTCACTCTGCCCCCACTGTTGCTGGAGACAAGGACAAGTGGCTGCAATAAAAATGTATGTGTTGGCCCTTGAAAAGGCTCCTTGCATCTCCAGCCACCTGTCTCTGGCAGAGAGCAACCCTGCCGCTTTTCGCAGCTGGTTGTTATCTGTGTACTTTTTGGGCTCTGGTGCCAGAGGTCCCTGCTTATGGTTTAGATCTCACTCATCTCAGGGGGATCCAACTGGATATTTCAATATCCTTATGCATAAGCTGAAAAATACAATAACTAAATTGAAATAACCACTAGTTAGGTTCAACAGAAGCCTTGAATAGGAAGCAGAAAGAATCTATGTATTGGAAGGCAGGTTATTTGAATTATTGAGTCTGAGGAGCAAAAAGAAATGGAGATAAGTGTACAGAGCATAACGGACTTACAGGACACACATAGGTGTGCCTAGATCAATACAGGTTTTGGCACAAATAATGCTCTCTTTTTCTTAAGTCTACTGCACTCTTTACCAGTTAGGTTGTACTTAAGCTGATTCTTCTGTTTCCAAGGTTATAAGGCTCCTTTCTCACTGTTGTTCAGTTGTTTGTTCCATGTGATTTACATGGGTTCCATGTGATTTACATGGATTCCATGTGTTCCATAGAATCACAATTTAGTTGTAATTCCAGATTGGTCCTGGGAGGAGGTCAGTGTGACTTCCACTCACTCCTCCACCATCTTGACTCTCTGTACCACAGTTTTTTGATGCATTCGTTTACTGATGGGCACTTAGGGTGTTTCTAGCACTTAACTATTGTAAATAACACTGCTGTTAACATTGTGGTACATAGGTCCTTTTGAAGTAGTGATTCAAGATTCTTAGGGTATAGTCCCAGCAGTGGAATCGTTAGATGGAAAAATACATCATTCAACAGCCTTCTGTCCTACAAGGTGATTGTTGAGAAATACACCGATAGTCTAATGGAATCCATTGTATCTGATGAGTTCTTCTCTCTTGCTGCTTTTAAAAGTCTCTGGATTTTTCTTTAAACTATGTTTCTCAGTGTGTCTTTTAGGTTAACCTTCTTTACATTTGTTGAGCAATTTGAATTTGTAGATCTATGTTTTTTTCCTCAAATTTGGGAAATTTTCCACCATTATTTCTTCATCTATTCTCTTTGTCCCTTCTTTGTCTCTTCCCCTGTTGAGAATTCCACAGTGAATATACAAGATCCAGCAGCAGTAATGACTGCTTGAGCATGGTTGGTAGGGTACATGAACATCGCCTATGAGATGGATGGCAATTTGAACATTTTACCTAAAATGCCGTATGGTGTGCTTGAGTGTGATATTGTTGTTACAGAATTGTATGCTTATGATTTTGTAGTAAAATATTTTGTAATAAAAAAGAGAGCATTATTTGTGCCAAAACCTGTATTGATCTAGGCACACCTATGTGTGTCCTGTAAGTCCGTTATGCTCTGTACACTTATCTCCATTTCTTTTTGCTCCTCAGACTCAATAATTCAAATAACCTGCCTTCCAATACATAGATTCTTTCTGCTTCCTATTCAAGGCTTCTGTTGAACCTAACTAGTGGTTATTTCAATTTAGTTATTGTATTTTTCAGCTTCAAAATTTCTATTTGGTTCTTTTTTTATAATTTTCTACTTTTATTTTCATTTTGTTCAGATATCATTTTTCTGATTTCCTTGAATTATTTGTCATTTCCCTTTAGCTCCTACAGCATATGTAATAGAATTGTTTTAATGTCTTATCGGGTATCTCTGATGCATGTGTTTCCTCAGGCACCATTTCTGGATTTATTTATTTCTTTTTAATGGGCCATATTTCAGTGTCTTTAAATGCCTTGTGATCTTTTGTTGAAAAATGGGTATTTGAAAAAGGAGCCACTTCTCTCACTCTTTATAAACTGGCTCTTTCAGAGGAAGTCCATAATTAATAAAACCAGCTTAGGCCTTTTCAGAGCATTTATCCTGTCTGGGCATTTGAGGAAGTGTCCCTCTCCTCTATCCTATAAACACTGTAGATCTTTGATTTGTTTTCAGAGCTCCCACAAAGCTATCTTAGTCCATCTATAGTTGTCCACTTAATATTTCTGTGGGTTCAAGAGCCTGGAGCTTCCTAATCCAATGATATGCTAATGTCATTGTGGCTGCATTTAAAGTCTTAATTCCCCAGAGCTTCACCCCAGCTTCTTCTCAGTGCCTTAGAACCTACTGTACCTTTTTGCCCATTATATCTTTCCCCCAGGCATCCATGAGTCTGCAGTACCCCTGCAGTTCTTACATGCCTGCCACTGCTGTACATGCCTTCCAGTGTGCAAGCTAGACTCTTCTGCTCTCTCCCTGTCAAAGTTCCAAGTCAGGTCAGACAGAAACCTCTTCTTTGTCAGCATACAGACAGTTTAGAACGTTGCAAAAATGTTCTACTTGGCACTTTCTGGCCTGAGAGAGGGAAGTAAAATTTGGGCCACTTCTTCCTGGCTGCTGTGCACAAGGGAGGGAATGATGCAAAGGTGAGTAAACCATCACAAGATTTGCTACCATTTCGAATGTGCCTCTTCTTTATTCGGCGGGGGGTTTTTTTGGTTTCTGTAGGTCATTGACTAGACTCTATAACTCATAAAATTAGTTTGGTCAATGTGTATTTCCTCACATTCCCCTTGGGGGAAGAATGACATAGATCTTCTTAGTCCACAATTTTTCTTAAAATTTTGATTGAATTTATTGGGGTTTGATTAATAACATTATATAAGTTTCAAGTATACAGTTCTATAATACATCATCTGTGTATTGTACTGTGTTCACTACTCAAAGTCAAGGCTCCTCCTGTCACCACTTATCCCCCCTTGACCCTCTTTTTGATGATATTTTTCTAAAGTTTTGATGCAAATGCTTTCTGAATATAATATGATATTGTCATTTCAAAGAAAAAGATTAATTTGCTACATGATTTTATTTATATTATGTGATGTCAGTACTCTTTTGAATTAGCCTTTAAAAAGAGTTCTAGTGGATGAGCCACTTTCTAGTCAGTAAAAATTATATTTTTATGTGTGTGTGTGTGTGTAACAATATTATTTACCTAAATTTCATTCTAGTTTTTGAGTTTTAATCAGTTCTCTGTTATAACCTCACTTTTGAAGGAGAGAGTACATATCATTATGTTTAAGGAATTATGATTTGTTTGGGGCATGATTTCAGCATTGACATAGAAGGATTCCATTGACTATAAAAGATGTTATAAAACTGTCACCATAGGAAGATAAGAATCACTAAGGCCTTCATGTCAACATTGTTCTTTCTATATTGCTTGCTACTTTAATATATGATTGAAGGGGGAAAGAGCTGAGGTTACAAGTCAACTAAGTTAAGAGTTATTTTTGTTGGTAGATCAAATCTACCATTTTCTCCTATGTTTTAGCACCATAGTTAGAGTTACTTCTTTTTTTTTCTCTCTGTGATTTTATTTTTTTATTTCATGTTTTTACTGTTGTTGAAATATAGTTGTCCCCATTTCCCCCCCATTACTCTCCCCTGCCCTACCCACCCCTACCTTGTACATTCAATTCTCCTTACCATGTTGTCTTTGTCCATAGGTCCTTTATACATGTTCTTTGATCTATGTGCAATAATTTTAGTAATTTTAAATCAATGTGTAGCACCATTCCCATGGTTAAGCAATATGCATGTAATATATAAGTGTTTGGTAAATTTTTATTCCTTACATTAGGTTTAATGAAATAAACAAAACTTGGACTTTAAGTAACCATTGTAGTAAAATCAATAGTCTGCTGAAAACCTGAAGGTAGGGACCTATAACTAACTTTGTATAACCCCATTCTTCACTTTAAAATAAAGAGCGAATGACAGTTTTAACCAAGAACTTCTAAGCGAGTTTATTTATTTGACAAAAAAAGTGAAAAGAATTGAGGGGTAATATGGAGATTATAATCCATTCATTTAGGTATGTTTCTTTTCCTAAAGATTATATCCCAGATGTCATTGATAGATTTCTCCCACAAGCATGGCTTTCAAAATAGGAATATTTATAATTAGCTTTAAATTACAGGAGCTGTATGTTTAACATGTGCTTAAGAAACAAAAATCACTGGACATAATAGTCATGTAAAGTAAATGAAAGCATCCATTAGTGGGAGTTATTAAAAACAGAAGACTGGAATTTGCATTCATCTAAACAACTATAACATAAAACTTTATTTTATATCAATGCATGTTTATTCTTCAGGAAAAACTAAACATAGAAATGCCCTTAGGATTACATTTTTTTCTGATATAAATAAGAAAAAGAAGTAGTTATACTGCAGCATTGGAGTAGAATTTATGCTAAATCACACTAAAGCTTGGATTGTGCGGTGTACAAGAATGTCTTTTCTTGTTTAATTACAAAGAAAAATATATAAACATTGTGTTGTGAAACAAGAGTTCATGGCATAAACTATTAGAATTGTAAGGTAAAATAAGTTTCTCTGGATAGAATGACACCTTCTTCCTAACCTTAAGTGTTAGGGAAATTGCTGGTCTTGATGAATTCTGTTGAAAACCTGAAAGAGATACTGCTGTGGAAAATTCATAGCAACATTGTTAATACTATATACTGATGAATTCTCTCCTTATAGAGTTATAATGTGAAATATATTAAGATAAGAATGAGCTCATTTCCTATACTTCAATGAATAAAAAATAATAATATTCATTATGACAGAAAAGAATGAATACAAGGTGTTTAAAATGTGTAAGTTCCACTTTTTTTTTTCTGTCAAGTGTACTCAATTAAAACAGCTAACAGAGGCATGGCTTAGCTTCATTAAGTCACTATATATTTTGTTATTTCATTTCTATCACTGAATCATAAAATTAAGAAAACTAATCTTGGCTTCCTCTCCTTCACTGAAGCTGTATCAAGCAAGTGTTTTTTCACACAAGTACACATACCCACATACACACACAAATAAATAATACAATAAATAATAAATGATATATAAGAATAAACTTTCACATACTCATAACTGTAAACCTACTTTTGCCAACCCCTTTATTTGTGTAAGTCAAAGTACAAATACACGATTTTTCTTTATTTCAAATTTACTTTTAAATTTTTAAAAAATTTTAATGAGTTATTTTTTTAAAGATTTTATTTATTTGTTTTAGAGAGGGGAAGGGAGGAGGAAAGAAAGGGAGAGAAACATCAGTGTGTTGTTGCATCTCATGCACCACCTGCTGGGGACCTAACCTGAAACCCACGCATATGTCCTACACTGGGGATTGAACTTGAGACCCTTTGGTTCACAGGCTGGTGCTCAGTCCACTGAGCCACACTACCTAGGGCTTATTTTTTAGTTATTAAAATTTTATTATTTTTATTGAATCAGTTGGGGTTATATTGTTTAATAAAATTATCTAGGCAAGGAATTACAGGCTCTCTTGGCAAAGAATAGAAGTAATATTTACTTATTCTAAAATTTGTTTGATCATAACTTTTGTTGTCTAAACCAAGAAATCATTGATAATGAAAAGGGTACTATTGATAATTGCATAAAGATTAAAGTATATATTTCTGACAAACTAGAACATACAGTCCCCCCAACCTAAAATGCCATTTTCTAGTCCTAAGCTTCTCTGTCCAGAGCTTCCAAGACCTTCATATGGTTCCAACAATTTGCAGACATATGTTACCCTACAAAACAATGTCAAAACAAATGTATGCTATTGCTCATTAAGGTGTCCCTGAAATGGCTTAGAAATCAGAGAATAAGCAGTTTTCCAATTTTTAGGATGGAAAATGTGGTCAGTATTGGTAGAGAATGTGGTTAGTACAATGTGTGGTCTCTTTTAAAAATGTACTGAACTTGATTTCTATGCATTTCTACTCTGCAAAAACAAGTTACTCTATGAATCCATATTACTTCATTGAGCCTCCTCTTCTTGGCCTATAGAGAGGTAGGGGAGAATTAGAATAAAGGATACCTAAATATATTTCCAGCACTAATATTCTATGCGTCTGAGCAAGAGTTATGATAAACTTTCTTGCTTCCAATAAATAACATCACAAACTAAAAATGTCATTATATATGCAATTGATATGAATTCTTAGATCCCTCTAATAATGTCTGAAGAGAAAAGTGACAGAAACACCCAACTATATTATCTCTCCTATTTACTGCCTTTGTTTATGCATCAAGTGTGCTTGATCTCTGTTTAAAGTGAGATGCCACTGAAAACTTGGGTATAGTAGTCACAGGGGATATACTCCAAGACACCCAGAGGATGCCTGAAATCACATATGTAAGTACTAAAGTACTTAACCTTATATATACTGTATTTTTCCTGTATGTGCATACACTTTATGGCTTCTCTTTGGCATATCTGAATTGCCAACACCTTTGCTCTTGTGGTTTAGGCCACTATTAAATAAAGTAGGGGTTACCTGAACACAAGCACTGTGGTGTCCTGACAGTTGATACGGAACTGAGATGGCTACTAAGTACCGAATGGATAGTACCGAATGGGTAGAGAGATCTTATACATTTACGTTTTCTTGCCTGAGAATCTTGAACGTCTGTGAAATGCTACTTTAACCCTTGTCTTTGGATCCCAGTATCTTTCCTTATCTTTGCCTATGTTAGACTTTCATGAAGTATCCCATGTCCTCTCACTACCTCCCATCATTCGAAATGAAGACTTTAAAGACAATGATTGACAAGCTGTGCTGATGTCAGAGCATTTGGTGGAAACTGACACTTATAAATCTGGACACAATGCTGAACCTTTAGTGCTCATTAGAGCAATTATGTTGCAACCTTTAAGAATCCAACATTTATTTTTAATATTTTTTAAGTTTTTGGTCATTTTTAATTGAGAGAAAAAAGTGTGTCCTGCCTAAGTCGTAAGAAATTTATTTGACAGAAAATGTGTTACTATCTTTAAGAGAATAAATAAACAATGTAAGAAACCCTGCAAGGTTGGAACTCACCATTCTCCAAAAATCCTCCAAATTACTGACAGTGAGGGATGAATGGTGGTGGGGGGGAGAACACTGAGGCTGTGAAATGACTGCTTATAAAGTGCTTTAGGCTCCTACTGAGGCAGATCAAGAATTGTCTTATTATCTCGATATTGTGTAGTACGTTTTCCAAATGCCCATCTGGAACATTATTTTGATTTGTATTCCTTTAGAATCAACTTCAATTTACAAGACTGTCTTCTATGATTTTATGCTGTTATAAAAGTGAATCAAATATTTTTGGCAAACTGTAGATTTCTCTTGGTAGTAGAGGAAAAATAAAGTAAAAGAAAAGGACAATGACGAGGAAGGAGAAGCAGGAGTGGATTTGAACCTGTGTTTAAGATCATGTTGTACTTTCAATGGTTTCTAGGCACATTTAACTTTTGGAGATTAAATTTTTTAAAGTTTTTATTTTATTTATTTTTAGAGAAAGGGGAAGGGATGGAGAAAGAGAGAGAGAAAAATATTAATGTGTGGTTGCCTCTCATGTGCCCCCAACTTGGGACCTGGCCCACAACCCAGGCATGTGCCCTGACTGAGAATCAAACCAGTGACCCTTTGGTTTGCAGGCCGGCACACAATCCATTGAGCCACACCAGCCAGGGTGGGAGATTAACTTTTTTAATTTGTTGCTTTTTAAAGTTAATTGTTAATAAAATTGAAGATAAAAGGAAAAGAAAGATGGATTCTAAACATTTAAAATCTGTTTGTATTATAAAGATGAGTTCTTGCTCACTTTTTCTTTCTTCTCTTCTCCTCTAGAAATATATTTTCAGAGAAATATATTATTGTTTAACACCATCCGTCTTAAAACTCTTTTTCAAATACCTATAGAGTAAATAAATAAATTTCCAAAGGGAGAATTAAAATTTCCTGTCGTAAATTAAATATATACACATATATTTAACATAGTGTGTTTTCATCAAGAAAACATATTTCTTATTACTGAACATTAGTGTTTTCAGTTTCCCCATTTTTTCCCTAATACACTCTACCCTTACATATAAAGTTAGTAGCATCTGTCATTTTTAGGAGTACTCTGCAATCCAGACTGAAAAGCCTTGCTATGCTGCAAGGCTGAGTTGACAGTATTGGGAAATACGTTCAAGTTAGCATAGACTATATTTCTTAATACTTTTACAAACACACCAATATTTATCTTATCCATAGGTCATTTGTTTTTCAACCTTAACCACCAAGAACATGACTAAGATCTTAAAGGGATTCTGATATTTGTGAACAGATTTCATAACTCATATAGGTTTTTGCACATAATATATTTGCTCTTATATTAAGCATGATTCTACTGGCTCTATTATCTACTTTTACAAACTACAGAGAATTAGAAAGAGGTAGAAAGTCTGTTTAAATCAAATGTACTGACAGTATCAAAAAGGGACAGCTGACACAATAGCAATGGATAAAGTTATTGTGATATTGAAGTTAATCCCTTAGATACTTAAAAAATATATGTCTAGTTATGAGGTAACATGAATGTGTGATATCCCTTTGCAAATGAATTTTTGCAAGTCAGATGCTGGGTATGGACGTGTTGCTTCATGTTCATAAGTTTTCTTGTGCAAATTCAGATGATATTTGCTTTGGTAATATCAATGTGCAAACATATTCTCTTCCTGTCAAATTGCATAGTACATAAAATAGTGTTGTGATAATAGTACAGAAACTTGAAGACTGTTAAATATTTCTAGGTAACCCTCATTTAAGAAGGTAGGTGATTACGTACTCATGTGGTAAATACAATATTTCCTAACGATCTTCTATGGACTAGAAACACTTGTCTAGTGCTAAGAGTGCCATTGTGGACAAGATGTCATTCTTAACCTGAAGGAGCAAAAGTCTATATCTGACCCTGGCTCCATAATAATATTCACACAGAATGTCCATTTACTCACTTATAAAATACTAAATGAAGTAACGTGGATGGAATTTTCTAGCCCAGAGGAGAGACTTACTCAGCGTTTATTGATATTGATTCAACTCAGTTATCCATTTAGTCTTCACAATAACCCAGTGAGGTAAAAAATTACCACCATTCATAATGACCTTCAAAATCTAACTAAACCTCTTGAGCTCAGGTTCATTAACTGTATACTAGGTATATAAATACCCAACTTATGGAGTTATTGTGAAGATTCAAGAAAAGAATTACATGTGAAACACATAGTATACAGTTTGTATTGAGTATTCTCTTTTGTAACATTTTTTATTTCTCCAAAATGTGTTTTTTTAACACATTTTTGCAGTAATAGTGATATGTTTATTTTTATTTATTTTGAAGTAAATTTATTAAGGTGACATGGATTAATAAGATTATATAGGTTTCTTCTATATAGGTGTACACTTCTATGATAAATCATCTGTATATTGCATTGTGTGCCCACCACTCAAGGTCAAATTTTCTGTCACCATATATTTGACCCAATTTACTCTTCCCCCCAACCTCCATTCCCTCTGATAATCTATGTCTGAATTTTGTTTGTTTGTTTTTATTGTTTGTTCATTTGTTGCTTTCAGTTTTTTATCCCGTGTATGAGTGAAATCATAGGGTTCTTAACTTTTTCTGACTTACTTTGCTTAACATGATAACCTCAAGGTCTATCCCTGTTGTCACAAATAGCAGTATTGTATATTTTCTTAAGGCTGAGTAGAATTACATTGTATTATATGTATATTTCCAGATGATCTGGTGAAAGAGCCAGAACATCATGATAGATTATATTTTGTCCACTTTAAGCATAATTTACTTTTTTGCAAATTAATGCAAAATAATTTTGTGCTATAGTGATGGAAGTGTTATACTAGAACATATATTCAGTGGTGCCAGGCTTTTATTTTACATATGATTATTAAATAAACCCATGTTATTGAATTGAAATTCTTTAATGCAAATTCATAATTCACATTTGAGCTCCATGTCTAATTAATAGTTTGTCACTATATCTAAAATCCCCTAAAGATAGGTTTGTATGACCTGTACCATGTTAGTTTCTTTGTGGCTGTTTTTTTTGTTTTGTTTTGTTTTTTTGTTTTTTTTTTTGGCCTTTACTCTCTTCCAGTTTTTAGACGTATCTAATTTAGGGCCAGAGTTCAAGATGAAGTAAGTATATGAAGTCAGGGGACATCTTCAATAGTGAGCAGTTGATCCAAGAAGCTGGTTCAAGAATAGGATGAAGGAGAATTTGAAGGATTGCCTATGAAGAGTTAGGTGAGCCAAGCAGTGGTCATCAAATGGGCACCAGGAATGACAGATTGGGGGGCATATAATAAGGACCCTCTTACTGCAAATGGAATTTGGAGAGGGGCATTTAGTTCCTAAGAGGATCAGAGGAAGTAAAGTTTTAGTTTCAAAGCCTTTTGAATTCTTGGTAATATGTCTAAATAAAAAAAAAAGAGAGAGAGAGAAAGAGAGACAGGTATGTAACAATGATTTGGTTAATATAACCGAAATGCAAGGCTTTTGCCCTGATGATTAAGACACATGTTTGGGTCAACAGGGTAAAAATTGTCATGGGACAAATAACAAGGCTGAAATTAAAAGAAGGGGAAAAAATCTAGTTAATCAACAAATAGTTTTTGAGTTCTGAACCCATGTCTCACACTATAAGTACAGGGTAGTATAAAATGTGGTAGAGCATTGAGTCTTCAGAAATTTATGGTACAGTTGTAGAAATATTATTAATGATAATTCTCATAAGTTTATATAATTTTAAAAACTTATGAGAGTTACTTGTGATAAAATATTTGTTTGCTCCTGAGATATATGATATGTGGCACATGATATGAACTAAAGCTGAAGAACAATTTGTTGTTATCTCTTAAAAATAATCCTGCCCATTTAAAATTTACATCAAGTTAAATTTCCCAGTAGTGTTTTCCCACATACTATAAACTTGCACAGCACTGAGAGAAATTAATAATTACAGACTCCTTTTCAATTTGCCTTGTAAAATATTCTCATTAAGATTCACTCTGTGATACTCTGTCTAGATTGCTAATTCTTTTCAATGAGAATGCTTTGGCTGAGTTGCATTATTATTCAAAATTTATGCCTCCCAGCAAATTTTTCCACAAAAAGCAAAGAATATAGTGATGACAGGGAGAAAGGAAACCATTAATGTGAAATTCATATACAGTGTTGCTCCTTTTTTCCCTCAGTAGGAATGGTAGTTTTATATTCCTGGAACTAGTATTTACATTAAAACTTCCTTAGTAACCTGGTGACAATATTAAGAATTTAAATTGTGATGTATAATTTAGTATAATGTAATATATTTTAAGGCTTCATTCTGTGTTTTCCCAACATTTCAGTCCTCTTTGAAAAACTATGTGATGAGATATAGAATTTCTCCTGTGCAAGATAAAATTCTTGCGCAGAGAATCATGAGCACTTTTTTTAACAATGTGACAGGTCAAGTTTTCTCCCTTATCTCCCTTGATTTATTCTTCCTATGATTCACTACTTGACAGTTTTGCTTCTGAAATTAGCTCTGTGATAGATCATGTCCTCCCATTATTTAAGTAGCTACTTAACAGCACTTCAGCAATCTCAGGGAAGTGTTTTCTCACAGAGTACAGAAAATTGTTCTTGTTTCCGTATTCAGGAAACTTCCAAACTAAGGATTTGATGAGGAAAAGACAACATTTAGGTTTGAAAGAGTGAAACATTGTTTTGAATAAAGGCCTATGAAGAATAAACGTAAGATGATACATAGTGCACGCCCGCATGTGTGTGACCAGTGAACCTTCATAATGAAAGTAGTACCCCCCTCAAAAAATATCACCTTCAAATTATTTTTCTGTATATACGGGCATTCCTTGAATTAGAAGCTTTAGATTAACAAATATTTTATATGTTTATATGTCCAGCTTGTGTCATGCATATTAGAAGAAAAAAGAAACTCATGGGTCTCCACAGTGATAGCTTCAGATAAAAAGATAAAACGTGGTCCTCATCCCAATGTGTATATCTCTGGGCAGTTCCTCACAGAACTTCAAAAATAGTCCCTTGTCTGTACTTTGGAAAGTGAGCAGTCAGAATGGATCAAACCTCTGACACAACAGCAGACTTTAGAAAGCCCGAATTTGTCTTCGGGTGTTCTCTCCAAATTTATATTTATTCCTCTTCCTCCTCATAAATTTCTTTGTGCATTTGGAAAAAAATGTACTACTGTGCCTCTGAGATCGAAAACATGTAGAGAACAGAGACCTCCAGAAAAGCCTGGTGAAGCTGTAAATGAAGCAATGCAATACAGAGGTAACTCTTGGGTTAGAGGCATACGTCAAGGGGCTGAGGAGTTGGGCCAGGCTGTATAGTCACATTTGTGTTGAATCTTGATCATACACTAAACTACCAGATGACTTTAGCAAGTTATTTTAGTTTGCTCATCTGTACAATGACCATAATAATTGTATTTACCCTAATAAAGTGAATGTAATGATTGCATAGCATAATGTTTGTAAAGCACTTAACACAGTGCCTACCATAAAATTAACACGCAACAATTACTGGCCATTATAACTAATGCTAGTTATTGTTTGAGAAACAAAAAGTCTGATGATAAAAATGAAAATGAAGAAGATAAATGGAAAATATAGTATGTGGAAGTATTAATATGCTGAGTTGAGCTTTTAAAGATAAACCTATCCACCTGGCAAATAAAGCTACAGGGTCTTCTAGATACAGGGGTCATCATGAGCAGAGACAATAGCACACTGATAGGGAATTCCATGGTGTGGGTAGGGAAATACAAAATGATTAGACTGCAGGAGTATACTCTGCAAGGCAGGGGAGGTGGGAGATATGATTTCAGAATTAGGTAAAGACTATATCAACAAGGCAGTAATATTTTACATTAGTAGTTTGCACTTGCCCTTGTGAACAATACAATGGCATTGATGGGCTGTAATCAAGAGTAATATGGCCTATTCTCTCAGATTGTTATGTGAGCAATAATTTATGCAATAAAGGCATTATTCTTGGTGTGGTCCAGTCTTAAAACTCCTTTAATGTGATATTCTTGTCTTTTTTCCTTTTGCCTTATGTTTGGACATTTGGAAATTGAGCTAAGAAATTAGCTAGCTGTGAAAGTTGTTTATGAGCTATTCTTTTATTTAACTTCATTTTGGTATTTACTCCCATGTTTTTCCCTCCTTGATTCTTGACTTTAATTGCATCCTGCACTTATGCATTGGTTTTGATTATCTGTGTTGGTTGGTTGTCACTTAACGAAAAACCCATTGTGGTTGCTTATTAAATGAATATACGTCTAAGCACATTAGATGAAAGTGGATTTGTGCTTATTGTCATCACACAAGGGTTTAGATAGGAAATTATGCTAATGTTTAGGTTACCTTGTGAATCAAGTTTTTCTTACTATATATTGGATTTATATTAAAAATGTATTCACTTGTACCAATACTATTTTTCTGGTAGGACAAAAATAAAACTGTTTTAATGCTCCAATATACATCAACAGACATGCAATACTTATATTCTGAAAAAATTGTGAACTCAAAACCACTTCAGACATTAATGTCTTTCGTTCCTAAATCAATGCCTTCTGCCATGACTCTCCTGTAACTCATATTCTCTCCATGTGGCAAGCATGATGATTGCCTACATACCAAACAGAAGGGAAATTTAATTTTAAACTTCAGGAAATGGAAAAGCAATAAAGAAAGTTAGTGAAGGGGTCTGAAAGTATACTAGAAATATCAAGGATAAGAACAAAATAATTTTGAGAAATCCTTGGTACTTATTCTTAATACTATTAGTTGCATTCTGAAATTCAGCTAAAGAAGATAAGAGGTGTCAAAATGTTTCACATTTTGTTCTAGCAGATGTTTAAGTAGTGTTTTTTCATTAACTCATTCATCTAAAGCTCTTTCATCTGTATTAAAATTGTCTCAAAGGAAAAATACGTTTCAGAAATGATTGTGATCCTTTATTTTTGAGGAAAATCGATTTTCTATGATTTCTGTCAAATGCAAAAACCTATTTAATGGAATTAGCTGTGATAACTCACTGCTTTGAATTGATTCCTTTTGCCATATTGCTTTCCATACTTAAATTTTATTTCATTCAAGTGTCTTTATCTTGAAGTTTCATGATCAAAAATCCATAAAAATCATATGTATACATATACCAAAAAACATTAGAGTACCTACTTTTGTTATAGATTTCCTCATTTCTACTCTGCTCTCTAATGTCTAGCTTTTGCCTGCTCATTGATCTTTCAAATACATTAGTCTGCAGATAATATATCTAAAATTTTGTTTTAGTACACTGTTTGAAGATGGTATTTGTGTGTGCTTTTTTCAGGAAGGGGTAATAGATACTGATTAGAACTAAGTACAAGAGTTGAAAAAAATAGCAAAGTATCATAAAAGGAAACTGAAATATAATGGAAGGAAAATTGGGTTTGTGCTGTTATATATTGAGATTTATTGTTTGGGAATCTGAGACTCTGTGTTAATAAAATGAAATAATAAGACTAATATGTTAACATGAATCTGTGTGCCCAATCACATGTGTTCTTTTAAGTATCCTCTTTAAGAGGTTGTCCTCTACTTTTAGTGATTTGTCTTATTACCTGAGACTAATTTTGACATGTTCACTATAAGCCAATTTGCAAGACCTTGGTCCATCTTAGTTGTTTCAGTCCTTTAATTTTACCACGCCAACCATGAATGCAGATGGACTGCAAGACAGCTGTAGCAAAATTAAAGGCTGGGTCGATGTTCAATATATACATGGTTTAGAAGAACCATGTGAAAGATAGATAAATGGCATTAATCATAAAAGCAACTCTAATGTCACTGGCACTCAGCATGGAATTAGGAAGCTATATAAATAATGTTCATGGACCCTGACTCATGTGGCTCACTGGGCTGGGCATCATCCCATCCCACAACCCAAAATGTCACCAGCTGGATCTGGTCAGAGATCAGAGTACGTGCCTGGGTTGCAGGCCAGGTCCCCAGTTTGGGGCACCCTGGAGGCAACCAATCAGTGTTTCTCTCTCACCTGATGTTTCCTTCTCTTTCTCCCTGCCTTCCTCTCTCTCTAAAAATAAATGAAATCTTAAAAAATATAAATAAATAATGTGCATGGGCTCAGAAGGCAGTTGCTGAAAAGGAGTTCAAAAACTATCTTGAGCAACAGTAACATTAATGAAATAAAGGGCTCAACACACATTTGGATGAATATATTCTAGTGTTAGCAAAAAACCAAGTATGATTTTTAAAGAATGTGAATAGGATCATTTTCCTCCTTTTTTAAAAAAATTCAAAATTTTCTGGTAATCTATGCAGTGATTTGACACTTTTAAAAAGTAAGTATTTCTAAAAACAAAGCAGAGACAAACATGAAATTTCTTTGTCTTGAAATTAAAAATGAATCTAAATTTTTCATTCACTTTATAATTTAAAAGACAGCACTCAAAATTTTACTATCAATCAGATCAAATAGACCAAATAATTTCATTTCTCCTCTATATTTTAATAGCACACTGATATCACCTTGCTAACATTCGCCCATTTCACACAGCCAAAAAATAGTAACTGAATACTTGCTATACAGCACAGAGTATTAAATGATGAAATTGTATTATCTCACCATATTTTATCTTTTTATATGGATATATTTCCAAATAACTTGAATTTCTAGAGATCAAGGATTTTAAAAAATTCACTCCCATATCTCAAATGACTACATAGTGCTTAGAATACAGAAGATGCTGAGAAGACAATGAAAAAATAAAATCATTTGTAGGCAACTATTTACAAAAGTTTATGGTACATTATATATTGTCTTTTGAGTTTTTATTCCAGTTATCATCCTTCTTGAATTTATTATGTATATTTTTATAATAGTCAATGATCTTAAATACAAATCTAAAACTCATCACAATTTTATATATTGGTTATAGATTTTGGTTTTCCAAGTTTTGCACAGTAAAGTTCAAAATTCCATATCTTAAGCAAGGCATGAAAGACCTATGATTGTCTTATGCTTCTTATTCCAGTTTGAGCTCATACTATTCCCCTTACCCTGTTATATTCCATTTTATTTCACAACTCTGGACATTCACACAAACTCTCATAGACCAGACTTTTGCCTAGACTCTCATTTCTCCAGGGATAATAAAAGCCTTTTCAGTTTTCATGTTTGCTGTGAATCTTCAAGTGTAGACTCTATAATATACAGCATTTCCCACATATATTTCTCTCTGGACCCCATTTTCCACACAATACTGAACAACCCATGGGACTCATATATTCTACCGATTGTAGTTTGTGAAAAGTCTGTTCTAATACTTTACTTTTTATAATTGGAAATTGCTTTAGAGCCTCTGGGTTTCTTGAGGCCAGGGTCTATGTACTCTGTATCATTTGTTATTATTCAGCTAGAAAAACTGAATGTTATATTAATCCCTTTAATTCTATTGAATTTATGTTCTGGTGGGAGGTGGAACTTACATCAACTCACTAGAGAAATCCTAAGCAACTAATTGCAGAACAAATCTGTTGGTTGCTTATGGAAAGTGCTTCAGAGAAATACTGAGGTATATGAGATGACAAAACAGACAAACCTGATCTGGGGGGTCAGGGAAAGTCTCTAAATCCTGAAGAATAAGAATTAGACAGCCAAGGAGAGGTTGGCAGTGTGGTGAAAAGGGTAAGAGTATAATATTCAAGGCAGAGAGAGTGACATCTACAAAGGTTCCGAGATGGGAAAGGAGTCAGGCACCTTTCAGAAAAGTAAAAGACAGCTAGTGTGATTGCAGTGCAGAGCATGAGAAGGTGCATAGAAAGGAGACTTTGAATCATACTTGGCTTTCCTGCAGGCCACTTATTAATTTTAGATTTTAGCCTAAAGGGAACGGGAACACAGAAGGCATATGTGATTATTTGTAGTTTGTTTGTTTTCATTGGGAGTGAACTATAATCAAATTTGTACTGTGAAAAGGTTATCCTAGCTGCTCTTTACGGAATGGACTTGAAAACAGCACAAGAGGATGAAGGAATGCCAGTAGGAGTCATTTGCCGAAGTGAAGGAGAAAGGTAACAGTGCTTGGAGCACGTAATTGACAAAGACAGGAGCAAGCGAATGGAGTTGAGAGAAGTTTAGGAAATAGAATTGGCAAGACTTAGTAAATTGATTCAATGAAGTGATGAGAAAAAAGGGAAAACTAAGACTTGCCCACTAGGGGGATGTTAATTAAACAGTTGCCTAAGGACATATAGCTAATAAGTGTTAGGGATTCGGACCTCGTTCAAAATCCATGCTGTTATCGTTAGGTTTCTCTGCATCCCAACACTTAAAATGGTCAAGTGTTCCAGTATTTGAAATTCTATGATATAAATTTCACAAATTAAATCCTACAATATTAATACTTGGACATATGTGACAACCTACTAGAGAAATGTATGTAATGCAAAATGAACTATGGAACAGTTTCAGATGCTGTCATTCCAAATTTGGCTGTGGTGATTCTTCAGAGTAGTTTGAAAATGTGTGTTCTATTCTATAACCATGTGGTAGCAGTAATAATCATAATGAGGATATTCAATATAAAATGAAAATTAAATATTTCCCAAGAATCTTGGATAGAAGGAAAACTTTATCTCCAAAGTTATATATTTTATGTAGAATATTTTATGCCACTGCCTTATTGAATAATACTAACATTTGGCTGTGTCTTCCTAGACGCTGTGTAACAATTTGCACAGATCAGAATTCATGACATCTGAAATCAGGTAGAAAGTCCTGACTTTTTAGTACAAATGCCCTTAGTAATATGAACTAGTAACATAACCCTTAATCATAGTCTTTCCCTTCCGGATTAAAAGTTAATAACCAAGAGAATATTAGCCACAGGATGTCATCTTTAAAGTGTTGCCACCAAGAAGTAATTTTGTCACTAGGTAGAATTGAGTGCATTTTTTTCTGGTACATCCTTAAGTTTATATTTAATATTTGCTTAAAAAATGTATAAAGTATTTTCTTCCACAGCTCTGAATACTGTTCTCTGTGCACTGTATCATATTTTTAGATGCGATGGCACAGGGACACTACACACTTTATTGAGATGAAACAACAGGAGTGATAAAATACATGTAATTATATTAAATGTTTATAGAGCACTACAGATGGTGGCATAGTTTTGTCTCCTCCACAAACTTACTACTGTGTTCATGCTTATCTCTCCAGTTTATTCTTTTTCCAACAGAGGCAAATCTAAATTATGCCAGATTATGCTGACTCTCTGGAGGACGAACTAGATCTGTGGCTTTAATTGCAATCTTGAGACATGCAGGATGAGGTTCATGAATCTCTACCCCTGGATGACATTGGAGGAGGATGAAAAATATTAAGGTAGAAGTGATACATCATTTTGCAGAACAGAAACTTTATCATCCCTATGAACAAGGGGCGCAGAGTTGAATGACTAAAGAACTAATGTGAATAAAGAGCAAATGATAGATTCTAAAAGTGAAGACTAAGAAGCAGCATTTTAAGAAAATACATTATTATTGGTAACATTATTATGATGGGATGGTTAAGAGCACAGGCTCCAGTCCCTGGCTTCCATCACCATCACTTAGGAGTTCTGTGACCTTGCCCAGCTTATTTAACTCAGATGAAGTAATGATAGCTTTTTTAGAGGCTTAACTGACAAATCCATAAAGCTCTCAGTACTGTGGCTCGTATACCATTACAACTGGAGAAATGTTAGCTCTTATTATTATTATTGCTATTCAGGTGAACTTACCCAGCCAACCCTTAAAAAGCACAGTGTTGGGCACCTAGTAGAAGAGCAGGGTAATCGATGCAAGAACACATCTTCTTTTTTGTTTTACCAATTAGTCCTTTCTTTCTCATATACACATCTATGTGCATATTTAACTTATTAGTATACCATTAATTCCTCTTCTACTTGTACACATACTGTGATCTATGTATTATTATAACTGATGTAATCTGTACTTTAAGGATTATCAGTACATGCATGTACCTTTAGAAATAGTTTGTCAAACAAACAAAAACATTGTTCAGGCTAACATTTTTTAAAAAACTATATTTATTTATTTTTAGAGAGGGGAAGGAAGGGAGAAAGAGGGTGAGAGAAACATCAATGTGCGGTTGCCTCTCGAACGTCCCCTACTGGAGACCTAGCCTGCAACCCAGGCGTGTGCCCTGACCGGGAATCGAACCGGCAACCCTCTGCCTAGCAGGCCAGCACTCAGTCCACTGAGACACACCAACTGGGGCCAGGCTAATAATTTTAATAGCAAGTGTATAGACTGTAAAAGTACCACCAAAGGAAGCAAACTATCACAAGATTTACATTCTTTCATAACCATAGGATTATGATCTCAACTAAGGGAAGATTATGAATTATAATTAAAATATATATTACTGACACAAGAATGCACATAAGCACTGGCAGTGCTTAAGACTAAAAAAAAAAAAAAAGTAGACAAGTCTAATTACTCATCTGAGTACCTGGCTCATATGAACATAATCTCTCGGTTGCCTTTGACAGGAAAGTCTATATATATAAAGGAAGGAATGTGAATTTATATAATTGGAACATTTAATTATTTGGTTTTAAAAATAGGGAACTTCTGAGGATATGGAGAAAAGGGAACACGGTGCACTGTTGGTGAGAATGTAAATTAGTACAGCCATTTTATGGAAAACAGTATGGAGGGTTCTCTAAAACTTAGAATAGAACTACCATATGATCCAGCAATTCCACTTCTGGGCATGCATCCAGAGGAAATGAAATCACTATCCGGAAGAGACATCAATACTTCAATGTTCATTGCAGCATTATTTACAATTGCCAAGACATGGAAACAACCTGTATGTCCATCAAAGGATGGATGGATAACAAAAGTGTGACTATACACACCCACATGTGTGCACACGTACACATATATAGCAGTATATTATTCAGTCATAAAAAAGAAATTCTGCCATTTAAACATCATGGATGGACTTTGAAAACATTACTGTAAGTGAAACAAGTCAGGAAGAGGAGAATAAATACTTTATGATCTTACTTATCTGTGGAATCTAAAACATGCCATACTCATAGACACGGAGAGTAGATCGGTGGATGCCATAGTGGCTGAGAGAGGTGGGAAGATGTTGGTTAAAGGGCACAAGTGTTTATTTATAAAATGAATAAGTTCCAGGGATCTGATGTACAGCATTTTGACTGTAGTTAACCATTCTGTGTTGTATACTTGCAAGTTGCTATGAGAGTAAATTTTAAATATTCCCACTGTAACAACACCAAAAATAGACAAATTATAAGTTGAAGAATGTGTTACCTAACCTTCCTGTAGCAAACATTTTGCAATATATACATCTATCAAGTCATCACAATTGTACACCTTAAATTTCCACAATGTCATATGTCAAATATATTGCAATAAAGCTGGAGAAAACCACAACAAAAAGGAACATAACATAGAGGAATAGGTGGTAAATCTTGAAGAAACAGCTAAACAAGGGGAAAGACAGACTACAAAACAGATGTAGAACACTGATCATTTTTTAAAAATTATATATATACTTAACATAAAAAGTTCTAAAAGTATATAAACCAGAAATTTAATACTGGTAATATCTTAATGGTAGGAATTGGAAGTGGTCATTCATTTATTTATTTTTTGCTTATTTTCAATTATTCTTCAATGTATTTATCATTTGAAGATAACCAAATGACATTAGTAGGTTACATTTATTTTTATAATCTGTAAAACTGAGCAATATTTTTTATTATGTTTAGGAAATGTCTCAGGGATACCAAGGAAAGTGGGAGAGCCTATAGAATTTGCAATATTCAAATAGAAAAGATACACTTACAAAGGCATTGCAAGTGACAGAAAAGTTTTTATAAAAGAATAATGCACTAGCCTAATCAATGGACAATTTGAAAGGTATTCTCAGTAGGAAACAGTGGATGAAATGAGGGTGTCAGAGTTTAAGGAAGTCAGAGACAACACAATCTTAAACACAGAAAGTTATAACAGTCTAATATTGCAACCATAGGCACTTTCTGGAGAGTTACTTGCTTGCAATACATCGCAATTTAATAACAAGTAACTTGAATAATAAATGATTCACTTATTAAATTAAAAAATGAATAGTTTACTCTTCATCAAGGGGAACAAATCAATAGAACAATGTGTTCTCTTTTGTTGTTAAAGAAGAGGATGTTTAGGAAAAATATGGTAACTATAATTGTATAATGAAAATGGAGAAAATCAATGTCCAATAACTTTGTAAGGTCCCTGTCTCAAGCAGTGTTTCACAAAGACTATGACTATACCACGTTCATCAGGAATCACCTGAAAAATTTAACTTCTGACCACCAATTCCAAGTCTCTGAAGTTACAGAAGAATCTGCATTTTCAGTAAGTGCCCAAGGAAAATTTGGTGTTCACTAAAGTTTAAGAACACTTAATGTAAACTGTGGCTAAAAACTATCAAAGATTAGCAAAATGATAGATGACACACTTCTCTTTAAGCTTCTTTGTTTAACTGAAAATTAGTAAACTTCCTGAAGAGAAGGATGAGCTAATAAAGCACAAAAAGGGCAATCAGTTTATACTGTGTGCTTGTATTCAGACTTTTTGTGAGGTCATTTTCATTCAAATTGCTTTATATGTTCTGAATTAATGTGTGTACTGGGAAAATCTTAAAATATTTTGTTTTCATTTGCATAACTGATAGAAATAAAACATTCTTGTTAATCACTGAGGCATATATAGTATGTTTCAGCTGATTAACTTTGTTTTAATGTGATTCTTATTTTTTTTCTCCATTCCACAGAGAGTCATGGCTGAAACAGAAAAGCATTCTGAGATATTTGTGAACTTTAGTTAGCATACCCAAAGATAAATTACTTTTGGTTTTAGAGTTTTTGTTTTCTTGTTCTTCTCCTGTAGTATTTCTAAAAGGCAGAACTTAAACTTAACATGCTCTAGAATGTTTAAGCCAAAAAATAAAATAGGACGAACTCATGTGACCAACAGAATGGAAACATCAGAGGTAATTCCCCAGACTAAAAATTTGGGTATTTGCTTTTTTGGAGTAGGAATATTTCTTAAATTTTTATGAGGAACTATAAGACAATTTTCTAGAATACAATTTTAGAAATGTCTTTGTATATTTTATCTAAAATATGCCTGTTACTTTATATAATCACATTATCCATGCAATTTTTATTTTTTACTTATGAAATATAAAATAATCACTGAAGTATGCATATTTAATATTCCATAAATTTCTTGAGCCCGCTATATCCCAGATGCAGCAATTCACAAAATTCATATGCTGTTCAGTATATTTCTCTTTAAAAACAAAATAATAAAAATCAGGGTTTTGAGGAAAATAAAGTGTCATTGTGTACAAATCATATATTCGTAGTATAAATTAATCCCTTGAGGGCTCTATCAGTAAATATGGGCTCAGCTTTGCTATTGTAACAAATGACACTGAATATCAGAGTCTGCAAACAGCTGAGCTTTATTGCTTGCTCATGGCATATATCCATCATGTTAAACTCATTTCAGGATCCTGGGTGTCAGAGATGCCAAAATCTGGAACACTGCTTGGCCCCATGCAAGGAAGAAGATATCAGTATGAATCTTACATTAGACCTTAAAGTTTTCTACCAGAAGTGATGCATATCATTGGACAAAATAAGTTAACATGGCCATACCTAACAATAATGGGAAGGGAAGTACAACAATACCATGTGCTGTGGAGAAACACAAATATTTGATAAACAGCATCATGACTACCACAAGGATCCTAGCTCACTGGGCATTTGTGTGATATTTTCCTTCTTTCTTACTTTTTCAGATATCAAAATGATCTTTCATATTAGGCTTTCTGACATGTAAGGTAAAGATATTAGGCTTTGATCACTTTCAATGATGTTAATAAAGATTTAAATTGTCATCATTATTTGCCTATAGCTAGTTTGGAGAGAAAAAGATTAGCTAGATGATATCATTTTTCAGTAACCATAAGGGTCAATATGAGGAGGAGTGGATCATCATGAAAGCCCTAGGCCTTAGTTACAAGGAAAGTCACATATGATGACAAATATGTACTAGAAATATTGGGAGGACAACATCATACAATATATGATTGTCTAACCTCTATTTTTACACCTGAAAATAATACAAAATAATATTGAATATAAACTGTAATTGAAAAGTGAAATTAAAAAAACAACAAAAAACAAGGAAAGGAGAAAAGTAGATTATTGGAACCAAAGCCCACATTTTCCACTTTATATGTCTATGTCACTTATAATTTTTATATGAAAATAGAACATTTTTATTGTATTAAATATATTTGGGATGGGGAGGTAGCTAGCCCTACAGTGTTAACAATGAAAACTTAAATGGTTAAAAATAATCCAAAGAAAAATGAATTAATTTTGCCTGGAAGAGTTTACTATGCTGCACTGGCAACTGATGAAAGGGTTTTCTGTGCCAAATTTGTGGTTAATCCTCCAGAAGCCCACTTCGGCCTTCCCTACCTTTCTGTAGAACCCGGAAAGCTGAAATGTGTGGCTCCCTTTTCCTTTGACTTTCTGAGTTTTGACAGTGGCGACATCATAAAGAGATGAGAAAGGGGAAGAGTGAGGTTGGGATATTTAATCTCCAGTTCACTCTCTGACAGGCCTTCACAGGGTGGCTTCGCCCCTTTACTAATGGCTACAGTACCTATCACATGGCCCTGTCCATAGGGGCAAGCCTTCAAGGTTCGGATACCATTCCCTCACCTTTCCCCTTCTGTCCTTGCGGTGGTAAGACTTCCTGCTCTTGCTAGTCCCATAGTACTGCAGCATCGCTTGTTCGTTCTCACAGCTTGTCACAGCTTTGTAAATATTTTTCTTATTTATCCCTTGCAAACACTTTCCTGTCTGTTTCCTGCCAGAGAACTGACAGCCTCAGTCACTATCTCCATGTGCTACCAATATATGTTTTGGCCCAGCACCAATAATCAAAACTATTAGGTTACAAAGATTTTTGCAGAAACCAATCTTCATTAAGATTTCACATCCTTAGTGCCCCAAAAGTATTTACTATTATATAAAGAATGAGTTTAAGTCCTGCCTTGATCAAAAGTTAAAACAAAATGTTTATAGTCCTTGCAGTAACATGTTGTTGTTGTAGATAATTTGTTTAAGTGTTTATGAGATACTATAGTTGGACTATTATGTTAAGAACAGAAAGAGGGTCTATGTATTAATAAAATTCCAAGTTGAGAATCTTGGTAACTGTTACCATCAATCATAGCTGAAAGAAACAAATAGAAGCCTTAGGAATGAAATAAATGGTAAGAGTGATAACCAACCTGTCAATCAATCAGTAAGTATTTACTTCTCTAAAACCTCACATGCTCCCAGTCCACTATTTTGATTGATTTACCCAAGAATTTTCCAAGTTTTGTTCATTCTATTATCTTTTATATTGATTTCTATTACTCTATAAACCCCACTGAACATAATACCTGAAATATTACTTGGTCTTTTGTTGTATTGCTTTGCTCCTTAGCCCGGTGCCCCATTCTCCAAGGAGAGAGTGGTTTCATGTACAAAAGTGGAAGGTATATTCTCATAATAACTCCTTAAATTGGAAAAGAAGATCAAAACACAGATACATAAGCTTGCATTCCAGCAACCAGCTACTTTTTTTTTCCATTACGTTCTCTTTCTACAGTAAGTTTATTACTCCTTTGCAGAAATCTTGGAAGTGAAATGGACTGACAATTGGGCATCAAACTTCATAGTTGAGTTCTCCAAAACTTTTGTGGGCAACTCCTGTTTTATTTATGATCTCAGTTAGCATTTCTTTAGACCTGGAAGATTAGGAATTGTGGCTTTTGCTAATTCATGGATTTTCATGGCAGCAAAGCAAAAAATCCTTCTTCTTTGGCATAATACCTCTACAGCAGATGAGATAAATGTGATTCTTATGTTACACAGGTCTAAAACTTTGATATCAAATTATAAAGCATAGTTAAAGTGACTTATGATAAATAAGAATTGAGTTACTTTATAATAAAATGAAAAAATTTTCTTTTTAATTCATAGCCTTTAATGTGTATGAGCTGTAGAATTTGGTCTCTAATACCTTTTTCTTTAGCAATTTTGTTTTGATATTTATGTACTGAATGCTCACTCTATTTAAAAATATCTATACATGATATCTTTCTTTTTTCCCAAAAATTAATTTGCCCCAAAAGTGGGCATTTAAAAAGCAGTATAAATTTTTAAAAGTGAATGGAAGTGTGAGAAAAATAAAATGTAGAAATTATATTGAAGTGGTCTAAGCTATTCATAGAATGGTAAAATATATTCTTTGCAAGTTAAACCAATTTCTTCTTTTCTACAAATGTTTTATCTTGATAGAACATTTGCATAGAAAGACAGGTCAAGAAACATCTCAAAAGTGATAGGAAAGAATGGTTAACTGTTCAATCTATGAATCAGAGTAGAGAATAAATAAAGATGGTTTAAATGATGGATTAGAGAATGAAGAAAGAGAAACATTCATATATGATTATTTCAGTCTTCTCATTTGAAGAAATTGTGATGAAAATTTTGGACAGGAGAGCAGAACAGAATAAGGCATTTATGGAAAATGTTGAAACAGAAGGCCTCCAGCTTGATATAAGCCAAATGCAGGAAGGAAAAAAGAGGCATTTCTCAAGTCTATAATCAAGATTTCTCTCTTCACCTTTAGAAATAGGTCTTAAATTGGTTCCCTCCTTTTCATCAGTACAATCTTAGGCTTAATGAGGTCTGTCTCTTCTTGCTGGATCATAAAAGCTTACATAAAAAGGCCAATTTTTATTCATCTGCTTCTCTGGCTCAGCACAATACCCACATATAGAAGATTTGCAAATGATATCTGTGGAATGAATAAGAAAGAAAAGAGCTTTAGATATCAATTTCTATCCAGTGGCTTACATCTTCACATTTATATAGGTATGGAGGATGATAGCTGGGAGGTGAGGAAAGGAATTACTAGCTTGGATTTCTTTTAAATTTAGGAAGTATGTCTGCAAGATCTTGTATTATACACTTCTCCAACTGTAAATTTTATGCAATACAATGAAGACTTTCCACCAAACCATACCACCTCTCACCTATTCCATCTCTTTGTAACCCACTACTTTTCAAAGACATGATCGCCATTTTTAATGCTAAAAAGTTATGTCTAAGAATGTTATATTGGTAAGTCTAGTCTTTCTGACACCAGATTTTTTTTTTCAAAATACAGATAAAAATTCATGTTCTTATTTGGGTAATATAGTGTCATTTCCCACCTGTTCCAATTCTCTCTGAAAATTAAAACAAGATTTTATATAACATTAATTTTCTATGAATAGAATTGTGATTAATCTTCAGTATATGTGGCTGATAATAAATTGAAAATATGGTTAGGATGAAGTTAAGATTTCCTTTATCTGAAATATTCTGTTATGAAAATTAATCAGAACTAAATACAAACATCAAAATGCTTTATCTTAAAAGTGCAATTAATATAGTCCAAGTATGTTTTAGAAAACATTTTGTTTCTTTTCTAATTTTATGATTAATGTGACCATAAGTGCAAAGATAATAGAGACAGAATTCATTTCTGAAAGCACTGAAACTGTCCTTTATTAGTTCTGAAGCTGCAACCACATTAACTCATGTGAATAAATTTATTGTTTGTACATTTAAATTGCCACAAAATCAATCACAGTTAAACCGAACTGTAAACTACTACATTTGCCTTTCTGAGTAGTGGCAGGGAAAGTTTTGCTTTGTGATTCTTCTATCATGGGTTCCTTTTCTTTTTTTTCAGTGCTTTTATTTCATGTGACATAGTAAATATTTTGTTGTTGTACAAATTGAACTGATGTTGTTTAGGTCAGGATAATTCATTAAAATACAATACAACTTCAGCTCAAATATTATCTTTTAATAACAAAGTGGGCATTTAGTAAATTAAATATGTTTCAAGAAGTTTGACCCATAATAAATTATTTTCCTGCCAGTGCTTGTTGTTTTTTTTTTTAAGATGGCAAACCATTATCTACTTTCTTTATCATCATTAAAATGTCTGTATTTTCTCTCATCTGTATTACCTTCTGACCTCTCACAGAGCTAATCATCCTTTTCCTATGTCTCTAAGATTTTATATATTGCATTCACATTATAGTGTAGTTATTTCACATTACAATAAATTCACATTTTGTTATGGTTATTTGATTACATACCTGTCTGGATGTTCATACACTGAGTTCTGAGAGCAGATTTTAATCATTTGTAAACACCTACATATTTAAGGGGAGAGGGAGTATGTGAGTGAGAGCTATCTTTCAAAGGGGAAAAAATGTCATATCAAGTATTTTGCAGCAAAAGACGATACTTTTTGCATTTAAGGAAAAATAATTATAAATTGTATTAAAAATAAATTTCTGAGAGAGGAAAAAAGTAGAATTCACTTTGGATAAAACATTTAAATAACCCATTTAAGCTAATTGATATCTATTTATTACATAAAACCTCATCCGTAAATGTCCATGTTTCAGCCACTTCTTTAAAGTCACAAGCAACCTCAGAGTTTTTTTCTAAAATGTGCTCCAGTTAGCTGTTATCAGTCAGTCAACTGGCTTTCAAATGAAACATATACATCTGAGTCTTTGAGAAATGCAACAAGCTACTTAAAATTACACACTCACACAGTAAGAAAACACTCTCCCTCCTCTCCTAACTTAGAGATTACTTACTCCAGGTCCTTCCTGTTAGTATTTGGAAATCAGACATGCATATCTAACTCAATAAGAGCAATTTGAAGATATATTTAACTCATCTTTGTAGATGCTTAAGGGTGATGCAAAAGCAGTGATTCAATACATATTTATGGAATTGAAATGCAAATCTTGTTACACCCTAGCTGGGCTATCTTCAAGGTCTTGCTTCTCTTTACTTCTAAACTCAAAGCATGAATTCAGGTACAATTGAATGCCATGGCAGCAGGTTTGGTAACATTGCGAAGTCACAAAGAGCACATGGAAGCAAAAAAGTGGAAAGATTTTAGTGATGATGGGAATAGTTTAATTAGTTTTGTACAATAACTTGAAGATTATTTTTACCACTGATTTCTACTCTAAAAGTAAAGAATTATTTGCCTTACAACAAATTTCTAGCAGTTCAGGGTTAATTGAAAAAGTTGGGGGGCATTGGCTATAAAACATCCCCATATAAGGTTTTCAGTTATGCAGAGCGCCATATTATTAGTTTGCCACTACTTATTACAGAATTGGTTAAAAGGAGGTGGACCTCTTCCACCAGAGGATGGTGTTTCTTGATGCAACTTTTTCATCTGATTCATAACCTGAGGGAATATCCTTGGAACTAATACATTGCCCTTAGTTCCTAGTAGAAAGAAGGAGGAGCTCTGATTATGCTATTACATTTTTGCTTTTGTTAAAGAACCCCAACCTATGCTGTTTTTAAGCAGCTGCGGGTCTGATTGTGCACCACCAAGAAGCATGACTCCCAATGACAGAGTTTGGTGAAAAGAAAGGAATCATTTATTTAAAAGTAATACAGATTTAGAATGATGGTGGAATTCTGCTGTTAAATCACACTCCCTTTAAAACACCCACAAACACACAGTCATGCCCTTCTTTGCCAAATCAGGCCAACTTTAGAACATGCCAGTCAGAGGTACCATCTCTTAGAAACACAGAAGTCCTCAGCTCAGCACTCCCAGTCACAGTTCAGCATCTCCGGCTCCTCCCAGTAATTCAGTCAGCTGGGCAAGTTCCACAATTCCCATAAGTCTTGTTGCGGTGTTTTCTAGCTCTTAATCAAAAACCGTATGGCACCTCCTTACACACCAGACCTCATGGCTGGCTGGTGCGGCCCTTCTGCACCCTTTCAAGCTGTATGGCAGAGAGACAGAGAGCCTCATGGCTTCGGTGCCTAGTTTAAATCCTGGCCCAGAGCTTTTGGCGCAACCCCATTTCCAACTCCTCCCACAGTGACTTACTCCTGCTTCTTCTTTGTACAGTTCACATTCTTTCCATGGCCATTATCAATCCAGGCAAGTAGGGCCCAGTGAGGAAGGGCAAACCGCCTTCCTGCCTCAGCACAGGTGCTATAAACTGCCCCCACCCCACCCCGCAACATCACAGCTAACGGCTACATCGTGAGTCATAGTCACACCCATTTCCCCGGCCCTCAAGTGACAGTACAGCTTTTTAACATTACTATTAAGCTAGCCAAGTTGCCATAGACATGCAAAGTACCTCTCAATGTCTTCCAATTCCTCCATCCCCCAAGCCAGGCTTGTGGGGAATATCTTCTGAACACCGTGACACTTTAACATTTAAATCTGTGAGGTACTAAGGAAAAAACACTCCAGGATGTACAATGTATCCACAATGCCCAGCACCTATGTAGTATGTGCTCCAAGCTTACAGAGGCAGGATAATAACAGAGTACTCTGTTTCTATCTCATTTTTCTTTAAACAGATAAAAGCGCTAAACCAACATGAAAAACCTACAGAGCTGTTAAGATGAATTATTTAGCCTAGTACTGTTTCCATTTTCCACTGCTATGATACAATTGGCTAAAAAGTATGTGACTAGACAGTGTACTTTATGTCAAAGTTTTTTAGCAAGTGAGAAAGTTAAGGCAAGACAAAGAATCATTGTTACCGAACAAATGGACCCGTCGGGGGGATGCCCAGATGCTATTACCAAAACAGCGACACCCCCCTTCCCTGGGGTCCCTCAGTTGTGGGTCCTTTGCCCGCCGCCCTTGGAGTTATGGCTCTGAATGACAGAGTTTGGTAAAATGGAAAGGAACTATTTATTCAAAAGTTATACAGGTTTGATTAATGGCTAAATGTCGCTCTTAAACCTCAAAATCTCTTTAAAACAATCACCAGCACATACACACTGTCCTGCCTTCCCCCCTTTGCCCAGTTAGGCCACTCAGGCAGGTCAGGGGTATCGTCCTTCAGAAGAAAAAGAACAGAAGTCCGGGGCTCAGCTGGGCAGGCCTCTTGCGGTTCTTAGCACCATCCGCTGCGTTGCCATCTCCAGCTCTTAATCCATAACCATGTGGCACCTTCTCCTGGCCCACTAGTAGGAGTCCTTTCTCCCCTCTTTCTTCCCACGTGGTCTTCACACTGTTCCCCAGAGTCTGTGTCCCTAGTTCTCTTCTGCAGGCCCCTGTCTCTCCTCCTTCCTCTCTCCAGTTACATTCTGTATTAAGTCTTTTAAACCTTTCTGATTAGCTTTGGTGATATGCAAAATAACCCTTTTTACATATGAGGAATGGAACTATCCTGTTATTGACATGCAAACTGACTCTCAATGGCCCTGCTCAAGACACCCATCCCCCATGGTGGCCCGCCCTCGGGTGAGGAGAATATATTTTTCTTGGACACCCCAATCTCTGGACCCCATTACAAATACCCTTTGGAGGGGCCCTGGCTGTACCGTTACATCATGTTTCCTCCAGACCCATATTTATATTGCCAGGAGTGCCTCTTGATTGCAAGGATAACAGAGCAGAACTAGGATGTATAAATGATTTATACTTAATACTACTTTGCATTTTCCCTATAAGCAGTAGATAACTAATTTCATTAATATACAGATGAAGGAGAATATTCAAGTTAAGGTGTCAAAAATCATTTATGAGCAACATAAATGGGTTAAAATCCACATCTGATTCCAAAGTGTGTACCCCCTCTACTATAACCAATGACAATTACATACGAGTCCACCATGACCCTGATAAAAAACAGTCAAGCTCTGTAACAGCCTCTCTGCTCCGATTAAAGTTGAATAAATCACTCATTTCTGAGTCAATTGAAGTCAATGACAGAAAACACCACTGCATTGCCAAGTAGTTGGTAAGGTCCAGTTGTGTTGATCAGATGACTTACTTTCTCAACAGTTAACCATTCTGATGAACCATAGAATTGAAAATAATCCAATTTTTGTAAATGAAAACAGTCTGAAAGAAACCCATAATCTTCTTTTATGGAAAAGTAGCTATTCTGCTTTATCATCCAGAAGCTGAATGAGAATAAGATCCCATGTTTCCCTTGCTTATTATTCACACTGTGGTTTTCTAAAACACTCTTCTCAAAGATTGCCCAAAGAATCCTCTCAAATATCAGAAACCCTTCTCCTGATCCTGAGATGAAATATAAAAACCAACTAGATGGCTGTTTTGTTTATTGTTCTGTGAAATTACATTATTAGGAGAGGCATCATTTTAAATTAGGAAGTGACGCATGACTTTAACTGGTTTCAACCCATTACCTTTATATGATTAAGGAATATTTTGCCATGTTAAAAAATCAGCACTTGGGAATTGATTGTATATATTTTCTGTTGCTCCTGTCCTGGATGTACTTGACTGTATTACACACAGTCAGTGCAAAGGAAACACAGCTGTGATAGCGTTTGGAAAAATGCAGAATAAGGTCTAGAATGTGTATTATGATAATTATCTTGGACTGCTTTTACATTTATTTAAAAGCCTATGGAATAGGATCACCATATGCTTGGTAGGAATGCAACTTTAGGATAGAAATTCAAAACCCAGGCTTTAAGAATGAGACAAACCTTTCTAAAATCTATCTCTATCACTTATTAGTGGTATGAAATAGAGAAAATGACAATAATTAAACAGCCTCAGTTTTCTCAAATGTGAAAATAAAGATTATTACCTCATGGCGCTGCAGTGAAGATTAAAGATACAATATACATCAAATTCAAAGTACATAATGATTTTTCCATAAATAATTATAGTTCTGTGCTTGAGTGGTAAAGTGATCTTATTCATTTGCACTGGCCCACATATAACCAGGTACACATATGGTAGCAGGTGGGTTAGAAAACTTGCAATACACCCTTCAGGTTTTCTACTCTCCAGCTATAGCAGAGCCCTGAAGAAGAAGGAACTCTGTGAGTTTGCCTTGTCTTCTGAACAACATTTTTAAAAATATCTTTGTATCCCTTGAGTATCTGGTATAGTTTCTTGCACACAAGGACTGATGTATAGTTTTTAAATGAAAAAAGGAATAAACAGGAAAAAATAAAAAGATCCTTTAAAATCCAAAGCATCTGAGAGATGAGGAACTGGAGACTGTGTTTTATGAAATGCCTCTCAAGTGCTAAGTGCCAGTCTTGGTTGACTTATCATGATAGGTGACAGCTGAAAAGACTGCTGATAGACAAGGCTATTCTTGACCCCACTCCCCTAGGACATATCACTGAAAGTCTTTGCTAGTTCATATTGTTGTGCTGGATGATCACACGAGACCGACTCTCTCGCTGATGTCCTTTGTCCCCAAATTCTAGGATCAAATGAACTGATGCTCTATTTTATAGATCTGTGAACCGTGCAACATTGTTCTCAGAGCTTTATCCCGTCTTTATTCAGCATTTACTGAGGTCCTACCACATAACACTCTCTGCATTAAAACAATAGACATTCACTCTACACTTCATTCATGGTGAATTTCATTTCTATTTCCTGATTATGCTAACCACCAAACCTTGACAACATACTTTTTCCTCTCCCACTCTTCCTTCATTCTATAAACCTCACTTTCAATGTCCTTTCTTCCAGGAAACCTTTCTTGCACCCTCTAATTCCATAGTAAGTTTTTCATAGCCTATATGAGGTTAGGCAGTAATTTTTACATATATAAATATATATAAAATTTTTATAAATATATATGTATATATAGCATATATGAGGTTTTATATAAAATATATAAAAATTACTGCTTAACCTCATATTTTAATATATTTTTAAATATTTTATGTAAAATTTTTTATAATTTTATGTATTTATATATATTTATATATATAAGCAAGAAAAATATGCTTTGTGCAATTTTTCTTCATTAGACATCTTCAGTCTATATCTATTGAGCCTCATTCTTCTGCATGGACCTTTAACCTCCATTTAAGCCCTTGTGCCTCTCAGAAGCAGCCTCTCTCTACCCTCATCTTTTACAAACATGAAAAACAATATAAAAACATCATAATATACTATATAGTTAAAAATCTTTTATTGGCAGTGCTTTCTTCAGTCTAAAAAACAACAAAATAAAACAAAACATTCTTTTGAATTGTTTCCCAGAAATGGTAATAGAGTCGTGCTATACCATGCAAAGTACTTCTCATCTTTTCCACTTTTAAAATTAACTTGGTTGTAAATGTAACTTTTGATTCACTGAACTTATAGTCTTTTTTAGAAACATCAATAAAAATGTCATTTATTTTTCATATATATGAGATCAGTGTTATTACAAGTCTCAGGAATGTATATTTAAAATGAAAGTGTTTTTTAATAAATTAGGAAGTTACTTGTCCTCCAAAAATATAAATAGAATATATTTATATATTTCAGACTTTCAGTTATCTGACTTTCAGTACACCTCATATACCACTGAAATTGGTTATCTGAATTTCTTATACAATTATAGTCATTTAACAAAACTCACATTTAAAAATTAGGAGCAGGTACTTTAAATCCCTGAATTGATGTTAACTTTTTAGGTGTGTTGTTTATCTAGTTAGTTATCAATCCAAAATTTTATGCAAATAAATATTTACATGTATAACATGTTTTAAGATATATCATGTGCTTCATATATAGCTATATAAATGTAAGCATTTTTATTTTGTAGGAAATGTCATTTAGCTCTTAATAGCTTATTGATGGGTTTTAATTGTTATCATTGTATTACAGTGTGTATCAATTTTTTATTTGACTTTAATACTAGCAAAAGAAGAATTTCATTTTAATTATGTAATTTCAGTGATACAATTCCAAGTATCTTAAATGTGTTTAACTTCAAAACAAATGACTCTCTCCTCTAAAGCAAAGGAAATTATAGATGAATTTAACCTTAAAATGAAAATGTGGATAAAGTGGAGCAGGCTGAATAGGCATTTCAAAAAGAAAGTAATTTATTTGCATTTAACAATAACAAAAAAATCATAATCGGACTTAAAAAGATTGTTCTTTGAAGGAGTTCCTGTTCTAACTTCTCTGCAGAGCCCTCATGTTGTGAAAATATATTTGATTAACACAGGTCATAGACAGCTGGTATACTGAATATTAAGATAATACTGCTTGGAGAAGATGTCTCAGTAGATAACATCTCTGATTTTATTGTTTTGAATTAAACACAATTTTCCTTTTAATTTGATTTGACTACAAAAATTACTAACCCCTATTCTGAAGAAACTAAATAAAATAAAAAAGCTATAATGTTAGAGATCACCCTTCTCAATGCAAGCACATCATGGGAATGTTCCAGGTCATGATAAAAGGAAAATGACTTGCAGTATGAAAGAGCACTTAGGGCATATTCAATAGCTTATTTTGCACAGTAAACTCTATATGAGTTCTTTCTTTTTCCATCAAAATACAGGATATAAAGGCATTTAAAGAAAAGAAGCTGTGAGAGGTAAAGGGGTTGAAATAATATAGTAATTAGATATTAATCAAAAACATTAAGGCCACTGCAATTGCTAGAAAATTTAAAAATAAAAATCCAAGAATCAAGATGGTGGAGAAGTTAGTGGAAATCACACTGACCTCCTCCCCAGACCAATCTGGAATTACAATTAAATTGTGGAGAAATCACCGGGAACAAACAACTGAACAATAGTGAGAGAGGAGCCTTATAACCTTGGACAGACAGAAGAATCAGCATTAGCACAACCTAACTGAAAAGAAGTGTGGTACAGACTCAAGAAGGCAGGCAGCGTGCCCACGAGTGGCAGCACCAGAAGGATATTGAAACGGCCAGTTGAATCCCCCTGATATGAGCGAGGTCTAAACCAGAAGTGGGGATCTCTAGCCTACAACACTAGAGCCCCCAAAATACACAAATAACAGCCAGCTGCGAAAAGTGGCAGGGTCGCTCTCTGCCAGAGACAAGTGGCTGGAGATGCAAAGAGCCGTTTAAAGGGCCAACGCATGAATTTTTATTTGCAGCCCATCACCCTGGTCTCTGGCAAAGGCTAGTGAAGCCTGAGGAGAGACTGGGGAAGGAAGCTTTGGGGAGAGAACTGAAAGAGTAGCCTGCGGGATCCGAGTGTTGACTCATCCCCCAGACGGCAGCAGCCATCTTGCTCGGGCAGACTACTCACCTGAGCAACAACAGTGTGAGAGGACACAATAGCCCCTCCCCCAGGAGGGACTCAGCCCTGGCCCGGTAGTGCTAAAGCCTGACTGCTGAATGCAGAGTGACTAGATTAACAGCTGAAGGAGATAGCCACAGACAGTAGATTCCTGAAAGTCTTAAACAGACTGCCTAAGGTCAGACAGGGTCAACATCTGACATCGTCGGAGGCTGATCCACAAAGAAAAGACAGCAGTCTCCTGCTATAGAAGTCACAACAAAAAGTCAGGAAATCAAGACAGATCAATTTAAGAAGCAGAAGCAAAAAGGAAGAGTCTCACATAATGTGAAGACAAAGAAACACCCCCCCCAGTCAAAGGTAAAAGAGGAAGCCCCACAAAGAGAACTAAATGAAATAGATACAAATAAACTATCAAATAATTGAGTTCAAAATCATGGTTCTAGGAAGCTAAAAGAGATCAGTGAGCTCAGAGAGAATTACCAAAAACTACAGGGAAACTATAAGGAACTTACTCCAAACTATATCAGCATGAAAAAGGACACAGACACTATCAATAAGAGACAAGAGAAAATGAAGAACACAATTTCTGAACTGAGGGACACAGTAGAAGGAATTAAAAGCAGGCTAGAGGAAGCAGAGGATCGAATCAGTGAGCTGGAGGGTAAGGTAGAAAAAAGCTCCCAGAAAGAGTAAGAAAAAGAGAATAGACTCAAAAAGAGTGAAGAGACATTGAAGGAAATGCAGGACAACCTGAAACATAATAATATCCATATAATAGGAATGCCAGAAGGAGAAGAAGAGGAGGAAGAGATAGAGAACCTGTTTGAAAAGTAATGATAGAAAACTTTTCTAATTGGAGGAGAGAAAAAGTCACACAAGTCCAAGAAGCACAGAGGCCCATTCAAGAGGAACCCAATGAGGCCAGCTCCAAGATACATCATAATTAAAGTGGCAAATATCAAAAACAAACAGAGAATCCTAAAGGAAGCAAGGGAGAAAGAGGCAGTAACATATAGGGGAGCCCTGATAAGGCTAGCAGCTGACTAGTCAACAGAAACACTAGAAGCCAGAAGAGAATGGCAAGAAATATTCCAAGTCATGAAAAGCAAAAGCCTGCAACCGAGACTGCTCTACCCGGCAAGGCTCTTGATGAAAATGGAAGGTAAAATAAGGAGTTTCCCAGACAAAAGTAAGCTAAAAGAATGCGCTTCCACCAAACCAGCATTGCAAGATATGCTATAGGGACTGCTTTAAGAAGATGAAGGAAAAGAGTCTATGAATACCCAGTTCCAGTATCAAAGAACCAGTAGTGTTGGGAAGGGTTCAAAAGAATGTCTGTGTAGTGCCAGGATCTGAACACTTAACTATTGTACTGTACTGCCTCTTGTGTAATCCCAGGCCTTCCACATGGAACTCACTGAGAATAGATAAATGAAGTGCCTTGGTTTTATAGAGTGTGAAAGTTGGTGTGCTAAATGAGGGTGACTGGTCCCAGATGGCATCATCTTTATGTCTGGCTATGTATGTATGATGAGGAGTCTTGGTTTCTTCTCTAGGAGGCTAGCCTGGGCTTATTCACATGATGGCAGTAATCCAATGAAAGGCTCTTGAGGTTAACAGTCAAGATTTGCATAATTTTACTTCCTTCATCTTCCTTTAAACAATGCAATTTACAAGTCCAGCCCAGTTTCAATGGTGGGGTAAGACATTTCGCTTCTTGACAAGAGGAACTGAAAAGGATTGTTGCCATTTTTGCAATCTGCCATGGCTTATATGGAATTGATACTACTACATGGCTTAACTTCCTTGTAGGTTACCATGTCAGACAGTGTAGAAATGGGGAAAGCAGTCCATGAAAATTAGTGGAATGAGTCCATGAAACCAACTTGAACACTTCTGCCAGAGATAAGCGACCCCTGCTCTGACTGAGGTACTTAATAATGTATCCATTATAATCTAACCTGAGAAATAGGACAATCCATGCACATGTTTTTGAAATTAATGTTTGAAAGACAGGAGGGAAAAAAAAATACCTTATGCTAATCCTGGGAGCTATATCCTGAAAAAGAGAAAATAACTAAATATTCTATGTCTTCTTTTCCCAACCCAAGAAAAACCATTATTAAGTGCTAACATTTTGATCAAATGAGGTTACTCCTCTGAAACAGATACCCCGTGTTTTTACAACAAAACCAAAAAAGAATAGAAGAAAATGAAGCATTGCCTAATTCATCTGTCTTCACATGTGACTGTTTTATAAACATGTAAATTCTCATAAGATTTATCCCCTCTCAGAATTAGGTTGGAGAGTTTTAAACCATTTCACAAATCATTCTGGGAACTTTCTTTTAAGCAGTGTGTCAGCTAATTTAATGATAGGTGGTATCATTAATTGATATAATTGTTAAAGATGCATATGGCATTTTTTAAACAAAGCTGAAAACCTGAAAACAACATTCACTGATAGTTCACTTTCATTGATTTTTTTAAAATTTTAAGCCATTGATGATTAATTTAAATATTCTATTTCTTATTTAGTGTCTCAGGATAATTTGGAAAATATGGAGTCTGTGCTGACATGCAGAGTCTTAGCATATTTTCTCAATGCTGTAGGGTACACTCCATTTCAAGCTTTACTCAGAAGGGGAAATTTTTACAAAAATTTTATAGATTGCTATATCATCAATTTTTTCTAAATTCTGTAGTTTCCTTTAACTATAAAAATCTTTATTTCATTGTGTTCAGGAAAACTGTGGAAGAAGAAAAGCCATTTGATATTTGCCATGAAAAAATTCTAAATTATAATTTGATGCTGTATACCACCAACTATACTATCTACAACCATGCCAGAATCTTTGAAAAACACTTGATCTTTTTTTTTTTAGCATTCGTACCTCAAACTCTTAAGTCATAAAGAGTTTACATGCTGGATGGCAAAATCTAGTCCTTCTAAAATATAGCCATAGAATAATGATGAATATAGGAAAAAAGTATTTCAAATGAGTTACCCCTGATAAATATCACAATATAGGGCTATTCTCTTTGTGCAAACCTGTGGGTTTGAACACAAAGGAGAGGAAAGGGGAGAAGGTAAACTTTAGTAGAGTTTATATACACTCTATTTGTATATGGTTCATTTTTCCTTTATAGAGAAAAATGATACCATAGTACAGCCCTGTAGCCTGTAGCCCCAGAACATTCCCTGTCCCCATGCCAGCCATAGCAGGGAATACAGATAATTCCTTTATTCTGCCTCCTTCTGTCTCCTTTGCAAACAATGACATATAGATGTTAGGCAGGAAGCAATATATAGGAAAATATAGTTGTACACACAGTAGATGAAGCAAGAATTTATAGTGGGTTTACAAGTTTAAACTGAAAATTGTATAACCATGAAGGAATGCTCCCGTCTTAACTAAAATACTCTTGATAATTTTCAAAAACAAAACGTCACCTCATGCTTCCTAAAACTAATTATGTAATTAAAAGAGGTTTCTTAGTGGTTAGGACAAAATAAAAAAAAAAATTGGCAGTTAAAGGTTAATTCTAGCATGTTTGGCCAGTCTTTAATTTATGATTACACATCACTGTTTGGATGTTTTGGGGTAATGTATTTATTTGGGCTAGGAGATTTTCTTTGTGAGGTTGCAAATATGAAAATAAGAGAAATATAAGAAATTATATAGAAGGGCTGAATTATATACTTCCCAATTTGAACCTAAGGCTTGTTAACTTTTACTTGTTATACCACTGCCAAACCTACAAATGTGTCATTTGGTGTTGATGAGTTTTGATTTCCACTTTACATTCTAATTTTCCACAATACGATTATTTAACATGTTTTTTCTTTTTTTAAATTTTTATTTTTTTAATTTTATTTTAATTTATTTTTTCAAATACATTTGTCTCTGCCTACCCCCCACCACTTTCCCTTGCCCCCTCTCTCCCTCCCTCCCTCCCTCAGCTCTTCCCCTTTGGTTTTGAAAATGAGTCCTTGCTATATGTTCCTTGACTTTCCCCTTCCCTTCCTTTTCCACGCCCCCCTCCCTCCTTCCCTCTTGTCTCTGTTGATTTCTTTTCCTTTCAGTGTTGCTGGTCTTATTTTCCTTGCATCTTTGTATTGTTGGTTAGGTTCCACTTATAGGTGAGATCATATGGTATTTGTCTTTGGCCCCCTGGCTTATTTCGCTTAGCATGATGCTCTCCAGTTCCATCCATACTGTGTTCATAGCAGCACAATTAACATGTTCTTTCAATTATGACTTACCATCTTGTTATATATTGATAGCCAACTTAGCTTATAATATGATCCATCCCATATTTCAAAATTTGTTGAAATGAATTTTGTATTTAAATTAAAAATTTGTTTATATGTGTATAATTTTACTCTCATAACATTGTTATTATTGGCAATGTTGCAAATATAATTGCCTTAGAATAGAAATTTTAAAATTGTTTTCTATCATTTTAAAATTGTTGAATTTTAATAATAATGGTTATTATTTTGCTAAATTTGGTTTACATCACAATTATAAAATTGAGAAGTGATATCCAACTGGACTATATATAAATCTTAACTCTTCAACAACCTAATTTAAGCAAATAACCCCTTTGAATATGTTTCCATATCTAAGAAATGAGAATAGTAATAGTAACTATAGATGGATACTGCCAAAATGACATACTGTATATGATGTGTCTATCACTCAGCAAATATTTAATAAATATGTATTTCATTGTGTTCCTAACACATAAATTTGAAGAAGTCAATAATAAGTTTTTGAAAATAAACAAAAGTATCAAATAGTTTATAAAGTATTGACTGATTAAAAAAAAGATGGAATCTCCTTTGTTCATTTTGGTAAACTTGATACTAAAACAACCTGAACCATAAAAATAACATAAACAAGAAAACAAAATAATAATATAAGTATATTAATTTGTCAACTTAATAAATATATATATATACTTTAATCATGAGGGATTTACTCTGTAATTGTTATGACTGATTAAAATTAAAAAATTATTTTCTGTAATTCATCATATTTATAAATCAAAGGAAAAATATATATGAATGTTTTGATGCTAAAAATGTATTTGTTGAAATCAACAACATTCATTCTAGATTTAAAAAGATAATTCTTTAACATTGTGAAAAAGTCTACCTCAAGCCAATGTTAAAAATTATAGTGAATGATGAGTCAGTACAGACATTTTTTATAATCAATGATTCCTTTGTAATCAAGCAATTTCCATTATGATCAAGAGGTTATAAACTCTAATTGTTTGCATTAATTAACTACTTCATATTTGCTAGGCACTAAGTCCAAATGTTTTTAATTCTCTCACATATTTTGGGAGAGTAGATATTGTTTTTTCCCTTTGTTTACATATGTCTTGCAGCCTTTCAAGGCCTGGCAGGCTCCAGGATTCAGGCGGACAGAAGAAAATGTGTGGAGCCATGGGGATGCTTGACATGCTTTTATTCAGGGGTAGGCGATCCATGCACTTTGCAAGCTGAGTGTCTTTTAGCAGGAAGCCCCTACTGCCTTATATACTAAAATACTGATAAAGCAGGAAGCCAGAATATTGTATAACAGCATGATTCTTTGCATGCGAGCACATTCAGTGGCACGGGAACCATTTATTGGACCCAGTCTCAAGACTATAAGAAAACAACTTATCTTGGTTCCCCAGACATCTAGGTAAGAGAACCAGATTGCCTTCATTTACCCTACAAAATATCAGAACACAAGGCAAGTATGGTTAAAGAAGTGAAATAAATTGCCTTATGTTATATAGTTAATAAATTTCAGAGTTAGGACTTCAGCTAGATCCTTCTAATTTTAGGACCCATTCTCTTAGTATTCATACTCAACAAGAACACTAACCACATGCTCAGAACACCAGCAGATAGGAGCACCGGATATTTACTTTGTTGATAGAATTTTTATTTGCTAGTTTAAAATAATAATTGTCATGGGGGAAAAAATGTGGGAACTCTTTCAGACTTCCTTATGATTATTGTTCAGTATAGTTAGTATTCAGTGCTTCATGTCTAAGGGTTAAAATTCAGCCCCTTTCTCGTGCCTAAAGAGGTAACCAGCAGAATTATCTGAAACTACTTTAGATTTATTTATATGTTGATTCACAAACATCCATTCAGAACCTACCTTGTGTTACAGTTTTTCTCCAGGATGAGGGATACAGTGACAAATATAATTGATTCACTCCTTTTGTTTGAGATACCATTTTACTGTAATGGAAAGTATATATATGTATATGTACATGTATACGTATATGTATATGAATATGTATATATAGTTTACATTCAGTGTTATTTTGTATTAGTTTAAGATGTACAGCACAGTGATTAGACAATCATCAATACTTTAAAAAGTGTACCCTCCATATTTTCAATACCTACCTGGCACCATACAGAATTATTACAATGTTATTGACTATATTTCCTGTATTCATAAAATGCTCACAGTTCAGTGGCAAAACAGGAATGTAAACAACATACAGTATATGTGCAAAAATGGGAAGTCAAACAAGGAACACAGGTATCACACAGGAAGTAATGATAAGACTAGGAGTGGGTAGGTAGGGGTTATTTTTAAGAAAGTCTTGAAGTAGGTGACATTTCAGAAGTGTTTTTAGAGATCAAAAAAAATTCAACATGAAGAATGAAATAGCAGCTTGCCATTTTTTTCAGTAAACTAATAACAATTTGCTATACAATTAAGGGAATTTTCCTTAACTTATGAAATCAACATTCCCTAATAATTATGTAATAATATATGTATTTCTATATTATCAAACTGATCAAGTGAACATTTTTGGCCTATACCACATTTTAGATATAATTATCACTGACATAAAGCACAAATAAAATACATTAAAGTGACCTGCTTTTATTTTATTTATTTGACATTTAAGTATAGCATCACATTTAAAATAAACATGTTCTACAATAATTAACTATAAATAATTGAATAAGTAATAAACTTATCTTTATTATGTCTTGAATTACTATTAATATACTTGTTGAACTTAAAGTTCAGAAGAGATATAGAATAATCATATGGTGACATCATTGAATTTGTGTATAGAAGAACCTGGTTAAAGGGCATTTAACCAAGAAATAGGCAGTAGAATAAAGTCAAATGTTTTCCTTTTTTCTCTTCTAAATCTTTTTCTACAGTGCCTAACACTAGCTCTTATATTTAATAACATTTATGATTATACATACATGAATATTATATAAATGCAATCCAACAATAAAATAATGAAGAATGCTTTTCAAAATACACAATTCCTGCTCCATCAATTTATCATTTTATTTATGAGAGAAGAGTTAGCCAGTTTCAATTGTGATAGACACAGACTGTAATAGTACAGATGATTTTCCCCTTACAAAATGTTTGCCACTAAAGTGCTTGTGTTGCAACCATTCAAGGCCAGGCAGGTTCATATGGGATTTGGAGAAATGGAGGAATATATGCAGAGCCATGGGAATGCTTGATATGCCTTTATTCAAGGGCGGGGTGATCCATGCACGCTACAAGCTGTGTGTCGCACCTTGTGAAGCCCCAACTCCCTTATATGCTAAATGCACACAAAGCGGGCAAGGTGCCAAGATAGTATATAACAAAGCATGATTCTGAGCACGTGGGCCCATTCTCAAGGATGTGGGAATACCGCTTATTATCCAGTGGGTGATGGAGCCTGACTGACTCCATTTCCCCTACAGTGCTATACTAAGAAAGATTAAGTAAGGGAAGAGGTGACTGTACATAGAGAACTCCTTCAGAGTGATCTGTGGATCACCACAACAGAGTATCCTGAGCAGATGCCTGACTTACCCTGGGCTCACTTATTAATAACTTAGAAGAATGGATCCTGAGAATTAGAATCTCTACACATACACTGGCATTGACCTTTCCTTTGAAATCTTCATTTACTTTAATTTGATTTGTGTCAACTCTATGTAAATGTGATTTTCTGAGTATGTATTGCATCACTTGGTGATGTCCCCATAAACTTACCTGGAAGTTATACAGAGACCTGCAGAAGGATCTTGGCAAAATTATCTGTACTCTGTTCTCATTTAAGTGTATTAATTCTTTCTTCAAGTTTTTAGTACTTGAACTCTTCTCTTTATATTTTTTATTTTTTAATTAATTAATTAATTTTTTGAAATACATTTGTCTCTGCCTTCCCCACACCGCTTTCCCTTGCCCCCTCCCTCCCTCCTTCCCTCCCTCAGCTCTTCCCCTTTGGTTTTGTCCATGAGTCCTTGCTATATGTTCCTTGACTTTCCCCTTTCCTTCCTTTACCCCTGCCCCCCCTCCCTCCTTCCCTCTTGTCTCTGTTGGTTTCTTTTCCTTTCAGTGTTGCTGGTCTTATTTTCCTTGCATCTTTGTATTGTTGGTTAGGTTCCACTTATAGGTGAGATCATATGGTATTTGTCTTTGGCCCCCTGGCTTATTTCGCTTAGCATAATGCTCTCGAGTTCCATCCATGCTGTCGCGAAGTTTAGTAGTTCTTTTTTTCTTTCTGCTGCGTAGTATTCCACTGTGTAAATGTACATAGTATTTTGATCCAATCATCTACTGATGGGCATTTAGGTTGCATCCAACACTTGGCTATTGTAAATTGTGCTGCTATGAACATTGAGGTGCATAGGTTCTTTTGAATTGGCGTTTTGGGATTCCTAGGGTATAGTCCCAGCAGGGGAATCGCTGGGTCAAAAGGCAGTTCCATCTTTAGTTTTTTGAGGAAATTCCACACTGCTTTCCACAATGGCTGCACCAGTCTGCATTCCCACCAACAGTGGACTAGTGTTCCCTTTTCTCCACAGCCTCGCCAGCACCTGTTTGTTGATCTGTTTATGATGGCCATTCTGACCGGTGTGAGGTGGTACCTCATGGTGGTTTTGATCTGCATTTCTCTGATGGCTAGTGATGCTGAGCATCCTCTCAAATATCTCTGGTCCCTCTGTATCTCTTCCTTGGAAAAGCGTGTGCCCAGGTTGTTTGCTCATTTTTTGATTGGATCGTTAGTCTTCTTGGAGTAGAATCGAGTGAGTTCTTTACATAATTTGGAGATCAAAACTCTATCTGATGTATCATTAGCAAATATATTTTCCTATAGGGTTGGCTCGCTTTTCATTTTGCTGATGTTTTCCTTAGCTGTGCAGAAGCTTCTTATTTTGATGAGGTCCCACTTGTTTATTCTTTCCTTTATGTCCCTTGCTTTAGGAGACATATCAGTGAAAAAATTGTTGCTTGGGATATCTGAGAGTTTCCTGCCAATGTTCTCCTCTAGAACTTTTATGGTGTTGCGATTTATATTTAAGTCTTTTATCCATCTTGAGTTTATTTTTGTGTATGGTGTCAGCTGATGATCCAATTTCAATTTTTTGCATGTAGCCATCCAGCTCTCCCAACACCATTTGTTGAAGAGGCTATTATTGCTCCATTTTATGCTTCTGCCCCCTTTGTCAAATACTAGATGCCCATAGAGACCTGGGCTTATTTCTGGGCTTTTTATTCTGTTCCACTGGTCTATGGGTCTGTTCTTGTGTCAGGACCAGATTGTTTTGAGTATAGTGGTTTTGTAGTAGAGTTTGATGTCCCGTATTGTGATCCCTCCTAATTTGTGTTTCTTTCTCAAAATTGTTGTGGCTATTCGGGGTCCACTTATGGTTCATATAAATTTTTGAAGTGTCTGTTCTATTTCTGTGAAATATGTCATTGGTATCTTAATAGGGATTGCATTGAATCCATAAATTGCTTTGGGTAGTATGGACATTTTGATGATATTAATTCTTCCAATCCATGAGCATGGTATATGCTTCCATTTATTTGTGTCTTCCTTAATTTCTTTCTTCAATGTTGTATAGTTTGCTGCGTACAGGTCTTTTACTTCTTTGGTTAAATTTATTCCTAGGTACTTTATTTTTCTTCTTGCTATATCGAATGGTATTTTTTCTGATTACTACTTTTTCTATTTCATTGCTGGTGTACAAAAATGCCTTTGATTTCTGAATGTTGACTTTGTATCCTGCTCTTTTGCCAAATTCACTTATTAGGTTGAGGAGTTTTTTGGTAGAGTCTACAGGGTTCTCTATGTACACTATCATGTCATCTGCAAACAATGATAGCTTTACTTCCTCCTTTCCTATTTGGATGCCTTTTATCTCTTTCTCTTGTCTGACTGCTGTGGCTAGGACTTCCAATATGATCTTGAAAAGAAGTGGTGAAAGCGGACATCCTTGCGTGTTCCCGAACTTAGTGCGAAAGCTTTTAGTTTTTGCCTGTTGCTTAAGATGTTGGCTGTAGGTTTTTCATATATGGCCTTTATTACATTGAGGAATGCCCCATTTATTCCCATTTTGCTGAGGGTTTTGATCATAAATGGGTGCTGTAGCTTATCGAATGCTTTATCTGCGTCTATCGAGATGATCATGTGGTTTTTGTCTTTTCTTTTATTTATGTGATGTATTACATTTATTGACTTGCATATATTGAACCATCCCTGCAATCCTGGGATAAATCCCACTTGATCATGGTGGATAATCTTTTTAATGTATTGCTGGCTGAGGTTTGCCAATATTTTGTTGAGGATTTTAGCATCTATGTTCATCAGTGAAATTGGCCTGTAGTTTTCTTTCCTTGCAGGATCTTTATCTGGTTTTGGGATTAGGGTGATGCTGGCCTCATAGAAAGAGTCTGGGAGTCTTCCCTCCTCTTGGATTTTGTGGCATAGTCTGAGAAGGACAGGGGTTAGCTCTTCTTTAAATGTTTCATAAAATTCTCCTGTGAAACCGTCCGGCCCAGGGCTTTTGTGTGCCGGGAGTTTCTTGATAACTGCTTCAAATTCCCCAGGTGTTATCGATCTATTCAAGCTTTCTGTTTCTTCCTCCTTCAGTGTTGGAAGATTATGCTTTTGTAGAAATTTGTCCATTTCATCAAGGTTTTCAAATTTCTTACCATATAATTGTTCATAGTAGTTTCTGACAATACTTTGTATTTCTGTGGTATCAGTTGTTATTTCTCCTCTTTCATTTCTGATATTATTAATTTGAGTCCTATCCCTTTTTTTCTTGATGAGTCTCTTAAAGGCTTGTCAATTTTATCTTTTCAAAGAACCAGCTTCTGGTTTGGTTGATTCTTTGAATTGTTCTTTCCGTCTCTATGTCATTCAGTTCTGCTCTAATCTTGACTGTTTCCTTCCTTCTACTTGCCATTGAATTTATTTGTTGTTGTTTCTGCAGTTCTTGAAGTTGTAGTGTTAAGTCATTTATTTGAAATGTTTCAAATAACATTTGAAAAAGATATTTCAAATAAATATCTTTTCTAGGCAAGCCTGTAGTGCTATGAACTTCCTTCTCAGGACTGCCTTTGCTGTGTCCCATAGGTTTTGGACTGTTGTCCGTTCATTTTCATTTGTTTACAAAACCTTTTTGATTTCTTCTTTTATCTCAATATTGACCCATTCATTGTTTAATAGTGTGCTGTTCAGTCTCCATGAGTTTGCAAGTTTTTGAAGTTTCTCTTTGAGGTTGATTTCCAGTTTCAAGCCCTTGTGGTCTGAGAAAAAGCTTGGTATTATTTCAATTTTCCTGAATTTGCTGAGGTTTCCTTTGTGTCCTATCATGTGGTCTATCTTTGAAAAACTTCCATGAACATTTGAAAAGAATGTATATTTTTCTTCTTTGGGATGTAAGTTCTATATATGTCAGTAAAGTCTCTTTGATTCAGTGTGTCATTCAGCTCCACAATATCTTTACTAATGTTTTGTTTGGAAGACCTGTCCATTTTTGACAGTGGGGTGTTGAAATCCCCTACTATCAGTTTGTCGCTGTCTATATCTTTTTTGAAGTCATCCAAGATTTTCCTTATATACTTGGGGGCTCCTATGTTGAGAGCATATAAGTTTATAATGTTTACGTCTTCTTGATAGATTCTTTCTTTAAGTATTATAAAGTGCCCCTCTAGGTCTCTTTTTATGGCCTTTGTTTTGCAATCTGTTTTGTCTGAAATAAGTATTGCAACCCCTGCCTTTTTCTCTTGCCCATTTGCTTGGAATATTTTTTTCTATCTCTTTACTTTCAGTCTGTGTAGGTTTTTGCTCTGAGGTGGGTCTCTTGTAGGCTGCATATATGTGGGTCATGTTGTCTTATCCATTCAGCTATCCTGTGTCCTTTGAGTGGGGCATTGAGTCCATTTACATTGAGAGATATTACTGATAGAAACTTATTCATTTTTTCTCTTTGTACCTGTGTTTTTCTCTTTCTCACTCTTTTCCTTCATCTTCTTAAACCAGTCTCTTTAGCATATCTTGGAGTGCTGGTTTGGTGGAGATGTATTATTTTAGCCTTCTTTTGTCTGGGAAACTCCTTATTTCCCCTTCTATTTTGAGAGCCTTGCTGGGTAGAGCAGCCTTGGCTGTAGGCTTTTGTTTTTCATCACTTGGAATATTTGTTGCCATTCCCTTCTGGCTTTTAGTGTTTCTGTTGAGAAGTCAGCTCCTAGCCATATCAGGGCCCCCTTGTATGTTACTTTCTCCTTCTCCCTTGCTGCCTTAAGGATTCTCTCTTTGTCTTTGACATTTGCCATTTTAATGATGATGTGTCTTGGAGTGGACCTCCTTGAGTCCCTCTTGAGTGGGGTCCTCTGTGCCTCCTGGATCCATGAGACCCTTCTCTCCTCAAATTGGGGAAATTTTCCATCATTACTTTTTTGAGGAGGTTCTCTATCCCTTGCTCCTCTTCTTCTCCTTCTGGTATCCCTATTATACGGATATTATTGCGTTTCAGGTTGTCCTGCATTTCCCTAAATGCCTGTTCATCTTTTTGAGTCTTTTTTCCATTTCTTGTTCTTTCTGGGAGCTTCTTTCTACCTTATACTCCATCTCACTGATTCGATCCTCAGCTTCATCCAGCCTGCTTTGGATTCCTTCTACTGTGTTCTTCAATTCAGAAATGGTATTCTTCATATCCTGTTGTATCTTCTTGATAGTTTCTATGTCCTTTTCCAGGCTGATATAGTTTGCTGTAAGATCCTGATAGTTTCTCTGCAGTTTCCCATAGTTCTCTTTGAGCTGGCTGAGCTCATTGAGCTTCCTTAGAGCCATTTTTTTGAATTCAGTATCTGAGAGTTCCCTTGTCTCTATTTCATTTAGCTCTCTCTGTGGGGAGTCCCCTTTTCCACTCATTTGGGGGGTACTTCTTTTTCTTCCCATTTTTGTGAGAGTCTGTTAGGTAATTTATTTAATTATTTATTTATTTTTGTTTCTGCTTCAATTGATCTATCTAAATTTCCTGACTTTGTGGATTAAATTCTTATGGTAGTAGGCAGGTCTTTTTATTTATTTATTTATATGTATTTAATTTTACAATTTTTATTCTGTTTTTTTTTCTTTATTTTTCTTTCTGGAACTGCCTTTGTTGATGTCAGTTGTTGACCCTATATGACCTTGGGTCATTTGTTTGAGCCTTCCAGGAGTCTACTGTCTGTCTCTCATTCCTGCTTTGAGCAACTCTGTGACCCCTTCAGCCAGGAATCCACTATTTATGTGCATCGCTCTGCCTTCTCATGCCGGCTCCTTGAGCGCGATCCCTGCCTGGCAGGGTCCCCCACCTGCCTGGGCTCCTGCGCACTTGCCCCAGCCCAGGGGCACTTATTCATGACCTTGTGCACTCCTCTGGCTCCCCGCCTGGCGGGCACCCCTGCACTGGTCAGTTTAGGGTCTTCCATTTTGTGCTTTCCCCACTTTTGTCTCTTTGGCGGCGTCCCCTGCCCGCGCAAAATGGAGACTACAGAAATGGGAGGAAGTCAGCTCCAGGACTTTCTGGTTAATCCTGTCTTGTCTCTTCTCCAGGGTCTCTAGGCAGCTCTGTGACCCCTTCGGCCTGGAATCTACTATTTCTGTGGAGTGCTATGCACTTGCTGGCCCATGCAGGCCAGTTTACACCTGCCCTCCCCGATCTGTGCACTCCCTTGCAAGCCCCACGGGCGCCAACCTGCGGGAGCCCTCGCCAGCCCGAGCAGGTCTGCACATGCGCTCCACAACCCTTGCCGGCCACTTGGCCCAAGTGTGTGCCCACCTGCACTGGGTTATTTTGGGCTGTCTATTGTGTACTTTTCACCTTTTGGTTCTTTGGGAGCATGACCTGCCCATGCACAATGGAGACTACGGAAAGGAGAAGGTGTTGGGACTCCCCAGTTCCTCCTCCCATTCTTTCCCCAACGCCTCCGTTTCCAGTCTCCCCTCAGGGGTCTCTGGACAGTTCTGTGACCCCTTCCGCCAGGGATCCACTGTTTCTGCGGACTGCGTTGTATTCGCAGGCCAGCTGGCTTCCGCGCGCCTGCTTCTGTCTCTTTGGGGGCGTGCCCTGCCTGCCCAAAATGGAGACTACAGAATGGGGAGGGAGTCGGGCGGGACTCCCTGGTTCCTCCTCCTGTTCTTTCCCCAACACCTCCACCTCTAGTCTCTCCTCAAGGCTCTCAATGCAGCTGTGTGACCCTTTTGGCCAGGGATCCTCTATTTCTTCCAGCTTGTCTGCACTTAGCCCCCAGCCCACACCTGCACAAGCTGTGTGTGGAGCGTACAAAAGGCAGGTTAATTGATTCCCGTATGCCTGAGCGAGATGGTAGCTGCAGAGTGGGAGGTGCGTTATCACCGGGGCTCCACCGGCTGCCATCTCAGTTCTCCTCACAAAGTTTTCCTCACCAATCTTTTCCCAGGCACCAGCCCACCCTGCTGCTGCCTCTACCCAGAGATCAGGGAGGGTGGCTGCCACTGCAATTTTTGAGTTGGCCCTTTAAATGTCTCTTCGCATCCCCAAGCCACCTGTCTCTGGCAGAGAGCGCCCCTAAGCTTTTTGGGGTTGCGTTTTATTTGCGTGTTTTCCTGGTTTTAGCTGCTGTAGTTTAGAGGTCCCTGTTTATGATTCAGACCCCGTTCTTCTCGGGGGGAGCTAACTGGCTGTTTCAATGTCCCTCTGGTGCTGGTGCCCGTGGGCACCCAGCCCACCCTCTCGAGTCTCCACACTTCTCACCTGTTGGGATGTGTGAGAGTTCAATTCACTGTCTGTCCGCGGCTCCAAGGCTCCTCTCCCTCTATCATTCCATTGTTTTCCAGGTGATTTCGCCACTATTTAGTCGCAATTCCAGTTTGGTCTTCGGAGGAGGTCAGCGTGACTCCCATTCACTCCTCCGCCATCTTCCTCTGAATCCTCTTCTCTTTATATTAAACTCACTATCATACATTCCTGTCTAAGGTTACTGAGCCATTTACTGCATGTAATAAATAGTCATTATGTGGATGGAAATGAGGATGATGGTTTTTTAGAGTCTCCCATTTCCTTTCCTTTCTCTCTCCCCCCTTCCCTCCCTACCCATTCTTCCTTCCTCCCTTCTTCCCTTCTTTCATTCTCTTTTTTTTTCTTTCCTTCTTTCCATTTTTCTTTCTTTCCTTCTTCCTTTCTTCCTGTCCTGTCCACAAATGAATGGGCCTACTACGAAATCCTTGCTCATGATTTCTTCCAAGTAGAACTAGAAAGAAGTATTAGTTTATTTCTCAGCTTTTCTTATACCTCATCATCAACTGAATCTGAAAATTCATTTTCCGTCATTTACTTTGATATCCCTTTTTATCAATTTACCTCCTTTTCTGCATGGGAAGAAAAAAACTAAAAAGGGAAAAGAAAATGCATGAAAAATATAAATTTTGAACATCTCTGCACATTGGTGATTATCTATTTGTTAGATCAGTCTGGGAGTTTTAGGTCTGAAATCTATATTTTGGAGCTAAGCCATAGGATTCTAGCTATGGTTAATTTGTTTTATATAACCCCAAACTCTTAAATCATTGAGTCAGATGTTGGCTCACTGGCATTGGTAAACCAATCATTGAAGATGTCAATGAGGACTGTGTGTGACAGCTGATAAGCTATGACCATGATATTTAGCTAGAAAAGTATATAATTTTTAGTGTATTTTAAAATTTCCTTACTAATAATGAAGTCCAAAGAAGAGGAAAGATTTGAAAGCATCATGTCAGAAAACTTGTTATTTTTTCTATCACTCTCAGAATCACTGAAATGGGCTAACATCTTGCCTTTTGGTGTTCCTCCTTCTCTAACTTTCTTCCTTGCTTGCGATGAATAATGTGAAAAGTGGAAGCATTTCTTTGCCAGCTATGTAATTTTATGGATACATCTTTGCTATCCCCTCAACTAATATTTTTGGCCTCCTTAAAAATCTTACATAAATAACTTTATGTGAAGCAACCCTGTGAGAACATGTTTTTCTCCTCCATTATTGATAACTTATTTCTTACTTCTAAGTTTATACCTCAATCTCTAATTCATCTTTCCAGACCAATTCTAGATTCCAACTTTATCTTATTATGAGGTACATTGTACTATAATTATCTTTTTGTATTTACGTCCCTCTCTGTGAGACTGGAAACTCCTTCAGACAAGAGAGGGAGACTTACTCATCGCTACATAAGCAAAACCCAGGACTGTGTTGGCTTTAATCGTGCTGTCTCTTAGTGGAATAGGACTGAAATTCACTGAACTGCAGCCATTCTTTAAGAAAAAAAAAAAAAGATTTTATTTATTTATTTTTAGAGGGAGGGAAAGGGAAGAAGAAAAAATGGGAGAGAAATATTGATGTGTGAGACCTGGCCCACAACCCAGACATGTGCCCTAACCAGGAATCTAACTGGTGACCTTTAGCTTTGTGGAATGACACCCAACCCACTGAGCCACACCAGTCAAAGTTACAGCTTCTTTTAATAGAGGCTGGTTTAACTTAACTCCTTAATTTGAAATTTCCCTTTGTTCCAATTCCATGCCTAAAAACCAGGGACAATTAGGCCTTGCCATAGTACTTCACATACTAACCATTTGTACAATTGACTTCTTTTAATCATTTCACATCAATGTATAATTGAAAGAATATGTTTATCTTAACCTTTACTATATTGAAAGAAAAATTTTCTGTCAGCAATGACTACTTACCCACTAGGCCTGAGTCACAGTTGCAACCTTCACATTTATGTACTTGTGTGCTCGTAAAGGGCTGTGGGGGTATATAAATAGATATTTGTATGCTGACACATTTCTTTTACTAGTACACATAATTGAGTATATACATGTAATTCTTTATTTCTGAAGGTATAATAAGAAATGTGTACACTTGATATAAAAATACAAAGAACTTTACACTATACTATATGCTTTTATCTTAACATTCAAAGCTTAGATATAATCTCATAAAAGCGACTTCTTAGACTGTGCAGTGCTCTGGGCAAACCACTCCAGTGATCATTGCTTTCCAGACAGATTCTGACCCTTTCTAAGATACTCACAGTAAAGAGAAAACATGTCAAAAAGATTTTTTGATAGACATTTTGAGAGTTTCTTGAATGGGAGTTGGAGCTGAATATGCTGGGATAGAAAGCATCCACTAATTGTAATTCATCTGAAGCACTTTGTAATCTTGAGTCTCCCTATCTCTCTCTAGAAATAATTAATGTATCACAAAATGTAATATCTCTTGAAACAAATTTAATTTAAAATCTATTTTAAGTGATAGTGAGTTGATGACACACTTTAGTAAATGGTCGATGTTCAATATATTCTGAGAAACAGTTTGTATGTGTGTGCGGTATGTGTGTGAATGTTTTAAATCCAGTAACAACCACAAAAGAAAAAAAACCATAGCAATTCTGTTATTTTTCAGGAATGCTATAGATTATAGTGATAACTCATGTCCAAACTTATTAATCTAGCGACTTTAATTAAAGTGGATAATGACGAAGTCTATTTATTTAACCAAACTATTTAATCTTACTAAAAGAATATAATTGTATTGCTTTACTGTGTGAACAGAGAAGCCAGACTGTTTACAGATCTGGCATAGCTACTCCTATTATATGAGGTTGGCGTGATGAAAGTTTTGCCTAAGACTTTGATAAAATCTTTGGATAACATGAAAATCCTCAATATTTAAAATCCCTTTTTATAAAGTAAAAACTATAGAAATAAATAGAACTACTTTTGTTAAGCCTTAGATATAATATGATATATTATATTCTGTAAATATTAAAACCTGAATAACATCTTAACCTATTGTTGATCTTTCTGATTGTAATAGAGATTAAAACTACAATTCTTGTAAGTGTGCCAAAAAAGATGAAATTTTTGTTCATGCATTTATATAACCATTATTTTACATACTATGTGCCCGTCACTATATAGTAATGAGTAAGGCAGACATGATTATGACTTTCATAAAACTTATTGTCTAATTCTTTCTCTGTAAAGGGCCAGACAGAGTAGATAAAAACTGATAAAGATATTATTATAGAAAACGAACGATATAAGGCACAGCATGCCTTACTTTACATAAGATTGTGAATGTATTTAAAGAGATGGCATTTAATCTGGTACCTCAAGAATGAGCACCTGGAGAACATTTCAGGGAGGATCGCACATGCAGAGACCCTGAATCCAGGGAAACCTTGGAAGAGTTAGTGTGATGGAAGCTGAGTGGGCTCAGGGGAGCAGCGTGACATAAAACAGCAGGCGGGGCAGGCCACTTCATGTAGAGCCTCACGGGCCTCCTTAAAGAGTTTGGGATTTGTCATCAGTGTAATGAGATGCCATTAAAGGTTTTGGGAATTCTTAACATCCAAATTCCACTTTAAATTTGGGGTGGGCAAAAGTAGGTTTAAAGTTGTTCATGTGGAAAATAATACAATAATTAAAAAATAATAATACAAGAATAAACTCTGTTCTGTGTCATCACAAATGTACATCAGACTGACTGACTTCAGAAAACTTTTTAGTATGTTAAAAGTGGAAACAGACAGCTGGAGGCTAGAACACAGAAAGAACTAGCATGTAAATTGATTTACTATATTCTAACTACATTTTGAAAAATGTGCTATTGTGAGGGATTTTGGTACATATAGAAGTTTTCTTGTCTACTCTGTTTATGTTTCTCGTTATACTTATTGTGGTGCTGTTGTCACTTAACAATATAATTAATGACTAACCTGTCATGCCATTAAATAATTTTTACAGCATCATTTTTAGACACAAAATTTCACTGTTTAGATACACTGTATATTTACTTAAATATCCCCGTTATTTTTGAACTCTAGAGTTGTTTCATATGGTTTACTATAATAAATAACTTTTTATAATTTTCTACTCACAAAATCATAATGCATATCCTTAATGATTTCCTGAGGATATATTATTGGTACAAAACCATTACTTTCTCAGAGACAAACATCCATCATTTCTGTGGCAAAAACCACAGAACTGTGAAGCTGAGTGGGATGAGGCTGTAGAACAGTCAGCATGGTTCACTCATTAGTTAATGACTCATTGCCACTCGTCAGAAGTGCCCCCACCCATCTCTGCCTCTATTCCCAATAAAAGATGATTCAGATTCTGCAGTCTAATAGATTATTACATGTCAGGGACTTTCAGGGTTTTTAGTGAATAGCTGGAACTGTAAATATCAAATCCACAATTGCTGAGTTGCACTTTCTCTAATCTCGTTATTCAAAACCAGCTCCTGGTTTGTAAAACCCTTACTAAGTACCGGCCCCTTCATTTCTGCAATGGATTGAAAGTTTGTGTCCTTCCAAAATGCGTATGTTGGAACACTAATCCCAGTGTGTTAGTTATTTGAAGTTCGGGCTTTTGGAGAGGTTATTAGGTCATGATCGTTGATTGGTAGAGCCCTCATGAGATTGGTACCTTTGTAAGAAGCAGTCACAAGGGTAGCAGGCTCCCTTTCCACCATGTGAGGACACAGCAAGAAGACAGCTCTCTATAAACCAGGTGAGGTCACTCAGTAAGAACTCGATCATGCCTGTACTCTGATTTTGGATTTCCAGCTTCCAGAACTGTGAGAAAGAAAAGTTTGTTCTGAAGCAACCAAGTCTATGGTAAATTGTTGTGGCAGCCCAAACTGTGAAAATTGCCCTCTTTCTTTGCAGCAGATTTTAAAGACTAGAAAGCACATGGTGAGGGAAAGTATTTTGAAACACCTCTATTTACCTATAGATATGTGTATTTAAATAAACACAACACACATGCATGCATTTCAGCTCATCAACAGTTTCATGAGTTTCTACCTGCTTCAAGACCAGAATACACAGGATCAGAATAAATAAGGGCGAACAACACTGTCATGTGGACCCTGGGAAGAAATTAAATCCTAAGAAATCAGGGATTCTCTCCCCCCAGAACATTAACAAAGCATAGTTTTGAAAATCTTATTATTTTTAATTGTGATAGCTGAAAACCTAGAATAAGAAGTCCTGGGGTAGAAAGTTTATATAGTCTGTCATCTACATTTGTCAAAAATATTGTATAGAAAAAGACAAGCTGCTTCTCTGCTTATGTGCAGCTCTGATTCCAATGCTAATATATGTTTTGGAGGATGCAGTTGTGTGATTCACTTTATTAAGAAACACTTTTAATATTGGAATTAAATAATTATTAACAAATTAGTACTATTAAATTATAATATTAGTACCTTTTATTTTTTAAAACCTCTTTTCAAAGCACTAGTCCTTTTAATCATCTTAAGAATCAACATTAGTAATATATTCCTGACATCAAATGAATCTTAAAATTGAGTAGCAATTTATAACGGACATAAGTTTAGCTTCTGTATATAGCATATGAGAAATAGGAAGGACAAGTCCAAGCTCCCCCTACTTGGCAAATGATACCACAAATCCACCTACATTAAAGCCTCCAGTCTTCACATTTTAGTCCCAGAGGTAATCTGTTGGACACTTCAGGACAGTGGGAAATGGCTGCAAAAACAGTGTGGCAACATGTGCAGGCCAGATGACACACACAGAGTCTCCTCCATATTTTTTCCTCTAGTTGAGGAAAATCAAGCCCAGAGAAACAATGATTTGTCTATTACCAGAGAGAGAGAGAGTGCGCGCGCACACTAAGGAGGAAAATTTCTCATACCTAATAGAGTTCTCTTTTTATTATTCTTTAATTATAGTCATGTAGATGAGTACATGCATTTTATGGGGAGAGAAACAGGTTGCATAGAATAAGAATAAAGACCTAGCAGCTGTGAAAACTTGGGAAAATCATTCTAACCATAAAAGAAGGCTTAAGTTGTAGATGAATCCTAACATATCTAAAATTAAATTATTTCATTTATTTGTCACTTTGAAAAATGAAAAAATTGAAATTTGTTATGAAAGTTATATTTAAATGAAAATTTAATTTTGTAGTGTATATTATAGGCATTAATGTTATTTCCTCCTTTTTGTCTGCGAACATTGTTGGACGTAACTTCTTAAAAGTACAAGATGTTTCCTTAATTTCCTTTTTAGATCATTAATTGTTTATATGTAGAAATTAAACTGATCTCTGTATGTTGACATTTTGTCCTGCTATTTTGCTGAATTCACTTTTTTTAGGTCTAACAGTTGTGTGTGTGTGTGTGTGTGTGTGTGTGTATGTGTATATGATCTTTAAGGCTTTCTACATGTAAGATCATATTATCTGTGACAAGGGATAATTTCACATCTTCCTTTATAATTTGGACTTTTACATTTTGTTTTCTTGTCCAATGCTCTGGCTAGTACTTCAGTGCTATGTTGAATAGAAGTGGCCATAGTGGATATCCTTGCCTTTTACCTGATCTTAGAGGGAAGGCTTTCATTCTGTCACCACTGAGTGTGAGGTTTTTTATATACAGTCTTTATTCTGTTGAGGTAGTTTCTTCTACTACCACTGTGTTGAGTGTTTTTATCATGAAAGGGTATTGAATTTGTCAAATGTTTTTCTGCACCAATTGAGATGATTTAGTCCTTGTTCATTCTGCAACGTGGCCTATTACCTTAACCAATTTTTATATATTGAACCTTTCTTGAATTCCAAGGTTAAATCCCACCTGCCTATGGTATATAATCCTTTTAATATGCTGCTGAATTCAGTTTTATTGACAATTTTGAATCAATGTTCATAAAAGGCAATAATCTATAGTTTTATTTTCTGGTAGTGCTTTTGTCTGGCTCTGCTATCAGGGTAACACTGGACTCATAGAATGAGTTAGGAAGCATTCACCTTTTTTAAATTTTTAGAAAAGCTTGACAAAGACTGGTGTTAGCTATTCTTTAAGTATTTGGCAAAATTCACCAGTGGAGTTGTTACCATTGGCATTTAGCTAATTATTAATAAAGAAAGGGGGGAAAAAGAGAATTAAACATTTTGTTTAATAAATGGGGGTGCATAAGCCTGCTTGCTTCACCAGGAAGCTACAGCATCACACTCTAAGGAATGACAACATTGCTTCACCAAGAAGATTAACACTCCTCCCTTCCCCTCACCAGTACCAGATTGCCAGGGGGAGCAGAAGGAGGTGGGCACATGTTCAATAGAAGTCAAAATGGTGCAGGCAGAGGTTCTTGACCAAAGAGGTCTGTCAACCTAACTAGGAGTTGAAAACCTATCAAAAGCCTGTGAAAACTTGAGAGGTTGATTGGTCATTTTGAAAATGCTTCTCATCTTTTCCAAGCCCAAGATATATAATGACAGGGAATAAAGATTCTCTCTCTCTCTCTCTCTCTCTCTCTCACACACACACACACACACACACACACACACACACACACACACACACACACACACCTGGCAATGCATTTGCTCCATGTGTTTGTGTTCACTCTCTTACCTGGGAGCACACAGCCATGCAAGTCTAGCAGCTACCCAGACCTGCAGCAGGCTGGGTGGGCTCCCAAGGACTAAGCTTTAAAATGAAGCATAAACTTTGACACTGGCTTCTGTTCTGGCCTTGCTGAAGACACAGTTGGGCTTTTTTCATGGCAGGAGAGACAGAAAGGGGACCCAGAGATAACCTCCACATGAATAAACCATGGTACACCACAATCTCTCGTGTGTGGGTCCTTGGAATGCTTCTGTTACAATGCTGTGGAAGAGCTCAATTTACCACCAACAGAGCCAATAGGTCCAAAGTTCATGGTTTGGAAAAATTAAAATTATTAAAATGTCACTACAACCCAAGAAACCAGTGAATTCAGTACAATCCCTATCAAATTCCCAATGTCCTTTTTTGAAGAAATTTTAAAATGCACCTTGAAATTTACATGGTATCTCAAGGGACTTCAAAGACAATCTTGAAAGAGAAAAACAAGGTTGTAGGATGCTCATTTCTTGATTTGAAAATATAACACAAACTATTGTAAATCAAAACAGTATAGTATTGGTATATTTTCAGACACAAACACCAGTTAAATAAAATAGAGAACCCAGAAATAAACCTTCATTTTCTACTCAAATGATATTTCACAGACCATTCAATGTGAAAAAAGGCAATCATTTTAACAAATAATGATGGGAAAACTAGATCTCCACATACAAACGAATGAGGTTGGACCCTTACCTAATGCCATATACAAAAATGAAATCAAAATGGATTAAGGACTTAAATGTAAGACCTAATACACTAAAACTCTTAGATAAACACATAGGACAAAAGCTTCATAGCATGGGGTTTGGCAATGATTTCTTAAATATAACACCAAAGACACAGTTAACAAAAGAAAGATTAGACAAATTGGACTTCATGAGAATTTTTTTAAATTGCACAAAAGCTACACAGAGTAGAAGACAATTTAAAGCATAAGTGAACTATTTGTAAATCATATTAATATCCAGAATATATAGTACTCATAAAATTCAACAACAGAAAAACCCAATTCAAAAGTAAGCAAAGGACTTGATAGACACTTACGAAAAGAACATATACAAATAGTAAAAAAGAGCATGAACTTTTTTTAAAAAACACAATGAGATACCACCTCAAACTGATTAAGATGGATGCTATACCAAAAAAATGAAACAAATGTTGGTGAGAATGTGAAGATATTAAAATACTTGTGAGCTGTTGTTGGCAATGTAAGATGGTAAAGCCACTGTGGAAAACAGTACAGCAGATTCTCAAAAAATTAAAAACAAATTTAGTGTATAATTTAGCAATTCTACTTCTTGATATATAACCAGAAGTATTGAAAAGAGGGTCTCAAAGATATATTTGCTATTTAGCATTATTTACGTCAGCTAAAGTGTGGAAGCAACCCAAGTATTCATGAACAGATAAAGAGATACTCAAAAATGAGATAAATACAATGTAATATTATCCAACTTCAAAAAGGAAAAGAATTCTGACATATGCTACAATGTGGATGAACCTTGAGGACATTATGCTAAGTGAAACTTACCTGCCACAAAAAGACAAATACTATATTATTTTATTTATATGAAGTACTTACTCAAAATCATAGAGCAGACAGTAGAATGGTTGTTGCCAGGCTGGGGGTTAGGGAGAATAGGGAGTTGTTATTTAATGGGTATAGAGTTTCACTTTTGCAAGAGGAAATGGATGGGTGGTGATGATTGTACAACTATATGAATGTATTTGATACCACTGAACTGTCCACTTAAAAATGGTATTGTGTACTTAAAATTTGCTATAGAGTATATCTTATATTATATCCCTCCCCAACACACAAAATAATAATAAAAGGAGCAGGAGCAAACTTTGGGAGGTGATAGATATGTTTGTAGTCTTGATGGTGGTGATGGTTTTATAGATATATACGTATCCCTAAACTAAATGAGTAGCTGTAAACAATTAAAAATGTAAAGCTTTTTACATGTCAATTATATTCAATAAAGTGGTTTAAAAATTATCAGGAAGGTCAATATTATGTTATGTGTATTTTACAATAAAAAAATGGGGGGGTCCTGGTTGGTGAAGTTCAGTGGATTGAGCGCCAACCTGTGAACCAAAGGGTCACTGGTTCAATTCCCAGTCAGGGCACATGCGTGGGCTATGGGCCAGGTTCCCAGTAGGGAGCACATGAGAAGCAAACACACATTGATGTTTCTCTTTCTCTTTGTCCCTCCTTTCCCCTCTAAAATAAAATAATTAAAAAAAAAATTGGTGGGAAAAAAGCCAAGGAGAGAATTCTTTTTTCCCTCAGGATCCTAGTTAGATTTTAAAAGAAAGCTTAATATAAGAACATGTAGTTCATTAAACATAATTTTTCCCAGGAATGTCTGGTTTTTAAATAACTAATTTTAGCATGTTTCTATATAAAATTCATACATTTTTTTTAGAATGCTCTCTCCTAACACCTGATTTGTAATGATATGTTATCTTATTTAAAGGAAAGAGAGAGAGAGAGAGAATGAATTTCCGGAGATGAGCAGCTTGCATGGAGAATGTGTTTTTGCAGCTAGCAGCCTTCAGAGGTGTGTTTGTGAACTCTTGGCAACCACTTGAATCTCAGCCAGTTTTGGTTGGCCTACATGTTGGCACTGAGAGAAAAGCTTTTTGTAAGAGACCCAGACCTTTTCTCATCAATTAACTACTGTGAAGCTGTTCATGTTCAACTCATTTCAAAAGTATTCTATGAAAAACATTAACATTTTTGCCCCAAAGTTGACTTTTTAGTTTTGTATTAGAAGAAAAATGATTGGCATTTCAAGTACATTGTCAGAAATTACATTGCAATACAAAACATACACCATGCATTTTCCACTCATTGTTTTTTTTGTTCAAAATTTTTCAAATATAAATTCTAATGAAGAAGAAACTTTTCCTTTACATATTTTGTTGGTCTTTATCTTGCAAATAACAAAACACTGACAGTCATGAGGCAGCAGCCTCACATTGTCATTAACGCTGGGGCTAAAGTCACAGGAAATCTCATGAGAATCCTAGCTCCAGCACTCATTTTGGTTTTGTTTCATTAAACACTTATTATTTCAGTTCAGCAAAAAATCTAAATAGCCTTTCAGCAGGTTTGAGTGTAGCGTTTTTATCTTTATGCCTGTGCAGTCCTGTTAATGACTTTTAGCATTTATATTTTAATATGAGAAGGTGCTTGTTATATTTTTTAGCAGAAAACCACCATAAAATAAACAACTGTTCAACTCTGAGTGGTTCCTGTGACTCCCAGCTTGCTTGGTTTGTAATTTAATTTTATACATATTACAAAATAAAATGGAAAATAAAATTTTAAGATGGCTGAATCAAATTATATAACACCTTTTCTGTTTTGAATTCTTCCTTCCTTCTCTCCTCCCCTCCTCCTCCTCTTCCTTCTTCTTCCTCTTCTTCTCCTTCTTCTCCTCCTCCTTCTTCTCCTTCTCCTTCTTCTTCTTTTCTTTCTCTCTCCCCGCCCCCCGACTCCTTTCAATGTATGACTTGCAGCTTTCAGGGCCTCAGTTCTGTCATTAGTAGAATGAAATTAATAGGCCAAGTGAAGCCTGGAGTCTCTTTCATGCTGGCATGTAATGACTGTTTCTAGTGGCCAGTTCAGGAGGAGGGTAATAACTGTACTGCATGCCCTATTGTTCACAGCATCCTGGGCACTGTTACTGGGTGATCTTCAGTGCTTTGTTTCCCTTTACAATGGCTTTGAAACAGAACATACATACACACACTTGCACTGTTGTTGAGTAAGCTTTGAACTAAGAAATCTGAATTTAAGCTTATTAAAGCCTGAATTCTATACATCAGAATTTCAGTTGGGGTATATATTTAACCATTTAACATTATTTAAGAAAACCACATTAGATTCAATAAAGGTGACTCATGAACACTACTATCAATAGCAAAGTCATATATGAATGGTAAAAATATACACATGTATGTGTTAATGTAAGAAATAAGTGAGACGGGTCTCATTTCTTCTTTCAGGGAGGAAAGCTAAGGTAAGTATTAACAATTTGTTGGCTTGTCTTTCTGAGAAATGAGATGGCTGAACTCTATTTGAAAGCATTACTTGAGTAAGAACATGGACAAGAAAATGATCTGATATCATGAGAACAATTACCATCACTGAAAATAATTACCATCAGTGAGTGACAAGCAAACATCATGAAAATTTTCCACTTGTTTTCCAAAAATTTTAATTTAAACCTGAGATATTATTTCTAGAAAAAATGACTACATGGCAATAATTTTGCTGACATATGCCCAGTGGGAATGAAGGCAATATGAGGGAGGGGCTGGTTTTGGAGGTCTGTCCTGTATTCCTCGTATAAAGTAATATAGTGAATATGACATTAAAGAATACAAAATTAATTTCTAATACTGTTTATAGAATCTTTTGGAGCAAATGTTAGAAATTCAGGCACCACCCATGAAGCAAATGCTCTAAGTGCTTTACCCTTTATGAACTTCAAAGCAAGCTGTTGTCATACACAGGGTCTCTGGACTATGGAACAAAAGATCATTTTCCTATTTGGGTGACTTTCAAAGAAATATCCTTGAGCCTGAGTGTTCTCATCTTTAAATTAAGAAATAATCCTCTAGAGGCTTTTCATATCTACCAGTCCATGTTCCAACTAATAATGATAATACTCAAGAATTTTGATTTTTTTTAACTTGACATACACTGGACTAAGTGCTTTTTAAAGTGGTCGCAGGTAGGTGACCCAAAAGAGGTAAATGTTTATAATATTTGTTAATATTACATATGAAGGAATAAAAAATTACTGGGGGTAAACAATGTATCCAAAGCCATGTGTTAGACCTCTGCTGGTCTTACTCAATAACCACTCAGCACTGCCTCTTCCATTTATAGACCACAGAGCTGCTGAAAGAATTTTAAGCAAGGCAGTGAAATAATAAGATTTCTCCTCTTCTCTGTTTTTCTTCCCCATTTCACTCCCCCAGTGTCTCCCAATACTCTCTCATCATTTATTTGGACCAATCAAGAATTGGGCTGCCAGCACAATATTTCAAATGCAAATTGCTTTACTAGGTTTTCTTCTGTGAGGATTCATGAGCCAACTAAGAAACCTTTCTTAGGGTGAATTTTATTGTCTGCTTACTTCCACAGGGGTTTATGGGTGAAACTCAGACACACACTTATTTGGAAAATTGCAGTGTTTCAGTAAACAGGAATGTAAGGAAAAGGCTAACAGTTGATTATAATGAAATTAAGCATCCCCTTAAAAATAGAACCATTATCTACTTCTTCTCTCCCAGCTTCCACCTTTCCCTACAGAATGTGTTATTTCACACTGCCACACTTATATTGTTCTGTGCTGCAAATTAGCAGGAATCCTTAAGGCAATTTGCAAATGTTGACCCCAAATCCAAGTTTTATTTCTCAAGTTGTTTGCTGTGCTGTGGCCTCAGAAATCTCTCCCTTGTGATAAGCAGCAAGGTGGCGCGGGAAACCAGGTCAGCTGTGAAACCTTTGGGTAGCGCCCTCTGTGTGGGTGATTGCCCTTTCTGCCCCAAACTGCTGTTACAAAGAAGTTAAGTTTTTATATCAGAAGTGACTTGTTCTATAATATCACTCTGCTTCTGACTCCATCTTACTTTTCCACCATTTTTCCTCAATATTTTTCTGTCCTTTTCTTTTTTCTTTTGCTTTTTTACTCTTCTTCTTTCTTACTTTTTCTTTTTTCTATTTATTTTATTGTGATAGCTTATATATAATTTTAAATTATCATAAAATACATTTTAGAATCCACATATTGTATATCCTACAAACAAAAATATAGTGAGTGTCATATTCTGTATTAATACTTAGCAAATGGAGATTAAGTAACCTGCACCCAGTATGAAGATGAAGAGATTAATTTAGTTTATTTCTTGTGGTTAACCTGATTGTCTGGACTATAGAATCATCATGAACCAGATAAGCCAAATTTCAGTGGAACAGTGCAGTTGGAATTTTACTACTTAACAGGGTTCTGACCGGTCAGGTATCTTTTACCTGAATTAATACTTTTAGGAAGAAAAAATTAAAATAGCTCCCTCTCAATATCTTTTCTTTTTATCTGAGAGCATGTTTATCCTAGTTGTATATTTAATTTGGACCTTAAATAATAAATAGGAAATTACAAGAAGAACAATTTTCTGGAGAAATTGTACAGATAACCTTAGTTTGCTAAGAAATGTCAAAGCAAATATTCTAAAGTATGCATAGTAAGAATATGGGTGGAGTCAGAGTAAGAAGTGTGGTTTGACCTGTGTTTGATTGATTTGAAAAATGTGGCTTTATTGTTCAGCTGTAAGAAAATAGAAGATGTATATAGAGAATAGCAAGCTAATAAACCTGGCTAGAAATTGTCACTAGTTCAATACATTTGGTGATCGTATGAGGCTCATTTGAGTAGGTAGCTAATATTCACATACCAGAAACTTTGAATGTAAATAAAAACCACTAGGCCATAGTACATCATTAAAATTTTATAAATAAAGAAATAAGAAAGATAAAAAAGATTTTAATACATTGCTATTGGAGGCAGAACTATACCCATGGAGAATAATTAGGAAGCAGCTGGCATAAATAAGAATCAAAGTACCATGATGCCTTGCCAGTATGTCATTTAATAAATGCTTTTTGGTTCAATGAATAAAGTAATCAGCTAACCTTTAATCTATACATGGCTAATGAAATAAAAAATGAAGAAGGAGGAAGAAGGAGAAGTCATATAACAAAATGGAGGAATTAATGTTAATAAGGATGTGGGAAGTAAGGAGAGGGAGGAGTCCAAAACACTTTGATGCCAATGGCTGAGAACTTGGTAGAAAGAGAAATATCTTGTACTTCAAAATAATTGCCTATAAAACTGGTTCTTTGGATAATAATTAAAATAAGCACAGCAATGCTGAAATTTTACTTTATTTTCATCCTTTTTTTTGAGAATATGTGTGTGTGCATGTATGTGCAAGAGAGAGAATTAATTTGTGTTTCTACTATGTCAGAAATGCTCTAAAGTTAATAGTGATAGAGATAAGCCTAATAGAATTTTATTTCTTAAGAGAAAAAGCTAGTTAGAATGAGCTGGTAAACTTGGTACTAGAAAGAATGAGTTAAATTGAGTCTGAGGTGACCATGAGATCTCCAAGGGGTGATGATGGGTCTGCAGTCCCAGAAAACACAAATGGAGATGAGGCATAGCTCTAGAGTGAAACACAGTAGAAGTTTCAGAGGATTACTCTTTTAACAGGGCCCGATTCTGTTCCAGTTAAGAGGACACATATTTATATAATAATGTTGAATAGCAATGTTGTGTTTCTCAAGCCCAAGGGAAAATAAAAGATAAAATTGCTTAAAATAAATATGCAGGTTACTTTCATGCACATTGACATTCTTAGAAGGTCTTAAGTTTGTAAAATATTAAAACATCAGCAAACCTCCTGAAGAGCTTCTTTTTCTCCTTTTTGTTGAATGTATTGGGATGACACTGGTGAAGAAAATTATACAGGTTTCAGGTGCACAATTCAACAACGCATTATCTGTGCACTATTGTATGTTCACGACCCCAAGTCAAAACTCTGTCCATCACCGTTTATCCCCCCGTCAGCCTCCTACAGTTCCCCCTAAGCACCTTCCCCAGTAATCACCACACTGTTGTGTGTGCCCATGAGTTTTTTCTCCTTCCTCTTTTTATCTCAATCCCTCCACCCACTCATTCCCCAACCCATCCCTCCCATCCTGACAGCATCAGCCTGCTCTCTTTCTATGAGTCTGTCTCTCTTTTCCTTGTTAGTTCCTTTTGTTCATTAGATGTCTCATATGAGTGAACTCATATGGCATTTGTCTTTCTCTGACTCTCTGTGTGAGGTTCCTAGACAGGGATTTGTTCTGAAATGGTGCTTTTCTATGAATCCTAAAGAGAAAGACATTCTTCCTCACTGAGTTAGATCTCTTTTAACCTACTTTGAAAATTTAATCTCCTCTGACCTACTCTACATGAAACTCCACCGTTCTAAGGTTCATATGCCAAGTTTAAAGGTGTAGTCTTTCTGGAATTTGGCACTAAAAAAAGGGGGCAGCTTCTTGCTGTAGCAGTTATGTTCTTCGACCCATTTCAACAGCTTTCTTTCTACTCTGTAGATCACTGCTCATTCCCTGTGGATGAAATGATTCAGCTAGTCTTATTTACAATAGGAAAATGTCATTACACAAAGTAAGATGATATAAAGAGATAATTTAAAAAATTAGCCAGAATGCAAGTACTCAATTGATGCAAATACCCCTGGAGTATTTGAAAAGAATCAAGTTCTTTCCAGTTATAAATCATTGATGTAGGTCTCCAGGGATATAGACCCAGTGGAGAAAAGAAAGAGGGTATCTGGAGGTGCAAAGGAGGAATATACAGCACAGTCATCATCATCTTTATCATCATTAAAAAGTCAAAGGTATCTTAATGGGCAGTTCACATATATGAGCTCATTTATTATAGTCTTTATTTTATACACTAAGAATTGGAAGAATAGAAAAGTCAGAAAATTTCCCTTTTATACTGCAACTGCTAAGTGGTGGAGATCAGATAGGAATTTTTGCCAAAATCCTATTTTCTTTTTTCCACTACGCATCTTGTCTCCTTTTTGATGGAAGTTCAAAGTGTAAGGCATTTGGGAATTGTTTTGCTGATGCGTTGCTGAAGCTTAGGATACACTGAGATAAGAGAGAGAAGAAATGTTATCAAAGATGGTGTGGGATATAGTTGGGAGAGTATTGACTCTCAGAGTGTAGGTAATATGATGGTTTTTTACCAAGAGTATTACAATCAGATGTGTGCCTCATAAAAGGATCTTTATGAAGGGATTTTTAACTGAACAGAGGTGATGACATGGAGGGGAGAGTAGAGGAAAGCAATGAACTAAGGGGGAAAGGAAGAAAGGGATGGAGGGAAGGAGAGAAGGAGGGATGGAGAGAGGAAGAAAAGAAGGAAGGAAATTAGTTGAGGAATCTACTGATTATATGGTTTATGGCAAAATTTTGTAAAACTATTGATGATGATAATTTTTGTTGCATCGATCACTTACTGTTTTTTTGGATACCTTGATGATTTCAATACTCTCTAATCTCACGTTTTTAATGTTTTAATCTCCTATACTGCATTATATTTATGTACAATATGAAGTTTTTCCTGTGACTATCCCTTTTTTCACATACTAATTTTTATTTTCAATAAATAAGGGGGGAAAGAAGAATTATAAATAACAATATAATTTAGCCTTTGTTTTATAATGTTGATATTGGTTTTATTTTTTTAGTTACATGGTTTAAGCGATCATAAAATAAAAATGTACGCAAGGTGGGGAGCCAGGCTGCATTATGACATTAATTATGTCCACACTGGTGGGGTTTTAAAATCACTTATGTTGGTGGGTGAGACCTTTGGTCACTTAAATGCCAAAAAACTTCTAATTTCCTCTTTGACTCTCACCAAATATTTTCATCCTAAAGAACACATTGAAGCCTTAACTGTGCCCTTATTTTTTCATCACATACCTTTACACACAGAATTCTTTATAAGATATTCCTATATTGTATTGTGTCTTTTTATGTGTAAACAATGTATATATAATCATTAATAATGCAAGCCCATGGTATTGATTGTATTAGTAAGAGAAGTCACATTGATTCCATAACAAGGAAAGAAATAAAAAGAGAAAAAGAATTCTTTCAAAAGATCTTCTGACTTTTCTAGAACATAAAACAATAAAAGATGCCTTTCATATTTTTTCAGTTTTTCCTAAAAGTTGTGTCCTCATACTTTGACCTACTTTTTTCCAAAAACTTCTTACATGTTCCCTTTGCCTAATTTGTTTTCTTATCTCTCATTCTTTGTTCATGTTTTCCTGAACTTGCATAAAATTTTAAGTTCTAGAAAGCCTAGAACTTACCTTAGCCCTCATTAATTACCCTCTTCTCTCAACTCTTTCTTTCATTAGACATAAAGGTAGCCTTTGATAACTCTTTGTTCAAGGTTTGATCTATCAAAACACTAGGCATAGAATGATATTACTAACAAAACCTCACAATACATGTTATGTTTCTTAAGACACTTTTAAAACCCTTAGTCATATTCTTTAACAACACTTTGTTTACATCAGCGGTGTACTGGCAAATGTCTTACAAGTGGCTCTTTTGTGGGGAGGAGCCCTGGTTTATAATGTTTGCTAATTTCTGCGATATAAATGGAATCGTCATGCCTAATTTCAAGCCAGTGCTGTAACATCACTGAACTGGATAGAGGTGTCCACGATCCGCTCCCACAAGCCGGTCTAAACCAGTTACTGCACACTACTAGAACTGAAATTCAGGAAAATGAATGAATTGTGTGAGCCCCCACAGATGATGAAAAACAGAGCTGGCATTTAGATCCAGGTCTTCTGACTCCAAATAAATTCTCTTCACAAAATAGACTGTTATTCAAAGATATGATTGTATCTTAGGTTGGTCGCCTAGTGCCAGGGGGTCACAATAGAGCCACTCTGTTTCAACGGTCCTCATTGCATTTTGCTGTCCAGTTTCCACATAGTGGACCTGCCACTACTACTTACTTCCAACAAAATAAGGCTGTCAAATTAAACTCTGCTTTTGTTGGGCTGTAGACCTTTTGTTTCAATTTTATGAAATAAACTCTAATCCAAGTGTGGTACTATATTAGTGAAATTATTATACGAATGATTCTTCAATACATACCTTTAATATGTTCATTACAGATTTTTAAAAAAATTTTCCCACTCCAAATATATCTGACATAGAATCTTACCTCTTGGGAACTCCTAATATTCTGTGCCAATTCCAATCAGAAACCTTTTATGGCCAACACAGAATGCACTGACCCTTTAGAATTTCACAGCCCACTTTGGGATCGAAATGGTACCCCTTGTAGTTTAAATGTACATTTTTATTACCTTGAAGCTAAACATTTATTCAAGTTTTCTGGTCATTTGTATCTTTATTTTATTAATCATTTTCCCATGTTCCTGTTTGGATTTTTTTCAATAGCTATGTGATTTTTTTTCCTATTATTGAATGTATATCTTATACTGTAACTTCTACGTCACTCATAATTTATTTAACCAGTTCACTATCATCAATATTTATACACTTTTCAGTTTTTCACTTTTATAATTAATGTTTTTAAGTGATTTTTAAAAAATTATATAGATATTTCTTATTATTTCCCTAGGATAAATGCATAGACTTTCACTTGGGTCAAATATTATGTGGACATTTAAAGGTTTTGGTTATGTTTCCAAGGTTTCAAGCAGAAAAATTGGCCATATTAGGTGCCCATTTTTGGGCTCTCATATTTGCGGAAGAATAGGTATTTAGTCACTATTTGCATCTAGTCTTAGAAAATTTGCTTGGGCAGAGATTCTTGTTCATAGTATATCTGAATAACTAATCGTACTGACAATTAAAGGGGTGAGAAGATGCTGCCACGCTCTCCAAAACTCAAGCAGATGCCTTTGAATAATATTATTTCAATGGCAGGAAAATCTCTATGATTGCTACTTTGAATGTTGTACCATGACTTAAAGGATGGAGGTAAAATTAGAGCCTCCTTGAAATTTTTCATTTAAGAAATTTGAAATTAAGACAGAAGAAGATTGTTACAAGTGATATCACCATGATCTGAGCTTCAAAACATTGAAAGTGACAGTACTTAAGACACTTGGTTTAGTCAGTCTCTTTGTTATCATTTGCATGCAGTATTCAGAAAAGAAATTTCCTAAATGAATAAAAATATAATTTTTAAAAACTTGTGTTGTAGAAACAAAGAATCATGCAAGGTGCACGCATTCTTCTAAGGCCTTCTGTCTCTCAGTTTGGTCCTCATTCACCTTCTTACCTGCTCTGACAAACTGAAAGTTTCTGTTCTTCTGTTGTGGGTTTCTATGTCTTCTCAGCAGCCTTTGAGATTTTATAATAGTCTTAAGTATATTATTTTTCTTGTTGCTAGTGTAAATGGGATTTTTTGCTAATTTCTGTTGCTTATATTTCACTGTTGGTGTACATAAATGACCCCAAATAGCCTCAGTGATTTTGATAAGGAAGAACAAACTAGGAGGGAGCACAGTACCTGATATCAAACTATATTACAAGCAACTGTAGTCAAAACACTTTGGTACTGGCATGAGAACAGACACATAGACCACTGGAACAGAATAAAGAGCCCAGAAATAAACGCATGTCAATTAATATGATCAGTTAATATTTGACAAACATTATGGAGTAAAATGGAGTAAAAATAGTCTCTTCAATAAATGGTGTTGGGAAATCTGGACAAGTACATGCAAAAAAATGAAACTAGACCACCAAATTATACCATACACCAAAATAAACTCAAGATGGTTAAAAGACTTAAATATAAGTCATGAAACCATGAAAGTCCTAGAGGAAAACACAGGCAGAAAAATTTCAGATATCTCATGCAGCAATATTTTAACTGATACATCCCCTAGGGCAAGGGATATAAAGGAAAGAATAAACAAACTGAGCTGCATCAAATTAAAAAACTTCTGTATGGCTAAAGAAAACATCAACAAAATGGAAAGGGAACAAACCATATGGGAAAACATATTTGCCTTTAATACTTTGGACAAGGGTTTGATCTCCAGTATATATAAAGAACTCACAGGACTCCACACCAGGAAGGCACGCAATCCAATTTAAAAACAGCTAAAGGTCCTGAACAGACACTTTTCCAAGGAGGACGATCCTACAGAGGGCCCATAGACACGTTAAAAAATGCTCGACATCACTAACCATTAGATAGATACAAATTAAAACCACAGTGAGATGCCACTTCACACCAGCCAGAATGGCCATCATTAATAAATCAATAAACAACAAGTGCTGGTGAAGTTGTGGAGAAAAGGGAACTCCAGTACACTCTCGGCGGGAATGCAGACTGATGCAGCCACTGTGGAAAACAATATGGAATTTCCTCAGAAAACTAAAGATAGGACTGCCTTTCAATCCAGTGATCTTACTGCTGGGATTATACCCTAAGAATCCTGAATCACCAATTCAGAGGGACCTATGCACCCCAATGTTCATAGCAGCGTTGTTTACAATAGCCAAGAACTGGAAACTGCCTAAGTGCTCATCAATAAATGAGTGGATCAAAAAACTGTGGTGTGTTTACACAATGGAATACTATGCACCAGAAGGAAAGAAGGAACTCCTACCCTTTACAACAGCATGGATGGAACTGGAGAACATTATGCTAAATGATATAAGCCAGGGGGTGAAAGACACATACCGTATGATCTCACCTATAAGTGGAACCTAATGAACAAAACATACAAATGAGCAAAATAGAACCAGAGACTTGGAAATAAAGAACAAATGGATATTGACCAGAGGGGAGGCGGGAAAGGAATAACAGGGGAATAAGGGGAAGGGACAAGCCATGGAACATGAATGGAAGACTCATGGGCACAGACGATGGTGGGAGGGGATTGACTGTGGGAGGGGTGGGGGACGGGGCAGCAGAGAGCAATGGAGAAGAGGCCCGGACACCTGTAAATGAACAACAATAAAAAAAAAAGAGATTTTATAATAGCCTCTTTGCTCCCAACTGCATGTTCAAAACACTTCATTTTCTTTCTATCTTTTTAGCTTAACTCTTTTTTAAATATACTTTAATCTCTGTTAACATATTATTTTACATTTTAGCTAAACTATACCTAAGCCAAGTATTACTTAAATCAAATTATCTTAACAAGATTTCTGGAAACAATACCAAGAAAGGAAAAACTACAGAAAGATTTATTTGCAATAATATTTAGAAGAATATTTCTGCTAAAATTATGATATAAAGTAAAATGAATAGTTTTAGATATTAAGTTACCATTAATGCTTTGCAACTAATAAACTCAATCAATTTATTAAACACCTTCTAAATCCAGAAATTGTGTAGGCAGCATAGGCCCTGTATATATCATCGACCCTGTAATAAGCCAAAGATTAAATAGTCTGACCTCCATATAACTTGAGCCATGCAAATAACCTCCTTCCAGCTTCTTATCAGTATGTGAATAATCACAACACTGACTGATATTTTCTGTCTCAAACTCCAACTTAACATTTATAGCAGCATGCTTTTAATATTCAAATCTGACTTCAGCAATCATTTTCTATTTTTCTCAGTTTATGACTTTCATCACTCAATTTAAATGGAATATATTAAGGCCTATCAAAGTGAGTACATGAGTTACGCACCATGTACTATGAAGGGGTACAAAAGTCACATAGTTTGATGAGGTGACAGCTTTTATCAGAACCATAAAGCAAACAGACACAATAATAATAACAACAGGCAATAATAATAACAAGAACAATGATGATAGTTATTGAATGGTATAGAAAAAATTTTAAGTGATTTTCATGTTTTCTATTTTTCAGAATAACCCAACAAGACAAATATTTTATTTTGTAGTAAAAAAAGGAAGGTCAGAAAAGTTAGGTGATGCCTCTCCATTCATTCATCTTTAAGAGCCATGTAAAGCTGCTTTAAGATGTAATACCTCTTAGCACTTCTTATTTAGAAGGACCCATTCTCATTATGATGAAAAGTAAAATATATTCACATATCATATTAAGTATAATGTTTCTGTCTTTCTTTATTTATTTAGTGAAACAGAGAGAGAGAGAAACATTGATTTGTTGTTTCACTTATTTATGTATTCATTGGTTGATTCTTGTATTTGCCCTGATTGGACACCAAACCTTCAACCTTGGTATATTAGGATGACATTTAACCAACTGAGCTACTGGTCAGGGTCCCAGTAATATTTTTTCAAGCTTAATATTGTGATTATTTAGTTTTAGACTGCCATTCCATTTATGATTGGCTGTGATTTCTCAGAAATTTGGGGGCATATTGACAATTATCACCTAGTATATTTTCATATATATTTTATGAATATCAAATTTAATAATTATGTATAAAGATAATACATTGAATTAAATATTACTTTTAATTTTTCATATTGAGCTAATATATATTTTTTCCTGGTCTTAACATATCTTTCGTCCTTGACACTTTGATTTTAATGCTTATCAAAAGAAATGATGATCCTGAAGCTGGAACTGGGATCTAGTTTTGTCACAAGTTAAAGTGATGCTTTGTACTTATTCTGTTTTGTTGGAAGAAAAATTATTAAAGACAACATGATCTATCTGATATGTATGGTATATTATACAAAATATCTGTAAGTGTTGAAGCCAACCTGAGTAATGGAATGTACTATGTTACTGTGGTTTATGTTAGATGAAGTCCTCCATGTTATGCTGACACTCTGCACCACAGAGATCTAACGTTGTTATTTTATATATCATATCACCCCAACAAGATGTTCAAGAATATAGATCCTATTCTACTTTTGCTGCCCCTTCCACAGGAGTTAGTAAGAATTACACACATTATGTAGACTTACTACATGCCACCTGACTTAAAGAAATAAATCTAGGCTTCTGAGAAAGGGTGTACTGATGAGGTTGCTGGAAACAAAAGATTCCCTAAAAGAATATATAAACAGATTATGAGGTCATGACACTATTAAAACTGTAGTGTCTTTATATATGTGAATTCCTAAAAAATACATGCAAAATGCATGGCAACTCAATTTGGTTTTCCATCAAATATAAGAAAACCAAACTCTTTTTCTCTCTGATCTCACCACCTCTAGTCTCTGCGCTTGAGGATCATCATCCTCTCTAGGAAGCTGGCCATCTTGTTCATTTTCAAGATGTGAAGCATATTTCTACCTCAGAGCCTCTGCACTGCTGCCGGTCTATCTGCCTGAAGTATTGTTTTCCTAAATAAGTATATGGATGGCCCTTTATTTTAGTCAGGACTACCTATGTTACTTCCTACCTAAAATAGTCAACTCCAAATATAACACAAAAAATATTTAAAAAGTAAGCACATATCCTAAGCAGACTATATAGAATATTCAGCTCCCATCTATATCTATTTCCTTCTTTGGATTTACTTTGCACACTATTCATGGCACTTAAATATAAAACTTTGTCATAAGATTCAATGAGTCACTTCATGCAAAGTGCTTAGAAACAGCACTTGGCACCTGGTAATTTCTATGCAAATGTCTGTTGAATATATGGTATAGTTAACTTACCATATTTTGCAGAGACAATATGGAGTCCTGGAAGTGAAGGGCCACATACCTGGTCGGATGGGATCCTCAGTTTCTATTAAATAACCCAAGGCTCAGTGTGATTATAGTAGTTAACCAACCCTTTCTTCAGTCTCCTGCTGCTGAATTACCATTCCATTTTTCAATGTTTTTCCCTGAGACAAATACATAGGAATCTGATGCAAGGCACATTTCTGGATTTACCAATCAAAACTAAGTATTAGAGACCAAAGGACCACATTTAAGGTCTAATATTAATTTTTTACATGCACAGAGAAAAGGTTTGCGGAGATTCCTGCAACCATGAATACCAAGCTCTATAAGTACGTTTTTGGCTTTTCCAAAAATGTATCCGTAATGCCAGAGGAGTGAACTTGACCTATAGAGGTTGAGCAACACCTAAAGGGACTAACTACAATCAAAAAACTTATTTGAATGCAAATGATTAATCTCAAGAAGTTCTAAAAATTTTTCTCTAAACTTTATACTGTATCCACTGTGTTTCCCCCCTTTGGAAAAATTATATATTTTATTTTATTTTATTTTTTATCACATATTGCACTTTTCTGTTGTTGTTCAGTTACAGTTGTCCTTTCTTTTTTCACATTGCTCTCCTCTACCCTGTCCTCCCCACTCCCACAGTCAATCTCCCCGCATTGTCCATGCCCATGAGTCTTCTATCTGTGTTCCTTTGTTTGCCTCTTCCCCTTCTTTCCCCCATTATTCCCCTCCCCCACACCCTTCTGGTCACTGTCAGTTTGTTCTTTATTTCCAATTCTCTGGTTCTATTTTGCTCATTTGTTTGTTTTGTTAATTAGGCTCCACTTATAGGTGAAATCATATGGCATTTGTCTTTCACCACCTGCTTTACTTCACTTAGCATAATGCTGTCCAGTTCCATCCATGCTGTTGTAAAGGGTAAGAGTTCCTTCTTTCTTCCGGCTGCATAGTTTTCCATTGTGTTCTTAGCACTTGACTTTTGTAAATAATGCTGCTATGTATTGGTTTTTTAATTAAAAAAATACATTTTTATTGCATTGAGTTTAACTTTGATTGATTGATTGATTGATTGATTTTACTGCAGGCTAGTTTCTCATAACAGTTGATAAGTTAGTATCAGAAGTAGAGTGTGCTATAACCAAAACCTCAAATATATGTCATTTTGTGTGTACCTTCATATATGAATAATGCTCTACTTACCACTAATTAAAATCTGCATTCCAGGGCATGTACTGGTTTTGTCCATTTACTTGTCATATTTTCTGCCACATCAACATTCATCCAGAGGACCAGACTTCCGACTTTGAGCAAGTACCTAGATTATGTTTCACTTCTGTTATTGTAGAGGTAGCTTTGCTTCCATGTCTTTGCTTCCATATCATAGATGAAATGCTTTGGGAATATGCATTATGCAACAATATCCACGTTCTTGGTAATGAATACATGTTCTTTCTTTTATACTTCTAACATTAATATATAGGCATTGAAAATGGGAGAAAATGTCAATTTGGGGTGAGTAATATCACAATAAAACGACATTTTCTAGCACACCTCACAATGAATGTAATCAGTAATATTCTTCATTAATAAGTTATTTGCATATTTGACTTCTGTCATATTTTATTTCTAATGAGCACATAATTGACCTGTTTTATTTTGTATTTAGAGTTTACTTAAAGGGTTGGAATGGAAGGGCTTTCATCTGTATACTTCAAGTGGGGACAGTTATCAGTTGTGATCATGGCCTGGGGCTGATTTGCCAGCAGGACCTTTATAACATGCATGTAAATATTGTTTCCTACTCTAGTGATCCTGTGTGTTATAATAAAATAAGAAAGCCTGGTCTGTTCTCAGATGCCAGGATAGGTAGTTGTTTAAGCTCTGATAATCTAATGAATAAAATAGCAATGGCCTCATGCCAAATGAGGACTAAATATAAAAAGATGACAGGATGAGTTTAGTTCTTCTACCTTGTAAAAAAATTAGTATATTCTCCACCTGTGTTCATTTTACTAAAGAGAGAAATGACAAGGGGTTTGGACTGTGAATTCTGTTGTTAATTTTGTTCTTTCTTTTAGCTACACTGTACTCATTTGGAAAATGAAATGGATTATTTCCTTCACAGAGGATTTTCTTTCTTAATAAGAATCTATGTGTATTGTATTGGGTAATAAAAAAGAGCTCTAGGTACAGCTCAATGCTAACAATTTTTTTCTTATGTGGTACCTCTACCTACCTCCATAAATCTTCTGAGAGGCTTAGAAAACAAAAGACATCAAGGGAGGAAAGATAATATTAATAATCAGCACTCATGTATCTGCCTACCTTCTTAACCAAAGAAATACCTCTTTCAAAAAGACTATGATTTAGCTAAGATTATGTATAATTGTAGGAAAAAAAGAAGGAAGGAAGAACAGAGGGAGTAAGGGAAAGCAGGAGGCAGAAAAGTAGGAAGGAAGAGTTGGAGGAGATAGAGAGAATGTTAGTGGTAATAGCAGCTGGGACAGAACGACAGACAGTCATTCTTCATTGTGATTTGACTGTTTCTGTGATGCAGGAAACAATCTCCATTTGATTTGTAAGCAGAAAGTAGTTTCTTACTCCTGAGAGCATTCAGAATTAGAGAATCCTGATAGTGAAGTCCTCAAAGGCAGATGGCCCTGCAGACTGTGCTTTGTGCAGAGTGAAAAGCACTCCCTTGGCAAGAGATTTAAGGATATATCAGATATGGCTTCAATAGTGACCCATTAATTGTAGGACTGCTGGCTGGGCACCCTTCTTTTGATGTATTAATTGGTAACCTAATCCTCCCAAAGACTTTGGTGCAAAGATTTTACTGTAAGGAATTTATTTGGGAGTTCACCCAAAGTATTACTGGTAGAAGAGTAGGGAGTGAGACAAAGAAAAGAAGGGAAATAGTAAAAGATGATATTAACCAAGTTAGTCCTCCTGGTATCTGGAGCTGAATCCTGGTGGAGAGCTCTGGCAGACAGCATGGGAAGTCTTTCCTCATAGTTACCCCAGGTAGGAGGCAAATAATATGTGTATACCAACTTCCATTAGTCATTATTTGTGGTCGCTTGGGAAAGGGGAATGAGTGCTAATTTCTGGCACCTCTGGCCAGCCCTGCCACACTGGGGCTCTGCAATGTCTAAACAAAGTTACTGAGCAGGGAAATGGAGTTGCTGACATCTGAAAGTCAGGCTGAAGTGTTCCACATGCTAAGGCTCAATGTCAGCATCTGACAATTGATCTTGCTTTGCATTCCACTCTATAGCTCTGTATCTGCTTTTCCTTACTATCATCCCCTCCCATCTTAAGAATAAATGTTTGGTCTTGCCTTGTATTTCACTCTGTTGCTATTACTATGATCACACCTCCCTTACCTTAGGATAATATTTGAAGCTTCTCTTGATTTGACAATCAGCAAAACACCAGATCTTGAGTCAGGTAATGTAGGCTACACTCTTATATGTTCAGTGTACTATCTTGGTAACCCAATTTCAACCTCCAGTTCCCTTGTCTATGAAATAGGGATAATGCCATTTGCCCTGCTAAACTTCCTCAGGAATTAATACAATAATATAAAGTGTGATCTACCAAATGTCAGTCTTCTTATCCTATGTTCTAAAATGTGAGTTCCATGAGGGCAACATTTGTGTAATTTATCGCTGCATCCTCAGTGCACCTAGAAGAGTATCTGCCACATAGTAGGGACAGCACAGATATAAGAAAGACTCGTAAAAGAAGGTAAACATTTGTATAGATATTCTCAAGTTCAAATATAAGCTCAGCTACTTATTGGCAGCTTGATTTCAGGCAGGGTTTGGATCTTTTAAGAGACGTTTTCTGAGACACTCAGCAGTTAAATATCTTTCTCAGAAGGGTGTCTTAAGAATTAAGATTGGCCTTAATGACATATTCTCCCTCAATACCATGCAGTCTCATCCCTAGGGTGAGCATTCCATGTATTTAGAGTTGAAAAAAATAATAAGTTGTTAAACTACTCATTCAAATTCTAATAGTCAAATCCACATTTTTTCCCATTGAATACAGTTGCAATCATTTTATTGTGTTGATATTCTGCTCTGAATTAATAAAAAATAACTCACTCTAGAATTTTGTATTTGATTAACCTATTCACATTTTTGGAACATAGCTTTAAATGATTAAAATATATTATACTAAACATATCTGAGACTACTTCTGAAATATTCTTAAATTAATATATGTCTAGCACCATGCATATAGTGGGGACAAAATGATAATAATGACAGTAGTTAAAATAACTACATTATTGAGCTCCTGCTAGGTGGCAGTCTCTATCTGAGCATTTTACAAATATTAAGTCATTTCACATCTATCAGGCAAGGTAGCTGTGATTATTCTTATTTCAGAAATGAGGAAAATGAGACATAAATATGTTAACTAACTTAACCAGTGTCCCAGTTCTTGCCCAGAGAATTTCTCAGATTTGAACTCTGGTATTTCTGATGCCAAGGTTTATACTTAATCCATCACACTATCAATTCTTTTCTCTTTTTCAGATAACATAAACCCATCTTTACAAGCCATTTATTTTTTCTTTCATTGTTTTTAATTGTTGTTCTATTACTGTTGTCCCAATTTTCCCCTGTTGCTCTCTCCTGCTCCACCCACCTCCGCTCCCACAGATAATCCCCACCTTGTTGTCCATGTCCATGGGTCATTTATGCTTGTTCCTTAATTAAGACCTTCCTCTTCTTTCTTCCCTTATCCCCTTTCCTAATCACCTCTGGTCCCTGTCAATTTGTTCCTTGTATCCATGCTTCTAACTCTATTCTGCTCATTTGTTTTTTCTGTTCGTTACATTCCTCTTATAGCTGAGATCATATGGTATTTATCTTTTGCCACCTGGCTTATTTCACGTAGCATAAAACTCTCCATTTCCACCCATGCTGTCGCGAAGGGTAGGAGCTCCTTCTTTCTTTCTGCTGCATAGTTTTCCATTGTGTAAATGAACCACAGTGCTTTGATCTACTCATTTACTGATGGGGACTTAGGCTGCTTCTAACACTTGATTATTGTAACTAATGCTGCTATGAGCATAGGGGTGCCTAGGTTCTTTTGAGTTGGTGTTTCAGAATTCTTAGGGTGTAATCCCAACAATGAATTTACAAGCGTCATAACCTTATATCATTCAAATAAGGCTGGGAATATTATTATCTCCCTTTTACAAATTTGGAAATGACAGCTCAGGGAGGTTACGTGACTCATAAGTGGACAAAGAGCTGGTAAATAGCACAGACAGGACCCACAGTCAGTCTTCTCTCTCCAAAATGTGTTGAAATAGAACATGATTTTATCTCAAAGAGTAACCTTTCTTCCCTCATGCATATTGTCAACTGGATCCTAATTAAAAGAGAAAATATTTTAATTGACTGAAGATAGGAATAGCTGAGGTGTTATTTTATAAACACATAACTGTGGATTCAACAAAGTAGGATTGTCTTACTAAGCATTCTCTGTCACTCTAAGATCTCCAGTGCAATGTAGTCCACCTGACTATAGTGGGTACTTAATAAATGTTGTATAAATGAACCAGCTATTTATTATATTCTAAAAATAATTATTGAGTATCTCCATATGCAGGCAAGTATCAGGCATCAGTTAAGAACATACCAGCAATAGAAAAAATATCATTCCTATTTCTGGACTGTCCCAAGTCCAGTGAGTGGCATAGATATTAAACTAACACATAAACATACATATATGTATTCACATACACAAATAAATACATACTTAAATACATAGTTAAACACTGATAAAAAATATAAAGGAAAAGAACAGGCAGAGTATAACAAGAGAAAATAATAAGACCTTTATTTGGGAAGAGCCCTTTTTGAGGAAATAATAAGTCATAAATAACAGAACAGATGATTCCCAACTGCATCAACTCCCATCTCCTATGCAAGAATTTGGACATTGGATTTTTCAATACAAGATAACACTCTCATTTTCAATATAAGATCTAATTTCCAATAAGTTGAAACAGGATCTATGAAAAGAAGCATGAGGGAACTTTCTGATGGGATGAACATATTCTATATGCTGATCACTGTGATAGTTATTATTTGAATTTATTAATTCTCACAGTTCATTGATGTTTACAGTTCAACTGTGTGAATTATATTATATATAATTTATACCAATATAAAGTTGATTAGAAAATAAAACTAGATTTAAGTTAATGCATCAATAAGCAAGCAAACTAAAGATGAATTAGAATTACTCTGACAATTACCTACATCTATGTTTCAGTGGTTTTACATGCCTGACAGTCATATATTGTTGGATTGGTGCCTGCATATAGAATAGACTACTTTTCCACTGGTAACAAAGGTTCTTTCTGACTTGTCAAGTGTGTCAGACATTTTTAGAATGAATGCTGCTAAGATAGAAGAGCAAAGAAGATAAAAGCTTTTTCAATGATGTGCTAGGCTGGATTTTTTTCATACTCTGGCTGCATTTAGCTTTTTATAGCACAAGTGGATAGTAATATGACCATCATGATAATGCCTTTTGTTTATAAAATTCTTAGCTTTAAAGTAACCAAATTACTCTGTGTCCATCTCTTAATTGAATTGTTTCTATTTACCTGAGAGAAGTTAAATGTGTATTAACCCATTTTACAGGGAGGAAATTGGAGCACAGGAAAGTTTAGGAGATGTCAGACTTATGCGTATGTCAAGTTTTACTGAGGCTGTGATCATTAACTCCTTTATGAAAATGTTCTTTTTCTATTCGTGTGACATTAAAAAATAACATTTTCATATTCTGTGTGCATGTGACAACATTTTAATAGCAGGAGAGCCGTGGAAGCTGTTTATAAAAACCGAAGCTAGAAAAATTGGTGATGCTATTTCTTTATTCCAAATTTGATAGATTGATACATAATGTGATTTAACTAGATAATTATTAAATAATACAACACTTCAGGGTAACTATCCATTGTGCATGGATGCGAATTAAGATTTCACAGTAAAATCTTCCTCCATTGTGATTTCCCAAACACTTTAAACCTATTTGTGCTGAAAGAAGTAATTTAATTCAGTAGTCACTTGCTGGATTTGAACAACGGAGAGGCTGTTTGCTCAGAATGTATGGCAGTATTGTGCAGTGTAAGGCAGAGACTACGCAAGCAGAGACCTCAGGTGGAACACAGCTCAGGCAGTTACCAGACAGGCAGTCTTGGGCCGTTATGAAGAGCTGTAAGGATTAGATAAGTGAGTGCAAAACACTAACATATTGTCTGGCAGATAGTAGCACACAAAAAAAGAGTAACTGTTATTAGTAAAGTGGCCCATCAAGCTATAAAAACTGAGTTTGATTCTGATATAAAATAGAAAACACATTGCTCAGTTACAAGAGACAAATTTTCTTGAACCATAAAAATATTCTCCATGTGACATCTTAACACTTAAGGAAACTTAACGATGTTCCATGTCCTGACACAGGGAGAGGAGAGCGGTATGAAATGTGGAACACAGTATCCGGGATAGATCAAGGCTTTATTTAGTCTAAATTTAGAAATGCATGATGCCCTTTGTATGTAACTAAAAATACCCATTGCACTCAACTGCACAATCAAATCTAAGGATTCTGTTGAATTTAAAGTAATTTCTAGGTTTCCCAATTGCCAAGTTCTGGGTACATTCGCCACAGTGACATTGTGTGTGTGTGTGTGTGTGTGTGTGTGTGTTGGGGTGCTGTGCTTGTTTGTTCTCTAGGAAGATGACCGGGCTCCCTGTGGGGTGACGCTTCACTGAGAGTGGGCGACCGTGGAATCTTCTAGGAGATGAGGCAATAGTTGGGGATGCTGATATCAAGATGTCCTGAGTAAATAAATGGGGATGATGCCTTTACATCATGTTTCTCATTCTCAGGAATCTGGAAACTAAAAGGCTGCATCTTTGTTTTAAAGTAAATTACCATTGGCCATCTGCACTCCAGGTAATAACAAGAATAATTGCCTTGACACTAGACAGTGATTAGAAAAAAAAATCCTTAAAAATTTTGGTAACCATAAGCACGTCCTCATGTATGGTTTGGAGCCTAAATGTATTCTACTTGGAGGGTCCAAATAAACTCTCCAGCCAAATGTTTAAAGTTGCTGCAGTTTGGTAAAGCATATAATAAGTGTCTGGAGAAAATACAAACTGTAGTTGGATGAATCCACATTTGGCTCAGGCATCAAAGAATTTCCACAGATAAAGCTTCAAAGAATATGAATTTCAGGTCAAATATCACAAAATGCACAAAAAATAACTTGAATAAACAGATCACTAATAAGAATCATAATGTATTTTCAATCTCATTTATTACCAGAGAGATACACATTAAAATCAAGAGTGAGATACAAGATTGGCAAAAATTAAAAGTCTCATATAATCTAGGTTTGGCAAAAACATGGAACAAGCAGAATTTTTTAATGTCTATGGTTCAAATAAACATATTTGGAAAATAAGTTGGTATATCATAATAAAATGAGCATATGCATATATATGGCTCAGTAATTCCTCTTGTAGCTACAAACCTAAGGGGACACTCTTACTTGTGTGTCCCACAACTCTTGTGACAGAAGACACATGCATAAATGTTAACTGCAGCAATATTTATAACAACAAAATACTAGGAAAATTACAAATGCCCATCCACGGTAGAATAGAGGGGAGAAATATGATATTCACATAATGTAGTACCTACACAACAATAAGAGTGAATAAACTACTGTGGCATGCAAAACATGAAACTATGTTAGGGGCATAAATGGAGATAAAAGGCAAGTCTAGTTACATAAACTTTAAAAACATGCAAAATAAGATATTATGTTTGGTGATATTAACCAGTGTGATAAAACTATAAAGAACAGTGAGGGAGTGGTAAAATACTCAATGCGGTGAATATGATTGCCTTTGGGGGCAAGAAGTTTAGTAGCTGGTATCAGTGATAGACCTATATGGACCTTAAAATAATGGGTATCTTTATTGCTTTAACTGGATAATAGGTATGTAGTACTCATTACATTGTGATTATTTATCCCTAAACAATGTTTACAAACATTCTTATTGTATATTCAATACTTAATTAAAAAACCACTTTGTAAACTGTAGACTCAAAACATGCTTGATGGACTTCTTATTCCAATATAAAATATAAAATCCTCAAGTTTCCCTTTATCTTTGTCAAAATCAAAATAATTACTTGTTAATATTTTTCCTACATATTCATGATTATGAATTATCCTAAGAAAACTCTACTTAATAATAAGGCTTTCTAGAATCGTTTATTTTAAACTAGAAGCCCTGTATTGAAGAATGTGTGACAAAAATTTTTATATACCTTTGTTTGTGTCTATGAGTTTCTGTTTGTTTGTCTTATTTTTTCACTTGTTGCTTTCAGTTTTATATCTCACATATGAATGAAATGATATGGTACTTAACTTTTTCTGTCCGACTTATTTTGCTTAGCATAATACTCTCAAGATCTATCCGTGCTGTTGGAAATGTCAGTATTTCATCTTTTATTGTGGCTGAGTAAGTAGTCCTGTGTATGTGTGTATATATAATTTTATTAACCAGTTTTGATTCCAATAAATTTTATTAAAATAAAAAATTCTCATATAGCACACAAGGTACTGCTGTGTTGAGGTGACCAGCTATGATCATTCCCAAGGTGTTAAATTTTATTGGTTGAAGACCAATTCCTTCAGCTTTAGACTTATTCATTGTAATATATATTTATCTTATGTTCCTTATAATTTAAAGTGTATTTTTCCAATTGCTATGAGTGGGAAGAAGATATGTGCAGTTTTAGGTAAATAGGAAGCAGAGGAAAATGAAGTAAACACACACACACACATAAGTTGAAACACTCTTTCTCATGTAGTTAGTGTATTTGGGTAACAAACGAAGGTGCTAACTAGAAAACTGGCCTCTAACTAGAAAACAGCCAGATTCAGCAGGATATAAGTAAGCACCCTTGGTGTCTAGGAGAATACTGTATAACCTTTCCCTTTAAAAAGAGAGTTACACCATATCTGATAAAATCTTTGCTAACAGATGATCCTCAGGCATGCAGAAGGATATGTCAGCCACGTGTCAATGTGTTAAGTTTCCAATATTAAAGTCTAGCTTAGTTGGAAAAATAGACAGTTGGTGCTTGCTGATATTCCTCTGTAAGACAATTATCATGTTTGAGTTCCCAGAAGACCTAGAACTGTAGTATTTTATTCATGATATGTTGTGATAAGATATATATCAAATTGCATTATTTGATTAAAAATAAAGTTCACATAATTCTCAAGGATATTCAAGTTTCCCTAGTAAATCCAAACTGTCATTCTTCTCTTCCCTGAATCTGTAGCTGAAGCTTGTTGCAGTTATCCAGAAAGGTAGTGTGTGTGCATGCGCGTGTATGTGTGTGTATAAATTTGTAATCATATTCTATTTTATGGAAAGGAGTACAATTCATAGAGAATTCAGTGTATTTGAGACTCCCAGGGCAAGATTATATTTTGAATATTTATTATTTTGTTCACTTCATTTCTTTCTGCTTCATAATTTTCCCCAAGCTGTACAAAGCTTCTTCCTGGCCACAAAGCCTAATTTTATTTGTCTATAAAGAGGAAAACAGTGTTATGAAACATAACACTATTTGTGTCCTCTCTACATTTCTCAATTTAGAGTAGAGGAATAAAGTTGAAAACAGCAACCTCTCCCCCAACCCTGATTGTGGGTCCTCTTTATATCAAAATAACCTGCACGTGAATTTACTTCTGTATAACTTTTCAACAGCTATGAGAAAACAATCTAGTCTAGGTAAGTCAGGTAAATTTTAAATCACTTCAGGTGAGGTTGTTTATGATCTAACAGGGATGGGGAGCTGGGAGTAGGTAAAGCAAATGGCATACAGATTCTGAACAGAGTATTTAAGAGAATGGAATAAAGACAGTGCTTCCCTTAAGGCTGGCCTTAAAAACATGTGCTTACACATGTTAAGTGCATGCCAGTACAAGGCAACTGCCAAGGATATATGTTTCTCTTGTTTACTCCCATACTCCAGTGCCTAACTTAGTGCATTATATAGAAGGCATTTAGTAGATATTAACTGAATAAAAAATGTATAGGAGATAATGATTACATCAAAGAAATAGGAGTCAGTATAACATCAGATCCAAATGCAACACTAGATGCAAGAAAGCTAGAGTTTTTTAATTCATTAAAAGTGCTAAAGACCTAGAATTTGATATCCAGCTGTTATTTAAATGTGAGGATATGGTATTTTTTATCATACAAAGCCTCTGACATATTTCCAAAGGCCACACTGTGAACAGTTTAGATTAAGTATTTCAATAAGAAAATAGGTAAATCTTGGAAGATGTTGCAAACAACATATCATGATTTAAAAGTTATTTAATTATTTGTTAAAAACTATTATTTTAAGAATTGCTAAGAGCAAACAAAAGGAGAAACTATATATAAACTAATACAAAATTGAATGTCTAGAATTAGAATGTCTTCATAATACCAAAATTAAAAGTCTAGAATGGAAATACGAGGAAGTGTATTTGAAGAGTGAAATTCAACAGATGTGATATGTGCTGAAGTGTTTGTTAAAAAGAAAAAATGAAAAATATAAAAGGAGGGCATTACTTTTACAAGTATAAAGATAAGATCAAATTGAAATAATTAAAAATGTGGAAGCATATGTAAATATATCAATAACTATAATAAAATGCTAACTGGAAAAAAGAGTCCAAGTTATTACAACATGATTACTTTTTTTAAGTTAAAAGTATCATACACACACATGGAAATATATACCTTTTAGTATGAATGCTTATAGATGCAATAAGGATGTATAAAGTAGAAAGGAATGGAAATAGTAAATGTGGAATTCAGGATGCTGGTTCCCTGAAAAAATAGGTTTATATATTTGAGGTTGTGGAGAAGCATAATGTCAGCTTCCTAGTTTATACTTTGACAGTGTGTTTGCTTATTACATTTAAAAAATTACTAATTATCTAAACACAGCTTTCCTATTATCTAACTACAGTTTATGATTCATTCATCACTTATTTAATATTAGTAAATTTCCACATATCTTCTGTTGTGTAATATTTTATTGTAGTGCATTTGTAAATATATAGAAGGGTTTTCATAGGTTTATCTTGCCGTCAAACTTTATAACTTCATTTTATGCATCAGCATAAGATCATAAGTTTTCTACTCCAAATTCTTTTGCCACAAGAATTCTAGGCGAACCTTAACACTGCAACTGAAGTGGAAGAAAATGCTTATATAAAACAGGTGTATTTTCCAATTCAGAGCATCCTTATATTAAAGTCCCTGTTTAATTAATTTTGTACAATATCTGCTTGACTTATTCCCTCTCTCTAAGCACCTCAGGGAATATCTGAAATATTGTACAGATGTTTTTACAGAGAATTACATTACTAAGTGTCATTAGCAAAAATCAACATTCAACATAATTTAGTGGTTGGAGCTTGGAGGTCACAAACCCCTCTTTTTAATAACTCACCTCCGAATCCCTGTCTATGTTAATGGCTTTGTACACTAGGTTTTCGATAGAGTGTGCTTCCTTCCCAGATGTGGATCTTGTGAAGAGACCCCTGCTCTCTGGAACCTACAGGCCTCTCCCTTAGTCTCCACTGCCTTGAACATTTTGACTTTTTTAGGAGACACTCTTACAATGAGCCCACCAACTTCTTTTCTTAAATCTTTCCCTACATTATGGTCATTTATTGGAGGCTAAGGAAGGGAGAAGAATGTATTCCTGGTGAAGAAGGGTCTATACATAAAGACAAGAGTAGAGTAGAAAATCTAGGCTATTGTGCAGGAAAAAAAAAGAATGATTCTCCACAGTGTTTCAACAAAAATGAAGGGGTGAATGTTGCCTGCAGGGTGGGCAGAGGCCACCCCAAGAAAGACCACAAAGGCATGCTAGTATGAATCTTTATTTTCTTGGTAATGAAGCACAAATGAAAGGTTAACCAGGGCACTTGGGTCTGGAATGGGCTTGAGCAAGAACAGCTCTGTGGCAGAGTAGAAGCGCCCACCTACAAAAACAACCACCATTTACTATAGGATGCCTATTCTTTTTGTCCTTTCTGTTCTAATGGTCAAGTGTGTCACAAATCTCCACAAACCTAGTTTAGAAAAAGGTGTGAAAATCATGATAGTATTTATTTGGTGGTTTCAATGTATCAAGAGCTTTAATTGCAGTTTCTCAATTAATTCTCATAGTAGCTCAGTGAGGTAGATACTCTTTATTACCATCCCCACTTTATCGATTGGGAAAATGAAGCACAGGGGTCAAATAACTTGTCAAAAATCACACAGCAAGTTGAAGAGCTATGTCAAGCTTGTCTGAAAAGGGAGAAAGTAACCTCTATGCTTAGTGCTTTTCACGGAAATGTACAGTGTGGCCTGTAGAACTTTATTGTAGTATTCTTATATGAGGATTTATGTATTGTTAAAGAGCTGCAGATTGCATCTGAAAAAACCCCATCAGGTTCAACGCTTTGCTGTAAATGTTGCTGACTTAAAACATAGGAAATAGAAAACATATTTACTCGGTATTCAGTGAATTCTCCCTGTGGGTATTACTTCTGTCAGTGACATAAGGGGACATCTATCTATTAATGGTCTATAGTATTTTGTAGATGGTTGGCTAAATTTATTAACATATAATTTACTGATGTGATTATTTCACAAAGACATTTCCACTGAGTTTTTTTCATGTCAATCTTTCCATGTGACTCATACTATACAAGCATACCTTTGTGTGAATGCTAGCTAAACATTGGAAATACTCTAATAATGCTTTCCTATTTTCAGTGTCACAGTTGATAAATGCAACTAACTGACACAGCTTAATAATGAGAAACAGTATATAAGAAGAAGTACAGCTGGTATTAATTTTGTGTCTAATAAATATCAGGCACTATCTGTGTAGTATCTTACTGATTCTCAAAACAAAACCTGCAGTAGGTATATTATCCCCATTTTATAGATAAAGAAACTGATTTCCCTGTGAATAAGTAGTAATGTTGATAAATATGAATTTAAAATCTCTGCTCTTCCCACTGCAATGTATTTACTGTGTTAGGCTTATTCTGAACATTAAAGTGCAATGAAATCTGTGGAGGGTGTGTGTGTGTGTGTGTGTGTGTGTGTGTGTTCACCCTATTCACCCAGCAGGGCAACATTCTAATGATAATGATTTGGGAAATTGATACCTAGGCTAAGGTACAGATTGTGCCTTATCTATTTTGCCAGTTTCTGATACATTTTAGAAACATTGTCCAAGCTTGAAATTGTTTGCTAAATGAATGAATGAATGATTGTTTATTTACTAAGTCAGGGGCCAGCAATTTTTTTCTCTAAATGGTCATATAGTAAATATATTTGTAGGCTTTCTGGTCTCTGTCACAACTACTGAACTCTGCTATTGTAGCAGGAAAGCAGACATAAACAATAAATAAAGAAAGAACATAAGGAATGTGGCTGGATATGACAGCCTGTAGTTTGTCAGCTCCCATCTTTAGGCAAAACAAGCCATTTCAAGACAGTTTTTACTATTCTTCCTTATGTTGCTTCCGATCTTGCTAGCTAAAATTTTATGATACTTATTCAGATATTCTAAAACAATTTGCATGTTTCCTCTGATCATGTTCAATTGCTTCATCCATTCCTTATATTATTTTGAACTTCTTCACTTACTTAGCCTTTTCCCAAATCGGTTCCATCTGTTTGTGGATCTCATAAAAGCTAGTATCCAAAACAAAAAGCAGCATTCCATATTGATATGGCAACTGAAAACAGAAGCAGTCTCATTTCATACTCTCCTATATATACTACAGGTGTAATAATAAAGCCTAAGATAGCATCAGTGTGGGAGAGACATTGCATTTCCTGTTGATTCAGAAGTCATACTTTAGTTCTATACTCTTGTCTGAGCTGTTCTATATTAAGTTGTGTTTGGGAGAAAAAAGAGTAGAGACCAAGTGCAGAATCTCATATTTTTCATTATATTTCTGTCTTATTTTACTTTAAAAGATTAGATGATATCAACTAATTTAAAAATAATAAACACCTATAATGATCATCCAGTGCATCATGTTACTTTTATTTCATCACTCAGTTGTTTGTTTTTATTTCATGTATTCACACATATACTTGTTCACTCATTCTAAGGTATTTATTGGCTGCTCACCAAGTGCAAGGTTACTCTGCCAGGCCCTGGAGACCCAACAATGAGAGAAAGGGACACATCTCTCTTGCATGGAGTTTACAGTTGGCTTTGACACCAAGTCAAACAATGGGTGAACCATGCTATTTCTAAATAACCAGTACAAATTTTGAATTTCTTACTCTTACATATAATCTCTAGGATCTTCCTCACTTGTCCAAAGATAATACCACTGTGGTCCAATTTTCTCTATATCCCTTGGCATTTGGTTGTGGCTCATATTTATGATCCATTTCTTCTCCTTATATTTCCCTTTAAGTCTTATCTTCTGAAATATTCCTTTTGGTTCCCATTTAGGGATACTGGCTAAGTTCACCCTCTCAGCTCTCCTTGATTTGGACTATCTCAGCTTGTATACCCTTCATGCCCTAACTTGCCTCCTGAGACTTCACCTGATGCTCAGGTCAAGGGAAAATGTAGCCCAGAAAGAGGAACCAGTTGGAGCCAGAGTATGCTGTGCCATGGGCTGATTCTCCTCCAGCGTTTGTTGCTGTTGTTGTTTGTTTGTCTTTTACCACACCACTCTGCTTCCTCAAAGTGGAAGAAAAGCATGAATTCAAATTAGTGAGCACAGGCTACACTAGCAGCCTTATCTATAGAATTTCCCCAAACAAACATACTGAATAACAAATCTGCCTTACTTGCTTGCAAGTACCACCTCTGTAGTTCTTATAAACTGACTTTTCATCCCCAAACCACTACTCTGGCTTCACACTGACACCAGTTCTTTAATAACTTACCTTATGACATTTTCCAACCCTTCTGTCATTTAACTTAAAATATTTGCAAAATACATTAGAACAATATTATTACAACATCTCTTTGGTGAGATCTGTCCTGAAGAGAACCCTGTGTTACATTACCTCATGTCTGTATATGTCAGTCTTGATCTGTTTGTTGGTCTTCTTTTTGGTATGTACCATTGTGATATTAAGTGTAGTGCACCATGTCACGGACTGTATTGCTGGTCACTTTCCTATACCAATTCTTGGTGTCATGAGCAAAAATTGACTCTCCTCAATCTGAGAATATTACTCACAAGAAATGGGGGAGCCATTTGCTGAAGCTAAATGCACTGGAGTTATAAATCCTGCTGAGCCCCTTACACGTAGGTAGTGTACATCTTTGTATCTTTTGCAACCCCAGTAATAGCAATGAATGAACTGATGTAAATCTGTGTTGTATGCTTTCTGAAGTTTACAGGTTTACATGATAATGACTCTGCTTAACAAAAATAAATGACCCCAGGATAAATTTAGAAAGCCTGACTGTACAGTTCTATCAGGAGGTAAACAATGGTCTCATGGAAGTGTTCCTGGTGGTCTGGAAGAATGTTTAACTTAAAAATTACTGAGTAGATTATGCTGTGCAAAACCTCCTATGTCTTGTTGGGAAGTCCCATCCATTAGCTTCATTCTTCATCTGAAGTGTTTCCCATTCTTCCTGCTTTGCTTTACTGATGCATATCTCCACATGGGACATATGATACATCTTCTATGGGCAGGCCCCATCCTAGTTTCCATGTTAAAGCTTTTTATATCATCTGATGTTTAAGAATTTTTTAAAAAAGCCTCTCCCCCCAAATAGTTTAAATAATCTTTTGAAGACAAGTAAAATGTAGAACTAAAACTAATATGGATTTTCTTGATGTGTAGAAACTATTTTCTGCCTCAGTAGGGCCAGGTTAGATATGTTTGCTAGAATTTTATTATCTCAGTTTTCTGTTAGAGGAATTTTTCTAACACCTTGTGCTTATTTATCATATTAAGTCCTTAATTCAGTAATTCAGTATAGTGGCGGGATGACGTCACTAATCCAATGATACCACATACATTTAAATAGAAAAATATAATGATTTGATCCAGGCCCAAGAGCTGGAAACTTAGATAAAGGAACTGGTGATGTGGAATTTCTTCAGGGACAGAATGAAGAGGTTACGATGTCTTCCAGACAAGAGACTGCAGAAAAGTGGTGACCACTGAATTGCACTGTTCACTGGTTGTAAAATCCTAATCGCATCTCTTCAAATTACAAAGAATTAGGTGATTTCTATCTTCTGATTTTAAAGACTGCCTGAAGGAATACTTTACTGGGCAGCAAATTGTTCTGACTGCATTTCATGACTGATAAATTCTTACATTTATGGTAGAAAATATAAGTCCTCGTTCCATAACTAATCTTGTAAGTTTTCTGAAACAGAGAGGTCTTGAATTTTTTATAAAAATAGCATGATTAAAAGTATCATTTTGTTCTTTGAAAATAGGCTAGCATAATTAGAGATTTGGGTCAAACTAACCTTGAAATTAGTTTTGAGATATATTTTATAGGATATATATCTTAATGTGACATTATAAATTAGCATGCGTGTGTGTATATATAACTATTGATTTATTTCTGTTTGGAGTTCAAGAGGTATAAATATATTAGTTTAATGTTCCAATGGCAGTATAATTATAGATATTGTATAATACTGAAGGATGTTTTCTGAGTTACAGGCTTAAACATATCATTATTGACTGCTTATTGACTAAACAAAAATATGTTCAAAATTAGAATAAACTGTTATTTATGCGAGACAGAAGATATAATGGATAGGATATTAGCTCAGAGTCAGTGATATCGGAATCCAGTTCCCAACTTCATGACTTCTGAATTTTGTAATCTTGCATTAGGCCAATTTTTGTGAGAAACAGGCTCTGAGATAGAGGTTTTATGCAGGAAGTTTGTTGAGGAATGTGCTTGGGATCAACACTGTTATGGAGGTCCTAAATCGGGAAGAAGCCCTGGCATTTGTATCCTGCTACTGATCAGTCGTTAGACATGAGCTGCCTGCGGGAGAGTGAATGCTCCCTGGTAAGGCAGTTCTCTTCGGTGGAAGAAGGAAAATCTTCAGAGGGTTCAGCCACGAGCCATTAAAAACAAAGTATTTTGTTCGCATTTTGTAAAAACAACAATAACAAAACAAGCAAACAAAAAAAACTGGGTAATAAAACTAATCCACTGATCCCCAATGTCCTCATTTATAAAATTAAAGTGAAAATACTTATCTTACAGAGTAATGGGATTTTTAAAACGTCTATAAAGTACCATACCTGGCAGATGCTCAATCATGGCTTCTTTATATTAAAACCCCCAGACAATCACTGCCAAGTTAAGGAGGAAAGGGCAGGGGGCTTGGGTCCTTGCTTGGGTCACAGAAATCTGGCAAAGTAGAAGTAAGGGAGCCAGATGGGTTGCCTCCCCATCCTATCCAGCTACTCACCTAATAATCTTTTCCAGGGATTGACTTGGATTTTATTTGTGTTTTGGTGTTTTTTAAATATAGTACAATTCCAAGGTTTATTTCTGAATGTCCTTGATTCTTTCTCTCACAATTTTAAACATTTGTTTTCTGCTTGCCAAAAGAAAAGAAAATAAAGATAAAGAAAGAAAGCATGTTGTTACAAACATTTTGCACATTGAGTTTTCATTTATCATGGGGGACAAGTTTTCTCCTGGACTTATTAAAAGAAAATAACTACTTTAAGTACTTGGTATGTATGCTTCTAGAGATTTTTCTATGAAAAATCAGATATTACATTTACATAAAAATACATATGTTTTTAGCAAAAGCAGGATCATACTATGCATATTATTTCACAACATATTATAACTCACTAGTATTTCAGGGGTATTTTTCCAGGACACATAATGGGAACACATGATTTTAATAACTTCAGTGTTCTATTACATTCCATTGTACCATAATATACCTGGTGGACATTTGGGCTACTTCTATAGGTTTTCACTATTTAAAACAGTGTTATAGTAAATGCATGAGAAGATTTAATCTCAATGAAGAATGGCAAATTGCATCAAATTTCACTAGCAGAGGTTTCATTCCATTTTCAGGGATGGTGGTAGAAATTCCATTATTAAGAACAAAAGCCACAGCCAAGTGTCTATCTGCCAGGGAGCACACCACACTGCATAGGGACTGAGAAAATTTTTCAGAAAAAAGAGACTATGGTTGAATCAGCTCACCAAATGTACACTAGTGCCATTTAATTAAAATAGAGGCCCTTAACTATGAGCACATAAATAGAGTTTCAAAGCTAATAGGCTTGGGTTTAAATCTTGACTCTGATACTAATATTACTTACCTTATGAGGGTGATATATAGGTTCAATGAAAAGCATGTTGAATTCACATATACCTGTGTATAATATGCATACATGTCATACACATGTCATCCTGATTGTGCTTCGCCTGCCATATAACAAATATTAGCTATTCATTATTATGATGCTTCTCCAGAATACATATCTGAGATCCCAAAAGGATGTTTTATTTCAATGTTTTTCTCTGACCTCCTCATTCCTCAAAGAGAACAATGGCTAGAAAACACTGGTTGGGTAAATACTGCATTATCATAATTACAATTTCCCTGAGAAAAGTGGCTTGCTGTTTGAATATTCAGCCACATAATTACAATTTCCATGAGGAATGTAGAACAGTTATTATAAACAACACAATAATCACTTAGTCCATCAGGGAGAACTGATTATTGGGGTAGCAAGGAGGGAGAAGAAGCAAAAGCTTTGTTCTAATCAGCATTCAAGAGAACCAGAAATACAGAACCAGAGAATAAATTATAATAGTCTCTTAAAATACTCTTGTCTGAATTTGTTGAAAAATCTTATCATGATGGAAATCTCCATGAGTTGATTAAGTGCTGCCTATATAGTTTTTCCTTATATATAATTTAATTTTATCATTTTTATTAAATATCCCCTCTGTACCTCCACTCATTGCCATCAATAATAGCTGTGCACCCAAGAAATTTTAAAAAGCAAACCCTCACAAAATACAAAAAGCACAAGATATTTTAAAAAACAGTTTAATGGGAAAGGTTTCATGAAGGTATTTCTCTTTCCACAGTTAAATGTCTTCTTTGTCAAGGAAAAATGGGTAAAGGTTTTTTTAAATGCTGTTTTAACTGTGTTGCCTTAATTGGCTTTCACTTAAATTTTCTTTCTCTTACTGTCTTTTTAAATTTTTTTTAGGTGAGATGAGCAAAACAGAATGCAGCTTTCAAGGTTGGTACTTTTCATGTTTTAAAGCCTCTCATTAATATGAAATAGAACATGAAAGAAGCAGAGCAAAATATGTCCTTAGCTTTTCACAGATAGTGTTTAGAGGACACTATGTTTTTATTTTTCTCACTCATGGATGGAAAAGTACAACATAGACTATAACAGAATGCAATATAGCAATCAAACATAATACCTCATTTAATCCTTAACAAAACTGTGAAGTTGGAAATATTCTATATTTTCCCACTCTTTCCATCATCCATTCATCATTCCATCCATCCACCACTCATATTTTTCAGGTCATATTTGTTGCACACGTACTGTGTGCAAAGCCTTGTCATCTAATTTTCCTCTATTCATGCTTTTTTTTTCTTGACTGACTTTCACCATATTCCCTATCCCACACCTGCTTCCAGCCCTTCCTGCTGCCTCTGACAATAAACTTTCACCAACTATGACAGATCTTCAATTTAACTTGCCATATCTGATAAATGAGTTGTGTTTCCACGACATTGCTCAGCTAATATGTGTTCAGGTATGTCTACTCCCAAATAATTGAGACAAAGAGAAAACCATCAGAGTAATAATAAGGAAAGGACTCCTCTTTATATAATAATGAACTGTGTAATGTCTTCCACTATTGTGTGATATATATTATTATATAGAGATTACTATCACATAATTTAGTAGTATATTTATGTATAGTAATCTATAATAGCAGTTACCCTTCCTCAAAATTCTAGCATACTGATCTTCTTTCCCTGTACCTTTTAAGCAATCTTAAGACTTTCTGATCAAGAACAGATTTGTTAAACCATAAATTTTAAAATACGCAAAGGATTAATTCCAGACACACATGCAATGTCTCTTTGTAAGAATGTAAATGGTAGACTCAAGCAAACATCATGGAACCTATTAAATCAAAATTAATAGCAGGGTACTCCTTATACTAACTTATACTAAAGGAGAGCAAGTATTGTTTTAATTTGAGGAAGACAGCAGGCTCACGGGAGAGAGGAAACCTTTAGGAAAGGTTGGAAGATATTCTTCATGGCAATAGAAGTGATAGGAAATCTGAAGGGCAGAGTGGAGAGCAGTGTAAAGGGAGGGAACCAGAGTCCTTTCCTCTTGGAGAGATCTGTTGAGTGGTGTGTGTGTGTGTGTGTGTGTGTGTATTCATGTCGTCCATGTGTATCAGAGTAGATGAAGAACAGTCCTCCCTCAGCTGAGACTGGCCAGTGACTTCAGACCAGGTCACCAACAAACACAGGCCATCCAGCAGCAGCCTCTTGGTACTGGAGCTCATAGTGAGTCCAAAGGCAACGGATCTGAAAGATCTCATTTTGTTTGACTTTTTTGAGTGAGGTACCTGACACTCCAAAGCCCACTAAATCGATGACATAAAGAAGGGAGCTTGGCAAGCTTCACATAAAAGTCCCCAGACTCATTTTGACATACATCCTGGCAAGTGTGTAAACATGTCAGACTTAGACTTTCTGATAGAATAAAGAATATGACACCGGTAAATTGATGTCATCGAAATTATAATCAATGCATATATCGTAACCTAAGTAAAACAGGATAGCGCTAAAAATTCTTAACCTGACTTCTGAAATAGCAAGATTCAAAACTCGATTTACATATGAACACACCCAGATATAGAGCTTGAAGCTCTGCAGGTTCTCATCTACAAGGGCCTGAAACATCAGCAGGTTGAAATGGAATTATGGTCTTCACACTGGATTCCACAAATACATAGTAAAGCTTTATTATCTTCAATCTTGTAAAAGTACAGTGGTTAAGGAGAAATTAAAAGAAAAATGACTTCTTGATGGCTCCAGACACACCTGTGAGAAGCACTTAAATATTTGACTGATATAGCCCATGTTAGAATCTGTCTGTGACACTGTTTACCCCTACAATGTCCCATGGGTGCTCTGCATGTGTGTGTATGTGTGTGCATGTATATACATGCCCTGTGTTGATGTTTTCAGTGGTTTGTGTTAGCCAGTCTAGGTATACTTGGGCCCTTTTCATGAAAGGATATAGCAATTACAGATTTTTATATCTAAAAATACTTCAACTATTTTTCACTTTAGTTTTTTTTTTTCTTCAAATAATGAAACTCAAGCCCACAGAGGTTAAGTGAGCTATTCAAAGCCTCGGCGTTCACTAGACCAAAGGAGGACCATAGTCACATTGCTTAACTTCCTCCTTGACTTGGGCTTTCACAGACTGTTTGAAGAAGATAGGAAGGTCTTTCACTGGGATGAAAACTTCCTGAAACACTGCATTGTATATCATCTTGGTGATTGAATCTCGTATTTATCTCTTCTGTTGTTCAGTAAATGTTCTTACTTCCTAGGCTATATCATGACTTCCATATGGGAAGAACTCATGGCTACTATTTCTTTTTATTTTTACCATATGTATAAGGTTTCAAATAAATATTGTGCAATTTATTTTTATTCTAAACTTTGTGAGAAACACTGAACCCCTACCTCTCTTTCAGCTCAGTAAATTCCATTGACATTATTTGTAGAAGACCTAAGGTGACCCAAAAGCAAAAATTAGCATGGCTGGGCTTTATTTTTGGTTTGGAGTTGGCTGATTTGTTTTTTGTTTGCTGACTCTGCTACAGGATTGGAGAAATAACATACCAAAAATGAACTCATTGGAATAGGCTGTGCTTGCTTATCTGTATATTTTAGAATGTGATGAGGAGAAGGTGGTCATCAAAAAAAATTTAAACAATTTCATTAGCTGGGATTATTTGGGCTTAATGACTTACAAGCTACACCAATGGAGGGACTGGTGAGGGCAGAGAATGCCTATTGAACTAAGAATGTACCTTTGGGCAGATAGCAAGGAGGGCCCAGAGGCTTAATGTTAGAATGAATGGACTCATTTTTTTTTAATACAGAAGAAAGGTGACAAATAAGAAAATTACTATTTTTAAATTACAGATTCTAAATCTTATTTCCTTTAGTCCTTCCTGTGTATTTGAAAATAGGATGTAGCCCTTATTTCCATGACAGAACTGTTTAATATTTTTACTCTGGGAGAATTGTGTTTTATTTGAGTACCACAAATTTGGAAGGATATAAACAATGTATTTTACCATGCTTCTCTGTAGTCATACAAAGAAGCATAAATTAAGTAATTATGAATTAAAAGGAAATTTCAATATTCACTTAACTTTTTCAAGGATCATTCAGGCACATTCTATGGGTTTTTCAATGAGAAAAGGTAAAAAATTAAGGCAGATTGTAAAAATGTTAGTAAATCTGGTCCCTGCCATATATAAAATAAATATATGTGGATGAAGATGGACTCAAAGTTATGCTTTTGGTAGAAAAATTGGGCAGAGGTGCCATGTAAAGTGGACAGAACAATAGATTTGCTTCTCTATTGAATCAGGTGATGAGCCAAGCAAATATTATTAGCATATTATTACTATATTACTATAACACTAACTGGCTTTATAAACTATGAAGCTCTGTTACCTTGGTAAAAATAAATGCTAAATTTAAATCTATTTTTTAATATAAACAGTTTTGTAATTTAGCTCAAGTCCTGGTCTTGCCAATTACATTGAAAAAATCATTTATTCTTTTTTTTTCTGGTTTGTTTGGTTATATTTTGGGTTTCATCTTTATTTTTCTCACAAAAAAGATATTTTAGGTGCATGATCCCAACTTTATGTTTGACACGAAACAGTGAGTCCTCCTACAATTCATATCTATTTTTCTCTTTAAGGAGCTGAGAAATGTGTCACCTCTTTTCAAATATCTGCAGTCTTGTGTGGAAGAGAGATGTAATTAAGCCAAGGGCTCCAAGTGATAACAAAAACCAGAGGCTTGAGGAAATGTATCCAGTTGAATAAAAGGAAGGACTTTATTGTAAAAGTACTTGTCCCAAGGCACAGGTAACCTGAGTTCCTCCATGGTAGTATTTCAAACATAGGCTAAGGAGCATATAACAGGGGTGAATAATACAGAAAATGCTAGCCCTTGGAGGTGGACCTGGTTCTTCTCCCCTGTAGACTGGATGATGCTATGCCCTGTTTCTACTCCACATCTTCCAAACCCTCCCCCCACCCTGCCCCGGGAAGCAGCCTGCAGTTATTAGTGTAGTAGCTACAGATTATAAGACAAAGCAACAGCCTTTGACTGTTTTAAGCAGTCAAAAAAAAGATAAAAAGTAAGATAACAATCTAATCCAAATTCACTGCAGATTTAACATTGTGAAAAAATCCAAAAATCCTATGAGTACTAAGGATGACATTCTCACATCTCTGGAAACAGCGCAGCTCTCCAGGAGAAGGACTGACTGGGCGCTCACTTCCACTATGGACTCCATGTTCTCCCAGTCAAACACAATTAGACTCCCACTTGTATTTTTCCTTTGCTCAGAAACACCCTTCCTTTCTCTCTCCATTCTGGACTAGTCTCAAACTAGGTACCGAAAGAAGAAGAGGGGGGAAACGAAAAATACGCATGATAAGTGGGAACTTTTACTTCCAAGTTCTTATCTTTCTTCTTTAACTATAATAAGGAAAATTACCCCCCGCCAAAGGAGCTGAGTAACCCTCAAACACTCTTCACCTCCTATGGCCTCATATTGTCCCTCCCCTCCCCAGCTGAGCTTTCTCCCAAGTCCCTTCAGCTGCACTCCTTCTCCTCACCAGCTACCTGTGTGTTTAGCCCAACCCAGGCCAGAGGGAGGCTATTCTTAGAACTGGGTTGCAGCTCCTGGATTTTGTTTATTAGGATGTTGCAGATTTCCCTTCTGGTAGTGTCCCTTCTTGTGTCTCCATACATTCTGTTTGAAGATAGGAACTGCCTCTACAGCCCAGATTCAACTCTTAGCTTTCAGCCATATTTCTATTGGCCATCCAATACCTAGGCAATGGATTCCAGTTATTAATTTCAATTAATTTTTTTACATTCTGATCCAAGTGACATTTCCAGTCTCCAGTCCTGATCTTCCCCTACCAATCTTCCTTTTTTCAACTATATTAATCTTTTCACACCCCCTCTTTTAGGAATGTCCCTCTTTTCAGCACACACTGGCTACATGACCTGAAATATCTTCTCTTCCTTTGTGAAATCTTCTCATACTCCCCTACTCAAACTTAGACAGGAATCCCTGAGTGTTCCCAGGACATCTGGCTCATATTTCTACCGTAACACAGAACATGTTGTGTTATAATTTATGTCTTTGTGAGTTTATCTTTACTACTTGTTTTCTCAAATAAAAGCACCCTATTCTTTTTGGTACTCACAATATCTACCATAGTGTGTGATTCACAGCAAAAACCCAATAAATGTTATTTCAATGAATAAAATAAATAAGTAAATGAATGAGAATATGTACTACAGCATGTGCCATTTAAGCAGTGATCTAAAGATTAGTCGTTAAACAGAGAAAGCTTCGGTTGGCATCTTGAACATCTGGACAATTGTAATGTAAAATATTTACTTAGGAGGCAAAAAGATAGTCTCTTTTCCTGTGAAAATAGAGAAGAATTTTTGTTCCAAGGAAAATTACATTGAAAATAAAATAACTGTCTACAGTATGAGAGACTAAGTTTATATCTTTGGGGACATTCTCTTGTCTTTTTATATTACAAGAGTGAGCAAGATTTATACCAAGCAGCCAGTATGATGATGTTTCCAGACAGCTAACAAAGAGGAAGATTAGAGAGTTGTAGAAAATGGCAGGTGCCTTGGCAGATTTCACATCTTAGACATTAAACAGAACAAAGTGATGCTGTTTTCTGAGGACCACCAAAAGTGCTTGATGACAGCTTCAGCAGCGTGGTGCCGTTTGGACTGTGGTGTTCACCTTACCTTGGATCCCGGTTAGAAAGCAATATAGAGAAAGAATAAAGTAAACAGCAGTAGATGGTACTCAGAACAGAGAGCCAGCATCTGAAACAAAACCAAGCCCTTGCAAAAAGGAATAAAAACTTGTATTTCTAGTCAATCACTTACAACATATCCTTTGCTCTCAGAGAGGAGAACCTCTAACCATGTAAAACATCTCAAAGTCATTTTCAGAAGTCTGCATTTTACAGCTCACCTTATAATTCATTTTCCTGGAGAGCTAGAATTACTACTATTTTAAGATAGAAGAGAAGTGAAGTGGGTGATTTTGCTCCTGATGGCTCATGTGACTATCAGGTATCATAGCAATCTTTACGTATCCAAAGAGCAAATACAGAAAATACTTATATGTTTGTACCTAATGAACATAGTTACAACAAATATTTATTCCTTGAAGCTTTCTTGACCAAAAGGGCAACTTCAAAAACACCTGGTTGGAGATAAAGGCAATGCTGGGAACATAGTGTACATCTGGGCTAGAAGAGAAATACAAAGCAAGGAGGCAGGCATAGGTTATATAATAGAGAATGGTCTGGGCTTGGAAAGGAAGAAAGGAAAGAAACATTTCTTAGCACTTGCTGAGTGCTGATCATTGTGCCAATGCCTTTGCAAATAATAGATTATTGTATATCTTTGTCTAGTGTGATAATATTTTAATAAAAATATGTGTGAATTGCATAAAACACTATTGTAGACAAAAACTGAACATATATCTGGCATTAATATGTGTAGAAGAGCTCTTAATTTATACTATAAAAACTCAAACAACAGATCATATAATGTTGAATTTACTTTCAGATCTCACTTAGGTTTGGGAGCTGTATGCAGGAATCCAAATACTTTATAGGAGAGAAAGCTGAGCTTACAAAAAGGTATAAAAACTCTCTAGCCTTCAACATATGTACATAAAAATTGCCTCATTTATTTCAGTCACATGCTAATTGTTATATAATACATATTGAAAAGTGGTCATCTGCTTAAATCTACACAGAAATAATGTCAGCCTCAAAGATATCTAAGGAACATAGAACAGAAGTCTCAGAAATTGATCATGAAGACAATAAAAGGGATTATTTTAATGTGCAGCTTGTCTGAAATGAAATATTTTCTTTTTCAAATAAACATATCCACATAGTATTGCCTAACTTGTGGATGTTAGTGAGGCCACTGATTGGTGAGGAATATTAATCTGAGCTTGTCAAAGGACAAATAATAATAAATTCCTGGTGTTCCACCTTTATATCTGGTAGTACTGTCTAAGTTTCTTCATGTTTCTAAAGAAAACCAAACCTCTGTTGGTGTGGCTGTTACCTGAAGGCGTGTAATTAGGAACCAAAGATACGTTAGAGATTTGTCCTGGATAGGCTCACACTGATTTACTTCCCAGCAGAGGAACTCCACAATGCCTCTTCCTGGTAAGCAATTGCCAGTTCAACCTGATTTTCTGTTTGTTTTTTTTTTTCTCATATGTTGTTGCCCTTCTCCACTTTCTTACTCTTGCTTTAATTTTTTTTTCCCCAAAGGACTGTTACTTATGTGTCATGGTTATTTCACTTATTTATCTGAGAGTCAGCAGAGCATAAGCTCTGGAAATTCTATTTGGGATTTTATCCCAGTTTTTTAACCACTTAATTTTGGACAAGTTGCTTAAAATCTCTAAATTTGAGTTTTCTTGTCCATAAATAGAGGATACATTCAAAGAGTTTCACAAATATTAAAAAAGATGACCTATTTCTCTTGATAGATGTACAACAGATAATAATTGGCATTATCATTGTAATTATATGATTATGTTGATCTAAGTTTAGAAATGTGTACAGTGAGTTCCAAACTGCTTGACTTTCTCTTTACTTTGACCATGTGCATAAGCAGTTCTCTTGGGTTTTGCTTAGATAGTGAAAACCCGATAGACCTTTCTTCTTTTGTTCAGATGCTGGCAGAATGGGAACCAAATTAATACTGTCATACTGGAAAAAAAACCTATTCAAAACAGTTGTGTTTTTCATCTTACTTACTGGGAGACTTAGAGCCCAATTCAAAGATAGGTGACTTTTCTTACAGGCTTAGCTCCTCTGGTTCTTCTGTTACTTATTCTTTGTTCTTGGTTTATCTATGATTGTACAGTTTTCATTTGTATTTGACTTCTATGTTCCCAGAAGTCCTTACATTAATTCCTCATCTCCCTCACCCCAACCTCTTTAGGGGAACATAGAAGTCCCCTAAAGTTTAGGGGAACTTAGAACTTCTAAGGGAATGATCCACTTAGTTAGATCTGTTCTGCTTCTCTGGGGACATATTAAAAGTGCATACCCAAACCTAAAGATTCTGATTCTGTAGATCAGGGTAAAGCCAAAAATCTTTATTTTTTAGCAAGTACTCCCTACCCAGAACATTCAGATTTAGGTGATATTCTTCTAGTTTTGAAGAAACAGTGTCCTGTGTAGTATAATAGGAAAGAGATGGAAATGAGTCCAGCTACTAAAGCAGATCCTATTACTACCTGCAAGACCTTAGAAAATCACTCAACCTATCTAATATTTAGTTTCTTCATTCTTAAAAGATGTAGGAATCTATAAATTTCTGTTCTACATAACTCATAAAGTTGTTATACCAAAAAAATGAAATAATATGTGTAACAGGAAGAAAAATGTATGTACCAGTTAAATGACCATCTAGTTGCAAATCCTAAGGAGCGATGTGAATTTTTATAATTTATTTTTATTGTATTTTTTATTACCATTTATCCCTTTTATAATCCCCCTCCCCCCACAATCACCACACTGTTGTCTGTGTCCATGATTCATTTTTCCTTTCTGCTCAATCTTTCCACGTCTTCACCTCCCCACCACTAAGAGCTGTCCGCCTGCTCTCCATCTGAGTCTGTCTCTTGCTTGTTATTTCAGTTAGTTCATTAGATTACACATATGAGTGGAACCATATAGCACCATGTATTGCTGTGTATAATGCACTCTTTTTGCCCAATTTTTGAGGAAAAATAAGGATGCACATTATACATGGATATAATGATTATATACCATTGATATAATAATCCCATGTATAATGTTCACAAAAAACATGGGTGCATATTATGCATGGCAAAATATGGTGTTTGCTTTTCTCTGACTGGCTTATTTCACTTAGCATAATGTTCTCCAGGTCCATCCATGCCATACAAAGGGTAAAATTTTGTTCTTTTTTACAGCCCAGTAGTATTCCATTGTTTAAATGTTTCATAGTTGCTTCATCCACTTATCTACTGATGGACACTTGGGCTCCTTCCGTAACTTGGTGATTGTAAATAATGCTGCAATGGACACAGGAGTGCTTATGTACTTTTGAATTAGTGTTTCGGGTTCCTTCAGATAAATTCCTGGAAGTGGAATCGCTGGGTCATAAGACAGTTCCATTTTCAATTTTTTTAGGTATCTTCATACTGCTTTCCACAGTGGCTGCACCAACTTGCATTCCCAGTGCAGGGGCATCATGCCCAGTGAAAGGGCATCAGTGCAGAAGGGTTGCCCTTTCTCCACATCCTTACCAGCACTTGCTGTTTGTTGATTTTTTGATGATAGCTATTTTGACTGCTGTGACCTCTCACTGTGTTTTTAATTTGCTGTTCTCTGATGATTAGTGACTTTGAGCATCTTTCCATATGTCTATTAGCCATTTGTGTGGCCTCTGGAAAAGTGTCCATTCAGGTCTTTTGCCCATTTTTTAATTGGATTTTTGTGTGTGTGTGTGTGTGTGTGTGTGTTGAGTTTTGTAAGTTCTTTGTAAATTTTGGATGTTAACACCTTACCAGATGCACCACTGGCAAATTTTTCTTCCATTCAGTAGGTTATCTTTTTATTTTGTTGATGATTTCCTTTGCTGTGTGAAAGATTTTTAGTTTGATGCAGTCCTGTTAGGTAGGGTAGTTAGTGAACTAAGGCAGGGAGGAGGAAGGAGACATGTCTCACCTATTGACTCAGCAGCCCTGAGCCTGGTCTGATAAGATTGCCAGGAATTCTGAACATTACAAGCAGGGATAGCAGAGAAGGAGGGGAGTCCTTGAGATTTTGGGCTGGGAACAGGATCTCTGTAGCAATTTCATTAACTAAAACAAAGAGCCTTTACTATCTGAGAAAGAAAGCCTTTGTAGCTTTACATTATTCTCAAGATTTAGAAGGGGAAGGAGGAAGGGGAGCCCAGAAGCTGACTGTTACAAAACCCCTGAGCCCCAATAGTCAGCACACTCAGATTAACAGTGCTCCCTTGTAGCCTTGGCTTAAGTATATAGAACAAACTTACTAACAACTTTATTTCCTCTATACATGGGGCATTCAGACTAGCCAGGTACCTGTTTGCAGCTTCATACTTATATGCGTTTCTTAAATAAATTTGTTATTACATTTCCACTATACATGCTGTCTCTTACTTGAATTCATTTCTTGCAAACGAGGCAGGAACTGAGGAACAAGCTCAGGATATGGAGGTCGTCTGCCTCAGGTCTCTCACCAGTAGCAGACCCATTTTTTTTCTTTTGTTTCTTGCCTGAGGAGTTATAGAAGATAAAATATTGCTGTGATCAATGTCCGAGATTTTACTGCCTATGTTTTCTTCTACAGTTCTTATGATTTTAGATCTAACATTTAAGCCTCTAACCCATTTTGAATTTACTATTTTGTGGTGTAAGAAAGTGGTCTAGTTTCATTTGTTGTGCCCATATCTGTCCAATTTTCCCAACACCATTTATTGAATAAACTATCATTAGCCCACCACAGCAATCAGACAAGAAGAAATAAAAGGCATTCAAATTGGAAAGGAAGAAATAAAACTGTCTTTATTTGCAGGTGATCTGATACTGTACATAGAGAACACTAAAGATTCCACCAAGAAAGTACTAGAACTGATATATGAATTCAGTAAAGTAGTAGAATACAAAATTAATATCCAGAAATCAGCTGCATTTTTATATGCCAATAATGAACTATCAGAAAGGGAAATTAAGAAAAAATTCCCATTCAAAACTACTTTAAAAAGAATAAAATGCCTAGGAATAAATCTAATAATGGATGTGAAAAACTCGTACTCAGAAAATTGTAAGACACTGAAGAAAGAAATTGAAGAAGATACAAATAAGTGGAAGCACATACTGTATCCATGGATAGGAAGAATTAACATCATTAAAATGTCCATACTACCTAAAGCAATATATAGATAACAATGCAATTCCTATTAAGATATCAATGACATATTTCACAGAAGTAGAACAAATATTTCTAAAGATTTATATGGAACCACAAAAAGCCCCACATAGCAACAGTGATCCTGAGAAAGAAGAACACAAGTGGAGGAATTGTGTTACCTAATATCAAATTATACTGTTAGGCCATAGTAATCAAAACAGCATGGTACTGGCATAAAACACAGACATATAAATCAATGGAACAGGATAAAAAGCCCAGAAATATACCCATACCTTTATATCAATTAATATATGACAGAGGAAGTAAACACATACAATGTGCTAAGGCTAGTTTATTCAATAAATGGTTTTGGCAACGTGAATTTTTAAAGGCAGATAGCATGTTTAGTTTGAAAATCAAGACTCTCTAGCTGCGATCCCTGACTGCTCCAGATAGATATAGGGGGTCTAGAATACTGTGCTAAATTGTGGGCATGAATAAGGGGATTGTGAAATCAGTATAATGATACCTCCAGAATTTTAAATACGGACTGGTATAGAGAAAAGTGGAATAGGATAGAATAGCAAATTATAGGATAAGGTAAGACAAGACAAGACAGAGCAGGGCAGAGCTGGATAGCACAGTATAAAATAGGAAAATACAGGATAGAAAAATATCAAAGAGCATAGCCCACAAGAAGTTTAAAATAAAATGTCTAATATTTAAACCTAGTTGTTTTGGTGCGATCCTGTATCTCCACTCTATATACTCTGTCTTGTGTTTGGAGACCATATTTAGGAATGGGGGAGCTGAGGGAGTGACGAAGGGGAGTTTAGGGGCGGGGCACAAAGCAGGGCAGCCATCAGACAGCATTGACAAGTGAGGCTGTGTAAAGAAATCAGGAAGATAAAGGGGAAGCACAGGACAATATAGGCATTCCTCGTGCCCTCAAAAATCTTTGGGAAGCACTAGGCTTCTGAAATCATGTAAAAAGAATTTCTGGAGCCATTTAATTTGGAAGTTTTTAAAAAGAATGATTCTTGCAAGCTGGAGGAGGTGGGCTAGCAGTTCATGTGTACAAGATTTGCAAACTATAAAACACACTACAGAAGGAAGACAACACTTTGTAGAAGTTTTTCATTCCCTAATTACCTCTACTGGAAGCAAAATCTAGGGCTCTGATGAAAGAGAGACCTTTTCTCTGTCAGCCAAGGCAAAGTATCTGTGCTCTAACATCTGAAAATGAGTCTTGAAATTCTTGATTTCCTATTTTAACAAAAAACATTGCCCTACTTAGTAGCGAGGTATAGCTACAATAGTGCTTTGTATGTACTATTTAGTGGTTATAGTAATAAGCACCATATTGTGAGTTTATATTATACGCTAAATTTTGTGCTAGGTAGGTTACAACTATAGTCTCTTATTTTTCTTGAACCCTGGGGGAAAAGTTTTAGTGTACGCATTTCACAGATGACCTTACTGAAGCTCAAAGAGATTCAATGATTAACCTTATTCCACATGAGTAACAAGAGATAGCACAAGTCTCACCCAAGTCTCTTACACTTGCAGCTACACTTCACTGCTTAGCTCCTAGTGTGAACTGGTGCTTGTAGACTGGTCTAGAAAGGTCATTGCCACACAGGACATTGGTTGTAAGAGGGGAGCATGCCTGCAGAGAGTCAGGCAATTAAGTTAAACAAGAGTAGTGTGCATTACCCCACTGCCTCTGCTGAGAAAGCTCAGTGTCTCAACATCTTCATTTTATAGCTATATGCATTGTGTATTCATTGTCTCTTTTTTTCCTTGTGGATTCTAAAGGAACTTGGGGGAGGGAGCAACGGATTAGTCTTTCCTCTTTTAAATATTAATTTTGTGTCATGCTCCACAAATCTATTTGCATCCTGTCATGCAAACATAGTGATTGAGATGAAAGGAGCATCCTTTTGAAATGAACAATATTTCTGATCATGCAGGGAATGTAGTCAGAAAATGAATTGTTTCATATATTTTTGTAGTTACAGAGCCATGGTTAGGGCAGGGTATGGATTGGGGAAGGGAGTCATTATTCTGTCATCAATTTTTCTTCTTGTTTGTTTTACATTAGGCAATTAAGAAAGTTGGTGTTAATTAGATCCATAGATTATGCTATATGGAAGGAGGTATTCCTTGGAGAGAGTATAATATCCTCTGAAACACTTGTTCCAGAATCTAATTGCCGTTTGCACCCTGTGAGGCCTGAGGTGAAAGCATGAGGCGGCTGCAACTGGCTGTCAAGACTACGAGAATCTGGGGGAGCTGTTCCCCAATTATCCCAAATACTGCATGGCAGGACCCGTTTGCTCACCCCCCATCCAAAACTCTGATATCCACTCTGCAGTCAATGCTTTTGAAAGCAGAGATTGTGTTAGACAGAGGAGACAGGCAACAGAACTTCTGATTTTCAAGGGCATCTTAGCATATGAAAATTTGCATTCTGATTCTCTTCCCTCTCCCTAGTGACTGAGAACAGTCTGGAATTAGCAAGCCTTGACAATGTCTAATGAGAATGAACAGACACGCAGATTCCCTTTTTGCAGCCACTGGATCCAATCTTTACATGACAGGCAAATCAGCCCAAATAATGTCTTTTTCGAAGGAATGAAAAGATTTCCCGGTCTGGAGTAATTGTGTACTAAGAAGGGAGTCAGATAAAGAAGCTGAGCTGTAGGAATGGCAATAATAGCTAAGATCCGTGGAGTGCTTATACTAAGCCTGACATATAGTCCTCACATCAACTCTATGGCGAGGCTACCACCACTACCACCAACTTCATCATCCTCCTCCCACTTTATTGATGAGAAAACTGAAGCACAGAGTGGTTGCATTTCTGTGCACAGCCCACAGACTTGATCCAGGAGCCAAGGGCCTAACTACTATGTCTCTTGTCCCTGCAGAGTAAGAACTGCAAGGTGAATCTTTGAATTCTTAGCTGCTTTGCTAAAGTGCTCTCATCCTGAATAGAGGTTGGCTATATGTCATCATCTCACAGTTTAGGCACAGCATCTGGTAAACTATTCTTTCCACTTAGGAACTATTTGTTGAAAATAGTGATTTTAGTGCCGGCTGGAAGAGAGGCACTGTCACACATGACAGGAGTTATTTCTTGGTGGCTGAGATGAACCCTGGAGCCAGGCTTCCTGGATTAGAATCCACTACTTAGTTGTGACCCTGGAGAAGCAGCTTAACTTCGTGGGCCACAGCTTTCTCATTTGAAATCAGAGGTAGTAATAATAACTTCCACATAGTATTGTTATCAAGATTGAATCAGTTAATGAATGTAAATCAATGAAAACACTGCCCGGCACAAAGTAAGAGCTCAATAAAATTTGTTAGAGATATCAATGTCCTGTTTCTCAAGCTGAAAAAAAGGTTTTATGTAGTTTTAATAGTCTAGATGGAGAGAAATAAATTACTCTGAGTCTATTTTTATGAAATTACTCAAGTTTATAACATTAATAAAGATATTTATAAATTTTAAAGACTTTAATTAACTTACCCTTTATTGTCCAAACAATGCATATACATTTTTAAAAATTTCTTAATTTCTTTAATTGATTTAATTGATGTAGCTAATATATTGATTTTCTGCTAGGTGCTAGAAACCATACATGAATAACTTTTGTACAGAATTTGTAGAATCCTTTACTCCATATGATGTTCTCCACATTTTCCTACTTGATTTATTTCTTTTACTGTTTATCAATTACAATTTATATTCAATATAAATTTTGTATTGGTTTCAGACATACAGAATAGTGATAATGGTTAGATAATTATATACTTTACAAAGTGTCCTCCCAGCTGCCAGTATTTCCAGTATACACCTGACCACATGCATAGTTACTATAATATTATTGACTATATTTCCTAAACAGTACTTTATATCCCCATAACTCTTTTGTGACTACATATCTGTTTGATGTCTTTTTAAAAAAATTAACATGAAATTACTATGGTTAGTACTGAGTTTGTCTATGTGTGATGCTGGTGAATACAAGAAGAATGGTACTCATTATTGATTGAAATATCATTTGCTATATTTCTGCAGTTTATTTACTCATGCTAAAAGAATCATTATCTAAAGTTAAAATGTCGCCATATAAACACCTGTACCCCAATTTTTGCTTGTATTAAGTGGTTATACTTATTTACAATCAAAGAAAAGTCTCAATTTTAAAACAATAAATTAAAGATTATATTTGAGGTGAATATTTGTCATATGAAAAAAGAAAACATGTCTATGATGAGTGTTATATACAGTGTTTTTAATACTGAATATTTACTCTACTAAATTAATTTCAACCTGCACCTTTTAATGAAATTATATCCCTGAAAGACCAATGAATAGCTGCTTTTCAAGTAAAATATTAAGTTTTTTTGCTTAACTTTTGAAGGTGAAAGGCTTCTAGAGGTTTATCCCATAAAAGGCTATAGTATTTTCTAATTGTTCCTATTTTACAGATAGTAAAGTTAAAGTCTATAGGTTAAGTAAGTTCAACTCTGCAAGCTTGAAAGACGTGTGCCTTAGAAGTCTTGTACTTCATCTGTGCTAACTACTATTCATACTAAATGATCACCAATATCTATGATTCTGAAATAGATGACAACAAATGATATATTCTGTCTGAAATGCATCAGTGCCATATTCATTTAAGGAAATCAATTGCATAGGAACCTAGGTATGTATATTTAAATAAATATAATTTGACCTTCAAGCTAATATATAGCACTTTTAAAATTCTTGAAGCAAATTTTACACTCCCTTCCATATTTTTGTTCCAAGAAATAATGTCATAACTCAGTAGAAGAGGATATAAACTTAGCCGGTGTTTCTCCAGGGGTTACAAATGGGATTTACTAGTAAGAGCTGTTGGTAGAAAGATTTTAACTCAATAGAAGGATGAGTTTTCTGATAATGTGCTATCTCTAAGTACATCCTAGCATTAGATAATTAGAAATGATCAGAGGTTTTTTTTCCTTAAGTTTTTTAATTATTTTATTTTATTTTGTGAGGGGGTAGAGTATTTCATATAACCCAAAATGTAGTTTAAAATCTGATAGGGAAGTGTTCCAGCTATTTTTGTTTTAATCCACCGTGGTCCTAACCTATCTTGTTTCTTTGTATTTTTAAATCAATTGTAAAATTGGTTTGATAATTTTCAAGTCAATGTTACAAGTGATTTTTTTGCAATGAGTTTGTAGGTCAAATTTGGAAGTAGTAAAATTTGGAAATATTGAGGGTATCTATTTATTTATTGTTGGAAATATTGTTTTGTAATAAATGCACATGATATGTCCCTCAAAAAAAAAAGAAAGAAAGAAAAGAAGAAGCCCAAAGAGTGGAGTAGTGACCATCTGTCATTGGGATTATTCAGGCAGAGATTAGGTGATTATCAGTTAGGGATGTGGTATCAATCCCTAGGACATTTGGTTAAATAATTTCTAAATTTTCTTATAACTTTAGAATTTTGTTTTTGATTGTCGAAGTTCTTGCATAGTTCCAGATTTTTTTCCATTATAAAAAAATTCATGGTGTAGTGATTAAAAGCACTGGTTTTATGATAAAAACACATAGACTTGGGATCTGGTCCTTGCTGCCATCAACCAGCTGAGCAACCATAAGGCATTTATTCAGTTTCCTCAAAAACAGTTTCTATAGCTGCAAAAGAAAAATATCTAGTAAGTGAGTGGTGCAAATTGCGTACATTCATGTTAAAATATCTCATGTGTAGTAGGTGTTCATAATGCAATTGGGTCTTTGTCTAAAGACTGGGGAGTTCATGTCTCTCAAACGACAGAGAAAAGTGATTGAGGAATGAACCCTAGTTGGAACTAGGAAACAACTATGGTATTAACTGATTTGTTTTAACCTATTCATCTAAGATCAGATGAGATGGGGCACATTCAGAGTGGTATGGCTGTAGACACAGTAAAAGATAAATACCATATAATCTCACCTATAAGGAGACTCTAATAAACAAACTAAACTAATGAACAAAATAAAACTACAGGTTTGGAAAAATGGAACAAACTGACAGCGACCAGAGGGGATAGGAGAGGGGGATAATGGTGGAAAAAAGGGGAAGGGACTACCATAGTTAAAGAGCATGTATGAATGATCCATGGACATGGACAACCGGTGTGGGAATTGACTGTGGGAGCTGGAAGTAGGATGTGTGGAGGAGGGAAAAGGGGAAGAAATTGGGACAAATGTAAAAGAATAAAAATTTTTAAAAATCTTTAAAAGGATGTTTATTAAAAGTGATCAAAATGTAAAAAAAAATCTGTAGTGTCATTGGACCACTTTGACACATACGTATTTAGGTTATCATAGCCAAAAACAAATATCATTGTGACAGATGTATGACAGTTAAGACACTTTAATGATTGCATGGATGAGGGATTTACAATTGATTGCTTCCTTTCAGAGATAATTTTTTAATCTATCACTAAATCAATAGCTCTCCCTAGATGCTAGAAGTGGTTAAACATCTAACTAAGTGCTATAAACACCAATGTCATTTTCTGCAATTTGGCTTTCTCTCACAAACTCTCTCATTCATATTCATCATTCTCTGCCTGGAAAAATTCACCTGAACAGTAAAGGTTTTCTTGCACACTTGTATTGCATAATGGTACTCAAGCTTGCGGCAGTAAATTAAAGCTCTGCTGATACATGTGTCCTCTTCATGCACACAGACACATGCCTTTGTGCAGGCCACATGTCCCAAGAGTACAATGTGAGTATGACATGCTGAGACTACAATACAACAATCTTTCTTAGCCTCGGGTTTCCATCCTTCACTGACAACCCTCCCAGAGTTCACTAATCAACATGCAGAGCCAAGATCCATAAAAGTATACGGATCTCTAGAGGCCTTTCTCCATCTGCTGGGGGAGAAAGGCTCCACATATAATTTTGTAGACCTGTCCTCACTTATTCTTCTCAGGAAAGATTTTGTTACCTCAGGAGTAGAAATAGGTGTGTGTTTCAGCCAATGTTTAATACATTTAGGTAGAGAATACAAAAATGTTCAGCAATTTACTTTAGGGGCCAAATGTTCTTTCGGAAAAGAAAACTATTGAGAGAGAGAGAGAGAGAGAGAGAGAGAGAGAGAGAGAGCGAGCGCACACGCGCAAGCATTTGGAGCCTGAAATTTGTAATGAATCCTGGGGCAGTCAGAAAAAGGAATACATGAAATATAAGGGCAGACATGTAGAACTGTAGATGTTTGTCCATTGGACTGATGTGTTTAAAAAATCAGTGCCCTCTGGGCTAAAGTTAGTGACTTTCTCTTCTGCTAGAGTTAGTAGCTTCAGCGCTTCTCCAGTATGCCTGTTAGCACCATTGATGAATTAGCACATTTCTCTTAGGATGTGAATTAAAACATGGTAGGAGCTGCTGCATATCATATGGATCCAGTTTGCAGTATAAATTCAGCAATGCAAAATAGGAAGCTGTTCAAGTTTCAGTTGGCATTTCATTTTCTACATGATATCATTATAATCTTTTTGGCTGCATTTAGCTACTGACAATAACATACAGTGCATCAAATTTACTGTGAATGAGGAGATGAAAGATGTGGAGTTGAATTAAAATAATTTTAAATATGAATTTATATATGGTAGGAAAATTCAAAAAGAACAACTGTAAAAAAGTCTTTTTAACTTGTTACTGGGTCAAACAAGGGGATACAATTTATATGGTGTCATCATATTCTATTCTGGGGATTGAAGATATTGAAAGTCACACACACACACACACACACACACACACAAAACCTTGCAAAATATTGTTTTTAAAACTCACTGCACACTGTTTGTCTTGAACAGGAGTTTTGATATTTCATTACAATTACTACTGTTTGAAGATTTTTGCATGTATGACTTGGAAAAATTTAGAAGTAGAATTGCATTTAGATTTCTGAAATTTTAAAACTTCTAACACCAATACATAATAATTTAGTTTCTAAAATAGGCGCATGTCATAGTTGTTTTATATTTCTGATATAAGCTAAACTTATTTGCACATTTAAAATGAAATAAAACAAAATTAATAATAATGAACCTCAATATAGAACATTCTCATATTTTCTAAACATATTGGTATGAACACTATCCCTCCAAAAAGAAAAAGTCAATATAATATTTGAAAAAAACATTACACATCTTAATTTTAATCAGAACTCCTATGATGTGAACAACATACAGTACTTGCCTTTCTTTTCAGATTTCTTTGTCAGATTACAATACTGGTTTATATTCACTATACCTATAATCCTACAATTTATTCATTTAGAACCTTCAAAAACATTTATGTTTTTGAGAGTAGTATATTCTAATATTTGAGGATCAGTGTCATACTTTACATCTAAATCCTTTTAATGGGATATTTGCATAAATGATGATGTTTAGCTACCTCAAGAGAGGAACAACATATAGTAGAAACATCTTCGAGATGTCAGGAGACTTCACACTTCTCAGTAGTAACGTTCAGCACTTAGAACATTTGTAATTACTTTGTTAGTATTTTCCACTTGAATGGCCTTCAGAATTGGATGAACATTGGAATTACTGTACACTTTTAACAAAACAATATTGTTGCCTGGATAGCACTCTAGAGGTTCTTTTACTTAAGTTTATATTTTATTGTATTTTTAATTAATCTCAAAGTGGGATCTGGAGATTGAGATTTTTGAAACCTAGTGTTCTTGTTATTAAAATATCTAACCAAGAAAATCGTGTATTTGACTATAACTTTAATGGCAGAATGAACTTGTCTTCAGTGTATAACTCAATCTCTGGCACAAAGGAAACTAAGTAAATACTAGATGGATGGTTAGATGGGTAGATGGTTGGTTCTTGACACGTTCTCTTACTTTTATGTAGCTTAGTTTTCAGTATGTATACCAAGGAAGTTGAACTACATATCTCTGTCTTCCATTTAAATGACATACTTGAAAACCTATAGTACTGTGCCTATCCTTAAGATTCCTTAAGTTGAAAGAACCTTCATAATAGCAACTAGGAAATTTTTTTAATACCCGCTATGTTCTTTAATAAGTCTAATGCTTTTGCTGAATTAAATTATTAAGTTATGTAATTTTATAAAATCCTTACAGGGATTTTCATTCTTTTTTTTAGTATAATTATAGACTAACTTGGTATATAATGAAATACCTGTTTTCCTTTGGAAAACAATATGAGGTGTATTTTGCTTATATAAAAGTTACTCTGATAAATCAGGAACTTGTGGAAGAAGACTTCAGGGATACAAGTTATTTAGTAATAAATTCTTTGTCTAAAGAAGCTCTCTTCTATCAATCTTTGTCAAATAAATTATAAAACTTAATTGTAATTTTAGTCATAATACACTTATTTTATGGGGGATTGTATGAAGTTTTTGCTATTTTTGCTTACTAAATATTTATTTTAACTAATTCTTCCCCCTTGTCACCATTGAGCAATTGGCAAAATCTCAGGAATCACAGAAGGATTCAAAGTTTATACTTAATGAAGAAGGTTTTAGAAAATCATATCTGTAGGCCATATCAGGGATTTTATTATAACAATGAGAGTCAAGAGAGCTTAGCTTTGGTGAAAAAGTAGTAGAAAAACCTCTGCTATGAGTTCATTGCAGCCTAGGGCTTCATTCAAGCCTTGTTTCCTTTTTTTTTTTTTCTTTTCTCTTTTTTTTCTTATTGATTTTATTTATTTATTTTTTTTCCTTTTTTTAAAATTAATTTATTTACTTTTTAAATACATTTGTCTCTGCCTTCCCCCCACCTCTTTCCCTTGCCCCCTCCCACCTTCCCTCCCTCAGCTCTTCCCCTTTGGTTTTGTCCATGAGTCCTTGCTATATGTTCCTTGACTTTCCCCTTCCCTTCCCTTTCCCTGCCCCCCCTTCCCTCTTGTCTCTGTTGATTTCTTTTCCTTTCAGTGTTGCTGGTCATATTTTCCTTGCTTCTTTGCATTGTTGGTTAGGTTCCGCTTATAGGTGAGATCATATGGTATTTGTCTTTCGCCCCCTGGCTTATTTCGCTTAGCATGATGCTCTCCAGTTCCATCCATGCTGTCGCAAAGTTTAGTACTTCTTTTTTTCTTTCTGCTGCAAGGTATTCCATTGTGTATATGTACCATGACTTTTTGATCCAGTCATCTACTGATGGGCATTTAGGTTGCTTCCAACACTTGGCTATTGTAAATTGTGCTGCTATGAACATTGGGGTGCATAGGTTCTTTTGTATTGGTGTTTTGGTGTTCTCAGGGTATAGTCCCAGCAGGGGAATCGCTGGATCAAAAGGCAGTTCCATTTTCAGCTTTCTGAGGAAATTCCACACTGCTTTCCATAGTGGCTGCACCAGTCTGCATTCCCACCAACAGTGGACTAGAGTTCCCTTTTCTCCACAGCCTCGCCAGCACCTGTTGTTTGTGGATCTGTTTATGATGGCCATTCTGACCGGTGTGAGGTGGTAACTCATGGTGGTTTTGATCTGCATTTCTCTGATGGCTAGTGATGCAGACCATCCTTTCAAATGCCTCTGGGCCCTCTGTATCTCCTCCTTAGAAAAGCATCTGCCCAGGTCCTTTGCCCATTTTTTGATTGGATCGTTTGTCTTCTTGGAGTCAAGTCGAGTGAGTTCTTTGTATATCTTGGAGATCAAACCTCTATCTGATGTATCATTAGCAAATATATTTTCCCAAATGGTTGGCTCCCTTTTCATTTTGCTGATGTTTTCTTTAGCCGTGCAGAAGCTTCTTATTTTGATGAGGTCCTACTTGTTTATTCTTTCCTTTATGTCCCTTGCTTTAGGAGACATATCAGTGAAAAAATTGCTGCGTGGGATATCTGAGAGTTTCCTGCCAATGTTCTCCTCGAGGACTTTGATGGTGTTGTGACTTATATTTAAGTCTTTTATCCATCTTGAGTTTATTTTTGTGTATGGTGTCAGCTGATGATCCAATTTCAATTTTTTGCATGTAGCCATCCAGCTCTCCCAACACCATTTGTTGAAGAGGCTGTTATTGCCCCATTTTATGCTTCTGCCCCCTTTGTCGAATATTAGATGTCCATAGAGACCTGGGCTTATTTCTGGGCTTTCTATTCTGTTCCACTGGTCTATGGGTCTGTTCTTGTGCCAGTACCAGATTGTTTTGAGTATAGTAGCTTTGTAGTAGAGTTTGATGTCCCGTATTGTGATCCCTCCTACTTTGTGTTTCTTTCTCAAAATTGCTGCGGCTATTCGAGGTCGTTTATGGTTCCATATAAATTTTTGAAATGTCTGTTATATTTCTGTGAAATACGTCATTGGTATCTTAATAGGGATTGCGTTGAATCTATAAATTGATTTGGGTAGAATGGATATTTTGATGATATTAATTCTTCCAATTCATGTGCACGGTATATGCTTCCATTTATTTGTGTCTTCCTTAATTTCTTTTTTCAATGTTGTATAGTTTTCTGCATACAGGTCTTTTGTGTCTTTGGTTAAATTTATCCCTAGGTACTTTATCTTTTTTTCGTGCTATATCGAATGGTATATTTTTCCTGATTTCTTCTTCTTCTATTGCATTGCTGGTGTACAGAAACGCCTTTGATTTCTGAATGTTGACTTTGTATCCTGCTGTTTTGCCAAATTCACTTATTAGGTTGAGGAATTTTTTGGTGGAGTCTACAGGGTTCTCTATGTACACTATCATGTCATCTGCAAACAATGATAGTTTTACTTCCTCCTTTCCTATTTGGATGCCTTTTATCTCTTTCTCTTGTCTGACCGCTGTGGCTAGGACTTCCAATACGATGTTGAAAAGAAGCAGTGAGAGCGGACATCATTATCGTGTTCCCGATCTTAGTGGGAAAGCTTTCAGTTTTTGCCCGTTGAGTATGATATTGGCTGTAGGTTTTTCATATATGGCCTTTATTACATGAGGAATGCCCCATTTATTCCCATTTTGCTGAGTGTTTTAATCATAAATGGGTGCTGTACCTTGTCAAATGCTTTTTCTGCATCTATCGAGATGATCATGTGGTTTTTGTCTTTTCTTTGATTTATGTGGTGTATCACGTTTACTGATTTGCATATATTGAACCATCCCTGCATCCCTGGGATGAATCCCACTTGATCGTGGTGGATAATCTTTTGAATGTATTGCTGGATGCGGTTTGCCAATATTTTGTTGAGGATTTTAGCATCTATGTTCATCAGCGAAATTGGCCTGTAGTTTTCTTTCTTTGTAGGGTCTTTATCTGGTTTTGGGATCAGGGTGATGCTGCCCTCATAGAAGGAGTCTGGGAGTCTTCCCTCCTCTTGGATTTTCTGGAATAGTCTGAGAAGGACAGGGGTTAGCTCTTCCTTAAATGTTTTGTAAAATTCTCCTGGGAAACCGTCTGGCCCTGGACTTTTGTGTGCCGGGAGTTTCTTGATGACTGCTTCAATTTCCCCAGCTGTTATCGGTCTGTTCAAGCTTTCTGTTTCTTCCTCCTTCAGTGTTGGAAGATTATACTTTTCTAAAAATTTGTCCATTTCATCAAGATTTTCAAATTTCTTGGCATATAATTGTTCATAATAGTTTCTGATAATCATTTGTATTTCTGTGGTATCAGTTGTTATTTCTCCACTTTCATTTCTGATATTATTAATTTGGGTCCTCTCCCTTTTTTCTTGATGAGTCTGCTTAAAGGCTTGTCAACTTTATGAATCTTTTCAAAGAACCAGCTTCTGGATTGGTTGATCCTCTGAATTGTTCTTTTTGTCTCTATGTCATTCAGTTCTGCTCTAATCTTGACTATTTCCTTCCTTCTACTTGCTCTGGGATTTATTTGTTGTTGTTTCTCCAGTTCTTGAAGTTGTAGTGTTAGGTCTTTTATTTGAAATGTTTCTATCATTTTAAGGTAAGCCTGTATTGCTATGAACTTCCCTCTCAGGACCGCCTTTGCTGTGTCCCACAGGTTTTGGACAGTTGTCTGTTCATTTTCATTTGTTTCCAGAAATTTTTTGATTTCTTCTCTTATCTCATTATTGACCCATTCATTGTTTAATAGTGTACTGTTCAGTCTCCATGAGTTTCCAAGTTTTTGAAGTTTCTCTTTGAGGTTGATTTCGAGTTTCAAGGCCTTGTGGTCTGAGAAAAAGTTTGGTATTATTTCAATTTTCCTGAAGTTACTGAGGCTTGCTTTGTGTCCTATCGTGTGGTCTATCTTTGAAAAACTGCCATGAGCATTTGAAAAGAATGTGTATTTTTCTTCTTTGGGATGTAAGGTTCTATATATGTCAGTTAAGTCTCTTTGATTCAGTGTGTCATTCAGCGCCACAATATGTTTATTAATGTTTTGTTTGGAAGATCTGTCCATTTTTGACAGTGGGGTGTTGAAATCCCCTACTATCAGTGTGTTGCTGTCTATATCTTTCTTGAAGTCATCCAACAATTTCCTTATAAACTTGGGGGCTCCTATATTGGGAGCATATAAGTTTACAATGTTGATGTCTTCTTGATAGATTCTTCCTTTAAGTATGATAAAATGCCCCTCTGGGTCTCTCTTTATGGCCTTTGCTTTGAAATCTACTCTGTCTCATACAAGTATGGCAACGCCAGCCTTTTTCTCATGTCCATTTGCTTGGAATATTTTTTTCCATCCCTTTACTTTCAATCTGTGTAGGTCTTTTGCTCTGAGGTGGGTCTCTTGTAGGCAGCATATGTGTGGGTCATGTTTTCTTATCCATTCAGCTACCCTGTGTCTTTTGATTGGGGCATTTAGTCCATTCACATTGGGAGATATTACTGATAGAAACTTACTCATCTTTTCTCTTTGTACTTGTGTTCCTCTCTGTCTCATTCTTTTCCTTCATATGCTTAAACCAGTCCCCTTAGCATATCTTGGAGTGCTGGTTTGGTAGAGATGTATTCTTTTAGCTTTCTTTTGTCTGGGAAACTCCGTATTTCTCCTTCTATTTTAATGGAGAGCCTAGCTGGGTAGAGCAGCCTTGGCTGTAGGCCCTTGCTTTTCATGGCTTGGAATATTGGTTGCCATTCCCTTCTGGCTTGTAGTGTTTCTGTTGAGAAGTCAGCTCCTAGGCGTATCGGGGCCCCCTTGTATGTTACTTTCTCCTTCTCCCTTGCTGCCTTGAGGATTCTCTCTTTGTCTTTGACTTTTGCCATTTTGATGATGATGTGTCTTGGAGTGGACCTCCTTGAGTCCCTCTTGAGTGGGGTCCTCTGTGCCTCCTGGATCCATGAGAGCCTTTCTCTCCTCTAATTAGGGAAATTTTCCATCATTACTTTTTTGAGGAGGTTCTCTATCCCTTGCTCCTCTTCTTCTCCTTCTGGTATCCCTATTATACGGATATTATTGTGTTTCAGGTTGTCCTGCATTTCCCTAAATGCCTCTTCATTCTTTCTGAGCCATTTTTCCATTTCTTGTTCTTTCTGAGAGCTTTTTTCTACCTTGTCCTCCATCTCACTGATTCGATCCTCAGCTTCATCCAGCCTGCTTTGGATTCCTTCTACTGTGCTCTTCAATTCAGAAATGGTATTCTTCATATACTCTTGTGTCTTCTTGATAGTTTCTATGTCCTTTTCCAGGCTGATATAGTTTGCTGTAAGATCCTGATAGTTTCTCTGCAGTTTCCCATAGTTCTCTTTGAGCTGGCTGAGCTCATTGAGCTTCCTTAGAACCATTGTTTTAAATTCCATATCTGATAGTTCCCTTGCCTCTATTTCATTGAGCTCTCTCTGTGGGGAGTCCCCTTTTCCACTCATTTGGGGAGAACTTCTTTTTCTTCCCATTTTTGTGAGAGTCTGTTAAGTATTTTTGTCCTTTACTTTTCTTTCTGGGCTTGCCTCTGATGATGTCAGTTGTTGACCCTATAGGGCCTTGGGTTGTTTGTTTGAGCCTTTCCGGAGTCTAATGCCTGTGTCTGACTCCTGCTTGGAGCAGCTCTGTGACCCCTTCGGTCAGGGCTGGGCTATTTTTTGGGATCTCTCTGCGCTCTCACGAGAGCTCCTTGAGCGCGCTCCCAGCGCGGCAGGGTCCCCCACCTCCCTGGGCTCGCATGTGTTTGCCCCAGACCAGGGGGCTTATTCGCGACCTCCCGTGCTCATCTGGCCTCCCTGGCACGCGAGCTTCGCGGCACTGGTCCGTTTAGGGTCTTCTATTGTGTGTTTTCCCCGCTTTTGGCTCTTTGGGTGCGTTGCTTGCCCTCGCCAAATGGGGACTACGGAAATGGGAAGAAATCAGCTCTAGGACTCTCCGGTTAATCCTGTTTCTGGTCTCTCCTCCAGGGACTCTGGGCAGCTCTACTTATTTTGTGGGCCGCTCCGCAATCGCGGCGGGTAGGTCAATTTATGCCTGCCTTTGCCCCTCTGTGCAATCCCTCGCAGGCCGTATGGGTGCCAGTCTGTGTGAGGCCTTGCCGGCAGGTGCAAGCGTTCGCCAGCCTGCGTGGGTCACACACATGCTCGCCAACCCTCGCCAGTCACTCGGCGCAAGTGTGCGCCCCTGCTCTGGGTGTTTTGAGGTGTCTATGTTTGCTTTTCGGCTTTTGGCTCTTTGGGGATGTGGCCTCTTCCCGCGCAATGGAGACTAAGGCAAGGAGAAGGAGTCGGGACTCCCCAGTTTCTCCTCCCATTCTTTCCCCAATGCCTCCGTTTCTAGTCTCCCCTCAGGGGCCTCTGGGCAGTTCTGTGACCCCTTCGACCGAGGATCCAACCCCTGTGCGGACTGCGTTTCAATCGCAGGCAGTCTGGTTCATGCGCGCCCCACTTCTGCCTCTTTGGGCTCGCGCCTTTCCAGCCCACAATGGAGACTACCGAACGGGGAGGGAGTCGGGACTCCCCGGTTCCTCCTCCCGTTCTTTCCCCAACGCCTCCGTCTCCAGTCTCTCCTCAAGGCTCTCCCAGCCAGTCTGCACTCAGCCCCGTAGCTCACAGGCGTACAAGCTGTGTGCGGAGCGCACAAAAGGCAGGTTAATTGATTCCCTTTTGCCTGAGCGAGATGGTAGCTGCAGAGTGGGAAGTGCGTTATCACCCGGGTTCCACCGGCCGCCCTGTCAGTTCTCTTCACAAAGTTTTTCTCACCAGTCTTTTCCCAGGCACCAGCCCACCCTGCTGCCACCTGTACCCAGCGATCAAGGAGGGTGGCTGCCGCTGCAACTCTTGCGTTTGCCCTTTAAATGTCTTTTTGCATCCCCAGCCACCTGTCTCTGGCAGAGAGCGCCCCTAAGCTTTTTGGGGTTGCGTTTTGTCTGTATTTTCTCGGCTTTAGCTGCTGTAGTTTAGGGGTCCCTGTTTATGATTCAGACCCCGTTCTTCTCGGGGGACGCTAACTGGCCGTTTCAATGTCCCTCTGGTGCCAGTGCCCGTGCGCACCCAGCCCACCCTCTCGATCCTCCACCGCAATTCTTACCCGTTGGGATGTGTGAGAGTCGAATCCACTGTCCGCGGCACCAAGGCTCCTCTCCCACTATCGCTCCACTGCTTTCCAGGTGATTACTCCATTATTTAGTTGCAATTCCAGTTTGGTTTTGGGAGGAGGTCAGCGTGACTCCCTTTCACTCCTCCGCCATCTTTCTCTCTCCGGTCATCTCAAGCCTTGTTTCCTTTTGAAAGTCAGCCTCCCAAATGCCCCAGGTTTGTGATGGAATTTTAGAGGAATTAAAATTGAACATCTCCAAACTGTGTAATTAATCATTATCAGATTTACCTATTATTACTACTTGATCTAAGGTTGATAGTTTGCTACTAGGCTGCTGCAAGTTATTCTATACTTGAATAGGTCCTTCTGGTCTATTAGCACATTATTTATTGTGTGCTAGTTAATGTGATTCACTAGAGGTTACAAACTTTCTAGGTTCATGATGCCCTTAGTGTCTCAATAATAGAAGAAAAGAAACCTTTAACAATTTTATTTACCAAATAGTTAAACCCAAATAACTTTATAAATATTCATGCCTAAAAATTTGGTAGCATGTTGGAAAAATAACACATAAACAAACAAAATGTTTCATTTCACTTTCATTAACTCTTTAATTGTATAGGTTTCAAGTATACAATTCTATGACACATCATCTGTATATTCCATAGGGCATTCACCACCCAAATTACATCTCCTTCTGCCATTATAAACTCAATTTATTATAACCTTCACTATCCTTAACCCCCTTTTTCACTGATCATCATCATATGTTGTATGTGTCCATGAGTATTTGTTTGTTTGGTTTGTTTGATTATTTGTTTCTTTCAGTTTTATATCCCAAATATGAGTGAAATCATATGGTTCCTGACTTTTTCTTTCCAACTTATTTTGCTTAACATGATATTCTCAAGATCAGTCACGTTGTTGCAAATGGCAGTATTTCATATTTTCTTGTGGCATTGTATAGATGTACCACATCTTCTCTATCCAATCATCGTTCAAATGACACTTTGGTTGTTTCCATCTCTTGACCACCATGAATAATGCTGAAATGAACATAGGGGTGTATATGTTTTTGCAAATAAATGTCTTTAAACTTATCAGGTAGATACCCAGGAGTTACTGGGTCATAAGGTAACTTTATTCTTATTTTTTTGAGAAAACTCTAAACTGTTTTTCATAGGCTACACCAGTTTACACTTCTACCAAAAGCAAATGAAGGTTCATTTTTCTCCAAGACCTCTTCAACACTTGTTATTACATGTCTTGTTAATAATAACCATCTTGACAGGTGTGAGATGGCATCTCATTGTAGTTTTTATTTGTAATTCCCTAACAGCTAGTGAAGTTGAGCATCCTTTAATATATATTTTTTCAAATATGTTTTCAATTTCTTGCTCTTTCTCTTCTCCTTATAGCACCCTTATAATGTGAATGTTGGAATGCTAGAAGTTGTCCCAGAGGGGCTGCCTATACAATCCTCGCTTGTTTTGGGTTTTTCTTTTTTTTTTTTGTACTACCAGTAGCCTGCCTAGATGCTCAGTTTGGCTTAATCTAGGAATCTCAAACCCAGCACAAGGAGCAGCTATCTAAGATTGCTTTATAGTTCAGGCAGGGTGGCCCCACATAAAACACAGGTGAGGGCTGACCTTGGCGTACACCACCTGGGAAATCCCACGGCCAACACACCCACTGGACAGAAGCAGATTATGGTGAAACACCACCATGATGTACCTGCATAGCTGATCCTCTACGAAGGGAGGAGATTGGTAGTCGGTGGTCACAGCCAATCCTTGTAGCTGACTGGCCAGGGCAAATCACTCACATTGATCTACCAAAGCAACCAAGGCTCAACTACAAGAGGAAGGTGTACTCAGCCCACACAAAAGGTGCAACTCAAATGCTCAGCTTGGGTGATAGGGAAGACTGTGCTACTGGATTCTAAAGGACATCTACTATATTAGGCCTTGCTACCAAGACAGGGAGTCACAGCAACTCTATCTACTACATAGAAACAAACACAGGGAAGCTGCCAAAATGAGGAGATAAAAAAACATGGCCCAAATGAAAGAACAGATCAAACCTCCAGAAAAAGAACTTAATAAAATGAAGATAAGCTATCACATGCAGAGTTCAAAACAATGGTTATAAGGTTGCTCGAGGAACTTAGTCAGTGCCTCAACAGCATAAAAAAGATACAGTCAGAAATGAAGAATACACTAACTGAAATAAAGAACAATTTAAAGGGAAACAACAGGAGAGTGAAAGAAGCTGAGGAATCAAATCAATGATTTGAAACATAAAGAAGCACAAAAAAAAAAAATCAAAACAACAAGAAGAGAAAAGAATCCAGAAATAATCTGTATTTTAAAAAGTACCTTTCATTGAAAGAATAGATATTGGTTCCTCTTATTTATTATATATTTTAAAATTGAATAGTCTTTTTTCTCTTGAGAATAAAAGTCAATGTAAACAAATTTCATTCAATACAGAAAAGCAAATGAAAGAATAAAAATAGTCTCTAATGTCACCATTCAGGAGTAAACAGTATCAATTGGGTACATATATATTCACACAGATACTTTTTCCTAATTATAAATAAATGAATAACATACATGTATCATTACTTTAAAAATGATTTTATACCATTTTACAATCTGCTTTATTCAGTTACTCATATCTGTATGTTTTAGATATATTTCTAAGTATGTATATGTATGTATATACACAAATATCTACATGTACATATATAGATTCTTATGTAAATATGTATATGTATATATACATTATATATTTATGTGATATATCCAACCATTATTAATATAATGAGAATGGTTTGTATGACAAAGATGTAATCTTGTAGCCAAGGAGAGGTGACTGGAATGCACATGTGTGAACAATGACAACTTCACTGTGCTAGTCAGTGGGGATGGTAAATGCTATTAAGTGAACACATGTACTGTGTGGTCATTGCACTCAAAATGACTGAGCAAGTAGAGCAACAAACCTGAATCAAATTTTGCATTAAGCTTGAACATTCCTCTGCAGAAACTATTCAAATGCGTCAGAAAGCCATATCTATGGGCAACTGGTGACTGGCATCTTCATCACAACAATATGCCTGCTCATGCATCTTGTCTTGTGTAGAGTTTTTTGGCAAAATATCAAATCTGCAGGTTTATGTAGGAGTGACTCAGCACTCCTACAGCCCATATTTGGTGCTCTGTGACTTTTGGCTTTTCCAAAAACTGAAATCATCTTTGAAATGGAAGAGATTTCAGATCATCGATGAGATTCAATAAAACACAATGGGACAACTGATGAAAACTAGAACTGTGTGAGGTTCTAAGGTGCCTACTTTGAAGGGGACTAAGGCATCATTGTCCTATGTACAATATTTCTTGTATCTTGTACCTTCTTCAATAAATCTATTTTACATATTACCTGCTGGATACTTGCTGGACAGACCTTATATATTGGATGTGTGTATTTATGAGGGGGGAATAAAAAAAAGAAATTTATTTATTAAAATTGTGCATTTATTCTTAGATATTTAAGTATAAGTCACCTTCAAAATTTTCTTCACTTGATGCAATACATGTATCGAAATATTTTTTTTCCACTGTTCAAAACAGATTTTGAACTTATCGATTTTGATGCCTTTTAGTGCTTCTGCTGTTTTTTTTTTTTTTGTTTCTCCTTATCAGCATCAGCAAAATATTTCCCTTTGAGGACTTTTTTCATCTGGGGGAAACCGAAAATGTCACTCAGTATGAGACTGGGTGAATAGGGAGAGTGTGATAAGAGGTTCATGACATTTTTGTTCAGAAACTGCTGAACACTCAGTGCAGTGTGGATAGGTGCGCTAGTAAATCACCCATTAATGAAATTGACATACATGTTGAAAGTGTCTTCAAAAAAATTTCAGTGAAGCTAAACATAGCCTTTTATAACAATGCTAGCTTGTATACTGATACAGATGGGTTTCATAGCACTCATTCAGTTGAGGAATCCTGTATACTACAAAGGGCCTGCCCACCAGAAGATAATTCCAGTTTTGGGGGGTGTGTATACACACACACACACACACACACACACACGCACATATCCAGATATGAATATATTTATTGTTTTAAATATATATTATGCATAGATATCTGCCTGTATACATATAAATGTATACATAGATATTTGGATATATGTGTATGTAGATATGTCTATATATATAGATACAGATATACATAGACTTGGATATGTATATGCATCTATATGCATACATACAGATATATATGTATACATGTATACATTAAGAACTTTAATGATTGTATAATATTTCATTGTTTACTTGTAATACATTTTATTTAATCATTTTTAATTGTTAGATATTGGATTATTTTGAATTTTTTCTACTGCAATGCGATAGGTAATTAAAGTCATTATAATCAAGCTGTTGTCTCATTATTTCCCCAGGAAGCATTCTTAAAGCCAAACTATTTTAAGGGATGCAAATATTAGAAACTATTTATATATTACCAATTTTCTTCCATAAAAGCTTTATAAATTTTATTAGTGGGCAGCCCCAATAATATTTATTAATAATTCAATCTTTTGCACTTGTCTTGAATGTCATTTTTACCATATAATAAATTGTTGATGTCCATTTAGTTATCTTTGAATTCCTTATTCTTGTCTATGAATTTCTTTATTACAGTGACTTCAGTACTATGATTATTTATTTTCCTTTTACAACTGATTATAACATATGATAATGTAGGTCCAACTACTCCCTAACTCATTTTATTAATATGTTTTGTGTGTATCTTTTTTTAGTGTTTATGCTATTGCAGTTGTTCTCACTTCTCTCTTTCCCCACCTCCACCCATCCCCACTCTCTCGCCTCCTTAAGTCAATCATTGTCTGTGTCCCTGGGTCATGAATAATCAATCCTCCTGTATTTTATCTCTAAAGTTACCTTCCTCATTAAAATGTGGTTAGTATGTTAGTTGCATTTGAATAGCAGTTATGGGTTAATTTTGGAAGAGACATCTGTGCAAAAGTAAATGGTTTCTCATAGAGAGTTATATCTGTTCAAGTACTTTCTTTTGTGTTCAATATATATTTAAAATTTTTATATATTCTGCATATTTCTTGTTTAAAAAAACTTTTGTATTTTTGTTTTTTATTAAAAATAAAATTTTCAAATATATTTTCTTAAGAATATGTATTTGGTTATAATTAATATGACAAACTTGTTTAAAACTATTTAAACAAGACTTACTGCTAAAGTAATATTTCAGTGTTCATGCCTAATCTATTATCATAATACAAACTAAGTAATAGAATCAATACTAGTGTTTCTTTCTTATTTTAGAATTCATCTGGTGTTTTTTCATTAAAAATACATCTGTATTTGTTTCAGATAAATTATTTTTCAATTTAACTAAAGTTTCTTCTATTTATTTTATTAAAATTGTTATATTTCTTATTTTAATGAAAAGATACTGAGCCTTTTCATATATTTTGGAAATATCAATAAAAATAAGTCACATTTTTCTTTATCTTTTTAATAGAAAGAATTATTAATGTAATATATCTTTTAAGATAACTGTCTTTGTATTGCTAGGATTAATCCTACTAATGTGTTATTCTTTTAGTCTATTGCTGGATTATGCTTCATAATTTTCAATTAAGATTTTTGCATATATGATCTTAATGAGATTAATCTTTAATTTTCTTTGTGATTTTTCATGCTCAGATTTTGGTTCCTGGCTTTATATAATCTCCATAAAATGAGTTGGGAAGGTCTACACCTTTTCATGCTAGGGCAAGAGTGGCAATTATCTCACAGGCTAAGACCTGCCCAACACCTTTTTTTTGTAAATAAAATTGTATTGAAACACAGCCATGCCAGTTAGATCATGTTCTCTCTCCATGCCTGCTTTCATCCTATGGTGAAAAATTTGAGTCAGTTGCAAGAGAGATGTCCTGGCTTTCTAAGCCACTATATTAATGATCTGACCTTTTACAGGAAAAACTTGCCTCCCTTGCTCTAAAATAATTAAAGATGCCTGGGACTTCTCCATTTTTTTTTTTTAAGTTTTACAGAACTCATTTGAAAAATTAAATAAAGCTTTACCTAATTTTCCTGTGAGATAATAGCTTTTTGAGTGTTCTTTTCTGTAATGTTTTTTTCAATGACATTTTGACTGGAACTATCCAGATTGTTATATTAATTAGTAAGTATTGAATGTATTCTATTAAAGCTTCAAATTTTTCTATTTTTGTTTTATTTTTTCTTTTTGAATGATGTATGTCAAAATATTCTCTTTTTTCCCCTTGATTAGTGCTATGAAAGTTGTTTTATTGTCCTCTTAAGGAACCAATTATTGGTATATATAAGGTCTAAGTTTGTCTGTTTTATGTATGTTTAATCTATTTATAAAACTATTATCTTTATTAATTTCTTCTTTAAAATGTTTTGAAGTATTTCACTGTCTTTTTTAACTTCTTAACAATAATGAACACTTAGTCAAGGTATTACAATTTTTCCTAAATATGAATATATTTAAGATTAAATCTTTTTCTTTGTGTACCACTTAGGCAAATCCCATTTTCATTAAAGTTCATATATTTAAAAGCTCTAAATTTTTATTTTGATATTATCATATCTGCATGAGAATTGCTATAGTTGATAAAATATTACTAATCATTTGTTGTATCACTATTAATATTAGTATTAAGTTTTATTTTATTAGAAATTATTGACTTTTTAGTCCGAATGTAATTGTCTAAATTAGACAATCATTGTTTAATGATTGTCTAAATACGCTATTTATATATGAAAGAAAATTTATAACATTGCTTATTGGGTCCAAGTTTCAATATACAGTACTAAATCAAGCTTGTTAGATATTCTGTATCTTTACTTATGTTTTGAATAATTGATCTATTTGACTTAAAACTTTATATTAAACAATTCTTCAAGCATTTTTTAATTTTGTATTTTTTAAATAACTTCTAAATAGCTCTTAAGTTTTTATATTTTTCTTTCATGTGCATAAAGGTTTATAGCTTAGCTCTGTATCATGGTTTATAGGTCTTAAATAGTAGAATATTAAAAATCTTAGTTGTAACTTTTGTTTTCAGTTACTAATACTATTCACTTTTTACTTTCTGCTTGCCTAATATTTACTTACCATGTCTTTATTGTTATCCTTTTCAAAATATAATTTCCTTTAAGCATGATTCTTTTTAATATCAAAGTGTTAAAATTTCATTTGATCATAAACCAAATTTGTCTTTTCAAAGGGAAATTTAAGCTAGGCACCTGTACTGTGCTAATTGATGCTTTGATTTCATTATTCTTACTGAATTTCATATTATATGTTGTTATGAGTTAGGCTTTCCTTCCTTTCATATCCTAACTTTTCTGTGATGATCAAATGTTTTGGTCTTCCATAGTTTTCAACTATTATTCTGCTAGTCTCATGATTTAAAGATTTTTACATTCTAATTCTATTCTAAATACCATTACCTTTAAAGCTTTAAATATATATAATATATTTGCATATTTCTTTAACAATTTCAAGAATGAAAATGTATCAATAGATTCTTCTTTGAGTAAGTGGAATATTTTAGCAAGTCAATACCTCCTCATCTTCTCATGTATCACTGAAATAATCTGCAAGTTTTGTTCTTATTATTCACACGTATATCTTGTTCAGGAAAGATGTCTTTCTATGTAAATTATATTCAATCACAAGATTAGCAATTGAGAGTACAGTACAGGCTTCAGAGATTTAACTAATATTAAGTACAGTAGGAGATACTAATTATAATTGGTTTGTTTTTTCCTTCACTTTATACAGTATCTTCCCTTTCTTGAGCCTTTGTTTCATTGACTTGTTGATTGGAATAATTTTCAAAGGGTATTTGACTCATTAATTTATCATTAATAATTATGAGTATTACATAGTCCAAATGCTGCAAATCTGAAAATGTCTTTCATTTCCCCTCTCCAATGAATCATACTTTTATTGGATGTGTATTTCTTGAGTCATATTCTTTTCTCCTCTGAAATTTGTAAACATTGCTTTATTATATTCTGCAAAGGAAATGAGAAGGTTGGTTTTCATCTAATTATATTTTTTAGGTCACGTGTGTGTGTGTTTGTGTGTGTGTGTGTGTAAAATATGAGTGAAACAAGCCAGTCACAGAAAGACAAGTAACACATGATTTCACTCATATGTGGAATCTAAGGAACAAACTGAACTATCAAGCAAAATAGAGACAGACTCAGAGAGAGCGGGCTGACATCTCTGGCTGGGGGAGGGGTGTGGGTGGAAGGATTGAGCCAAAAAGAAAAAAAAATCACGGACATGGACAACAGTGGTGATTTCAGGAGGGGGGAGTGTTGGGGGGAGGTGGAAGAGGGTGTGTGGGGATAAACGGTAATGGAAAAAATACAATAAAAATGAGCTATTCAAAGAAACAAATGGAATACAAAGTGAAAATAAAAAAATTATTTAGGGTTCACTGTTTCTGTCATGTTTTGTTACAAATAAATGTAGACCATAAGTTGCAAACGTTCTTTGGTAACCTAGAGGGTCCCAGTAGTTTACAGAGCTGTGGAAAGATCTACAGGCAGGAAGAGAGTGAGTTCAGGAGAAACATTTTTCCTGAAAATTTTTCAAGAATTTTATATCTTTATTCTTGGCAGAAAATTTTTGAAAACTTAAAACTTTTACCCTTGGCTACTTGAAGATAAGTGAGCCAGAAATTATTGTCCTCCTCCTTATTTGTAATGATTTGTTAGATTACCAGGCAGTCTTACATCCTGTGGACTGAGTATTGGCTGTAAAATCTGTGATTCCCAGATCCCACAGATAATGGGAGTCAGGAGGAACTCCTCGTGTTCTAGGGAATCCTCCACTTGTTTCTCTCCTGCACCATTTCTTGTCTCGGGTCTCAAGAATCAAGGTACATGAGTAAGACTTTTAATTAGTTTTCAGCAAGAATATAGATGGTTTTTCTATTTTTGTTGGTTGAGTCACTGTAATAATAAATTGAACAGAGTTTAGGGTGCCATAAATCTCAAAGGTGAGTTCTAATTCTCACCTCAGTCCCAAGTGGTTTTCTTATTGTACTTATAAATAGTTATGTAGGCAGGACAATTCATGTCTCTCCAACATTGTTAATTTGCCAGAACTCTCAAAAGTTTTACTTTGAACCTTCTTGTCAGCTCAATTTTTATATTATTTTCCTTACATAATAAGGAGATCCAAACACTGCAACCAAGGAAATGCAAGAGCTGCACATGTTTTTGTTTGTTAGTTTTGGGTGTTGCATGTGTGTTGTGTGTGTGTTTTTTATCAATGACACTTGCTGTTATTGGCAATTTATCTATAAACTAAAGTAAAATATAAACTTAACCTGTCATTATCTCATTACACACCTTCATTACATACTCTATTACTCTGACAACACTGAATGATATTTTGCATTTCCAAACACACAACACTTACCTGTTTGACCTCATGCTTGTTTCTATTTCCTAAATCCTCTGTGGAAAACACTGATAAAAAGTGATTGTTATGTGGTTTATAAAATGACCATATAGAAATTCTGTGCTATGATTAGAGCAGATGTTTATATTCATTTTGCAATCCCTTGGAATTCACTGTTATCCCAGCAGAAGGCTTTATCTGCCATCAAATGTCTCCCAATAAAACCACTCGCTTGAAACAAATTAAAGATTTGATCACCAGGAGCAGTTCTAGATCACCAGCTCTAGCTGATTTGGAGAAAAGAGGTGTTTTGTTTCATTTTATTATATGAGGAGAAAATGCTCACTCACTAAAGGTCTTTGTAGTTGTCCCTTTTACTAGAGGAGAATAAAGAGTATGTTTTAACCATGCATGGTCATTTGCAAACAATACTAAGTTATACATAAACTACATTTTTGAGTCCTTTACTGACCCAACGTCCTCTAAGATATGCTTTAATTAGTGGCAGTTTTTCCCTGTGCATAGCGCTTACCTGATGTTATTTTCTGATGGAAAAATCTCTTTGATATCCTTGAACTTAACTCTAACATTTTACATGAGAAGAAGTCAAGCAGTTAGAGAGGAAGAGATTTCACCAAAGGCTGTAAGGGAAAGGGCAGCCAAAAGGAGAACTGACAAGGTTTTTGATTCCAGTGCTGCCAGTTGTTGGGTCACTGCTGCATTGCTAAGACCAGAACTGTACATCCCTGGTTGGTGTGGGTGCAAGGGGTTGGGAACAGCACAAAGGGATGAGTGGTTACATGTTTTATGGACCATATATCTAGAATACCTATATAGATATGTATGTATACACATACACCTATATATATGTATACACAAATGCACACATATATATGATTTGAGACACCTTACAGTAAAAATACCTATCACACAATGGGAATATATACATTAAAAGATACAAGATAAGGATATGGATGAGAAGAAAAGGTTAAATGAGTCTGGCAAAAAAATAGCACAGGCAGACAAGCCTTGTACAGAATGCTAGTTTTGTTGCAGATTTTGCCTTACATGTCCTTGAAGTCCAGAAATGAAAGAGTAGTCCTTTCAACAGTCGATATCAATATATAGCATCTCAGAAGAAGTAGAGTTTTCCCAGATTCTTTATTTTAGATATTTTAGAAATATTTTCCTTCTTTTTCTTTTTGGTAGTTGGAACTGCATTGTAGAAAAGGCTGGTACCTTCCAGGCAACTTGTTCAGTATTCATCTTAACTCTACTCCATAATGAAGAAGAGAGGGTAGTGCATGTATAATTAGTCACAGAGAGAATCTGAGGTTAGCAAAAACTTAAACATGTTATTAAGTTGTGAGTATGTGGACAATTTCTACTATTTACAGTGATGTGACATTACAGTTGGCCTGTTCATGTGAACTTCATGGTAGAGTGGAAAGAGCTAAGGACTTATAGTTAGGCAGCCAGTCCAGATAATTGTCTCCTGTGTGATAATTAGAGAAAGCAACACACACTATATGATTCATACAATTCCTAAATATGGTTAAAATTTTAAAATGTTTTTTAAAGTGTAAATCATGATATACCTCATCATCATTATCCTTTTAAGTACTGAATATTATCTTTAGAAAATGGCAAATACTGTACAAGTCACATCTTTTCTAAATATATTTATTGCCAGAATAGGGGTTTTTTTGTTGTTGTGCTTTTCTCAAATTCTTTTATTAGCTGCTTTCTATAAAGAATTGAGTCTTCATCACTATGAAGTGTGTCTTTTCTTGGGTAATATTCAGTCTGCACTGTGTTTTAGAAGTCACTGTCACAAAGTTGTATTTCACAGAACAATATTATTGCAACAATAAAGAGTTGATTTAAGTGAGTCTGAATAGCAAAATATAGCAGTAACACATGACTGAAATGATTGCTAACATATATAGCAGTAACGTATGACTGAAATAATGGGTAATATTTGAGATAAAATAAGACTGTGTCCTCAGGCCTTTATTAGATTGCCAAAACACCTTTTCTAGTTATCTCTGTTGTCAGCATATTTTTAAAAAATAAAGTTACAAATTTTAGTTTTTTGTATATGATGGATATGGATTTTAAAATGGCTTAGACATATCCATTGTATTGGTTAAAGAGTTATCTCAGCTGAAAACTTGTTTGTTCTACTTATATAAACTTTCTTTGTTCATGTTACAATCTAGATAACAGTATGTAATGGGAAATTAGTCCTTGCTCTCCTTAGCTTTTTGTTTCATGGTTCACAATATATTTTTTCTTTAGAGACTCAATAGGTTGTTTTATTGCTATGCATTATATTTGCCCTTTTAGAAGAATAAAAAAAGTCTGCATTGTGCTCTTAAACGTACTGCTAGATTTTCCAAGACCATAATGGCATAAAAGAATGAATCTGTTAGTAAAATGTCTGTGTGATTACTTCATCTGTTACTGTGCTGAGCGGCCTAAAAACAAATTTTTATACTAAAATGTTTTTATTACATTACATATTTTTTATAATGAGCATCAAAAACGTATGACTCTTCTTTGTGCTCTGAAGACGACATCATAGGTCACTTTCATTGCTGCTTCATGGAGTATCTTTTACCTTGAATTATATTGAACTGCTTAGAAATTAGCCAAACTTCTCTTAGTAACACCCACTATTTGAGTTTATATAAACCAACAAATGGGGGCCTTTTACTAGGTCACAGCTGTTCAGGAAGCTTGTCAAGAATGCAGCAATAAAGGATGCCTCTCACTCATATATTTCCTCTTTCTGTTCAATAAAATTCTAAAATAACCATTGTTCTATTTCTTTCAGTGTGATGTATGTTGATGTAATGCTATTCTGACTTTAATCAGTTTTTGAGTATTTGTAAACACTTTATCCTCCATTTAGAAAGTATGTAACGTGTTTTAAAGTATTGTGCATCTCATGAAAAGTATGCCCTCCTGAGTTATTTCCTGTTTTAATAAGTATAAAACGAACTACTGAGCGCTTATTTTGTATATACCTGTGTTTGAGAGTTTTGTATAATTCATCCTGTTTAATCCTCACACTAATCCTGTGAGTTAGGAATTATCCACCTTGTATCTGTAAGGAAAGTGAGACTGAGATCAATTAGTTTTCCCATGGTCACAGAGGGAGTGTCAGCTTCAACCTTAGGTCAATCTGACTACAGAATTTCAGCTCTTTGCTAGAATTCTACCTGATAGTGAATCAATAATGTGCCTAAAATATTTTACTATTGTACTGAACTGTAGTTACTGACCAGGTCTTTTTGAAAGCAGAATATAGCAAGGAAAATGGCTGACCAAGGGCTTTGAAAGCAGAATATAGCTAGGAAGGAGGTTGACCAAGGGCACAAGGCCAGGCTTTGGGAGGCCCTTTGAGGAAAGATAGAGCCTGAAACACCTGTAACTAAACAGGCTACAGTGACAGAAGGGAGAGCATAGGTACAGTGGCCCCAATCAACAAGTTGCTTAGGACTTCTCTTTGCAGTGAATAGAGCTTCCCACCTCTGAAAAACAGGGAGGTGAAGTTCTTGTACTAGGTTCTCACCTTGTAACAAGTATTGTCTGGAAACAATAATATCTTTCACATGCATACTGGTTTTATTATAATAATTAAAATACAAATTCATTTTGAAGCATAAGTGAATTCAGGGCTTTATCTTTAAAGATATTCTTAGTAGGTAGATATTAAAATTACTATGGGTAATGGGTTAGGTTCAGAAAATGTGTTGATATTAAAATGCGTTCTCACACAAAAAAATGCCCAGAGCTACAGCACTATTGGACTTCTGCAGTCCTGAACACTTACTGAGGGCTTACTATTTTGACAGTCATTCAAATAAGTGCATTAATTGCACAATCTCATTTAACCTCTTAACCATCTATAAGGTAAGTTCTATTATTATCCCATTTTTCATGTATAAAAACTGAGCCTTAATTTCCAATTTCTAAGTATTAACTACCATAACTAGTTTTGTGGAGACTGAAATTAACAATAAATTTAAAACAGCACAAATGAGCCTATGGCAATAATGTTAACTATTATTGGTAATTATAATAAGAGTCATGGTTTATTATTAATATTAATTCCATTGAAGTCACAGTCCATTAATTTTATTTGTAAAGTTCATTGATAATGTATAGTTTGTCTGTTCCAAAAAGGGGATAAGAAAGTTAGCACAAAGTCATGGAGGGACATTTTGTTAAGTCTAGAGAGTAAACAGCATCCCCTAGATTTTATTTTAAAAAACTTGAAAGGAGTTTCGCACTTACAGAGTATGCTTTTTATAATACTCCAAGACTTGCGAGATAGCTATTTACACCCCTCTGGCATCATTTTAATGTTTTTTGTTTGTTTGTTTTGTCTGCTTGCATATATGTGTGGGGAGGTAAGGGGACTGTCAAAATTAAAGTCATGGGAATCAATAGCATATGAATGAAATCTAGCATAGGGAAAACATTTCTGTATTAGAATAGTCAGCAATCAAAACTCATTATAGCAGTATTTTATCTATTCTTATGGCTGAGTAGCATATATGTACTACATAGTATACACGTACCACATATTCTTTATCCAATCATTTGTGCCAAAGGGCACTTTGGTTGTTTCCAAGCCTTGGCCATTGAGAATAATGCTGCAATGAACACAGGAGTGCATATATCTTTGCAAATAATGTTTTTAGATGCTTCAGGTAGATACCCAGAAGAAGGGTTGCTGAATCATATGTAACTCTCTTAATTTTTTGAGGAGCCTCTGTACTGCTGTTCAGAATATCATGCTGAGTGAAATGTCAGACAGAAAAACTCAAGAACCATATGATTTCATTTATAAGTGGGATATAAAACAGAAAGCCACAAATGAACAAACAAGACAAGCAAAAAGAAACTCAGACAGAGACAGCAGTATAGTAGTTTCCAGAAGGAAGGTAGATAGAGGAGTAGTAAAGGATAAAGAGGATCATATATATAAATGGTGATGGAAGAAAATTTGACTTTGGATGGTGGGCACAAAGGCAATATACAGATGATGTATCAGAAAGTTGTGTACTTGAAATGTATATAATTTTATTAGCCAGTGTAACCTCAATAAATTTAATTAAAATAAACTTATTATGAATCAATGGTAACCTAATTAATTTTGTTTTTTCATGGAAGGTCGATATTATAGTCACTAGCAAACTGGGACATTCAAACAGTTTAGAGTTATCATAAAGAGGGGTTGAGCAGAAAATAATATGACTGTTGAACTTCAGTATTTTAAAATTTATCCTTTAATAACCCTGTTCAGCTACTAAAAACTACATATAAAATTCTAATTTCCACTCATCTTTGCAATACTTTCCTTCCAATGCAGTTTTAAATACTTGTTTTCCAGAAGGCCATTCATTAAAAATTAGAAAAAAGTTTATTCTGAATTTAGGGTGAAGGAAAATTTTAGTTTGCAGCCTCTTAGAACTGTCAGGTCTTTGCATCTTTCTTTCACAAAACTCAGGAAAATGCTTTAATTATGCTTGGTGTTCAACAGACTCTGAGAGAAAGATAGAGACTATAATGAAGAAAGAAGCCTGGACCCTATTAATTTAGTAGAATTACAAAATTGTTTGTTTTCCTGTATTTTATTTTTAACTTTAAATTTTTGTTTAATTTAAAGGGTCATTTTTTCCCAGTGAACTCTTAGCATTTTATTTATTTTTTTTTTTGAGGGCTTATTACTCAATTATCTTTTTTTAAAACAGACTTTAGAGAGGGGGGAATGGAGGGAAGGAGGGAAAGGGAGGGAGAGAGAGAGAGCTCTGTTGTTCCATTTAGTTATGTGTTCATTGGTTGATTCTTGTATGTGCCCTGACTGGAGATAGAATCTACACCCTTGGCATACTGGGATGATGCTCTAACCAACGGAGCTATTTGGCCAGGACCCTAGCATTTATAATTAAAATTGATTCCTTTCCAGTTACAAAAGAAATATATGAGTATTGCAGAAATTTTGTAAAATACAGAAAAGCACAGAGAAATTTTTAATAAATTGGATCATATTGTATTACATTAGAAAAGTTGGCTACTTAAAGCGTTACTGATAGAAATCACTCTGTGATTTGCGTGGCCAAGCCAAAATTATTTTAAAAATTGTGACATTTTTAAGTATGAAATTTTCTTATTTAAAAAATCATACCAATAATAAGGAAAATATTTTAAATCTTTTGCTTTACAAAATGAGGTTTTATGGACACAATTTACACTGGTAAGGATTAAATAGTTTTATCACAATCATGCTCCTTAATCCAGAAATACATGCACATAAACATACTCAACTGAATTTTGACAAGATGAAATTTCAATTCAATGAAGAAAAATCTTTTTAACAAATGTCACTGGGATAATTGGACACTCATAACACACGCCCTCCAAAAGAAAAATGCATGAAACTCAATATAAAACTAATATGTTTTAACAAAATATTAGCTCAAAATGGATTATAGATCTCAATGTAAAATGTAAACTGTAAAACATTTTTTAATTTAATTTTAATTTATTTTTTCAAATACATTTGTAAAACTTTTTTAAAAGAATGTAGAGAAGCTCTGGTTGGTGTGACTCAGTGGACTGAGTGCTGTCCTGTGAACTAAGTGGTCACCCGTTCAATTCCCAGTCAGGGCACATGCCTGGGTTGCAGGCCGTTCCCCAGTGAGGAGTGCGTGAGAGGCAACCACACAACAGTGTTTCTCTCCTTCTCTTCCTCCCTTCTTACCCCTCTCTAAAAATAAATAAATAAAATATTTTAAAAAAAATAATGTAGAGAAAATCTTTATGATCTAGAGTAAACATTTTGGTAGACAAAACCCATTTAAAAATGTATAAATTGGATTTTATTAAAATTAAAAAGTTTTGTTTGGTGGACAGTGCTGTTAAGAAGACAAAAAAACAAGTCACTGATTAGAGAAAAAAATATTTCCAAATCTTTTTTTAAAGATTTTATTTATTACTAGAGAGAGGGGGAGGGAGGAAGAGAGAGAGAGAGAAACATTGATGTGGTTTCTTCTCATGTGCCCCCAGCTGGGGACCTGGTCCTCAGTCCAGGCAAGTGTCCTTACTGGGAATCGAACTGTCGACCCTTTGGTTCTCAGGCTGGCACTCAGTCCACTGAGCCACACCAGCCAAGGCAATATTTCCAAATCTTATGTCCAGCAAAAGGCTTATGTGAGTAATACATAAAGACCTCTCTAACCTCAACAATAAGAAAACAAATAATATAATTGAAAAGTAGTAAAAAGACTTAGATTCTTTTTCTAAATATCTAAATAATATATATGAATGGCAAATAAGCACATGAAAAAATGTTCAAAATCATTAGCCATCATGAAAATGCAAAGTAAAACTGTAGTGAGCTATCATTTCACTTCTACTGGAACACCTGAAATAAAAGATAACATCAAATGTTTCAAGCATGCGACGACATAGATCTTCACATTGATCTATTCTGAGTTATACAAAATGGTATATAAAATGGAATAGTCCCTCAGTGTGGTAGTTTTTTAAAAAATAATATGGATATATAATTACCATGCGCAACATTGTACTCCTAGGCATTGATTTTATACAGAGGAAAATGTATGTTAACACAGAAGCTTATACATGAATGCAAATATCAGTTTTAGTTTTAAGAGCCAGAAACTGGAAACAATTCAAATGGCTTTCAGTGTATGAACAGTTAAGCTGTGGAACATGCATGCCAATTATACTTAGCAATAAAAAGGAACAAACTGTTGATTCTTGGAAAAACTTAGATGGATCTTACTGAGAAAAAAAAAAAGCCAGTATCATAAATGTTTCATACTGTGGAATTCTTAAAAATAACACGTAAGGGGTTGCCAGGGTAATGTGGAAAGGGAGATAGGGTGCCTGTGAAGGGGCAGCATGAGGGAGTTCCTTTGTGGTGAGGGAACAGCCCTGTATATTAATTGCAGTGGTGATTATAGGAATCGGTGCATGAGAAAATCTCTTAGAATGATACACAAAGACATTTTAAAAAATAATTGCATGCAGAAATGGCAACAGTGACTTTTCTCTGGATCATGGAGATCACAGATTTCTCTATATCAACTCTGACTTTTCATTTGAGTTTTATATTTTTCAGCTTGTTAACCTTTAGTATGTATTATTTCTACAATCTAAGGGAAAAATTTAATGAATATTTTTAACGGGGAAAAAAAGAATGTGCTTCTCAAATTAGGGTAACCTTAACAATGAAGGAATCCCCATGGCCAAGTGCTAAGCAGTATACAAATCCAAAGCATATGCATGTCTCCCTGGAATATCAATTTTCCTTTAAAATTTGAGGAAGTAGGCATGTGGGAAGAACTTTGTTTTCACATAAACAGGCATGAATATTCTGTGTAATAAAATGTGAAATTAATGCATATATTTGACACATAACAAATGATTACAAAAATACGTCTTGCTTGAATTAAGTGCCGTAGGGCTATACTCCAGATCCCTGGGGTTTTTGCACTCTTCTCTCTGTGTTTATCTTCTGTGAGAAAATGTTGGAAGGAAAGCACTCCTTTCGCACAGATATGCATGGAACTTAAGGATGCCTTTTGTCATTTATCTATCATTCTGCACATTCTGGCGAGGTGATGCTGGCTCTGCCCCTAGACCTCAGTGTAAGTCTTGTGCCTCAGAAGTCCTAGAGAGTGCAGATGAGAGTCAGTGGCTAACTAGAGAAAGAGGGGGATCATAAAAATAATGATTGTAGTGGTAATAAAGTCATTCTACCAACACAGATAAGTAAGAAATATCAAATTTCTTTATTATCCCTAAACTAACGTCTACTCTTGGCCTTTATCTCCCTGGCAAAGAATTCTTGGTCAGTCATTCCTGGGCTTCTCCCACCAACCCCACACCTCTCCTGCTCTGTTTTTGTGCCTGAATTCTGGTGTTTTAAATAGTGCCACGGTCTAAAAGAGCTTGACCTTTCATAGCTAGCTGGGCACTGTTGCAATGCCCACTGTCCTCATACTCAGGGCATGGGAGGACCAAGCTCACCTCCAATATTCATGCTTCTAGAAAGCCAGACATAAGGCTCCACAGACATTTCTCATCCAACTGCTGTACCTCCCAACCCCACCAGAAGCACATTTCTTAAGGAAGATACTTTTTTAAAATGTACTATATACGAGGCATTGTACATAAGTTCCTTATCGCTAGTAACTCATTTATCCTTCCAGACTCTGTGAGGTAGATACCATTGTCATCCCATTTCCTAGACGATAAAGCAGGCACAGAGTTTAAGTATACAATTTTAGATAAATCAGCTTACACTATTTCATTGAACTATATCTTGTGGGTATTTTGCCCGTTATATTCGTTAACTACTATGCAACTAAAAACTGTACATTTTAATTGGTTCAATGGTATTTATTTCACAGTGCTTTTTAGTTTGCCAATTCTCCATCTAAATAGTATAAGTTATAAATGAAGAAATAGAGTATAGGTTGTAAAAATAGAAGATGTTCACTCATACTTTTTTTTTCTCTTATGTATCCTAATTTCCTAAAAACATTGAAAGTATGTGTTCAGGTGATCCTCTTATACTTCAGTAATTTTTTTCATTACTTAGCGTACATATGTTCCCCCAGTATCTGCCTGCCAGAACAACTCCTGTGCGTTCAGACGAGGCTTCAGGGCAGAAGCAGCGCCTGCTTTTTCAAAGAACCAAATCCTGCAGCACAAGCGGAGGCCTATAATCATATCTTCAAATCTGAAATATAAATCAGCATTAGATAAATTCTTTATAATTTCGCTAATGTTACTGTGCTCTAATGTTATGGTTCCCTTTCTTTTATGAAACAGTGAGCTGACAAAATTATATAATAAGGTCATTTGTAAGCAATATTTTCATTTCCTTTGCTCTTTTCAAATGGATATAATGTTTGGTTTAATGCACTGAGAGGATGTCTGCTCATGTACACTTTTTAAATAACTTGGAGTAAGAATGATACCCTTCTAGAATGTCAGACACAGTATTTGTGTGGTTTTCGAAGAACTATGTAGGCATAAACCACAGGAGATAGCAAGGCCTTGACATGGTTGCATTTTGAAAATTCATTAACAATATTCTGAACATATCATAGCCTTAATATGAACACTTGAGAATTGGCTGATTTTCAATTTAGTTTAATTTCCTGAATAGCAATATATAGTTTTCATTTGATGAACTTTGAAAACTAAGAGCGGCTTAGCATTGGATTGGAAGGGAAAATGTCTCTTCTCTTCATAATGCTATCAAGTTACTCTTGTGGCTTGCCTTTGCCAAGTGGCTATTCTAAGTGTTTTATTGTTTTATTTTTATTTTTTTTAATTAATTTATTTACTTTTTAAATACATTTGTCTCTGCCTTACCCCCACCTCTTTCCCTTGCCCCCTCCCACCTTCCCTCCCTCAGCTCTTCCCCTTTGGTTTTGTCCATGAGTCCTTGCTATATGTTCCTTGACTTTCCCCTTCCCTTCCCTTTCCCTGCCCCCCCCTTCCCTCTTGTCTCTGTTGATTTCTTTTCCTTTCAGTGTTGCTGGTCATATTTTCCTTGCTTCTTTGCATTGTTGGTTAGGTTCCGCTTATAGGTGAGATCATATGGTATTTGTCTTTCGCCCCCTGGCTTATTTCGCTTAGCATGATGCTCTCCAGTTCCATCCATGCTATCGCAAAGTTTAGTACTTCTTTTTTTCTTTCTGCTGCAAGGTATTCCATTGTGTATATGTACCATAATTTTTTTTTTGTTTTGTTTTATATTTTAGTGTACCCTAACCTAACCCCTAGACTGACTGTACACAAAGCTGTCCTTTAAAAGTCTCTGGTGTGTCCTTGTAGGATTGCTGATTGACCTAGATTACCCTTACCCTGAAGGTTTCATTATTTTAAAAAAACTTTGCAACAGCAATTATTTTTTTATCAAATCAAGGGTTCTTCCTGTTTAATCACTTGTGTTGCAAAATATACATATCTGCCTTCAATTGTTGAAACACAGAGACAGAGGCACAATGTTTGCTTAACTCAGTGGCTCTTATTTTTATGTAAGTCATGACTTACGAGAAAGCTTATGTTGTAATGTTCCCTGTAGATGGGCCTCCACTTTCCATTGACTGATTTTGACCAGCTAGGTTCTGATCAGTAAAACTGAACAAATTAAATATAAATATCTCTCAATCATGACATTTTTATTTTCCTGTTAAAATAACTAGCTTTGGACTTCAGAGATGAAGACACCTTCCTCATCCTCATCTTCTCCTTGATAATATCTGATCATCAGATCACAGAACTAGAAAACAACTCAAGAGATTTTTGAGTTGGCCCTGGCCCCAAGCCTAATGTGTGCCTTCACAATTTTCTTCCTATGGACTTTCCCTGGGCCAGAGTTTTATAGGTTTCCTTAAGAAATCTATTTAGGGAATTAAATATTCTTCCAGCCATAATCCAATATGTTTATGAGGAAACAAGGCTTGTGCTTTAATCAAAATCTATTCATTTGCCATTGTTTTATTCTTTTTTGAATGGGAGAAACCAGTCATATATCTATAAGAACAGATGTATATGTTGAGGTTGATTATTACTAAAACTGTTCCCAGTCTTCTTTCCTTGCAGAAGTTAATTTTTATCCCATTTCAACAGGGCCAACTTAGTAGTACCACAATAGGATGATTTGAGAAGTGCCCTTGAAAGAGATTCCCACCAATGAAAATGTATTCTCTTTTTACCTTCAGAGAACCCCAGATGCGAGTCTCAGGCCAGGTACCATCAGAAGAGGAGGCTCACTGTAGTGGCTTGAAGTAGAAACTATAACCCTGGTCAGGTACCAACCTATTGGCTAGATAATTGTGAGCAGGTTCTTAAGGTCTAAGTCACTGTTTCCTTATTAACAAAGCAAAGGTACACTATCTGATTCGTTACTTTTTTTAATGTAATGTTTGATGAATATTTCCAAAATGTATTGTTTTGTGTTTTTTAAAGGCTTTAATTTTTAGAGTAGTTTTAGGTTTACAGCAAAATTGAGGGGAAAATACAGAGGTTTCCATACACCATCCTCTCTCATACATGCATAGCCTCCCCCATCACTAACATCCCCAAAAGAATGCTACATTTGTTACTATTGATTTTACAATCTACAATGACACATCATAATCATCCAAAGTCCATCATTAACTTTAGGATTCACTCTTGGAGTTGTACATTTTGTGTGTTTGAACAGTTGTGTAATGACAGGCATCCACCACAATAGTATCACAAGAGTAGTTCAACTGCCCTAAAAATACTTCGCATTCCACCCAGTCATCCCTCTTTCCCCTCCCCTAACCCTTGACAACCACTGATCATTTTACTGTCTCCATTGTTTTATCTTTTCCTGAATGACAAGTGATTGGATTCAAGATAGTTTGTAGCCTTTTCACACTGGCTTCTTTCACTTAGCAATGTTCATCAGCATGAGGGAGACACCAAAGAAATATTAGGGTAGTGATTTTGTAAGAGGTAAGGCCTAATATTATCGGGATGGGAATGAGAGCCTGAGAAGTTTGAGTAAGGCCATTAATTTTATTCTATTAGTGCTCACTAACTGATTCAAGTCAGGTTACCTAAATCAACAAAATATAGGATTTTACTTGGAAACTCTGTTTTGCCAAAAGACATTAGTGTTCATCCCAGTGGGACATTGCTCACATTTTTTTGTAGTTGAACAATAAATCTTTTAGACTTAACTATGACCTACCTATCACTTACTTACCTGATCACTATGATTCTGAGATATTCTTAGCTTACTAAAAAAAAAATCAGTACATAGGATTTTATAACTTATGTGAGTGCAGATAGATTACCTACTGTGTTTTTATGTACATTGTATTACTTCCTTAATGAAGAAAATTAAAAAAAAAGTGTTCTGGCATAATATAATTTTTCTAATGTTGTGTTTTAGTGCCTTAAGATTCCTAATGAGTTGTTTTCACATGCCTTTTCCAAGACTGAAATTAAGGTTAGCATTCTAAATTACTGCTGCCATTATGCTTTTTATTTTTTTATTTTATTTTTTTTACATTTTTATAGATAGCTTTTTGTCCTTTTCTAATCTCTCTGAAAATGCTTCCTCCCTTTCATGGCTCTCAAAATAATAGTTAACTATTCAGGTTTAAAAATCACACATTCCACAAGGATTTCGAAGGCTTGTGTTGTAAAGCTATCTCACATATTACCTTTGCTATTTATTTAATTTTGTCCTTTCTTTAAAACTAATTCTGAACTAGTTTTCAGAACACATTGGAATTTTTCATAACGATTGGCCTAAGTAATATCACTGATAGCCTTTTTCTCTCTTGATATTTTATTGTTAATATCCATTCTCTTTCCATCAAAAGGCAAATAACCACTTTCTTCAAACTTTCATGTTCATCTGAGAACTATTTTCTTGTTCCTGTTATATAATGTATGACCTATGGAGTCTTTTCTCAGTGATTTCTCCTGGACTCAGTATATGACCTTCCTCTTTCATCAAGAACTTCCATTGTGATTCCTCTTGTTTCATATTAGTTGTTCTTTTCTTGCCAAGAGCTTTTAGATGCACATGGTTATAGATTCAGGAAGTTCGAAAAGAATATCTAGGCCTCTGGCTACTGAGTGTTTATTTTATATTGAAATAACTCTATTCACAAGTGACTTTTGCATTGTCATCATGGTTTTGTAACAACAGTTGTCAGTACCTATCATCTGAAGCAATGAAAATCAACCAACTATTCTATTGCAATACGAAGGCCATCCCTGTCTGAGCTCAGTATAAGCGGAACACAGGGATGACAAGAGAAAGAGTGCCTATTTCTGCTATTTTCCAAAAGAAAAGAAGGAAAACATAAAATTCTGGGAGAAAAGTTGCTAATTTGATTGTAAAAGGAAATATGGCCTGTAGTTATTAAACTCTGGGCAAAGAGTCCTCCATACTCAGGGACTTTCCTTGAGAGGGAAGTCATATTGAATTATACTGAAAAGGAAAAAAACATTTTTCACAGTAATTCACAAACTAAGCTTGAAAAAATGTTTTTGCTAATGTTAGTGTCTTCCTCAGGCCTGGCTTCGTGTAGGTCCTGAGCTTCTTTCTTCCAGCCTAATTGATACTCTTGGAGCTGTGGGTGGGGATGGAAGCAGCAGACTTATGGATGTGAAGGGTTGAAGGAGGTCACTAACCTTCCCTAGTGCCTTTCTCGGTGATGGCATCTATGTACCAAGGACTGAACTATGCAATTGGCATTCCACAATTCCTAAATACATTACATATTGTACTAATTCTCTTGTAACTATAATCCCCAAGGAATATTGAACCATCCCAATATTTGTGGGCCACTAATGTCATTTATAGTCAGGAAAATACCATTGATGTCTTTTAATCAATAATTTATTTTTAAAGTATTTATTGAGTATGTACTGTGCATTAGGACACTGTGAATAGCTCTGAGGATTAAAAACAACAATTCAAATATGGGTTCTGATCTCATAAAATATACAGTCTAATGTAGTAAACAGGCAATAAACAAACAACAAATAAAGTAATTACTAATTGTGATAAAAGCTATAGAAGAAACAAACAAGATATAGTGATATGGACGTGTTAAGTTTTTATAGACAGAAATATCAAAGAAAGCAGGACTGAAGTGAACACACAAAGGAAGTGAAGAATTGTAGGATATAAGAACAAGGTTAAAGGCACTGGGGAAAGAAAAGGAGACATTGGTATGAACCAGAACTAAATGTTTTATCTGTAGCATTATAGAAATAAGTTGTGTGCATATATTGTCAAAGAAAATATGCACTGGATGGAGCCAAACAGGCAAGGATGAATTTATTTCATTCTTGTTGAAATTTTGGAGAGAGATTAAATTCAACTTATTGAATCAAAAGTGAGAAAGATTTTTAGTCCTAGGGTGAGCTAGTGGCCAAAGACTGGAAGACATTAGGCAGGAGTTTGGTTGTAGTGATTGGGCCATCTACATTTACCAATTTGTGCTAATTAGACTCGTACCCTCCCACAGAGACTAGGAGATATGAGCTCTAGCTTTTTGAAGATTATATTTCAAAAAGATGGCTCCAAGGTCCTTGAGAAAGACCTTCCTGAATTGTAAACTTGACAAGAAGCTGGGAGAAGATTTACATCTCAAAAGGGCAGAGAATGAATTTATAATTGCAGGAGATCTAAGGTAAATGCTCTCAAAAAATTTTAAGAAGAGGTCAGGGACCTATAGTTAGAACTTTACTGTCTAAAGCTTAGTCAAGGTGAGGGGAATGATAAGACTGTCTTAGCAAATATAAGAGAAAGAGAAAGAATGGGGAAGAGGGAGAATCAGAAAAGCAGGAACAGAGACATAAAGATGGAAAAGATTGAGAGAGATAAAGAGAGAGGAAGAGATGAGAGAGATTAAGATAGTGTGTATGAGAGACATTGGGAGAAGACAGAAGGGAGAGAGGGAGAGAGGAGGGAAGTGTCATTTTTAAAAGGAATGAAAAATGACTAATACGAAACTAAAAATTAGGCCTTGAGAGGGGCCCATGCCAGCCAGGGGCACTGAATCCTACTTTCTTAGCTTCTTGGTTAAGCCTCTTCTGACTCTAAGTATCCACTTCATTCATCCATTTTGCTTTTAGACAAATATTTTTCCAGTATATCACACCAATGCTTTGATTATATAAATGCTTGGGACTTTCTTTAGAATCCACACAGAAAATAAGACACTTAAAAAGTGATTGTATCATTTTGTTTCCTTGGCTGTTTCATTATAAATATCTACACTTACCATGCCATAGATTATTTCTACCAGATGGATTACAAATCATGCATCTGATTATCCTTCTCAACCTCTTATTCTCCAGACAAAGATGATTAATTGCAACTGATCACTGCCCTGTGTCCTTGTCTGTCCACGGTTCTCTGAAAGCATATTTGCTTTGATGATACTCTTGAGTATTTACAGCTTATTTAAAGACTACTTTTTGGTGTGCTTATGTTCTTTTATCAAAGTGAATTTAGTTATATTAGAAGACATGGAATTTGACTAAAGAGTGTAAGAGTTAGAGGTAATCTTGGATAACATTAGGCCTACCAAGTTTTAATTGTAATTTTCTTGGCGATGTTTCAGGAGTTCCATGGTTCTTTCTTTATGTATACATCTTATAAAAACTGTCTGTTAGAAGCTGTAATAATAATAAACAGCCCACTCTCTGATTAGTGTTATACATTAAAATTTAACACATTAAGGACCAATGCTACCTGAACACAGGCTTATAGGTTAACTCCCCTCAGGGTACAATTGGACTAAAGTGTTTCCTGTTATATTGCCAATGATGAGTATCCTGAGGTTTGAAGGAAGCCAGTTTTGAGAAGTTTATTATGTGCTACTGTATATACACACATGGGTATTTCTCATCATGTGCTACCAAAATCAGTTATTAAAATGGATATTTGTCAGGACCTAAATACTTTCACTAGTTGATTTCATAATGAGTAAATATTATATCTTTGAGCATATGAAATGGTCATTTTAATGGCATTCTATGTATGATTTTATTTAGACAGCAAAAATTCTGCTGCAGAAAATTGGAAAATCTTTTTTTCTGTCTAATGACTCACTTCAAGTCACATGGATCAACATATGCCAGCATTAAAGATCCTGGCCTTGGATCCAGATAAACAAACGTGACTTTGAGTTATACCATACATAAATTTCTCTCGCATGTAAATTTTTAAATTTTTATTAAATTCAGCATTCTACATGTATGAATGACCCATGGACATGGACAATGGTGTGAGGACTGACTGTGGGAGTGGGGGATGGGCTGGGTGAAGGAGAGCAAAGGGGAAAAAATTGGTACAACTATAATAAAATAATAAAAAATTCAGTGTTCTATTCTAAACATGGAAATAGTAATGCTTATTGCTAGAGTTATAAGAATTATTTATCTAATAAATATTTTCTGAGTGTCTAATATGTACGAGAACTGCCCAGTATGAAAAGAAGTTTCCTACTCTCATGGAATTTTATTAAATTGGGGAAAAGAGACAATACCAACAAAAGAGTGAATGAATATAGTGTGATTTGATAGAAAGGCACTGGTTAGTTTTAGGTTGGGTGATCAGGGAAGACCTGTTTAAGGAAAAACATTTGAGGTCCAAATGATAAGAAGGATTCATGCATGAAAAGTAAGGGAAGATAAACATTCCAGGAAATAGAGCTGTGGATAGAAAGGCTCAAGGCTAAGATGAGCCTGGTATGTCTAAAGAGGAGGAAAAATCCCAGTGTGTCTCAAGTTCAGTGTGTGAAAGGGAAATGCTAGAAGACAAAATTGAAGAGGAGGTTTAGGAAGTCATTTGGATTATTCTAAGAAAAATGGGAAGCTATTAGAATGATGTTAATTTTATACAATTTAAATCTCATTAATAGATATGTGACGAATCATGAAGTAGATTTAAATTGTTTTTGTTCTTCTTCCCCCTCCTAGCATCCCATTCCTCATCCTAACATCAACTGGAATTCCTTTTGGAAAGTTAAGCTTTTTTTTTGGTGAATTTAGTTGAGTAGGCTCTGACATTCCCCCAACCCAGGAAATGTCTTAAGATAAGTTGAACATATACTTCTGATCTTCAAGTTGAATGTGAAGTAGATTAACAATGAAACTTAAAATGTTTGGTGTCTGTTCACAGTGAATGGGCACTTCCTGAAGTTTCTACTCCATGATCCTATCATAGCTCTTACCTGTTTCAAAATCTGCTTTTCCATCGTACCAGTTGAGCTGTTAAGCTTCTAATACAATACATTCCCAGTACATTTTCTTTTGCTAGTGACTGTTTTGGTTGCTTGTATTTTCTGCTTGACTATTAGCAGTTGGGTTTCTCTGACCTATAACATATCAGACCTGTTGGCTGGATTATCTGTATAGCTTATTTATAGGTAATATATTAGCCAAACATTTTGCTTCCCAAGCAAATCTCGGGCTTCTTGATTCTTAAATTTCAGTAGGCAATTTGTTTGGGTATTTTCTCAGGACAGCTATAAACAAACACATGGAACAGTTTATGTTCAACTCTTTGTTAAACATTTCTTTAATCAAAGTGACTATTTACTTTGAGTGGAAGAAGGGTGTGAATGAGTGCAAATGCATAAATTTATTATTATTAAAATTGTTTTAAAGTAATAAAAATTAAGACAACCTAAACTCATTCATCCTAAGAAATGTGAGCTATCTTTTATGCCATGGATTGGCAGCTGCAAGACAATGTACCTACACTATTGATGTTGTTAATCAGATCATATATTCTATAGTTCTGTACTATAAGAATTTGTTTGTTTGCTGGAGCTAGCTGAAAGTGCTCCCTGAGTTTTAGTGTCCTGTCATGATGAAAATAAGGTTTTTTAACAACAAGAAAGAAACAGGAAGGGAACAGATGTGCAGAGGACTTGGCAGGTAAACAAACCCTATTCTCCGTCTGGATGAGAGTCCTCTGTTGAATTGCATCTTTGAGAAGAGATCTTTTGAAGGGAATAAAGCTGTCATTCACAGAGAGAGTGATCTGGCTCTACTCATTAAAGTATGCAATATATTACTGGCTCTGCTTCTCCATGTCTGTGCTGTGTGCCAAAGTTACCTTGCCCTACCCACTCCTAGAACACATGGGCAAAGACAGCACTGAAAAGTATATGGTTGTTTGACTAATGCCTAAGTCTAAAGCTGTATAACTTTACTCCTCCAGGGTCTAAGAGCAGTATACACATCTGGAAAAGTCAATGTAACCGCTAAAATTGTTTCCAGTTATGTGTGCTAACTTCAGAGCCATTCCCAATGTATGTGGTTTGCACAGGTGTCTCATTAATGCTTAGGTGTAGGGATTGACAGAAACAATTAGCGTTCCCTTTTGATTTGTAAATTCCTTCAGTTCACTGGTAAAGTATTTGACTGGAGCTGGGAAACCTGAATTCTACTTCTGGCTCTCATGATTATGATATGTGACCTCAAGCAAATTACTCAAACTCATTGTCATTTTTTTTCTTTAAAATTATGGAAATAGGCTATGTGATCTTTAAGAATGATAACAATTATGTTTCTAATTTAAAACTGAAAAAAATTGATATGTGGTGATATTTTCCCTGAGTGTTAAGTGTATTTGCCTATGAAAATAAAGACATATCTGGAGCAAGGTTTGAAATCAGGAAAATTATTTAAATAAGAAAATGTTTGGGAGAATTTTGAAATCAAGAAAATCAGGGGCATAGTCCCACCATATTAATAAGGTTGCCCTTTAATTTTAAAATTCTAGCATCTTGAGACTCAAGGTGACTCACTGAACCACTGGTACTTCTTTCTTTCTTTCTTTTGGAGAGGGTAGGCTTTAGGCTTATACACAGTAAAATTCATTTTTTAGAGTTTAATTCTATACATTTGACTAACATAGTAATATAACCACCACCACAAGAAAAATATAGAATGTTTCCGTCACTCTACAAAGTTTGTCAGCTTCTGTTTAGTCAGTCCTTTCCTCTTGACTTCAGTCCCTGGAAACCACCCATCAGTTTTCTGTCTCTATAACTTTGCCTTTTCCAAATATCATATAGATAGAAGAATGTAGTATGTGGCATTTTCATTTAGCATGGTATACGTGAGATTGATCCACATTGTAGTAATTTCCTTTAATTACTGAATAGGCATTGTGGTTGGAGGAAGAATGGCCCCACTCCCACCACTCAAAAATGTCAACACCATAATCCCTGGAACCTATGAATATTTTACCTTACATGGCAAAGCAAATTTGCAAATATTATGATTGCAAACCTTGAGATGGAGAGACTGTCCTGGATTATCTAGGTGGGTCTGACCTAATAACATAGACCTTTAAAAGGAGAGAACCTTTCTCAGCTGTAGTAAACAGAGAGACGAGATGGAAGTAGAGGAGAGATTTGAAGCATGAGAAGGACTCAACTCACCATTGCTGCTTTGAGAGTTGAAGAGGACTACAAATCAAGCAATGTGATGGACTATCGCTATTACTTTTGAAATCTATGTGGAAGCCATAATTTTTTATCGCACACTGGGTTATGTTCAATTTGAAATCATCTGTATTTCTTGGCTATTGTGTTAAAAGTTCCTTCTCCCTCTGTTGAGCAATCAATACTTTTAGTCATTCTTAATAAATACAATAGGTGAATTGTCACTTACTGTAAAGAGTTTTAAACTATTAACTAAAGAGCCCTGGCCAATGTGGCTCAGTTGGTTGGAGCCTCCTCCCATAGCTGAAGTATTGCAGGTTTAACTCCCTGTCAGGGCACATACTTAGGTCGTGGGTTTGTTCCCAGGTAGGGGGGTTTGTATGATCTCAGGTCTAGATGTATATGGGAGGCACCCAATGGATGCTTCTATCTCACATTGATGTTTCTCTCTCTCCCTTCCTCTCTCTCTCAAAGTAATGGAAAAAAAAGTCCTCAGATGAGGATTAAAAAGTAAATTAATTAACTAAGGAAACAAGCTTTTAAGTCAGCCCTAGATTCTAAGGCTGTTTTTACCACTCGCTGACCATGTTATCATGCAAGTAGCTGAGCTTCCCTAAGCTTCAGTTTGTAATTTGTATAAGGTGGTAAACAATAAGGGTTGTTATAAAAAATAAATGAAATAATGTTTTCTTAAGTGTTTGCTGGAACAGTACCTGGCCTAGAGAAAGTATTCATGAAATGATGGTTTCATTACTACTACAATTTTAATAGCATGGACATGCCCAAATGTACCTTTTTATGACCCCATGTTTTCAAATGTCAGGGTCTCCTTAGGGGGACACACCCACTAATTAAACAACAAATGTTGGCAATGGCAAGCATAGAGCCATCACTGAAAGCATCAATCCTTTCCCCTTAAAACTTGTTATATAAACCGACAGCTTTATACTATAGCTGTGAAAGAGCATTAGCTTTAACTGCAGCCTAACAACTGTCAATGCCTTGCTTATAGTTGCAAGTCCAATCACCCGTGGCATATTATTTACCCTCTTTGATATTGGTAAAAACATTCTCTAATTCCCAAAGTTACTCTGAGACTTCTACCAAGATGAACACAGTACACACTTTGCAAACATTAAACTTCTACAAAAAAGAAAGTTGAAGGTTTAAATAACTATATGATACATTCCCGTGAATAAATCAATAATGTTAATAGAAATATGTGTATAATTTGATGTTTGTGCTCTGCATCTAAACGTTTTCAAGTTTTAATTTGCAATGTGGAGTTTTGATTCAATTTATGATGTCCTGAGAAACAGGGGAATTAAAGAAATTCTATCCTTTGCAGCTCTTAGGTGTTTATGAGGGTAGAAGTGCTTCGAGTCTTTGTTATTACAACTGAATCAAATTAGCCTGGTTGTAGCCTGGTATTAACTCAGTAAGCCTTGAAAGGACATGGAAATCCTGGTGGGATGAAGAGCCAGGAACCTGTTTCAATCACTTGATTCATGTATGGCTGCAGCATATGTGTATTAGTTATTGATGGTCTTTTGATGTGACTCACTGCACAGATGTCTGAGAAAATTGCCACCCAAGCTACCTCTTTATCTCTTCTTGTTTTGGTCGGCTTAGTTCCAAAAAAAGCTGGAGTTGTATTTGACTGGAGTGCCTTATTAAGGTTCCAAAACTTGGCCTATACTCTATGTGGCAGACAAATGTGTGACTTAAATTAGCAGACTGGGGACCTTTGACAGTTAGTAACTGCTAGCTATACTTGTATTGTGTATGAATTAGTACAATATTTCATCTTCGCCATCAACCTACTGTTATGTGAACATGGATAGTAAAGGAGGGAAGAAGTAAATAAAATTAGTACCTGTTGAAATCCCCTTTATTTTAATTTCTGGTTTTCTTTTTTTATTTGTTTGTTTTATTTTATTTTTTTATTGTTCAAATACATTTGTCTTCACCTGCCCACCACTTTCCCTTGTGGCCCTTCCCCACCTCCCTCCCTCAATCCTTTCCCACTTTGGCTTTGTCCATGGTTCTTTATATATATTCCTTGACTTGACCCTTCCCATCCCTTTCCCCACACCCCTTCTCCCTGCTTCCCTCTTGATTCTGTTGGTTTCTTTTTTCTTTCAGGGTTGCTGGTTATATTTTCCCTGCTTGTTTGTTTTGTTGCTTAGGTTCCACTTATACGTGAGATCATATGGTATTTGTCTTTCACCCCCTGGCTAATTTCACTTAGCATAATACTCCCTAGTTCTATCCATGCTGTTGCAAAGGGCAGTAGCTCTTTCTTTCTTTCTTCTGCATAGTATTCCATTGTGTAAATGTACCACAGTTTTTTGATCCACTCATTTATTGATGGGCACTTAGGATGCTTCCAACAATTGGTAAATTGTGCTGCTACCAACATTGGGGTGCATAGGTTCTTTTGAACCGGTGTTTTGGGATTCTTAGGGTATAATCCCAGCAGTGGAATCGCTGGGTCAAAAGGCAGTTCCATTTTTAGCTTCTTGAGGAAATTCTAAACGGTTTTCCACAGTGGCTGCACCAGTCTGCATTCCCACCAACACTGGTCTAGGTTTCCCTTTTCTCCACAACCTCGCCAGCACCTGTTATTTGTTGATTTGTTTATGATGGCCATTCTGACCGATGTGAAGTGGTATCTCATTGTGGTTTTAATTTCCATTTCTCTGATGGCTAGTGATGCTGAGCATTCTTTCAAATGTCTCTTGGCCCTCTGTATCTCTTCCGGGGAGAAGTGTCTATCCAGGTCCTTTGCCCATTTTTTAATTGGATTGTTTGTCTTCTTGGAGTGGAGTCAAGTGAATTCTTTATATATTTTGGAGATCAAACCTCTAGGAAATGGCAGTTCAAGCCATTAAAATTTCAACCTCACGATATTGAAATTTCAAGTTATGTTTCATTGAACTCTCATGGTCAAGCTCAGCCTTATTTCAGCTAGAATAGTTCAACTTTTAGCTATTTTATGTATTTTACTTCTAATATTGACCTGAAAAATTTTCACTAATAAAATAGTTCTAAAACAACATGTGTAATCTAACATAGAAAATTTTCTGCTACTTTTGTAAGATTGTTTCTTAATTCTTTTTAGGATATTACTGTTGACTCCTGAAAAAACTTAAACCCTTTAAAAAAAAAGGTTTTGTGTGCTATTAATTTTCAATTCTCTCAAATTCTAACACAGAGCTTGCATACAATGTGTTCAATTTTTACATAACTACATATTGCCTTATCTGTTTTGTCTTTCCTTATGCATTTAGTTGTGTACCCTTATCAAAATTTAAAAATTGTACTGCTTTCAAAGTAGGTGTGTGTGTATATATATGTGTATACATATGTGTGTGTGTATATATATGTGTGTATACATATGTGTATGTCTGCCATTGATTTCTACTGTGGTTTATAAGTTCTGATTTTTAATATGATATAACATGACACAGCCAAAGAACAATAGAGTGCAGAACTAGATTTTGTGATGAGCAACCAAAAATATAATATGTGCATATATATATAAATAAGATTATTGCTCTTATAACTAACATTTATCAGGTGCTTATTATATGCCAAGCACTGCACTAAGTGCTTCATGTATATTTGCTCACTTAAAGTTTATGGCAATCTTATAAAATTAGAAACACTTATTTATTACCATCTGTATTTACAAATGAGAAACTTGAGGGGAAGAGGGGTTTAGCAACTTTGCCAACAATCACATGGGTCAGTAGTAAGTAAGAGAGCCATTTTAAACTTGAACCTCAGTCTGGCCCTGGAACTTGTGCACCTTAACTGATAAACTCCTCTATATCTCTATGAATCATGTATCTCTATGAAACCCTATAAAGAGAATTGTGTACTATGAAGGTGATATTCATAATTTTTACTCTAACAAATATACATATAATAGAAATAGCAAAAGAATAAAATAAAAAATATAAAGGAAATTATGGAATTTTCTTGCTGATTTCCAGAGGGTACTCTTGTGTACCCTCAGAAGTGACACCCTCCACTTGGCTAATATTGATAAAATGATCTAATGTAGTAAATAATCCAACCAATAGTTGCTAAATTAATTTATATTAACCATGTCACCACCTTTTAATTAAAACCTATGCAATATGATTATAGATTGGGGCAAAGTAGGTTTACAGCTGTATGTGAAACACAGTTTAATCTTGTATTATTATTTATTATTGCATTATTTTCCATACAAACAACTGTAAACTTACTTTTGCCCCTCCCTATATAGTATTTTCAAATGATAAAAATAGTTTACATTCTGATTTCACTCAGAGGTGGAATCTAATGAACAAAATGAACTAACAAGCAAAATAGAGACAGACTCAGAGATAGAGAGCGGGCTGACAGCTGTGGGGGTGTGGCTGGGGTGCTGTTGGGAAAAAATAGAAGAAAACTCATGAACAAGGACAACAGTATGGTGATTGCCTGAGGCGGGGAGGTGAAGGAGGGTATAGAGGAGCAAATGGTGGTGGATGGAGACTTGACTTAGGGTGGTAAACACAAAATACGGTGTACAGATGATGTGTTGCAGAGTTGTGCACATGAAATCTGTATATTTTTTTAAGCTGTGTCACCACAATAAATTCAATAAAAAAGGAAAGAAAAAAGCTGTCCGGTTACAAAGATTCCAGGAATATAGAAGCACAAGGGACATATTTATGACATAAATGTTTGTTCTATAAAAAGTCACACTACATCACACCAAGGGTATGTCTCTATTGCTCTGTCTCTGATTGGGTTGCCACTGGTTGTTTGGGGATTATTATAATATCATAAACTATTCCATTCTTCTCAATATTTTTCATATTTTAATCTCTGCCATTGATTTCTACTGTGGTTTATAAGTTCTGATTTTTAATATGATATAACATGGCACAGCCAAAGAACAATAGAGTGCAGAACTAGATTTTGTGATGAGCAAACAAAAAGCCCCACTTAGATAAATCACTTTAGGGGAACCATTTTATTTTTTTGGATGTAGTTTCTTTACCTGTAAAATAAATTCAGTGCCTTAAATGTAGAAAGTTCACTATTACTTCCCAAAAAAGAACAGGAGAAAAGTGGAAAGGAGGAGTTAGAACTTTGGACTTTGATCATTTGAGGATTTGGTGATCAAATTTTTGCTTATCAGAATCATGGATCTAGCTGCATTCAAGCGTATAAGTCTATTTCATGCTCATCTTATTATAGGAATTAAACATAATTAAAAGTCAGTTCTCACTGGTCATAATGTCTGAAGTTCTCCAGATGTTCAGCACCTTAGTTTGTCTACACACATTTTAAGGATCTCTTTAAGCAAGAACCATTCACACAGCCATGCAGACCACCAACCATCAAGCTGACTGATAACATGAATGGGATTTCTATTACTATCCATTGGCACTCCTTACATTCTTCTAGTCCTCACTTTTCATTCAGGAAAGCATTTGTTACTTAACGCTGATTTTATTTAAAAGCTTGAACTTGAGAAACAACTTTCTTCGAAATAGAATTGGAGAGAGAAAATGTTTGAAGGTGTTTCTGGGAGCACACAGCCCTTCTGCCTGACAGGCTCAGGATGGGCCACCTCAATGATGACGATGGCAGTTATTGACAGATTTCAGTTTCTTCTGGTCTTTTGATGTGCAGCTTCAGGAATTGGAATAATTTTTCAAAAATGAATATTTTCAAGTATTCCTCAAATTAAATGAAGCTTTCAGAATTGAAGCTTAGTAAAAGCCTCCATCACGAAGTATTATATACTATCTTGCACACTGAATTATTCTTCCAAAAAGTACCAAAACCCTGTTACTGGTTCTTTTCAATCTTGCTTAGATTGTACCTATGGTTTTAAAAGTGTAAACAGGAGCCCAGAATCTGCTTGTTAAATATATACCTATTTTGTGTATGTGTAAAGCATCCTCTTGAAATGATTCAATTTCCTAGTTTAGTAGTTATGCTTCCAGATATAATGATGTATCAGCCAAGGATATGAGTTCTCTTACTTATAATTATGTGGTCTCTTTAGGAGTCTGGTTGTGCACTAGGAAATGAGTGATTAAACTTTCATTCAGCGCAGTTTCTTTATCAGTCCTTAGAATAGGTGTCAGAATTATTCTCTGTTGGCATTTTGTTGGTTCCTAGACTATTCATCAGTTTGTATGAAATGCTGGGATGATATATTATCTCTGGCTTAAATTCTTATTTTGTGACTTGTCATGGCATTTAATACACTAGATAACTCCCTTTGGGTCATTAAAAGCAAGAAGGTTAGGGTTTTTTGTTTTGTTTTGTTTTTGTTTGTTTTTCCTGACACAATAGAGCTCTGATTAAGTATAAAGTCACAAGGTGGTTTTTTCCACTGTGAAATCTCCTATGGAATGAGAGTAACTTAAATGATTATTTGAAATGGAAACAACTGCAATAAACAACTTATGAATTTATTTTACATTAGCACATCCTAATAAAACTATTCAAGTTTTCTCAGAGCATTGGTAATTGTACTCCATCTTGTGTAAAGGCAGAAACACATTTTTGGTAGAAGGGAGAGGAACTTGTTTAAACCCAACCTAATAATTTTGTAAATAGTACAAAGCCCCCTCATCAAAATGAAACACTTTAATACTACACAGTACTCTATGCATCTTAATAAGTCTGTTCTTGTAACCCTCTTATTCAGTTAATCTGCAAGTTACTATTAATTTAAAAATCAAATGCATAATCACTACTTTAATTTTTCATGTTAAATTTGTTTTATCAAAATTTCAATTTCCACTAATTATTTTCCCGTTACCTTCTTCCCCTTATTGGTTCCCCTCCTTCTCACTTTTATTTACATTATTCACATTGTAAAAATTTTAAAAATAGGTAAATTCATTAAAAGCCTATGTCAACAGTTTTATTTCAAAATCTGCAAATGGAGAGGATAAGCTAGCCAATTAAAATATTCTTTCTCATTTAAAATACTTGTAAAGTAAAACAATTGATTAGATTATAATTGCTATATGGACACAGAATAAAAGAATAATTAGCTAAAGAACATTAGACACTGGATTAATAGCTTATGGGGAGCTACTTAATTTCAGAAGCGACCTTACTATTCTCAAGTGTATTAGAAATTACATGAATATTTTATCAAGATTGTAAATTTCTTCCTAGAAAGTTTTGTTGCTGACCATATTTGGGACAATTTTTCTTTATGAATTTCTAGAGATAGAGGAAACATTTTCTGAGAGCTTGTCAGATGAAATTTTATGCTTACATCCCATCTATTTTTTAATGGTTCAGTACGTGCATACAATCATGAAACTATTACAACAGTTAAGATAATGAACATATATATCACCCTCAAAGATTTTCTTGTATGTAGTTTTAATTTCTCCTTCTTGCCCTCCTTATCATGAGGAAAACTTTGAACTGCTTTCTATAACTATAATTAGTTTGGACTTTTCTAGAATTTTATGTAAATGGTTTCAAAGAGTTGTACATATTCTAGGGTGAGGTAGTCTGACTTCTTTCATTCAACATAATCAGTTGGTAATTCATCAATGTGTTATATTTACGATAGTTTATTTCTTTTTATTGCGTAATAGAATTTAATTCTATGAATATAGCACTATTTATGTGTTTTTTTGTTTGTTGATGGATTTTTAAATAGTTTCCAGCTGTTGGCTAATACCAAAAGGAAAAAGAAAGAACAAACCCTACTCTGAACAGCTGTGTACAAGTCTTTGCAAGGACATGTTTCATTTCTTATGAATAAATATGTAGACGTTGAATAACTAAGTCAATGGTTTTTTAAGAAACTTCAAACTGGGCTTCTGGTCAAGATGGAGACATAGGTAGATATGCTTCACTTCCTCGCACAACCAAAAAGAAGGATAACAACCAATTTAAAAACAAAACAACCAGAACTGACAGAAAATCAAACTGTATAGAAGTCTGGCTACAAAGGAGTTAAAGAAACATTCATCCAGACTGATAGGAGGGGTGGAAATGGGAAGCCAGGGAAGAACCTAGCAGAATGGGATATCCCACATTCGTGTTCACAAAAGCCAGAAGGAACAACTGGGGAGCAAGACAGACTATGTAACACAGGGTTCCAGTGTGGGAAACTAAAGCCTCAAAACATCTGGTTATAAAAATCTGTGGGGGTTGTGGCGGCAGAAGAAACTTCCAGTTTCACAGGAGAGTCCATTGGAGGGGCCCACAGTATCCTAGAATGTACACAAGCCCACTCACCCTGGAATCAGCACCTGCAAGGGCAAACCACTTGTGAGAAGTGAGGGAAGTGAAAGCAAGGAAAAGCCAAGAAAATGGCATTGTTCCCTCTCTGACCTCTCCCCCACAAACAATGCCACCACTCAGCAAAGTCAGTTGCTCTGGTGAATACCTAAGTCTCCACCCCTTACAATGGAACAATTGCATCAAGACAAAGAAATATGGCCCAAATGAAAGAACATTGCAGAACTCCCCAAAACAAAGTAAGCAACAAGGAGATAACCAACCTATCAGATGTAGAGTTCAAAGCACTGGTAATCAGGATGCTCACAGAAATGGTTGAGTATGGTGACAAAATAGAGGAAGAAGTGAAGACTATGAAAAGTGAAATAAAGCAAAATATACAGCGGACCAACAGTGAAAAGAAGGAAAATGGGACTCAAATCAGTGATATGGAACAGAAGGAAGAAATAAACATTCAACCAGAACAGACTGAAGAAACATGAATTCAAAAAATGAGGAAAGGCTTAAGAACCTCTGGGACAACTTTAAATGTTCCAACAACTGAATCATAGGTGTTCCAAAAGGAGAAGAGAAAGAGCAAGAAGTTGAGAACTTATTTGAAAAAAATAATGAAGGAGAACTTCCCCAATCTGGCGAAGGAACTAGACATGAAAGTCCAGGAAGCTCAAAGAAGTTGGATCCAGGGAGAAACACACCAAGACACATAATTAAATTACCCAAGATTAGAGATATGGAGAGAATCTTAAAAGCAGCAAGAGAAAAGGAGACAGTTACTTACAAAGAAGTTCCCATAAGACTATCAGCTGATTTCTCAAAGGAAACCTTACAGGCAAGAAGGAGCTTGGAAAGAAGTATTCAAAGTCATGAAGGCAAGGACCTACAATCAAAATTACTCTATCCAGAAAAGCTGTCATTTAGAATGGAAAGGCAGATAAAGTGCTTTACAGATAAGGTAAAGTTAAAGGAGTCCGTCATCACCAAGCCCTTATTGTGTGAAATGTTAAAGGGACCTAAGAAAAAGAAGAGGGTCAAAACTATGAGCAGTAAAATGACAACAAACTCACAACTATCAACAACTGGGCTTAATAAAAATAAACAAACAACTAGAACAGGAACAGAATCACAAGGAAATGGAGGTCACAGGAAGGTTTCAGCTGGAGGAAAAAAAGGTACAGCAAATAAGAAGTATAGTCAGTAGGCACAAAATAAGCTGAGGGAGGTTAAGAATAGTATAGGAAATGGAGAAGCCAAAGAACTTATATGTATGACCCATGGACATGAACTAAGGTGGGGGAAATGCTGGAGAGAGGAGGGTGCAGGGTGGTGGCAGATAAAGGGGAGAAGAAAATGGGACTGCTGTAATAGCATAATCAATAAAACAAACAAATTTTTTTTAAAAAAGAAAAGAAACTTCAAACTGCTTTCCATTGGTTGCCCTGAGCTGAAAGTTGGAGAAAATATAAAAAGGTTAAATGTTGATGAAATCTAATTTAGAAATATTTTTAATGCATCATGTTTTTGCTATCATATCTAAGAAATCTTCACCTAACACAAAGACATGTCTTCTCCTATGTTTTCTTCAAGAAGCTTTAGAGCTTTAATTCTATGCTTTTGAGTGAATTTTCTATATTGTACAGTATGAGGTAGAGATTAAAATTATTTTCTTTTTAAAAATGTTTTTGTATACAAATATTCAGTTGTTCCAGATGCAATTGTTGAAAAGACTACCCTTTCTTCACTGAATTGTCTTTGTACTTTTGTTGAAAATCAGTTATCTATCTATGTGTGGGTCTATTTTAGACTCTGTTTTATCTTATTGAATCTACCTGTCAGTCAAGACACCAAACCACACTTGATAAGTTAGTAAATGTAGCATTTTAATTAAGTCTTGAAATAAGGTATCATTAAATCTTCAGCTTGCTTCTTAATTTTCAAAGTTTTTAAGGGGTTAGTCTAAGTTCTTTGCATTTTCATAAGAATTTTAGAATCAATTTGTAATTTCTATAACTTCTGCTGAAGTTATGATTGAATTAAATATATAGATTAATTTAGGGAAAATTGATACCTTAACAATAATGAGTTTTCTGACTCATGAGCACTGTATATGTCTACATTTATTTAGACCATCTTTAATTTTTCTCAGCAATGTTTTGTAGTTTTCAGTGCATAAGTATGGCACATCTTTTGTGTAAGATTTATTCCCATGTATTTTATGTAATTTTATATTATTGTAAATGGTATTGAGGTGGAGTTTTTTTGTAAATTTGATGCCTAATATTTTGTTACTAGAACATAGAATTACAATTAATGTTTGTATGTAGTTCTTATATTTAACAACTTTGTTAAACTCACACATTAATCAGTTCTAGTACTTTTATGTCATCTGCAAATAAAGACAATTTTACCACATCCTTTCTGATATGGGTGCCTTTTATTTCTTGCTCCATTGAGCTGGCTAGAACGTACACTACAATATTTAATAAAAGTGGTGGGAACTAACATCACTGTTTTTTTTCCTGATTTTAGGGGGAATACAATCTTTCAACATTAAGTATAATATTATCTGTAGATTTTTGTAATGCCCTGTGACAATTAATGAAATTACATTCTATTACTAATTTGCTTAAAGGTAATTGCGTGTGTGTGTGTGTGTGTGTGTGTGTGTGTGTGTGTATGTGTGTGAGGAAGGGGTGCTGGTTTTTTTCAAATGCTTTTCCTGTGTCTGCTTTTGTTAGTATGATTACACTGCTGACATTCCAAATGCTAAGTCAATTTTTTTTCCAGTTTTATTGTATAATTGACTTACAACACTGTGTAAGATAAAGGTGTACAATGTTGATTTGGTACACTTACAAATTGTTTGTTACAGTAGAATTAGCTAACACTTCTATCAGGTCATTTAATTATTTTTGTTTTTTTTTTAACCTATTTAGTTGGTTTATGCATCTGTGTATATAATGACACCATTCATTGATCTAAGAAAAGGTAAAAACTAAGAGAGGTTTTCTGAAAGGCATTATTTAGTTTCATTGTGAATCGCCTGCAGTTGAGGTGCCTCACTGGTACCGAGGAAATATGAAGGATAGCTGTTTGGGAGAAAAAGTCTGAAGCCCAGAGGGGATTCGACATCTGGACTTACAGGTTTGCAGAGTCACAATTGTTATATCTAAGTTTGAAGAGTCTTTAAGTGCTCCAGATCCAACCACAAAAAGACCTGCTTCACACAGCTCTGGAGATCTGAACGTACACCCAACTGAAGTCCATACCTCATGCAAAGAAGTGCTATGTCCATTTGAATGAGAGCAGAATTGTGCTGACTGCTGTCTCCCAGTGTGATGAACTTAAAACCATGCTCAGTGGCAGCAGGCATCACCTACTGTAATGTGGGTACAACCTTTTGTGCAGAATGACAATGCAGATAAGACTCAGAATCTCACAGAGAGGATCCTTCATTTTGATGATCAGTTATATAGAAATCACATTTCTCCTCTTATATAGGAACCGATATGAAATAGAAAGATACAAAAATTATTTTAAAAGTTACAATATAGGTCGTTTGTGTGCAGACAAAATGTGAAAGTGGTTTGTCATAAGGGGAGATTATTCTTTGAAGGAAGTATTTTAAACAAACATAAAAAATCTAATGAATAGTGAAATATATCCCCTATATTCACCACTATTCAGTTGAACAACTTTTGACATATTGTCATACTTGGTTCAGATCTTTGGTTTTCATTTTTGTTGTGTAAGAAATAAACCTTTATAGATAATGCTGAATCCGCCTTGGCAGTCGTTTTTGGCTCCTGCTCCTGGTGTAACCAGTGACCCAAATTTGTTGTATATTTCTCATGTCTACATTTTTATATTTTTACTCTATAAGTTTTGTTGAAATTATCAATGATATAAGTGTGGATGCAATTTCTAGATTTTCTATTTTTTAATTGAGCAATTATGTTATTAAGATGCTTCTATTTTAAAGGATTTACAAGCATGTTTGTTTGTAAAGCAATTCACTTCGAATTTAATATAGCTTTACTGTAAAATTGGTCTAACTATCCCATCACATCTTGAAGTCATTCTCAATATTCTCCTTTACAAAATTGATAATTACACAATTAAGGCATTTGCTAAAATGTCTGATATGAAACTAAGTAAAGATTTTCCATTTTGTTGGTAATTTTACTAGATGCATCGTAACTTCATCCACAAATTTTGTGGGTTTTTTCTGCTTTTATTTCTTTTTTTGTTGTTCTTTTAGATATACTTCATGTTACTTTGGGTTGGTCTCCTTACTGGGTCTTAGTAGATTTTCTATCATTTTTAAAAAGAAAATTTCTGTGTCAGGATTTTTAGTTATAACCATTGGAAAATGATTCTGTGTTTCTTAAGCAGAAAAAATAATTTAGCTGAGGGAGATTCAGGCCTCACAAAATAGACATATAGATAAGAACAAGGAAGCTTGGGAGGCAAGGTGCTAGAAAAATAAACTAGGTCATACTGCATGAAAGCTATGGGACAGAATAAAATTAACATTATTGAGGTATAATTTACAAACAATAAAATTCATATATTGAGTATTTATTTTAATAGAATACAAGTTTCAAAAAATAAGAATAACATTTATTTTTAAAGGCTTGATTTTAGACTAGTCATTCCAGTAATAAGCAGTGCAGGAAATATGACAAGAAAAGAGAAGAAAATGAAACCATTTCAAAACCATATTGATTTTAATAGAAATCACTTAATTTCTGAGACTATTTTAAAAAGAATTTTCCGTGTGTTATATTTTCATGTTTCTATTTTATAGCTGGCATATCTGAGGAGAGATAACTGAAAAAATCATTTTAAGCACTTTTTATTCTGAAAATTCTTATTAGAATGATGTTCCAACAAATGTCATAGAATTAGCACTTCTTATGGACACTTATTGGACTTCTCTGAGGAGAATGCATACTAATTTTATATATCCTCTTTGAGAAAATATATGAATGACAATACAAATATTTGTGAATCAACTTATCTAAAACAATCAGCTTCTGCTCCCCCAATATGTTAATCTGTGTTGTAGATCTGTACAGTACAGGACTGTACTGTAATGCCTAATGTCCATGTTTTTAAGCAGGTTTATGGAGAAAGACTTCAGAGTGACACAAAACTATCACATGCACTAAGAACTTTACATGAGTCACCTGTGTGAATTGTCTTTTTTTATTGTAGCTTTGCTCTTAGCCTGTAATGCTTTTTTTATTCACTGAAAAGCTTCATAAAATCCCATAGTCCAGTCACATTGTGGTTGGAATATAAGGCCAATAGTTTGATATCTTTCTTGAGTGAGAATATATGTTAACAAATCAGTATAGAATCGATGGTAATCATTATAGGGGAAGAGTATTCATCTTCTCATTTTGTACCTGAGTACCTAATCCCTTACATGACACAAAGGAGTTAACTAAAATTTCTGGAATGATGTTGGCTGTAGGTTTCTCTTTGGTTTCTTATATGGCTTTTGTTACGCCTTTGTTATGTTATGTCAGGGGAAGAGTCAAATCAAAGAACATGTATAAGGGACCCATTGACAAAGGCAACAAGGGTGAGGGAGGATTGAATATGGGGGGGTAGGGCAGGGGAGAGCAATGGGGGGGGAAATGGGGACAACTGTAATTGAACAACAGTAAAAGACTTAAAAAAAACTTTTAAGATAAAAAGTCAAAACAATTTTTCTGGAATTAGTAATTGTCTTAATGAATAAATCAGTGATCAATGGTCATTGAAAGACCTTCACAACTGGAAACCTACCCTTTCAAAGAAGGGATCAATAACGTCATCTGTATAATGAAATGCAACCATTTTAGAAAGGAAGTAGTTATTCTGATTTACTTATTTTTACTCTTTTAAGTGGCAGAACTAAACTATGTCACACTAGAGCACAGATGGGTGCTTCCAAAACAAGTAGCTTTCAAAAAGTCTTTACTTGATAGTACGTTTGGGAACTTAGAGGTTATGATTATAAACACTCCCCTGTCATATGGTCAACCAGTGTATGATTTCTTCAAATATCCTGCATGGCAACCAAGAAACAAAAAATAATTACCACACATGAGAACATGTTTGTTTTATAAGGGAATTGACCTGATAATTTTTGGAGTGTCCTCAAAGAAGAAAAGAAGTAATTTTTGGCAGGAATAGAAACATTTTGCATCCAGAAACTTACTAAAGTTTAGGTTAACAAATATCAGAGCTTGGATCAATATATTAGAAAATTTGAGTTATTTGTGTGTGTGTGTGTGTGTATATTTATGTGTGTCAGTAATAACATCAAAATATTACTCCTGATTTGAGTTGCATGATGGTAATTTTGTGCCCAGATACACATGTATCTTTAAGGACTTATTTTGCAGTGATACTTTTTAGTCTGAGGTATATGCTTGACTTCAGCCCTTACTGTTCTTGCTGTTATAGCACAATTGGATATCTTACTACTGTGTCTTCTAAGAAAAGTCTCCACATTGACTTCTGGGAGTACTGGAATCTCTAATCACTGGTGCATGAGGATATATCAGTTTGTGGCTTGTTAATATCAGTTTTTGCACCTGTGCCCATGAATCTGCAGCATGTAATCACTCACATGAGGCCTCTTACAGACTTACCATAAACTCTCAGCCATTTACCTTGCAATACTTAGAAAATAATAATAATAAATTTGTTTTTGTATATGCATAACAAAATATGGTCATTGTAGCTAAAAAAATTAATAGTTATTAAAGGCTATTTTGAAAACACCAAGAAACATATCTGTTCATTAACATCTTTCTAAATTTCTCTTGAACATAATTATTTGTGTGGGAGGTATCAGTGCAATAAGAGTTGTTGGTTATGCATGGGTTTTTTCTTCTTGGATGAAAATTAAGCATGCTTAAGAAATTTTAACAGCATATTTACCCATATAAACACAAATAGTCAAACCATTAAATATGTGATAGATTGCACCGAAATTAATTATCTAATTACTTTCCTGGGCATTTGTGTCCAGACTCTGGCTACACATGCACATTTTGGTGACTGCCTTGTAGTCTGTATCTTGATATAGATAATGGTGGCTGCTGAATTTGCAGCACCTCGTATATGCCCTCTCAAAGGAGTTTCTCATGTACTGTCTTATAGAGATGATACAATTTTTGTACTAGGAATGTTGACATTGACTGCTGTGTCAGAATTCACAAAGGAAACTCTCTTTGATCTCCATATGGATTTTATCAATGTTAATTTCCCTCTATGGTTTTCCCTGTTGAACTTTATTGCCCAGTTACCCCGAAGTTATTAGGAATAGAGTCAAAAAACACTCTGAGAACTCCAAGTGGTCACATACAAGAAAGAGAAAGTATAAAATGTGAGTTTTAATATCAATAATGTTTGTTTATACTGAAAGCTTAAATAGGTCTATAATTGCATGAAGGGTAAGCAGGATGCACCATACAAAAACCACTTTCTATGGAACATAAACTTCTGTCTTCTGAATTTGTTTATCAGTATTTTGAGAGGCATTTAGAGCCACTCACACACTCCTCTATTATTCCTTTACTCATTAAGCAGTGATGTCTTCTGGACTTAGGATATGGTTCACTATTTTTCCATTAAAATGAAGAAATGCCTTGTTTGTTGCAGGTTCATTTCAAGCAGTTGGCTTATGGGAATCTGAGAGATACTGCTGTCCATGACATGTTGGAATTATCATGATCAATTATCCAGTTTGGTTTTCACCCAGTGGCCAAGAGATTTGCATGGTAGACAGCAAGGACTGGATTTTTAAAAAGAGTAAACCAGGTAAGGTTTGAGAGAGACACCTGATCATTTATCACTTGCTCAATGGCTTTAGTATGCCGCCAAGATGTACTGGATAACATAAAGCTTTTCCATTTGTTTTCCAAGTCCACTGAATAAGTTGTTAAAGAATGGAGATCCCTTGGATCTGGGAGACTATATATAGTAATAACTGAGTCCCTTTTTTCTCAAGAGGAAACAGCAGTTATTTTAACGTTCATATAAAGCAGCCACAAGAATGCTATGGATGCTAGTTTAATGCAGTAGCCAAAGTTGCAAACCATAGAGACTTCCTCTTTAAGTAACTGCTCTGAACCATGATCGAATAAACAGTTGTACTTTTGAAGGTGCAGTAGAGAATGTGTTGGCCTTAAGTATTTATATTATAGAAAGGTATCAGTTCATAGCATAGGATCTTATAAATATGCTTCAAGTTACTCCAATTTAGAAGATTATACTATTATTCTGCCTTTTATTCCTTTGAAAGTATTTATCATTCAAAATCGTTCATCTAAGAATTATTTAAAATGGTGATACAATGATATACTCTATTGTTATTGTGGCCTCTAGGATGTAAAATAGTACATACTCTTATTGAGGTCCTCTTTTTATCTACTTTTGCCTACTGCATTCTGGAAACAATTATCAACTAAAACCATAGTTTGATCAGATCTTCAGATCTTTCTCTTCTTTCTGTATAACATAAATTTGTTAGCAATAGTTACCTGAAGAAACCACATTATTCTTGTCCTCTGGCTTAAAGATCATTAAAACTTTTATAGCTGCTTTGAATTTTATGCATTCCAAAGCAAGATTTTATTTTCATATCAATTATGGAAACAAAAATGTAAGTAAAAATTATTATTTAGAAAATAATAAAGGAATATTATTCCAAGTCACTTGAATTTTTTAAGTTATTTACAAATACAGATTTCTTACTTCCTGAAAAGGAACTAAATGGAACTCAGTCAATAAATTATAGCCTAAGATAATTATTTGGATATAATGAGAACTTCTAAAATGCTTGAAAATAATTGCTTCTCTAAAGTTTAATAAATATCACTTCCCAATTCCCTAAAGATTTACTTGTCTATAAGATTACTTCTCATGAGACTACAAAACTCAAGTAGTCACAGTATTTAAGTTTGTTGAAAATAGTATAGATCACCAAACTCATGGAAGAAATCTTTATTTGATGAACTGAGTTAGTAGATAACTGTCTGTCGTGTTAAGTGGTAAGATGTGTTACCCACATTTAGAAAAGTTCTGCCAGAATCTAAATAAAAGGGACATCAATACTCAGGGTGCATTTGTGGGATTACACTTAACCTAGTTCCATGATTCATAGCATTAGCATCTATCAAATAATTAAATTGCTTCATGATAGACTTCCCTATTTCTAGGCTTTTAAGTCTTATTAACAAGTTTAAAATAATTTCATTCTGATGATGTTTCTTTCAATATTTTGAACAAAATTGGTTCCATATTAAAACAACATACTTAGAAAGAAAAAAAGGTGGAACAGGGAGAAAATTAAATCTATTTTGGAGGTAAATAAACATGTGTTAATGAAATTATTTGCATTTACTGATGTCTTCATAAAACATTTTCCTCCATATGTTAAATAAGTATTTTTATTCTTTAGAATAATTATCCTTGTTATCTGTATAAGTCATCAATAGAGAAAAGAATGTACAAGTCTTTTGACCCAAGTATTAAGAAACAAAACTTTTCTTTTTGTCCTACAGTCTTTTGAAATGAATCTTTTTGATTAGGAGCACAGAGACAGTAAATTCCTCTGTTCTGTATAAAAACATATGATTTAGAAGAGACCTTTGCACATAAAAGACATTAAAGTGAATTCATATATTTTCTTAGTTAAAGGTTAACTCTTTTAAAATGAATAGAAAATGTATATATTATAGTTTTATAGTTTCTGTTAGTTGAAATTCATTTTTGTTCTTTATAGTAAGAATGGCAGGTGCATTTTTTATGGTGATGCATGTTAGATTTTTCATAAAGTAAAAAGAATGTCAAGATTTCTGAATTCTGTTTCTTAGAAGTTTATAACAAAGCTGTATAAAAATGCTTTCTGTTCTTTAGCTTAAAAGCAATTTTTCTTTCTTAAAGCATTTTTAAAGTAAAGGTTTGGCTACTTTAGGATTACATTACCTTATGCTTGTACATAAAAGGAATATTAAGCTATAAAGACAGGTATAAAAGGTGAGATTTTTCAAAGCACTTCTGATAATAGCATGCCACATGTAATGGGATATGCAGCCCCCAAGGCGGTTCATGTAAAAGATTTAAATAGCACCTGTATGTCCCTTACTCTTTGCAAAGAGCAGTGAACATTCTCACCTGTGCAACTCTTTTTATTCTGAGGTCTTCTGAAACTAAAGCATTGCAAATTTAGTGGGGCAGCTGATTCCATAATGAAAAGTCTCATGTGAATCTTAATTACTTTTTGGCTACATATTTGTTTGCTCTTCAGACATTTTTTGAATATCAACCACATGTAAGGCAAGTATGCAGTGAGAAACAAATTATCAAATATTCCTGCCCTGCCCTGCCCTCAAGTAGTTCACATTCACAAAGTAAAACAGACACCTTACATGATGCAAAAATGAACAGAATATTTTAATGATATGTTCCACGCAAAATTCTCCAGAAGCAAAAATGAAGGACTATTAAAACTGATAAGAGGATGGTAAAGTCTTTGGGGCCTAAGAGGCATTTCAGCTACAGAGCTAAAAAGTGGGGAGAATTTTAGTTGATAGAAAATAGGTGTGAAGGCATTCTAAGCTCAGGGCAAAATCTGGCAAAGTCACCAAGGGGTAAAAATAAATGTTACATTTAAAGACTAGAAAGCTTGACACTGCAGTGTGGGGAGCAATGCAAGAAGAGTTTGAGTAGGCAGGTAAGTGCAGAACTGGAGCATTTTGCATGCTCAGCTATGGTGGTTATAAACATGAAAGGGATGTAATATAATCTATACCTTAAGTAACTGATTCTGGCAGAGGGTGGAGATGTGGGCAAGCAGAGTATTTGTGGGGAGAAGAGGTAAACTAAGGGCATTCTTTTTCATGAGTGTAGAAACATACGGTGTGTAGTCTACTACACGAACAATAGAGCAGTTTCTGCCTGTCATTGATTCTGTTAGTCTGTACGAAATGCTGACTAAATGAATGTCTCTCAGGGATAATCAGTAAACTTCTACATTTGCAACTTTTTCCTTTTTAGAAATGGTTTGAAAACTCTTCATACATAGTATGGTAATAATTTAACTTACATGTTTTCATCACACATGCATGTATGCATACATACTTTAACACACACTACACTAAACCCTCTCCCAATATGTGCTTGAAATGAAACCTCAAATCCTGTTCCTGAAATTTATGCTTCAATTAGAAATGGGACAGCTACTATCCTTCTTTATTTTCCTTTTGAGACTTTTATCTCTCAGGCTTTATCCTTCCCTTTATCATTTTATCATCACGGCAATCACTGTACTTTGTTCCTCAAGAACGCAGCATGCATATAAGGCACGTTTTTATGACTAGAAAAGCTTACTCCTCTTTGCATGTACTGCTTACTTAAACCTAATTAAGTAATTCTGCTGAAAGTATCACGTCCTTTCATCACAATGCACACGTGGTCAAAATAATAGGGAACATTTGAAAGCTTAGAAAATAACTGGAGGAGGAAGCCTGAAAGCAGACACAAAATGAATGAACATGAACTTCAGTCTGACCTTCTTTGGTACAATCCTCTAATGAGCCAGAGCACATTAACTTCTCTACCAGAGGAAACACCTAACTCACAGCATTGCTTTCACTCCAATTATTTTATTGAAAATTACCATTGTCATAAGGCTTCCCGGCAGTACACCAGACTCAGTACATTTTGGGTGATTGAATCATCTATTTTCTGAGAAGTTCTTTTATAGTATGGAAAATATCCAACAATTTCTTTCTAAATAAGCATACTTAAGGAAATGTAGCTATGACTCACTAAAATGCAGTATTTAAGACCAGGATCTTTGTCTTTCTTCTCTGAGACCTTAACTATAATGCTTCATACATGTTCAATAAACATATCTGACTAGTGAATGAGTGAATAAAAATTAAACCTTGTGCTTCAGATCAAAATCATAACGTTCGTATTTTTAATTATAGGAAATAGCTCCATCTTTTGTTAGGGGTCAGTTGGTATTTGTTTCATCCTGTCTCTTGTTAAATCAAGGGAATCTTACCTTGTTATAGTTTACCACCACTTTTTAATCACAGGTATTTTTAAATCACATGGCAATATAATAGTACCCAAGTATTCTCCAATATTTGGAATACTTGGGGTATGGAGGATTTAATCTAAAATAAGGGAACAACAACAAAAAGATATTCATTCATTAAATGTCCCCTTTCTTCATAAGTAAAACATAGATCTCTTTTACATGCTATCACGTATTTTGAATTTTTATTTTTATAGATCTCTAGTGCTTGGGAGGAAAAAAAGTAAAGTTATGGCTTTTTCCATGCTGGTGGATGTAGATTTCAATAGGTAGAAGTCATTGGAATGCGGACATCCTAGCAAGCTACCCTCTTTTATTTTGAAGATGTAGACTACAGCAAATTGTGGTTAAAAATATACTATCACATTAATAGACATTGACTTTCACTGAGGCCTTGACTGAATCCCAACTCTGACACTTTAAATTTACATGATCTTGAGCAACTTATTTATTATCTCAGAGCTCTAATTCCAAACCAGTAACATGAAGATATAGTAGTGTCCCATGGTGTAATTGTGAGGATTAAATGAGGTATACAATATTTAATAGAATGTCTGACATATTATAAATAAGATATTGCTGTAATTGTTATTTACAGTCTATATATATTAGCCATTCTACCTCAAAGTCCATTTATTTCAGCCAAGTGTTTATTTTACCCTTGGTCCCCAGAATTAAGTGAGAGGCAAAGTGTTCAGCAAAACACTTGATACCTCTTAAGCACTAGTGTTAGTTATTGTGGTGTAGTTATTATCGTTATTACTTGCTTATATAAACAATTTCTCTTCTTCAGGTTCTTGAGGAGATATTGGTCTACTCCATTTATATCATCAATTTCCTTCTTAGGATGATGATGAGTCTATAAGTTAAATTTAGTGTTGTGACTTTAAAATAATGTCCTGTTTAACAGTTTATTATTGTTCATTTTATAATTGTATAGCTGGATGCCTTGATATTGAGGTAAATGGTGTTTTCTTTATAAACAAAGATCACTAGAATGGGCTTTTCATACAAAATTATAGTTTTTAGAATCAATAACATACCATTGAAAACCACTAAATGAAACATTGATTTATATCTTACATGGGCAAACAAATCATCCTGATGTATTGACATAATTCTCTAATTTGGAAACACTACTTTAATATACACTCCTAGACAATGTCTTTAGTAGTCTGTGACACTAATCAAGCATCATTTATATTTACATCTTTAAGCTTTTTTGGTATTTTATATATAAGAAAGACTTATTTATTTTGAAATGAAAATTTAGAATTACAACTACATTTAAATGGTAAAATAATACTTTAAGAATTATTGCTCATGATTAATCCTACAATGTGTCTTCTAAAACTATACTACGAGAAGAATAAAAATATAATCAAGACAATTCCATGAATTTCTGGCCAGTGCTTTGTAGACTATTGGTTTTAGTTGGCCCTAGTCTTCTCAGTGAAAGGCAAAATCGAGATTATCAGCGGAGATGTGAAGACAGTAGAGACTAGAAAATTGCACTGGAAGGTGGAAATAAATCAACCCCAGGTAAATGAAAGGGTTCGAGGCTTTGAAATCAGACAGGACTGTGGGTATCTGCAATAAGCCAGGACTGAAAAGCAGCACATCTTCCTTCAGCAGCGCACTGTTGCCCTCAGTGAGGGGCAGAGGAAGCCAGTGGAGGGAAGGAGAGGAATTCCAGGTGCACCGCGGTTAAGAAAGTAGCACTGAAATGGTTGACTGTGGAGTTCAGTGGAAAGTCAAGCAGAGTCATACCAGGGGCTAACGTTGTGATCAAATATATGTAAGAGATTTTGGACTTAGGGGTAGGAAATCCTTGAGTGAGCAAAAGGATCATTTCATTAGAAAGGATTTATTTATTCTGAGGATAAGATTTAGCATGAAATTAAGTTACTGCTGGAGACAAACAATCTTTACAAAGTCTCTTCCACAGAAATGTGAACGGAAGGATAACCAATACCTGATTATAGCATGTCTCTTTCTATTGAATCTGACATAATAGCCACAATGAAATAATAATGATAATCATCCTAAATTGAATATCTTTATCAGTGTAAGTCTTTTATATCTGTAACCCTGCAATGTAGAGGCATTTATGCATATATTCAACATGAAGAAACTGAGAATCTGAAAGGTTAGTAATTGTTCGAGGCTCACACAGCTAATATGTGTCAGGATGAGTTTCTCTCGAAAGATCCTCTCTTCATAAAATCTGTGAGTTTTCCATTATATTATTATTCTGTTTTTCAGTTCTTAAAATTAACAATCCAACCCTTAGGCCATTATACATGTGCAAGTTTTTTCTATTAATAATAAAATTTTATAATAGTGTGTAACTCCCTTCTCATTGCACATGTGTGTGTGTGTTTTGCTTTTTCATGAATATAAAAGTACAATAGCTTAAGAATGGAACCCATGTGTTTGTTTTCATGGAGGACACATGACTACTAGTGTTAGGCTAGGTCCTGTTTGCTGATAGTTATTTAGATGTGAAAAGCTGGTTCCCTGTTTTCAAAAAACATGAAAACTTTCATACAAATTTCATGTTATTTCTAGCAAAAATGTTGTATATAAATTCATACACCTATAATTTTTGAATATTACATAAGTGAACAAATTTAAAATTATTTGAATAATACTTTATTGTTTTTCATCTACATAGGATTTTCATTTCTCTAATAGAGAGCACCAAAGTAATGTAACATATTATTTTCTAGCAGGGTTATTTTTTGTATTTTTTATTGTTATTTATTATAGTTCTTCCAATTTTTCCCCTTTTGCCCTCTTCAGCCTATCCCACTCCCCTGCTCCCACAGTCAATTCTCACACCATTGTCCATGTTCATGGGGCATTCATGCATGTTCATTATCTAGTCCCTTCCCCTTCTTTCCACTATTGTCTTCCTCTCTTCTCCTCTCTGGTCAGTTTCAGTCTGTTCCATGTTTCCATACCTTTGGTTCTATTTTGTTCATTAGTTTATTTTGTTCATTAGATTTCTCTTGTAGGTGAGATCATATAGTATTTGTTTTTCACAGGCTGGTTTATTTCACTTAACATAATATTTTCCAGTGCCATACACACTGCTGCAAAAGGTAGGAGGAGCTCCTTCTTTCTTTTTGCTGTGTAGTATTCTATTGTGTAAATGCACCACATTTTTTATCCACTCATTTACTGGTGGGACACAAGCTGTTTCCGGCACTTGGCTATTTTAAATATCACTGCCACTATAAATATAAGGGTACATAAGATCTTTTGGATTGGTGATACAGGATTCTTAGGGTATATTGCCAGCAGCAGAATCACTGGGTCAAAAGGCAGTTACATTTTTAGTTTTTTGAGGAAATTCCTTACTGCTTTCCACTGTGGCTGCACCAATCTGTATTTTCACCAACAGTGCTTGGCGTTCCCTTTTCTCCTCATCCTCACCAGCACTAACTGTTTGTTGATTTATTAATGATGGCCATTCCGACAGGTGTGAGATGGTATCTAATTGTGGTTTTAATTTGTATCTCTGTGATGGCTAGTGATGATGAGCATCTTTTCACATGTCTATGGGCCATCTGTATGTCTTCCTTGGAGAAGTGTTTATTCAGATCCTTTGCACATTTTTTAATTGGATTGCTTGTCTTCCTGGTGTTGAGTTGTGTGAGTTCTTTATATATTTTGGAGCAAACCCTTGTCTGATATATCATTGGCAAATACATCCTCTCCTATGATCGGTTCCCTTTTCATTTTGATGATGGTTTCTTTAGCCATACAGAAGCTTTTTAGTTTGATGTAGTCCCATTTGCCTAATTTTTTTCCTTTATTTCCCTTGTCCATGAGATATATTGGCAAAAATATTGCTACATGGGATGTCTGTGTTCTTTGGAACACTAGTTGGGGGGTACATGTTCATGGACAAAGGGTTTTATAACCAAATATACTTACTGGTGTGTTAATTTATAAAGACTTACTCAAAAAAAAGAAAGAAAGAAAGAATTTGGGTTTGCCTGTCACTTGAGGCACTTTTTTCCGTATAATTACAGGATTGTTGGTAATCAGAGGAAAGTGAATGTTTTTGAGCCATCTTTTTCCACAGATTTCAACTCTCATGTTATGAACATAGGCCTTGGCTAGATACATTCTCGTTCTCTTTTCTTCTCTCTCTCTTCCTTTCTTTGTTTCTCTCCTCCCTCCTTCTCCTCTCTGTTCTCCTTATCCCTCTTCCCAACTCCTCACATAAACATTCTTCCCTCTCCTCTCTCTCTTTCCCATCGTATGAACATGAAAACTTTGTTTTTCTTTGGACTTCCCTGTTTTCAATCAAAACAGGTAATTCCCTCCTATAATATATCCCTTCTCTAAATATGTTTCAATCATAAGGGAGGTTGTAATTTTTTTCATTCATTGAAGCAAAACATGGACTTTATTCTCCCTCTCCCTGGTTTTGACCAGAGATACATTGTAATTTTAAGATAACCTCTTTTACTGGGGAATTGCTTTTCAGAAGAAGTGTTTTCACAGTCTTGGTAATAGAACTCTATATACAGGCTATGCTTCCCACATTCAAAGTGCAGCCTAATTGTTAAACCAATGCCTGTTCTACCAGGCTACATATATTATTAGCATCATCATCTTGAGGATTTTGCTGAGAATCTCTTTTGCAGGAGCCTGGGCCACATGAACAGTATCAATTTCTGTCTTCTTTGACAACTTTTAATCTTAAATATTAACTTTACCATCAAAGAGTTATAATGCCAATGACAAGCAGAGCAAATATATCATATTACCAACAAAGGAAATAGTCAGCACTGTAATTATCAGGAAAGAGCTTGGGTAGATGACAAGAACTACAGAGGTTCAGAGGAAGAAAAATTCACTGTGGGCTGGAGGCTTCAGGGAAGCTTCATGAAGAAGATAGAGTCAGAGCTGAGTCTCAAAGAATAAGAATTCTTTCTTTTTAAAAAGGCTTTGCTGTAGTATCTTAATGCTTTTCTGTCTTCAGTTTTGTCTGTCACCCCTTCAAACCCATAGCTAAAAGCAAACTCAGCATGTCATTCCCATACCTTGAGGATAAAACACTCATGTCAAATGTATCATAGGAAGCATTCTGTTATCAAGCTTCTACTTATCACTTGAGACTCACGGCTCCTGTGCATGCACCTAATTTGGCCTCATTACGATAACACAAGGTTTGTCGTGCACTACCATATACAAAATCTGTCCAGAAGGTATCCAGCCATGTACTATGAAAAATAGAAACATTTTTTTAAAAAGACACAAGATGTAAGAATCATTGTATATAAGACAATGACACTTCAGTCCCCTTCAAATAGGCACCTTGGAACCTCACATAGTTCTCCCAATTACCATCAGTTGCCCTGTCGTATTTTCCTGAGTCTCATTGATGATCTGAAATGTCTTCTCTTGCAAAGGTGATTTTAGTTTGGGGGAATGCCAGAAGTCACAGGGCACCAAATCTGGTTGGTAGGGAGGCTGAATCAGCTGGGTGATTTGATGTTTAGCCAAAAAAATTTGTACAAGATGTGAAACGAGTGGGCTCATTGTTGTGACAAAGCTGTCAATCACCGCTTGTCCAGGCTGCAGCCTTCTGAATCATCCGAATAGTTTCTGCGGAGGGATGTACAAGCTTAACGCAAAATTTGATGCAGAGTCATTGCTCTACTCAGTCATTTTGAATGCAACGGCCACACAGTACACATGCTCATTCAATGTCTTCTACTGCCCCTATGGACTAGTACAGTGAAGTGGTCATTGTTCATGTATGCACATGCCAGTCCACCCGCCTCAGCTGCAAGGTTACAATGATGTCGCACAAACCTTTCTCCTTATATTAAAAATGGCTGGACTTTTTCTGGACAGACCTCATACATCTGGCCAACTCTTATTTTTCCTTCTCAACTGCTTGAACATATATCTCCTACATCTGATTCCCTCAGTGGGAGGTGAGTCCTCTAAGGCAGGGACCAGTTCTTATTCATCTTTGTATCTTACAGAGCTGGTATGTAGAAATGAATATATGCCTTTTGCTCTCAATTATATCAAGATTAATCCACATAAGTAAAGGCAATTTTGATGACTGGAAATCAAACCCTATTCTCCTCCTTGCCTTTATTTAGCTGAAATGCCATTATGGGATGGTTGAAAAGAATAGCAGGTTCTAGAATCTCTAGTAAAAATGTTGTGGGCTGGAAAATATGATGTAAATTATCAGAATTGGAAATAAAAATTCTATCTCCAGCACTGGAAATATTGCAGATGTTATTGAAATGTAACTCAAAATGTGATTTTATAAAAATAATACCAATTCAAAGAAGATTGAAAACTAATTCTGATAGAAAAGTTTTAAGGGTTTAAATTATTTTCATGATTTTATGCTACTGGAATTTAGCTAGACTTTAAATCTCAGTAAATTTCCTTCAGTATATCCTACTTGTATTAAATCATTATCAACATCATATATACGCCATCTCTGTCTAGATCTCTAATTTGAAAAATCATAAATTAGAGACTAACCCTTCACACTGTTAGCTATACCTATGAAAAGTTTTTTTTTCCATCATCCAATGACTTAGTAAACTGTACCTAAAGTTTTGGATTTCAACATTTTTCTTCCCTGACACATAATTTTCTTATTTCTGCAATGCAAGTAAAAATTGTAGCAAACACAATCACAGGTATTACAAAAATCCCATACGTAATAATTGAAGTACAAAGAGTATATTGTTTTAGTTTCTGGGAATTAGATTGTAAATTTTGAAAATAATGTCAGTATGCAATACTTAAAATCATTGTGTATGGGTTTTTATAGCAGGCTACTAGCAAATCTGCAGCACTGAAGAAGCATAAAAGAATTTCCTGGCCCAGAATCCCAATTTCCAGTAATTCTCAAATTCATACCTAATAGAAATTCCCCTTCCCTATTCCTGAATATATTCTGAACATAGTTAATGCAAAGTAGATTATCAAGTCTGGTTAATGTAAGTGAAGAAAGTACAGTAATTATAATACAATGTCTAAGTTAACTTAGAATATTTTTTATTTAAAATTAATGTTTGTTTCCTGGCATGAGGTCACAGCACAATGAAAACATGCTTCCCTGGCAGAAAGGGTGGTGTTTTCTCCATCTGATCTTTTATCAAATAGAATTTTTAATCAAGCCAAAACCTTCTGAATATATTATTAGAAGATCAAAATACAAAACAAAACAAAAAACAACAAAAAGAAATCTGTCCTAAAAGAGATGGAAAATTACAATTTGACCTTATGTGTCCTAAATTCTGTACAGCATATGCCTGTGAGTTACAGTTGTCTCACTCTTGTGAGATATGTCCCATGACTAGTGCTGGTCAATATGAGGCATTTACTAAGAATGAGTCATATCTTGAAAATAACTTGACTGTTTCAAATTGTAGTCTTTAAAAAATCAGAAGGTAAATGCAATGAGCACCTTTCCCTCGGCTTCCACACATTATATTCTGCTCCCACAAGTCAGTGACCGGCCTCTGTATCTGGAGTGCTTTGTGAGATTTAATCAAAGGCATGATGTAAACAGAACTCGGACTGGACATTGAAGGTCCCCCAAATGTTTGGGTTATAAAGATCAATAGCAAAAACAGCTTGCCTTTTCCACAGGCATTTTGTATCTTGTTTGGAAACAGTTACAGGTTCAAGCAAGTATTTTCCACATGCAAAAACCCAGTAAATGTGGTTTGAATATACCAGGGAGACATTTACAATTTAAGTCCAGAAACAAATCTGTCACAAATCAGAATCAAGTCAAGTCAGATGTGTAGCACTGAATGTAAATATCTGCCATATTTTCTTAATGTAGTATTATTCAATTAGTAATAAAATGTATGTATTTATGACCTCCTCCCCCCGCCGTATTAGCTGCTAGCCAAATCTCTATTATTTTTTCCCTACCCAAGTGTAAACATCTTAAGATCGGGCACTGGTTCTTTCCAGTTGTAGCAGCCTTCACTCCTAAAACAGTGGCTGGCTAATGGGAGATACTGGGAATGGGATGACTTTTTTAAAATGTCTGGCACCTAATAGTCCCTTAATAGGTCTTATAAATAAGTGAACTAATTAATTGATGAAAGAATGAATATGTATATGACACATATGTGAAATGTCTTAACAATCAATCGAGGCTTTTAAAGGTTAAAAAAAGAACATGAGCTTCTTATTTACTTCAGAAATCAATTAGACTGAAAATTCATATTTAAATATTGCATTTGAAATATCGGAAATAAAATTTCTTGCCAATATCTCCAAATTACACTTTCCATTAATTTTTTTTTAAGTAAAATTATCTTCCTACTGACAAAGAGTGACATTACAGTATGCGTTCGGTGTTTGTAAATTTCACTCTTACCCATGCATCCACTCTCACCTTGTCTTTTCTTCAGTAACTCTCACCAGGTTTGAAAAGAAATTAAAGCTGCTACTTTTCATAGTTTGAAGGGCAGATCAGACAGTTTTTATCGAATGAAATTTTTAAAAAGGACTATTACAGCCATTATGATAAATATTATGTTTTATCTGTTACTGTTATTAATGGGAAAATAAAAGACATAAGTGCTATGTGTGATATATAAAAAAACATAACTATTCTATTATGAGTCAACTTGAGGTCTGACTACCCCATAGAAGACCCAGGCACTGGCCAAGTGGCTTGTAGGGAAACATATTTTACAATTGTCTGATAGGAAATTCAATGCAGAAAGCTGGGCACTGGTCTGGCACATTGCATTTACCTACTTATCAGCACTTACCCATTCATTTATTCTTTGTGAAATGTACCAGAGTGCCATGTCTATTTACTACTGCATACATAAGGATCAGCTCCCAAAACATTACCAACTATTCAGGTTACCTTGCCACCTAAACAACTTTCAGGTGTTCTACCTTCACTTTCAGTCCTCCACAATGAAAAAGAACAAAAAAAATGTTGTCTTTTTTTCTTTTTAAATTACCTTATTGAGATATGATTGACATGCAAGAAGTTGTACATAATGTATACAATTTGATGAGTCTAAGGATAAGTATACACTCATATAACCATCACCGCGCTAAAGGCCATAGACATAAGGAAAGTTGTGTCAACTGGAACTAAACTTGCAGTCGCTCTACATGAAGGAAATCATGCAAAAATGATCTTCTGGTGATCTAATAATTTCATCAGTATTTCTAAGTGTTTGTTTGTAGCAGCTTAATTTCACAACCTTCTAACATTATTTGGTTTCTTTACATGTTTGTGTTCTCGTATTACCTTAATTTTATATTTGTTATAGTCATTAAAGCACCAAATTGTATTTTTGAACATATTTAGCTCCTTAGTTAGACTGAGAGTTCTTTGTGGCCACTGTTATAACTTATTTACATTGAATTCCAGTCCCTAATGAAGTGCTAAACATTTAGTAGCTTCCCCATAAAGGTTTGCTGAGTTAATGAATGAGAGCTTTCTGCACTCTTTTTGCATCATCTTTGATGCAAAAAACGAGCATCTTTGGTGCTCATTCTTTGATTTTCATCCACATCTTTAAACAACTTTGAAATTCTGGTTATCACTGCATTTAACATTGCCTCAAAAATAACCCAGAAAAAAAATTTACTAATATCTACTATGTCATAATGTAGCACTGTGCTTCCCTTCATTGTCCTGAAAAAAAAAAAACAAAACCAACAGGATCTAGATGCAGAAACAAGACAAAACCACATAAAGAACTAAATTACAAAATGAAGGAGTAAATAATTAAGTGTAAAATGAACACCATAAATGATATGAATATATTGTGTTCTAAGATTATGCCTAAATTAGGTCTATTCTGGATTTATACCTGGAAAACCTGAGGTTTTCTGGTGACAGCTGACAGAGCTGGTATGTTTGAATACTGAGGGAATACAGTCTAAACAAAGCAAATCAGGAGACAACTCTGACCTCATAACTAATTCTTAGTTCTCAGAGGGAGCAGTGATATGATGAGCTTCTTGAATTTGTCCTTAAAAAAAGAATCTGTCCCTAACATTTTCAACACTGACTCACACAAGAATTTTAGAGAGAAGGAGAGAACTATGACACAGAACTGAAATTATTCTGTAAGGTATTAATATTCATGAAACATTACTCTCATATCAATAAGATATTGGGCACAAAGTCTGTGTGCTTTAATAAAGGGGGGAAAAATGGGATGGAGGTTTTGTCTCCACTTTGCCTCAAGAATACTGTTCAGTTTGAGGAAGTGGAGGATGCAGTTATTCACTGGGTAATATGCTACCCACACAAGGAGTGGCTAGAAGTATTGCAGGTATCATACAAAGTCACCAGAACCCAGTGGAGGGATCAGTACCTAACTGAAATATCAGTGTAGTAGACAAAGAGGGAGGCAGGGGCAAAACAGTGAGGTAGTGGCTCGACGTATTTTTGAGTCTATGTTGACTCTTTTTGGTGATAACCAAAAAGACTTGGAGTAGGACTCAGCAGGGGGAACAAACAAGTGACAGATTCCATCCATAATAATTATTTAGAGGATGGTGAGATGACTGAGCCATGGAGCAATCTGGGAAAGCTTCATGAAGCAGGAAGAATCATATCTACATCAGTTAGGGAAGATGAAGGCAGTGGGAAGCAATGGTACTAAAAGATGAAGCTGAGGAAAGACAGTGAAGCATCTGTTGCCACCCTTTTCTACTTTTGCTACTCACTCTTTTCTTTTCAGATCCCTGATCTCAATGGGGTCTCACTGGCATTAAATTTTCCCCACCTTGTTCTAATTTGTATAACATAATGGTGCTTCTATATTACATAAAAATAGAAAAAACACAAATGGTAGATCTCTCATTTCTAGAAATAAGTTATTTTAATTATATTCACTTTGCCTGATATTGGCTTGAAGATACTGGCCTTGAGTTTGCGCTGTTTTATTTTTTTTCCTATTTCAGTGCCTGAATGTCCTAACATCAGATGTAACTGAGCAGCTTGCCTTGTTATAGGAGATAAAGTGTCTGGTATGAAGACACATTCTTGTGCCCTTGCTGACCTAGAGGCAGAGTTTGAGTTAAAGGAGATAAGAATAGAGAAGGGAAATAAATTTCATAAAGGAAGCATAATACAGTCAGAAGTGCTGAAGACAGATGAGGCTGAAATGAAAGAAGGCCACCATGAGGATGGAGCGATCAGGCTAAACTTCACACACTTCGAAAACTGACTTCAGAGTAGACAAGTCCAGAATTCTGGACTGGAAACAGACATGACTTGGGCCCTAGAGATGAAGATACTCACACTGACAAGGAATCAATAAAGGCTTTTTCTACTGCTGAATGAGGAGGAACTTCTATGTATTCCAAATTCCTGTGAGGACCTAACAATTAGTTTCAAAGTCCATGTTAAAGTTGCTCTGCTTACTCTTGAGAATCATCAAAGGCATTAGCTACTGTTGTGATGACTCACCCTGGGGAAAGATACCAGCAGCAATGAGGAAATCTTGTCATTAAGTTGGTTGGAAGAAATTAATGCCTTACCATGTTGGACACCTGCAAGGGAGCAAGCGATTCTGCTGTCACTTCTGACAAAATGTATTTAACCACATTTTATCTTGATGGATCAGTTTGACTTAACAAGAATAGCCCCTCACAAAGAAATCACATTCTAATAAAAAAATGTGCTCAAATTTGTCTTGGAAGGCTGAAATAATTGGTGAATAAATCCAGTTTTAAGAGGTAAATGAAAGAAAATCTTCAATTTATACAGTTCAGATAGCATTATGCACAATATAGTTTCCTTCTTACTTAAAATGGGGGAAATTTTCCAAGTTATTTATCAATTTAGTGAAAAAATTATGTGCTATCAAATGCATCTTCATGTCAGTTTAACTCAAACCTTAGTTACACATTTTCAAATTTCCAGAAGAAAAAATCGTCCTCATAAATGAACTTTAGCTACTCTTTTAAACACATCCTCAGAATTGGGCCTTGTAATAATAAAATAGAGTTTTATATAAGGTATAATGTTGGAACAGAAGAGATAATTGTTTAAAATAAATTAGTCTCTACGAAATATTATTTTGATACTTGTGGTTGGAACTAATTTTGTATGCTTTGGTTACTAAATTCATATAGTAATATGCCTTCTAAAAATATGTTCATGTAGGCTGTCATATGCAGTAAATATTAATTATAACTCCATTTTAGCTCTTAAATTTATTTAATTATCTCCATCTTCTCTACTCCTAAGCTGATGTAACAGCCTCTTAACTATTCTCTGTAGCTCCAGTGTGCCCCAGCTTTGTCTGTTTGCCATCAGCTGGGTCTTTGTGTATGGAGGAAAGTGGAGTTTCTCTTTCATCTCTTGCTCTCTGGGTAGAGGAATAAAAGCTGTGCCTGGAGCATTTGCTAAGGAAATTAGTCCTAACCCTGAATCTGGTTTATGAGAGTAAACATTGCTGTGTCAGAAGACCACAAGGCTCCTTTCAGTACTGCTGTCTAAATAGGGAGGCCAGGAACTGCTCACTCAGGTTAGGGACTGCTAAGGGATTAGTTTCCAGTCTTGGGGTTCATATTTCCTCCCCTGCCTGCACCTAACAGAGTCTTGGTTAACAACACTAAAGGACAGTTTTCCCTGAGTGAAAGGTCCCAGAGTGTTTTTGCAGCTTCCTTTTTCAAGGTAAATTTTAGCCCTGATTCATTTGTTTTCACAAAAGAACCACTAAGCTTTTTCCACTGGTAGGATTAGGTGGTCATTAAGGCCATGAAACCACGCAAATGGGATCATGAAGAGCCTCATTTACTGGAGCTGCATTTGAGAACAAAATAATTAGTCAGTATGAAATAAATGGCCATTTCCAAGTACCAAGGTCAAGGAGCAAGGGTACATGTAGTCAGCCCACATGACAGGCTCATAGACAGGAACCAAATGTAATGAATGCTCACAATAAACTGGTTTCTCTTTTTAAATAGTCCATCCACAATTATTTATTGAAGTCCTAACATGTGAGAGACATTATCTTAAGTTTCAGTGATGGTAGGGAACCAGAAAAATCAATCCTAATGTTAAGGACCTTAAGAAGTTTAAATTTAATGGAGGAAGACCCATAATAAATAATATCAAAAGAAACAAATTTAAGTGATGCAAAATAAGAGTTAAGACTTAATTCAGCAGATGGGTCCCAGAAGCATTTCAATACCAGGCAACTCTCTAAGTCGAAGCCAGCCTGGTATCTGTGGTCTGGTCCAGGTACAGTTTTCAATTTCAACTGGTGTAACTCTTGCAGTTGGTATAAACACTGTTTTTGTTTTGGGCCTTTTGCTCAGAGTTATTGTCATGAAACCATTCAAAAGCAACTGTCAGAAAATTTCTTTTGAAAGCTCTTTTTATATACCTTTCTGCTTGCTGGTTAGTCAAGGTTGAGGAACAAGAAAAGTAGCAAACGGAGAAAGGGAACAAAAAAGGAAGTGAGGAAATTGTCAAAGGCTGCTTTCATTCTTTTATAGAAAGTATTTTTTTATATACAAATAAATAAAATATCTTCAGGGTTTGTAAGTTGAATGAAGACAGTGAAACACTTTGGGGAAACACTCACGGAAGAGAATTGTCAGGAAGGCCTCTCTAAGGTGAAGACATTCGGGTTAAAACCTGACTAATGAGGAGGGGAAAGCCACATGAGGCTTTGGGAGACTGAGCAGCTACAAGTGCTCTGGAGCAGGAATAGGCTTAGCACGCATGTTCATGGAGAAGAAAGAACAGGGAGACGTGAATAAAAGGCAAAGATAGAAAGTTAGAAGGCTGTGCTTTGATATTTGGTGACATGAAGAGAGAGGGAGAGGTGAGGGAGCAGGAAAGCTCATACTTGACTGGAATCGTCCTGGGCTGGCACCAAGCCTTGCTGCACTTGGCAGGTGTTTAGAGCAGACTCTGACAGACTTTTTGGAGTGGTGGTTCCCAAACGTCAGTGTTCTAAGAAATTGCTTGGGCATCATGTCAAAATGCAGATTCTAATTCAGAAGGCCTGAGATAGGGCCTGTTAGTCTACTTTCTAATGAACTCTGAGTAGGAAGGCTTCAGGGGCTTCTTTAGAGACCCCTGCCTCCTCTCCAAGTCCTCCAAATACTTTAGACATCAGAATAGGTATAGGCAGGTTTTATATTCTTCTTCACCATCTAAAGTACCTCGGGAAGACTCTTCCTTAGTCTATTTATTAGTCCACCTAAAACTACTATCTCCTTCAAGGGCTAGTTCTTGGTAAATTGCCTATTCAAATTTTAAAATGATAGAAGTTATTTAAATCACCTTCCTTCTAGGTGTCTTTAATTTAATATTTTGAGATTATTCTATTATATGCCACTTATAAATTCTTTGTTGTCTCTGAGTAATAGTAATAATTATTAAAAGAAAAATGCCTGATTTCTCACTTATTTATTTATAGAGCTGTGTTTTTTTCCATTGGTAATTCTTTAGACTGCAGGATACAGACACTGAAAATATCTGTCCCACTATAAATATGGGAAATTCTTTATAAATTATGATAAGTAATTTAAACTAATTTTAATAGGAATAAAGAATTTGCAAATGCAGGTGTATAAAGGTACTGATTTGACTAAAATAAAGCCTAAGCAAGCTAGGAACAACTGTGAAAAATTCTTTGGTCCCCTATGATTAATCAACTTAGAAGTCCTAAGTATTTTTAACTATTTCCTACAAATATGGAGAAAGGGGGAGATAACTATTTTGTTGAATTGTAAGAATATCACATTAATTTATAGGTTGTTTAATAACTGGTGATAGGGAACGTCATGCTTCTGATTATCATACATTAATATTTTCATTCATTTTTATGAAAGTATATTGGTTAAGAGTGACAGTTTTAAGATATTGATGGGCATTATGTTTACTCCGCTACCTTGTACATGTGTGAACTTTAGCAAATTGGTTAGGCCCTTCTGAGCCTCATACTTCTCATCGGCTGAGTCCTACCTCATGAGGTTTCTAACACTTAAATAGGATACATATCAATTGTAAGTATGGTATCTGGTACATAGTAAGCTTTCAAAAGATGTTAGGCATTAATATTAGAAGGATAACTGCTAATTATTATTTTCCCAACAAGAATAAATCTAACTCAAGAAGTTCTGGTTGGCAGAGCCTTCAAAACATATTCGTGATCTGAAGCTCACATACCAGCTGCTAATTTGCTTGTTTATTTCATTTGATTTTTCTTAGCTGCACATAAGGCAGGTGGGTGGCAGAAGCTTAATTTATTTGCCCCTTTTTTTGAAAATGTGGGTTTTGGCTCTCACATTATTTTGAGGCAGGGCCTGGTGGTAGCACTGGGGATATGCACACTTTAGGGAGGAGGGAGGATTGTGTAGCTCTCCTGGTGACTGGCATCTTTCTTTCCCCAAGTGCCCATCCTAGACACTGGGTTGCCAGTGCTGCCGCCAAGGGCCTCTCCTCCCACAGACCTGGAACACATGAAAAGAGCCATGACTCACAGGCTACAACTTTTTCAGCTGCTTCATATAAGCACTGATAGGCTCAGCTCTCATGTTTTCATAGGCCCACAGGCTGACTAAAGGGGAAAGGGCTCTTTGGTTTTTAAATAAAGTGCTTTCCAACAATAATTGAGAACAACTGAGAAATACGTGGAGTGGTTAGGACGTTGTTCCTGTTGCTTTTCTGGAGTCAGTGGAAAGGATGTTCTGGAGAGACACCAGGGTATCTTCAGATCCTTAGAGGTACGGCATTTGAAGTACTTGCAAATCTTTCTTTACAAACTGTCAGAGTCCCTGCTTTCCTGCATTTCACCCACTGTATTTGAACATTTCTCTAGTAGCACTTAATTCATCATGTTATCTTTTGCTGTGGTGGCTGTTATTGGTCTCTCTTTTGTGGACTGTGTGTTTGGTTGAGGGCAAGTCTTCTGCCTTTTTAAAGACTGGATCTTCAGCCCTTAGTTCAGTGTCTGGTAGACAATAAGTGCTTAAATCACAATTATTGGCTATATGGATGGACAGATTGGTGAGTGGGCGATGAATGGCTACGCTGATCAAATTCGGAAAAAGTAAATACTGCAGCACAGTCCATTGTGCTGTACTTGGAAATACTCTTTTAATTATCAGAGGGATATTGGTGGGGAGAATTATTGATTAAAAAGGCAGTTTTGAAGTTCAGAAAACTTAATTTTTCTGTCAAACTGAAGGCCATAATATTAAACTGGAGAGCAGCTATTTTGTCCATAAAACCCCAAGTAATTTGGTGAGAATTTAAAGTGAAAAAGAAAAGTGTCCTTAAAAGTATAAATGGAGGTCTGTGATAGTTATGACATTTCAAATTAACATTAAGGAATATTTTGTTTGTTTAAAGGTGAGGTCTATTGAATCTGTAGGAGATTTACACAGATTGAAAGCTTAATGTTTCATTGAGAAAGTGGTAGAAGTTCATCCATGTGGTCGTTGAAAGAGTGTTTTTTTAAAAGACCAACTTTATACTGAATACAATGGACTGAGAGATGAATTGATCCACCTCTTAGTGTTCTAGATCTTCACAAGTCAATCAAGAAGTAGACGTGGAAATAAGAAATTGTAATAGTAGGAAAATAGAGGTAGGATAATAGCACTATAAAAACACAAGAGATAGACTTGTTTAACCCTGTTCAGAAAAATGTAAAAAGGAGAAAAAGGTGAAATCTGAACTAGAACTGGAAAGATATATGAAAGTTTACTATAATAGGAAGGAAAAAGACATTGTACATGTACAGAGATAGAAAAGCTGGGAAGAGCATGGTGCATTCTGGGAAGTGCAAGTACTGCTATGAAACCTCTACATTGGTCTGTATGAGGGAGATGAGTAAGTGTGATCAGAAACACAGGTGGAGAAAATCACTCAGGACTTCTACGCCAAACTGGATTCAAAATGTGTCCCCCTAGGTAGATTATACATAACTGAAGATTGTTGTAATTGGTGATAATTGCTTCTCCAAATAGTGAAATGTAATTGGCTAAGAGTATGTTGCAGTTCTCCTTTAACAGGTGGGAAAATGTGGCTTCAGTGGTTCCATAGTCTTGACCTCATGTACTTTTAATTCTCTTGGTAAAGGCAGATGATTTAAAACATAACAATGTGATTTTATTCTGTACTGTTGTGTCAATTTGATATATGCCATTTTACAAATCAGTAAAACATCCTGAAAAAAAAACCTGTCACTGTGGTTTTATTTTAGGCGACACGGAGAATCCTATTATTTTCAAAATAGACTCATTGATAAGGTCAGGAATAAAATCTAAGAACCCTGGTTTCTTGATCTTGACTTCTTTATGAGACCACTCAACTCAATAAATGAAGTACGCTGCAAATGGAAGGTGGTGCTTTATCTCCTAGTTATGTTGTGCAAAATCTCTTCTAAGGTTATATGTCACCAAGTTGTCCTGCACTACTTTAAGTTTCTGTCTTATAATATTTTTCATTCCTTACCTAAGATAACTTTACACATTGATCTATATGTAATTTAGTTTAAAATTTTATTTTTTAGTTAAATAAATGATTAACCACATATCATCCTGTTAAAATTATCAGTGCATTAGAGGAATTACTCTTTTTTTTTTTTTCTTATTAAAATTTCTATTTTATTTTTTATTTTTTTTTTAATTTATTTACTTTTTAAATACATTTGTCTCTGCCTTCCCCCCCCCCTTTCCCTTGCCCCCTCCCTCAGCTCTTCCCCTTTGGTTTTGTCCATGATAGAGGAATTACTCTTAAAAAATCAAGAGCGCCTCTCCAGGATGTCTGGATCTGCTTGATATGTGTTTGACCTATGTTTTTAGAGTTTCCTTTATGCAAAGCACTGTGCTTGTGTCGGGTGGTGGTGACATGAGCATATAACACTAATACGGGGAAATGCTCATCGTGAATACTGCGTTGCAAGGCATTAGTTTGAGTGCTTTTTATGCTATTAATATGTTTAGCCCTTATGTATGAAGTGGATGCCTTTTTAAATCTCAATTTTATCAATGAGAAAAGAGAGACTCAGAGAGATTAATAAGTAACTTGCTGAGATGATGAACCAGGAAACAGAGGAGATCAGAATCAAACTTGTGTTATCTGTGTCTATGGCCTATGTCCTTTGACACTGCTGGACTCCTGCCTAGAAGGAAACCATGTAGCCATTTGAGAACTACAATACTTCAGGAATTCATACTAGGAAGAGAGTTCCTGTCTGGGGTGATCATGAAGAGTTCCTAAAAGAGGAGACATTGTAACTAGGTCTGAAGGATTGGTGGAATTTTGTCAGGTGGAGGTTAAGATGACCCTGCAGGCTAGGGATTGTCACCAGCAAAGGCACTGAGGTGGAAGAGCACAGATATAAAGGACAATGCAGAAAGCAGTTTGTCAGGAGTGGAGTGGAGAATCCTTGAAAAAGGGCAGGTGGAAAGTTGTAGCAGAAAGGAAGTTGTAGCAAATTCTAGAGAAACTTAAGAGTTTGAAATTTGCTCTGGATGTGAAGGCTGTGAGTAAAAGTTTTATGTATGTATGTATATATGTATGTATGTATCTATGTACATACCTGTGTATGTATTCATCTATTTATTTCAGCAAAGAAACAATAAGGGAAGATGAATTAGGCAGTTATGTGCAGGATTGATTAAATGGAAAATGGGAAAGATTTGTAAGCATAAAAATGTTGGTATTCCAATGAATTTAAACACTTCCACAAAAACAACAATGACAAAATTTTAAAAGATCAAAGATTTCTGAATACCTTAACTGAAATAAAAACTAAGACGATCTGGAACTTTGCTATAGCTGACAAGGCACAGTAACGAAGTTACAGTTTTGCCCGCCATGCACAAACAGGACCTTTCACAGCATCTAAATATCTGGAAGAATAATCCATTTTCCATTTCCTCCCTGTGCTCAGAAGCCATGAGTAACACAGTTCCTTAACTTTTCCTCTGTAATTGGATGACAGGGGTGTCCAAGACAGGTGCACAGAGGGGCACCAGTATTACATTATTTTCAGATGTCCGTGGCCGTCCTGTGGTCTGGAGTAATGATGTGTGTGCTCCTCTAAGGCGAGTATTAATAATGGCCACAGCTTCCTCAGGACACAAGGGACCAGGAACAACTGAGCAGGGAGAAGGCTGTCAGGCAGTAACCAACATCTTACCCCTAAGTCCCTGTAGTTCCTGAAGAGGCACAAAGTGAGAATATGGACCTAATTTTGGTTTCAGCTTTCCAGTTAGACAGCATGTGCCTCATGGGGCCACAGGCATGTCAGGAGAAGAATGAGAGAGAACCCATGAGATGTATATCTGAAGAAACTCTGAGACTGAGAGTTCTATCTCAGCTTTATATTCATTGGACTTGGAACTATATGGCATCTACCAAATGTACTTTTTTGGTAGCTGAGTTTTGAGAGAGATGTTGGAGATTTCAGGTTAGCTCTATAAACAACAGATCTGTGTGGCCTTTTCTTTCTATTAGGTGGGTCACAATTATTTGTATCAGAGAAAATAGCAGGAAACTAGTTCTGGAAGTTATAATCTTTTTGTGGTAACCTAAGTAAAATTTATTCTTTGTGTAACACTGTATTGTTTGAGTGATGTGCTGCATTTAAATGGCAACCTCCTTACAAAACCCCAAAGTATTATAAATGTCCTTCTGGAGGTATGTCCTCGAATGGGATCTTTTGGGTGACCTTGGTGCCTCATTTCACCCAAGAGGATGCTTTAACAAGCTAGAACTTAGGAAGGACCTTGACATGATACATAAAGTGATTATGTTGGGAAAAAAAAAAAGAGGATGAGTTTAAGTGTAATTAAACTACATCCATTTTTAAAACTGATATTGTCATTCAAATGTAAGAATATAAGCCCATGATGGAAAATGACTCTGTACTTCTCATCTTTAAATTCCATTATAATCATCTCATATGCTGACCCCTTCTTTCCACTTTAAATGTGTCTCTAGGGTCAATCAGTTTGAAAGCAAAAGGGTTATCAGTGAACCAAAAGGCTAAAGACTTTGTGCTTGACCAAAGGGTATTGTCAGCTACAAGTTACTTCAGGTGCTCTAAGTAACTCATCCATCTATGCCATTTCACTTACTTTTTTTCTTCTGCCTTTTTAAAAATTTTATTTTTGAATAATCTTAAACATATAAAAGATTTAGAGAATCATACAAAGGATTCCTGAATCCTCTTACCAGAATTAACTCTCACGAACAATTGTTTCACAGTTGTTTTATAATTCCATACTCATTGCATATTTTCCACAACAGTTTGAGAATAGGTTGTAAATGCATGACCCTTTAACATTTAGTTATTTCAGTGTGTTTTTCCTAAAAGCAAGAATATTTTCTTATATAAATTTATTAAGGGTGGTACTTTAATCTAGAGTCAATATTAAATTCACCAATTGCCCCAATTATATTATTTATATGGATTAATATAAAAACCTAAAATCCAGTCATTGCATTTACTCTATTAGAACTCTAACAGGAATGGCTAAAGGAAGACAAGAGCGTCCTTCTATCCTCAGAAGAGAGGCGTATCCCCATGAAGTAGGGTTCTCCGTAGAAACAAAGCCAATAAAAATATCTTATATATCAGAGAGAGAGAGAGAGAGAGAGAGAGAATCTGTCCTGAAATATCCAGCCATGTAATATGTAAAATAGAAACATTTATTGAAGAAGACACAAGATACAAGAAACATTGTACATAAGACAATGATGCCTCAGTCCCCTTCAAAGTAGGCACCTTGGGACCTCACACAGTTCCTCCAATTTGCCATCAGCTGTCCAAGCCATGCCATGCAAACCATTCTTGTTATATTAGTAATGCTTTGACTTTTTCAGACAGACTCATAAATCCGATAGGGTATACATATATGTTATATATAAATATATACTATACTTAACATACATATATATAATGTATGATAATGATAATGATTAAAATATTATTGTGACCTTAGTGAAAATGCTACAATCTTTCTCAGAAACTTGTGATGTCACTATTCCCAGTGGTATTGAAGCATATTTGGGGAAAACAATAAGATAGAATTTGTCTCTGCCTAGAAGATTTTTAAATCTCTTTTAATTTATAATTATATCTATCTATATATAAATCTCTCTCTCTCTCTCTCTCTCTCTCTCTCTCTCTCTCTCTCTATATATATATATATATATATATATATATAGAAAGAGTGGACCCAGGCAAGGCAAGTTATAGTCTAGTAGAGCACACCAAGAGACTGGAATCTCTGCTAGGAGTTAATACTACTGTAGTCTTGAGTCTAAAGTCTATAGGGCAGGCTAGTAGGCTTGAAACTCAGCAGGAATTGATATTGCAGTGTTAAGCCACAATTTCTTCTCTTCTAGCAAACCTCAATTTTTGCTTTTAAGGTATTCCAACTGTTCGGATGAGACCCACTCACATTATTGAGAGCAATTTATTTCAAGTCAACTAAAGGTAGATCTTAGTCACATCACAAAATAGGTTTACAGAAAAAAAAAAGTTTACAGAAACACCAATTCATGTTTAATTAAATAATTGGCCTAGCCAAGAACTCAGAAAACTATCAGAGTTATATATCGTCACCCATATTTTATACATGATGAGTCCAAGACTTAGCACCACTGTGTTTACTAAGGACATTCACGATGCATGACAGAGCCAGAATATCCAGCGTCTCACTCTGAAAACCTGTGCTTCTTCCATGGCAGCCCTATCGCCAGACTTCAGCATGAGATGATTTAGAAATTGTTCAACTTCCAGTCACTCATGGTATCCATACAAAGGCTGAATGACCAGCTAGCAAGAATGTTCCACATACAAATGTCCAACAGATGTGTGGAAACATACTCAACTTCACTAGCTATTAGAGAAATGCAAATTAAAACTACAATGAGATAGATACCAACTCAGACCTGTTAGATTGGCTATTATTAGCAAGACAGCTAATAAGAGGTGATGGAGAGGTTATTGAGAAAAAGGAACCCTTACCCACTGCTGGTGGGAATGTAAACCAGTACATTCACTATGGAAAACAATATGAAGAGTACTAAAAAAATCAAAAATAGAGTTACCATATGATCCAGAAAACCCTCTTCTGTGTAGCTACCTGAAAAATCTGAAAACCTTCATTCACAAAGATATATACACATCTCTGTTCATTGCAGCACCATCCATAGTGGCCAAGATATGGAAACAACCAAAGTGTCCTGTGATAGATGACTGAAAAAAGGAAGATGTGGTACATGTATGCAATGGAATACTACTCAGCAATAAGAAAAGTTGAAATACTACCATTTGCAACAACATGGATGAATCTTGAGAATATGATACTAAGAGAAACATTAGAAACAAAAAGTCAAGGACATATGATTTTACTTATATGTGGGATATAAAACTGAAACCATAAAATGAGCAAACGAGAAAGACAAAAACTGATAGGCTCATAAATCCTATAGGGTATACATATATGTTATATATAAATATATACTATACTTAACATACATATATATAAAATGTATGATAATGATAATGATTACAGAAAACAATATGGTTGTTACCAGTGGGTGGGGGGGGCGACAGGGTAGTAAACAGTAAAAGTTGTCAAATATATATTGCTATATTGGGAGATTTGACTTTGGGATTTGGGCATCCAGTGCAATATAAAGATCATGTATCATAGAACTGTACACTTGAAACCTATATAATTTTATTAACAAATATCACCCCTTAAAATTTAATGAAAATAATAATAATAAAGCATGAAGTCAAACTAAAATAATGTTCCAGAAATGATTCAAGACTTAATTAAAGCTTGAGCTAGATGGTTTTAAAAATTCTTTGAACTTTATGAATCTTTAGTAAGTTTTCAAAATGTGTTTTGAGTTTTCTCTTATTGGAATATAATATTTTTATGCACAGATACCTTCACATTAAATTAGAATACATCTACCCAGAATAGACAGGAAAATCGTACTCCTCCTATGCTTTCTTTCTTGGAGCCTACATTATTTATAGTTTTCAAAACAGCATTTCAAACTACTGCTACTATTTGGCAGATCTGTTAAATGTTCACAAAGAAAAATGAGACTTCATTTTAAAAAGCTGTGCTGTTCAAAATCAATTTTATATGACTTTTATGTAAATATAAACTTTATATATCCAAATGAACATTTTGCATCATTATATTTTTATTCCAAGGATAATTTAATGGCTCAATTTTTTTCTTTATTTACTTCATAGACAGTAGAACTGTAATCAGAGCCCATGGTTTACTTCAATAATTATTCTTAATATCAGAAAGAATTTCATTGTTTGGAGGGCTTTGTAAGTTACAAGCAGTAATTGTTGACGTAATAGTCACTAAGCCTTATTAGGTATCAAGTATTTTGCTAAGTGGTGTATAAGCATTATCATACTTATTCTTTATAGTAACTCAAACAGGGTATTATTGTTGCTTTCATTTTAAGAAAAAAAAAGAAGAAATAAAAAGCAGGTGCAGGAAGATTAAATAATTCTGAAAGTACGATCTTACCCAGATAATTTGCATATGGATATTTCATTTTCTAATTTTTGTTTGGTATTTTAACATAAATGGATCTATTTCTTGTGTAATTCAAATTGTTCTTGAAAAATCTGAGCATTCTTCTTTCAATAGTGATAGAACAAAGTAATTAAGTACCTTGTTCACAATCAACAGAAAGATGACTACCAACTTAGAAAATTAACTTATGACCTTTTAACATGGAGTCCAAAGTTTGCCCATCAAGCTAAACTGTATCTTCTTATAAGAAAACACAGCATTATGACAGCTTAACAAAAAAATTTTCTATTGATTAACAAATATTAATTTTTTATATTGCAGTCTTTAATTACCATCACTGGGCAGTCGCATGGGTTTTTGTTTGAGTAACATGTTGTCATCTAACATTAAGCCTGGTTATTTTTTCTCTATGGGTATTTCTTGCTGGGTAAGGAATAAAGGGTAACTTTTTAGTCTGATTAAAACATCTGAAACCTAAAGGATTATTATTAGGAAGACGGAAAGGCCTATGTGTTCAGGTTTTTATTTTCAGACTTGGCTATAGTAAGATTTATAGTGAGATTTCCTACATAGTAGAAGAAAGTCTCACTGAATTCAAATTCAAGAATAGAGATAATGATTCAAATATTGCAAATGTGATGGAAGTGATGCAAGTTTTCTTAGTAACTTGTGATATTACTATACCAGGTGGGATTTAAGCATGCCTGGGAAAAAAATGTAAAATGAAATTTATCTTTGCCTAGATTTTGAAATCTCTTCCAATCTAGATAGTTTTAAATTATGTTAATCTTCATTTTTAGATAATAGACAAGGCTTCCCTTATTATGTTTGTCATCATGAACAAGTATAATTCCCATTTTATAAATTACTCTGTTATGTAGGGACTGAATTGTATGAAGTTGTTGTTTTTACAGAATAATCTAATCTTGTATAGTTCTGGAGGTATACATAGTGGAGCATTTAAAGTGTGTCAATGATTAAATAGTTAAGTCTAAGGTATCTTGTCCACACTTACTGGGTGCTACTCTTATTGGTGCATTAAATTCTTAACAAACCAGACCTAAGCTTCCAGATGGTGATATAGGATTTTTGGCAGTGCCACAAGGGATGTTACTCAAGTCTACTCAGACAGCATTCAATATGGAAATTATTATCACACTACTGAACACCTAGCTGGTGTATAAAGCCCCAATCATCAACTGCATTGCAGAGAAAATAGAATGTAAGACTGACAAAGAAGCTATCCTGATGTAAGCCATTTTGAAGGAGTAAATAAATAAATAAATCCACCTGTACCAGAGCTTACAGGTGTAGATCTGGCTAGAATGAAAGAACACTCTGGGGGCAGATTTCTTTGAATATATGTTTCTACCACTAAGATCTAAATGTGTGTGTCTCTCTGAGCCCCACACCCTGATATGAGGGGACAACTACTAATGACAGCAAAACACTTCTGCCTTCAAAAAGCCTGTCTCACAAGACTAAATGTCCATCTTCAACAGTGATAAGACACCGTTCTTAAAGTGGATCTAAGTGTCTTCGAGATGACACTTAGAAATTTCCAAAGTTAGTATTAAAAGTTCTAATTCAGGGTAAAGACAGGGAGAAGAGTATATGGTGATGGAGGAGACCGGATTTTGGATAGCAAGCATGCCATAAAATATGCAGATGTTGTATTATAGAATTGTGCACTTGAAACTTATATAATGTTATTAAATAGTGTCACCACAATAAATTTAATTTAAAAATGAACATGCCAAAAATGTTAAAATAATGCAGTTAGATCTTCAAATTTATTTAATTTTTTTTTAAAAAGAGTTCTAATTCAGTCACCATTCCAGTGTAGATCAGGGTAGGGTTTGGAGCAAGATAGAATGTACCATTCTTCAAGAGCAAAGTTAGTTCCCTGAGGCAATTTGGCCTAAGTGTCTCAGCAGTTTTCAAGCTAAAAAACCCCCCAAAAAACGTGTATGTGTGTGTGTGTCCATCTCATCCAACTCTCAATAGTAGATATGGTTTTTTGTATTAATAATTTCTTTCACCCTTTAGGGCAATTAACATATGCATTATCTACTAGAGTTAATACCATCCACTCTCTGAGCTTATGAAGTCTGATTTTTTTTAGATAGGTCCATCCTACTCCTGCTTAAGTGTAGGAGCCCACTGATCATTCTTGCTCTTATAGGAGTATAGGGCTTCTCAAAAATGGGTTCCCACAGGAGACAATATTGCTGATATCCTGCCAAAATTGGTTGGATAACAGTCATCATTTTTCCTGGGTGTCAGCTGGTGAGATGTTAATTACTGGTGCAGAGGGGAGGGTCAATTGGCCAAGGCTTTGGATTTAGGAAAGAGGATCTTGTTTTAACCACGGCTGCTGGTTGCTGCATTTTGACTGAGCTGCATTTGGCTTCTAGACTTTTAGATATCTCTTTTAGTGTCCTTTTTGAGTTTCACTTACTAGTCTTTCCCTTCTTGAAAAATTCCCTTTGGGGTTTCAGGTCCAATTTATACCCTCTCCCACCACATCTACCTCTAGTTGTCTCCTTTTAATCTAATGAAAAACCTTTTCTTTGGTTCTTTCAATGAATCGGTCTCTCTCTCCCTTTACCACTCTTTCTTTTCCTTCTGCCCTTCTCTATTCTTCCTTCTATCCCTTCTTTCTCTTTCAAAACCTTCTACTGTTTCCCCAGTAGAACTTATATGGATCACAAATCCAAATTCCAACCTTTCCAAATTTTATTAATAAATAAAATCATCACTTCTCATGCAGGGCTAGAAGAAATTAATCTCCAAACCTTTTCAGGAAGTGGAAAAAATATTTTTATGCCCTTCCTTCCAGTGCCACATAAAAAGAAGAAAAAGAAAACAATTAGGCTTTCAATGAAAAGACCCTGAATGTATATCTACATTACCACAATCATATATTTTGGTTTAAGTTAATCTCAGCTAATTATTATATTATCCTTACTCAGTGCCAAGTTTAGGAACCTCTGTGGGTAGTATAAAAAAGAAATTTTGTGTATTCTCTTATTTTTTTAAAGACTATATTTATTTTTTAGAGAGAGGGGAAGGACGGGAGAAAGAGGAGAGAAACAATGTGTGAGAGAAACATCGATCAGCTGCCTCTCAAGAGCCCCCATCCAGGGACCTGGCCTGAAACCCAGGCAGGCACGTGCCCTGACCGGAATCAAACCAGCGACCTCTCTGTTTACAGGCTGATGCTCAACACACTGAGCCACATCAGCCAGGATAAAGTGTGTGTATTATCTTTTAATAAACTGGCAGGTTTATTCAGGATTCTAGTACCAAGACTAGGAGGCTCAGGTAAGCACCTGAACAAAGCCTTTTCTCATCGGGATATGCTATGCATTGCTCATGCATATAGACTAATTCTGAGAAGGGTAAAAAATTTAAATAATAAAATAAAAACAAAACCCATACATATCGACTCAAAAGACAAAGATGGCCTGGGACCAATCCTCCTGTGGTTTTCTTGCCTTAAGACTTACATTTCTTAACTTATTAAATATTCACTACATTGTTTGAAAAGTTAAAACCATGCATGCCCAGGCTTCCAGGCTTCCAAATAAAAAACAATTCCTCTTGGATATGATTTATACACATTGTATAAGCTTTGGTATGGTTGGTAAGTCAGAGAACATACAGATGAGAAGCGGAAAAATAATACCCCAATGACTGTCAAAGTTGTTTCGTGTTGTAGTTCACAGCTTCTGTAGAGCTATGGAATTCAGATTTATTTCTAAACCTCTCTGAAAATGCTCTCTGGTGATATAGCTGTTAATCTCAACAGACAGAGAAAAATTCTTAGAAGATATTTTTAATGAAGCATACATAAGTAGCCTAGGTTGAACAGAATATTAAGGGAAATTCGGCACATTTTTAATGGTTCTGCGAGCATGTGTGTGCGTGTGTATGTGTGTGTGTGTTTTCTATAACGGTCTTTTAATATACTTGTATGACAATTTAGGTTAGGAAAAATAATTTTCCTTTTATCCTCCTAAGTTTTGGGGGGTTGTTCTAACAATCAAATTGATATGAAATGGATTAACAGAAAAAAATAACTGAATTGATTATATATATATATATATATATATATATATATATATATATATATATAGGGGTTCTATAAGAAAATGGGGCCCAGGGAAGATCAAGCAGTTAAGGCTTATATCCACCTTGAGCTAAGAAGGGAGTGGGGAGCTAAGAAGGGAGCTTTAGGACTTCAAAGGGCATAAAGTCAAATAACATGGCGATGTATATCACATGTTTGATAAACAAATGTTTGCTGGGCCATCTTTAACTATGGGACACAGAAAACTTTGATAAAATAGGCCTTGCTGGGTTACTCCCTTTCCATCACACGTAATTCATACTAAACTATTGCTATCTATGATAATAGCCCCCATCCTGAAGTAAGCCCTCATCTAAATTCTTGGGGGAAGGTCCAGGGTTTTTCCTGAGTTTTTTATTTCTTAAAAATAATCAGCTTAAAATAATCAATATCTTAAAAAAGGGCATATTTTGAGGTTGCAAATTCTGTTTCCCATCAATAATAAGGTGTCTACTAAATTTTAGATAACTTGTACTTATTTTAGTAACTCTACATTTGTTTCTCAGTCCTATCCCTTGGAAAAAAGATAACAGTCATGTGTAGCTTCTCTCTTAGGATAAAAGAGAGATATTTTTCTCCTTTTAAAATAACCCTTTGTTAGAAATATGCATAGAATTTTCAGAAAGCATTTTTACTACAGTGAACGTAGCAATCTTATTCAATATTTTTATAGCCTTTGTATTTGTAAAGTGCTTTAAAATGAGCTTGATTAGACACCCACTCCATCATCTAAGAAAAGAATCAATACAGGGCATAATTTCTGCTTGACAGATAACACAGATGCATCATTATAAGGTGTATTTATTAGAAAGGAGTTAAGTGACCTGTTCCATTTGGTCTTCCAAGTCAATAGAAGACAAAGGAAAAAAAATGTGATTCTATAGCTTCTAGTGTATTGCCTTGGTTGTTTAGCTTCTTGTCTGCTTTCCATGCATTAATCAACAACATCATAATTATTAGGAATGATAATCACACATAAATAATTCATTCTTCAACATAAGTACATAAAAGGATTAATGGTACATGGGCTTTATAATATAAAGAAGGAAAGGTCACTAAATGATGTATTAGTACAACCATGATAACATACCAACAAATTAAACCTAATAGGAGAGATTAGCATTTGTTGGATAAACTTAATAAAATCTTGTAGTTTATTGATGTTGCTCCCCCACTGGGCAGAAATAGCTCTAGGGTAGGATAGAAAGACAATAAATAACCATGGGCAAATCGAAGTTGTCCAAAGTGAAGCTGTAAGTACAAATATCAATAGATCCATCATTACCAAATGTCGTTATACATTTGGAATTAATTTCTGTTGTGAATTGTAAAGAAACCAAAATTTTTTTCTAAACTCTGAATTAAAGACTCTGAAGTTATAATTTTAGTGAGTCTCTAGAAGGCTGTTTTCACTAAAGAGCTCTTTAAATACCAAAGGGTTCTTTCACCTTTAGTGGCCATTCTCCTGCAGGCTAGAATGGTCTTCTGTCGTGATGAATTCTTTTAAAATAACATATAAATGTGTAAACATATGACTGATACAGAAAAAAAGTGGTAGATTGAAAAACACTCTATAAAGATTTTATTTTATATTAAATATACATTGAGTCTAGTAAGATATATAGGCTCTGTGCCATATTGGCATTTAAGATCAAAATGATTTTCAATTCCAGATTTCCAATTTAAGAAACTATACAAAAATAATGACAAAGATATTTCCATAAATATTTTAATTGCAAATTTTATTTCATAGCAAAAATAAACAAACAAACCTAAAAATCCGGCATAGAATTGATTACATAAAAGATAATACATTCATGTATTGGGAATATATGACAGTATTCCCAACTGATGAAATAATATGCAGACATTAGCAATTATGTTTAGGAATAGTTTTAATGACCAGGAAGATGTTCTTCATGATTGCTAAGTTTAAAAAGGAACAAGAATCATATACAACAGAATATTTTATACCTTTTCATTTTCTATGTATGTATCTAAAAATTCTGGAAGTATGCCAACATACTAAAACTTTTAAAAAGCTTTGTGTGAAGTGTTTATATTATTTTTATATTTTTCTGTATGTGCCAAATTTTCTACAATAAGAATGATACGTAGAATCTAAAGAACAATATATATGAACAAACAAAACAGACTTGTAGATACAGAGAACAGACTGATGGTTGCCAGAGGGGATGAGGAACTAGATGAAAAAGTTGAAGGGAATGAGAGGTACAGATTAGAGGTAATCTAATTCCCTTTAATTCCCTCTAATCTGTACCTCTCATTCCCTTTGCAGTTACAAAATAGTCATGGGGATATAATATACAGCCTAGGAAATATGAGCTTTATCCAGAAGATATCCAGCCATGTAACATAAAAAATAGAAATATTTATTGAAGAAGACACAAGATACAAGAAACATTGTACATAGAACAATGCCTCAGTCCACTTCAAAGCAGGCACCTTGGGACCTCACGCAGTTCTCCCAGTTGCTATCAGCTGCCCCATCATATTTTCCTGAATCTCATCAACAATCTGAAATGTCTTCCATTTCAAAAGTGATTTTACTTTTAGGAAAAACCAGAAGTCTCAGGGCACCAAATCTGGGCTGCAGGGGAGCTGAGTCACTTGGGTGATTTGATGTTTCACAAAAAAACTGCACGAGACATGGTGCATGAGTTGGCATGTTGTTGTGATGAAGCTACCAATCACCAATTGCTCGTGTCTATGGCCTCTGAATCATCCAAATAGTTTCCATGAAGGAATGCTTAAGCTTAATGCAAAGGCTAATGCTCTACTCTCTCAGTCATTTTAAATGTGATGGCCACACAGTACTCATGCTCACTCAATGGCGTCTACTGCCCCCACCTGACTAATACAGTGAAGTCATCATTGTTCGTGCACGTGCATTCCATTCCACTCTCCTTGGCTGCCAGGTTACATCGATGTTGTGCAAATCTTTCTTGTTATATTTACAAAAGCTGAACTTTTTCTGGACAGACCTCATGTAGTCAATAATATTATAATTTATAACTATGCTGTAGGTGGGTATTGGAAATATCAGGGGAAACTCTGTAAAGTATATGATTGTCTAATCACTATGCTATCCACCTGAGACTAATACAAAGTAATATTGACTGTAAATTCTAATTGAAAAAATAAAAAATAAAAGTAAAATATTAAAGAATGAAATGTTGTTGCCTTTCAACCTAAAACAATTGAAATTTTTACTCTGCTGTTATTTTAATGAACTGTTTCAGTTTCTCAAACATGTAGAGATTATTCTTTGGTGTTGTTCCTCCATTCTGGAATGTTCTTTTCCCATTCATATGGCTGGTTGCTTTATGTCATTATTTGCCTGTGCTCAAATATCACTCTCTTAGTGAAACTTTCCAAAAGAGCCCTAAGGAATGTACCATGCTCCCATCATTCTTATCCCATCATTTTGTTTCATTTTCTTCATGGCACTATCTGAAATTATACTATTAATTTATTATTGAATTTAATTATTTGCTCAATTTCTATCTATTGCATTAGTAATCAAATTTATGAGGTCAGGGAAATAACTTGCCTGTCTTGTCTAATTTTAAGTCACTATGTCCTAGAACCCTGTTTGGCATAAAGGCGCCACCAGATTTATATTAGTTAAATAAAAAGATACATTCTTAAAAAAATAAACAAACTTCAGGTATACCAAGAAAAAAGGAACTAACATAAACCTACTACATTTTGGCCATTGATAGAGTTAAGTGCATTTTATCTTGGAGGAGAATACGAGGCTTAAGAAATCAAAATTAGAAAAATGAAGCAACAGATGAGGATAGTTTATAAAATGAATGCCAACAAGTCTATTCAGATGATGGAGCTGGGTCACAAATTTGCCCCAAAATCAGTAGTCCATACCTTTTTGTGATGTGTTATAGACACCTTTGAAAATCTAATTGAAGATCCGAAACATTCCCCCAGAAAAATATTCATGTATATCTGGTCATGCACATGAAGTTTTGCTCAGAGTTTCCATAGATTCACAAACAACTCTAAGTCAAAGATGAAAGTTTGTCCCACTGCATTCAGTAAGTCAATGAAATTTTCATGGGAGAGTTGGTATCTGAGCTTTATTTTTTCAGAAGTCATAATAATAAAATAATAGCTAGTGTTTATTGAGTTCATTCCACTTACTAGATACCCTAATTGCTTTACATATTTCACATTTTTAAATCCTCACAATAATTCTGATTTATAGGAAAAGGAACAGAGAATTAGAGTGGTTTAATAACTTGACTCAGGATATTCAGGTAAAAAGTGGTAGAGCATAGTTTCAACCCTCAGAAGTCTAGCTCATCTTTCCTTGCTATTGTAGAGCACTACTCTCCAAGAGGGTGAGAGCTGAATCCCTGGAGAAGAGGGGGGAGAAGTTACAGTGTTCCCTCACTGTAACATATACAGATGTTACTGTATGTATAGAAATACCTAAGTAATAATTTTCAGTGTTAAGACCACCTTAAAGTTAATTCCCTTGTGCTATAAATAAATTTTTTAACAAAAATTTTGGCATGAAATGGAGAGAAAGAAATATTTTCCATGATAAGTAATGGAGGGACTCTAGAAAATGAAGAACTCAGTACATTTAGGTTTTACATGAATTTATATGTTGGACTTGGTGGTCTTGTTGGTTGCTTGTGAAATGGTGGTTTGAGTGACAGCCTATAGGGAACTTTATCTTCTAATCAGAAGTAAAATTGTCTTTCAGTAAAAGGACAGATTTCCTGGCACCTTTATAAATAAGTTAAAAGATGGGTATGATGGAAGTGAGCCTTCTCATGGGATTTAAAGTGCTTCTAAAAGCTATCAATTGCTACAAACTATATGGTTCTTTTTTCTTCATTGAATGTCATTATGATATATTCCTCACACTGGATGTGAAATAAATACATTTGTGTCTATCTTTTTATCTAGGCAGATAAATCAAGTGCCCTAAAGTAGTCTCTTAACTCGGAAAAACTGGGTAGAGTATATTAAGAAATACTTGGGAGTGTGGTGAGGGGCAACTTTTGTGCATTTTTAGTCACTTTTAAAGCCATTTCTTTGTCAAATTCCAACAAGACAGTGAAAAAAATCACCAACATGCGAATATTCTTTTATATGTTCTGATACATTTTAGAAATAATAGTAGTATTATTAATATTAATGTTAATAATAGCTAACATATACTAAGCAACTATGGTAATATATACTAGGAAGTATGACAAGCACCTGTATATATTATAAATTAATTTACACAGTTATACTCTGAGATTAGCCTTTTATGATCCCTATTAAACAAATGAGGAAACTGAGACTTGAGACCAGGAGGAGATGAGAAGTATCTAGGAGCCCCAAGTGAGACTTCCAAACTCAAGGATTTTTAAGTCCTACCATCTTAATCAATTTTGTCATTTGGATTTGAGAAAACACTTTTTTCAATTTAAGACTTATTTAATTTCCAGGAGGAACTATTAAAACATGGTAACAAAAATACAATGCAAGTAAAAGGTATTGTTAGCTTACTGCTGAAAAGATCCGGGAATATATTTACCTCTTGATTGAGTGAAGGAAATAAGAATGTCCTTGCCCACCTACTATGACAGACTATTAAACATTCTAAAATAATTGGTATGCACTAGTTTTTGTTTTTAACTTCAGCAAGGTCACAGGGCATGCCTTTCATCTCTTTTGTAACATCTCATTCTGTTTAGTGCAGTGCCCTGCAGAGTTAAGTGGTCACAAACTGCTTGTTGACAGACTTTCTCGTTGGGCACTCTCAGTATCCCACAGTGCACTTTTAAGACTTAAACTACTTTCATAAAAAGAAATGTTCATCTGTTATAATACCCCATGAAAATCAATAAATGCACTATAATGATTTGAAAACAGACATCCTTTAGTTTTTCCCTGCTTTACTTTCCCACCTGTTTGGGAAAAATAATAACTATATATCTTTTTAGGAAGTTGAAACATGAGGAATTTTTGTTTGATAATTGTTCTGAATATGCTTCCTTGTTGCTAAACTTTCATTTCAACGGTAACTTATAAAACTTTTGTTCTTTAAATGCCAGGGTTTTTTTTTTCATTTCTTTATTTTGAATATGGGGCAATTGAGTCTGTCTATTAAAGTTACTCTGTAAATTAATGTCCAATATTACATTATGATTTGCCTGTATTCATGATAACCTCCATATGAGCATAATTAAATACCAGAATTCCCTCATGTTCTGCTCTTACTTACTACCCATTATAGAATTTAACTCTTTGTTATTAATTTATTCACAGGTCTAAAGTAGGAGCTGTAGGAATCATTTCTAAGGTTTTAATAGCATAATATTTTCTGATGCTATTAATTGTATATGATGTATACTATATATGTAGTAAATACAGTATATATTTTTACTCTTTGCTCTCATTTGACTGGATTTTATCTTAAAATATGACATGATTCAAGGTCAGAGCAATGTTAACTTAGGGTGAAAACATGGTCTACTGAATCCTCTCAGGGAGGGCTCCTATTTTTTAACAATTTACATGATCATTTGTGAATCTGGGCATTACGTTTAGGGGTAAAATTTAGTATGTTCTGCAAACATTTTGAAAATGGTATGCCACCTTCAGAGTGAGATGTTTGCAGTATGTTATATTAAAAAAAAAGTGACTATAGTTTATAACCTCTATTCCATCTATATAATAATCACTGTACAAACCATTTCAGATGTTCTTAGAAATATAAAAACCTATTTTAAAATTATCATTATACATATTTGTACTTGTTCTAAAAAATTATCCATTTCTAGGAAATAAAAATTTTCATGATCTCAGAGAGATCTAGAATTTTAGAATGGAAGGAAACTTATAGATCATCTATCTGACTCGACATTTTACAGAAAATAGAAAAACTGAGGCTCAAGGAGATTAAGTGAATTGTCCAAGGTCTCAGAGTTATTTATTGTCGGAACTTGCATAAGGATCAAGTTCTCCTAACTCTTGCCCTGGCCAGAGTTGGTTAGAGTGTCCTCCTGATAGGCCAAGATTGTGGGTAGATCTCTTGTCAGGATGCATACAAGAAGCAACCAATAATTACATAAATAAGTGGAACAACAAATCAATGTTTCTTTCTCTCTCTGTATCTATCTCTTCCTCTCACTCCTAAAATGATCAATTAAAAAAAAATCTCCTAACTCTCTGATATTCCTTCCTGTACTTCTCCAATGATAACAATTATAGATATACAATCTTGCCCATAATAACTGTGTATATTTTGCAACTCTGTTGTTTGCTATATGAACATTTCATATTGCTATATATCTTCTTGAGGGATTAATCCCTTTGTCATTTTATCATGTCCCTCTCTGTCTCTGATTTTTTAAAAAAATCTGTACCTATTATTAATATGTATCAGTGTTCCCTATTATAATATATTGCATTATATATTATATTAATATGCCACAATATAATAATATAGCCATTTTTATCTATTTTGAACTCGTGGAGAAATATAATTCAAAATAAAATCTGCCAATCCAGAAAAATTCACAAAGGTGGAAGAGAAAAGAAATAATTTTATCACTTAAAGCATAAAAGCATAACATGATGTACATCACAGGCAATCCTTTAACGATACGGCAAAAACAGAAAGAAGTTCACATTTTCATATACCAAGGCATATACAGTCCCTTACATTCACATTTTCATGATAAACAATAACTAATCTTCAGGTAGAAAGATTTAACATTTGTCACACATAGTTCATCTTTAATTTACCTGGTAACTAACATGAGAGTTAGTGTTTACTAATTGCCCTTATCCAAGTAAAAATTAAACTTATATCTTTAGAATAAGAGGTCAGGTTGTTTTTGTGTTTTGTTTTGTTTTCTTTTGCAATTGTCCTGAAAAATTTAGGCTCCTGCCCTTCCATGGAAACTGGGAGATAGGGGTGCTGTATTGTTTGGTGATTACATTTCAAAGAAATGGCTTCCAGGTCTTTGTGAAAAAGATTCTTGGGTTTTAAAACTGCTTCATTAACTTTAAAAAAGGTTTACCTACTTCTTAAAGGGTAGAGGAAAAAATAACAGAAGGTCCTAGAGCAAATGCTCTAAGAAAAGGGAGGAGGAAAGAAACATATTTTCCCCATTGTGTGCCAGGGCACAGTTCTTACTTTTCTTCTGTAAATTTCCATTTATCTTTACAGGAAGAGAGAGGGCACATCATTCCTGCCAGGTGGAGGAGCTGAAATCCAGGTTTGCCACTTGGCCTACAGTGACCTCTGAGAGGGACCGTCCCTCATTACTGAATAGGGTAGGAGGTCTTGCTCCCACATGGTCTCCACTGAGGCCATGGTCCTGACTCTCACCCTTCTCCTTTGGAAAAGTCCTCACAGGGATGCAGGAGGAGTACCTCATTACTGCAGGGTGGGAGTGGAAGTGCGCACTCCCATGTGGCTTCAGCTCCCTATTTGACCTTCTCTGACACCACTCTGATGAGAGTGTTGGGTACCTTGTACAACCTCTCAAAGGAGGAAGCCTCACCTCCCCACTGGCCTTTGGTGGTGTGAGTGGAGGTGGAGACACTGATTTTTCTGTGCTGTTTGGCTAGAACAGGGAGGTTCTTTTCTACATGTTTCCTGTCTCATGAAGCTGCTACTTTCCTGGTCCTTTCACTAAAGAACAGGATGATGGGAAAGAGTTGGGGGGATTTTTATTTTCTGTACCTATTGGTGTTTCTGTGTTGCTAGCTTTTTCAGCTCTAAGCCTGAGACATATGTTGTGCACAAAGAAAACTCAGGGAACTTACCATGTCATTAAATATCCCAGTCGGTCAGCCTGCCCTCTGCCTTTCAGAGTCTCCGTATGCTTGTGTTACAGGTTCTAGTTGTACTCAGTAGAAGAAGTGGAAAAATGTAGACTCACTTCATCTCCCAGAAACAGAAGTCTCTGCATATTTTGAAAAGTGTGACATGGAAGTTATTGGAGTAATCAGACTCCCAAAACATGTTACTAACATCCAGAAACCCCATTACTTTCCTAACCACTAAATTGTAAGGTCCATGAGGACAGGGACTGTGAGTTTTACTCACTTTTAGTCAACTTTTAGTCTTTTGTTTTTGGTAAGAAAACAAAACATTTTCCTGTTTTTATAGTTAGGTTTCTCATATCTGAAAATGAGTGTTGAATGAAGAATAATAGTCATGGCATGTGAGTGTCACTCCTCCTGTCAGAATATGTGTAGCGCTCATGTTGAAAACTCAAGATATTTGTTTCATCAAAGACAAAGTGGCCTCATTTTGTTTCATCAAAATTGCCTATTTTTCTATTACTTTAGGAAAGAATTTTAAAGAATTTCTTTTTTAAATATAAAGTCAAGTTAATGGTAATGACAGATGAAGAATTTTTACCTCTGACTAAAAAAATAATAACCCATATTTTTCTTTAATGAGTGCAGTGAGTAAAAACAATTATTCATGGATGCTTGCCATCTCATTTAGCATTGATATAAAATTCTCTCCAATAAAACTGAAGTGGGTCTTTTTTTTTTAGATTAGAATTTAGGAGGTTTATTATTTTTATTAAGTAGTGGAATTCAATTATTTAATCAACTTACTTCAATCCAAAAATAATCTCTTATGGCCCATTAATTTAAGGAAACATCTTTGTTTCCTTCCTTCTACTTTCATTCTTTGTTTTAAACAATTATTGTTGCAGTTCACTTGCTATAAGCTCATGAAACATATTTCTAGCAACAGTTTTCCTAAAACTTAAATATTAAAGATTAATATGCTGATCTAAATTCAGTTACTGGCCTGAACATATCATTACACATTAACCTTCCTGCCAGCAAAAAAGTATATTTTCACCAGAAGAAATATATATGTCTAGGTTTAATTACTCTAGAGGGTTTTGGGTAAAACTTTAAGATTTTCCAATGACAAAAATAGCCACATGAACTAAAGTGAATTTAAGAATATATATAATGTTGGAAAAGGATTTCCCAAAGCAAAGTATACTCTGCTTCTTATTTTTTAAAATATCTTTCCACAAGTCATGTAAATAAATATATGACTGTGAACATTTGCATGTGTACATGGTTGTGGGAGGGGAGGGAGACATTCTAAATGACCACTTAGTCTGTAGCAGCACTAGAAAAACTTACTGTTTGGTTTTTCCTTTCATAGATAACTTAGACTAAAAGTAGCAATCTCCCAGCTTGGGATACTCAAAATTGATTGAGGCCCAATCTGTAATTCTAGTTAGTTTATGAGAATTGCTATTTCTCAACAGTAGCATAGTTAAATGCTGTTGTTGAATCAACACAGGAACTTTTAATAAGTACTAAATGGAAGTGACCCTGTAGGTCAAACTCACATACACTCTATTCTATGATGATAAATATCATTTTACTTTTCCTCTTTAATTAAGTCAGGCTTTTATATTTGTGTAGATTATATGCCTTTTCATAGGATTTTATGTTAGGTATTTGGGAGTACCCTTCCTCTGCTCCCAAATATCTCTCTAATGGCAAAGTCATCATGACAGATATACCTAAGCTTCTGATAATTTGACTTATGACTTAATGTTAAAAAAAATTTTCAGAAGGAAATGGGCGGTATGTTTACCTGCCCAAACTCTCTGCAGCTCAAGTTGTTCCATTAATTAGGACATCTATCATTTTTACAAGGAAAGAGCAGAGGACAAAAATATTAGAATAATATATATGTTATATATGTCAATGGAGATATGACACACATATATTTTAAATGTCATACTGCTTCCCCTATGAGAAGAATAGGTCCTTAATTTATTACCTTGAGTATCGAATTATAAAAGACTAAAGATATTACTCTAATTTTGGATGACCCTAGGGTATTTCCCATCAAAATGGGTGACTGGTTATTAATATTCACAGCAACAGAATTGACACAATCTTTCCAATTAACATTAACTTTATAGAATCATTTATTAGAATGGGGTTTAGACTTGAGAATATAAAGATGATGTCTGTATTAAACTTTTACTTTTCTTTAAAAGTAAGAATTAAATATTAACATTGACAATGTTAGAGAAACAAATAAGTGCAAAGAATAGGGGTAGATATGTAAGTAATGTATGAGAAATATCCTATTGGTAAGATGCCTAGGAATCAGAATACTTTTGATCTTTTCATCATAAGAGTGCTAGTGTGTCCTCTACTAAATATTGAAACTGAGTGTCTTGATGGTTTCATCTGTTAAATGGAAATAATTGTCCCTTTTCCTTACTTATCTTAGAGGGATATAAGGTGGCACAATGGATGTTTCAGGGAGCCTCTCAAAGACTCCTACATAAATACAGAGTATCACGTAATGCCCTATGAAAGCCATTAAAGATGAGGGTGTTAGATGTAATAGAATTCAACATAATATCTAATATTGGTGTCCAAATGTATGAGATTGCTGGAGACACCAATCTTGTTTATTCTTTAATCTTAGAAATTAGGATAATTAGTTTTAGAATTCTCACTCCCCTTTAATGAAAATATCTAAAGCTTCTTTGATATTTCAAAATTCTTCAGTATTTAGCTTTGCACATTACTCTTCCCAAACTTCAAATTCATTTTGAAATGGTTTATCAGTTAAAGACGTATCCAGGGAAAAATCCTCTCTCTTACATATGCTGCTTTAAGGATATATCTGGAACTCACCCTCTAGTTTAGTGATATCCCTGCATATCTTTACCATTTTTAATTGATTATGTAGATGATATTCTCCCTTTCCTTCAGGTCAACCTCTTGATCTCATTGTTCTCAATCTCAGACTCTCCACCCTGATTTGTTTTTCCACCTACATAGTGAGATATCCATGTTCCATATTTTCACTGCCTAACTTGATAGGCATTCAGGAAATGTGATGAATAAATAAGGGCCAGAGAATTTCAACAAAAATCAGTTGAAATTCTGATTGCTTCACAGAAAAAATGACTTGTTTCAATAGTTAAGTTGCTTTGTCATGTTTTTGTTTGTTAGCTTTATCCTATACACCATTAAAAACAAGCAAGAAAATATGATGGAAAATTTTTTGATGTCAAAATATATAAAACATACCTAAGGTTAACCATAGTAAGAAATATTTGGTATGTTGTGGAAGAAAAGGCAAAACATTATTGATAGGCATATAAGAAGATGGAAATAAATGGGTATATAAAACTGTTTCCTGTGTGAGAAGTTGAAATTGTATGAATGTAAATTATTTTCAGATTTGTAGATTTATTTCAATTCAAATTAAATCTTGATAAATATTTATATTTCAACAGTGTAAGATTAAAATTTATTAATAAAATATCAGTATTGATATACACTATATTTTTATTGGTAAGATGAGAATTTGCCCTACTAAATATCAAGTCACTTTATAAAGGTACAGTAATTGAGACATAAGTTATTGGTTAGGTTAAGAAAGATATTATGCCTCAGAAGCAGAACTGATAGTATAATTTCATGTACAATAAAGATGACATTTATCCCTATTTCCTTCTTACTTTTAGAGACCTGTCTATACTTTTAATTTTTGAATAGCGCTCATAGGGGAGTTTATCTGTTTTATTTTTATTTTTTCAAGGAACTATTTCTTGAATTAATTTATTAATTCAACTCTGTTTTGCATTTTACTTAGTTTCTGTTTATATTTAAGTATTTTGGTATCATTTTTTCTTTACTGACTTTAGGTTCGATCACTATTTGTACCAGGTTTCCTTTTCCAGAACTAACTAAATTATTTTTATTTTGCAGTAAAGTCTATTATCAGTTTTCATTAATTGTAGAGGGACACGTGAAAAGGTAAATTATCTATTAGGATGATACAAGTTCAGTGTTTATTTTATCACTCTTATTAAATTTCCTGTTACCTAATTTCTCATATTTTACATGGTCTTTGAGAAAACTGAGAGAGAATATGTTAGATTTTCCTACTAATAATATATTATGTTGATTATCATTGTGATTTTATGGTTTTATTATATGTACTTTGATGACATTAAGTTCACAGGTTTGCGACTACTATATCAATGGGCATTTTATATATATATATATATATATATATATATATATATATGATATATTGTCTGTCCAGAAAGTATCCACCCATGCATTGTGCAAAATAGATAAATTTATCAAAGAACATACAAGATACAACAAACATTGTACAAAGGACAGTGATGCCTCAGTCACCATCATAGGCACCTTGGCACCACACACAGATCTCCCAATATCTCTTCCACTGTTCAAAACACTCTGCAAAATCCTTTGTTGGAATCATCATCATCTGCCCTATCTTATGGTCCAATATCTCTTCCCTTTCAAAGGTGGTTTTACTTTTGGGAAAAGCCAGAAGTTGCAGGGTGCCAAATCTGAGCTGTTAGAGGGTTGAGTCACTTGGGAGATTTGATGTTTTGCCAAAAAACTCAGTGAGACATGATGCATGAGCGAGTGCACTGTCATAACGAAGCTGCCAATCACCAGCTTCCCATAGCTGCAGCATATGCATAATATTGCATTTCTGAGCCAATGAAGAACATTGAGGTAGTACTCCTTATTGACTATTTGGCCTAGAGGGGCGTACTCATGATGGACAACACCAAACAAAAGACAAAGTTTAACATGGTCTTGATCTTGCTGTGACTGTGCTGTGCCTTTTTCAGGTGTGGAGAACTAGGTGACTTCCACTGGGATGACTCAGCCTTTGTTTTCAGATCATAGACATAGACCCATAATTCATCTCTGGTTATGACATTCTTGATGATATTTAGTTCATTGGTAGTGGCTTGAATCAAGTCATTAGCAACTGCAGCACGATGTTTCTTTTGCTGTGATAGCAGAAACCATGGAATGAATTTTGCCACGGCATGTTTCATGCCAAGGTTCTGTGTCAAAATCTTGGACACAGTAATCTTTGGAATCCTTAGATCAGCTTCTAGCTCTTGCCTTGTCAGTCACCTACCTTTGTCGATTGCAGCCCATACACATTCAACATTCTCAGGTGTTCTGCTTGTCAAAGGCCTTTAAGAACATAGGTCATTTTCAACAGATTCTTGACAATCTTTGAAGTGTTTGTATCACACTTTTATTTGTGCTGCACTCATTGAATAATCTCAAAAAGCCTTCTGAATCATCTGAATAGTTTCCACAGATGAATGTTCAAGCTTAATGCAAAATTTGATGCACATTCATCATTCTACTCACTCAGTCATTGTAAATGTGACCACCACACAGCACACATGCTCATTCAACTACATCTACCACCACCACCGACTAATACAATGAAGTCATTGTTGTTCATTCAGGTGCATTCCAGTCCACTCTCATTGCCTGCCAGGTTACATCAATGTCACTCAAACTGTTCTCCTTATATTAACAATGGCTGGACTTTTTCTGGATAGACTAAACTTATATATATGTTCTCTTTTGTGTATTTACTGTTTGCTTTATTTTCTATCTAAAGTTATACTGTCACTACTGAGTTCTTGTTCTTCTTTGCTCCTCTGATATGTGTTTCTCCATTTATTTAAAGTGATTTTTTTAAATAAACCACATACATTAGGGTTTTCTTTTTTTTTAATTTTTCTTTCTAAAAGGTTCAGATAATTTTATTGGGAAATTTAACACATTTATTTTTATAACCCAAGAATATTTGCTCTATTTTCAATGTTTTAGAAGTTATACATACTATGTGAAATTAGTTTTACTTCAAAAAGATCACCTTTTGAATGAAACAAGAAGAGAATATAGCTTGTGCTATATGTGAAAGGAAGAATTTTGCATACTTTTCCCCTTCTTTTCTTTTGGTAAATATGTATATTTAGAATTTCAATTATTTTAAAACTATTGTTTTAAAATCCTACTATATTTTAAGAATAATTTAACACATATTTAGTTCTATAAATACATGTTCAGCTATTTTTAGATTTAACTTTTTAGCTAAGCATTTTTGATATTTATCACAAATCAGTTTATATAAAAAATCCCCATTTTTAGTTTAGATTAAATTTTTTAATGTTTTCCATAGATTGCTTTCTTTATTCCAAGCTGGATAATTATGTGATTGAAACAATGTTTTAGCAAGATTCATCTGGAAATGTTGTGTAGCGTGGATATTAAAAACAAACTCCCTTACAAAAGTTAAACCCCCCCACAAGAGTTAAAGTGAATTCTAAGCACATTTGTCCTAGTCAGGTGTCAGCTAAAGCTGGTCTTGATCTAGGTGTGACACTGAGAATTGTGAATGATAATTTGGTCTAGAAAAGATATATAATTTAAATTATGACTTCTCCTTCCCATTATTACTTTCTTGTTTTATCCCAGTTGCTGACTTTATTAAAATTGCCATCTTACTTAGCTATGTCCTCCATTTTACCCTTTAATCAATTATTTATTATGTTTGATTGATTCTTTGCAGGTAAAATTTTTAAGCTACTTGAATATATATTCAAAAATGGCTCAGAGAAGTAACATTCCCTGAACAGTCTGCTTTATCTGTGAATATCACAATACTGCTTATTAATAGAAACAATAACATTTTAGGCATAAAGTTTTAAATCCCAACATTTCCCCCTGAGAGATTAGATATACTTAAACCAAAGTAAGGAATATACGTGGTGGGTAAAGTCATGATATTGTTGTGTGCAAAAGGGATTGGAGTTAGTCTGTGTAATTTCCACAGGGCAAAACTAAGATCAAAGGGTAGAAGCTATATAGCAAGTTGGCTGAATGAAAGTTGATCTCTTTAACATTAAGAGCTTTCTGAAGATGGAGGCAGAGAAGACTTACAAAGTCATAAAAAGTAGCAAAGTATTACTGCAGTGATTTTGTGTATACCTCAAGATATTGTGCAGAGAGAGTTTAGGTTTGATAATTTTTTATTTTAGTAATTAAAATTTTTATTTATAAAAATTTTGGCCTGGAAAAAATCTCACAATATAATAGAAATAGACAAACAACTAGTACAGTATGATCTTAAGTGTGTGTATACACACACACACATATATGTATACCTATAATATTCATAGAAAAAAAGACTGAGAGCTAAATACATCAAACTAGCAACAATGATTTCAGCTATTTATCAGTTATGGGTAACTCTTCTGTACTGTATTTTCTTTTAATTTTCCAAATTTTATATAATGAATTTATACTTTTTTATAACCTAAAAACGACCACTAAAGTGAATTTTTAACTGAATGTTTATCAATGAACTTCTAAGAAAGCAAAAACATCAGAAACTCTTCTAATGTCTTGTAGCAGATGATGATGGGCTGACAGCAGTAAAAGGTGAGTGGGGAGGTGGGGACGGACTAAATGAAGATGAAGGGATTAGTCAAAGAACATTTCTGAAGGACCATGGACATGGACAACTGTTTGGGGATTGATTGTGGGGGGCACAGGATCGGTGGAAGGTGGCAAAGGAGAAAAATGCAACAACTGTAATAGCATAAGTAATAAAATATATTTAAAAAAGAAACTGCTGAATTCTTTCTAAGAAAAAGAGCAATAGCATTAAAATTAAGTGATGGAAACTGGGGGAAAATACATTTGCTGCTGCATTTACATTAAATCTTAACTTCAGAAAAATACATCAACTACTTTAATAACTAAGAAAATAAGCTGCTGGAGTGTTAGGTTTTATGTCCTTTTGGTGTATGTTAGACAATATGTGCTAGAGGGCAACTCACGGTTGTGACTTGTATGCTAACATATGAAAACAGTTTGGCAGTGTGCAAATTAAGTTCCACTCCACTCATTTGTCCAATGACAGATATGGAACTTATGTAGCTGGAAACAGAATCCCTTCTTAAAGTGCTGTGACTTGACTTTACTATCTGCTTCCACTACAAACTCAGTTTATATACTAGATAATTTTAAGAGCTGGGGCCTTTTAAGATAGGTGTCTGACTCCAAAAATAAAGAATTCATTTTTTTTATCAGACCAATAGGTTGCTCAGTGAATTGTAGTTATAAGGAATAATTACAATGAGACTTTGTATAAATTGAACATTTACTTATTTACTTACATTTGAGAAATAATAAAGCCCTACTTTTGGTAATTAATAATAGCCAATTGTACGCCACAGTGCCTCCGGCTTTTGCTCCATGGTAGAATGGGAAAGCTTTGGCCCCTCAGTTGACCTCTTTTCTGAGCCTTCTTGAATGGAAGATGGATGGTAAGCTAAACATCCATATTCATCACATTGGAATCCTCCAGAAGGTTGTAAGCAAAGCAAAACCCTCTGGTGAAAGATCTACTTTTCACTCCATTACATAGTATGTGACTCTTAACTAGAGGGAAACTAAACAGTACTTTCAGGAGCCATTTCTTCTTCTTTTTTTTTTTTTTCAATTGTTTAGTTTCTAATGTTACTTGTATATGTAGTCTACATAATTAACATTTAACATAGAAGAAAAAGAGAGAATGCTGCTTTTATTTTTAAATACCACATACCTACCAATATTTCCTGAAGATTGTCTTGATGTTATGTTTTGAAAGAAATATTTTAGATGTGCTCATAGACCTTACAACTTAGAAGGGAAAAATAGAACAATAATATAGGTTTTATATTTCCATTTTAGAGAATTGTAACTAAATGTAATTCACCACTTTCATTTTTAAATCTGACATCAATTATAGCTGAAACACATGGCATAAAAGAACCTAGAGGAAAACAGTAATAAGATATTGAACGTCTGTTTTTCCTTTACTTGAACCCTTGCTCTGTCTGCGTTATCCAGAAGTGGGAGGACCAAAAGCTTATTAGTGTTTAAAAATAGCTTCATGACTTCAGGGAATTTCTGGATTTTAGCTCTTTTTTTTTTATTGTTTTTTTTTTTTCATTGTTCAAGTACAGTTGTCTCTATTTTCCTCCAACAACTTTCTCCTGCCCCACCCACTCTCACCTCCTACCCTCAATCCTTTCCCCCTTTGGCTTTGTCCTTGGGTTCTTTATACCTGTTCCTTGATGACCCTTCCCCTTCTTTTCCCTGTTATCGCCCTCCACTCTCTCCTCGGGTTTATTGTCAGTTTGTTCTTTATTTCAAACTCTCTGGTTACATTTCGCATGATTGTTTATTTTGTTCATTAGGTTCCACTTATAGGTGAGATCATATGGTATTGGTCTTTCACCACCTGGCTTATTTCAGTTAGCATAATACTCTCCAGTTCCATCCATGCTGTCATGAAGGTAAGAGTTCCATCTTTCTTTCTGCTGTGTAGTATTCCATTGTGTAAATGTAACAGTTTTTTTATCCACTCATTTACTGATGGGCACTTAGGCTGTTCCAACACTGGGCTGTTAAAAAAGCCTTGCTATGAACATTGGGGTGCATAGTTTCTTTTGAACTAGTGTTTCAGAATTCTTATAGTATAATCCCAGCAGTAGAATTGCTGATCAAAAGACAGTTCCATTTTTAGTTTTTTGAGGAAATTCCAAACTGTTTTCCATAGTGGCTGCACCAGCCTGCATTCCCACCAACAATGTAATAGGGTTTCCTTTTCTCCACAACCTCACCAGCACTTAGTGTTTGTTGATTTGTTTATGATGGCCTTTCTGACTGCTGCATTTACATTCTTAAATGGTATCTTTAATTTACATCTCTCTGATGGCTAGAGATGCTGAGCATCCTTTCATATTTCTCTGGGCCCGATGTCTGCCCTCCTTGGAGAAGCATCTGTTCAGGACCTTTGCCCATTTTTAATTGGATTGTTTATCTTCCTGGAGTGGAGTCATGTGAGTTATGTATATATTTTTGAGATCAAACCCTTGTCCAAGGTATCATTAGCAAATACATTTTCCCATAAGGTTGATTCCCTTTTCATTTTGCTTATATTTTCTTTAGCCATGCAGAAGCTTTTTATTTTGATGTAGTCCAATTTGTTTATTCTTTCCTTTTCTTTTTCCCCCTGGGAAATCATTTATTTTTTTTTATTTATATAATTTTTTATTTCAAATACATTTGTCTCTGCCTACCCCTCACCACTTTCCCTTGCCCCTTCCATCCTTCCCACCCTCACCTCTTCCCTTTGGTTTTGTCCATGAGTCCTTGCTATATGTTCCTTGACTTTCCCCTTCCCTTCCTCTTCCCCAGCCCCCATCCCTCCTTCCCTCTTGTCTCTGTTGATTTCTTTACCTTTCAGTGTTGCTGGTCTTATTTTCCTTGCATCTTTGTATTGTTGGTTAGGTTCCACTTATAAGTGAGATCATATGGTATTTGTCTTTCGCCCTCTGGCTTATTTCGCTTAGCATCCTGCTCTCCAGTTCCATCCATGCTGTCGCAAAGTTTAGTAGTTCTTTTTTTCTTCCTGCTGCGTAGTATTCCATTGGGTATATGTACCATTATTTTTTGATCCAATCATCTACTGATGGGCATTTAGGCTGCTTCCAACACTTGGCTATTGTAAATTGTGCTGCTATGAACATTGGGGTGCATAGGTTCCTTTGAATTGGCGTTTTGAATTTCATAGGATATATTCCCAGCAGGGGAATCACTGGATCAAAAGGCAGTTCCATTTTCAGCTTTTTGAGGAAATTCCACACTGCTTTCCACAGTGGCTGCACCAGTCTGCATTCCCACCAACAGTGGACTAGGGTTCCCTTTTCTCCACAGCCTCACCAGCACCTGTTGTTTGTGGATCTGTTTATGATGGCCATTCTGACCGGTGTGAGGTGGTACCTCATGGTGGTTTTGATCTGCATTTCTCTGATGGCTAGTGATGCTGAGCATCCTTTCAAATGCCTCTGGGTCCTCTGTATCTCCTCCTTGGAACAGCGTCTGCCCAGTTCCTTTGCCCATTTTTTGATTGGATCGTTTGTCTTCTTGGAGTGGAGTCGAGTGAGTTCTTTATAGATCTTGGAGATCAAACCTCTATCTGATGTATCATTAGCAAATATATTTTCCCATATGTTTGGCTCCCTTTTCATTTTGCTGATGTTTTCTTTAGCCATGCAGAAGCTTCTTATTTTGATGAGGTCCCACTTGTTTATTCTTTCCTTTATGTCCCTTGCTTTAAGAGACATATCAATGAAAAAACTGCTGCATGGGATATCTGAGAGTTTCCTGCCAATGATCTCCTCTAGGACTTTTATGGTGTTGCAAATAATATTTAAGTCTTTTATCCATCTTGAGTTTATTTTTGTGTATGGAGTCAGCTGATGATCCAATTTCAATTTTTTGCATGTAGCCATCCAGCTCTCTCAACACCATTTGTTGAAGAGGCTATTATTGCTCCATTTTATGCTTCTGCCCCCTTTGTCAAATATTAGATGCCCATAGAGACCTGGGCTTATTTCTGGGCTTTCTATTCTGTTCCACTGGTGTATGGGTCTGTTCTTGTGCCAGGACCAGATTGTTTTGAGTATAGTGGCTTTGTAGTAGAGTTTGATGTCTGGTATTGTGAGTCCTCCTACTTTGTGTTTCTTTCTCAAAATTGCTACAGCTATTTGGAGTCATTTATGGTTCCATATAAATTTTTGAAATGTCTGTTCTATTTCTGTGAAATAGGTCATTGGTATCTTAATAGGGATTGCGTTGAATCTATAAATTGCTTTGGGTAGTATGGACATCTTGATGATATTAATTCTTCCAATCCATGAGCACGGTATATGCTTCCATTTATTTGTGTCTTCCTTAATTTCTTTCTTCAATGTGGTATAGTTTTCTGTGTACAGGTCTTTTACGTCTTCGGTTAAATTTATTCCTAGGTACTTTATTTTTCTTCTTGCTGTATCGAATCGTATTTTTTTTCTGACTTCTTCTTCTATTTCGTTGCTGGTGTACAAAAATGGCTTTGATTTCTGAATGTTGACTTTGTATCCTGCTGTTTTGCCAAATTCACTTATTAGGTTGAGGAGTTTTTTGGAGTCTACAGGGTTCTCTATGTACAGTATCATGTCATCTGCAAACAATGATAGCTTTACTTCCTCCTTTCCTATTTGGATGCCTTTTATCTCTTTCTCTTGTCTGACCGCTGTGGCTAGGACTTCCAATACGATGTTGAAAAGAAGCGGTGAGAGTGGACATCCTTGTCGTGTTCCTGATCTTAGTGGGAAAGCTTTCAGTTTTTGCCCGTTGAGTATGATATTGGCTGTAGGTTTTTCATATATGGCCTTTATTATGTTGAGGAATGTCCCATACATTCCCATTATGCTGAGTGTTTTGATCCTAAATGGGTGCTGTACATTATCGAATGCTTTTTCTGTATCTATCGAGATGATCATGTGGTTATTTTGTTTTCCATTATTTATGTGATGTATCATGTTTATTGACTTGTGTATATTGAACCATCCCTGCATGCCTGGGATGAATCCCACTTGATTGTGGTGGATAATCTTTTGAATGTATTGCTGGATGCGGTTTGCCAATATTTTGTTGAGGATTTTAGCATCTATGTTCATCAGCGAAATTGGCCTGTAGTTTTCTTTCTTTGTAGGGTCTTTATCTGGTTTTGGGATCAGGATGATGCTGGACTCATAGAAAGAGTCGGGGAGTCTTCCCTCCTCTTGGATTTTTTGGAATAGTCTGAGAAGGACAGAGGTTAGCTCTTCCTTACATGTTTTGTAAAATTCTCCTGTGAAACCATCCGGCCCTCGGCTTTTGTGTGCCGGGAGTTTCTTGATGACTGCTTCAATTTCCCCAGCTGTTATCAGTCTGTTCAAGCTTTCTGCTTCTTCCTCCTTCAGTGTTGGAAGATTATACTTTTCTAAAAATTTGTCCATTTCATCAAGATTTTCAAATTTCTTGGCAAAAAATTGTTCATAGTAGTTTCTGACGACCCTTTGTATTTCTGTGGTATCAGTTGTTATTTCTCCTCTTTCATTTCTGATATTATTAATTTGGGTCCTCTCCCTTTTTTTCTTGATGAGTCTACTTAAAGGTTGTCGATTTTATTTATCTTTTCAAAGAACTAGCTTCTGGAATGGTTGATCCTTTGAATTGTTCTTTTCGTCTATGTCATTCAGTTCTGCTCTAATCTTGACTATTTCCTTCCTTCTACTTGCTCTGGGATTTATTTGTTGTTGTTTCTCCAGTTCTTGAAGTTGTAGTGTTAGGTCTTTTATTGAAATGTATCTATCTTTTTAAGGTAAGCCTGTATTGCTATGAACGTTCCTCTCACGACTGCCTTTGCTGTGTCCCATAGGTTTTGGACTGTTGTCTGTTCATTTTCATTTGTTTCCAGACATTTTTTGATTTCTTCTCTTATCTCATTATTGACCCATTCATTGTTTAGTAGTGTACTGTTCAGTCTCCATGAGTTTGCAAGTTTTTGAAGTTTCTCTTAGAGGTTGATTTCCAGTTTCAAGGTCTTGTGGTCTGAGAAAAAGTTTGGTATTATTTCAATTTTCCTGAATTTGCTGAGGCTTGCTTTGTGTCCTATCATGTGTTCTATCTTTGGAAAACTGCCATGAGCATTTGAAAAGAATGTGTATTTTTCTCCTTTGGGATGTAAAGTTCTATATATGTCAGTTAAGTCTCTTTGATTCAGTGTGTCATTCAGCGCCTCAATATGTTTATTAATGTTTTGTTTGGAAGATCTGTCCATTTTTGACAGTGGGGTGTTGAAATCCCCTACTATCAGTGTGTTGCTGTCTATATTTTTTTGAAGTCACCCAAAAATTTCCTTATATACTTGGGGGCTCCTATATGGGGAGCATATAAGTTTACAATGTTGGTGTCTTCTTGATAGATTCTTCCTTTAAGTATTATAAAGTGCCCCTCTGGATCTCTTTTTATGGCCTTTGTTTTGAAATCTACTTTGTTTGATACAAGTATGGCAACCCCGGCCTTTTTCTCTTGCCCATTTGCTTGGAATATTTTTTTCTGTCACTTTACTTTCAATCTGTGTAGGTTTTTGCTCTGAGGTGGGTCTCTTGTAGGCAGCATATGTGTGGGTCATGTTTTCTTATCCTTTCAGCTACCCTGTGTCTTTTGATTGGGGCATTTAGTCCATTCACATTGAGAGAGATTACTGATAGAAACTTACTCATCTTTTCTCTTAGTATCTGTGTTCCTCTCTCTCTCATTCTTTTCCTTCATTTTCTTAAATCAGTCCCCATAGAGTATCTTGGAGTGCTGGTTTGGTAGAAATGTATTCTTTTAGTGTTCTTTTGTCTGGGAAACTCCTTATTTCCCCTTCTATTTTAATTCAGAGCCTTGCTGCGTAGAGCAGCCTTGGCTGTAGGCCGTTGCTTTTCATGACTTGGAATATTTGTTGCCATTCGCTTCTGGCTTGTAGTGTTTCCGTTGAGAAGTCAGCTCCTTGGTGTATGGGGGCCCCCTTGTTTGTTACTTTCTCCTTCTCCCTTTCTGCCTTGAGGATTCTGTCTTTGTCTTTGACATTTGCCATTTTAATGATGATGTGTCTTGGAGTGGACCTCCTTGGGTCCTTCTTGAGTGGGGTCCTCTGTGCCTCCTGGATCCATGAGAGCCTTTCTCTCCTCAAATTAGGGAAATTTTCCATCATTACTTTTTCGAGTAGGTTCTCTATTCCTTGCTCCTCTTCTTCTCCTTCTGGTATCCCTATTATACGGATATTATTACGTTTCAGGTTGTCCTGCATTTCCCTACATGCATCTTCATTCTTTTTGAGTCTTTTTTCCCATTCTTTTTCTTTCTGAGAGCTTCTTTCTACCTTATCTTCCATCTCACGGATTCGATCCTCGGCTTCATCCAGCCTGCTTTGGATTCCTTCTACTGTGTTCCTCAAGTCAGAAATGGTATTCTTCATATCCTCTTGTGTCTTCTTGATAGTTTCTAGTCCTTTTCCAGGTTGATATAGTTTGCTGTAAGATCCTGATAGTTTCTCTGCAGTTTCCCATAGTTCTCTTTGAGCTGGCTGAGCTCATTGAACTTCCTTAGAACCATTGTTTTGAATTCAATATCTGATAGTTCCCTTGTCTCTATTTCATTGAGCTCTCTCTGTGGGGAGTCCCCTTTTCCACTCATTTGGGGGAAACTCTTTTTCTTCCCATTTTTGTGAGAGTCTGTTAAGAATTTACTTATTTATTTATTTATTTTTGCTTGTGCTTCAATTGGGCTGTCTAGATTTCCTGACTTTGTGTATTATACTTCTATGGTAGTAAATGGGTCTTATTTATTTATTTATTAATTTATTTATTTGTTTGTTTATTTATTTATTTATTTTCCCCTTTACTTTTCTTTCTGGGCCTGCCTCTGATGATGTCAGTTGTTGACCCTATATGACCTTGGGTCATTTGTTTTAGCCTTCCAGGAGTCTACTGTCTGTGTCTGACTCCTGTGTGGGCAGCTCTGTGACCCCTTCGGTCAGGGCTGGGCTATTTTTTGGGACCTCTCTGCACTCTCATGCCGGCTCCTTGTGCGTGCACCCCAGCGCGGCAGGGTCCCCCGGCTGCCTGGGCTTGCACGTGCTTGCCCCAGACCAGGGGGCTTATTCGCGACCTCACCTGCTGGTCTTGCCCCTGGCCGGCGGGCTCCCCGGCACTGGTCAGTTTAGCGTCTTCTATTGTGCTTTTTCCCCACTTTGGCTCTTTGGGTGCGTTGCTTGCCCCCGCCAAATGGAGACTACTGAATTGGGAGGAAGTCAGCTCCAGGACTCTCCGGTTTATCTTGTCTCCAGTCTCTCCTCCAGGGACTCTGGGCAGCTCTGTGACCCCTTCAACCTGGCATCTACTAATTCTGTGAGCCGTTCCACAATGCGGTCTGGGCAGGTCAATTTACGCCTGCCCTTGCCGCTCTGTGCACTCCCTCCCAGGCCATATTGGTGCCAATCTGTGGGAGGCCTTGCCAGTCAGTGCGAGCCCTCGCCAGCCCATGTGGGTCACACACACACTCGCCAACCCTCGCCAGCCACTTGGTGCAAGTGTACACGCCGACACTGGGTGGTTTTGGTGTGTCTATGTGTGCTTTTTAGCTTTTGGCTCTTTGGGGTGTGGCCCCTTCCCGCACAATGGAGAGTACGGCAAGGAGAAGGAGTCGGGACTCCCCAGTTCCTCCTCCCATTCTTTCCCCAGTGCCTCCGTTTCCAGTCTCTCCTCAGGGGTCTCTGGGCAGTTCTGTGACCCCTTCGGCCAAGGATCCACCACCTGTGCAGACTGCGTTTCAATCTCGGGCAGTTGGTTCATGTGTGCCCTGCTTCTGTCTCTTTGAGGGTGAGCCTTTTCTATTCTTTCCTTTATATCCATTGCTTTTGGGGACATATCAGTGAAAATATTGCTGTATGGACTATCTGAGATTTTAGTGCCAATGTTCTCCTCTAGGACTTCTATGGTACTACAACTTATATTTAAGTCTCTTATCCATCTTGAGTTTATTTTTGTATATGGTGTAAGTTGGTGGTCAAGTTTCATTTTTTTGCACGTAGCCATCCAGATCTCCCAACACCATTTGTTAAAGAGGCTATTTTTACTCCATTTTATGCTTCTGCCCCCTTTGTCAAACATTAATTGACCATAGGGACATGGGTTTACTTCTGAGCTCTCTATTCTGTTCCATTGATCTATTTGTCTGTTCTCATGCCAATACCAAATTATTTTGAATACTGTGGCCCTGATCCCTCCTACTTTGTACTTCTTTCTCAAAATTGCTGCAGGTATTTGGGGTCATTTTTGGTTCCATATAAATTTTTGAAATGTTTGTTCTATATCTGTGATATGTGTCATTGGTATTTTAATAGGGATTGTGTTGAATCTATAAGTTGCCTTGGGTAGTATGGACATTTAGGTGATGTTAATACTCCTAATCTATGAACACAGTATATGTTTCCATTTATTTGTGTCTTCCTTAATTTCTTTCTTTAATACTACGTAATTTCTTGAGTATAGGTCTTTTACATCCTTGGTTATGTTTATTCCTAGGTACTTTATTTTCTTGTTGTTATAGCAAATGGGATATTTTTCCTGATATTTTGTTGTTGTACAAAAATGCCTTTGATTTCTGAATATTGATGTTGTATCCCGTTGTTTTGTGAAATTCACTTATTAGGTAGAGTAGTTTTTTGGTGGAGTCTAGGGTTTTCTATGGACAATATCATGTTACCTACAAACAATAACAATTTTATCCCTCCTTTCCATTTTCGATGCCTTTTATTTCTTTTTCTTGTCTGATCACTATGGCTAGGACTCCCAATATTAAGTTGAAAAGAAGTGGTGAAAGCAGACATACTTATCTTAGATTTTAGTTCTTATTCTGCTATCTCCTGTTGGATTTGTGTACATTTTCAGAGTTTTGTGTAGTGCGGTGGCAAGTGGAGGAGCACTGCCGGGGGGAGTGCTGCTCATCCCCAGTCTGGGCAACAACTGCTTTGGGGGAAGGGTACAGAGCACAGCCTGGGGAGCGCAGCGCTTCGGGATCGAGAGTTACTTTCCGGGGCCAGCTGAGATGGGACTGGGGACTCTGAATCCCAAAGAGCCTATCCCGGGGGTGTCACAGAAGGAGGGAATAAACACAAGTGGTCTCAAACACTTCTCTGTTTGCCAGGAGAGGGGATGTGGCCCATCCCCCTAGTGGGGAAGGCCCAAAGTCCCTTTGTTCAAACGCTTTTATTGAAAGGGTTATCAGTGGGGCTAGGTAACAGGAATGCACAGGTTATCTCATAACATCAGTGTGTTAATGTTTACAGAGAGTAGATGATGTTTTGAAGAAAACAAATGGCAGGAACACACTTATTTACATGGGTCACGAGGAGACTAGTAAACAAGAGAGACAACTAAACAAGAGAGCATAGTAAACATAAGTGTGCCTAAGGGTATAGCGTTAGGGTCTATGAATAATGTTAATTTCCTTCCCAGCAGGAGCTGGCTAGAGCTTCTGAGGGAAGAACAAAGCACACTTCAAAGAATTTACTTTTAGACCTGATTTCCCTGGGAAATGTCAGATCTGGTTTAGGACTGACTCCAGTATTGTTTCAAGCCTGAGCTAGACAGGGGGAGAGAACCACCAAGAGACAAGGAGACTTCTTTCAGATAGAATGAGGACTCCGGCCATGTCCAAGTTGAGCCGAGGGGTGGGTGCCTTTTTGTCCTTTCTCTGTGTCCCCCAATTTCTTGTCTGCTGCCAGTAATCAATATCTGGCATAGGTTATTATCTCAGCTCCAGATAACTTACCTGTCATGGGTTACTGATCATTACAAGGCAAAGCAGAGAGGCGGGAGCTACACCCCTGCCAGGGGGGAAAAGGTTATGTCTCCTCAGGAGCCTAAGGCCTCCCTGATTATTTCCAGCCCTGGGGCCCTCCCACCTGTTGGTGGGGTTACAGTTCCTGAAACCAGAAGGGGCATTTCCCCACAGTTTTGAATACCTCATCTGAAAACTGGAGAGAATAGGCTGTGTAATAATAACTATTGATGTAGTGAGTACTTATACTACATGCCAAGCACTTTGCATGTGTTATTTCATTTGATCTCCAAAAAAAACCCAATAAGTTAGATATTTTCCCCAACTGATAGTCCTCCTAGAACCTTGGCTTCCCTAAAAGCAAATCTGTATGTCCAAAAACAATATAAATCTTAAAGACCCTACTTAGTTCTAAAATTCATGAGAAATCAGCTTAGTATTTACTTTAAATCCATCTCTGATGAACTGATAAAATGATCATACTGTTCCTGGGTAATCTGGCATTCTTTCACCATTAGAAGGACTTGTACTCTGAGCCTCTCCAGCACTGTTCTTTCTGTGACTCATTTTTTTTTTCTCATTAGAAAATGTACACTTTCATTGCACTTAAAACTGTCAGTATTTCCTCTAGGTCATCTTGGTGTTTTGTATTTTTTCAATTAGCAATAACCATGCTTCAGATATACCTCACTGGCTATGATGCTGCCAGTGCACAAAGCTTGATGTTATGTTTTGACTTTATAACTTTATCAAATGTCTAGAAAAGTCCTGTTGGTATTTTCATTAGCATTGCATTTAATATAAACAGTAATTTGAGTAAATTTTACATTTTTAAATATCATTTAATATTTGGTCTTACCACCTAGGAATAATTACATTTCTATAAATATGTTTTAGAAATATTTATCAGTAATATTTATATTCTTCAGTTTAGATCTAACATATTTCCTGTTAAATTAATTTATAGGTATTTAATTTTTTTTTTTGCTATTTTCCTTTTCATTTACTGACTCCTCTTCCTGCTCCTCCCTCTGTCCCATCAAATATAAGCACTCAAAACCTTTCATCTCAGTCTGTTGGATTATACTGTTTTATCTATCCCAGAGATTACAAGTATTGCTTTTAAGCAGGTACTTCCACATTACCTGTTGGCCCAGTCTATGTCTATAATTAGCTAAGGCCTTTTCTATCAAATATCATTAGCACTCCAAACTCAAAATATTTAAAACCTAAATCATCATGTTATTTCTGCAAATAAATTAATATATTTGACTTGCATAATTTGTTTAATGTTATTATAATATACATGTAAGTTTAAAATATTAGATCTAACTTTGTTATCTCTCTTTCCCTCTTTCTGTCTCTCTTTCTCTCCTTCTCTCTCTACCCCCTTCTTTGTGCAATCACAGTCAGGTCTTCAAGTTTTAAGTTCTAAGAAGTTTTCAGCATCTATCTTTTTGTCTCTATTTCCATGCCACCATCATAATTTGTGTTCTGCTCAGCTCTTGTCTGGATTGTTGCATTGGCCTTTAAGCCAGTCTTCAATCTTCTTTCCCTCTATCTCAAACAGCCTGAAAACTACGTTATTATTCGCTCTATGACACAACATTGATCCAGTCTCTACTCTGTTCAGGACCTTTCAATGGTCCATAGTGGCTGCTTGCCTGAGTTCAAGTTCCTCATTTTAGAAGGCCAGGTCCTTTTACTCCAATTTTCTTTCCATTCTCCTTTTAAGTTTAGTGTCTTATTCAAAGCCATTACACTATATTGCTATTGGACTTTTTATTTGCTAGGAATAATTTTATTTCTCTTCCCAACTTGGTCATATTCTAGCTGCTCCCTACAATGCCTTCTTGCACAACTCTACCTAATGAACCCTACCTTCTTTAAAACAATATGTTATCTCCCTCTGCTCACACTTTAATTCTGGAAACTGACCATGGTATGATTTGAATATAATTCTATTTCTATACTTGACTGTTACCCATTTCTAGATTTTTAATCTCCTTAACTACAGAGATTGTTCTTATTCACCTCTCATTCTACTCAACATTTTGTGCATATTTAGAGTCTTCTAAATATTTATGAAACCAAATTAAATAGGCCCAATTATCACAGGATTTGCTGGTGGTTTAGACTAAAAAATAAAATCCCGATTTTGATTGAATTCAGAAGGTGACTTGGTTAAAATAAAACCTGAGATAATGCTGATTTCTTCATTTGCCTTTATCTAACTCAAGTTTTAATTTAAGGTGAGCAGCTGAGAAACTTTGATTACAAAATTCTACATCTCAGTGGGTTTTTTATAGTTAAAATGAGTTATTTGTTAGAAATGCATCATTTCACTGAGGTATTTGATTCAAAAGCTGTGATTTATGACTTAGACTGAAATTTTATAGGAACAATGTAATATAATACCTAAAAATGCCATTTATTTTCATGCACTATTTAAATTACATTTATACCAATTTACAGCAATCCTTAAAAAGTAATGTCAGTGCTTCCTTACATTTGTCACATTTTTTATCACTGTAAAATTGAATTAAAATTACTAAATGGGAAACATTTCTGCCACAAAACTGTTACTCTTGAATAATTAATCAAACAAGAAACATATTTAGGTATATATGTTTGTCTTTGTTGTATGAACTTCATGTTTTTATTTTTTAAATGAATATAGTCATGCCCCTGGATTTTTGCTTTTGAAATGGGATTCATAACATATCTCAAAACTAAACTCATAACACATTTTACAAAAGAAATATGAATACATTTCTCTGATGAATACTATTATCCCAAAATGGAATGCATTTATAATTCAGACTAATAATTGAAAGTTTAATATTTCCTTTTATTACTAGTAAGTTTTAAAAAATTGCCTGATTATTTCTTACGTGATTATGAACCACAGAATAAATCTGCTTTTTATGTGGAGAATGGTTCTATCTCCCACTCTTCCACCCACCCCTAATTAAATATGTTTTGATGCCAAATTTTTGTTGGTTGGTTGTTTGGTTTGCTGGTCTTTTTCCTTTTGGGGTGGAAATGTGTTTGCCTGCTTGTTTTGCAGCAGATGTTAAGGTTTGTCATGGAATCAGTCGCATCTTCATCTCCATTTCCCTACAGATCAATTGTAGACATTTAGGAGGTGTCTGATGGCAATTGTAGAGGTCAGAATTATAGACTATATGTACCTTGTAGAATGGAACAATCTAAGCCAACCCACATGGAAACCGAACCTAGAACCAACAAACCAGATAGGTGAACTGACAGTTAAGGGATCTTTTTCTCAGCTGATTTGAAAAGTTGAAAAAATTCAACTCTTTTAAACCATAAAGTCAAAAATTTTTTTGAATACAACTCCAAATAGCAATATTTTAACAAATACCCAAAGCAATATTTTATTCACTCATTTGGACCTATTTAGGGAGTGCCTACTATGTGCTATTGGTGCTCAAGAGTCCCCTTTCTCACAGAATTTACTTTGCATGATAGTAGACAAACAAAAAAACAAGATGATTTCAAGTGTTCAAACTGTTCTGAAAAGTAGTATGCATCCTTTTTTAAAAAGATGTCACAATTAAATAAGTTTGGAAAATGTCATGTTAAATAAAGTTAGACTGTTTTTTCCTACAGGACTACTTAGAATTTTTAATGTTTTAATCTTCATTGTTAATATCTAAGAGGGAAATATATAGTAAAATAGAAACTGTTACTAGCCTATGAAAACTTCTTTGCACACAGTATGTAATAGCTACAGTGTTTTATAGAACACACTCTGTAGAATGCTGTCTACAACATCCATAAGTAACTATGAGGGATATAAATACAAAAATTCATAAGAAAGCCACATATCTAAACTATGTTTCATGATAGCTTTTTGCAGAAAGTTAAACTGATTTGTCAAAACAGAATATTAACATAATCTTGATAAAAGATCTATGTGACAGGCATTCTGTAGGAAAATTATAACTTAAGGAATATGTGTTCACATTGCCTCCAACAAAAGAAATAAATATAGTGACAATTTGACAGCAATAATATGAAATTTTCCTTGGCATTATTTTTTTCTATTTATGATACCTTAAAAAAGAACTTTTAAAATAAGGAATAAGGCAAGCATATCTATCATCTTGAAATATAATGGAGTGTAAGTAAACAAGGAGCCGCAAGGTAAATATCCATTTTTTATACAGGCTAAGAAAAGAGCAAGTATGGAGACAGTAGCTAGTCCTTCTGAGAGTTAAGTTGCTTGAAAGCAGAGATTATTTCTCTTAAAAAAATTAAATTTCTTGGGGGTAACATTGGTTAATAACATTATGTAAGTTTCTGGTGCATGGTTTTATAATGTATCAACTGTATACTGCATTGTGTGCTCAACACCTGAAGTCTACTCTCCTTCCATCGCCATATATTTCTTTCAAGCTCCCTTCTCTGCTCAGGGCCTACAAAAGTGCCTGGTGTGTAAAGCTATCAATAAATATTTTTTAACTGTGTCAGTGGAATTTGGGAATTATCTGGTGATAGTTAATAGGATGGGACCACTCAGGCATCAGTAGCCATTACATCAAGTTATCTAGAGTCTGCAAAAGCCTATTCAGCTGTAGGTGCTTACCTGAGAAACCTGAGTCTGCCTAGCTGAGATGATATCCAAAGGGATAAGTGATTAAATCTTCTGGCAAATGTCACCAACGAAGAAAAGTTTTAGGTTGTACAAGCTAATGGGCAGAGTATAGTCAAAGGAATTTTGAAATGAGTAAAAATTAGCAGTAAAAGCCTCATTCTTGAATCTGAAAGGACAAATGGCCTTCCTATGATGGATGATGACTCAAGGAAGGATTTCAGCTTTCAGGGCAGAAATAGTGAAACATTAGCTTATCAGGGTCTTATGTTTCTCTAATGTTCAGGGCAGAAAATCCAGCTTAAGAATTGTGGCAAGGAACACTGGTCTGTGAAATCACACAAAATTCTAAAGGCTGTGCTTATCATCTCTGTTCTTCATGGCAGAGTACTTGTGAGTCTTCCACTTCAGGAAATTTTGGATTCGGTGACATGAATAGAGCTGATTTTCAACATGGGAGCAGACCTGCCCAAACCGTTAGAGTGTGTGTTAGATTATTAAGTCACCGAAGGTGTGGTCCCCTTTGTAAGTACATACTTAACTAGCTTTGAGACTTTGTTTTTCTTTGAATATACTCTACCCAAATTTATATAACCAAAGAAACTGAATTGGGAATTCAGTATTAAATTCTTAACTTCATGTATTGGAGCCATGTGCATATCAGTACTTCTACTTTCACCTCTATTCCTTTCCAAATTAGGTTTTCCATTTAGTCTGTATTTTAAACCATTTTAAGAATAGATCTTTTATAGATCAAATTATTGCATTAGAATCAGTAATTTACTTATCACCTTAATTCTCATAATAGGTAATTATCCTTTTTTTCCACTTGAATTTTTTTGTAACAAAAAATGCATCACAAAAAGACATATATTTTAGTGAAGATATATATTTTTGTTGTTAATGGTAATCTTAAACATTAAAAGTAGTTTCTATTTAATGTAGTCATAGATTTTCCCAATATCTGAGAGCTATAATGTTACAGGATGGTGAGGCAGAAGGGCGATCCTTTGGACCAAGGTCCATTATAAATCACCAAATATCTTGTATAGGACTCAAAATTCGAAGTCTATTTTACACATCAGGGCAATAAAGAATACACTATAAGCTACCATTTGGGAAAATAAGGGCATTTTAAAAGGAAATATATAAAGAAAATATTTCAAGAAAAATAGTTTTCAAGACTCCATTTTATTTTTTTAATTAATTAATTATTTTTTTCAAATACATTTGTCTCTGCCTACCCCACCACTGTCCCTTGCCCCCAAGACTCCATTTTAAAATAGTGACTTATATTTTTATATAGAGGAAAAATGTGAAAACTCTTCTATGAAAAGGGTATGAAGTGAACTACTATTTTGGAAAGCATGCACAAAATCATCAAGTCTATCTTTTCATCTTTGATTTTATCTGTTCTTATTTTCTTTTTTATGTATTTATTTGAGATCTTTATTTCCTTTGGAGACGTGCCTGTTCAGATCTTTTGTCCATTTCTTTATTTTTTAAAATATCCTTATTTTCTTAAGTTGAAAACTTCTTTTAAAATTTCTTAATAGTGTATTACCCCAGAGAGACACAGGACCTATTTTATTTAAGCTTGGTGTTTGTTAACTTAAAGGCTAAATTACCTAATCAATTTCACTGGTTTCCTTATTTCATAAATTCCCCTGGATATGCTGTTGTGGTTTTTTAAAATGATATAAAAATGACATAGTACACAATGCATTTATATGTATTATGTACATATATATATACACATGTACATACAATGGATGTGTATTACATATATTTAACTTTAGTTGACAATATCAGCACTGATTATTTTGTATAGTTATATTAATTTTTTTGTATTTATTTGACCCTTCTCATTGATCTAAAACAAGTATATTACAGTTTTTAAATATTGTTTTATGTCTATAAATTATAAAGAATGTTGGCATTAAAATTCACAATAGCATGGATGGAACTGGAGAGCATTATGCTAAGCAAAATAAGCCAGGAGGTAAAAGTCAAATACCATATGATCTCACCTATAAGTGAAATCTAATCAACAAAATAAACAAGCAAGGGAAATATAACCAGCACATTAAAAGAAAAAAAAAAAAATCCACAGTAACGAGATGGAAGGCGGGAAGAGGGTAAGGGGGAAAAGAAGGGGAAGGGCCAAATCAAGGAACATGTATAAAGGACCCATGGGGAAAGCCAAAGTGGGGAAGGATTGAGGGTGGGAGTTGGCGGGCGGCGGGGGGGGGGGGGGGTCAGGGGAAAGTGGTGGAGGGAAAATGGAGACAAATGTATTTGAACAATAAAAAATCTTAAAAAGCAATTAAAATTCTTATGTTCAGAAGGGGGTGAACTTTAAAATATCATTAGAACACCTTCAAATGTCTTTTTTAGTTCATAGTTTGGGAAATTTCTAATTTATTAACCCATGTATTACAATGAATGGTATGTTATTTTAAAGGTAGCAAAATATGAAATGCAATGACTTTCATAATGATCATAATTGCGCCATTTGAGCACTAAAAAATGTTACTGCCAGTGGAAGCTGTTATTCTATTTTAATTAAAAAAATCAAGAAATAATATGCTGTATTCCATAAATTTTAAAAATAAATATTTAAATATGCTTTCAGTTATACTTTTCTGTTTTGCATTATGAACCCACAGAGCTGTTCTTCCTCTGCAATTTGCAGACAGTAGAAGTTATCTACAGGGATGTTGATTTTGTCAACAGAGCAGGCAGACTGAAGAAAGACGTTCTACAAAGCTGGCCATTGCCAGTGAGTTTTGTTACATATTATTTTTTCTTCCCTTCCTTCATTTAATTACTTAATAGCACTTTTCTATTAACCACCCCCTCCTTCTAGAGGAATTGAAATGCTATGCAGAAGACTTTATAGATCTCCTGCGAAATTCCAAATTTCCTTTTTAAAGGTCTGCAATGTCATCATGATAGAAAACGTCATCTGCAGAATCCTAAATTTAAAAAGCTATCCCTGGTTTTTGGACTATGGGGTCACATTTATTTATTTTGATTTTTATAGATGTAATAAATCATTCTAAAATAATGTTGACATTATGCATTTGGCTAACATGGCAGTTTAACAGCCTGCTCTGTACACTGCTGCTCAAGTTACGGATTTGCTATCACATTTTCCAGCTTAGTTTTCCCAATCATAGCAGACAGAGTTAATGTCAACTGCAGAAGTGCCAAGAGAGAAGAGATGAATAATGTATTCATTTTTATGGGCAATTTTAGACTCCCTGCCATTGAGCACATTTCTCTGAATGGCTCTCATAGCTCACAGTTTTTGCTTCTTTCCTCTCTCTTTGGGCTACATTAAGACTTTTTTTTTCTTTTTTTTTCCCTATAGGTATGGCTTTTGGCTTGATTTAATCCTGCTTTTTCTCCCTACTGACAGGTACACAGACTGCATTAGTAAAAAAATATCATAATTGAAATCAATACTGTGACTTTGAAGAGTGTTTCTATGATGAGTTCTTGGTATTTTATGTGCTACCATAACTATGCTGATGTAATGGATTAAACATTTCCATAAATTCAGTTCACACCCAACACATACACACACACACACACACACACACACACACACACACACACACACGCAGAACACTTGACGAGCATTTCTTTTATGTTGAATTTATTGTTTAACTCTTTGGCCTGCCAGTTGTTTGGTTAGACTGAACCAACCATTCAACACATACATGAAAAGAAGAAATGTTCTTCCATGTTAAAAACATAATTCATGTATTACAGTAAAAATTTTTTGCTTTAGTTATCATAGGTCTAATTCACATGTGCAAATGAGCATACATTTCAACTTACAACTACTATTTATATAAATATTCCTTCCTGAATTCTAATCACTTTTGACCTTTGAAACCTTCATGGTTGATACTACTGCTCATGTTTTTCTATGTGATTCTTTAGGTGAACTTTTATAGCCCTTTGCCTTTCTGCCATGTCTTGATCCCTAAGGCACAAACTTTGCAATCTCACAAGGTGAAGTAGGGTGATGACACCCTTGTACCTTATTTTCCAGTATGAAATATATGCATGAATTCTAAAGGATAATCTTAATATTGGGTACCACAGCCAGACAACCTACCTCTGGCTTTGGGAGGATCTTCATCAGATAGCATCCCAGTCCTGGTAATGGAGGAGCAGCAATAGCAGCCATACGTAGGCTGTCCCAGATTTGCTTGCAGCCAAGAAACCATAAAGAGAATCATGACATTTCCTGGAGAAGCAAGAGAGTTTTCACTTTTAAAGTCACCCATATTAAATGCAATCAGTGATGTACAGAACATGTCATTCCATTCCCCTGGTGTTCACATTTATATTTTGTTTTTCAGCGTCTTGGAATACAGCCTTACTGTGTAGTTATAATTAAATTATATTTTATAGACAAGATGGGATATAAACTTATTTTTCTCCATTTTGAAAGTAGTGCCTTTTCTGATATAGTACCAGATTGCCCGAACACATGGACTATATGCACACCATTAACCCTATTCTCAGAGAATGAATTTTCACTTATATGTGGACAATTATGACCTATAGCTTTTTTGATTATTTTACATATATTCAGTATAATAGCTATATTAGCACCTTCCGTCATTTTCTTAGTGTTCCCCAAGGATCTTATTGTAGGGCTCCCTGTATGAGCTGATGGGAATAAAAGGGAAGAAATGGGCCTCACAGTCCCATAATAATACATTCATATTGTCAATCAGACAGAAAATGTTAGAAACACACTCTTACATTTTATCTGGAGAATATGGGTTTCAACAGTTGGGGTGGGATAAATGTTCATTGGGAAGATGTTAAAATTCTTTAGTGTATTTTTGTGTGTAGACAGGACTTTCTATAGGTTGGTGCAATATTCCTGGATGAAAGTGTTTATAAATGATTGGAAATGACTGCCTTAAATATCTGCATGACTTCAAGGACCATCAGCTGGGAGAAGAGTACATATCCACACAAAGGGAATACCACACTCCATTAGCAAATTTTATTCCATTGTTTCAATGCATGCAAATACAAAGGAATCCTTAATCAAGAAGAGTTTATTTTATTTACTACTAAAGATGCCAACATACTTTTAAAAAAAAAAAAAATCTGTCTTTAGCTCTTGTTCCCTCTATAACCTAATATTAAAATTACATCCTTATGTTTACTGTCTCAGATTTTGTTCGGGTTAGGAAAAATATTTTTTTCTTCTGTTTTATTTCCTTATATTTTCTAAGTATAAATGCCAAACGATCTTTTTATCCCTCACAGGCACACTTTAAGTATATACATAGTAGTAAAGCTATGTCCATTCTTTTTAAATGTAGATTTTGAAGGCTGAACTAGGAAATATTGCATACATGAACTGTAATTGCTAATTGCAAAATATAAGCTAGAGGGTAACTGGTTTTTTCATTGAACACATTTACTTTACTGTGTTGATAGCAAGATTTTAAAAGCTATTTTCAAGAGGTAAATGAATCCAATACCACGTGGATAATAAATAAAAACATGTTTAAAATAAATGTTTAGTTTTAGAAGATATTAATAACATTTGGTTAGTCCTAGAGATATTTATTTTGATTAAGTATTTGATAAGTGACTTCTTATAAACTAAGGTAGTAATTTTACCTTTATCAACCAACATAGAAAAGAGGAAGATAAATGGTATTTACATAAATAGCCACTATTTCTTTTAAAAAAAGGAAAAACAGGACTTAGGTACAATATGTGTTTCTTAATGTGACACTATTATATCACTAGTTGTTATGTAGATCCTCAGGAAACCAGGCAGAAGAAAAGCATGCTGATTTATTTAATTTTTGGTGCTTATCTGTTTACTTTTCTGAATTTTTTTTACCACTCTGGCTTTTTATTTCCCGTAACTTTATGGCTGTATGGACTATTTCTGAAGATTGGCTTGATATATATGAATGCTACCTCTCCTGCCTGGTTAGATTTCCTCTAGGAAAACACCTGGGTCCTGAACCATACTGCCTTCCTCCTTTACTGAAGCTTTTCCAGTGAACTGAACTCACTAGGAACTTTTGAATAATAAGGATGAGTAATGTTTATGCAACTTTACAGGCCTGCATGTATTTTGGAGTGTTCAGGATTAGACTCTACTGAAGTGGATAGGTAATAACATAGGAATGTATCTGCTATGCTTTGTTTAAGAATGTTATTGCGCATTAGAAAGTTTTACCTACAGTATTAGATTCAGGGTGACCATAAAGGAAAAAATATTACAGAATGAATTTTAACTCTGTGTATTTGGTTTTCATAATTGTGAGTATATATATATATATATATATATATGTGTGTGTGTGTGTGTATAAGTGTACATGTTGGTTAGGATCTAATAGAAGAATTTTTCAAATTAAGTGCTTTCTCTTCTGTGACAAAGAATTTGTTATCATCAAATCCCTTGATAAACAAATTTCTTCACATTCCCATTGAAATTTATTTAGTTTAATGCTGTCCAAAAGAACCTTCTGCAGTAATAGAAATGTTCTATATCTGTGCTTTTATTACAGTACCCACTAACTACATGTATGTGGCTTTTGTGTACCTGAAATGTGGCTATGATGATATGAATTTTAAAATTCTATTTGATTTTAGTTAAATATATATAGTTGCTTATAATTGGTGGCTACTGTACTGGACAAGACGGGCTGGGCTGACTATAAATGCAACTTAACATGATTAAAATCAACACTTTGTTCAGTGCATACATGCAGCCAAGTATCTTTGGAGGCCCAGAGCTAAAAGAGGAAATGCAATTCTTTCCCTAAATCCACTGTATGTACTCCTGATAGAGGAACAGAATGAGCAAAACCTCTGGTCACTTAAGGGAACACGCAGGAGCCATCCTAGATAGCACTTTGGCGTGTAGGCTTTAGAATGTAACAGACTTCAGACAAATCCTATCTCTGACCCTCTTACCATGATAACATAGAGAAAGTATTTCAATGTCTTTGAGTTTCTATTTTCTAAGTTGTTTTCTTTGGCTAATAATGAAACTTTATCTACAATGGACTTATCACTCAAAACAGAGAAGTGATGGTGGTCCTGTTCATGATAGTGTTATCTTCATATTAAATACATTTGGACTCATTCAACCTTCACATCATTTGTATTAAAAATACTATTTACATTCCCCACCTAAGAAAATGAAACTCAAAATTATTATTTTCAAGGTCACTTGCTAATCCAAAATTTGAATTATAAGTCTAATTCTGAAGACTGTTCTTTGCACCCTGCCACATTGCCTCTTTTGGTAGTAAATTGTTAGACCTCTATTTAAAAGTCTAAACAATTCATTCTCATCTATAGGTATCTCACCCTAAAGGTGACGTGTAACTCACAGTTAAGCATAAAACTACTAAACAGGATCTTAAGATGGTCCTTTAAAATAAGGGGGAAAAAGCAAGGTAAGAAGGAAGAAAGAAAAAAAGAATAAAGCAAGCAGAAAAGAAAGAAAAGAGTAACTCTCCCTGAATTTGTATTGAGTTGGCCAAGAAGTCTGTTATGTTTTTTCTGTATAATAGCTCTAGTAGTGCTTAGTTGTCTTTAACTTCATTCAAAACAATTTTTTTAGATTGTATTGTGACACCTGTCATATCAGGGTGCATTAAAAAACATCAAAATTAGTGAATTTTTGTGCAGCCATTTTAACACTGAAGATGGACGATAGACAACATTTTCAGGCATTATGCTTTATTATTTCAAAAAAAGTAAAGATGTAACTAAAATGCAAAATAAAAATGCAGTGTATGGAGAAGGTGCTGATCAAATGTATCAAAAGTGGTTTGCAAAGTTTCTTGGTACTATTGACATTTTGGCCAAATAATTCTTGGCTGTGGGGCTATCTTATGCATTGCAAGATATTTAGCAGGACCCCTGGCCTCTGCCCACTTGAAGCCAGTAGTGGGAGATAACCAACATATTCAAACTATCCAAATCAAGAAAATTATTGGTGAAAATGAAAAATGTCTTTTATTTTACAGAAAAAAACATAATGGACTTTTGGCCAACCCAATATTTGAGGAACACATATCCGCTTACTTCTGAGAGAAGAAAAGTGAAGTGGGTGGGAGAGATTAAGAGAAAAATATGAATCACACAAATATGAATGACTTGTCCTAACAATTCAAGCTCTGTCAGGCTCTGGTTAACTCTTTCAAACAAGTGATATTGAAGAGAAGGGGGAGAAATTTGCAGAAGGTGAGATTGTACCTTTTTTTAAATCCTTACCCAAGGACATGCTTATTGATTTTAGAGAAAGGGGAAGGGAGGAAGAGAGAGAGGGTGAGAAATGTTGGTGTGTGAAACATCATATGTGATCAAACTGGGGACCAAACCCACAACTAAACATGTGCCCTGAGTAGGAATTGAAACCATGACCCTTCGGTTTATAAGATGACACTCCAGCCAACTGAGCTACACTGGCCAGGATGTGAGTCCCTACCTTTGAGAAAACATAACTCTGCCCATGTCTATTCATTGCCACCATTATATCAGACGCAGACTAAGCAAAATAACAACTCCTTTCTTGGAGCAGGTGTAAGGAGACAAAAGCCTGACCTTGAAAGAGACCAACATGTCTATCCTTCGGTGTTTGACAATGCCAGAAAGACCTTGGAAATACACCTTCAAAATTATTGTATGTATTATTCTACCTGAGTGGTAAACCTTTTGACAGGTGCTCTCTGGAGAGGAAAGTGATATATGTTACAACTCAATGGCAGGAAGTAAAATTTCCTTATAAATCCAAAAAACAAAACAAAACAAAACAAAACAGAGATGCCATTCTTCTTAGTAAATTCAAGTAATGTAGGTAATGATTCCTAACTCATAAGTACTCACCCCTGGTGAGCTATAGTAATTAATTGCAAGAGCTTTAGTAATCAATGATTGGTATACTGTATAAATAAATATTATTCTCTACATATTTGTAACAATTTTTTAAAAAAATCACACAGATGTATTTGATTAAGAAGGGATTGATTTGAAACAAGAAATTCAGAGAGCCAATGAAATTGTGCATTTTCTCAATCAGCATGGGAGAAATATGAGCAATGGCACCTTGGGGAAATCTTTATCATTAAGAGTTTGGTGTGAATAGTAGATTTCTAGGCTGCAGCTCACTTCTTTAACTCAGTGAGGTGTTCCTGATAAGCTTTTTAGGGATGACACTCCTTTCTTGATTATATGATCATTGGTCTTCCTGTCTAACTAGATAGAAGTCTCATGAATATATTAATTAAAAAAACAATATTTCTCCAAATACCACATGGTATCCATAGAAATAATCAGTATCCAACATAGAGATGTACATACAGTATTCTTAGAACTTGATCAATTTTATAGCAATACAAAATTTGTGCTAATTCTCTGTACAAATTTGATATCAGTGTTGAAGCTTGTAATTCTGTCATATGAGGCACACGCATACACAGCTCTTCCATTTGAAATGAGAGGGTTCTTTCACTAGAAGAGTTACAAAACTTACTATTTATTAACTATACTATCAAAGAAACTAATTACATTCATCTCCCTCCAAGCTCATTAGCTCATATGAATAACATCTATTATAAAAAAAATCAATTATTTTTTTATTCTAGGGAAAGAGGGTGGAGGGAGTTGGAGGAGTATATAGCAAGAATAAATGGTGATGGAAGCAAACTTGACTTGTGGTGGTGAACACACAGTACAGTACACAGATAACATGCTGTGGAATTGTGCATCTAAACTTGCACAATTTTGTTAACAGTGTCACCCCAATAAATTCAATGAAAATGAAAAACAGCATTCTCATGCATTAACATTATCATATTAAACTGATGAAATTCAAAGATAGTAATACAATACCCAATTGCTCTATTAGGTTCTACTTTACAAATTTGTAATCCAGTGTCTACTAAAACATGGAGAAATTGTTCTAATTTTTGTCTGAAGCTTTATTTACTTAATATCTACTGATTCAATACTTTACATCACTGAGAAACATAGCTAGGGCTGTAGCTACCACCAAGAACCCAAAGCTGTTAGAAATAAGGGAGACATTGAAATAATTGGGGTCGGCTTGGCTTTAATACAATCAAGTCAATATGGTTTATATTTGTGGCAAAGGAATATGAATTGTTTCTGTCATTAAAAGATGAAGGAAATTCATTCAGGATTTCTTTTTCTTTGCATTAAAATTGCTTTAAAGTAAGTTAACTGGAAATTCCTTTGAATTATTTATGCTCTTAGACCTAAAGCAGAAAAGATAAGTTGGTGAATTTTTTTTTTTTACTTTTGTGTGAGTAGTTTTGCAGCTTGTCTTCCCAAGATCATGAGCCTGAGAGGGTGACTCTGTTTTCTTATCTGTTGAAATAAAACAGAAAATACATCAAGAAAGGTGTTTGTTTACTGAAATATTTCCAGTATCTGGTTAACCACAATGTACCATTACCTCATTCTACCATAATCCTGAGATCTTCTAGAACCATTCTGATTTTCTGTAACTGTTGTATTTCAAAATGATAAATTTACTAATTATATACTTACATTTAAGTTTTTCCAAGATGTAGATATCTGTATGTTTTTATCCTAGCTAAATATTGACCCAGAATTTTAAAAGTTACTATTAAATTAAACTATTACTGAAGGTGACTTGATTTTTATACTTTCACTAAAATAGATACACAAGTCAGGGAAAAGAAAGTATCTTTAAGAACATCAGACTATATGTCCTAATTTTAATTTCAGAAAATATGGCCACTGTAACCAGAGTACCAACAAGTTCATGAGACAAATTGCAGTATCCACACAAATTCCCACAGAAAACTAATGCCAGGAGCTATTGGAAGAGTTCTTAAGATTTATGTGCTCAGGACAGGTGAATCCATCCAACAGAATGATACAGAAAGAATGACATATACAATGAGTCTAACAAAATGTTTCCAGGTATCACATATATTAAGTGTTCAATAGATGTTTGATGTATGAAAATCTTAATGTATTAAAACAAAATCCATTTTCATCACAAAAAGTTTAGATGGGGAAGGACTGAGGGAGGAAGAGAGGGGAGGGGAGCAGGGGAAAGTGATGGAGGGAAGGCAGAGAAAAATATATTTGGAAAAATAAATTAATTAATTTAAAAAAAGAAAAAAATATCAGTGGAGACTGTCAGTACAGTTTCATAACTGCTTTCAAAATTACATAAGCTTTATTATGTTGAGGTATACTCCATTTACTCCCACTTTGCTGAGTGTTTTTTTCATATATGGGTGCTGTATCATATCAAATGCTTTTTAGGTATCTATTGATATGTCCATGTGATTTTTGTTTTTCCTTTTTTAATGTGATGCATTACATTTATTGATTTGCAAATACTGTACCATCCTTGCATCCCTGGGATGAATCCCACTTGATCGTGGTGTATAATCTTTTTAATGTATTGCTCGATGAGGTTTGCCAATATTTTGTTGAGGATGTTAATGTCTATGTTCATCAACAATATTGGCCTGTAGTTTCCTTTCTTTGTTGTGTCTTTCTTTCTTGTGGTTTTGGAATTAGGATAATACTAGTCTCATAAAAAGAGTTTGGGAGTCTTCCCGCTTCTTGGATTTCTTGGAATAGTCTGAGAAGGATAGGGGATAGCTCTTCCTTAAGTGTTTTATAAAATTCTCCTGTGAAGGTGTCTGGTCCAAGTCTTTTGTGTGCCGGGAGTTTTTCGATGACTGCTTCGATTCCACCATCTGTTATTGGTCTGTTCAAACCTACAGCCAACATCATACTCAGCAGGAAAAAACTAAAAGCCTTCCCACTAAGATGGGGAACAAGACAAGGATGTCTGCTTTCACCACTTCTCTTCAACATAGTATTGGAAGTCCTAGCCACAGCAATCAGACAAGAAAAAGAAATAAAAGGCATCCAAATTGGAAAAGAGGGAGTCAAACTGTCATTGTTTGCGGATGACATGATAGTGTACATAGAAAACCCCATAGACTCCACCAAAAAAACTACCTGACCTAATAAGTGAATTTGGCAAAATGGTGGGATACAAAGCCAATATTCAGAAATCTAAGGTATTTTTGTAGAACAACAACAAAAAATCAGAAAGAGACGTCAGGAAAAATATCCCATTTGCTATAGCAACAAGAAAATAAAGTACCTAGGAAAAAACCAAATCAATGAGGTAAAAGACTTGTATTCAGAAAACTATACAACACTAAAGAAAGAAATTAAGGAAGACACAGATAAATGGAAGCATATACTATGTTCATGAATTGGAAGTATTAATATCATCAAAATGTCCATACTACCCAAAGCAATTTATAGATTCAACATAATTATTAAAATACCAATGACATATTTCACAGATATAGAAGAAACATTTTCAAAATTTATATGGAACTATAAATGACCCCAAATAAATGCAGCAGTTTTGAGAAAGAAGAACAAAGTAGGAGGGATCACAATACCTGACATTAAGATATATACAAGGCCATGGTAATTAAAAAAGTCGGGTACTAGCATAAGAACAGACACATAGATCAATGGAAGAGAATAGAGAACCTAGAAGTAAACCCATGTCTCTATGGTCAATTAATATTTGACAAAGGGAGCAGAAGCATAAAATGGAGTAAAAATAGCATCTTCAACAAATGGTGTTTGGAGAGCTGGACAGCTAACATACCACAAAATGGAACTTGACCACCAACTTACACCATATACTCACAAAAAAAACTCAAGATGGATAAAAGATTTAAATATAAGTTGTAGCACCATAAAAATTCTAGAGGAGAACATAGGCAGGAAAATCTCAGATATTCAACACAGAAATATTTTCACTCCCCCTAGAGCCAAGGACATAAAGGAAAAAATGAACAAATGAGACTATCAAAATAAGAAGCTTCTGTATGGCTAAAGAAAATATCAGCAAAATGGAAAGGGAACCAATCACATGGGAAAATATGTTTGCCAATGATACCTTGGACAAGGGTTTGATCTCCAAAATATATAAAGAACTCATGTGACTCCATTCCAGGAAGACAGTAAATCCAATGAAAAAATGGGCAAAGGACCTTAATAGGCATTTCTCTAAGGAAGACATAAACAGGGCCCAGAGACATAAGAAAGGATGCTCATCATCACTAGCCATCAGAGAAATACAAATTAAAACCACAGTGAGATACCACTTCACACCAATTAGAATGGCCATCATAAACAGATCAACAAACAATAAGGACTGGTGAGGTTATGGCGCAAAGGGAACCCTAGTACAATGTTGGCAAGAATGAAGACTGGTGCAGACATTTGGAAAAACAGTTTGGAATTTCCTCAAAAAGCTAAAAATGGAACTGCTTTTTGACCTGGCAATTCCACTGCTGGGTTTACACCCTAAGAATCCTGAAACACCATTTCAAAAGAACCTATGCACACCTATGTTCATGGCAGCACAATTTACAATAGCCAAGTGCTGGAAGCAACCTAAGTGCCCATCAATAAATGAGTGGATCAAAAAACTATGGTACATTTACACAATGGAATACTATGCAGCAGAAAGAAAGAAAGAGCTATTACCCTTTCATGACAGCATGGATGGAACTGGAGAGCATTATGCTATGTAAAATAAGCCAGGGTAAAAGACAAATACTCTATGACCTCACCTATAAGTGGAACCTAATCAACAAAACGAACAAGCAAGGAAAATATAACCAGCAACATTGAAAGAAAAAAAGAAACCGACAGCAAAGAGTGGGGAGGGATTGATGGGGAAAAGAAGGGGACGGGTCATCAAGGACCATGCATAAAGGACCTGTGGACAAAGCCAAAGGGAGGAAGGATTTAGAGTGGGATGTGGGGGTAGGTGTGGCAGGAAGAAGGAGGAAAATGGTGTCAGGAAAATGGAGACAATTGTACTTGAACAACAAGAAAAGCAATGCAAAAATAAAAGACAAAAAATAAAATCCACTCGCAATCTCAAATAAAAAAAATTACATAAACTTATTACAGAGATTTTTGCTTTCTGTAGCAAATGGATTAGAAAACAATATGGCACACACATTTATCTCTATTTCATCCTGAAACTTCATTAATTTGTCTATAGAGGAACACACCTGAAAAGAACAAAGAGAAGAAAAGAGATGACAGCACAGAAGTGATAAAATGATGGGATGCAGCAAATACATGGTAAATGCTACTGACTTAGCAGAGCGGAGAGGAACAGGAAACCTAAATGCTTGCTGAAGGTGAGGCATGAGTGAAATGAGACTATTGAAATTATAGATCCCCAAGTGGTCAGAAATTATAGGCATCACATGCTTATGAATATTCAAATGAATGATGAGACTGAAAATTGCAGTATTGTTTGAAACTCTGTAAAAAAGCAGTTAGAAGCCCATATTTCTTTATCTTGCCAAAATAGAAGTCTTATTCTCTTTAGAAATTCAATTAGGAGGCTTTGCATATTCCAAGAAATGAGAGAGAATAAAGGGAAGGAGAGGGACAATTTTAAATGCAGGGAATGAGAATTAACCGTGACTCACACACGTGACTATTCCCTTTCGCCAGCCCCTACCAGAAGTTTGCAATAAGGCTTATAATTCCATTTTCCTCTTATCTTCTTTTATTCTCTGGAGAAATTGGCACAATAAACAGAGAAATTCCACCACAGGTATATCATGATAAAATATTTTAAATGAGTTTAACAAAATAATTTTATCAGCATATTAAGAGTTGCATATGATCTTCCCCAGCGAGCAGTTAAAGGACTATTATTTTTGGTCCTAAATCTTGTGGTGATTTTTAAATTCAAATGGAAATTTCTAAACTCAAGGTTCCCTTAATTTCATTTGGAATATAAATTGACAATTGTGTCCTTAGAAACAACTGTAAGGGGGATTTTTTTTTTAATCCTCACCCAAGGATATATTTATTGATTTTAGAAAAAGAAGGAGGAGGGAAAAGGGGAAAGAGAGAGAGAAACAGCGAAAGAGAAACATAGATGGTGTCTCCTGCACCCATCCTAGGTATGTGCCCTGACTGAGGATCAACCCATTAGCTTTTTTTTTTAATTGTTCAAATACATTTGTCTCCACCTTCCCATCACCAGTTTCTCCTGACCCTCTCCCTCAATCCTTTCCTACTTTAGCTTTGTCCATGGGTCCTTTATACACGTTCCTTGACTTTTGGTGTATTGGATGGCTACCTGGCCAGGGCCAACTCTAAGGATTCTTGTATTGCTTTTAATAGAAAGTAAACCAGCCACAATATAATGGACACTAGTCCAATACTGCTATAAAAGGAGCTATATTCTGAGATGGGCTTGGGAAGTAGGTCCAATTGGTACCATTCACTTAATCCAAACAGCAGACCTTAAATATCCAATCAACTTATTCATACATGTATGAAAATACTGCCTGGGCCCCATGAAGACATAAGAAGCAGCCAAGTTTCATTAAAAAAATAAAAACCCTCAAATTTCTCCTTCAGTTCTTAAAAAATTGGCAGACACTGAAAGTCTATATTTGGAATTAAACATAGCTAATTATTTTTAGGCGTGGCACCAAAAGCTTATGTCTTCAGATTCAGCAGTTTCCAAAACTGGCTTTTGGACTTTTATCTTGGGTCCCTATAGTTCATAATCCAGAGCTGAGTCACATACATAAATCTCAAACATGAGAACCTCTTTCACTTTTAATAAATCAGGATAGAGATTGAGAAAGAAAAAGATGATTCAGAAAGAAAGAGACCTTTTTTTTGTTGTTGTTAGATATTAGAATCAAAAGGAGGGAGTTTTTTCTCTTAATGAGAAAAATTATTGGTCTGTATTATATTTTATTTCCATGACAATTGCCTCCTCATCATAAATATGAAGCAGATCCTTAAAAAAAAAGAATAACATTTAGGAACAGGTTTTTAAAGGCATTAATTAGCTTGTGTAAAATTCTTATAAATCATTTACAATTTAGGTAAAGTAACTAAAAAGTTATGAAATGATATTTTACATGGATAAAAGACTTAAATATAAGTGTTGACACCATAAAAGTCCTAGAGGAGAACATAGGCAGGAAAATCTCAGATATCCCATGCAGCAATATTTTCACTAATATGTCCGCTATAGCAAGGGACATAAAGGAAAGAATAAACAAATGGCAGCCTCATCAAAATAAGATGCTGCTGCACAGCTAAAGAAAACATCAACAAAATGAAAAGAGAACCAACTGCATGGGAAAATATATTTGCCAATGATACCTTGGAAGCGGTTTGATCTCCAAAACATATAAAGAACTCACATGACTCCACTCCAGGAAGAAAAACAATCCCATGAAAAAATGGGCAAAGGACCTGAACAGACACTTCTCCAAGGAAGTGTTCAGATACACAGGGCCCAGAGACATATGAAAGGATCCTCACTATCACTAGCTATCAGAGAAATGCAAATTAAACCACAATGAGATACCACTTTACACCAGTCAGAATGGCCATCATAAATAAATCAACAAACAACGAGAGCTGAAGAGGTTATGGAGAAAAGAGAACCCTAGTATATTGTTGGTATGAATGCGGACTGCTTCAGGCACTGTAGAAAACAGTTTGGAATTTTCTCAAAAAGGTAAAAATGGAACTGCCTTTTGACCCAGCAATCCTACTGCTGGGATAATACCCTGAGAATCCCGAAATGACCATTCAAAAGAACCTATGTACCCCAATGTTCATAGCAGCACAATTTATAATAGCCAGGTGCTGAAAGCAACCTAAGTGCCCATTAGTGAATGAGTGGATCAAAACACTGTGGGATATTTACAAAATGGAATACTAAGCAGCAGGAGGAAAGAGAGAGCTACTACCCTTTGTGACAGCATGGATGGAACTGGAGAGCATTATGCTAAGCAAAATAAGCCAGGGGGTGAAAGTCAAATACCTTATGATCTCACCTATAAGTGGAACCTAATCAACAAAACAAACAAGCAAGGAAATTATAACCAGCAACATTGAAAAGAAAAGGAATCTGACCTTAACAAGAAGGAAGGAGGGAGGTGGGTAATGTGAAGAAGAAAGGGGAGGGTCAAATCAAGGACAATGTATATAGGACTCACGGACAAAACCAAAGTGGGGAAGGATTGAGGGTGGGAGGTGGGGGTGCGTGGATCAAAGGGAAGTGGTGGCGGGAAAATGGAGACAAATGTATTTGAACAATTAAAAAAATTTAAAAAAAAGAATCTTAAATTTTATTAGTCTTAATCTTCTTAACTGTCTGTGATTATTTCAATTGACTATTTACAGTGGGAAATTGGAAAAGCTACTTGAATGAATTTCAGTACTAACCTGGCATTCTTCAAATGCTTTTATTTATTAACAATCATATTTTTAAAAACTGTATGTAGATAACAACAAATTACCATAAAAGTTCTATCAAAAATAGCGAGGACATAATGCATAAGATTTAAATCACACTGATTAAATTTTTAATTTTGTATGGTATAACTTTTAATACTGTTTCATATCTCTGTTAGTAAAAAAATGAGAATTGGAAAAATATTTTATCTGTACCCCAAAAGATGCACATAATATGTCTAAAGCTAATTACCTGTGGTCTAAAATAAAATCACATAGTGGATATTACATGAGCAAAAAATATCAATATCTATAAAAGTAGTTGGGATTGTATGGTTACTATGTAGGCAGAGATGAGTAATTAAGCCATTAAATTAATCAGTGATAATTTATAAGGTATTTCAATAATTTGTTTAAACTAGTAGACTGGTATGTAGAAAATTTCTTGCAATAAAACTTGAAGACATTGCACTACATCCTTCTGACCTCAATGTAGTAATGCTTCAGATTGTAAACATTGGTATAATTCTTGTCTTTTAAATTTTCTCAACATATAAAGTTTTTGTGATTCATGCATTTTATAGGGATAATATTTTACTGGAAATATTTCAGTGGAAATATACCTATTAGTTAAGTACACAAGCCAAAGTCATATCCCAGAGGCATTCTAGTTAGATATCACAGAAAATCAGAGGTGAAAAACTAAATCAGTAAATAAAAGGTGGTGACTTTTATCTCCAGGTAGATTGCCTTTAGTTTCCCCATGATTTGTTTTGAAAACTTGGGCAGTAGAGACTGAGATATTTCTCAAAACGACTGATATTTTCACCAAACACATAGAACTGTTTAAAAGCATTATAATAGTATCAAATGGGGCATTTTCATATTTTTATGCTTGATAGAAATATTATTAAAATTTTAGAACTCTTTTAATGACATTTATGTATACCCAAAATAGGTTTTCCAAGGTAGCTTTTAAAATTATTTTCATCTTCCTATACCCCTTCCCCTTTGGCAACCATCAGCTTGTTCTCTGTATCTATGAGACTGTTTCTATTTTTTGTTTATTCATTTGTTTATTTAGAGTCCACATATAAGTGAAATTATATGGTAATTGTCTTTTTCTAACTTATTTCACTTAGCATAATGCCCTTTGGGTCCATCTAAGTTGTTGCAAATGGCAAGATTTTATCCTTTTTATTACTAATATTCCAACATCTTTATCCTTTCATCTACTGATGGAGATCTATGTTGCTTCCATATCATGATAATTAGCAGTAATACTTCATTGAACACTTGAGTACATATGATTTTTTTAATTAATGTTTTAGTTTATTTTTTTGATAAATACCCAGAAGTAGATATTTCATTGAGGTTTTAATTTACATTTCCCTGATGTTTAGTAATGTTGAGCACCTTTTCATGTCTGTTTGCCATATGTGTGTCCTCTGGAGAAGTCTCTATTCAACTTAATACCAGGAAAACAATCTAGGGTTCTTTTTTGGAGTGATCACTACTCTTCAACATATTAGCCTGAGCTTTATAGAACAACCAATTAAAATTATACCCAGAGGTTATTCAGTGCAAGAAATCTGACTTGAGATTCTAAAATTTATAAGATATGGGAGGGAGACATGGAAAAGATTCTTTTTTGAAGCCCTCAGAAGGAACCAAACCTGCCATCTTGATTTTGGATTTTCAGGCCTCAAAAGTGTTAAAAGACAATGAAGTTCTGTGTTTTAAGCCATTCACTTTGTGATGCTTTGTTACAGCAGCCCTAGCAAACTACATATAGGGGACCCTGCATTTTAAAGCAAGTACCCCAGGTGATTCTGGTGAACTGGAGTCAGCTCATTAGATAGAGAGGATGGCAGCAGGTGTAACATTAATGCCAGAGATCAGGCACATTTAAGACCTGCTCTTAAGATAGCAGGGAAATTTTTAAAAGGGGAGAAAGAGGAGCAAGAGGAGAGAGGAGAGGAAGGAGACAGGGGGTGGTCAGGGGAGGAAGAGATCAACATCAGAGGACAGCCTAGTTCAAGGGTCAGAATTCCCTCAGAAGAGGAATAAAGACAGCAGAGACATAGCAATCTCAAAGAGAGCAGTACAATTTTAAAATAAGGAGGCAGTAGAAGAAACAAAACAAAAAACCTGAATCATCCACCCCACTAGTTAAAGCTAGTAACCAGGGCAGGGTTCTTATTCAATGATTTAATTTTAAAAAAATTCTCTATAGTATTTAAACACATAGAAATCAATCCATTGTTTTTAACCAAATTCACTTTTAGTAACTTTCACTTTATTTTCTAATGTTTTATCATTGCAATTTCTAAAATGCTGATATTCTGCATTCTGAAATTTGTAGTAAAAAAATAGATACTTGGAGGGTATTTACTTATGTATCACTTCTCTTAGACATATTACAATTAAAATACTCAACTCCACAAAACAACTAAATTTACACGCAGATTTTTATGAAGAACATCTTGTACGACATGAGTTATACCTTTACAGAAAGTACATTCTAACTAAATACTGAACTTTTAGGAGTAATTGTATGTTTGAGGCCATGTAAATGTTTTATTTTTCCTTAAGAAACTGTCCCTGCTTGGCGAAATCTTTGCTCCATCCTCCATGACCTAGTTATCTTTTATAGAGCGAGGGCGCCACCCCAGATAAAAACTATGTGATTCATTGAGGAAATGTGAATTGTTATTTCTTCCAAATTTGGAGGCCTTTTTTTCTTTTTTAAAAGGACCATAATGATAAAACTGAAAGGAAGTTTGAGAAGCCGTTAAGTCCAACTTAAACCTAGAAACTTGTACTTTGGTTTTGCTTAAAATAACAAGAAAAAGTTACCTACATTAGTCAGTATTTTGCAGAATAAAACCCTTATTGCAGGAATATTAGCTTAAATATTTATTGCACCATACACTCCTGAATAGCTGTGTTACTTGAAAACATAAAAATCATTTTTTCTTTTAAAAATTCCGTTATGAAGAGAGTGTTTTTGCTTGCTGCTTTGTTTTTTAATTAGGTTTTGTTTTATACAGGAAGTCTCTTTTTTCCTAAATGAAGTTTAACTGATATTTAAAATTGAATTTCAGCTTACACAAAGCAATTGTGAAGGTTTATGTTTGGTTATCTTTATGACCTGTTGTTTAGGAGATCATAACTATGTTGTAATAATTCTATTATTATTACTATTATCCTATGCTAATCATTTTAAGGAACTGCTATTTTTTTGGATTGGATTCACTAGAATGATATGTCATAAGTTTTTTATTATTAATATAATGTCAGTTTGAGAATAGGAAATTTACTGGGCATTTGTTAATTCATATTAGTAGAAGCAGATATTGACTAAGAAGGAGACATTCATTTGAAATATGAAAATCAAGCTGAATTACCTCCACATGAAGAAAGTAGCCCATAATCTTTCAATTCCTGAACATATTGGAAAAACTAACCCTTGGATTTAATAAAATGCACGTCTTCACTGCAAAGCATTTATTAACTACCTATTATGTGCCAATTTGCTAAGTAGACAGTGGGAATTAGGATAAGTAACAATATAGAGGGAAGTTGGATAAATAAGTAGGTTGCAATGCCCAGTTTTGTTAGAACACTACCCCAGTGCACAAACATATCAGAAATTTTTGCTTATATTTTCCACCTAAATTTTAGATTTAATTTGTCTAGATTTAAAAATATATGAGTATTTTTGTTAAGATGCCATGAATCTTTTTTATTAGCTTATGAAAATTATCCTTATAATGTTGAATCTTCCTAAGAAAGTGGCATAATTTTGTATTTGTTTAAATGTTTTTTATTAAAATTAAGAATTTAGCCCATTTAAATTCTTTATATTTTAGTTAAATGTGTTCCTAGACATTATATTTTTGTTTCTATTGCAAGTGAAGTCTTTTCCTCTCATTTTATTTGTGATCTTTGTTTATATTTATACACACACACACACACACACACCTGTTTATTCCAGTATGCTAATTTTGAACAACAGTCTTACACAATTCTCTTATCTCTTTTTATAGTGTTAAGTTTTTCTCTGGGCTCTTCCATATGTATACTTATCTTCCATAAGTATTCCAAGATAGGTCTAGAAATCTTGTGATTATAAGGTTTTTTAAAAAATATTTATAACCGTTATTTTTTTCTCTAATTGTTCAGGCTAGTACAATTGCAGCAATATTTAATATTTGTGATGAGGAAGGGTGTCTTTGCCTTAATCTTCAATTTAATGTTACTATTCCACTTTTTAATATAATGATGTAAGTGTATCTTTGTATGTATTTTATTATATGGATGAAGTATCCATATGTTTCCATTTTATCAAGAGATTTTGTTAAAAAGAATGTTGCTATATTTGCATATTTATCACAGACATATTTGTACCAATTGAAATAACCAAGTGAGTTTTATATTAATTTATGAAAAATTGTCTACATGTTTTTTCTGTTGAAGACGACTTCCATTACTGGGATAAGCCATAGCTTTCCATGGATAATTATTACATTATTGTACAGTTGAATTTGGTTTGATGAGCACTCATTTAGGAGCTTAGCATTAATGTATATAAGTATGTTGTATAATTTTGTGTATGTGCACATTTTTACCTTAAAATTCCTCCCATTCCTCCCCTAAAACATAAGATGTTCACTCTTTTTTTTCTGTGAAGCAATTCAAATAGAACTGGACATTTGTGTTCCTGAAAATGGTAGAATTATTCCTGCAAAATCATCTTTGCTATGAACCATTTATTTATAAATAAACAATATATTCATTAATTCTTAGGGGGGAGATTGTGAAACTTTTTTGAGATAATTTCTGACTACAATAACCATATAATCTGGTAACAATATCTTGGAAAATCATTTTATGTTATTTGACCTCTCAGGTTTATTTGTATAGAATTGAGACAGGAATTTTTAAGTGGTTTTCAATATTCTATTTCTATCTATTATATATATATCTATTTTTATCTTTTATATAATTATATTTTTTCTAGTTTCCTACACTAAATTGGTTAATGGATTACCAATTTTCTTGCTGATATTATTGTTAACCAAAGCCTGTTTTGTATTTTTTTTTTTTGTCTATTAGTTCCATAATACATCAAGGTAGTAAAAAATAAACAAAAATAAAGAGGACATAATCAATATGATTATTTAAGATAAGTCTAATTAATAACTGTCAAATTTCATGCATTTATTTGTCAGCTTTATTTTAGCTGGCCCCCATACATTCCATATAGTGTTTTCACTATTTTTTTCTAAATACTCTGTCATTCTGGCTTTGATTTCCATTTTGTACCAAAACTTATTTAAGAACATGTTTTTCTCCTTTTTTCCTGAAAGTAAGTATTTGTGTTTTTATTGTTTACTTTTTCCTGTTCTTACTAAGAATTACAACTCTGTTTGTTTTGGTCCACTGGTTTTGTTAAGGATAGAAGGAAGTGAATTAAATATCCTACTGTTAGTGTGTTTCAATTAATTACTCCGTATATTTTCTGTAGCTTTACTTTATGAGCATGGATACTATGTTATTTGATGCATGGATATGAATAATTGTTACATCTCAGTGAATTGTACCCTCATCATGGTAAGGTCATTTCCTTGTCTGATGCCTTTTGCTTTGAATTAAACCTTGTTGGAAAGTGCTTTGAAGTTGTATTGGCAGATATGTTTTACCCCTTCTTTTTGTTTCATAATTTCTGTGTCACTTTGTTTTACATACATTTCCCCAATAGAATTTAGGTTGAATTTTCTTTTTTACTGAATTTGAGAGCTTTCTCTTCTAACTAGTGAATTTAGTAACTTTTTGTTAGGATAGATAGGTTAGGTCTTCATTTTGTCCTTATGAGAAAAATTTAATGATGGGATTGAAAGAATATACTCAGGAGTCAGACTCTGTCTTCAAATCCCAGTTAAACAATCAATTAGCTATGGAGCTTTTGGCAATTTTTTATCTCTCTTTCTTCAACTTCCTCATCTACAAAATGGGGACACTACTGGTGGTCTTTTTCTCAGAATTATTGTGAGGGTTAATTAGGTTAATATTTGAAAATAATTTAGGAAAGTCCTTGGCATATATTATTTGCTACTATTATTATATCTTATGCCATAATTCATAATTCAATTTATTTTATTTTGTATTTCTTCTCACAGCATTGAAGTTTTGCCAGGTTGTATTTTCCAAAGATTGACACAACACTGGTTCCCATTCCATATGTTCCTTTTGCAATTTGACTTTGCCAATTCTCTTTCAGAAATATGGGGTCTGTGTCTCCTCCCTTTGTACCTGGACTGGACTTTAATTGCCTTGACCAATAATTACAGTGGAAGGGATGCTATATGATTCCCAATGCAAAGTCATAGAAATTCCATACACTTCCACGTTACTGTTTTGGGTTGTTGAATCTGGAAAAAGGCAGCTGCCATATAAACAGTGTGATTGCACTACCATGCAGTAATGAAGATCAAACTACCTTAAAGACACCACTTAGAGAGAGCCAAATGTCTGAGCAGCTCCTACCTGCTCTACTCCTTGGTTGTTCCACATGACTGGAATAACCGTAAAGGACCTGAATCAGACTGCTGAAAGAGATTTGCAAATAACTTACTATAAAACAGAATGGAGATAATGAAATGATTATTTCTATTATAAGGCAATGCCTTTTGAGATGGTTTGCTATACAACAGCAGTTAACCAGAACAGTTTGTACTTTGGTTCTAGTGTTTACATTTACAACAATAAATTTGTATACAAGTTTTTAAGTTTATTTTTATTATATTATTTTTATTACCATTATTTTTTACCATTTATTCACCTTATACCCCCTCACCCTCACCCCTCAATCACCACACTGTTGTCCATGTCCATGAGTCCTTTTTCTTTTTGGCTCAATCCCTCCACCTCCCCCAAATCCTCCCCTAGAACTGTCAGCCAGATCTCTATCTGTGAGTCTGTCTCTATTTTGCTTGTTAGTTCAGTTTGTTCATTAGATTTCACAAATGAGTAAAATCATATGGTATTTGTCTTTCTCTTTCTTACTAGCTTACTATTTGTCTTTGTCTTACTAGCTTATTCTTTTGGCAAAATGTTCTCCAGGTCCACCCATACTATCTCATAGGGTAAAATTTCTTCTTTTTTACAGTTGAGTAGTATTCCATTGGATAAATGTTCTATAGTCATTTTATCCACTCATCTACTGATGAACACTTGGGCTGCTTCCATGTCTTGGAGACTGTGAATAATTCTGCAATGAATATAGGGATGCTTATGTTATTTTGAATTAGTGTTTTGGGTTTCTTCAGATACAAAATTAATATCAGTTGCATTTTTATATGCCAATAATGAACTATAAGAAAGGGAAATTAAGAAACCAATCCCATTCACAATTGCTTCAAAAAGAATGAAATACCTAGGAATAAATCTAATCAAAGATGTAAAAGACCTGTACTTGGAAAATTATAACACACTGAAGAAAGAAATTGAAGAAAATACAAATAAGTAGACACACATACTATATTCATGGATAGGAAGAATTAAATACCCAAGACAATCTATAGATTCAATGCAATTCCTAGCAAGATTTCAATATTGTATTTCACGGAACTAGAACAAATATTTCAAAACTTTATATGGAACCACAAAAGGCCTTGCATATCAACAGAGATCTTGAGAAAGAAGAACAAAGCTAGAGGAATCACACTACCTAATGTAAAATTATACTATGAGGCCATAGTAATCACACAACATGATACTGGTATAAAAACAGACACATATATCAATGGGACAGAATAGAGAGCCCAGAAGTACACCTGTGCCTTTATAGTCAATTAATATTTGACAGAGGAAGAAAGCACATACAATGGGCTAAAGATAGTTTATTCAATAAATGGTGTTAGGAAAATTGGATAGACACATGCAAAGAAATGAAACTAGACAACCTTTTTATACTACACACAGGAATAAATTCAAAAGGATTAAAGACTTAAATGTTAGACATGAAAACATAAAAACCCTAGAAGAAAACATAGGAAGTAAAATCTTGGATGTTGCTCATAGTAATGTTTTATCTGATATATCTCCTCAGGCAAGGGAAGCAAAAGAAAAAAATAAACAAATGGGACTACACCAAACTAAAATGTTTTTGCACAGCAAAACAAATCATCAATAAAATAAAAAGACAATCCAAAGAATGGGAGAACATATTCACTGATATACCTGGTAAAAAGTAAATATCCACAATTTATAAGGAACTTATAAATCTCAGCACACAGACACACAGACACACACACACACATCCAATTAAAAAATGGGCAAAGAGCCTAAATAGACACTTTTCCAAAGAATACATACAGATGGCCCATAGACTTATGAAAAGATGCTCAAAGTTACTAATCATCAAAGAAATGCAAATTAAAACCAAAGTGAGGTATCACCTCACACTGATCAGAAAGGCTGTCACCAATAAATCAACAAACAAGTGCTGGCGAGGATGTGGAGAAAGGGCAACCATTCTGCACAGTTGGTGGGAATGCAAACTGCTGCAGCCGCTGCAGAAAGCAGTATGGAGATACCTCAAAAAATTAAAACTCTTAATTTTCTATTTCTGGAGAAGTATCTATTGGCTTATAAATCGATATATTTAATAAATTCCACTTTCTCCCTTATATTACTGATCAAGGTTTACAATATATATTTTACTTACTGCTTCCTTTTATACCTTTCAAACTCTTTAAATTTTTGTTTTTTTAAAAAAATATCTTTTTTTTGTTTTTTGGGGTTTTTTTCAAGCATTTCTTTCTTTCTTTCTTTATTTTTAAATACATTTGTCTCTGCCTCCCCCCTACCATTTTTCCTTGCCCCCTCCTTCCTTCCCTCCCTCAGCTCTTCCCCTTTGGTTTTGTCCATGAGTCCTTGCTATACATTCCTTGACTTTCCCCTTCCCTTCCCTTTCCCTGCCCGCCCCTCCCTCCTTCCCTTTTGTCTCTGTTGATTTCTTTTCCTTTCAGTGTCGCTGGTCATATTTTCCTTGCATCGTTGTATTGTTGGTTAGGTTCCGCTTATAGGTGAGATCATATGGTATTTGTCTTTCGCCCCCTGGCTTATTTCGCTTAGCATAATGCTCTCCAGTTCCATCCATGCTGTCGCGAAGTTTAGTAGTTCTTTTTTTCTTTCTGCTGCGTAGTATTCCATTGTGTATATGTACCATGACTTTTTGATCCAATCATCTACTGATGGGTATTTAGGTTGCTTCCAACACTTGGGTATTGTACATTGTGCTGCTATGAACATTGGGGTGCATACATTCTTTTGTATTGGCGTTTTGGTGTTCTCAGGGTATAGTCCCAGCAGGGGAATCACTGGATCAAAAGGCAGTTCCATTTTCAGCTTTTTGAGGAAACTCCACATTGCTTTCCACAGTGGCTGCACCAGTCTGCATTCCCACCAACAGTGGACTAGAGTTCCCTTTTCTCCACAGCCTCGCCAGCACCTGTTGTTTGTGGATCTATTTATGATGGCCATTCTGACCGGTGTGAGGTGGTACCTCATGGTGGTTTTGATCTGCATTTCTCTGATGGCTAGTGATGCTGAGCATTCTTTCAAATGCCTCTGGGCCCTCTGTATCTCTTCCTTGGAAAAGCATCTGCCCAGGTCCTTTGCCCATTTTTTGATTGGATCGTTTGTCTTCTTGGAGTGGAGTCAAGTGAGTTCTTTATAGATCTTGGAGATCAAACCTCTATCTGATGTATCATTAGCGAATATATTTTCCCATATGTTTGGCTCCCTTTTCATTTTGCTGATGTTTTCTTGCAGAAGCTTCTTATTTTGATGAGGTCCCACTTGTTTATTCTTTCCTTTATGTCCCTTGCTTTAGGAGACATATCAGTGAAAAAATTGCTGCGTGGGATATCTGAGAGTTTCCTGCTAATGTTCTCCTCTAGGACTTTGATGGTGTTGAAACTAATATTTAAGTCTTTTATCCATCTTGAGTTTATTTTTGTGTATGGTGTCAGCTGATGATCCAATTTCAATTTTTTGCATGTAGCCATCCAGCTCTCCCAACACCATTTGTTGAAGAGGCTGTTATTGCTCCATTTTATGCTTCTGCCCCCTTTGTCAAATATTAGATGCCCATAGAGACCTGGGCTTATTTCTGGGCTTTCTATTCCGTTCCACTGGTGTATGGGTCTGTTCTTGTGCCAGTACCAGATTGTTTTGAGTATAGTGGCTTTGTAGTAGAGTTTGATGTCTGGTATTGTGATCCCTCCTGCTTTGTGTTTCTGTCTCAAAATTGCTGCAGCTATTCGGGGTCATTTATGGTTCCATATAAATTTTTGAAATATCTGTTCTATTTCTGTGAAATACGTCATTGATATCTTAATAGGGATTGTGTTGAATCTATAAATTGCTTTGGGTAGTATGGACATTTTGATGATATTAATTCTTCCAATCCATGAGCACGGTATATGCTTCCATTTATTTCTGTCTTCCTTAATTTCTTTTTTCAATGTTGTATAGTTTTCTGCATACAGGTCTTTTACGTCTTTGGTTAAATTTATGCCTAGGTATTTTATTTTTCTTCTTGCTATATCGAATGGTATTTTTTCTCTGATTTCTTCTTCTTCTATTGCATTGCTGCTGTACAAAAATGGCTTTGATTTCTGAATGTTGACTTTGTATCCTGCTGTTTTGCCAAATTCACTTATAAGGTTGAGGAGTTTTTTGGTAGAGTCTACAGGGTTCTCTATGTACACTATCATGTCATCTACAAACAATGATAGCTTTACTTCCTCCTTTCCTATTTGGATGCCTTTTATCTCTTTCTCTTGTCTGACCACTGTGGCTAGGACTTCCAATACGATGTTGAAAAGAAGCGGTGAGAGCGGACATCCTTGTTGTGTTCCCAATCTTAGTGGGAAAGCTTTCAGTTTTTGCCCATTGAGTATGATATTGGCTGTAGGTTTTTCATATATGGCCTTTATTATGTTGAGGAATGCCCCATTTATTCCCATTTTGCTGAGGGTTTTGATCATAAATGAGTGCTGTACCTTATTGAATGCTTTTTCTGCATCTATCGAGATGATCATGTGGTTTTTGTCTTTTCTTTTATTTATGTGATGTATCACGTTTACTGATTTGCGTATATTGAACCATCCCTGCATCTCTGGGATGAATACCACTTGATCATGGTGGATAATCTTTTTAATGTATTGCTGGATGCGGTTTGCCAATATTTTGTTGAGGATTTTAGCATCTATGTTCATCAACCAAATTGGCCTGTAGTTTTCTTTCTTTGTAGGGTCTTTATCTGGTTTTGGGATCAGGGTGATGGTGGCCTCATAGAAAGAGTCTGGATGTCGTCCCTCCTCTTGGACTTTTTGGAATAGTCTGAGAAAGACAGGGGTTAGCTCTTCCTTAAATGTTTTGTAAAATTCTCCTGGGAAACCATCCGGCCCTGGGCTTTTGTGTGCCGGGAGTTTCTATATTACTGCTTCAATTTTCCCAGCTGTTATCAGTCTGTTCAAGCTTTCTGTTTCTTCCTCCTTCAGTGTTGGAAGATTATACTTTTCTAAAAATTTGTCCATTTCATCAAGATTTTCAAATTTCTTGGCATATAATTGTTGATAATTGTTTCTGATGATCATTTGTATTTCTGTGGTATCAGTTGTTATTTCTTTATCCTAATGATACTACTGTAAGGGTATGATACTGCATTTTCTTGCTAAATCATGCTTACTATGTATATATGTCTTACTAATACACCACTTCACTGCCGAAAATATTTTAAAAGATATCTTAAGTGTTTTTCAAAAGAACATTTCTGCTGACAGCAGTCAACATTAATGAAACAGCAGTGTCTTCATTTGCAAAATGCATTTTGAGTATCTATCATTCAAGTAGTCTTTTATCTCCATATAGTTTTAATATTTAAAATCATAGGAGACATTAATTTCATTTTCATACATTCAAATAACTTAGCTAAGAAAATTGAAGAGCTACATGGGTGTTTGAAACAGAAAGCCCTAATTAATCATATTTTACATTAAAATATCATTGTAAATAGAAGGCAGCCTTGGTCAATGTGAATCCAGCTGTTATATATAAGAATGACTGGGACTACTCTGAGGAAAAGAATTGGGATTGAAACCATATTTATGATATTATTAATCATAGCATGAAATAATATCATAAACCATTTGGATTTACAGCATAAATTTTTTAAAGCATCAGGGTAATCTATCTTTCCATTTTGATTCTTCTAGGAATAAATTAAATTTGTAGGTAACTATCAAATATAAACAATTCAGCAACATATATTATGACATACTAGTTAGATCCTTCTATTTCTCTCCAATTATCTCTTGCCTTTAATGTCTCTAGTATGTGACTCAATGGGTACTGTTAGGATTGTGTTTTCTTGTGCCTCCTGAGAAAGAGCAGCAGCTTCAAAGACAAATATTTAACAGAGAAAAATGTGTTCAGAAAAATATACAGCCTAAAGCATATTATCAAATATTGTGTATTTGTGTATACGTTGTTTCCAAAGAGAACCCAGGTTACCCACTCTGATAAACTGATTAGTCAGAAATAAAACCAGTAGTGTGCATAAATATTTAGTGCTTTAAAAAGTTATGACCCATAGACTCTTGTAATGATAGCACTTAAAGTACATAGAAACTCTGATTTGGGATTAAATTACCTACACCAAGCAAAGACATGTGGCCACCAAAGCCAGGCAAGGGATGATGGCATATCTAGAGACAGAAAACCAAAAAAGGCCAGGAGGTCGCAAGGAAATATGCAGGAACTACCCAGTGTTAAGCCAGTGGTCATGTAGTCAAATATCTAGGTAGACAAGCCACCAATAATTTGCAATTTATTTTGGGGAAGGTTGCTTATGCTAAAGATTTGTTTATTAGCTAAGTAATTATTTCAATATACATTTGCTAAAATATTAGTGTTTTCTCTCTCTCTCTCTATCTATATATTTGTATATTCATGCATAGATATATCTTGTGAGTACATATGTATATGAGTGTATACACACGCACACACACATTTGAGAGATTACTTCTGTTTTCAACTTAATCAATGGGTGGTGCTATTTATTATGATGGGGAAGAATGAGAAAGAGGCAATAAGAGTTTAGGTTTGGTCATACTAAATCTGAGATTGCTTTTAGATATACTTATTTAGAAATCAAGTAGGCAGTGAGATAAACAAATCTAGTGCTCAGTGGAGAGGCCAAGGATGGATATGAAAATCTGAGAGTCATCAGCACATAGATAATGTATAAAGCCCAAGGGCTACAGGGGGTAACTAAATATAAAAGAAAAGGTGCCTTGGACAAATTTAGTGGTCAAGTATGATATGAAGACTAAGAAAAACAGATCGCAAAGTAGTTTGTGATTCAAAGAAAAAAATGGGTCCTTGTAATTTTATGAAAGGCAAAAGAAAATAATGTTTGAAGAACACAGGGTAGTTAAATCTTTAGATCCTTCTGAGAAGTCAAGGAAGATAGGATATAAATGTTACCATTGCATTTATCTTTGAAGTTATTGGTGATATTTATTCATCCCATATACCTTTTCTGAGCTCATATTTTCCTGATGTGGAGCATGTACATAATAAATGGTCATTAGATATCTGCAAAAAAGAAGAGAAGGAAGGAAGAAGAGAGGAAAGCAAGGAAGGAGAGAAAGGGGAGGAAGGAAAAAAGGAGGAAAGAGTGGCTGGATTAAAATAAAACAACTAATAATGGTAAATTATACCTTCTTCTTGCCTAGACAAAAACTGGGATTTGATTTTGTGAGATGGTTAGGGAATGAAATCTCAGGCAGCAGACATAGAATCAGGGTTCTTAGATTTAAAGGAACCCAGTTTACTAGCAAATTAGTACTTGAAATTTATGACTTATATATAATGGTGGAGTTTAATACAGATATCCTACAAATAGTCAAATGTCCAGGAAAAAAAGTGGCAGTTTGCAAATTTGGTTGTAGAATACCTCCTTCCTTCACCACTGTGACTGCGAATTACTTCATTCATTTATCTCTTTTCACTGAAGTGTCAACTTGGAAGTATGCCTAGCTGTGCACGCCTAGAGCAAGTTTAGCCATGGACCTTTCTCCTAAACTCCATTCAGGATAGGCCATAATTTGGAATGGGCCAAATTATGAAATATCAAGCACTGGTTAAAGCACAAACAGACTGAGCAGCTGCTTTGATGCTTAAGACAAGCTTCCAAATGTTAATTGGCACCTGACTAGCAGAAAAAGATAATTCAGTTTCTCCGCTGATGCAGCAGTGGACCATTTGGTCATTACAGTGCAGAACAGCAAGACAGAGGACATCTGTTTGGTACACAAGTTATAACATTCTCTTAATACTTTAATATCATTCTTCTTAATTTTTTTAAATTTTTCAATTACAATTGACATTTAATATTATGTTAGTTTCAGGTGTACAGATTAGTGGTTAGACATTTGTATATTTACAAAGCATTCACCCCGATATTTCCAGTATCTGCCTGGCACCACCATACATAGTTATTACAATATTATTGACTATATTCCTCATGCTGTATTTTATATCACCATAACTGTTCTGTAACTGTCAATTTGTATTTCTTAACCCCTTCACCTTCTTCACTCAGCGCCCCCATTTGGCAACCATCAGTTTGTTTTCTGTAACTATGAGTTGCTTTTTTGTTTTATTTTGTTTTTTAGATTCCACATATAAAAGAAATTATATGGCATTTGTCTTTATCTGACATAAAACAGAATAGAATCTTACCATTTGCAACAACATGGATGGACCTAGAGGTTATCATGCTTAAGTGAAATATCTTTCTATTTTTATTTAGATATTTCTTTAGCACAAGTATAGGTCATCAGTTAATTTGGTCTAGTAGTGGTATGTCCTTTCCCAATTCCTGATGGCTAGCTTACCTTGTATTTTCATATAGAAAAAAACAGAACAACTGCAGTTACCAGGAACTTTGATTTCCTTTTACATAATCCTTTTTTGTTATAGAACCCTGTGAGAATATGAGTAATCTGTGTATTTCTTTCCTAGAAAAAGTCAGATACATCCCAAATTTTACAATTTGGGGAAGTTTATCAATCCTATTTATACACAAATCAACTCAGAAATTCTGATGGTATGGATAAGACAACCTGGCATCAGAATCCCTGTGGATCTGAGATTACTGAAAAAGCAGATTTCTTGGCCATATTAAAGAATTTCTGTTTGTTAAAGTTTTGGAAACCTTAGTACAGTTTGAGTGATCCTGCTTAGGGGTACACGGACGCTAGATTAAAAAGTCATAGTTAGCTCTACCCTCTCTAAGAAGTCCTGTTCTTAACATTTCCTTCTCCTATCATTACTCTCTTTTCTCCCATCACTACATCACTACCCTTGCCCTTGACCCTGTACACACCCCCCCCAACACACTACTTCAGAGCGCATGCACATGGGGGGCGGGGCCGGGGGTGTGCGCAAGCATGTGCAGGCCCCACCCCCACCCCACTCCGCCTCTGAGTGACTGCTTTGATTAGAACAGCTACAAGGTTTCTTTTCTCCATGAAATATCAAGCACTGGTTAAAGCACTAAAAATTTAATCTTCTTTTAAATCTTGCTTCTTTCCCTCCTAATTAATACTAGGAAAAAAATCACTGCTTGAGCTTTCACTTCTGATTGATATATAAGATGAACCTCAGGAACTTTGTTCTGAACCTGCAGGATAGCCTGTGCCTAATACAAAGTTGGCCTCATGATGTGAACTTTCTAGCACAAAGTCTCTAATTTTGCTATGATTGTCTTCCTAATGTATACAAACTTTTAGACCCATCTTCTTTTTTTAGTTTTTCTCTCCTCCTTTCCTAGTCTTAAGCAGTTGCTTAAGATAGAGTTTTTCTTTATAAACAACGAAGGATAGATGGTGTTCCAAAAATCAATTTAAAAGCCCTTTGTTTTTGGGCTTTTTAATTAACATGGAGCGCAGTAATCATACATAAATGATGGTGTGCAATTTCAGTTTAGGAAGCCTCTTTCACCCATCATAGTGGGAATAATATTATTTCTTGATTCTGGAAACAGTGAACCATATGCTATAGATAATGGTGACAATTTCTGCATTTTTCTTGGCTTGTCCCCATATTCATACATTGTCTTTAGGAACCATCAGAATGTTAAGGAATTTTTTTTTTTTTTTTTGCTGATTCAAAGAGTATATTCTAGAATGTTAAGGAAACTTTTTGACATCTTTCTAACTGTTGCTTATACCCAAAAGTGGTAGGGGAAAAAAATTAATTAATTTTGGGTAATAGAGGAGAAGATTGCAGATTGTCCTTTCCTGAAGTAGAACTTTTCCCAGGCAAATTTATAGGAAAAATAGGAGTCCCAGTCTATTCCCTCTGATCTCATCACTCCTACCATTGTAGTGCCTCTATATTAGGAGGTGGTGGTAAGAGAGCACAGCCATTCATTAATAGGGGCTGTTTGTAAATTTGATGTTCACAAATCAGGATATACTGCACCTGAAAGAAGGAAACAAGTTAGCCTTTTAAAAAAAATGTTGTATTTTATTTATTATCAGAAGGAACTTTTCTGAATTATTAAAGAATCAGGTAGTCAAATGTAATGATCACTCACACGGACAGAGAAGCCCTGAGCAAATAAGTAATTTGAATTAGCCTGGGAGCAGCTCATTTGAAAATCCCTTCAGCTATTTATTTTCATATAAAGGTTTTGAGCTTTGGGAAGCAGAAGAAATGATTTGGCATAAAGAAGGGGCAAGTAGAATCATTTAGAGTCCAAAGCAAATAGCAGATAAAATTTTTTAAAAATTAATGAACTTATTCTAAAGAGCAACTAATTACAAGTTTGGGTAGCTTAGACCAGAAGTTATGAAAGTATCTGAGATGACCAGTACAAGGGAGAAAGATACAGAAGCAAATCTCAGTTTAGAATTATAAGGTAATTACCTAGTATTTCAGTATTTGTGTGTCTTAAATTTTTTTCTAGTTTTAGCTTAAAATTCAATCTGAAATCTAGACTATAGAAAAGACTTAGAGATCATGCTATCATGTGTTAAGAAATAATCAATTACACACTATTGTCTATATCAGTAAGTATGCATGTGTTGCCTAACATAAAAGCTATACAACTTCTTTCTTTCTTTAATTTTAAAACATTTATGTCCATCTCACATCTTTACTATGAACTCCAGGCTTTAAAAGCATTGCAAGCTTAAAATGTCGGAAATGAATCTCCTGATATTCACTCCTAAATTTGCTGCTTTTGTGGTCTTTTCCTTTTGGTTAATGTCAGTTCTCTTCATCTAGTAGTACAAGCCCAAAACTTTGGAGTCATCTTTGAATCCCCTCTTTATCTTCCATCCAACAGGAAATTCTGAGGACTCTTTATTTAAAACGTACCCACATCTGCCTCTATTTGTCTATCCTGATCTTAGCCACCATTATCTTTCTCCTGGAAGACTGCTATAGCCTCCTAACTGGTCATCCTATGTGTTGGGTTGTAAGGACTTTTGTTTCGAGCGTCCCCTGGGTAATTTGAAACTGGTCCCCATACAGGGACTGCAGGGAGAGACTGCGAAAAAGGCAGGCCACTTCAAAAGGGAGGGGGCAGGTTTAATAAGCAAGGGGACTCAGGAGGATTGTCTTGAATGTCTACAAGAGCTATAAGAGTAGATCTCCACACCTACTCACAAAATCTTGAGAGTTTATATAGGGGCCCTCACTGGGGTCAATCACTCCCCAAGTCCAGATATTCTCAACACCATATTTCTATCTCAAGGCTGTATCCTTGGAGCAGCTTCTGAGAGCAGGGAAGGCAAGTGGAACACACATTACAAACAGGAGGAAGTGGGAACACTCCAATTGCCTGTGTCCAGCTCTGTGGGTCACACGGTCAGTCACACTTTCTTGATGACCTTCCCGAATGCTTTGTCTTCCACTGACCCTCTCAATCTGTCCTCAACAAAGCAGTGACAGAGATCCTGTTAAACATATGTAGATCATGTCATTCCTCTGCTCCGAACCTCCAATAACTTCATATCTCACTCCAAGTAAAAGGAAAAGAAAAATTACAGTAGCCTAAAAAGTTCCTAGGATTGTAACCTCCTCCGAGGATAGAGTGGCTTCTCTAACCTCATCTCTACTAAACTTCTCCCTGCTCATTCTCTCCGGCACCCTGGCGTCATTACTGTTCGTCAGACATGACAGGGCTGCTCTCTCCATGCTGCTTTTGCACCTGTGTTTCCTCTACCTGAAACCCATTTTCTCCCCAAATATCTGCCTGGCTTCTTTAATCTTTTTATATTCTCACTCATTTAAATCTTCCTGGACCACCCTATATAAAATTATAATTCCACAACTCCCACCACCCCCAACGCTCCCTATTTACTTTCCATGCTTTATTTTTCTCCATGGATAATATTTCTATATAACCTATTGCATATTGTTCTTATTTATTTTGTTCACTGTTTGGCTCATTCATATATAACATAAGCTTCATTGAAACAAGGGATTATTTATCCTCTTCTTTTCATTGCTGAGTCCCTAGCACCTAGAGCAGGCTTTCAAAAGTATTTGCTAAATGAAGTATTTCTCCCACTGGTGATTACAATGACCTAAACAGACAGTAGCTCTACTTGTTGCACCTCATAGTGCCACAAGTAAGACAAGAGTTTCTGTGGGATTTACCCTCCATTTATAAGAGCCTTTTTTCATTTAAAGAAAATCAGTTTGCACAGAAATTCCCTCCTTCCAGACTTCTCCATATTTCTCTTAGATGAGGTCAAAGCAAACAGAAAGATCAGGAATGATGTGAGTGACTTAGTAGGACAGATAAACAGGAATCCCAGGCTCTCCTGGAAGGCCTTCTATGATCCAGAATTGCAGATGCAGTAAAGTTATTTTTATCCCTTTTCCCCCACTTTATAAGCACAAAAAAACCCCTGAGCTTACTTATATTCACTTGGTCCCCACAAATCAAACCTGAATGCAGAACCTGATACCCAGAGACTGCTTGGAAAGGAGATGCATATGTGAACCCCAGGGAGATGGATGGGTGTCAGATGTGCTTCACTCAAAAGTCAAATCATGTAATTAGGTCAAGATGGCAAGGACATGAATCTCGATCCAGAATTGTACGATGGGACCTGGAATCAGAGGGTGAAAATCAGTTTTGTCTAGATAAATAGAGGATGGAAAGAGATAGGTGGGTAAGGACAAGGTCAAAGTATCTGACATCTGTGATAAAAAAAAAGTCTGTTCTCTGATTTTACCAAATCCATGAGATAAGATAATATACTAATCAAAACCTGGCCTTCCTAGAGCAAACAGCCTTTCATACCCTTTATGTCTCAAAATATAGTCTTACAAATGACTCATATAAGTTATTTGCCAGGCTATAAAAATGCAGATTCCTGACCACTCCTTAGAATAACTGATTCAGAACAGTGTCTAATGATTATTTTTAGAAGTGTTAGGAATATTATGACAGTCCAATTGCCAAAACTGTATTCCAATCTTCTAATGAATTCTATTAATGAGGAATGAGGGTGAAGAGTCTCTTGAACAAACACATTTGATCAAAATTTATTAAATACCTTTACTATAGGACTTCTCAGAACCATTTACAACTTATTCTGATTGTGATATACCATGAAAGAAAAAATAGACAACATTTTCCACAATATTTTTCATTGTTATTCCCCTTAATCAAACAGAATTACGGAAATTTAATATTCTAGGAAACATATTTGATTAACATTGGCATAGTGTTATGACATTTATAATACAGAATTTATTATAGTAGTAAGGGCATGTAAGGGTGCCTCAAACATTTCACATTGTACAGAATATTTTTTTAAAAATTAAAATTTATATGGCAAGGTACTATTACCCACCCTTTGGTTTTTATACACTGGTAGATTCTGATTGAATGTGTTATCACTACCAAATTTATTTACCTTTTAAAAGACACCCAGGGGAGGCCAAAGCTTAGGTCACAGGAACAACTTAGAAAAGATTCAGAGTAGCTGGGCCTTCCTGATAGTTCTCAAAACAATCATTTACTTCACCTACCAGTAAATTCAGCTCTCCTCTGTCTCTCCAAAGTTCTGGAGTTTATTTTTAAAAATTTCCTCCTGTCTTTTATTAGCCACCACGTCATTAGTATGCTATCCAGAGAATGAAGAATTTATACATGAACATGTGCCTCCTGGATCAGACAAAACAGCACATTTCCTTGTGCTCTGTGTAGGGGTACAAGTTATTTTAGTCCTTTTTCATCTGGTTTTCTTCCTGATAATTTAATGTAAAGTTTTCTGTTGTTGTTTGCTTTCTCCTTTAAGAAGAGATTTCCATATATGTTCTGAATTATGTCCCCAGTCTGTCTCTCTTTACATTCCTCTGTTTGTCTGTCTGCCTCTTAGAGTCTGTCTTCCTCTCTCTCTCTCTCATTCATTTAGATAAGCTAAACTGTCAAGTTCAGTCTGCAAAAGAATGCAGGAATAGTGCAGCCTCAGGCAAAAGAATGTGTAGTAGAAATGGTAGTAGGAAAATGTGGGCTTTAGTTTCAGGCCAGATGTGACTCATATATCATTTGTGGCTAGTAAGGTACATAAGAACTATGGGTACCATAAAAGAGGGTGGTATCTAATTGGTCAGGGTATAGAGAGAATTATTGAAAAGGCATCTATTCAAGTGGCTTGATTTATCTTTTCTTTCCCTTTTACCTCCTCTTTTCTCATTAAAATAGCCCTTAAAGATACCCCCTTCCTGATTACCCTCCTGGGTCCCCCAGAAATTTCCCACAAAGGTTCTAGAGAGCCAATTCAGGATGGCCGATAAGTTTCCTCTAAAGCACCAACTCCAAAAGAGTAGTGATGGCTGCCTAGGGAGCTGCCTTGTGAAGAGCAGTGAGGGCTGGTTAGAGCTGTGAGAATAGAAGCATCATAATTAGTAGACAAGGTTGTCTTTTGCATGAGAAGAACATTGCAACATATGGATTTGCCAATTCTACTCCAAGCCTGTTTTTTCTCTTTCCTTTCCCAACTAAATTTTACTAAGTTGACCCTGCCTTCCTGGGTCCTTGCTGTGGCTTCCAAAATAGCATATCTACATATGCTCATTTCCAAGAAGATACCAGTTTCAGCTGATGGTACCCTAATTCCTTGCAGGGACACTTATATATATATAGGTTAGCTCTAAATCTAATAGTGAGATTTCATGCAACATCCTCTCAACAGTTTCCTTTGGTCATGTTATCTAACTGTCATCACCTGCTATAAAGTCTCTGCTGCAATTTCTCAGTTCTGCCATTGCTGGTTGAAAGCCATCGTAGACACTAAATAAACGAATGTGTGGCTGTATTCCAATAAAACTTTATTTACAAAAACATGTCGTGAACTAGATCTCACCCACACATCATGGTTGCTGACCCCTGCATAACACGTACCTTTCTGTGCACACCAACTCACCTGTGATTCTGGTCACTGGGATACAAAGAATTGGCCCTGTCGCTGACACTTTCTGAGAAATTGAAACAGGGCTTATGTTCCATGACTCCCAATAAACTGTAAACAGGGCATGGTCCTTGCTGTCAGTTTGAAAATTTTTCATTTGGCTTCATAACATTGCCTATAACAGTGGTTCTCAACCTCGAATGCACACCAGAATCCTTTGGCAGGCTTATTAATATACCAATTGCTGGCCCCACCATCAGCATTTCTAATTCAGTAGGTCTGGGTTGGAGCCTGATAATTTATATTCCTACATCTTTTTAGGGGATAGGATGCTGCTGGCTGAGGATCACACATCAAGAGCCACTGGCCTAAACCATCCCTTTTGCCTAGAAAATCCAAGGTGGTCCATAAGGAGACAAAATTATTAAAGCAACAATGGAAGTGATTAATCCTTAGAAAACTTATAGTACAATATTTCTACTTGATCAATATATGCCTCCTATTGATAATTTAGGTGCCTATTGCAAGCAGCCCAGAAAGTATAAGCTGAAATCAAAGGACGTAAGTATTTATGGTAAGAGGCTCCAGACCAGCAGGTATCCTGGCTTTCTGTCTTCTACCAGTCCTTCCATCTCTGTCAGCTGATGGTAACAACTTACTGTAGGCTCTAGAACAGAGGATTAGAGGAATGAGTCTCCACTTGACTCTAATAAAAATTAAACAATAGATTTCTTTGCATATTAATGTGATCTCAATTTCCCGTGTGATTTTGTTTTCATGAAAGTACGTAGGAGACTACATTGGCATATACTACCAATTAGACCACATTAACTAGATTTGTGAAAAATGGATTGTTTATTTCTCTCTCATGCAAATAGTGTGTGTGTGTGTGTGTGTGACATATGAGGTCTGTCCAGAAAAAGTCCAGCCATTGTTAATCTAATGAAAACAGTTTGTGCAACATCAGTGTAAACTGGCAGCCAAGGAGAGTGGAGTAAGCACCCTTGAGTAAGCATGTGCACTATGTGGCTGTCACACTGAAAATAACTGAGCCAGTATAGCAATGAATCTGCATCAAATTTTGAGTTAAGCTAGAACATTCCTCCAGGGAAACTATTTGGATGATTCGGAAGGCCACGGCTATGGTCAAACAGTGATTAACAGCTTCATCACAGCAACATGCCCACTCATGCATCATATCTCATGCAGTTTTTTTGCAAAGTATTAAATCACCCCGGTGACTCAGCACCCGTACAGCCCAGATTTGGCACCCTGCGACTTCTGGCTTTTCCCAAAACTAAAATCACCTTTGAAAGGGAAGAGATTTCGGACCATTGATGAGATTCAGGAAAATAGGATGGGGCAGCTGATGGCAATTGGGAGAACCGTGTGAGGTCCCCAAGTGCCTATTTTGAAGTGGACTGAGGTGTCATTATCTTGTGTAAAATGTTTCTTGTATCTTGTATCTTCTTCAATAAATGTCTCTATTTTTCATATTACATGGCTGGATACTTTCTGGATTGACCTTGTATGTGGCATTCCAGGGGTTCCCTTTCTAGAAGAGGAAAGAAAAAAAGGATATTTCTTGAACACATGAAATTGAAAATCATCCTGTTTTCTCCAATTTTTTTTCTATTCACCAGCATTTGCCTAAATTCTGTATTTTTGAACCATGTTGTTTTGTCTGGAAAAGCTGGCCTTTAACCTGTTCACAATCACTTATATGCAAGTGAGGGAAAGAGAAAATGAAAGGGGAGGAAGAACACAGGATAGAGAGTGAATGAAGGGAAAGAGAACAGAGTAAAAAGGAGATGCCAAGTGCTGACGTATTTCTGCCTTTGCCTAAGAATAGCTTTGGTGTTAATTAAGCTAATGCTAAACAGAGGGTAGAATTTGTAAATGCTTTTCACATACATGTATCTTTATAACCAGATATATGAGATACTTGAAAATTTATTTGAAAGTTCACAAAATAGAAAATTTCACACTAATTAAGGGGACAGATGCTCCAGCCAGGTGCTGCTGAGTTCACTGGGGAACTTTCTTATCTCTGAAGATACACCTGGCCACATAGCATCCAAAAGAAAGTTCACCTGGGGAAGTCAGCACATGGAATGGAGGTAGCCCAATGGTGGCTGATAAAACAGATGCTGCCCTACTTTCCAGAGCTTTTTTTTACCTTGAAGTGCTGCCTGTGGTTTATAGAAAAGTAATCTGTATTTACCTCTTTATTCCAAAATGAAGCAGTAGAAGATTGCTCCTTGCCCAAGGTCACATAATGAGTGGGCAGATCAATTACGGGGACAGAAAATGCAGATGTGAGGGCTAATGTTACTATCGCATTTTAAAACTGTGATTACCTACGTTGTGCTTATAATAAAACATTCAAAGATGAAAATAACTGATCCACTTCAATGGTTCACTTCAGGAGTTATTTGATTCTTTTTTTTCTAATTTAATATACAAAGAGTTCTAGTCACAAATGCCTAATAGACACTCTTAAACATCACAATTTTACCAGTAAGGAAAAAAACATAAGAACAAAACAAAATGTGTAAGATGTAAACCTAAATTTCTATATGTTTCAATAAGTGATTATTTAAGAGAAAATGCTACATATCTTTTTTATGATATACAAGAATATGAGCTAAAATTGAATGCTTCCTCATGCACAATGGTTCGGCTTTAAGAGACTCTACTGGCAATGCTATAAATCCTTTTAAAGGATCAACTTCTAACAAAATATGGGAGGATCTTTAAATAAGTGGTTCTAGGAGACACCAATTCCATGTATTAAAAAAAAATTAACACTCGCTCCAAGCTGTTACTCAATTCATTTTAGTAGGCTTTATTATATCTTCAAAAACTGTATTATCCTTTGAATCTCAATTTATCTCCTTTCAAATCAATTTGGCTGATGTTAAAGGTGAAAACTGACATAGCTCAATGGAGCATAGATTCAGAAAAATTGAAAATGGAATATATATTATTTCTATCTTAGAAATAAGCTAATAGAAGCTATTTTGCTGCACTAGACTCTTTTTTTCCCATTGGAAAGTTTCTTGGATTAGAAACCCTCCAGCTATCAATAATAATGTCTATGATATGCATTGGACTAGAATTAATTATAATATAATCACTAGAATAAAAACACAAGAATCCAGCTTTGAAAAGAACACATTTGTAGAAGAAAATCCACAGACTAAAGGGAACAATTTTCAGGGTCAACTTCAACTTGCAAAGATGGAGAGCAAAATGTTCTCTGAATATTGAGGAAATAATTTCCTGTTATCACCAAAGTTTTGTGCATGTTTCTTCTCTGGTTATCAAATCTTATTTCTCTAATGACTATTAATGCTTGTAGCACTTTAAAATCCAAACACCTCTGGAGTCTAAATTAACTGAGATTTTTTATCTATATTTAATATTTAGCAGGTTTTGCAGAAGAATTTATTTTCATTTTGTTACATATATGTTGAAGGCATTCATTCATATGAAACATTTCATCCTCCAAATTCAATGAGACTGTAAGCTGTGGTTTCAAGTTTCCTCTCAATATATATGTACGAGCCCAAGCATTTTAATATAATGTATACACTGTCTTCTCTGAGTTGTAATTTAAGTTTTATCACAACACTGCGGGAGCTGTTAGTGTCTGCAGCTTGATTTCACCCCATGGTTTATGCCCTGAAGTGTCAGGCAGATAGAAAATAGTTGTGCCAATCAGTTTCAGCCTTTTGAAGCTCAGGTAACAAGGCAGAGAGAAAGTGATGGAAGGCTGATAGTTGACGATGATTTACAAGTAGACTTCACAGCTCCCAGAACTTCAGGATCTGTCCAGGGGACAGTAAAATGAAGAAATATCTCCATGTGCATAGTTTCTTGTATGACTTCAAAACAACTGGTGGAGATTGGGAGGTCTGAAACAGGTGATTCCCTTTTTAAAGGAGATGAATGCAAAAGCAGAGAGTAAGTGGCTGGCTGTGCAATAATCAATTATTGACAGTGTCACCTATGACAAGTAATAGTGCATGAGTATGACTTCCAAATCACTCACTATTTGTGCTATGGTGTCCTTGTCTAGAAACTGGGGATGCTATGAAATTTACTTAATAAAGTTTTTGTAAGAATAAGATAAATTACCCACAGGGCACCTGTTCCCTTGGATTTCTGAATCCTTGTATTTTATTGCTCCCATTCCATTTTTTCCCACCAGAATTAATCATAACAATATTTATTGGGAATTTAATATGTTTCAGGCACTATAGTAAGCTTTACATTAATCATCATATGTAATGCAGAAAACAACCCCATGAAGTAGGTACTTCTTTTCTCTCTTTTTAACAGAGGAAGATGCTGAGGCTCACAGAGGTGCTAAAAGGCTAATAATGGGCCCTGGCTTGTTTGGCTCAGTGGATTGCAATACAGGCCTGTGAACCAAAGAGTCACTGATTCGATTCCTAGTCAGGACATATGCCTAGGTTGCGGGCCAGGTCCCTGGTGGGGGGTTCGCAAGAGGCAACCACACATTGATGTTTCTCTCCCTCCTTCACCTCTGTCTAAAAATAAATAAACTCTTTTAAAAAATAGGTTGGTAATGGGTTGGAGATTTGACCATATATCTATTAACCTGAAGGTTCCTGAAGTATATGACTTTGGGAAACTAGAATGTACATATTCTGATTCTCCTGGACCTGGTGGTGGCTGTGCTGAATAAAAAATTGTTTAAAACTTTGGTCAATTTCAGTTCAAAAACTTTTTGTAAGCCCCATTTTAATAACTAGTTATACTTAGGATTTTCTGTACTGTTTCTATTCATGTGTGTACTGAAAAACTGCATACTTACAAAGACTGTCGATAATTTCAACTAAATACACAACACAGTAGAAAATCTTATCAGAAGATAACAGAGGGAATCCTTCATGATGAGATAAGAAATGGATGCTCCATAGATTCATGCCTATCTTTCCATAATAACATTTGCTTTTATACAATCCCTAAATTTTATGGGATACCTAGGAGAAAATGCTACTCCAATCAAATCAGAATTCAGGAGGCTTGACAAGTGGATAACTATTATGGCCCTAATTTTATAGGAAAGATCACCAGGGTAAGGTCAGAACCATATCTTAATTCATATGTGTGTAGTGAGTTGTAAGGAAAGATTGAAAACATTATTCTTGAATTTTAAATGATTGAATGGCATATATGAAGTTCAGACTACTGATGCCAAGTTTAGGAACGAAGGCTACATGTGTTTTTGTTTTCTATAAAAGCACAGGGAGCCTAAGCAATTGATTACTGAATCATCAATAAAAAAGTATTTATGCTGTTTTTGGTGTGCTGAGTAGATCCTAAATATTCATAAATTGTAATTTCCTCATCTGCAATATAATAATAATAAAAAAATCTATCTGCCTCATTGGATTGTCATAAGGGTTAAGAGAAATAATGCATGTGAAAGGATTTTGTAAGTGCAAAAAAATTGCAAATGTCAGATATTTTATTACATTTAGATAATTAAAACTTTTATTGGGCATGATCCACTTGGTAATAGGAATCTAGAGACTAACATGTAGGTTATTTTACCCTTAAGGATATTACTATGTAATAGAGAAGATATCTATCTTATGTAAACAATAAAAATTTAGTGTGAAAACTGCTCTTATAGTTGAATAAAGCACTCTGGTACTGTAGAAATAACAGTCACAATTAACTCAGGGCAAAGAGGCCATATGTTAAAGAAGTTCTAGGTGAGAGTGTTATATTGAGCTTTCTCTGAAAGCTGTGATGAAGGTTTTTCAGGAAGAAAATATTCTAGGTGAAAACATCCTAGCTGGGAGGACTGTGTGAGCATCAATACAAAAGCATAACAAAGCACTACTCTCTAGTGGACTGTCAAAGGCATATGAGGAACTAGGCGATGAGTTTAAAAGATAGGTTTGAAGATTATGTGTGAAGTCTTTTGAATGTAATGCTTAAGAATGAGAGTTTTATCTTGAATGCTATGAGATGTCATGGAATATTTTCAGCAGGGAAGCATCATATCTTTTTCTTTCTTTCTTTTCTTTCTTTCTTTCAAGGCAAGGTAGTAAGAGAGAAAGTGATGTCATTCCTGCCCTTCAGATGTTTATCTTCAGACTGAGAAATTCATATCAATGAGGAAATCATATTAATATATATGCAAGCATAGTGGCTCCTTAACCATGTTCAGCATCAGGACCAGAACCTAGGAGCTTTACCTGAAATATGCCTATATCAACAAAGTCAGCTCCCTATTCAAGAGATCCACAAAGTCTTATCTGATGAACATATTTTATACTCATATCTCTTTTTCTCTGGTATCTTACTGTATTTGCATGCAATATCACTTGGTTGTTTTCAGATTGTTGTGTGTCTATTTGCCTCCTTGACTGAAATAGAGATTCCTCTATGGTAGAAGTAAGATTTATAGTGTTTCTAGAATTGTCACAAAGCACTGGAACACTAGGGAATACTTAAGAGAATATTTTTTTAAATTTTCATTCTTCTTAAAAAATAATTTTTAAAATATAGGGTACCTTCATAAGACATAACGATATTTGCATGTCAAAAAGCAAAAGTCCTGATCTGTGAGGCTCAGTTGGTTGGGCACAGACTCACAAAGAAAAGGGTTGCTGGTTTGATTCCCGGTCAGGGCATATACCTGGGTTATATATTCGGTCCTGGTTGGAGCACATATGAGAGTTAACCAAGAAATGTCCCTTTTTCACATCCACGTTTCTCTCCTTCTATGTCTTCCTCCCTTCCCCTCTCTCTAAAAATAAATAAAATCTAAAAAATAAAAATAAAAGCAAAAGAAACTTCCCTAGCAATGACTTTCATATTCTAGATACAAATGGTTGTTTTGCTTTAAAAAAAATTCCATTAATTATATTTAATTTTGTTAATTCTAATTTTCAAGAAGAAAATAGGCTTTTCAGCCTTATTTTTATTTAATATTTAAATTTATTTTTATTTTATACTTGTATAGCTGTAGATCTTTAAGCATTAGTAATCTACATCTGGCTATAGTATAAATTGACATAATTTAACTCAAATTGCATTGATATTATTTTTTCTTAAAAAAGATCCTGACTTTGGAAAATATTATTTAACACATCATAGATATTTCTCATGTGGCATAATTATAGGGCATATTTGATGCTCAATAAACCTCTAATATTGCCAACAATAACAGGAGATATAGGACAATTAGCAAACTCATGAATTTCTATGTGGTTTTCCATTTTTTTCTCTTTCATTTTATTATTGACCCTACTAGAGATGTCCTCATTTTTTTTTCCACTTGCCCCTCCACCCTGCCCACATCCCCCCTCTGGGTATCACCACACTGTTGTCTGTGTCTATGGGTTATGCATATATGTTCCTTAGCTAATCCCTTCACCTTCTTTCATCCAGTGCCCCTTTCCCTCGCCCCTCTGACAGCTGTCAGTCTGTTCCATGTGTCCATATCTCTGTTTCTGTTTTGTTCCTCAGTTCATTTTGTTCATTAGATTCCACATATAATTTTGAAGGCTACTATTTGGAGGGCTTCTTCTTTGTTTATCTGTTAATATAGAAGTTTGAAGGAGATGACAAGACAGAGGATTACTTTGTCAGAATTCCCAATTGGCCACATAGATAGACAGACCATTATAGACATGACTTTCATAAATTCAGCCTAGTTGAGGGTCTTACCCTCCATTTTGAGGCCCACGAATCTGATTCATACATGCACTGAGAGTAGGAATGAAGTTCTCTCTCTCTCTCTCACTCACGATCACTCATCATAATGCTCTGTAGTTGATTTGTAATCAGAAGTTTGCTTTGGTGTACCTGAAACCAGGTCCAAAAGAGTTTGTTGTATGATTCAAATGTCCAATAACATCAGGCTTAGGTAGCCTGACACACTCATTTCAATGGTGAACATGTATCTACGGCCGAATGAGAGGACTGCAGCCTTGGTGATGGGGCAGGCCCCTTCTCCCACAGGCAGTTTGGAAGGACAGTAGTCCCCTTCACCTCTGTGACAGTCATTTTTCTCTTTCTGTCATTGGCCAACCTTCTTTTCCCTCCCCTCCAGTGACTGACATATTTTGTCATTGAATACATTCATCAAAGATCTTTCCTTTGAGCACTAATTTTATATAGGTTTATTGAGGACCCTTCACAGAGCAGAGACTGGACCAGGTGTGTAGGAAATATAGTTCCTACTTTCATAGAGTTTATGATCTCCTGGGAGGTACAAACAAGTATTCAGGAGATCAGCATGCAGTACGATGTGTATTATGATGGACGTATAGGATGCAATGAGACAAGCTAAGAGAAGTTCATGATAATAGGCATAAATCAGAGTCTTTTCCCTGTATGAGGTTATGTCTAAACTGAAATATGAAAGTTCAGCAATAACAAGTTAGGAGAAGCGCATATGTTTATGTGGAATGTGTGTGTGTTAGAGAAAGAGAGATTTGGGAGGAAGAAGGAACACCATGCATAAAGCTTCGTGAGTAGATGATATTTTGTAAACTAAAAGCAAGAAATGTCACATTGAGCTATTCTGACCCATTATGTATTGATTTCATAGTTTACTTCTCTGCCTTCAAAAAGGAACATTTCTTTTATTGCACATTTACAATTTATGCAGAAATGAAGGCTTATAATTCTGAGTGGGTCCTCATTTTAGAAAGAGCTTCTCAGCTCACATGAAGCATCTGTGACCCTCTCTAAGCCAAATTCTTTTCTGAGAAAGAGAGAGCAGTCTTTGGAATAGCCTGACAGAGACATGGTATGTGCATTTTTTTTTTTTATTGTTCTGTAACCTTGTAAAAAGCTAGCCTTGGTAAGCTCTTACTTAGCATGTCCAGCTTGATTGCTTAGCAAGTATTTATTTTACTGTCTTTTTTTTTTAATTTTTATTTTTTTATTTAATTAATTTATTTTTTCAAATACATTTGTCTCTGCCTACCCCCACCACTTTTCCTTGCCCCCTCCCTCCCTCCCTCAACTCTTCCCCTTTGGTTTTGTCCATGAGTCCTTGATATGTCCTTGACTTTCCCCTTCCCTTCCTTTTCCCCTGTCCCCCCTCCCTCCTTCCCTCTTGTCTCTGTTGATTTCTTTTCCTTTCGGTGTTGCTGGGCTTATTTTCCTTGCATCTTTGTATTGTTGGTTAGGTTCCACTTATAGATGAGATATACAGTATTTGTCTTTCGCCCCCGGCTTATTTCGCTTAGCATAATGCTCTCCAGTTCCATCCATGCTGTCACGAAGTTTAGTAGTTCTTTTTTTCTTTCTGCTGCGTAGTATTCCATTGTGTATATGTGCCATCACTTTTTGACCCAATCATCTACTGATGGGCATTTAGGTTGCTTCCAACACTTGACTATTGTAAATTGTGTTGCTATGAACATTGGGGTGCCTAGGTTCTTTTGAATTGGCGTTTTGGGATTCTTAGGGTATATTCCCAGCAGGGAAATCACTGGATCAAAAGGCAGTTTCATGTTCAGGTTTTTGAGGAAATTCCACACTGCTTTCCACAATGGCTGTACCAGTCTGCATTCCCACCAACAGTGTGCTAGGGTTCCCTTTTCTCCACAGCCTCGCCAGCACCTGTTGTTTGTTGATCTGTTTATGATGGCCATTCTGACCGGCGTGAGGTGGTACCTCATGGTGGTTTTGATCTTCATTTCTCTGATGGCTAGTGAAATAGAAGGAGAAGAAATCAGAAAAAAAAATACCATTCGATATAGCAAGAAGAAAAATAAAGTACCTAGGAATATTTTACTGTCTTTTAAGTGAAGATATCTCTACTTTTTAGACTAAGATTTCTTCAATTTGGATATAATTTCCCTTAGCTTCGTAGACTATAAGGAATTAATAAAATCTTTAAACCGAGTTTGCAGTAACCAGCTACTTCTAATACTGTGTCCATATTTTAGCCATTGAAGAAGCTGGTGGATAGGGAAGTTAAGGCTTCCTGACTTTAAATGAATAATTTAAATCTCTAAAAGATACATGAAATTACCAGTAGCTAAATAAGATAAAGCTTATCAGGCGCAGTGCATATCAGGCTCTTAGTATACACATATTAGAATAAATAAATTAATGAAAAATATTTCCTCACTAATTATACACAGAGTAAAACTAAAACATTCTGGTACTAATTCTGTGGTTAAAAAGTCTGTGTGTCAGGGCACTTGTGCAGCATTTCTAGATCAGGTCTGATAGTTCATGATTTCTCTGCGGAGAATCTTCACCAAAAGTTCAACTAAATGACGATGCATCCCCATTGTGACACGCTCTCCCTAGGAAATGCCCCTTCTCTCTACCTGGTGGTAGATGAGTTCCTTGTCTTATGGTCTCATTGTTTCTGTGTATAACTCAGAAAGGTGGTTCTAGCCTTTTAAGCCTCAGTAAAGAACTTTTTCTATGATACCTTTTCTTTTGTTAATATCTCACTGCCCAATCTTTCACTCCCCTAGATAGAGTTCAGCTCTCTACCTCTCAGTATCAGGTTCTGTGGTATAAGAGAGAAAATGGCAGATATAATTGCACTTTAAGGAGAGTTATCTGCCAGGTCTTTCTGGAGCTGAAGGTGAAGAATGTGGGGAAAATTAAGCAGGGATTTAAGCAGATTATTATTAGGTGCTTAGTTGTTGTTTTCTACTTCTAATTCACTTATAAATTCCAGTAATCTGATAGCATCTCATTTTATATAGGAAAAAAAGACACTTAAATTATTCAAACTGCCTTTAAAACTACAAAGAAAGCATTTTAGAGGGGAAACTGCCTCTGCTCCATTGGCACCTTCAGGCTACACTATTTTGAAACAGTTGAGGACCCAGGGACTTAATCTAATAGCCACAAACTAAAACAAATAGTTTCAACAAGTTTGTAATTACATAATCTGGACTTGCAGGGTTGGCAGCACCAGTAACACCAGCCCGGGAATGCTGGAAAAATGAGACGTGCAGGCTGGGGCGTAACAGGCCGTAGTCAAAAGGCTGTACTTCGACCAGTGTTCATTCCATTAACATTCATTTATAGAAAATGGCAAAGCAAGAGAGTTCTGTCAAAGGGGGAGAGAGAGAGAGAGGTGGAGCTTGAGGAAAGAGCTTCAGGGGGGAAAAGAGAGTGAAAAACCCAGGGTCATGGACAACCGCATGGCAATTGCTGCGGTCGGGGGATATCGGGACCTGGGGGAAGGTGGCAGAGAATTTAGGGGGGCAAATAGTGATGGGAGGGAACTTGAGATAATAAATAAAAGAAAGTCATATCAAAAGGCAAAGAACTGAAGGTAGGCCATGTGTTTTCAGCACTGTGCATTATTAGAACTTTCTTTATCCTTCACCTTTCCTTGGAAATTTGTCTTCAGGGTTCCTTTTTAATATGTAAACTTATGTGCTTGATTATGGATTTACTATTCAAAGATTACTGTTTTTAATCACAGAAATTTCCAACACATAGGTTCAGATTACTCCAGTGTTGAAATGTTTAAAATGAAGATGATGATGCTTTCTACTTAATAGGGTTCTTTCATGAACTCAGTGAGATAATACATGGAAAGTGAGCACTGCAGTGCCTGGTGAATTCTCAAGTTACGTCAGATATAGCAGCAGTGACAGGAGATGCAGTTTTGATTGTATTTCAGCCATGAGGACCTCATAGCATCCAGAGGTTCATTCCTTTGGTCACAGTACAATGCTGGAATTGAGAAGAGAAAAAAATAACAATGACTATATCGAATAATAAACACCTAAAACCTATTTGGACGGTATGCAAATCTGACAGTCCTGGATTTGGGGACTTTTGTGCATGCCCTAAAAGTATTTTATCTTTTTAGTGTCCCTGGGAGCCCTCCCAGTCACAGTCTCTGAGAGGTTGCAACAAGCATTCTCCACAATCTGATGGGATTTTAGCACTGGAGGAGGGCCTTCCAGGTGCAAACCCCTCCCTGCCCAGGCATGGCTCTAACAAAAACTGATCTGATTTCAAGGAGCAGACATTTAAAAGCTAGATTTAATAAGGAATAAAGGGATTGTTAATGAAGTACACCCTAAAACTCTGCTTCCTTCTTCAAGTTTGCTCCATTCTTCTCTCTGCAGACTGAGTTTTTCTGTTTCCTCCTAGGCTCCAGCCCTACCTCTCTGTTCAGTTTCAGGGTGCACTTGATTGGGGTTTACAGTGGTGATTATGGCTCTGCTTCTATGAGAACTTTCAACTTGTCACACAGCTAATACCAGTGCCTTAATAACCAAAACTAAATTTTTGGAAGGTAAAGCTGATTGGTCCATCTTAGACTTCTCATCTAGAAGTTCTTGTGGGATGAGGATGATGGTCATCTGTATTAGGCAGAATAATGTCTCTCCTCAAAGAATCCCAATCCCCAGAACTTCTGAATATGTCACCTTGTATAGCAAAAGGTACTTTGCTGATTTCATTAAAATAAGGATCTTGAGATATAAAGATTATCTTATATTTTCCTGGTTGATCGATGCATTCCCAAGAGTGCTTACAAGGCAAAGAAGGAGGGCAAGAGAGTCAGAGCCAGAGAAGGGGGTGTGATGACGGGAGGAGGATATGGAGGGATGTGGGCCAGGAGCCGAGGAATACAGGAAGCCTCTTGAGCTGAAAACTCAAGAAAATGGATTCTCCCCTAGAGTCTTCAGAAGGAATGCAAAGCTGAGAACCATCCTAGACTTCTGATATCCACAACTGTAAGAGAATAAATTCGCATTGTTTTAAGCTGTATAATTTTTGGTAATTTTGTTATGGCAGCCACAAAAATCTAATACATCACCCCTTTCAGAAATAGAGGCAGTTGCTAGAGGAATTTACTGCTAGACACCATCCTCTACAATCTTAAGACCTTGGAGAAATTTTTTAAAAAGAAGCTTCTCAAAGTTTAGGGACCTTTTGCCTTACAATTTCTAGCTTTTTCCTGCCCAAGTAGGCTGAATAAACATCCATTAGGTCCTTTTATATGTCAGTAGAAGCTGTCTATGTTTCCTGGAGGTAATTATAATAACTACTTCATGAGAATTTTTGTTAGTATTAATATAGATGATGCACATATGTAAAGTTACTTATAACCATGTCTAGCACAGAGTAAATGCCAGTTATTGTGAACCCTATCAATGAGACTTTGAAATCTCGATGATTGTCACTGAAACATGTGACAAAACTGAGTAAAGTCAAAGACTGTATATTTTCTCACTTCCATGACTCAGATATTTTTCTACATGTAACTCATTTATACTTCAAAACCACATGGTAGGATGTATCATCTCCATTGTATAGATGAGCAAACTGAATTTTAGAAAGTATAAATAACTTGCCAACAGTGGGATTGTCAATGCTAGAATCCAAATGTAGGCCATTTCTCTTTAACGATAAGCCTCCTTCTAGGTCATCATGCGGGCCCTTTCTGTGCAACAAACCACTAGCCCCTACAGCACTGCTCCCATTTCTAATGCATGATGTTTGAAAAGGTGGTAATGGACATAAAAAACCTGGAAACATTTTAATATGAAAACACTGGGTATGCAAACATTGTCAAAGGTTCTGTAAGTATACATATTGCTATGGATGGAATTTTGTCACCCTAAAATCCATATGTTGAAGTCCCAACCCCTAATGCAACTCAATTTAGATACAGGGCCTGTGAGGAAGGGAGAAAGGTTCAGTGAGATTATAATGGTAGAGCACTAACCTGATAGCTCTGTTGCTCCTATAAGAAGAGGAAGAGCCCTGGCAGGTGTGGCCCTGTGGACTGAGCCCTGGACTGCAAACCAAAGGATCGCTGGTTCAATTCCCAGTTAGGGCACATGCCTCCATTGCAGGCCAGGTTCCCAGTAGGGGGTGCTTGAGAGGCAACCAAACATTGATGTTTCTCTCCCTCTCTTTCTCCCTCCCTTCCTCTCTTTAAAAAATAAATACAATCTTTTTTTTTAAAAAAAAAAAAGAAGAGGAAGAGAACTAACTTCAAGTAGCATACATTTTGTGATTTTCTTCTCTCCTTTCCCCCACCCCAGCCAATGGTAATTCCAAAATTAACTTGTTAAAATGAATATTTTTATTCAAGTAATAAAAAGATATTCTGTATGTACTGAATATATGAGGTATGTCTGGAAAATATACAGCTATGTAATATGAAAAATAGAGACATTTACTGAAGAAGATACAAGATACAAGAAACATTGTACATAGGACAGTGATACCTCCGTCCCCTTCAATGTAGGCACTTTGGGACCTCACACAGTTCTCCCAATCAACATCAGCTGCCCCATTGTCTTTTCCTGAATCTCACTGATGTTCCAAAATCTCTTCCCTTTCAAAGGTGATTTTAGTTTTGGGAAAAGCCAGAAGTTGCAGGGTGCCAAATCCAGGCTATAGGGGGACTGAGTCACTTGGGTGATTTGATGTTTCACAAAAAAAACTCTTCATGAGAAGGGATGCATGAGTGGGTTGTTGTTGAGATAAAGTTGCCAATCACCAGTTGCCCATAGCCGTGGCCTTCCTAATCATCCAATTAGTTTCTGTGGAGGAATGTGCAAGCTTAATGCAAAATTCGATGCAGATTCATTACTTTACTTGCTCAGTGATTTTGACTGTGATAGCCACACAATACACATGCTCATTCAATGGCATATACCACCCTTAGCTACTAGTACAATGAATTCATCATTGTTCACACACGCACATCCCAGTGCACTCTCCTTGGCTGCCAGGTTACATCAATGTCATGCAAACCATTCTCATCATATTAACCAGCCGCTGGACTCTTTCTTGGCAGACCTTGTATGTAAGATGTTGTGCTAGGTCCTAAGGTTGTAGAAATATATGAGACATTGTTTTTCATTAAAGATAGTTTTTTTTCAGCCACAGTTTGAATTTAATACCAATCCATATTGGTTTAAGATGTACAGCAAAGTAACTGGAAAACTATGCACTCCAGAGAGTGCCCACCTCCCGCCTCCCCAAGTACCTACCTGGCCCAATACCCTGTTACCTTGACATTATTGACTATATTCTCCATGTTTTCCTTTTTTTAAAAATAAAAAAGAAACACCAGAATTTTGTCTGTCTCTGCCATATGAGAGCACAGCAAGAAGGCAGAATACTGCAAGCAAGAAAGGGAACTCTCACCAAAAACTAAATCATCCTGCACCTTGATTTTAAACTTCCCAGCTTCTAATACTTTGAGAAAGTATATCTCTGTTGTTTAAGTCTACTAATCTATGATATTTTGTTATGGCAGCTCAAGCAGACTAACATGTATATACAACAGTGGTATAGTTAGTTATTCTGTATTTTTTTCAACTCCTGGTATTTCAATGTTTGCCTATAAATATGAAAAGCTGTTCTTCATTTCATGTCTAACATGCATGCATTCATTCCATCAATATTTTTTGAGAGTAGAACCTGTATTGAATGAAGGAGATGCAAAGTCAGGAAGGATAGGTCATAGGTATTATGGTAGAGGAACAAGACAGATTTGTAGGTTTTATGGAGAATAGATAGGTTCCGCTGTGAAAATTTTTTTAGGAGTGAATCTTAACTTTGCAAATAGCATGCTTGAGCATTGGAAAGCATTAAAGGACTCTTTGTGCCTTTTCTCCTAACTACAGTCACTGTAGTCACTGTCGCCAGACTTTAAACCTGGCTCCTTCTTTCCATCCTTAATGCCGCTGTGTATTTAATCCGTCATTACCTAATGCCAAGGTACCTATTGCCAGTATCCACATTCCAATCATTTTCTCTAACAGCGCAGATAAATCTAGTGACTCCCTGTGTAAAAGCCTTCAGTGACAGGAGAGTCCTTTTACACAGAGAATCACAAGTCTCCCTGTACTCTACTTCAAGTTCAGTGTCCCCCTTCCAGCTACCATTTCATTTTTCAATATTTGCTCCCATTCTGTATATAGCTTTTGTCCTTGACTGTGTATGATATGCATGTATTTATTTGCTCCATGTCTGTCCTTCTTGTAAATTCTAAGTGCCATAAGGACAGGGATTTTTGTCTTTTATTTGCTGCAAAATCACCAGAACCTAGAAGAGTGCCTAGATACATAATAAGTCCTTAATAAATATTTTAATGAATAAATTAATAAATAATACATTTTGAAAGAATGAATGGGTTAGACTTTCTATGCTTATTGGCCCGTTATTATTAAATATATTTTCTACTGGTTTTGCTTTCATAAAGTCATAAATTCTAAAAGACTCATTTTGGCTTTGTATTATACTTACAATACAGTATAAATTAACCTTATCTACAAAGAAAAATACCCCTTAACTTCTCTCAACTCAACTAATTTTAAAGAATATTTTAATGTCAATAAAAAAAATAGTGCATGGATAATGGTTTGAGTTTGATTTGGTGTGCTTTTCTGTTCTATATGTTGCTGCCTCAGCTATACGGGAGAAGGAGCTGAATTGTCAATAATACAAATTAAAAATAAAGAAAACAATAAAGCTCTTTATATCTTTTTAAAGTGATTACAAAATATTTAGTGCACATATCAGTCAGATTAGCATTTTTTGGAGGGTGAGTGATTTGTTTTGTTATGCTGCTTATTAAAAGCCTGAAATAATTAAATTCATAGATATAGATGTTGGTACTGATTCATTTGTAAATGGGTAAAGTATGCCTGCAGGATAAGATGTCTAAAGGATTTCTGGGTAATAAGACCACACATGGTTATTCTGGTGGCCTTTGTGAGGACACCTTCCACTATGTGAAGACATAGGGACAAATTTGTTTATTGATTATTTACAGTGTCCCAAGTGCAATACATGTGTATTCCAATTTTTTTCTTTACTTTAGTGCAGTTTAGGTCCTACAGATCTTTAGTTTTTAGCCCGAACCATTCTTGTAGTCACTACCACATAACTCCAAAGCAGTATGTGTTACATTTGTATTCCATATATATGGCACTTGATGGGGTACTTGACTGTATTAGAGACCAATTCATAGCCATGGTAGTTAAGTAAAGGCCTTTGAAAAGCAGGCTATCAGCAATAAAAATTAAGAATAAATAAAACAATGGTGGCTTCTTTTATAAGCCACTTGAGCTACTTAACACAGGAGGTGCATACTTTTCTTAAGATTTTTTTAATTCAAATTAATTTTTCAAATTTTTTGAGATATATGGGTATATAACATTGTGTAAGTTTAAGGCATACAACATAACAATTTATTACATGTATATATTGTAAAATGATTACCACAATAAGGTTGAGCAATTTATCCATCACCTCACACAGTTATCTTTTCTGTGTGTGCAGTGAGGTTTTTAAGATCTGCTCCCTTAGCAACTTAAAGTATACAATACTGTTAACTGTAGTAAACTTATTCATCTTATAATTGATGTCTATATCCTTTGACCAACATTTCTCAATTTTCCCAACCTCCAGCACTTGGCAACCACCAAAATACTGTTTCTTTGTTTGACTTTCTTAGGTTCACATATAAGTGAGATCATACAGTATTTGTCTTTTTCTGTATGACCTATTTCACTTAGCATAATGTTGTTCAGGTTCACCTATTTTGTTTCAAATGGCAAGATTTCCTTCCTTGCTAATGCTGAATAATATCCATAACTTCATATATACCTCATGAAGTTATCATTCTTTATCATTCTTTATTATTCTTTATCATTCATCCATTGACAGAAACTTAGTTTGTATCTATATCTATTATAAATAGTGCTACTATAAACATGGAGGTACAGATATTTCTATGAGACCCTGATTTCAATGATTTTAAATGTATATCATATGATAGTTCTATTTTTAATTTTTTGAGGAACTTCCACACTGTTTTCAATAATGATTGTATCTATTAGAGGTATCACACTTCCTGATTTTAAACTATTCACAAGCTAAAGAATGAAACTGTACCTCTATTCTACAATACTCACAAAACATAACTTGAAATGGAGTGACGACTTAAATGTAAGACCTAAAACCTTAAAAGTCCTAAAGAAAGGAATGGAAAAAAACTCCTAGACATCGGTCTGGTCAATATTTTTTTTACTATGACACCAGAAGCACAAACAAAAAAAAAAGCAAAAAAAATCAAGTAGAACTACATCAAATGAAAAAACTTCTTCACAGCAAAAGGAACATATGACAAAATTAAAAGTGAACCTAAGGAATGGGAGAATGTATTTGCCAACCATATATTGAATATGGAGTAATATTCAAAATATATAAGTAATTCATACAGCTCAAAACCAAAAAAATACAGCAATTTTGAGAAAGAAGAACAAAATAGGAGGGATCACAATACCTGATATCAAACTACATTACAAAGTCACTGTAATCAAAACAGTCTGGTACTGGCATAAGAACAGACACATAGATCAATGGAAAATAATAGAGAGCCCAGAAATAAACCCATGTCTCTATGGTTAATTAATATTTGATGAAGGGGGAAGGAGCACAAAACAGAGTAAAAGTAGCCTCTTCAACAAGTGGGTTTGGGAGATCTGGACAGCTACATGCAAAAAAATGAAATTTGACCACCAACTTACATCATACATAAGAATAAACTCAAGATGAATAAAAGACTTAAATATAAGTTGTAACACCATAAATGTCCTAGAGGAGAACATAGGCAGGAAACTCTCAGATATCTCATGCAGCAATATTTTCACTGATATGTCCCCTAAATCAAGGGATATAAAGGAAAGAATAAACAAATGGGGTCTCATCAAAATAAGATGCTTCTGCATGGCTAAAGAAAATATCAGCAAAATGAAAAGGGAACCAACTGTATGGGAAAATATATTTGCCAATGATACCTCGGACAAGGGTTTGATCTTCAAAATATATAAAGAACTCACGTGACTCCACTCCAGGAAGACAAACAATCCAATTAAAAAATGGGCAAAGACTTGAATGGCCACTTCTCCAAGGAGGACATACACAGGGCCCAGATGAAAGGATGCTCAGAATCACTAGCCATCAGAGATATGCACATTAAAGCTACAATGAGATATCACTTCACACCAGTCAGAATGGCCATCATTAACAAATCAACAAAAAACAAGTGCTGGTGAGGTTGTGGAGAAAAGGGAACCCTAGTACACTGTTGGTGGGAATGCAGAGTGGTGCAGCCACTGTGGATAGCAGCACAACTTAACCATAGCCAAGTGCTGGAAGCAACTTAAGTGTCCACCAGGAAATGAGTGGATCAAAAATCTATGGTACATTTACACAATGGAATACTATGCAGCAGAAAGAAAGAAGGGGCTCCTACCCTTCACGACAGCATGGATGGAACTACAGAGCATTATGCTAAATGAAATAAGCCAGGGGGTGAAAGTCAAATACCATAAGATCTCTCCTATAAGTGGAGCATAATCAACAAAACAAACAAATGAGAAAAACAGAACCAGAGACATGAAAATAAAGAACAAACTGACAGTGACCAGAAGGGGAGGAGAGGATAACAGGGATAGAAGGGGGAAGAGTCAAGTCAAGAAACATGTATATAGGACCCATGGACAAAGACAACGAAGGGGAAGTAGGATTGAACGTGGGTGGCATGGTGCATAGCACATGGGAGATTAATCGAAGAAAAATGAGGACAACTGTAATTGAGCAACAGTAAAATTTTTTAATTAAAAAAGTAAAATTAAATAAAAGTTTTTTAAAGAGCAAAGGACTTAAATAGACATTTTTTCCAAAGAAGACATACAAATGGTCAACAAGTACATGAAGATGTAAGCAGCAACACTAATTGCCAATGAAAAGTAAATCCAAACCACAAGCTATCACCTTACACCTATTAGAATGGTTATATCATCAAAAAAACAAACAAAACAAAACAAAACAAGAGATAAATGCTGTGAAAGATGTTGAGGAAAACAAACCCATGTACACTGTTTGTGGGAGGTGGGTACTCTTAAGTTTAAGACTTCACTCTACAGATTGAAGGGCAAAAGAAACTTTTTTTTTTCCAGTTTCTAGGTTGTTTTTGTAAAGAAGTCTCCCAGTTGCTCTCTTCCCACTATCTTGGATGTGAATAGAGTTTTGTTTTTTTAACTCATACTAGTGGAATCAGGACCTTATGACTCTTGAGAAAGGCCTAGTTCCTACTGCTGTTTTACAACAAAATAAAATATAAACTAATAAAAATATTATTGGCTAATGGACCTTAAATTTTCAGGAGCATATAAGTCAGGGCACAAATCATGTCATTAAGATACTCCTCAAACCTACATCACACCAGATTCCCCTCCAGAGAGCAAGAAGAAAATCTCTCTCCTGGAAGTTCAAGCAAAAATCTAACAGAATTAATCATTATAGCCATAAAAATGTTATGCTGAGGAACCTGTCTGTGGTAAGCATGGCCTCCCAGGATAAAATATTCACCAAAAGAAGCAGAAAAGATGGCGGCTTGCCAAACCATCTCCTTACTTTCAGCGCTAAGCTTTCCAATGTGTAAGGAAGGAGGTGACGACTATACCCAATCTAATTGTTTGCAAACCTGGCTTTCTATTAGAATCACCTGGGATGCTTTTCCATCCATAGAGGATGCCAATTTGTGCAACTTTTGCTTCAGCCAAAATGGAATAAACTAGAATCACATTTATTTCTTCACCATAATCAACTAGCAAACTGGACAAATATATATAACAGCTTTCCAAAATGAGACAGAAGTCAGAGAAAGACTGTAACCCCTTAAATAAGGAAAACAAGTGAAATGATATTTATGATAACTCAGAATTTTTGCTTAGAGGAATTTTACAGATCATGGTGCAGAAATAAAGGATCTCTGGCAGAGCATGGTGGTCTTAAGATAATAAAAAGTTGAATAGATGGGAATCATAAATTGGAAAAGCTGACGTCTCTGGAATTTGCATCATAAAGCTGGAGAGGAAGGAGCTACATTGAGAAAAATCTCCAGGAATATACCTATATGTTGTCTTGAGTCTTCCTGAATGAAAGACCACAGACACATAGGTTTATATTGCACAGGCCTGAAAAAAAGAAAAGAAAAAAAAAACCAACTAGGAAGCTTTATTTTTTTTTAATTTAATTTAATTTTATTTTTTCAAATACATTTGTCTCTGCCTACCCCCCACCACTTTCCCTTGCCCCCTCCCTCCTTCCCTCCCTCAGCTCTTCCCCTTTGGTTTGTCCATGAGTCCTTGCTATATGTTCCTTGACTTTCCCCTTCCCTTCCTTTTCCCCACCCCCCCTCCCTCCTTCCCTCTTGTCTCTGTTGATTTATCTTAATAATTTCCAGAATCACAAGGAATTCGGAAAAGCTTGAGTTTTGGCAGGACAGAGATGAGAGTCCTCACTGACCATCTGTGGCATTCAGTATAGACCTCAAAAGAGTCACTCCTGACTAGGTAATTAAATGAGCACTGAGTAGTAGTAACAGGAGAAATAACAGTTGCTCTTAATTTAAACAGGACTTGATAGAATTGAAAAGCCAATTTTTACTGCAAGATACAAGGACCAAACTTTAAAATTGGGAGGAAAAAATATTATTGATAATACTATTGATTAAAGAAATTACATTATTTTACATATTTGTTCAGTGTCAAATTTTACAGTCCTGGAAGGTGGCACTTCCTCCATTTTCCTAATTAGAAAAATATCTCCTCGTACAATCAGTTTGAAAACCCACTTGCTTTCTGCTCCATCTCAATAAATTATCATTGTATTTTTCCTTTACTGTCTGCCATAAACCCCATAAAGTTTTCCTGAGCATCTTTCTAACACCAAGGTAAAAAAACCCAAAGAAACAAACAAAAAAAAACCCCACCTTTCCTTGAACCATTTTATTTGACTATTTCATGTATTTGAAACTTTCATAAGTGCATATGAGAGTGTTTCAGTATCATTAAGTAGTAGCTATTCACAATAATCATATTTCTTAATTACTGTGGGATAGTTACTGCACTAAGCAAAGGTGCACCTTATCTCATTTACCCTAAACAAGAAACGCATGTGAGGGGAACTCATTAATTCTCCTCTCTCCACTGAGGAAACTGAGGCTTAGAGAACTGAGAGGCAGCAAAGCCAGGAGTGCAACTAAAGAAATTTGGCTCCAGAAAACAAGTTTTTCAGCTCCACTATTGATATATTGTAAGTACATATTTTGCCTCTTTATCAGAAACTCCTTATTGACAAAGACAGTGTTTCCATCTTGGTATACCCTGAACTTAGAATAGTGCTTTAGCTGTAGTTGGTTATTAGCAGACATCTGCTGACTGTATACATGCCTGCATGTGTGACAATTGTAAGTATCTTTTGAATGGTGATGCTATTATTAGTCATTCTTAGGTATAAGTGAGGCTTCAGGGTAGCCTATTTATTATGGATGTGTTTAGTGGTTTCATGTTTGGTTAATAACTGTTTTGCTGAATTGTGTGTGTGTGTTTTTAAGATAATCAGTTTGTGTTCCCATTGTGTTAAGATTTTGAAGCGAAATGTATATTTGACACATAGTAAGTTAAGTATTCAGAGATGGCAAACTTAGTAATCAATATTCTAACCATTAACTATGAAATTCCTTTAGTAGAGTAAGACTTGGTAAATTGAGAAAGAAATAACTAAAGCCATTGAAAGGAAGCCTCCCTCAGCTTTTCAGGAAGAAAAAGGTTCAGTTGCAATGAAACAAAGAAAGGAAGACAATCACAGGCAAAAGCATAGGCTTTACAAGCTCACTGATTTTTTTTAAATTTCAGAATTCATTTTCTTGCATTTATTTTTCCTTCCCTTAAAACTAAGAATGATTAGAGAATGGCATGGTAATAGCGATTTTGAGATTGCACATTTTTTTCAGCAGATCGGCCATGTGGTTTGAAAAGAGAAAACCAGGGAGGGAGTCATGAAAGGAGAGTGATAAACTATCCCCAACCCTTTCCTGTACCTCCCTTCCTCCCACAGTCAGACTCCTTAGCCCCGCACTCTGGGCCCTGGCTCTCTCCAGCATGTCAGAGTCTCTGCAGAGAAGTGCAGCAAAGTGACAAATTTAACGTACCATTAACAAAGGTTTTAGCAGGGAAGACACCACTTAAACACTATTGATCCTTTTGTGGTTTGAACAAATGTACAATGCACCATTAAAAATTTATTTTGGGGGAAAATTATAAAGTTTATGACTCTGCACTTGTCCTTATTTTGGAAACCTGGGTTTGCTCTTGAAGTGTCTATTCAAAATTAGAAACACTAGTAATAAAAATTAAGAGACTGGTATATCTGGTTTTCTATATTAGAGACTAGCTGGGAGGATGAAGGGCCTAGCCTGGGAGTTGCCCCGAGATGAGGCTGTGGCCTCACTTTATCAAAAAGCCCAAGTGACTCCAGGTAAAGTTGCTAAAGGCCACTCTGTGAGTCATACCCAAGGTGAAAAGCCAAAAATTCTTAGTGGAGGAGAAATACCCAGATTCTCTTAATGCTTCCTTTTCAGCCCCTCCCAAATCAAGCAGTAACTAAATAATTTTGTCTAAAATAGTTATAATAGGCTTAATGATTTTTGTGCCTCTGGTTCCTTGCTCCTCTTACTAACCTTTCACATTCCTACTAAAGTTGTTTTCTGAAACACCAATATGAATATAGCCTTCGCCAGCTTTAAAATTTCTAGTTCATCACTGTTGCCAAAAGGATAAAATCTAAATGTTTCAACCTGTTAGAGTGTTTCAAGTTTGACATCCCACAAGCAATTCCCCTCCTTCATTCTCGTCAGGGTTTAACAGTACACTCAAAAGGCGGTCTCTCATATCTCCATGTCTGTCTTCATTGTGCTATCCTGTTTTTTTGTTGAGTTAACATTCAGGAATAATTGTACCTCAGTTAAGCCCCACATAGGCAATAGCTTCTACAGTCACATACTGGGGTCCCAGAGCTGCACCTTGGCCGCCACCATTAAACCATTTCCAGAAGAGAGAATGATACACAGGGAAATACAAATAACACTGAAAAAAAAATATGCTCCTGAAATAAAATTTCTAATCTGTAGTAAATAAATGATTGCACTTCATATTAATATAAACAGTGTTATAGAATCACTGTTGCTGTTGGATATCCCTAGTATTCCTTCCTTCAGTGGGAAAGGCTTTATTCTTTTCCCAGCGCCATGTACCTCTGAAAGGGCTTCTACATCACTCTATATTTCTGCCTCCTTAGCTCTAGTTGGTTGATCTAGTGTGCATCTGACCCAAGTCAAGCGAGTCAGAGTCTTCCTGTAATTTTTCAACTACTCTCTAGCATGAAAGGCAACCTCCTTCATGCCAAAGATAGAAAGTGTGCAAGATGAGCACCAGCAGTGATGTAAGTAAGCAAGCTTAAGAGATTGAAGGTCATTGGATTTACAGAACAGAGGGAAATTTAGGGGGCTAGAGAGCAAGAATAGGAAGATAGAGACTTCATGTTATTCAGGTCCCTAATAGAAATGGCCCAAGTCATCATGCCCTTTCGGCCATTGTATGAAGACTCCCTTTTTGCCTGAATTCATCTGGTATTGGCTTCTGTTGTTTGTAACCAAAAATGTGCAGGCAAAATACTGTTACATTATGGAATTGGATCCAAAATCTTTTTGAAATTTAGGGCACAAAGTAACCTTCAAAGAAATTTTCAATTCATTGCAGATCGCTCACATCTTCCTGGATCTCTCAAAATATGACCTCTACTTTACTATATTTTAGATATTTTTATTGTTGTTGTTGGAGCTTTAATGGAAAATAAAAAAGTGTACAAGGTGATGTTTTTATATACATTAAAAGGTCAAACTAATTAACACATCCATCACCTCACATAGTGAACAGTTTTGCGGGGCTCTGGAAGAACACTTAAGACCAATTCTTAGCAAATTTTAAGTATTGGGTTAGCCAAAAAGTCCATTTAGTCTTTTCCATAAAATACAAGACACATTTTTCATTTTCACTAATAACTGTTGATTTGATATTTTGAGTATGTCAGCTATCTCCTTCTATTGGTTTCTAGTGGGTAGAGGCAAGGGGTGCTGCTAAATGTCTTCCAATGTATAAGACAGCCTCACAACAAAGAATTATTTGGTCAAAATGTCAACAGTACCAAGAAACTTCACAAACCACTTTTGATATATTTGATCAGTCACAGCAACTTCTACATGCACTGCATAGATCCTTTTTTGCATTTCAGTTGTGTTTTTCTTTCTTAAAATAACAAAGTATAATGTGCCAAAAATTTATGTGTCTTCTTCCATCTTCAAAATTAAAATGACTGCACAAAAATTCACCAATTTTGATGTTTTCTAATGCACATGAATATGAAAGCTGTCACAATAACAAAACTGTTTCAAGAAGTTAAAGAAAACTAGGCACTACTAGAGCCATCATATGGAAAAAAACAAACGAACTTTTTGGCCAACTGAATATATAATATAGCATTTTTTTTTACTGAAGTGATTGTGCTGTATATTAGATCTCTGGAGCTTTTTTATCCTGCATAACTGAACCTTTGTACTGTTTTATGAACATCTCCTCACTTTCCCCACCTGCGTAGTCCCGGCAACCACCATTCTACTCTCTGTTTTTATGAGTTTCACATTTTTAGATTCTCCATATGAGATCATGCAATATTTGTCTTTATGTTTCTGGCTTATGTCACTTAACATAATGCCCTCCACTTTCACCTATGCTCTCTCAAATGGCAAAATTTCCTTGTTTTTATTTTTTGTGGCTTAATAGTGTTCCACCATATTTATATATACCACACATTCTTTATCTATTTATCCATCAATGAACATGTATGTTGTTTCCATATTTTGGCTATAGTGAATAATTCTGTAATTTATATGGGAATGTAGATCTTTCTGTAATTTATATCAGGATGTATATCTCTTTGATATACTGATTTCATTTTATTTAGATATTTATCTAGAAGTGTAATGGCTGGATCTATGGTATTTCTATTTCTAATTTTGGGGGGACCTTGACAACATTTATTTGTCATTTTTATAATAACCATTCTAACATATTTTAGTGGAACATTTATGGAGTACGGTTTTATGACACTTTGAGAAAATTGTTAATATTTCTTCTTGGCCAGTAATGAACTGGAAAGTTTATTAGTATTAAACAGTTAGAAAATGTTAAGTGAGTTTTTAGAGTGATGGAATGAAATAATGAAAATAGATGGTGATGAAAAGTTCTGAGGAGTCATTTGGTAATAATCTCATAGAACCTGACTAAGATATGAAATAATTTGTTTCTGAATTCTGCATCCTACTGAATAATGTAAGTTATACTCTGTGCTGTCTGGTTCCTATTATACATGAATCCTTCATACTGGATTTACAGTAGTAATGGAGATGGGAAATTATAATAATTGATTTCCTTTCTAGCTTTAGGAAGATGACCTGATATCTATTCTTTCAATCAACAAAAGCTAGGCTAATGCTATCTTTTAGTTTGTACTGATACTAAATAATTTTTATGAATTTGTGTTAAAATATATACTTCTTTAACTCATTTTTGAATGAAAAAATCATATTTATATATTTTTAATTTTAATTAGCAAAATAATGGGTATTAATATTAAAGTTCATTACCAACATTTTTTTATTCTTAATTGTATTCTTAGTGTCAAACACCCAAATGTCTTTTTTTCTCTACTTATTGTAAGCTTTTTTTTTTTGGTTGGTTTATTGGTCCATTGTTTGTTTGTTTTTTCCCAAGTTGCACTGAGGGCCTAGGGCACAACTGACTTTCCTTGTGAAATCTTACTGAAAATTTAGTTTTATATAAGAACAAACTTATATCTATAGAACCTAAATCCTATTAGAAATCATTTCACTCAATAAATATATTTATGTACTTATATAGAAATGTTTATATTATTATCTTAATCTTGCCTTCTGTGTCCTTCTACCTTTGAATAGAACATTGTATTGATGCAATGGATAGGATTCTGTGGGGCCCAGGGCTGATCTAGGAACCTGAAACCACTGGAGAGAACAAATTTGGAAGATTGAGTAACATCAAACACTGTTCAGGGACATAGATGTCCAAACTGCAAGGAAGGGAGTCAAGAGGATAATGGAATCATGGTGAACCAGAAGGATAGTAATAAATTGGAATATGGAGCCAAAAGCCAGAAATCAGTATAGTGCCTGTATTCAGTTCATTTCTCCATCCAGTAACTATAGTTAGATGTTGCCAAGCACTGAGGATAGATTAATAAATAAGAAAAACATACCTCTCTTTAGAAGCTATCAGTAAATAGTCAGTGAATAAATAAATAGCTGTAGAAGAATGAATTAATTAACAATGAACATTTGCAAAGTGTCAAGTCACAAGTGAAGAGCAAGAGTAGAAGATCTAAGGGTGGAACAGGAAAGGCAGAGATTCTGACTTTTGTGTTTTATGGGACGATCTGGATTTGTGAGTTGATGAGTGGAGCCTGATGTAAAGAAGCAGAAAGGTAGCAAACGATTAGGATAAAGTTTGTCCCTGTTACTGGATGTAAGTGAGGCGATAAATAATTTGACAACTGGAAATTCTTTTTTCAGTTTTCCTCCTTTCCTTTAATTTATTTTTTAATATGATAGGTCTAAGAGGTCATCATTCACCTTAATGAGTGGACCCTGTCACAGGAAGTCACTGTAATCCGGAGCTCCCAACAGGACACATATGATAGACATTAATTCTATTGGAGTCTGATGACATGCTCAGTGCAGCAGATCTTTCCTGCTTTTTTCAACCTTAGACAATAATCCTATTAACCTTAATGTTCTATAGTCAACTAAGTTTCATTTCACAATTGCTATGGATTTCATTTTTTATTAAATGTATTGGGGGTGATATTGGCCAACAAGATCATATAGATTTCAAGTATACATTTCTATAACACATTATCTGTATATTGCATTGTGTGACCACCACCCAAAGTCAAATCATCTTCTGTCACCACATGTTTGGCTCCCTTTATCCTTTACTACCACCCACCTTTATAAAGCAGCACTTCCCAGGCAATCATAACGTCATGTCAGCAGTCACGGGAGCCAGGACCTCATGGTCAATGAGTCTGGGTGAGGAGTTTCCAGTCAGTTATCTCTGTTAAACAGACTTAGGTAATGTTGTATACTTAAAAAAAAATGTTACCACACACTGTGGGTAATAGGTTACTTTATAAGAGAAGACAAAGGAACAATATACAATTATAGCAAATATTCTTAGTTACCTGAAGCTTATTTGAAATAATTGTCATTGATTTTAGCTAGGGAATCAGGTAAAGCAAGAAACCTACCACTCAGTCCTTGGTTGATTAGACTTCCAAATAATTGCAGAAAAATCCCAGAAGTCCATTTAAAAATATCAAATTTTATTTGTATTTTTCAACTAATATTTTTTCTAATGTTCAGGTATTAAAATCATGAATTATCCAAGAAGAAAGGAAATCTGTACACATGTCCATTAAAACTTGTTTGAAACAAAGAACTACTTTATTTTTTTTAATCTAAATGGATCTTTACTTTAAAATATACCATAACATAGTTTCATAATTTTCATTCTCAGTTGATTTACCTCAAGTATTTAAAACACCTGTGGGAAAAAATTGTGCAAATCACTTCTTCAAATAATTCATAAAACAAAATTAAAATTTTTTCTATTATATATCAAATTATAATCCAGATAACAAAATAAGAAAATATTTGCAATCACCATTGTTATATGTATGTGAAGCAGTTTTTTTAATTCCCTCAAATCAAGCATAAAAATGATAGAAAATATAGCAATTATTCAAGTCTATTCTTGTGAGCTTGTCTGTGGGCAACTCCTTTTAGCTTCATTTTATTGTTTTACACTTATTTTCCTCTTTGCTCTGATCTTTTTATTAATTTGTATACCATTCTATTATATAGATCTATTTTGAAATTAAGAGAATAAGGAATGATCTAAATTAAAAAAAGGCATGTTTCTCAAGTTAGTCCTTTATAAATGTTCGCAATGGAAGTAAAAATTGGAACTAGCCAATTCTTCCCCAGTGAGTACTTTGTGAAGGAGGGTTCTTTAGCTGCATTGCTCTTATACAGTCATTCTGTTCCCTGTGAAACTCATCCTTGGGAATTGCTGTACACCCATTCGGAGAAGCTCTACGTAAAAAGAGCCATTAGAAAGACAATCCCCTCTTTTCTATGCCTAGGATGGCCTTTCATCACCCCAGAGATAGCCTAATGCATCAGCATGTGTTTGAATATGTATTTATTCTGCTATTTCAATACAGCATATTTTAGAGACAAATGAATATATTCCCACAAATATATATTGGGCATATCCTAGGAGCAAAAGTTTCAAGCAGAGAGAAGCAGAATTCACTTTGCATTTTAAAAAGACCATTCTGATTATTGAGTAGAAACTGAAGAAGAAAGTATGAGTGGGCATATGTATAACTTGCTAGGATTTTATGCAAAGAAAAGAGAGCTTAAGTGAGAACATATGGGTGCTCGTAAAGGCATAACTTTTCAAGATTGAGCCTTTGATTTAGGCTCAGAGACTTCTGTGTTGCTTCTCAGAGATCATGTTTCCTATTACTTCTGGCTACATTCTGGGTTGTTGAATTTGCTGGAAATCTAAGCATAGATAATACTGATTGTATTATCAAGATAGGCTTGTTTCCTCAAAGCTGGAAACCATAATTTATCTGTCAATAGCTTACATATTTTTTTCTTTCTCTAATGAGTCTTAATGCCCTCAGAGATATTGTCTACAATAAACTACCAATAAACAAAGTACTAATAATGAGAATTTCTGACTGGCATTCTCAGGGGAAACTTCAAATCCAGTAGCAGTTGGAGCATACCACTATTTTTCACTTCTGCCTTCAAGGACCTGAGTATTCAGTGGTAAAAAATAAAGCAAAACTTTTCTAAAGTTTATCCTAAACGTAAAAACTTAAATAAAATGTGGATTTTTTTTCAATTTTTCTTCATTAGAAAAAACACTTTCATTCCAAAATGATTTGTGTTCTTCCTTGTAAACTAATATTAGGGCATTATTAGAATGAGATTATCATCTCTGTAAATGTCAGTGGAACACATTGAAAGTCAGTAGATGTTTGAAAAGAGAATGCCACAAAGTGGAAATTCATAAACTTTGATTATAAATTGGCCGGTGTCATTCATTAGAACATAAAAGCTTTCTTTTCATTATGAAAACACAGAGATTTAATACAGGTAGAAAGTAATTTTGGTGCCCAGAAATACAATATTCGGTGAATAAAACCTCATTTTCTCCGTAACAGGGAAATAATGTGCATTCTGTCCTGAATCTTTGTAAATAAAAAACCCACTCTTAGGCATGTGTCCAAGCAGACCAAATACAGAAATGGAAATACTGCATTTATTCTTAGAATGTCTTTTACATTTGAGTCAGTATGTGTTCATTTTTGATTTACAACCTTTACAAATTGAAACTTGGCCCCATAGGGAAGGGAGTGTGCTTTATTTTAAGTAGAAAACCACGGCCTTAGTTGTTTGACCCCAAGTCTCAATTATTCTTCATGGGTGAGGAGTAAACAATTTGTCACAGTAATAAATATCAGGCCATAAAATTACATTTTAGATAGAAATTTGGATTGCCTCATCCAACCTCACCCCTCCTTTCACCACCATGCAAACAGATACCACGTCCCCAGATAGAGGCACCTGCTATATAATGGGGTTTGTCATGGCAACAGAAGGGAGTAACTGAAGCATGTTCAAGTCTTGACTCTACTTATTGTGGGACTTTTATTCTTTCTAAACATTACTCTTCCTATCTTAAAGATATATAATAATATAAGAAATAAAAGTGTATGCAAAAATGCTTGGTAAAACTCAATTCATGAAGTTAAGTTTTACCTCAATCATATTTGCTTTCTTAAGTCAAAATTTCTTAACCATGCTCTTCTTTTCCTTCCCAGGACATAAAATTACTCTTGTCTGTACTGTACTATCCCAGTGCCTAATCATTAATTTAATCACAACAAATTTAGGTGTAGGTAACACCAAATAACATAGCTCTAGTGTAAAGGAATAGAGTGCCCTCTTTCTATTTCCATCTTTCAAACACAAAAAATTGCATACTTGTTATTAAATGTGAGAAATTATAAAAATAGGCTAATTAGAAAGTGAAAATGTCTTATAAATTAAAAACTACTGGGCCACTTTTAAAGAGTTATACTTTTTATAGATACCTGACTTTATGTCAGACACTATTTTGCAACTTACTTTTGTCATGTATCAATACATTTGTTCATTCAATATGCAAACATTAATTGAACAGCAGTAAATGCCAGGTGACATTTTAGGCTCTGTGTTATAGAAATAAAAAACCTAGATAAGATCCATCTAATTAGAATTATTGCCATTTCCACACATAGGGACCTATCTCCATATTATAGATACACCATAATGAATATATGCAGTCTTCACAAACATACATTCTAGCTGTTTCCAATACCTGTTGAATTAATGGCAAGGAAAAATCACAGGGAAGTCTCAGTATATAAGTCTTTCTATACTTATACAAATGTTCACTAAGTATAAAGTTACTAGATCAAAACTACTAACATTTCCTATTTTATTAGACATTGCCAGATTGCCTTTTAGAAGGTTGTACTAATTTCAACTCCCAGATACAATAAATATCATATGATAAAGACCCTTTGCTTCTGTGATAAATTGGACAGCTGGCTCTCTGATTAAATTTCTATCTTTATTAATAATTTTGAGCATTGTCAAAATTATTGACAACTCTGTTATTTATCTTTTTTCAGTTATCTTTTCCTTATTGATATGTAGGTATTTGATAAAAAAGTTCATTTTGTATCAAATGAACAAAAGTACATTTGTGTTTCTTTTCCATAAGTTGGCTCTAGTAGCACTTAGTTGTCTTTAACTTCATTTGAAACTATTTTGTTCAATTGTATTATGACAGCTGTCTATCACCAAGAATTTAAAGAAATTTAATCAAAATTGGTGATGTTTTGTGCAGCCCTTTTAATATTGAAAATGGAAGAAAATATGCAACATTTTCAGCATATTATGCTTTATTATTTCAAAAAATGGTATAAATACAACTGAAATGCAAAAAAGAAATGTGCAGTGTAGGGAGAAGGTGCTGTGACTGATGAAACTTGTCAAAGTGTTGAAGTTTCATGCTGGAGATTTTTTGCTCATAATGCTCTGTGGTTGCATAGACCAGTTGAAGTTGATAGTGATCAAATTGAGACATTAACTGAGAACAATAAATATTATACCACTCAGGAGATAACCAACATGCTCAAAATAGCCAAATCAATAAAGTTATTGATGAAAATAAATAATGTGTCTCTTATTTTATGGAAAAAAACTAAATGGATTTTTTGGCCAACCCAATATTATGGATATTTGTTCTTTGAAATAAAATAATTTTAATATAACTAGAAACCAAAGTTGTTGCCTGTCAGTTTGTTATTTAATGTAAACTACTAAAGAATTTTGATTTTTATTATTTACATTGATCAGAGTTTCCATGACTTTCAGATTTTGTTATATTTCAAACATTTCCTACTCTGTTATATTTTCTCCTATTTATTTTTAAAATTTATGTGTTTAATTCATCCTCAGTTTTGAGTAAGGAATGAAGTAAGGTTCTAGCTTTGCTTGTTTCAAATTGTTTCCAATTGTCTCATCAATAGTTAACAGCTAAGTATTTTTCTACTACATTAAAATGTCATTTTATGCACATTCTTATATATAGTATATTTGGGTTTATTTTGGAGTTCTCTTCTTTTGATTTATTGACCTGTCTATTCTCTGGCTGGAATCATACTTTAATAACTTTATGTTTTATATTTGGTAGGTTTATTAAGCTCTTATTACATTAAAAATTTATCTCTGCATTATTGTATATTTATTTTTCTAAATTCTAAAATAATTTTGTTGGTATTTTTATGGGAGGGCAACATTTTGTTTTTAGATTATTTTAGAGAACATTGATATTTTTACAATAAATCATCTCTTTCTAAAACAAAATATGCCTATTTTTTAAGTCTAATTTGTAATTTCTATAACTTCTATATTAATTAAGTTCATTCTCAAGAATTTGTATGGTTTTATTGTAACAGTAAAAGGATGTTTTCACTAAATATTCTTATGAGTCATTGTTTAGAATATAAATCTTTAATAAGTTCTATTAAGTTCTAAATGATTTAATTGTTTTGGGTTTTCCAGTTACAATCATATTAACTTCAAATGATTATAGTATTTTCTCCTTTAAACATAATAACTGTTGTATTTGTTGGTACATACAGAATAATATTAAATAGCACTGTTGATAAAAGATACTAAGAAGTTATAGAAATGGACTAATTTATTTCAGAAAATGTTGAGATCTCTGTGGGTTGTAGCTAGGATGATTATATAGGAATTGTTGATGTTTCTTCTCCTTCCCAATCCCGGTACAATGTAAAAGCAGGGATTGTTGAGAAAAAGAGGCCCAATGATGAAAACCATTTTATTTAACAATCCAGGTAGTTAGACAGTTAGACTGACTGTTCACTTCCAGCCTGTGGGCAGTTACATCTGAAGGGGGTTGATTGTCATACATTTGGCAGCTTATAAACAATAGGGCTGGGAGCTCCTATTGTGATTGGTGCCATACAAAGGGCTGAGTGGGGACAAAAGTTTCTCTCGAGATTTGATTTAAAAATAAAAGTGAAATGTTATTAAATCATTTTTGACAGTGCCATACAACTTTGTCCCTTCCCATCTGTCTGCTCAACAAAGACAAGGAGATCAGAGCTAACCTCAGCACAGAGCAAGTCAGTCAAATGGCCTCAGGCCCAGTTTGGGGGCAAGAAAGAGCCTTTATTAGAAAGAATTTTGATAAGCAACTTTGGTAGTGAGCCTGGGAGAGAATAAAGTAGTTTTTGCCACACTTGCTGAAGCTATTCATGGAAAAAATGGGAGGTGGAGAATTTTTTAAAGATGAAATTGTGTAAAAATATTTAAAGAATACATAAGTCTGGGAACTTCAAGAATCTCTGTCCAAATTTTATATTATATATGGAGGGGGCTGGATTTGTAGACAGGAGGAAGAAAAAAATTAACACATGGATTGCTCAAATATGGAGCAAATGTTTTTCCAAGTGTTCACAGCAATAGATCAGAAGCATATCTCAGAATCGAACTAGAATACAGAGATCAAGTCCTAACTAATTATAAATCAAATTTCATTTTTTAAAAAGAGATGATAATGTGGTGATCTTGGAAAAAGTAATTTGATGTCTTAGAAAATATTATATAAACATACGTTTTTGTAGGCTACTTCATAATCTGCAGTATTAGAGAATTGCTTAATATTCCCAGAACATGCAAATAAATCCATAGAACCTCAGAGTTTAGGCTATAAATGAGATACTGTTTTTAAAACTCTCTACAGTTATCATTGCATCTTCTATCTCTCTCAACTCTCACCTTCTTCCTCACCTATCCCCAATATCACCTAGTGATATCCCATTTTAAAATCAGATAAGAGCAGAGTACTTTGTTCTATGATGTAGTAATCCTGGTTCAGAGAACACTGTAAAGACACAATGAAGGAGAAGAGAAGGTGGTATGCCGTGATGTTTGGTGACCTCCTTCATGGCCTGATAATTTTCCATACTTGTTTCTGCCTTTATTCTTCACTGTGTTCATTTCGTTCAGAGGGCTGAATACCTGGATATTGAAATCTCATCGTTCAAAGATCTCTAATGCATAATATTCTCCCCACTGGAATGAATTTGTTACAAGAGTCCTATCACTTTTTTTTTTAAACTTTGATTCAACTCAAGCCCACACTGATATTTATTTCTACATTCTTGTTATACTTCCTCAGTCTCCAAATGTTTGATCATATACTGTTTTCTGTAAGCTTCATATTGTCTTAGTTATTCATGTTTGTCAAACCAGACTAGAAACTCCTCCTCATAGGCAGGAGTCTTCACCATTGTTGTTGTTGTTGTTTGGTATTACTACCTCTCTTTAGTGGCCCCCATGCCTAGCATTAGCAGAAGCACAACCTTCAAGTCTAAGCCATTGTTGGGAACTGAACTGAAAAGACCTAGCAGGTAAATTATACCATTTATTATTCCAATTTCCCTAAAGCTGAAATTGACTCTTTGAAAAGCTTACATATTGAAACTCTTAATCCTGAAATTATAGATGTTATTGAATGAATTCCTGGAACCATAACAATTTCACTAGTGCTTTTCAAATCTTCTTGTCAGACTCCTCCTCTGAAACATTGTTTCACTGGGTTGGAATGTATCCCAGGAACCTGTATCTTTAACACACATCTGAGGATTTGTACCCAAGTTGGAGAAACACTGACATATTTCACAGACATAGAACAAATATTTCAAAAATTTATATGGAACTATAAATGACCCCAAATAGCTGCAGCAATTTTGAGAAAGAACAAACAAGGAGGGATCACAACACATTACATCAAACTATATTACAAGGCCACTGTAATCAAAACAGCCTGGTATTAGCATAAGAATAGACTCAAAGATCAATAAAACAGAAAAGAGAGCCCAGAAATAAACCCATGTCTTTATGGTCAATTAATGTTTGACAAACGGGGCAGAAGCATAAAATGGAGTAAAAATAGCCTCTTCAACAAATGGTTTTTGGGAGATCTGGACAGCTAAATGCAAACAAAAAAATGAAACTAGACCACTAGCTTATACCACTCAAGATGGATAAAAGACTTAAATACAAGTTGCGACACCATCAACATCCTAGAGGAGAACATAGGCAGGAAACTCTCAGATATTCCACACGGCAATATTTTCCTGATATGTCCCGAAGAACAAGGGATATAAAGGAAAGAAGACACAAATGGGTCTTCATCAAAATAAGAAGCTTCTGCATGGCTAAAGAAAACATCAGCAAAATGAAAAGGGAACCAACCATATGGGAAAATATATTTCCCTCAGACAAGGGTTTGATCTCCAAAATATATAAAGAACTCACATGACTCCACTCCAGGAAGACAAACAAACCAATTAAAAAATGGGCAAAGGACCTGAACAGACACTTCTCCAAGGAGGACATACACAGGACCCAGAGACATATGAAAGGATCCTTAGCATCACTAGCCATCAGAGAAATGCAAATTCAAACCATAATGAGATACCACTTCATACTGGTCAGAATGGCCATCATAAACAAATCAACAAACAGTAACTGCTGGTGAGGTTGTGGAGAAAAGGGAACCGTAGTACATTTTTGGGAATGTAGAGTTGTGCAGCCACTGTGGAAAACAGTTTGAAATTTCCTCAAAAAGCTAAAAATAGAACTGCCTTTTGACCCAGCAGTTCCATTGCTGGGATTTTACCCTAAGAATCCTGAAACACTATTTAAAATACCTGTGCACCCCATTGTTCATAGTAGCACAATTTACAATAGCCAAGTGTTGGAAACAACCTAAGTGCCCATCAGTAGATGAGTGGATCAAAAAACTATGGTACATTTACAGAATGGAATACTATGCAGCAGAAAGAAAAAAAGAGCTACTATGCTTTGCGACAGCATGGATGGAACTGAAGCATTATGCTAAGTGAAATAAGCCAGGGGGTGAAAGACAAATACTGTGTGACCTCACCTACAAGTGGAAACTAACCAACAAAACAAACAAGCAAGGAAAATATAACCAGGAACATTGAGAGAAAAAAGAAACCAACAGAGACAAGAGGGAAGGAGGGAGGTGTGGGGGGCAGGGAAGGGAAGGGAAGGGTCAAGTCAAGGAACATGTATAAAGGACCCATGGACAAAGCCAAAGTGGGGGAAGGATTGAAAAAGGGAGGTGGCAGAGGGGGACAGGGGAAAGTGGTGGCGGGAAGGTGGAGGCAAATATATTTGAACAAAAAATTAATGAAATAAAATTAAATTAAAATAAAATAAAGTAAAATAAAATAAAATAAAATAAAAATAACAAAAATACTATGGTACATTTACACAATGGAAAACTACACAGCAGAAAGAAAGAAAGAGCTACTATCATTCACGACAGAATGGATGGAACTGGAGAGCATTATGCTAAGTGAAAAAAACCAGGGGGTGAAAGACAAATACTATATGATCTCACCACCTATGAGTGGGACCTAATCAACAAAACAAGCAAGCAAAATATAACCAGACATTGAAATAAAGAACAAACTGACAGTAACCAGAGAGGAGGGGAGAGGGGGTTAATGGGGGAAAGAAGGGGAAGTGTGGTCAAGGAACATGTAAAAAGGACCCGTGGACAAATCCAAAAGGGGGAAGGATTGAGGGTGGGAGGTGGGGGCGGGTGAGGCAGTGAAAAGTGGTGGCGGGAAAATGGAGACAAATGTATTTGAACAACAATAAAAAATGCAAAAATTTAAAAAATCTAATAATCAAAAGTTTTAAGATAAGAAAAAGAAAAATAAACAAATGGGACTTCATCAAACTAAAAAGTATTTGCACAGCAAAGGAAATCAACAAAATAAAAAGACTGACAGAATGGGAGGACATATTTGCTGATACACCTGATGAGGGGTTAATATCCAAATTTTATAAAGTACTTACAAAACTCAACACTAAAAAACAAAGAACGCAGTTTAAAACAGGCAAATGGCCTAAGTGAATAGACACCTCACCAAAGAGAACATGCAGATGAGCAGTAGACATATGAAAGATGTTCAATATCACATCAGAGAAAAACAATTTAAAACCACAATGAGATACCACTTCAGACCTGTCAGAATGGGTATCATCAATAAATCAAACAAGTGCTGGCAAGAATTTGCACTGTTGGTGGGAATGCAGACTGGCACAGCCACTGTGGAAAGCAGTGTGGAGATACCTCAAAAAAATATATATCAACCTTTTGACCCAGTAATCCCACTTCTAGGAATACATCCAAAGGAACCAAAAACACGAACTGGAAAAAGCATACTCACCCTTAAGTTCATTGCAGCATTATTTACAGTCACCAAGATATAGATGCAGATGTAGATCCATCAATAGATGAGTGGATAAAACAACTATGGGACATTTACACAATAGAATTCTACTCAGCCATAAAAAAGAAGAAAATTTTGCACTTTACAACAATGTAGATGGACCTGGAAAACATTATGCAAAGTAAAATAAACAAGTTAGAGAAAAATACCATATGATTTCACTCATATGTGGAATCTAACAAACAAACTGAACTAACATGCAAAACAGGACAGACTCATAGATGGAGAACAGATAACAGCTATTGGGGGGGCATTAAGGGTGGAGGGACTGAGCAAAAAGGAAAAAGTTCTCATGGACATGGACAACAGTGCAGTGATTGCTAGGAGGTGGGTGGTATAAGTGGACTAAATGATAATGGAAAAATATAATAAAGATTTTATATTTAAAAAAATAAGCCTACATGAAGGAAGTCCTGAAAAAATGTACTTTTTCTCATTCAAAATTATTTATGATGTGCATAACCAAACTCAAAGGAAATAACAGATATGTCTATACTACAAGACACTTTATGAAATTATTAAAGACCTTTAAAAATCAATTAATGTTCAGAGGATTTTAAACTAGGTTTATCTTTTTATCTTTCTTTCTATCCAAATATCTACCTGTCTCTATCCATTTATTTATCTGCCTATGTCCTCAACCCTTTATTTATTGGCGTCCTATATATCTACTATTAACTTTGTTAATTTAAGGCAGGCTTTTTTTTTAATTGTACAAATACACTTGTCTCCATATTCACGCCACCACTTTCCCCTGCCACACACACCCCCATGTGCCACGCTCAATCCTTCCCCACTTTGGCTTTGCCCATGGATCCTTTATACATGTTCCTTGACTTGACCCTTCCCTTCCTCCCCCCTGCACCTCCCTCTTTCCCTCTTGACTCTGTTGGTTTCTTCTTTCTTTCAGTGTTGCTGGTTATATTTTCCTTGCTTGTCCATTTTGTTGATTAAGTTCCACTTATAGGAGAGATCATATGGTATTTGACTTTCACCCCCTGGCTTATTTCACTTAGCAAAATGCTCTTCAGTTCCATACATGATGTTGTGAAAGGTAGTAGCTCGCTCTTTCTTTCTGCTGCATAGTATTCCATTCTGTAAATGTACCACAGTTTTTTGATACACTCACTTATTGATGGGCACTTAGGTTGCTTCCAACACTTGGCTATTGTAAATTGTGCTGCGATGGACATTGGGTTGCATAGGTTCTTTTGAATTGGTGTTTTGGGACTCTTAGGGTATTATCCCAGCAGAGGAATCACTGGGTCAAAAGGCAGTTCCATTTTTAGCTTTTTGAGGAAATTCCGAACTGTTTTCCACAGTGGCTACACCAGTCTGCATTCCCACCAACAGTTTTCTCCACAACCTCTTCACAACCTCACCATCACTTACGGTGTGTTGATTTGTTTATGATGGTTATTCTGACTGGTGTGAAGTGGTATGTCATTATGGTTTTAATTTGCATTTCTCTGATGGCTAGTGATGCTGAGCATCTTATCATATGTCCCTGGACCCTGCATATGTCCTCCTTGGAGATGTGTCTATTTAGCAAATGGTGTTGGGAGAGCTGGACAGCTCATGCAAAAAATTGAAATTCAACCACCAATTTACATCATATACCAAAATATACCCAAGATGGATAAAAGACTTACATTTAAGCTGTGACACCATAAATGTTCTAAAGGAGGACGGGCAGGTAATTCTCAGATATCCCACACAACAATATTTTCTCCTATATGTCCCCTAGAGCAAGGAACATAAAGGAAAAAATAAACAAATTGGGTGTCATCAAAATAAGAAGCTTCTGCATGGCTAAAGAAAATATCAGCAAAATGAAAAGGGAACGAAACATATGGGAAAATATATTTTCCAATAACACCTCAGACACAGGTTTGATCTCCACAATATATAATTTAAGACAATCTTAAAGTATGCATATGCTACAGCAAGAGGTCACAACCAGAATTATCGTAAAAATATCCACTCAAATGCTTTAAGTATTATCTCTTATTTCACTATGTGTTTTTGTTTTCCTTTGAACTGAAATGTGTCTTGGGTATCTTAAGTTTGTTATTGCCTTCTTATGAGTAATCTGAGTAATCTAATAGATAGATATTGTGATTAGAAGTATTTACTTGCTTTTTACTCAAAGTTTCATTTTCTTCACCAAGCTTTTTATTTGTATGCCTTTGTTCTATACTAAATATCTCTTTCCTCTTAATATTTATCTTTCATAGGTAAAATTAACCTGAAAACCTCCTAAGTCGTTACACAGTTTATATTGAGAAGGTTAAACAATTTGACTCACTAGGTCATCTTTCTATTTTATTAACTCATTTAAGCCTTTTTGCTCATTTACCTGCTCTTTTTGATTTATTTTACTGCTGTGATCTTCAGTTACTTGAAACTAAAGAAATGTCAATTTATTAGACTTCCATTTAAAAGTGATTATCAACTTCAAGGTGTAAAATATCTATGCAAACACAAAACAACACTTGTTCTTTAAATTATTTGGCTGGCTCTTCGTTTTTCTAGTCATTAGAATCTACATCTGACTTAGCAGTTTTATTTTCTTTAAATCTCTGAGACTTTGAATTTGGACTGCTTTAAATATTCCATTGTGGCAATGAACTAAAGAATCTAATGTGGATACTGAATTTGGGATTTTTATCCCAAATTTAATGTTTGTTGTTGCAGTTACGGAAAACGACAGTGATTTCTAAGTAAGACATGCCACTCCAGGTGGGATCTTGACAAGTAGGAAATTAAGAGTCTCACCCTTAACTTTGCAATTCTAGAAATTCAGTTTTTTGACAATGTATCTGGAATTGATAAAATTGAAATCTACCTGAATAGATTTTCAGTCATAAAACACCATATAAACCAAATAAAACATTATTAATGTATAATAGGAATTAAGACTGCCAACTGAGCTGCAATTCTTAGATCATCTGGTCAGCACACCCACTTTGGTTAGGAAAACTAGAATGAAAAGCTAAGTAGACACTTACTTGATGAGCAGGGAACTAGATAAATGGAATTATTGGTGATCTAAAGGTCTAATGTCCTTATCCTACCCAATGGAATTCTTAGTTCTTTGAGATATTGCTGTGAGATATTGCTGCCAATCCAATCAAAATCCTCAGGACAGAATGCTCAGACAATACTCTCCCTAAGTTAATTCTAGTCATTCATTAATAAATTAGGATTCTTTTCACTGTTTCATTGGCTTGATCTTTCTACAGATATGTAAATACTATTGATAAGGTGTTTGATTTCTTTGATATTAACCATCTTATCCTACCTTTGTTTGCTGTTGCAGACCCTTTGCCATATACATGAAACATGTCCAATCCTGAACAAAAACACTTTGGGGTTTTTTTAGAAAAATGATGTCAGAAATATTAAGCTTTTCACCCAATGCCACACAACTTGTAGTTAGGATTCAACCCCAGACTGTCTACAACAAACCCTATGACTAAACTTAGTGTCCTAGTTAAAATACTTTAAGGAAACCCTATACATGTCTGATTCCATGTGCTGGCTTTACTATTTTCACTCTTAGCAGGTAAACTTATTAGGGATTTATAAAAACATTTTATTATTATCCTTATGAGGGGACCCCCCAAAAAACAGAATTACCTTCTGGAGGGTGGATCCCTTGTAATACAGGCTTCCCTCACTAGGTGAGTGTTCTAGGAACCCATCCTTATCAGTGTACCAGCTGGTGGTGGTGTTGTGAAAGGCTGCATTCTGCTTCAATGAATTTTTTGAGGACTCTTTCAATGCATTTGCACATTTCATGATGGGTGGTTTACGAGTGCACCTGCCCACACCGCACAGAGTGTTTTTGACCAAAAACAGTATGACCCCTGTGCCCCACCCTCCCTATTCACCGGATTCCAGAGTAAATTTTTATTTGTTTCCCTGGATGAAAGAAGTCCTCGAAGGGAAACGTTTTGCCAAGGTGGAAGAGGTGAAACAAGAAAACAGCACAAGCACTAAAACGCATCAAAATTAACAAATTCAAAAACTGTTTTTGAGCAGTGGAGAAAACGTCTTGATAGCTGTAGTGCCTCAAATGGAGAGTACACTGAAGGTGACTGAAGTTTAAACATGTAAGACTGAATACACAATTCTTTATAAATTAATACCAGGGTTTTTTGGTTTCCTCATCATATATGTTAATATAGTATGATATGTAACTTGAATCACCAGAGGGGAAGAAAGTGAACCTGAATCACCTTCAAAGAAAATATCCTCTTTTGTGAAGTATTAAGGAAAAGTAGAAAGTTGGACAACAAAGGCAGTTTCTGCCAGTAACCCATCCATACATTTCTTCTGATTTCATGGCAACCTAGAAATGTGCTGAAGTATATCTATTTTTTCCTTACAATTTCCCGATAAGACTACTACTTGATAAACAATTCTAGCTAAGAATCGTACTTGAAAATGAAATATTATTACATGCTTAGACTGACATGAGGAGATTAGAAAGCATTCCTGGTGTAATCAAGTCTGCAGAAGTTAGTAATATAAATCAATACAAAATGACGCAGGTTACTTAAAGGATTACATAATGCAGTATTAAGGTTTTAGAGTGGACATTTTTTTGTGTGTGGGTTTTCCCAAGCCTTGCAGGACACCGAGCATCCCCAGTTCCTGGCTCCTACTAACTGCATCCTCCAGTCTCTGACAACCCATGTCCCTGTACCATGTTTGCAAATACCCCTCCTGTGGGTAGGCAATTCAGTGCCCAGTTGACAACCACTAAAAGGAGGCAGGAGTATAATTAGTAAATGGTACATTTCCAATAATTCTAAAGTGATAAGCCAGGCCCATAGTTTCAGGAATATTCATAAATGCTTTTTTTTATTTTCCAACTCCAGCTAATATAATGACAAATAAGTTCACCTTTCTCTAATTAGCTAAGAACTTCCTTTACTCATTCATGTCAAATAGCCAAGGCAATTTTTTTACACTGGGATACTAAACCAAAAGATAATTTGAACATTACTAGGTTTTGGACTCAAGATTATATGTTTCCAATATGAACTCTAACTTCATATTGTTAGCGATTGATAATTATATTAATTATATTATGGAATAAACTAGCAATGAACAATTTTAATTTACTTAAGAAACTAATCTTGACTTGTTTGCAATGTACCAAACCCTATAATGAGCATTATACATATATACATGAGTAAGAATTACTCTGTTTTTGTGGAGCTTAAAAGAGAGTATAGAAGGCAGAATATTAACCAAATAATTACAATATAGTTTGCTAAATGCTATAGAAACTGTGTGTATAAAATATTATGGGAAAATTTAAGGAGTAATTATAACTCTGTGGAGTTAAAGAAAGTTTCCAAGATATTTAATTTGAGTTAGGTTTTGACATATGAGAAGTTTTCCAGATGGAAAATGGCTTACTGTGAGAGAGAACTTGATGGGCAAAGAGGTATTAAATAGTAGTAGTTTCATGGATGGAATACAAAGAAATAACAAGAAATGAGACTTAAATGATCAGTGTGCATTTAAACAAATAGGCTGTAAAAAGAATGGTTTTGGTAAATATGAAGCCTGCTGAGGAATTTTAAGTAACAGTAACAGGTGACTTAGTTTTCAAACTTTAAATCACTCCATTAATCATATCTGGTTCACTCAGTAAACACCTCTCAGTTTCTGTTACAGGTTAAGCTTTTCATTTTCTTGGTAATTTGTGAAAAGTGCTTCTGGTTGCCAATAGTCAGATTGGCCTGGCTCCTTAGACTCAGTGCCTACAGAGAATATTAAGGAGCTTTTCACACTAACACAGTTTTATTTTCCTCTGTCTTGTGATATTTGCTAGTTCTTAAGTCAAACTTTTTATATCTTTAAGATTTAGATATTCTTAAATGAACATTTAGATTTTGTTTTGCTTGAGAAAACCAAAGTTTTCTTGGTATTATTGTATATATCTTCATGCGCACCATTTTTGTGTAAAAACAAATTTTACTTCAAAGGCATTTCAAGAAATTTAAGAGAAGTACTTGTAAAGTTGGCTGAATGGTATGGGATACTTTCAATTACTAGTCACATGACTAAATTTATTCAACTGCATTAATAAATGAGTCCAGTGGTCCTTTGAATAACTCAGAATAATCTAATTTTGTCTTTTTCCCTGCAAATGGAAACATATGTATCTCTATGCTTATATTTGCATTTTCCCCTATTTTAAAAACTTTGTGACACTGTGAGATGTGCAAATTGAAAATTAAGAAAGGTGTTTTCCAAGCAACTTCTATAAACCTTTCTGGAAATGAAATTTCTTTATATTCTAAAATTAAATCTCATGGTAGGTAAAAAATAAATTCATTGAAGAGCCAAGGAAAGGACCTAAGCATTTCTGTTGTTAATCATTGGAAATGATTTACTTTCTGGCCTTTATTTGAAATCTACATTTCTCTTATCAGTTTATTTTATTTTATTTATTTTTAAAGAGAGGAAAAGAAGGAAAAAAAGAGGGAGAGAAACATTGATTGACTGCCTCCTGCACGCCCCTAGCCATGCAACCCAGGCATGTGCTCCGACCAGGAATCGAACCGGTGATCTCTTTGTTTATAAGCCAGTGCTCAGTCCACTGAGCCACACCAGCCAGGGCTCTTTTCAGTTTTGTATTCTGCATTTGTGTCCTAGTGAATATCCAGGAATGGTAGCTAATATACCAGGCTAGTGTCATAATTGGATGAATAGCAAAAGTGAATACATCTGAAAGAAAGATATATTGGACTCAAATAACTCAAGTTAAGGAGACCTTATTCCAAATGCTTATGTATATACTCATCATGTATGCATTTATGTGCATGCATGTGTGTGTATATTTGAGATATGTGTGTGTGTGTGTGTATATATATATATATATATATATATATATATATATATTTAAGTTGTGTTTTAACAGCTCCAGAAAGCTCCTGGAAACTAAGATTTTTATTTATTTATTTATTTATTTATTTATTTATTTATTGCCAAAAGCAAATTACCAATGGGCAAAGTTATGACAACTTTTTTTCGTAATAACTGAGATGCCAATATACTCATTGCAAATGTCCAGACCCTGCATGGCTGAGTTACACAGTTGTGTCTCTCACTCTGCAATGGCAGATAATAATGCACTCAGCAGGGTGGCTCTGTTTTTTTGATACTTAACTAACCTGAAAAATAGCTTCAGGCATGATTGAACAGGCCACTCCCTCCTTGACACCAGGGCTTTTTAAAGGTCACATATATTAAAGGAAAAAACTTTCAGTAAAATTGACCATTAGGGAAGAAATAAACCACCATATTTTTTTGGATGAATAATAGTTCATATATATAGGAGATAGGGGTAATACTTTTCTCACCTTTCTTATCCCTTGGTTTTTCATTTGTGACGTATAGGGGAAGGTTTTGCTTTTTGGTAATTCCAGTCTTTTGCAGACTTTGATTTATATTTCTTTAAAGTGACCATTAATGTATTAATTTATATAAATTCTTTAAGATTGTCATACAATTTATATTCTTGTTAATATTAGCATCATTAATCTTTTATATGATACTCTTAAAAAAGACTGAAAGACATGAGTACTACTACAAAAAGAAGTGAAATAATGTTCATGATTATTTTTATGAGTCACTGAAAAATACGTCCTTTTTCAAAGAAAGCCTATAAGTCTTAAAGGCTGGGGGTAATGAAAGAAAATTATATCATTTCACCACATCACTCATCTTGGATTTCAAATATGAAAAAAGTTGTCTCATGAAAAAATATATATATCAATTCTGCACAAGATAGGATAAGCAGAATTTAAAAATTTTAACGCCAAACACTATCATTGACTGATTTTATTGGAAAGGTGTTTTTCTTTGTCTCTCATATAGTATGCATGTAGACAAAGCATCTTTTATATCTTCAGCTGTGTTTTTAAAAATAGGGATTGCTAAATTATTGCTTATGCCATAGAAGTAAAAACAAAAATAAAGGAGTATAAGAATGTAGGGAGTGTTAGCGAGTATTGCTCATCGTTAATTAATGATTGGTCTGCCTTTAATCTCAGGAGAAAGTCACTAAAATCAGATGATGCAGAACGAAGGCCTTGAGTCAGATGGGGCTAGGTTCATACCTCAGCCGCTGGTTACTTTGGTTTTAGGTGTCAAAGTTATCTTGAGCAAGGTCATTAAATTTTTAAAGCTTATTTTTCTTACCTGTAAAATGGGAATAATATGTATCTTCCAGAGTTTTTATCAAGATAAACTCAATTATGTATACAAAGCATTTAGTAGCAGAGTTTGCTACTCCATAGCTAATAGTAGGTATAAATCTTAGAGAAATTTTATTTCTATTTTCTGAAAGTGTTTAATTCATGAAATTAACAGAAAACTACATTGACTTTCTTGTGCTAAGCTTGTCTAATTATCCAAGTGTACATAATTTACTTTGCATAAATTCTCTGTAAACTATTCTTACCTCATGGAACCCAAGATATACCAGAATATTTTTAAGGAAAAATATCATTTTTATTATCAGATTGAGTTTGATCAGATCTACTTTATGTCTACTGAAATGATCGAAATCTTAAAAGGTCATGTCTACCATTATAAAAAACTGATTTTTTTTTACTTATAAAAACAATTAAGCAAATAAGATGTTAGATAATTCCTATCAAATATCTATTGGTTTTTTCATGTTAAAAAACTCCATTAAAGGTACCAATAAAATATATTTAAAATTATTAAAAGGTACACATTTCTGTGTAAATTATACCAGAAAAGTTCTGAAATTGTGCCCTATTCAAACCCATATTCCAGACACTATATATGAGTGACAAGGGCACAGGGACATTAATAAACCAGGTTGCTGGGGAAAAATCAGGGAAGTTGATTCTGAAGGTCTGGCTTTAATTAAATTTCTTAACAGCAGAGTTGTTGGGAAGATGTGTAGGACCACTTTAGTTTCTAAATTTTACTTCCCCCCAAATTTTTAAGACTTCAAAAAATTAAGTTAATATGTGTTTAATTAGATATTACAATGACACTCAACTTATATACAATTATATTAAATTTTATTAAGTTACATTAAATTTTTTAATTATAAAATCTTTTATTACAAAATCACAAGGTTGCAATTCTTTAACATAACAATATCACTTTCAAGCACACCATGTGACATTTCAGATGAAATGTTCAAATTAAAACTATAAATTAATGCACCCATATTATTACCCTACCAACCACAAACAGGCATTATTTCTATCAGACTCTGTATATTAGATAGGAAACAGAACCAATAAAAGTGAGGGAGTTACATATTTTTGTTAAATATGTTTGTTACATATAGGTTTATTATATATTGTAATTTATTATAAGAATTTTGTTCATGCAATTTATGAAGACTGAGAAATCCTAAAATCTGGAGACTCAGGAGAGTTAATGGTATAGTTCCAGTCTGAGTCCTAAGATCTGGGAAGCAGAAGAGCCAACAATCTCAGTTCTAGTCAGCGTTTGAGTCAAAAGTCATGAGTAGAGCAAACGTCCCAGCTCAAAGACAATCAGACAGAGACAGTGAAGTCTCCTTTATTCAGCCCTTTTGATTCAGGCCTTCCAGGGATGGAATAAACCCCAACCACATTAGGAAGACAATCTGCTTTACTCAGTCTACTGATTCAAATGTAAATCTCATCTAGAAATCATCACAGAGATACCATAATAATGTTTAACCAAATATTTGAACAACCCATGCCCCAGTCAAGTTGACAGATAAAATTAACCATCACAAGTCCACTCCTTGTCAACTTGACATGCACATGCACCTTAAAAGATACTTAATGTCTAAATAAAGACAATAACAAGGTTATAATTCCACTTCATGTGATAATTATGCTGCATGCAACCAAAAATTCACTAACCACTACTCCAAGGGAGGAAGTAAAGTCCTTGAATGATTTTTGATATTTCATAACTTAAATACTGTGATGTGAAATTAAGAATACTTGTATAATATGACATGCAAGTTATGTTACATGATAAATAAAAAAGAGAAGGAAGAAAACACATTATATACACACACACTGATAAAAATAAGGAAGAAAAAGTCATGGCAGTTACAGTCCTTGACTCTTAGTATAGTTGGCATTTATAAATACCTCCTTCTACTATCCATTCTGTAGTCCTTTTGTCTTTGGCAAGCACCTCAACTGGTCATTGCTCTTTATCTTGATGGAGTGACCCACACCTCCATTCCTGAAGGGTCTGGGCTATTCATAGTCCTGCCCGTATTGGGTTGTAACTTTCCATTGACCTTAATTACAGGGTATAGTTATTCTGAGAGATTAGAAGATGACCTAACAGGTCTCCTATATTCCAGACATACTCTTCTCTACTCCATCATAGAATAGTAGTCCAATTTCCCATTGAGAGTCAGGAGCAATCATTTTAGCAACCACAGTAACTCCCTCCTTTTTCTATGAAGAGGTAAGAGTCCAAACTGGCCAGATAGCAGTCTTAACTACCAGTTCTATAAAATCAGCATACCTCCTAGTGAAAGCATTCCTCCCTCTGGAACTGACTTTTAGGCCAGCAGGGCATCAGGTCACAGGAACAGGAGATAAAAATCTTGCTAGTGAGTCACTATAGATAATAGGGAGTGGTAGTGGTGTCACTTCCATTTCTTCTTGATTCCTGCCCTCATGAATTCTGGCTGTGGGAGAAACATCACCATATGTTAGATACTGATTCAAAGTATACACAAGGTTCTTTGGGAAAACCTTGCTCCAGCCCTGCAAGATACTGACCACTAGCTGGCACTATTATTACAGAGTTTTCAATAGGCTACTCTACCATTCTGTCAAGACACCTGATTTCAGGATAGTGCGGAACATGGTAAGGCCAGTAAATTCGATGAGAACAGGTTCATTGTCACACTTCTTTTGCTGTGAACTGAGTTCCCTGACCAGGAGCTATACTGAGGAAAATATTATGATGAGCAATAAAGCATTCTCTTAGTCCACAGATGGTAGTTTTCCAGAAGCATAGCATGTGGAAGACAAATTTATTTCCAGAGTGTCTATTCCAATGAGATCAAAACCCTGCCTCTTCCATGATGGAGGTTGTAATTAACCCACCACTAAATAGCTGGATGGTGCCATACTGGGGACTTAGTAAAAACTTGCCTCTGCTGCTGGTAGATTGAGCACTCAGTGGTGGCTGTAGCCAAGTTAGCTTTGATGAATGGAAGTCCATGTTGCTAAGACCGTATAAACTCCATCCTGCCCCATGGCCATTTTGTCCATGGGCCCATTGCGAGATGAGAGGAATGGCTAGGAAAAGAGGCTGATTGGTATCCACAGAACAGGTCAGCCTATCCTCTTGATTATAGTATTCCCCCTTATCCATAGGAAATATATTCCAAGACTCCCAGTGGATGCCTGAAATCATGGATGATATCAAATCCTATGTATAATATGCTTTTTCCTATACATACATACCTACGATAAAGCTTAATTTATACATTCAGTACAGTAAGAGATTAACAATAACCAATAAGTAACTAAAACAGTTATAACAACATACTATAATAAAAGCTGTGCAGTCTTTTTCTTTCAGCAAACTAGCATTTTTTTTCTTCTTTACACTTGAATGGATAAAAAAATTGTTCTTATTGCATATCTTAGCAACATCAACATCATTTTTTCCTTATCAAATCTAGACCTTTCATCCATTCACTTAAAGGACATATTTTATAGCTTTTCTTTGGCATATCAAGTTGTCAACATCACTCTTCTTGCATTTTAGGTCCATTAAGAAAAGTAAGCATTTTATGAACATAAGTACTATAGTATGATGACAGAGACAGCTACTAAGTGATTAGTGGGTGGGTAGTATGTACAGTGTGGAACTGTTGAACCAAAAAATGACTCATGTCCTGGATGAAATAGAGTGAAACAGCACAAGATTTCATTACACTACTCATAAAGACAGACCATTTAAAATTTAAGAATTGTTGATTTCTGGAAATCTCCATTATTAATAATTTTAGACATGGTTGACCATGGGCAACTGAAACTATGAAAGCTAAAACCACAGATAAGGGTAAACTCCTATATTAAATTCTTCCTCTGCTGAAGTTACCCTTTGGTGAGAATTCATATGGGACACAAATATCTTCATGTTTTTTGCCCATTCAGAAAGACCTGTTCACATACCTTTACACAAATTTTCTCATCACCAAATTTCCAATCATGTACCTTTCCAGTCCCTGAAACATCTAGCAAAACCATTGGCCATAGGCCATGAATCAGTATTACACATCTTGACATCCTTCCAAGCAAAGTGAACAACCAGAGCTCAAAGCTGCACCCACTGGGAGGATTTCTCTTTACCACCATTCTTCAGGAATGTTCTAGAAAGGAGCTATAGTGCTACAACTATCTGCTTTTAGGTGGTGTCTTCATATTGTGCCAAACTACCTGTAAACTAGGCCCAAGCCTTCTCTTTCCCTGTCAGGTGAGCTTAAAGAACTTGTCATGAGGCCATAGGTGCAGGTTCAGGGAGAGAAGGTAGAGTATCACAAATGGGAACCATGGGCATTTGGGCCACTTCTTCATGTAACTTATGCCTTCAGGGCCTTTTTGAACTTGATCACATCTATATGGAATTCTGTTTGATAAGGGAGTGTTGTTGTATATGCCTAACTTTATGGTTTGCTGGGTCAGATGACAACCAGGTCATGATGGCTCAAGTTTCATGGTAACTTGGTGGCTGTGGTTAAGGTTCAGTTTCTATAAAAGCCCAATAGCCGACCAAGAGTTGTGTCTCAAAAGGAGAGTAGCTGTCCACAAAGGATGGCAGGGCTTTAACACAAAATCCTAAGTATCTGAACTGTGATTCACTTATGGGAGCCTGTCAAAGTCTAAATAGCATTGCCATTTGCCACTGATACTTCATACACCACTAGATCTGCTGGATCAGATGGGTCAAGTGGTAGAACAGCTTACCCAGAAACCTAGACCTGTTGTAGAGTCTTTTCTTGTTCTAGGGTCTTTTGGGTCACTTGGTAAATAGCCTAGAGTAATGCATTCAAATGAGGATATATTGCTTCTAAAATTCAAAGAGGCCCACCAGGCATTGTGCCTCTCTCTCTGTTTTTTTTTTTTTTTTTGGTTTTTTTGGTTGTAGGAGAGACCAGATGCAACAACTTATCCTTCAGCTTAGGAGAGATATTTTAATATTCCTCATATGACTGGATCCCTAGAATTTTAACTGAGATAGAAGGCCCCTGAATTTTTGTCACCTTTATTACCACCATCTAAACACAAATGTTTCACCAATAAGTCTAGAGTAGTTGCTTCTCCTTGCTCAATGTAGTGAATCACTGTGATATCCTATGGAAGGTATCCCTGTAAACTAAATTATGACATAATGTTGGAGCATTGCTATATCACTTAAGATAATGAAACTGTATTTCTAGTCCTTCCAACTGAAACCAAATAGCTTTTGGGGGGCCTTATTGGTAAGTATGGAGAGAAAATCTTTCACCAGATTAATAGCTATGTACTAGATATGAAGTGATGTGTTAATTTGCTCAAACAAAGCAACCACCTCTACTAGAGAAGAGCTGTAATTGGAGTCACCACCTGGTTAAATTCATGGTAATCTTGTGTCATTCTCCAAGATCCATCTGTCTTTTATGTTGAGACCAAATATAAGAGTTGAATAGGATGTAGTGGGAATCCCCACATCTGCATTCTTCAAGTCCTTGATGGTAGCATTAATCTCTGAAATCCTTCCAGAATTATAGTATTACTTTTATTTTAATATTTTCCTTGATAGAGGTAATTCTAGGGACATCTACTGGCCTTTCCTACCATAATAGCCTTCACTCCATAGGTCAGAGAACCAATGAGGGGATTTTGCCAGCTTCTAAGTATGTGTAGTTCAGTTATATATTTCAGAATTGGGGAAATAACCCCAGAATTGGTTTGAGGACTCACTGGGCCCACTGTGAGATGGACCTAGCTAAAATTCTATTGATCACCTGACTTCCATAAGCCCCTACTTTGACAGGTGGATCCCAATGATATTTTGGGTCTCCTGGAATTAATGTCCAGTCAGAGCTAGTGTCCAGTCATCCCCTAAAAGTCCAGTTATCTCCCTTTCCTTAGTGCACAGTTACCTTGTAAAGGCTGTAGGTACATTTGAGGAAGGCTGGAAAAGAAACTGACAGTATCATTTTGGGCAGTGTACTGTAATCTTTTCTGAAGGGGACTTTCCCTCCCCTTCATTGTAAACTTCTGAGTCAGCAATTGGCTCAATGCTGGGAATTGATTGAGGGGCTATGACTTATTTTTTATAGTTCATATTAGACTTTTGTTTACTTAACCTAGAATATTTCTGCTTATACAAATCAAGTGAGGATTTAGTATGCTTCTTATCTATTTCACTCCTAGGCCTAGGTTGCTGCTTTGACTTTGCTGTCTATTACAATAACCATGTCCACTTTGCTTCAGGCAGTTGAGTGCTACACTTGGCTCCTGCCACTCAAAGATTCAAATACAACAATTACATTTCAATTTCCCAATTCAGTGACTTTAATTTCCACTGGTCTACATAGAATAATGATCCCGGGGCTCTTTTAAAATACCAGGGCTCTGCTCACAAATTTGTTACCTTATAGCAGTGGTGAGAGGTAGAGTCTTCTGAAACCTTCCAGCATAGATGATAAGGTCTTAAATGACAAATCCACTCTAACATTCTAATCTCCATTAGCCTTTGAATCCCTTCCTTTACATCAAACCAAGGTAGGCCTGGCATTTCTAACTTACTCATTGTGAGTCACATTTTTGTCCATGTTACAGCAAATAAACTGCATTGTTAAAACCCTTCCTAACTCCCTGAGCTGCAACATTAAATTCAGAATCTCTGCTTAGTGAATATATTACTGGGGAGATCCAAGTCAAGGGGTTGCCTCTCCTTGGTTCTTGTCTCGCTCACAATAAAAGAATTTAAGCAAGAGAAATGTATAGTGAAAAGGAGGTAGCAAATTTATTTATAAAATATATAGAGAAAATAAGGTGTTAATAAGTTTTTTCTATACACAAGCACCTGACTAAAAGTGGGCACTCAGCTGATCCAAGTATTTGACTAATTGGGGTTCAAGTGTTAGATACTTTAGTCAGTTTCTAGGTTCCTCCTCCTGCTCTCCCTTCCAGCCTTTGGGACAGTTACAAAAGCTTTCTTTCTCAGCTAGTGACAATGACACACACAGATTTTCAAGGGCTCCCCTCCTCTTGCCCTATTATATTTTTACTTCTGATGTTTGGGACACCTGGCAATCTTATCAGACTAGGCTCAGGGCTGCTGGGTCAAGAGGTAAGACATGTCTCCTTTTGTTTCTAGCCTCCTGGTTTAAGTTCTTTATTAGATTGCAATGGCGGAGTCCCTGCTTTATTTCTCATCTGGCCACTTGTATTCCTAGCTACTACCAAAAAAACCCATATTAATTAATTCAGCCAGACTCAACTTTATGTTTCTTCCACCATTATTTTACAACCTTAATAGTATTACATGTGTATTCCAGATTTCTCTTTATAAATTCAAAAACATGAATAATTTCTTTTTCTTATTGTTCAGAAACATTTGTCTCCATTTACCTGCCATCATTTTCCCCTGTCCCACCCACCCCCACCTCCCACCTCCATTGTTCCCCAGTTTGGCTTTGTCCTTCACACATGTTCCTAGATTTGACCCTGCCTCTTCTTTTCCTCATTACCCCCCTTCCTTCTTCCCTCTTCTTACTGTTGGTTTGTTTTTTTCTTTCAGTGTTGCTGGTTATATTTTTCTTGCTTGTTTGTTTTGTTGATTAGGTTCCACTTACAAGTGAGATCATATGGTATTTGCCTTTCACCCCCTGGCTTATTTCGCTTAGCATAATGCTCTCCACTTCCATCCATGCTGTCATGAAGGATAGTAGCTCTTTCTTTCTTTCTGCTGCATAGTATTCCATTGTGTAAATGTACCATAGTTCTTGGATCTACTCATTTACTGATGGCCACTTAGGTTGCTTCCAGCACTTGACTACTGTAAATTGTGCTGCTATGAATAATTCTTTTAAAGTATAGAGCACCTCCTAGTAGGTCACACTTTGTACCTAACCTTTGGGAGCCTACTTGGACTTAGGCTCTAGTTGTAGGTCAAGAAGCAAAAATGGGTGGAGAATGTGGGTCCTGAGGGGAGTCAGCATTCTCTTGCATGGTAATGACCTCAGGCAAGGACATTCCAGTTTCCTCAGGCAATGCAGAGTTAATTCCATTAAATGGGACTAGAACAGCTACTACCACTAGTGCTGAGGAGGTCATTTCTACCAGACATGGGGAGGCTGCTGGGGACACTGGGGATGGAAAGTCCTCTTCCACTGGCAAAGATTTATCATAACGTTAAGGTAAGAAACATTCAAACTTGTAGAAACTTTTTGGTAAGAGTTTGAGCCAAACCAATAATGAAAGATCTCAAATACTTCTGAGAAAAACATTTTTCAGTTAAAATGTTAAGGAAGAGAGTAAGGAAAATTACATGAAGGTGGGAGAAAGCAACACAGAGATTAGATTGCAGGATAGTTAAAAGATTATGTGCTCTCTTGAGGGTGGTTACCTTTTTAAGCAGTATTCTGTTTTTTTCAAAAGTGTGTTATTCTAGATAACAAGAACAGTGGACAGGGATTGCTTAAAAACCTTTCCCTGAAGAAGTTATAGGACTGATATGTGACTACCCACCCTGATCTGCCCAGTTAAGAATTTGTGATTTATTACAGTACCCCTTTTTCATCCACAATAATTTAGGGGCTAAAGGTCCCCAGGTTCATTCCCACTCCAACTTGCAGAATCCCATTCTTTTCCAATCATTGCTTCACTTTAATAGGAGACATCATTGAAGACTGGAAGTTGAACTTGCCCTGTAATTCAGCTAGTCACAGCAAAAGATTCTGCTTTTGATTTTCACCAAGCTTAGCCCTATGGCTACATGAAATAAGAGTTTCCTTCAGGCAGACAGAAAATTTCAGGTCATTTATGCAGGCTTGAACTGGGAGTTTGAATCCCGGAACTCATTCTTTTCTTTCACCACCTTGTCCAGTAACATTAGTAGCAACCAGCCAATCTCATTATATTCTTAGTTTTCTAAGAATGTTCAGATGTATTATACACACAGTAACTCAGCTCCCAGCTTCTTATAAATGATTGATTGGATCTATCCAATGAAGATGTTTTGCATCCCCCTATTGTCAGATCCTGCCATGTACTGTTAGTGCTCTCTTTACTACTGAAAATAGTTGTCAGCATCTTTAAATCTAATAAGACTAGAAAGCCAATTCCAGAAACTCCAGAGCCAAATTGGAAAACTTATCCTTATCATGTTTATCTATGTAAATATAAATAGATATATGTAAAATTATGATGCAATTACTGGCTTGGTCAATCAAGGTATGCAAAGACCTAAAGTTTGTTTTGAGATTTTGATGGAGTCTGTCAGACACTAAAAAGTAAAGTACTGGATATAGGTACTAGCACATTAGAACTAGAAGGAATCCTAGAAATAAGTTATTTCATCTTCCTGTAGTCATCAGACTTTATCAGGTGCTGACTATGTGCTAGGTGTTAGGCTATACCAGCCTCTGTTGTGGGGGCACCTACATTTCTGCGAAGGCAGAAAAATGACATCTAAGTAAACAGTATAATTAATAAGATAATAGTGGTTGTGGTAAGGGCTATGAAAGAAATTAACAAGATAATGGAAAAGAAAATCACTAGTAAATCCATAGATGTGGTGACGGGATAGATGTAGGGCCTTTTTATGACAATATGTTGAAACTCAGCTACAGGAAGTTCTGGAGAACCCTGTTTGAAGTTGGAGCAGTAATATAAACAAATGTGGCTGAGTGAAGGAGGAGCAAGACTTGATATTGGTAAGAGAGTGGAACCAATAGTGCAAGACAGACCATGGTACATAATTTCAATTTTATTCTAAAACCCTCAGTGGCCATTGGAGGGTTTGAAGGATGGTAGTGACATAATCTGAATTTTGTTTTAATTTTTTTCTTGGTTTGAATTTTATTTCTGAGTATATAATAGACCCACATGTTTGTAAATAATAAAACTTTTATTGTCTCTCCTCATTTCTGTCCTCTTGGTTCCATTCCTCCGCTTTCCATCGTGTACGTTCTTCCCTTTGCTACATTTATTCTTGCCTTTTTTCTTTAATGATTTTATTTTTTCTTCCTTGGTGATGTATTATATGTGGCCTTTTTAAGAAGTTCAAGGGCTCCTCCATCTTTTTCCCAGATTTAAACTGTTTCCTTCCTATATGGGCCCTCTGAGTTTATCTGTGTAGCCAGTTTTCTTTTGGCCCTCAAAGCCCAATGTATCCGGTAGCTTCTACTGCCAGCTCTGCATGCCCTTGTCCCTAACCCTTCACGAGTGACAGTCATAAAGGGAAACATCCTTTAGGCCCAAGATGTCAATAAAACTCCAGGAGACCTTTCTGAAAGGCAAAAGAGAGGGAGCTATGTATGTATGTATGTATATATTTGTTTATATATGGCTTGCAAAACAGGGAAGCACAGCTTTTAGCACAAACTGATAATGTGCTCCATAGAAGGGGAGTTAGGGCAAAGTTTTAAGGGCAAAGATCACAAGAAGCTGACATTTAAGGATATTGGTTAGTAAAAGAAACAAAGCGGTAAGTATGCACTATACACTTCCCTGATGGTTTAGGGCGACAGCGTTTTCCATATCAGTTAATTTAGGATCAGCAGGTGGGGTCACTTGGTATTGTCAATGGTTGATGTAATGAGATATGCTCAATAGCACTACCTCAGTTTCTTTGATAGCTTACAAAATAAAACTGTAAATCAAGCCATGCAATCAAATGGAGAGTATGGGGAATGAAGTTCCTCTCCTATGTAGAAGTCAGAATTCATGCTGCAAAGCTGCTTGGTCATGCTAGCAGAATTAGAAAAATTGTTAAAAAGTCCAAATAGTTGGCCACAAAGTTAGAAAGTTATGAATTTTTAAGCCCACAAAGGTAACCCTTGAGATGTAAGATGTTTTGGTAGCATTGTCTTTGAAATGCCGCTGCTATTAGACACATCACCTTGACAACTGCTCTTTAAAGCAGCCTCCCTAGAACTCAATCCTGTTGACTAGTGCTCCAGCGTCAAAGTTAACTTTTGTTTTTGAAGGGATTCCTAAAACTTAGGGAATGTATTTTTGTTCTGCTTTTTGAAATCTGCTGTCTTGGTCTTCAGACTCTTTTCATTTAGCTGCTCACCCTTCCAGGTGGCTCTGCCGGATCTTAGCAGTATTTGGTAGAGTAGCACATCATTTGAAGCTGCCACTTCTCTCTGTTTCCTAATATTTATGGAAATTAAAATTGAGCAATTTTTGTTGTTTACGTATACTTGTTTCATTGTTCTCCTCATGCTTAGTGGCTTCCAAGAGGAGCAATGAGTTGTTTCTAGGGAAACTATAACCCTATTAGAAGTCTATAACCATGTTCATACTGTTTTTTTTTTTTCCTTTTTAATTTTTTTTCAAATGATCATTGGGGCTGCTCAGTGAAAAATGGCTTTGGAGGACAAGAGTAGAAATAAGGAGAAGAATTTTGAAATGATTTCGGTAGTCCTGTCTACAATAATTATGGCTAAGACTATGGTATGGCAGAGCAGATGATAAGTACTTTGATTTGACTAATATTTCAAAATTAGAGTAGAAAGGACTTGGGGAATTGGTGGTAGTGTGTAAGGGAGAAAAACTTATCCAGGAAAGTCCCTATCATTTTAGATTGTGGGGAACAGGGTGGATGGTGCTGCTATTTATCAAGAGTTCTTTTCGGTCATTCCATTTTATTATGCTGGATAATATTTTAAGACACCTTAGAAGAAATGTCAAGACTAAAGTGATGACTCTGGGCTGAAGATTTAAATTTGGATATCAATAAATTGTAGATGGCATTTAAAACAAGAAATTTGATGAAATCATATTTGGAGATAATTTAAAGAATATAAAGGCCCTAATACCAAACCGTAAAGGACATCAACATTTAAAAATAAGGGAAAGTAGAGGAGCCAGCAAGGAGATTGAGAGGAGTGGCACTGAAGTAGACAGAAAACCTCACTTCACTGAAAAGGAGTCTGAGTTCTGTGACCTGTATCTTCAAGCTGTCCATCATTGCTCTCTAAACTTGCCTCTGAACATACTGCTTTTCAGCTCAGTGATCTAACATAATTAATACTTCAAAAATCCACTCTTGGTGTGCAGGTTTGCCTGGCAAGTAACACTTGTAATATCTTAGGTTTAATTTTTAAAATTATCTGTATCTTGTTAGCTTGAATTTCATTTCTCTAGTCCAGACCTTTTCTCAGAGTTCAGAGTTATAATATCCTTCTAAATGACATTTCTGCTTGAATGTCTAATAGATTTTTAAATATGTGTTTCTATAATTATAAATGTTGAGAAGACATTTAGTATATAAAATAGGTAATTCTTTTCTGCTTTTTAAAAATATTTTTTTTTAGAATTCAATCCTCACCTAAGGATATATTTTTATTGATATTTGGAGAGAGAGAGAGAGAGAGAGAGAGAAACATCAATTGGTTGTCTCTCATACATGTTATGACCAGGGATTGAACCTCAATCTAAATACGTGCCCTAAAAATCAAACCCACAACCTTTTGGTGTATGGGATGACACTCCAACCAAATGAGCCACCCAACCAGGGCTATTCTAATTTTTGATGACAAATCATAGTAATGTATTCCCTCCCAAATTTAAATAATAGACTACATAATAGTTGCATAATATATAATGTACTATTAATATATCTGGTCGATCCTTAATATACACATTTAAGAAATAGTATAATTAGCCCTGGCTGGTGTGGCTCAGTGGATTGAGCATTGGCCTATGAACCAAAGGGTCAATGGTTCAATTTCCAGCCATGGCACATGCCTGGGTTGTGGGTCAGGTCCCCAGTAGGGGGTGCGTGAGAGGCAACCACACATTGATGTTTCTCTCCTGTTCTTTCCCCTCCTTTCCCCCTCTCTGAAAATAAATAAACAAGTCTTTTTTAAAAAAAGAAATAACATAATTAAATCTTACAAAATTTTTTTTTATCTTCTTAATCACTTCAAGGGTTACTTTTGATTAGAATAATCTTAACTTTCTTGATCAATTTTGTTAAAATAATCCACTTCTTAATAAATGTCTATTTTGATATATGTAAAAATGTGCTTTGTGGTTTTAATTAATGGAGTAGATTCCTATTTCTGCCATTCTCTGCATTTTGTGAAATTTAAGTTGCTTATTCTTAGGGTATTTACGAAAAAAAAAAATGTGTGGACTGAAAGCCTTACCCACAGACCACTGAGTTTTCTTCATGAATGTGGAGATTACCTATTGATGGACAAAAGTGTCTGCTCACTTTGATGTGATGTCTCAGTCTGAGACAAGTGTATGCTGTTGCTACTTACCTAAGTGCCCATTGAAAGCAAACAGGTCGAGGTCAGCTTTATTTTTCCCTTGAAAATCATATCATCTAAAAGAGAGGCATGAAATTCTCTGGGATGTTAATGACACAAAGTACATCCCGCTTTATGAAGCAACAGGTTTAAACTCATTCTTTTCATTGAGTTCAAATATGAAAACCAAGAGCATTTGTAGTTTTATCACACATGAAAAAACTAGTTTATTAAAATGGTAGACTTTGACATAAAGGAGTAAAAATGTATAAGGCAGTTACTAGCTAAATCATTTTAAATTGTACTTAAACATTTTTATCTGTCAAACCATGTGACTTCAGAAAACCTAAAGAACTGGACATAGAAATGAAAGTTGTCTAGTTGAAGTACCTGAAACAGTTACAACTCTGACAGCCAAAAACCTTTACATCTGCCCTCTTGTCTTAGAATGTCTCTAAATCAGGCTTTTGATGGGGAGAAATAATAAAGTTAAGGGAAATCATATTTATTAAGCTATGTGAAAGTTTTTGGGGCATCACATTTTATCTCCTAATAACTCTACAAAATAAGTATAACTTGATTTATATATTTATAGGCTATCTATGTCTACAAAAGTTTAGAAATGGTTTTCAGTGATTCAATCAATGTAACAAACTAGAAAAGAAAATTAGGGTCAATGGAAACAGAAGTGGCATAGAGGTATAATATGGAAAGAGATGATATGCGCATAGGCAAGCTTTACATGTCTATGAATTGAATTACTCACATTAAGCTGCATATTTAACTCTTTGTCGCTGGATACAATTTCACATCTTTTACAATGGAAGAGATTGAAGTTTGGAGAAGTGACTTAATTTGCCCCAGGGCACAGTGATAGAACTGAGTTGTGGAGCTGAGATCTGATCTTGGATTTCAAGGTTTGATCCTCAAAATCTATGCTCTTTCTATCAGAGTGTGCTCTGGAGTTTTCAGCTTTTATAAGTTTAGGTTTTCATCTTTGTTATGTTTCCTTCTTTAGTCAATTCTTTTTTTTTCTCCTCCCTAAATGCAAATTTCCCTGAATGCCCCTTGGAGGCGTAATGTCTTGACAAATTTTGTTGTCTTTGATACTTTTTAAACTGAAGAACTCAACCCCTAGATGGTGGGGCAGCAACCTATTATTATTGGAATATGTGAGTGAGAATGTATTAAGGGCCTCTGCCCTCTGGCATCTGATTATGTATGAGGATAAAACCAATATATTGTACATGTAGCCTTTGTAGAACAATTACTGGTACCAGCTGAACTCTATTATTCATGCCTACATAATCCATCTGCAATTTTCTTTTTCAGCCTTAGATCCTCCTTCTTCCCTATATTATATTCAGTTCATGAAATATTTATAAAGCATATACTTAGTATGCTAGGCATTTGGGGAATATAAAAAATGCTTTAGATACAGTCTTTACTTTTAAGGAGCTTAAGTCTATCCCTAGTGATAAGCCAAGTACAAGCATATAAAGTGGGATAAGTTAAGTGATGTAAAACTAATATAAAATGCGGTGGATATTTTTTATAAAAACATGCCCATCTGATTAAGAGGAACCAGAAAGCTTTATGACTCAGGCGGGTACTTTCTTTGGGCTTGAACAGTGTTGGCATTTGCACTAGCACCTCCAAAGTCACAACGTAGGTTGACATCATAATCAATCATGGAATTTTTTTTGTTTCCTTAAAGTGCAAGTGACTTTAAAATATTTTCCCATACATTACCCCCAAGAACCTTGTCAATTTATCAGAGTGGACAACAGAACAAATTTATTTACTTGTTTAATCTACATTATGAAGACATATTGGGAGGGATAAGAGGACAATAGAAGAGAAGGAGGAAACATCAGCAAAGGTATAGGTGGAAAAGCATAGGCATGTTTGGTGAATCAGAATCCCATGTATAACAGATTGGTTGTCCTGCATGCTATGTATAGAGAGAAAAAACTGAAACAAATATAGATGCAGGACCCTATTTTGGAAGGCCCCAAATGTCTGCATAGAAATATACATGTGTAAACTTCCTTCTGTAGCCAAACTGGATTATTTAGAATCTAAACTTTTTCCATCTCTGCATATCTGCTAACAAGAATATCTTATTCCATTCTAATATCTCAGATTCTGGCCAAACTAGCCTTAAGGTAACTCCCCACCTTTTAACTTCATACTATGGCACAAACTATTATTATATTTATGAAAGATTTTAATGATGTGATTTCAGGTATTGTTGTTTATATTAATATGTGGCCTGTTTGTTTGTTTCTTTGTCTCCCCAGGTAAATTGTTGGTCTTTCAGCAAGGGGTAGGAATAAATGTCCTATTTTTACACATGCTTCTAACAGACATTAAATGATTATCAGTGGTCACATAGTAAGAGGTTCACAGAAATTTAACTCAAATTTAGATCAGGAAGATAAAAAATTTAAATTTTATCAAGCCTAATACTGTCTCCCAGCATACCCTCCTCGATGTGAAAACTTAAATATATTCTGCAGTCTCATAGCTAGAGGGAGAGTTGAGTATCAGCCTTATCAGTGGCTAACCTCCTTGAATCCAAGAGTAATGCAGCAATAACAAAACATATACAGTTGAATCAGAAAATAAGTAGTAAGTTTCAAAAATGTGATAAGGGGTTTAAGACATGTTTTAGAGGGTCTAGAGTTCAAACTAGCATTTAAAACTGAGGGATAATTCTAAATCTACAAAACTCCTCTATTGCACATGGGAATCAATGTCAAAATTAACTAAATCCCCAAGAATTTACCTGAAGATCAATAAATAAATTTATAGGGCCCTGAAGCATGTGAAGTAGTTTGAAGAGGTTACTCTGTGACTTCTTGTATTTGGGAGTTGGGAGAGTCAGCTAAAATAGAAGTTCATTGAAATATAAGTTATTATATCCAAAATATTCATATGTTCTGGGTCAAATCAAATATCTGTTTAGAGTTATTTATCATTCTATTTTTTAAAAAATCATGTTCTCCTACATGCTTTTCCAAATGTAATGAATGTTTTTAATTTTATATAACAAAAATAAACTTAAAAATTCTAAGTATTTTTTATATTATTTATTTCAATAACCAGGAATAGCTGTAGAACACATATTTTTACACCCAGTCAATGAAATTTTTCAAATTTACAACTGGATCACTAATAAAAACTAATAGCTACTAAAAAATTTTTGTTCCCCATATTGTCCTACTTCAGACAATTGATGGGCGTTAGCTGTTTAGTCACTGGAATACAGATTAAGGGAGTTTTGGAGATCAAGGAAATGGTCCTAGATCCATTCGCTTAGGGAAGATCTGGCCTGTCCTGGAGACTGATTATAAAAATATAACTGAATAGGTTGTTCCAGTGATGAGTAGTGTTGGCTGATCAAGAGTCTATACTTGGGAATCTTTCATTAGGTGACGAGAGTCCAGACCCCATGCTAGAAGTCAGGAAAATTCGGAGGACTGAGGTAGGGCCCCAAGCTTTTGGGGAGCTATGGGATTATTTGGTTACTTAAGGGGATAATACCAAACATCAGGAAAAAAGGAACTGTCATATAGTTGGTCGTGTGGATGCTGAGAGTTCATCCGAGTTCATTGCCAGAGTTGGTCAAGCTCAGGTCATTAGAGTGCAGAAGTCAAGTTCAAGAGACCAGAAGCCTTTGGAGTACTACATTCCAAGAAGAATGAATTGCTATCAAAAAGCCCTTGCCCAGCTCTGGCTGCGACTTTATAAATATTTTCTCCCTAAGTCATGTCTGGTTTTAGAAATATGTACTCTGTACGTAGGGAACTAAGAAAAACAAAGGCAGGGAACATTAGTGAGGCTGAAATTTACCTCCTATCCATAGAAGAGAAAAATCTAAACAGTTTGATTATTTTTTTTTTGTACAAGCTGTTTATGACAAAATTTAATTTAGGCACAATAACTATCACCATGCTAATTCATGCTATTTCAAATTATATTTTCCTCATCCAAGAGAAGCTTCAGTTTTTGATAGACCTTATTGAGGAGTCAGGAAACTTGATCCTAGTACCTGTTCCATCAATCACAAGCTGGGTTGTTTTGTACAAATTACTTTCTCTTTCTGAACCATTCTTTCTCTCTCCCTTCCTCTGTGAAGTAAACAAGTTGAGCTAGATGATCCCCATGGTTATTTTTTTCATTTGTAACCCAATGACTCTATTAAACAAGCTTGACATCTGACCAAAGTTTTCCATGCAGTTTCTAATGCAATGTCTAATTATATTCTACATGTGGGTGTGTTGGGCAGTAGAAATCTGATTAAATTTTTTTAAAACAGAGATACTCAATGAAAAGGCTATATGAACAAATTTTCTCTCTTGGATTTTGAAGAATCATACTTTCTTCATTTCTTTCCACATTATTCTCTAATCCAGTTTTCTTCACTCTCTTCCAGGCTAGCATTTTCTTTTAGCCTCCTAATTTTTCACTTCTAATTTTCATTCATATCAGCAGGAGCATGAACAATACATGATAATAACAGTAACACACACATGCATGAACATACACTCATATACTTTCATTTAATCCTCACAAAAACTCCATGGATTAGACATCATTGTCCCCATTTTTCTTCGTATAAGTAAGAAGACTAAAGAAACTTTCTAAGGTCATAGAGTTAGCCAGGGGTAAGCCACTACTCTAGCCCAAGTCTTTTTGGCACCAAACTCTGCACTCAATCAGAAAATTCATAGCAACTATGGCATCAAATATGCAATTTTATGTTTTATTTCCATCCTGGGAAATTGTTGTTAGATACTGAAAAGAACATGGGAAGAGCCCACCATAAAGAAAGGACTCTTCACATGCCTACGTTGGTATTCCCTATCCTTAGGTTTATTGTCTGACCCTACATGAAATGTCTTCTATCTCCTAACTCCACATGTGTGACATTTCAACAAGGAATCATTCTTTTGTGAACTCTCTACCTCTCTCTCCTAGGAAAGTTCTTTAGGGTACTAGATAGGCCAGTATTCCAGTGTTTATTTATAGAAGTAGAACTCTTGCCATGGTTACTTGATTTGGTTTGCTGGATTCAAATATCAGTGGCAAGAAAGTGGAAGCAATATAGCTCAGGAATTGAGAGTGAGCCTCTGACATCTGGCTGCCTGGTGTTGATCCTGGCACTACAACTTTCTAGCAGCCAAGTATTTATCGTCTCTGTGCCTCCTTTCATCACCTGTACAATAGAGATTAAATATAATACCCAATTTGCATGATTGTTGTGAGGATAAATATCTTAAAACAGTGTTATGCATTATGTACATAAGCACTTAATACACTTTTGCCTAAAATAACAAGTACCCTTAGACCTCTTCTTTTTCCATTGACACATGTTGAGCACCCCTTGGACTGAGCTGAGTGTTTCCTTCTCAAATTATGCACTTAGCATTTTCTATTAATGAAACAGTATTCAGGAAGCCTGATAATCAAGGAATCTAGTACTATGTGATAGAAATAGCCAACCAAAAAGTTCATTTGTTTTTTTTTGTAAGATGGCTCTAGTAGTGCTTAGTTGTCTTTAACTTCATTTGAAACAATTTTGTTCAATTGTATTGTGACCACTGTAATATCAGTGTGCACTTAAAAAAAAATCAAAATTGTTGAATTTTTGTGTAGCCATTTTAATATTGAATATGGAAGAAAATCTGTAACTTTTTCAGCATATTATGCTTTATTATTTCAAGAACGGTTAAAACACAACTGAAACACACAAAAAAAGATTTGTGCAGTGTGTGGAGAAGGTGCTGTGACTGAGTAAACATGTCAAAAGTGGTAGCAATCAAATCAAGACATTAACTGAGAAGAATCAACATTATATCTTGCGGCAGAGAGCCAACTTACTCAAAATATCCAAATCAATAAAATTATTGGTGAAAATGAAAAATGTCTTTTATTATATGGGAAAAAACATGGATTTTTTGTCAACTCAATAGTTAGCTATTGTTTTATAACAACACTCTTCAAAACTCAGTACAATAGCTTAGGACAACAATATCCTTCCCCTCCACCACCATGATTTGGCAATTTGGGTAGGGCTTAGTGGGAGGGCTCATATCTGCTTCATGTAGTGTTGGCTATGGCAGCTTGAAAGGGGCTGGTGCAATTTCTCATTTCCCATGGAAGATTCCAACAGTATAGTTGAATTTCACATAGTCAGTGTCTTATGAGAGTAAAAATAAACATTATGAGGTCTCTGAAGCAGGGGCTCCAAGGTCTCAGAACATTACTTTTGCTATAGTCTATTGGCCAAACAGTCACAAAACTATCTCAGATTTTATGGAAGAGACATTTGTTTCTACTTCTGGATGGGAGCAGTGAGATGCTCATATAGTGAGGGAAGGATTTGCTAGTGTACCTCTTTGTAGAAACAATTAGGACTTCATGAGCTTAATTTCAATTTCTTCTAAGGGACTTCTGTGACTCTCAATTTCCTAATCTTTAAAATTGTTCATTTTAAGATTGTGAAGACTAATACAAATGATGTATACTAAAAGTCTAAGACAGTGTTTTATTAATAGAAAATGCTAAGTATATATTTATTTTAATGTCCTCCTGAAGAACAAATCAAACTACAAAGGAGAGTAATAATCTTCCTACTTACCAACTACAAAGGAGAGTAATAATCTTCCTACTTACCATTGAGCTTCTCCAGTTGTAAATATATTAATCATATAAACAAATTTAACACTTTAAACCAAGGGATGCCACTACCATAATTTTTGATTTGTCACTTATATTTAAAATGGATGTTTGTTCAGCCTCTGCCAACTGTGTCAGAAGCCTCTACTGTGTGACTGTCTATTTCTTTGAGGCATACCAGTGTACCCCAAAGTGAACTTAATCTCTGCCTACTAGCCTTTTGTTTGTCAAACTATCTCCAACATACAGTACATACTTGGGAATATCATGCATCATTTTCTCATGGATATGGTAATAAAGGGACAGAAACATCTCATTGAGGGAGATTCACTATGAGAAGGTATAGCCCCATAAACAACTCTCAATGCATTATCTCAATGCAATGGTGATCAGTCAGGATGGCATTTCGTTCCCTTTATAACCATCATTTTTGGCTACAGCTTTCTCATCAAACCTTCTACAAATACCCTAAAAGATGGGATTATTCAGTAGTTATTTTAGGTTTCACATTTTTATGGTGGCCATAATCCATAAAAAAGAGGTTCCTAGAATTTTGAATATTAGGAAATAAATTATTATTGTACTCACTTGAATACTGTAAAATACAGCACTGACTATGATAATATCATATACATTGTCTATAAAATCAACACAGAGAAATTAACATCACAGACTGCATCAAAGGAGAGAAATTGTCTGACCTTTTTCATCAGAATTTTTCTTTCTGACATTATAGTGCTGTTTAATATTTAAGACTCTTTAAGTAACCATGCTAAGATGAATTTGAATAAACTGAATTTGTGATCCTATTGGTATGGAGTACAAGTGAAATTCAGTGAGTACTTATCACAAATGATTGAATAAGTATGCTGGAAATTACAGACATTTGAGGGATGCAAAACTGAACCTCTAGAATTGGATTTGGAAGTATCTGCTCTGTTCTATGTGATTGATCAGCCTTAGGCAGTAGCATAGTCCTTCATTAATGCCACCATTTAGTTTCATGGATTCAACCCACACTCTGTTTCACCCCAAAAACAATGTCACTCAATTTCTTTCCTGTCTTTCTTATTTCTCCAAGTTCTGGCCTTGGAAATCTAAGTGCACCTTAATGATCCAGAACTGAAACCTCTTCTATGCTAGGGATGAGGCTATGAGAAAGCCCAGCAGTCACCAGCATATGTTTATAATGTTAGATTTAATTTGACTCCAGAAAAATACTAAGTGATTTTCAGCATTTTGGCTAGTGTTTGTACCACACTTCATGTCCAGAGTGCCACTAAAATATTCAACAAGGATATATGCTAAAAGGAGGTTTTTATATATACTCCATTTCAGTTGTATAATACTGTGTTCTGTGTGGAATGCCCTGTAAAACAAATATACAAGGTCTGCTCAGAAGGTATCCATCCATGTAATATGAAAAAAAAGGAGACATTTATTGAAGAAGATACAAGAGACATTATACATAGGACAATGACGCCTCAGTCTCCTTCAAAGTAGGCAATTTGGGACCTCACACAGTTCTCCCAGTCACCATTAGCTGTCCCTGAATCTCATCATATTTTCCTGAATCTCATAGATGGTCTGAAAAATCTTCCCTTTTGAAGGTGATTTTAGTTTTGGGAAAAGCTGGAAAGTGTACGGAGCCAAAGCTAGGCTGTAGTGGGCTGAGTCACTTGGGTGATTGGATGTTTTGCAAAAAAACTCTGCAAAAGACATGGTGCATGAGCAGGTGCATTGTCGTGATAAAGCTGCCCATCACCAGTTGCCCATAGCTGTGGCATTCTGAATCACCCAAATACTTTCCATGGAGAAATGTTCAAGCTTAATGCAAAATTTGATGCAAATTTGTTGTTCTACTTGCACAGTCATTTTGAATGTGATGGCCACACAGAACACATGCTCACTCATAGGTGCTTTACCACCCCTGCTGACTAGTACAGTAAAGTCATCATTGTTCACACATGCACATTCCAGTCCACTCTCCTTGACTGCCAGGTTACAGCAAAGTCACATGAACCATTCTTGTTATATTAACAATAGCTGGACTTTTTCCGGACAGATCTTATATATTGCTGAAATAAGTAGATGGTTCAGATCAATAGTAATCTTTAATTATGAAAGACTCCACCTACCTCTTGATTCCCTTTAAACCAATGGTTTGTCATGCTTTTTGGGCTTTTGAAAAATCTTAAAAATATATTGCTCCAACTACCTTCTGGTATTGAGAGTCTTAAATAGCTAAATAGCCCATGAACACACACATTGTTCTTCCTCACACTATTCCCTCCAGTGCTTTTGTTGAAGGAGATACACACACACACACACACAAATACATATATATATTCATGATATATATATGTATTTGTGTGTGTTTTCTGCCTCCAAAGTTCTGGATGCTCTACCAGAAGTATAATTGCCTCTGACACTGAGAGATTTGAAATGGTATTCAGGAGACTTTTGGCTGTGACCTTATTTTTATTGGTTATTGATCTCATCCTATAGGTTTAGAGTGAGCAATATACAATCCTCTGTTTTATGACACAACATGTCACCATCTATATAGTATGGTATTATTTATACTTATTTACTACAGATTGTTGAATTAAATGAAAAGCCAGAGCTACAACCATAGAAAAAAGCATGAGCTTTCCTTTGCTCCTGTTTTTCATTCCCATGCATTTGCTCCACCCCTCCTAACAGATGGCCTGTGTTCCAACACATTGCTACTGAATGTTAGCAGCTGCCTCAGTAGTAACTCCATTTTTCTGATAGCCAATTGGGTATTGCCAATGAGGCCAATATTCTCACTCACTGGGGGAAAGAAATTTCAGCTCTGTTCACTTGGGGGTAGATAAAAAAAAATGTTATCTGGACTATATCTATAAATTATTCAAAAAATAAGGAAAAAAACCAATATAAATATAGTTTGTCCCTGAGGTCCTATGTTCTTGTCTTTTAATAGGAGTGTGCAGATACTATGATATGCACCATCATAAATTTAAAATGTCTGTGCTCAAGAAAAGCTTTCTTTCTTTGCAACTGTTTGATTTTGAATTATTACCAATGATAGTAAACAATTAAAGCGCATCTCCTATTCCTATGAAAAGAAGTAAACTAGTACTACCAAAGTCCTACATTAGATAATATTTCTAAACTTAGGAGCATAATTTTAACAGGTTAACTTCAGACATAGTTCTTAGAGTAATAGTGTAGAATCAGATTTCTAGAATCCAGACAGTGTTAGAACTGCCATTTGTGATCAAGGTTAATGTTTGCTAAGCCACATAGGATTCTTTTAAAACTGTTTCCAAGCACATTCTTCAAGGAATAAGGCTACTTGTCCTTAAATCCATGTCTTGAGGGAATCCATAGTAATATGCCAATTACAAATGACATCTCCTACAATAGCAGGGATTATATAACTATTCCACAAGATAGTCAGACAAGTACTATCCCATAAGATATCCTATAAGAATATCATGCTTTTTCCATGCCAAGAATTGAAAAAAATTTTAAATGTCACTTTTGGGGAATCAAAGTTTAGTTGGCTTTTGTAGAAAGTCTTGTAATTAAACAGAAAATTAATTACAAAAGCATTTCAGTGCCAAGTATGTGCCAGACATCATACTCTGTGTCATGAGGATACATAGGAAGTATACTCTTACATGAAGATAGGTCCCCTCTATTTGGAAAAGCTGTCCTTCATTCCACAGAATGCAGCTTTGGGAAGGAGATACCTACTGCTGAGAGACAGGAGGGAAGAAGAAGATATTACAGACCAGATATATTAGTGGAATCAATGCTGGAATTAAATCCATATTGCCCACACATTTCACATAGTCAAGTAAATCTAAGAGTATTTTTTTTCTTATTTCAGCTTTATTAAGGTATAGTTGACAAATAAAATTATGGTATTTAAAGTGTACATTGGGCTGATTTGGTATATGTATAAATTGTGAACAAATCCCCCCATCTAGCTAACACATTTATCCCCTCCCATATTCATCTTTTTCTGCTTTTAGTGAGAACATTTAGGTTTTAACCTCTTAGCAATTTCAATTATACAGTACAATGGTGTCAACTATAATCATCATGTTTTATATTAGATCCTCAGACCTTATTCATCTTATAGGTGAAAATTTGTCCTGTTTACCAGCCTCTCCCTAGTCTTCTGTCCCTGGCAGTGACTTTTCTACTCTTTCTTTCTATGCTTTTTTGTTTTTTTTTTAATTCTACATATAAGAGCAGGATTCCCTTATTTCTCATGACTGAACAATATTCCATTGTGAATAATATAACATTTCATTCCACATCTTCTTTATCTATTCATCCACTGATGGACACTTAGGTTCCATATCTTGACTATTGTGAACAATGCAGTGACATAAATCTAAGTTTGTTGGTGTTTTCTTCTCCATATTTTGTTAATTATATTTTCTTTTTGAAATCACAATTTGATTCTAGGATATAACCTCCTTGAAGCTGGGAGAAATATTACTGTTTTTTGTTTTAGTTAAAAAAGCCTGGGTCCTCTGGTCATTTTTGAATTTTGTTTTAATGTTGAGTTGTATGAGTTCTTTATAAATTTTGAATACTAACCTCTAGTGTTGGTGAGGATGTGGAGTAAAGGGATTTTCATGCACTGCTGGTGGGAATGCAGATTGGTGTAGCCACTATGAAAAACAATATGAAGTCTCCTCAGAAAATTAAAAATGGAACTACCTTATGACTCAGTGATTCTACTTCTGAATATATGTCTAAAGAAACCCAATTTAAAAGGATATATGCACCCCTGTGTTCATCACAGCATTATTTATATTAGCCAAGAGATGAAAGAAACCCAAGTGTCCATCTAAAGACAACTAGATAAAAAAGTAATGATACAACCCTGACCAGCATGGCTCAGTTGGTTGGGTAATGTCCCGCAAAGTGAATGGTCACTGGTTCAGTTCCTGGTCAGGGTACATGCCTGGGTTGCAGGTTCAGTCCCTGGTCAGGGTGTGTAGGAGAGGCAACCAATTAATATTTCTCTGTCACATTGATGTTTCTCTCCCTCTCTTCCCCAGTCTCTAAAAATAAATAAATAAAATATTTTTAAAAAGTAGTGATACATATGTAATGAAATATAAAAAAGAATGAAATCTTACCATTTGCAACAGCAGAGAAGGACATAGAGGGTATTTTGCTAAGTGAAATAAGTCAATCAGAGGATGACAAATACCATATGATTTCACTAATATGTGGAATCTGAAGGACAAAATAAGTGGACAAATAAAATTGAAATAGGCTCATAGATACAGGAAACAAACTGATGTTGCCGGAGGGGAGTTGGGATACTGGGTGAAAAAGGTGAAGGGATGAAGAAATACATATTGGTAGTTACAAAATAGTCATGGGGACATAAAGTGCAGTACAGGGAATATAGTCAATAATATTGTAATAACTATGTGTAGTGCCAGGGAGGTACTGGAAATTTCAGGGGATAACACTTTGTAAAGTACATGATTGTCTGACCACTATGCTGTACACATGAAACTAGTACAAAATACAAATGAATGTAAAGTAAGTTAAAAAAGAAAATGTAAACAAATTCAGCCTAGGAGTTCTGAAGTGGTCCCTTCCCTCTGTTCAGCATTATTCAAGCCTGTTCAACTATTTAGTCCAATCCTGGTCCCAACAAGAAATAGATGAGCACAAGAATGAGAAGAAAATACTGATAGATAACTCAATATTTCCAAATGTTGAGAATTTAACCCAAAAATTGAGAAAAAAATTTAAACAATAAAAAGAACATTATTTGTATGCCATACATATATCCTGGCAAACTGTGTATTTCTAATCTTAGCATCAAAAAGCAGGCACCAGAAAACATGTATTCTACACACCCCCTTCCAACAATTTACATAGGAGTAAAGAGTTACGATACTTAGAAATGTAATAGAATTGTCAAAAGTAGATGAAATAGGCTATATAAATTACAAAATACAACTTGAGGTTTCCTTAATGCTATGATGATAGTATGGAAATGGGAAAGTCAAGAAAAAGGCTAAGTCACCATCATTTTGAAATGGCTTGCTTTTGACTCCCAGGAGGAAGTCCAGGAGGGATGATTGTGCAGCAATGATTCACACTGAAACTTACAGTCACTCTTCTGTAGCATTTTATGGGGTATGGGAACCAAGCGTAACTAGTTCTGATTCTACCTGGATCTGTGTGGCTCTGGACTGGTTGGTTGAAGAAGCTTTCCGAACCTCTGTTTTCTCATATACAAAATGATAATGCTGAAATAAAACCTATGAGATGTGATTTTTCATGAGATTTTGTATTTATCTGGCACGTGGTGGCACAACACTTATTTTCCTTCTAATTTCTGTGTTTGTATATAGATTTCTGTCTCATTACAAATTTTTAACACATTCCAAAATATGAAAAAGGTACTGCTAATAATATCATATAGCTTATGTTTATTTTTCTTAAAAATTACCTTAAATGTCCTTTCAAACAAGTTACCTATCCCCAAAGCGGGACACTAAGAAAACACACTACTGAGTGTTTTGTTTTAAGCTTCTTTATATACTATCTCAAGATACTTGACAGTATTGAAGTTATAAAATAAAGATAAGTATCATTTTCTAGTTTCATAAAAGCCAGCAAATCTCTCGTCTCCAAGCTCTGATTTTTCTAGGTAAATTAAGTTGTGAGCTTTTTCTCTCTTATATATAAAATGAAGATAATGGCATTTATTTTTGGCAGTGTTGTAAATTTTTCAATTCCTTGGAAATTAAAAGAGCATTAAACTTTACATTTTTGCATGATAGTTTTAATAGTACAAAGGCTGTTTTTATAATTCAACAGTTCTGAAATCTTCCTGCTTATTTTCACTGATTCATATTCTGGTGGAGTAATGAGAAGAAATGGATTTTTTAAGTGCTCACTTTCTCTTTATTCACTGGTCTTTAGAAGAGATTTTTTTTTTATTTCCCATAAATAAAACAATCTTTTCAAAGATATATTTCATAAATTTTTTAGTGTTTCTCTGAAAAACATTCTTGTAAGGGACATTTTAGACTCTATTGTCCTATTGTCTTCTGTGGCTCTCTGCCAGGAGGCCCAGCTGATTTCATTTGGATTGTCTCTCTACTGGCTGCGGTAGCTCCAAGCACAAAAAGAACTAGATCCTTTTGTCTTTTCAGAAGGTTTCATGGGAGTACTACCAAGTTTTAAAAAATGCAGACAGAAGTAAGGATAATCAAAGATAAAGGATTTGAACCTTGGGGGATGTTGAATTCCTTTGCAAGAGCAGGGAAAGAACAAAAGTCCTAAAAGTGCATGTTTGGGTTATGCCATGTGGGTGAAATCAAACCAAAGACATTCACCAATATTAAAAAGCTACATTCAGTTTAGGTACAACTAAGTAAATTTGTCAAAAAAATCTATAAGTTGCTAAGGGGAGGAAAACCTCTGTACTGAGGAATAGAATATATACACTCTCTTCCAAGCATTATTCTCCATTTTTTTCCTTTTCTCTTATTTCTTTCTAGTTTGCTTTACAGATTATTTTGCCATAAATTTGCAGTCTACATTTTATTTTGGCCAAAGGATCCAAAAATCACCTATTAATACACCTGAAATATAATTTTGATAAAAATAACACAAAAAATTGAAGCTGAAAATAGCAGATTCTAAATAAATTAATAAAGAACAGATTTTTTTTTTAGCATGATACTATAAAGGTTTTTTTTTAAAAATCTGAGCTGGTTTGCTTTTTATTTTTACTCTTATTTCATATAAAATACTTACTGTTGTGAGCCAATAAATAGTAACTCACAAAACTACATACATAAAATTCTCCGATCTGAGCAAGAAGAACCCTATAAATTGAAACAATAGGCTTCCCCCACCCCTCATAAGCTGGTTTGAGTTGTCAGAAGGATAGTTCTGTGATGTTTCCATTGGAATTGAACAAGGACCTACACTCATTATTTTTTTCACTTTAATCTAAAATTGCTGTAAGTGATAATCACTGTATTGCTGTATCAACTGAAAATCAAACTGCTATTTGGTAGAGCATTTGAATCAAGTGGGATGAAGAGAAGAGGGGACACTTTTAGTTCTATTTTAAATCATGAACCCCAAAAGAGGACCCTTTAACAATGAAAATCTCCAACAAACTCAGTGTTAGTTTTTTCCTTCTTGGTAGCCTGTATTCATAGGCATTCAGCCACTAGAAATTAAGACCTGGTTTCCCTGGCAACAATAACATTTCATGTCTTCACAAGAGCTACCTCATTCAGATTGTTAGCTATACAAATAAAGTTCCACAAAGAAATTGCCTCAGAATAAAAGAAATACCATCCCCATCTATTTTGACAGGCGTTAAGATATTATTTGCAGTACCAAATAATATGGAGGTTGAATTGTTTCAAATTTAACCAGAAATCTGAAGGGTATTTTCCTTGTTTTCCATGGGTAATTTACTCATATTTCTAAGGGTAAAAGTAATAGAGGTGATTGGTTTAAATTTTACTAGAGACAAATTGATAAATATATTTTTAGATCTTTCATTAATCAAGTATTCTATAATGTTCGCCAAAATTAATGAGCCAGACAATACATCAGCAGGAGGAATTAGATATCAGACACAGGTATATAAAATCAATAAAAATCACTATTCATTGAGTGTTTGCCCTTTGCTTTCCACAGTGCTAAATACTTTACCTAGATATTTAAGCATCACCACTCCCCTATGAATTATATATTATTATTATTAATTTTGTAAATGAAGGAGAAATAGGGACTTAGAATTTAAAAATCTGCACAAGGTAGCACATGCATTAGGTATTAAAGAAGGCTATGGATCAGTTCTAGGCAGTCAAGTTCTAGAGTCTACGCTTTTAACTAGTTCATTTTTTTCAGTAAAGAAATGTGATTTTTTAAGTAAAAACTCAAATTCTTTATAGTTTTCCTTTTGATAATGAGATCAGTTCATGACTGTAGCTTATAAAGAGTCTAATATGAGCCAATTTGCATACAGTTTGAACCCCTAACCTCATCCTTTTCACCATGGGTCTCTAATTCTATGAGATAACACAGGACTGCATTTTATACAGACAATTTCTAATGCATGAACAATGGAATTCCAGAAAAGGCCCAGATAGATTGACTGATAATGAACTGGGAACTGTGACTTTATCCTGCATGGTTTTAAATTAATCCTTTGCATTAATTCCACAGGAATTCAACTCATTCAGTCTTATGAATTCAAATTTGTTCAGCTGATAAATTTATTTTTTAAGTTCTTAATAGGTACAAAATTTAAGCTTATGAGAAAATGGCCTAAATATGGTTCTAGCATTCAAAGGTTGACTTAGAGCTTTTGAGTGACAGAATACAAGGGATGCAGAACTGGAGAGAGTATAAGGACATCTGGAACTTAAATCAATCTCTGCTATTAACTGCCTGTGTAAGCTTACGTTATGGCTGTGGGCCTCTTTTTTCTCATCCAGAAAATGAGGCTCCCTGGCCTCTTTGTCTTCAACAGCCTCTGATTCTGGCTTTCTAATCTTCAAAGTTTTCTCCCTTGGGAGCCCTGTCAAGATCCTGGGCTTGGTGATTGCTGTCTCTGGTGCTGAAATCGCTTGACCCACCTGTGGTTCATGTTGTGGACTTAGATTTTGTCAAAATTTATGCAAAGTGTGTTCTATTATGACAAAGTTAAAGAAGAAATGGACCTGTTTTTTTTAAACCCTAGTTTAAAATTTATTTCTAAAAGTAAAATCTATAATCATTTATACTTAAAAGTTAAATTTATTATCTTTTTTGAAGTCAGATTGATAAAAATTCAAGGACCAAAGCAAATTATTTTCAAACTAATTTCAAAGCTCTCACTATAAATATGTAACATCAAGTTCTATATAAGATATCATATCTTTTACAGTTTTTTTTTTTGCTTTGGCTTACTAAGTAGAAGAGGACCCCTTTGCCATTTAGATCCCAAATTCATGGCAAGGATCATTTCTATCTTGCAATGTATTTATTGTACACTTGTATTTTGTCCCCTAGATATATATGAGGTAAGAACCTTGCATGAAATATTTTAGTAAGTCTTGTAAAAAGTGATACAAAATAGTTAACACTTACTAAGCATACAGTTAATTTTTATAGTAATATTGAATGTATATACATCTACATGTGTGTACTGCAGTTGGAATTTACCCCTTGTTCTCTTAAGATTACATGACAGTCACTAAATATTTCAAAATTTACAATGAACCATCTTCTTATCATGCACATTGTCAAACTCTCTAACTTCTTACATCCAACATCCTTCTACTTGACACCCGTAAAGGTGTATAACTTATTGAATACATCATTGCCCTGGTAAAACCACTGCCCTATGTTTATTAAACTAAAATTATTCTTATAATTTAACTTTGATGAAAATAATAACTTGGGTTCTAAAAATCTAGAGACAACTTGATATTTTGTGTGATATATTATGCACCACCCAAGAAGGTCAAATTAATATACATAAATCTATTCACTTTAAGAAGTAAGACATACAATAGTTTTCTGTCAGTCTTCCACACTCAGTCCACACTCCTGGACTCTCTGCATGCTTCATGTCTTTATTTTTGCAATTACCATTTTTTTGTTGCTGTTATACTCACTGCCTGATCTTGCTAATAAACAATTATTCTCTAAGATGTGGCTCAAATACCACCTTCATATAGCATGACCTCTCCAGAAATTATTTATCCCTCTCCTCCCTATGTGTCCCCCAAGACTCCTACATCTCTATTGAATTTTTTCTATTTTTAATCATAGAGAAGAACTTCAGTTTATTGAACAATTAATATGGAAGCCTGTTACATGCTGTCTTATTAAGTTATGTTGGTTGCACTACAGTTACTAATCTCATTTTCTAGTAGATTTTAAGCTCCTTGAAGAAAGAGGTAGAAAATACTTATTGAATGAATGAATGAATAAATAAGTACTTACTGTTAACTGATCATATCCATTCTGATTATTACCTTCCTAAAACTTGATTATAAGTTAATGAAACAGTTGGACAGAGTTTGAAGTTCCCTGGAGCCATTTTATTCCGTGCAGTTTCAGCAGATTCCCATAAGGAGAAATCAACTTCTTTGTTTTTGTATTTTTTTTTTTTTTTTTTTTTTTGTAGCATGGAGTGAAAGAAAAAGCGCAGGTTTAAATCTCAGACTTGAAACAGCTTTGAGACTGATTCCCATTGTGAACTTTAGCACTTTGTCATATAGTTTCCTTGTCTGAAAAGCATGGGTAAAATATTTATCTTATAGGGAATATCCAAGAAAATGTTAAGAATGGTGTTTGATACTTAATATGTGTTCAAGGACTATTATTTTTCATCCTTTCAGACTCTTATTGCAAGAAACTAATAGGCCAGCTTGATTCTGAACTATTTATTGCTTTTTCTTGTTTCTAACAAACCTAACAGGAAAAGTAACCTGGACAGCACCGAGAGGCCATTGGTTCACAGAATTATACTCCTGAATGAGTCTAATGCTCCTTTCTCTTCCTTCTCTCCTTGCTAGGTTGATGTTATTCTCAGACCTTTCTAAGTGGGATGAAGGTGCCATAGAGTACATATAAAAGATCAATGGCCAATGTAAGGAGAAAAGAATTTTACAGTGCACTATCCTTACATGCAATATACAAGAGCATTAAGTGATTGCATAAGGTGTGGCATGCTGTTTAATAGTTCTAGCACACTTGGCTGCCTGAAGACTCTTCAACGGTAATTATATCTGAGAAGAGAGACTTGGCATACACCCTCTTCCTCCAGTCTTTTCATTGGGGAAATAACCTAATTACAACTTTAAAGGGACTTCAGAGTCTGTGTTCCCTTTCAAAGATGGCATTCAGTATTGAGATCCTGGACATTGTAGCTGTGAGAGAGCTTTCAAAATCAAGTGCAAAGGGAAGGTTCATTCAGGGAATGCTCCAAGGCTGATACATACACCTATTTGAACAAGGGTGGGCAGTGCCACTGGCTTTTTGCTCACATCTGTGACTGAGCATCAATGAACTTGCACTGCTATTATTTTCAGATCTGTGTTCCTTTTAGAAGAACTCTTACAGAATACACTTTAGGCCCTTCAATTCTATGTCCTGAAATATGAAGTGGTCTCTAAAATGACTGCCTTTTTTTCTTATAAAGGATAAGTGCAGGAGAGGTTTCAGCAGCTTTGAATTTTAGGCTTTGATCACTCACCTATTTTCAAGAGTGGTCAAGTATATGGGATGTCTCAAAACTAAAAAAAATATGCACACACTGCCCCTAGAAATAAATCATAAATAAGCTAAAGCAAATCAACCCATCTGAAGTTTCCATATAAAATTTTATTGGTGAATTAGCACTAGTCTTTCTAGCTTCGTTCTCTCTGTGGCTAGGAAAACAATTAGACTTTCAAATTAATATTCAAAAACACTCTACCTGTAGCTATCACAGGTAAATGGCTATTTTTTTTAAAGTAAAACAGTAGAAATCATTGAAATTAATAGATGGGGTGTGGTAGCTCAGAAATTACAAAGTAAAGTCATAGATTTTTAAATGTAGAAGAAACCTTAGAGATTTACTAACTTGATCCCATGATTTACAGGTTTTTTTAAAAAATGAGACATAAAGTTAAGTAGCTTCCCCCAAATCATGATATATTATAAAATATAAAATTTTAAATGATAATACTAAAGAGAATTATTAAAATAATTTTAAATGCTATTAAAAATATTTAGTGCCTTTTATATACTAAGCCATTTGGAGGATGCTAGGGATATAGTATTGGACAAAATAAGTTGAATTGTTTCCCTCCCAGAGGTCTGACTATTGAATTAAAGAGATCAAACAATCTACAAGTAAGTGTGAAGACACAACTGTGATATGTGCTATACATGAGGGGTGCATGGTGCTATGAGAACATTTTAATAAAGGACAGAGTTGGAAAATCAGAGAAACCATGCGGAAGCATAAAGTGAGATCTGAAAAACAACAAAGCAGATTAACCTGGAGGAGGAACTGAGGAATGGAGGAGAGGTGCCTGGAACATTTGTGATAAACACCATGGAAACACTGTGAGAGAACTCAGACTGTTCTGCTCATGTAGTGAGTAGTTGTCTAGGTATGAGTGACAGGAATAAGACATGGAAGAGAAAAATATGAGTATATAAAATAACACTCATTTTGCCACTTTTATTCATGTTATTTTATTTAATCCTCACAACAGTCCTGAGGTATAGCTATTCTTTTTCCCAATTTAGAGATAAGGGAAGCAAGATTTGTGAAATAAGCCAGTCAGAGAAAGAAAATTACTATATGATTTCACTCATATGTGTAATCTAATGAACAAAAAGAACTAACAAGCAAAACAGAGACAGACTCATATGGAGAGGAGGCTGGCAGCTGCAGGGGTGGGCAAGAAGTTGCGGGGAGATGGGGGGGATATAGCACAAAAGAAAACTCATGGACATGAACAACATTGTGGTGATTGTAGGGGGGTGGATGGAGGTGGAAGGTTTCGGTGGTCAAATGGTAATAGAAAAAGTTACAATAAAAAATGAAAAAATGAGAAGGCTTCACAGCTAGTGAACAGAACTGCTGGACTGTTAGATTTCCGTACACACTGTGGTCCCTAGGGATGGCAGAGCTGGCAGAGAGGGAGGGAGAGAATGTTGGGAAGAAGTGCCAAAGAAAGATCAAATAAGAATAGAGCCATGAATTGGCAATATGTACATGAAGCAGGAATATGGACATCAGTCCACAGCCATTTAACATCTATAGTACATTTCTAGGTCAAGAGTGAGATAAAAAACTTTTCCTAATGTTCAGATAGTTTTCATTTTTCTCATGATATTTACTAGAGGAGAGAAAGCAATTAAAATTTTTGAAATTTATAGTAGGAGCAATTATCAGACTTTAATAGTTCCTATTTTTGTGTCCAACTTGGAAAAGAAAAAGATACTTTCTAAAGATTCTTTCTGAAATTGTGTGAGCTTGTCTTAGTCTGCTTCAGTTGCAATAACAAAATACCACAGGCTGAACTCCTAGAAAGAGAGTAGAATGGTGGTTAGGGGGACCTGGTGGGTGAAGGAAATGGGGAAATATTAGTCAAAGGGTACACACTTCCAGTTTTAACATAAATAAGTTTGGGGAGTATAATGCACAATGATGTATAATTATAATTATTAGTAGTGTATCATGTACTTGCAAGTTGCTATGAGAGTGGATCTTAAATGTTCTCACCTCCCCAGAATTTAAAATTTTGTGATGCAAGGGAAGCATTTGCTAACACTGTGGTAATGTATCAAATCAACATGTTATTTGTAGGTTATATCTCAATAAAATAAAAAAATTTCATAGTCTGGGTGACTTAAACAACAGAAATTTATTTTCTCATAGTTATGGAGGCTAAACATCTAAGATCAAGCTGCCAGCCTCACATAGACTTTCCTCAGTTTGTGAACATGGGGAAGAGAAGAAGGAGAGATAAAGATCATTCTTTCTCTTCTTAAAATGCCACTAATCCTATCAAATTATGACCCCATTTAACTTTAATTATCTTCTAAAGATCTATTTGCAAATGCAGTCACATTAGGGGTTAGGGCTCCAACACACAGATTTGGGGGAGACACAATTCAGCCCATAGACTTCTGTTTATAGTCTTCCTGCATTTACTTATCCATTTTTATAGGTAGAAGTTATTACTCTTTGGTGTTTTTATTGGTGATGTTTTTGTCTCTTTGGTTTTCATTATTATATTAATCTCCCCAGATGGGAAATTCAAAGCTTCATTGAAGCACTATTTGTCTTATAATGATACTCTCAGAGCCTAGAACAGTGCCAGATACAAACAGGACGCTAGAAAATATTTGCTGAATAAAGAAACCAGCTTATTCAGGGAAAGCTTCACTAGAGAATACATTTTCTGAGCATTTCCTATTAGTGTGACTTCTTACCAGTACAAGAGAAGCCAATCCCTTGTGTTTCAGAACAGGAAAAACAGGAATATAACACTTTTGTCTTTAGTTGTTTACACATATTCTTACCTTTTCTCGAAATATAGATTATGGCATATCCAGAGAATAATGTGTACCAATCTGCATTCCTGACTCTAATTGCAATCAGATTGGAATGATGAGATTGGAAGAATGAAGGAGCAAATTGGTATACTTCATACTTCAGAGGATGTGCATGTAGCAGGTTGGTCAATGCCTAAACACTGCTCTCTCTCCAGTGAGCCCAGCAGTTAAGACTTCTTATTAGTATATTTTTTGGAGGAGAGGACTCTACTTTTTATTTTTACCATACTATATTTTATCTTTTAATCATAAAGAGTGAAAATAGAACATTTCTTTCTTTTTTGTTGACTTGCTAAATCATTATTTTATTTTTTATCCATAATTGTGAAGTTAGTTTGCAGTTTGCTCTTTTATGAACTTTAAATATTTTTTTTTATTTTTTCAATTACACTTTACATACAATATTATATTAGTTTTAGCTATATAACCCAGTGATTGGATATTATATGACTAAGTGATCATCCCAATAAATCTAATACCCATCTGACACCACACATAGTTATTACAATACTACTGACTATATTCCCTATGTTATACTTTACATTCCCATGACTGTTTGATAACTGCCAGTTTGTACTTCTTAATCCCCTCACCTTTTCTACCCATCACACCTACACCCTCCCATCTTTCACCAGTCTCCCAACACCCCACCCCTCTGGCAACCACAGATCTCTCTCTGGGTCTTTGAGTCTCTTTCAATTTTGTTCATTCATTTCGTTCCTTAGATTCCATATTTAAGTGAAACCATATGGTATTTGTCTTTGACTTATTTCACTGAGCATAATACCTTCTTGGTCCATCTATGCTGTCAACAATTGTAAGATTTCATTCTTTTTTATGACTGAGTAATATTCCATTATATATATGTACCACCATTGCTTTTTATTCACTCATTTATTGATGAACAGTTGGGTCGCTTCCATAGCTTGGCTAATATAAATAACACTACAGTGAATATAAGGTCCATTTTCAAATTAGTGTTTTGTGTTACTTCAGATAAATCCACAGAAGTATAATTGCTGGGTCATACAGAAGATTCATTTTTAATTTTTTGAGGAAACTATATTCTTTTTCATAGTGGCTGCACCAATCTGCCTTCCCACCAACAGTGCCCAAGAGTTCCTCTTTTTCCACATTCTCACCAGCACTTGCTGATTCTTGATTTATTGATGATAGCCATTCTGACAGGTGTGAGGTGATATCTCATTGTGGTTTTAATTTGCATATCTCTGATTAGTGACATTGAGTATCTTTTCATGTCTATTAGGCATCTGTATGTCCTCTTTGGAGAAGTATCTATTCAGGGCCCTAGCCATGTTTTAAATTGCATTGTCTTTTTTTTTTTTTAACTTGGTTTTGAGTAATAGGTGCTCTTTATAAAGTGTGGACTTAACCTCTTATTAGGTGTATCATCAGTGAATATGTTTTCCCATTTAGTAGGTTGACTGTTGATATTTTTGTTGGTTTCCTTTGTTGTGCAAAACTTTTTAGTTTGATGTAGTCCTATTTGTTTATATTTTCTTTTTATTCCCCTTTGCTCAAGGAAATATGTCATAAAAAATATTGCTAAGAGAAATGTCAGAGATTTTACTGCCTATGATTTCTTCTATAGTTTTTATGGTTTTGAGTCTTATATTTAAGACTTTAATCCATTTTGAGTCTATTCCTGTATGTGGTATTAAGGACTGGTCTTGTTTTTTTTTTTTTTTGTTTTGTTTTGTTTGTTTTGCAAATACATGTCCAATTGTTATCATTTCTTTTATGATTGGTATTATCAAAGGAGGAAGAATATCAAGGTTAGCAAGGATGAATCATAGCCAAAGTGTGATAAATTCAAGAAGAAATGTACAAATCCATGTAGAAAGAGGTAGAAAGAAAACAGTCAACTGCAGAATGGTTGACATTATTTTTAACTTTAGAATGTAGAAGATAAAGTGTTCCATCTTATGATACTGGCATTATAACTGAAAAAAAAAATGTAAATAAAATGTTTATTAGAGGTAAAGCCCTGAATGGGCTCTACATTAAGAGAATGTCTTTGGGAAGAATTTGGGTAAGTTTGTGCCTAAAACCAAAAATGAGATCATAAGAGAACTTAAATTATTTATGAGGGAGTTAATTTTAATGACTGTGCTAAAGGGTGGCTCCAAGAAATACAAACCCAACTGTCAGTCAGTTCAGCATCTCTGCTTTTTAGGATTTCTGGCAATTGGCAATAGAGGCATGAGAGCAACTAGACCATGTATCTTTCATCATCTAGCAAGCTAACCTGGTATTGTTTACATGGTGGCTGAGGATTTTAAGAGACTGCATAGACACAGTCTTATTGAGGCCCAGGGTAAGAATTTACATAGCCTCACTTCTACCACATTCCATTGGCCAAAAGAAACCACCGGTCAACCCAATTCAAGAGATGGAGACATGAACTTCACCTCTTGATAAAAGGAGCCTCAAAGAATCATAACCATTTTGTAATCTGTCACAATACATATAAACAATAATGCAGTGTATTTTTCTTTACTTTTTCACTTAATTATGCTTTTCAACTGTCCACAAAAGTTGAAGGAATCTTAGACTATATTTTTAGAGGTCAAATAGTTTCAAACACTTTTAAGTTAGCAGAAATTTGTACCAAGAAATCTTCCTGAACTCATGGCTAATATGAATTTAGAAGAATACTAATGGCCTAGATATAAGCACATTTTAAATTGAACCAAATAGAATATGTAGTAAGTCAAACCAAGGAGTATTTCGAATTCTCTATGGATCCTTTGGAACTAACATTCCAGCTTGGCTTCTCAAGCAGAACTTGAAATAATTACTCTGAAACATGCTGCTTCTACAGTTCTCCAATTTCCAAATCTTCATTCTTTAGTAAATACCAGACTATCAGGCTTCTATGGCAGAATGCCACTTAATTTTTTCTGTGTCCCATTTTTAAAGAAATCATAGTAGCTACAATCTATTGTGAATAAAAGTTTGGAAAATGTGCTAGTGAACCATTTTTTATGGATATGAATGATCAGAAGGGATCTAAGTTGCATGCCTTTTTATAGTTTGAGATGCCCAATTTATCACTAAGGCTGTGAGTTTTAAGCATCTGTCAAATCTGCGTTTATTTATAAGCTGCTCAATTAAAAGAAAAAGAAAACCTTTGCTTTGCCCTTTGCAGTTTCTTGCACTAATCCTTGTGAAATTAATTGAACACATACAGTATATTTAAAATAAAATTACTGATCTATTTGTCCTCTTCCTGTCTGTAATATCTTAAATGTTCTCTTGCTTAAGGCAAGCTTGAGTTTCAGGAAATAAAGACCTTAAATAAATTCATCTTTAACCTAATTTCTGGCAGCCAGACATCCCCTTTACTGGTTTGTGTTTTTCCTCCAGAATTAATACTTGAATTTAAAATAGTATTGTTATTTCCACCCCGGCCTCCCACGCTGCCAGTTTCCCACATGGCTGTTTTGATCTATCATTCAAGTATATACACTGTTTAAAATTAAAAGCTATCTTTTCCCTTAGTCCCTACAGAAATATTCCATAGGAAAAAATACAACCTTTTCCAGGGCTTCTTCTAAGCTGATTTTAATTGATTGCTCCAGCACAGGGACAGACCAAAGCAGTTATGATTCCAGCATGGTCTGTGGCAGCCAACCAAAGCATTCACAGCACTCAGTGGGAGGGATCAAGGCGAGCTGGAGGCAAAGCTGATGGAAAATTGGAAGGCAGAGGCTTCTGTATGTCACCCCAGTCTGCAGTGGCATGTTCACCAGGGTTTATATTCCTGGTGCATACTCCTAAATGTCAAAATAAATTATCTCAGAGAAAACAAGTGAGTTATCAAGGTTGACTGTTCTTGACTTCCTGGCTTTTCACAAACTCTTTCTCTTCCAAAACTAAATTTATCATCAGTTCAGTTTTGATGTCAATGTACTGTAACTTGCATTGGCTTTTAGCAGTGTGTGCTGATAGGTACCATCACTGAGATTCAGCAAATACAGGAATAACCAAGGCAAACTGCTATTAAAATAGTTTAACTCTCCCAGAGACAAATATTCCCTTGTCAGTGGGCATTCTTGCAACCACTACCCAGGAAATTTAATTGAAAAGCTTAAAACACATAGAAGCAGTGGGGGAAATCCCCAGGAATTTAGGAATGATGAAAAAGTTTAATCTTTGTCAATGAAAAGTTGTTCTAATTTACTCTTCACACTGTGAGATGTTAGGCTGTGTAGCATTTACAATAGCAAGCAATTAGAAGACTTTTTCTCCCTTAGCAGTAGCCTTGAAGTGACCTAGTTAAAATCGTGTTTATAGTTTATTTTGAAGTGCTCTTTACTTTAACTGTTGGTTTCTCTGTTAATAGAAATATATAACCTTTAGTAAATCGAGATTGATTAATCAAAAGCCAAAAAGGTATGGCTCTATACTGAAGATTTGCATCTAGGATAAATACCCCATCAATAGCATAGTACAAGTCTAATAACAGAATAAATCCAGAGGTGGGAGGGGGAACAGTACCTGTGTTGGATGGCATAGGGAACTAGTGTGTATCATTTTACTACTCTCTGTCGTTGTCTCCTGGCCTTAGTTTTACAATGCATTCAGTAACTTATTTTTACCTTTTCTTTTAAAAAATCATGTGAACATATTACTTTTTCCCAAACTTTAAAATTATATAATTGTATAAGAGAGACAGTTACTCCCTCAGCTTCCTCTTGCCTCCACTCCCAACTACATGTCTTTAATCATTTTTACATTGACAGATGCAATGGCCCTCTAAAATATGTTCTCAAAATGCAATCTTCATTGATTAATTGATAATAACCATTCTGACAGGTATGAGATGGTATCTTACTGTGGTTTTAGTTTACATTTCTCTTATGATTAGTGATGTTGAGCATCTTTTCGTATGTCTATAGGCCACCTGTATGTCCTCTTTGGAGAAGTGTCCATTCAGGTACTTTTCCCATTTTTAAATTGGATTTTTTTGTGTGTTGAGTTTTGTTTGTTCTTTATAATCTGTGGATATTAACCCCTTATCAGTTATATCCACAAATGTGTTCTCTCATTCCATGGGTTGTCTTTTTATATTGTTTATGGTTTCCTTTGCTATGCTAAAACATATGTGGAATCTAATGAATGAACTGAACTAACAAGCAAAATAAAGACAGACTCAGAGAGAGAGAGCAGAATGACTGCTATGGGGAGTGCTTAGGGGGTGAAGATATAGAGCAAAAAGTAAAAAGGACTCATGGACATGGACATGGACAACAGTGTGGTGATTGAAGGAGGGAAGGAGAGTATAAAGTGGATAAATGTAAAAAATACAATAAAAATTTCTTTAAAAACAGGTGTGGGAAGAGACAGCAAACCTAAAAATAGAACTTGGACAAAATCATAGGCAAAACTCAGTATCAGTAGAGCACTCAATCCTAGGTGTTAGATATTAAAGTTCACGGGGTGGAAGTTAAATCACCTCATTGAAGATGAGACAGGTGAAAGTGGAGGATGAGAGATTGATGTTCCCTGAGATGAAGAAGGTAACTGCAGCTGTAATTTCCACAAAGGTCTTTTTGCTTAGGTTCTATATTGATGAGAAGCTATTAATAGCTGCCCACAAACCTGGGACAGCAGTGTTGGATGAAGAGACTTATCTTGTTCTAAACACTGAATAGTGTGTTATTTTTTTGGTCATGAGAATTTGTGAATTCTCATTTTAAATCCTTATGAAAGAGTGAACTTTTAATTGCTCATTCAGCATGGTTTTTTTTTCCTCCTATAATCCATTTAATATTGTTCAAATCCTTGTTAACATTTGCCACATTATATTCTGGTTGATCTATTTTCTGTTCTCTCTGCCTACCTTTCCCACTCCCACTAAACTAAGGAGCTTGCTGTTTGAACACAAGGAGAATTGAATTTTCTTTGTGCATCTAGTGTCTAACACACTAAGAGCTCTAGTAAGAGTCTCTTGTTTCTGTAGAATGGGTGGGCCAGCTGGTATTACAATGGAAAAGACTCTCATAATGTACTCTTTACTGATTTTATTCATTTTCTCAATTGCCAAATAATTTTTTAATTCCCAATGCTTAGTGTGAAACACGTGACAGTGAGTCAGTCCCTGTCCCTGTAGCATATAATCAAATGGAAAAAAAAAAAAAAACACTCTTAAAACAAGTTATTCCACAAATAATATTTCAAGTTTGTGTTAAATGCAAAAAGGAGAAACACATGGAACTATGAGCCCAGGATATATAGTAGATTCTCAGGCAAGAGCATGTTCTTTGTAGAAGTAATAGCTAGGGTCATACATGCAGGAAATGTAGCAGGTGGCTTAGTGAGGGAAGAATAAAAGAATGGTCCAGATAGAAGGAAAAGCACAAGGGAAGGGCTTATGTTGAACAAGAGAATAAGAAGGACTAAACCTTCCTATAGTGACTTTGGGGGAGAGTGGTGGATGATGAAGTTGGAAAAGGTATGCCAGGACTAGGTTATTTCTGGCCTCAAAATCCATTTCATCAACATGAGGTGGTATCCAAAGAGCATAGTTAGCATTTTAAAAGCATTAAATAAGATATTATTATGACTGTATTTATATTTTACAGATCATCCTGGCTTTAATATACAGAGTGGAACAAAAGTAAATATGAGCCCTGGCTGGGTGGTTCAGTTGGTTTGAGCATTATCCCATATGCCAAACAGTTGCCAGCTGGATTCCCAGTCAAGGCACACACCTAGGTTGTGGTTCCATCCCGGTTGGGCATGTATGGGAGGCAATGATTTGATCTCTCTCTCTCTTTCTCTCTCTCTCTCTCCTCACTCCCCCCACCCCATCCTCCTTCCCTCTCTCTTTCCCTCTCTGTTCCTCTATTTCTGAAATTCAGTAAAAACTTATCCTAGGGTGAGGATTTTTTTTTTAAAGTAAATATGAGATAACAGTGTTATCAGATTGCTTCCACACTGGGGGCTTGCACTGCTCAGGCAAGGCATGGTCCAGGACCTCTCACATGTCAGGCAACCACCAGGCTTTTGACTGGTGGAGGAAAGATTTCAAGAGAGGAATCCAGGTGAAAGTGGCTTGGAGCAGTGAGGGAAAGGAAGGGCCCCTTAAAACAGGATCAGGGGTTAGCCCTGGATGAGTTGCTGCTCCCCATTGCTCCCCTGGGTGCAAGTCTGGTAGGGACCCTTAGAGTGAGTTTAAGATAGAAAAAACAAAGTACACACCTGAAGGAAAGAGGGTGCAGACATGCTCAAAGAAGAGCATGAGCTAGCATTCTTTGTCCTGAGAGTTTTACCTATTTTCTATAAGCGTGAATTTTAGGAGAGGTCCCAGGGAAGGATCTCAGCAGGATATTCATTAGATTTCAGCCTGTGTCATTTAATATGCTGATGTATTAAAGTGAGCATATAATGGGTCTGGAGTCATTCTTTGGTTAGTTTTACATATATCTTGGATTAGCCTGACTCTAATTATTTTTATTGTTGTTGTTCACCTCCCTAAGGTGATTTAAACCACCTGCTTTTAGATATCTTTGGTTAGGGAGGATGGAGTCTTGTTATTTGTCAGCTAGTGTTAATTGCTCAGCTGTTTCAGTTGGATGTTCTGCAATTTCTCTCAGTTTCCTCATTCTACTTGTTGAGGAATTTTCCTAGTTTCTTAGTAACCTGCCCCAACAGTAGGGTATTATGATGATCCAGGTGAGATGCAGGGCTGGCTTTGACCAAGGAAGCAGCAGTTAAGATGGAGAGAATGGACAGTATTAATATATACCAAGCGATGAAATCAGCAAGACATACTGTATTCATTGATTATATGTGGGAAGTAAGGGAAAGGATGAAGCCTGGGTTTCTTCTTTTTTTTCTTTTTTGGAATTCTCACTTGAGGATATGTTTATTGATTTGAGAGAAAGAGAGAGAGAGAGAGAGAGAGAGAATATCAATGTGAGAGAGAAACATCCTCAACATGCCCCAACTGGGTATGGAACCCACAACCTAGGTATGAACCTTGACCAGAAATTGAACCCACAGACTTTTGGTGTACAGGATGATGCTCCAACTGACTAAGCTACCCAGTTGGGGCATTCCTTCTATTCTTTATCTACACAGGTCAGAAAAATTGCACAAATATTTATTTAAAAACTGTAAGCATTTTTTTTCTTTTTTACTAATACTATGTTATAATAATTTAAATGGCTATTCAAAATCATTAATAGATACTTCAACCCAATGATATTCTTAGTCTCAGGGCCTTAGGCTTTTGCGTTGGAGAGGTGGCAAGATACAAAAATAAAACAAAACAAAAAAATCTTAATTTTTCAAAATTCACCTCCAGGAGTCTGGCTAATCTGTTACTCTTACCAGTTAAGAGTTTTCTCTGCAGTACTGTAATTGCTATTTCCCCTCACAGAACAAGTGGTCTTTCTATAGTTTGAGCATAATGTTTTGAATTAAAAGTCAATATAACCTACAGTTCTAGGGTTTAATATTTTTGGTGCACCCTAGCACCATTGCAGCATGAAACACAAGCACCCATAGCCTAAAGTTAAGTAAAATAGTCAACCGCTCCTGTCTATCCAGGCATGCTCACCATTTCCTCCCATCACAGCATCACCCCTTATTAAAACGTTCCATATCCCAACTAAGCTATGGGCCCTTGTCAATATGGGTACAAACTTTGCCTGCTCCACTTGCTGGGTCCCATTTAGTATTCTTATCTTCTTGTGAAATCTTAGGATCATAACAGCTACCAACTGGTACTCTAAATATCTCCACATGGAGCTATGAATTCCTGACATTTTCAATTCATATGTGTCTTTGCCAGTGACTAGTGTCCCCACATAAAAATACCAAAAGTACACAAAGTACTAGCATTCAGAGGAAAGAAAGATCCACGTTCTGAGGATATAGCTACACTTTATTAGGAAAAGCTAGATGCTAAGAAGTATATAATCTGACACAAAGGCACTATATAGAAGGACAAAATTGATCTGAACACCAGCCAAACTAGTGGTGTAGATTTAAGAAATAAATAGTGACAAAGAAATGTGAACATTAAAAATTTTTTTAAATGTGCTTTTATAACAAATGGAGAGAGGCACTGGCCAATGCTTTAGATAGTCCTCAAGCTGGATGTCCGGCAAATCTCATCCTTTTCCTCTCAGCTCTGTACCACCCCCCAACCCATTTTTAAGCCTACATTAATGTTATTCACCATGCATTTCCCTTGGGAAAACAACCTTGGCGCTGAGGTTGATAACAGTATGGGAGATGGGGAGGAGATTGTCCTTGAACTAATGCTAATTGAGTGTGAAAATTGCAGAACATTTCAATAGTTATGGACCCTGCTGGCAGATATATATATTCTTATGTTAATGGTGTATTTTTCTTTAATGACGTTTGTAGGTCACATTGAAGGTGTTACTCTGTCTTCCAAGAAAAATAAAATATTTAGTTTGTTTCAAAAATTTGAATGGAAAATCTCTGGAGTTCAAATATAATGTGAATGTTAAAAATTTAATTGTAAAATTTTAATTAGATTGTCATTAAATTTCTAAAATATCACATTTTTGGTTTAGATATGTCTGATTATCTCTAATTACTTATAAAATGGGTTTTATGCAGTTAGTGTCCATCTATATGCTATCTCCTATTTCTACGAAGAGGCCACCTAGCGTGTGTTGTTCTTTCAAGTAACCTTAATTTAACTGAAAGGACTTTTGTTATTACCCTCTTTCAAGAACTTCGCAATTAACTTTAAGTACCTGATAGAATGGGAGAAGAGGAGTCCTCCTTTTCAGCACTTTTATCTCAAGTGTTGTTAATAAAAGATGTGAAAATTGAGCACTAGTCTAATGTGTAGTTTATGAAATGTTTTATGATGATCACCGGAAAAAATATCACCTTTAGCACACATAAGACCTTTACCATAGGTTACTAAATGCCTGGAGTCATTGTAACATTATCGGAACAGATTTTCCTGATCTAAAACATATAAATAAAATGAAACATTTATTCATTCTCTCTCTCTTTCTTAAAATACAGCTTAATAGAGTTTTACCAAATTTACAGAATATGTTCAAGATGTCCTTGTTATAATATAAAACTACAGAAAGACACTGAATTGAGAGACTTCAGAAAGGGGGAGGGACTTTACAGAGATGGAGACAAACTACTTCCTGTTACTTTCTGCTTTTGATAGAATATGAGCAACAGCAGGATGTATTCATTTGGCAAAACCTAACATTCTCTCCAGCATCTCACCTGGATAGCCTTTTTAATTAAGTTACTCTTCTCCATTGGCAGTTAATTTCACAGCCATTTTCTTCCCTAAATAGGACACAACTATTATACCAAATTTTATAAAAATAACTCTAGATCTCAGGAGATATTTCACACTAACTATAACATTTGGTCATTTATCCTATTCAAAGAACTCCTTGTTGACATCACACTTACTGAGTGTCTATCATTTGCCAGGTCTGCTGGTACCAGATCCAAGATATGTTAGAGGATTCAGAATTTCCAATAAATGTGGCAAGTGCCATAATCAAGTTACCTTACTCAAGCCTGTACCTTCATTACAAGCTCCTGAAGAATGTCTCTGGCCAGATCTGCAAAGACATGCATGATTGTAGATGGCTAAATAAAGAGTGTTTTGCTTCTAAGAAAGGCATTCACATTTCAAGATTTTCCCAGGATGAGGTTAGCAGCCCTTGCTTTCTCACACCTCAGTCATCCAACACTAATGCTTTTGGTAGAGAGTGTAAAAATGACACTCTAATGGCAAGGGACTATTTATGCTAGTAGCACACTGAATTTTCAGACTTGAAGCTGAACTTTAAAATGCTATTTTCCAGGCATAAAAGGGTTTCTCAAGTGTTGAAAAGTTTCATAATATGACTGACATTAATATTTAATTAGAAAAATATTAACAGTTTTGGCAAAGGTAACAGTTAAAGAAAACTGATGTTTAATGAGCACTTACTATGTGCTAAATGCTGCAATAAACATAGTCTGTGAATGATTTCTTTTAAGTCTTGCAATGACCCTAAGATGCTGATATGATGAAAGCAAGTTATACTGCAGTGTCCTATAGCCTGCATCAGCCAAATGCCCACCTTTGTCATTATCAGAACAAAGAAAACTTTGCTTCTTGTGGCAGATTGCCACTAATGCTCCTGCTGATGACCAGGGATTTTTTTTTCCCCACAGAAGTGTCTGCAACACTGTGACAAGGAAATGAGTCCTTTCATTCTGGAAGAAAATGTACTGTATAAATTGCCTCTCAGAATCCTCTCTCTTAGGCAGCAGAGTCTAAGAACTAGCCTCAGAATTCACGTAAAAGCAGAGCGCCAGCCCCTTTGTGCTCTGCATCCAGGGCAACTAGCAGACAAAGAGCATGACCTTGGAGGTCCCTGGGTTTACATCTTACCTGTACAACTTGCTAACTCTGCAGCCCTGGGCAAGTTACTTGGCATCTCTTGGCATCACTTATCTCTGTCCAAAAATGGAAATGCTGATAGCACTTAACTCATACGGTTGGATAAGAATTAAAAGCATATAAAGCATATGGAACAGTTAGTCCAATGCCCGGTAGATAATGAGAGCTTGATAACTAACTATTTTTATGGCCCATAAAATGTTCACTATCATGAAAGTATGTGGTATCCTTATTATTGTTCACACAAAGAAGCTTCTTGGTCTTGAAACTGCCTCTGAGTTTTTCAGGTTTGACCTCAATCCCATGCTAAGAGCTCTGCTTCTGTGGTCACCAGTCTGTCACATACTGTATGTTTGTCAATACCCAGAGGACTAGACCTGAGATATGCCAGGTGGTGCAGAGCGGAGGGAGGAAGCCAGAACAGGATGGAACCCTGTTCGCTCTGATGTTTATAAAGAAAAATCTTGGTTTTAAAATTTGGCTTTTATTAAGGCAGATTGATAATAAAGACTAGAATCAAGAGGGCATAGCTGGCTGGGTCAAAATGTTCCTACTCGAGGCAGGTCTGGTGTGCTGCCTAGAACATAGCTGAACTTCAGGTGTCATCATTACTGCCGTTTATTTAGCCCTTAGTTCTACTTAGCCATTGTCATTGTTATATATGTATCTATGTATATGTACATATAAAATATAGAAAATTTTTACTATATCGGTTTTTATCCAGTGATTCATGAATTGAGCAGCATCCAGTCTAGCAAACTGAAAGGAGTTCTGAAGCTCTGTACAAGGCAAGAGGTAGTGTATAGACCAAAGCAAAAATGAATGAGGAAGTCATACTAGACACTTGCTGATTATTTAAAGTAGGGCTACTTTCCTTATAAAGAGCAAAGGGAAGTCTTGGGTATGAGTTAGATAACTTAGGATAGGCAGGCAAGCTCTGATCTGTTAGCCTAGACCTTTCTTTTCTGGGAGAGCCAACACAGAAACATAGTTAAGTTCCTGTTTGTTGAAACGGGGTCTAGTCTAAACATTAAATAAATGTGTTTTTAGGAATGTGTCAACCAAAGGGTCCATCCCACTGGTGTTAAAGTCTTATCCTTGCTAGCAGTGAATGAAATGGGGGCATATCGAAGGCTGGCAGCTATGGCTGGGCCACTCATGTTACACATCAGGAACCATGAGATGCTATTTCCAATATGACTGCCTCAGGAACTAGGTAAGGGCCTTCCATGTACTTAGCTCAAAGCATCTGACAAAAGCATGACAGTGGATGGGAGAGGAGGAATCAAGCTGCATGTTGGATTCTGTTGGCATGTGTATGAGTGTTGAGCACTACATCTAGGGATCTATTCCATGGTCATTTCAGAAAAAGATCACCAAATAGGTATGGGGGACTCCAGCCTGAGAAGTACCTGGATTTGCCACAGGTAGGAGAATCATTCCAGACACCGTTTGCCTGTCAAGGAAAGGGGAAGGCAGTGGAGTGTGCCCTGAGCCCCTATGCTCAATGGCTTTTATTGAGACTGTTACCACCAGGGGATAGGTAGCAGTAATGTATAAGTAATCTACATCAGTATCTTAAGTTTACAGAGAGTAGGTGATGTTTGTAGGAGACAAATGGCAGGAAATACACCAAATTGTTTGGGTCCGAGGTGAGTAAACATAGTGGTGCCAAATGGGATTTGGGTCAGGGTCCAGGAATTATGTAAATTTCCTTCCCAGCATGAGCTGGTTATCTTATATAAGATTAACAGAGCTTGAAGGAGAAACAAAGCATGCTTCAAGGAGTATACTTTGCTTCCAGGCCTGATTTCCCCCGGGGGACCCTCAGAGCTATTATTGGGTCCTGCCTATCAACCACATTACCAGTGTTCCAGCCAAGACTTATGGAGCCTCTCCCAGGCCCCAGCTGGTACCAGACTACAGTTCCCAATACCACTGAAAGTGGCCCCCTACAGATAGGACGAAGGTTGAATGGAGAATGGAAGAATCTTACTTTAATTGACAGGTAACCTTTCGAATATAGGGAACCAAAAAGAAGAAGAATTTTCTTATAAATATATTCTATTTATATTCTGCTTAGAAGTACTTTTTTTCTCAATAGAAATGTTTATACAACTTATTATTAGAACAAATATTAGCAAAAACACAATGTTTTAAAAATGCCTCATTTTCTTACTGTACTTGACTGCTTATTACAATAATGCTGCATAACAACCTCCGAAGTAAGTGGTTTAAAACAACTAGTTCTTATTGTTCATGAGTCTATGGGTCAGTTGGGCAGTTCTGATGATTTGACCCAGGCTGTTTATCACAGCTTATCCTGGCTGGGGACTGGTATGCATCTGCAGTCATGGGGCAGAGTAGGAGCTGACTGATCTAAGGTGGCAGCCATATGAATGGCTTGGTCCTCCTGCCCAGATTCTCTTATTCTCTAGAAGGTTAGTCTGGACTTGTTCTTCTGGCAGAAATAAGAGAGAGTGAGCAGAAGCACAGATGACCATGTGAGGCCTGAGCTTGAAACTGGAACGTGGTCACTACATTACAGTGGATTTGCTAAAGCAAGTCATGACGCCAGCCCCAATACAGGGGATGGAAAATAGTCCCTTCTAATGGAAGGAATTTTAAAGTCATGTTGCAAACTCTGTAGATATAGGGAGAGAAAGAATTATAACCATTTTTGCTATTAATGTAGCATACTTGCTATAGAAATTTTCCCTGTACTGAAGGAAACTTCAGAAAGATTATAATATTGAGTTGGATGATATAAAAACTGACCACAATGACTCCACTGAAGTCTCACAAACATGTGGCTACATTGGAAGTCAGATTTTTGCTCCTCCAGTCATTCAGTATTTGCTGCATTTATTGTACATAATATCAATACCATTTGGGAGATGTCTCTCTCTGTATGCATATATAAATTTAAATATATACATACCTACATATATGTGTATATATGTATATATTTAAATGACCATCAAGCTCATTACTGACATATACAAATTCAGAGTTTTTAACTTTTAGATAAAGTATAAAATAAAGTATTTATTAAGCAAACAAATGAGACTGGGACCTCATGGAGCTCAACCCACTCATATTACAATGTCCATACATGTATTCCTTTCTTCAAATAAGGAAAAGCAATGAGAGAGTTTGGGATGAAAAAACTGCATTTCCAAGTTAGTTATATTGGCTGCCTATCTTATAAAGACTGAATCACAGGACTCATAGCTTTGAGTGGAGAGCAATAAAATGCAGGCTTTTTCTTTCTAGTTTCTGAGTTTCAGCATCTTTTTTGAATCTGAACCAGCATTATTTTTTGAGTCTGACAATAGTGCAGCATTTTTCTGGAGCTGGGTTTTATTTTTGTTTGCTTGTTTCCTGCTCAGACATATCTGGGCTCATATACACACAAATATTTTCTTTTATTATTAAAATCATTTGTTTTTCTGTTAAGATAATGTGCTTGTGGTATAACATAAAAGAGTTTTCACAGTGCTATTTACCAGCAATTTGTCCAGATGCCAACAGGATATATTCCTTTAAGGTTGTCCTATGTATATATAAGCAAATGCAAATATTTATATACAGCTGTTTACATCATCAAATATAAATATGAACATACTACACATACACAGAATTGTTTGCTTGTTTCACTGAGCAATTTATGCCAGAGATTCCCTCATCTCAGTACACAGAGAGCTGTCTCATTTTATGTATAGCACATACCACTTTTCAAGTATTCTCCTGCCAATAAAATACTCCCCAGGTGCCCCTTATTCTGCCTCCCTCTGCTTTTTGGCCACATGCTATTCTTAGGGATTTCTATTTCCATATTAGGGCCTTTATCTGTCCCAGATGGGTCCTGCTATCCTGGTTACACACATGAGGTAATAAGGTGTCCATTCTTTTCTTCATGTCCCACTTTCTGGGAGAGCTGTAATGTTTTCCATGGCACGGTGATGATCTGTCTGTGCTTTACCAGTGAGGTCTGAGACTGACCAGAACTGGCTTGGTCCATCTTACCTCTCAGTTTCTGACCCAGTAATATATTTTTGCTGTGCTTTGCATTGCTTTTCTCTTCTCTTCTCTTCTCTTTTTTTTCTTTCTTTCTTTCTTTCTTTTTCTTTTTCTTTCTTTCCTTCCTTCCTTCCTTCCTTCCTTCCTTCCTTCCTTCCTTCCTTCCTTCCTTCTTGATATAGATGAAATGCATTTCATCAGTGTTAATTAACCTTACTATGGTGACTTATTCAGGTCAAAACCAGGCTGTGAGAGCTCTAGTGCCTCAAATACCCTCAAAAAAGACACCATGATGTAGGAAAGGCCCATTTAATGTTCATACGTTAACACCATACCTTATCCACCTCATGTATCCCAAAGTATTTTTCTCTTTTATTGCATTTATTAGGGTCATACTGGTGAAAAAAGTGTACAGGTTTCAGGTGCACAGATCTACAATACATCATCTGTGCATTATATTGGGTATTCATCACCCCAAGTCAAGTCTCCTTCCATCACTATTTATCCCTCCTATACCCGCTCTACAACTTCCCACCCACCTCCCCCTCACAATCACAACACTGTTGTATGTGTCCATGAGCTTTTCTCTCTTTTTTTTCTCTTTTGCTCAATCCCTCCACCCCTTAGCTCCACACACCTCCCAAAGGTTTTGAAGACATGAGGAGTGAGCCAGTTATCTGTACCCTTCCCCTTCTATTGTTCCCTAGTTGGGTGTTGCAGATAAAGCAAGACTTTCCAGGGTCTGCCTTTTTACATCTCTATGCAATTAAATTTATGTTTGATAACCATTTTATATTGTAGAATACAGTATAATGTCTAGTTGTGAAATACAGTGCAGTGTTCATAAGCATAAACTTCAGAGATTGGTAGGCCCTGTCTGCCCTTGGACAAGTTATTTGACCTCTCAAAGTCAATGAGCCATCATTTGTAAAATGAGATTAATAAGACTTCCCAGCTCAAGGACTATTTTGAAGTTGAATTTAGATATTGTGTATAAAATGCTCACAGATATCTGATATAGCAGTCAATGCTAGCTATAACCTTTGACCAAAGACCAGTGTGTGGGCTCCTGCAAAAGATCCTCTCATACCTTTCATCCTCCAGGGGCATGGAGCTATTTTAAATTCATCCTAATATCTGACTTTCTCCATTGCAAAGGGAATTATTTATGCAGACTCTGCCCCATAGACCTCAGCAGGGCCCGGCAGTGCTGGATGAAACATCTACTATGTATAAGGCAACATCTTTGGTATTAATTGCATAGCTAATCAAAAGAATTTTATTTAGTTTTTTTTTTTTCAGTTGTGTTTCTGTCAATACCATACCATAATATAAATGAACATCAGAGGGTTTGGATTCTGGCACTTTCACCTACTACTATATAATGTTAGGCAAAATGATCCCAATTCCTTATATATTTTGTGGGAAGACAAACACCTACTTCACAAGATTTTTAACAAAATACCTTAGTTAATGTGAGCAATTAAATAAGATAACATTAATAAGTAATGAGCATATACTATGTGCCTGTTAACTGGTATTTTCTTTCCTTCACTTCTACATGTATGATTGATATCCATTTGGCTATTTCTTTAGAAAGTCTCTTTTGAAAAACAGGCTATTATAAATTCTGTAAGACAGTATGTGAAGGCTGTGTGTATAGCCATTTTCCTCCCTACTCCTGCTTTTCAGAATGCACCAATTCTCTTTTAATTAATATTTGATCAGATTGTACTCTAAGGTCCAAGAAGGTCTAGAAAGATACACACAACACAGTAAAATGACAGCATAATTATTATTAGTTAATTAAAAAATGGATCTTAATCTTGAGGTGACACACAATGTACAATTACTCTTATTATGTGAATTTCCCAACACATGTCATCTTCATTGTTCCTTCTTCATTTTGATTTATACTAGGTTAATTCCAGATTTTGCTATTATTATAGTAACACTTTTTAAGAAAAAGTGATCACTATTGACTAATAAATATATCTGATGGCCTTTCAATGTCATACATTTATTAGATTCAGTATGTATGTTCTTAATGTGGCATCAGTATCCAAAGTTGAAAAAGAGAAAAACACATGCAATTGCTTAAATACTTAGTCCATGCTGGACATTGTTCCTGGAATTTCACATGTGGCATCTTATTTGGTCTTCACACCGGCCAGCTCTAACCTGGAACTATAAAGAGAAGAGGATTTTGTCTGGCTGGGTAGCTCAGTTTGTTAGCACATCATCCCAATGTGCCAAGGTTGTGGGCTTGATCCCCGGTCAGGGCATATAAAAGAATCAACCAATGTATGTATAAGTGGGTGGGACAACAAATCAATATGTGTCTCTCTCTTACTCTCTCTCTCTCTCACTCTTCCCTCTCTTTCTGTCTTTCTCAAATCAATACTTTTTTAAAAAGAGAGAGAGAGAAGGGGATTCTGGGAAATGTAATTCCTGGCTTTCTCTCTGTAATACATGGGACATTTTAGAATGGGGTGGCATTTCTCCCAATTCAATAACAGTCTGTAATAATCAAACTATTGAGAAGGAAGTGACACCATTTCTTATAATCTGACCACTGTGAAAAAGAGTCTTTTCATAATTAGAACAAAAATACCTCATGGAAATAGTTTCTTACCACCACCCAGTGGATCAGCTATGTGAGAACATTGATTCCCTCTTTGGAGCAATTAGACTTGGTCTACAGAGTCAAAAGGACTGAGGCCAAGACCAGGGATTATAGAGCCCCAAAGTAATATGTTGGGGCAAGTGCTCAAACTTCCTGTATATGGGATGTTCTTGTGCTCAGCAACACTGTGCCATTTGGAAACCTTGTTCACAAACATGATGTTCAGAAAAGCATAAATCTCAGAGCGTAATTCTACTCTTGAAGATAGGCACTGTAACCTGGGAGATGCTTTCAGTTTAGTGGGGAAGCAGACAAGGAAGGAAAGAGTTATAATGTCATGGATCAGTACTAACACAGGTAAACCCCTGGGGCAATGGGAGCACATATATGTACCTGGAAGTAGAGACAATATATGACAAGTATGTGTCTCTAAGATGATGCCAGAGAGAAAATTCACTCACTCCTCTGCCATTTTGATTTTCTCCACGAATGCATTCTTTTAATTCAAGTTTGTTAAAGCAACAGTATTAATCTTTTTCACTAAAATAGCTTCCTATAATATTCCTGAAAAAAATCAACATAAAATACATGCAACTATCATTAATTAGTATATATGTCTGGCCTTGAGTATGGCACTAATCTCTCTAATCCTCATTTTTAGCTGTCAATTGAGATGCTTGAATTAACAGACTTCTAAGAAACTTCCTGCAGTAATTTTTATGTGCTAGTCTTTCATCTAACAGTATGTACTAACTTGAATGCCCTCTCCATTAGGCAGTAGTACACATCACAGTATAAGCTGTGATGTTCTAGAAGTCAGAAGCCATGCCTTTCATTGCTGTACCTTCAGTGCCTAGTTGAAGTACCTGGCATAATGTACATGGTCAAATAAAGGGCAGTGGAGTAAAGGACTCTGGCATTATATGCTAGTGAATGCTCAACATGCTAAAATCTCTTAATATCCTGGAACTCATTACAAGACAAATTGGATGGTTGTACACCACCATTACAAGAATAATGGATGACAAAATATCAAAGAGTTGCAATATTTATCAATTCTAAGATACACATTTTTCACATTTTTGTCTTTACTGAAAACAAGGTGGCTCTTGTCATTGATGACAACTATTTAAACTGTTGTGAGCCAGCCAGCAGCAGTTGTGATGCAGTTGTCATTGCCTGATTCTGAATAAACTTAGTTTTTATTCCTGGTGGCATGATACACAATAGAATTCCCTTGTTGCTTCACTCAACAAATCACTTAAGAAGAGAATGAGTCCTACTTGTCCTGTCTGAAAAGCTTACATTGACATATTTTATATGATCAAGAAAACCCAGCTTCAAAACTAGTAAAATACGTACCGGCATTTTAGAAGAGAATATTGAAGACAATGGAAGAGTAACCTTTTAAGAAAATCTCCATTGAAAAAATGTTCTTAATTGCACAGGTTGATTGGAAAAACACAGAAATGAAGAAATCTGAATTGAAAAATAATTCAGAAGAGTTGGGCTTCAAATGTGACTAGACTTCGGGAAATCCTTAACCAGCTTATGTGGCTTATATTTTCTATATATAAACAAAACTATATTTTTATAAAAAATTTCTCCTATCTAGTTATGGATGCAATCAAGACTTAATGGGTTAATTCCCACTGTTATATCATAGTTATAGAAACTGGGAGCCTGAAGGGGCAGCAGAGAACTAACCCAAAAAGTTTTGTTTCATTTTAACCCAATAATGGGCACATTATAGTGTGTGAAGCTCTTTAATATACAGTGTTCAGCATGAATAATACCCCTTTTTATTACAAAACCTTTTGTTACAAAATAATAATCATGTAACTCTATAACATAACAATATCACAGTCAAGCATACCATATGACATTTTAAGTTAAATGTTCAAATTAAAACTATAAACTATTACACCGATATTATGACCCTACCAATGAAATTCAAGCAGACATTACTTCTGCTAGACCCTATATATGAATATAGGGCAACCCCATGGCAAAAGTAGGGCAGGCCAGTGATTTACATCCTCATTTGACAACAGGAAAACTGAGACTTGTAGAAATTAAGTGACTAGCTTGAGGTGGACCAACTAAGGGGTAAAGGTGTGGCCCTTGACTTAAACTAAGGAGGATAGTTGTACTTAAGTGCCTTCTTCTCCATCAAGTGCTGAAACCTTTGAGAAGTCCAGTGGCTATTGAGGAGGAGCTCAGGACATGGGTTTGGCAGATATCCTGTCAGCTAAGCCCAGGACAGGGGTGTGTGATGAAGATGTCATGAATTAAGAGGAAAATGTGAACTAAGAAGTCAAACCAAAGACCAAGGGAAATTGAACTAATACCAAACCAGTTCATGATCACTAAACATTAGGAGACAACTCAGAATCAAATTTAGATAAGGGCCAGAGAGGAAACCCCACAAGGCATGCTGTGCTATCAGAGAGCACACTGAGTTCTGGTGGGGTCCCAAATCCTCCTCTTTCTGGTCTTTAAGTGGCCTAGCCTCAGATATGCTGAAAAACAGAATAGCTCCTGGCCCCTTGGCAATAATGGTGGAGCAAGACTCCAGGGTATTTTATACTGGTGAAGTTACAGATGAAATGAACAAAAGATATTTGCTCTGTTCCTGTCTCACTTCCTAACAATTAAAAAATAAATCTAGACAGAAAGTTTATGCTTCTTTTACCAAATAGTTATTGTTTTAAAAGCTCAAGTCAGGAAATGGAATATTTCAAAGTCCTACTGGGAAGGCATATATGATTCTTCTCTCCTAAGAAATTGCACTAAACCTTTTGGCCTGAGAGATATAGTCTAGGTAAAGTATTACTTTATGTTGTCAAGATCCATTTCTTTTCTCAGTAGTCACTTCACAGAGTAAGCTATGCAGCTGGGATTCTGAAGGTTTTTGTTAGTGGAAACTCAGAACTGGGGAATCTTATGAGGTAAATGAGTACGAACTTCTGCTTAATGTTTTCCTGTTTAGCCAACTCTTGGGAACACCCCTGAAGAAGGTTGAAAGGTGTGCCTGCAGCTGTGTTTTCTTAGAGAAGTTGGGTCTCAAAATGCTGAAAAGAGCAGAGCTTCCAGAGTCTATCTACAGTGTGTGCAAGCCATCAACCGCAACATCAATAAATACAAATGTTATCGTAGTCTTCTGCCCAGAAATCACACAAATTAGAAAGTTGAAGAATTCAGCTTTCTTTATTATTCATTTGGAAAAAATCATGCTTTGTGCTGGGTGACAGAAGAGAGGATTATGTGTAGGAGGCTGATGACAATAGGTTTAGTATTTCTTGTTCAAAATCTGTGCATCATCCAGACCATTATGTGCACTTTCTGAGGACTTATGCAGCACATAATAAGATACAAATACATTAAGAGCTGAATGGTTCAGACTCATATAATCATCTAATTAATACCCTGTCTTGGACTTTCCTTTTGTTTTCATTCTGAGATACGAAATGCAATTCCTGGAGTGGCCAGCAGGGGTTGGCCAGTGTGTATGTGGACCTGCGCAGGCTGGTGAAGGCTCGTGTGGGCTGGAAAGGCCTCCCACAGGTTGACACTGATGGGGCCTGTGAGGGAGTGCACAGATCGGCGAGGACAGGTATAAATCGACCCGCGGGCCCGCAAGTGCAGAGCAGTCCGCAGAAAGAGTGGATCCCGAGCCAAAGGGGTCGCAGAGCTGCCCAGAGTCCCTGGAGGAGAGACTGGAGACAGGATTAACTGGAGAGTCCTGGAGCTGACTTCCTCCTATTTCCATAGTCTCCATTTGGCGAGGACAGGCAACGCATCCAAAGAGCCAAAAGCAGGAAAAGCACACAATAGAAGACCCTAAAGGGACCAGTGCCAGAGTGCCCTCTAGCTTGCAGGGCCAGACGAGTATGCAAGGTTGCGAAGAAGCGCCCCGGTCTGGGGCAAGCACGTGGGAGCCCAGGTTGGCGGGGGATCCTGCCAAGCCAGGAGCACGCTCAAGGAGCCAGCATGAGAGTGCAGAGAGATCCCCAGAAATAGTTGATCCCTGGCCGAAGGGGTGACAGAGCTGCCCCAAGCAGGAGTCAAACACAGACAGTAGACTCCTGGAAGGCCCAAACAAACGACCCAAGGCCATAGAGGGTCAACAACTGACATCATCAGAAGCAGGCACAGAAAGAAAAGTAAAGGGAAAAAAATAAAAAAATAAAATAAAATAAAATAAATAAATAAATAAAAAACCCGCCTACTACCACAGAAGTTTAATCCACAAAGTCAGGAAATCTAGACGGCCCAATGAAGCAGAAGCAAAAATAAATAAATAAATAAATAAATTACTTAACAGGCTCTCACAAAAATGGGAAGAAAAAGAAGTTCCCCCCAAATGGGTGGAGAAGGGGACTCCCCACAGAGAGAGCTAAATGAAATAGAGGCAAGGGAACTATCAGATATTGAATTCAAAACAATGGTTCTAAGGAAGCTCAATGAGCTCAGCCAGCTCAAAGAGAACTATGAGAAACTATCAGGATCTTACAACAAACTGTATCAACCTGGAAAAGGACATTGAAACTATCAGAGAAGACACAAGAGGATATGAAGAAAACCATTTCTGAACTGAAGAACACAGTAGAAGGAATCAAAAACAGGCTGGATGAAGCCAAGGATCGAATCACTGAGATGGAGGATAAGGAAGGAAAAAGCTCGCAGAAAGAACAAGAAATGGAAAAAAGACTCAAAAGGAATGAACAGGCATTTAGGGAAATGCAGGACAACCTGAAACGCAATAATATCCGTATAATAGGGATACCAGAAGGAGAAGAAGAGGAGCAAGGGATAGAGAACCTCCTCAAAAAAGTAATGATGGAAAATTTCCCCAATTTGAGGAGAGAAAGGATCTCATGGATGCAGGAGGCACAGAGGACCCCACTCAAGAGGGACTCAAGGAGGTCCACTCCAAGAAACATCATCATTAAAATGGCAACTATCAAAGACAAAGAGAGAATCATCGAGGCAGCAAGGGAGAAGGAGAAAGTAACATACCAGGGGGCCCCGATACGGCTAGGAATGTCTCAACAGAAACACTACAAGCCAGAAGGGAATGGCAACAAGTATTCCAAGGAATGAAAAGGAAAGGCCTACAACCAAGGCTGCTCTACCCAGCTAGGCTCTCAATTAAAATAGAAGGGGAAATACGGAGTTTCCCAGACAAAAGAAGGGTAAAAGAATCCATCTCTACCAAACCAGTACTCCAAGATATGCTAAGGGGACTGGTTTAAGCAGATGAAGGAAAAGAATGAGACAGAGAGGAACACAGGTACAAAGAGAAAAGATGAGTAAGTTTCTATCAGTAATATCTCTCAATGTGAATGGACTAAATGCCCCAATCAAAAGACACAGGGAGGCTGAATGGATAAGAAAACATGACCCACACATATGCTGCCTACAAGAGACCCACCTCAGAAAAAAGACAGATTGAAAGTAAAGGGATGGAAAAAAATATTCCAGGCAAATGGGCAAGAGAAAAAGGCCGGGGTTGCCATACTTGTATCAGACAAGGTAGATTTCAAAACAAAGGCCATAAAGAGAGACCCAGAGGGGCACTTTATAATACTTAAAGGAAGAATCTATCAGGAAAACATCAACACTGTAAACTTATATGCTCTCAATATAGGAGCCCTCAACTATATAAGGAAATTGTTGGATGACTTCAAAAAAGATATAGACAGCAACACACTGATAGTAGGGGATTTCAACACCCCACTGTCAAAAATGGACAGATCTTCCAAACAAAACATTAATAAACATATTGAGGCGCTGAATGACACACTGAATCAAAGAGACTTAACTGACATATATAGAACCTTACATCCCAAAGAAGAAAAATACACATTCTTTTCAAATGCTCATGGCAGTTTTTCAAAGATAGACCACATGATAGGACACAAAGCGAGCCTCAGCAAATTCAGGAAAATTGAAATAATACCAAACTTTTTCTCGAACCACAAGGGCTTGAAACTGGAAATCAACCTCCAAGAGAAACTTGAAAAACTTGCAAACTCATGGAGACTGAACAGTAGATTATTAAACAATGAATGGGTCAATAATGAGATAAGAGAAGAAATCAAAAAATTTCTGGTAACCAATGAAAATGAACAGACAACTGTCCAAAACCTATGGGACACAGCAAAGGCAGAACTGAGAGGGAAGTTCATAGCAATACAGGCCTACCTAAAAAAGATAGAAACATTTCAAATAAAAGACCTAACACTACAACTTCAAGAACTGGAGAAACAACAACAAATAAATCCCAGAGCAAGTAGAAGGAAGGAAATAGTCAAGATTAGAGCAGAACTGAATGACATAGAGAAGAAAAGAACAATTCAAAGGATCAACCAATCCCGAAGCTGGTTCTTTGAAAAGATAAATAAAATTGACAAACCTTGAAGCAAACTCATCAAGACAAAAAGGGAGAGGACTGAAATTAATAATACGAGAAATGAAAGAGAAGAAATAACAACTGATACCACAGAAATACAAATGATCATCAGAAACTATTATCAACAATTATATGCCAAGAAATTTGAAAATCTTGATGAAATGGACAAAGTTTTAGAAAAGTATAATCTTCCAACACTGAAGGAGGAAGAAACACAGAAAGCTTGAACAGACTGATAACAGCTGGGGAAACTGAAGCAGTAATCAAGAAACTCCTGGCACACAAAAGCCCAGGGCCGGATGGTTTCACAGGAGAATTTTACAAAACGTTTAAGGAAGAGCGAACCCCTGTCCTTCTCAGACTATTCCAAAAAATCCAAGAGGAAGGATGACATCCCGACTCTTTTTATGAGTCCAGCATCACCCTGATCCCAAAACCATATAAAGACCCTACAAAGAAAGAAAACTACAGGCCAATTTCGCTGATGAACACAGATGCTAAAATCCTCAACAAAATATTGGCAAACCACATCCAGCAATACATTCAAAAGATTATCCACCATGATCAAGTGGGATTCATCCCAGGGATGCAGGGATGGTTCAATATACGCAAGTCAATAAAAGTAATACATCACATAAATAAAAGAAAAGACAAAAACCAATTGATCATCTCGATAGACGCAGAAAAAGCATTCAATAAGTTACAGCACCCATTTAGGATCAAAACACTCAGCAAAATGGGAATGCATGGGGCATTCCTCAACGTAATAAAGGCCATATATGAAAAATCTACAGCCAACATCATACGCAACGGGCAAAAACTAAAAGCTTTCCCACTAAGATCAGAACACGACAAGGATGTCCGCTCTCACCACTTCTTTTCAACGTCATATTGGAAGTCCTAGCCACAGCGGTCAGACAAGAAAAAGAAATAAAAGGCATCCAAATAGGAAAGGAGGAAGTAAAGCTATCACTGTTTGCAGATGACATAATACTGTACATAGAAAACCCTGTAGACTCTACCAAAAAAACTCCTCAACCTAATAAGTGAATTTGACAAAACAGCAGGATACAAAGTCAACATTCAGAAATTAAAGGCATTTTGTATACATCAATGAAATAGAAGAAGAAATCAGAAAAAAAATACCATTCGATATAGCAAGAAGAAAAATAAAGTACCTAGGCATAAATTTAACCAAAGAGGTAAAAGACCTGTATGCAGAAAACTATACAACATTGAAGAAAGAAATTAAGGAAGACACAAATAAATGGAAGCATATACTGTGCTCATAGATTGGAAGAATTAGTATCATCAAAATGTCCATACTACACAAAGCAATTTATAGATTCAACACAATCCCTATTAAGATATCAATGACGTATTTCACAGAAATAGAACAGACATTTAAAAAATTTATATGGAACCATGAACAACCGCAAATAGCCGCAGCAATTTTGAGAAAGAAAAATAAAGTAGGAGGGATCACAATACCGGACATCAAACTGTACTACAAAGGCACTACACTCAAAACAATCTGGTACTGGCACAAGAACAGACCCATAGACCAGTGGAACAGAATAGAAAGCCCAGAAGTAAGCCCAGGTCTCTATGGGCATCTAATATTTGACAAAGGGGGCAGAAGCATAAAATGGAGCAATAATAGCCTCTTCAACAAATGGTGTTGGGAGAGCTGGACGGCTACATGCAAAAAATTGAAATTGGATCATCAGCTGACACCATACACAAAAATAAACTCAAGATGGATAAAAGACTTAAATATAAGTCGCAACACCATCAAAGTCCTAGAGGAGAACATTGGCAGAAAACTCTCAGATATCCCACGCAGCAATTTTTTCACTGATATGTCTCCTCAAGCAAGGGACATAAAGGAAAGAATAAACAAGTGGGACCTCATCAAAATAAGAAGTTTCTGCACGGCTAAAGAAAACATCAGCAAAATGAAAAGGGAGAGCCAACTCTATGGGAAAATATATTTGCTAATGATACATCAGATAGATTTGATCTCCAAGATATATAAAGAACTCACTCGACTCCACTCCAAGAAGACAAACGATCCAATCAAAAAATGGGCAAAGGACCTGGGCAGAGGCTTTTCCAAGGAGGAGATACAGAGGGCCCAGAGGCATTTGAGAGGATGCTCAGCATCACTAGCCATCAGAGAAATGCAAATCAAAACCATCATGAGGTACCACCTCGCACCGGTCAGAATTGCCTTCATAAACAGATCAATAAACAACAGGTACTGGCGAGGCTGTGGAGAAAACGGAACACTAGTCCACTGTTGGTGGGAATGCAGACTGGTGCAGCCACTGTGGAAAGTAGTGTGGAATTTCCTCAAAAAGCTGAAAATGGAACTGCCTTTTGATCCAGTGATTCCCCTGCTGGGAGTATAATAATCCCAAAACACCAAATCAAAAGAACCTATGCACCCCAATGTTCATAGCAACACAATTTACAATAGCCAAGTGTTGGAAGCAACCTAAATGTCTATCAGTAGATGACTAGATCAAAAAACTATGATACCTTTACACAATGGAATACTATGCAGCAGAAAGAAAAAAAGAACTACTAAACTTCGCGACAGCATGGATGGAACTGGAGAGCATTATGCTAAGTGAAATAAGCCAGGAGGCGAAAGACAAATACCATATGATCTCACCTATAAGTGGAACCTAACCAACAATACAAAGATGCAAGGAAAATAAGACCAGCAACACTGAAAGGAAAAGAAACCAACAGAGACGAGAGGGAAGGAGGGAGGGGGGGTGGGGGAAAAGGAAGGGAATGGGAAAGTCAAGGAACATATAGCAAAGACTCATGGACAAAACCAAAGGGGAAGAATTGAGGGAGGAAGGGTCAAGGGAAAGTGGTGGGAGGTAGGCAGATAGAAATGTATTTGAAAAATAAATTAATTAATTAAAAGAAAGGAAAAGAAATGCAATTCCTAAATACATTTTTGTATCTACATCTACATTCATATCTACATTTACACTTATTACCAGAGTAAAGAGAATGCAGCCAAGAAAGTGCTCAGGCTTTTGAATCAGATGGACATGGAAGTATTATATATTGCTGAATTTTTTTTTATTGGTGACTTTTGGTCAAACACAGTATCTTAGTACCTTAATTTCATTATATATCAAACAGATTTAATTTGAAAAAACACAGTATAGTATTTTTAAAGGAATTAGGTAAGTATTACCTGCTTGGTCTTAAAGCCATTAGCCAACCTCTGCACTACTCACGGCAGCTCCCACAGACCCACCTTGAGGTTTATCCCCACTTTCAGGATGTTACTCATAGTTCTGTTTCTTTCTTTTCTTTTCTTTCTTTCTTTCCTTCTTTCTTTCTTTCTCTCTTGTAATGTTTCCATTCCCATCTTTATACTTGATAATGCTCAGAAACTCCCATTTCTGATCAAAAAGAGCCTCTTCAAGTTGATCCCATATTCTTTTTTTAACTTTATTTTTATTGATGACACTGTTATAGATGTCCCCACTTCCCTGCCCTTTTCCCACCTCCACACAGCCCCTTCCTTGAGTTATCTTTGTTTTATGCCCATAACAGTTCTAGGAATTTAAAGGAGACAAAGCCCTTCTCCTCAGGAACTGACAGTTTAGTGAACCCCCCTAGTCCCTCTTTTTCTTTCTGGTTTACATCTTCATTACACCTACCCTACAAATTTCACCTCAAGAGATTCCTTTTCTTTTTTAAAACCAAAAGTAGTCTCTATATCCTTTGAAAATCTATAGCATTTTCCTGCTTTTGCCACTCAGCTTTTTGTCTTCTGCTTCCCTGATTTTGTGGGTTTTATGTTTGTTTTGTTTTGTTTTTTATACATGTACTTCAAAAGTATGTTTCTGAAGGTGAAAGGTCTGGGATGTAAGCTTTAAAAGGGCAGCATGATTCTGCGTGTTTTATTCACAGTGTAGCCTGAGTAATTATAAAGGGCAAAAGCAGGTTCTCTATAAATATTTTGTATGCATGTGAATGAATGAATGAATGAATGAATGAATGAATGAATTACTTGTATCCTTCCCATTACCTTGCTGTATTATATATGGAAAATTATATTTGGACTCAAAAGTTCTGGATTAAAAGCCAAGCTCAGAATGTTCCCCAGATTCCTAATATGTAAGATAGAAATAAGACTTTTGCTTTACATATATTACAGAATTGCTTTTGAAGTTCAAATATGTTTGATGTATACGGAAAGAACTTCTTTGTTCACTGATGAGTTGAATAAAAGTTATTACAACTGAGTTTTTAATGATTACTGTTAAATGACTGAATGCATATGTTACAGGCTGAATGTATTCTTCCTAATTTCATATGTTGAAGCTCTAACCCCCCAAAGTGATAGTATTTGGAGATGGGGCCTTTGAAAGCTAATAGGGAGCTAATTAGGGACAAAGGAGGTCATATGTATGGAGCCTTCCAGAAAGGATTAGTCCCTTATAAGATGAGACATGAGAGAGAAAGCTCCCCCCCTACATCCTACCTTGTGTAGGGCACAGAGAACTTATGTGAACACACAACTAGATGCTGGCCACCTACAAGCCAAAAGAAAAGGGCCCAGAAAGAATGAAATCTACCTGCTGCACCTTGATCTTTGACTTCCCAGCCTCCAGGAATGTGATATATTTCTATTGTTTAAGCCAAAGAGTCTAGAGTATTTTGTTATGGCAACCCAAGCTAAGACAGCAAGAATGAATGAATGAATGAATGAATGAATGAATGAATGAGGAAAAAAGATGATTCTTTGAAGTCCAAGCAATTCTGGGATTTAATCAAGAGGTAAATGAAGGCATTCTAGAGGGAACAGAAACTTGAGTCATTCTAGGGAATTAATTAAGGCTTAAAAGCGCTGTGCTCTGACTTTACTGAGTATGTTTCCTGAAATCAGCTTTGTTTAGAAATTCAGGATATCATGGAAAGAATTAAATTGTCTACTAAGAGCCTGAGGTCTTAGTACATGCCTATATGCAACTCATTTTAACTCTCTGATCCTCTATTGCCTTATCTATAAAATAAAGATTGCAGTGCCAACAATAGCTGCTTCCTATCATTGGTATGGTGATCAAAGAATTTTATGTGTTGAAAATTTTATGTGGCTTGTAAACTGATATTTGCCAATAAAATGCGAGATATTATCAGTAGTAGCATACAATTAAAGGATTTGTGCTACATTCTTTGCTTCTCAAAATTAACTTTCTTACCCAAGATTTACTTAAACTTAGAAATTTCTGACATCCTGGAATTTATTGACTACGTTAATTTTTTACTCTACGTCCAAATCCCATGTGCCATCCTTAGCAGAGAAGAAACTGTGCCATAGAGGCACAATGGATTGTCTAGGGTTACATAGCTTGCCAATGGCACAACTAAGTTCCCAGAACATGGTCAATAGCTCCTGATACAGAACTCTTTCCATTAGAGCACAAAGATCTGTATGCTTTTGATTTTAAGTACAATGGTTTTTATTTTCAATGAAACCTAGCTTTCCTTATTATCACATTCAGTCCAATAAAGGTAATACATGAAATTTTATAAAATTTTCTACTACATTTAAGTTTTGGTTAATGTGTAATATTCTTATTGGGAACTTATTTTCAAGGTGCAGTTTAACAATGGGTCCCTGGAGATTAGATTTGGAGGGCACCTACCTGTGTTATGGATATCTATTTTTTCACAAAGATTTTTAAATGGCCTGTTACTATAAAAATGTTTTATGCTTATAAATATTTTAAAAGGTGTGTGATTCTATATATTTTGAAACTTTGAGTGCTGGCATAAAATAAGAGGTACATTCTCCATATGCAGCTATTATTAAGCAAATAACAAGATGGGTAGAAGGGTCTAGATTATATTTAAATCTCTGAAAGAAGGATAGTGATGAGGTGGAAAATTTCAAAATACGCTTTTCAATGTATCCTGTAACTAGGCACATGGTAGAAGTTAAAAAGAAATTGCTTCGCTAAGCACCATTATTCTAAAGAACAGTAAGAATAGCTAGTGAAGACATCAATGACCTCAGAGAAACATGAATAACACATTATGGCTCAGATTCTATCAACAGCCTAGCCTGACTCCCTGGAATTTAGAGCAAATTTGGTATTCAGAAGCTAGATGGGTTTCTTTAAGACCCCTTCTATTTTTAAAAGATCTTGTTAAATCAGCCTTAGAGGAAGAAAAGATTTTTTTTCCGGAGAGAAATAAATTTTCCTCCTCTAAATCTTATCATTGAATGGCAATTCAGTAAGGAAAGGCTAAGTCCAAGACTTTGAATGCAATGTGGAAAGGGAGCTGGCTCAGTCCTCAGGAGCAATCCTGTTCTAGCAAAGCTTTCTGCCGAGGAAGCCCCAAAGGGACTGAGGTCATGATACAGTTTCAGAACCACAAGAAGCCCAGCTGGGAAGCTTTCCCTCTAAGCATGAGATCATGGCCTCTTACTGTGACTGCCACCCTGCCATCCCAGAACATAGGTTTAAATGATCATGAAGGACAGGCAGATCTCCACATTCCTTTGCCCATAGGAAGCCGTTGGTATTTCCCAAGCTTTGTTCTCACCTGCTGATCACAAATATGTTGAAAATAAAATATATGCTAACTGATCTGACAATCAAAATCATGGAGAAAATTCTGGCTCTCCCTGTGCTACCAAGTCAGTAGGTTTCATTTGTTTAAAAATAAGGTAAATTAAGGTAACAGGGTGCTCATTCTGCCACATCAAAGATTCTTGGCCTTTAAACAAGTCAGACTGCTACGTCTTTGTACAGGACAAACCCCTCTAATGTGCTGCTTTGGGCAAAGTAGGAGCCACAAAGGAACCTCTTTGGTTAGATTTAATTTTCATATATTGTCAAGGTTTATATCAAGACCTTTATCTGCATGTATGTGTACATGTGTTTACATATGTACAACCGAATCAAAGTTCTTTCCTGTACTTGTGAACAATTGAATGTTGCTGTATTTATTTTGTGGGCTGATACCATAATTTTCTCCCTCATCAATCAAAACTTTATCATTGTCATCATCATCATCAATTATCATTATCACCACTAACAATTACTGAGAATTTTTTACACCAATATATATGGGGATAAAAGTAGCTTTGGTATTAGTCCCATTTTATAGGTAAGAAACCTATGGTTTAGAAAAGTTAAATAAGTTTTAAAGATCATGTAGCAAAACTTTAACAAAGTTATATTCAAACCAGAGTCTATGGCTCCAAAGGTGCCATCATACCATGGTTTTACCATCATACCATGGTTTTACCTTCATACCATGTTGCATCCAACACATGCCCACACTTATACCTGGGAGACCTAAAATCTGAACAGTAACACAGGAGTTTGCTTATTTAGTAACCACTATCTTCAGTTCTACCATTTTAGACTTTTAGAAGATGTATGTTTTGAAAATATGACAACATATATTTTGGGTCATCAAATATATTTCATATATATATTTTTTAAAGGTAATAAAGACCCAACCATAATATATGAAATTAAATCATTGCCCTTTTTGCCACACAACTCTTAAATGTGTGCTTTTGGATGATTGTTGCCTACTCCTACCCTTTCATTCACAATTATCTCTTTTTAGATCATTCATATGTTTATTCAACAAGTGTCTTGGGAAGCACATGCTGTATGTCAGGCACTGCTCTAGGGCCTGGAGGTACAGTAAGGAAAAAACAAATACAAATGTCATCATAATACAGGCCAAAAATGTGATTATTAAAGTTGATCTTGAGACAGTGGTTGGTTTTATGTGTTTATTGTTATTTAGAATCCAGGAAAACCAATAGTTTTGTCTCTCCCAATCTTCTTCTAAAACAACCGCACCCACTGTGCCTGTCCCGCAAGCAGGGCTTTATGCTGGGATCTGTCGAGATACCAAAGAGGAAACATGTCCTGCTCTCAGGTAGCAAGGGCAGGAATGCAGTGCTTTCAAGAATTACGGTTTTCCCAAGACCCTTTCTAGGACTTATTCTTCAAAATATATCCTTTAATGCCTTAGTAAATCACTATTTAATATGTGCGCTGAACCCTGTGTGTTTCCCAGGTGTTCTGTGGTGAAAGTCTTCAGGGATTAGTCATTTCCACTTGCCAGTGCCATGCCTAGCAAGATCTGATGCAAAAACCATTACCCCATCATGCCACTGGCAAAGTCAGGAGCTGAGGCTTTGTTCAGGCAAACAGATTAGCCCTCTAAGGGTTAATTAGAAAGCAGCCCCTTTCAGGGCCTGGAATTGTTTACTTCAATTGCTTTCATGCAAACTGCCATGTTTCACTTGAGTACTAATTGTGCCTGATGGACCCATTATTTTGCAATCAGAACAGCTCCTTGGCTAGCTCTCTGGGGGTTAATTATATGGATGAGGTAGCGCCCTGGATATTACTAGCAGACAGGACCACTTGAATTTCTCACCAACCTTATTGGAGAAAGTCCTGTTACCAGGGACGTTCGGGTTTCTCAGCACCAGTGGTGCCTTTCACAGTTGGAGTTTATTAGGTTACTGTGCCAAGAAAAGCCCAGCTGATGCATCAATGCAGTCCTGCCTGGCTCGGCCCCCTTTATGCTCGCAGAGGATTTGTGCCAGTGGACTCTGGAATCCCCATCTGCATATAGGCAGCCCTGTTTACTGCAGAAGATGGTTCCTGCCCCAGGTTAAATGTGCACACCTCCTGGAAATGTCAGTGCCTTCAAGCTGAAGGCACTTAAAAGCTAAAAAAGCAGCAATCTACCCTGAAACATACTGTACTAAACACAGCAAGAGACCACAATGATTGGTAAGGTGATGAGACGTTTCTCTGATGTTATTCCACGGCCACTGTTGATGGGGGCTGACCTTGTAATCCACTGCTTCTTTTCCCCTGTTTCACTTCCCCCCTACTGAATTTCTAGCTCAAGAATCTTGTGTAAAGTGAGCACACTTTATTTTTCTGTGTATGTTCTCTTTTTTATTATTTTGTAGCAAGCCCACTGGGATTTAATAACCAAGAGAGAGTATTGTGTATTGAGGTGTGAATAAGGAGAATGGTAAATTCCAGAGCTCAAATATATAAAACCTTCTGCATTTGGGACCATTGGGGAAAACAGCAAACCAGGAAAGAGACTTTTTGCATGAAGCTTGCCTCTGAAAGCCACAATATCAAGTAGAGTAAAGCAATTATGCTGTGTGTAGAAATCTCTGAACTATAATCATAGTTAACTTAGGAAAACAATCTTGGAAAAGTATGTCATTTTTTATGGCATGGGCTCTTGCATAGAGTCTTTATATTAGAATAATTGTGGTTTTCTCTCCCATAGATGTTTCTCTCTTTCCCTCTCTCCCTTCTTTCCTTCCTCTCTTTTTAAAATAAATAAAAACATATACTCTAGTGAGGATTAAGAAAAAAAACACTGGTTGTTTTGGGGTATAAAATGTAATATGATGGAAAGTGCTCATGATTAGTGTGAAGACCTAAATTCAACTCTTATTTCTCTCATGCATAAATTGTATGAATAGGAACAACTCACTTTACTTCTCTGAATCTCAGTTTCCTTATCTTTAAAATTGAAGTAGTAATACTGACCAACTTTCTGCCACAGGAATAGTGTAAAAATTATGCATAGTGCTTGATGTTTATTACATGGGTTAATTAATATAATGTGAATGAAGACTAACTGGATTTAAAAAAAACAATATTCTAGAAAAATGTTCCAGAGGTATTAAGTATTTACAATCATGTAAATGTCTTAACAACAAAAGAATTTGTAGTGATAGATTATATTTTATTACATTTCTCCATTTCCATACACACAAACAAAACAGGATGAATTGTTCTTAGCTACCTGTTGCAACTTCTAGACTGTTTTAGAAACTAGCCTGATACTGAAGTCTGTTTGCCTAGTTTTATGATTTCCTTGTGTCAGAGCAAAGTTATGTTCTTCTGAAGCCAGTTAGAATTTTGTAGTGTAGAATAAGGAGTAAATGTAGTACTAAAAATATATTAGGTATGTGAAGTGTCCAGAATAGGCAAATCTACAGAGGCAGAAGGTTGATTAGTGGTTACCTAGGGCTATGTGTTGGGAGAGGGAGAAGAGGAATGACTGCTAAGGAGTATAGGATTCTTTAGGAAATTGATGAAAATGCAGTGATGTTTGCACAACTCTATGAATACAATGAAAATCATTGAATTGCACATTTTAAATAGATTGTATTATGTGTAAATTAATATCTCAAGCTGTTATTAAAAATACATTTAGAAATCATATCTATATTTTGTGTGTAAGCACACATGTACATATATTATTATGGGCAAGCACACATGTATATACATTATTATGGGCATACAAAGTATCTATGGTCATAGATATTGATGGATGCATGGCTCTGAAGTGGAAAATGGTGATTCCTTAATGAAATGTTTTAATTAGAAAAGAGGAAAAGGGCAAAAGGTAGTCACTAATCCTGTGGCACTGAAGAATGATGCTGGGAGGACCACATTCCATGAGAATCTAAAAAAATGTATCAGTTTCCAATCTGAATCTGAAGCTACTCTGTATCTCACTTTTTTTCTAGTCTTGGGTTCTTTTTTTCCATCTATTTCTGTAATGCTTAAATATATGGATTCAATCAAGCCTGTGTCTCTGGGAAGTTCAGAGAGGTATTGGTCCTAAAGACTTTCTGGCAGTGAGACAACACCTTTCATACCCTAGAGCCATATTATTTATTCCCAGTGCTTAAGGTATATTTATGTAATACCTATAATATAATAGTATAAAACATTATTATAGTAATATAGAATACATTGCATATAATAACTTAAAAATGTAAATGTTAAAAAGCTAAGAAAATGTAAATATTAATAGTAGGTTATATTAACTTAGAATACGTTATATTTTTAATATCTTAATATTACAATGTCTTTTTCCCACCATCAGCTAATTTTAGCTAATCTATTATATAGATAACAGTATAAGTCCATATATTTTGTGGCATTTATTTAGTTTAAACCTACTAAGAGAAACAAATAAATTTATTTAAGCAGCTGTATTATGTTGAAAAAAAAACTTAAGTCATCACTTTTATACCTATGTGTGGTAGCACTTCCTCTCTTGCCTAAAAATATCTTGGGCACTTATGTAATATAGACCACGTATGGGTGACAATGAATATTATATACTCAACAAGATTAAAGTTATTTTATTTTGGTATAGTAGTGATTGCATTGTACCTGTCACGCCCCACCACTAATGAAGGCATCTATCTCATGTTGGTGTCCACCAGAATCAATTTTAGTGATGATTGCAGCAAATATTTTGACCCATTAAGGTTTTTACTATCAACTAGCTGCTGGAGTTATTCATTTTCAAGTATAAACAGTTAAGAGGGATGACTTTCCAATTGGGAGAGCCATTTATTGAGAACTTACCAAGTGTCAGGCACTATGCTTGTCCCTAAAGATATAATAATCAAGTCATGTTTTTGGCTTTAGAGAAGCTCAAAGTTCAATGGTGGAAATAAATGAATTCACAAAGAGTTATGATGCAGTGTGATATGTGCTATGATATAACAGTACACAAGAGCGAAGAGGATATTAGGGAAAATGGCAATGTTTAAGCTGATTTTTTAAAAATAAGGAAGTAACTTCATGTAAAAATAGAGAGAAGATCCTATTTGATTTTCACCAAAACATACATGGTAAAACATTTAAAGAGGTTGTCAGTAAGTGAAAGAGCTGGTATTCACATCCCGGTATCCCTGATCTTCCATCACACTCCCTTATAAAATGCATAAAGAAGAAAGATCTTTTCTTCGGTAGTTCTCTCACTATTCATTGGTAACTGGCAAAACTGTATACAAGGCTCATTTTAACAATATGTGCTGGAATTTTGCAAAGTGTATCTTGTAGGGCACTAGTCCCTGAAAATGTTCAGTGGCAAATACTGCCATAGTTAAACAAGCTTAAGAAAGGATGAATGCTCTGTTTTTCTCTTGTAGTTTATAATACACATTGACATAGAGTTCTGAGAAGTTCTGAAATTGAATAAATGGATGGATGAATGAATGAATGAATGCATACTTTATCTTTGCTTAAATTGATGATTACAAAATTAGTTAGTCATGGAATATATTTCACTCCATATAAATTTGAATACAGTGGGGGGAAAAAATTAGTGTAGCCAATACCATATCAGGACAGATGAATGAATTGGTTTAGGTTAGTGTGAATTTTTTTGGTAATGAATTATCAGTTATGCCATTTGTAACAGCTCCAGTTTCAAAGTGAGAATAACAAACATTATATCATCATGTAGATTTTTTATTTTATTATATGGTGCTTTTTTGTCACCTACATAAAATTATCTATGGGAGTACTTCTGAGATTTACCTAAATCAAGATATTCTCTTAAAATCTAATATATTTCCATAAAATTGTGTATAATTTTAATCTAACGTCATGTTCATTTCTGTCATTATGATAAGAAAAGAATGGACTGAGTTTGTCAAAGGTACTATGTCACTTCATTGTGAAATGTCAGCACATCAGCTTCTCTCTGCATAGATCAGGATTTTTTGGAATTACAAGTGGCAAAAATACAACTCAAATAAGGTTAAGGCACAGGCCCCGTTTATTCTGTTCCATATACCAACAGAATGGCCGTGGCAGCACCCAGATCAATCTTAGAGCTGTACATCCCAAAGTGCATGATCCTTGATAGTTCCTGCCACAGGATGAGGGACTTGAGCCAATCACTTTGCCAGGAGTAAAGTTGTCCAGTCAGGTCTGAGTCATGTGCAAATCACTGGGGCATCCCTGGAATGTGAAGGGTAGGGGCGGCCCAGATGAACCACCTGAATTCTTCATATTTATTTAAAAATGTATGAAGGATAATTTTCCCATGGAAAGAGTAATAAATCAGGACAAAAACATGCACTCTTAATATTTGCCACATACCTTCTCTAATACCAACACAGGTATGAGTGACCGCATGGACTAAGCAAGACTTACTCTTCTTTTAAAACAAATGATATGCATAGACTTCAAATGGGACTGAAGAACAGTAGTTAAATTTTTAAGAAAAATGAAATCCTGAGTATATGACTTTAAAATAAGGTAATTAAAATTGTTTAATAAATAACATAGCAAGTGGCTAACAAAGGAGAATTTCCTTCATTTTGTTTCTTCCTAAAAATCTAAATTAAACTCAAAAGCAAGCCTACATTTTATGCAAGTCGGTGATACAGATTAAAAATTAAGAGAAAATATATTAAAGCTCTAATGTTCCAATGAAACATCTAATTCAATGTGGAAGCCACAAAAGTTCTTCACAGTTTACTGAGGCTGTGCCCTTTTTTTATAACTCCTTATGCTTTGTGCAGACAGTCTTGCTGCAAACACCCTTCCACCCTGCAGAGATGCGATGTTGCGTATGATGGAAGTGGGCAGTGCCGGTAGTGGCCTGGCACTTGGAGTCCGTGGTGGGGACTTGTTCACCTGAACAGGCTTTCCCCACCTGTGCCGGCTCTATCAGGACATTAAGGAGCCATTTGAAAACAGAGATGACCATCAATCGGAAAAAAATATGTGCACCTCTATATTCATTGCAGTGTTATTTACAATAGCCACAATCTGGAAACAGTCCAAGTGCCCATCAGTAGATGAGTAGGTATAAAATGGAATACCACATGGCTGTGGGAAAAAAAAAGGATGCCTACCCTTTGCAACAGCATGGATGAACCTGGAGATTATTGTGCTAAGCAAAATAAGCCAGTTAGAGAAAGATAAATACCATATGATCTCACTTATATGTGGAGTATAATGAACAAAATAAACTGATGAACAAAATAGAAGCAGAAGCATGGATACCTGAAAAAGACTGACAGATCTTGGAGGGGAGGGAGTTTGCGGGGAGGTGGGGTGCTAAACAAAATAAGGTGAAGGGGTTAACCAAAGAATATATATGCATAGTCCACAGACACAGACAACAGTGCAGTTATGGCCAGCAGAGGGAGTATCGGGGCTAGGTGGAGGTGAGCAAAGGGGAGAAATGGGGGACATCTATAATAGTGCCAACAATATAAATAAATAAGTACATAAATAAATACAGAGAGGACCATATTAGTACAGGGAAAAGAAAAGAAAGTCGAACCCTTTTAATTCATAGCAAACTTAAGTCTGCCAGAATATATGAAATTAAGCCAGTTCATACATGAGGTTAAATTACAAGGAAAAGAAGAAAAAGAGTTTTCAGCATTTTGTTTTGAAGTACATTTTGTAGGTAAAGCATATTATGGTTTCTAGAAATTCTTGATTAAAATCTACGTTCCATCTGGGAGGGATATATATTTTGGTTTTGGTTTGTTTGTTTTTTTGTCTTGTTCTGTTTTAATCAGAAAACAAGTTATATTTTGGTAAAGTCATTGTGAAGGAATTCCCATTTTAGAGGAAAGGAGAGGATACTTTCATTTTAGTATTAACCATGCAAGCAAAAACTAAGGAATATGTAAAAGTAGTATTTGGATAGTTGAAAAGGTGACATTTTTAAAATAACAGCATAAAAACCTAAAGTTTAGATTTATTTTAAAAACTGAAGTAAATATTGAAAATTAAAAATCTTTGGAAATTATACCTTGTAATATTATCATTTCTCCTTATGATTCAATGTTCATAGGTAATATCAATGCCATGTTTTGGGGTTTTATTTATAAATCTATTTACTATAATTTCCTATGAATTAGTTCACAGAACATAGAATCTGTTCACCAAAATACAAACTCAAGTCAATGTCTGTTCCTCGTTCTGTTTGTTTTATAGGTAGGAAAAAAAGAGGGAATGATAAAAGATTTAAGTTTCCTGTTTCTAAAATTTTGATAAATATAGACAGGAACTTCATGCTTCAGCCAACAAAGATAATATATGTTAATTCTCTAAACACCATATTATACACTATGTTACTTAAGGTCTACATGAATAGGTTTTTTGTATATGTGTGAGTGCGGAGAATAACGCAAATTTTATCAAATGTCTGTCTCACTTATCATCTGCTGATCTTTCCACACCCTCTGTAGCCTCTAATTAAAAGTGTTCAAAATAGCCAAACCAACAAAAATGCCAAGTCACAAGGAAAGTCTAAGTTACAGCCACAACTCCTTTGGTTCAACTGAGTTAAAGCAAAAGAAGGTGAAAGAAGCTTCCACGTCCTCCATGAATTTGTCTGGCACTCATTGTTTTCTTGTGGTGAACATTTCTCTTACTAGCCTGATGATAAGTACCTGAAGGGCTTACATCCCCAGTGGCCCTCTTAGCACGAATACCTTGAGGTCCATTACAGCAGCCTCCCGCAATATCACGCTTACACAGGGCTCTATTACATAAATGAAGCCAGGCCTAGGATTTTGTTTCTGTCACATGGACTATTATCATGTTTCTCCCCTGCAGAGAGTGCTGGCTCAGCGGGAAAAAGTGGGCTAAGGCTGCTCTGTGTAAGAGGTGTTTGTAATGAGTAAAAGTAGGTTTACAGTTGCTTTTATAGAAAATAACACAATAATTAATAATACAAAATTAAATTCTGTGTTTTATGTAGTCACAGCTATAAATATACTTTCTCCCCACTCTGTATATTTTTTGTAGTAGTACTGGCAAGTGGAGGGGATGAAGTTTTCACCAAACTAACAGATGGGTCATTTGTTTCCCACAGTTCCAAAAGACAAGATATCTATTAAGGTTGTTGTTCATGCAGTGCCTTTGGGCAAATTTCATGAACACTCTCAGCATGTTATACTGGAAAGAGTTTCAGCCTTCTGAGTGTGATCAACTTTGTCTTGAATCACATAATTTTATGACCCTGTATAAATAACTTTTAGCTTAATTTTCCTCATCTCTACAATGGATATTAGCTCATTCATTCAACATGTATTTATTAAGCCCCTACATTGAGACACATTGTGCTAAGCACTAGGGATACCTCTGTAGGTATGTAGGTGCATACAGTAAACTCTCAACAACTAGTAACTAATTTTAAGCACAGAGTATATAATACAGAACCTTTCTTTCTCCCCCATAGCTACTGTTAATCAAATATTGTTGTTTTTTTTTATTTTATTGAGTACCTGTTCTATGGCGAGCTGTAGAAGATGATGATGATGATGATGATGATGATGATGATGATGATGATGATTATAATATCAGGAGCCAAACTCCCCAATTGCTGGAAGCTCATGGCCTAGCTGAGAAAACAAAATCAGACCTGAGAATAGAGAATAGCTTGGATTCTTTCCTGCCTTTAGCATTTACTTCCCTTCTCTTTAAAATACCAGTATCTAATTCCAATATAGATCCATTAAATCGGAATCTCAGGGTAAGACCTGGACATCACTTTAAGATTCCCCAGATGATCCTAATTTGTAGCCAGAGTTGAGAACCATTAGTCTAATAGTTTGCAACCCCTGAGACTGGCCACAGTGCCTTGATTGTAAACATACCTGAACTGCAGCAAACTGATATCCCAGGAAAGGACTCAGTATTCAGCAGAATTCAGGTAAATTGGGATTAGTGCTTATATCTGAAAGTTTTACTGGATTCAGTTTCTATACTATGCATTTTAATAAAAATACAGATAAGTACCATTTATTGAATTTTATATAATTAAAAGTTCTTTAGCAAATATATGCTTACAAAAGTAGTATCTACTCTGCAATCATTTGTTAGCTTGCTTCTCCTTTACATCCCAGCTTTGTTTCTTTGGACTCTCCTTGCACCTGTGACCTAGCTGTAACTAAACTGCCAGCAGGTTCCCAGAGATGCCACATCCTCGCTCTAGTCTTTTGCTTAGTTACATTGTTTCTCCTGCCTGAGCCACTCTTTCCACCTCTCTATCACCTAATTCCTCCCCTTTCTCCAGGACTCAGGATGGATATCATTTAGTCTACTAAATCTTTCCCAACCCCACATTGGGTTAGGGAGCCTTCCTCTCATTCCTTTTATACTTTATGTTTCCTCTCTTAGGGCCTGTCTCATGGTCTTGTCTATTTATTGCTCTGTATTTCTCTCTGGAATATGTTTCAAAGGGACAGGAAACATGACAATATTAGTCACCACTGTATTCTTGTTTTCTGTATGATACCAAGCATATAGTAGATGCTCAATAAATACCTGTTGGATTAAATATGTTTGAATACAGATTTTTATCTGTGCACATACATGCTATGTGAATTATGGTATCCAGTCATCCAGCTTTTGCAAACCCAAATAACTTTCACATAAAATTTCCAAATAGCTGATATTTTTCTGAGATTATCCTTTCATGACAAATTTCATGCATTTGATAACTAATAGGTAGCCCACCTCTTCTGCTTACCTTTGACCTCCTTGGGCTTTAATTTATCATCTCTCATTGAGAGACACTTTTTCTCAAAAAGTTTGGAAATGAATAGCATCGGTCCTTTCGAGCTCTAAGAGCTATGATTTCTCAGTCCCATTCTTGAGGACTGATGTATGCCACACATTCACATAGGAGATTCAGGCTACAACATTAGACGTCTGCTATTGCAAATGGTAAAGGACTTCCTGGGCTGTCCTGCAGTCTCCCTTGGCAGATGGTGCTGGCATACCTCTGAGAAATGGGTACTCTCTACAGAGAACCAGGAGTCCTAGCACTATGCTCTTTACCTTCTTGGAAACCCCTGAATTCCTCACAGTACATACTGCCTCTTATGCATGAGGTGTGAGCAATGTACTTTGTGTTGAAGCCAAAATAATGTGCAAATGATAGCCTAATAAGCTAGTCATGACTTCTAATTGCTGGTATTAGTACTTTAAAATTCCCTTCTCCAGGATTATTGTTGTTTTCATTATTAAGTACCTTTAAACTTGTAGCACTTTCTGATTTTGTCAAATATCAAGTTACCATAAGAATATATTTTGACTGATATTTCAGAATTTATAATTTTGTTGCTCAATTGACTGCAAAGAACTGCATGCCTCTTAAATGAATTAAAATTTAAATATGGAACACTGGCTGGGCCCAATTCACCTACTGCTGATTCAAAGCTTGTTAGCATTTCAAAGTGGTAAGAGCATAGAGAGCACAGTGTAAGACAACCCAGACTGTATAATGAGGGAGAAGACGTGGAATTTGAGGCAATGCCTACAGTACCCAGGGCAATTGGGCTTTTGAATATTCTAGACTTATTTTTATTGTTAGGTACAAGATAATTCAATGCTTTACTGTGCAAACTTTGTGTCTCAGACTCTCTTGCATACTCTTATACAGACTGTGTATCCCATTTTTTAAAAATTCAGGCTCTATGAAAGGTATAAATGGATGTTGCTAAGATTGCTTCCAGAATTAATGGGAGACAGAAACAATCTATTTTTCAGTAGACAAAACTTAAAAATGTAGAATGCTATAGAGTGACACTTGAAAATGGATTAACTTTTCTCTAGGAGATTGAGGATTTGTCATATGTCTATGAACTTGTCCCAATAATATATATAACTGTGTCCTTTCTTATGGGCTCAGTGTTTCCACTGGAGAAAACAACGTCTACACTGGTTGTGCAGGAGTGATTAAATCAATGGTGTCTGTCTCTGTTTTATAATGGAATGAGACTCACCTAACTGTTACGGACAAAAATCTTGTGAAATTATGGTTTTCACACATTACCTGTAGAAAAATGAAATCATGGAGAAAACTTTGGACAGTGAGGTTAGCCAAAAACAAAACTTTCATCTTTCTTATATTTCACCTATACCTGTTACTGGTATGATAGCATGTTGAACCCACCCTTATCATAACATATACCTCAAATATTTTCCCATTATTTTATTTTTAAAAAGTTCAAATCTGCAATTAGTTGAAAAAGTGATAAAATTAACATAAAATACTCTTCATCTAAAATCACCAAATTTGATCACTTAGCACATTCACATATGTGCTTTCTCTACGTATATTCATAATATCCATAAATATGAAATATATAAATATTTCAAATAGCATAACTATTTGTAAATAAGTTACAGACATCATGACACATTACCCTAAGTATTTAACTATTTCAACACCTATGTCAGAATATCTAGAAGTCTCTTCTACATTGCCACCATAGCATTTGTATACCTAAGACTTAACAGTGACATGACATTGTTATTTTATTTATGGCTCATAGTCAAATTTTCCCAATTATCATAGTAATATTCTTTCAACTGTTATGCAGGAGTGGCAGTATTAGTATTCAGTCAGTGATCATACATTGCATTTAGTTGTCATGACTCTTTAATGTCCCTCAGTATATGATTTTGTCTTCCATGACATTAATAGTTTTGAAGAGTTGGCTTGTCTTGTAGAATGTCCCCTCATTGGGATTTGTCTTACTATTTTTTCATGATTAGATATTAAATGATTTTTTTTAAGAAAACATAGATGACTTTATAAAACCAAACTGTATTTTATTGGCCTCTTTAATTTTGTATTCCCTCCTAGTCTGTGTGCTCTCTATAGTAAGGAGCCCAGTCTTACTCATATTTGTAAGTTCCAGACTCAACATATTACCTCACACATGCGAGTACCAGTAATTCATTGTCTTTTCTCCAGTCTGTTCCTTTTTTTCATTTGTCATTTTATTTTTTGACTTAACCTTTATTGTATTTTTTATTCCCATTTAGTCTCCTTATACACCCCAACAATCACCCCACTTTTGTTCATGTCCATAAGCCCTTTTTCCTTTTTGCTCAGTCCCTCCACCCCACTAGCTGTCATCTGCTCTCCATCTATGATTGTGGCTCTGTTTTGTTTTTTCAGTTTGTTCATTAGAGTCCACATATGAGTGAAATCGTATGTTATTTGTCTTTCTCTGACTGTATTATTTCACTTAGCATAATGTTCTCCAGGTCCATCTGAAGTAGTACAGGTCCTGAAGGTCCCTGTTCAGGTGTCAGCTGAGGTGGAGGGCAGACTCTGTCCCACAGAGTATGCTCTGGGTCATCATGGATGAGGAAATAAATTAAGTCATCCCAGACACTTTTCTTGGTCTGCCAGAGGAAGAGGGTGGCACTTCCCTCTATTGGAGAAGGCCCCGGAGCCCTTCTCTTGAAGTGGCTTTTATTGAGAACCAAATGTAAAGAAGTATAGAGCTTGGATATAAAGCTCATCAATCAATGTCAAAAAGCTATGTTTACAGAAAACAAATAGAGATGATAGATAACAATTGAAGGAACACAAGAGATTTGCCTCAGATTAGGGTGGTGCCCACTCAGCCCTAAAGTCTGGGAAACTGATCACATTCTATGCTCAACCCCAAACATCAGTAAAAAGGCATTCTGAGCACAGTAAGTTTCATAGGATTTAATGCATTTCTTTTCCAGATCTATTGTCCCTGGGAACCACCAATTCCAGTCTAGGTCTGTACCTACCTTTAGAATTATTTCAAGCCTGAGCCAGGTGGGCGGAGCAGAGCCACCAAGAGATAAAAAAACTTCTTTCACATAGAATGAAGACTCCTGCCACGTTAAAGCCAAGGGATGAGGGTCTTTTTCCCCTTCTCTGTGTCCCCCAAGTCCCTCTCTGATGGCCCCTATGGGACTGTGCCTGTCTTTGGTGGCCCCTGCAATCGAGGGGTCTTACCCGTCATTGACTAACCAGCCATCCCCTGGGACCAAGCAGGGTGATGTGAGGGAGGCAGGGGCTGCACCCCTGCCAAGGGGACAGGTTTTGTCTCCTCAGTGGCCTATTTTCCCAAGGCCTCCTTGCTCACCTCCAACCAGGGTGCCCTCTCTCCTGTCGGCGAGGCTACAGTCTCTGAAACCAGACAGGACGGTTCCCAACATCCATCCACACTGTCATAAAGGGTAAAAATTTCTTCTTTTTTATAGCTGAGTAGTATTCCATTGTGTAAATGATCCATAGTTTTTTTATCTATTGATGGACACTTGGGCTGCATCCCTGTCTTGGCAATTGTAAATAATGCTGCAATGAACATAGGGGTGCTTATGTTCTTTCAAATTAGTGTTTTGGGTTCTTTCAGAAATATTCCCAGAAGTGGAACCACTGTGTCAAAAGGCAGGAACATTTTTAATTTTTTGAGGTATCTCCATACTGCTTTCCACAGTGACTCCACTAGCCTGCATTCCCACCACAGCAGCAAGTGTTCCCCTTTCTCCACATCCTCCACATTCTTGCCAGTACTTGTTGTTTGATGATTTATTGATTATAGCCATTCTGACAGATATGAAATGGTATTTCTTTGTGGTTTTAATTTACATTTCTTGATGATTAGTGACTTAAGCACTTGTATGTCCTCCTTGGAGAAGTGTCTATTCAGATCCTTTACCCATTTTTTTAATTGGGTTGTTTGTTTTTTTGGTGTTGAGTTTTATAAGTACTTTATAAATTTTGGATATTGACACCTTATCAGATGTATTAGCAAATATATTCTCTCATCCTGTGGGTTGTCTTTTTATTTTGTTGATGGGTTTCCTTTATTGTGCAAAATCTTTTATTTTGATGTAGCCCATTTGTTTATTTTTCCTTTTGTTTCCCTTGCCTAGGGGGTTTCATCTGATAAAAAATTGCTATAAGGAATGTCCAAGATTTTGCTGCATATGTCTTCTTCTAGGATGTTTATGGTTTTGAGTCATACATTTAAGTCTTTGTTCCATTTTGAATTTATTCTTGTGTGCAGAGTAAGAAGGTGGTCTAGTTTCATTTTTCTGAATATATCTGCCCAATTTTCCCATCACTGTTTGTTGAATAAACTATCTTTAGCCCATTGTATGTTCTTGCTTCCTCTGTTGAATATTAATTGACTATAAAGTTGTAAGTTTATTTCTGGGCTCTCTATCCTGTTCCATTGATCTGTGTGTCTGTTTTTATGCCACTACCATGCTTCTTTGATTACTATGGCCTTATAGAATAGTTTGATATTAAGTAGTATGATTCCTCCAACTTTGTTCTTGTTTCTCAGGATCACTGTTGCTATGCTGGGCTTTCTGTGGTTCCATATAAATTTTTGAAATATTTGTTTTGGTAAGAAATAGCATGCTTTCTGACTGGGAATCAAACCTGCAACCCTTTGGTTTTCAGTCTGGCACTCAATCTACTGAGCCACACCAGCTGGTTTGTTTTTTTTTAATAAAGTTTTATTTTTTTAAAAATTACAGTTGGGACATCCCCACCCTTGGTGTTGCTGGTGTAAACTGCTTGAGCTCTGTGCTTTGAAACTATTTTATTTGCAAGTCCTTTATAAAGTAGCTCCTGAAGGGGGCTGCCTCTAGTCTCTCAGGGATAACAGCTGGGATTATAAGCTTGTAGTTGTGAACTTTGTTACAGAGCTTTACATATGTCTCTTTGTCAAACAAGACTAGGTTATTGAGCTTATCCCGAACTTTGCCTTTGGACCACTTCTTTTTGAAAGATTTGTTCACTGGATCCCTCTCTTTCTGGACCAAATTTCCAGGATCTTTCTTCTTCTTGTCACCCTTGGGTGGCCCCATCTGCCAGGAGCTGCAGCCAGGCAGTTCTGGGAGCCTCACCTGCATGCCAGCACCATGGGGCCTCAGAACACAGCTTCACATCCCTCAGCTCACCATAGCAACTGCAGCTTGTTTCAAAGGCAGATTTACAACTCCTGCTACAAGAACCTGAGGCTTACAATTCAAAGGCTGCTTCAAACTAAATGGGGAAAAGCCAATAGATTAAATGAAAACTAAAAAAATATACCCACAACCGATTGCAATTCAATGACCTAGTTGAATCTTGAGTCAAACACAATTTAAAAAAAAAAATCTGTTGGGGAAATTTGAACATCAACTAAATGGATATTTGATGATAACAAGGAATTATCATGTATTTTGTAAGTGTCATTGACTTTTAAAGAGTTCTTAGGGATGTATATTAAGTTATTACAGATGAAATAAAATCATGTTGAGATTGTTTCAATCTAATAAAAGCATGAAGTATTAGATGAGGGTGGGAGGGTAGATAGAACAAAATTGGCCATAATGTGATCACCGTTGAAGCTAGGTAATAAATACAGGGGTGTTTATTATTACCCTATTGTTTTATATATGTTTGAAATTTTCCATAAGACATATTTTTTAAATAGGGTAACAACTAGAATAGTATTCTCTAGGCTACCTGAGTTTTGAGGAAGTCAGTTTTCTTTTCCTAATGTTATTAATCATTTGCATGATTTTGGTTCCAATCCCTATCTCCCAATGCCTTATCCTTAACCATATTTCTTTTACATACTGTATTTCCTTTTGGATGAGCCTTGTAAGAGGAAAATTCTTCCTCAATATGGAGTAGAGAAAGGGCAGTTGTTGATCTTGAGTGGTGAGAGTATGTGTGTATGTGTGTGGGATGAGTACAATGGTTCCCTGAATGAGGCCTTGTGGGAGCCTTGTTATCCCACTTCATGCTGCAATTTTATCATGTGTCTGAAGAAGTGTTTCCCCTGCTAGGCAAGAAGGAAGCTTAAAAATAAGTGCCAGCTTCAAATACCTGGGAGGCAAACACTGACATCTTCTACTTGTCTGGTTGGTGAAGCCCTGCGTCCTGCAGAGTGTCTCATTAACACCAGGGGCTTGGCCAGGCAGGGTGCCCCAATTTGAGCATGCGTGCTACCTGGGCACAGTTTCTATTCAATTCCTGAAATGTACTAAAGTTACATTGCATTAGACCCCCAAAGGGCACTTGTTTTCTATGGAAATGTTTACACAATTTCTTCTTTTCCTCCAGCCCCCAATGCCGCTGAACCAAGTATCTGACAATTCCAGCTCCACTGATATAAGAGGAAATAACATTTCATTAATTACTCTCCCCCTCTCAATATTCATAATTGTCATTCTTATAAGTATCAACATCTGTTCATGGAAAGGGGCAGGAAAAGGGGCAAAGAGAATATACATGTAGGAGAAGGAGAGGGAGATTAAGAATGTAAGAGATTGTTCATTGCAGAATATGAATGAAGCAAGTACATTATCATCTTGAGATTTAGTGGAATTCTGAAATGGAGGCAAAACACTAAAAATTAGATTCAAATGTGAATTTTCTCAAAAGACACATAAGTAAATGTAATGTGTGGGGAAAAAATTCCCTTAAATTTTATAGCTTCTTTTCATACAAGCTAATGAGGAGATTTCGGATGAAAGAGGAGGGTCTTTTATTCTATGTCATTCTCTGTCATAGCTTCTAGACAAAATTTAAAGAAACCAAGAGCATGTTATTAAAAGTACTCACATGACAGTTTAAGATGCATCTCATCATCAAACTCCCAATATATGCCAGTGGTTTTTCATATCTTTTTCTCCCCAAATCCTATCATTTGCCTGGCCTTTTCAGGTTTATACAAGCTGACAATTCGATGTGGGGGCATATTGATTTCTACAGTGTAGAGCTAAAGAGAACAAGTTGTAGGTGGTGACTGTAGTGAAGATTAACAGGTATTAATGGGGTGAATATTTCTACCCTAGTTCTTCCAAAAACAGCTATTATCAGCAAATGGTTCAGAGTTTTAAATTGAAGGCAAAAGGAAGAAAAGGAAGTATAAAGTATGCAGAACCTGATTTATTTGTGCACACCATTTTTACTAGCCTTAGACAGGAACTAATTTTTGTGCCAGTACTAAGTTGGTGCTTTATGAATTTTATTTAATGAAATCTTTAGAAGCGTGTAGAGAGCTAAATTTATTCTTTCCATTTTAATTATGAGTGAACTGAAAATTTAGCGAAGTTCAGAAACTTACCCAAAGTTATATAGCTAGGAAGTCATGGGACTAAGCTTCTAAACCAGCTTTGTCTGACTCTAACATCTGTTTCCTTTCTGCTGCACCTTGCTGACCCTTCAAAGGAGATAGTGTTAAAGTAGCTATGGGTGTTCAAAGAAGAAGTCTTTTCATTTGTGGTTGATGCCTTTGTCTTCGCTCCTTACTCCAGGCATTAGAAAGTTGTAAACTTTTCCAAATTGCAATAATTATAACTACAAACTTTATGTTACAAAGTACAGTGCCATGAAAAAGGAAAAAATACATAAGTTGTAATTGGTCACTACCGGTGAAGCCTTGAGCAAATGTCTCTGGAGCTGAATCATCTTTGTCCAATGTGAAGTAGTTTGATTACATCAAGTTTAGGTTATTTTTTCTTCTTTGATTCTCTTAGCTGATAGGTTGTAAATCTTCCTAAATTGGAACAGAGACTTTGAAAACTATGAGTGCACATTATGGTTGGATTTTAAAAATTCTCTTCTTAATTCAACCTTCCGCTTTAGCCTGCCTCTCTCTCTCTCTCTCTCCCCCCCCCTCCTTTTCTCTCTGTCCCTCTTTTTCTTTATTTCTATCTCACACACACACACACACACACACACACACACAGATTCAGCACACCCTACAGTCTACACAATTACCATTACTATTTTTACTCCAGGAAAAACAATTTAGACTAGTTTTCATACACAAAACACATAGGTAAGCAGTGGTTCCAGGCAGTTCAGTTATTCACCATAATTTGACCATTAAGACAACATCCCATCTGTACATCCCATGTCTTTTATACACCTTGTTATCATGCGGGGGGTATTTAATTGTACCTAAGTTCAAAATTCTGGCTGCTTTAGTATATGAGCTTTTACTGGACTCATTGACCTTGAAAATTGGAGAAATTATGAATGAGGTACAGTAAAAGGATAGATGGATGCTAGATTGAGACCCAGCAAGTCTCAGATATCTTTAAGGACATATGGTTAGCCACCCACAGTGGTAACTTTTGGTATTTCACTGTATTTAGATTCTGGGTTCTACAGAGAAAATGCTACCAGCTTTGCTATGGCATAATTACACCTCGTAAGAGAATGAACTCTTAGTTTGATGAAATCTTTCTGCCATAGATGCCATCAATATGTTCCTGTCTTTCCTGCCAGATTAATAACTTCTCAAGAGTGGAGCATATATCCCAGACACCTCTTTATTGCTATAGCACCCAGCTCATGCCTGATTTATAGTGGACAGTACCAAAAAAAAAAAAAAAAAAAGCAGCAAGTAATTTGTAGTGGAAAGAAAACACGAATTTTGGAATGAGGCATCCCTGGGTTAAAAGTTTTGGTTCTGCTAATTAGCCTGTGTGTTTTGTGAAAAGTTAATTAAATTCTCTGAGCGTTAGTTTTCTTATCAGTGAAATGCAATTAATAGAACTTTCTTGGAATGTTGTTTAAAGTTTGGAGACAATGTAGGCAAAGCAGCTATTGAATATTTGGCTCTCAATGTGTGGTAGACAACAACAGAAGTATTTGAAGTAGGCAACACTAAATAATGTTGGAAAAATAGAATGATTGTAAAAAGCTGGTTTATAAACTACCTTGTCATAATAGAGAAAGAAACTGACATGAACTATCAAGAAGAAAGAATTTTCACATTTAAAATAAAAGAAAAAGCATTTTAACAATTGAAAGTAGTCTGTCTTTTAAGGTAGTAAGATCTCCAACAAAGAAAAATAAAAAAAGACTAGACTTCAAGCACTGTTTGAGCAGCCACACTGGATCACTGCTAGGAAACTTGCAATTCAGCGATTTTTGAAATTCAGATTAATTTTTGGTACCAAAAGCTTCCCAATCAAACACCAAGCCATTTGGTTCAAGAAATTTGCCTTTGCTGCAATTACATAAATTATTTGGCAGAACAGAAGAGACCAAAATAACTTTTAATAAATCTGTTTTGCTAATATCAACAAAAAATGAATAAGAAAGAAGGTAAAATTTAGTTTGTAAGGAATGGAATGATAATTATTCAACATTTGACTTATACACTCAATGCAGCAAATATGGCAAAATAGTTTTGAAATGCCTCCCAGGACCAAATTAAACAGCTGACCTGATCTTGTGATGATTAGCACATGGGTTCAGGCTTAATGTATGTTTTAATAAAGTTCCCACTTTCAGGGAGGGTGACAAATGTGTGAAGAAGAGCAAATTTATCTGTGCCTCATGGAGCCAAGTTTCTAGCAGCGCACACAGGCAGTGGGCAGCGGGAAACAAGCACGCCCAGAGAGGAAAGACAGCGAGAATGACCTTCTCCTGAGCCTGAACATTAGAAAAGTGGGGCACTGAAGTTTGTGTCTATTTAGGAACATGTTTTAATTAGGAGTTTATGGAAAGACAAAATTTTTGTCTCTGGTCAAATGATGTTAGGAATTGAAATTTACCATGACTGAGCTAGCCCTCACTCAGAGAGTATACTCCATAAAGTTGCAAATATTCTCATCCCTTCCTCTTCTTGGGTAAACAGCAGGTCTGCCCAGATGTGAGGATATTGACACACAAAGCCCTAAAGACTCTTATGATTCCATTGAGTACATATGGGATCCCATTTTTATTGTGTCCTACTCATGCACACACACACACACACACACACACACTCACTCACTCACATTCACTCACACACCTCTTATGCTTCAAGAAAGTGTAGATGACATTTCCTCAGATAAGTTTCCTTTTATTTCCCCTCCCCATCCCCAACTCTAATTGTGCCTCTTTCATAAGTTTGTCTGTGTATGCAGTAATAATATGTTTTCCTACATTTTTCCCAAATAAAAATGTCAAATTATCTTTGCACTTAAGCTTTACATGTAGAACTTTAAAAGCTTTTTTTTTAATTAGTTAAATCTATTGACCTTTTTCTGTTAGCCTACTTTCTTCAAATTAAGGGTACAGCCTTATTTCTTTGAAAAACATTTATAGAAAATTATACTTCATGAATGTCTAGTCTGCAAATCCCACAGGCAGCTCGTCCTTGTTTTTCAATTCTGTGAGATGGAAAACCCATTGCTTGTTTATAGAAGTCCTCTTGCCCTCGCCTACAGACAGGATTCTGGCTTTGCCCTGAACTTCTTCCCTCCCTGCCCCCAGGAGGATCTTTCCATGACAATCTCTTTGGGATTTCTTTTTCTGCGAGGTGGTGGGAGTCGGGGTGGGGGTGGATCAAAGTGGTGAATTTATTTTCTTTGTAGCCTTAGTTCTCCAGGAGTTACATAAATATACCAAGGTAGCTTATTAAGTGTATTTTTTTCCTTTTTATTGAATTTATTGGGGTGACACTGGTTAACAAAATTATACTGGTTTCACAGTTCCACAACACATTTTCTGTACACCGTATTGTGTGTTTACCACCCCAAGTCAAGTGTCTGTCCATCATCAATTATCACCCAATACCCTAATCCACCATCCCCCTCCCCACGCATCCCCTTCCTCCAGCAAAGGCCACATTGCTGTCCATGACCATGAGTTTTTCTCTTTTTTTGCTCAATCCCTCCACCACCCCACTCAGAACACCCCTCCCCGGCAGCTGTCAGCATGCTCCCTATATGAGTCTGTCTCTATTTTGCTTGTTTATTTTGTTCATTAGATTCCAAATATGAGTGAAATCATATGGTACTTGTCTTCCTCTGGCTGGCTTATTTCTTTGGGATTTCATGGTACAGAATCAAGAATAGTGGGAAATTCAGAAGGTTCATTCAGAAAAGATTTAGAGAGAAATGCTAGCAGAAAACAACCTTGACTTTAAAGAAAATGAATACAGAAAATATAGGAAATTTAGTAGATAGCTGTGATTTGTGAACATCTTTCATTGTGTTTGAATAATACAAGTTGAAAACAAACCGTGTTCATTGAAAATTCTGTTTGTTGAAGCGTTTTTCTGTGATATCAACACTGCCTTTGTGTAATACGTGAGTTTTAATTTTAAAAGCAGTGAATGAGTATGAGTATGTGCACAGCTCTACATTTTCTATATGTTCCCAATACTTCATATTCTTGTTTCCCACATCCTTTTCTATTTCTCATTAGAGGTCCCTTCTGATTTCATAGCGGTTTCCTTTTCCCAGGCACTTAATGAAAAGTTCCTTAAATGAACCATGATAAATGTCTGTCCTGCCATGATCTCAAATTAAATTTATTATAAATGTGGGGTTGCTTAGGCTAAAATGTTTCACCACCCCAGAAAATGAAATTTCAGGCTCATTTTTTAGAAGTAGCTAGGAGCCTACACTCATAAATCCTCTCCTTGTTATGGTGGTATAGCCTGGTGGTTAAGAGCTAGGTTCTGAAACTCATTTTCACCATTCAGTCCTCGTTCGGCTCCTATTGTCTATGCAATCTTGGAAACATTATCTGGCCTTGCAATACCTCAATTTCCTCACCTAAAGGAGAACATTAATAGGGAGAGCAGGTCTCACAGGGTTGTTGTGGCAGTGCGAATGAATTAGTTTCTGTAAGGGACACATAAAAGTAGCTAGCACCCAATGTAAAAAGTTGTAAAATTGAAGGTGACCATATTTGGCGATCCTTCTTTAAGTTGCTGGGTTCTGATTCACCCATTCATTCATTCCATGCTCATTCATGAGCCCTGCTATGGCAGTTCTGACATTGCGCCAGCATCCATGCCACAGAGATGAATAAGACATAGTTGCTGCCCCCAACCAGTTCACAAACTACAGAGGGAATAAGCACATAACAAAGAAATTAAAATGCAATGGGAAATTGCAAGAATAAAATAAGCCTGTAAGGTACAAAGCCAGTGCAAGGAAAGGACTAATGAAGATTGCCCAGGTGCTCTGGGAACACTTCCTAAAGGAGATGAAAGATTAGCTCAGTTGTTGAAGGGTGAGTAGGTGCTCACCAGAAAAACAAGCAGAAATCAATTCCAGGCAAAGTAAAGAGTATAGAAGTTATGAAATAGCAAGCAAGTTAGTCTTCCTGTAGTCTAAAGTTTGAGTGGAAGAGTGGCCAGAGATGGCGAAAGAGCAGTGGACAGGAGTGAAGACCTTGAGGGCCTGCTGAGAAGACAGATTTAAGTCAGAGAATCCAGCTGTTTGCTGTGTAACTAGTATTTATGTAACGAGGATGCCAGTTCAGAGTTGCCTCCATACCCTGAGCAGATACCATTAATGACCAGGCAGGTATTTGCTTCCACCCCTACTTATATTTTCCTACATTTAGCACCATTTGAATATAGTGCTTGAGTTTAGAAGCTTAGAAACAGGAATTTACCCAAAATAAGCAAAGCAGAAGCATGGATGAATTACACACAGATATATTAAGATATGTGCAGAGGCCCTGATGCAACTAATTGCAATGGTTATACCTTTCTCATTTAAACACTAATTTCTCATTTCAAAGACTAATAGTTTTCAAATTTCTGGGTGCACGTTTCCATTAGAACCTCTTGTCCAGACTGAGCTAGTCATAGCTTCCTGTGTGTAGGAATAGTCTAGCTTCTCACCTTTCCTCTGAAATTTTTTTAAGCTTGTTCTTCACCTCATATATGTGCATACTTGAATATTTTTCCCTCATGGTATTTCAGTACACTGCTGAAAGTGAACAGACCACTTTCCTCCATCTAATTAAGAATTTAGGAGGCATTTTGGTTTAGGTTGTGCCAGACTTTGGACTAACATATGTCCCCCTGCAGTAGCTGGTCTTCTGCAGCAGCACTTTTTCTTTGGGTGCTTTTCTAATCATGAAAACAATTTTTAGCAAAAAGATTATTGCTTTCATCAATTACAAACTCTACCCTCTAGATGGGGTAAAACCCTCCCAGCCAGAGGTCTACTAGAGTTAGATCGGTAACTTCAGTCTTTCTAGTTTTCCTGACAACCATGGTTTGATTAACCAGGAGCCCCAGTAAAGAATCTGGCTCTTCAACTAAAGCTAGCTTTACCTTGGATGTTTCATGTCTGCAGACTGTTCTGAAAGCCCTTTTCTTTTCCCATGATCTGGAGCAACCATGTATCTTTTAGATTTGATAAGAAGGAATAACTAATTACAGTTAACTCTTGGTAAGAAGATTACCTGCCTCTGAACAGCATATCATTTCTATATGATCTTTGCCTGTTTTCCCTTCCAGAAACTTCCCTTTTCTCCATCAAATGGTGAGCACAAAACAAAATAGTCCTGTTTCTTTTGTGATGTTTTGGCTTTTCTTCTAATTGCTGCCGCTACAATAGAAAACCCTTTGGGGCTCATTTAAATTCTTTAACTCTTTCTTGTCATCCTGTCAGCCTCAAAGCACTTTACTAAATAAACAAACTATATTCCTATCTATGTCACTGGTCCCACAGTAATCAATTTTCAAAATGAAGGATAGGTCTTAACGGACCACATCAGATCAAGTACCTGATGAGTCAGTATTGAATTTGTATTGCATATGTGTGTTATTTAGCTTCTGTTAATTCCATTTCCTCTGTATTTAAATAATGAGGAATCCAAAGCAAGAGGATATAAAAAAGCTAATAATTATAAGCTTTTACATTCATGTATAACCTTCTAGTTAATAACTAACAATGCATTTTTAATATATATACCCCTACTGTGATGTCAGCTGTGTATGTTTGAAAGATTGATTTGACTTCAATTTAATGCCCTAAGAGAGTCTTAGAATTTTAATAATAATGTTGCCCCTTAAAATACATATAATTATTAATGGAAAAGTCAACAAGATACTTAAAATAAATGTGTAAATTGAACACAAACATGTATAACATTTATTATGTTAATGTATAATGGGAAATAGTGTGTGTGGCCAATTATCAAATTATGTTAAATTTAACTGAAATTCTATTCCATTTCATTGTTATTAACACTGGATTTTATTATATATTGTAACATACCGGGAGCACAATTATAATTGCTCAAGTTAGTCATGTTAACTGTGAAAGTTTTCCATAAATGAGACACTGCCCTTGAAATTAGTTATTGAAGTATGCTGAGAAAGACATTGACATCCAAGTGAGAACACAGATTCTAAATTCAAAGTCAAGTCATGGGGGTGGGGGTGGAGAGATTGAACAAAAAAAGAGAAAAAGAACTCATGGACTTGGACAACAGTGTGGTGATTGGGAGGTAGAGGTGGAAGAGGGTTTGCGGGGGATAAAGGGTAATGGGAATATATAATAAAAATGAATTATTTTTAAAAAAAAGCCTGCTTTAAATTAAAATAAAAACAAGTAATTTGAAAATATAAAAATAAAATATGTCCCATAGGGACATTTGTGGCTTTATCCCTTTTGCCTGTACAAACCCTTCTAAAAGATAAATCATAAAACAGAGAACATGTATCAACTGAGGGGTGCTGTGCTGACTAGAACTAGGAAAATCAACTTTAGACCATTGTACCAAAAGACCCTGAGGGTAAAATTTTCTAGAGGGAAGGTGCTGCAAGCTAATATATAATTTTTGTTTTGATAGAAAATACTTGAATATCAAAAAAAGGCATGTTAGTTAAGGAGCTGCATTGATGTGGTCGGTTCTGTGGTTTGTAATAGCTGTGGAGTGGGATTCCAGTGGCACTTACCTGCCCCATGCTCATAACCAGCCACAGTCACCTGTACACTCACAACCTGCAACTGACACTTGTTAGCAATACCTAATGGATCCTCCTAAATGTTAGCTTGGTTCGGCTTCTAAATACTGGAGCCAAAACAAGGGAAACAAACGGATCTCTGAAGAAGAGAAGATAGCAATTGTTGGCCTACATATTGCTTTTCATAACAGAAAATGACAGGTCCCTGAGAACTTGTTCCAAGGGATAAGTCCTTGTTCTCCAAATCAGGAAGGGATTCATTTTCATAGTCTGTTCTACAGCCAAGAGACTATCATTGTTTCCTAGGTTGACTTGCAAAGCCCCATCCTTCAAGTATCACACATAAGGATACTTTAGTTCTTTGTGAATTTGCTAAAATTCTAGGCTTCTAGAACACAAAGAAAAGCCAGACTGAGCTTTCCTAACTAGGACATATGTAAAACCTCCAACTAACTGCCTGGAACATATACATTTTGGGGAAATTGATAGAAAATTCTCTGTAGCAAGAGAGCTAAATGGAATGGGCTCCTGTGGAAACATTCTAAGAACAGAATCCCAAAGCAGAATTTCCAAAGGAAAGAAAATGAATAATCAGCTTTCTTCTGCCCTTCACAGCTGTCCCCTCCCTATTCAACAACCGGCAAAAAAGCTGTGTTGTTACAGGCTCAGCACTGGGGAACAGAGTAGCAGCTGGTGTGCAGGCAGCTTAATGCCCTGGCAAGCCCTGGCCCCAGGAAACAAACACCTCACAGCTTCAAGGGAGAGCAAAAGTGGGGAACGAAGCTGAATTCACCTAGGTAGAGCCTCCTAGACTGCACGGAGAGCTGAGACCTCTAGGGCAAATGAAGCTTTGTTAATGCATTTCTTGAAGAAAGACCTACTGGAGTTTATAAAAATAAATTGCCCTTTCTTACAGAAAGAGATATTTGAAGTTGTATTTACAAGAAAAGAACTCACAAGGGCCCAGAGGAAAGTGATGGACTAGGGAAAGATGAAATAATTATCAGCCAAACAAGTGCCCTTCAAAGAGCCTAAAGACATGACTGAGGCTGAATTCACACCAAGCTCCAACTAACTGAACTCAGCCAAGTCTTCTGCTCTCTTCCTAATAAATGTAGAAGATCCTGGTTATTTCTTAGTATTTATTAATATTTCAGAGATGACATGAGCTCGTTAAGTATGGCATTAATGGCATTAATCCTAGCTGGAAAGAAAAAACTTCAAAACTTTTTCATGTAATTGTTGGGGTTTTGCCAATATGAAAGTAATCCATTCTTTAAAAAAAAAACAAACAAACAAACAAACAAAAAAAACACAAAAATCCTGAGAGGAAAAGCAAAATCAGTCCATGATGAAATTTCCTAATTGATATTTTGATGTATTTACTTTCCAGGAGCCTTTTAAAATTATAACATGGCCACTTATACCCCCACTGCTATGCCTCTCCCCACCACTAACTGAAGCTCTGCGCGCGGGTTCAGGGTCGCAGAGCAGAGAGCCAGCGCAGGTGGGCCAGAACCTTTGATGGCTCCTAATAAGAGATCCCTCCTCCTAGAAGGGCTGCCATGTCTCCAGCACGTGCCCATTGCAAAAGGCAGTGACTCTGGCTTCACTCCCAACTTTCTATCATTACTGAGATTCTTTCAAATACAAGAATTTCATAAATATAGTCCCAAGGACATGTAAGGAGTTCAATGAGCATTTGTAAAAGAATTTATTAACACCTACCGAGTTAGTGTAACATACTGTGCTGGGCCCAGTGCACATGTTCAAAGGGGTTGAAGACATATCTATCTTCACATTTACAGTGGACACAACATAAATAACTACCAGCTAGGACACAACATAAATAACTACAGGTTTTGTAGTATTGGCTGCAATACTCTTGGATTCTCTCTGTGCCATACTTAATTTCCTAGCACATTGCTCATGTCAGTGAGAGCTTCAGGAATTTCCTTTGGATAAATAATCAGAGAAAAGATAAGGCCAACAAGGGTGCTATATGTGGAAACTTTCAAGCTCAAATCTCTTTCTCAGACAAGAGAAGGCAAAACTTGGTGGGAAATCTCATTTTAAAATTGTATCCTTTTGCTAGACACTGTTCATAATGGGCACCACTGACGAGATGACTTAGCTAAAGCAAAGCAGAACTTTTGGATGGCACAGGAAGCATTGTTCCACCCTAGGATCGTGGAGAGTATTTCTGGCAGGATCAGCCTATGTCCATGTATGTTCAGTAGTGGGTCATGGATTCTCTTCCAGGATTCCAGATCTGTCACCAGCAAGTTCAGTGACCTTGCGCAGGTTGCTTGACCCCTCTAAGTATTTCCATCTTTACAAGGGGTGAAGAAAAGGGGCATGCATGCTGCCTGCCTCAGCAAACTGCTTTAAGGAGGCACTGAGAGGTAGAAGCTGTTTCTGTTACCTCTCTATAAGTTACACTAAATCCACAAAGAGTTGCGTGCCTGGAATCAGGAGGCCCGAGCAGTTAGTTATGTGAATCCTATTTAGTAGTCGGCAAGGGCAGCATCTCCCTCTTCCCCTCCAGTGCAGCTCTTCTGCGGTCAGCACCCTGCAGTCCTGAAGGCCAGAGAGGGCTGGTTAGTGAGAGAGAAGGCAGTGTGTGCACTTTCATAATAAAAATAGAGCACCAAATGCCTTGTCAAATGGAGTACCAAGAGAAAACAGCTTGCACCTGGCCCTGAGTTTTATCTTTTATTTCCCCCCCCAAAGAATTGAATTAGGCCCTGTGTGGAACTGTGAGTGCCGTACACCTCTCCCTGACAGGACAGCAAAGCAATCTGTTTTCAAAGGCCAAAGCTGTTTTCCCCCCCAGCTCTGCGGCTTTTCTCTCCTCTTTTCATCCCAGCGAGGCTTTTTTTTTTTTTCCTTCATCATTTTGAGTCAGCAGCCTGCTTCCAACAAAGGTACCCAGCTGTTCTCTGAATTCTAATCTCCAAAACCACTTTTAATAGGCACTGCCTGCCTTCCACGCAGTTGGCTGCCACAATAACATGCCAGATTACAGGTATTTTACGGAGGATTCTAAGGATTATAGTCAAGTGTGCTTTTGCCCAACAGATTAAGAATATGATGGTCAATATCTCCCTGTAACCACCTGTTTTCCATGACAGGTGAGTGTGTGTCCTGGGTAGTGCTTGCTGCCATATAACACTGAAAGGGAGCAGGCCGAGTCCTCCCTGGTGGAGCCCACAGCACTGGACAGACAGTAATCAGAGCAGGTCACAATTATCTCAATTCTCCCACTCCAACAACAATGCTCTGTGGCAGATAGCTCATTGTTCTCACCACAGAGATGAGAAAACGGAGGTTTTGAAAGGTTAAGTAACTGTGGTCACATAGCAAGTATATGGTAGACCCCAGGTTCCAATGAAAGCAATCCAACTCACACAATCCATCCACTTCTACTGAGGTGCATAGAAGCATAGACAGATTGCTCAACTTATGCAAGACAAAACAAAGCTGAACATAGTAAGAAAGGTCCCATTTTATTCAATGAGTGCCCCCAAAACCTAAAAAAAAACCACCTCTGATATTTTGAATGCATCAGAGATACCATGTCATCCACATGGTCTCAGTCTCCAGGAAGAGTTGTTAGGAAATCTCTCTCTCTCTCTCTCTCTCTCTCTCTCCATGTGGCCGTGGGGAGTTCAGCAGTTTGTCAAATATATAGAAATGCATACAGCATTCAGAATCTCTGCTAATCAGGATAGAAGGCTGGGTATAAGTTTTACCTTTGTACCAACTAAGAAGGTAATGTTTTAGGCAAATTATTGGGGTAAACATAATTGCAATGGAATGTTTAAGCTACTTAAGAGAATAAATTGCTCTCAAGCACTCATTCATATGCAAATGATTGATGTATTAATTTTAAGCCATTCTTAACTTTTTATTAAAGCCTACCCCCTGAGGACCTCTATTAGGTACATCTTTATTAAGTCACTATTCCTGAATATATAGAACAACACCTCTACTTTAGGAAAACTTTTTATTCAGATTTTCTATTGGTGTACATAGACTTCTGACCATCCTACCCCCAACACAAATTAAATATTTCACCAAGAAACACATATTGAGTGCATCCTACATGCCGAATACTGTGTTAGGCACTGGCAGTCCAAAGTGGGGGGTAAGATATGATTTCTGTTTAGCAACAGCCCACAGAACTTTAATTCTGTTCTTTCTTCTCAGGAGATCACATGTTTTCCATTCATGAATGTTTAAGACAACATGGGCATCACTGGGATGGGGAGCAAGAAATAAAGAATCATCAGATGATAACTACTGTCCTTTGAATAACATGACTCAAGATTCATTTGCACTGTGTTGACCAAATTAGGTTTGTAAACTGCCACATAAATGTCAGTATATTCTCACACATTAAGAAATTGAATTTTAATTTCCATGATTAATATTACAATTTAATTTGAAGTAGAAAGTAGCTCTTAAAGGAAAAAGCAGGGCCTGGTTTTGAAGGAAGCAGTGTCTCTCCTGGCCAACATCGATGAGGATGGAGGATATCATCTGACAGAGTTTTCCACTCAGCTGAATCCACAGGCTTTTATGCTTCAGACTTAGTTTTATGGTACCCACTCTGAACTGAAGTATGTTTCAGCAGGTGAAGTACAGCTGCAGAATTGTTGAACAGCTTGTACTCACTTCTTTCAGCCTTTTGGTTGTTCAGCCCAAAGGCCTGGACATCAAGCTTGAGTCTCTCTTGCTCTTACATTGTATATCAAGTCTCTCTCAACATCTCCAGAATCTGAACACTTCTTACCTTCACCTCCATGTAGTAGATTGAAGCACATCATCTTTCATCTGGATTTTCCAAGTAGCCTCTAAAACCTTTCTCTGCCTACCCTTGCTTCCTTAGAATCTCTTGGGATCCTTTAAAACTACAAGACATGTCAACTCCTGCAACTGTTTTGCATCCAATGCCAGTCAAAGAGTCTAGAGAGACCTGCATGATTCAGCACATCTTGACCTATCTCCCTGTGCTTTCCCTCTTGCTCTTGCTGCCTCCTCACTGTTTCCTACCCTGCCAGGCCTGACTCTGCCTGGGGCTTTTGTATCTGCTGTCCCTTCAGTCAGCAATGTTCCTCTTCCAGGTGTCACCTCAGCGGCTGCCTCATGCCCTCTAGACCTTTACTCAAGGCAGTCATTTTATAGGGAGGCACTCATTAGCCTCCCAGTAATATTGCTGCCCCCACCCCGCCTTCCCTTCCCATTTCCTGCTTTATTTTTTCCCACTGTGCTTATCACTGACAGACTATACAATAACTGAATACAGTGCTGAATAACTATACAGTGCTGAATTACTTCATATCCTCCACACACCAGAATGTAAGTTCTACGAGGGCAGGGATGTTTCTCTCTCTTGTTTACTGCAGTCTAGACCCTAGAAGACTGCCTACCACCCAGTAGGCACTTATTAAAATCCTGTGTAATTAATCTGTGAATTGAGCAGGTCATTATTAACTCTTACATACATATCGGAGTCTCTGTGGGTGCAGAGGAAGCATGCATGGTTGGCAAACAAAGCAGTTCGATGGCCCATTGCTTTGATTTGTTTCCGCATTTTAAAAAAGAAGGAAGTGAGTTTGTAATGTTTCAGAAATAGCAATTTTATGACTTTGAATCCATATCTCCTTTTACAGATTCTTTATTTCCTCCATCATAAAGTGATGAACCTCCATCACTTTTTGCTCTTAACCAGAGCAAAAACCACCTTCTTAAACTGTTTTTGCCTGTTGTTTATATGGTAGGTTCAGAACATGTTAGAATTTTGCCTCAAATAATTTTTAATTAGTTGTGGAGAAAATGCAACTGTCTTGCTCCAGGAGACTGAAAAGATGACACATTACCACAGGGGCACCAAGCTGCCAGGACCCTGCATGGTCACTTACCTGCTGTTAGACATTTAATGCATGCTGGCCACACAGTGATTTCTTTCAACATAGTTCCCATTTTCAAACTGTTTTATATATTTTTTATTGCCAGATAATTAGGTCAAAAAGAAGAGAAGTGTCTCTGACCCTTTTTTCATTTTGGGTGCAATAGAAAATTTTTATATTTCCAGAAGTTTTGTAAGATGTTTTCTAAATCCCTTATCAGTGAGCCTATTAGTTTAGGATGTTATACTTTTTAGTTAATATGTAAGTATAAAATGCATTAATTAAAATTCAACATCATTTGATAAAAGGATATTAAAATAAAAGTAAATATGCACTTGGTTTCATGCTTTTATACCTCAGAAATGGTTTCACCCAAGGAAAGTGTTTTCTCATGTTCCAGTTTGTGTTGAACATGAATCATTCAAGCCCAAGTCCATACCTACTGATAATTTTTCTTCCCCATTATTTTCAGCTTTATCTGTGACTGTTACAGGACAGCCAGTGCTGTTGCAGAACAGTCAGTGGGGTTTTACTGCTCACTGCCTCAGGGCAAAACTCTGGAGTCAAACATTTGGTGGAAAAAGAAAGGGGTTGTTTATTTAAAGGCTACATAGTTTTGGAACAATGGGAAGTTTCTGCCTCAGAGTCTCTCTCTCTTTGGAACACCCAAAGACTAATATTCCTGCCACCCTTTGCCAGGCCTAAGCAATTCAAGGAAGTGCCTGGAATTGCTTCTCACACTCCTAAAAGTACCGTCCTTTGGGAAAGCAGATAATTGCAGTACCATAATTCAGGCAGCTTAGCTGGTTCCTGTGAGGGGACCTTGACACGCAAAGTCCCTTGGAGGCATGGATGAAATAAATCTACCACCACATGATCTGCATGGGGAGAAAAGGCTGGCCAATCCCTCAGAGAAGAACCCTGATCTCCCTTTTCCTTAGGCTTCTATTGAGTTCAGCAGGAAAGGGAGCACACAGCATGCATGTACAGCTCATCAATCAATGTCACATAGTGTTGGTCAAAGAAGATTGTTCAGAAGTAACAATTGCAAGAACAAAGGGGTCTCTTTAAATCAGAGTCTGTTAGACAGTATGGTGCTAGTTGGTCAGGACAACCTTGTGCTTGGAAACTAAACATCCAAGGTACGTTAACTTGATTACCTAGAAGACATTATTCTTAGCAAGACAGGCTTCAAAGGAAATAATACATTACTTTTCTTCAGGCCTGATTTCCCAGCGGCGGGCGTTGGGGGAGAGGGCGGGTGGCACCTGTGCCCACAGGGGTTCATGCCCGCCAGCCAGCATTCCTGATTTTCCAGTTGAGTCTTACAGGTCAGACCTTGCTTACTAGGGGCTACAGTCCCTGGCACCAGGCAGGGCAGTTCCCCACAGGTTCCCCGTCACAGTTTGGCTCCAGGCATCTCACACAAGTCTGGTGCCCTTACCCAAGTCCTCCACAACACAGCCAGCTCTTCCTCTGATTTCTGTGTGGGGGGTGGCACCAGGAACATTCCCACACCACACAGCATTTGGGGTTTCCCAGCGCATTGAATTTTAAAGACTCAGACCAGAAATCAATGCACGACAGAATGTCTGGCTTTATTGTCAATGTACGCCAATGCCTGACATTTTGTTAGGTTCCCAGTGTCCTTGACTTTCTTCCAGCCACTGTTTTGTGGAAGGGATCATGAGTTTCCCAACCCTATACAGGTGCATAAGGCATTTCAGTCAGGGGTGGGGAGTGCGGCCCCCATGTACAGAGCCAGGACCATGCAGGCTCTGTACAAGCTCCCTCCAGCTGAGTCGCAAGCTCCACGGTTGTATACAGTAGCTCCAGGGAGTGGAAAGGCTGTCATGTTGTTTCTATTTCAATCCAGGTGGCCTGTAGCACTTTCTGCAAACCCCCTCCCTTCAGGGGTGGGGTGGTGGTTTTGGGGTTTCTCCCCTGCTCCCCAGTGACCTGACCAGACCCCCCTGTTACACAACCTCAGTGACAGCTGGTTATGGCCTAAAGTATAAGGAAATTTTACAGGTCAGAATATCTTGTCCTTAGAGATCAGAATCTGACCACTTCTTACCTCTGTCTTCTGATTTCTGGTGGCCTTGCATCATTCTCACTAATTTCTGGGGTTCCAGGTTCATTTTCTTGTGCTTATCACTTAAGATTTGTGCTCTCTTTGACTAGGAATCTTGCTACTTCTCCAGGGACTATAGAATTATTACGTACTTAAGCTTTGTTCCCTGACCTATAACCTTGATCCAACCAACAGGAAAGGCTCTCCAAGTTATATAATTGCACATTCATAATTAAATGAATACAATTTGTTGAACAATGTCTACTTGCAAGAAATTGTTCTAACAGCTTCCCACACACTATTGTACTTACTCTTTGCCCCATGAAATTTATCCTTAATATCTAAAATAGCTAATAAATTCCATTAGCCAGGGATGAAATTGATGTGAAACCTATATGGTATTCATATGTGGGAATATGTATGTGAAAAAAGGTTTCTTTAGACATCAGGAAAAATAATTCTAAGTAGGAAAATAACAATTCAGAGAAGTTTTTAAAGAAATGAAAATCCAAATAACAATCTACTACCTATTTACTCATTATTATAAGTTTTGAATATCTCAATATATACTTTTTAAATTTATCTTTTATTATGGCTTATCTCAGGTAACTTTTCCTATTTCCTGACATCTCCATCTTATTTTTGACTGTTCTTTATAAGTGTGGTTCCTTTCATAGTTCCTCCTGCTGCTGGTACTGAGTGCTAAATTTTCCCACCTGCCTCTCATTTTAGAAGTGGCTTGAACATTTCTTCTGAAAGAGATCAACAAGCCTTGAAATGTATTTCTTCTTTCTGCCTTCTGAGTAGTATGAGGAGTACCTTGCCTGTTTTTAATTTACACTTTAGTGATTCTCAATGTGTTGGCCAGAGGTTAAAGGCAGTAGAACAGCTGTGATGTTTGTTAAAATTCAGATTCCTTGACCCCATCCTCAAGAAATGATGATTTGGTGGGTCTAACCTTGCATTTTTACAATAGTTTCTAGTGATATAAATATGCAATAAAATTTTAAAATCACTGTTCTAGATGAAAAAGTGTCTTATCACTTTACTCTTAGAGGGGCCTTATTTGTTGGACATTTTAAATCATTACACAGCATAAGAAACAAATTTCTTCATAGGGAGAAAGACACAATGGAGAGTTTGTCTACTTAAAAGGGTCTTTTATATACTTACTCTTATCTAGCCTGACAGTCCTATTTCTGAAAGCTTCTGTGAGCCTTCCTAGTAAGTATCTCATAAGGGCTTGTCTGTGTGGTGTTTGATGGTTGCCTTGGAGCCTGTTGTACCAAGATTAAATTGGTCCCATAGGTCCAGAAGAGGTAAATTTTGGATTATTTACATATATGTGCTGAGCATGTGTGTGTGTGAGCATGCACACATACTCAGCACACATAAATGCACAAGAACAAGTGCTACTTTCAATGATCATATTATGTGTATCGATACTGTTTTCTGTGGGTGTTAAGTATATATATTTGTATATGAGTAAATATAATATATATAGAAACCCAAATCCTGCTATTATCTTTTAGGTTTTACATGACTATAAATATCCTATCAACTCATTATGATATAACTTTGTTGCAGAGTAGCTTGAAAAGCTGAAGTAATGAAAGATGAGAATGGGTGAAATATAGAGTTTATATAACTGCATTGTACCTGCCTAGTTGTTGAAAGGCAATGTCAATGACCTGCCCACCCAAGCCTTCCAGTTTCATTCAAATGTAAGTTCTTTAGTATGTTTTCCAAAAAGCCTAAACTCAGCCCCAGAATCTTTCTTAACACAGTGGTCAACATCAAACAGCATGGGTGATGAAAACAGTCTAGAGAGAAAAGAGGCAAACACTGTTTTCCTTTTCTCTGAATTCTTAGTGCTTAGCACAGTTTTTATCAAGTAGATACTAAATAAATAATATTAAATAAGTGAATGCTTTTTAAAAACTTCATTTGTGAATAATTTTATAACTTTTAAATTTGATTTCCCCTTTAGGTCATTTTTTTTGTTTGTTTGTTTGTTTTTAATTAAATAATTTATTTTTTCAAATACATTTGTCTCTGCCTACACCACACTACTTTCTCTTGCCACCTCCCTCCTTCCCTCCCTCAATCCTTCCCCTTTGGCTTTATCCATGAGGCCTTGCTATACGTTCCTTGACTTTCCCCTTCCCTTCCTTTTCCCCCACCCCCTGATTATAGTAGCTATATGCACAAGAGGGAGGAATTTCCTTCCCTCTTGTCTCTGTTGGTTTCTTTTCCTTTCAGTGTTGCTGGTCTTATTTTCCTTGCATCTTTGTATTGTTGGTTAGGTTCCTCTTATAGGTGAGATCATATGGTATTTGCCTTTCATCCCCTTGCTTATTTTGCTTAGCATAATGCTCTCGAGTTCCATCCAGGCTGTCGGGAAGTTTAGTAGTTCTTTTTCTCTTTCTGCTGCGTAGTATTCCATTGTGTAAAAGTACCATAATTTTTTGATCCAATCACCTACTGATGGGCATTTAGGTTGCTTCCAACACTTGGCTATTGTAAATTGTGCTGCTATGAACACTGGGGTGCATAGGTTCTTTTGAATTGGCATTTTGAATTATTAGAGTATAGTCCCAGCAGGGGAATCACTGGATCAAAAGGCAGGGCCATTTTCAGCTTTTTGAGGAAATTCCACACTGCTTTCCACAGTGGCTGCACCAGTCTGCATTCCCACCAACAGTGGACTAGTGTTCCCTTTTCTCCACAGCCTAGCCAGCACCTGTTGTTTGTTGATCTGTTTATGATGGCCATTCTGACTGGTATAAGGTGGTACCTCATGGTGGTTTTGATCTTCATTTCTCTGATGGCTAGTGATGCTGAGCTTCCTCTCAAATGTCTCTGGGCCCTCTGTATCTCCTCCTTGGAAAAGCGTCTGCCCAGGTCCTTTGCCCATTTTTTTGATTGGATCATTTGTCTTCTTGGAGTGGAGTTGAATGAGTTCTTTATATATCTTGGAGATCACACCTCTATCTGATGTATGATTAGCAAATACGTTTTCCCATAGAGTTGGTTCCCTTTTCATTTTGCTGATGTTTTCTTTCGCTGTGCAGAAGCTTCTCATTTTGATGAGGTCCCACTTGTTTAAAATTGCTGCGTGGGATATCTGAGAGTTTCCTGCCAATGTTCTCCTCTAGCACTTTGATGGTGTTGCGATTTATATTTAAGTCTTTTATCCATCTTGAGTTTATTTTTGTGTATGGTGTCAGCTGATGATCCAATTTCAATTTTTTGTAGGTAGCCGTCCAGCTCTCCCAACACCATTTGTTGAAGAGGCTATTATTGCTCCATTTTATGCTTCTGCCCCCTTTGTCAAATATTAGATGCCCATAGAGACCTGGGCTTATTTCTGGGCTTTCTATTCTGTTCCACTGGTCTATGGGTCTGTTCTTGTGTCAGTACCAGATTGTTTTGAGTGTAGTGGCTTTGTAGTACAGTTTGATGTCCGGTATTGTGATCCCTCCTACTTTATTTTTCTTTCTCAATATTGCTGCGGCTATTTGGGATCATTTATGGTTCCATATAAATTTTTGAAATGTCTGTTCTATTTCTGTGAAATATGTCACTGGTATCTTAATAGGGATTGCATTGAAACTATAAATTGCTTTGGGTAGTATGGACATTTTGATGATATTAATTCTTCCAATCTATGAGCACGGTATACACTTCCATTTATTTGTGTCTTCCTTAATTTCTTTCTTCAATGTTGTATAGTTTTCTGCATACAGGTCTTTTACCTCTTTGGTTAAATTTATTCCTAGGTACTTTATTTTTCTTCTTGCTATATCGAATGGTATTTTTTTTCTGATTTCTTCTTCTATTTCATTGCTGGTGTACAAAAATGGCTTTGATTTCTGAATGTTGACTTTGTATCCTGCTGTTTTGCCAAATTCATTTTTAGGTTAATGTTATTCACCCTTCCTGTATAGCTTTTGGAGCCCACCCTAGACATAACTGGTATTCCATCTTGGATGTGTTGATGCACTATTTATAGTAGCTAAATTCTATAGTACCCAACAGTATCACTACCAATTCCTGTCTACTGAACAAATAGAAAAACTGCTGAAGGTCAGGGACAAGACATAACTCTCATCTATTAAGGAGGCAGGGTGTTTGTTACTGTGCTTTATATGCACCCTTCACATTTAATCCAGGCAGAAATTTTGTAAAAATAGAGTTTATTTTCCCCACTTTAAAGATGAGGAACAGAAAGTTTGAGTAATTCCCTCTAGGTTACACAGCTCAGAAAGTGGTGTAATGTTGATTGTCTGACTCTATTTATAATACTAGACTGCCCCTCATGTTTTTTGCTATATCAAACTTGGCTTGATCCCTCAGTCTGTTTTAGCTTCTGACACATAGTAGGTGCTCAACAAAAAATTTGTGTCTATGTGTGATTATGTGTAGCTCAACAAACTGGCAGAGGCAGATTTTTGGAATTCTAGGTAACTTTAGGCATCATTTGGGCTACTCCTCTGTCAAGTATAAGATGATATGTAAAAGCATGAATTCCTATAACCAAATTCTTGGGTTTGAATATTTGAGCCACCACTTGTGAAACATGGGCCACATTACTTCTCTGTGCCTCATTTTCTTTGTCTGTAAATGAGGATCCATGGTGTAAGGATTAAAAATCTGATATGTATAAAGTGATTAGAAGAAATCTGAAGTGATTATTCTAAGATTATTATTATTTTTGTACAGAAGAAAAATTCTAGTGTTCACTGACTTCTCTGTTCAGTAATGTTTTATGATGCAGCAACTATGGGTCAAGTTTGTGTTAGCAAGACTGGTGTGGTGTTTGCCACTATGGAGCTGACAGCCTTTCTAGGAAATTATCTAGGAATTAGGTTAAGTGCAATAAGCTATGACAAGTCTCATGTTGCATTGGGGGCAGGTAGGAGACATACACAGCAGGAAGTATGGGTTGTGAAAAGCCTTGCATATTGGTTATCTCCAGTGAGATTTTAGAGAAGGACAGGACATGGTCATAATAGTCTCTAAGGTACTTCATACTGGCAATAAAGTAAATGATGGATTCAAGGGGCAGAAAATGGGGGCCAAGAAAAATGACTAGGATTCGGTTACAATAGTCCAAATGTAAGGGTATAATATCCCCCATCTAGAAATACAGCAAAAGAGAAGGGATGGAGAGGTATAGGTGATATGACAAAGAATGAAGCAAACGGGTTTATTAACTGACAAGAGAGAAAATATAAGGGATTGCTTAAGGTCTTCTAGCTGGTTAGATGGATGCACAATGCAAATCTTCTGACTTGGGGTCTGAATGGTAAGAATGAAATTGTGGAAGTGCTTTAGATCCCATATTTAGAACCCATATTGTGTGGTTCCAGCACCATCTGGGAACTAATTAGAAATGCAAATTATTGGTCCTACCCCCATGAATCAGAACTTCTAAGGGCCCAGCAATCTGTACTTCAACCTGGTCATTCTGATACCCAAACTGTTTGAGAACCACTGCTCTCATTCATTCATTCATACAGCAACTATTTATAGAGGGCTTGGCATGCTTTAGGAGGATATACTCTTGAATCAGAGTCCAGGTGCCCTTGAGGAGTTTACAATCTATAAGAAGGATATGAATATCAAAAACTTCAAATAATCAAAAAAAAAGAAGCAAAAATATACATGAGCACATTTAATGGGACTTAAGCTTGCCAGCATAAATAGGAACAGTTCCCTGAGCAAGGCATTTAGGATGAATTATGCGGTGAGAACAAGAGTTTCTCAGGGGAAAGCACACAGTTGTGGACAATTAAAGAAGGCCTTAGTAGGTGGAGCGGAGGGAGGATGGGCAACAGGAGACTTGAGGAGGCTCAAGCATAAGCAGAGACCAGATCACGCAGGCTCCTTGGCCTTCATCCCATAGGGAACAGAAAAGCTCTTGAAGGGTTTTGAGGAAAGGAACAGCTTGATGAGATTTGCATTTTTAAAAGATCCACTTTGGCTCTGCTTGTGTAGATTATACTTAATTCCCCTGTAATCTATAAAGGTATAAATCCAGCCATCTTTAGCCGTGCCTTTCATACCCACAGTAGTCTCCGGGTCGCCTGGCCCTCTGCCTTCTGGGTGGGAAGCCCAACTCTGATGCCTCCCTGCAAATCTGTGTGCTTTTCTGATCCTAAAATTTTCCTGACTAGTTCAAAAGCAGTTATTAAGTTTGAGTTTTAAACTGGCCTCCAACCATGAAACCACTAGAGTTTCAATTTAATTTCCTTTTCATGCCCATTCACACCTTGACTCCTTTTGAGAAAAACCAACTATTGATACTGATAATAAGCTCATTTTATGCTTTGGAAGGAAAAAAGAGCTCAGCTGAATTCACCATTAAATACACTTCTCTCATGATGGAGTCTATATTTAAGTCAGGCTCCTATTAGCTGAGAAAAGAGTGTCTACTGAGGTATGAAATGTTTATTGTAGCTGATTCCTGCAAGTACTGCCAAAAGAGAGATAGTATTTTCAATGACCAAAAGCTGCAAAGCACAGGGCATGAATTATGTATGTCTGTCTCTTTAAAACAAATCAGATATCCCATAGGGCAGACTGCAGGATTGGGAGCTCCAGACAGAATTATTTTGTCTTGGTCTTCTCAGCATCAGAAACTTTGGAATGTGAAAGTAGTGACTGAATGAGATTCCAGATCACAGCCTGCAATGTTTGAGCAGGGACAAGGATAGAAATGAGCAGTGACCTGCATTTCTGAGAATCATCTGTCAAGGTACCAGTAATCAACATGTGATTATTATTCTCATCAGCCCAAAGCATAAAAGTAAATTGAGTGAAAAAAAATCTTCACATTATATGAAATGATTACTGCCTTTGAGCAATAATGTACAATGATCTTGCCCTAGTGCTAGGCAGCAAAACAAATGAGGGCTGCCTGCTGCTGGTGCAATGCTGGGATCATTACCAGGTTCCATAGCCACTGACCCCTCCCATCTAGTAAGGGCCTATGTAATTGTCAAAGATAGGAACATGCTGCTCAAATACCCCTCTTAGGTGGATTCAAACTTTGGCTTCATATTGACGAAGCTCGCTGCCTTGCCTTGCACAAGCCTCCTCCCCTGAACTCAAGTTTACATTTGCCAGGTGGCTCCCCAGAACAATGAGGGTGTCCACTAAGAGTCTGTGATTATGGAATACTTGTTGCTTTCAAATGTTGGTTGTCAACCATGCTCCTGGCAGGCAAGATGCAGCAGGCGACACAATAAAGGTTGAAGGAATTGGCAGTGGAAGCTCTGACCTTCCCAGAGAGTAAGGCTGGAAACTAATGAAGCACCAGAAAGGACTCCCTGCTGGTGGTCCTCTTCCATTGACCAAACCCTCAGCAGGATGGAAAAATTCTAAGGGCAGGTCCTAACTTGGCTGGGAAGAGCCTTTGAGTAGCTGGCTTCACAGGATGGTGTAATTGACAAGTTCAAGCTTGGGTCTACCTGAAAAGCAGGGTCAGCTGTTAGTCCACCTTTGTGGTGAGGTTTCAGCTTTCGGGCACCTTTGTAAAAATTTAATGCCATCCCTTCTTGCCTGCTAGGTTGGGTGCCCTTGTATAGTGCACCACCTTCACAGCTGTAGGCAGAAACCCCAAAACACTGAAATGTTTTAATTACATATAGCTTGCTCAAAGGTATCACTATTTATATACACACACATACACACACACACACACACACACACATAAAATTATGAAAAGAAAAGGGCTACTTCTGGTCTTAGTTATGACTTTTAAAGAGCTTAGTAGTGGTCAATCCTGTGCTTACCACTAGAAAAGCTAACAAACTAAATATGATTTTTCTTGGATCCATCAGAGACTTGAAGTTGCAGGACAAACTGCCATCCTGAAATCTGGAGAGACAGGTTGTCTTCATTGAGGTTGTTGTAACAAAATAACATAGGGTGAGTGACATAAGAAACATTTATTTCTTACAATTCTGAAGGCTAGAAGTCTAAGATCAAGGTGCTGGAAGATTTGGTGTCTCTGTGGTGAGAGCTCACTTCCTGTTTGCATCTGGCAGCCTTCTTGTTGTATCCTCACACGGTGAAGAGAGAGAGCTCTAGTCTTTTTCTCTTCTTACAAAGACGTTAACTCCACCACAGAAGCTATGCCTTCATGACTGCATCTAAACCTAATTGCCTTCCAAAGGCCCACCTCCTAACACCGCATATGAAATTTAGAAGGACACAACATTCAGTCCACAACACTTTTGGGTGGATCCAAAGTATCACAGCTGAGATTTGCCTGCCTGGACAGAAGTTTCTGGAGCCATAAACTGGTAGGAAAAGTTAAATTGTTATTTTAAGGACTTGCTAGAGGCTGAGTATGGACTAGCTAAAGAGTGAAAAATTAGTGGGGACCACAGTCTTAGGAGATTTCCATACTTTTATGAGTTTTACCTGCAGAAACCTTACCACATTTTCACAGTGAAGAGCCAGGGAAGATTTCCTGGCTCTGGCAGAGTGGAGGAAGAGTAACTGTTGTGGGCTGTGCCCAGAGTGCTCTCCACAGCAAATGTCAACCTCTCCAGAGAAAAAACCTTAACCAGAACCTTATCCCACCAGGAGAAAGGACATTTCTCTGACTCGGGTACTCTCTAGTTTGCTTGTTTCTCTTGGTGGGTAAGGGAGTTAAGGAATAGATGTGAAGGTCATGGCCAAGTAACGTAGGCCCACTGAAAGACTGAGATTTGTTCATAAGATTACAGAACACTCCTTGCCCCCACACCTCACCACCACATTAACAGTGTTCCAGTGTAATTACAGAGGACTACAGCTAAATGGTCGACAAGGCATGGACTCTATTTGAGGAAGAGGCAAAAACAAGAAGATTAGAGGAACGTGAAACCTCTGGTACTTGCAGATACTGTAAACATCAAAAGCAATTCAACCAGATAAATTTTATCTAGCCGGATAAAAATTAACTTACAGGTAAAAGTTTATTTACCTCAGTTCCTACTACCTGATGAATCATGTCAATCTTTGATAACAAATTATAAACTATGCTAAAACTCAAGAGAAAACACAATCTGAAGAAACAAATCAAGCACCAAAGTCAGACTCAGATATGATACAGATTTTGGAAACAGGGAAACTTAAAATAAATATGTTAAAGCCTCTCATGGAGAATGTAAAAAACATGCAAAAACAGTTAGGTAATGTAATCAGAAAAATGAAAACTCTGAGAAAGATTCAAAATGCTATAAATCAAAAAAAAAAATGACGAATATCTTTGCCAGCTTATTAGTAGACTGGACACAATCTGAGAAAGAATCAATAAACTTGAATATAAATTTTATAAAACTTTTACTACTTTTGTAGTCTTAAAGGAAAATAGCTTATGGGAAGAAATGTAGAATTATAGAAAAAGCAAAAAGAATAAACAAGGAATCTGTCATAACTCTACCACTTCAGGATAAGCCCTGTTAAGTTTTTATACATCTGATCACTTTTTCATTTGGTATTCATTTTGGACTCACAGATTAAAAATGTTTGATTATATTATTTATCACTTATAATATTCTTTGTCATTGCCTTCATTTGTTTAATTGGTGAGTTTTGTTTGCCCAAGTAGTAACATGAAAGGCCTGATCAAAGTTCTGCTTTTCCTTTGTTTCCCTCCGTGGTTGTTTACCCACTGCTCCCTAATCATAGTGAGCTTTTAGTGTATGTTTGCTAATTCATTGCTAAATAATAAGAAAAAAAAATTGACCAGGTCCTGTAATTTAGAAGCTGGTATTTCTCAGTATATGAGCTTCAGCCTCTGATTGGAAATGTCATGTTTGTCAAATGCGTATCATGTTCTCCTTCCTAGTCCTGAATACCACACCTAAGAATTAAACCCTCTGTTAGAGCGTCACAGTCGCCTAGGGGATAACAGGTTCTGCAACTCTTGGTTTCCTCAGATGGTCTGGTATAAATGTTTGGTAGTGGTAGGAACTTCATCAGAAACCATGGAGATAATGCCAGGCCTCTTCTCAGAGTGCCACCTAAGACCCTGTCATTGTACCTACTGCGAGGTTCTAAAGTAATTTTGTCCTATTTGGAACCTAATGCAAATACCCTGAAATTATCACTCAGTTATTAGCCAGAATACAGAGGAAAAAGGAAATTGGAATCAGTAAATGCAGGTCATGGGCTACAAAATTAAAATCGAATGTTACTTCCCCAAAGAAGCCTTCTTTGAACTTCAGAAAAGCTACATCCCCCTAATATTTCCCTGATGTGTCTTTTTCTTGGCAGTCCCTTTTACATTTCCTTCAAAGTGGCTAGCACAGTTGCTAATTAAATATTTGTGTGATTATTTGACTTCTTTTGTAAAGTCAGAGTCCAATTTCTCACATCAAACGCCAAACATTCAGCAGTTTGTGGTATATAGTTGCATCCAATATATATTTGTATAATGAACAAGTCAATAAATAAGATCCCATTGTAGCATTAGCCTAAGGCAAGGTGGGATCACCATTTGCTGATGGCTTCTCTTGAGAGTAGAAAAGGGGAAGAGACAGCTTCAGTTTAATGATTATTCCTGTTTTCCATAAAGCATATAGTGACTCTGTTTATTAAAGGCAAAACTACTCTGTTTAGTATCCCTGCCCTTTGGTGGGAGGATCTCCGATTCTTTCTAAGACCTGTTTATCTAATATAATGAAGGCTTTAAAGCTTTTACAACATCACAAGTAACACTTATATAAATTTGTCAGACAATCTTAAACACTTTGAATTTCAGAGAAAAGGAATAATGGTCCACTCTTATTTAAACATTAAACCTCAAAATTCTTTCATTAAGGATTTGTTGTTTATAGACTTTGCAGTAAAAATTCTTAATTAGTTTAAAATTTTCAGTACATTACTGTCCCACTATGTGCTTGTCATATGCAATTTTTCTAATTCAAATATTTACTAATTCTTCATTTAGAAATCTTGGACTCCAGTTCTGCATATAGTCCTATAAGTATTAACATATAAAACAAATACCTAGATTCTTATAACCATATTACAGATAGAATTATCTCATAAGGACTCTTTGAAATCAGACCTTCTTAACATATACTCATATGATTACCATGTCACCCAATAATCCAGTTTCTAGGAATTTGTTTTAGAGAAATGAAAGCTTATGTTCACATAAAAACCTATCACATCAGTGTTTGTAGTAGCATCACTCATAATCATCAGGACTTAAAAAGAAAACATGTTACCACAAACTAAATGTTACCTTTGTTATAAACTTTCTTTTCTTTCCCAGCATAAAACCATTAACTAGTATATCATTTGGAAGCTGCTTGTCGTTGTTCATACACCCAGAAATTGCTAATGGTAGGATGGTTAGGAGTACCATTAAATTGATCTAATTCAAAGCACTTGAGTGCAGTTAGATAATACTCTGATGTTCTTCTGTGTTCTACTCTAGGTGCTTACAAATGTATGAAGAGGCCTAATGGATCAGTGGCAGGAATTATCAAAACACTAAGTAGCACTTGTATCAAGAGACTTTTATGCAATTATAATTAAAAACCATTAGTCACTTGAATTTTTGTCACTTTTCCCCTTTTTGTGAGTGTTCTTCATTTTCTTCTAGCTCAGTAGGCTAATTCTAAAGAATAATTTAATTTTCCAAATGATCAAGAACACCAACTGTGTTCATGTGTTCCTAAGAATAATTTAATAAAGCCTTTAAATTAACTTGCTATAATTTCTGGGTGATAACCACATCCTACACAATGGTGGTAGGAAGACTGTATATGCTAGAAAAGATTATTTACATGTGAACTTGAAAGCTGTCAAAGCATTAAGACCTTCACTACGGAAATACCAGAGCATGTACCTCTTCACCTCTTTAGTTCTTCCCAGGGATTAAAGAAAGAATTGAAAAAAAAAAATAAGGGCAACGAATGCCCCATTTTTTAGCTAGAAATATTGTTATGTGTAACAATCAAAACTAGTGAAAACCCTATCATCAACAAATTTGCATTGTAAAAGGATTAAGGTAATAATGATCTTGTATTTATTGATTTCCAACTCCAAGTAAAATCTGGGTACCCAAAGAGAATTATAAATCCCTTCATTCTGGAAAGCCTCGACTTCCTATTAGTACCCTGGAAGCCCACTGTAAAGCAAGGCACAGCTTTCACAATGGAAAGCCCAGGTAAGCATTAAGAAACTGTCAGCCTCTAATCACCATCTGCCCATTTTTCCACATTCCTTTACAGAGGTGTATTTAATAGTTGTTTAAAATACTGATTAAAGGGTCAAGCAAAATAGCTGCAGAATGTTTGGATGATTTGCTAATTGACTGAATGACTGATGAGTCAATTCCTGAATGACTGGCTAAAGGAAGGAGTGATCACACTAGTTTAAATAGCAGAGCTTTTCCTGAGTATAGCAGATGAGCTGATCAGCTTCCTTTGGCTTCATTCTCACACCACCCTTCTTATAAATTCCAGTTATTGGGAATGTGGGGAGTCTCTCTCAGCTCATTCTTGGCACAGGAGGAAAGAGAATTAATGTGAAAATTTTTTTTAAAAGAATAAAACAGTACAATCAGAAATGGGGAAAACTGTATGTCAAATGTTTTCTTTGTCACCACCCTAAAATGTAATTATGCCTATAGATCAGAAAAAACATAGTTGTAACACTATAGTTCTGAAATTTGTAAAGCAGTTCTCAATGTGTTAACCATAGACCAGCAACATCAACGTTACCTGAAAACTTGTTAGAAAAGCAAATTCTCAGGAGGCCCCACTACATACCTACACAATCAGAAACAGGGTGCAGTCCAGGAATCTTTGTCTCTCTAAGTCCTACACACGATTCTAATGCTTTCCAAGTACAGAGACTCACAGAAAAAGCAACAAAAACTTAGATAAGATGATGCTTCTTTTAATAGTCAAATTTAGGTTGACAGATTTTTTATTTTGTTTTTGTTTTTTAATGTAAATGACAAGACAGGAAGTAGACTCCTTGGCGATATTACTGGGTGTTACCCAGGGAAGTGGCAACTATGATCAAAAGATCATCCTGGGAAAGCTGTGAACCCCAACTAAAATAACTCTGGACTGGACCTTGAAGAGTGACCTGTGGAGCAGCAGAGTGGCTTAGACAGGCAGTCGAGAGGGACTGGCAGGGAACGAGTTTAGTGATAAGGAGGGCTGTTGCACTGGAGCGGTTCTTTCTTGAGCAGGAGATACAGCTGAATTAGTCAAGTGAGAATCGAGCATCAGCATCACACTCCATTCGCTGCCCTTGAACGGACCTTTGTAAAGGCAGTAGAGAAGGCTAGAAGTTAGAGGACACTGAAGACCCTGAAGACCCTCACTTTGATTAATAAATCCTCTTTTTTTTTAATAACCTTGAATGGTAGACCATGTATAACCAATAACCCTTTTGGTAACACCTAAAAAGTAAGATAAGCCAGCATTTTTAAAACTCTCCATTCTCTCAGAAGCAAGGACATAAAATCAACATCAGACCAACTCCTACATACCTTCACAACCTCCCCATAAATAAACTCGCATGTGTGTGAACTCAAACATGCATCCCCAAATTACCCTTTCCCTTCACTCTTTTCCCATCTTTTCCCAAAAGACGGAGTAATATGCTTTATTTACTGTGAGAACAGGAATCCAATTTCTTTTAGTGAGGCTGTAACTCAATTCACAGGGGGAAGAAAGTGGGTGGGGTTGTATCAACATGAGGCTGGTTTAAAAGAGAATAATCACCAAACTCCTCTGTACCCTAGAAGAAGCCATGCATTTGTAACCATCTAATCATAAGAGTGACAGTGTTACTATCTTTAAGAGACAGGGTTGCCAGGTGAGCCCACTTGTCCCCAGACAGGCAAGGCGGTTGTTGGTACACTTGGGCTGCCGTGGGTCCCAGTTCATGCTGTCTTGTTGTCTGTCCAACGCAGGAGGCATCCTCTTCATCAGGGCACTTCTCCTGCTGGGAGAAGCCTGAGGCCCCCTCACAGTCTGTGACTACAGGTATCTAATCACTCCAGCAAGATGACAATGCACAGGACTCATCAATCCCTATAGCCATGGAGCTTCAAACCCACACATACATGAAATAAAGATCCATCACTTCTGATGCAAACAAATGGAAAAATGACCTATATAACCTCACCCATCTGCCTGACTTCCTACTGTTAAATCACCCGTCATTTGTGTGTGCAGTAAACTTAAGGCAGGATTTGGAGGAGTAGAAAGCAGTTTACATCCCAGAAATGCAAACTCCTTTCTGTTCTTAAAAGCTTTTCAGCTATCCATCCATGTTCCCGCATCAGGGGTTCTTATTCTTTTCCCTCCCCTCACACTCCCAAATTCTTGCTAATCTGCAATGCAGGTTAATTTACATAGCATTCGGTTCCTTTCCTCCAAATACTCATGCCTTTCGGGCCTCACCTTCTACTCCCAAAAGACCTATAAAGGGATTTTCCTAATCAAATGTATTTTCCTTCCTCAGAAAATTCTAGCACCAGTAGTTGATTTTTTTTCATGCCACAAAAATCCAGCCTTTGTTCCTCACTGCTGCTCTGAAAATCAATTTCCCTTGCTCCCTTACTTTTGACTTTATTTCTTGTTTCCTTGTATCCCTCCCTACTCACAACCTCGTTCCCCAGGCCAGTTGACTCATTTAATGTCTCTGACCTTCACCCAGCTTTTCCTGGCAGCATAGGTCACATCCAAATGTGTGCTAAAAGCCCCATGGTGGTAGGCCATGGACACTACAGTGTTAAGGTTGGGAGGCATCTTTTAGCCAATTTAGATGTTCCAATTTAGAACAACATTCTGTGGAACACAATGGAGCCCACAGTGTCCTTGACACTTGAGAATGAAGCAGGGGCTAACTCAGGGAGAAACATACATGAGTAGGATCTAAAACCTCTATCCCCATTTGAACCAGGGAAACAGAGCTTCTCTCTGCTTTATAGGTTGAGCTTTTGTAAGATTTTATTCCAAAAGAAGTTTACGATGCATGAGAAACAACCACCGCGTATACATTGGCAAGGAAAACTGTGAGACCCAGAGGAGTGAGGTCTCATTGTCCAGGTGTCCAGGTTATAAACTATGTTAGAGCAGAATCTGGCAGACTCAGGGCTCTTACAACTGAAACTCCCTGCCTAGATATCAGTTATATTTAGCTTAAAAAAAAAGATTTTATTTATTTATTTTTAAAGAGAGGGAATAGAAGGAGGAAAAGATGGAGAGAGATGTGGATCAGTTGCCTCTTGTACGCCCCTACCTGAGACCAAACCCACAACCCCTATGGGGAATCGAACCAACAGCCCTTCACCTGTAGCATGATGCCCAACCAACTGAGCTACACTAGTCAGGACTTTAACTTTTTATTTTTTAATTAGAACAAATTTATGGCCAAAATCTGTTGAATATATATAATTTATAAATATATATATATAAATATACAATTTTATGGTTTTAAAAATATTCACAGGGGATCAGTTATCACCACAATCAATTTTAAAACATTTTTATAACCCCCCCAAAAAATGGTGATGGAAGGAGACTTGACTTGGTACAGTGAACACACAATACAACATGCAGAAGATATATTATCGAATTATGCACTTGAAACATATATAATTCTATCAACTAATGTCACCCCAATAAGTTCAATAAAAAAGTAAAACCAAACAAAAAAATGAAAAGAAAAGAAATGTTTCTCTGACCACAGTGGTTTGGTTGGTTGGGCATCGTCTTGCAAAACCAAAGGTCACTGGTTAGATTGGTTTAATTCCCAGTCAGGGCACATGCCCTGAGTTGCAGCTTCTATCCCTAGTCAGGGGTTCTATCCCTAGTCAGGGCGAATACAAAAGAGAGCTGATGTTTCTCTCTCACACCAGCATTTCTCTCTCTTTCTTTCACCCTACCTTCTGCTCTAAGGACAAATAAATAATTAAAAAAAAAAAAAAAAGAAAGAAAGAAAGAAAGAAATGCTCTATATCCTTTGTCTGTCACTTTCTTATTTCACCTTAACCCCTGGCAACCACAAATACACATTCTGCCACTGTAGACATTTTATAAAAATTGAATCATGTAATATGTTGTCTCTTGTGACTGATTTATTTCATTTGACATAATGCTTACAAAGTTTATTCACGTTGTAACATATATATATTTTTTTTACTTCCCAAACTAATCCTTTGTATAGATATATCACATTTTATTCATCACGTGATGAACACTTGGGTAGTTTCCACTTTTTGGCTATTATGAATAATGGTACTATGAATATTCACATGCAGGGTTTTATGTAGATATACATATTGTCATTTGTGTGGATATATATTGTGTGGCTATGTATTGTCAGAATGTATCCATCTAGGAATGGAATTTCAGGGTTATATGGTAAATGTTAACACAGTAACTTTTTAAGAAACTCCTAAACTGTTTTCCAAAGATGTTGCAGTTTTATATTCCCACCTACAATATGAGGGCTCCCATATCTTCATGTCATTGCCGACAATTTTATTGTCTGTCATTTTTATTCAGTCCATCCTAGTGGGTGTCTAATAGTTTTGATTTGTCTTTTCTGGTGGCTAATGGTATTGAGCATCCCTTCATATACTTAGTGGTCATTTTTATATCCTCTTTGGAGTAATATCTATTCAAATCCTTTGCTCATTTCTAATTGGATTATTTATCTTGTATAATTGAGTTATAAAAGTTCTTTCTATAATCTGTATCAAAGTTTATTAGATATATATGATTTACAAATGGTTTTTCCCCCCCTTTTTGGGGTTGCCTATTTACTTTACTCATTTTTATTATTTGTGGCACAAAGGTTTTCCATTTTGATGAACTCCATTTTTTTTTTTCACTTGTGCTTTTTGTGTATATCTCAGAAGGCTTTACCTAACACAGGATCAGGAAGATTTATTCCTGAGTTTCCATGTAAAGCTTTTACAGTTTTAATACTTATACTTGGATCTATGATTTATTTTGAGTTAATTTTTGGGTATATTGTGAAGTAGAGGTCCAACTTAGTTATTTTGCATTTGAGTACACAGTCATCCTAGGATTATTTGTTTAAAAAAAAAATTATTTCCCCTTTGAATTGTCTTGGCACCTTATCAAAAATCAATAGATACAAATGGAAGGATTTATTTTGGGTCTCTCAATTCTATACCATTGGTCTCTATGTTTATCTTTATGTTAGCACTACAGTGGTTTGGCTGCTGTTTGTGCTAAGCTTTGAAATTGGGAAGTGGAAGTCTTCTAACTTTCTTCTTCTTTTTCAAGATTGTTTTTGGCTACTTATGACCCTCTCATATGGGACACAAGTAGCCCATTAGTAATTTCTTAAAATTACTTTCATATGAATTTTAATATCAACTTTTCCATTTTGGCAAAGCAAGCCATTGGGGTTTTGATAGGGACTGCACTGAAATCTGTAAGTTGCTTTGTAGAGAATTGTCATCTTAACAATTTAAATCTTCCAGTCTATGAATATACAGTGTCTTTCCATTTACTTAAGTTTTCTTTAATTGTTTTCAACAATTTCTTTTGTTAAGTGTATTCCTAAGTACTTCATTCTTTTTGATGCTATTGTAAATAGAATTGGTTTTATAATTTCATTTTCAGATTGTTCATTGCTGATGCATACAATAAATACAATGAATACTTATATACTTATATTGATAGTATATCTTGAACTCACTTATTAGTTTTAATATTTCTAGTCAATTCTTTTGAATTTTCTGTATATAAGATCATAAAGTTAAGAACAATACATAGTTTACTTCTTCCTTTGCAATCTGGATGCTTTTTTTCTTGCCTAATTGTCTTGGGTAGAGACTCCAGTACAATGTTGAAGAGAAGCTGCAAGAGTAAAATTGTACTTAACTTTAACGTGACCGCTGTGATTTGGGAAGGTATCACTGTGCCTTGCTGATTATATTTGCATGGGTTACATTATAAATTATACACATTATTTATCGTATAAGTATTATAGATGATAAACAGATAGATGATAGATGTATATTTTGTAAGAGCATACAAGTTATGGTTAAACAGTGGATAAATACCATAATGTTGAGAAAAATCATATGGGAATTAAGTTAAACTTTAGTATTTTCCATTAATTTGCCACTCAATAAAATAATCTTTGTTTGAGTTTCTCCCTAGTTTGTAGCTTTTCACAGAAAGTCTGCCCACCTTTGCAGGCCTCTACTGAGAGTGGGGTAGGGTAAATTCACTCACATAATAATCTGTCATAATCTGGGAGCAGTGTTAGATCAGATAACAAAAGCTCCTGATTACAACAACAACAACAACAACAAATTGGTCATTCAGTAGGCATGCAGGGAGACCCCACACTGCCCAGGCTCCATGGAAGATGCTGCATGAAAGATAAGCAGAGAAAGAACCTACCTGCTGAACCTTCTGGACACTATGTTGTTTGTGAGTGGCACCTTGACACAATGGAAAGAAAACCAAACCAGGAACCTGAAAACCTGGTCTATAATATTGTGGTGTTTTTGTTTTTGTTTTTTAACTTTAAGTCATGTAAGTGTTCTCATCAGTAGAATAGGAATTGATGTGGTTGTCCAGCCAACCATTAGAGGGTTGTTATGAAAATAAAAGATGATAATCCTTAGGAAACCACACATTGCTCAGGAACACGCAGGTGTGGCTCTTTCAGTTGTACAGACTCTTATTAAGTATGAGTTAATTTGTTGGGTGTTAGGTATAGAAATAATAGAAGTTATTTTCTTCCTATTTTTTTCAAGTTTCAGTTTTCATTTTAGGCATGGTGCCTTTAAGAACAGTAAGAAGTGTTCCCTAACAAAGTTTCATTTTTCCTTGAAAAATTATTGTAGACCTATTGGGGCAAAAGATACTATGGTTAAAAAGGTTTGTTGGAATTAATATCAATTAATTAATCATCACATTCATCATTTAAACTGCATTTTATGAACAACTTGGATTTCGTAATTTAAAAGAAAATCTTTGAATCCTGATTTTATTTCCTATTTTTAATAGTTCTAGTCTAATGCAAGCCATTTTATACAGTTCCATAAGTTTTCCCTCTTGCTCTCAATGACATATACAAGCTGTATACATTATTTCAATCCCAAATCATTTGTAAAAGTAATGTCTTAGCAGTTTTTCCCCTCTCATAACCCATCTCTATTCTGATCTCTGGTAAGGATTTTTTTTTTTTTTTTAATCTTTGGTAAGGATTTCTCCCTTTGATCTTAAGAAGGCCCACGTTTTCTGTGGCTCTTTCCCCCATTTAAAATTGACTTTGTGATTTTATTTCAATTTTGCATTCAGAGTTTCTTGTTTTGATTGGTAAATGTTTGCAAGAAATATAATCTCCCCTTACTGCTTTTCTCTTGATTTTTTTTCTCTCCTAGAAGGAGCTTTGCATGGGTAACAAAGCTCTCCTGATAACACTATAAATAAATCTTAACGTCTTTGCTCTGTGATAGGCCTAGACCTTATCTGTTTAGCCCAGTGATAATTGCTTATCAGTACACACAGGCGCCTTTGTATTTTTCTGATGTCACTGGGTTTACTTTGCTAGGAAGATAGGCAGGAAGTGCAGTCCACTGAATCCATTCTCAATAGCTTTAATAGAAACCAGACAAAGGAGGAACTCTGAGCAGGTTGACTCTCTCAAAATGATAAGGTCATCTATGCATCTTGGATACTTTCTCATGAAGCTTTTTTTTCCCTCTGCTCTGACGTGGCTGCCTCGGAGAGGTGGGGATTTGCAAAATGCATTTTTGATCATAGTCAAAGCTATGATCAAAATATAAAAGGTTATATATTGAAAATATATCCAAATTTTCTGCTAGTCTGCTTCTTTCAGCAGCTGAAAGGAATCTCAGACAGAAATCACCCAAACATATATGCGCTCAAAACATACAGGCCTGCAGCCCAACAGGACATTTGTGAGCAGCCACATTCTTTGAATAAAACTTTGGAGGAGAAAATATTGCACACTCTACATACAAAATAAGTGCATGGGTTTGGGATATTGGATACTGGATGTTTTCGGATGTGTCGAGAATTAGATAGAAACTGTGGGGAAGAAAGAAGAAAAGAAACACAACTAGCAAAAGAAAGGGTAGGAGAAGGAAAAAACAATGGGGACCTGAAGAAAATTTTAGAATCCTACCTCATTTGTTCTAATGTCACCTCGGAGTTGCTGGCAAGCACAGATATATCATTCCCTCACCAAGGCAGTATAAAGAACATGGTAAACAAGTCACCTATGGTTAAAATGGCTAGCCGTGTTCTAAACTTCTGAAATGTCCATGGTGGACACAGAACATTATAGAATAGTGAGAAATGTTTGACATGACTACTTGACTGAGAACCACTGAATGTGTATGACCTTGGCCGATCACACTCTCTGGGAAAGAAGCTGTTTACCCAGGTGAGAGTCATGTGCTTTTAGGAAAGCTGGTTATGTTTTTCCTTTTTCCAGTAGAGGAAAACATCTGTAACCTGCCACCTTCAGAAACACTGCCTACTTATGTGCATCATGGAAATTTCCTTTTCTTGCATAACAAAAGCAACTTGACTGCATATGTCTAATAAAAAACAATGGCAACAACAACAAAAACTCCCATATCCTGACTGTTCAGTATTATTGGGCTCCTTGATGGTCTTAGAAATTATATTTGATAATAGTGCACACCTGTGTCTGGAAGCCACTCCTGCTGGGCACACACTGCAGCAAAGACAGAGAGGTCCCTGCTGAATTAAATAGACTTCCTGAGGGTCTCCCCCAATATTTCTGCCCTCTCCCATGCCCCCATTTCAAACCACCACCCCATTTGGTGTTCCGTTTTCATCTTCTTGGGTCAGTTACTCCTACCTGTCTTCAAAACTCAGCTCAGATTCTGCTTTCTCTTGGATTTCAGTAATTTATTCAGCTACCTTTTTTGAATATTCACCTGGGCCAGAGACTGTGCCAAACAAGGACCCACAGACAGAGGCAACGGAGGAGGGGAAGGATTGAATGTGGGAGGCGGGGAGTTGGGTAGAGTAGGGGAAAGTAATGGGGGAAATATGGGGACAACTGTAATTGAACAACAAAAAAAATGTTTGTTTTTTTTTAAATATAGAAACAGATCAAGCCCTGTTCCCATGGTCACTCCAGACTCTGAGGAAGATGCACATTAACCAGATAACCACACAAATATATAATTACAAACTGGGATGGGTGATACGAGGGAGCCAGGTCTCCAAGAGGATATAGCTGGGCCTCTCATCCAATCTGGAATTGTTTTCTGACCTGGGTATTCTAAAATGTATGCTCTTCCTACTATAAATGAATGTGCACAAACGCAATCTGAATTTAAACAGAAAGAGAGAATATAAAAGGACATGTGGCTGAAATCCTCCTGGAGTCAGAAGTCAGTTAATTGATTTAGACCATGACTGAAATGGCAAAATTACTGAGTGTAATAACTTTTCAGATCCTAGTGTGTATGTTTCACCAGAACAGTTGAATAATAAATGCCCTAAATGACTCATCTGATAAGTATCAGAATTTAGGTTACGAACTGGCTTAGAATTATCAGAAGTCATGTCTCCTGGTAAATGATGATTTCAATGCTAAAGTCAATCTAGCTCAATGAACTTTTGTTGAGCATGTACTATTTGTATAGCACTGTGCTGCAAGTTGTGAGGGAAATAAAAATGAATCAAGACAAAAACGTCTCCTTTAAGGAACTAATAGTCTATTCTCTATTAACAAATATGTTAAATGTAAACAATAGACTTTAATTTATTCTGTCTGATATTTTAAATTCAAATATAAAAAACACAAAGTGTTCAAGAACCTATCATAGGAAGTGATTAATTACTATTAGAGAGGATTAGGTGACTATTTCATTTGTAAAAGACAATGCACTGTATAAAAAAGCTAGGATAATGAAAAACTAATGATCCCAGCGTCCCAAAATAGGTATACAAGTTGTACTGAAGGCTAATTCAGTTATTCCATTGTCTTTAAAAAGAGAGTGTGTTAGCATTTGGTTAAATTATTTATTCAGTGGGTTCATATTCACCCTTTTTTCCAGTGGATAATTTGTTTTTTAAATACTTTGAAACCAGCAGCATTTGTGTTTCCTCAGGGTCTGTATACAGTGGGGTTTGAAAGATAGACCAGCCTCGCCCCGACCAACGTGACTAGTTTTCACATACTACTCACTGCTCTACAAAGATATTGGCTTGGTTTACTCTAACAGAGAGACTAGGTAGCAACTTGGACAAATGTTACAGTATGCAAAGTGATCAGAACAAAAAAGCAAAATTAGATTATACAGCATAATTTCAACTACTTTTAAAATACGTAAGAATATAAACAAACTGAATGAGATACACAGACAAATGGAAATACTCGTAAAGAAAGATGAGAATGGAGTTTTTCCTTTTGAAAACATTTTCTTTAATACATTGTGGCTTTTAACAGTAGAAAATAAATGAATTGGCAAATTAGAAAATCTGTTTCTGCTTTCTTAGCTGTAATGGTTTCTAATTTAGAATGACTTGCTCATGGATGAATTTCATAGGAATGGGTACGTCATAGTCTTAAATATGAATACAATTTTGAATCCAAATTGCTGTTAAAGATTAGGGAAAAAAACCAGTAAGTTTCTATGTAGTTAGTGATTCAAAACACACACACACACACACACACACACGCACGCACGCACGCATATATATATATACAAATTGAGACAAGCTGAAGTATAAAAGAGAAGGAAAAGGAATAGAAGGAGGAAAGGGAAGAGAGTTTATATCTGTTGAGCACTGACAGTATGACTTCAGAAGGGACAGAAACAAAGCTAATACATAAAGCTGCCTTCACCATGTGTTTCCAGGACTCATTCACCTGTGTTCATGGGTATCCACATTGGTGGAGCTCACACTGTAATACTCAGTCTGACTGATGTTGTAGCTGTGCCCTAACTCAGTGCTGCGTCTTAAGAAGCAGAACATGCCCCTCCCAATGTGTATGAAAGTTTTGCTATGGAGGAACAATTGAGGTTTTATAAATTTGATTGTCGAACTATGGTCTAAATTTTATTTTAAACCCACTTAGATAATGGAACAGAAAGTTTTCCTCATCTGTCTGTATAACTTCCAATACAGTGGGTGTGTTCAATTATTCTGGGCCTTGGTTTTCTTATCTGGGAATTGAGGGGAATAAATCAGTAGAGCCCTGAGGTTCTTCCTGCTCTGCTATCCTGTATTTGTGATTGTCTCTAAGATATCTTCTGACTTAAAAATTCTAGGAGTCTATGGCTCTGTTAGATCAGTAGCTGCCTGTCCATGACTGCTCTGTGGTGCCCTGGGGCTCCTGTGGAGGTGCCTTGGGGCTACTGTGGTATGGGGAACAAAGGAAAGGGAACCAGCAGACTGCTTCAGTCAGAACAGCTCGCTTTGATCTATTTTAGATATTGGTCTTTACGAATAAGATTTTGTTTGAAGAAAGGGTTTTTATGATTTTTTTCTAAAAAAGTTTTGAAAACCTCTGTACTAGATTTTAAAAACTTCTTTTAAAATTGTATAAAAATATTTTGATGGCGATTATGACTTCTAAACAGATGATGTCTAGAATTAAGAAATAAACTGCTATGTAATGATCAGTCAACCTAAAATATTTTATGAAAGTAATTTGCAGTTGTCTTGAAGGAATGTCAGCCTTGATCACCATTCAACTACTCATTAAGCTGACATGTCAGGAGGAGGCTAGGTGGTTGGGAATACTTTTCATATTGATTTTAGGTATTGCACAGAACAGTGACTCCAAACTAAGAATCCGAGTGAAGTTTCTACTAGGCTACAGAGAAGAATAACTTTGAGAACAGATAACAGTTGTATTCTTTTCGGTGCACTTTCTTGGCAAATGAAAAAGACTCATCAACTTTATGGTAGTTTCTCCACTTTTTAAAAGCTGCAAGTCTACGAAGTCCAAAAATGTCACAATTATTGCTCTACAGCATTTAGCACAGTGATAGGCATTAAGGTGGTGCTCAATGAATGATTGTCCCATGGAAGAGGATATCAAGAATAAGAGGTTGTATTCCAGTAAGTGAAGTTAGACATTTGACAAGCATAGAACCACCTAAATGTCCTGTATCTAATGAGACGATTTTCCATACTATCTTTGTTTAAAAATTCAATCTAGTTCCATTTACTTAGATTTTAAAAATTTATAATGAAGGAACCAGAAGAAAATAATGCCTGATCTTCATTCTCTCTTTCTCTTCTCTTTCTGTTGGGCCTATCAATACCCCTCTTTGGTCCCATGATATGTTGAGTATGTCTTCTGAAGGCTGCCCAGTAAGACTAACCAATCCTATACAGTGTTGTTTCAGTTAAAAGCATATTGCAAGTTAGAAAAACTGATTTATGATTTGATTTTGGAATAATACCATTTGGTAATTTTTTCCTATGTCTTATATTTTAGTATGACCCTCTCCATAACACTTCTTCAGTGAATGTATGGCGTTCATGTTCTCTTTCACTCACATCTGGTTTTTTTTCATTAAGTTTATCCTGTTTAGTATCTTAAATCAACATCACAATTGTTGCATATCTGAGTTTTTAGAAAACAATCCAGTCTCCTCAAAAGCTCATTTTTAAGTACTGCAACACAAATTACTTGATGCCATGTATAGAAGATCTAAATACTGAGTAACAGGAGAATTTTGTGATTTAGAATTCAATCTTCCCTCTAACTATTTATATACAATTTCTGTTATATGTCTGTTAAATAACATATGTTTGAGGGTTCCCAAGAGAGCTCTCTCTTGAGCTATAACATTCTTTTGAATGGCTGTCTTTATTGGACGCTGGCATAATCATGATAATGTGCTTCTCTCACATTTCAAAGGACAACTTGTGGCAGGGCATCCCAGAAGCCTGAGAACTCTCTGCCATGGAGATATCAGAGGAAACAAGTCACCCATCATAAACATACTGACTCCAGGGCAGAAGTCCAAAGAACACCCTCCATATTGGGTCTGTCACACCTCTACATAGACACTCATGCATGTGTGTGCATGCACACAGACAGATGTGTACACTCCTGATTAGACACTGCGTTAAGTGGAAGGGGTCTGTGGAAACTTCTTTCTTTTCTCCACCCACGCTGCTCACTCAGGCATTCCTCCATTACAGTGTGTGTGGTTTATGCTCTCTGATGATGGCTTTCTGAAACGATTTTGGTTTCTATGTCTTATTTTTTTGTTTTGTTATGTTTGCGTTTGTTTGACTTTCAGTTAGGTGTACTAACTAGCCTGGAATCTGAGGACCAGGGTCCAATGTGTCTTTCTTCCTCCAGGTACAATGGTGTTCAGGCTCTGTGAACTTTTTGATTCTTGCTTCTTCATTCCTAAGCATGCCTGAATTCTCTATTCTGCGAAGATTTTAATCACTACAAAAAGTAAGAGGGAACACTAGACTAATTCTCTAATCTGCACCTTCTAGTAGGGTCTGGGGTATTTAAGTTACATAAGAAATAAACTACCTACCACCATCTTCTGAGCCTAGTGTATTTTCTATTTATCTGACATAACAAACCACCTCAGATGTACAGGCTTAAAATAATAATTTATTCTTTTCTCATATGCACTGGTAGATCTAGGCCTCAGCTGAGCAGTACTTGCTTTGGACCTCATAATACCTACAATCAGATGGTGGAGAGACAGGAGTCAGCTGAAGCTCCCTCACTAATCCCTGGGCTGGAAAGCCTGGAACAGCTGAGGCTGGCCAGGCATCTCTCCCTGAAGCTTCTTCACATGGCTGACTTGGGCCTCCCCACAGCATGGCGGTCTGAGAACAGCTAGGCTTCTTCCATAGAGGCTCGTCCCTCCAAAATGGGCATTCCAAAAGGCTCAAGAAGAGCCTGAGAAGCTTCATGTGACCTAGCCTAAGAAGTCACATGGTACCACTTTCTTTTATTATAGTGATTAAAGTAGTCATAAGCCAGCCCAGATTCAAATGGGAAGAGAAATGGATCTTCCCTTTGAAGGGCAGAATGGCCTGTGTGTACAGGGAAAAAGTATTGATGGCTGCTATCTTGGAAGCAACCAACACATTATAATTTTAGCAACTAAATCATAGACTGATGTCCACTTTAGAAAAAAAAAATCGTGTGAACTCATTTCCTGAAACACATTTATAATAAATACCTAGAAGCCCACACTTTGGAAACGATATCAGCTGCTCCTCTCAACACAGTTTGGGAATAAAGGACTTACTTGGCAGCTGCAAAATGGTTGCATTAAAGTAGTATCCGACTTACTTTAGAACTATTAGGTCTTAGAGAAGAATAGACTACTGGCTTATCAGTAGCTTTCACACAAGGCAAACATATATTTTAGCAAAGATATCTTCTTTCTGGTTAAACCCAAGATGGTTTAATTTCAGCCTGGTACACAGTGCAAACTCATAAAAGCAGATTGCCTGGCACGTGGTAAATACAGAATAAAAATTAGCCCTAAGTATTCAATTAAATAGTAGAGAATCATAGTCTGTGTAGAAACAGTATTTAGCGATGCATTAATAAAATAACTTTATGTTATAGGCAGGAGTCTGAGGTTCAGTAAGGGAGCGGGATCTCCCCAAGGTCACACACGTTTTAGGAACAGAACCAGATTGGAGTTCACCTGGACTCAAATCCTCTCACTTACTACAAGAAGAATCACATTTCCAATTGCTTAATGACCTGGGAATTTTACCTCAAAATGAACGCCATTATATTTCAGCTGGAGTTTTGCTGAACTCTGCAGAAAACAGCTTGATCCCAATTAATGAGTGTTAGCATATCTTAAGTCTTTCACATCTGCCAGGTGGGTGCAAATATAGATAATTTGCCCTGACCTAGAGGAGCCCATGTGGTTTGCCCAGTTACAGATGTTGCAGAAAGTTGTCCTGGGCTTTGATTGTATTTGTCATAAATCCAGCAAGAACCAATATGTGTCAGATGTAACTAATGCATTTGCAAGGAATCTTGCTTAATATAAATATATAAATATTAAATTCCTCTTTGGGGAATTAAAAATTCAATTTGACATATTCCTACACAAAGGTTCTTTGAAACCTGTGTTAACTGAAGCTGAAAACAATAGATACATTTGTATGTGTGATATAAAAGTAGTAATTAATCTTTTTTTAAAAAATGAGCATTTAATGAGCTCTTTATATATTTTTAGCCCTGTGATAGGCACTAGGGCTAAGTAGTAAAAGATAAAATGACCCCCCTTAAAGAATTTATAATAAGTATAGTAGTGAAGACCAGCACACACAAATTATCAGACACCAAGAAGTGATCAAATATTAACATATATTTAAAAAGGGAAGAGTTAAGAATAGAAAAAAATTATTTAGGTTTGTTGTTGACTGGAAATATTTCATGGAAGTATAACTGAAAGCAGGTCCAGTTGCCTGCCACTACAAAAGCCAATATTCAAGAGGCAGGTGCTGGTGTAAAGGAAAGTGGTTTATGTGCAGGTCAGCCACCTGGAAGATGGGGACTCAGGTCTCAAAATCTGTCTCCTGGGGAAATGAGGGGCTCATGTCACAAAACACATCTGCACATCTCAGTGGAGGCAGATTTTTATAAGAAGGGAGTAGGGAATCGAACAAAGAGATCCAAGGAGGGAGTTGAAAAGCTCTCTACAAGTAGGCTAGCACAGTCCCTTCCGATAAGGCAAGTGACAGTCAGATGTGCACCATCCTGGTTTAGCCATCCTGGCTCTATGATTGAAGATCAGCAAATCTCCCAGAGCTGGGGTGCCTGAAGGTCAGAGTCTATATGTTTTGAGGTTAATCCCTAGGATCCTTATATAAACATGCTGTTTACCCACAAGCTACATATTAGAGTCAGTGCTTACAGACACAATGTCAAAAGAATGGTGGGTTGGGTTACAATTTTCCATTACAATTTTCCACTGTTACAGAAGGAATGCAGCTTGATATGGGTTTTTAATGATGAATAGGATTTGAACATGAAGAAGGCAAAGTTAATACTAGTGCATTTTTCATGAGGAACCAAGGATAAAACAAATATTTACCCATAATCCAGCCTCAAAATACTACTGTTACAAAAAAAAATAAGTAAATAAAAGTTATTTCTTAACCTAGGATATATGTGAAAAGGCAAGGAAAAGAGTGGGAAAAGCACCAAATGCAGCATATGATATTAGAATGCTAAATTCACCTGCATTTCAAACATTAATCCTGCTTCCAGAAAATTAGACAAATGACAGCATCATTCATAAATTTAGAATATCAGTCAGTAAATCTTTTGCATTAACCATGGTCAAGTAATTAATATATTTTATCCATAGACTTATTGATTCTACATTTGGCTTGCTAATGACAACATATTCTAGTTCATGTAAGGAAAAAAATAGTTCCCATCATTCTTCAAGTGGTGTTTTCAGTAGCGTTGAAACTGACCCACCCATCGACTTCATGTGCCTGTCATAGGAAGCCCATCAGTTTGCTTTTGTACCTTTTCTTATTGGGGCAAGGTCCATTTTAGAAAGTGATGCTTCACACAAGGCTCCATTTACTTAGTTAATGTTCCCTCGCCAAATTTTCAATTGTTACAGAGAGAGAGAGGGAGAGAGGGAAGGAGGGAGGGGAGGGGGAGAGGGGCAGAGAGAACTCATGGCAGAAACAACAACATGATAATTGCAGTCGGAGGACAGGGGATGGAGGTGAAGGGGGGTATAAGGGGAATAAACGGTAATGGAGAATTAAATTTAAAAATTAAAAACAATTCAAAAGAGAATAAAACAGAAAACCAACCATAAAACTGCTACCTCAACCTTTCTTCACCTCCTTTCATTGCTTTTTAATGCCTGTCCATATGCATATATAATATGTTCATAGTATTAATCCAATTTTATTAACTTCTACTTTGTATTACATCAATAGACTCTTTTAGAGTTGCTACACAGAGTTCTATAATTACTACTTTTCTGGCTGCATTAATTATTCTCCCTATCTTCCCATAGTATGATAGTCTCACCTCCATTATCACATTTACCAAATTCTATAACTGCTTTCTTTTCTTTTTCTTCTTTTCCCCATGCTAGGCTATTTCTACTAAGAGACAGTTTTCTTTGCCTTGGCTCTAGCAATTTGCAGAAGGTATGGCACATAGATTCAATAAATAATTATTGAGTAAATTAATAACAACACATACGTTACTTTGAGTCAATGTATGTAGCTATTGTTTCTATGGCTGAGATTTAAAAGCTTTCCTTTTTTTTCACTTACCTATAGCCCTTCTTGGAATTAATACTCAAATGTTAAGAATATAAAGATGTCATAAAGTATATAAAATGTAAGTATAGTCAGTAATTTGTTAGGGCAAAGGACTAGAAGGGTGTTTTTAGTCAAAATTCATTAGACTGATTGTGATTTCTTTGCGGCTACAGCAAACCGCATTATCGTTATTACTTTTGTTGGTATCTTGACAAAAGCAGAAAAGTAATAGGAATCAATCTAAATACCCTGGTGGGAGTTTCCTATAATTAGGGTATGGGTTTAGCTGAGGATTGCAGTGAAAATAAGTGTATAATTTTGATGACAACTAGAATCTTTTAGAAACTGAGAAAAGAAAATGGGGAACAAAGACACCTTTTTAAAATGGAAGACAGCTCAGCCTACTAGCGGCAGGATCTGAGACATAATATTGTGATATTATTGTCCATTCCCCACAAGATAATGCTAATACATATTGGGACTTCCTCTGACATAAAATAATATTTCTCAATTTTTGTCTTTAAAAATTCTCTATTATCCCTAGGAGTCCTGTGAGGTGAGAGAGACAGCCAGTGATGAAGTCTGCCAAATGCGGAGTTATATTTATAGGTTCTGTGTTTGCATAGTCAGTACTTTAATTGTGTTCCCATGTGTTCAAAGTTGCCCTTCTTGTTGTCTGCTTTTCCCTTTCTGTCTGTATCCCTTTCAATGGCTTCCAACTCCAATGTTCTAAAAATAGGGCTGATTCGACACCTGGCACCTGCCTGGACTTTAGAGAATTGCGCTAATGATGGTTGCTGGTGAGAAAAGTGTAAGTGGAGCTCTGAACTGTCTTTGTGCTGATTTATCATCTGAGCACAGATCTTGAGAACTTATGGGGTAATCTTGGAGGTCACCTAGTCCATTTGTTTGCTCTGAGGTAAAAAGACCAAAACCACAAGTGAATCATCCTGGAGAGGAAAAATTATGCTCTCTCTAAGTTCTTTAGAGAAAGCTATAGACATGCTCAATAACTCATTTTAATACAGAGAAACACTTCTCTTTAGAAGCACTTCTCTGTATAGATTATTTATTGTGCTTAACCAAATCCTTTATGTAGTGATGTACCTGAATATAAGTAATCTGAGAAAGAATAACTTAGGATAATCACTATGGTTTATATGCTTTTTCCTTGATTTGTTATGTTTTATTGGTTCCTCTGTGTAGTGTGAGGTTTACCTGTGATGGTCCTGATCTACTCAGCTGTATTTAGTAGGAAATAGACTGAAAGAGGCTGCTCACCCCTTTCAAAGTAGCTCTTTACACCAGTGGTCCTGAAGTCCTTGGCTTCTTTAAGCAGAGCAAGATCAGTTCTCTAATTTTAGACACAGTAGGGAAAGTCAATGCCAGTAGCAGAGTTAGTGTGTGAGGCTTGTTTCGATGACACCCCAAATGTCTTATTCCTATAGGGAGCAAAGCGCTTAGTGCCTCTTTGTTAGGATGATGTAGCATATCAGACTCTGTGTCATATATACCTCGGTTTAATCCTGACTCTTCTACATACTAGCCTGTAATATTTGTCAGCTAACTCTAACACTAAATGCTTTAATTTCCTCATCTATGGAATGGTGATGGTATTTCTTCCCACATGATTGTTATAAAGACTCACTGTGAGAATAGACATAAAGCAACTGCTTACTTAAAATAGTACCTGGAACATAGTAAATGTAGTTATGAGGTTTTTTTTTAAATAAACGTCCTTGCTTCCATTTCTTTTAAGTGGCATACACAACACACACACACACACACACACACACACACACACACACACATACACACTAAAAACTTCAGTAGGTGAAGCTCTCTACTGAAGTAAAAGAAATAGGGAGATTGATGCCATTAGTATGGTGCTTTGCAGAGTAACTAAAGCCCAATGACATTTATAAAATATTCAATGTCCTGAGAAATATGGGCCATCATGTCTTTCCCCTACATTTACATGATGGCTATTGTATTTCTGATATCATCTACTATGAACAAATATGAACCAGTCAAAAAGTAGTAGAGGCAAAGAGATAATAGATGTAATTCCTGTCTTCAAAGAATGCACCTTCCATTAGGTTCAGTCATGTGGAATTGCTATTTGTATAGATTAAAAATGGTAGGGAGAGATCTAAGATGGTGGAGGAGTAAGTGGAAGCTACACTAACTTCCTCCCAGGACCAATCTGAAATTAAAACTAAATTGCAGAGAAATCATCCTGAATTACCAACTGAACATAAGTTGGAGAGAAGTCTTATAAGCATGGACAGACAGAAGGAACCACTTCACAACGACACTGGTAGGGAGTGTGGAGGAGGCATGAGAGGACCAGATGGCCTCCCATTAACAGCAGCGGAAGTTCCAGAGGGATATTTCAGTAGCTGAAGGGTTCCCCCTGAGAAGTGTGGGCTCTAAACCCCAAGCTGGGCTCCCCACCCTACAGCACCAGAGCTGGAAAGAAACCCAGGTAACAGCCAGCTACAAAAAGCAGAAGGGTTTCTGTCTGCCAGGGAGAGACAGCTGAGAGTCATAGAGCCTCCTAAAGGGCCAACACAAAATTTCATTTGCAACCATTTACCCTGGAGTCTGGCAGAGGGAGGGCAGAGTAGACTAGAGATGCTTGAGGAAAATCTGGGGTTAATGGATCTGGGAAGAGAACTGAAGAGTCTCCAGGATCCCTGTGCTGAGTTATTCCCAATACTGCAAAAGCCATCTTTCGCAGGCAGAGCACTGCTTTCCAAGTGGCATCAGCCTGAGGGAAAGCAATATCCCTGCACACAGGAATTATTCTGCCCCACCCTGTGATGCTTAAGCAGGACTGCTGATTACAGCTTAAGGCTATATCATTGCTTAGTTTAACAACTAAGACAGAAAATACAAAGAAGCAGCCCAAATGGGAAGACAAAGAAACAGATCCCAAATGAAAGAACAAGAGAATTCTCCAGAAGAACTAGATGAAATGGAAGCAAGCGATTTATCTGATAGATAGTTTAGAGTAATGATTATAAGGATACTCAACAGCATGGAAAAAGACATAAAAACCATAAAAAAGAACCAGTCAGAAATAAAGAATTCAATATCTGAAATAAATAATACACTGGAAGAAATAAACAGTTAGGTTAGGCAAAGCAGAGGACCAAAATCAGTGATTTGGAAGTGATTAGAAAAAAAACACCCAGGTAGAGCAACAACAACAACAAGAAAAGGAATTGAAAAAGTGAGGAGAGCTTAAGAAACATTTTGGAAAAAAATGAAGCGTAACAACATCCTCATCATGGGAATACCAGAAGGAGAAGAGAGTGAGCAAGATATCAAGAACACTTTAGCAGGGGAAGCCTGTACTACAAGGCACCCACCCTCCAGAAGATAATTTTGTATGCATAATTTTGTGTGTGTGTACATATAATTTTTTTTAGAAATAGCAGTTAATCCTATTGCTGATAAATTAGATGAAGGGGGTAGAAGACAGTAATCTCTGCCCTTTGCCTCAGTCTCTCTCCTTCTCTCTTCCTCTATCTTTCCCTCTCTCCCTCCTTCCTTTCTTTTGCTTTTCTTTCTTTCCTTTATCTCCCTCCCTCACTTAATTTCTTTTCTTTTTCCCTCATCCTTCCTTCATTTTTCTTTCTCTTCCTCGTTTTTTCTTTTTTGCAAGATGTACTGAAGATTGTGTGTGGGGGAGGGGCACAGGGGTCACAAGTAGATGGCAGCAGGCTATCTTCTGTTGTCCTTCTGTCTACTCTTATTTTCTTTCTCCCTCCTCAGAAGCTAATTCTAACCCAAAGCTTATACATAATAATTCTGCCAAACCAGGTACCTCAGTTTCTTACTATGTACAACAAGCAAAATACTTACCCCCCAAAAGAATTCCCTTTCTAAGAAGCATTCCTGAGAGTAACTTTGTGTCTCTGTTATAAATATGGTTTTTGAAAGTTTCCCAGTGGAAAGAAGTTTCTCAAGCTAGAGAAGGAATTGAAAATGCTCAGTTCCAGTCAGCCTGAATGACTGAAGAATATGTTCAGTTTAATTTTTACCATCATTCCCTCACCATGGCAATTCTCACTTCACTTATCTATTTATACTTGCTGTCTTATCTCCCTTTCTTTCATCTGTTTACTGGAATATTTAGGGAGGTGTTGGAAAATTACAAGGAGATTTTGCATATGCAGACTATTTTCTCTCAGCCAACAGAATAAAAGTAAAATAATAAAAATCATAAGAATGATAATAATAAGCACTGACTTGTGCATTATAAATATTTCCTGCATACTATGTGCCTTACATTGCAGTAAACTTTTTCTCATGTTCTATGAATTACTACCAGTAATACTGCTGAAAGTTAAATGTTATCATCCTCAATTTATGGATGAGAAAACAAAGACTCAGAAATGGGTATCATTAATGTACCAGAATATGCACAACTGCTTGTTCAGGCCAGGGTTCAAGTGAAGGACTTCTAGGATCCAACTACAATAAATTGGCATATCTGTATATGAGAAGATGAGGGAAAAATAGTAGGTATCCTAACTTTTTTATGTTGGCTATATATTGTGAACTGCATGCCTGATACCTTGTTATGGAGATGCTAAATTTTTTAAAAGAGGGAAATAGAATCATATTTATTTCTTTCTCCAGATTTATTGAGGAATTGGTATTCAACTGCACATAATTAATGTATACAATTTGTTGAGTTTGGACATATGTATACACTCATGTTATCATTACAATCCAGGTAATAAACATTTTCATTACCTCAAAAAAATTTTTCTGTCCTTTTATTTTTTGTTTGTTTTGTGGTAAGAACAGTTAACATGAGATAGGCCCTGGTAACAAATTTCGAAGTATATAATAACTTTTGTTAGTGATAGGCACTACCTTCTTTGTACAGCAGATCTCTACAACTTATTTATCCTATATAACTGTAAATTTGAAATACTATTTTGACTAACTAAAATTGTCACACTTTTACATCAAAGCAGACTCAGAAGTGGGAGAAAAAATAAACTCATGTTATATAGACATGATGCACATGGCTGATGTGTTATGACACTCATCTTGAGGAGTGATGAGCTACTGGTAGACATACCCTTTCTCCTCACTCAAAAAGAAGGATTTCACAACAGTTCTGTTGTATCATTTCCATGTATTTACAAAACATCTAAACTTTCAACTAAAATAATTCAGGGAGTCATGAAACATGTGCCTAATTTCTTTTTTAAGCAGAAATGCTTACTTCGGTTTAACATCTACCCCTTCAAATGCCATCATTTATGGCTGTTGTTTTGTAATTAAATACCCCATTCTCTTCCCGTCCCCAACTGTGATAATTACAACTTGAATAAGTCATTTATTTATTTTTAGTTTTGTTTATTGATTTTAGAGAGACTAGGGAATGGGGGACAGAAAGAGAAACATCAATTTATTGTTCCGCTTATTTATGCATTCTTTGTTTGAGTCTTCTATGTGCCCTGGCCGGGGATCAAACCCTCAACCTTGGCATATTGAGGTGTTGCTCTAACCAACTGAGCTGACTGGCCAGGACATGAACAAGTCATTTAAACTATATCTTTCCTCATTTGTAAAATGGTAATACTACTAATATCACCACACAGGATATTGTAAAGACTTTTTAGAAAGGATGAATATAAACTAATAGATCTTGGTAAAGGCCAATCTTCTCACCCATCTCTGCTTCTAGAATGTAAAGTTTAAGAGACAACAGCTAGCTATGATGTCTACTTCAGAGCTAGAAGCACAGAAGTTAGATCAAACATCGTGCTGACTTTGTTACTGCCCTAGAGTAGAATGCCATCTTCTCGGACCAGAAGGAATAATGCTCTTTCTGTATCCCTCCCAGGTCTTAACCCAGAACCCAAAGTTCAGGCTAGTGTCAACCACCAGGTGGTGAGATAATGAAATGACAGACTCTCTTCTAACCTAGAGTTTTGAAGGGAGTTTTGAAGTAGTTATTTATACTTAACAAGACAAATGTTCAGAAGACCCAATTTCATTTGCTGATATCACTTCCCCTGATAGATATCAACCATTTGCACCACAGCTAATTAAGTGCTTACCTATTAGAGATGCATTGGGAAGGTCCACACTTCTGCAGCTAATGAGATTAAGCCATGGTGGTTGTAAGGCTCGTAGACCTGTGACACTCACAGATCACTTTCGGAGTGATATTATGCTTAAATGAACACATTCCTAGCAATCAAGGATAATTTTAAAACAACTCAAACTAGCATTACTTAGCACTATGAAAGGGACAAGATATACCCAGCAATCAATTTTGAAGTCCCATTTTGGATCTTTCCCAATCTGCTGCTCCACACAGTACAGGTCCCCTTCTAGAGCCCAAGAAAACTCCTCCAACTCTGGTTTTTGCCTCCTCCTTGTTGCTCTCTACCCTTCCACCAATGCACAGCTCAGGAACTGTCTGAGACTATCTCCCTCTGGACAGGAACGAGGGGAAGGTTCTGATGTAGACCTTGCCAGAAATTTTTAGAGGTAAACAGAGAAAAAAAATTGGGAAAATTAAAACATTAATCACTTACAATTATTTGTGAATTAGATAAAAGTCCTATGTAAGATATATATTTGCAAAACTAAATCCAGTCTGTGGCTTATCTTTTCTAAAACTCTCTCTCTCAAAGAGCAATCATTTGTTATCTTGGAAAAAAAATGATATGGCAGTAAAAAGTAAACCCCGGCAGAATGTAAGAAAAATTAATCATATATATCTTGTCATATTGTAGCCAAACTTAAATAACTGCAACAAACTGTGCTGCACATTTGCAAAATGAATATTCAGATCTACTTGTGGAAAGCACTGAATTGGAAGTCTAAAGATTTCTTTCCAATCTTGTCTGCAGCACCAATCAGCTCTATGAACTTTAAAAGGTGACTTCACCTCTCTGATTTTTTGCTTGGTTCCTTTTATTGACATGGAACCCAATGCTTTTCTTAGTAAGATGGAATGACTGGCATAAGGTCATATGGCTAGTGGGTGAGCAGGAGAACAAGAATGAAGGCCAAAACCATGTCTTTACGTGCTTTTGTATCTCTGGTACCTGGCTGACAGAGCTGGGCACAGAGTCAACATTCAATGGCTTTTGGAAGGATGGAAGATTTGTACCTGGGATTTCAAAATCCAGAACCAATGCTGGAACCAATGTGGTCTGTCCCACTTGTTTCTCAATTATTCACTATGCCTCTTTTCTGTTAAAACACTATGTCAAATGATTGACAGTAACATCTAGTCTATGCACTTAATACCAGTTTCATTGTTTTGGTGATGACAGTACCTCCACTATTAACAAATACTTTTTGAGTTAGCACTTAGATTTATAGAGGCTCTAACATACATGCATTTTCCATAACTTGATGGCAGAACTTGCTCCCATTGCTCTGAAATTAATCCCCTGTTGTCTCTGAGACAGGTAAGGATGTATTAACCATTTGCATCCTGATTTATGAAGATATTTCAAGGACAGCTTGTATGTATTTAATTAGAAATTGTTATTTTTAAGTGTTCCATGTTTTTATGTGTCTGGTTCATTGTGGGATGGTATCAGGGCAACAGAGGAGAACAAAGTGGGAAAGACAGAGTATTACTGTATGCTGCATCCACAACTGATTGATGATACATATATAGCACTTTACAGTTTATAATTTTTTTTCTGTTTTCTGTTTACCTCTTCTCAACTATCAGAAGGGGTTGGTGTTATTTTACTAAAAACCACAGTTTACAGATAGGAAGAGAGGCTGAGCTACATTTAAGTGACTTGTCCAAGATCATAAACCTGGGACTGAGATTCACACCCAGGTTCTCTGTTTTCAGGAAAATCTTGAGCCAGGATAGTAGTTAAGAGTACATCCTCTTTACCCAGATTGCTCAGTATTAACATCTCAATTTTGCTACTTATTATCTGTGTGAGCTAAATAAGGAAAATCACTTCACTGGCTTGTACCTCAGTTTCCTATTCTCAAAATGGAAAGAAAAGAGAGCCTACTGCATTGGGTTGTTAGGGGATGAGGTAATGCACATAATGTTCTTAGGCCAGAACTGGCATGTAGGAAGTACTGAATAAGTGTTAATAAATATACATGTTTATTTATTAAGTAAACATGTGTGTTTATTGTATGTGCATACCTTTGTGAGTTTTCACTAGATTGAACTATTTCTCATATTTCTGGAACTCTCTCACATATTAGCTCCTGAAGTACATTTCATTTCCTTTATACAAAAGAACTGATTCCTGGCAGTGGCTTGATTATAATGAATGTGTAGTATATTTATGAGTGAACTGTTGAGTATGTATCAGGCTATCCATTTGGGAACAGGATCCCAATGTGTATAGGTGGCACCGAGACAAAATTCTGATCTCTAATATAATCTTCATTAAGATGCTTCTCAGATAAAATCCTAATGCTTCAGGAACTGATTGCCACAGTAACCCTGCAGCCCACAGAACACAATGCAAGCTGTAATTTAAAATTTCATGTAGAAAGGAAAAGTTACAGCTTTCACAGGGAGTCTGTAGATCAAACACAAGGTGAGAACTAAGTGTCTGCCCAGTGCATCAAGCAGGGAAGCAGGCAGTGTGGCTTTTGAGTTCTTTCCTCGTCAATTTTATTGATTAAACCTCAAACTATCTAACCTGGTACACAGTGCTTCAATGTCTAAAATTAACTTTTGAACAAAGTCAGGAGACTCAATCTAAAAAGTCAGGGAGTAGAAATACTGTCTGAAACACTACTGTTTTTGCTTTATATTTGCCAAAAACCAAGGTATCAAACTGAGTCTTAAAAGGTTTTAGGGTCACATGTGCTAAATTCTTTTCTTGTCTTGGAGATGCCATGTTTGACTTGTTGACCCTTTGCTAATGTAGATGAACATGAAGTCGGAGCAAGACAGAAACAGCAGCCTCAGGCCCTCCTGGGTGGGCAAAGTTGGCTCCTAGGCTTACTGGTCTGGGTGCATTTCCTTGTCAGCCTCATTATTTATCCTTTCCCATCATCTTCATTCAAATAAGACCATTTTATGAAACAAGCCTCACTCTGCCTCTGGGAGACAGCCCAGGGTTGCAGAAATTCCATGAATTTCAGGGTCAGAGAAAACCCGGTCTGTTTGAGTCTATGTTTTGCTTTTTCTTACCAATGTGATAAAGGGCAAGTTACTTAGCTTCTCTGCCTCAATTTTCTTATCTGGGGATTAGATAAAATGGGGATTAAAAATATGACTTTACAATGTTGTTAGAAGTATTAGATAAAATAATAATATATGGGAAAGTGTTTGGGACATAACAGGTACTTAAGTGTCCAGAGAGAGAGAAAGAGAAACAGAAGGTAGTAGAATTAACTGGCTTTTAAAGAAAGAGGACTTCTAGAAAAATACAGATTGGTGTTTGACTTGTTAATAAAATTTTAATTTGACTGAGATCAATGACAAACTCCATGTGTTGACTATAAATACATACTCATCAGCCATCCCAAGGAAAATCTATCAGGGTTATTTCCTTTCATTAAAAAGCAATACAAATATTGATCAACTCTCCTAATTGACCTGTGGTATGCTTTCATACATTAAACTTCTGTTCTGCACAGAGGGCACAAATCTTCCAATTACCTTTAGTTCATAATTCATTATGTCACATTAGAAGCTAAACATGAACACAGGGTCCTCATCCAGAAGAAGTACCAGTTAAAGAGCAGTTCTCTTATTGCCTTTTTATGCCCCCATCCCAACCTGCCTGAGCCTCTTCCCAGACGATTTGTGTAGGAGTGAAGGGAACTTCCTTACCCATCACAGGTAGGACAACCTCTTATATTTGAAATCAAAGTAACTGCATGGCAGAGCAAGAAGCAGTCCCCTCACTGTGGACCACAAATAAATAGCATGCCAACTAATAAAAGAGGAATATTGGGCTTGATGACACAAGGAGAGTTGGAAAAATGCCAAGACAAACATCTGTTTCATAAAGATGGCTAAAGGCATACTAATCATTTGCTAATGGTGGTCAAAACACTGAAAATACTCCATTTACAGGCAATGGCAGCACATTATGTCTCTGGGATTTAGAACAAAAAAAATATTAATTGGTAATACTGGCTGCTGACAATCCAAAGCGATGTGGTCTCTAATGGCTGTGTCTTGCTGTATTTCTGGAAAGGCATTTTTCTTTGAGGAGCTCAGATTTAACCATCAAATTGATTACTAATGAAAGAATTTCTTGCCTGTTCACTGCCAGGGAACTGAATGGCATTCTGAAAGGAGGGCATTACAGATAGCCACTCTTTTCTCCACCTCTGTTTCAGACTGGCTTCATTACCACGCATTATTTTGTTTCTCCTGACTAAACAGGAATCCTTCTTTTGCAGCTCTGCCTCTTAATATCAAGACAAAAATCCTTGCCACCAAGCACAAGCTACAACACTCTGAATAGCTGATGCTGGATATAGGAACTGTGTACTCCTGGCCCTGTCCCCTTCATATGTCAACATAGGCTGGGACTGGAATTTAGACCCCTTTTTTAGTGAAAGATAACAACCGCCTACATGAGATGAAATATCTCCTGTGAAGAAGCACTTTTTTGTGGATGTAAAACACTGGTTTTCATTGATTCTCATGTACATTAAGGGTTTTGTTTGATTAATTCTAACAGTTGGTTTTATTTTATTTTTTAAAGACTTTATTTATTTTTAGAGGGGAAGGGAGGGAGAGGGGGAGAGAAACATCAATGAGGTTGCCACTTTCATGACCCCTAATGGGAATCTCACCCACAACCCAGGCCTGTGTCCTGATTGGGAATTGAACCGGCGGCTACCCTTTGGTTCACTGGCCTGCACTCAATCCACTGATCCACACCAGCCAGGGTGAAAGAGTTGGATTTACTTTTTTCTTCTGTAAGCTTTTGTTTTTTGATATGGAATAATAGGTGATTTCCACTTATTATAACAGAAAATCTTTCATTTTAGTATTGTCATAATTATTAAAAGACTACAGTAGAATACTCTGCTATATTTTGGTGGCATTGCAGAAGTGAGCTAAAGAAGAAGTAAATGCAGGATTCTGTTTTATGTAAAGATCACATATGTTATTATACTTCTATTTAATTTTTCATTTTCATTTAGGTAGATTAATAACAGAGGGAGAATATAAAGCAATAAAAAACAAAATTTACAATTTAAAAATGATTTAATTGGTAAAATAATTTTAGTATATGGGGTGGGCCAAAGTAGCTTTACAGTTGTGAATACATGAAACACAGTTTATTCATGTACCATTATTTGTTCATTATTGTACCATTTTCCATACAAACAACTCTAAACCAACTTTTCTCACCCCTTTATATATTTACATATAAAGCTTTAACCCCAAAGACAATTGAATCTAATGCTTTCAAATTGTATAACAGTCCCCCCTTTATCTAAAGGGGATACATTTGAAGGCCCCCAGTGGATGTCTGAAGCCACAATAGTACTTAACCCTTCATACTATGTTTCTGTGGGGGTTTTTTCCCCCTATACATAGATACCTTTTTTACTTACAAGGAACACGGTACAGCTCCTCTTTGGCATATCTGAATTGCCAGCATCACGACTCTTGTGTTTGGGGGGCCAGTGATATCACAAGCACTATGATATCATTCCAGTGGAACTGATCACCCAAAAAGCTACTAAGTGACCAAGAGGCAGAGCATGTCTATGGGGTGGACCTGCTGGACAAAAGAATGATATATGTCTGGGCAGAATGGAGTGGTAGGACATGAGACTTCATCACACTACTCAGAATAGTGCTCCGTTTAAAAATTATGAATTGTTTATTTCTGGAATTTTCCATTTAATATTTATGTACTGCAGGATACTATGGGTAACTGAAACCTTAGAAAGAGAAACTGCAGATACAGGAGATTGAAACAGAAAGAGAAAGTGATGATTCCTAGACACTCAGTGAAATAATGACCAGGAGTGTACTAATCTTGGAACTCTCCACTTACTGCAATGCCTTTCCACACATGTTAAACTCATAGGAAACTGAAGCAAGAAATAGAAATCAGTGACTGAGAGACAGTAAAAGGGAAGTAAGAATGGCAAATCCTGGCAAGAGATTTGCCACTTACTTTGCACTGCTAACTGTTCTGCTCCTCCCCACAGCTGAACCCACACACAGTGTCAGAAGCCATCTCAACTCAGTGCTTCAGGTCATCATTTCCATGGAATAAAGTTGTTGCACAATGTGAAGCATGTTTCCTGTTTCTGGTTTAGCAATTAAGTGCATGGAGTTTTGAATAACATTGACCAACATTTAAATTCCATTTCTACCTATTACTAGCTGTGCAAACTTGAAGTAGTGACAATTTCTGCGAGCCTTAGATTCTTCTACAAAATAGAAATAATGTTCTCTTTGTCTTAGGGTTGTTAGATGATGTGTAAAGTCCTCGGTACATTATACAGTATATAATAAACTTTCAGTCAATAGTATCAATTATTAGTGTGAAAGAATCAATCGCTTCTCTTTTTGCCATTTTCCAATATGTAGAGGAGAGTTTTATAGCACTTCCCGATGGAGGCTTAGGCCTTGGTGCTAGATTCCATATTAAAGATAATTGTAAATCAGTCTAGGATAACTCCATTTAGAAATAAAACCCAGCTATTAATGACCTGCTTGGTCCATTTTCAGCCATATGCTCAATGTCTTTCCAAAAGTTATCTGTCACATTGAATTGCAGGTCAGCTAAAGAGGACTCATTGAGGATCTAAAGAAGCCTGGAAAGTTTTTAGAAAATAGGACCAGCTCAATTTCAAAGCTGAATCTTGGACCTGAAGTGCTCTTATGTCCCATCCCAGGAGCAAAGAGCGCCAGGGACAAACAATGCTCAGAGTGTGGCCAGGTCTGAGGGGCTCTTTTATTGGATGTTCTTTCCAGAGACACTAGACAGGAAAAGAGAACTAAAGACAGTCAAGCACACACTCCACTGAACCAAAAAAGATGTTTTCATCAAAGCCTACTGGGGCTTGTTTGCAGAGCCTGAATCTGGGGCAAACAGCTTGCCACAGCAATTAATGCCTAGTCTTAGCACTTATTTAATTTGAGTCTTTTTCTTTCCTATTAAAAATGAAAACAGTCTCAGTCACTTTTAGCCATGATTGTTATCTGAAAAGCATTGTGCTAATATGAGATTGTCAGACAGTTGTATTAGATAGTGACATATTCAGGCTCCCATGTGACAGGGAAACTGTTCAGATAATCATTGTAAATATTTTACCAACACAGTAGTAAAATATTTCAAAAATGTATAGTGATAGCACCACTGTTTATCACACATTCTTTTTATTTCCAATAAAACTTGTCTTCTGAGGATATATAGTCAAGAGCTCTCCCTAGAATATTATCGTTTGTAATAGATGCTCCTGAATACTTTACTTTATGTATACTAGGAGCTGGGGAGTCATGGTAACCTAAGAAAGTACAAAAACAAAAAAATAATTTTTGATGAGATAAGGGTAAGCCACAGAAGAAATTGTGGGGTACCCTTAGAGTGCTCTGTCTCCTGAAGTAATAAATTAGTCATCCAGAAGGTAATGAATATTCCCAGAAGTTGAATCCTCCCTGGCTTTCTGGGAGGTTTCATTCTCAGATACTTACCATTAGGAGTGACTGTGAAATACCTCCCTTGTCTTTGTTTCTATGCTGTGATTGTGAGCATCTTTTCTCCTTTCTAATCTTCCACATTTTCAAAGGGAAAAAGCATTGACAAAGTCCAAATCTTAGCATGATGCCAAGAGTGTATTTCCATGAATATTGCATAATTATTGAAAGATAGCATTTCATGAATTTTCAGGTATTTGCTCCTGATTCATTTTTTTTTTTTACATTTACATAAAAAGTTGATTGGAAGAGGAGTATTTGTTGCTACCTTAGTGAAATCTTCTCACGGGATTTCTCACAGAGACTTATGGGCTTGGAACCAAACTTAGATTTAAAAAACATATACAGAAGTTTCTACAAAATATCATGGGAGTGGTCCAGCTCATAACACATTCCTTTCACACAAACAACTCTTCCAGCTCTGCTGACTCCCAGCCCAGCATTTATTCACGTGGGAACAGTATAAAGGGTACAACATTTAAATGTGTACCTTCCGACAACTTAGACTCTCTTTCCTAGAGCCTAATCCCTTTAAAAAAAAAAAAGGGGTAAAATTTTCAACAGTCTTTAGAAGGGGCAGAGGAGGTGGGCGATTATGAAGTAGATAGGAATCCAGATGACAAAACCAGACCTGCCACTAGCATGTGCATTGGGTACATATCTTAGGGGCTCTGAGACTCAGTTGTCTCATCTGTCTAACAGGGATAAACAGCGTGACCTCATTCACAGAGTTGTGGGGACAAGTGAGAAGATATGCAGAAAGAAGCCAATATCAAGTCTGGTATATAGATTATAACTATTATTTTACTATTAAGGGGTTTTCTTAATTCATGGTGTTTGGTCTCAAAATTATTCTACAGAAAAATGAACTCTGGGCCTGCCTAAATTGAAGGAAGTAGTTTAAGTTGTGATGTGACAATTCTGTTGCAAAGAAAAGAAGAGACTCTGCTTCAAAACTAGAGAATAATGTAATGTCTTATGGGAATGAATCCACTCTTTGTTCCAGAAGGCTGACTTTCAGGTAAGGGTGTTGAGGACAGCGGCTCTGGGTAACACTCAACCTCCGACGCCAGATTCATCTACTGTAACAAACGGCAGCAAGGCAGACTGTCTGCCAGGAAAAAAAGCATCTTCCTGTATTGCTGTAATTCATTGCTCAAGCCATTGCTTCATTTATGACCCTCTTATGTTTGGGCAAGTTCACATGTGGCAATTTTACAGCCTGTGGAAAGGTAATTCATAATAATTCAGATAAAGTGAATGTTTTCCTTTTGGCAAGGGCATTGTAGATAAATTTAAGTTGAATATGCCCAGTTCTATTGGAATAATAAACTCATAGTATTAGAGATACTATAAAACCCATATACTTGTATAATCTGAATGGGATTAAAGACAGGCAATTAATCTCCTCTGTGTTTTCATATCAGGGCAATAGATTTTTAGACATAAGCTTTGTATAATTTTTAAATAATTTAGAAACTCATTTCCTGTTTACTATATAAGAGATTTCTGTCCCAACTAAATTCAAAATGTTAAAATATCATAAATGTGAAATCAATCTTTCAGAGCCATATTTAATTATCTTTTATATTAACTTTGCATTTTAGAAATTGTATCAGATCTAATCGTATTTGACCCAGTGATGGAAGTAGGACAACCATTAAAGTCCTCATTTGGTAGATAAGGTAATGGAAGGAATGGAAACATGAAGGCTTTTACAGAGTTACCCAGGTAGTGGCCAGGCCATATTATAACGCAGGTCATCTACCTCAAAGTCCCAACAATATTTCACCAATACGTAAAGGCTTTCCAAATGATACAGGCTACAATAATGCCTTCCATCTCTTCACATATGGAGATGTTTCCTTTGTTCTAAAAATAGCAGTAGTGGTCCTTACGAGATTGTGGCACTGTTGTAAGCACTTTTCATATATAACTTGTTTGAGTAGTAATTCTATGAAGTAGGTACTATCATTATCCTATTTTACTGAGGGGAAATTGGGGCAGACAGGTTAAGTAACTTCCCCAAGTCCACTAATTCAGGTGTAAATGGTAAACCAGCCTGACTGGAACCCACAGGCTTAAACGTCAGTCTGTGCTGCCCTCCTCTCCTCAAGACACAGCCTAACAGACACTTCCTTTCAAATCATGAGCACCAAATATGATTATGAGCCTCTCTCACTCTACATTTTCACATTTCACTATGCTCCAAATGCAAAAATGTAGTAACACATAACAATAAATATGAACTTTTTAACAGAAAAAAATTTTGTTTGACATGTAAATAAAATTCCTTTTATTTCTCCTGTAATGAAATTGAAAATTTTTCAATTTACCTGTAGCTCCTCAGAAACAGTTTTGTAAAATGAGGCATACCAGTATTCTGAACCTAACAATAATGCTTAAAGATACAGTGGATTTGTTGCCACATTTGATCACATACATTTTTTTGCAAATAAAATATTTCCCTGGTTAATATGAATGGAGCTATTTAATGTAAAATCTAGGATCCAGTTACTATGTGTGTTGCATCCAACTCATACCAGATTTGCAAGAGTCAGTTTTTAACTTTTACTATTTTATAAATGTGCTGATACCATATTGTCATCTAGACGGACATGGTGGGAGTATTTACACCACAGAAATCAGCAAAAGCTAGAAAACAAGGCTTTTTTTCTTCAGATAACTGACTGTTGAACATTTACCAGCATACCGTTGTTTCAGTAGGTCTTGTACTGCAAAGCAAGTACATTCATTTTCCTTAACAGGAACTTTTAAAAAGAAAGATATTTTAAACAGTCCATACATTACTAAAATTGGCACATTAAATAGAATGTTGACAAAAGTATTGAATTAACTTCAATGACTGAATTTTTGCCAATAATCAAAATTGTGGATTAGACACAACACAATTTACTTCTCAGATATTATGTATAGAAATAGTTATTTCTGTAATCCAAGTCCCTAAAGCTAAACACATGAAGAGAAAAAAGTGTTCCCAGGTCCTCACTCTGATAGTTCTAGAATACAAATCACAAGTCTTGGTGGTCAGTAACGTCTCTGGCAACAAAATGAACAAATGTGAAATGTGTCTGGGGCAGGTTTGATAAGTTAGTTTAGTGCTTCATTATCTCCTGTCTTTGGCTCTTGTTGCAAGAGTTTCCTAAAAGCAAGTAGCATTTGGAATTTTCTAGCATTAAATAGGTTTGGGTTTCTTCGAAATAGGTTGAGGTTATTCATACAATTACCCTATGACCTTTTCCCTAAAAGTGATGAGACTTTCTCTTTACTCATTTCAGTGAGTGATGGTTGCCATTTCAACTATCGAGTAAATATCTTTGATGGGATTTAATTACCTACTCTCTGTTAAACCCAACTGTTGATAGTTAGTAGCTCCCTTCAGTAAACAGAAAAAACAATGCTTTGACCCCGGGAACTTTTAGTGTTGCGATAATCCCTGAATAAAAGTGTGTAACCCTGTGTGGCAGTGACACAGCCATGGTGACCGGCAATGAGAGGATGGTGCAACAGGATTTTCAAGGACTTTCAGGTTATCCCAAGAGAGCCTGCAGGCCTTTGGTGGCTGACTGTCCTCTGTGTTCATATACTCCCATCGTCCAAAAATACGCTGAACCCCCAGCACTCAAAAGCCCCCCAAAACCTTTTCCTAAAGACCTGTATAACTCCTAATGAAAAAGTGTAGAGAAATAAAAGGTTCATTTGCAGCTGTTTTTCGCAGTCCCAAAAGAGTTCAGAGAAACCCAGAGAGAGAGGTTACTTAGGATTTCAGCTCGGGACAGGCCTTCTCCTGAATCCCCACCAGGGCATCCTGGGACCCCCATCTTCTCAGGCGCAGAAAGAACAAAGCCAGCTCCCTTATCAAAGTTCTGCACTGTGTGTGTACATGCATTTGTGAAGGGTGTGGCAAGTCATTTTCTACCAGTTACAACGAAAGTATGGAAGCTGGTGAATGATTAACCATACTATCAAGCAGAATGAATCAATTATTCTCCATATAATGGCATCATTTTGCTTACTCATAAGTCCATTTGCAGAGGAAAAGTGAAAAGGGTGGAGTTACTTCAATATATTTGATCTATGAGGGGACACCCCAAAAAACAGAATTCATTTATTAAAAAATGTGTATTTATTCTTACATGTTTAAACTTCGGGCACCTTCAAAGTATTCTCCATTTGATGCAATACATGTATCTATCAAGACATTTTTCTCACTGCAAAAAGTAGTGTTTATTATTGCTTTGTAACCATTTTATTTATTTTTTTATTCTTCTATTACAAGTGTCCCGATTTCCCACCATTGCGCTCCCTCGCCCTGGAACCCCACTCCCTGCCTGGTTCCCACCATCAATCCCCACCCTGTTGTCCATGTCCGTGGGTCACTAATACCTGCTGTTTGACTAGCTCTTTCCCATCCTTCTCACCTTACCCTCTCCCCGCTCCCTTCTGGTCACTGTCAGTTTTGAACTCAGTCACTGTGATGCCTTTCATTGCTTCTTCCATTTTTTTGTTTCACCTCTTCCATATTTGCAAAACATTTCCCTTTGAGGACTTTTTTCATTCAAGGGAACAAAAAAAGTTGCTTGGATGAGATCAGGTAAATAGGGAGGGAAGGGCATGGGGGTCATGCAGTTTTTTGGTCAAAAACTGCTGAACACTCAGCACAGTGTGTGCAAGTATGCTTCTAAGTCATCCATCATTAAATGGGCAAACCCAATGAAAGAGCCTTCACAACAGTTTACTGAAGCTGAATGCAGCCTCTCACAACAATGACAGTGGGTACAGATGGGTTGCTAGAACGCTCACCCAGCAAAGGAAGCCTATACTACAAAGCGCCCGCCCTCTAGAAGATAATTCCATTTTGAGGAGGCAGGGGTCCCTCCTCAAAGAGTCTCTTCCTAGGCAGTCACTGACCTTTCCTCTAGAATGATTCCCTTCCTTAAATTCTTCAGTTCTCCAATCTCACAGTTCTCTCTTCAAGTCAGGGAGAGAATTCTACCAGCTCCTGAAGTATGACTTCCTTAGAACAAAGCTTTAGTTCTACGCTAGAGTGTTCTGCTCATCACCTGGATCAGAATCACCTGAAAGTACCTATTAAAAATGAAGACCCATGGGCACTTCCTGAACCTAATAACATAATTACCTTCCCCAACTCCCTGCCCTCTGAAAATGATTCCTTGATGCACTAAAATTTGAGAACCCCATGCTTTATGTTCATACGTGCAATTCTGTAGGTGTTCTTCAAGGCAGATGGAAGTGAGGGAATAAGCTGCATGAATGACTTGAGGAAGAACATTCCAGGTAGAAAAATGGTTTTGATTTCTGCCATTAACTTCAATAACATCCTATGTGGAATACCCAGAAATTTCTACTGGCATAAAAAATACAGTAAAGCCTTTTATTCCTTGAATGGTCCTCATTGGTAAGAAGACCTAGGGTTGGTGGTGAGCTAAGTTTAAATCAAAAGGTTTCCATCACTGCACACGTCCATCAGTGTTGCCCCAGACCCTGTACTGCAAAGCAGTGTCTTGTTCCTGGCAGACTGAGGTTGTTCGAGGATTTATTTAGGAGGATTTTTGAAAGGATAAGGAAAGGAGGATTGTGATAAGAAGGGGAAACTTTCCCTTGTTTGAAAAACTTGCAGAAAGTCTGACTTTCTTGTGTCCCAGGGTCCCCAAATGTTACTGTTCTCATCAGACAATTTTATCTAATTAGCATCTATTTTTCACTTCTTTATGCAGTAATCAGCATTCAATTACTGGAACCCAGCTGCTGATGCTAAAAAGCACTGAAAAAATAAATTCATACCATAAATCCTTAGGTGCCCTCATAATGTCCTAAACCAAGACAGAGGAGTTTGATTCCTTGGCTCCCCCTTCTCTCTTTTACCTACACGCCTTTGCTTCCTTGATATAGATCTTTTTGTGACCTCAGTTCCACTCTAGGACCCATTATTGAAGCCTTAGGAAGAAGGTCAAAGAACAGAATAAAAACAAATGTGAGCACTAACAGAAGTTGCCATCTAAGGATAGTAAGAGACTTTTATTTACATATTGTAATCTTTTTAATTTGGTTTTAAAGAATCAGACTAATGTCAAAGAACATTTTATCCAAAATTAATATATATCTATTTGCTACAGAGAATTTTTTTCTCCAGAAGAAAACTGTTGTCATCAGTTTGTACAATCTTTGTGTTAGCTTTATAAGAGATGTGGTCATTGATATCCTTCTCCAAAAGCCTTATAAACAAACTCGACTTACGCTTAATTAAGTGGCTAATTATTTTGATAATAATTAATTTTAAAAGGTCAAATTTCTAATTCTGTCAAATTATTTTTCATAGGTACTATGTACATTTTATAATACTTTGGCCACCTTAAGTCTTTTTTTAATAAGAAGGGGGAAGGGAAGGGAAGAGAAAGGAAGAGAGGTGGGAAAAAAGAGAAGGAAAGGGAGAGAGAACAGACAAAGGAAAGAAAAAGTAGAAAAGAAAATGGAGTGAAGGAAGGGAGAGAAGAGAAAGATAGATTGTGGCTTTTTATATGATCGATGTGAAAAATACAATGTAGGTATAGAACATGGGGGAATGACTTTGCTATTTTAAATCTAAAGAGAGGAATGGAGAACCAGAATTTGCAAAGAGCTTGCTTCCTATATGCCAACTATTTTATGTACCTCACGTTATTTAACCACCTTAAGAAATAGCTGAAAGATATATTCAATAGATATTGTCCTTGACATTAGGAAACTGAGGCTCTCTGAATTTACATGCCATTATTAACATAGCTATCACCAGTTGAAGGTCAGGCATTAAAGCCAGATATGATTGTTCAAAACTCTCTATTCCCTTTCCATGTTATCTATTTTCATGATTGTGCTTCTGTTTCCACAACTCACCATTATGTCTATGATTTCTTTTTTAAAAATATATTTTTCAATTACAGTTGACATACAATATTATATTAGCTTCAGGTATGCAACATAGTGACTAGACATCTGTATAACTTATGAAATAATCACCCCAATAAGTCTAATACCCACCTGGCACCATGCATAGTTATTACAATGTTATTGGCTGTAATCCCTATGCTGTACTTTATATCCCTGTGACTTTTTTTAGTAACTTCCCATTTACACTTCTTAATTCCTTTCACCTTTTCATCCATCCCCCAATAGCCCTCCCATCTATCTGGCAACCATCAATTTGTTCTCTGTATCTATGAGTTAAATTGGTTTTTTTGTTTATTTATTTTGTTTTTCAGATTCCACTTATAAGTGAAATCAGTTGGTATTTATCTTTCTCATTATGACATTTCACTTAGCTTATTACCTTCCATGTCCATCCATGATGATGCAAATGACAAAAATTCCATCCTTTTTCATGGCTGAGTAATATTCCATTGTCTATATGTATCAACTCTTCTTTATCTATTTGTCTATAAATGAACATTTAGGTTGCTTCCAAATCTTGGTTATTGTAAACAATGCTGCAATGAACATAGGCGTGCATGTAACCCATAGAATTAGTGTTTGGAATTTTTTCAGATTAGTGTCCAGAAGTAAATTTGCTGGGTCATATGGTAGTTCTATTTGTAATGTTTAAGGAACCTCCATACTGTTTCCCATAATGGCTGCATTAATTTACAATCCCTCTAACAGTGTACAAGTTTTCCTTTTTCTCCACATCCTGGCCAACACTTGTTTGTTAATTTATTGATGATAGCCATTCTGGCAGATGTGAGGTGATATTTCATTGTGATTTTAATTTTCATTTTACAGATGAGTAGTGATAAAGTTGAACATCTTTTCATAGGTCTATTGACCATCTGTATATCCTTTAGGGTGAACTGTCTATCTAAGTCATCTGCTTATTTTTTAATTGGATTGTTTGGGGGGGAGGGTTTGGTGTTCAGTTGCATGAGTTCTTTATATATTTTGGGTATTAACCCTTTTTCAGATGTATCATTAGCAAATTTCTTCTCCCACTTAGTAGGTTGTCTTTTTGTTGTATTGATGATTTCCTTTGTGCACAACCTTTTTAATTTGATGTGGCCCTACTTCTTTATTTTTTCTTTCCTTTTCCTTGTTGGAGGATACATATACAAACAACATTGCTAAGAGCAATATCAGAGCATTTAGTGCTTACATTTTCTTCTTGGAATTGCATAGTTCAAGTATTACATTAAGTCTCATCCATTTTGAGTTAATTTTTGTATATGGTGTTAAAAAAGTGGTCTAGTTTTATTTACTTTTTTTGCATGGATCTGTCTGGTTTTCCCAGAATCATTTACTGAAGAGATTATCTTTACCCATTGTATATTCTTTCCTCCTCTGTCATGTGTTAATTGACTGTATAGGCGTGGATTTATATCTGGGTTCTATTCTGTTTCATTGATAATACATGTCTGTTTTGATTACTATCGCCTTGTAGTATAGTTTGATACCTCCACCTTTCTTAAATTTTCTCAAGATTGCTTTCATAGTATTTTGTGATTTTATATAAATTTTAGAATCATTTGCTTTAGTTCTGAGAGGGATTTCATTGCTATTTTGATAGAGATTTTATTGAATATATAGATTATTTTGGATAATATGAACATTTTAATGATGTTAATTCTTCCAATCTATGATCATGGTATATTCTGCCACTTATTTGTATCTCCTTCAATTCCTTTAGTGTCTTATAGTTCTCTGATCATAGGCCTTTTACATCCTTGGTTAAATTTATCCCTAGGCACTTTATTATTTTTGATGCAATTGTACATGGGATTTTAAAAAATTTATCTGAATAAGTCTTTGAGCATGAACTTAGCCTCCAATTATAATTTGTTAACATGAAAATAGCACAGTCCATTGGACAAAAGTTTTGACATTGGAGTTCTTAACAAGGGTTAAGTCAAAGGCAATATATACATTTTTCCCTCTAATGTTAATAGAATTCATAAGCATCACTCTTCCCATACCAAAAACAGGACCCAAAAGTCAATGTTTTACTTAGGGTTAAAATGCAAACACCTTGCTATTACAGCCTCTGTCTTTAAAGATAGCAAAGTGGCTTCAGACCTCTTATTTGATTTTAGACAATTTTTTCCCTAAAACTAGATAAATCAATTAAGATCAAAGAAATATATTTTTCTTCAAATTTACATTGGAAGTACTCAATCACTTTTGAGATCAGCATCCAGGGGAATCATTATAAAGAACCCATGGTCCCAGGGCTGACATCTGCCTATGACTATCAGTAAGAAATTCTACATGTTCCCAGGATAGTGGCCATATACCCTTCTTTGCCTGGATTTTTCACCCGTTGTCCAAAATTATTATAAATAGTACCCCAATGCATTCACAGAAGTTCCCCAATTTAGATGACATATTCTATGGTCACTCCACGTGTAGAAAACCTAGATCACCAAAGCAGACACAAAAGTATCTCCTTCCCACCTTAGGTTTTGTCATGCTAAGAACATGCAATATTAATGCATTATAAGAATTTGATAAAGTTAAAACCAATAAATTATACAGTAAATTCTGCTTATATCATTTATAAAATATGTTGAGAGATAGCACTTCTTTTTTTCTCTGCTGTGGCAGATCTGTAGATTTGCAAAGATGGGCCGAAGAAATGCAACTAGGCTATGGAGTCAATGACAGACTGGGGTTAGAATCCTTACCTTGCCACTTAGTACATGAGTGGCCTTGATCTAGTTGCTCAGATCTCTCTGTGCTTTAATTGCATATTCTGATAAGGGGATTGGAAATACTATCACCTACCACCCAGGGTTGTTTTTACCAGAAGTAACTAGGGCTTAGTTTGAGACTGATGGTTGACAGAGGGGAAGGGGGCTGGGGGAACCGAGTGAAAAAGGGGAAGGGATTACGAAGTAAAAATTGGAAGTTACAAAATAGTCATGGGGATATAAAGTACAACATAGGAAATATAGTCAGTAATATTGTAATGACTGTGTCTGGTGCCAGATAGTGTACTGGAAATATTGGAGGAACACTTGTCTAACCACTATGCTATATACTTGAAACTAATACAAAATAATATTGAATGTAAATGGCAATTAAAAGACAAAATTTAAATTTAAATAAAGAAAAGAAAGACCTTAGTTTAAATCACACTTCTTTGCTGCATGACCTTGTACAACTTAACATAACCTAGAGAATCAGTTTCCCCATCTATAAATGATAACAAGACCAGTTCTCAAGAATCTCAAAGGTTGTTTTGAGGACTGAATAATACAATGCAAATAAAGTAAGCATGTCATAAATGTTTTTATTATTTTAAAGTATAATATGGAAAGATATTTAATAAGGCCTATAAATAATTTATAGCTGAAATTTAGTTAATATTGTCTTTATTTCTGGCCATATATTATGAGCTACTACCAGGCCTAGTTTAAATTACAGTTTTCTTATCTGAAAACCAAACTAAGTTTTCACTTGGTTTTAAATACTCAAATGAAGGTTTTGCATAAACATAACATGTGAATTATACTCCTGAAGTTGCTGAGTTAAAACTTCAAATAACATTGCTTTCTATAAAACAAAGTTAGAATTGCTAGAATTATTTCTTTACGTAAGCTGTTTTATACTCTCTCTGAGCTCTTTCATACTTTATCTGTTTTTTCACCTTCATTTTTAGTCGTGAAAATCTCAATTTGCTGAGCCTTTTATTGGTTTTCTTTCAAGACAGTTTACCCAGATGAGGATAATTAGCATGTATATTGCATGAAGGTAAACATAATATTTAAGACACTGTAATTTCGTATGATTCCAGAAATGCTTACCAAAATACAAATAAACTGGCATATATACATGTATACAAGCTTCCCTAGTATGTGTGTATCTGTACTATATAGTGTGTGTGTATATATATATATGTTTCTCCATGTGTATATGTATGTGTTTGTGTATATATATAACATATATATAGTGTGTCTGTGCATGTATATATAATCTCTAAGAGGACACATAGATACCAATTCAAACTCACACATACAACATACAAATACATACACATGTATAAATTATTATTTTTAGATTTTACCTATTTATTTTTAGAGGGAAAGGGAGGGAGAAAGAGAGGGAAACATGAATGTGTGTTTGCTTCTCGTGCGCCCCCTACTGGGGATCTGGCATGCAACCTAGGCATGTGCCCTAACTGAGAATTGAACCAGAGACCATTTGGTTCGCAGGCCAGTGCTCAATCCACTGAGCCACACCAGCCAGAGCTATGTAATTAATTTTGTATTGAATTAACTGGGGTGATGTTTCACAAACCATACAGGTTTCAAACGTATAACTCAACAAAACATCGTCTACACACTGCATCATGCTCCCATTGCCCCAAGCAAAGTCTCTTTCTGTCCTCATTTCCCCCCTTTTGCCACCTCCACGAATCCCTCACCCACTTTTCCCTCTATCACCCCATGGTTGTCTTTTATGCACGCGTGCGCGCACGCGCACACACACACGTGATTTTTGCTTAATCTGCCCACCTTCTTTCATCCAGCCCCCCCAACCACCCTCCTCTCTGAGATCTGCCAGTCTGTTCCATGTAGTCATGTCTCTGTTTCTATTTTATACATCAGTTTATTTTGTTTATTTGATTCCACATATAAGTGAAATCCTAGGGTATTTGTCTTTCTCTGACTGGCTTATGTAACCTAGCATAAAAATCTCCATATTCATCTGTGCTGTCACAAAATGTAAGATTTCTTTCTTTATTTTTTTAATGACTGAGTAGTATTCCATTGTGTAAATGTACCACAGCTTTTTTGTCCACTCACCCACTGATGGGCATTTGGACTGTTTCCAAATTTTGGCTATCATAAATAACACTGCAATGAACATAGGGGTGCATATATTTTTTTTGAATTAGTGTTTTGGGTTTCTTAGGCTATATTCCAGAAGTGCAATCTCTGGGTTATAAGGCGGTGCCATTTTTAATTTTTTGAGGAAACTCCATACTGTTTTCCACAGTGGCTGCACCATCCTGCACATCCACCAACAGTGCATGCGAGTTCCCTTTTCTCCACATCCTTGCCAACACTTGCTGTTTGTTGATTTATTGATGATAGCCATTCTGACAGGCATGAGGTGATATCTCATTGTGGTTTTAATTTGCATCTCTCTGATGTTTAGTGACATTGAGCATTCTTTCATATATCTATTGGCCCTCTGTATGTCCTCTTCGGAGAAGTATCTATTCAGGTTCTTTGCCCATTTTTAATTGGGTTAGTTTGTCTTCTTGGTGTTAAGTAGTATAATTCTTTATGTTTTGGAAAATAACTTCTTATCAGATGTATCATTGGCAAACATGTTCTCCTATTCAGTGGGTTATCTTCATTTTTTAAAAATTTATAAATCATGTTTATTCTATTACAGCTGTCTCAATTTTTCCCCATTTACCCCCTTCCACCCATCCCACCCCCAGCCCCCACAGTCAATTCCCATTCTGTTGTCCATGTCCATGGTCGTTCATACCTGTTCTTTGTCTAGTCCCTTCCCCTTCTTTCCACCATTGCCCTCTTTCCCCCTCCCCTATGGTCACTTTCAGTCTGCTCCATGTTTCTGTGCCTGTGGTTTATTTTGTTCATTAGTTTATTTTGTTGAATAGAGTTCACTTATAGGTGAGATCATATAGTAATTGTCTTTCATCAACTGGCTGATTTCACTTAGCTTAATATTCTCCACTTTCATCTATGTTGTCGCAAAAAGTAGCAGTTCCATCTCTCTTTCTTCCTTAAATGCAGATTAACAGTTTCTTTTGCTGGGCAAATACTTTTTATAATTGTTTAATGTAGTCCCTTTTGTTCACCTTGTCTGTGGAGATACATTGGCAAAAATACTGTTGCAAGAAATGCCTGAAATTTTACTGCCTATGTTTTCTTCTATGGTTTTTACGGTTTCGCAACTTACATTTAAATTGTTTATCTACTTTGAGTTTTTTCTTCTGTGTTGTGTAAGTTGGTGGTCTAGTTTCATTTTTTTAATTTATCCAATTTATTTAATTCTGATAAGACTGTCTTTATTCCATTGTATGTTCTTGCCCCCTTTGTAAAATATTAATTGACCATAAAGCCATTGATTTATTTCTGGATCTCTATTCCATTTGAATGATCTATATGCCTGTTCTTGTGCCAGTACTAGGCTGTTTAGATTATTATGGCCTTGTATTACAGTTTAATATGAGGTAGTTTGATACCTCCAACTTTTTTTTCTTTTTTAAGATGGTTGGGGCTATTCAGGGTCTTTTGTGGTTTCATTTAATTTTTTTGAATATTTGTTCTAGGTCTATGAGATATGTCATTGGTATTTTAATAGAAATTGCATTGAATCTGTAGATTGCTTTGGGTAGTATATATATTTTAATGATAATAATTTTTCCTATCCATGAACACAGTATATGCTTCCATGAATTTGTATCTTCCTCAATTCCTTTCTTCAGTATCTTATAATTTTCTGAGTACAAGTCTTTTATCTCATTAGTTAAAGTTATTCCCAGGTACATTATATTTTTGTTATAGTAGTAAATGAGATTGTGTTACTAATTTCTCTTTCTGATAGTTCATTACTGGTGTATAAAAATGCCACTGATTTCTGAGTGTTAATTTTGTATCCTGCTACTTTCCCAAATTCATTTGTTAGATATAGTAGTATTTTGGTGGAGTCTTTAGGGTTTCTATATATAATATCATGTCATCTATGAATAATCACAGTTTTACTTCCTCTTTTACAATTTGGATGTCTTTTATTTCTTCTTGTGTGATTGCTGTGGCTAGTACTTCCAGAGCTGTGTTGAATAAGAGTGGTGAAAGCAGACATCCCTGTCTTGTTCCTGATCTTGAGAGAAACACTTTAGTTTTTGCTCATTGAGTATGATGTTGGCTATGGGTTTGTTATATACGGCTTTTATTAAGTTGAACATGATCCCTCTATTCCCACTTTGCTGACAGTTATCACCATAAATGGGTACTAGATTTTATCAAATGCTTTTTCTGTGCCTATTAATGTGATCATGTGATTTTTGTCCATTTTTTTTTATGTGATGTATCGTGTTTATGGATCTGCATAGACTGTACCAGCCTTGCATCCCCGGAATAAATCCCACTTGATCATGATCTTTTTAATGTATTGCTGGATCTGGTTTGGTAATATTTTGTTGAGGATTTTAACATCTAGGTTTATGAGGGATATTGGCCTATAATTTTCCTCCTTAGTAATATCTTACCTGGTTTTGAAATTAGGGCAATGCTGGCCTCATTAAAGGAGCTTGGAAGCCTTCTCTCTTCTTGAATTTTCTGAAAAGATTTGAGGAAGATAGGTGTTAGTTCCTCTTTGAATGTTTGATAAAATTTGCCTGTGAAGACATCTGGTCCAGGACTTCTGTTTGCTAAGAGTTTTTTGATTACTGCTTCAATTTCATTAGTAGTATTGGTCTATTCAGGTTTTCAAAATCCTGACTCACTTTTGGAAGATTGTATGTTTCTAGAAATTTAGCCATTTTCCCCAGGTTGTCCAATTTGGTGGCATATAATTGTTCACAGTATGTCCTTACAATCCTTTGCATTTCTTTGATGTCATTAGTCATGACTGTGTTATCAAATGGCTGGCATTTGTAAATGCTGTGCTATTTGATTATTACCTATCAATAAAGGGTTGCCACTTTCCTTGGTTAAGGTACTGCATCGGGCAAGAACACTGTTCTCAACCTTTATTCCTTCAGGGTACAAATAGGCATTGAAAAATACATTCATATATGAAAATAACTGCTGCACAGATTATGCAGACTGAGACTGATGTGTGTAGTTGCTTTTCGAGTAACTATGCTTGAGTCCTTTCTTTCCTACTGACTTAACTCTACATTTGAGGATTGGAGGCACCACAGATGAGAACTGCTATTCCAAAAATATGGACAGGTGCCAACTTAAAGAGCGTAGATTCCAGTAGAGCAGATAAGACATGTTTATACATTATTATAGTAGGCAACAATAAGGTAGTGATAAAGCACTATAATATTCACAGGAGAAATACAAATAATGACCAGAAAGGGGACTTACCTTCTGCCCTAACTTGGTAATGTGATCAATTACATAACTGACGAAAGACGTGGCAGGTAATATCTATGTATTCATTATCCTCTAGAACAGAGGTTTACTGTGATTGAATTTCAAAAGGTTGTCATATTTTTATGTTCTGCTTGTTTTTTTCAAAATTAGTATAGTATAATGTGTATTAAAATCATTTTTTAAATGAATGACAACAAAAAAAAACCCAGGACTGATGGAATAAATACCCACTACTTGTAACACAATCTATCACATTGGTGATTTTTTTGTACAATTTATACTAATAATATAGGTGCAAATTTATTTTATTTTTAAAGATTTATTTATTTTTAAAATTTCTATCATTGCATCCTCTCTCCATCAGAACCAACAGCTTGTTCTCTATATCTATGGGCCTGTCTCTGTTTTATTTTATTTATTCATTTATTTTGTTTTAAATTTCACATATAAGTGAGATCATCTGGTCGTTTTTGTTCTCTGATTTATTTCACTTAACATAATAATATCCTCTAGGTCCATCCACATTGTTGCAAATGGCAAAATTTCATTCTTTTTTATTGCTCAATATTATTAAATTGTATATATGTACCACATCTTCTTTGTCCATTCATCTTTTGATGGACATTTAGGCTGCTTTCATATTTTGGCTGTTACTTGTAAAGGTGCAATGAACATAGATGTGCATATAACTGTCTGAGTTAGTGTTTTGGTTTTTCTTCAAATACCTAGAAGTGAAATTGCTGGATCATATGGCAGCTCTATTTTTTTTAATTTTATGAGGAATCTTTGTATTGTTTCTCATAGTGACTGCACTAATTTACAATCCCACCAGTGGTGTACAAGGGTCTCTTTTCTCCACATCTTCACAAGCACATGTTATTTTTTTATTTATTGGGGATGGCCATTCTGACTGCAGTGAAGAATGTCTATTGAGGTCCTCTGCCCATTTTTGATCAGACTGTTATTTTGGTATTACTGGTAAGTTGTATGAGTTCTACATATTTGGATATTAACCTGTTATCAGTTGTATCATTTGTGAATATCTTCTCCCATTCAGTCTCTTATCTTTTCATTGTGTTCATGGCTTCCTTCATTGTGCAAAAACTTTTTAGTTTGATGTAGTTGCACTTGTTTATTTTTTTCTTTTGTTTACCTTCCTTGAGGAGAAATATCCAAAAAGATATTTCTAAGAGTGATGTCAGAGTTTACTGCCTACGTTTTCTCCCATAACTTTTATGATTTAAGGTCTAACATTTAAGTGTCTAATCCATTTTGAGTTTATTTTTGTATATGGAGTAAGTGTAGGTACACATTTAAATCCTTTTTTTCACTTAACATTTCTCCATGTAAAAAATTTCCAAGTTATTAAATATCTCATATAACTATAATTTTTATTCCTACATAATAGTCTAAGGAGATGTCACAGATAGTGCACCTATTTCTCCATGACGAGACATAGGTTTTTTTGCAATATTTTAATATGTTAAATAATGTAATAAGATGTATCTTTGGTCTTTAAAGTTATAATTTCATTCCAATTTGTAAAAATATTAATAATATTAACTTGTTTACTGGACAGGATTTTTCTGCTATACTATTAAGTGTCTGAGAATAAAAATTGCTTTTAAGCATGTCTATTTCCCCAGCTCTGCCTTGCACATAGAGTGACTAGTATGTGTTTATTGAGTTAAATTGAATATGCTTTCATCTCTGACAGTTTCCCACTCTTTTTTGGAGGGAATTCAAGCAATTAATTGGCAGCCATTAGTTACTAAAAATAAGGGAAAATCCCCATATACCTTAAAGTTAGGAGCTAAAATCTGTTATAAGTGTCTTAGGATGTAAAGAGTTGCGTGATCTTGCTTACACTAATCCAGGACCTCTAGATTGTCTATCTCTAGAGGTTACCTACATCAGGGGAATATTTTAGTTTGTTATATAGCTATAAAAATGGCATGTTGCCTTCATTTTCTCATCTAAAATTAAGCTATAAAAATAATACAATGTCTAATCTAATAATAGTGTAATATGACGAGAATAGACACAGAAATGGGAAGTTCAGATGCAGTTTTCTAACAAAGATAGAGAATTGGTTACATCAGTAAATGCTAAAGTTGAACTATAGTGTGGCAAAGTATGATTGTGTTTGTTTCTCTAATATTGGGGGGGATTCAGAATTGCATCAGTGATTTCTTTAGACAGATGGTCAATTTTCTAGTAATTTATAAATAAAATTTATAAGTAAATACTAGAAGCTTAAATATAGCCATAATAATAGATAGTTAATATCAAGTTATATTTATTTTGGCAGAGAATGGCTAAATAACTTACCAAACCTGCTTTCCCTTCCTCTAGGTACATAAGGTGTGCCCACATGACTGAGTTCTCACTACTGAAGTATAAGCAGAAATTATGAGTGCAGAAATAATTGTCCAGTCTGATTCATCAAAAAAATGTTTGCCCATAACTCTTGTCTTTCTCCATATGGAATGGAAAGGATTTTAAAGATCTAGAAGTGGGTGGAGCTCTAAAATTCACAGGCACAGTTCCCCCCAGTTGTCGTGGAGCAAAACTAAAAAAGCCACTGAGATTTTAGGGTTTATGGTTACAGAAGCTGGCAGAAATATTTCTTTGTTCATTTCTGAGTCTCCTAGATGGGATTTAAAATAGCTATCTTGTTTGAACAGCTTTGAACAAGAAAGAAGCTAAAATGCCTAGGTGCCTTCAGCACCAACTATTTGAAACCAGGTAATCTCCAGAGATTCATGGGTATTCACACCTCAAAGAGTCCAGTTTTCATAGAACCATAAATAAAATTAAGGAATCTGAAGGGGAAACTACTTAACAGAATTCTCCCTCTTTTGATCTTACTTTCCCAAGTAAAATGTAATAATCTTAGAAAAGAGATGGAGATATCTTCTGTGGTCACACCTTTCATTGAGATTGGCCTGAGTGGATTTTGAGGACTGAACAGTTACCATAGAAAGGCAGACAAAGTTCTTTTATTTTTCTTCACACCAAAGTGAGAAAAATATTTTATAGTTTTTTGTAATTCTATCTTTAGAGATATTTGAGTAAGTTATCAAAAGGAATTTTTTTGTGCTTGGTTGTGGTTATCTCAGTTTTCTCATTTGTATCATGAGATACTTAACAGATCCTAATATCTACCCAGATAGACTAATCCTGTGCCTCCAAATTGCCTAGGAGGTGACTACCTCAGGAAAAGTTTTTTAGTACTTCCTTCAACTGAGAGATTTTATGTCTAAGAGACATCATTTGCAATATGTTCTTTTCTCTAAGTAATGATAATAACAACCAACACATATAGAGCTCTGACTTTACATACATTATCTCATTTCTTTCTCAGAATAACCCTGCAAGATAGTTACTATTGTTCTCATTCCAGAGATAAGAAAACTGAAAGTAAGGGAGGGTTAAGATTTAAACACATTTTTATTATTGCATATCTATGCTCTCATCCATTACCTTATACTGCCTTCCAGATTTGAAGCATTGAGTATCACATTTGTGAGGCCATCACATCTTAAGCCAATTACCCTTTAATTAATAATAATTTCAAACAGACATCTCAGAGCTAGATAAAAACCACTTTTATCTTTAAAAGTTTGAGGTGGAATAGGTAACTATATCCAAGTATTTCTTTAAGATTTTACTTATAGAGAGGAGAAAGGAGGGAGAAAAAGAGGGGGAGAAACATCAATGTGTGGTTGCCTTTAAGATGCCCACTACTGGGGGCCTGGCTTGTAACCCAGGCATGTGCCCTGACTGGGAATCAAACCGGCAACCCTTTGCTTTGCAGTGCAGTGCTCAATCCACTGAGCCACACCAGCCAGAGCTATAGTTAAGTAGTTCTATGTAGGCCAAAAAGAGACCCAAAACTGTAGAAGAGGAGCAAATAATTTGCATTTCAAAGAGATCAAAATAAATACAAGAACAGAGGGTCCTCCAGTTTCAGGAAAGATTAATAGAAACTATTAATGAATGACTTAGTACAAGCTTGGCTCATTGTTTACTAGTCACTTGACTACAAGATGTACTCATGTTTTGAAACAGATACAGTCCAGGGGAAAGGTTATTCAGAACCATGAAAAAAGATACCAAGGTATAACGAAGAGGGGAGGTGAGAAAATTTTAGGTTTTTCTCTATTTTTAAAAGGAGACATTACTACAAAAATTGTATTCTTAAAAAATAGTTATAGTTGCTATCTTAGATGAGATGTATTTGTGATAATGTATAACAAAAGATGAGAGAAATACAGGGTAAAAGTTAGGGCTCTGCTTTTGAAGTTAAAAAAATCCCATATAGAAATATTGGCTCTATTCCTTACTAAGGCTTAACTTAGAAAAATGACTCAACAAGCAGTAAGGGTGCTTTCCCCTTCTCCTTAAGTCAAGAGACAAATGTTACAACAGGACTTGTGGCATTTTTCATAGTCTTCACTATAGTGGAATAAATATTAGGCTAGATTGCTTCTTTTGTGGTCAAGGAAGTTGCTGCTGTATTAGGACAATTCTTCATTGACAAGGGTTTCCTGGGCAAATGAGTGTTCCCCAAACCAAATGCAGGCAATATGCCTGAAAGAGCCAGTAGGAGAGTTATCTTTGGTCCTTTCAATAATGCCATCTCTGAAGGCATAATGAGGCCCCAGTAAATACTATCTCGAAGTTAGTATTCCTAGGGACTGCAGAATGACTGCTCAACAAACCAGAACAGAGGTTTACTCATCCAAATCAAGGAAACTGCCAATAAGATATTTCTTGATTGTGGGTCCAAAGAGCCCCAGAAATTGCCCCATACAAGGAATCAACTTTAAAATCTGCCAGTCCCATAGAGCACTAAGTTTTCCATGATAACTCTCATGAAATAAGAACTTTTCTGATCCCCTCATCTCACCTCAATAAATTACAAAGGAACAATAGAAGAAAAAAAATAAGATGTTATTTGACTACATCCAAGAGTCCTGCTTGTTCAATTTACCAGCTGTATGACCATTTTATATCAATTTCACTGCACTAAATCATATGTAAAGCTAATTTTGATACAAATAGAATCTAACATCTCTATAGGCTTCTAACCAAATGATAACTGCAAGCATTTAGTAGTTTCTATCCAAAAAACTAGAAATCAAAATGCTATTTTCAGTTGTTTACAGAAATGCTAATCTGCACATGGTTAATTGAGAAGTATCTACAGTGATGGGTAACTGTTTACCTACCTGCATTAGCCACTGAATAAATTTATCATTATATTTGTAATTTTTGTTTTAAAAATAAATTCTTATATTATAAAACCTATTGGGTACTTTCTAAATCTGGCTTTCATGTTGACTATTTCCACTTTGAGTATTCTTCAAATTGAGCTTTAATATTGAAAGTTTTCATTTCCTCCTTACCAAAAATAAGTAGAAATACAAAGGTAAAAATACAATGCTTTGGAGGATAATTGGAAATCATGTAGAAAGATAAATTTTATCCTTTAGAAAAATAGTTCAAATACAATGTTTCCTGCCACTTAGGGAATTTTGGAGCTCAGTCTCAAGTTCGCTTGGGTCCTTCAAAGAACTTACATAAACCTTGTGACTCACACTAAAAGTGATTTCTTTTAGTTTTCAAATGTTTTATACAACTTTCACGGCTCTTCATTATCTAACTTAGGCACATACCAGTACTTATGAATTTACAGTATTAGACATCTGGAAGTTAGAACCCCAGAACTTTAGATGTATTTTAGACACCTTTATTCATTAAATCATTTTTTCCCACCTCACCTCCCTCATTACCCACCTCTCTCCAATTGAGAAATAACTTTACTGGAAAAAATCCTATCATCAGCAAGTGTGAAGGTTTAAAGAGATTTCTGTGCTACCCATTTATTGTTCTGTGCCCTTGTTCAGCTGCCAGTGAGAGAACTAAATTAATCATAGAATTCCCAGGCTAAGCAGTTTATCATTACCTTATCATCCATCAAAGCAGCTGTTTCTTTTCTAAACTTTCTTCTTAAACAACATACAACCACCGGCTCTTTCCTTTACTAGTGTTTTATAAAAATGGTGGCTGTCTGAAATTCTCCATTTCTCCTTCTCCAGTCTACTATCTATTTCTCTTTATCACTGTATCACCTGTTGAGGACATCCTTCTCCAGTGTCCTCCTAATCTTTCCCCAGAGGAAATCCATGTCTCTCTTTCTCTCTTGCTGGATATTGCCTCAATTATCTTATAAAAATTATAGTAATGGCAGCTATTATTTATGGGCTAAGCACCTGATATATACCACCTGTCATCCGTTCTAGTTTGTTTTCACAGATGAACAAGAGATGATGAGAATCATAGATGTTATCAGCCTACCCGTGTCCCAAAGCTTACAACTGCCAAACTCAGAATGTGAGCCAGATATTAGAGTCCAAATTTTTACTATTTCTATTCTTCCACATTTCTTCTTTAAGTCTACTTCCTGAAGTTTTAGTCTGTTTCTTTCACTAATAGAATAAGCTATAAATAAGTATATGGAACACAAAAAAATGTAAGTAGGGAAATATCCAGCTTCATATACCAATCATTATGCCTGAGCATCCCTTTGATCAGAATCAATGGAAAGTCTCTAGCCATATCCCTGAAGATCATAGTTTCCTTCTTTATTCTTAACAAAATGAAGTTCATCTTGTCAAACCTTGGGCACAGAAAGACATTATGATAAAGCTTTGATTGTACAACTTTTACTGACAGTGAAAGCTAAATAGAACCAGCAGTTTGCCTTTACAGACTAAAATTGAGAAATCTTTGTGATGAGCATAAAAAGCACAAACTTCTTAAATAGTTTTCAAACTCCATCAAAGAACTATGAGTAGCTGTGACCCAAAATTATCTCCTGCCTCGCTGAGCCAGTAGTAGAATGGGAGAGGTATTGAAACCAGGAAAATGACCCTCAGGTCTGGCTACCACCACCATGAAAGCCAAACTTGTGAGACAGGTTCTGGTTGAAAAGGAAAGGCATTGACTCAAGAATCCACAACCTGAGAAGATGGCAGGCTCATGACTTCAAAGACATCTTCGCATCTCTGGCATCCTGGGTAGGTTACATAGGGGAACTGTGGGAAGTGGGGGCTGCTGAGGAAATTCCGGCAACATGCAGTTTCTCAGCCCTGCACTCGAGTGGTCTCACTGTGATCTCTTGCATGTGTCATCATGTAGGTTCATTGCTCCATCTTCAGTTTTCCTGCGACATTCAGGAGTAGGATGAGCAGGCAGCATTCCTGTTGGTTCTGATGTGAACTGCTGATGTTTGTCCAGTTCTTGTAGTCAGGGTCGTTCCTTGATCAGGCAGGAACTGTAACTTCTGAAATCTACAAATTACTCATAAGGAAATTTTTAAAACGTGAATCTTCTATGACTCTGTTAGTACAACCTATTCTATAACTACTACTTGATTAGTATATTATTTTTTATTTACAATCACTGTTACAGTATTCCAGATCTGAAGGGAGTTTCCTGCCTGCTGGCTGAGTACTTATCCATCCCTTCTTTGTAATCGTCCTTCACTTTGACTAGAACCAAAATAACCACTTTTTTATGGGGAAAAAATGCTAGATACTATCTGCCTAAATTAAGCTCCTTTCTGGTAAAGTTGATGCAATAATTGAATTAGATACTGTTGTTTCCATGTTAGACACACTCAGGGCCAGATTATGGGAGTTAAGCAATAAAATGACTTTTCTCTAAACCATTAGTGAAATAGATCAGAAATAGGATGTCATTTATCTCCTTATCTAACTAGCAAAGTATATATTGAAAAAACAGTGCCAGAAAAGACTATACTCTTCATATAACAAGTAAAAATGACCTATGGATGTGGACAACAGGGTGCGGTTGACTGTGGGAGTGGGGTGGTAGGCGGGGCAGGGGAGAACAACAAGGGCAAATCGGGACAACTCTAATAGAACAACAATAAAAAAAGACTGTACCCTTTAATGGAATTTTTAAAAATAACTCACTTTTTACCATCAATTTAAAATAAACTAAAAAGTACAGAGTATGTAATAAAATTTTTATCTTGAACATATTCATATAATTGTAATAGAAAATGTATTTTTCCTGTCTTACCAAAGAAATACTAAAAAAATTTGATAAATATAATTTTTAATGTATAAAATTATTAATCTTCCCCGAGAATCCACACAGTTTGGCCCAGTGTGGACATATTTGAAGGAATCAGGAATTCCATATTTTGTTACTGCTCTTAAGCTTGCCATTTTAGTGAATGACCATGTCCAATCCACTTGACAAAAGGCTAGCAAGCATCTTTGCCTCTTCCTCTCCTCAGATTCAATCTTTAACTAAAGCATTTCTGTCCTGCTTCAAAATCTCTCTCAAAACTCTCCATTTATCCAAGCCCACTCCTATGACCCTGACAGGGACCACTTTTATTTTGGCTTGATTTAATGCAAGAGCTTTCTGCATTTCCAGCTTCAAGTTTTTCCCTCATGCAAGTTGATTTTTCATGCTGCAGTCAGATTAATCTTCCCAAAATGTAAATCTGATCATATCACTATTTTTCATAAAGCACTTTAATGGCTGGTCATTGCCCTCAGGATAAAGTGCAAACAGCTTATCACAGTTTGTAAATCATTCCCCTAATTATCTTGTCAGCCTCTATTTTCTCTTGCTTCTGCTCCAAACAGTGTGGAATACTTTAATTCCCCTATCATAGCACATTCTCCATCATTTCCATGTGTTTGCACAGACTGTTCACTTTGCCTAGAACACACATCTCACTCCACCAAAAACTGAGGGGAAGGAACACATGGACATACACTGTTGCAAGGCTACTGTATATTTTAACTGAAGAAATTTGATAACTCTAAGTAGATTATAATAAACAAAAGATGTGTCGCATAATCCCTAGAACAACGAATAAAATAATGGAAATAAATATACAGGAAAATTAAAAGAGAAATTGAAGTGTGATACTAAAAACTAATTTATTAAACATAGAACAAAAAAGGAGAAGGAACAGAAAAATAAAACCACAAATAGACAATAAATAACAAAATGGCACACCTAAATGCAACTTTACTTTAAGTAGACAAGTCAATCTAACAAAAGGCAGAGACTGCAAACAACATCCAATGAGTCAAAAGCAAGAACTAGCCACATGCTATCCAGAGAAGCTCTTTATTTTTTATTTTTTAATTTATAAATCATGTTTATTCTATTATAGTTTTCTCAGTTTTCCCCCTTTACCCCCCTCCACCCATCCCACCCCCAGCCCCCACTCCCACAGTCAATTCCCACTCTGTTGTCCGTGTCCATGGATCATACATGTTCTTTATCTAGTCCCTTCCCCTTCTTACAACCATTGTCCTCTTTCCCCCTCCCCTTCTGGTCACTTTCAGTCTGCTCCATGTTTCCGTGCCTGTGGTTTATTTTGTTCATTAGTTTATTTTGTTGAATAGAGTCCACTTATAGGTGAGATCATATGGTGTTTGTCTTTCATCAACTGGCTGATTTCACTTAGTTTAATATTCTCCAGTTTCACCCATGTTGTCACAAAAGGCAGCAGTTCCATCTCTCTCTCTTTCTTTCTTAAATGCAGATTGATTTTATTTATTTTTTAAATGTCAAAGTTATCTATGTTAAAAAAATTAAAACCCTTATAAAGTCTCAGCAATTAAACCAACATGACACCAGCACAGAAATAATCAAGTAGGTCAATGAAATATAATGAACATTCTAGAGACAAACATATATGTGTGTCTAACAATATATGATTAAGTTAATATTTCAAGTCAATGGGTAAAATAAGGCTTATTGAACAAATAAGGTGCATGGACCACTATTACTTGAAATAAAACAAATATAGAGCCCTATTTCGCACATTATACAAGAAATATTCAGGTGAGTTAAAAATCAGTATGTAGAATCTAAGGAGTTTTAGAAGAAAATAGAACTAATATTTTTCATGACCTGAAGTAAAATATTCAAACCCAGAAGCTCTAAAGTAAATATTAACATTATGACTATATTAAACATTTAACTATATAGTAACATACATATAAAAAGAGTTAAAGGACCAGGAATAGAATAAGAAAGTATTTGCAACACATCTAAACACATCTAGGTCTTTTTGCTTTGTTTTTGAAAAAAATTCTACAAACCTTTAATCAATAAATGGATAAAGAATACCAAAAAGTCATTCAAAGCTTTTTAAAAAAAAATAATAGAAATAGGCAAGAAATACACTAAAACAGGTTTAGTTTCAACAAGTAATAAAAAAACAACTAAAATAACACATCATTGTCACAATCACATTAATACGTATTAAAAAATATTGGTAATATCAAGTATTGGCAACTGTGAAAGGAACCAAGTATTCATAGACTCTTTTTCTTCATCTTCTTAAAACAGTCTCTTTATCATATTTTGCAGTGCTGGTTTGGTGGAGGTGTATTCTTTTAGCCTTCCTTTGTCTGGGAAACTCTTTATTTCACATTCCATTTTAATTGAGAACCTTGCAGAGTAGAGCAGTCGTGATTGCAGGCCTTTGTTTTTCATTACTTGGAACATTTCTTGCCATTCCTTTGCGGCTTGTAGTGTTCCTGTTGAGAAGTCAGATGTTAGCCGTATTGGGGCTCCTTATATGTTACTACCTCTTTTTCCCTTGCTGCCTTTGGGATTCTTTGTCTTTGATATTTTCCATTGTAATGATGATGTGTCTTGGAGTGGGCTTCATTGGGGTCCTCTTGAGTGGCACCCTCTGTGCTTCCTGGACTTGTGTGACTTTTTCTCTCCTCCAATTGGAGAAGTTTTCCATCATTTCTTTTTCAAACAGGTGCTCTATCCCTTCCTCATTCTCTTCTCCTTCTGGTATTCCTATTATACGGATATTATTACATTTCAGGCTGTCTTGTATTTCCCTAAATGCCTCTTCATTCTTTTTTGAGTGTTTTTTCATTTTCTTTCTCTTTCTGGGAGCTTTTTTCTACCTTGTCCTCCAGCTCACTGATTCAATCCTTGGCTTCATCTAACCTGCTTCTGATTCCTTCTACTGTGTTCTTCAATTCAGAAATGTTATTCTTCATTTCCTCTTGTCTCTTATTGATAGTTTCTATGTCCTTTTTCTTGCTGATATAGTTTGCAGTAAGTTCCTTGTAGTTTCCCTGTAGTTTTTGGTAGCTCTCTCTGAGCTCACTGAGCTCATTGAGCTTCCTTAGAACCGTTGTTTGGAACTCAGTATCTGATAGTTTACTTGCCTCTATTTCATTTAGTTCTCTTTGTGGGGATTCCTCCTTTCCCTTCGAGTGGGGGGTATTTCTTTGGCTTCCCATTATTTGTGAGACTCTCCTCTTTTGCTTCTGCTTCTTATATTGATCTGTCTTGATTTCCTGACTTTGTGGTGTGAACTTCTATGGTTGGAGACTGCTGTTTTTACTTTCCGGAGCTGCCTCTGATAATGTCAGATGTTGACCCTGTTTGACCTCAGGCAGTCTGTTCGAGACTTCTAGTAATCTACTGTTTGTGGCTGTCTCCTTCAGCTGTTAATCTATTCTCTCTGCACTCAGCAGGCCGCTTTAGACAGCTCAGGGCGGGGTGGAGTCTCTCCTGGGCTCGGGTTATTAGGACCTTTCAGGCTACTGCCATATGCGGGAGGAGTCCGCACTGGGATCCCGCTAGCTACTCTCTCCGTTCTCTCCCCAAAGCCTCTGTCCCCATTCTCTCCTCAAGTGTTACCAGACCTCTCTGTGCCCCCTTTCATCAGGGATTTACTGTCTATGGTTCCCACTCTGCACACAGCAGGCAGCTTAGTCAGCACAGGGCGGGGTGGAATCCCACCTGGGGGCAGGGCTAGTGGGTCCTCTGAGATATATGCTGCTCAGGGGGAGTGGTCTCTGCCTGAGCAAGATGGCTGCTGCCGTATGGGGGATGAGTCAGCACCGAGATCCCACTGGCTACTCTCTCAGTTCTCTCCCCAAAGCCTCCTTCCCCAGTCTCTCCTCAGGTGTCTCTAGCCCACTTTGCCCCCGCCTTTGCCAGAGACTAGGGTAAGTGGCTGCACATAAAAGTTTTGCATTGGCCCTTTAAATGGTTCTTTGTGTCTCCAGCCACCTGTCTCTGGCAGACAGCAACCCTGCCGCTTTTCGCAGCTGGTTGTTTTCTGTGTACTTTTTGGGCTCTGGTGCTGTAGGCTAGAGATCCCCACTTTTGGTTTAGACCCTGCTCTCTCAGGGGGATCCAACAGGCCATTTCAATATTCTTCTGGTGCTGCTGCCAGTGGATGCCCCGCCCGCCTTCTCAGGTGTGTACCGCACTCTTTAGCAGTTAGATTACACTAAAGCCGAGTCTTCTGCTTCCAAGATTACAAGGCTCCTCTCTTGCTATTGTTCAGTTGTTCGTTCCAGGTGATTTCTCCACAATTTAGTTGTAATCCCCAGTTGGTCCTGGGAGGAGGTCAGTGTGACTTCCACTCACTCCTCTGCCATCTTGATTCCAGAGAAGCTCTTTAACTGCAAAGACAAATTTGGAAAAAGGTTGGAGGTAGTGGGCATAATATAGCATAAATATGTATCTCCAAATACTTATCTTCAAATATAATATTTCATATTTATCTCCAAAGTCAGGTTGTATTCATTAAATATATATAGCTTTCTGTATGTCAATCATACTTCAAGTCATTATAATAATTTTTGTAATTAACAAAGAAAAAAATGATTCAAGGGAATAAACATATTGAATGTCAATATATTTAAATTTAATATATTAATTAGCCTCCTCATTGTTGTATCTGAACTTCTAGAAGGTTGACACCAGTTTATATTCCTTCTATCAATCCCTTCTTCTGTTTTAATTCTGGGTAAAATAATTATTGAACTTTGTCAATCTGAAAGGCAAAAATGATATAACTCTTATTTAATTTGCATTTCTTTGCTTACTAGTGAAGTTGGTAATCTTTAACTGTTTTTAGTTTTTATTACATTCTCCTCTTTTTCTTATTGATTTGTAAGAGCTGTTAATTTAGTACTATTTTTAATCTCTCATCTATTAAGATTCTAAAATATATTCTACAGTTTAGCAACCACCTTTGTGTGTTTTTTATTTTCTTGTTATCCTATTTTTTAATGCATAAAATTAAATAGATTATTGTTTTCGTTCATGATTTCTAGCTTTAGTCATAGAAAATGCTTTTCAACTCTATAATAAAAATACTGAATTTTCTTCTAGTATATTATTTTTTTCTTGCATGTTAATTCTTAATTTACCTGGAATTTATTTTATTGAAATTTATTTTACTGAAGTTTATGTGCAACTTTTCCTGCTAAATATCTAGCCAATTACAGCCAATCATCTACATTTTTTTTCACTGAATTAAAATGCAACCTTTCATGTATACTGACTTCAAATATATTTCGATATAATTCCTTATGCTTCTGTTTTATCGACTGTATATTTTTGTGTCAGTATCATGTTGCTTTATTATTTATAGTTTTACAATTTATGTTTAAATATCTTGTAGGGTCTGTTTTTATTACTATTTTTATTTCTGATTACTCTCATATTTACAGTCTTCCAAGTGAACTTTAGAATTTTCAAGACCAAAAAATAATCTTGGTAATATATGTATTTATTAAGAAAGAATCACCTATATAATATAAAATATTTCTATTAAAATATATAGTATATCTCCTTTTGGAGAAGTTTTGTACTGTTCTGTGTATTTCTTATTAAGTTTATGCTAAAGAATTTGATTTTTTTTCAAAGATGCTGTGACTGAAATCATTTTTTACAATAATATTTTCTGTGTTTTATCTATAAAAATTATATTCATAAAATGAATTTACTTAATTCTCCTTTTTGTTAGAATTTTTCCATTAGTTTTCAAGAGACATTAATTATAACTCATGTTCCTATATAATTGAGTTTGCTAGCACTTTCTTTATCTTTGCCTTGTTTCTACCTTTTGGAGAGCATTTTTCTAGTTATTTACCATTAAGGTTGATCCTAATTTTGGTTTTTTTCTTTTGAGGGGGAAATGATTAGTTTAGATGTAAATAGATATAGCTATACATAAAGACATAGACATATATATAAAAACTGTGATTGGAGAATTGTATTCTTACTAATTTTTCTTTTAAAATTCAGTAGTAAACACTGAAGTTTATCAAATACTCTTTAGTCTAAAAAATGTTGTCTTAAACTTACCATATGTAAGATACGGTGTTTGTGGATGCAGTGTACCCCTGGGGATCTCAGGCTGAGAAGCATAGCTCAACAACACACCTCTTTTTATTCATATGAGCAGTATGTTCAGGTCTGTTTAAGTATCTACATTTAGAACATATTCATTTCTGATCTTATCTGATACCTATTTGATTTCAGTTAACAGGTTCACAGGGTTTGAATTTGAATATGAAAGAATGATAGCTCGTTTATTATTTAAAAATATTTTTCTTAAAATTATGATTTTTCCCACTCTTCAATATTTAACCTAGAAACTAAAAAGTATTTTCATCATCACACTATTTTGGTGCCTTGAGTCTACCCCATCACTATGTAAACAGAAAGAATACTAAGAGTTTGATGATTTTTTTACTTCTCTCAAAATATAAAATCTTTTCATAAATCAAAGTTACTGAATTCAGAAAGATATACCTTCTAATTGAAAGTTATTTTTTTATATATGTAGGAAAAAGTCCCAAGCTCTTACACTGAATGTACACTTTGTTTTGGTCTTTAAACCTAAGGGTCAGATGTTGAGTGAGCTTCTATTAGCTTTATTTTGAACAAAAGATGATGTTCCAAATACTAGAGATGCAGACACTGATTAAACTAAGTAAGTGTTCTCTTAGTCACTGACCTCTGTTTTAGTTGAATTCAATTTAGAGCCTTTTGTAAAATATATGTTGTTTTGCCTCACAGTTTGTGCCATACACTGTATTAGTCTCTTTTATAGCTGTCAAATGCTGTAATTGTGGTAACTCTAGGAAGTTTCTATTATCATTCCCATTATTTCCATTTTGTAGCCAAGAAAACTGGTGTACAGGGAGGTAAAGTAACATCCAAGACCACATTCCTAATGATTGAAGTTCTCAGATTTAAGTTCAGATCTGTGTGATCCCAAATCCAGGGTTCTTTCTATTATATGCCTGCCTTATTTATGTCCCTTTACCATTCCACGTCCTGACTGAATGTTTCTTCTCTCTCTTTTGCCCCTTCTCCTGCAGGCCCGTGACCAAGGTGTAGACTAAGAGGTGGAGTCATGCTTCACACGGCCATATCATGTTGGCAGCCATTCCTGGGTCTGGCTGTGGTGTTAATCTTTATGGGGTCCACCATTGGCTGCCCTGCTCGCTGCGAGTGCTCTGCCCAGAACAAATCTGTTAGCTGCCACAGAAGGAGACTGATTGCCATCCCAGAGGGCATTCCCATCGAGACCAAAATCTTGGACCTCAGCAAGAACAGACTGAAAAGCATAAACCCTGAAGAATTCATGTCATACCCTTTACTAGAGGAGATAGACTTGAGTGACAACATCATTGCAAACGTGGAGCCAGGAGCATTTAACAATCTCTTCAACCTGCGTTCCCTTCGCCTAAAAGGCAATCGCCTAAAATTGGTCCCTTTGGGGGTATTCACGGGGCTATCCAACCTCACCAAGCTTGACATTAGTGAGAATAAGATCGTCATCTTACTGGACTACATGTTCCAGGATCTGCATAACCTGAAGTCTCTAGAAGTGGGGGACAATGATTTGGTTTATATATCACACAGGGCCTTTAGTGGGCTGTTTAGCTTGGAGCAGCTCACCTTGGAGAAATGCAACCTAACAGCCGTACCAACAGAAGCCCTCTCCCACCTCCGCAGCCTCATCAGCCTGCATCTGAAGCATCTCAATATCAACAGTATGCCCGTGTATGCCTTTAAAAGATTGTTTCACCTGAAACACCTAGAGATTGACTATTGGCCTTTATTGGATATGATGCCTGCCAATAGCCTCTATGGTCTCAACCTCACATCTCTCTCAGTCACCAATACAAACCTGTCCACAGTACCCTTCCTTGCCTTCAAACACCTGGTATATCTGACCCACCTTAACCTCTCTTACAATCCCATCAGCACTATTGAAGCAGGGATGTTCTCCGACCTGATCCGCCTTCAGGAGCTTCATATAGTGGGGGCCCAGCTCCGTACCATTGAGCCTCACTCCTTCCAAGGGCTCCGCTTCCTTCGTGTGCTCAATGTGTCTCAGAACCTACTGGAAACTTTGGAAGAGAATGTCTTCTCTTCCCCTAGGGCTTTGGAGGTCCTGAGCATTAATAACAACCCACTGGCCTGTGACTGCCGTCTCTTGTGGATCCTTCAGCGGCATCCCACACTGCAGTTTGGTGGCCAGCAGCCCATGTGTGCTGGCCCAGACACCATTCGTGAGCGATCCTTCAAGGATTTCCATAGCACTGCTCTCTCTTTCTATTTTACCTGCAAAAAACCCAAAATTCGTGAAAAAAAGTTACAGCATCTGCTAGTGGAAGAAGGGCAGACAGTCCAGCTAGAATGTAATGCTGATGGAGACCCTCAGCCTGTGATCTCCTGGGTAACACCTCGAAGGCGTTTTATTACCACCAAGTCCAATGGAAGAGCCACCGTGTTGGGTGATGGCACCTTGGAAATCCGTTTTGCCCAGGATCAAGACAGTGGGATATATGTTTGCATTGCCAGCAATGCTGCTGGAAACGACACCTACACAGCCTCCTTGACTGTGAAAGGATTCACCTCAGACCGCTTCCTTTATGCGAACAGGACCCCTATGTACATGACTGACTCCAATGACACCATTTCCAATGGCACCAATGCTAATACTTTTTCCCTGGACCTTAAAACAATACTGGTGTCTACAGCCATGGGCTGTTTCACATTCCTGGGGGTGGTTTTATTTTGTTTTCTCCTCCTTTTTGTGTGGAGCCGAGGGAAAGGCAAGCACAAAAACAGCATTGACCTTGAGTATGTGCCCCGAAAAAACAACGGTGCTGTTGTGGAAGGGGAGGTGGCTGGACCCAGGAGGTTCAACATGAAAATGATTTGAAGGTCCACCACTCACTCTATTGTTTCTGAGTCATTGTCAGTAACCAGTAGGACAACTTGGCACAGTAAATTACTAGGTTAAAAGGCAGCTTAGTGTAGCTGCCCCTGTGTCAAAGCAGGGTCCAAGGAAGTAGGAGGACTTCTTATTGAGACTCTCCACCTAGAGGCAGGCAGGCATGTGTCAAAGTCCTTCACACAGCGGGATACTAATTGTTTGCTTTGCAAATATTGCCATTCTGGGGATCTCAGTAATGAACCCGAACCTTTGGCTCATGCTCATGGACGGTTATTCAACATTTTCTACCACTGCAGAAACAAAAGAAAAAATTAAAAGGAGCAACCTACAATGTAGGATTTACATATTAAAAAGACACATTTGTCTAAAATATACTCTACAGAAAAATTTGTATCTATGATTATCATTTATTAAATCCTTGCATCATACCATATTGTTGGTTCACCACCACAAAGAAATCAATATATTCTTTACTATTCCATTTTTTTGAAACATATATGCTGTATATGTTTTAAAGCAATATGAATGAGAGGTTGTGTTTTTAGTTACTCACCACTATAGATCCAAGTGTGATTTCACCTTTCTTTCCATACAGATAACGCTGAGACTAGATCCCTGGAGCTGTGGGCAGAGATATGTTGAAAGATATGTTTGTCTGATGTAGGATGTCAAGAAACAGGACCCAAGGCAAAACTGTTCAACTCTGTTAACTCCTATTACTATAAATAAAGGCATGTGCCTAGTTTTGATACAGAATGGAATATTTTTATACTTGTGATATCACTCTGGACCAGTTTACTGTAACAGCACCCTTGGTTTCTCCTGAAGGTGGTAGGTCTCTAGTTATACCTGTAAAACACAAGGTAGGTGGTAAAAATGAAAATGAACCATTTAAGGACAACTTGATTTTACTCCAGTCAGTTGCTACTAATGGGTTAACAGAAAATGAAGGAGGATATAATTGTTACATAGTATACACATGGGGTAATATTTATCTCATAGCTAAGGTCCAGAATTCAGATGTTCAAAAGTTCTCTGGATAAGTTCTCAGATGCCAACACAAACCAGGGAGATCCATGTATAACATGATGTTAATGCAACTAAGAATCTGTCTAAAACATGATAGCTGCCTGAAGGCTGGATGGTTGTCAGTCAAAGGAAACGTCTAGCCACTCTGATATTGTCTATTCAAATACTATAGACAAAGTATTACTTTGAATGGGCATCTTCAGGGTTTCTCCATGCTTCCTAAGTAGAAAATCAGTTTTTATTTTGAAAATTATCATGTGTAGACCGAGAGATATCTGTCCTTTTTTTTAAAGTGAGGAGAAACAGGTAGATTAAAAAGCACTTGCCAATTTTTTTCCTCTAATGAGGAAAAACTAAGATGATGCACCTACGAATATGTTAAATTATGCTAACATCTTTTTAAAAAGGGTTTTTAACATTTATTTTTAGAGAGGGAAAGAGAGGGAGAGAAACATCAATGTGTGGTTGCATTTCACACGACCCCTGCTGTGGACCTGGCCTGCAACCCAGGCAGGCACCGTACACTGGGAATTGAACCAGCAACCCTTTGATTCAAGGGCTGGTGCTCAACCCGCTAAGCCACCCCAGCTACGGAAAATAATGCTGACACTTTTACGCCTCTAACTCAAGGATGTTGCCCAATTCAATTTGCATTAATAATTGTTATTCAAATTTAAAATATTATAGGTTTTGTTTTTTAAATGGGATCATGGCATTGCCACCAGAGATTTGGTTCGTAGAAGATATAATTCCATTTGGCTAAATGTTGAGTGAATGGATTTTCAAAGCATATATTTGTATGATCTGAGAAAACATTAAATATAGAATGTATTCATGAAAGTGAAATATTTAATCAGCATAGAACAGAGAGGAATTTTCTACACTTAGCACATTTTGACAGGGACCTGAAAAGGAGCTTCTTTTTGGAGAGTATAGAAGGTGAAATACAAGTTTTTTTTTCTTGACATGTCAGATTGGGGGTTTGACTTTCAAAAAGCTGGCATTTGTTTTAATATTTAAAACTTTGAGCAATTTCAATGAAATTAAATTGCCCTCCCCAAAAGTGACATGTCCAGAAATTGTTTTGCTAATTGTTAAAGCCCATTTCTTCCTGGAGAAAGGGTGGAAAATGAGATAAATATTGAAGAATTGCTCTTTGAGTCATTTTTCATTTGACTCAAAAGATGATTATCATAGATCTTTTAGAAATTAATTCCCCACTTATGGTAATTACTGCATTTATATCTAACAATACAAATCAAGATCTGTTGTAAATTTTAGCAAAATTTCAACTTGTGTGCAAAAGAAATGGGTCTCTCAAATTAAAAAAAAAAAAAAAGCAAAGTTAAAGACTTTTGGAGGAAAGTCTTCCAAAATTGAGTAGGAAATACTTATCATAGTTTTGCAATATTGTGTGGAGCAAGTACTTAATTAATTGTCCAACAACAAAAAAAAAGTGGAAGAAAGAGAGAGAGAAACATTGAGCAGTTAATAAAGGGGCTTTGTAATTTAACTGCTGTTTTCTGTCAAAATTAACAAAAAAATAATTTATGAAATTGGATTAAAATTAACCTATGAAAAGGTTTACTTAAAAAAAGTATCTGTTCCATTGGAAGAAGAGAGATTACTCTCTCCAGTGTTTCCATACTCTGATCCGTGGACAAATATTTACTTAAAATATTAATAAACATTCTTCCAAAAAAGAATCCCATAAACTAATAAGTTGCAAAAATGCTGCATTTTGTAATCATTTCTTTGAAGTTCAAAAATCTATATGAGCCTAATAAATCCTCTAAAATTCCTGCAAACAAGAATTCTGTTTAATATTGTTCATCTTGGGTTTTTTCTAACTTTTCTGAGCACAAAGTACCACTTTTCATGTTGTAACTATTATCTTGAAAAACGAGTTCTACAGAGCCCTATTTTGTCAACATTAAAGTAGTATTCTTCTGAAATATTCTTAAACCCAAGGTTTCTAATAAAAGTAAAATTACATATTTGAATTGGGCTCCAGTAGATTATAAAAAATATATCATTTCCTTTATAACTGATTATAAAAGTGTACTGGCCAGATATTTCTAGGAGAATCTTCTACTTTCTGCCTGAAACATCATAGTAATAGATTTATAGGTAATTGAATGACCACTTAATTTTCTACTTTCTCACTATTGGTACAGATCTTCATTTCCTTTTTCTATCTGCAAAGCTCTGATCTTGGGTTCCATTGACTATGGTTCTGGGCCTCTAGTATCCAGCTGCACAAAAGGAACTTTCCCTTATGGCTTCAGGTTACCTCTTTGTTAGGTCAAACTAGACCATGGTAGAAACTAACAACTTAGACAAGCACATGGGCCAAATTGTCTCTCTGTCATCTCTGAATCATCATCATCCCAGAGAATTTTTCTCCTAAGAAGAAATGCAGTTGTTTGGCTCTGCAGTTAGTTCTTGGTTGACTGGTTCTTTGTCTCTGTGTGTATTAAACATTTTCAGAAAAGAATTTATTCTCTGTAGACATTAAATCTCTAAAAGTATCTGACTGAGATTCCTGATGGTCTGAAACAATTGATCCCTGCTCCCAAACGTCTGAAACATATGTTATTAGAATTTGATAGCTCACCAAATGATTTAGGCTAACGTGTTCCTGACAAGGGATTTCTCCTTCTGCAAATTCTTTGTTGCTCACTTTTTAAAATGGCTTTCATTTTCATTGTGTTTCTAATTATGAGTTTTCCAAATATTCCCAAAGTTTGAAAATGTAAACTAAGTATTGCCAAGATTTCTACTTCCTAGTTCCTGAGGATGTTTGTTAAAACTCTGCTTTTGCTCAAGTTTCTAGAAATTTTGCTCATCACCAACAAATACCTAGCAGTACAAAGACATTTAGAAATTGTTGTTTAGTGTTTAAGGATTCTTTTTTCATTGTTCTGTCAAATATTTTGTTCTCTTCAGTTCTCAGAGGAGCCCAGAATTACAACCTTCTCTGACTTTTTTAAAAGGGATTATTTAAATCACACGTGCATTGAAGCCTGACTTTGTCATTTCCCAAGACTCAAGTAGGAACAAACATACTTCTATATTAGAAGATATATTAGAAGAGAAGATGTGATCTTGGACAAGAAAAGTTGAGTAGAGCCCCATGTCAATTAACTTACCCTTTTAGGGTCTCCCTTCATCTGTATGTTAAGACATTTGTTTTAACTTCAGGGACTGTGCTCAGAAGCTATTGAACATCAAGTATATGTCTTGCGACATTCTAGGAAAGAAACAAATATATGTTATTTTCAGCTTAGAAGGCTAAGACCTGATGAAAAGATTTGTCAAGAGTTTAAATAAAGATTGGAGGGAGATACTTGGATCCATTTTAATTGTATCCCTTTATTACTAATTTTTATACTTATCTTCTAACTAAAGAAAAATCATAGATTATGCTTTTCTTTAACTTCTATGGGTGTCTTTTGTATACCAATTCATTGTGTCCTGCTCAGTTTTACATAGCTCATATGAGCTATTTCCACAGCCCTGTGGGAATAGCTTCACTGTCACAGGAATCTGTGGCAGTGAACCTAGAAATAAAACCTTTGGGGTCAAAGCCATTCATTCTACTCAGTAATTAGGTAAATACGTATCATCTCTATTACTGGGATTAAGGTCTTAGAACACCCAATTAGACTAGTACATCATGTGCCTGGTTATTTCCATTGACTTTGTAACATTAGCTTTGGAAGCTCCACTCTTTCTGATAAAATCCTGAATATTTTCTGATTGAGTAGTTTTGGAGTTATTCTGCCTGTAGGTATGGAAAGCCTTGAGAAGTGAAATATTAGCTGACATGTTGATTTTAGAATGGTATCTTTTGGTTAGGCAACAGAGGGTGCTTCTTTGGCACACTTGTTATGAATCTCTCAGTTTCTCTACCCTTAACTCCTTCAAAAGCCATTCCCAGGAGGGCCTTCTCCTTCTCACTCCAGCAAATGTAGGACAGCAGGGAAAGGACAACTTCGCAACCTAAGTCCGCAAGATGAAAATGATAGCTGACATACCATGACATTTAGCCCAGTTATCGAACAAAAACTTGGTCTAGGGGCCATAAATCTAGACTTGAAAGGTGTTAGCCAAGTAAACTATTCTTTAAATTAACAATAATAGGTTTTCAAATCTGAAGTTGGTTTGTATGTTTTGGGAGCAGTGAACATAGCTGCAAACATTCTCAAAAAAATGTTAGAGAATGAAAACTGCTTACATTGTGTAAGTGTTTCAACAGATTGCCCAGAGTAAAATATTTGCAGCCAAGAAAGAAAAAAAGGGAGGGAGGGAAGGAAAGAGGGAGAGAGAAAATGATTAAGAAGATTGTAAAAAGTTTATTTTTCTTAAGCAGGCCTGGAGCTGATGTTCCTCTTTCAAATTATGGGGATCTTATCAAAAGAAGACTGTATGTGCCGCAGACTGCCCTTTTCCAGTTTGTCAAATTATTTAATACCTCTTTACCTTCCTTCCACCATCTCCCTGGAGAACATCCTGAATAGGAGGAGGAAAAAAGCAGAGACTACCAACTCCCCTGAGACAGCCCACAGAGAGAGGAAAGCTTTGGTATTCTTCCATAGCCCCGCCTCCTTTCCTGACACCACAATTGAGATGATCCCTCATTCTCTCCCTCTGCCTTACTGGCCACTGTCCCCTTCCAGCTGCTGTCATACCTCATCAATGGATGCTCTCTCCAGGGATGTCTTCTTTCATTGGTACTCAGAAATTCTTGAGTAATTGCTAAACTAGAAACTGATTTAAAAAAAATCCCTCCAGCCTATCTCACAAACTTTAAAGTTCAGACTTACCATTCACATAATCACAAACTGACAGCAATCTGCAAGTTAAGTGATTCTGATTTTTTTCTCTCTTCTAGAAGCAGGTGGGTTAATATGATGCCAGCTTTAAATAGAAGCTTTATTTATAATCCTTAGCAGAATGACAAAAGAGCTGGCACAATCAAGAGTCTTGCATATTTTAAGAAGGTCTTTAATTTTAATATGCAAAATAGCCATTAGAAGACAAGAAAAATGCAAATTTACATTCCACTGTATAGGTAAATTGGTTACCTATATTCCAATAAAGTTGAAAAGATATCTTTCCATACTGAAAATGGGTCAGAGGCAAAGATTCTGTGCCTATTCTCCAAGAGCCAAAAAAAAGTAGAAACTTTGTTGCCATGTAAACTTTCTTCATTTCTAAATTCTTCAATATCTTTACTCTCCACTACAATATAATCAATATAATTTACAATACCACATAATAAATAATAAACAAGAGGTTAATTCAGACTTGCAAAAAACTTTTTCCCAATCTTGACAACATGTGTCCAGCAACACACAAATTCATATACATATCTATATGATAGCAAAAGACAGGAATTGAGTCATGGATAAACATTGTTTAGAGACTATTGGTAAGAAAACATGCTCTTTCCTCCCCAGTTATAAAATGAGGCATACCACACACACACATGGGTTGTTTGTTACTCAAGTCAATTGTCTTCTTTGGTTTTCCATTTGGTGTGGAATACCCCAAATCATAATTAATTAAAAAGCTATTGTTTATATATACATATATAAATATGTGGGGGAAGGGTCTGGTTTTTTTAATGTGTTTAAAATGTAACTGTTTTAAAGTTGAAAAGCTTGAGAAGGAAGGGTGAGAAACAAAATGTGTATTTATGTTTTTCCTTAATGTCTTTTATTAAAATCTATTCTGGGAACATCCCAAGATTGAAAGCTACTAAACCAACAACATACAAATTTTTTTTTAATGCCTGTTATATTGTTTTTATTCTCAAGAAATTAGTGCTAATGACAAGAGTATAATGATTTAGGTTTGTGTCTCATTGACTATTATTATTGATTTATTGTTGTGGGCATGTTTTTTAATATGTAAAAATAAGTTCTTATTAATATGTAAAATAAGTTAAGAAAACAAAGGGCTTATGCATCAGAAATCTCATTTAAATCCATTGGGGTATAATTAAGAAATAAAGCAAAATAAAAGGCAATTGGTGTCACACATTAGAAAATAATTCCTTATTGAGAGAGGTAGTTTATGTGAGCCTTACCGAAACATGAGTTTATTTAAATATTGTTAGCACTATTACTAGATCAAATAATCTACAAACAATCTCTAGTCAGAGAAGAAACTGGTCCAGTGGAACATGATTCTAAAGCATGGTGGGTAGAGACCACCCAGAGAGGGATCAGAGGCCAGGCTACCTGGTTCTTCTACATAAAAGTTCCAAGGGGCCATGGTTATATCTGCTGGATATCTAAATCCAGGTACTATCAACCATACTGTAAAGAAATTCTACTTTAATGAAGATTAATCCTTTATCAATTGCAAATTATCTCAAATTGACTTGGTTACATGAACCAATAATGATTTTAGACATGAATTTAGATATAAAATAAATTTGAACCAAAAAGTTCAGCAACCCATACATACATCATCACCTACTTTTTCTCTCTGAGTTAGTTTTCACTCAGTCAACCATCAATGATTTCAAGACATTTTGTAAGATAGGAAGCAGAAAACAAAAACAAAATTAGAAACATCTTTTATGTCATTTTCAGGCAAATTGGTAACAAGGGAAACAGAAGGCTCTAATGTTTAAGAGGAAAAGAATTGAAAATGTAAAAACTACGTTTGTGCAACCTTTTTGTTGAGAGTGAAAGTGCTCCCTCCTTACCTTTGGTACTTAAAGGAATAGGGTTTAGGGAGATGATCTGAATTTGTGGTCATCCTATGGTATCACACACACCTGTAAAGGAATAGGGTTTAGGGAGATGATCTGAATTTGTGGTCATCCTATGGTAATACACACACACGCACACACATACACACACACACACACACCTGTCTCCTATTTGATACCTTCCAGTGAGTGAACAGGGAGTGGTAGAGAAGACAGCACAAAGCTGACAGAAATGGTACCTGAAAGCCAAATTGACAAGTAGTAAGAAAGCTCTGAATTCACCTCACAGCAGCAGCAAATACCCAAATTCTGAGACCAATAGCAAAAAATTCACAAAATTTCCCCTTGGCCCTTCTTTAATTACAAAATGAAGAACTAGTTGGCCAGGCAGGGATTTTCTCCTTTTTGAAGACTTCCTTGTAATATCAGAGCTGCTTGAGGAAAAGTCACACCTTTGACAGTGAGCTTTTGTTTTATATTACTAAACTAGCATGACTAAAAAAACCAGATTTTTCATGGACATAGTTTTGAATATATTGGGTTTATCCCTATGCCAACAGATATATCACAAGTTACATTTTCCAGTAAACTAATTGATCAGGGAGAAGATGGTTCCAGCACCTAAGGACTTGTTCTAAAACAATGGGGAAAAGATCATATAATGAAATCAAATTTTCAAATGAAACTAAACTTACATTTAACTTAGCAACTTCACTTCTGTCTCTGTACTCACAAACACATTCTGGCCATGTGCTGCTTCATATGTTTGGGAGCCCATCACAGTTTTGTGTTCCTGGAGTTTTTGTTTTGTTTTGTTTCCCCTCTCATTTTCCTTGGTCACAAGCATACTGCTCCAACTAGCTGCCTGTTATTGCTTCTGCGTCATTTGATGTAGTCAAAATAAAAGTTATGAGCTCCTACCTACTCTCTTTAATGCAGATATGTTTATTAGAGAACCTATTTTTCCCCTAATTACCCTATTGTTAGTCCTAAAGCTCAAGACATGAAGATTTATGTGGATGAAGGCCAACCTAAGGAGGAAATAGAGAAACCTTCATGGGATTCCTGGGAAGAAATTCACCTAGTAGTTCTGCCACTGATTGGTGGAAAACTAGAAAACATTGGCTTCTGGGATTTATCACTCTGGTGCTTTTCATCAACTCTTAAAAACAACCCAATGCAAAAATTATAATCCTCTATCAAAAAATTTGGATTGAGAAGGAAATCCCTTGGAATAGCATGCAGATATAGTTTCTTTCCAAACACTCCAAACTGGGTAAGTCAAAATGTCAGGACATGTCAATAAATCTCTCCAAGTAGTACATGTATTTTAATGCCACACACATACCTATACATACATAATACTAAAAACCATGTAGAGAAAGACAACAGGAAAGAAAAGGCAGGTGGAAAATATGTGGTTTATCTATAGATTCTCGCTATTCTGTTTGTCCTCTAATAAGGAAAACTATACCAAAACTCAATCACTAAGAGGTCAGCATCTGAGAGATGAAAACCCAAGGAGAGTCTCCCAAAAAACAACATACTACTAGATAGATTACTTCTTTGCTTGAAAGACCTAAATCTTATATATGATTGCAGAAGTGAGATCTATATTGATTATATTGAACAATTTTGTTCACTGTCACATTGGGAGATAAATCTATTTACCAGATCCCACAAAGGTAACATTTACATATGCCCTTTCTAAATGCAGCATCACTAGTCATATTTTTAATCACAATTGATCCAGTATGCTAGTACTATAGCACAAAAGCAATTCACTACTCTTAATTTATTCCTCTAGCCATGAGCTATTAGCTACATGTACAAAAGACTAGATTACATCTGCTATATGCATCCAGGTCTCTCACGAAAGTTAGATAAACACTTTAAATACACATACAAATCCATACTATGGTGTCTAGAGTTTCTTTAAGCCTCTCTATCAGTTGAATATCATATTGGGACTTAATTCATTAAGCACAGATCAAAAGTGTGATGCGGAGAGATTGTGAATCAGCTCTGCCATCTTGATTTACATAAGCTCTTCTGTTTTAGCAACACCTAAAGAAGCCAGTTGTCCCTACTTCAGTGGTCTCAAGAGCCTTCTATGGCACTGAATAAGAAATTTTCTGGGACTAATATGGGACTGGTTTCAATACATGATAGCAGTTTCCTGTCCTGAGTCTTCAGGAGAAAAAAATGGATTCATAGAAATGGAAAGTAACTCACCTGGTTGGTGAGTCAACAGAAGGTAGTTCATTGTTTTAGTTCAATATATTTTCAAATTATCATTTGATAAGAATTTGAGAACACACACTTTTCCAAAGAGTGGCAATGAGAAAATAGGTGTATACAAGAGAATTTCATTTTAAAGGAAATGGATAGTGTTTTTGTGTGTGGCACTGCCTCTAATATTGATCTTCATAGTTTGGGTTCCAAACCAATAAGTACACAAATTCTATATTAAAAATTATTTTAAATAGCTGTGTATTTATATACTTTTAATACTGCAAGTATTAGCTCAAACACATGTGCATGGAAAATTCAGAAGCCTAAATTCTTTCCTTCTTTGAATAGGAATTGAAAATCAGATTTCTCCAGTTGTTTTTTTTTTTTTGAAATATGTAGAAAATTTAATTGTTCACTAATACAAGCATAATCTTTTTTCATTCATTCACCATTCATTCATTCATTCATCAATTTAATCATGCAGCATCTACTGAGTATTCATTATCATAATAGCTGAATAGCACATCAATAAATAAATATCAAATTGTGATTCAAACTTTAATCCTGACTTTCTCCAGATTAACTTCTTTGGCTTCCATGTTGATCACAACCTGTTTCTCATCCTATCATCCAAATCATGTAGTTTAGAGATGGACCTTAGTTTCCCTTTGGTCAGGCACTAGTCTGGCTTTAAGACCTACCTGCATTAATGATCCACTCTCAGGGAGTCAGAATAGTTAAGTACTAAATATAAAAGGATCTGGATTAAGAGTCCATAGGACTCTGTCTCTGGATTCATGTCTCTTTATGGAAAAGCTACTTAACTTATCTGCATCCCCATCTCTCAAAATGACCATAACACTACCTACCTCACAAAGGTGCTGTGAGGCTTATTTAGAAAGCATGAGGGAATGGAACGCAGAGTGGGAGGCCTATTACAAAGGTGCTACAGGATTTAGAGTGGCTGGATGAAATCACTGGGTATGAATCCTTCTCCCCTGGGAGTCCCAGGTCTATGGGAATATGTCTATTCCCATTACAGGTAGAATTTAAAATGGCAATGACTATCAATTGGCTTGGTTTTTCTTTAATATTGACCTCTACATAAAATCTACAAGATTCATCTCAACTCCCCTCCCCTTCTCTTTGAGAAATGCTGGCTTAGAACAATTATTAAATTAGTTTTTTAAAAAATAATAAAACAATTCACTTCCAGGTGCTGAGGGTAGGAGAACAGTTATTTATTTCAATATGAAACAATAGTTTGAATGGATATCTTCAAAGGGGTATATTTTATTGGGGAAATTTAATGCCTAAATTTCTGTAGTTGTTAGTCTGACTCTGCAGCTTTCTGTACCATTCTTTTAACATACATCTCCTTCCCCTTTTATTACAAGGGAAGCTATCTATAATCCTCCTCATTTCATGATGAAGCTTCATGCAGTCTGTTTTGCTCAAAGGACAAATTCTTTTCAACAACTGTTGTAATTATTTTCTTAGAGGGCCATTTTTAATTGTCATATTGTTTAGCTAAGCTCTATTGTCTTGGTGTCCTTCAAAACTTTCAGTTGCTTTAAAATAGAGGGGTGGGAGGGAGGGAGCAAACAAGCACATTGTTGTAATTGATTTGTACGTTTGAACTGTCTTATCAGAAAACAAGGTTATGAATTTCATCTGTTGTGACACAAAAATAAAATACTTTCATAAAAAATTATATTTAGTTTTGAATGTTCTAAAACATCATTTCTTCTTCTCTTCATCTTTTTAATGTTTCATTAATAATGTTGCATTATTTATCATATAATATAAGAGAAGCTTAGTCTTCTACATTCACTGGAATAGCTCAATTATTTATTATATAACCCTGGGAAACAATAAAATGAAACTGTTCAAGGTTTAGAATTGAAAGAAACCAAGAACAGCCCATTATGAGGGATCTGCATTCAAGGCTGACCATCAAAGTATGCAAACATATGGGTGTAAAGAAATAGGCCACCCAAAGTATATGGTAATATAACTTCTTTTATTTTCAATGAAAAACTTCACTGCAAGCGATGAGAAATAACCAGAAGATGTTGTTTCTTTCAGAAGAAATGAAACAAATATAACTGATCTTGACTTAAAAAAAAAATCTCTGGCCAAGGTTTTGTCACAGTAATTTAGAGAAATTTTAATTAAAAAAATAAAAACAAAAACGTCATTTATGTCATAGCTTGGACTACCATAACAATATGCCATATATTGGGTGGCTTAAACTTCAGAAATCTGTCACATTTCTGGGGGCTGGGAAGTCCAAAGTCAAGGTGTCAGCAGGGTGAGTGTCTGATGAGGGCTCTCTCCTTGGGCTGCGGACAGCTACTTTCTTACTGTGCTCTACACAGCCCTTCCTTGGAGCATGCGCATGAGGAAAGGAAGACATCTCTTTCTCTCTCTTTATAAGGCCCACCAATGCTATCAGATTAGGAACCTACCCTTATGACCTCAGCTAATCTTAATTTCCTCCTAAAAGTCCTATCTCCAAATACTATCACATTAGGAGTGAAGCCTTCAACATATGAATTTTGGGGGACATAAAAGTCTATAGCAGTTTGTTTCTGCATATTAATTGAAGTGCTACACCATCTTTATTTACCATAAGCATGAGAGATGGTATATAATATTAGGAAGGCAAGTTAGAAAAGTCAATATAAACAAGTGAACATAAAATGAAAAAGTATTTCAACAACTAGCAAAACATCCACTCTTTATTTCATTTATTTTTTTCCAGACTCTGGCATAGTTATTACTAATTTGGGGGCAATTACATAAGATTGTTCATTCTGTATCACCAAATTCCTTAAAGAGCCAAGCCTTCAGACATCCCACATCATCCACAGAGTATGTTATCATTTCTCAAAAATCTTAACTTCTTAAATTTTTCTTTTTTATTCAATAGCATTAATTATCTTCTTTCTGGAATACCTGTCCCTCATCTGATGCTCCATACCTGTCCCTCATTTGATGCTCCCCTCAAACACTAAATTTGCTTTAGACTATGTCCTCTACCCCACCCACTAAGGAAAGCATTATACAGATTCCATGATCAAGGAAAAAGATGGCTCCATTCTCCTCATGATTCAAAATTGACTCACGTTCCAAGTCAACAGTCCCATTTTCAGTAGGCAAATTGGCTCACCCCTATTTGTGTTAAGACCATTTGCTGGACTTTAAGCGTCCTAGTGAATATGATATAGAGACCCACACTGTCTGATTGAAGAAAATAAGTGCCTAAATTAAAACTTTCTCAAGACTCTTACACATTCCCCTGTAGCTATTGCTATTGGATTTGGAGATTGCACAGAATCAGACTGCCAGGCTAAGTGTGATAAGCTGGCATTTGTCTAATTTACTCATGAGGTTCCCAGTGAACCAAAAAGCTGTGTCAGAGGATACATAGGAATATAAAGCTCCAAAAGTTGGAGAGAAGTCAGGGAAAAAGAGTCAGACTCTTTTTGTAAAACCACTTTCTTTTTTAAGATTATATTTGTGTTTACTAAGCTAGATTCTCTCAGAGAAAACATTGTTCTTTTCCATTTGTGATCAGTAAATAGATCAAGAGTCCTTGCCTATCTTAGCTGTGGTAATATCTGAGGCTGTTGCTTGAACTTCTAAACCCCCTCACATCCTACCTGTGTATACCTGACCATTTAGCTAAGTTTCTCACACATTACTGTTTCAACAGTCCAGAACAAGATATAGAACCTTGAAGTACTTAACAAGTGGTCATTTCATTTTATTATTCCTAATTAAAAAGTAATATATCTTGGCTCATTGTAGAAAATTTGGAAAATACAGAGAGATCAGGAAAAAAAATCTTATGTGCCCATCTTTCAACAGCAATCAGTTATTATTACAGTATAAATCCTTTTGATCTTATCAAAATAATAAACTAGGTTTTAAAATAGATTCAAAATGTTTCACTGTTACACAACTCCTTCCTCTCCCACTCTTTCTTCTCCTCCTCCATCTCTTTCTCCTTTTCTTATTCTTACTTCTCTCCACTAAACATTCCAGAGCCTGTCATGAGATGCCAACAAAATAGCTCCTAAAGTGAAAATAACCCACCTACTTCCTCACCATTCTCATTCAGGACATCAGAGAAAGGCCAAGGGAAAATCCCCTATAGTGATCATCATGGGAATTGTATCCTTAAACATTCATTTTCCTTTTTTTTAAAAAAAAAAAAGGTACTTACTCAGACCAGTTTATATGGTCCCTTTTGAAATTTACATAAAGAAATGAATTTACAAAGGCTACTGATTCCTGGGTACCTACCATGTACCTAGAATTTTACAAAAACAAGCTCATTAATCTTCCCAAAAACCATAGAGTTGAGCACTATCTTTATCATTTTATAAGATCCATCCTCTTTCCACTCTGCCATGCTGCCCCTCAATTCTAAATATTTTCTAGGTAGAGAAAAGCCTTATTATCATATCACAAGGGGGCTTCTGACTGTCATACATGTGCCATTCAACTTCCAGCACTTTCTTTGTTGTTCATTGAGATTCTTTTCTTTTTTGTGCTCCCCTCCCCATTCTACCCCCCAAACACACCATGGGCATCCTGTATGTCTTATTCATTCCCCAGGAGTTCTTTGCCATAACATCCATCCAGGCGAACTTTCTTATTGTTAATCTAGATCTAGCAAGGGATGCTCTGAAATGCTATTGTAATTTGGTATTAATTAAAAACTAAATGATAGTATAGGGTACTCTTTAGTTGACTGCTTGTTAAAGCTTACTGACTCTCTTAAAGGTAAGAGGGTCATTTTTCTCCCTCTGAAGTTATTGTCTACTAATTGTGATCACAGCCACCACAGAAAAAAAGGCTGTTGCTCCTCATAACCTTCTAAAATCTCCTGCCCTCATATTAATAAAGCTCCTTTTTATTAACTCATTTGGAAAATTGGTTATGTATTTCATATACAACAGAGTTGTCTCATTTTTTTTCTTGACATATTTTTCTGCAAGAGAATGGGATTTTCCTGGAACTGAAGTAAAACAGATGATAAAACTAGACTTTTCTACCAATAGACAGAGAAAACTCCATCTGCTTTTTTACTGTAGAACTCCCATTTTTTATAGAGAGGAAGTCAATGTTGGGGTAAAGAAAACACGGAAGCATATTTGCCTAATTTAGGAACATTGGGTATTGAGTTAGACTGAAAACTTCAGCTAATTGGCAAAGGAGAGAGGTAGAAACTGCTCTCTCCTCCTACAGGTTAATGATGCAGATGGACACCATGTGGCAACACTCACCCAACCATCACAACCTCCTCCCCCAGGAGGATGAAAACTCACTTCCAACTACCAGGAGAGTAAAGATCATTAGCAGTGGCTGCCTGCTGGTGTTGAATAAAGCAGTCTAAGCACATCACTGAAATTCATCTCATTCAGGGGCAGAGAAGCAGAATGACAGAGTGATTTCAACACAGAAAGTGGAATATGTTATTTAGGTTTCCAATTAAAGGCCTGCATGTTAAGCAGGAACAAGGGCAATTGTCCATGGGTGCTTATGCAGTCTTTGCAATGCAACATGGATTATTCATGTGCCTTCTCATCTCTCTCATTTTGTCATAGCATACTTTCATTTTTCAAAGTTATTACATACATAGTATGCTTCCCAAATTTCTTATATTTTCACATGCACATGAGTTGGTACATGGTGAAACCCAGAGAAAGTGTTCCAATCTTGAGTGCTTTCAGTGAGATTAGAAGGAAATGTGATGATATCTGGCCTCTTTGTAAATCATTCACTCAAGGATTTATTGAATACCTGCTCTGTGTCAGCTAATATAGTAAGCTCTGAGGGACCTGCATTAAACAAGACACCTGGAAAAGGAGATAGCAAGTCACTCCCTGCCCATTCTTTAGCTACTACTCTGTCTGAAAGCCTTTTAGTAAGTTGCCTTTTATTCCCACCTCTGTCAATTTCATAAGGTGGAAAACAAGGTAGGTATATCAGCTCTGACATGAGAAGCTGGGCCAGGCCTAGAGTCTAGCAGTACAGTGATGAGACCTCAGACAAAAACTGTTGCAGGCCAAAGGTTCAATTTGACTACCAAATAACAGGTCTATGAGAATTAATAAATTAATTAATTAAATATATTTTAAAAAATGAACAGCCGTGGGATGTGGTTAATATAAACACTATCCATTTTAGAAATATCATCATGGAAAAGGAGATAAAGTAATATGTGAAAGTCTGTCCTCTGTCCATAAAAATGTTTACAATGATGGTGAAGGGTGTGTCCATATCCCTGTGGTACAGGGACAGCCTAATACAGAGTTTGGCATACAGCAGGTGCTCCACAAATATATGTCAGATAAATGGGTGTACACCTAAAAACAAGAACACACCATGAGGAAACATGTTTATAGACAAGGAGTAGTAAGTTATCTGCATGAAGCTCTATAGCTGATCATCCACTTTTGGGGGGATTTATTTTTGTGAATTTTTAATAACACAAATACTAAATAGTTCATTATAGAAACATTAAAAACAGATAGGAAACAGAAAACTTAAAATTTTCTATAACTTCAACATGAGGAGATAACTGCTGTTAACATTTAGGTGGTTAAATCAACATGTATTTTGTTTATTTTTTTTACTTAATATTTATTATACTTTTTCCATTACCATTTAGCCCCCTTATACTGCCCTCCCCCCAGCAATCATCACAATGTTGTCCATGCCCATGTATTTTATATGTGTACATATTGTTTTATAAATTTCTTTTTCACTTAGCATTTTATTATGAATCTCTTTCCATCTTAAGTGGCTGCACAGAATTGCATTGTTTAATTGTACTGTAATTTATTCAACTGATGGCCTATTGTTGGATATTTAGATTGTTTCCATTTTTTCTTACTATAAATGGCTGTACACTGGGTATCTTTGAAGATAAATATTATTTATGTTTATAATTACCTCCATAAGTTAAATGATCTGAAGTGGAATTGTTGAGTCCAAAGTTAACACAACTTTATGAGGTTTCTGGTAAGCAGTGATACTAGAGAGGTACCAATTTACAGTTTGAGCAGTAGGGTAGACAAGGATTATTTTCCCTGAACTCTCACGAACCCCTCTGGGTTTTGATAAAATCATGTATAATAAAGATTGTCACCTGTCTTTACAGGTGAAGTACACTTAGATCCCACCTGAGCCCATATCATTGTCCTACAGTAATACAAAAACTCTTTGTATTTTTCATTGTCCTGTGCAATTTTCTCTCAAGTTCTTGCATTAAAAGGCATGTGCCGAACAGGTCTTTTTGAGTTTAATAACTGGTCAAATCCAGATATAGTATTCATTTGACTGCAAGCAGATTCACTTCTCAATTTACTCAACAAATATATAGTGAATACTTCTAATGCACCATTAAATAAATATACAATATAATGTCAAGTAGCTATAAGTGCTATCTGATGTTTTAGATAAGGTAATTGGGAACGTCCTTTCTGAGGAGACACCTTAAGAGACACCTGGATGAATTGACTGGTCAAGCCATGCTTACATCTCGGGTAAAAGATTGTCAGAAAAAAAAAGAAGAAGAGCATGTGCAAATGTCCTGCAAAGGAAGTGAGTCTGGCATGTTCAAAGAATAACAGGAATGACAATATGTAGAGCAAAGTAGAAAAGACAGATAGTGGTAAAAAATGAGATTGAAGAAGGGACAAAATCAAGTTCCTCCTGGTACACCATTTAGAGGACTTTGAATATTCTCCTCTATGACAGGAAGCATATGATAGTTTTATGCTGGGGTGTAATGAAACCTGATTTACATATTCTAAATCTTATTTGGATGGCTGAGTGTAGAATAGACCATGGACCAAGAGTGGAAGTAGCAAGACAAGCTGAAATAGGCATTTCAAGCTCTTGAATACTCTTTTGGAAGGAGGCAAGAAATTTAAAAGCGACATGTGTACTTACGGTTAAAAGCAGAATCCAATCATTAAGTTACTTGGATAAGTGATTAAATGATGCCTGATCATCTCCATACCATTACTTCTACTATTTATCATATTGGTTTCCATGTGAAGGTGTCTATAGAGCAAGTTATGAGAATTCCTAGAGCATAAGAGGACTTTTTCAGCATAGTCCAGTATGTATCTAGACCAAATTGTCACAATAAGCCAGACTCATCATATCCTCAAGAAATAAGTCAAATTAGAGAATCAAGATGGGGGAGGAGTGAGTGGAAGTCACACTGATCTCCTCCCAGGACCAACCTGGAATTACAACTAAATTGTGGAGAAATTGTGTGGAACAAACAACTGAACAATAGTAAGAGAGGAGCCTTATCACCTCAGAGACAAAAGAATCAGCTTTAGTGCAAACTAACTGGTAAGGAGTGTGGTAGAGACTCGAGAAGGCGGGAAGGGCACCCACAGGTGGCAGCTCCAGAAGGATATTGAAACAGCCATTTGGATCCCTCTGAGAAGAGCGGGGTCTAAACCATAAGTGGGGATCCGCAGACTACAGCACCAGAGCCCCCAAAATACACAGAAAACAGCCAGCTGGGAAAAGCAGCAGGGTTGCTCACTGTCAGAGATTGGTGGCTGGAGATGCAAAGAACCATTTAAAGGGCCAATGCATAAATTTTTATTTGCAGCTACTTACCCTGGACTCCGGCAAATGTGGGGGAGAGTAGGCTAGAGACACCTGAGGAGAGACTGGGGAAGGAGGCTTTGGGGAGAGAACTGAGAGAGTAGCCAGTAAGATCTTGGAGCTGACTCATCCCCCATGTAGCAGCAGCCATCTTGCTCAGGCAGAGACCATGCCTCCTGAGCAGCAGCAGCATCAGAGGACCCAATAGCCCAGCCCTCAAGTGGGATTCCACCCTGCCCAGTACTGTTTAAGCCACCTGCTGAATGCAGAGGAGCAGCCACAGACAGTAGACCCCTGGCTAAAGAGGGTGCAGAGAGGTCTGAAGACACTTGAGGAGAGACTGGGGATGGAGGCTTTGGGGAGTGAAGAGAGTGGCTGGCAGGACCCCAGTGCTGACTCTTCCCCCATATGGCAACAGCCAGAGAGGACCCAAAAACCTCACCCCCAGGAGGGACTCTGCTCCGCCCTGTGCTGTCTCTAAGCCGGCCTGCTGATTGCAAATTGACTAGATTAACAGCCAAAGGAGGCACCCACAGACAGTAGATTACTGGAAGTCTCAAACATACTGCCTAAGTACAGACAGGGACAATATCTGACATCATCAGAGGCAGATCTAGAAAGTAAAAACAGTGGTTTCCTACCATAGAAGTTCACACCACAAAGTCAGGAAATCAAGACAGATCAATATAAGCAAAAGAGGAGAGTCTCACAAATAATGGGAAGCCAAAGGAATACCCCCCACTCGAAGGGAAAGGAGGAATCCCCACAAAGAGAACTAAATGAAATAGAGGCAAGTAAACTATCAGATACTGAGTTCCAAACAACGGTTCTAAGGAAGCTCAATGAGCTCAGTGAGCTCAGAGAGAGCTACCAAAAACTACAGGGAAACTACAAGGAACTTACTGCAAACTATATCAGCAAGAAAAAGGACATAGAAACTATCAATAAGAGACAAGAGGAAATGAAGAATAACATTTCTGAATTGAAGAACACAGTAGAAGGAATCAGAAGCAGGTTAGATGAAGCCAAGGATTGAATCAGTGAGCTGGAGGACAAGGTAGAAAAAAGCTCCCAGAAAGAGAAAGAAAATGAAAAAACACTCAAAAAAGAATGAAGAGCCATTTAGGGAAATACAAGACAGCCTGAAATGTAATAATATCCGTATAATAGGAATACCAGAAGGAGAAGAGAATGAGGAAGGGATAGAGCACCTGTTTGAAAAAGAAATGATGGAAAACTTCTCCAATTGGAGGAGAGAAAAAGTCACACAAGTCCAGGAAGCACAGAGGGTGCCACTCAAGAGGACCCCAATGAAGCCCACTCCAAGACACATCATCATTAAAATGGAAAATATCAAAGACAAAGAATCCCAAAGGCAGCAAGGGAAAAAGAGGTAGTAACATATAAGGAGCCCCAATACGACTAACATCTGACTTCTCAACAGGAACGCTACAAGCCGCAAAGGAATGGCAAGAAATGTTCCAAGTAATGAAAAACAAAGGCCTGCAACCAGGATGGTTCTACTCAGCAAGGCTCTCAAATAAAATGGAATGAGAAGTAAAGAGTTTCCCAGACAAAAGAAGGCTAAAAGAATACACCTCCACCAAACCAGCACTGCAAAATATGATAAAGAGACTGTTTTAAGAAGATGAAGAAAAAGAGTCTATGAATACTTGGTTCCTTTCACAGTTGCCAATACTTGATATTACCAATATTTTTTAATACGTATTAATGTGATTGTGACAATGATGTGTTATTTTAGTTGTTTTTTTATTACTTGTTGAAACTAAACCTGTGTTTGTATATTTCTTGCCTATTTCTATTCTTTTTAAAAAGCTTTAAATGACTTTTTGGTATTCTTCATCCATTTTTTGTTTAAATGTTTGTAGAATTTTTCCCTAAAAAAACACAAACTATTAACCCTTTTTTTAGATGTGTTGCAAATACTTTCCTATTCTATTACTTGTCCTTTAACTTTTTTCATAAGTATATTACTGTACAGTCTTAAATGTTTAATATAGTCATAGTGTCAATATTTTACTTTATAGCTTCTGGGTTTGAATATTTTACTTCAGGTCATGAAAAATATTAGTTTGTATTTTCTCCTAAAACTCCTCAGATTTTACATATTTATTTTTAACTCACCTGAATATTTCTGGTATAATGTGTGAAATAGGGCCCTATATTTGCTTTATTTCAAGTAATAGTAGCCCATACACCTTATCTGTTGAATAAGCCTTATTTTCCCCATTGATTAGAAATATTAACTTAATCATATATTACATTGTTAGATATATACATTTGTCTCTAGAATGCTCATTATATTTAATTGATCTACTTGATTATTTCTGTGCTGGTGTCATGTTGGTTTAATTGCTGAGACTTTATAATGGTTTTAAATTTTTTAATATTTTATAATTAACTTTGACATTTAAAAAAATAAAATAAATCTACATTTTAAAAAAGAAAGAAGAAAGAAAGAGAAAGAGAGAGAGAGAGATGGAACTCCTTTTTGTGACAACATGAATGGAACTGGAGATTATTAAGCTAAGTGAAATAAACCAGTTGATGAAAGACAATTACCATATGATCTCACCTATGAGTGGACTCTATTCAACAAAATAAACTAATGAACAAAATAAACCACAGGCATGGAAATATGGAGCAGATTGCAAGTTCCCAGAGGGGATGGGGAAAGAAGATAATGGTGAAAAGAAGGGGAAGGGACTAGACAAAGAACATGTATGAATGACCACGGACATGGACAACTGAGTGGGAATTGATTGTGGGAGGCAAGGGTGGGGGTGGGATCAGTGGAGGGAGGTAAAAGGAGAAAAATTGAGACAACTGTAATAGAATAAACATGATTTATAATTTTTTTTTAAAAAAAAAGAAAGAAATCAAATTATTGGATAGAACTGTAGGAAATTCTGAGTTGTTCTTCCCCTGTAACTCTTGGCAGTCTTGCTATTGACCACTCTGAGCTCTGGATTAAGAATTAAGTTGAAATCAACATCATTGCAAATATGAGAGTCTAGTTATTGAGCTATTTTTAATCAAATGTCTATTAGTAAATACCATGGAAGACCTAAATTAAAAGTTTTTTCCTATTTCTAGAAACCTGTCACTGAATATTATTTAAGCTTTTGACAGGGTAAAAATACAATTAACTTCATCATTTTAAGGTTGTTGAATTTTTAAACTATATAATAACAGGGCATAGTGTTTTTCTTTTAAAATTACACACATCAATACGAAGACTTCTGAATCCACAAGGACATACACTCTGCAAAAATCTTGGGAAAACCAAAATATCTGGTTCACTGTAAGCATGTCTTTTTAAGCTTTTCTTTTGAATTCCCTCTGACATGACTGTGTAATGCTGAGAATCTATGCTAATGCAGAATGTGTCCACAAGATGTATAATGCATGCCTTTTAATTAGTTCCACTGCTATAACTGATTAACATTTTGCCTGTGCAATATTATTACAAAGGATGAGAGGTATAACACTGTATGCATCTAGTCCCTGTAGGGGAAAAAGAAACACTGAACATTGCTATTGTGTAACATCTGCACCGCCAAAGCAAGCATGTGTATTCCTATTGCAAGTCTGTTGGGAGGTGCTTTAAACAGCCTGGAAAGAAGCAGCAGAAATAAAAGACAAAATGAAAGGGCAAAAGGCCCAGAGGAGTGAATATGGGGAGTGTTATAAGAGGAGGGAAACAGAAGATGAAAATGAAGAGTGTGCAAACCACCATAATTCCATAAGGAATCTGGGGCAGATGGAGTAACTAGAAATAAAAGTGGAAGAAAGAGAGATTTTGAATGCAGATTGTGTGCACATATGTGTGTATTTACATATGTACATGTTCAGGGAACCATGTGTGGGTGTACACATACGAGGTCTGTCCAGAAAAAGTCCAACCATTGTTGATATAATGAGAATGCTTTGCACAACATTGATGTCACCTGGCAGCCAAGGAGAGTGGACTGGGATGTGCATGCATGAACAATTACAACTTCACTGCACTAGTCAGTGGGAGCAGTAGATGCCATTGAGTGTGCATGTGTACTGTGTGGCCGTCACATTCAAAATGACTGAACAACTGAGCAAGTAGAACATCAAATTTTGCATTCAGCTTGAACATTCCTCCATGGAAACTGTTTGGATGATTCAGAAGGCCACAGCTATGGGCAACTGGTGATTGGCAGCTTCATCAAAGCAGTGAGCCCACTCATGCATCACATCTCATGCATAGTTTTCTGGTGAAACATCAAATCACTCAGGTAACTCAGCCCTGCTACAGCTCAGATTTGGCAGCCTACAATTTTTGGCTTTTCCCAAAACTAAAATCACCTTTGAAAGGTAAGAGATTTCAGATTGCCAATGAAATTTAGGAAAATATGATGGGGCAGTTGATGGCAATTGGGAGAACTGTGTGAGGTCCCAAGGTACCTACTTTGAAGGAGACTGAGGTGTCATTGTCCTATGTACCATGTTTCTTGTATCATATTATCTCCTTCAATAAATGTCTCTATTTTTCATATTACATGGCTAGATACCCTCTGGACAGATCTCGTATATGTTATCGTATGTGGAATGACAATGATAGATATTACCTGTAGAAATATAAGGCTCCAGAACAACAAAGAGCCTACTGGTTCAGGGCCAAAGCCACCTGAGGCAGCATCTCCAGCAATCACATACTCCTTCCCTGCCTGCCCAAGGTGAAAGGAAGGACCATCTATCATTGGCTCTCAACAATGTACAGAGTATGTCTTATGTATGAACCTGTGCTTGGTGCTGGGGAGACAGTGCAGCATTACAAAGGATGCAAGCAGTACACTTCCTCCCACCACAAGCTCTGAGGGCAGAATTACTTGCTTCAAGTTGATTCCAGTTCAGTGGGAGAGAGGACAAGGAAACAGGGAGTTAGGGTGCTATGGCCTCACAACAGGAAAGCAGGTAGATATAGACTGCTGACACAAAGCTTGGGCAATTCAAGGAAGGAATTCAGCAGAAGTGATTTCTATCCTGAGTCAGTCATATGAAGAGTGGGTGGGGCAAAGGGTTTTGCAGGTTAAGAGAAGATCCTGTGCAAAGGACTTGAGCAGAGGAGATTTGGTGCTTCCATGACAGAAGTCTCCTGGTTTCCTCTTAAATATTTGTGATCTCTTTGTCAGCCTCCTATACAAATTTATCCTCCTCTTTACACTGTTAAATGCTTAAGTTTTTCTAATCTCAAACTTAGCTCTTCAGTCCTCAGTTCAGTCTCCATCCTTGTATAAATGTGCCTATTTCCATCTTCAATTACATTTTGAAAATTTCTTGAAATCCATATCTTTATCCTAGTCTTTATCGCCATCAACTTACCACCATTTTCTCAAGCTATTGTTGTGTCCTCCCAACCAGTCTCCCTATATTCTCTTTGGCACCCTTCAATGTGTTCTCCATGCCATAGCTAGAGGAAAAGTTTTATAAAGTAAATCTCATTATGCCAAACCTTTTTCCTCCTCTGCATGCATATGCACACACACACACACACTTAGAACATTTTTATAGCTTCCTACCATTCTTAGGATAAATACCAACAATACTTAACATGTTTTACGCTCTATATGTTCTGGCCCTTCCCTATATATCCACCCTCATTTTATATTTCTTTTTCATTCAGTCTCCATACTTCACTATGCTATTATTCACTGTTAGATTTCTCAAAAAGTCTATCCTTTCTCCCACCACAAGTTCTTTGCATATTCTGTTCCCTCTGCCTAGAACACTCATAACCTTCCCTGTCTTTATCTCACAAATGTCTTCTTATACCTTAGCTCTCAATTGTAAATTATTTAGAGATGTTTTCTGTAACAACTAGTCTCTCTATCCTAACCCCTGTTTAAAGCCAGAGGTCTTATTCTGTACCTCATTATCAAAAAGTAGATAATTCTGAAGAATATTCAACTTCATCATTGGAAATGGATACAGTTCAAGCTGGGAGAAAATAGCTTGTAGACTTGGAGTGATTATGTATATACCTGAACCAATGGCCATTATGTTATGTCTTATCACCCACAACCAAAATAAAACATATGGGAACCAAGCTGTAGAAGTATAGATGGTACTTCTTGGTGATACATCTACTGATCCACACTTAAAATGTTTACATCTTGATCCTGTGCTCAACACTCCACTAGTCCATGGGTTTCATTCCTGTGGGAAGGACATTCCTTCTATGGCAAAGATAGTTCCACTAAATGAATACTGAGTTTCAGTATGGACATTTGGGTACCTTGTCCAAATAAGGAGGTCATTGGGGTGGCTGGGGTGATTGACACTGACAATAACAGGAAATGTTGCTGCTACAAAATGAGGTCACCAGGATTTTTGAACCCCGAGGATACATTAAACCACATCCTCTACCTGCTAATGTTATGCGCAGACTCTCTCAAATTATATATAGCTAGGAGCACACCAACTTTGCCTTCTCAGAAAAAAAGAAGTTAGATTACCATACCAGACAAGGAACCTTGACTATATGAGATACTGGATAGAGGAAAAGGGACTGCAGAAGGGTTGACAATGGAAAATGAAAATAGCAAATAGCTGTTATGGCTTTATGACTCACTATAGAAATAAGCTGGGGTGTCTACCTTTGTGCCCTTGCTTGCTTTTCTTCCCTCTTCCTTTCGCTTAGCACTTACATTAAGTATGTTGGTGGTGATTGTCCTTCCCATTTAGTCCACAAGTTGCAGAATATTGAAGTGGATTTATGACAGACCAAGTGGGAAATGATATTACCCAGAAATCTTGGCTGTAAAGAACAGAGGTACCCTATTAACTCTGTGTGAGTTTTGGAGATGGACACTTAGGGTACTTACTCATCTATTCATTGATTCAACAATACACCTAAAATAAATACAAACCTATTTATGGTAGTCTACAAAGTGCTATGTCAGGGAAGGTATTTTTCAAGCTGGACTCTTTTGAGATCTCTCCAGCAAGTTACAGCAACACTCTGCACTGCGTAGGTTATGGAGTTTATATTCACTGAGCCCTTGCATAAAAAAGGGGCAAGAACTTCAGAATTACATAATTACATTCCCCATCTCTTAAATCACAACTGTCTTTATGTGAGTATTATACACTTTGTTTAAATCCTTGCATATTTTATAGTTAGTGATTATTACTGTATAGGAGGGTAGGATGGGAAGCTCACAATCATTTCCAACAAAATTTCCTGCATTTTTAATACATAGCAGAATCTGATCAGCAGATGAAGACATGAGAGGGACCAATACATATTTCTATGGGCACACTGCTATGTTCACTGTGTGTCTAGAGACACTGTCATTTAGGTTACAGGATGTTCTGCAAAAAAGTTTTATACTTGCAAACCAAATGTGGGTGCTGCTGTTGCATCTGGTGTTCTGAGGTTTGCATCCTGGCAGGCTTGGATTCCAGTGCCTCCTCATTTCCCAAAAAAGTTGGACCTTGAAGCTGTGGAGGAAAATCCCTTCGTCATCAAAAGTATTCTTTGTAGTACTTGTCGGCCAAAGGAAAATGAGGAACTTGTATAGCGACTTGGTCAATGAAGTTACTCAAAAATGTCTGGGAATAAAATCAATTTAATTCATGTATTAAGGACCCATTATGAATCACCCAACACCCTGAGAATTTAACTCCAAATATAACAAAACCAAAAAGCTACTCATTTGAAAATGTTAACATTGTAGCAAGAAACTGAAAATAATCTTCATGCCCAACAAGGGAATAGCACAGTAATCATAGTCTATCAACAAGCTAGAAAATTATACAACTGATAAAAAGGAAGATTTTGAAGCTTATATAGATGTGTGGATTTATTCATGATGATATGGTAAGGGGAGAAAATCAGGATTCAGAATGCTACATGCAATGAGATCAGCAAAGAAAGAAAGTGGTAATATAGTTAAAGAACATAAAAATAGTTCTTGGTGAGGGTTAGGAATTTTAAAGCTTTCTTTTCACTTTTCAAGTTATAATAAAATACCATTGATTCAAATCTGTTCCATTATAAAACTATAAACTATCCAATAATCATGCAGTAGTTTTACAGCTACTGAGCACTGCGATTTGTTGGCAGAGGGGGAAGATGGTAAGAAGTACAAGTAAAGTCCTGCCTATCTCCTGGGTGTTTTTGGTCTATAAATTTCACCAAACATATTTGAAACATATTTGAAACATTAGTGAACAATACAAGATCCTTTATCATGAAGTGCTAAGCTCACAGAAGAAATAAAATGAACACAAACAATCAAGAATAGTTTCATGAAGGAGGTAGTGCATCCCATGGACCTAGAAGGATTTAAGAAGCCTGGCTAGGCACAGGTGGGAGAGGAGGATAGTTCAGCCAGGGCAGTTACACAAAGAGCAAAGGCCCTGGCACAAGAATTATGGCAGCCTCGTCTTCTGTTTGTCTGCTCTGACAAGGCCTCAGCATAGGTAATGGGAGAAGAAAGGGTACCCTGATCAGAGGAGAAGATGAGGGATGCTGGTGATTACTCGCTATTTCTACCTCCATCTCAGACAGATAAATAACAGAATAAACTAGGGTTTATGCTGTATCTGCTTAGCAACCAAGACCATTATATTCTTACAGCCCCTTCAAAATCACTAATATCCAGATAGTTAATGGTGGCTGTAAGAGAGTCAAAGTTTATAGCAAAGATGATCCCTCTTACACAAAACTGGCTCTCTGAAAAACTGTAGGTGTGGGACAGGCTTGCCATTTTGCTGAGGCCCCTGTCTTCCCTAATGCCCATGAGTGCTTGCAGAAGGCTAGTGTGGTCATATAAAAATAACCATTAGCTAGTGGACAAAAATGCCACAAGCTGTTCATCTTGCTTAAGCCAAAATTACCCTGTAAAAGAAGTCTTAAAATGTATGTGTTCAAATTACAGCAGCTTAAAATCAGGACAGAATCTCACAAAGACAGCCCATTACCCAGTAGTGTAAGGTCACATCAATCTTCCAAGGTAAAAACTTTTATGGTTTCTCTTTTATCTGAAATTTCATCCCTTTTATATTTGTCAAGGCTTATCTTTTTTGTCCCAATCTACTTCTCAACCAAAAGAGAAAAACAAGAAAGACTAAGGCAGAGAGAGGTCAAAATGCTACTTTAATACTATAAAGCTGATATTGGAAAATGTGGCTTAACATTGTCTGCAACAAGAGAAAGAAAATGGCAGCCAAGTGGGTGGAAGCTGAGTCCATTTGCTTTTGCCCCCAACTTAGATTCTGAGCTGATCTGCTGACAAACAACCTGAACAATCAACAGAATCTTAGCTGATATGAAGTTTTGAGCCAAGGAGTACAGAGGATATTTCACAATGGCCAGTAAGAAGACTATATAATTCGAAGGGAAAATACCCCATGAGTGTCTCCTATAGGAGCAGAGAGATTGGTCATAAATTGCAGGTTTGTGGCTCCCTCCCCTCCCAGAACAGGGGGCCCCAGTCCTGAGTGAGGAGCCAACATACTCCAGCCAGGAGTGACTTAGGAGGACATACAAGGTTGGGGAGATCCAGGCTATAGCACACAGTGAGCAGCTCATCATGCTTAGCTGTATCACCAAATGCCAACTGGGGGAGTACCAGAGAAAGAGGGATGGAGGGACTTTATCTGCACCTGGGTCATGTGGAGCAGACTGTGGCCAGCTGTACCCATGAGAAACTTCTGGATTTTTGGAGAGGTGGAGTGTGCGGAAAGCTGGACAGTGACTTGGTACTGCAGTGGGTGTGTCACAGAAGGACTTTTAAAAAGGGGAACAATGGATCTGAACAGTCACTTCTCCAAGGAGGACATAAACAGGACCCAGAGACAAATGAAAGGACGCTTAGCATACTAGCCATCAGAGAGATGCAAATTAAAACCACAATGAGATATCACTTCACACCAGTCAGAATGGCCATCATAAACAAATCAACAAACAGCAAGGGCTGGTGAGGTTGTGGAAAAAAGGGAACCCTAGTACCCTGTTGGCGAGAATGCAGACTGGTGCAGCCACTGTAGAAAACAGTTTGGAATTTCCTCAGAAAGCTAAAAATGGAACTGCCTTTTGACCCAGCAATTCCACTGATGGGATTATTCCCTAAGAATCCAGAACCAATTCAAAAGAACCTCTGCACCTCAATGTTCATAGCAGCACAATTTACAATAGCCAAGTGCTGGAAGCAACCTAAGTGCCCATTGGTAAATGAGTGGATCAAAAAACTATGGTACATTTACACAATGGAATACTATGCAGCAGAAAGAAAGAAAGAGCCACTATCCTTTGCAACAGCATGGATGGAACTGGAGAGCATTATGCTAAGCGAAATTAGCCAGGTGGTGAAAGAAAAATACCCTATGATCTCACCTATAAGTGGAATATAATCAACAAAACAAAAAAGCAAGGAAAATATAACCAACAACATTGAAAGAAAAAACAAACCAACAGTAACAAGAGGGAAGGAGGAAGGGGGATAATGGGGAAAAAACGAGAAGGGTCAAATCAAGGATCATGTATAAAGGACACACGGACAAAACCAAAGTAAGGAAGGAGTGGGGGTGAGAGGTGGGAGTGGGTGGGTAGGGCAGGAGAAAGTGGTGGTGGGGAAATAGAGACAAATGTATTTGAACAAAAAAAAAAATTTAAAAAGGGGAAGCTGAAGCGCGCTGGGCAGGGACCTCGTGTGCAGCTGCCTTGCCAACGAAGGGACAAGATTGAAAGTGTAGTTTGCTCCCACTGAGTACAGCTGGTCAGGAATTTCAGAAAATTGCACAGCAAAGGAATTTCTGGCCCAAGCCCAGCACAGCTAGCAAGCTAGGGGTTATGCAAAATGGAGAGTTTGGGACTGTGTCTACTATGAGGGCAGTGGGCTGGGAATTAGACAGGAAGAGTTGAGCACCTGAGATCATTCACAGATGGGCAGGACCCCTTTTCCTGGCAGAATTCAAACCTCTGAGGATATGCCCGGCTCCCACCTCCTGTAGGATTGGCAGAACAGGCAGGACAGGCTCAAGAACCCCCTGCAGGGTGCATATCTGCAGGAGAAAGTCAGGGAGAGAGTCTCCAAAAGGATCCATTTCGAATTCTCTCAGTGAGGCAAAATATATTTGTTCCAAGGACCCTATTCCACTGAGGCCAGCAAGGCAGGGAGACCAGAAATTGGTGCAGCAAAGGGCATTCAGGGCCCTGTCCAGCCTCAGTTCTCACACAGAGCTGCCAACAGCACCAAGCAGGAATAGCTGTCCCTCTTATACACACTGGCCCCGCCCTTGAAACAGACAGCTGGTTCATTAGACACTACGCATTATTGGAAATAAACTGGGACAGACCAAGATGGGTGGTGCAGGGTCAGGGAAATGCACCCACAATTTCTCCAGAAGATTGAGCAGCTCCTTCCAGGGGAGCCCCAGGGGTCCCGCCCTCCTGATTGCAATACAAGCCCCCTCTTGAGGCAAGTGAAGGAGATAGATGTGGTGCTGCCAGAAGTTGGGTGACCTACCCCAGGACCTTGAGCTGATAAAAAGCCAGAGGTGGATCTAGAAGACAGAGACAAACACCAAACTCTGCAGAGATGAACAACACCTTGTTCTTCAGAACTTGCATTATTTTTTTCTCATGCATAGCCCTTTAAAATTCTTCTTTTTCTTCAATTGTATTCCACCTAATTCACTATTTATTTCTGTCTTTTATATTCCATTCTTTTTATTTAGATTTTTATGTATTTTATTTTATTTCTATTTCAAAGCTTGCTTTATACCCGTCCCTTGTCTTACTCAGTTTTTCCTTCTTCCTGTCTTTTCTTATTTTCATTGTAAATTTTATTTTCCCCTTCTCTACGGCTTGATCCTATTTCTTATTTCCTCTTTCTCCTTTCTCTACCCTCTCAAAATCATTCTTCCTTCCTTTAATCAGCTTATAGTCTTTTTCCCTTTCTTATAATATTCTTATTTTCTTTTCGCCTTTATTAATTGTGGCTTGTTTGGCAAAGGTAGTGCAGTTATTGCTGGTTTTCTTCAATTGTACTCATATTTGTTCACTGTATTTTATTTCAGATTTCATAGGTTACTCTCCCCCTGCCTTGCTCCATTGTGCCTTCCTCCAGTCCTTGCTTATTTTTTCCTTTCTTAGTCTAGATACGATTCCATATTCTTATTATTTCTCCTCCCTCTATCCTCTCAGAATCATTTTTCTTTACTGTAGATATATCATATCCTCTTTTCTCTTTCCACTTTTATTAATCTTTGTTCATCTGTTGTTGTTATTGACCCTATTGTGGTTTTTCTTAAATTTTATTACTATTGATTCAATATTTTTTATTTTATTTCAAATCTCATATTATAATCATCCCTTTTCTTACTCCATTTTGCAATCACCCTTCCCTTTTTTACTTATGTTTTAAATTTTATTTTCCCCTTTATTTACCTTCTTTCTATTCACTATTCATTATTTCCCCCTTCCTCTTCCCTCTCAAAATCATTTTTTCTCTCCTTTAGTCATCTCATATTCTTTTACCCATTTTACAATACTGCTAATCTCCTTCCATATTTATTAATTTTTGCTCATTTGCTGTGGATATTACTGATGCTGGTAGGAGGGTATTTCTGCTGGTGTGGGTTTGGTTTTCTGTGTAGTATTACTTTGTTAACCAGTACCTGTACAACAGCATATAATACGTGGTGGGGGTTGTGACTCCTAGTCAGACAGATGGAGGGGAGAACCTACCAAAAAATGAGGCATCAATAAAGCCAAAGTACAACAAGAGAGCCCACATAAACTGAATAAAGGGCATCCCTAGTGCACCCAGATTAAAAAAAGACTGCACCATGAGTCCCACAGAACTCCTACCACAGGCCACCCCATGAAGACAAGCAGTCAAAGCAGAGCAATCTGAGATTCAAAAACAAATAAAGAGAGTCACCTAAATAGGGAGACAAAGAAATAATTCCCAATCAAAAGGAAAGGAGGAATCCTTAGAAAAAGAGCTAAATGAAATTGAGCCAAGTAATCTATCAGACCTAGAATTCAAAATAATGGTGATAAGGATGTCCAGGGAACTCAGTGAGAACTACAAGGAACTTTATGGGAGCTACAAGGAACATAGTGAAAACTACAGGAGCATGAAATAGGACATAGAAACTATGAATAAGAACCAGGAATAAATGAGGGACATAATATCTGAAACGAGGGATACACTAGAAGGAATCAAAAGTAGTTTAGAGGAAGCAGAGGATTGAATCCGCAAGGTATAATACAAGGTAGGAAAAATACCCAGTCAGAGCAACAAAACAAAAAGATAAATACAAAAATAAAGAGGATAATCTAAGGGAGCATCAGGACAACATGAAACATAACATTTGCAGCATAGGAATATCAGGAGGAAGAAAAGGAGCAAGGGAAGGAAACATATCTGAAAAAATAATGACAGAAAATTTCCCTAACTTGGTGAGGGAAAATCACAAAAATTCAGGAAGTACAAAGGATTCCTATAAAGATGAACCAAGAGAGGCCCACTCCAAGACACATCACAATCAAAATGGCAAAAATTTAAAAACAAAGAAATAATATTAAAGGCAACAAGGGAGAAAGAGCTAATAACATAAAAGAGAGCTCCAATAATGTTACCAGCTGATTTCCCAACAGAAACACTACCAGCCAGAAGGGATTGGCATGAAATATTCCAAGTAATGAATAGCAAGGACCTGCAACCAAGGCTACTTTATCCAGCAAGGCTCTCTTTTAAAATGCAAAATAAAAATAAAAGCAAAATAAAGAGCTTCCTAGACAAAAGAAGGCTAAAAGAGTACATCTCCACCAAGCCAGCATGCCAGCACTGCAACAGATACTAAAGGGACTGCTAGAAGAAGGAGAAGAGAGAGAGAGACAGAGAGAAAGAGACAGAGAGAGAAGAGAGAAAGAGAGAGAGAGGAACACAGGTATGGAGTAAATGCCAATGAATAAGTACCTATCAATAATAACCTTAAATGTAAATGAATTAAATGCTCCAATCAAAAGACATATAGTAGCTAAATGGATAAGACAATATGATCTGCATATATGCTGTGTACAGACCCTCCTCAGAACAAAAGATCTACACAGGCTAAAAGGGAAGGGATTAAAAAAATATCCCATGCAAATGCACGTGAAAAAAAAGGCAGAGACAAATGTATTTGAAAAAATAAAGAAAATAAATTAAATTAAAAAGAAAAGCTGGGGTAGCAATACTTACATCAGACAAAATAAGCTTCGAAACAAAAGCCATGAAAAGAGACAAAGAAGGTCACTTAATAATACTTAAGGGAGTAGTCAAACAAGAGGATATAACCCTTGTAAACATATATGCACCCAAAATAGGAGCACCTAAATATATAAGAAAAATCTTGGAGGACTTCAAGAAAAGTATCAACAGCAACAGTCATAGTAGGGGATTTTAATACACCACTGTCATCAATGGATCGATCTTCCAAAGATTCAACAAGGATATTGTGCCATTGAATGGCACTCTATAGCAAATGGACTTAATTGATATCTACAGAACTTTCACCCCTCAAAAGCAAAATATACATTCTTTTCAAATGCACGTGGGATATTTCCAAAGATAGACCACATGGTAAGATACAAAAAAACACCTCAACAAATTCAAGAAAATTGAAATCATATCAAGCATGTGCTCAATGCCAATGGATTGAAACTAGAAATCAACCTCAAAGAAAAATCCCAAACACATTTAAATACATGAAGACTGAATAAAATGTTATTAAATGATGAATGGGTTAACAATGAGTTTAAGGAAGCTATCAAAATATCAGGAAACAAATGAAAATGAACACACAACAACCCAAAACCTATGGGACACAGAGAAGGCAGTCCTGAGAGGGAAGTTCATAGCAATACAGGCCTAATTAAAGGAGAAAGAAAATCTCAGATAAACAACCTGATCCTACATCTACAAGAGGAACAACAACAAACAAAGCCCAGAGTAAGAAAAATGAAGGAAATAATCAAGATCAGAGGAGAACTATATGACACAGACACTAAAATAAGAATTCAAAGGCTCAATAACTCCAAGAGCTGGTTCTTTGGAATGATAAACAAAACTGACAAACCTTTAGCCAGACTCATCAAGAAAAAAAGAGAATAAAAGCAATAAGTATGAGCTTGGGTAAGGATAAAAAAATAGGAAAAAATTGATGGATAGACAGATATATAATGGAGCTAACACAGTAAAATAGTAATGGCAGAATTGAGATTGTTCGCTTATGGGTCTTCTCTATATAATTCTTTCAAACTGTCCACATGTCTGGTAAATTCCAAAATGAAATGTTAGGAAAAACAGTGACTGTGAGAACTGTCAATTCCAAAGTGTTAGACAAATAAAACATGTTCTTAACATGCCACTTAATTCTTGACACCTTCTGACTCTGGGATTTTAGATGTTAACTCTTACTCAAAAAAAAACCCCAAAAAACCCTGATTAGCCAAGTAATAATATGACCTTACCACAGGTTCTTACAGGATGCTCTTGAGATAGGATATTGGATGCAAATATAAGAAAGATAATTATTTTTTTAGAGAACAGCAGAGCATTACAGTGGGATAAAATACTTTAAGCACTTAAACCAAACTCTTTCTACAATACCTATGATAGGTGGTTCTAACAATTACAGTTTGTTAAGTTCATATTCTATTTCAGTTTATAAAGATCATTATTTATTTGTTTATTTAATAATCCTAATTACCTTGTAAGCTATATATTACTGTTTCTGTTTTATAAATGAGAAGGTTGAGTTTCCTGAGGTGAATAACCTGCCTAACTCATATAGCTGTCATGGGTGGAGCAGGATTTTTAAACCAGGATGGTGTGTCTTCCAAATCCATGTTGTCAAAAACTATGCTTCACTTGCTCAATTCGAACGTCAAGCAATAGGAGAACTCACATTCATCTTAGATAGCCTGTTCCATTGCTTAACATATTTTTTTCTCCTTGATCTATAACTAGACTGTGAAACATCCACAAAATACATAGTCTACATTTTGCCAAGGTGTCCTTGTCAAAATTAAGTCAATTTTGTCTATCCAAAGTATTTGTTCCCTATGAATATCCCAGGAGAAAACTTGAAAGAAAGAGAGAAGACAGAGGAGAGAGAGAGAGGTGGTCCTAACATTGGGAGAAAGCAGGTGTCTAACTGTTGGCCAAAATGTTAAATTACTAGAGCAATTCAGTTTCCCAATTTGCCAAGATGCCAGATACTCAGAAGTAACAAAGACCTGCATATGTCAGAAAACAGCTGAAGATAATTTTCAGCAACACTGTGCCCAAAGCAAAGAAAGGCATTCTAAAGATCTCATTAAACCTCTAAAGCATGAATGATCAACTGATTTAATTGTAAGCCACAGACTTTACCTCCTGCACCCTCCAAAGTATCTCTCAGTCAACATTTCTGGAAAACGATATGTCACTGTGAGCAAGACTTGCCAGGTCTTGGAAAAATCGATCTGTATAGTTGCTCTCTCAGAGACTTATGAAACAATTCCCTTTGTTTGTCCTGTGTACGGTTTGTTATTGTGTGTTTTAGGGTCTGTACTTCCCAAAAGGATCAAAATACAAAAGAAAGTTCTTTGGCTATTATTTGCCTCCTGTCATCTTTGAAATGAGTGAGGCTTCTGATCTGACTAATCCATCCAGACAATCAGTAACAAAGATCGCCATTCTTTCTGTACATCAGTTTCCCACTTCTTTAATTAGGCATAGCAATATCTTTTCAGAGCATTTTAAGATTTTAGATAATCAGTGTCAATTTCTTAGTGAATAAATAAATTGTTTACAGGCATTTGGCCTAGCTGGGAACCATTCAGTAAATGGTACTTTTGAAGTACTGTATTTTAAGAGGCCTGGTGAGGTCCCCTCTCAAAATTCCGTCTTGCATATCATAAGGAACAAATACCACACACACACACACACACACACACACACACAGAGTTCAGCAATTCTTAATAACTAAGTAACTGGGTTCAATGATGTGAAATATTCCTCCTAATTCCACTCCTCCTGCTCAGGGAACTAAGAGAAAGCAGTGGCTCCAAACCATAGGCACTTGTTTCCATGACTCCTCAGACTCTAAAATTGATGAGAACCTTTTTTTTCCTCCCTCTTTCTGAATAGTTCAGCGAGGCCTACATCAATGTTAAAGCTACAATATTCCTATTCCAAATGTTACTCAGAAGATAGCAGTAATGCAGAAACAGGACAAGTGTCAAAAAACTTCATTTGAGGGCTGAGTTCCACCTGTGAAGTAGAAGTTCACTTTGACCTCCTAACTTGTAACCTTCAGTTCAACAAACCAGCACATCGAAAGTGAGCCTAAGTCAGCACCTGCCCAGCCAATGACGGAAACGCTGGGTGATTTGATTGACAGATTTCCTCTTCCTTCCCCAGTCAACTTTTCCAGCCAACTGTGAGCTCTTGGGTGTCACATTAATTCAAAAGGCAGGAATTTATACATTAGTTCAGAAGAGAAAAAAACACTTTTATAAAAACTAAATTCTAATAAAACAGAATTTGAGACTTATTTTATAAAAACAGTGACTAGTAAACCAAGCCTCAATCTCTAAAAGAATTTAAATGGCATTTTACATAAACAGCAAAAGCTACATTCACAAATGTATAAGGAAATGCTTATACTAAAAATCTTTTTGGTTTTTTTTTTTGCCTTCCATCAACCATACATGGAATGGGAAATAGAAGTTCTTAATTAAAATCAGAACTTTTGTTTTGTATGTTTGTTTTTTGTTGATTTATTTTTCATGGGGAGGGCACGTCTGCTGAATTCACAGGCAATTAATTCCTTTTAGAGTGAGTCCATCTTGATACACCTTGAAGGTTATGATACTATAATGGCAGAAAGGCAGCAAAAAATGCCACAACTGCATTTGCCTTGGCTGCTGGTTGAGCAAAATTTGTTTATATATATATATATATAAAAAGGCAAGTTCACTTTAATATTCAGAGTACCCCCCAAGTATTCTGATGCAGGAGCAAGCATACTCAGCAATACTTATGTCCAAGTGAAGACCAACTTTTTCAAGTACCACACACTGCATGCTTTTCTTCTTGAGTTGGTCTGAAACTACTAACCAATATCCATATAAAGATATACTGGGAAACCTAAGACTCATGTTTGAATTATGCTTCAGATGTCTTTTACCTAGAGGATTGTATCTTCTGTTTTCCTAAATTTAGAATCAGACCATTAAATGTAGGGCTTAGAGCCTCATCAAAATAAGTTGTACAGAATTCCCTTTCTTTGGAATTTGTAAGGGAGAGTTTTTAAAGTTTTAACACTGGAAGAAAGACTTAACATTCAATTTTAAAATTTCACATTCTTAGGAGAAAGCACACCCTCCCCATTTATAAAAGGTGCCATAGATTTTGCAAAATGAGTGTTCTCTATATTCTACTTCAGAACAGGACATCCTAGAAGAACTCAACTGTATTTATTTCTGACGGGACAAACATCTGAAATAAATTACATCTTTTTATCCTTTCTGAATCTGTCAATTCTATTGCCTTCTCTGTCAGAATCGTAAATGATAGGGAACTTCATTACCTGTGTGACACTGAGGAGGTTGACAGTCAGTGAATGCACCATCGAGATAGAAATCGGTTGGCTCCCCCAGATTACAGGGTGTAGCAACCCCCTTCTAAAGAGGATGGGTGTGAAATAGAATGAACTTGGGACTGGAAGGATGCCAATTTAGATTCTGACCCAAGGGTGGGAACCTCCAGCAAATCACATTACTTTTCTGGATATTGGCTTATTTGTATAAATAGTTAAGTTTTAACTTTAGGCCTATTTTGCCTGCAAGGATAGAAAACCAACTCAAAATTACTTAAGTAAAAAAAAAAATGAATTTATTTCACCTAATCCAAATTTCCAGGTAGCAAGCCTCAGGAAAGTCTGAATCTAGGTGATTAAGAGGAATACAAGTAAACAGCCTCTCTGCAGACCTTCACTCAGTGTTCCTGCCTATTGACTTTATTCTCAAGAAGGCGCTCCTCAAAGGGCATGAAGAAGGCCTTAGGAAACCTCAGACTTACATTCCATCTGGTGAGTAACAATAGCAGAAAAAGACGTGTTTCTCAATAGTATCAGTGAAATTCCTAGAGCTGGTTTTCATAAGCTAAGCTCACACCAACTCCTAAAACAATAACCATGACCAAGATGATACATGCTCACTTTGGCTTTAGTCTGAGTCACATGCTCACCAAATACCTCAAGAGAAGTCAGTCTATGGTGCCATTAGAAGAAAAAACACAAGCAGATATTACTAGTGGGGAAAAAAAAACAGCTATCAACTATGTGAAAGAAATAGATTAGAAAATATTAAAGTTCTCTTCACACTCTAATAAAATTGCTCTGCTTTTAAAGCACTCAAAAATAATGGATAGATAAGAGGTTAACTTAATTATTTGCCCAAATCAGTTTTAATCTCTTCAAACAATGAGTAACAAATTATTTTAATTAAAGTTATTGAATAAATTAAAAATTGTCTCCAAAATAGGATGGTTGTCAGTTGTTTGATTAAAGAGAAAAAAGCAATGATGGTAGAATTTGTCAGAATTTTTTTCCTAAGATCTTCCCCCAGGAAATATGTGATCACCACTAAAGGTCAGTTGTGTGCCCAGAGAACAGTTTATTTTATTCATAATGATAAACAATTAAAAATAAAATTAGAGATACTAGTACATAAAAATCATTTGTTCTCAAATGGAATAGGTAAAACTTAGAAATACATCAGGAGTGAAAGGTACCATTCTTAGCGACTGTGAAAAAATCTTTGGATTCTCACTAGATGTATAAACCAAATTCTTGTATGGACAGCAAGATGAGAAGAGTTAACTGAGAACCCTGAAGGTATCATCTCTGATTATAGGAGTCAGTGGAAGAGACACTAATATTAATACAAAGAGAAGAAAAAATGTCAACCCCACAGAAATGAATCTGATTAGAATATTAAAGCATAGTGTTTGTTTTGGTTAATGTTGTGTCAGCTTGACTGAGCTAAGGGCTGCGCACAGAGCTGATAAAATATTACTTCTGGAGGTCTGTTAGGGTGTTCTGGAAGAGATTAGCATTTGAACCTGTAGAGAGAATAAAGATCTGCCCTCACTAATGTGAGTAGGTATCACCCAATCCCTTGAGGACACAAATAGGAATAAAACAAACAAACAAAAACAAAAAAGCAAAGGACGGGTCAATTCTTGTTCTTCTTGAGCTATTCTGGTTCTTGTTCTTGATTTATTCCTGCTCTTGGACATCAGATCTCCTGGTTTTTAGTCCTTCAGACCCTGGGACTTACACCAGTGGCTTTCCCCAACCCACAGACCTTCTCAGGGAGTTACATTATCAGCTCCCCTGGTCTTTAGACTTCCAGACTCAGAGAGAACTATTCCGCTGACTTTCCTAGTCCCCCAGCTTGCAGACAGTGAAGGAAGACCAATGCTTCTCTCAGCCTCCCAAATATCATGAGCCAATTTCCATAATAAATCTCTTCTATATCTACAACTACTATCTATATCTATATCTATATCTATATCTACTATTTATATCTACATCTATTATCTGTATTTATATCTTTTCCATTGACTCTGTTTCTCTGGAGAACTATGACTAATACAGTGTTCATGTTTTACTTTTAATTGGTGGTTACATAAAAGAAAGTCCCAATTGCTTCTTTTCTTTATTAAAAACCATTCCATATGTACTCAACATTAGCTTTTTTTCCCCCTCTCCTTACTAACCTTAGTCCCTTCTCTTCCCTTTGCTTGACAATTCCTAAACCCTTAAAGTGTTCACGTGTACCCTTGGATTTTCTCTATCAAGGTCATATTTGTTGGAAGCAATGGCTCTATAGAATGTAAAGCTTTTTCCTCCCAACAGAAACAATCACCCCAATACCTTAATGATGTCACCATTGCATATGGCACTAATGGGTACAATAGCTTTCCAATGTTTTGGAATGTCTAAAGAAGTAGCAGAGATAGCTTGGTAAGAAATAATTGCTAGATTTTATAAAGGCAAAGAAGATTAAATGGCCTTGAAATCCCTTTCAATGTTGTTAACTATCTGTTATGTATGTTATCCACTGTCTTGTTGCTACAATATAGCCACAGCCAGAGGTTCTAGAGCCAGGGTTCATTTATTAGTGTGAGGCAGAGAATAACAATAGATTAAAAGTTTTCCAAGGAATGGGAGAGATTTCCACAAAACACTCAGTTCACATATTTTTTCACTTATCACTTACATGTCATCAAAGCCTAAAAACATATGCAATCAAAGCTATGGGATTTTAAAGAGAGCATTACTTTACCTGGTAATATGTGTTCTCTCTCACATAGCTAGCATTTTGTTAGCATCTATATTCATTTGTGCAATGGTAAGTTGTAACTAAAACCCTTGAGAAATAAAATTTACTTAGGAGGTTTCTATAGAGGCTGAGCAGGTTATTGTACTTTAGAGACTGAACTTGAAACAAGAGTTGCTGAGGCATGTCATAATTAGTAAATACTTATGACCTGTCTGATAAGAAATGGTGTCTGGAGGTGTGAAATGTAACATTGCATGGATATTAGTCATGAAAGGCTAGATTATGCTGCAGTAGAAATCTCCCAATTCCTAATGGCTTAAACAACAAAGATTGATGTTTTATACTACATATTCATCATGGGTCTGAAGGGAAACTTATCACCACAGTACCCTGTCTGATGGAGAAGTTACCTTCTCAAGTGTTATCAATCCAATAGCCATCCCAAAGGGAAAATAACACTTGTAGAATTTCCCACAGATAATTAGAAACTCCTCCTGGAAGTGACAAATGTCACTTCTGCTCAAAACTCCTTCATCAGAATTGATCACAACATTTCCACCAAAGTCATAATGTCCCTATCAACCACAAGAAAGCCAAACAGTACAATTCTATCATGTGTTTGGAAGGTGGAAAACTGTACATATTCTGTAGGAAACATTGATGACTATGACAGAACAAGATTACAATGGAATGAGAGCAATGAAAACTAAGATTGGAATGGTGACTATATTGTAGTTTTCAAAAAATAGAGGATCATTGGCATTCTGATGGGAAGGAATTAGAAGAGAACAGCAAGCCATACATCTGTACATTATAAAAGATTTATTAACTAATACACACTGTTCAGTTCATTCTGTGGTCTTCTTCCTTCCATATTATTTTGCTATCTTTACAAAATCTTGATTTAAAAAAATTCCTTTGGTAATTTAAGGAAATACTTCTGAATTTCTAAACTAGCCAATATTCTTTTACAAAAGATTAGAAGAGAAGGTTAACATCTACCTGATAATATTGAATAACATATTCCTATATGAATGAGTACCCCTTACCCAGACACACATGAAGCATGCCATTGCTTCCTTCCTTGGTGCACAAATTATGAAATTAACTTAGTGTCAAGTATGTTTTAAGCATTGTAGGAATGTATTACAGGAAGCTCTTTGACTGAACTCAGACCTGATCTCTGACTTGAAGGATCTTACTGTGAAGCAAATCCATTTTGCTGCCCCCTCAGACCCACAACCCCAAATCTTATCATTCATGGGGGAAATGGTTTTGACCAGCATATGCATCTTTGCTTAAGTAGTTTTTAAAATCTTGTTACATTTACTCCATCCTAGGAGTGCAGGAGAACTTTTCTATTAATCATTCACTCCTCTCACAGATACTTTCACTCTAACAATATTTATGTCCCGGTGTGATTATTTAAATGATGTCAATTTTAAGATGGCTGACAGAATGTTTTGGTCCGTTGAGTGAGGGTGCTTTTATTTGGCCAATGATATAAACTTATTATTAAAAAAAATGATGGCAAAAATTGTCAATCCCAGTAAAGTTTACAGAGAGGGATAAATGATAAATCTAAAATGATGAAATAGCCCCTTTTGCATTCTGACTCCCTGCTTGAGTTGGGATAGTTCTTCTCGTCTTGTCTGACTTCCGACTAGCATTTAAACTGCTGGCATCCCTGATTCTCAAGCTACACCTCAGCTTTTCTGGATCTTCAGCTTGCAGATGGCAGATCATGGGACTTCTCAGCCTCTATATCACTGTCCTTTATGATTCCCTGCCTGCAGAACCCTTCTTACTAATTGCTTCTTGTAAAGTTTAAATAAGTTAATAACTCCAAAGAGCTTTGAATTGACTTTTGTCCCTAGCAGGGATTCTGGACCAAGATGGCAACATAGGAGGCTCCCAAAATTCCCTCCTCCCATGGACACACCAAATATAGGTTACACATGGATCAATTCCCTCTAAGAAATTCCCTTGTTGAGTGAGACCTACACACTGGGTGACTGAGAAAATTCCCACATTGAAGCAAATAGGAAAGGCTGAGACACCCTCCAACACCACCTCTGGCCGGCACAGTGCCACATCTGGAACACCCAACTCCCAGCTTCTCCCCAAGGAGCAAAGGGTTTGGACCACACAACTAGCACCCCAAATCTTAAGGTGGTCCAGCAAGGGATGGGACCCCAAATCACCTAGCTATGAAAGCCTATGTAAGCTTGTATTCAGGAGTCCTGTGTTATTACAGCAAACAAAGAAGCAGTTGTTAATAGGTACTTTGAGCAGTTGCTAAGTAAGACATCCCCCAGGGCTCAGCACAGAGAAAGGAGGCAAAAACGCCCATCTTCCAGTTCTGCCCTGGAAGGGGTTTGTGGACACACTTTAGAAGGTGCTGCCTGAGAGTTCAGCTTCTAACTGGCATCTTTCTAAGTGCTGACTATGATTTTCCCCAGAGCCTGTCTGTTTTTTTGTTGAGTTTTAGAAACTCCTAATACATACTAGATGTTAAGTGCTTATCAGACATATGATTTGCAAACATTTTATCCCATTTTGTGGGTTGCCTTTTCACTCTCTGAGTAGTGCTTTTTTTTTAAATCAATTTATTTTTTCAAATACATTTGTCTCTGCCTACTGCCCACCACTTTCCCTTGCCCCCTCCCTCCCTCCTTCAATTCTTCCCCTTTGGTTTTGTCCATGAATCCTTGCTATATGTTCCTTGACTTTCCCCTTCCCTTCCTTTTCCCCCACCCCTCGCCTTCTTTCCCTCTTGTCTCTGTTGGTTTCTTTTCCTTTCAGTGTTGCTGGTCTTATTTTCCTTGCATCTTTGTATTGTTGGTTAGGTTCCACTTATAGGTGAGATCATATAGTATTTGTCTTTCATCCCCTGGCTTATTTCGCTTAGCATAATGCTCTCCAGTTCCATCCATGCTGTCACGAAGTTTAGTAGTTCTTTTTTTCTTTCTCCTGCATAGTATTCCATTGTGTAAAAGTACCATTATTTTTTGATCCAATCATCTACTGATGGGCATTTCGGTTGCTTCCAACACTTGGCTATTGTAAATTGTGCTGCTATGAACATTGGGGTGCATATGAATATTGGGGTTCTTTTGAATTGGTGTTTTGGGATTCTTAGGGTATAGTCCCAGCAGGGGAATCACTGGTTCAAAAGGCAGTTCCATTTTCAGCTTTTTGAGGAAATTCCACACTGCTTTCCACAGTGGCTGCACCAGTCTGCATTCCCACCAACAGTGGACTAGGGTTCCCTTTTCTCCACAGCCTCACCAGCACCTGTTGTTTGTTGATCTGTTTATGATGGCCGTTCTGACTGGTGTGAGTACCTCATGGTGATTTTGATCTGCATTTCTCTGATGGCTAGTGATGCTGAGCATCCTTTCAAATGCCTCTGGGCCCTCTGTATCTCCTCCTTGGAAAAACGTCTGCCCAGGTCCTTTGTCCATTTTTGGATTGGATTGTTTGTCTTCTTGGAGTGGAGTCAAGTGAGTTCTTTATATATCTTGGAGATCAAACCTCTATCTGATATATCATTAGCAAATATATTTTCCCATAGGGTTGGCTCCCTTTTCATTTTGCTGATATTTTCTTTAGCCGTGCAGAAGTTTCTTACTTTGGTGAGGTCCCACTTGTTTATTCTTTCCTTTATGTCCCTTGCTTTAGGAGACATAGCAGTGAAAAAATTGCTGTGTGGGACATCTGAGAGTTTCTTGCCAATGTCCTCCTCTAGAACTTTTATGGTGTTGCGACATATTTAAGTCTTTTATCCATCTTGAGTTTATTTTTGTGTATGGTGTCAGCTGATGATCCAATTTCAATTTTTTGCATGTAGCCATCCAGCTCTCCCAACACCATTTGTTGAAGAGGATATTGTTACTCCATTTTATACTTCTGCCCCTTTTGTCAAATATTAGATGCCCATAGAGACCTGGGCTTATTTCTGGGCTTTCTATTCTGTTCCACTGGTCTATGGATCTATTCTTGTGCCAGTACCAGATTGTTTTGAGTATAGTGGAGTAGTGTTTTTTGATGGACAAAAGTTTTTTTTTAATGAAAAAAAGCATTTTAATGAAGTCTAATTTCTCTACTTTTCCTTGTATTGCCTGTGCCTTTCAAGTCATATCAAAGACATCATTGCCAAACCCAATGCTGTGAAGCTTTGTCTTGTGTTTTATTCTAAGCAGTTTATAGCTCTTAAGTTAGTCTTTGTTGCATTTTGAATTAATTTGTGTATTTGGTATTAGGTAAGGGTCCCATTATATTCTTTTGCAGGTAGACATCCAGTTCTCCCAGAACCATTTGTTAAAAGACTATCTTTTCCCCATTGAATAATCTTGGCACCTTGTCAAAAATTATGTAACCATATATGTGAGAATTTATTTCTGATTCTCTCTTCTTTTCCACTGGCCTATGTATTTGTCTTATGCCAGTTCCTCACTTTTTTTTTAGCAAGTTTAATTGTGAGTCCTCCAACTTTGTTGTTCTTTGTAAGGATTGTTTTGGCTATTCAGAATCCCTTGAGATCTCATGTTAATTTTAGACTAAGTTTTTCTTTCTCTGCAAAAACATTGTTAAGATTTTGATAGAGATTGCATTGACTTTGTAGATCTCTTTGAGTAATACTGACACCTTTATAAGAGTGTGTTCTAATCCATGATGATGTTCTAGCTTTCATTTATTAATATGTTATTTAATTTTTTTCAGCAATGTTTTATAATTTTTGTTTTCTAAATCTTTCATTCTCTTGGTTAATTCCTAAGTATTTTATTATTTTGATGATGTTGTCAATGGAATTATTTCATTAATTTATTTTTCAGGTTGTTCATTTTTAGCATATAGAAATACAACTAACTTTTTAATATTATTTTTTATTAGTTTCAAGAGTACAGCATAGTGGTTAGGCAATCATACTTTACAAAGTATTCCCCTAGATATTTCCAGTATTAAACTGGTAACATACATATTTGTTACAAAATTCTTGACTATATTTACAATGCTGTATTTTACATCTCTATGACTATTTTGTTAACTACCAATCTGTAATTTTCAATCCCTTCACATTTTTTACCCAGACCCACAAACCTCCTCCCTTCTGACAACCATTAGTCTGGTTTCTGTATATATGAGACTGTTTCTGTTTTTGTTCATTTATATTGGTTTTTAGATATCACATATAAGTGAAATTATATGGTATTTGTCTTTCCCTAACTGACTTATTTCACTTAGCACGATACACTCTAGGTTTATCTATGCTGACACACGTGTTAAGATTTTATTTTTTTTTATGCCCAACTAATAGTCCATTGAATATATGTACCACCAATTTCTTATCCACTTGTCTACTGTTCAGTACTCAGGGAAATACAACTGATTTTTGAGTGTTGGTTTTCTATTTTGCTACTTTGCTGAGTTTGTTTATCAGTTAAAACTTTTAACAAGTTTTTTTTTGTGCAATCTTTAGAGTTTTCTACATAAGACCATATCATTTGTAAACAGACAATTAATACTTCTTTCTTTCCAAGCTGGATGCTTTTTGTTTTTCTTGTTTAATTGCTCTGGCTAGAATTTTCAGTTCTATATTGAATAAAAGTGGCAATATTGACCATCCTTTCCTTGTCCCTGATCTAAAAAAAAAAAAACAAAAAACTTTTAGTCCTTCACCATTAATTATGATGTTTCCCATGGGTTTTTCATATACTGTTTTATGTTTATGTTGTTTCCTTCTATTCCTACTCCACTGACTGTTATTGTCCTAAAACTCTGTGAATTTTGTCAAACACTGTTTGCATATCAATTGAAATTACTGTGCTTTTTTTATTCCCTTCATTCTGTAAATGTGTTGTATTATACTGATCAATTTTCATATGTTGAACAATCCTTGTGTTCCAGGAATAAATCCCATTTGGATATGGTGTATATTCCTTTTAATACATTGATGATTTGGGTTTGCTAGTATTCCATTGATGAGTTTTGCATTAACATTCATAAGGGACATTGGTCTCTAATGTTCTTGTAGTGTTTTGTCTGACTTTGAATCAAGGCAATGCTAATCTCATAGAATGAATTAGGAAGTGTTCTCTACTTTTTTTCTTTTAAGTTTAAGTAGCACCATAACTTCCAGTCACACTGGCACATATTATAGCCACAAAGAAGTTTGGAAAATACTCCTGAATTCTCGAAATCACTTTTTGACAAGCCATGATGGAAGCTTCTCCCCTTCTCTATTTATTTATATATTACATATTTCATTTTTAAAAGTCTTTATTATACTTTTTACATCGCCATTTAGTCCCATTATACTCCCTCTCCTCATAAAAAACACTGTTGTCCATGAGTCCTTTTTCCTCTTCTCATATATTCTACTGAGACACCATAGGGACCTGGGCTCAGGATCCCAAGGACCCTCAATAAAAAATAAGCACAGAGTTGGTGCCACCCTGCTACCCTCACCAGGATCCCAGGCACACAAGGTAGCCAAAAACAAACAAATAAACAAAAAACCAAATAGGCCCACCACAAAAAATGCAACAACCCCTCCATTTACTGTAAAAAAAAATAAAAAGGTCTTATCTCCCTTCTAACCACTTGGCTTCTCTAATCCTGACATAGAAAATGCTATGAGCCCATATTTTTTTTTCAAAAATCCCTTTTTCACACAAGCCCACTTTGTCCTCAGCTTATGAAATTAGCCCAGCAAAGCCAGCCCCCTCCCCTGAGCCAGTTCAGAGGATCTTCATCTCCTCTGTTCTCCGTCCCTTCTGCTGAACCATAAAGCTTAATAAAATCTGTCTAAAAATTTCTCTGGGGTTTCCTCTTGATTCTTATCTTGGGGAACCCAAGAGCCTCAGTGGTGATAACACTACAGCTTGGGAGAAAGTGTGTCAATATCTCACCATTTCCCGTGGCTAAGGCTGCCTCCAAGCATCATCGGTAGAGGTCCCAACTCCAGGTATTGGCATATCTCTCCTACCATGTTCTTTGAATTTTATGTCATTTATAGATGTGTACCAGGAGCAGTACATCCCATCTTGTGGATTTTTCAAGTTCATCAGGACTTCCCCCAAAACCCACAGCGTTGTCACACTGCTTTCTCACACTGCACAGCCACTCTCAACTGCATGAGGGCAGAATCCAGATGCCAATGTCTTCCACATTGCTTTGGTCACATTCTTAGACCAACACTTAGGCTCAAGTGTTGAAGATCAAGGCAGAAGGCTTCTGTTGAAAAGGAGGGCTGGCTCTGAGCAAGAGCAACAGAAGAAGCTGAGGCACGTTTGACTTAGCACCAGGCCTCACACCAGGCAGACGAGCCAGTACAGCTACCAGCAGTGCAGTTGGCACAGGCTTGATTGCTGGCTTCCATTTTCACTTATTATTTTAGTAATTTGAAGCCTTTCTCTCTTTTTCTTAGTCCATCCCAAAATCAAAATATTTGTCAATTTTGTTGATCTTGAAGATCCAACTTTTAGTTTCATCGATTTTCTCTATTGTTTTTTTATTCCATGTTTCTTTTCTGTCTGCTCTAATGTTTATTACATCCTTCTTTCTGTTAGTTTTGGGCTTAATTTGTATTTTTTTCTAGTTCCTCAAGTAGTAAATGTCAGTTGTTGATTTGAGGTCTTTCTTGTTTTTAAAGGTAAGGATTTATAGCTATAACTTTCCACCTTAGCACTGTTTTCACTGTGTCCCGTAAGTTTTGATATGCTTGTTTTTGCTTTCATTTGTCTCAAGCTGTTTCTTAATTTCTCTTGTGACTTTCTTTCTTTGATCTATTGGTTGTTTGAGTATTTTTTTTAATTTCCACAAATTTGTGAATTTTCTAGTTTTCCTTCTTTTATTGGTTTCTAACTTTATTCCACTGTGGTCAAAGAAGATATTTCATAATATATCTATCTTTTTAAACCTATTCCAATTTAATTTGTGTCTAACCTGGGGAATGCTCCAGGTGTACTTGAGAAAAATGTGCATTTTGTTGTTGTTGGGTAGTGCATTTCATGTAAGTTAGATCTAGCTGATTTATTGTATTGTTCACACCCTCTATTTCCTTACTTATCCTCTCTCTGTTTTTTGTATCCATTGCTGAGAGTGGGGTATTGAGGTATCCAACAGTTACAGTGGAACTCTCTATTTTTCACTTCAATTCTGTCTATTTTTGCATAATACATTTTGATGATCTGTCATTAGGTATAAAAATGTTTATAATTGTTGTATCTTTTTATTATATTAAAACTTTTATTAATATATACTGTTCTTCTTTGTTCCTTGTAACATTTTGATTTATAGATTTTTGATTTAAAGTCTATTTTGTCGATATTAGTGTAGCCATTCCTGTTTTTTGATTAATATTTGTATGAGATATTTTTTTCCATCCTCTCACTTCCAATGTATTCGTGTCTCTAGATCTAAAGTGAGTCTCTTGTAGACAGTATGTAGTTGACCATGCTATTTTAACTATTTTATCAATCTTTGTTTTTTGATTAGAATTTCATCTATTTACATTTTAAGTAATTACTGATGAGGAGATTTATTTCTGTCACTTTTTATATGCTTATAGCTTTTTTGTCCCTCATTTCCTCTATTACTGTCTTCTTTCATGTTTAGTTGGTTTTCTACGGGAAAACATTCTAATTCTTTTTTCATTTTCTTTTGTGTATATATTATAGACATTTTCTCTGTGATTACCATGGGAACTGCATTTAACATCCTAAAGTTATAACACTCTAATTTGAATGTATATCAGCTGAAGTTTAATAGCATACAAAATTCTGCTTTTATATGACTCTGTGCCCACCCCTTTCAGTTACTGATATCACAAAATGACATCTTTATACACTATATGTTTAAAAACATGTGCTAGTAATTGTTTCTGATGTATTAATCTCTTAAATTTTGTAGAAAACAAATGTGGAGTTACCAATTAAAGTTACATTAATACTAGCTTTTATAATTCTTTATGTCTTTACCTTCACAGAGTTGTTTTTTCAAATGGCTTTGAGTTACTGTCTAGCCTTTTAATTTCAACTTGCAGTACTCCTTTTAGTATTTCTTGCAGCACAAGCCTAGTAGTAATGAATACCCTCAGCTTTTGTTTATCTGGAATGTCTTAATTTCTCCCTCATAAAAATTAGTTTCTCCAGATTCAGGATGTTTGACTGACAGGTTTTTCTTTCAGTGTATTTCTTTGACTAGATCAGTCCACTGCCTTCTGGCCTCCAAAGATCTGATGAGAAATCTGCTGGTAATATCTGTTGAGGATATCTTGCATGTAAAGAGTCACTTCTCTCTTGCTGCTTTCAAGATACTTTCTTTGTCCTAGGCTTTCAACAGTTTCATTACAGTGTACCTCGGTGTGGGTCTCTTTCAGTTTATCCTACCTGGGAGCTTCTTGGATAGTTAATATTTATGTCTTTACCATCATAAGTTTTACATGTAGTTTTCCAGGTCATTTAATACTATTTTACATAAAAATACTCATATAGCTATGTAATTATATATAGTGTTGCTTTTGTATGCAATACTGAAAATGATATATAAATGTATCACACATACCATGCTCTTCTGCAATCTACTATTTTTACCTTATTATTTTTAAAGATATACCTACATTAATTTATTTTTCTTATAATTTCTGTATATTATTTCATCACATAAATTTACCACATATCACATTATTTTTCATTCCATTTTTGGCATTTAGGTTGTTATTTCTCTGTTAAAATACTGCTATACTTACAACACTGAGTCCATAATTTCTTGTGTACATATATAAAGTTTTGTTAGAGTTTATTCCTATATACTGACTTGCTGAGTCATAATATATTAATATTTTTAAGCTTACAATATATCCAATCTTGAAATATATCAAAAATAAATATCTAGCCAAAGAAAAACCCCTAACTTTAGAATTACAAGAAAATTTAGGAAAATAACTTTGAAACATTTTAATTAAACAAGACACAAAAAAACATATATTAAAGGAAAAAAGGCTCCTAAATTTGACCATATTAAAACTGAAAACATCTGTCCTCAGAAAAAGTCCATAAACAAAATTAAAAGGTAAGCAGAAGACTGTAGGTGATATTTATAAAATGCTTAGAAGATAAAGGATTATAGTAAAAATATATAGAGTAATTCTTTAAAGCACACAGGATAAATTTGTTTTTTAAAAGACCAGAATGTGAAAGGCAAATGACAGAAGATGAAATTTGATTGGAAAATAAACAGATAAAAAGCTTTTCAACTCCCTAGTAAAAAAGAGCATTGAAATTAAAATAATGAATGTCATTTTTCACTCATCAGGTTGACAATAACCAAAAAACTGTGATAATTGTAATTGCTCTGGAAAATGTAGAGAAATGGGAATTTGCACATGCAATTGTGGAAGTGTGAATTGCTTTATCTCCTTTAAAAAACAATTTGAATGTATTAAAATTTGAAATGTGCATATTCTATTTTTCATTTTTTGAAATAACTTTATTTTCTTAACTATTTTTATTGTTGACACTATTACAAATGTCCTTCCCACTTTGCCCACCTCCACTCAGCCCCTGTCCCCACCCTTCCCTCTGGCCATCAACACACTGTTGTCTGTGTCTATAGGTTATGAATATATGTTCTTTGGCTAATCCCTTCACCTTCTTTCATTCGGTGCTCCCCTCCCCTCTGACAGCTGTCAGTCTGTTTCATGTACCCACGCCTCTGTTTCTATCTTGTTCATCAGCTTATTTTGCTGATTAGACTCCACATATAAGTGAGATCAACTGGCCTCTGTCTTTCTCTGACTGGCTTATTTCCCTTAGCATGATAATTTCCAGGTCCATCCATGGGTAAGATTTCCTTTACTTTTATGGCTACATAGCATTCTATTGTGTAACAAAGCACACGTGCCCAGCACCAGAAAATACATATTCTAAAACCACAATATTTAAAACAATGTACCAGTTTAAAAACAGACAAATCAATCAATGAAAATTAATTGAAAGACTAGATATATATGCTTGTTTTTAGAAAAATGTATGTTAATATAAAAGTGACATTTTGAATAAGTGAGGAAAAGATAAAAAAATATACCCTGGCCTCTGTGAATTCCTTTTACCAAGACATCTCCCTACTGTACTCCCAAGTAGTCTGGGAAAAGAAGTTACTACCAATAATCTTTCATTGCAGAGAAAGCCGGTTGAGGGCGGAGCTCACTCAATAGTATAGCATAATATTATAGGAGCTCTGCTGTAAAGGAAGGTATAATTTGGGTGCCACAACATTGCTCTGGCATGTATGACACAGACTGTGGCTGAAGAGAGGCAGACACAGTGTTGACAATTCCAGAGGAGGGATCCTCCCAGCCAAAGGAAAGTACAGCTGACTTTATTGGAGTATCCCTACTGATGAAAGGGTCTGCTATGAAAACAATCTTTTTACCCAGGAATGGCAAGTCATATTGGGTTTTAATCCATGCAGAATAAAGACATGCTATGGAATTTGGGGCTAGTGAGGGTCAGTATTACTTAACTACATTTACTGATTTTTATTAGGTGTAAATAGATGATCTATCTCATACCTTAGTCCTCTGTACTCTGCAAAGAGATCCCAGCCATTGAGAATACCAGCACTTCCCACACAGGTTATACTGCACCTTGACTGGTAAGATAAACAACATGAAAGAGTTTGGCTGCAGTTCCCTTATGAACATGTCCAAAGTGTAATTAAATTAATACCTAATATTTCTTAGTAGCAGCTTAATAATGAATATTCCTTTCCTCCTTTATTATAATGAGGAAAATAATAAACTTTGCTATGCTCACATTTTCAGTTCACTGAAAAAGTGAAAATGCTACCTAAGGACAGCTTTCTTACTCATCGTTACACCAACTCCAGTCTAGGTAAGGGACCCCACCTCTGTACTCCCACAGCACTCTGTACATCCCTCATCATTGCAATTTAAACACCATATATTGTGATTGTCAGCTTAGTGTGCCCTCTCACTAGACCATAAATCTCTTTAAGGGTATGTGTCTATTTTCTGGCTCTACTCTCTGGACTTAGGATAGCGCCTGGCATGGTATTTACCCGTTAAATATTTACTCAATGCCATTTAGTTAATACAGTCAGCACTTAATACACATTTTATAGTCTCACATATGGCTATCTGTGCTACTATTTACTTAAAGGACAGAAACTATGCTGATAAAGTTACATGATACAGAGACTAGGCAAGCAGCTTTGCTTTTTTTGGTGCCTAGAGCAAGGAGGAAATCAAATGAGGATCAGTGGAAGAGAAGGTGAGAGAGAGGAAAAGGATAGAAGGGATTCAGAGGTAATATCTGTACTGATTTTGCCAAATGCAGGCACTGTCTACACATATTTGAGGTTCAAGTAGCTGAATATGTGCTAATGACCCCTTGCATGAATCTCCCCTGGAAAGCTATTTGTCTTTCCCTAGCAGTGGCTATTTCTCCTAAGTCATTTTTCAGTGTCTGCCACGGTCATAGTAACAATCTGTCAGCCCCCACAACCTTTACGAAGCAGACCAAATAAAAGGCTGAGGAAATTCATTTAGCCAATCCTAGAAGTTTAACTCATTGCAGTCAGAAGTCAGTTTGACCCTGCACAGTCTTATGTCAACATTGTCGAGACAGAGGAAATATAATGCAGTATACCCCCAACCATGAGAGTTCAGTACAAGGTTTTTTCTTCCAAGGAACTGCAAATGTTTTTAATTTTGTTTTGGCTCTCAGTATTCTATATGTTAATAAAGTAAATCATTCCATGTATGAAACTGTGAACCATGCAATGTACTTCAAAATGTTTTGATAACCAGTTAGTAAACCATGTTAACTGCTTATAATGAGATCCATTGGTAATTCAAGAATAAATTATATAGATAGTGATCCCTGCTCCTACTTGTCTTTTAGCTACTTTATTGCTTTCAACTTTCTTTGATTAATGCTTGGAATAATCCAGGAATAAGTGTACAAAATAAATGAACTAATAATAATATCTTTAATTATAGATGATATCTATATAGCATAGTTTATAAATCACTATTACCTATATTTGTCATTTATTATGATACTTTTAACAAAAGTTTAAGTATTACTCCCAATGTAGAGATAAGAAAACTGAGATTAAAACTGTTGAAGAATTTTCTGGGGTCTTACAACCAGAATATCACAAATGTAGGGTTTAAATGAAAGCTTCTAATTCCCAATCAGTGTTCTTCTACTCTCTAGGGAAATCCTTGGGTGTTTTTATGGCTCTAAGAGTATTTCTTAATTAGGAACATATGAATGTTATGGGTTGAATTGTGTCCCCTAAAAAATTATAAAGTCCTAACTCCCAGGACCTGTGAAAATGACCTTATTTGGAAATAAGGTCTTTATAGAGGAGAGGATGAAGTTAAGATGAGGTCATTAGGATGGACCCCAATCCAAGGTGACTGGTGTCCTAATAGAAAGGGACAATTTGGACACAGGGAGGGATGTGTACAGAAGGAAAATGATGTGAAGACACAGGGGAAATGCCACCTACAATCTAAAGGATGCCTGAGGCTATCAGATGCTAGGTGAGACGCATGGAACACATTCTCCCTCACAAGCTTCAGGAGGAACCAACCCTGCTGATGCCTTGATTTTGGAGTTCAAGCCTCAGAACTGTGAGAAAATAAGTTTTTGTTGTTTAAGCCACCTAGTTTTTGATGCTTTGTAAAGGCAGTCCTAAAAAAAATAATAAAATTGGTGACAGCTATTGATCTATGTGTAACCTTGGAATCAGAGCTACCAGGGATAAAAATAAAGTGTGTAACACTATACTACTTCCCACTTAAAGAATTTAGAACATAATTAAGGAAGATCTTTTATTTCATTGAATCTCTGACTGTGCAGATATTGAAGCCAATCCTGAGCAAGACAAAGAGTTCATTAGGAAGTTGATCACCATAAACAGAATTAATTTTATTGTTTATAGGCCTTGCATGAAAAAGAAGCCAGAATGCTAACTTAGCCCACCACCAGGATGTTTTTCTATAAATAGCCCATATCTTGCCTCAAAAGTCCTCTCATCATTTTAGAAATACCCTACCAACATAGAGGAATTAGCAGCAAAAATGAAGGTCATTTGCTTTCTCTTCTCTAGGCTCTTTATTGCATGTTTATATGTGTGTTCATGTGCATACAAAGATGGCACCTGGCTTTACACACCCATCTATAGCTACCCCTTAAACCTTCACCCTCTGTTGCTCTGTTGGTCTCACCTCTCAAACTGAGTTTCTGACTCAGTTTTCTCCCCTGTACTCTGCCCCTGCTGTAAATTAGAGTTTTCTGTTAAGCTCTGCCCACATTTCTGGACTCCTGACACCCTGTCTAGCTTTTGTCAGTCTTCTCTCCAAAGAGATTGGATGTTACCACTGAATAAAATTCTATTTCAAAATGTAATATGTACCAAAATCTTGATAGTGTTGCCTTTTATTAGTCATTGTTCTTAAAAATCCCAGTTCTGTGCCCTACTCATCCTTAGACAATGTTTCCCACCTCTATCAGGGCCAGGTTCACATGTAAAAGCTACCAGTCATTGAGAGGTTCTTAGCATTATTATGAAAGATACATAATTTATGTATATCATACAATAAGTAATAGGTACACTATTATCCAAATTTTACATAAGAAACATAAACTCAAAAAAGTTGATATAGATTTGCCTCTTGCCCATCTCTAATTTTATTATGTTTCATTGCTCTAATTGTAACACTCTCCAAGATGTTAAACAAATGGATGATTTAAATATTAGTATTAGTGCTGAGAAAACGAATGACTCTAACGACTGGATATTTTAAAAATTCTCTTATAAGTCAGTAGTTTCCAGGTCTTTCCTTTCAACTAGACTGATTGAAGAATTTATCAGTTGACAGCTGTTCATAAAAAGTATTTTTGATAATCATTATGTGATTTTTGTCATGTTTCTCAAAAGGATTTCAAAGTGAGTGGCAATGCTACAACAAAACTCCTTCCACTTCTACATACTTTTCAGTAAATAGTATTTCTCAGACATGATCTAGAAATAAAATTAATGTTGATCCTTATTTCATTTAACAATGACATAACTACATGAACTAATTGGAAAAAGTGAGGTCCCATTGAAAGATATCTCCAAAAATATAAGGACCCTGATCAAGAGATAAAAGAGCCAGACTAGCTCTCATTTATTGGCAGGAATATTTTGAGTAACTCAAATGATCTTCATCGAAATCAAAATGAAATTTCAGAACTGAGATTATTACATCTTTCTGGTAACTCCACAGAGAACAATCATCTTAATCATCATAACCAGTAAGAGAAACTTTTGATCAAATTTCAGTAAGTGACAGCTTATGAGATAAATCCAATTATTTCCACCTATTGAAAGAAGGTCTACCTAGGTCAACAATGATCATTATTTCTGTCCCTCTAAAGTTTCAGTAGGTGTGGGGTGATATAAAATATTACCTGATGGCCCTATTTAAAGGCTTTCATGATCTGCATTATGACTATTTAACCAGATATAACAGTTTGGTGATACACCATAATTTTCTATTCTAACAACATGTCAAGAATGTAAATTGGGGCAAGTATTTGCTTCTGAGAATTTAGTTCTGCATCTTAATAATGGACCAAGTTATAGGTTATTATAAGAATTAAATTTCATAAGACATGGTTATGTAAAGTACCTACTATATAACTTGTTGGAGAATGAAAGTATATGCAGTATAAAAACTTCATTTTTAACTCAACAAGTAGTACAGAAAACACAGATATTTCTTCACTTATAAGATCACATTGTTAATTTTAAAAACAATTAAAAGTAAAACTTGATGGCCAAGATGGAGGCATAGGTAGACACGCTTCACTTCCTAGCTCAACAATAAGGATAACAGCTAATCTATAAACAAAAAACAATGAGAACTTCCAGATAATCAGACTGTATGGAAGTCCAACAACCAAGGAATTAAATAAGAAACATTTGTCCAGACGGGTAGGAGAGGCAGAGACAGGCAGCTGTGGTGGAGAGTATGCATGGCAAGGCAGGGGCAGCAGCAGTCAGTGGAATGGGTGATCCCACATTCACATGCAACAGATAAAAACTGGGAAGGACAACTGGGGAGCCAGCAATCCCAGCCCCAGGCCAGACCACGCAGCCCAGGGTTCCAGAGCAGGGAAAATAAAGCCTTATAACCTCTGCCTGTAAAAATCACTGAGGGTGGCAGCAGCAGAAAAAAATGGTGGTCTCTTAGGAGAGTCTATTTAAATGGCCCACAGCATTGTAGAATGTACACAAACCCACCCACTCAGGGAATCAGCACCAGGGCAGCAGCTAGAAGGGTGCCAGTTGCTCACAGGAAGTAAGAGAAGTGACTGAAAATCAGGCAAGAGCCAAACAAGTGACATTGTTCCCTCTCTGTCTCCTCTCCTATTTACAGTGACACAAAGCAGCAAAGCAGGACCCTGGCCAATACCTAAGGCTCAGCCCCTTATGATATAACTCATTCACAGACACAGGGAGTCAAAGAAGCTCTACCTAGTACACAGTAACACAGGGAGGCTCACAATAGAGTCAAAGAAATATGGCCCAAATGAAAGAATGATTGAAACTCCAGAAAAAGGACTAAGTGACAAAGAGCTAGCCAATCTATCAGATGCAGAGTTCAAAATACTGGTGATCAGGATGCTCAGACAAGTGATTGAGTACAGCCACAAAATAAAGGAAGAAATGAAGGCTATATAAAGTGAAATAAAGAAAAATATACAGGGAACCAACAGTAAAGGGAAGGAGGCTGGGATTCAAAACAATGATTTGGAACAAAAAGAAGAAGTAAATTTTCACCCAGAACTGAAAAAAGAAACAAGGATTCAAAAATAATTAGGAGAGACTTAAGAACCTCTGGGACAACTTGAAATGTACCAACATCTGAATAAAAGGGGTGCCAGAAGGAGAAGAGGAAGAGCAAAATATTGAAAACTTATTTGAAAAAATAATGAAAGAAAACTTCCCCAATTTGGCTAAGGAAATAGACATACAAGTCCTGGAAACACAGAGAGTCCCAAACAAGTTGGATCCAAAGAAGAGCACACCAAAACACATCATAATTAAAATGCCAAAGGCTAAAGATAGGGAATCTTAAAAGCAGCAAGAGAAAAGCAGAGAGTTACCTATAAAGCAGTGCCCATAGGACTATCAGCTTATTTCTAAAAAGAAACCTTGCAGGAAAGATGAGGCTCACAAGAAGTATTAGAAGTTGTGAAAAGCAAGGATCTAAGTCCAAGATTACTCTATCCAGCAAAGCTATCATTTAGAATCGAAGGGCAGATAACGTGTTTCCCAGGAAACATAAAACTAAAGGAGTCCATCATCACCAAATCCTTATTATATGAAATGTGAAAGGACTCACCTCAGAAAAAGAAGATGATCAAAATTATGAACAGTAAAATGACAACAAACTCACAACTATCAACAACTGAAACTAAAAAATACAAACTAAGCAAACAACTAGAACAGGAACAGAATCATAGAAATGGAGATCACATGAAGGGTTATACCAGTGGGGAAGGACAAGGGAGAGAATAGGAGAAAAGGTAAAGGGAATAAGAACTATAATGGGTAGGTACAAAATAGACAGGGGGAGGTTAATAATAGTATAGGAAATAGAGAAGCCAAAGAACTTACATGCATGACCCACGGACATGAACTAAGGGGGAGATAACTGGAGGGAATGGGGGTACTGTGTGGAGGGGGCAAATGGGAAAAAATGTGACACCTGTAATAGCATAATAAATAAAATATACTTAATTTAAAATAAATTTTTAAAAAAGTAAAAACTGATTTAGAAATTTTGTATGTAGTTTAGTATCTATATATTTTGCAAAGACCAGTTAGTTTTAACATGTGGTTGTATTGTTTTGATAAATAGGAAAGATTTTTTTTAAAAAAACACCAACTTTATTGATACACAATTTATATAAAATAAATTGTACACATTTTAAGGATATAGACTGACGAATTTTGACAAATGTATAAACACCCATGGAACCACCACTTCAATCAAGATAGAATGTCCATGACCCCCAAACTTCTTTTGTGTCTCTTTCTTGTCAACTTCCATCCCTTACTCCCTGACCCAGGCAACTCCTGATCTGTGTTCTCTCATAGCAGAAATTTGTAATTTCTGGAGTGTACTATAAATATAACAATGAAGTATGTGTTCTTTTATGTCTAACTTTCTTACTCAGTACTATGTTTTGCAGGTATCTATGGTTCATTTGTTTTAAATGCTGGGTAGCATTTATTCAATGAATATACAATAGCCCTTTTTTCTTTTTAGAATATTTTCCAGTTTTATTGAGGTATAGTTGACAAATAAAAATTGTATACATTTCAGGGATTCAACATGATTTTTTAAGGTTAAATTTCATTGATAGAGTTCTCTTTTTTCCAGTTTTACTTAGGAATAATTGACATCACTGTATTAGTTTAAGGTGTGCAACATGGTGGTTTGATCTACATATATTGTGAAATAATTATGACAGCAGGTTCAGCTAACTTCCATCTTATCACATAGATATAGTAAAAAGAAAAAAAGGGAAAAAAGGAAATAAAATTTCTCTTTCTGATAAGAACTCTTAAGATGTAATTTTTAACTTTCCTATATATCATATGGCAGTATTAACTATCGTCATCATGTTGTACATTACATCCCTAGTACTCATTTATCTTATAACTGGAAACTGGTACCTTTAGAGCACTTAAGAGTTAATTTTACTAACAGATTAAGTACTATAATGGTTTGCTCCCTTTCACTAAAATGCTTCTATCTCTGGTGTGAGCCGTATTGACACTGGAATAATCTATGATTGCAAAAGGCTTAAAAATAAGGCATTATTTAAATTTTTCCTTTTGACTTAATAGAGATGACTCTTAAATGACTGTAATATACGAGGACATGAAAGCAGTGTCTGTAATTCCATTCTTTCATTAACAAACATTTGTTAGGTGCCTAATAGGTGTCAAAAACTAGGACTATAAAGCTAAAGAGAAAATTAACCTTCACTTATTCTTGAATAAGTATGAAAACTCATCACAATTTGATGTGAAATATGCTTTCACAAATGTATATATGAGGGCAAAAAGAGTGATTAAAAGAAATAAGTAGCATCACAAAAAAGGTGATGTAAGAGGTAATAGAAGATGTCCTGGATATTTTCAAAAGGCTAAAAGAGAGACCACAGCTGTTACAGTCGCTGCTGAGCTGGCACATTGTTGACACTCAATGATTATTTGTTGTCAATAAATAATTTATTAAATATTTGTCAATGAATTAAGTGGATGTATGAAAAAGTCTGTATGCTTACATCTTAATAAGTAAGTTGGCTGACTTCAGGTAAGCTGAAAAAGTGCTTGGGTTTCTTTGTGCAGGACTATCTATAATTGTTTTAGCATGAAAGCAAAGATAGAGTGCATGTCTCTGGATTCATACAGAACAAAATCCTCTTTCACCAGTGAATTCTTGTGCTACTTGCATAAGTTTTAGTCTTCACTTCTCTGAACTTATATACTCCTAATGCTATCAAATATTTTTAGCTGATAGGAATTTTAGCCCCTTCCCTAAAATAATCTTTCTTCTGTAGATATGCATCAAGTTTTTCAAAGTCCACAGTAAAACTGGGTGCCTAACACTCAAATATATTGTTACAGATGCAGGAGACAGGAGAACAAATGACAGTAGCTTCATTTACACAGATTAACTGGGCAAGACCTTTTCTTGTCATGGTTTGCCAACTACTGTTCCCTTTCTTTCACTCTGTTTTTCTGTTGTTAGGAAGGAAAACCAACCATAATCTGGTAAAAGAACATAATTTTGACACTGGGATAACCTTTTCTTTTCTAGCACGTGACTTTAAAAGACAGAACATTCCCTAGGCTTCACTCAGAAGCTCAGCAACCTACTGACTATAGTTTGTGCCCAGATAAGACTCAGAAGAAAGAGAACACTGAATCCACAATATGGTGTCTTATCTTCCAGATGGAACATCCTCACAGTCTCCTGATCCTGGTCTCAAGCAAGCTGACAGCCTTGCGTAGAGATTCTCCTGGACCCTTTGCATTTGAAACCTTGTCTTCTCCTTTTTCCTCACTTTGAGCCATTCTAAAGTCCCAAAAATTTTCTCCCTAAGATGTTATAGAATTTCTCTCTTTCTTGCATTTAGACAATCTCTGAGACTTTTGTGAATAGCACAGTTAAAGCACTACAACTTCTTATTGTCACTAACAATCAAGAGAAGAACAAATAATAGAGGGAAATGTCACAGAGCTCTGAAACTAATGACTTTGTATTAATGCATATGAATTATGGATTACTGTGTATTTGTCTAATATTCTAAGTAGGTATTGTCACCACTGGAGACTGTCATCAGTTACCTGGGGAGGAGGTAAAGGCTTTTCTTCTCCATGCCACAGTATCTTGCTTCTTAAATTAATGTCTTGTAAACAATAGTTGAATGTTTTTCTCCAATTACTTCTCTTTTAAAGTTCCCCAACTTTCATAAAAGTCTTACATAAATAATGTAAACATCCCAACTTTGGCCTAACTGTTCATAGAAGGTCAGATTCCCTCTTAGACAAGGAAGTTGAAAGGAAAACAATACCATATACCTATGCCATCATCAAGAAATTCACAAGAAACACCCTAGAGAAAAGAAACAACTCAGGCCCTTCAAGTGAACCTAAAACACAGATCTGGGCACAGAGTGATAAGCACAGGCTTTTTTGGCATTTACTTTAAAAACTTACCTTTTGCACACCAACAAGTGAAAAATATATTTTTTAAAAACACTAAATTCAATCTCAACATACTCAATGCTCAACCTGGCCACTAATTTTTTTAATTTTGGCAATCATATTGATACAGAATTTTGAACCAATTTGAAATGAATTAGGAACAGCCTGCTCAGAAAATATATCTGAGTATCAAGAGATGTTGTTCCTGGATAGGATCTGACAATCAGTTTCCAGATACTTCATCATAAATAAAGTGGAGAGGGGCTGTAATAAACTAAAGATTAAATAATTGGAGAGATCATGTTCATAGATTGGAATACTCAACACATTGTAGCAAATATATCAGTTGTCCCTAAATTTTCCTAGAAGTTTAAAAAAATTCTTATCAAAATCCCAACAAGATTTTTTTGTAGACACAGTCAAACTATGCTAAAATTTAACTAAAAAATGATAAAGCTCTGCAACTGCCAGATCACATTTCAGAAAAAATAATAATGTAGAAGGAATTATCTTCCTAATGTTAAAGTTTACTATAGTACCAGAGGTGTACAACCTGCTGTGCACAGGCTGTGTGCAGCTCAGGATGGCTATGAATGCAGCCCAACACAAAATCATAAATTTACCTAAAACATTCTGAGATTCTTTTGTGATTATGTGTCACAGTGCTTTTAGTGTGTGGTCCAAGACAACTCTTCTTCCAATATGGCGCAGAGATGCCAAAGGTTAGATGCCCCTGATGGCCAGTAGTCAGGACTTTGTGGTACTGGAGGAAAGATAAACAACATGGATCAACTGATGAATAGAAAGCCCAGAAACAGACATGTAGAAATATGCCTACATGATTTTTGACAAAGGTGCAAAAGTAATTCAGTGGAGGACAAATGACACAGAGAAAGTGGATGTTCGTACAAAAAAAATTAACCTTGACTTAAACCTAAAATACTACATACTAATTAACTAAAAATGCATCACCAATTAAATGCAAAATGTTAAACTCTAAAACTTTTAGAAAAATGGAGAAAATCTTCAGAACCTAGGACTAAATAAAGAGTTCTTTTACTTGACACCAAAAACATGACCCATAATAAGAAAAAGGATAAAATGGACCCTATCAAAATTATAAAGTTATTCTCTGTGAAAGATATTAATATGATGAAAAAATAAAATGAAAGAATATGTATGTAAACCATTTATCTAAAGAGTATATAGAATGTATAAAGAAATATCAACCTCAACAGTGATAAAAATAAACAAAAACTAATAAACTTGGCAAAGACATAAACAGAAATTGTACTGAAGAGTTTGTACAAATGGAAAATAAGCACATGAAAAGATATTCAACATCATTAGGCACTAGGGAAATGCAAATTAAAACTACAATAACTTACCATTACACACCTACCAGGACAGCTAAACCAAAAAAGTGATACCACTAAAGACTGGTAAGGATTTGGGAAAACTGGATCATTCATGCATTGCTGATGGGTACACCAAATGGTACCATCACTCTTGAAACCATATGGGAGTTTATTTCAAAATTGAAATTGCAATTTCTCTGTGATATAGCAATTATACACTTGGGTTTTTATCTCAGAACAATGATAATTAAATGTTCATACTAGTGCCTACCACCTGACTAGTAAATATCCCTGGATGTATTAAGTGTTCTTTTAAGCCTCATAACATATAGTATACATTATATTTTTGTGTGTATATATATATTTTTATATATATACACATATACATACATATATATATAAAACACTCCTCCATAGAAATACAACATAAGCTACAAATGTAAACCACATATATAGTTTAAAATTTTCTGTTAGCTGCATTTTAAAAAATGAAAAAGATTAAACTATTTTAATAACATTTTGTTTGACACAAATATTTCCAAAATATCATTTAAACAGGCAATCAGTATACAAAAATTGTTAGTGAAATTTTTGATATATTTTGCACTGTCTTCAAAATCCAGTATGCCATTTATACATATGGCACATCTCAAGCTGAACTAGTCACATTTCAAATAGTTAATATGTCCATTGGCTAAGGTATTCAACACAAGCACAGACTGTCTCATAAATTTAAATGACAGAATAATAGAAACTTTGATAAGTGTAGATAGGAAAACATTTCTCAAGTATAATATTTAATTTAAAAAGATGTAAAAGTACATAAAGACAGTATGAGCCAATGTGCATAAGATTATGGGAAACACCTTTTTTCCTGGAAAAATTAAAAATTATTAACAGTAGTGTTTTTTGAAGAGGGACACATTAAGGATACAGTGAAATTTTTCCTCTATTTTTATACCTTTATGAACTTTACATTTTTAAAGTATATATATGTACTATACATGCACGTATAGATACAGAGTGCGGCAAAAATAGGTTTACAGTTTTGAGTACACAAAACAGTTTCTTTCTATATTATTATTTATTATTATTGTATTACTTCCACATGAACAACTGTAAACCTATTTTTGCCCAACACTGTTTATCAATTTTTTTAAAAATAGAGACACAATTAATCAATGAGGCATATAACAGTGGAAAAATATTGTGAAATGACAATAGTTAACGCACTCACATTTCCTACCAAGATGCCAAAATTACTAATTCTGTAATTATGTGATCATTAGCCCTTCTCTGCCTGCTTTGACAGACAGGCATCCTAAACAGGCCACTGTGATCATTTGCCCTGGGAACATTCTACTTTTCTCAACATTGCAACACCTGATCTAACTGAAGATGGATGTAAAGTTAGGAAAATAAGTAACTCAAGAAGGAAAAATGTCTAAAACCTTCATGGCCTCTGTCTTTAAAGATTTTATTTCAAATGTATTGCTATATATGGGGGTGGGGGCAAAAAATGGAATTTACTAATAAAAAATTGTGTAATTATTCTTTGTTTAAACTTCAGTCACTTTTAAAGTACTCTCCATTTGATGCAATACACCTAGCGAGACTTTTTTCCCACTGCTCGGAACATGAGTTTTGAACTCGTCAATTTTGATACTTTTTAGCTATTCTGCCTTTTTGTTTGTTTGTTTGTTTCACCTTTTCTACATTGGCAAAAAAGGACTTTGAGGGCTTTTTTTCATCCAGTGAAACAAACAAAATAAAACATTGTCTGGGGTGAGATCTGGTGAATAGGGAGGTAGGGAATGGGAGTCATGCTGTTTTTGGTCAAAAATTGCCAACCATTCAGTGCAGCGTGGGCACATATGCTTGTAAATCATCCATCATGAAATGGGCAAACATGCTGAGTCTTCAAAAAAATTCACTGAAGCTGAACTCAGCCTCTCACAACAGCACCACATGTACACTGATAGAGATGCATTTCTAAAACACTAACCTGGCTGGGGAAGAATGTACTATAAGGGGCCTTCTCTCTAGAAGATAATTTCTTTTCCGGGGGGATCCCCCTTGTATGAGATGCCCTTGATCTACACTTCCCTGGAACCACTAATTTAGTAGTCCTTTAAAAACAGGAAGTGAACTTATAGCTGAATTAATTAGTTCTGGAGACATTTATGTTTGTCATGATCATTTCCTTTTAAGTAGATCTATTAAAATTTATATGAAGAATTTTATTAAAGTTTTTCCTAGGGGACCCATCAGCATTACTGGATAATATTCCAGAGTCTTTGTTTTTTTCTTGGAAAATCAGGAATACATGGTTCCATCTTTACTTTTGACCCCTTTCTTGTTTTATATAAATATATATATATAAATATTTAGAATGAATAGCATTTGACAGGAATCTTTCCTAAAAGTCCTATCAATGTCCTTAGGTTAATATTGATCAGGACACTTGAATCCATTTGTGGTGGTCCTATTCAACTCCACTTCTTTAATAATGGTAGTTACATAATCTGTAATCTGTAGTGCATTTTTATTGGGAAAAATGAGAAATTTAGGACTTGAGCAACAACACCTCCATATTGTCGTGTGTTGATATTACACCACCAGCCCCAATCAGTAAGACTATTACTTATTCCCAAGATGAACAAAATAAAAGCCATACTCAGCTTCATCACTGTGACCATGGAAAAAAGAGTCGGAATCCTCTTATTTCACTGACCAGGAGTCCACAGGAAATTGAGAATGCAGCAAGCATGGCCTAAACCAGGGGATATCAGTATTTTCATTAATTTATTCAAAGTTTATGAATAAACTGAAAATTTAATTTCACCTTTTTAATCTGGTTTGCCTTTTTCTCATTATTTTTTTGCTGTGTATCATGTAGGCCATCATTGTCAAAGATACGTCCCAACAGTTTCTGATTCAAGAGGTTTGGAGTCAAGTCCAGGAATTTGTATTTGATCCAACACCACAGTTGACTCTCATTCACATTAAAGTGTTAAAATCCTGCCTAATTTCTTAATAAATTCTATAAAGTTTCACTATTCCATTTATCTTTTATACTGTATTATCATTTTCCTTCATAGTTGCTAACATTTTTAACTTTTATCTTCCATTAATTTCTTTTTCCTTATGGCTCTCAGAGTCTTAATTCACTCTCATTTCCAAACCTACTTACTCAGCTACACTTTGAGAGGCAATAGAGTCTAATAGGAGAAACATAATGCTCATTGAAGCCAGCCAAACCTCTTATTATAGAAAACCTCAGTTTTCTCATTAATAACATTAAACTAGTACATAATATAGTTGACATAAGGTTTAATGACATAATATGTGTTAATACTTAGAGTAGTTATGCTATAAATGAATATTCAATAAACATTAATATAATTCACATCCTTCCCTACTGCCCATCTCCAATTGTTCTACTTTGGAGAACAAGGACCCAGACCATCTTGCTGAGTATGCTATTATTACAGGTAGAAGAGGGAAGAGCACTAGCCCTGCTTGAGAGGAGATAGAGGTTTGAATGGAAAGAAGAGAAAAAAAAAGAGTAGCAAAATACTGAACTCCAGTAAAAGGAAAAACGGAATTCAGTTGAGCTGTAGACATTGATAATATTTAAAAACTGCATTTAGAAACATTTACTGTTGATAGGAAGGTAAACTGGTACAGCCACGACAGAAAATAGTATGGCAATTCCTCAAAAAATTTAGAATAGATTACCATGTGACCTAGCAACCCCTCTTCAGGGTATCTGTCCTAAAAATTTGAATACATTTATTCACAAAGATATATGCACCTGCATATTCACTGGAATATTATTCAGTGCCTAAGACATGAAAACAACCAGTATTTTCAATAAATGATCGGATAAAGAAGATGTGGTACATATAAGAGTATACAATGAAATACTACTAAACCATAAGAAAAGATGAAATTCTGCCATTTGTGACAGCATGGATGGATCTTGAGAATATCATGCTAAGCAAAGTAAGTCAGACCAAAAAAAGTCAAAGACTATGTAATTTCACTCATATGTGAGATGTAAAGCTGAAACCAACAAATGAACAAACAAGACAAACAAACAAAAACTCATAGACAAAGACAACAGTATAGTCATTATCAAAGGGAAGGGGGATAGAGTAATTAAGGGTAAAGGGGGCCAAATATTACATTGCGATAGAAGGAGATTTGACTTTGGGTGGTGGACACACAATGCAATATAAAGATGATGTGTCCCAGAAATGCACACTTGAAATCTACATAATTTTATTAACCAGTGTCACTCCAATAAACTTAATAAATAAATTTAAAAAACCAAGCCAGTATAAAAAATGAAATAAACAATAATGTTAACAATTAATGTTAATGTGATATTTTAACTCAAAAAGGTACTCTACATAGAATTTGAGCCCAGATTTAGTAGAGTCTATACAAAATATTTCTAGAAACTACCATGGCTTATTGTCTATATAAAACAAAAAATGATCAAATGAATTTATTGTTGATAGTTATTAATTATTAAAATAACCGGCAAACCATCAGTATTTGTCATGGAGGCAAGCACTAAAGCAAGCAACTATAAGCTTATATCAATATTGTGTATGAAAAATAAAGATAATCCAAACAAATAATGAAGAAATACATATGGAAGCCAAATTGGAAGCCAAATTATCTGTTATTCTGTGTAGTTTAGTGGAACATTTCAAAAATGAAAGTTAAAATATGTTATTAATTTAGCTCAAGGGCTTAAAGCTATAGATATCTTTATTAGATCTATCAGTAATTCCCTTCACTCTGTAGACCTCTAATTGCAATGACCAGAAGAGTGACCAAAAGGACCAGGCAACTACTACAGAAGCATTTTATCAATTTTACTTCAAAATTAAAATTACTCTTTCAAGTAACAGTACTAGGTGGAAAGGTGATTCAACTTTTTCCATATCCACCTAATACAATGCAATGAGGTGGCATCTCTTCTTTGAACCTGTTCCCTCATCTTAAAGTGACTGTAAGAATTCAAACATCATTGAACAAACTGAAAGCACACCAGATAGTTGCTATCCAATTGTAAATCTATATTGGTACTCTTTCCAACCTTTCCTTTAAATCACATAGTGACCTCTGTAATATTATGTCCAAGTATAGATGTCAGTGTTTATCATCCTGTCTTCCTTTAAAGTTTTTAAATAATATATGGCAGAAGTAATTCATTTCTTTGTTATACTTCTTAATACACTATCAGAAATTATAGGTAAGCATCAGTAGCTACTGAATTTAATATAAAAAGTTTTAGTAATTTTCCTCTTGTTCTTTCATCATAGATATTCAACATTTACTGAGTCCCTTTGGCTGGTTAATTTAGCTGAGTAGATCAAAGCACATGGAGTTCAAAATCACAGAACTCATTAGGTATAATAAGAGAACTCCTAGGATGTGGAGAAAAAGGAACTTTTCTACATTGTTGGTGGGAATATAAATTGGTATAGCTATTATGGAAAGCAGTATGCAGGGTCCTCAAAAAGTTAAAAATAAAACTACAACTTAATCCAGCAATCCTATTTCTGGATATATGTCTGAAGAAAATGAAATCACTATCCCTAAAAGATAACTTCACCACCATGCTCATCAGCATTATACACATTAACCAGGATTTGAATATAACCTATATGTGCATCCTCAGAAGAATGGATAAAATGTGGTATATGCATACAGTGGAAGAATATTCAGCCTTAAGAAAAGAAGGAAATTCTGACATTTACAAATATGGATAAATAAATCAGACACAGGAGGTTAAATATTGTATGATCTCACTTATATGTAGAACTCAAAATAGTCAAACTTATGGAAGCTGAAAGTAGAATAGAGTTTGTCAGGCATGGGTGGGGATGCAAAATGGAAAGGTGATAGTTAAAGGTTACAACATTTTAGTTATGTTAGATGAAGAAGTCCTGGAGACCTGCATAGCATAGTGTGTATAGCTAACAATACTGTATTAAATACATAAAATTTGTTAAAAGGATAGATCTTATGTTAAGTATTTTTAACACAGGAAAAACACAAGTCAAAAATGGGCAGGAAGAAACATTAGAAGGTGTTTATATTTATGGTCTTCATAGTGGTGATGGTTTCATGGGTGTATAATTATCCCCCAAATCATCTATTTTTACACATTAAATATGTAAAGAATTTATATGTAGAACACCTCAATAAAGTGGTTTTAAAAAATCAATTTTAAAGTAAAAATTCAAAACGACTCCTACATCCTGAAAATCCTTACTATTGCTTGCATACTATTAGAACGTAGTTCACAGTTCTATTCAACTTACCTTAAGTCTCACCAGCATCTTAAGTAATATCCAACTGCATCTAGACAGTTCACCAAACATGCTGGCCTCACAAAATCAATGACAATCTCATTGCTCAACTGACACAATTCACTTCTTGACATGACCCACAACTGTCTTGCCTCTGAAATCCTAAATTCTAGTTTCCTACACCAAATCTGCATCCTTTACTTCTTTCATTTCATCACTTTTATTATACCTATTCTTTTACCTTATTAAAAGCTCAAGTCCTCTGAATTATCCTCCCAAATTATGAATCCTATGGTGAAATAATTTCCTAACATATTTAGTCTGGATCTCACCAGTCATGCTCTCTGGCATAATGACCTTATGTAAACCTAATCACCAAACTTCCCTTCATCCAAATAGTTAAGCACTGCTGGAGAAAAACACAACATACAGAATCATGTCACCACAAACTTTCGTGTTCTCCAGCCTCAGATGGACCCTTACTGCACAAGGCAATCCTTCTCCTCCCTTCCCACTGCTCTTATCATCTTTTACAAACAGTCCTCAGCAGGTAAAGTAATTTCTCACCAGATGAATTCTCAGCAGAACTCCAAAATCACAGAGAAAAGAGAGGCCGTCATGTCATTCTCGATGCTTTTATTCTTCTCTGTTGGACTTTTGAAGGGGGGAGAGGAGGAGACGAAGCAGGTTAATTGAATGCTTTTAGTATTCCGTTTTACCTACTCTTATTGGTTTATTAGCCATAAAACTTTATTTTTTGCCCTGGCTGGTGTGGATCAGTGGATTGAGTGCAGGCCTGCAAAATAAAGGGTCGCTGATTCAATTCCCAGTTTAGGACACATGACTGGGTTGCAGGCCAGGTCCCCAGTTAGGGACACATGAGAGGCAACCACAAATTGATGTTTCTCTCCCTCTTTTTCTCTCTCCTTTCCCTTCTCTCAGAATACATACATTTTTTAAATTTTAAAAAAAGTTTATTTTTTTATTTTAAGTCATTTCTCTAGGATTTATAATATATATTTTGAACTCACTATAGTCTGCCTTCATTAATATTATATCACTTCATATATACCTTACAGCAATGTACTCCAAGACCTTACTCCCTCACCAACTTTGGTGTTATTGTTATATATTTTATTTCTATATGTTATAAATACCACAATATGTTGTTGTCAACTTAAGTGTTTAATTATATTTTTAACAAGAATTGGAAAGAAAAGTCTATTTATCTACATATTTTTATTTTAGCACAATTCATCTTTGGTAGATCCAAGTTTTATCTGGTATTATCTTCCTTTAGTGAAAAGAAATTTCTTTAATGTTTCTTGTTGTATAGGTCTACTAGCAATAAAATCTCCTACACTTTATCTAAAAATGCCTTCTGCCCTGGCCAGGTAGCTCAATTGGTTAGAGCATCATCACAGTACACGAAGGTTACCAGTTTCATCCCTGGTCAGGCACATGCAAGAAGCCGCCAACGAATGCATAAATAAGTGGAACAACAAATCAATGTTTCTCTCTCTCTCCTCTCTCTTTTCCTCACTCTCTTTCTCTAAAATCAATAAATAAAAATTTAGGGAGAGTGACTGTGGTGGAGGAGTGAGTGGAAGTCACACTGACCTCCTCCCAGGACAAAACTGGAATTGCAACTAAATTGTGGAGAAATCACCTGGAAAACAATGGAACAATAGCACAAGAGGAGGTTTGGAGCCTTGAACAGACAGTGGAATTGACTTTCACACATCCTAATGGGTGAAAAGTACAGTGGAGGCTCGAGAGGGTGGGCTGGGCACCCATGGGCACCAGCACCAGAGGGATATTGAAATGGCCAGTTGGATCCCCCTAAGAAGAACAGGGTCTGAATCATAAGCAGTGACCTCTAGTCTACAACATCTGAACCCAAAAAAGCACACAGACAAAAGACAATTGCAAAAAGCATAGTGGTGCTCTCTGCCAGAGACAGGCAGCTGGAGATGCAAAGGCATGTTTAAAGGGCCAGTGCAGAAATTTGCAGTGGCAACAGCCTTCCTTGGTTTCTGGGCAGAGGCAGGAATGGAGTGGACTGGAGCCTAAGGAAAGATTGGTGAGGAACGCTTTGGGGAGAGAACTGAGACAGTGGCCAGTGGGGCCAGTGATGGCTCACCTCCCATTCCACAGCTTCCATCTCACTCAGGTATAAAAGAGTTGTGCACAGCCCTGCATGCTGAGTGCAATGAGGCTGGCAGAAATAGTAGATTTCTGGCCGAAGGGGACACAGAGCTGCCTAGGGATGTGCTTGAGGAGAGAATGAAGGCAGAGGAATTGGGGAGAGAACTGTGGGAGTAACCAGGCGGTTTCCTGGTGCTGACTCCTTCCCCATTCCACGGTCACCATCTTGCTCAGGAAAACCACTCCCTGAGTGGCAGCAGCCTGTAAGGACATGATAGCCCCACCCTCAGGAGGCACTGCTCTGCCCTGAAGCTCCTAAGCCAGACAGCTGGGGGCAGAGTGACTAGATTACCAATTGCAGAAGATAGAAACAGACAGTAGAGTCCTGGAAGTCTCAAACACACTGCCTAAGGTTAGACAAGGTCAACAACTGACATCATCAGAGGCAGACCCAGAAACAAAAGAGAAAAAAAAAAAAGACCTGCCTACTACCATAGAAGTTTAATTCACAAAGTTAAGAAATCAGACTGATCAATTTAAGGAGCAGACGCAAATAAAAGAAGGAGACTCTCACAAACAATAGGAGGGAAAAGAAACACCCGCCAAATGAGGGGAAAGAAGGAATCCCCACAGAGACAACTAAATGAAATAAAGGCAAGTAAACTATCAGATATTGAATTCAAAACAATGGTTCTAAGGAAGCTCAATGAACTCAGCGAGCTCAAAAAGAACCATGAGAAACTAGAGGAGCATTATCAGGAACTTACTGCAAACTATATCAAAATGAAAAACAACATAGCAACTATCAATAAGACATAAGAGGAAATGAAGAATACCATTTCTGAATTGAAGAACACAGTAGAAGGAATCAAAAGTAGGCTAGATGAAACAGAGGGTTGAATCAGTGAGCAGGAGGACAAGGTAGAAAATAGCTCCCAGAAGAGCAAGAAATGAAAAAAAGACTCAAAAAGAATGAGAGGCATTGAGGGAAATACAGGAAAACCTGAAACGTAATAATATTCACATAATAGGGGTACTAGGAGGAGAAGAGGATGAGGAAGGGATAGAGAACCTGTTTGAAGAAGTAATGAAGGAAAACTTCTCCAATTGGAGGAGAGAAAAAGTCACACAAGTTCAGGAAGCACAAAGGGTTCCCCTCAAGAGGAACGAAATGAGACCCACTCCAAGACACAGCATCATTAAAATGACAAATATCAAAGACAAACAGAGAATCCCAAAGGCAGCAAGGGAGAAAAAGGTAGTAACATACAAAGGAGCCCCGATACAGCTAGCAACTGACTTCTCAACAAAAACACTACAAGCCAGAAGGAAATAACAAGAAATATTCCAAGGAATGAAAAGCAAAGGCCTACATTCAAGACTGCTCTACCAAGCAAGGCTCTCAATTAAAATGGAAGGTGAAATAAAGAGTCTCGCAGACAAAAGAAAGCTAAAAGAATACATCTCCACCAAACCAGCACTACCAGATATGCTAAAGGAACTGGTTTGAGAAGATTAAAAAAAAAAAAGAGTGAGAAAGAGAAGAACACAGGTACAAAGGGAAAAAATGAATAAGTTCCTATCAATAATAACTCTAAATGTAAATGGATTAAATGCCCCAATCAAAAGACATAGGGTAGCTGAATGGAAGAAAATATGAACCACACATATGCTGCCTACAAGAGACCCACCTCAAAACAAAGGACCTACATAGACTGAAAATAAAGGGATGGAAAAAAATATTCCAAGAAAAATGGACAGGAAAAAAAAGCAGGATTAGCAATACTTACATCACACAAACTAGATTTCAAAACAAAGGCCATAAAAAGAGACCCTGAAGGACACTTCATAATATTAATAGAAAGAATCCATCAAGAAGACATAACATTGTAACCTATATACACCCAACATTTGAGCACCCAAATTTATAAGGAAAATCTTGAAGGACTTCAAAAAAGATATAGACAGCAACACAGTGATAGTAGGGGATTTTAACACCCCACTGTCAAAAATGGATAGATCTTCCAAACAAAACATAAACAAAGATATTGTGGAACTGAATGATGTATTAGATCAAAAGGACTTAACTGACATATATAGAAGCTTTCATCTCAAAGAAACAAAATACACATTCTTTTCAAATGCTCATGGAACTTTTTCAAAGGTAGATCATATGATAGGACACAAAACAAGCCTTAACAAATTCAAGAAAATTGAAATAACAAGCATTTTCTTGGACCACAAGGGCTTGAAACTAGAAACCAACCTCAAGGAAAAACCTCAAAAACATTCAAACCCATGGAGACTGAATATCACACTATTAAACAATGAATGGGTCAATAATTAGATAAGAGAAGAAATCAAAGTTTCTGGAAACGAATGAAAATGAACATACAACAGTTCAAAACCTATAGGACACAGCAAAGGCAGTCCTGAAAGGGAAATTCATAGCAATACAGGCTTACCTAAAAAAGACAGAAACATTTGACCTAACACTACAACTTCAAGAACTGGAGAAACAACAACAAATAAATCCCAGGGCAAGTAGAATTAATGAAATAATCAAAATCAGAGCAGAACTGAATGACATAGAGGCAAAAAGAACAATTCAAAGGATCAGCAAATGCAGGAGCTGGTTCTTTGAAAAGATAAATAAAATCACAAGCCTTTAAGCAGACTCAAGAAAAAAAGGGAGAGGACCCATATAAATAATATCAGAAACAAAAGAGGAGAAATAACAACTGATACCACAGAAATACAAAGGATGGTAAAAACTACTGTGAACAATTATACGATAAGCAAATTTGAAAACCTGGGTGAAATGGACCAATTTCTACAAAAGTATAATCTTCCAACACTGAATGAAGAAGAAACAGAAAGCCAGAACAGACCAATAACAGCCAGAGAAATTGAAGCAGTAATAAAAAAACTCCCAGCACACAATAGCCCTGGGCCGGACAGTTTCACAGGAGAATTTTACCAAACATTTAAGGGAGAGCTACTCCCTGCCCTTCTCAGACTATTCCAAAAATCCAAAAGGAGGGAAGACTCCCAGACTATTTTTTATGAGGCCAGCATCACCCTGATCCCAAAACCAGTTAAACACACTACAAAGAAAACTACAAGCCAATACTGCTGATGAACATAGATGCTAAAATCCTCAGGAAAATATTGGCAAACCACATCCAGAAATACATTAAAAAGATCACCCATCATGATCAAGTGGGATTCATCCCAGGGATGCAAGAATGGTTCAATATACACAAATCAATAAACATAATACATCACACAAACAAAAGGAAAGACAAAAGCCACATGATCATCTCGATAGATGCAGAAAAAGCATTCAATAAGATACAGCACCCCTTTATGATAAAAACACTAAGCAAAATGAGAATAAAGGGGGCATACCTCAACATAATAAAATCCATATATGAAAAACCTACAGCCAACATCATACTCAATGGGGAAAAACTAAAAACTTTCCCACTAAGATCGGGAACAAGACAAGGATGTCTGCTTTCACCACTTCTATTCAACATAGTATTGGAAGTCCTAGCCACAGCAGTAAAACAACAAAAAGAACTAAAAGGCACACAAATTGGAAAGAAGGAAGTAAAACTACCATTGTTTGCAGATGACATGATAGTGTACATAGAAAACCCTGTACTCTCCACCAAAAAAACTACTCAACCTAATAAGTGAATTTGGCAAAACAGCAGGATGGATACAAAGTCAATATTCAGAAATCAAAGGCATTTTGTATACCAGCAATGAAATAGAAGAAGAAATCAGAAAAAAAATACCATTGAATATAGCAACAAGAAAAATAAAGTACCTAGGAATAAATTTAACCAAGGAGGTAAAAGGCATGTACGCAGAAAACAATACAACATTGAAGAAAGAAATTAAGGACGACACAAATAAATGGAAGCATATACCATGTTCATGGATTGGAAGAATTAATATCATCAAAATGTCCATACTACCCAAAGCAATTTATAGATTCAATGCAATCCCTATTAAGATACCAATATGTATTTCACAGACATAGAACAGACATTTCAAAAATTTATATGGAACCATAAATGACCCTGAATCACTGCAGTAATTTTGAGAAAGGAGAACAAAGTAGGAGGGATCACAAGACCGGACATCAAACTGTATTACAAGACAACTATAATCAAAACAGTCTGGTACTGGTAAAAGAACAGGCATAGATCAGAGGAACAGAATAGAAAGCCCAGAAATAAACCCATGTCTCTATGGTCAATATTTGACAAAGGGGGCAGAAGCACAAATGGGAGTAAAAATAGCCTCTTCAACAAATGGTGTTGGGAGAGCTAGACAGTTACATGCAAAAAATTTGAAATTTGATCACCAACTGACACCATACACAAAAATAAACTCAAGATGGATAAAAGACTTAAATATAAGTTGTGACACCATTAAAATCCTAGAGGAGAACATAGGCAGGGAATTCTCAGAAATCGAACGCAGCAATATTTTCAGTTATGTCCCCTAAAGCAAGGGACATAAAGGAAAGAATAACAAGTAGGGCCTCATCAAAATAAGAAGCTTCTGCATGGCTAAAGAAAATATCAGCAAAATCAAAAGGTAACCAACCATATGGGAAAATATATTTGCCAATGATACATCAGATAGAGGTTTGATCTCCAAAATATGTACAGAACTCACTCAACTCCACTCCAAGAAGACAAACAATCCAATTAAAAAATGGGCAAAGGACCTGGGCAGAAACTTCTCCACGGAAGAGATAGAGGGCCCAGAGACATATGAAAGGATGCTCTACATCATGAGCCATCAGAGAAATGCAAATTAAAACTACAATGAGATACTACTTCACACCAGTCAGAATGGCCATCATAAACAGATCAATAAACAACAGGTGCTGGTGAGGCTGTGGAGAAAAGAGAACCCTGGTATACTGTTGGTGGGAATGCAGGCTGGTGCAGCCACTGTGGAAAACAGTTTGGAATTTCCTCAAAAAGCTAAAAATGGAACTGCCTTTTGACCCAGCGATTTCACTGCTGGGATTATACCCTAAGAATCCCAAAACACCAATTCAAAACAACCTATGCACCCCAATGTTCTCAGCAGCACAATTTACAGTGGCCAAGTATTGGAAGCAACCTAAATGCCCATCTGTAGATGAGTGGATCAAAAACCTATGGTACATTTACACAATGTAATACTACGCAGCAGAAAGAAAAAAAGAACTACTACCCTTCGCGACAGCATAGATGGAACTGGAGAGCATTATGCTAAATGAAATAAGCCTGGGGGTGAAAGACAAATACCTTATGACCTCACTTGTAAGTGGAAATTAACCAACAAAACAAACAAGCAAGGAAAATATAACCAGCAACATTGAAAGAAAAAAGAAACCAACAGAGTCAAGAGGGAAGGAGGGAAGGGGAGCAGAGAAAAGGAAGGGAAGGGTCAAGACAAGGAACATGTATAAAGGACCCATGGACAAAGCCAAAGTGGGGAAGAATTGAGGGAGGGGGCAGGGGAAAGTGGAGGCAGGAAGGTGGAGACAAATGTATTTGAACAAAAAATAAATATTAAAAATAAAAAATAAGTGAAACTAGGCAACACAATAGAAAAAAAATTAAAAACTTAAAATGCCCTTTTTTTGCCTTCATTTATAAATTTTTGCTGAAGATAAAGTTCTAATTGACATATTTCTCTTTTTCTGAAGCCATTAAAAAAACCATTCCATTGTTTCCTGGCTTATATTGTTTCTAATGAGAAGTCAAAAACAATTATTATCTTTGTTTTCCTGTATAAAAAACATCCCCCATCCCCTTTGGCTGCTTTTAATATTCTCTTTACCACTGCATTTCAAAAATTTCATCATGATGTGCCATAATATGGTTTTCTGAGGATGTTTATCTTGTATTCTTTTAGCTTCACAGAGCTCCCAGTGTATAGCTTTAATCAATAAGAAATTTTTCTCATTATTTCTTTATATATTTTTTTCTGAGACTCCCTATTGTGGAACACCAACTGCATATATGTTAATTTGCTTGACATTGTCCCACAGGTCACTGAGATTTTGTACACTGGTTTTTTGTTGTTTTTTTTTAGCTGTTTATCTGTGACTAGTTTATAATGCTCTTTGCTTAAGTTCATTGATCTTTTACTCTCAAGTACCTTACTTACTGTTAAGCCAAGCCACTAATATTTTCATTTTAGGCAATGTGTTTTTCAGCCTTAGAAGTTCCACTTGCCTATATATATAAATAAATATATATATAGAATAGAATATTCTATTCTATAGAGAATATTCTATTTCTCTTATCAGTGCATTCATGATTTCCTTTAATCTTTGAACATTTTTATAATAATCTGTTAATTCCTCATCTCATAATTTCATCATACTTGCCTTTTCTGGAATCACTTTATATTAATGTATTTTCTCCTGAATATAGGCCACGTTTTCCTTTGTACATCTAGAAATTTTGTATTGTATCCTAGGAATAGTATGTTTTATATAAAGGAATATGTGAATTTTGTTGTCTTCTTTTAAATAGGGTTAAGGTTTTTTTGACAGACAGATTTCATCCTGATATTTTTTAGCTTCATTCTAATATTTTACAGGCAGATCTAGAATTTTACTGTAGGAGTAGTTTAACCCTACTACAGAGATGTGATTCTTCTAGTGTTTTTACTGAAAGTGCCAGGTTCTATCAACCAAGGCTCTCTACTCTGGTTGGTCTAATTCAGGTAACCTCAACACTTTGTAACCTCAGAGAATTATTCAGTACACATATACCATGTGGTGGTTTTTTTCTCTGACCGTTGTTCTTTGTACTGAATTTAATGAACCAGCTTTCTTTAATGCTCCAAGTCTGTACCAACCTGGCCTTGGCTTGAAGGTGATCAAAAAAGGAGAGGACAGGAGTGTCATTCTGACAATGTTTTATAAGTTTATGTATAATATATGCCATAGTGTCTGTACTAATTGTAGGCCATTTATGTAACTACACACTGGATCTGGCTAGGTTACAACTTCTGATTTGGTAAGTCTTATTAATCAGACTTATGATATTCTTACTCTCCATGACCCTCAAGGAGGTTTTGTGGAACCTAGAAGACACTCAGCTTGTTTTTAAATTCCTAAATACTCTGTAGAGGTTAAATACACACAGTTAGGGAAGATTTTTTCCTCTTTCCTGTAGAATTGGCCAATAGGCTTCCTGGGTGCCAAAATTCATCTTTTTGAAGGAGACAGAATGGTGTGAGGCAGTCCAGTGGGCCATGTCTAAAACTTGCATATAGTCCCTTTCTCTCCCTGAAACTTAAGAACTTAAAAGATCCTAAAAGACATTACAGACCCTACGGGTTACACATGCATTTAGAAATATTTGTTCTTCATTTTTTACTGGTGTCTTAACTGTAGCATAGCAATTACATTACTCTTTCCCAGGACAGAGGCGTGGCCTGAAATGTAAAGATAGATGGAAAAGAATTACAAAGAAGTTAGTGAATGCTTTGGCTAATATGACAAAACAAAGAGGGGAGAATTATCAACTTTCTTCTTTGTTTGGAAATCTAATCCAGCTATAGAAAAGGTTTGACCATGCATTTCCCTTGGAGGTAAAACACCACTGAATTTTTTACCTCCAGTGTGCTAAACATGGAAGGTTTTTAAGGAATCTGTCATCAGCCTACAAATTTATGCTTTGCTTAGTTTTTCCTAACTCCCTCAAAAAAAATCTGGCCAACAGGGAGCAGAAGAAACCAGGGATGAGCCCTGTGACCAGCTGAGGACCCACTGCTGCCTGGAATTGATACCTATAAATATCAGTTCCCATTATGGCAGGTCCGGGTATCATCAAAAGTAGATAAGCATAAATCTCCACCATTCCTAGGAGAACTAGAAACATATGCTCTATAGTTCATGATAGAGGAAAAGTTCTAAGGGAAGACACCAGTGGATCTTTTAGCCCAGAACTTTATTCCCAGATTTACTTTCTACAGCATATCTTAACTTTGGTGAGACCTGGATCCCTTTGAGAATCTCATGAAAACTTTGCACCCAATCCACAAAAATGCATATTCATATGCATAAAATATGTTTATATCCTTTGGTTTCTCTCCCTCCCCTAACTCTCTCTCTCTCTCTCTCTCTCTCTCTCTGTCTGTCTCATAACCAGGACCTATAGGTAACAAATGGCTCTAAAATTCTTGCTAATTAAAAACCATTGCTACCATGAGAACTGTGAGGCGGAGTGTGACATTGATTCCCCTTCAACATTCTGGTCCAAGAGAGAACAAGTAACTCTCTTAACAGCTGAGTCATAGCTGAAAAACCATAAGACTTAATGAAGGCTAGGGGATATGAAAACAAAAATAAACACAGAATAAATTAAGACTGTTTTACAAGGCATGGCTGCCTTCCAGGGAGACTGGTTCCATCACCTCAACCCTGCAAAGCCCAAACTAAACAAAGGAGACCCAGGAAAAAAGGTAGTCAGATATGTAAGCTCTTCAGAGGAAGTCCGTTTCATTAACTTTTGGGGCTTTAGAAATATGGTTACTAACTGGCTTTCTCTAACTTTGTGACCAAACCTGAAGAGGTCATTAACATATGTGTAAAAATTCCATTTTTTCTACAATAGTTGTAGAAAAACAGTTTTTCTACAATAGTTGGAAAGTCAAGCAGTAAACTCAGAGTAGAAGTTAATACAGGCTAACAAATAAGAATTTTAAAGAGCCACTAAAACATGGATTTGCCTTCACCTTGAGATGACTTAGAAGGCAAAACCTGCCATGAGATTTCTGACACTTAAAAGATTTTGGGGAGCAATTTATAAGGGGTCTATGGCCATATCGGGAAAAGTGTCTTTTTTTGCACTCAGTATGTATCTATCTTCTCTTAGTTTCCTTAAAGTAATAGAGGAGTGAAGGATAACAGAGAACATAGGAAAAGTAAGTGGCTTCCCTTGGAGACCAGGAAATAACTGTGGTCTGAATAAGTACAAAAATTAATGGGTTTTGACAACTAAGATGCCAAAAAGTGAGGCAGGGTATTTGAAAAAGATTTAGGAATCTCCTGCTTTATCACATGTTTTCACATCTATTCCCAATTATAATAGAACCCAAGATGCCATAAGAGAGTTGGGTATGCACAGTGGATGTAACTATGTTAAAGGATGAAGGCCCAAGCATGTCTCTGTGACAACACCAGCTCCAAGAAGAAAGAAATCCAGCTGTCCCCTACAGAGAGTTGAGTTTATTAGTCTCCTGAAGGCTACAAATGGAGGATGAAAAATCCTGGAAAGCTAAGGGAACTACATACTTATAAACAAGAGAATATTAAGATGAGATGGTAAAGAATAAAAACATTTTATATTGGAATTAACATCTTCTTGTGTCAATATTCTTTGGACATAGGAAAGAAAGTGCTAAAAAAATTTACTGAGTGGATCAATTAGCAAGTATGCATAAGTTGAAACAACTTTAATAGGGCCACTTGATAGATCAGTGGGTGTATAGAGAAACATACGGTTCCCAGCCACTTGAGGAAATTTAGGTCATTTAATGAAAACCATTACTTTTATTTTTTAATTTTTATTGTTCAAATATATTTGTCTCCATTTACCCACCACCGCTTTCCCCTGCCCCTCCCACCTCCCTATCTCAAAGAACGATTGCTTTTTTAAAAAACTGATTACAAATGCAGGAGTTGCTCAAACAGTTTAAAGACGAGAGTGCTGCAGCCCATAGGCACTCTGTGAAGTAAAGCCCAGGGCTGACAAAAGCACAAGAGAGCCTTCTCAAACAGTAGTGTATCAAGGTGACAGAGTCAGAATTTTATACTGTGACCTCCTTTAGCAAGACAGGGATGCATAAAATCATGGGTTCTTTTACTCAGTGTTAATACAGTATTTCAATCATTCATGTTTTCAGCTGGAAATAAAGCTTAGATTGAGAATCACAGCTTGGAAGGGCCCTGAGAAGTGATCTAGTCAAACTTTCATTTTACAACTGAAGAAACTGAATGGGGCCATAGGAGGTAGAGTGATTTGCCAAAGGTCACATATATGGCTGGTTCATGAGAGAGATGGAATTTAAACCCATAGGTCACCTCTTCTAGTCTGATATTTTTTGAAAGACACTCTCATTTTGAGCAAAATGAGCAAAAATTCATCTAACCACTTTAAAGGTAAAAACTTGATAAATGGAGATAATATGCTATCATAGATGCCTATCTATCTGACCTAAGAAAAAATAAATTAGTGATGATGCATATGATTGGACAGACCCTATCTGCCATATGTAAATTAGCCTGTTCACGTGTGACTTGTGCTGAAAATGGACAATTTTAAAGTTGTCCCAATAAAAGATTTAACCATAGTAAAGATAAACAACATATGTAGAATCTTAAAGATTGTGTTAGCATGTTGAATTACAATTGTAAGAAAATTCCTCACAGGATATTTTTCAATACTAATTTCCTCTTTGGGATTTATCTGTAATAAGGAAAAGAAGAAAAGAAAAGAAAATTTCAAATTTATCCTCATATGAAGATAAAGTTTGACTTCTAATGGTTCTCAAAATACAGATCCCAAATACTTTATAAAAAATCATAAACAGAACACATTACAACTTTTTAAACTTTATTGGTAACAAGTACTGCTACTATCACACTATAAGTAGGCAGATTTTTTAAAATCTTTATTTATGGGTATATTAATTTTCCATTAAAAATATCATAAATATAAAAAATGCATTTAATAGTTTTTATTTACACCCAGTACATAAAAAAGTATTGCTTTGTTTTTGCATAATAGCTAATATGAAGTTCCATTAAACTTCTGATTTCAGACATTTATAAGTAAAGCAACAAAAATTACTTGTTAAACTTGCTCATATAATATTCATTCTAATAATTATAAAATGGAAGAAGTAAAAAGGCTTAAAAAGTCACATAAACTCTGAGTGAGATGCTAAGTCTCTGTGGCCTCTGGAACTGGTAGCTAGATAACCTAAGAAATAAATACCAGGATAATTAGAATATTAAGTTGTCTAAATTAAATCTCCATATGTTGTGCTATACCCTAAAAGGCTGGTCACAAAAAAATTCACCAAATTATATTATATAGTACCATGCTGGATGCTCACTTGACTGAACATATAAGGGGGGACCCCCCAAAACAAAACTTGTCCTCTGGAGGATGGGCCCCTTGTAGTACAGGCTTCCCCTGCTAGGTGAGTGTTCTAGGAACCCATCTACATCAGTGTACCACCTGACATTGTTGCGAGAGGCTGTGCTCGGCTTCAGTAAAGTTGTTTGGAAGACCCTTTCAATGTGTTTTACCCATTTCATGCCCGGTGATTTACGAGTGCACCTGCCCACACCGCACTGAAGGCTCAGCAGTTTTTGACCAAAAATGGTATGACCCCCATGCCTCACCCTCTCTATTTACCCACTCTCTCCCCAAGTGATTTTTTTTTTGGTTTGTTTCCCTAGATGAAAAATATTCTCAAAGGGAAATGTTTTGCCGATCTGAAAGAGGTGAAACAGAAAACAATAGAAGCACTGAAAGGCATCAAAATCAAGGAGTCCAAAAACTGTTTTGAGCAGTGGAACAAAATGTCTTAACATGCGTATTGCATCAAATGGAGAGTACTTTGAAGGTGACTGAAATTGAAACATGTAAGAATAAATACACAATTTTTGTAAATAAATTCAATTTTTACAGGGTCCCCTCTCGTACAAGTAGAAAAAGAAAAATAAAGGCAAAAGTCTTCATACTGGATATCCTTGTCTTTAACAACAAACAGAAGTGGACATTTATTCCTATATAATGACTCTAAGAAAACGTACCTTACACAAATCACAATATTGAGAGTATTTACCAAACAAAGAGAAAAATTCACCTAGAGATAGAAAACAGCATTTGTAAATGTGGCACTCCCAGTACACCCAGCCTGGTGAAAATTTCCCATACATGGCTGTAGAGTGCATCGCCTCTTCTGTTAAAAGACATCTCCACCATCTCATTTAGGGAGGACCTTCTGGAGATTAATCCACCCTGCTGTTTTTCCAAACAGCTTCCTTTGGGCCAAAACTGACACCGGCACCTCAGACTACGCACAGTCTGCTTGTAGTGTGAGGCAAGCTCGTCTACAGCCTGTTTCCCCATTTCGCCTATTTGCTCTTCTCTCTTCTGTCTCCTTGTTCAGGGGCTTTTCAAGGAAAAAACATCACATAGAAAAGTGAATTAGGAGGCTAGAATCAGAGTCCTTACTTTGTCCCTGAGTAGCTGAGTGACCTTAGCCAATTTATTCTACCTTTGTCTTACTTTCTTCAAATGTTACAGTTGGAATCATACTTCCTGTGATTTTTTTGTGAGAATCCAATAAGATGGAGTCCAGTAAAGCATTTTCAAAATGCTTTACTGCATTGGGTTAAACACAAGTACCCAGATCTTTTCCCCACAATTGTTCAGCCTTCAAACACCAATATTGACATTGTTCTGAACTTTAACAAAAAAAAAATATACAAACTGAAACACAGAGAGTAGCATTCCTAATATAGTGCTGGAGGGGAGTCAGGGGGAGGAATCATTAGAATTCCGACGTCCTCATTCTGGGTCTTAGTATTTTCCTAAAAGACAACGAAGGGCCTCAATTCTTCTGCCAATGATGCTTTGATAGAAAGAAGAAGGTTTGAGGTTGGAAGTAGCCACAACCTGTGACAAACTGGAGAGGAGGTGATTCAAAAAGGCGGGCTTTTTTAATCAAAAGCTCGCGTTTTTTAATTAAAGGACATGGAAATGCATTCTGTGAAAGCAGATTCTTGATGTTTTTGTGGAGGTACAAAATTAGACTTTAGGGTGTAAGGATATAAAATATAAAAGAAAAAGAATGGATGTTAAAAATTACTACAGTTTAAAGAGCTGCCTCAGATTTAATGAATCATTGATCTTTTGGAGAAACAATAAAATATCCTATAAAATATCACGATGTGGCCCTTTTTGAAATTTATTTTCTATTTTTTTATCCTCCCCAAGGACATTTCCTTTCACTGTTTTTAGAGAGAGGAAGGGAAAAAGGAAGGGAGAGTGAGAAACATCAATTAATTGCCTTTCCGGAGACCAGGGGTCAGACACACCAGACTAGGGATCAAGCGCACAACCCAGGCATGTGCCCTGACCAGGAATCAAACTTGCAGCCTTTCAGTTACGGGACAACACTCCAACCAACTGAGGCCCTTTTCTAACATCATCTCTTTGTCTCTCAGCTCTTATATTCTCTGCTGCAGCCACCTTAACATCCCAGGTATCCCAGAACCAGCCTTCTTTCTGTTTTTCATGCTTTTGCATGGCTTGAATTATCTTTCTGGAATTCCTTTGTTGGATTCTTGGCCGGACTGCCGGAAAAATTATAAAGCCTTTGGTCAAAGGAAGGACTATATATTTGAACAAAAGGAGCTGCCCCCAAACTTGTCTCCTTTGAAATCACAACTAAATATAATGGGTCACATGTACCCCCATTCTCTGACAACAGGTGTCAGATACCCTAGAGGACTTGCTCTTAAGAGAAAGTAAAAACAGTTATGGGACCTCTGTCCAACACACTGATCCAAAAAGGCTAGAGAACCATTGAGGAAACTAGTCAGGACAGATTTACCTGAAGTGATTTAGTTTTGACCTAGGAGGGTGAGTCTCAGGCATTTTCCATCACCTGTTCTCTTTTGCCTGTAGGTAAGTAAAAAGAACATGAGAAGCAATGTTGTGTGTATGGCTGGGCTGGGAATGGAAATAGGAGAGTCCTTGGCAGACAGCACACTGCTTTCTTACTGCCAAAGCTAGAAGTTTGATGAGTGGAGCACATATACTCATTGGTCTAGCTTCAGAGCTGAGTGAGAACAAGTTCTTTGAAGCAAGTTACCCTTCCTAAATGTGTCAAGACAATGATGTAAATATTTCTTGTGGCCCAAGTGAAAGGAAAAGTCACCAAGTGTGAGTCATCTTGAAAGCTTACTGCCCAAGAGGATAGCCTCCTGAAAAGATAAGCCTGTCAGAAAGGGGGATGCTGGGCTTCATGGAGTCTGAAGTATTAGGGGGGCTTTTTTTTAACATATGCAAAATTAGGCACAAAAGTAAAGACTTAGAATGAAAATTAAATACAAAAGTCAAATGCTGACAAATGACACAAACATCAAAAGTCAAAAAAATAATATAACATTTTACTAATTATCTGGCATCATTCGCCCCTGAGTAAATCCGCCCCCATTCATGAGTTATACAATTGGAATCGTAACTAAGGAGGAGTGAAAGACATCAGCTAGGGAAAACATAACACATGTCAGGAAACTGTTCATTTCTAAGATCCAGAGGCCTCCAAAGGGTCCACTAAGGCATGCCTGAAAGAGCATCTGAATGTCTGCTATGACAAGGGGCATTAATCACCAAGAAAAACAAACCGCATCACCTAGATGAAATGGCATGAGCACCACTCCCTGCCACTCCCTCTCTTTCCCAACCTTGGAGCAGCCAGAAACAGCACAGTGACCTGGGCAGGAGGGATGGGAAAGAAATGGGGGGAAAACTAAAACAGCAGGGTGGGCTGGGGCTAGGATGAAGCAAGTGAGCCACCTATGGAGCAAAATTTAAGGAAAGGCTCACACAAGTTCAGCTCTGAGACCATGCCTTACCCCCACCCCCTTCTAGGTCAGGTTTTAGCTCTAGTGAAGGGAAGATGTCCTACGTTGAATGAGAAATTGGAATTTTGACTCATAGCACGTTGGACTTTCTGATAAGGTTCTGATCATTTATAATAGAAAGTGGCAAAAACCTATGGAATTTTCCTGAGTTAGGCAGAGAAACAGAGTAGATTTAGAGGACAATGGTTGGAGTAAGTTCTTTCCTGATTGTATCCTAATGAACACTTCCTGTTTCATCAACTGGTTAGATTTAAAGAGCAAAACAGAAGCTCTGGTTGCAAACGGAATTAAGGAACTCCCTAGCCTGGCGTACAAGAGCTTCCATCCTATCTTCCATCATCCTCTCTGGTCCATGTGCCACTGTCACCATCATAATGCAATTCATCAGGCCTTTCAGCGCTTTGCCTGGGTCTGGTGCACCCTCTGCCTGAATCTTACCTCCTTTTCCTCTTTTAGGACCAGGTGAAACCTCACCTCCTCAGGGAAACTTCACTTTACAAACTCAGGCAGATGAGTAGCTCCATCCTCTGATTTCCACCCATACTCTTTTTAAGCCCTTACTAGTGTCTTTTATTGTTTCTGGTTCTGACTTCCCCCCTGGGCTGTAATATCCTCTAGGTATGGAGTGTGACTCGTTCCATCTTGTTCTACAGGGTTCTGAACATGGATCCTGGCACATGCAGTTTGTTTCAATAAGTCTTAAATACAGGAGCGAATGCCGTTTTATTCTCCATGTAAAAACTGGTGAATAAGACTACTCATCCTGTGTGAAAAGGATCTTTTTGTTCCTTGAATGCATTCACCTATTGATACCGCTTAAGGATGTTTAAGCCATCCATCCCCAAAGATGTCATAATCAAAGGTGAAACTCAAAATAAACTCTTCCATTTGTGATTATTACATTAAGTAAGTCATTTCAGTTTAGAAAATTTCCCAGTTAGGCACAGAAAACAAGCAATCCTCACAGGCAATATTTTAAACTTAACTTTACCATAGGGCTCTGGTGATTTCATAAGAGAAAAGAAAATGCTCTTAGAGTCAAAGATTTGGATTCTTAAATTGAAATAATAACTAAGCTATTGACTAAACACAACTTTCCCCAGGTAAATCTCTCTGTGTTCTTCCTCTCCTTCCTTCTGAAACACAGCCAGCTCCTCTGAGGTGGTAGGTCTTCATATTAACCAACAATCCAATTTACATTTAATCAAAGTATCACAATAAGGCAAATTGAGAAAGCATATTCTAAGATTCCCTTGAAGAGGAGATGTAGGTTTTAAAGATACTCTGATTAATGTACTGTTCCATTGATTTCAATCCCTTGATATCTTCCTTTAATCCTAAAAATTTAAGCTCATCCACATGTTAGAAAACCTCTGCCTTAATGAAGTTTTTGAAAGAAAAGCCAGATAGACTTGTTATTCTTTTAAGAATTTGTCTTAAGAACAGGACAATGTTTGTAAGAAACATGTCTTAACAGCATACCAAACCAAAACAAAGGATTATAGAATCTCCTTTTTAGAGTCTGAGAGTCATAACTGGAAGGTCATAACAACATTCCAGAACCTTGATTTCAATATGTGTCAGTTGTCAAGATTATAAAACACAAGCTACAGGGCAATGAAATGTGGTTAAGACTTCAACTAGCATCTTTAATGAGCATAATGAAAAAAAAGTTTTCCTGGGGTATGCTTTTATATATATTTTATGTATCCCTTAACAAAATCAGATTTCAGTAAGAAACTTTTCTTAAGTCTGTAAACTGCTCTTTGCCACCGTACACGGGACTCAGGAGGCACCAGCTTTTCTCTGTCTAAAGCACTGGAGAAAAACTGGGTGAGAAAGAAGGGGAGTAAAGGGGACCACGGCTTTAAGTGCTGGTTACTTGAGATGAAACAGCAACTCTACCTCTCAATACTCCTAGCTCCTACCAGACTGAGGTAGCTGGTGGAAAGAGTTGGTTGAGAATGAGGTACATCAGTAGGTGCTGAATGTGATTTGTTTGTGACACTTAAGGTGACTCCTCTTCCTTTTAAAAACTTAACACATTCTAATATTAATGGCAGATTTCCATTTTACTGAAAGAGAACTGCTTTCTAAAAAGGATAGCACGTCCATGGATGCACGTTCTAACTGATTGCAGTTGTAATGCCTCTCTTTCCCCTCTCCCCAACCCCAGCACCATTTCTCAACACATCCTCCACCTCATTGTGGTTGTATGTCAAAATATAACCATCCTCAGAGGCAGTCCCTGATTTTTAAAAACTGAGCTAAATGTCCCTCCTCTGTTTCTGTAGCATTCTATGGATACCTTTATCAGGACACACCCATCACACAATAATGAACCTTGATATTACTTTCTGCCAGTCTCTCTTGGCTGTGAGCTACTTATGCTCAACAACCATATCTATTTAATTCTGTATTCCCAAGAGCCAGCATAGTGCCTGACATAATGCATGTTCAATAAATACTTATTGAAGTCATGAGAAAAATAATAAAGGAATGTGATAGGTATCAAAACAAATACAAGTATATTTAAAACTTTTTTAAAAGTTCTTAATTTATTAACCCTTTCATTAAAAACCCTGCACAAACAAGCCAATGGTCAGACTCCCAGTCAAGAAGGTGGCATAGGTAAACAGAGCTCACCTGCCCGCACAACCACATCAAAATTACAACTAAATTATAAAACAACCATGACTCAGAATTGTTAGAAATTGAGTTGAATGGAAGTGTGACAACTATGGAATTAAAGAAACCACATTCACCCAGACTGGTAGGAGGGGCAGAGAAATGGAACAGGCTGGTTGAACATCCACATGTGGTAGATAAAAATTCAGCAGGGAAATTGCAGGAGCAAGGAGCTGCAGCCCCAAACCAGGCCCCCAGCCCAAGTTCCAGTGCCGGGAAAATAAGTTAAGTTCCCATATCTTCTGGCTGCAAAAACCCAGCAGAGACTGAGTTGGTGGAAGAAACTTCTGTGGAGTCCCAGCAGTTTCTCTTAAAGAACCCACACACAGACTTATTCAGACTCACTCCCTCTGCGTTCCACCACCCAGGTAGCAGTTTGAAAGGCACCAGTGGCACACGGGGAGGAACTGAAGTGCCTGGCCTCAGGGCAAGAACTGAGAAACAGCTTTCTCCCAAGAGAAAGGCAGGCAGAGACCACTGTCCCTTTTCTGAGCCCTCCCCTCTACAGAGCTACAAAACTGGCAGGTGGGTTCCATATATGAGACATCATCAACCTGGCTAACAGTCTGCCCCACCCTCAAGTTTCCCTGAGACTCTGTCCCACCCAACTTATGGGCCCACCCAAGCTGTTAACGGTAATTTTTCCATATGAATGGCTGATCCTGGCTCAGGTTTCACAACCTCCTAAATCCTTTCAAACAAGCAGCAGACAGCCTTAGTGAGCTCCCAGCCCCCATACCTCTTGCTAAGTAGCTCCAGGCCCAGCACTAGCAGCAGCCCGCCTAGATTCACAGCTTGGCTTTGCTGGGAATCTCCAAGTCCAGCATAAGTAGCAGCCATCTAGACTGTTTCATAGGTCTCTGGTCCTGATCAGAACAGGTGGAGGCTGACCTTGGCCTGCACCATCCAGGAAACACCAGAATCTGCCTACCCAGTGGACAGCTATAGACCAGGTTGGAGCACTACCACCCTGCCCCTGCACAGCTGATCCTCCATGGAGGATGGAGATTGGTGGTCATGGGGCACAGCCTCTTGCAGCTGACTGGCCTAGGTAAATCCCTCTCATTGACCTGCCTACAGCAATCAAAGCATAACTACAAGAAAAGGATATACTCAGCCCACATGAAGGGAGCGCCTAGAGTACCCAAGCTCAGGTAATAGGGGACACCATGCCATTGGACCCTACATGACTCTTACTGAACAAATGGACCTATGGTGGCGGGGTGCCCAGGTGCTATTACTGAAACAACAACACCCCCCTCTTCCCCAGGGTCCCTCGGTTGTAGGTCCTTTGCCCGCCACCCTTGGAATCATGGTTCTCAATGGCAAAGTTTGGTGAAAAGGAAAGGAACTATTTATTCAAAATTATACAGGTTTGATTAATGGCTAAATGTCACTCTTAAATCTCAAAATCCCTTTAAAGCTCCCACCATTTAAAACACCCACCAACACATGCAGTCCTGCCTTCCCCCCTTTGCCCAATCAGGCCAGTTAGGCCAGTCAGGGGTACCATCCTTCAGAAGGAAGAAGAATAGTAGTCTGGGGTTCGGCTAGGCAGGCTTCTCACGGTTCTCAGCACAGTCTGCTGTGTCGCTGTGATCTCCAGCTCTTAATCCAAAACCATGTGGCACCTTCTCCTGGCCCACTAGCAAGAGACTTTCTCCCCTCTTTCTTCCCACATGGTCTTCCCATTATTCCCCAGAGTCTGTGTCCCTTTGTCTCTCCCACAGGCCCCTGCCTCTCCTCCTTCCTCTCCCAGTTACATTCTCTATTAAGTCTTTCAAACCTTTCTGATTAGCCTTGGTGAGATGCAAAATAACTCTTTGCATATGGGGAATGAAGCTATAACAGATTGACAATAACAGATTTGCAATAACAGATTGACATGCAAAATAACTCTCAATGGCTCTGTTCCAGGTCTCCCTTCCCCCATGGCAGCCTGCATTGAGGTGAGGAGAATATATTTTTCTTGGACACCCCAATTTCCAGACCTCATCACAAATACCCCCTGGGGGGGGGGGGCTGGCTACATCCCTTTACATCTGGGGAACAATGGGAAGACCACACGGGAAGAAAGAGGGGAGAAAGGACTCTTGCTAGTGGGCCATGAGAAGGTGCCGCATGGTTATGGAGTAAGAGCTGGAGATCGCGACGACGCAGTAGATGGTGCTGAGAACCACGAGAGGCCTGCCCGGCCGAGCCCCAGACTTCTATTCTTTTTCTTCTGAAGGACAGTACCCCTGACTGGCCTGATTGGCCTGACTGGGCAAAGAGGGGAAGGCAGGACTGTGTTGGTGGGTGTTTTAAATGGTGGGAGCTTTAAAGGGATTTTGAGATTTAAGAGTGACATTTAGCCATTAATCAAACCTGTATAACTTTTGAATAAATAGTTCCTTTCCTTTTCACCAAACTCTGCCATTGAAAGCCATAATTCTAAGGGCAGCAGGCAAAGTACCTACAACCGAGGGACCCCAGGGAAAGGGGAGGGGGTCGTTGTTTCAGTAATAGTATCTGGGCACCACCTCCCATGGGTCCATATGTTCAGTAACACAGGGTCTGTGTCCCTTTATCTCTCCCGCAGGTCCTGTCTCTCTTTCTTTCTCTCCCAGTTACATTTTGTATTGTCTTTCAAACCTTCCTGATTAGCCTTGGTGATATGCAAAATAACCCTCTTTGCATATGGGGAATGCCGCTATCCTGTTATTGACTTGCAAAATGACTCTCAATGGTCCAGCTCCACTTCAGGAAAGAAGCTGGCCTGTTACTGATGGACAAAGTAACTCTCAATGGCCCTGCTCGAGGCTCCCATCCCCCATGGTGGCCTGCCTTGGGATGGAGAGAAGATATTCTTCTTGGACACCCCAATTTCTGGACCCTGTTACAAATACCCTTTGCGGGGGGGCTGGCTGTGCCCTGTTACAGGACACCTACTACATTAGGCCATGCTACCAAGAAAGAGAGTCATAGAAGTTCTACCTAATACATGGAAACAAAAACAGGGAGGCTGCCAAATGAGCAAAGAAACATGGTCCAGTGAAAGAACAAACAGATCAAAACTCCAGAAAAAGAACTAAACAAAATGGAGATAAGGAATGTATCAGATTCAGAGTTCAAAACACTGGTTACAACGATGCTCAAGGAACTTAATGAGGATCTCAATAACATAAAAAACACACAGCCAGAAACGAAGGATACACTAATTGAAATAGAGATTTACAGGGAAACAACAGTAGAGTGCATAAAGCTGAGAATCAAATCAATGAATTGGAACATAAGGAAGCAAAAAACAACCAATCAGAACAATAAGAAATAAAAAGAATCCAAAAAAATATGAGAGTAATATAAGCAGCCTCTGGGACAAATTCATGTGTTCCAACATTCTCATATTAGGGATAGTTGAAGGAAAAGAGAAAGAGCAATAAATTGGAAATCTATTTGAAAAAATAATGAGAAGAAACTTCCTTAATTTGGTGAATGAAATAGACATGTAAGTCCAGGGGGCACACAGAACCCCAAACAAGATGAATGCAAAGAGCACACTCCAAGACACATCATAATTAAAGTGCCAAAGGTTAAAGATAAAGAGATAACCTTCAAAGCAGCAAGAGAAAAGCAGTTAGTTACCTATAGGGTAGTTCCCAAAAGACTGGCAGCTGATTTCTCAGAAGAAACTTTGCAGGCTAAAGGGGACTGAAAAGAAATATTCAGAGCCATGAAAAGCAGGGACCTACAGCCAAAATTTCTCTACCCAGCAAAGCTATCATTTAGAATTGAAGGGCAGAAAAAGAGCTTCCCAGACAACAGCAAACTAAAGGGCTTCATCATCACCAAACTATTATTATATGAAATGTTAAAGGGACTTATTTAAAAAATAGAAGAAGATCAAAACTATGAACAATAAAATGGCAATAAACACATATCTATGAACAGTTGAATCTAAGAAACAGACAAGAAGAATAGAGAGAGAATTATGGATACGAAGAGTGTTTTGATGATTGCCAGCAGGGAGGAGCATGGTGGACAATGGGTGAAAAGGTCAGGGGATTTAGAAGTGCAAATGTGTAGTTAGAGAAGAGCCATGTAAAGTACAATATAGGAAATAGAAAAGCCAAAAAACTTATATGCATGACCCAGGGACATGAACAATGGTGGGGGGATTGCCTAAGGGAGTGGGGTATGCTGGGTGTAGGGGGGCAAAGGGGGAAATATTGGGACAACTGTAATAGCATAATTAATAAAATATAATGCAAAAAATGTTAAAAAAAATCTGAACAATCACCACAGATAAAGTCACTGAAGAACCTTTACTCTTTATTTTTTGTTTGTTTTTTTTTGCCAGCACTAACTTTGAAACTTTGCAATCCCCCTGTCTCTCTTAATTCTGTTCTTGTACTCCTTTCACTCTTTTCTTGAGACCTTATTTTTCTCATACAAGCCATGTCTTGTGAGTCTATGTGTAGGCTTATTTTTCTTTGTGTAATCCAAGGAATAATAAGTCATGCCAAAGCCAGTTGTCTTGTCACCACCAAAATGGGTTCAGAATCCATACACAAAGAAATGACATCTGGTGTGGTGTTATACATTTTTGCTAGTTTTCTCCAAATTTCTGTCTTAGGTACTGTTCCTTCACAGGGCAAAGGATGTCAATGACCATTTGTTCCCTTTAACTACTGGAATGGGTAGTTGCTGTGTCATTCATAATAGTGGCTGATCTCTAAGCAGCCAGGCAGGAAAAGAGCTCAAATCTTCACGTATGCTTTTCCTGAATCTTCCCTGTTAAACCAGTGATTCAATACCAACTGTCCTTAAGATCTTCAACATTTCTCACAGGTCCACTTACAGCATGCTACTTGGAATGATTCATTATCCTTTGCAATTAAAATGGGAAACCATGAAGAAGAGCTACACCAGGACTCACTGGGATTTGAGTTGCTCGATGGCGTGGTCCCTATAATGCAAGCAGAACATCATGGGACCATGTTCATGTCAATGATTGTCTAATTATCTTTTTAAGGTCCTTGTGTAAGAGGAGTTTACCATCAGGAAAAAGGAATCAGTGCACCTAGAAAGGGTGGAATCTGAAGGAGAGGAGTATGATGATCTCAGAAATGAGAGATGAGACAAGGAATTCGAGAGAACTTCTGGCATCCATGTCTACAAAACAGAGTCAAAACTAAAGACTGTGGGAACTCTGTAGGATTTCTGAAACCTCTACAACTTGTGAGTGTGTAATTCTTTTGTTATATATTTTACTGCTACGACAATGGGGTCAGTTGTCAATGGAAAAACAAAACTCTGTGAAAGGGAGCTTGGGAAGTGTCACCTCCTCAGTCAGTCCTTCCTACTCACTTGTTTGGCTGAGGTTTCCTTAATCAGCCTGCTCTCATCTCCCCTGGGGGTGGGCCCCTGCCCTCCTGCTTTTACCCAGCACTATGGGCCAGTGGTCTGTCGCAGCTTCCCTCTTTCTCACCCTACCACCCTCTGAACAGCACACTGGTCCCTAAGCCGTGCTATCATTTACATGTACTCTTAGATCTCCTCCTGTGCAGAGAGAGACCAGTAAATGACTCATTTCACCAAATATCTAGATTAATACACTTCTGAAAGTGAAAGGAGATGCTAGTCATAATTATTCCAGCATAACAGTAATAAACTACATGTCTCTTAGGCAAACCCAGAAGACTACTCGCCCAACCTGTATCACCAAAACATAATAAAAGTAAAGGCTGACAGAATAAACAGAAGTGCAATCATGATTTAGAAACAAAAAACAGGGTATCACATTTAAAGAGGGGGAAAAACTTGTCTCCTCTTCCTGAGATCTGCTACTTTATAAGATAACCAATCTTCCCTAAGAAACCACATCCCATTGGAGATCCTATACATAGGGCATTTTAATGAAAAAATAGCTAGAGCAATATTATTCACAGCAAGTTCTTCTGTCCTTAGGGATAGATACCTCCTACAGAAGTCCCAGCCCAGGTGACTTCTCAAACTCCAAACGGAGATCTGGGGAGAGAAACACGTGCTGACCTCTTTTCTACCTACACATCTCTAACAATGTCCTCTGAACTTCTCAGTCAATGGTCCAGGAACTTCTAATAATGTTTTCCTGACAAATGGACATGGCTGGTCAAATTTCCTTTATGTTCACAGCTGCAAATGGCAGTGCTTAAAATGTGACTCAGGATTATGGAAGCCAAGTTGTGGGTATCTGATCACTGTTAAATATAAGCCTAATGTTCAATAACAAATCAAAGCTCACCATAAAGGTAACATTAAATCAGAACCAGAGTTTTTATATTTACTTTGAATTTTTAGATCATATTGTTTTAGTCTAGGAAATTTACTCTTTTTTGTTTTTTTTGCTTTTTTAAAAAAAACTTTATTTTTTTTATTGTTCAATACACTTGTTTTCATTTTCCCACCACCACTTTCCTTTGTCCCAACCACCCCCACCTCCCACCCTCAAACCTTCCCCACTTTGGCTTTTTCCATGGGTCCTTTATACATGATCTTTGATTTCACCCTTCACCTTCCATTCCCCATTACCATCCTCCCACCTTCCCTCACGCCACTGTCGGTTTCTTTTTTTTCAATGTTGCTGGTTATTTTCCTTGTTGGCCCCTTTTGTTGATTAGATTCCACTCATAGGTGCGATCATATGGTATTTGTCTTTCACCTGGCTTATTTTATGTAGCATAATGCTGTCCAGTTCCATCCATGCTGTCACGAAGAGTAGCAGCTCTTTCTTTCTGCTGCATAGTATTCCATTGTGTAAATGTACCATAGGTTTTGGATCCACTCATTTACTGATGGGCACTTAGGTTGCTTACAGCACTTGGCTATTGTAAACTGTACTGCAATGAACATTTGGGTGCTTAGGTTCTTACAAATTGTTTTTTGGGGATTCTTATGGTATAATCCCAGTAGTGGAATCGCTGGGTCAAAGAGTAGTTCCATTTTTAGCTTTTTGAGGAAATTCCAAACTGTTTTCCACAGCCTGCATTCCCTCAAACTGTGTACCAGGGTTCCCTTTTCTCCACAAACTCACCAGCACTAGTTGTTTGTTGATTTGTTTATGATGCCCATTCTGACTGGTGTGAAGTGGTATCTCACTGTGCTTTTAATTTGCATTTCTCTGATGGCTAGTGATGCTGAGCATCCTTTCATATGTCTCTGGGCCCTGTGTACGTTGTCCTTGAAGAAGTGTCTGTTCATGTCCCTTGTCCTTTTTTTATTGGGATTTTTTGTCGTCTTGGAGTGGAGTTGTGTGAGTTCTTTATATATTTGAGAAATCAAACCCCTGTCTGAGATATCATTGGCAAATCATTTTCCCATATGGTTGGTTCCCTTTTCATTTTGCTGATATTTTCTTTAGCCAAGCAGAAGCTTCTTATTTTGATGAAGTCCCATTTGTTTATTCTTTCCTTTATGTCCCTTCCTGTGGGGACATATATGAGAAAATATTACTGCATGGGATATCTGAGAGTTTCCTGCCTATGCTGTTCTCTAGAACTTTTATGGTGTTGTGACTTATATTTAAGTCTTTTATCCATCTTGAGTTTATTTTTATGTATGGTATCAGTTGGTGGTTGAATTTCAATTTTTTGCAAGTAGCTGTCCAGCTCTCCCAACACATTTGTTGAAGAGGCTATTTCTATTCCATTTTAAGCTTCTGCCCCCTTTTTTGAATATTAATTAACCATAGAGACATGAGTTTATTTCTGGACACTTCTATTCTGTTCCATTGATCTATAGACTGTTCTTATGCCAGTACCAAACTGTTTTGATTACAGTTGCCTTGCAATATAGTTTGATGTCCGGTATTGTGATCCCTCCTACTTTGTTCTTCTTTCTCAAAATTGCTTCAGCTATATCGGGTCATTTATGGTTCCATATAAATTTTTTGAATGCTTGTTCTGTCTGTGAAGTGCGTCATTGGTATTTTAATAGGGACTGTGTTGAATCTATAAATTGCTTTGGGTAGTATGGACATTTGGATGATGTTAATTCTTCCAATCCATGAACACAGTATATGCTTCCATTTATTTGTATCTTCCTAAATTTCTTTCTTCAGTATTGTGTAGTTTTCTGCATACAGGTCTTTTACCTTCATGGTTAAGTTTATTCCTAGGGACTTTATTTTCCTGATTTCTGATTCTGATATTTCATTTTTGGTGTACAGAAATGCCTTCAAATTCTGAATATTGACTTTGTATCCTGCTCTTTTGCCAAATACACTTATTAGGTCTAGTTTTTTGGGGGGGGGGCGGTTTCGGTGGAGTCTATGGGGTTTTCTACGCACACTATCATGTCATCTGCAAACAATGATAGCTTTACTTCCTCCTTTCCAATTTGGATGCCTTTTAGTTCTTTTTCTTGTCTGACCACTGTGGCTAGGACTTCCACTACTATGGTGAATAGAAGGGGTAAAAGCAGACATCCTTGTCTTGTTCCAGATCTTAGCGGGAAAGCTTCTAGTTTTTGCCTATTGAGTATGATGTTGGCTGTAGGTTTTTCATATATGGTCTTTATTATGTTGAGGTATGCCCCCTTTACTCCCATTTTGATGAGTATTTTTATTATAAATGGGTGCTGTACCTTACCAAATGTTTTTTGGTTTTTTTGCATCTACTGATATGATCATGTGTTTTTTGTCTTTCCTTTTTCCTTTTGTTTATGGATGTATTACATTTATAGATTGAACATTGAACCATCCTTGCATCTCTAGGATGAATCCTACTTGATCAGGATATATGATATTTTGAATATATTGCTGGATGTGGTTTGTCAATATTTTGTTAAGGATTTTAGCATCAATATTCAACAGCGATATTGGCCTGTAGTTTTTTTTCTTTGTTGTGTCTTGATCTGGTTTTGGAATTAGGATGATGCAGGCCTCATAAAGAATTTGGGAATCTCCCCTCTTCTTGGATTTTTTTAAAATAGTCTGTGAAGGACAGGGGTTAGTTTTTCCTTAACTGTTTGTAAAATTCTCCTGTGAGACTCTTCGGTGAAGGGCTTTCATGTGCTGGGAGTTTTTTGATTACTGCTTCAATTTCACCAGCTGTTATCGCTCTGTTCAGGTTTTTTGCTTCTTCTTCATTCAGTGCTGGAAGGTTATACTTTTCTAGAAATTTGTCCATTTCACCCAGGTTTTCAAATTTCTTGGCATGTAATTGTTCATAGTAATTTCTTACAATCCTTTCTATTTCTGTGGTGTCAGTTGTTATTTCTCCTCTTTCATTTCTGATATGATTTATTTGGGTCTTCTCCCTTTTTTTCTTGTTGATCCTGCTTAAGGGTTTGTCGATTTTGTTTATCTTTTCAAAGAACACGCTCCTGCAATTGTTGATCCTTTGAATTTTTCTTTTAGTTTCTATATCTTTCAGTTCTGCTCTGATTTTGATTATTTCCTTTCTTGTACTTGCTCTGGGCTTTGTTTGTTGTTCTTTCTCCAGCACTTGAACCTGGAGGGTAAGGTTGTTTATTTGAAATGTTTCTATCTTTTTTAGGTGAGCCTGTATTGTTATGAACTTCCCTCTCAGGACTGCCTTCACTGTGTCCCATAAATTTTGGACTGTTATGTGTTCATTTTCATTTGTTTCCAGAAACTTTTTGATTTCTTTTTGATCTCATTATTGACCCACTCATTGTTTACTAGCATGCTATTCAGTCTGTATGAGTTTGAATGTTTTTCAGTTTGTTCCTTGAGGTTGGTTTCTAATTTCAAGCCCATGTGGTCTGAGAAAATGCTTGTTATGATTTTGATTTTCCTGAATTTGTTGAGGGTTTTTTTTTTTTTTTTTTTTTGCTTATCATGTGGTCTATCTTTGAGAATATTCCATGTGCATTTGAAAAGAATGTGTATTTTGCTTCTTTGGGATGAAAGGTTCTATATTTGTCCGTTAAATTCATTTGATCTAATGCATCATTCAGTCCTACAATATCCTGGTGGATGTTTTGTTTGGAATATTTATCCATTTTTGACAATGTGGTGTTAAAATCCCTTACTATCAGTGTGTTGCTATCTATATCTCTCTTGAAGTCCTCCAAGATTTTCCTTATAAAATTGGGTGCTCCAATGTTGAGTGCATATAGGTTTACAATGTTTGTCTTCTTGATGGATTCTTCCTTTGAGGATTGTAAAGTGCCCCTCTGGGTCTCTTTTTATGGCCTTTGTTTTGAAATCTAATTTGTCTTGTGTAAGTATTGCTACTCCTGCTTTTTTTTCCTGTCCATTTTTCTTGGAATATCTTTTTTTCCATCCCTTTATTTTCAGTCTGTGTAGGTCCTTTGTTCTGAGGTGGGTCTCTTGTAGGCTGCATATGTGTGGGTCATGTTTTCTTATCCATTTAGCTACCCTATGTCTTTTGATTGGGGCATTTAATCCATCTATATTTAAAGTTTTTATTGAGAGGTACTTATTCCTTTTTTTCCCTTTGTTCCTTTTTTCTTCTCTTAGTCTTTTTCTTCATATTCTTAAATTAGTCCCTTTAGCATATCTTGCAGTGCTGATTTGGTGGAGATGTATTCTTTTAGCCTTCTTTTGTCTGGGAGACTCCTTATTTCACCTTCCATTTTAATTCAGAGACTTGCTAGGTAAAGTTTGGTTTCAGGCCTTTGCTTTTCATGACATGGAATATTTCTTACCAATCTCTTGTGGCTTGTAGTGTTTCTGTTGAGAACTCAGCTGCTAGCCATATCGGGGCTACCGTATATGTTACTACCTGTTTCTCCCTTGCTTCCTTTAGGATTATCTGTTTGTCTTTGATATTTGCCATTGTAATTATGATGTGTCTTGAAGTGGGCCTCATTGGGTTCCTTTTGGATGGGACCCTCTGTGCTTCATGGGCTCGTATGATATTTTCTCTTCTCAAATTAGGGAAGTTTTCCATAATTTTTCAAACAGGTTCTCTACCACTTACTCTTCTTCTCCTTCTGGTATCCCTATTATATGGATATTACTATATTTCAGGTTCCCTGCATTTCCCTCAATGCCCCTTCATTCTTTTTGAGTCTTCTTTCATTTTCTTATTCTTTCTGGAAGCTTTTTTTCTACATTGTCATCCAGTTGACTGATTCGATCCTCTGCTTCATCGAGCCTGCTTTTGATTCCTTCTACTGTGTTCTTCAATTCAGAAATGGTATTCTTCATTTCCTCTTGTCTCTTATTGATAGTTTCTATGTCCTTTTCCAGGCTCATATACTTTGCACTAAGTTCCTCCTAGTTTCCCTGTAGTTTTTGGTAGTTCTCCCTGAGCTCACTGAGCTCACTGAGCTTCTTTGGAACCAGTGTTTTGAACTCAGTATTTGAAACCTTACTTGCCTCTATTTCATTTAGTCCTCTTTGAGTGGATTCCTCCTTTCCCTTAGATTGGGGGGTATTTCTTTTTCTTCCCATTATTTGTGGGACCCTTCTTTTCTGCTTCTACTTCTTGAATTGATCTGTCTTGACTTCCTGACTTTGTGGTGTGAACTTCTATGGTAAGAGACTGCTGGGGATTTTTTTTTCTTTCTTTCTTTTGGGATCCTCTTCTGATGTCTGCTGTTGGTCCCGAGACTTCCAGCAATCTACTCTCTGTGGCTCTCTCCTTCAGTTGTTAATCTAGTCACACTGCTCTCAGTCAGGCTTAGGCATCACAGGTCAGGGCAGAGTCCCTCCTGCGTGCTAGGTTATTGTCTCCTCTCACGCTGCTGCTGCTCAGGGGAGTGGTCTGGCTGAGCAAGATGGCAGCTGTTGAATGGGGTATGAGTGAGCACCAGGACCCCACCAGCTACTCTCTCAGTTCTCCCCCTTAAGTCTCCTTTCCCAGTCTCTCACCAAGCAGCTCCAACCCATTCTACCCCCACCTTTGCCAGAGGCCAGGTTAAGTGGCTGCCAATACAAATTTATGTGGTGATGCTTTAAATGTCTCTTTGCATCTCCAGTTGCCCATCTCTGGCAGAGAGCAACCCTGCTGCTTTTCACAGCTGGCTGTTATCTGAGTAGTTTATGGGCTCTGGTGCTGTAGGCTGGAGATCCCCACCTATGGTTCAGACTCCACTCTTCTCAGGGGTATCCAATTGTCCATTTAAATATCCTTCTGGTGCTGCCGCCTGTGGGTGCCCAGCCTGCCTTCTCGAGTCTCTACTGCACTCCTTACCAATTAGGTGGTGCTAAAGCCAATTCATCGGTCCGTCCAAAGCTAAGTCTCCTCTTTTGCTATTGTTCAGTTGATTTGCAGGTGATTTCTCCACAATTTAGTTGTAACTCCAGATTGGGCTTGGGAGGTCCTTCATAGAAATTTACCTTTTTTAAGAATGTACTTTATACATTCCCACATTAAAAAAGTGTTTGATCAGCTCACAATAAAATATAAGGATATGTTCAAAACATAAATTAAAATAAAGTTGAGGCATCAGAAAATATGAGACACAAAGGAATTCCATCTGAATTTTTCTAAAAACAATAAAATAATTTTAAAGTGTAAAAAGTCAAAATTCATGAGCAGGGCAAAGAAGAATATCATTCTGTTAACAAAAAGAATTCATTCTTTAGTTTCTAGTTAGGAGACCTGAAAAACGTGGTCTGATACAATTAAATTGTTCTATCAAAAAATATACTTTTACTTAGAAGTTATAGAAAACTATGCTCATGACTGGCTGTTTTGAAAGTTACATTTTAAAGAAATATGAAACACTCCTTCTTCCCCTCATTTCATTCCTCAAGTATAAAATTGTCCTCTCTCCTAATCTTTTACTGCTTACTTTGGGTCATAATATTGTATGGCACAGGAAAGACATGATTTTCCAGAACCCTCAGACAAGGAAACAGAAGATCATATTTTGGAAAATGAGAGGCCAGCTTCACTGAAGTCTATTCTCATAGACCCTGTCTCAGGAGTAGGTATTTATTAAGAACACTGAAATGAATCATTACGGAGACAGTGTCTTAAGAGGTAGGAAATGAGAATGCACTGGAAACATGAAATATGTGCCTTTGAGCTGATACATTAGCAAATCTCTGACCACCTAAAGGTACAGCTGCTGACAAGCTGGAGAGAGCAGTGGGAGAAGGATGGCAGCCCAGATTGACTGACAAGTTTCCAGGGCAGAGCAACAGAATTATTTAAAAGCGCCTCAAGTGGAACTTGATTGCACATCCTCATGGAGTGCCCATAGAAATGATTCACATTTCCTGGCAGCCAGAATCGTTGCAGAACTGACCAGTAATCTCTTGTCTCAGAGGTTTTAACATTTCTGAATTCAAATCAGCACCACCTGGTGAGTCTGAAGATCTACATCTGATGAATCCTATAATTAAAGGCCCACATCACCTTTGAGCAGCCACTTCAGTGCACATTTACTTTTTCACTTGAGCTGAAAAATCTAATTATATGAACAATAAATAGTGTTATTTTTCCCCTCTAGGCAAAAGCCCTGTGTTAAGAGTCACCAATTATTTAGCTAAGTATAACTCTATGCATGGCACTGCTAATCCCTTAACAGCATCATCTATTCTGGGTCAAGAAGTTCACTCTCCCTCAGTTGCTAATGAATTTCTTTTCTTGGATTCATCAGGTATAACCTCAGCAACATATCAGGGAGCTACTTTAGCCTTAAAATTGTCTCCTGGATAGATTACATTGTGTACTAGATAGAAGCATGAAGCTTCAAGTTAGAATGGATTTCAAATCCAGTAGACTTATTTAAATATTAAAAATCTTCCCACTTGAGAGTTGCTATTCAACAAGTATAAAGTTTCAGTTACCCAAAATTATTAAATTATAAAGATGTGCTACAATGCAGTGCCTATAATTAACAATGCTGTGCTGTACACCTAAAATTTTATCAGCATAGATCTCACATTAAGTGTTCTCACCACAATAAAAGCAAATTGTAGCAAATAGTGTATTTATTGAGCTTACTAGGTATAAGTACCATCACTTCACTATTATGTAACATGAGAAAACAATCTCAAAAACTTATTTTCTCTAAATGAAAAACTGACATAACAAGACTTCAGGCATATGGTTATTCTGTTAAGATCAAAGAAGACAGTATGTGATAATTATAACTGCGGCTACATTGTATTTAATGTATTTAGTGCTGGCTTTGTGCTAAACCCTATGCTAAGATTCTACCTATATTAGCATAATATTAATTTATAGTAGCTATTCAAGAATGTTCATTTATTCTTCCTCTTCCTGAAAGCTCTCTGAAAATATCACTCAAAAGATATTGGCACTGTTTGACTCTATTTTTCAGAAAAGCTTATGCTGTTCTGCTTCTTCGAGACAAAGATCCAATTCACTATTAGCATGGGAGGTGAAAAGCCCATCAGGAAGATATGAATATATTATAGTGCATGTATACCTGAGGAGTTGGATGATTTCAAAATAACTTATTAACTCCTTCTTGTGCAGTCTATTTATAAAATAAGTAGGCAATAGCAGTTTTCATTATGAAGCTTGAAATCTATCAAATAAAAAAAAAGAATAAAAGGAGAAATGAAAAAAATATCTAACACATCTTGCAGTTCATTTCCTTGCCACTTTTTACTAGGTTTCTACAGAGGATGTCCTCAGGGCTCACATTTCCCAGCTGGCAATCCCTCTTTTCACATAATCAGTTTATTTTGGATATTTTCCCCTTAATTTCCTCTAGTTTCCCTATGTTTTTCTACATGTCACACCTTTTCAAAAAATGCCTCAGAAATTCTCCGTTGAAGCACAGCTTGACAAACCACAGCCCATGGGCAAAATTCAGCCTTGTCTTGCTTTGGTATGGTCCATGAGCTAAGGGTGTTTTTTACATGTTTAATGGTTAAAAATAAATCAAAAGAATAATATTTTATTAAACAAAATGTTATATGAACACCAAATTTCCATATTCATAAACAATACAGACGATGCCACCAAGATGGCAACATAGTTTGTTCCTGACTTCACTCTCCCTCACAAGAAGAGAAAATAGCAACAATTCATGAACAAGACACTACTGAGAAAATGCTAGAGTATGGGTGAGGCTGAAGCACACCCGCTGCACTATACAGTATAAGAAAGACTGCATTAGAAGGCTAAAAGGAGTGGCTCCATGCTGACCGCATTGCCCATCTCCCAGGCCAGCATAGCACCATATTTAGAGATTTCCCCTGACACTGTGGTTCTTCTGGGGAAAAAGAGAACATGGGGGTGGGGGAGCATGCAGATCCCCCAGCATTGTGGGCCATTTCTTGGGAGTTCCCGTTTTGTATTGCCCCACAGAGAGCTTGGAAAAATATATGGGGCTTGACCACTGGAAATCCAATTGTTATGGAGAAAGGGGGAAGGAGCTTGCAAAAGCCAGCAGTTGGATCTTGGCAGACCAATTTTCTACCAGCAGTGCCCAAATTGTAGTCCCAAATAACAGCTTTAGCCCTGGCTGGTGTGGCTTGGTAGATTGAGTGCTGGCTTGCGAACCAAATAGCAGCTTTGCTCATCTGCAGAGCCTAGATGATGGTGTAGCCTGACCAGGGAACTTATCAGGGTGCAGGTCTGATTCAGGTCCTCAAACATAGAATCTTCTTGACTGTGGGGCCTGATTTGACCTTGCCCAGACAGGGGAGCTGAGTCATAGCCCAGCTCACTGCTGAGTGTAACTCCTGGCCCCACATGACCAGAAAGGCTGGCCAAAACTCCTGGAAGCTACCTAGGTCATTAACACTGGAGAGGAGAGTACAACAGGAAGAGCAAGGTCAATATTATCATCAGCCAGGAACTTGGGGAACAGGCTGCCCAGAGTCAAAACCAAAAGCAAAGAGCCTTTTCAGTCTGGTAGGGTTACCAGGCAACAAGAAAGTTTGAGCAGGAACACCTGGGAAGAGTGGCCTTTCCATTTAGCTCAGGTAGGATAGCTAATTTACAGTCTGCAAGAGACTTATTTCAGCCATAGATACATACATAGAGTGAAGGGAAAGAAAAACACAGTTTAAACAAAAAGTAAACACCCCTCCAAAAAAAGCAGGGGTCGCTATACTTATATTAGACAGCAAAGACTTTAAACTCAAAATGGTAAAAAGAAACAAAGGTCATTATATAATAATAATGTGGTCAATCCACCAGGAAGATAGAACAATTTTAAGTATTTATGCTTCCAACATTAGAGCACATATATGTATAAAGCAAAAACAAACATAGCTAAGAGGAGAAATAAACAGCAATGCAATAATCGTTGGGAATGATAATACTCCACCCTTAACAATGAATGAATCATACAGACAGAGAATCCGTAGGAAACAGCAGATTTGAACACTATTAACCTAATGGACCTGACATATATAGAACACTATATTCAACAGCAGAATACACATTCTTCCCAAGCACATATGATACATTTCCTAAAATAGACCATTTGATAGGCCACAAAACAAGTCTTAGAAAATCCAAAAATATTGAAATCATACCATGTATTTTCTCTGACAACAATGGTATGAAACTAGAAATCAGTAACAAGAGGAAAACTGAAAAAGTAACAAATACTTGAAAATTAAACAACACTCTTCACAACCAGTGAATCAAAGAAGAAATTAAATGTGAAATAAAAAAGTAACTTGAAACAAGTGAAAATGGAAATACACATATCAAAACTTATGCAGCAGAAGCAGTTCTAAGAGAGAAGTTCATAGCAATAAATGACTACAATAAGAAATAAGAATAATCTAACACTCTGCCTTAAAGAACTAGAAAAAGAAGAACAAACTGAGCCTGAAGTTAGCAGAAGGAAGGAAATAATAAAGATTAAAACAGAAATAAATGAAATAGAGAACAAGAAAACAACAGAAATGATTAATAAACTAAGCACTGATTCTTTGAAAATAAACTAAATTCATAAATCTTTCACTATACTGACAAAGGAAAAAAAGAGGACCCAAATTAAAATTATGACTTAAAAAGAGTCATCACAACAGGTACCAGAGAAATACATAAATAAATAAATATCTACTATACATGGTCATATACCATCAAAATGAACAACCTAGAAGGAGTGGAAAAAAGATTAGAAACACACAACCTACCAAGACTGAATCAAGAAGAAACAGAAATTTTAACAGACTAGTTACTAGTAAGGATATTGAATCAGTAATCAAAAATCTCTTAAAACAGAAAAGCCCTGAACCACATGGCTTCACTGGTGAATTTTAACAAATGCTTAAAGAAGAATCAACGTCAATCCTTCTCCAACTCTTCTAACAAATCAAATAAGAGGAAACAGTCCCAAACAAATTTTTTTAAGGTCAACATTACCCTGATACCAAAGCCAGAAAAGGACATTCCAAAAAAAAACTTCAGGTCAATATATTTGATGAATATGGATGCAAAATATCTCAGTAAAATACTATCAGACTGAATTCAGATGCACATTAAAAGGACCATTCCAAAAGAACCAAGTGGAATTATCCCTGGGATGCAAGGATGGCTTAACATACACAAATCAATAAACGTGATATATCATGTTAATAAAGTAAAAGAAAAATTATGTGATCATCTCAACAGACAAAGAAAAAGTATTTGACAACAACCAACATGTATTCATAATGAAGACTCTTAACAAATTAGGTATAGTATGAACATACCTTAACATAATAAAGGCCATATATGACAAGCCCACAGCTAACATCATTCTCAGTGGTGAAAGGCTGAAAGCTTTTCCTTAAAGATAAGAAACAAAACAAGCGTGCCTATTCTCATTACTCCCACTAAAAAGAGTACTAGAAGTCCTAGCCAGAGCAACTGGGCAAGAAAAAGAAATAAAAGCTTTCAGAATTGGGAAAGGATAAGTGAACTTTTCTCTATTTGCACATGACATAATTTTGTACAGAGAAAATCCTAAAGACTCCATTGAAAAAATGTTAAATGTAATGATGCTGGATATAAAACTAACATACAAATATCAGTAATATTTCTATATACTAACAACAAATAATCTGAGGAAGAAATAAAGAAAATGATCTTATTTAAAATAGCACCAAAAACAATAAAGCACTTAGGAATAAATTAACCAAGGTAGTTAAAAACCTCTACATTGAAAATTATATGACACTTATAAAAGAAATTGAAGACAAACAAAAAGGTATCCTATGTTTGTGAATTGAAAGAATTCATATTGTTAAAATGGTTATCCTGAATATATATGTATATATCTATAAATCTATACATTTATAGATTCAGTGTATAGATAGAGATCACACAGAATTCCAATAGCATTTTTAGAGAGGTGTAAAATCTTATCCTAAAATTTTATAAGAAACCAAAAAGCAGTCGTTAAAAAGAATAACAAAATGGGAGACGTCACACTTTATGATATTCAGTCTATGGGAAAACTGGATATTCACAAGTAAAAGAATAAAAGTAGGTCCCTCTCTTACACTAGTCACAATATTAACTCAAAATATATTAAAAATTTAAGTGTAAGAATGGATACCACAAAACTCCAAAAAGAAAACAGAGGAAAAAAGATCCTTGACATGGGTTTTGGCAATGATTTTTGTATATGATACCTACTGCTCACACAACAAAATAAATAAGTGAGGCTACCTCAAACCAAAAAAATTCTGCACAGAAAAACAATCAACCTACAGAATGGGGAAAAAAATTGAAAACCATATATCTGTAAAGGGTTAATATCCAAGACATAAAAACTCATATAATTCAATAGCCAAAAAAGCCAATTAAAAAATGAGCAGAAGACCTGAATAGACATTTTTCCAAACATGATATGCAAATGGCTAACAAATATGTAAAAAGTTTCTCCATATCACTAATCCTAAGGGAAATGCAAATCAAAACCACAAGGAGATATCACCTCACACTTATAGAATGTCTATTATCAAAAGCCAAGGGATAACAAATGCTGGTGAGGATGTGGAAAAAAAGGATCCCTTGAGCACCATTAGTGGGAGTATATAAATTGGTACAGCCACTATAGAAAACAGAATGGAGGACCCTCAGAAATTTAAAAATAGAACTACTATATGTTTCAGCAATTCCACCTCTGGGAATATATCCAACAGAAATTAAAATACTGCAAAAAGATTTACACCCCCATGTTCATGGAAGCATTATGCAATAGCAAGACATGGAAACAACCTATGTGTCTGTTGACAGATGAATGAATAAAGAATGGAATGGTATTCAGATGTTAAAAAAAGAAGAAAATCCTGCCATTTGCAGCAACATGGATGCACCTTGAGGGTATTATGCTAAGTAAAATAAATCAGACAAAGAAAGACAAATACTGTATGATCTCACTTATATATGGATTTAAAAACAATAACAACAACAACAAAAAGCTTGCAGAAAAAGAGATCAGATTTGTGATTACCAGAAGTGGAAATTGGGGGAATTAATGAAGGTAGTCAAAAAGTATAAGATAAATAAGAATAAAAACTAGTTATAAGATAACTAATTATAAAATAAGTTATAAATTAAAGAAGTACAAGGGATGTAACATACAGCATGATGATTATAGTTAATAATGTTGTAGGGTATGTTTGAAAATTAAGAGAAAGGATCCTAAGAGTTCTTATTGCAAGAAATAAATCTTTGTATCTTTTTCTTTTTTTGTATCTATGTGAGATGATGGATATTAAATTAACTTATTGTGGCCACAACTTCACAGTATACACATATGTAACTCAAATCACTATGCTATACACCTTAAATTAATCAGCAGTATTGTATGTTAATCATATATCAAAAATGGAAAAAAAGAAAAATTTTTTAAATGTATTGAATTATAATTCAAGGTATAAAATATCCATGAGTCCATATTGTTCTAAAAAATCCATAAATAAAATGCTTATTCATTTTCATATCACTTATGGCTGCTTTTGCCAAAAACAGTAGAGTTATATAATTGCAGCAGAAATCATATGACCTATAAACCTTAAAATATTTACTCTCTGGCCCTAGATAACAAGTTTGTCCACACCTGAGTTAGCATATAGCTAAAATTAACTCACATATGAGAGAGACCAAGCATGCATAAATCAGCTCACTCAACAAAAGCAAAGCTTTAAAAGCTAACATGGCAGAAGGTCAATGGAGCACAGGCCTTTGGCATAGCTAATTGGTCAAGTCTACCAAGGAGGACAGTTTGCCCTTGGACAGCAGATGGAGTTGTCAACAGAGGCAATTTTGATTATTTGAGGGGTATGTAAGAAATATTGTTGCTTCAGGAGTGTGATGTATTTGCCCCTAGGTTATGGCTGCTGGGGACCAGCCCTTGGCCGTTTAGTTAGGTCAGGTTTGTACCCCTTCTCATGATTTCTCAGCCCCCTTTAAGTCCACCTCAAATCCCTGATGAGCTTAGGTAGCCATGGGGACTACTCCCCTTTTGAGTCTGTATCATCAACTGAATATCTGCCTTGGATATTGGCTGCATAGTAATATAAAAGCAACTATGTATCAGATAGAGGAAGAAGTCAAAAGTATAAAAGCAATTAAAAATCCATTAGAAAACCTGGAACCCATGGGAAGAAGTCCCATGGCTAATGGCAGTTAACTTTAAACAATCAAGTAGCCTTTTCTTGAGGCTAATAACCATTTCAACTCTTCATAAAGTATTCACTCAGGCACAGCAATGCATTTTAGTCATTGTTCACACCTTGCTGTCACTGGTCAATAAACAGTCAACAGAAAATCTGTTTGCAGTGCCTGTTTTTGCTAGTAGGTGGGCCTCTAAATCTTGAGCTACTTTATTTGCTATCTGGGGCTTTGTCAGCCTTAAATTGTTGATGAGACATTATAGTTTAGCAACCTTGTAACATGTTAGAAATTCTCATACAAGCTGGTTACATCTGGTGTCTCAGAAGCATCCAGGTAAATTATTGTCAGGCTCTTAATAAATCAGTACCTTTTGGGATGGAGGGTTGACTTTGAATACATGGAAAGGCAAAATGGTCATATTAAGAGTATAGGTCATAATCTCCTGTGTTAAGCACAGAAGAGCCATCTGAACACACACGAATACACCTGAGAGTTGCATTTCTAAGGTATACAAATGTGTTGTTTATGATAAACAGTTGTTATTTATTACCATCTAACCATAAAGGGTTTAACTGTTGTAAAGGACAAACAAATTGGTGAAATTAAACAGGTCTGGTAATGATTTCTGCACAGCTTCATGAGAAATAATTGGACTATAGCTTATATCATTAATTTCATGTCTATTTCTACTCCTTTCTTCTGAATTTCTTTGAAGCTCTGTAATAGCAGTTAATTGTTATGCTTAGTTACATTCCTATATTGACTATAAAAGAAAATGTGCCTGTACATGTACATATGGCTATAAGAACCTTATTAAAGAAGTCTGGGACCATATGTGAAAACCAAGAGTTGAAAAATTTCTGTTAACCACTGAAATTCTTTGGAAATGATACAGTTAGAGAATTTGAAATTTAAATGAAAGAACTTGGTGGAAAAGTGGGCAGAAAAGTATGATAAATGGATTTTAAATATTACATGGACAAGAATATTCATTTTTTTTCTCTGAAATAAATCAAGAAGACAATTCTTCAGTAATAATACTAAAACTCTCTGAGTGTTTTGTTTTTTGGGTTTTTTTAACACGCTAGATATCACTTACCTATAACCTAAAAATATCCATTAATTTAGCTGGCAGCTAAGTTTTTATCTTCCTCAGTTATAGCTTCAACAAGAATCTGAAGCTTTCTTAAAAAGCCAGGGCATTTAAAGCTAAGGAGTTTAATTCCCTTATCTAGAAATTCTTGAGTTTTCCTATCCTGTGTGTATAGAAATATTAAATACACTCTATAAGTCGATCCAAATTGGAACTCCTTTAAATTTAAGAGCCTCTATTTAAACCTCTCCAAAATAGGTAACTGTATTTCAACCTACTTGCTCAAAAACCCATGTATACTCACACATTAAAAGAAGCTGATCAATATCTTGGTTAAGGTAGAGAAATCTGGAGATAGATATTAGATGTAGTACAGAGCCATTATCCCTGGTGCTGATTCTTAGGTAGGATTCTTAGTCTAGGGACAGAATTTCCTAATTCCACTGTTAGGAGTTTATGGTTAGATGTTTCTTCCTTTTTCAGAGAAGCTATTTCTCTAACATTTGTCCAATTGGATTGTGGGTTAAGGTCGGCATTTAATTCCAAGGTTTATTTATACCCTGTTTTAGCCACTCAAAGATTTTCCTCACATCTTGATTTAGCTCATTTGTGCATTCCTATAAAATTGTTCTATTACTTTCAAGAGAAATAAAGAAAAAACATACATTAAGAATAATTGAAATTTTTCAGGTCTTAATGAGGGGACATGACATTTATGATAAGCCAGAAGTAATAATTCCCATCCAATCTTCATTTTATAAATATACTCATACTTTTTTATACATATATTGTAAAATGCAAGTCAAAATCTCTTAGAATTCAGATATGTCTGCTCTCCAAGCCAAACAAAAACCAGTTTGATTATTTAATCCTTTCCATCTTTGTATATACTTCTCTTTTTTAAAAAAAGATTTTATTTATTTATTTTTAGAGACAAGGGAAGAGAGAGAGAAACATCGAGGATACATTGGTTGGTTGCCCCTTGCACGCCCCCAACCAGAGACCTGGCCCACAACCCAGGCATGTGTCCTGGCTGGAAATCAAACTAGCAACCTTTTGGTTCACAGGCCAGCACTCAATCCTGAGTCACACCAGCCATGGAATGTATACACTTCTCTTTAAATGGTAGATTTTCTAAGTAAGATATCCCTGAAATGCATATGAATGACAGGTCATTTTGACTACTTTTCAAAAGGTTCTGGGTGAGAAAGAGAGGGGCAGAGAGGAAGGGGAGGAGGGAGAGGAAGAAATGGGGAGTAATGGGGAGAGAGAGAGGGAGGGAGACAGAGATCAGAAAAGGCGTTATAAATGTGAAGGGGCTGTTGAACAAGGCTTTTTTGAGGATTAAAAAAAGTCTCTTTTTTTAATTTATAGACATCTAGACAGAGAGACAGAGAAAACTGGTAATTTCAACTTCACATTTGTATCAAAAATAAACAGAGGCACCATATGTCCATTACTTTATTTTGCCTTTTGAGGATTTCATAAATTTTTATATACAAACAGTGTCTAGATTTACAGAGTTCATACAGACATGCCAGACAAAACAAAGAATTATATCAATGAAGGAAAAGCAAATGGTCATGTGGTATAGAAAGTAATACAGATGACATCTCAACCCTATGGCTGAGAACCCTAACCTATGATCTGAATAAATGCAGTCAGTTTAGTGGTAAAGACATAGATGTCTCAGATGTCAAGAGATGCCAGAATCAACACAGACAAATGCAATAATCCTACCATTAAGAGACAGGTAAGTTTTCTGACTCGTGATATTTGACAGATATTACCTTGCCTGTTTTTGGACCACTTAATTACGGAAACCAGATGATCATAACAAAACAATATTGTCCTATATTACTGCTGCTAGTAGGGGGAAATGATTATACAAAAGTCAAAACCAGGACAAACCTAGACTTGGCCAGGAACCAGATTCATGCACATTGAAAGGTATCTGCTGAATTAAGGGAATTCTTCAAGATAAATGAAGAATAAAAGTAGAGGGGTCACACAATTTTAAAATGGGCAAAGGATCTGAATAGACATTTCTACAAAGAAAATATACAAAACACCAACAGGTATATGGAAAGGTGCTCAATATCACTAGTCATTAGGAAAATGAAAAGTAAAGCCACAATGAGACTTCAGTTCATCTCTGTTAGAATGTACATCATCAAAAAGATAAGAGATAAATGCCATCATAGATATGGAGAAAAGGGAATCTTGTGTACTGCTAGTGGAAATGTAAATTGGTACAGCCACCAAGGAAAACAATATCCTAAAAAAATTAAAAATAGAACTACCATATGATCCAGACATTTCACTTCTGTGAATATATCCAAAGAAAATGAACTAATTCATTAATTCTTTTTAATATCTAACTCAAAAAGATATATGAATCTTTGTGTTCATAATATTACCTACAAGACATGGAAAAAACCTACATGTCCTAAGTTACCATGATTGGATGAATACACACACATACACTATGAAATATTATTCAGCTATAAAAAACTAGGAAATCCTATCATTTGAAGAACATAGATGGGCATTAAAGGCATTATGCTAAGCAAAATAAGCCAGACAGAGAAAGACAAATACTATATGATCTCACATGTAAAAATCTAAAAAAAGAAAAACAACCCAAAGAAAAAGAACTTAGACTCATGGTTACCAAAAGCAAGGGTAGAGTAAGGGTTAATTGGAGAAAAACTTTCAATTATAACATAAATAAGTATGAGAGATGTAATGTACAAGATGATGACTATAGTTAACACTGCATAAGAAAGTCATTAAGAGAGTAGATTCTGAGTTCTCATCACAAGGACCTTTTATTTTTTTCCTTTTTCTCTTTCTTTTCTTTTTATGACATAGATGTTAGCTGAACCTACTGTGATAATTAATTTCACAATATATGTATAGAAAAACTTCATGCTGTACACCTTAAACTTACACAGTGATATACATAAATTATTTCTCAATAAAATGGGGAAAATAGCAGGATCAATGGTAAGCCATGAAACTAAGCACTACATAGAGTTAAATCCAATGGATAATGATAGACTATTTAGAAATATAATTGTACTATAATTGTGAAATATAGTTATTACATTCAATTTTATCTTGTTGGTTCTAGAAAATGCTGTATAACTAGAAAATAAGTCAATTGGTTTAAATACATTAAAGATGTTTTTGCTGATTATTTTACTGTATACCAAGGAAACTCATAAACTCCAGGAAAAAAAAAAAAACTAGATGTACAAGAGATTTAGTATGTTAGATAAAATGTAAATGTAATAAAATATAAATATAAAATAAATATTAAAATAGCTTCTCTAATATTCACAAGAAGCCAATAGAAATGAAAAATATTTATTAAAAATAGTGTTGAGATTTTTAAAAATTAAAGGGATACACATACACATACCCCGCCTTGACTATTCACCACAAACAAAAGATTTCAAATATGTTAGTCCTGAGGTGGTGCATGATGGGTCATGTTTAACTTCTTCCTTAGACATATATGATCGATGTCTGTACAGAAAGTATCCATCCATTTAACAAGAAAAATAGAGACATTTATTGAAGAAGATACAAAATACAAGAAACGTTGTACATAGAACAATGATGTCACAGTCCCCTTTCAAAGAACACACCTCGGGACATCATCATTTCTTCCAATCACCACCAGCTGCCCCACTGTATTTTCCTGAATGTCATCAATGGTCTGAAATCTCTTCCCTTTCAAAGGAGATTTTAGTTTTTGGAAAAGCCAGAAATCACAGGGTGCCAAATCGGGGCTGTTGTGGGGGCTGAGTCACCTGGGTGATTTGATGTTTCACCAAAAATCTCTCCATGAAGCATGAGGCATGAGTGTCACATGGTCATGATGAAGCTGCCAATCACCAGTTGCCCAGAGCTTCAACTTTCTGACTCATCCAAATAGTTTCCGTCGAGTAATGTTCAAGCTTAATGCAAAATCTGATGCAGGCTCATTGCTTTACTCGCTCAGTCATTTCAAATGCGACAGCCACTCCTGCAATGTTCACTCAATGGCATCTACTGCCCCTACTGACTACTACAGGAAAGTGGTAATTGTTCACGCATACACATTCCAGTCCACTCTCGTTAGCTGCCAGGTTACATCGATGTTGCAGACTGTTCTTGTTATATTAACTAATGGCTGGACTTTTTCTAGAGAGACCTTGTATGTGTTGTTAAATTTTCCTGCAATCAGAATGTCTATTAAATGGTGCCCTCCAAAATAAGCTACAGACACAAGAAGAGGGAGGATGACTGCAGATAGGCAGTAATGACCACGGCGTAGAAGATGGAACAAGCTGATACATCAAGGTAAGAACAGGAAATATCAGAAGTTCTATTTGTGACTTTGTCCTTGTGTTAGAGAAATATATACAACCCATAGGAAGCCAGCTATCCCTGGAAGTTCCACCAGAGGGAGGGGTGACAGAGAGTAGCATCCTCATCCTTATTCATTGGTCCACTTTTGGCATCTGGGTTGTATTTCACTTCATGTCTGCCTCAATTAATGAATTTGCAGATTATATTATCTCAAACATAGAAACAGTGCAATGCTTTGTAATGAGGTAGTGAGTAATCATAACTTTTTGTACCATATGCATATTCACCATTAATTACATGGCCAAGTTTTTTTTAAATGATAGTCCTCAAAGATAAATGATATATTTTCCACTTTCCAAATATAAAATAAAAAACAAATACTTTATTATAGGCTGATCTTTTCTGTAATGAAAAGTCATGGTCAGTGATTTATTACCTAGCAGCTATTAAACATAAACAAAATCTTTACTTTCAAATTAAATGTGACATTTTAACATTGCATGAGAAAGCAACTGTTCTTAGAAGTAAATATGTAAAATAAATAACATCTTCTGATTTGTTTAAAGAAACAGCACTGATGGCATCAGAAAAGGTGGGAATTTAGGAGCCAAATTTCAACAAAAGCCTTTGTTTAATTGGAGAATGGAGGAAAATGTCCTAGCATCTAGTAGAGTATTTCCTAGTATCTACCAGACACAAAGAAGCTTTCTGATAAATGCCTGTTAAATAAATGAACGGAGTCCCACAGAGTCTCATTTTTTTTTTCTGTATATCCTATAATATCTCAGTCTTGACATTTTATCCTTTTCAGGTACTCAGTAAATTGTTACAGTCAGGCCACTGAAGATTGTCAGAGTTGAATGGATTATTGGATTTTTTTCCCAGGGAAATTAAATGACTTTCCAAAGAACATAACTCTTTCTTCTGATTCTCACAGCAAATCTGAGGAATTGAGGTATTAATTTCAAAATATTTTTCTATTCTCTGAAAGACAATCTGATGTTCTGAAAGAGTACAGAAATTGACATCAAATTCCTGTCCTTCTTATCAGTTATCTCTGACTCACCTTTGGACAGAGCACTTCCCTTCTGAGCCTCAGTTCCCCAACTAGGGAAGAGTGAAACTTCTTGATAATGCACCTATGTGTGTATTATGTACACAGCTAATACCAACATCAATTTTGGTTTGGGTTGTTGTTATTCCTCAGCTGTTCACCTCCTTCAGATATTCCCCAGACTGTGCTCTGAGAAACTGACTTCCAGTTAGGAAAGTACTAATTGGGTTCCCTGTAGGGAGGCTTACACTTGCCTGCAGCACTTCAGCTTCTTTTTCTTTGTTCCATTTATCTTTCAGCTGTGAGTGGATTTTATTCTCTTCATATTAGTTTGGCTATTTTACTGTGGACAAATGCCCCTGGCTATGTCTGTGTGTATAACCCAGCCTCTCTCCAAGGAGAGACAGTTCTCTTCCCCAACAAGAGAAAATGTGCTTTGAGAGGGACTCTAAACTATCAGTGTTATCACCTCTTGTCTTGTTTGTTCTATGGCAAATTCCAAGGTGTCTCATTTTTATTTTTGTTCAGTTCTTCATCTCCCACCTGGAAAGAGCTTGCCAACACCTCTGCTTCATAAAAATTGCTTTTTGATTCTGAAAAAGCATTTACTCTTGTACATTCCTCATTCTTTCACATGTTTCTGAACAGTTTTCTCTTTGTTGTTTTTCAAGTTTGGAGAAAAACTTCAATTAATCTCAGTAAGCTGTAAATCCTGGCATTGGCAAATGCTTCTGTTTCAGGTAAATGTAGAAGACATTTATTGAGCACCTATAACATACAGAGTACTACACTTGGCGTTTAGAGGTGAACAGAGCATAGTTTCTAACCCTCATGGAGTTCACAGACTGATGTGAAAATAATCACATGCCACAGTAGGGAGATGGATCTAACATTTAGCCAAATGCTTTTTTATTCAGTTATTTCTATCCTGCCTGTTTCAGAAGATATTTGTACTTCCTCATGTTGCTGCAACTGGTGTATGCCTTCTCAGAATCTTACATCTTTCTTAGCTCATGTACTGTTTTGGGGAATATCTCTTGGACAATTTTAGCATAGCCTCCACCTGTGCCTTGAGTGATCACTAAGTCAGAGCTAGATAAAGTATAGACGAAGTATAGTCATTCTATTACCATGACAAGAAGGAACTTTGGGGAAGTAGAACAATTTAGAAGAAAACACCCATGGCTAATGGGAGAACCTGGCAATGTGGTGACCAGATTGAAACTGTTTACACTGAAAATAATAGTACAAGGTCACATGATTGCTGGTACATTACTTTCTCATGGTTTAACGAATTACCACAATTTAGCAGCTTAAAACAACAGCCATTTCTTATCACTCAATTCTGTAAGTCAACAGTGTGTTCTGCCGAAGCTGAGACCTTGACTCAGAACATTGCTCTCAAGATGTGAAGCCAGTTGAGTTCTCTTTTGGAAACTCTGAGGAAAAATCCACTTCCAAGCCCATTCAGGTTGTTGAAAGAATTCATCTTCTTGAGACTGCATGCATGAGGTCTTCTCTTCCCACTGCCTGTTGGCCAGAGGTTGCTCTCAGGTCCTTATAGATTGGCTTCCTCATATTCAAATCCAGCAAAAGACAATCTCCCTCTCATGAAATCCATCTCATTCTTTAAATGTTGGACTTTAGGAAGAGCCCAGTCCCTTTCAAGGATTTACCTGACTGGGACATGTCTACTAAGGATAACCTTCCTTTCTTAAAGTCAACCGTGCCATGTGACATACCCTAATCAGGGGAGTTCTATCACAGCATATTCACAGTCACACCTGCCCTCAAATGGAGAGGACCCTACAGGACCTACATCAGAAGGAAAATGTGAGGGCCTTCTTAGCATGCCCCCAACCATAGCTAGGTTCCATTTTTTGGTGCTGAGAGAGCCATGAGATGTAAGAGTTTAGAAGAGGAAAGTAAGTGATCATGACAGAAGCCAAGAGGGTTATATGCTCTGACAGACAAGAGATAGACCAGAGTAAAAGAGCATTGGAAATTCCTCAGTCTGTCCTCAGAACAGATATTATAATCTTCTTTTTTAATTTATATTTTTATTGTTAAATACAGTTGTCTCCATTTTCCCACCACCATATTTCCCTGCCACACCCACCCCCACCTCCCAACCTCAATCCTTCCTTACTTTGGCTTTGTCCATGCGTATTTTATACATGATCTTTGATTTGACCCTTCCCTTTCTTTTCCCCATTATCCTTCTCCCTCTGGTTACTATAAGTCTGGTTTTTTCTTTCAATGTTTCTGGTTATAATTTTCTTGCTTTGTTTTGCTGATAGGTTCCACTTATAGGTGAGATCATATGGTATTTGTCTTTTACCCCCTGGGTTATTTCACTTAGCATAATGCTGTCCAGTTCCATCCATGCTGTCTGAAAGGGTAGTAGCTCTTTCTTTCTTTCCTCTGTGTAGTATTCCATTGTGTAAATGTACCATAGTTTTTTGATCCACTCATTTATTGATGGACACTTAGGTTGCTTCCAGCACTTGGCTATTGTAAATTGTGCTGCAATGAACATTGGGGTGCACAAGTTCTTTTGAATTGGTGTTTTGGGATTCTTAGGGTATAATCCCAGCAGTGGAATTGCTAGATCAAAAGGAAGTTCCATTTTTAGCTTTCTGAGGAAATTCCAAACTGTTTTCCACAGTGGCTGCCCAGTCTGTATTCCCATGAACAGTTGTACTAGGGTTCCTTTGTCTCCACAACCTCACTAGCACTTGCTGTTTGTTGATTCATTTATAATGGCCATTCTTTCTGGTGTGAAGTGGTATCTCATTCTGATTTTAATTTGCATTTCTCTGATGGCTAGTGGTGCTGAGCATCTTTTCCTCTCTCTGAGCCCCATGTATGTCCTCGTTGGAGAAGTGTCTGTCCAGGTCCTTCGCTCAGTTTTTAATTGGATTGTTTGTCTTCTTGGAGTGGAGTCATGTGAGTTCCTTATATATTTTGGAGATCAAATCCCTATGAAATGGCAGTTAAATCCATTAAAATTTCACCTTCACGATATTCAAATTTCAAGTTATGTTTCATAGAACTCTCATGGTCAATCTCAGCCTTATTTCAGTTAGAATAGTTCTACTTTTAGCTATTTTAAGTATTTTACTTCAATATTGACCTGAAAAGTTTTCACTAGTAAAATAGTTCTAAAACAACATGTGTAATCTAACATAGAAAATTTTCTGCCACTTTTGTGTATTCTTCATTCCCACTTGCCTCTTCTTGACAGTTTCCATGTTCTTTTTCATGCTGATATAATTTGCAGTCTAAGTTTCTTGTAGTTCCTCTATAGTTTTTGATAATTCTCCCTGAGCTCATTGAACTTCCTTATAACCATTGTTTTGAATTCAATATCTGATACTTTACTTGTCTGTCTTTCATGTAGTTCTCTTTCTAGGGATTCTTCCTTTCTTTCAATTTGGGGGTATTTCTTTGTCTTCCCATTATTTGTGGGATTCTCCTTTTTTGGTTCTTCTTCTTAAATTGATCTGGCTTAATTTCCTGACTTTGTGGTGTGAACTTCTATGGTAGATGCCTGTGAGATTCAGTTGTGTAGTCTCTCAGATCTCCTGAACTTGCTGCTCTTTGGATGCCTTTTATGCCATTTATGTTGGTTCTCTGGAAGTATTTGTGTTTTGACTGTAGTTTGGTCATTCTTTGGTGGGTCCTTCTCTCCATCTGGCTGACTGAGGGTTACTCTGCCCACTATGTCCTGTGTGTTTTTGTGTAGTTGCTGCCAGAACAAAACCACAAAGCCCAGGAAACAAACTCACAGCCACAAAAATAATTCCCCACTGCAATCCCACTATCAACAGCAAATGAACCAGTATTAATAAGGCTGTAAAGAGATTAAGACTATTATAAGAAACAAGAGAAATAAACTATAAGTATAAAATGTAATGACAATACGCACAAATGCACAAACTTGATGGACCCAAAATGAACGTTAAAAAGCTATGTAGTACAGAAAATATTGAAAATCATGGAGAAGACCACAGTGGATTTCATCTTGGAAGCCTCTAGTATTTACCACTGTTTTTCCTTTCTGGATCTGCCTGTGGTGATGTCAGTTGTTGACCCCATCTGACCTTTGGCAGTCTGTTCAGGGCTTCCAGGAATCTACAGTCTGTGGATGTCTCCTTCTGCTATAATTCTAGTCACTCTGCACTCAGCAGTCAGGTTTAGGCACCACAGGATGGGGCAGAGTCCTCCTGTGGGCAGGGCTATTGTTTCCTCTCATGCTGCTGCCACTCAGGGAAGTGGTCTGCCTGAACAAGATGGCTGTTGCTGTATGGGGGATGCCTCAGCACCAGGATCCCACCAGCTACTATCTCTGTGCTCTCCCCAAAGCCTCTGGCCCCAGTATCTACTCAGGCATTTGTAGCCCACTCGGCCCCTGACTTTGCCAGAGCCAAGGATAAGTGGCTGAAAATAAAAATTTATGCATTGGCCCTTTAAATGGCTCTTTGCATTTCTAGCCACCTGTCTCTGGCAGAGAGCAACTCTCGTGCTTTTCACAGCTGGTTGTTATCTGGGTACTTTTTGGCTCTGGTGCTGCAGGCTGGAGATCCTCACTTATGGTTTAGACCCCACTCTTCTCAGGGGGATCCAAGTGGACACTTAAATACCCCTCTGGCGCTGCTGCCTGTGGGCACTCATCCAGGTTCTTGAGTCTCCACCACACTCCTTTCCAGTGAGGTTCTACTAAAGCTTATTCTTCTGTCTATCCAAGGTTATAAGGCTCCTTTCTCACTATTGTTCAATTGTTTGTTCTGGGCAATTTCTGTACAATTTAGTTGTAATTCCAGATTGGTCCTGGGATGAGGTCAGTCTGACTTCCATTCACTCCTCCACCATCTTGCTCTTCCCCTGAGATTATGATCTTATTAAGGAGACTATGATATAGCAGGCATTTTCAAGTATATCAGAGGTCTCTTTGCAAGAGAAAAGGAAGAAAGACTGGAATTCCCATTCTAACAATTCACCAAGTGTCCTAAAAAGATGTTTCATTCAATTTGGAGTTGGAAATAAATCTATTTCTTGTCCTAGTAGGTAATCAGAACTGTACACATTTTACTTTGGTGAAACATTTTTTAAAAAAGTAAAAGCTATCTTAGGGTGCACTTTTCCTGGACTAGAAAAGAAAGGGAAACCAATTTTAAGCTCCAGGTAGATGACCTTAGGTAGGGCCTCTATAAATGGCCTCATAGATCATTAAGACCTTGGGTCCTAATAGCTATTGTTACAATAAACCTTAACTGGAGATAATCATAGTTACTAGGATCCAAGGTCCCATGATGTACGAGGACCTATGCTGAATCTTTTGGGACATCATTTTGTTTAATTTCTAAAACAACTTAATAAGACAAACAATATATCTTGAAGGAGAACATACATACAGACCAGCACACATACCCCTTGCTCAAAATTAGAGCCAGCAAGAGATCCTACCAGGGCTTCCTATCGCACAGAGCCTGGATTTCCGTGGGACAGAGAGAAACCTTAAAAGTGCTTGAAAGGCTGTTGTAAAGATGAGGAAGCAGACTCATGCTGCTCAGCTGCAGAGATAGTGGTGTGCTAGCAAAGACTTAACAACCTGCTCCCCAAAGATTTTTTGATTTGCAGCCTTTGTCGAGTCCCTTGATGAAAACATTCTCACTGTGGCCAATTTCAAGCTCCAGCCTGAGGTCACTGAATGCTGACTTATGAAGAAAGGTGACTTGAGGGAAAAAAATATATATATAAAATCAGATGTTTACTTATGTACTAAAGAATTTTGCAACAAGAAAAGCAGTGCAATGGAGCTGACCCTCTCAAGAAATAGGAGTTCTTAATACTCCTGGTAATTAAAGTAGATTTTCAATGTTTTCAGAGGCAGCTATGAGATGAAACCTTGCATTGGAAGGTTATAAAGATAGGGTGTTAAAATGGAAAGGTTAAAGACATTTGGTAATTTTCTGTTCCTTCTGCAATATCGGTGGCAAGATCTCTCCAATTTGCAAGTAAGACATTTTCCCAGCAGCGGCTAAAGGATAGAGTCTGCAGGACACCCTGAGTTAATGATCTCAAGAGTGAAGCCACGGTGACATCTCTTCCACATCTGAAATCTCTACTCATTCTCACCTTTTTCTGTTTCAACATTTTAGGCTGGGAGTTTTCAGGGTATACTTCATAAAAGTAACATTCTTGGCAATTTTTTTTATCACTGTCTCACAAAGATTAGAAGTATAATAGAAAAACTTCATTACAAATTTCTTTATTTAAACAGTGTGTAGAGATGTAGTGTTTAAATCTCCATAAAATTACACCTTTGAAATTACTTAATTGTGTTTTTCCTGCCAATTTAGGTTGCTCATAAAAGGAAAAATTTTTAAATATATAGAATTAGAAACTAATCGTCACAGTAGTGTTGCTTGTGCAAATACTGCAAACATCAGCGAATTGAGGTTAGGCCCACACTGGTGTGGGAGGAAGGGGGAGGAGACACTTCAATCTTCTGGTTTGGTTTAATTTATGCCTAATAGATTAAAAAAATACACCCACTTAAAAGTTTGGTTCTTATTCAAAACCTTGCAGTTAAGGCATATAATAATAGTTGTAGAAGGTTTTATTAAATATCCTTACAAAGATGTTCTCTAGGGTAGAGAAACCTGACTTTCTTTTTAATTGCAATTATTACTGTGAGGCTCATTTATTTGCTTAATAAAAATAATCATTTGCATTTATACAAATTTCTTTCTTCCTAGGAGCTACCTTCATAAAGTATAGCTCACTCACAAAAGACATCCTGTCACCTGGGCAGATTTGCGAGTCAGCAGTCTAGTAGATGTTTATGAAAACTCTTTACCTCTGTGCCCAGCAGTCCAGTCTGCAAATACGGCAGCTTCAAAGATCCATCAAGTGCTATTTGTTCTGTGACAAAGGCCACCTTCCAAGTTCTGTGAGCTACCATTACCAGTCAAGCAGTTGTACCACATGCAGCTTTACATACTTCTAGATCAAGAATATGAAGAAATAACTAAGAAGAGCCACATGCTCTAAGAGTAAGAATTTGTGAGTACAAAATTGCTTAAAAGCATTCAAAATCAGTCTTCTGCTCCCCCCATGAGGAATGTAAACTAGCAATTGGTTTCTTGCTAAATTTTAGTATAGTACATATAGGGAGAAAGCATATTCTGGTGGTTCTGGAACCTGGCTGTATTTTAGATGAGCTTAGAAAAAACATAGTGAGCTTTTCATAAACCACAATGGCCTAGGCCCACAACCAGCTATTCTGAATCAATTGATCCTGACTTTTTAAAGTGCATCAGCATTATTTCAAGCTCCCAGGTGTCTAATGCACAGTTCAATGTTGGGTATCATTTGTCTGGTGCAAATAACACTGGATTGTTTTGTCAGCCATTAACTAGCTATGTGTTCCTGAGAAAAACATGAATTTCTCTAGGCCACAGAATATTAGTCTGAAAAAATTAGATATTTGAATTAGAAAGAATTTCCCTTCATCTCTAAACTCCTCTGGTTGAAAACAATAAAAATGAACAGTTCTAACCATATATTATAAGTCTCAACATACTTACACTCATCATTTACAACAGAGAAATACAGTAGAAAATATATTGTTGGGATTTTACTCTCAAAAACTATATATAAACTAGGTAAGCTATATGGGATACCAAAGAATGTGCATTTAAAAAAAGCCACAATTCAAAGTAGGATGTGCTAGGTACGCAAAAAGGATCATTGTAACGCTGACCATTTTTTTACTGGTGTGAAAGAAAAACCACACTGACCACATAAACTGGCAAGGAAGACTTTATGCAAGACAATTGCAAGAGGAGGGAAGTTAGGAACTCAGTTCTCACTGAAAACAAAAGGCAGGGGTATTTTTAAGAATTAGATTAAATAGTGGAGAAATGCTGAAGGGTTTTGGCAGAGAGAGTTGATCAGTGTGATTGCCCATCTGTGTTTGCTAATTGACACTCACAGAAGTTAGGCTCCCACCCTCCCTCAAAAACTGGGAGGTAGGGGGACTATTTCCTCAATGATTGCATTTCAAACTTCAACGAAGTTCCTGAGTTGTAAAAGATTTACATTTCAAAGAGGCAGAGAAAGAAGTTATAATTGCTGGTTTTCTAAAGTACTTGCCCTAAGAAAAAGAAGGTCAGGGGCCTACAGTCATGAAAAAAACCTAAAGCTTGGTCCAGCTGAGGGGATCATTAAGGCCTTCTTGTTCACTAGCTTACTGCTTCAATTCTCTCTTGTCATTGCACCTGAAAGTCCTATAGATGGAAGGTTTTCTCATTTGTTTTCTCTTTAGGCTGATGAGCTATTATAGGTCATCAGTACTAAATCACTCATTTTTTTGTCACCTTTTAACTTTTCCAAATTTGGATTGTGTTTTATAGTCCATGGTGTCTTACAAATGCTGTCGGCCAGTAGCAGTGATAGCAAATCAAATGGCGTAATTTGTCAGTCTTCAAAAAGTCTCTACATTGTTCATTGTTAGAACAGAATCATTGTTGACATGAGACACTAAATGTAAATTTGATCTTATTGGTGAAGTACGTACTTAATATCAAAGTAATGATTGAAACTCCCTATGTTCTTGCAAGGCAACAAACAAGCTCTTTAGATAAAACTACAGCAAAGTGTAGGTAAAGGTGTGTTATTTCTATTATTGGTACATGTGCTTGCAAGTGCCAGGGAATAAAATGAAGATAGGAGCAATCATCAGCACCATCAGAAAAGATGAGATACATGTCAAAGCCACAAGAGGCTAACGTGACCAACTGCTAGCATCTTTTCTTTCTTAGCGATGTGTTAACATCAAATGGTGCATCTAAGAATCAGTGGAGTCTGAGATGTAAGAAAATAGGGTAGGTAGTTTTGCACAGCCATGACTGCTGGGTCTAAGCTACATGTGTGGTCCATTATCTTTGCCCTTCAAAAAGCAAGATTATTGGCTCTGTATACACTTTGAACAAAAGATGTCTCAAGCAATTGAAGGTAAGGTACAACTGAGAGGGATATTCAGAGAAAAACAAACCATCTCTGTGATTTTGAAATGTTACTAATCCCTTCTTAATCTAGCTCCTCTTTTCATCATTTTACTTTAAATAGAATCTATACCTCGGTCTGTCACATGTCAGACATGGAAAAGCCCCGCCACTGCCCATGTACACCCCCTGATGCCAGCTCTAATTATCTGTGTGGGAGAACCTTCTGTGTAGTCTTCAAAACTCAAGGCTCAGAAATGCCTATCCCATCTTTTCACAAAAAAGAAATACTACATACAAGTTTATAGTGAAAAAAAAATCATTGATTCAGCAAAGCTACAAGCAGATAATAGCTTTAGTTTTTTCAACTTAATCCCAAAGGAGGATGGTGTAAAGCAAGCTGGCTTTTCTTTTTAAAATGCCCTAATTCAAGTTCAAGTAAAACACTCCTTAAAGTGCCTGAAGTAAGGGACCCTAGGGGAATCATTAGCAACTTGTCAGGAGCTGCCTTAAATGAGAAATTGTTGAAGGCTATTCTTTTTTTTGTTTTTCTCTTTGTTTTTTTTTTTTCTGTTTTTATTGAATTTATTTGGGTGACATTGATTAATAAAGTTATATCAGTTTCAGGGGTATAGTCATCTGTGTATTGATTACCAGAAGGAAAGAGGGGTAGGGAAGGTAAAAGAGGGCATAGTGGGGATAAATGGTGATGAAAGGAGAAGGATGTCTTTTTCAAACAGGGCTGGAAATCCCCAAAGGTCTTAAGAGGCTACTTGCTCCGTGGGCTCTGGGGAATTCTCTGGTGTGGAGGCTGTAGCAGGGAAGAGTGGCTAAGCCCAACTCTGTCCTCCCAACAGCTGTCTCCCAGGGAGTCACTGGGCAGCTGGTCACAGCATTGGCTGCTGCACCCCTGTCTCTCCTGCTCAGCAGTCACCTCCTCTTGCCTGGCCTTTGAAGTCGTACTATTTCCTTGGAACTGAATCTATGTTGAGAGGGGTCTTCTGTGACACACTGGTGAAAGATGATCTTCTCTGTCCTACTTTTGTTATCCTATTAAGCTATGTTCTACAATTCCATAACACTTGCTCTGGTCTTCACATACAAGCTTAGAAAACCAGACAAAATCAGTTTAGTGGCAAGAGTACTTTATTTGGATCAAACATTTGGGTTCAAGTCCTGGCCCTGTTAACAACAAGCTATCTGAAATTGGACAAAATGTTTAACATCTCTAGGTCTTAGTTTCACTAACTAAAAATTTGGAAATGCTTTTATGAGAATGAACTATGATAAAATGTGTAAAATTTTTTTGTAAACTGTAAAACAATCTACCCATGGGAAATGCTGTAGAAATTATGACCATAAATGCCAACCTCCCCACCCCTGGATGACCCACAATATTAAGGACAAGAAAGCTAAATGTGTGCAGTGGAAAAAATGCTCTTTACATTTTTACAATAGAAATGATACCTTTTATTTTACAGTTAGTATAACAGTCCACACCATCTTACACTGGATTTCCTTAAGATCTTTTAAGAATCCTTAGAAGATGCTAAGTGACTTGGTCAAAGACTTATAGCTGTAAAGGAATAAATGGACAACAATGAAAAGCTACTTCACAGAATGAAGGTGTGCAGATGACTGTTTTCAATATCGTGCTCCTGCTGAAATTACTCTAGAGTAACACTTACATTGGTTAGTTACTTACCATACATCATTGAACAGTTTGAGGACATGATTCCTGAGGGGCACTTAAACCACAAATGTCATGTTGTCAAAATCCTTAATGTAACCTAGTCCTTTAAGTGTGTGCACCTTTTCTTCTTGAAACACTGCTAGCATTTTAAGTACTAACAAACTTACAGCCTAGATTGGAGGGTTCCTGAATATTCTTTGAGACCCTGAGACCCAGCTATACCCTCATCCTCTCTCTGGGATACTCCTTACCCTAGTGGAGTTAAACAGGGGCTCACAACATTTACTTATTTTTCTCCAAATACATAGAATTCCAGTACCATTAGCAGAGCTGCTGTGCCCTGAGGACCGAGAGCTTTTGGGGAGCTTTGGCAATCAGATGAGATATAATGCCTATGAGAGTGTTTTATAATCTGAGAAGTGCTCTAATAATAATGGCCAACTTCTGCTGTTGTGTGTTGGGCACTAAGTAAAAGTGGTTTACATGCATCATTTCATTCAAGTTTTGCATGAAATTACCATAAGAGTATGATAATAGTATAATGCCACAATAGTATTTTTAAACTAATTTTACAGAAAAGATTGGTGAGGAACAGAGAACCTCAGTGTCTTCTTTAAAGAAACACTAGTTACAAAGGAGAGAATTTGACTGAGGTAGTCTCAGAGCCCAAGGTCTCAACCCCTATGTTCTAAGAATTAGGGGGTACCTTTCATGACAGTGATATTAATGAATCTCCTCAGCAGACAATTTCTAATCATCCTTTAAATGTCCATTTAAATTGCTTCCCCCAGAAACTTTCCCCAATCCAGAAGACGAGGTCAAATCTCTTCTTTGCACACACACTTATAGTGCTCTGTACCTCTCCTTCATGGGCGTAACCACACTTGTGCTTAAATAATGTTCTGGATAATTTGGCTTCATTTCTATTCTTCCCACATCCCACTCCCAGATGCCAAGGTGGGTGTTCCATCAGAATTAAGACAGAGAACAGAGGCATTCAAAAGGCTCTTGATGCTTCAAAACTCCCATGATGATCACTGAACCGTGAAAACTAGAGAAACTTAAAAGGACCACGACATAGCCATCATCCTCCTGCAGAGAGAACGGGACTTCTTCCCAGGGATGGGGAGGCTCACTTCACCTGTCTGAGCTTGATTTTCGTTTTTTCTGAATCACAGGATGAGCCTAATCATACAATACACTCTCTTACCAGACATAAATGCCTGTCTATACATCCATAGGTCTAAAAACTTATTTAACATGTGAAGGTAAAATATGTGAAAATTTCATTCAACTCTGGCAAAACCATCTCCAATTAATTAAAATTTGTGGGAAAACTCACAGAACTGAAGAAGACGTCCATTGCTGAAAAATTTTCTCTTCCATGCACAGGAATCCAAACCACCATAATTGAGACAGTCGGTTGAAAGTCAAAATCACATTCTGAAACATAAAAAAGTATGATGTAGTTCATGTTGTAGTGACATGTTATCATTTTATCTAAATTTTAAAATTAAGTACATTCCAAGAAATGTTCCAGTTTAACAATGGAAAACTGCAGAGAGAACTAGAATCACAGTAAAACTGAAACTGTTTAGCCAACATGAATCCATAAAAAAAATACTTTTAAATTCAGCATTTTAAACAAACCTGTAGCTGCATTCATGTAAATTACTTCCATCCTTAGTGAATACAACTAAGAAATATTATTAAATTATAAATGACTGAAAACCAGTTACAAAAAGCTTTAGAACATTATTTTATCTAATGATTATAATGAGTTTTTTATTCTGAATGTAAAGAATGGAATGCAGTTTTTACTAATAGAAAATTAGATGATCCCTTATACTGCTAACAACATGTGGAACTATTTAAAGAATATTACTTTAAGGAGATGCCAAATTATTAGACTGTTCATGACACTCTCATTCAAAATTTAATTCTGCACGCAAATATCTGAATGCACACCCACAAGTGCATTTACAGCATTTTAAAAATCACCTTCTGTTTGTACTATTTTGAGATTTTGAAAGCCAGCACCATCATGACAGCTAAGTGGCTATTCCTTAGAGATATTTTGGATTGTCTGGCAACAACAAGCTTTGGAAGCGAATCAGATTATTCTACTGAAGCACAGTTTGTGATCAAATAAGCAATCTCGGTGTTCAAGGTTTCAAGGTCCACTTATTTCTCATATAACCTCATTATTTATTCATTCTGATGGCTTTAGAAATTCTCTCTCTTGTGGGGACTAAACAGAAACTTAAAATTTTATTTAGAAAACAAACTTTTTACAAGTCACCCTCAACAAGAAATGCTTAAACTGCTATGCTAACTCACATGCCAGTTCCTGAGCTCAGCCACAGGAATGCTACTATATAGGAACCATTTTTGTTGTAGGCAAGGATACTTAGAATTTCTGGATATTTCAACTATTTTGCTACTCCTTGGTTCAGGTATTGAATGAGAAAGGATGATGGATGGATGGATGAATAGAAGGATAGGAAGGAAGGATGGGAGGAAGGAAATTCAGAAGGAAAGAAGGAAACAAAAATAGGAAATGAAAAGAGAGGAAAAGAAAGAAATAAAGCAAGTAAGGCAGAGAGAGGGAAGAAGGAAACACATGAATAGACAAATAGGTTAAAACCTATTTGGAGAAAAATGTGCTGAAAGAAAATAAACAAAATTTGCAATGTCATCTAACAGTTTCTTGAAAAATCACATAAAATTATTGCTTATAAGCTGGCCTTATTTTAGTTATTATGGAAAACAAGTATTATAATGTGGACTGATTTGGGTCCTAAAACTTGGGTCAAATTTTTAGAAGATCAACATAAGCCCCTACCTAGTTGTTCCACCTGATTTTCCACTCCACATATCAGGACTCACTACGGATGAAACATATTCCTCCTTTCAACTGGGAATGGTATGTCACTCTGGTTAGCAGCATGGCTACAGAGTCAAATAGAGCTAGATTCAAATAGTGATCCTCTCTTGATTTGCCTTCCTGTGCTTTAGATTCCATTTTGATGATAAGAGAATAGTCATTGATCTTAGAGTTTATTGTGAGAATTAAATGAGATTTATATATATATATATATATATATATATATATATATATATATAAAATTTTTAGTACCATGCATGGCACATAATCAAAACTCCATAAATAATAACCTGCAAAAAAAACTGACAGACATATAGTTCTTTATTAGCATGTTATATACTTATATGCAGAGGAAACCAATAATAAATCAGTAATTATTTATTATTATTTGATTTCACTTGGCAAAAGCAAAAACAGTATTTGTGAGAGAGAAAGAGGGGTGAAGGAAAAACCATGGACAGTTTGAAAACAGTGAATGTTGGATAAAGTGACAATTAGCTAGAAGAGAGGCTAACCAAGGTGTTCTGCTCTTGGGCAAAAGAAGGAGAATCAAAGAAAACAATGCCAGTTTTTTAAAAATTCTCTAGAAGCAGTTGATGACTTAGCTGTGGACTGGGGGCTGGGACACCTGAGTGGAATGTATGATACGTTTTCCTACTCTTTGTTAGCACTTTCTTATGTGCTTTGCCAGGTGTATGCCACTTCCCTGACCAAAATTTGTTTCTTTTCTTCTTCAAAATCTGAATGCAGCTCTCTGTTATGCTAGCTTATGGTGCTCTGTATTTTTCTTGGTAGTACTCAACTCATTTTGTAATTACAGTTAACCCTTGAACAATACCAGTTTGAACTGCATGGGTCCACTTATATGCAGATTTTTTCTTCTGTAAATACCTGTACTGCATGCTTTGATCTTCATCATTTTGTATAGGGGACTTGAACTGCCACAGATTTTTCTATTTCTGGTTGCAGGGGAGGGGGCGCATTTCCTAGAACTAATATCCTGTGAATACCAAGGGACAATTAAGGTTTGGGGGAGTCAAAAGTTACATGCGAATTTTTTATTGTGCAGGTGGTCAGTACTCTTAACCACCATGTTGTTCAAGGGTCAACAGTATAAATTTATTTTGTTGATTAATGGCTCTCTTTCCCCCACCCTGACTGTCACATCCACAAAAGCACAATCTTTCCTTCTTTAGTCTTCACTGCATGCTCAGCAAGTAGCACAGCATTTGACACATAGCAGGTGTTACAGTGTGGAAGGGAAGGAGGGAGGGAGGGAAGGTAACAGGCAGACATGCTATGATACAAGACAGGTAAAATAAAGTACTTTGATAGCTTAGAGACATGAACTGTTACCCTAGATTTGGGAGTGGGAATTAGAGAAAGCTTCAAGAAAGAAGTGACATTTTATTTGCATCTGCATGCATGGGTAGAATTTAAACTTTCCCACAGGGAAAGCATAGGACATGGAATAAAATGTCTCAGTTTCTCTCTAACATGAGGTCTCTGAGGGGCACTATAAGAGCTGAGGCTAGAAAGCTGTGCCAGACATGCCAGACCAAGACGTTTGACAGTGGAGATCCCTTGGGGAATCTGGGTTGGAGTTGAGACATGATCAGATCTGTGCTCTAGAACTATGAGCATGGTAACTTAAAGCTGAATGTGAGAGGGGAGAAATCTGAAGCATGGAGGCAACTTAATCTGGCTAAGTTATTTTTTTCTGTTATTTCTGCCACAGTTGAGCAGTTTTATTTACACTGGCAAATAGCCTACCCATCACTCTGAGCTTACTTGATTTAGACAAATGATGATAATGCTCAATTCTTTGAGGAATTTTTTTTGTGAAACAAAATCACCAAAATGAATGATTAGAATATCTTGAAAACTATCCAAGTCTTTTCTATACATGCACTTATCTATGTCTGGCTGGCATGCAAATTAGAGCATATATACCCAAAATCCATGGAATTATGTCATGGAATTCACATAGAATAAGTAAGTCCCAAAAGAACCAATGAGGTTCTCAATATGTAGACCTCTTTATTTCAATTAGAAATGTGGGTGAATCTTATTTTGACAGAGGTTTTTGTGCTTTCCAAGTTTATGTGGTTAATAGTAATAACAGCATTCACTGTGTGTCCTTGATGTTCTAGGTATAGTACAAGGATGTTATATACAACAATAAATGTACTCATGTATAATGTAAGGAAATTGGTCAGGGTTCTCCAGAGAAGAAAGGAATTCATGTGTATATGCAACAAGCTCATGGAATAAAGAAGCTGAGAAGTGCCACAACTGGCCTTCTGCAAAGTGAAACCCAGGTAAGCCAGTAGCGTAGTTCCAAGGCTTGAGAGCTGGAGACCCCAAGGTGTAGTTCCAATATGAGTCTGAAAGCCTGATTTCCAGTCCAGGGGCAGATCAATCTGCCAACCAGAGAAAATTTGACTTTCCACTACCTTTTGTCCTACCTGGGTGTCCAACAGGTGCAATGATGCCAACCCACCCTGGGGAGGACCATCTGTTCTACTCAGTTCACCAATTCAAATGATAGTCTCTTCCAGAAACACCCTGATAGACATACCCAAAAATAATAGTTAGCTAGATACCTGGGCATCCTGTGGCTCTGTCAGGCTAACACAAAAAATTAACTATCACAGTAGATAATGATTTTTCCATCTTTCAGACGATTCAGCTAGATGTTAGAGAGATTACAGAACCCATAACTGGCCAGTCCAGGACCCCCAACTTAGTTTCTCTAACATCCTCTCTACTAGTCTAAACATGTTTTCCTTTGACTGATAAATAGCTACTTACTATTTAAAAAGATTTTTCCAGCCAATCAACTGACCACAAATGCCATTAAGTATAAAAACACACACATACCTGTCCTGACCTCCCCTGCTCTGAGATGTTCTGATCCCCTCCCTACCACCTTCCTCAGCCCAGTTCCTTCTTCTGAAGCACATTCTCTGCCTCCAGGGAGTCACAGGTGTTCTCAGCTTGGTCAGGTCCCTTAGTTGGCCCATACCTTGTGTAGTCCTGCCCTAGAACACCTCTGTCCTGTGCCCACCCCATCATGTGCTCTTTCTCTACCTCCATCATGACATGTGTTTTGTTCCTCTATCATAGCTGGCTAGTTTGCTGTCATCAGGCCAGATATGATAGTAGAAACTGTCACCTCAGCCTTTCACCAAGGTTATAGAAGGGGAGAGTGGCAGCAACATATGGTGAAGACCCTGGAGGTTATGGTGGCAGCTGAGGAGCCAATAAAGGGCTAGGATGCAGCTGCCACCAAGTAAGAAGCAACCGAGATGCTGGCTGCTAAGGAAAATGTGGCAAGAGGTGAAGCCTTGTGCTAAGTGCCAAGAAGGCTTCTGTTCTCATGGGGGTGACATTCTTTGGGACAAAAAGCAAGAGACATAAGTAACACATTGGCAGCATAACTTGAGGTGACTTTTACCTGCTGTGGTGATGGGACCTTTACCTGCTGCAAAAGGAAGTGTGCTTGCTGTGGCTACACAGCCAAGCAAAAGTGGAAAATAAGCCAAAACTAAAGCTCTCCAACTTAAAAAAAAAAAAAAAAAAAAAAAACACACGCAGAAAAGTCACCGTCAGAGGACCTGCACTACAAGATATGTTGAGTTCTCCAGGCAGCAGGAATATGATAGATACCAGATCCAAACTTGAGTCTGTACAAAGAAATTACACAATTTATAGACGGATTTTAAGGAAAAATTCAATTAGGTGTAAAAATCTGGATTGAAAGTTGTTTTTTCTTTCCTTCAGTACTTCAGAGATATTATTCTACTGCCTTCCATTTGCATTTTCATTGTTTTCTCTAACACACATAAATACACACACTCTTCCAATTACTTATATAAATAAATAATATCACTGGTCACTATCCAGGTAGGAGTCTCCTTTGTTTCACAGCCGGTGATGTAACTTGTTACATTTTAACAAAGAGGCAAAAATATTTTAATTTGCCTTAGACACAGTTATTAACAGAGTACTCACTCATGAGCAGAACAGCTGATATTTTTACCGGGTGCATTTTAAGTGTCTATGCAGTCTGTATGCATTATTCCGTGTATTCTGCATGCAAGGGTCTATTATTAGCCCCTGCTTTCTGAATCTTGGGGCAGTGTTCACTGGATCAACCGCTGATCTGCTGAGGGCTAAACTGGAGCTAAAGCCTAAATCCCTTTGGCTCCAGAGGCTGAGGTGATAACAGTCACTCAAATGCTGATGTGATATTTAACATTTCCCAGCCCTGGGGTTCTGTCTGTTCAAATAAAGAGTTCTAGGATATCTAAAGGGCCAGCAGCTGCACTACATTGGACAAACCCCAGGGTGGAGGAATGAAAAATAAAGACAGAGAAGTTTTTTTGTTTTTTTTTAAACAACAGGCTTTTATTTTTTATAGTCTAGAGGCTGGCAGTCTGAGGTCAAATTGCTCAGATTCCAATAAGAGCTTTCATCCAAGGTTGCACACTGTCACCTTATTGATGCCCACTCACATGGCAGAGAGAGAGACAGCAAGCTCTCCAGTGACTCTTCTTTTTTTTTAACTTTTATTTTAATTTATTTTTTCAACTATATTTGTCTCTGCCTACCCCCCAACACTTTCCCTTGCCCCCTCCCTCCTTCCCTCCCTCAGCTCTTCCCCTTTGGTTTTGTCCATGAGTCCTTGCTATACGTTCCTTGACTTTCCCCTTCCCTTCCTTTTCCCCGCACCCCCTCCCTCCTTCCCTCTTCTCTCTGTTGATTTCTTTTCCTTTCAGTGTTGCTGGTCTTATTTTCCTTGCATCTTTGTATTGTTGGTTAGGTTCCACTTATAGGTGAGATCATATTGTATTTGTCTTTCGCCCCCTGGCTTATTTCACTTAGCATAATGCTCTCCAGTTCCATCCATGCTGTCGTGAAGTTTAGTAGTTCTTTTTTTCTTTCTGCTGCATAGTATTCCATTGTGTATATGTACCATGACTTTTTGATCCAATCATCTACTGATGGGCATTTCAGTTGCTTCCAACACTTGGCTATTGTAAATTGTGCTGCTATGAACAATGGGGTGCATAGGTTCTTTTGTACTGGCGTTTTGGTATTCTTCGGGTATAGTCCCAGCAGGGGAATCACTGGTTCAAAAGGCAGTTCCATTTTCAGCTTTTTGAGGAAATTCCACACTGCTTTTCACAGTGGCTGCACCAGTCTGCATTCTCACCAACAGTGGACTAGGGTTCCCTTTTCTCCACAGGCTCGCCAGCACCTGTTGTTTGTGGATCTGTTTATGATGGCCATTCTGACCGGTGAGAGGTGGTACCACATGGTGATCTTGATCTGCATTTCTCTGATGGCTAGTAATGCTGAGCATCCTTTCAAATGCCTCTGGGCCCTCTGTATCTCCTCCTTGGAAAAGCATCTGCCCAGGTCCTTTGCCCATTTTTTGATTGGATCGTTTGTCTTCTTGGAGTGGAGTCGAGTGAGTTCTTTGTATATCTTGGAGATCAAACCTCTATCTGATGTATCATTAGCAAATATATTTTCCCATAGGGTTGGCTCCCTTTTCATTTTGCTGATGTTTTCCTTAGCCGTGCAGAAGCTTCTTATTTTGATGAGGTCCCACTTGTTCATTTTTTCCTTCATGTCCCTTGCTGTAGGAGACATATCAGTGAAAAAATTGCTGCGTGGGATATCTGAGAGTTTCCTGCTAATGTTCTCCTCTAGGGCTTTTATGGTGTTGCGACATATTTAAGTCTTTTATCCATCTTAAGTTAATTTTTGTGTATGGTGTCAGCTGATGATCCAATTTCAATTTTCTGCATGTAGCCGTCCAGCTCTCCCAACACCATTTGTTGAAGAGGCTATTATGGCTCCATTTTATGTTTCTGCCCCCTTTGTCAAATATTAGATGCCCATAGAGACCTGGGCTTAGTTCTGGGCTTTCTATTCTGTTCCACTGGTCTATGGGTCTGTTCTTGTGCCAGTACCAGATTGTTTTGAGTATAGTGGCTTTGTAGTAGAGTTTGATGTCCAGTATTCTGATTCCTCCTACTATGTTTTTCTTTCTTAAAATTGCTGCGGCTATTCGGGGTCGTTTATGGTTCCATATAAATTTTTGAAATGTCTGTTCTATTTCTGTGAAATATGTCATTGGTATCTTAATAGGGATTGCATTGAATCTATAAATTGATTTGGGTAGAATGGATATTTTGATGATATTAATTCTTCCAATCAATGAGCACAGTATATGCGTCCATTTATTTGTGTCTTCCTTAATTTCTTTCTTCAATGTTGTATAGTTTTCTGCGTACAGGTCTTCTACATCTTTGGTTAAATTTATGCCTGGTACTTTATTTTTCTTCTTGCTATATTGAATGGTATTTTTTTTCTGATTTCTTCTTCTTCTATTGCACTGCTGCTGTACAAAAATGCCTTTGGTTTCTGAATGTTGACTTTGTACCCTGCTGTTTTGCCAAATTCACTTATTAGGTTGAGGAGTTTTTTGGTAGAGTCTACAGGGTTCTCTATGTACACTATCATGTCATCTGCAAACAATGATAGCTTTACTTCCTCCTTTCCTATTTGGATGCCTTTTATCTCTTTCTCTTGTCTGACCACTGTGGCTAGGACTTCCAATACGATGTTGAAAAGAAGGGGTGAAAGCGGACATCCTTGTTGTGTTCCCGATCTTAGTGAGAAAGCTTTCAGTTTTTGCCCATTGAGTATGATATTGGCTGTAGGTTTTTCATATATGGCCTTTATTACGTTGAGGAATGCCCCATTCATTCCCATTTTGCTGAATGTTTTGATCATAAATGATCAAATTGGCTGATAGTTTTCTTTCTTTGTAGGGTCTTTATCTGGTTTTGCGATCAGGGTGATGCTGGCCTCATAGAAAGAGTCTGGGAATCTTCCCTCCTCTTGGATTTTTTGGAATAGTCTGAGAAGGACAGGGGTTAGCTCTTCCTTAAATATTTTGTAAAATTCTCCTGCGAAACCATCTGGCCCTGGGCTTTTGTGTACCGGGAGTTTCTTGATGACTGCTTCAATTTCCCTAGCTGTTATCGGTCTGTTCAAGCTTTCTGTTTCTTCCTCCTCCAGTGTTGGAAGATTATACTTTTCTAAAAATTTGTCCATTTCATCCAGATTTTCAAATTTCTTGGCATATAATTGTTCATAGTAGTTTCTGACGATCCTTTGTATTTCTGTGGTATCAGTTGTTATTCTCCTCTTTCATTTCTGATATTATTAATTTGGGTCCTCTCCCTTTTTTTCTTGATGAGTCTGCTTAAAGGCTTGTCAATTTTATGAATCTTTTCAAAGAACCAGCTTCTGGATTGGTTGATCCTCTGAATTGTTCTTTTCGTCTCTATGTCATTCAGTTCTGCTCTAATCTTGACTATTTCCTTCCTTCTACTTGCTCTGGGATTTATTTGTTGTTGTTTCTCCAGTTCTTGAAGTTGTAGTGTTAGGTCTTTTATTTGAAATGTTTCTCTCTTTTTTAGGCAGGCCTGTATTGCTATGAACTTCCCTCTCAGGACCGCCTTTGCTGTGTCCCATAGGTTTTGAACTGTTGTCTGTTCATTTTCATTTGTTTCCAGAAATTGTTTGATTTCTTCTCCTATCTCATTATTGACCCATTCATTGTTTAATAGTGTACTGTTCAGTCTCCATGAGTTTACAAGTTTTTGAAGTTTCTCTTTGAGGTTGATTTCCAGCTTCAAGCCCTTGTGGTCTGAGAAAAAGTTTGGTATTATTTCAATTTTCCTGAATTTGCTGAGGCTTGCTTTGTGTCCTATCATGTGGTCTATCTTTGAAAAACTGCCATGAGCATTTGAAAAGAGTGTGTATTTTTCTTCTTTGGGATGTAAGGTTCTATATATGTTTGTTAAGTCTCTCTGATTCAGTGTGTCATTCAGCGCCACAACATGTTTATTAATGTTTTGTTTGGAAGATCTGTTCATTTTTGACAGTGGGGTGTTGAAATCCCCTGCTATCAGTGTGTTGTTGTCTATATCTTTTTTGAAGTCATCCAACAATTTCCTTATAAGCTTGGGGGCTCCTATATTGGGAGCATATAAGTTTACAATGTTTATGTCTTCTTGATAGATTCTTCCTTTAAGTATTATAAAGTGCCCCTCTGGGTCTCTTTTTATGGCCTTTGTTTTGAAATCTACTTTAAGACAGAGAAGTTTATAATTTCTGTGGCTAAAATGTGGGCCATTTTAAGAAAATCTGATTACATAAAACTCCTTATGGAGAAAAAAATGCCTTCTAACAAATGTTCTCAATAATTGGTGTGGCTAGTATCTGTAGATAACACTCATTTTATTTAATAAAGTCAACTCTTGAAAAACGTGATCTTAAAAGATTTCAGTGTAACTTGAAAGTTATTTCTGACTGATTTATTTCAACCAAAGATTTTCAGACACTATTCCTCTGTGTAATTTGTATTTTACATGTAATAAGGGCAAAATAAGAAAAATACAATATTATATGTCTAGAGGCCCCCAACATATTCATAGGCTTACATGGAAAATGAGAAAGTGAGCCATGACTCACTTAGGATATTTTAACTGCTGTAAAAATGAGTGAATAAAAATATACAGTTAATCAAACACAACAGAAGTAGACTTCTTGCTCAAGTAAGTTTTTCTGGGCAGTTAAGCAGGTTGGCAGAACAGTCCTACTGTACAGAGACATTTAAGGGTGTCAGGGAGGCACCCAGATGCTCCTTTTTCTATACAGTCCTTCTTGAGTCTGCTTGGGAATCACCGCCATTACCAGTAGCCAAAGGGAGACCAGAACACACAGCATCATGGGGTTCTAAGTGCCAGTTCTTAAAGCAGGACACATCAGTGTCACATTTCTTTGGCTAAAACTCAGTCACATGGCCACACCTAATGGGAATAATGTTTTGAAAATGTCATCGATGGTAGGCAGCACTTCCCAGAGAGAACTATGTGTTACAGAGGGATGGACACCCAGTTCTCTAGCCGTCACCCAGCCATCTCTGCCCCAGCCCATCCCAGGCTTGAGCTTCAAGTCACTTGGAAACCCTCATAAGTAATATCCTCCATAAAGCACTACCGTAAGTCAGAACAGAATCTTACAGACTTTAGAAACCTCACAATGAACACTAAGGAGCAGCATGGTTGCATCTGAAGCCCAGATCTTATATAATTATATGCTAATATAATTAAGGCCTTTTAAAAAGAATATATTGAATGAATCACAGACTTAACTGTACAATATAAAACTATGAAACTTTAAAAAATCAGGGGAAGTCTTTGGGATCTAAGGCTGTGCAGAGTCCCTAGACTTGATACTAAAATTACAGTCTATGAAAGGAAAAACTTATCAATTGAACCACACCAAAATTTCAACTTTTTTTGTTTTTTAAAAGTCCATATGAAGAGCATGAAATGACAAGTTACAGACTGGGAGGAAATATCTGCAAATCATATATACAACAAAGGACTTGTATCTAAAATATATAAAGAACTCTCAAAACTCAAAAGTAAAATAATAATCCAATTAGAAAATGTGCAAAAGATGAAGAGATATCTCACTGAAGGATATAGGCAGATGGTAAATAAATACATGGAAAGATATTCAACATTATTTGTCATTATTTAAGTGCAAGCTCAAACCACACTGACGTATCACTACACAGCTCTTAGAATGGTTATAATAAAAAAATCACACCACTACCAAATGCCAGTGAGAAAAGTGTAGAAATGTAAAATGGTATGGTCATTTCTTAAAAACTGAACATACAATTACTATAATATCCAAAAAAGGCACTCATGATCATTGGTCCAGAGTAATGAAAACTTATATTCATACAAAAAAAAAAAAAAACCAAACCCTACACATGAATGTTTGCAGCAACTTTACTTATAAGAGCCCCAAGCAGGAATCAGCCCCAGATATCCTTCAAAGGATGAATGGTTAAATAAACTGTGGTACACAGATACTATGGAATACTACCCAGCAACTAAAGAACGAACTACTGACATGCACAAAGACTTTAGTGAATCTCCAGGGAATTTGACAGCAAGAGAAGCCAATCCAAAAGGTTACCAACTGTATGATTCCATTTGTATGACATTTTTAAAGTGGCAATTTTAGAAATGAAAGACAGGTTAGTAGTTGCCAAAAATTTGGGAAGAGAATGGAGGGAGGTAGGAAATAAGGACAGGAGGAAGTCAGTGTGGCTATAAAAGGCAACATGAGATATAATTATAGTGTTGCAATTGTTCAGTATCTGAATTGTGGCAGTCAATATACAAACCTACACAGGGGATAAAATTGTGTAGAATTTAATACACAAAGAGACACAAACACACATAAATGACAAGAGGGAAACTGGGAAAATCTCTAAAGACTGATAAATTGTATCAATGTCAATATCTTGATTGTGATACTATACTTTAGTTTAAAAAATGTTACCATTAGGTGATAATGATAATAAAGAAAGTGTATGAGAGATCTGTGTTATTTTTACAGTCGCATGTAAATGTACAATTATCTAAATAAATAAAAACTTTGAAAAAATGTCTTTTCTAATCCACTGCCAATTTGGCCTCTCTCCCTTCTCTCATTACCCTGTAATTTAAAGAACGTATAAAGAACTCAGAGGAAGAGTATTTTACATTTTTAATAAGAGTCCCCTCTTATATTCACATCTTCTCTTGAGTTCTTTATCATGTGATGTACAGCATCTGCCAATTAGCAATTTAATTGCTTCCAGGTGGATCCAGGTCCTTCGGCTATCCCAGCATCAAAGCTATCACTTAAAGTCAAAGGTGCCCTCATTGCCCTGCATCCAGACATCCCACGTGCCAAACAAGTGATTATTTGTAATCCAGGCACAAAAAGACCTATAAAAATCCTTGAAAAAAAATAAAGAATGACAGCAGATGACCTTATCTTAAAGAGAAGAATTAAGATGTAAACAGAACAGAACATAAAGACTCACAAAGGGAAAGTCAATCTACCCTTTAGCCAGGAAAGGGCATTGTTCACCTCAATTCCATTTGAGCCTAGCAACCACTTCAGTCATAAGATGGACTAGAACCTGGTACAACACCATAAAGGGATTCCCCCAGGGGAATCACATACAGGTATACCTCAAAGATATTGCAGGTGCCACTCCAAACCACCACAATAGAACAAATTGTGATGTTTCTGCTTGGAGTATCTTGCCTTCAATTTGTAGAAAATACAACATCTGTGAAGCACAACGAAATAAGGTACACTGTATTGCTCAACCCCCACCCCAGCAAATAGATGGTGACTACTCGTAGTGTTCACAGGACCTAGACACTGAGTTTACACATAGAACTGAATGTGTAGACAGATACTGATGGTTTTGCTAGAATCCTACTTGAACTTTCTTTGCAGCAAGATCAATAGCAGTAGCAGGGTGGGAGAGTGGATGTCTTATCCTGGAGTGTTTGCAAATGCCACCTCAAAAACTCAACTTTCCCTCCACTAGCTAAGCCATGACTGCCATCAACTGTAGAATGAACTATATTACCACAGTGTCTTCATGGCCTCATCCACCATCCCTGGGTTGGCAATTAATGAAGAACTAAGCTCCTTGAGTTCTCAGTAAAACTTCAAAACCTACCCCTCCCGAGGTTAAGAAGCCCAGCCCAGCTAGTAGGGTTTCCCATAGGTCAAGACCGACATGGGCATTATGCACCTGAAAGTGTAGGAAGTGGAAGTCAGGGGGTATGAGCAGCAAAGAGCTTATAGATACAGAACTCTTCATAAACCAGAGAAGAGGTCAAATGGCCCAAAAGAAAGAGGGAGCACCAAGTAACAAAGTCAGAGTTCAAAATACCAGGGAAATAAGCAAGAAGCAGTAGGCACAGTATAAATTGACAGAGGCTTACCAGAAATAGACCTTTCTGTATGAGCCACCTTTGTACCTGCAGATGCATTGTGGGTTGGAAGGCCAGCTGTTATGATAAGACCAAGGTATAACAAGGCAGACAGAGAAAACACAGGAATGATTAAAGCCATGCAAAACACCTATATGTTCGGTACACTGAGTACACCTGTGTACTCAGCTCTGCTAGTCACAAGGGAATACCAGACTCAAGAATTTTTAATATAATCAATTAAAAATTCCAACCATAGTATTTTCCTAAAGTTCACTGGGAGCTCCTAGAACAGCTAAGTTACAAAAGAACAACAAGATTAAGAAGGATTCAACAGTTACTCTCCAAATTAAGTGGCCTCTTATAAAGTAACACCTGCTATCAGGTTTGAATAGGAGACCAAATTCCTAGGAAGTCCCACAAAAGGTGAGTACACTGTGACCTAACTCTACTGCAAACACAGAAAGGGGATGAGATTTGACAGCAGAAGCTTTGGGAGTTAGAATCAGAAGGCTGGCAGTGAGCGGGCTGTAGGTGAAATGTTTGGCAATCATCCAAACACCCCCGGTGGCAGAGGAGGTAGGCCATAGTGCATGTCAGGAAGCGTTTCTCCAGGACAGACATGGGAAACTGAGGAAGTGAAACAAGGCAGCATTAAAAAATTCCCACATTTCTCTCACTGGTTTTTGAAACAGGTAAATCTCCTCAGAGCAGTGATGAAGGGTAAAATATTTTTATTCCCTCCAGACATAGATTTAATCAGCTACAGATTAGCTATTCCCCAGACGCAAAATGACTCATCAGAGAAATATTCTAAACAATAGTATAATTCCACTGGGCACTTATAAAAAAAATATACTAGTAACCTTATTGCTCCTTTTGCACAGGTTTGATTCTCCAAGGATATCATCACGTTCAATGAGAAAATTCATGACTACTGCCATGGGAACCAAGGCTGAGGACTACAGAGCGCAGTTGCAATGAATCAAGCACAGGGGCACCACATGTGAAAAGGTGAAGAAGTCAATGCTAATACAAGAACGCAATAGCAGCAAGAGCTTTACAGAAACCATTAGGCATTTCTGCTCAGATTTAAAGCCATGTCATTATCTAAGTAAAAGAAAGAAATGCATTATGAAGAAGCTTTTTCAACGAAGGCACTATTTCTTTCTAAGCAATGATCTAATTCCATTGGACCAAAGATGACAACTATAAGATCAAAACAAGGTGATGTGGAGAGAAGAGGAAAAAACCCACAGGAATTTAAACATGGATCGCTTTACATTTGTGGCTCTGGAGTTTGGATAAAAAATGATATCCCCTAACTCCATAAACAATGAGCTACCAGGGCTTCTAAACATGCAGCTTTATTTGCTTAGTAATGAAAACAGCACAAAGCTAGGAGTCAAGAGAACTAGATTTTCAGTTCGCCTAGTGGTCTGCTAGAGCCAGTTCACACTAGCCAATTGTGTGCACTTTTTCCTGATCCTCTCATTCCTCCACCCCACCCCTTCCCCCCTTCCCCACCCTGGAGCTGCTTATTAAACATTTACCAGCACACCACTGGCCATACCTATGTTTCTGACATTTGACTTACCTGGCATTATCTGTAAAGTTAAATAAATCATACAAACTTTTCATGCTTTTAGAGTATAAGAACATAATTAGAAACTAAGGCAAGGTATCAGATTATACATGATAAAGTTTGTATTCCCAGTAGTACTTGTTTGGTAAGGAAAAAAAGACAAGTAGCTATTATAAATTGGCTAACGTCTAAACACACATTTTATTGGTCACAATATTCTATAGATATAATAAATGTTAACTATGAGGAAGATAAGTGATATTTATTTGCTAAGAAAAGGCAGCTTTTAGAATAACTAAAATAATTATGCATTCTGCCTACCCCTGGGAGTCATGGCCCACAATCTGGGAACCAGCAGGTGCCCTGGGGATTCCCCACAATGGCCAAGCAACGGGATCGCTGCAGATATTGTTAAAATTCAGCTTCCGAGGTTTTATCCCAGAGCAACCTAATCAGAATTTCTGAGAAAGGGCCTAGAAATTTAGATGCATAGCAAAGTTCCCTGGTGATTCTTGTATAACAGCTCAACAGTAGTTTGCCAAACTCATATTCTTACTGGAATGAGTTTGATGATCTTTTATTTTCTTCTAATATAAACATTATATAATTCTAAAGTCTCTTCAATCCATCTTGAGTAGACTACAGTTGAAATATTATTTCTATTTCTGGAAACTCCAAAAAAAAAATTGAAACATATCAAGAGCAGAGTATCAATAGGGTGATAAACTGCAAATTATGTCTCGGGAGAAATGATTAAAGAATCAGGAAAGAACTCCCTGAATCTCTTCTCATCATGTATTTAACTTCTTGCTACAGCTTTGGGAACTAGTCCCTTGTAATCTTAGATATATTTGTTAGAAAAGGTGACCTTATAATTTATCACCCAAACTGGTACACTTAGACAATAAAACAAGGTGCTGTTAGTGATTGCCCTGGGACATCAAGCATGAAGGCTTAAACTTGGATTGCCTCGAGCAAACTGCGAGGTATGGCCACCTACTTGTACCAAACTAAAACTATCTCCCAGGAACTTTTACCCAATTATCTGCATTTTTCCTTTGAAGCCATAAATATGAATCTAATTTTATTGGATATCCTTCAAAAATTAGAAGATAGCTATCCTGACTTCCTTTCTGGTTTACTAACCATTTCTTACCCAGGATCTTAACATGTAAAACAAAATCAAATGTGTCTAGTAATGAAACATTTGATTGTTTGGTAAGGAAAAAAAGACAAGTAGCTATTATAAATTGGGTAACTTCTAAACACACACTTTATTGGTCACAATATTCTATAAATATAATAAATGTTAACTATGAGGGGTGAGTGATGAGCCCAGACTCCAACTGCTGACTTCGCTTTGTCCCTTGGGTGGGTGCTTCAGTCACCTCCAACAGAGTCCTGGGAATTGCTAGTTTGAAAACTTAACTGACTAGGTTGCCATCACAAAATGACCTTTCCAATATTAAGTTTTAGAAACCTTGGATGACTCCGCATTTCGAAGGCAAGAATAAGATGGCAAGGAAAAGAATAACATTCAGGAGGCTTTCAATTTCCAGTTTTTCTACTTGAAAAAAATTGTATGTTAAGTACATACAAAATTTCTATGTTGTAGAGTATAAAACATAACAATACAACTAACATTCCAGTAACCATTACCAAGTTAAAGAACAAATGTTTGCATTGCATTTGAAAATCCCTCTGTTACTCTTCCCCTATCTCCCTTCTCTCTCCCAATCCCACTCCAAACAGTAACCACTATCAGAAATTTGTGTGTATAATTCCCTTTACAATTTAATGCACTACCTTTAGTCCCGTGTCCAGGAAGCTCTGGGTGAACCTCCCCCCGCCCCCCAGCACAGTGAAAAACAATTCTATCCTAAGTGACCAACAACTGGTTAGCAAGTCATTGAAGCTATTTTCCTAGATCCATTTGAATTAATGGATAAAGACCCTGGACTTGGCTATTTCCCAAACTGATTTGATGTGTTTAATAGAGAAATGCCAACTCCATACAGCTGTAAAGAACGCTTAGTGTTTTGACTAAGGAAATGGATGGGTCCAGCACAGAAAACCTTCACAAACAAGTGATCGTCACAGGGTTTGATGCTCAGAAATGGACTGGTCAGCCTTTTTAAAGAAAAATGGACTCATTTAAATCAGAAAGCTGACTGCAAGGTAATTGTGGGTGGGGAGAAGGGTATAAAGAGGATTAATGGTAATGGGGAAAAAATAACAATAAAAAAGAAGCTTAACAATAAAAAAAAAACAGCATTAACAAGACAAGAGAATTGGAAATTTACAGCATGATCTGTTCCCTTTAGTCTTTAAGTCAGAAAGTTTTTTGTTGTTTGTTTTGTTTTGTTTTTGAGCTAATGTGTTTTGCCTTATACAGTCCTTGCCCACATGTTGCTTCAACCTCATTTAAGGGAACAATTACATTATGAAAAAGTTGGTATGCTATTGAACATCTTTATCCCTAAGTGCTAAATTGTGTGCCACAGACCCCTAGAGAATAGCATAGTGCCATGTAACAAGGGAGTAATTGTGAAGCAAAGTAAATAAATACAGAAGACATTTGAAAAGGAAAAGATCAGTTTGGCTGGCATCAGAAAAATCTTCAGAGGAAGCGGCATTTGAGCTGGGCCTTGACGATACAGTAGGTTATAAGAAAATGGAAAGTGGAAGTATTTTTATACTAATAATGAAAACAACTGTCCTTCATTCATTCACTGTAGTAAGCATTTTACATACATTATTTCACATAACCCTCCCAACAACCCTCTGAAATGTAATTGTGCCCAATTTACAGATGAAGAAAATAGACTGAGAGATTAATGCATCCAAATTCACATAACTAGATGTAACCATCAGGATTCAAATTCAAGATGCTTGGCCAAATAGCCAGCATGATGTTTCACTGCCCACGAAGAGGAACAATGCCCGAGGAAGCCCACACACAGGAGGAAGCACACCGATTCTCAAGGAATCAGCTGGAATTGGTCATGTTGCAGTGGCTACAGGATGTGGGTTTTGGCCAAGTCATTCCTCTGCTGAAAATCATTAAATGTCCACCCCATCCCCTGTGCCTTGTACACAAAGATGCTCAGGATTGCTTGTTAAATTTAATTGGCGATATAAGGGAAGTCCCCAGCATGAGAAGCAATGATATAATTGGGGTTCTTTGTCTATTATAACTTTTCAGTTTGACTAATATTTTGAAGTTTAACAGGGTATAAACAGTTTTATATGGGAAAAATATCTTAAATACATCAATACAAGTTGGGAAAATAAGGGATAACACAAGAATGAATGTGTCAGTTCAAAACTTTCAAGTGGTGTGAAGTCATCTTTTACTCATCTAATCGTTCAACATTTCCTGATTGGTCACTTCGTATTAGTCCTTGCACTGAGACACTGGGGATGTGGGCCCCACTGAAGGTGCAAAAGAAAAGGAAATAGGCCTTTAAATGACAGAATTCACTACACTTTATAACAAAATAGAATTCAGTTCAACATCTGCATTATGCATTGAATGATGGGCATTTATCAGGCACCTACTATGTGTTGGGTGTTATAAGAGATAATAAATATACATTCCTGTCCTCAAGTACATCTGAGGGGAGATAAAGAGAGGAACAAATAATTGTAGCATAGTGCAATAAGTGTCACCTAAAGGGGATTTACAAACAAAAACAAATACCTGTACCAAGGGAGGATATAATATGCTGCTCTGTTCTGTATCTATTGTGTTCATTCGGAATAAATTTACTAGTTTCTGTCTTTATTGGCTAAGAAGTTCATCTTCTTGGACTACTAGGACCAGAATAGGTGATCTCTTGAAAAACCTCTCAGCTGTGGGATTCTGGATCTGCACTCCCATAACAGTTGAAAAATCAGGGCTCGCAGGCAAAAAAAAAGGAAAATAATACAAGAGTAACAAACTCAACTATAGTATTCAGATTTGCTAAGCAAACTAGGTAATGCTCACTGAAGAGTAATGTCTTTTTTTTACATACCATAAAAATAGAAAGTATTTATTTATAAGCAGGTTAAAATCCTGATTTTACAACATTAAGTAAATCACTTTTACCTTATTGCTAAATTCTAGTATGTCAGTTGCAGCCAGATTTCATTAACCAAAGGATGTAAATTCAAGTATTTATGTCCCATCAGTTTGTTAGAAAATAACAAATTAAAAAATTCAGAAGTTCAATTTCATGTACTTAGAAGACAATTCCAAACCAAAGCTCACAATGATCAAGTAAAGGAAGGATTGTAACAAAGAAGTCAACTATTTTATTAAAATTGTTAGAATAATCTGACCTCAAAATTTAGCTTAACTAGTTTGTGTGGTGTTATGTCAATCACTTACTCTTTCTGGGCCTTAGTTTTCTCATTTGTAAAATAAGGGGGTTCAACAAAAAGTTCCACCTGCATTCTGTGATATTATGAAAACCTAGCATTTTAGAATTGTAGTCAAGGGATGGCAAATATTTTAACCTCAAATGACACCTGCAGTAGAGCTGCCTGGAGAAGGATCCTGAAGCCCAGTCCAAACTCAGAGCGAAATAATTAGGAATTTTAACACTGGATGGAGTAAGGGGGATGAGGGACACACAAGAGCCATTCTTGCTCTAGTTCAATCCTCACATTTTTATTTACTTATTTATTTTAAAATTATTGAGGTAATCATGGCTAATAAAATTATGTATCTTTCAAGTGTACAATTCTATAATATTTCACCTATATATTGCATTGTGTTTTCACCTCCCAAAGTCAAACCTCCTTTTGTCACTGTATACTTGGCCCCCTTTACCCTTTACTACTCCCCAATTCCCTTTCCCTCTAGTAACCACCACACAGTTATCTATGTCTATGAGTTTTTGTTTGTTTGTTCCCCTCAATTTTATATCCTACATGAGTGAAATCATATGGCTTTTGACTTTCTGTCTGACTTATTTCACTTACCATGATATTCCCAAGATCTATCACATTTTTAAAACCATAAAACCTAGACCCAGATTGATTCAGTAACATGTGATCACCAAGAAGAAAATAAATAGATAAGAAAAACTCTAAGTCATTTTTTTTAGCTATCACCTGTACTCTTTGTTTAAATTGACAATTGTACCATCTTTCATCTTGTTTTCAAGTGGAGTTAAAGTGGCTTACAAAAGTTCATATAATGCAGTGAGATCAATAAGTACCAAATAAGACCCAAAAAATCTATTTATTCATTTCATTGTACTCAGTACTGTAAAACATTTTTGTCCAGAGCATAGTTCATTTCATGCTACTAGTCTTCTCAGTGATTCTCCAATGTTCTTCATTATCTTTCTTCAACTGCCATTCCAAACCTGTATGTATCCGGATTGCCCTGCTCTACAGTTCCCCATTCACAGAGCAGCAAGTATGAGTTAAGGAATATCTGACCAGCATGCAAGTTATCTCCCCTTATTTAGGAAGTTCCAGATCTTCACCCAGAAAATATGTTTATTTGTGACTTCATTGTTCTGCAATAGTTCATAAAACTAACATAATGTAAGGTAAGAAGTTTCTTTTTCTGCCCTTCAATGAAAGAGTTGGGAGTAGTCCTAGTCTATCACATGAATGGAGAAGCAGAGAAAGTAAGTTTGAAGAAATACTGAAGCAGGAGTAGAGGGAGAATTCCCTGGATCCCTTCCTGACTGCTTCCCCATCCTGATTCCAATTCCCTCCTGAGGCCTGGCTGCATGTCTGCCTTTGAATTCCTCAAAACAGCCCTGAATTATACAGTAACTTCAGCTTACTGTAGTTATTGACTCTGCATCCCTCTCTGTGCCTGTCCCTTATCCTACATCTTGCCTTCAAGTCCTTGCTCAAGGTAACTTTCTCCAGAAAACTTTTTCTGAGTCCCTCCAAGTAGAATTAATGGCTTCATCCTGTGACTTGTTATAGTACTGCATGTATATATTTCTTGCAACATATTACCTTACATCATACTGTCATGATTACACATCCTGGTTTTATATCATAATTTCTAAGCTTCTTGTAGGGAAGGATCCGTGCCTTATTCACTACTGCAATTTCCATATACTAAGCATAGTAGAAGTCAGTGGTTGTCATCCTTTATTTGTTAAAAGAATGGATGACCAAAGGAGCACCTTGAATTCATTCTCTACTGCTGTGCAAATCTCTAACCCTCCCTGCTTCAAGTTGGTATTACAGAAGTGGAGATTTGGTCAGCCAATTTACCCAGTTAATACGAGAAATGTAGACAGACAAATAGGATAACCGCAGTTCAGAAATCTACTCCAGGGCCAGGATGATGCTCTTTGGTTGTCAATATTGATCACATTTAATTAGAAAATTGCCAGAGCTCTGCTGTTCTTAGTTATGTGTGGGCACCACCGAAAAGCAAAGGATGACAAGTTGTTTCGAGCATCTGCAGGCTTTATGTAATAAACATGTTTTCATCTGAGAAATTTTGTGCCTGTTTTTGAGCAGGATCAGATCCTTTTAGAATTTCATGTCTTTTCCCCATAAAAACTCTCTTCATTGGTTATGATGAAGGAACTATTAATGTATGCTTCCTAGAGTTATTGAAATCATGTTAATTTATTTCAACTCACACTATATGAATGAGTACTTGCAGAGTGGATTTAGAGTAAGGTTAAAAATAAAGATTAGGGTTTAAGAAATAATCACTCCAGGAAAAGAATGGAGTCATTTAAGCTGCATTGATTTTGTGAAGTGGGTTATTAACCTGTCAGGTACCTATGTCCCTTCCGAACACCTCTTTGGCATTTCACGACCTTAGAAGAGTCTTTTTCAGACAAAAAATAGCAACAATCACGATGTTTTATACCATACACTTAGCTTTACAAATAGCTGGTTACTGTCATGGTATGGCTTACTATTTGATTCAGTCTATATCTGTGTTGCTCCACCATCAGAACAGAGAAAAAAAATACTGTCACTTTACAGTAATAGTTAACAGTAGGTTAGAGTCACAAAAAGACCAAGTGCTCATTTGCCAGTATCCATAATTTGAAATGGCCACTCAGCAGTAACCAATTTGCTCATCTCAGTATTCAGGCTTCAGCATGTTGTATATGCATGCAGTTACTGGTAAATAAACCTCAAGTGTGAATCTGTGAATTGTTATTTTCAAGAATAAACCAAGGATCAAAACTCTTTATATATACGACATTATCTTATCTATGCTTATTGACTAAGAGTATGCTTAAATTATGAATCTGCAAGAATTCATCTATGCTTTGAAAAGGCATATTGGAAAACTATTACTCATTATTTCTAACACAAACAATTGATTGTCATTTCTTTTATGGTTTTAAAGTCTCCTTTTACCTGAAAGGAACAAGCTTCATACAATTGATGAAAGAAATTTGAAGAGAGAATCATTCCTTAACTTGACAAAGTCCTTTTAGCTAGCTAGGATAGAAAATGAAAGATGTAGACAGACAGACACACACACACAAATTAAATCACCAACTGTCCTGAAAGAACCACGGTTAAAACATTGCTTTATATTTTTCAGTCATTTTCATATACATATATATATATACATGTGAATGTGACTGAAAATTATATTTAAAATTAAATGGTACCATGCCATTTATACTGTTATATAATATGCTTTTCCCACTTAACACTATAGCTTGAATGTTTATATGATAAAGAGGCTGGCAAATTTTTCTGTAAAAAGCCAGATAATAAATATTTTAGGCTTTTTGAGACATACAGTCTTTGTCACAAATATTCAATCTGCTGCTATAGCAAGAAAGCAATGATAAATAATATGTAAATAAATTGGCATGACTGTGTTCCAATAAAACTTTATTTACAAAAACGGGTAGTGGATATATTTTGTTCATGGATTGAAAGACTCAACACAGTATAATGATAATATCAATCCATAATATACCTCTTACCCAATTCCTCTCCAGCAAACATTTTTTTTTTGCAAATTGACACAAGATCATTCTAAAATTTAAATGAAAAGGCAAAGGGACTAGAAAAGCTAAAACAATTTTCACCAAAAAAAGAAAAAAAATCAGACAGAGGAATCACTCTGATTTTAAGATGCATTTTATAGTTACAGAACTCAAGACTATGAAAGTGAAAACCATATACCTGGCAAAGAACTCACATGGTTAGATGTTACTACAGCCTATCAGAACAGCTAAAATAAATACCAAATATACCAAATGTTGGTAAGGATGCAGAGAACTGGATCTCCTATATATTGTTTGGGTAATTGTAAAATGGTACAGCCTGTCAGAAGTTACTTAAAAAGCTAAATATTCTCTAACCATCTGACCTAATAATCACATTTCTAGGCATTTATCTCAGAGAAATAAAAACATATGTCACGCAAAAACCTCTACATAAATGGTCATAGCAGTTTTATTTGTAACAGCTAAAAATGAGAATCAACCATGATGTCCTTCAATAGAAGAGCTGATTAAACAAAATGTGATATATTCAACCTTGAAATATTACTCAGCACTAAAAAGGAATGAACTGTTGATACATGTATAATTCAGATGCATTTCAAGGACATGATGAAGTATGAAGAAAATCAATTTCAAAAGATTACATACTATATGATTTCATGTATGTAACATTCCCAAAATGACAACATTATAAAGCTGGAGAAGAGATTAGTGTTTGCCAAGGTTTAGAAATGGTAAGGGAGAAGGAGTAGGTATGAATATCAAAAGAGTAACTTAAAAGAGACCTTTGTGATAATGGAATGGGTCTAGATGTGAATTGTGGTTGTGATTATAGAACTCTACACACACACACACACACACACACACACACACACACACACACACATACACACACATCATACTCTTAATCCCCTGGTCTGATATTATACTGTGGCTACATAAGGTGCAACAAGGGAGGAAATTAGGCGAAGGATACAAGAACTTTCTATGTTTTTTTCCTGTGAATTCAGTTATTTCAAAATAAAAAATTAAAAAGCAAACAAAGTAGGTGGCATATCAAGGCTAATTTGGCTGAAGTTCACCATCCCCTGACCTAGATCAATAGATGACTTGACAATAGTATTTTTATTATAAAACAAAGATCTATACTATTTTGTCTTTTTACACATCTACAATTATTTCATTAGAAAAAAATTCTAAAATCACAGTGTCAAATGTGTACATATCTTTAAACTTTTTGCATAATGTTGCCAAATTATAAGAAATTCATACCTATTTACACTCCTGTGTACCCACTTTCTCACCAACAATGTATATTAACTTTTTCTTAATTGCATACTTGTCAAGAAAGAATATCCCAGTGTGCTTTTCTTTGTTTTAAATGTATTTCCTTTATTTCTAGATCTTTGCTCATGCTGCCCCTTCCTGAAACCAATTCTGCCCCTTATCTAGCTAATTGGTACTCAACCTTTGAGTCATGAGTAAGATAACACCTTCAGCAAGACTTCTCCAATCTTTGGTTCTATTCACTTCCTCAGATCCTTGTACTGCCTGTGGTCACAGCTTGTTTAAATGTGCATCTTCGATTTCAGTGAAGACCTAGACCATAATGTCTGTAGGGCAGGAGCTATGTCTGACTTGCTCCCTCCTTTATGACCAGATTAGCACGGTGCCTGACAAAAAGTATTCACCAATATTTATTGAGTCAATGAATAAAAAAAGAATATATCAATTACAAAGGATATGGTCTGCTTGTTGAGAGTTTACAACAATAATATTGCTATTGTGTTTCCAGCGCTATCCGGAAAAAAAGGATCCCTTACCTGTGAATATAACTATCAGGTCAAAATGGAGCCTATTCTTACAGGAGGAAGATGGAGTCATCAGACTATCATAGCCTGATGATACTAGCAACTAAAATTATCCAAATGACTTTTGTTGTGCTGACTGTACATCCTCTAAGTAACTTTTTAGTTTTTATTGGGTTTTAGGCTAGACTATAGGCTGTCCATACTGAGAATATGCATATATCATGCAAGGTTAAATTTTCCTGTCCTGTGACAATTATATTTTTCACTCAAATTTAATAAAGCAATATCTGATATATGCATTAGTTTTTTATACATTTTATTACTATGAATATACTACCCAGAACTCTATAACCTCCCCTAGAAGGTGGCGATCCATTAATGTATCAATCCCCATTGCTTAAGGGACAGTCTTATTGTTTGCTTCCTTAAACCATAACGGGCATGATTTTTAAATCTCTATGGTTTTTATACCAATATTTCTATTTCATTTGACTTTTTAAAATTTCAAATGTTTTCTAAAGCTATTCATGAAATCATTAACAAGCCTCTGTGACTTTCTTGCCTTAGCCAGAAATATTCCTTGATTGTAATTGAATTAGACCTAAATTTGGGGAAGTATTTTAATGTTCCTACTCTTGCTTAGACCACTATGGCCCCTCTTTACTAAAGGTTTTGAAATGTGATTATATTCCTTATTAAAAACTTCCCTTTTTATCTATATGCATTTTCTCCTCATGTTTAAGAAGTTACTGCATTTAATGCATTACTCATTTATCAAAGATAGGTTATTGTAGGGAGGCTTTTTTAAAAATCAGAAAATATATTTAGTTGCTGAGATTTAAATATCTATAAGACAGAATTTATTTTAGAATTGTATTCTAGATCATGAACAATATAACTAGATATTAAGAGTGACTATGGAATCATATGCAGTATGACCTGGAAATAAGACAAAAGTCTAGAGACAATATATTATAGAGGAAATATACCAGACTGTAATGCTGACAGTAACTTACTGAGAGACTCCATGATAGGCACTTAACCTCTCTGATTTTCAGGTTCTTCATCTATAAACCAAGGGAAGGGAACCAGAAGGAGGATAAATTCCTTTTCAGCTTAGAAGTTCTGTGATTCTGTGACATATTTGGTCTATCTTTTTGGTATTCCATCCCAAATAGTAACATTTATATTGGAAATCTATAATTTACAGTCTAATCAGTACCCTCTTCCTAGGACATCAACCTGTGATGTTCCTTTTTTAGCCCAGACACATTTCACTGTCCTTCGTCCTTAGTAATAGAAAAAGACCCTCACCAGACTTAACTTCACTTGATCCTCATTAGCTCTCCCTCCCTCTTGCCAGGCTTCCTCTTGCCTAAGATGACCAATTCTCATTCTTATTCTCTAGGCCAGCTCTCTGCCTAACCCTAGCAAAACCAATCTTCACATGTGGAAGAAAGGCAAGACAATGCTCAGAATCTCATTCCCAAATATCATCCTCACATTTTAACAAAAGCTCTTCCTTTTTATTCTTATCTAAAGGAGAGATGTTAATTGAAGAAAGGTAAAAGAAAACTAACGTCTGTTAAATACCTACTGTATGCCACGCTTATACATATCATAGTCACTCTTTACAACTATCTCTTGAAATATATACTATTTTCCCATATTTTTTGAAGTTGAGAAAACTGATGTTCAAAGAAATTAAATAAATTTCTGAGATCAAGAGGTAGTTTCATGGGATTCAATCTCCCAGTCCATATGACTCAAACATTGTTCTCTTTCTATTTGACTGAATAGTCTCCTTATATTTCACAAAACCCCAGGGTTCTGGGTATTTATCATAGGGCCCTCTAAAAAGAGAGAACAGAAATGAGGCTCCAGTACTGTCCTTATTCTGAAGATGTCAAGAATATTTCCAATAGTATTTATTTTGTAATTATTACCAATATTTCATTTAAGGAAAAAATATCCCACTGATTTAGAAATGTTCATTTGTATAGCACTTGTTAAAAAAAAAATGATACCGTAATCTAGAGTATCTCCTTATTCTACTTAAAGACACTTATTTTTATAGCCATTTCAGGTGACAGCATCAAATTGATTAACTATCCTCACCAATCATGATTCCTCACATACAGTCTAAGAATAATGGGTCATAGTAGATGCTCAACAAATGTTATCCTGTGCCATTCCTTCTAGGTTTGTATAACTTCAGGTACTTTAAACATGACTGCATTACCATGGCATATTGAAATCCCATGACAATAATGGTTGGTAAAAATTCTACAGTTCCTATAGATGTACAATTTATATTTCATGGTAAATGTGTTCAGGACTACATCAAATCATATAACCATCTTTTTTCTATTTTTTTTTAAATTCTCCTGCACCTGCATTTACTCCCTTATTTTCTTTCAGCCAGTGAATCATACTGTGTGAAAATAAAAGTCTACATTGAGCAAGAATGAATGTACAGCTTGTGTGAGCAAATGGTAGGTAACCAGATGTATTTCTGGAGAATTTTTTGGAAATAGAATATTTTGTAACTGCAGTTAGAGGAAAGATAATAACATCTGAAGTTAGCTACAGGGTTTAGCAGTGTCTACTACCAGAAAGGTCAATGTATGATCAACAGGTAAGGCAGATGCCAGAAGAAACAGCAGTAGGAGAAATAGATAAGAAGCAAAAAGCATCAAACGATCAGCCTCAGCCATGGGAGACGGCCTCTGGATGTTTGTTGGGCTGGGACTCCAGCGCTGAGTATTTCCAACCCTTTCATAACTGTGTCATTCATCAAAGAAGCCACTCTGGCAATGGAGAGTTAGATTTTCCTGCTGACTGCAAGGTACTTGCAATTTTTCTAAGGATGGCAGAGGTATGGATATGGATGCCTCCCATTTGCTACATGGGGGTACTTTGCAAAGGTGGAAGATAGCCAGTAGTCACCGTTCTGATCCATCAACCTCTGCACAGGCAGTGGGACACTGAAGGGACATCCCAAGATGCTTCACTGAGGCTTCTCTCATCCCAAAGGTATTTACTACCAAGACCAGCGTCACTACGGAGGCATAACATGGTATCTCAGATGTGAAACTACAATAGATCAAATAAAATCATGTATACAGACATTCTCTGCATAGTACTGTTGTATAATGGGTATTTTCCAAAGATTGATACCCTCTGTGAATCAAATTCAGTTGGGGTTTGTTATTTTGGGGAGGGGTCAGAATACAATAAATTTGAAATGCCTAAGTGACTGTTACATAAAGGCATGGGTACTCAATGGAACACTACTGAGTTCAAAAAACGAAAGTTTTATAAAACTGTGAAGGAGTAGAAAGAGAAATGAGCCACTAGAACTGCACATGTAAAAGCCAGAAGAATATCCTTTTCTGAGGGCTAAGCATCACCTTGCATGTCCTTAACCTTATCACTTCTAATTTGATCACTGATTTGTTAGTGGCCAGACTTATAGACCATGATAGAATACGTAGCTAAAAACTTAAGTCACTGGGCTGTGTTAGGAAAAGAAAATTTTTTGAATGACTATTTTCCTTCCCTGTAAGTGGCTATGTGCCCTCTCACCCATTGCAGGCCTGAAATCTAAGCTCCAGTAATTGCCTCAATATCTAGTATTCTCCATGAGCAAAAGTGCTGGTGGTTTAGGTCATGGCCTCAACTCTTCTCTTTTGTTTGCAAAGAAGAAAAAAAAAACACATTGTAGATTTCAATTATGAGTTCTCCTGCTTGACCTTGCTAGCTTCGAAAACATAAAATGATCTCTCTGTGTGTTTCATATTTCTCCTTTTAGAGAGATCAATTGGCAGGAACATGTGATGAAATAAACTGGAGTTAAAACTGAAAGTGCCTTAAACACCAGATGCCAAAAGAACAAACCTGGTTAATGATCTAACTTTGAAATACATTGTGTGCTTTCTAGCAAAGAAAATAGCAGCAGAAAAAACAAGCAACATAATGTGTCATAATGTCCACCCACTTAAAAGCATTGCATTCTAGCAGGGCTCCGGTGGGAGGAGTAAGAGAAAGAAAATGCAAGCAACATTATTTGAATTCCTACTAAGTGCTAGGTATAGGTATACTTGGCATATATTTTAAATATTTCATTTCTTCTAACCTACTCAAGAAAACATTCACAGTTCAGATGAAATTTAAGTCTTTTAAGTTTGAGCATTGAGACTTCTTAGTTGCCCACAATGAAAGACTTTTTACCATTGCTTTGAAGTATGAAAACAGAAATTCTGTTAAGGATGATGTGTCAGGAGTCCCCAAGATTACCCCATGTTTGGTGTTTCACTAAAAAGATTCACAAGACTCAGACATACATTGTCCTCATGACTAAGATCTATTACAGAAGAGGAGGATAATAAATAGCTGGATTAAAATGGGGAAATGGCAGGCAGGGGCTGGAGGAATCCATGTATAGGTTTTTTTATATTCTCTAACTTCCTTGAGGGGTGGTACAAAGCACACTTTTCTCCCCCGAAACAAAAATGCAGTATGTAAGTAATGTTTCTGCCCAAGGAAGTTCATTAGACTCAGCCCCCAAGGTTTTTATTGAGAACTGGTCAGATAGGGACCCTCTGACTAGTGCATACTCCAGGAAGGAACACAAGTAATTTTTGTAAATCCTATTTGCACAGTCTAGGCAAAGCAATTCTGAACCAAGCAGATCTAGTTAAATGTTGACTACTGGGAATGCTCTGACAGCCAAGTTCCCAGTCATCAGCCAAAGGCCACATGCAAAAAGGACTTTTTAAAGATTATAGTCTCAGGCATGCTATGTTAAGTCTTTTGCGCACAAATGGTATAGCAAGTTAATGTTTTCATGTATCTCGCTGCCCACTGTCACCATGCCCTTCCAAGCACATAGCAACAATAGATAAAATATGAATAGGTGAAGTGCCAAAGGAATAGCTTGGCTTAAAAAATAATATCTGTGAACTAGAAACAAAAGTACAAGATAGTGCTCTTTGTGGTACTAAAGCACAGTGTACAACTAGAAAAAACCCTGCAGAATGTAACAATATGTGACTAGACTAGAACATACAATCATAAATTTATTTATGTAACATTAGATCTGTACTGGAAATCTTTCCATTTGCAAGTAGCCTTGCAAATGGAAAAATTGGTAGAACTCAACTTGAAAATACTGACTAGGGTAGTTCACATCCATTAGGATTATTTGGTCAGATTGAACCTAAGCAGAATTAAAGTAAAACTTGTAAATATAACCAAATGAATCATATATTCTTGGTTTCAGAATCATTTCAGCTTAGTCTTTAAAGGGGTGCTCAATATCTCACAAGCAGCTTTAAATACAGTTCTGACCAACAGAACTGTCTGTGATAATAGAAATACTTGCTGTCCAACATAGTAGCTACTAGCCACATATAGATAGTGCAACTGAGAAACTTAATTTTTTATTTTATTTTATTTTCATTTAAATTTAAATATGCATATGCTATCAGTGACTTTTGTGTTAGAAATATATTTGCTAATGTGTTTGTTACCTTCTTTTCACTATTATCACAGAAACTTCTTTGAAAATATGATGACAAGCACCCATTGTAGATGAGTAGATAAAAAAGCTGTGGTGCATACATATGAGGGAATGCTACTCAGCCATAAAAAGAATGAAATCTTACCATTTGTGACAACATGGAAAGACTTAGAGAGTATCATGTTAAGTGAAATAAGTTAGCCAGAGAAAGACAAGTACATTATGACTTCACTTATATGTGGAATCTAAAGAACTGTGTAAGCAACCCTGGCTGGTGTGGCTCAATGGATTGGGCACCAGACTACAAACCAAAAGGTTGCCAGTTTGATTCCCACTCAGGGCACATGCCTGGGTTGCAGGCCAGGTCCCCAGTTGGGGACATGCAAGAGTCAACCAATCGATACATCTCTCACACATCAATGTTTCTCTTCCTCTCTTTCTCCTTCCTTTTCCCTCTCTCTAAAATTAAATAAAATATTTTAAAAATAAAGAACTATACAAGCAAACAAACAGAACTGAAACAGACTCACAGATACAGAGAACAGGCTGATGGTTACCAGAGGGGAGGGTGGTTAAGGAGGTGAGTGTTAGTCACAAGGATGTAAAGTACAGCATAGGGAATATACTCAATAATAATGTAATAACTATGTATGGTGTCAGGCAAGTACTTGGTACTTGAAATAACAGGGGAAACACTCTGTAAAGTATATTATTGTCTAGGTGCTATGCTGTACGTCTGAAACTAATACAAAATAACATTGGATGTACACTGTAATTGAAAAGAAATGAACATAAAATTTTTAAAATGTGTTCACAGGTCATTTGGTTTTGAGAGGCTACATGGATCTGTGTTTCTGGGCAATGTCAGTGGCACCATTTGCAAATACACATACCAATTTATCAGAAAGAGAGATTCAAGCACTACTTTCCATCATACTAACTTAGTTCATGTATCACCTCTTCACATTTTTAACTTGGCTCATTGAAAATCTATGGGAAAACCTCATCCATTTGAAGTGGAGAGACCAAAGTGGGAAGGGATCAAGATGTGCAAATTCTCAGTTATAAAAACAGTCATAGAGATGTAAAGTACAAGATAAAGAATATAGTCAATAATATTGTAAGAACTATATATGGTGTCATATGAGTACTAGACTTACCAGGGTGATCACTTTAATAAGTTACATAAGTGTTTAATCACTGAGTTCTACACCTGAAACTAATAGAATGTTGTGTATCAACTGTAATTGAAAAATAAAAATTATTTTAAATCAGAAAGACAAAGTAAAACATCTTGAATATCCAACTTCTTTAGTCTCACTGAGTAAATTATTTTTTCTTCAAAAAATAAAAAGAAAAGTAGTAGTGGTGAATGGCATTGGCTATCAGAATCTATATTATATATGAATAATGATCAAGTTATAGTTTTACTTATTAGTTTTGTTTCCACCTTTCTGTAAGAATTTAAAGTGTTGTAAAATTCAAAGTTCATTGGGAACCATCTGAACTCTAAAAATAAAGTAGCGCCGATCTGTTGAAACATGAAGTGAGGTTATGACGAGTAAGCTCCAGATAGTGACGCTCACTTGTTCATTGACCTCACAGCATGTTCTGCACCTCTCTGGTGCACAGACACTGTCCTAAGTAAAATGGATGCTATAAAGATAATTCCCTGACCCCCAAAAATTCTGATCAAGATCTGGCACCCAGAGTGAAGAAACCCTGACTGAATGTTCCAATCAGTTCACTTTTGCACACAGTTTTGCTTATGACTTTATCTGGAAAAATTATAATCAGAAAACTTTCAGTGACAAAAAGCCATAGTATCAATCCTTCCATTTTAAAAATACATACAAACTATATAGCAATATAGTATCTTGAACTGGATCCTGGCACAGAAACAAGACAGAGTGGAAAACTGACAGCAATATGAATAAAATCTAAAGTTCAGTTAGTAGTAATTAATTTCTTAGTTTTCACAAGTATATCATAGTAATAATATTTGGGAAAACTGAATAACAGATGTGTAGGAATTCTCTAAACCAGTGTGTCACAAGACTTTTTAAAACATGCAATACCTGACTATTTAGTCAAAGGCACTGACCCATTTTCCCTTAGATTGTCAAATAAAAAAAAATGACAACAGCCTACATAACAATAGCCATCAGCTAAGAATGAATCAAATTATACCTTTTCTATCAGATCAGCAAAAAAATACATTTTTTTAGTGTGCCATGGAATTTTAGTAATTAGATATGTGTTCCTTTAGTTAAGAAAATGTTTTAAAATATATGCCCTATATTATTGCTTTAGTCTCTTCAGGATGCTATTAAAAAAAAAAAACATGGACGGGGTGGCTTAAAAAAAAAGATTATTTTTCACAACTCTCCACCTCTCTGACAGCCATCAGTGTATTCTTTACCTATGGGTCTGTTTCTATTTTGTTTATTAGTTTATGTATATGTTCATTATATTTCACATATGAGTGAAATCATATGGTACTTGTCTTTCTATGACTGGTTTATTTCACATAGCATAATGCCTTCCAGGTCCACCCATGCTATTGCAAAGAGTAAGGTTTCTTTAATTTTTACAGGAATCTGCAGTTGTGAAATTGTTAGTAACCACAGGTATAATTATAATGGAGTTGTATAAAATTTACCTCATATATAATGATGTTATGATGCTCAATATATTAAGAATAACAAAGGTAAAAAAACAAAACAAAACACAGGCTTCAGGATGGTGGAGGAGTTAATGGATGTCGCACTGTAATCTGCAATTACAACTAAACTGTGGAGAAATTACCTGGAAGAAACAACTGAACAATAGTGAGAGAGGAGACTTGTAACCTTGGACACACAGAAGAATCAGCTCTAGCACAACATGACTGGTAAGGAAGGCAGTAGAGACTTGAGAGGGCAGGCTGGGCACCCATGGGGGACAGCACAAGATGGATATGTAAGTGGCCATTGGATCCCCCTGAGAAGAGTGGGGTCTAAACCAGAAGCAGGAATTTCTTATCTATAGCACAGAGCCCAAAAAGTACAGGGATAACAGCCAGCTGCGAAAAACAGAAGGGTTGCTTCTTGAGAGACATGGGTGGCTGGAGATGCAAAGAGCAGTTTAAAGGGCTGATGTATAAATTTTTGTTTGCAGCCACATAACCTGGGCTCCAGCAGAGGTGGGGGCAGAGTGGGCTGGAGACGCCTAAGGAGAGGCTGGGGAAAAAGGCTTTAGGGAGAGAACAGAGGGAGTAGCCGACTGGATCCCAGTGCTGACTCATCCCCAATATAGCAGAAGCCATCTTTCTCAGGCAGACCATTCCCCTGAGTGGCAGCAATGTAAAAGGGCTCAGTAACTGCCCACAGGAGGGACTCAGCCCCACCCTGTAGTGCTTAAGCTGGACCACTGAGTGCAGAGGAACTAGATTAACAACTGAAGTAGACAGCCACAGATAGTAGATTCATAGAAGTCTCAAAAATACTACCAAAGGTCAGATGGGGTTAATATGTGACATCATCAGAGGCAAATCGAGAGGGAAAAAAAACAGTAATCTCCTACCACAGAAGTTGAAACCACAAAGTCAGGAAGTCAAGACAGATCAATCTAAGAAGCAGAAGCAAAAAAAGAAGAGTCTCACAAATAACAAGAAGACAAAGAAACACCCCTCAATTGAAGGGAAAGGAGCAATCCCCACAAAGAGATCTAAATGAAACAGAGGCAAGTTAAACTATCAAATATTGAGTTCAAAACTATGGTTATAAGGAAGATCAGTGAACTCAGTGAGCTGAAAGAGAATTACCAAAAACTACAGGGAAACTAGGAGGAACTCACTGCAAACTATATCAGCATGAAAAAGGACATAAAAAATATCAACAATAGTCAAGAGAAAAATGAATAATACAATTTCTGAACTGAAAACACAGTAGAGGAATCAAAAGCAGAATAGATGAAGCTGAGGATTGAATCAGTGAGCGGCAGAACAAGGTAGGTAAAAAGGGCCCAAAAAGAGCAAGAAAATGAAAAAAAAAAAAACCTCAAAAAGAATGAAGAGGCATTGAGGGATATGCAGGAAAATCTGGAAAGTAATAATATCTGTATAATAGGGATACCAGAAAGAGAAGAGGAGGAGGAAGGGATAGAGAACCTGTTTGAAAAAGTAATGATGGAAAACTTCCCTAATGGGAGGAGAGAAAAAGTCACACAAGTCCAGGAAGCACAGAGGGTACCAATCAAGAGGAACCCAACGAGGCACACTCCAAGACACATCATAATTTCAATGACAAATATCAAAGACAAACAGAGAATTCTAAAGGTAACAAGGGAGAAACGGGAAGTAACATAAAAGTGAGAATGGATACTTTTAGCAGCTGACTTCACAACAGAAACACTACAAGCCAGAAGAGAATGTCAAGAAATATTCCAAATAATGAAAAGCAAAGGTCTGCAACCAAGACTGCTCTACCCAGCAAGGCTCTCAATTGAAATGGAAGGTGAAATAAGAAATTTCCAAGACAAAAGAAGCTAAAAGAATACACAAGCCAACATTGCAAGATATGCTGAAGGGACTGCTTTAAGAAGATGAAGAAAAAGAGTAAGAAAGAAAAGACCACAGGTACAAAGGGAAAAAATGAATGAGCACTTATCAATAATAACTTTAAATGTACATGGATTAAATGCTCCAATCAAAGGACATAGGGTAGTTGAATGGATAAGAAAACATGACCCACACATATGCTGCCTACAAGAGACCCACCTCAGAACACAAGACCTACACAGACAAAAAGAGTTGAAACAAAATATTCCACGCAAACAGACAGGAAAAAAAAATCAGGGGTAGCAATACTTATATCAAAGTAGATTTCAGAACAAAGGCAATAAAAAAGAGACCCAGAAGGACACATCATCATATTCAAAGGAAGACTCCATCAAGAAGACATATACATTGTAAACCTAAATACACCCAACATAGGGGCACCCAAATACATAAGGAAAACGATGGAGGACTTCAAGAAAGATATAAACAGCAACACACTGATAGTAGGGGATTTTAACACACTATTATCAACAATGGATAAATCTTCCAAACAAAACATCAACAAGGGTATTATGGAACTGAATGATGCATTAGATCAAATGGACTTAACTAACATACATAGGACATTTCATCCCAAAGAAGCAAAATACACATTCTTTTCAAATGTACATGGAATATTTTCAAAGATAGATCCATGATGAGACACAAAACAAGCCTCCACAAACTCAAGAAAATTAAAATCATAACATGCATTCTCTTGGACCACATGGGCTTGAAACTAGAAACCAACCTCAAGGAACAAACTCAAAAACATTCAAACTCATGGAGACTGAATAGCATGCTATTCAACAATGAATGGGTCAATAATAAGATCAAAGAAGAAATCAAAAAGTTTCTGGAAACAAATGAAAATGAACACACAACAGTCCAAAATCTATGGGACACAGCTAAGGCAGTCCTGAGAGGGAAGTTCATAGCAATACAGGCCTACATAAAAAAGATAGAAACATTTCAAATAAATGACCTACCCCTATAGCTTCAAGAGTGGGAGAAACAACAACAAACAAAGCCTAGAGCAAGCAGAAGGAAGGAAATAATCAAGATGAGAGCAGAACTGAATGACATAGAGACTAAAAGGACAATTCAAATGATCAACAAATGCAGGAGCTGTTTCTTTGAAAAGATAAACAAAATCGACAAGCCCTTAAGCAGACTCAACAATAAAAAAAGGGAGAGGACCTAAATAAATAATATTAGAAATGAAAGAAGAGAAATAACAACTGCTACCACAGAAATAGAAAGGCTTATAATAAATTACTTGAATAATTATATGTGAAGAAATTTGAAAACCTCAATGAAATGGACTCATTTTTAGAAAAATATAACCTTCCAATACTGAATGAAGAAGAAACAGAAAGCCTGAACAGACCAATAACAGCTGGTGAAATTGAAGCAATAATCAAAAAACTCCCTGCACACAAAAGCCCTGGACTGGATGGTTTCACAGGAGAATTTTACAAAATATTTAAGGAAGAGCTAACCCCTGTCTTTCTCAGACAGTTCCAAAAAGTCCAAGAAGAACAAAGACTCCTAAACTCTTTTTATGAGGTCGATATCATCCTAATTCCAAAACCAGATCAACGCACAAAAAAGAAAGAAAACTGCAGGCTAGTATCACTGATGAACATAGATGCTAAAATCCTCAACAAAATATTGGAAAACTACATCCAACTGTACATTCAAAAGATCATCCACCATGATCAAGTAGGATTCATCCCAGGGATGCAAGAATGGTTCAGTATTTGCAAATCAATAAATGTAACACATCAAATAAACAAAAGGAAAGACAAAAAACACATAATCATATCAATAGATGCAGAAAAAGCATTCGATAAGGTACAGCACCCATTTATGATAAAAAGACTCAGCAAAGTGGGAATAAAGGGGGCAAATCTCAAACATAACAAGGGTTATATATGAAAATCCTACAGTCAACATCATACTCAATGGGCAAAATCTAAAAGCTTTCCCACTAAGATCAGGAACAAGATAAGGTTGTCCATTTTCACCACTTCTATTCAACATAGTATTGGAAGTGCTAGTCACAGTGTTCAGACAAGAAAAATAAATAAAAGGCATCCAAATTGGAAAGGAAGAAATAAAACTGTCATTGTTTTCAGGTGATATGATAGTGTATATAGAAAAACCCCATCAACTCCACCAAAAAACTACTCGACCTAATAACTGAATTTGGCAAAACAGCAGGGTACAAAGCCAATATTCAGAAATTGAAGGCATTTTTGTACAACAAAAAAATCAGAAACAGAAATGAGGAAAAATATCCCATTTGCTATAACAACAAGCAAAATAAAGTGCCTAAGAATAAACTTAACGAAGGAGGTAAAAGACCTGTATGCAGAAAACTATACAACACTGAAGAAAGAAATTAAGGAAGACAGAAACAAATGGAACCATACACTGTGTTCATGGATTAGAAGAATTAACATCATCAGAATGTCCATACTACCCAAAGCAATTTATAGATTTAATGCAATCCTTATTAAAATACCAGTGATGTATTTCACAGATAGAGAAAAAACATTTCAAAAATTTATATGGAACCATAAACAACCCTGAATAGCAGCAGCAATTTTGAGAAAGAAGAACAAAGTAGGAGGGATCACAATACCTGAAATCAAAATATATTACAAGGCCACTGTAATCAAAACAGTCTGGTAATTGCATAAGAACAGACACATAAATCAATGTAACAAAATAGAGAGTCCAGAAATAAATCCATGCCTCTATGGTCAATTAATCTTTGACAAAGGGAGAAGAAGCATAAAATGGAATAGAAATAGCCTCTTTAACAAATGATGTTGGGAGATCTGGATAGCTACATGCAAAACATTGAAATTCGACTACCAACTTACACCATACACAAAAATAAACTCAAGATAAGTAAGAGACTTAAATCTAAGTTGTGACACCATAAAAGTCCTAGAGAAGAACATAAACAGGAAACTCTCAGATATTCCATGCAGCAATATTTTCACCAATATGTTACCTACAATGAGGGACATAAAAGAAAGAATAAACAAATGGGACTTCATCAAAATAAGAAGCTTCTGCATGGCTAAAGAAAACATCAGCAAAATGAAAAGGGAACCAACTGTATGGGAAAATATATTTGTCAATGATACCTTGTACAAGGGTTTGATCTCCAAAGTTTATAAAGAACTCACACAACTCCACTCCAGGAAGACAAACAATCCAATTAAAAAAATGGGCAAAGGAACTGAACAGAAACATTTCCAAGGAGCACATAAACAGAGCCCAGAAACATATGAATAGATGCTCTGCATCATTAGCCATCAGAGAATGCAAATTAAAACCACAATGATATACTACTTCACACTGGTCAGAATGGCCATCATAAACAAATCAACAAACAAGAGCTGGAGAGGTTGTAAAGAAAATGGTACGCTAGTACACTGTTGGTGAGAATGCAGACTGGTGCAGCCACTGCAGAAAACAGTTTGGAATTTCCTCAGAAAGCTAAAAATGGAACTGCCTTTTGACCCAGAGATTCCACTGCTGGGATTATACCCCAAGAATCCTGAAACACTAATTCAAAAGAACCTGTGCACCCCAATGTTCATAGCAGCAAAATTTACAATAGCCATTTGCTAGAAGCAGCCTAAGTGCCCATCAATAAATGAGTTGACCAAAGAACTATGGTACACTTACACAATGGAATACTATGCAGCAGAAAGAAAGGAAGAGCTACTACCCTTCGCGACAGCATGGATGAAACTGGAGAGCATTATGCTAAGTGAAATAAGCCAGGTGGTAAAAGACAAATATCTTATGATCTCACCAACAGGTGGAACCTAATCAATGAAACAAACAAGCAAGGAAAATTATAACCAGCAACACTGAAAGAAAAAAGAAAACAACAGTAACAAGAGGGAAGGAGGGAGGGGAGTAACGGGGAAAAGAAGGGGAAGGGTCACATCAAGGAACATGTATAAAGGACCCATGGACAAAGCTAAAGTGAGAAAGGATTGAGGGTGGCAGGTGAGGGTGGGTGGGGCAGGGGAAAGTGCTGGCAGGAAATTGGAGACAAATGTATTTGAACAATAAAAAAATATTTTTAAAAAACATTATTTCTCACAGCTCTGGGGGCTGAGAAGTCCAAGATCAAGGTGCCAAATGATTCCATGTCTGGTAAGAGCCCACTTCCTGGTTCATAGATGGCTGTCTCTTTGCTGTGTCCTCACATGGTGGAAGGGGCTAGGAAGCTCTCTAAGGCCTCTTTTAAAAGGGCACTAATCCCATTCACCTAATTACCTCACAAAGGCCCCACTTCCAAACACCATCACAATTGAGGATTAAGTTTCAACACAGGAATTTTGGGTGTCACAAACATTTAATCTATAGCAACTTTCTTTGTAACTTATCTGTAAATCTAGAATTATCCAAATACTAGAGTGTGTTTAAAAAAGACATGGAAAGATAAGCGGTTGGTATCAAAAGCCCCTCAAGATCTCTCTCTGGGTTGCCTCACAATCACCTAGCTGGGGTGACGGGCTGCCTTTCCTCTAGAAAGAGAGGCAGGACATGAACTCAATGCCCCCCAGAGTCTCCAATAAAACCTATAAACAAGTATCACTAAAGCCCAGACTACGTGGCAGTTTATCTCAATCAGTGTCTCCAGCAGCAAGGCAACTCACACTTGCTCTATAAAAATGCACACCAAAGGGGAAGGGTCCGCTTCTACATCTTGTACCCAGGAGGTGACCCGCTGTACCCAGACATACTGTTTTCAGAGAATAGGTGACCCATGCATGGTCTAATCCTTTCTGTGGATTTTATTCTTTACCATGTTGGCACAAGCCAATTTCATGAATGATACGGAAATGCCATTATGCTTATTTTTGAATTTTCCACTTTGAACATTGCAATTATTTCACTAAAAGAAAAAGAAAGATTTGAGTAGCCTACCTTTGGAAAGTTGAGAATCAAAAGAAGTCGGGGGCAAAGGGACCAAATAAAATATAGACTTGAATATGGCAACCCTGAACTGAAAAGTACAGATCAGTTAATGTTTCATTCCAAAACCAGTCTTTAAATTGTCATTCTGATTTTGATATATGCAGGATTTGTACAAACATTTTGAGTCTTAATATTTAGAATTTGCTTATTTAAAAAGCATTACAATATAAATTAAAATTTTAGCCAATTTCTCATGAATTTTAAGTGCTTAGGTATATCTTTGTAAGCAAATATTTTAATTATGAATAGAAATTTTCATTAATTTGCATGCATAAACTTAAAGGTTAGGATGAAGACACTTTAAATACAGAAAAATTCAAATTTTGGAAAATGTCTTTTCCACTTTCTTCAGACATTAATCTGTACATTTGATGAGGAACATAGCTTGTCCTCACAATTTCAAAGGTAGCTGGAGGTTTTTGCACATTGGTATAGACAAGCCTATGCAAGACCTTCGCACATTGTGAACAAGTTTTTCAATAATGTGAGAAAATCCTGAGGTTGTAATCTACTTAGTACTCTTACATGACAAACTAAGAGAAGAAAAATTAATTCTCACCTTAGAATGAAAGTGTGGTCCTGCAGGGGCAATATACCAATTGAATGAACAATTTCAAATTTGGGCAACAGACTTTGGAAGAATAGATTGATACCCTTTGTGAAAATACATGACTCAGAGTTTCTTTGAATAGTTTCACAGGAAAATATCAGTAAACTTCCTTAGAGCAGAAGGGGAAAAAGAGAAAGGAAAAACAGTTAAAGACAAAGGTCTGCCTGAATCGTTAATACTCCCTTAACTCTAGGGCTTTCCACAGCCCAAGTGATCATTACTTTTTTTTCTCGAACCTCCCCAAATTCATAAGTTTTCTCCATTTTCTTGACAATCTCATGACAATAAAGCATTTTCAACCTGCCTTAGATACTTTTCAAAAGGAAGTAGAGGTTCTCTCCCACATGGTAGGAAAACTCCACTATGGCCTCTATTATTCTGTGATTACGAGTGGCACTACTTAACCCAATACAGAAAACCGCAACTTAAGGCATCTGAAAAGTGGACAGAAGATGGATTGTGGAGAAAAGTCAGAGGTTGGAAAAGGAAATCACATCATGGTTGAGCAGTCCTTCAAATGGCCAAAACTTCAAAAGAAATATCATATTATCTGGCCAGCAGAATATGATAAAAGACTTGGCAGGTTGGAAAAACTGGTGGGGTTTAAGAGAAGGGATAGCTGAAGTCAGGGCTATTCTTATTTTAAAAGTGAACACATATGTGTCTCAGGTTCACCCCTCAGCCTGCATGTGTGGCAGAGACTCAAGCACTTTAGCAAAGGCTTAAAGAATGGAACTAAGATTTCAAATATACTCAAATCACAGAACATCTGAGACGTGCACATGCAGGACAGACCCAAGCAGTACAGCAAAGAACAGAAACTAGGAGTTCGTCCCAGAGCAGGTGAAAGAAAATTTGTGATTTGAAAATAAAAAAGTTGATAACCTGCTAAAACATCAACCACAAAACAATCAACATTCTCTAGAACAAGAAACATTACCAGAGAAAAAGAGATACACTACAAATATAAGAGTCAAATCTCCAAGAAGATGTAACAATTCTAGATGTCTATGCACCTATCACTAGAGCTTCAAAATACAGAAAGCAAAACCTGACAGAAGAGAAACTGAAAAAATCCACAGTTCTATTTGGAGACCTCAGCACTCCTTTCTCAGAAATCAATAGAACAAGTTGACAGAAAATCAGTGAGGAGAGAGTAAACCTGAACAAGGTGATCAACTAATTTGATGTAACTGACATTTATAGAACACTCCCAACAAAAGCAGAATGTACATTATTTTCCAGTCCACATGAAACATTCAGAAAAATAGATTATATTCTGGTCCATAAGGCAAACCTCAGCATAGTTAAAAGAACTGAAATCTTAACAAATATGTTCTCTGAAAATAATGGAATTAAACTAGAAATCAATAACAAAAAGATATTTGAAAAGTCCTCAAATATTTGAAAATCAAACAACCCACTTCAAAATAACCCATAGGTCAAAAAAAAAGTTACAAGGGAAATTAGAAAATATTTTTAATGGAATTAAAAGCAAAATACAATATCAAAAATTTATGGGATGCAGTTAAAGCAGTGCTTCAAGGAAATTTTATGATATTAATGACTTACATTAGTGAAGAAGGACCTAAGATTTCTCCTGAAATAATAGAATATGACAAGTTAAATCCAGAGTAAAGAAACAGAAAGAAATAATAATAGAGTAGTAATCAATAAAATTGGAAATGAAAAATATAGTAATAAATAAAACCAAAAGCTGGCATCTGAAAAAAGAACTCAATTATATTGATAACCTCTAGCCAAAAATAAAGACACAAATTAGTGATATTAGAAATAGAAGAGGAGACATCACAAAAAAACCTTACAAATGTTAAAAGGAAAAGAAAATATTACAAATAGCTTTATGTATATAATTTAACAATTTAGATAAAATAGACAAATACTTGAAAGACACTAAAACTCTCTAAAAAATTAGATAATCTGAAGTCATGTATGTATTTAAAGAACTGAATTCATTTTTAAAAATTTTGGAACATGAAAAACTCCAAGTCAAATGGCTTCACTAATAAAGTATTTAAGGAAGCACTTAAAGAAGATATAATACCAATTATTATATAGTATTATTTCATAAACTTTTCCAGAAAATAAAAAACTTCCCAATTAGTTTATGAGGCAGCATTACACTGATAGCATAGTGCCAAGAAAACTATAGGCCAATATCTCTCATGAAAATAGACAAAAAAACATTGGTTTAAGATTTAAAAATCAATATAATTCACCATATCAATAAAATAAAGATGGAATTCATCGTAACCAGGGTAGCTTTAAAAAAACAATTTTAGTGCTAACTTATTGTAGAGATCTCCACTGTCTAATTAATAATAATACCAAATGCATTGTCAAACAAACACTGAATTGTTTATTTAAAAAAAAGTCAAGGAACATATAGCAAGGACTCATGTACAAAACCAAAGGGGAAGAGCTCAGGGAGGGAAGGTGGGAGGGGGCTAGGGAAAGAAGTGGGGGGAAGGCAGAGACAAATGTATTTGAAAAGTAAATAAATTAATTAAAAATAAATAAATAAATAAAAACAATAATGAAGTTTAAAAAAAATAAATAAAATAAAATAAAATAAAATCTCATTAACTTTAGAGCATAAATAAGCAAAGAATGCATCTTAGAAGTTTCATGTACAAATTCTCTTGTTACTTAGCAGTTTTATCTCATTTCTGGTCTCTCTCCCATATTGTACATTTTCTTTCCCTGTCTCAAAAATGAAAATGGGAAGTGATAGGGCATCTTGCATTATTGTGATCACTTCCTAAATTGGACTGTTCAGCACTTTCAGAAGCGTCATTCAGCACGCCCGTTTGGCTTTCAGCTTAACAATACTAGCATCTCCCCAACCTCTAAATGAAAGCAGTTCAGATGCAAGGATTTCACTACTTTCTTTGTATCATTATTTACAATAGCCAAGATAAGGAATAAACCTAGGTGTCCACTAATAGATGAACAGATTAAAAAAAATGCAGCATATATATACAATGGACTATTACTCAGCCACAAAAAATGAATGAACTCTTACTGTTTGTGACCACATGGGTAGACATAGACGGTATTATGCTAAGTGAAACAATCCAGACAGAGAAAGACAAATACCATATGATTTCACTTATATGTGGAATCTAAAAAACAAAATAGACAAAACAGAAATAAACACATAAGCACGGAGAACAAATTGAGAGTCGTCAGATGGGAGGAAGTTTGAAGTAGATGTGTTAAAAGGAGAAAGGGATTGAAAACAAATTGCCAGTTGTAAAAATAGTCATAGAGAAATAAAGTAGAACATAGGAAATATAGTAATAATATTGTAATACATATATATAGTGTCAGATGGGTGCTAGATTTATCAGGCATACAATGTCTAATAACTATGTCGTACACTGGAAACTAATACAATATTGTATGTCAACTGTAATTAGAAACATAAATTTAAAAATAAAAAACAGAATTTTACTGTTCAAACTTTTCCTTTGGGGAAAAAGTTTTAAAATGCTTGAGATTGTCTAGTTATGTGAGTTGTATTGTCATGCATTGGTGCTGAGAATTCTGGTAGTACTGAGCCTTACTGTGGCTTATGGATAGATCTGGACAAGTAGTGCAGCCTGGCCTTTGTTAACAGTACCCTCATACTGAGCAGGTCCATAGTGTTTGGTCAGGTGCTACAACCATGCAACCTGGACCCAAGAATACAGGATGTGAAGCACCAACCTTTATTCATAAGTGTACTTTTCTCATTTTCATTTTCCTCATAGACTTCAACATTTAAAATAAGGAGATCAGTGTTAATTTTATTTTAAACACAAGCTGTCTTAAATCAAACTTTTAAATAAATTTTTGATTTAGAATATCATGTTCCTTTTTTATTTTTTAAGTCTGAGAACTGCTAAATTGGAAGTATGTGTTATTGGGGTTTTTTTAGTTTGTTTATTTTTTAGGTTTTATTTATTTTTAGATAGGGGATAAGAAGGAGAAAGAGAGGGAGAGAAACATCAATATGTGGTAGCCTCTTGAGCACCCGCTACTGGGGACCTGGCCTGCCACCCAGGCATATGCCCTGATTGGGAATTGAACAAGCAACCTCTTGGTTCGCAGGCCAACACTCAATCCACTGAGCTACACCAGCCAGGGCCATGTTCTTGTGATTTTTGATCAATAAGTATTCCAAAATTCTTTAAAAAAAAATGTTTATCTGAAAGCAATTTATATGCATATTACATATAAACCATTCAATGTTTAAACAGTCAATAAGCTTTCCATGGGAACACAACATATGTACATTTGCACCTTGAATATATAGGAAAAAAAATTCTTTCCTTTGGAAATTTTGCTGTATGAGGCTCTGAGATTATATGAGATAGCCTTGTGAAATCTCATTATCTCTCCCAAAATACATTTTCCCCTCCCCTGTCCCTATTAACATGAAAATTTTTATTCACACTCTTCTTTAGGAAACCCTATTCCAACATCAGCCTTCCTTACACTGGATCTTTCTATATATTACTGGAGAATGTTCAATGTATGTTTTTGTATTTGATACTAAGTTCCATAAAAACAGCAAACATGTCTGTTTTATTTACTTATTTTTACTGGGTTGGCCAAAAAGTCAATTTAGTTTTTTCCATAAAATAAAATACACATTTTTCATTTTCACCAACAATTTTATTGATTTGGATATTTTGAGTATGTTGGCTATCTCCCATTATTGGCTTCCAGTGTGTAGAGGCCAGCAGTGCTGCTAAACATCTACCAATGCAAAAGACAGCACCGAAGCAAAGAATTATTTGGCCAAAATGTGAATAGTACCAAGAAACTTTGCAAACCACTTTTGACATGTTTGATCAGTTACAACACCTTCTTCATATACTGTACAATTTTTTTTGCATTTATGTTTTTACCTTTCTTGAAATAAAAGGCATAATATGCTGAAAATGCTGTGAATATTCTTCCATCTTCAATATTAAAATGGTTGCACAAAAATTCTCCAATTTTGATGTTTTCTTTGAATGCACACTGATATGATACCTGTCACAATAGAATCTAATGAAATTTTTTTGAATGAAGTTAAAGACAACTAAGCACTTCTAGAGCCATCTTATGGGAAAAAAATGAACTTTTTTTGGCCAACCCAATACTATCTAACACAATGTTTGGTATTAAAAAAGGAATCAATAAATATAATTGGATAAATATAAAACTAAATGTGCTATTTATTGCCACCAAAAGAGACTACTCCCAAATTACATTTATGAGAAAGTAGAAACATCCAGTAAGATGGAGACATTGTTCAACTCCCTTGAGGAAACAGCAATTTTTTAAAAAGATTATTTATTAAGAAAAACAATTTTAACCCAAACTATTAAAAATAAATTATAGAATATTATGTACCCATTAATAAAAATGAAGTAATTGACTAGATACTCACACTGCCTTTTTAACTCAAAAGCATAATTTACACAATATTATATATAACTTGATTCTATTTTTGTTGGAAAACTATAAATAAATACACAAAATGAGATTTTAGTTTTTCATTTTCTACTTTATACATTTTTTCTTTGTTTTTCAAAGTATATTTTATTGATTATGCTATTACAGTTGTCCCTTTTTTCCTCCCCTTTATTTCCTTCTACCTTGCAACACCCTCCCACCAGCATTCCCCGCATCTTAGTTCATGTCCATGGGTCATACATATAAGTTTTTTGGCTTCTCCATTTCCTATACTATTCTTAATCTTCCCCTGTCTATTTTGTACCAACCATTTGTCCTTCCTATTCCTATTCCTTATACGTTTCCCCCTTTTCCTCCTTCCCCCTCCCCACTCATAACCTTCCATGGATTGATATCAATTTCTGTGATTCTGCTCCTGTTCTAGTTGTTTGCTTAGTTTGTTTCTATTTTTGTTCTTGTTCAGGTTCAGTTGTTGATAGTTGTGAATTTGTTGTCATTTTACTGTCCACAGTTTTGATTTTCTTTTTCATAGATAAGTCCCTTTAACATTTCATATAATAAGGACTTGGTGACAATGAACTCCTTTCACTTTACCTTATCTGGGAAGCACTTATCTGCCCTTCCATTCTAAATGCCAGCTTTGCTGGATAGAGTAACCTTGGATGTAGGTCCTTGCCTTTCATGACTTTAAATACCCCTTTCCAGCCCCTTCTTGCCTGCAAGGTTTCTTTTGAGAAATTAGCTGACAGCTTTATGGGAACTCCTTTGAATGTAACTTCCTCCTTTTCACTTGCTGCTTTTAAGATTCTCTCCTTATTCTTAATCTTGGGTAATGTAATTATCATGTGCTTTGGTGTGTGCTTCCTTGGGTCCAACTTCTTTAGGACTCACTGAGCTTCCTAAACTTCCAGGAAGTCTATTTCTCTCACCAGATTGAAGAAGTTCTCTTTCATTAATTTTTCAAATAACTTTTCAATTTCTTACTCTTCCTCTTCTGCTTCTGGTACCCCTATGATTCAGATGTTGGAGTGTTTAAAGTTGTCCCAGAGGTTCCTAAGCCTCTCCTCATGTTTTTGAATTCTTGTTTTTTTTTCATTCTGTTCTGGCTGAATGTTTATTTCTCCCTTCTGCTCCAAATCATTGGTTTTGAGTCCTGGTTTCCTTCCCCTTACTCTTGGTTCCCTGTACATTTTTCTTTATTTCAGTTTGCATAGCTTTCACTTTTTCCTCTGTTTTGTGACCCTACTCAACCACTTCTGTGAGCATCCTGATTACCAATGTTTTGAACTGTGCATCTGATAGATTGGCTATCTCTTTGTCTCTCAGTTCTATTTTTGGAGTTTTGATCTGCTCTTTCATTTGGGCCGTATGTCTTTGTCTCAGCACAGCTGTTAGATTGTAAGGGGTGGAGCCTTAGGTATTCACCAGGGCAGGGCAGCTCAGTTCCTTGCATTATGGTGCTGTTGTGGGGGAGGCGTTAGAGAGGGAACAGTGTCACTTCCTTGGCTCTCAGCAGGCTTTCAGTCACTTCCCCCACTACTCACAAGCAAATTGGGATCTTCTGGTGGTGATTCCCAGGTGGGTGGGCTTGTGTACATTCTAGGATCCTGTGGGTCTCTCCAACGCACTCTCCTGTGAGGCTGGGAACTTCTCCTGCAGCCACTACCCCCATAGGTTTTTACAGCCAGAGGTTTTGAGGCTTTTTTTTCCCACACTGGAAACCTGGGTTGCACTGTCTGTCTCGCTCCCCTGTTTATCCTCTGGTTTTATCCAAACATAGGATAAAGTAGGACTGCCAGCTGCCATCTCACGACCCAGTCCTCTAGCCACCACTGCCTTGCCCCTGTCCTCTCTTCCCAGGTTACACATCTCTGCCCCTCCTTCTGGTCTGGATGAATGTTTCTTCTTTAATTCCTTGGTTGTCAAACTTCCATACAGTTCAATTTTCTGGAAGTTCTGGGGTTTTTTGTTTTTAAATTTGTTCTCCTTTTGGTTGGTGAAGAGGCAAAGAGTATCTACCTATGCCTCCATCTTGGCTGGGAGTTTCTACTTTATACATTTTAAACAATAATTTTAGTTCTGTCAAATGCTAGTATGGCAAGAATTCAGGTATCAGAGATACTATATACATCAATAGAATAATATATCAAATTTTGCTGTTGTAAAATATGTATTTGACTTTTTTACATTTCTTATCTAGGGATAATGTATATGTATTACAGTTATAATACAAGTAAATAATAAAATAATTAATAATACAAGAATAAACTCGTATACTCACAAATGCAAACCCACTTTTGCCTACCCCTGAATATACATATGTGTGTGTGTATGTATGTGCGTGTGTATACAAATTGTAACTCTTCAGCTTAATAAACCTAAAGAGAGAAATTAGACTGTAATTTTCATTCCTTGTCATGTTTACTCTTCAAACATTCTCCTGCCTCATTATTTCTACCTTCTCCTTTTGGGATTTCTATTTCATGTATTTTAGACTTTTTACTATATCAACATGCTTCTTATGCTTTTTTCTTATATTTTTTTCACTTTTTCTTTCTAAACCTGTTTGGTTTCTAATGATTTACCTTCATTACTCCTGTCTTCTCTTGTCTCCAGCCTTTTTTTAAAACTATTACTGACTTTTTATTTTAGTTACTATATTTTTTATTCTAAAATTTGTATCTGACTCTTTTTTCATATGTTCCAATACTTGGGTGAGATCTTTTGTCACTTCTATTTTGCCCATATTTCTCTCCATTTATGGGGCATATCTTTTAGAATAATTTAAAGTCCTTGTTCTGCTAACTCCCATATCTGAATCACCTGTGAAATGATTTTTTTAAAATATTTTAGGTTACAGCCCTATATCTTGTCTTGGCATATCTAGTAATATTTTATTAATGCTAGGTATTCTCTGGAAAAAAATGCCTCCAAATATATCTTCCTTCAGGAAAGGTCCAGTTTCCTCTGAGACAAGTGAATCAGAGGAAGGAGACTGGGCAACAATTCTGTTCAGCTTTCACCTACCTGTATTTCACCTCTTCTCCTAGGATATAGGCCTCCAGGGAGTCATTCTTGAGATTGGTGCATCGAGGCCTCAACTTCTTACCCTGTACCCATAATCAGCAAAAGTCCCCAGGACAAACGTCACTGCAGAAGTTCAGCTCATTTCTCTGCAGTTCCCCTTTCTCCACAATCTTGGCCCCTATAGATGTGATTACTTTAATAGCTCTTGTATGTTTTTAAACAGATTTTTTAAAATTCAGCTTGACTCATTCATTGTCCTCACTGATAGCAGTGATCTGCAACAAGATACTCCACTGAAGCTATAAACAGAAATCTCTTATAGGTTTTTTCACCATATCTTTAATATGTTACAAAGATAAAACATATGACTTTTTTAAAAATTAAAACATTAATTATGTCTGTTAATGAAAAATAAGATATGAAATATTCTATCAATAAATTTCCTATATTGTTCATATGTATTTTTTATTATTACATTTTTACCAAGTGTTTTAGCATACTTACTGAGACTAAATGCAATGTAATAGGTACTCAGAACCACAGGGCCTCATTTGGCTCTTTTTCCTTCCCATTGCATTTGTATTTGCTTATGAAAAATGTGAATTTTCTTAATTTTTCACCTTTTGGAAGGATTCCAGGAAAGTCTTTTATATTTGCTTTTTCTTGGCTCCCTTAACTCTCTCTAATTTTGTAACAGTTTTCATTGATTTAATTATATCATTAATTTAATTAGAATTTTGAATTGTCTGCACAGAAATTGCATCAATGTCCCTTTTTTTTCATTTTAAGAATAACAGAATAATTGATTGTTTAAGGAATAAAATAATGAAATACCACATGTACTATTATGAGTTCATAAAAAATAATGAGGTATTTCTTCAGGTTCTTATTTCATTAGTAGGAACTTATTTTGAAGCACATAGTATTATTATGTTTACATGGTTTATACTGTGCAATAAACTCAAATTCAGTCTATTTAAATTCTTCAATTTAATATAGAAATTGAGCTGAATACAAACTTATAAATAATAATGTTACTTGCTCTTCAGCATTGCCTTTCAGAGGAGAAAATTAATATTTTTGCTTATAATCATTTGCAAACTAATAATAGTTTAAAAATAAAGATTTGAGGTACACTGGTGGTTAAAAATTAACCCCAATCTCATGTAAAATTTCTCAAAACATAAGTGGATTGATATGCTGAAAAGACTGAGTTCTCTATTCACATAGAATCTAATTTTTCTTCATTGCATATTGAATATGTACAAGTTTAAAGAAACATATCTGGTAAACTCAAGGAAATAAACAAACAGCTCTTAGCTTCTTATGAATATGCAGTTAGAGAAACAGAAAGACCAGTATGAACTGTATTTTACCAATTCCCTGCCTTAAATAACTAAAAGGAAACCCCTAAAACCACCCCTACGTGCCTAACACACACAAATATTTTTGGACCAGTAGCAACTCAACCTTTATATGGAGCTGACTAAAAGCATGACAGACAAACCATTGTAATAAAGCAGGGAAAATTAGTGCCTTTCTTAGTGTTATTTCTGCCTAATTTTACATTTACCTGGGTCTCAAGGAAGATAGAAATTTCTTCCCAGAAAGTCGGTGGGACTTAGAACTTAAAAGCATCTGATGCTTATACTCAAGTGGAGTCTTAGTTGGAAGATCACCTTGTTCATCATTCAATCAACCAAAGAGTTCTATCCAGGGTTAGAAGAGGCCTTACAAGTCATCCAGTCCAATCACTCACCTGACACTGCAATGTTCCCCTTTGCTTGTCAACCTCTTATCCTGCTGTCAGTGAGTAGAAATTCATATATCTCAAATCAGTTTAGGACACCTTTACACCATGAAATGAAATCTCCTGGAGTTTTTACTCATTGGTCCTCATTAAAACCCTTCTGATAATAAGAAATAAGTGTAATCTTTCTCCACCTGCATGTGGGATATTTGAAGACCTCCATGGTATTGAGTCTGAGCATTCTCCCTTCTAAATATTTCACATTTGATGTAGTTCTGAATTTTTCCCAAAATAAATATTTATTAAGTGTCACTGGAATGGAAAGTACTATGAAGCAGGCATTTATTAAAATAATTTTCTCAATATACCTCTTAAAAAAAAACTGAGGAAACCCTTGCATAGGAAAATAACCCTTGATGAGTAATTGTTCATTTACTCACATGTTCAATAATACAGGAGAGCACCCATTATGTGCAAAACCCTATGCCAGGTGTTAGAAACTCAGAAATGAAATTTTTTAAATCATTTGTTGGATGAATAAATCAATGAATCAGTGGATGGGTGAGATACAGCACATACCCTTCAAAAGCTCAGTCTAGTGAATGTCAGTTCAATCTATCTATTAGTGCCTTTACACTTCAAATTCCTAAAATATCCTTAATTATCACATAATGGTGTGCAATATTTTATATTTAAATTATTACGTATATTTATGACGAGAATATTTCTATTGCACAATTGATGAAAAGAAATGCTCAGATTAATTTAATCTTCTGGTAACCAGTACACAGTTATATGAATCACTAATATACCTTCAGAAAAGACAAAAAATGCTACTTATTACACCATATTTGGAACACAGTACTCAGTATTTCCCAGAATTCCACTGCTTATAAACAGGAACCGTATATTTCCTGTCTGTGCTTGGCACCAAAGAGTTCCAGGAAAGGATTTTCCACAAATAAAACAGTAAATGCTTTTATTTTTTTAACTATACTGTATTCTATGTAAGCTCAAACAATATGATATAGATAAAAATATTTTAAAGTCTTATTTCATCTCCCTACTTGCAATCCTAATGTCCAGATGGATTTATTATTGACAGTTTAGAATCTTTCATTTTTCTTGACCTCGTTTCAATACTTACATAAACACATAAAGTATGCACACAGATAATACAACTCATAAAATAAATAATGCTTAAGACATTAAAAAGAAAACTTCTTGCCAGTCCCTACTTGCGTGCAAAGCTTCTTTAGAGGAATCAGCTGATAGTCTTATGCGCACTCCTTTGTAGGTAAGTCTTTCCTATTCTCTTGCTGGTTTTAAGATACTCTCTTTACCTTTAACCTTTGGCATTTTAATCATGATGTGTCTTGGTGTGGCCCTCCTTGGGTCCAGCTTGTTTGGGACTCTAAGAGTTCCCTGGAATTGCATGTCTATTGTCTTCACCAAATTGGGGAAGTTTTCTTTCATTATTATTTCAAATAAATTGTCAATTTCTTGTTCTTTTCTCCTTCTGGCATCCCTATAGTTCAAATGGTGGTATGTTTAAAGTTGTCCCAGAGGTTCCTAAGCCTCTCCTCATTTTTTTTGAATTCTTGTTTCTTCTTCATGTTCCAGTTGACTGTTTATTTCTTGCTTTTATTCCAAATCATTGATTTGAATCCCAGCTTTCTTCCCTTCACTCTTGGTTCCCTGCATATTTTTCTTTATTTCATTTCATATAGCCTTCACTTCCTTTATTTTGTTGCTATACTCAATCTTTTCTCTGAGCATCCTTGTCACCAATGTTTTGAACTCTGCATCTGATAAGTTGGCCATCTCCATGTCACTTAGTTTTTTTTCCTGGAGTTTTCAAAGAGATGAAAAGCAAGAACCTACATCTAAGATTACTCTATCCAGCAAAGCTATCATTTAGAATTGAAGGGCAGATAAAGTGCTTCCAGGACAAGATAAAGCTAAAGGAGTTCATCATCACCAAGCCTTTGTTGTATGAAATGTTGAAGGGGCTTATCTAAGAAAAAGAAGAAGATCAAAACTATGAACAGCAAAGTGACAACAAATTCACAAATATTAACAATGGAATCTAAAAATAACAGGAACAAACTTGGCAAGCAACTAGAATAGGAGCAGAGTCATAGAGATGAAGATCACACAGAGGGTTGTCAGCAGGTAGGAGGCAGGGTGGAATGGGGGAAAGGTACAGGGAATAAGAAGCATAGTTGATGGGTAAAGAATATACAGGGGGGTATGTTAGGAATATTATGGATAGTGGAGAATCCAAAGAATACATAAGTACAGCCCACAGACACAAACTAACAGGGGGATTGCTGGAGAGAATGGGGGTACCGGGTGGAGAGGGGCAAAGGGGGAAAAATGGGACAATTGTAATAGCATAATCAATAAAATATACTTAAAAAAATAAAAAAAAATGTTTTAAAAAGAAGTTAAAAAGAAGAACAATAATAAAAACAAAATCCAAGATACCTGAGGCATCATCCATCATTCAACACATTCATGCACCAGCATTCTCTTTTCTTCTAGTATCCTAGTAAGACTTGAAATTAGTATGGATTGTTTTGTTTTGGGGCAAAATGTGCAAGTCATTGGTACTTTATTTAGGGTTATTTGGAGTTTTTAAAGTGAAATTTTGACAACTGTCATGTTGGGCTAAATAACTCCATGAGAAGCAGTATGCTAAGCAGTTAATATAGAGAATTTAATTTGTTTGTTTCTTCTGAGTTTTGCCATTGAGCTTTCTGTGGGAAAGCTCTCCCTAAAAACACACTTTATTGGCTCTAATTAAGAATGCATCCAGTAGTGTTCTCTCAGGCTTTGGATGCCTGCTGGCTTAATTTTTAAGCTTCTCCATTCTCTGTAAAAGTGCTGAATTGAATTTAAAAGTCTATTCCTACAGAATTACCCCTTAGTGTGCACACCACTCACACTTCTGCAGAAAAGATTAAAATACTATATACTACACATTGTAGACATTGTTTTTGAAAATGAGTTTATAGTTTAGCAATAATTTTGAAATTAAAGGTTTTTTCAAACATATGGTTTTTTGTCTTTTTATTTTTACCCCAAACCAAGACAGAAGTTATTAATGGAGCCACAGAATATTTTTTAAAACCTGCAAAAAGTCAGCAAATTCATATTCTTTATTTTCAAAGGCTGGAAAAGTTATAGTCATATCCTTATAATTGAAGTATATATTACAAACCTTGGAGTTTTATCATTAGGTAGAACTGGTTACATTACCTTTGGTTAGATATTGTGGTTACTTTTTCCTTATCTATTTATCTGAATGATTCCTAATGAAGAAACAGCAACTTCTGGCGCACGTAGTGACTGGCCCTAAATGGGCTGTTTTTGCTGTTACATTTAAAACGTGATTGAAGGGCAGAGGAGTGAGTGGAAGTCACAGTGACCTCCTCCCAGGACCAACCTAGAATTACAACTAAATTGTGAAGAAATCACCTGGAACAAACAACTGAACAATAGCAAGAGAGGAGCCTTATAACCTTGGACACACAGAAGAATCAGCTTTAGCACAACCTAACTACTAAGAAGTTCAGTAGAGACTCGAAAAGGTGGGTGGGGTCCCCATGGGTGGCAGCACCAGAAGGATATTGAAATGGCCACTTGGATCCCCTGAGAAGAGCAGGGTCTAAACCATAAGCAGGGATCTCCAACCTACAGCACCAGAGGCCAAAAAGTGCACAGATAACAATCAGCTGCGAAAAGCACCAGGGTTGCTCTCTACCAGAGACAGGCAGCTGGAGACTCAAAGAGCCCTTTAAAGTGCCAACGCATAAATTTTTATTTGCAGTCACACTTATCTCTGGCAAAGGCAGGGGCAGAGTGTACTGGAGACCACCTGAGGAAAAACTGGGGAAGGAGGCTCTGAGGAGAGAACTGAGAGAATAGCCTGCTGGGTCCCAGTACTGACTCCTCCCACATACGGCAGCAGCTATCTTGCTCAGGCAGACCATTCGCCTGAGTGGCAACAGCCTGAGAGGACTCAATAACCCTGTCACCAGGAGGGACTCCGCCACCCCATGCTGTCTAATCCGGCCTGCTGAGTGCACAGTGACTAGATTAACGGGTGAAGGAGACAGCCACAAACAGTAGATTCCTGGAGGTCTCAAACAGACTACCTAAGGTCAGACAGGATCAACAATTGACATCATCAGAAGCAGATCCAGAAAGAAAAAAACAAAGGTCTCCTACCATAAAAGTACACAACACAAAGTCACGAAATCAAGACAGAGCAATTTAAGAAGCAGAAGCAAAAAAGAAGTGTCTCACAAATAACGGGAAGAAAAAGAAACACCCCTCAATCGAAGGGAAAGGAGGAATCCCCACAAAGAAATCTAAACGAAATAGAGGCAAGTAAACTATCAGATATTGAGTTCTAAACAATGATTCTAAGGAAGCTCAATGAGCTCAGTAAGCTCAGAGAGAATTATAAAAAACTACAGGGGAACTAGGAGGAACTTATTGAAAACTATATCAGCATGAAAAAGAACATAGAAACTATCAATAAGAGACAAGAGGAAATGAAGAATGCAATTTCTCAATTGAAGAACACAGTAGAAGGAATCAAATTCAGGCTAGATGAAGCAGAGGATCGAATCAGCGAGCTGGAGAACAAGGTAGAAAAAAGTCCCAGAAAGAGCAAGAAAATGAAAAAAGACTCCAAAAGAATGAAGAGGTATTGAGGGAAATGCAGGACAACTTGAAACATAATAATATACATATAGTACAGATACCAGAAGGAGAAGAGGAGGAGGGAGGGATAGAGAACTTTTTTGAAAAAGTAATGATGGAAAACTTCCCTCATTGGAGGAGAGAAAAAAATCACACAAGTATAGGAAGCACAGAGGGTCTCATTTAAGAGGAACCCAATGAGGCCCACTCCAAGACATATCATCATTAAAATGGCAAATATCAAAGACGAACAGAGAATCCTAAAGGCAGCAAGGGAGAAAGAGATGGTAACATATAAGGGAGCCCTGGTACGGCTAGCAGCTGACTTCTCAACAGAAACACTACAATCCAGAAGAGAATGGCATGAAATATTCCAAGAAATGAAAAGCAAAAGCCTGCAACCAAGACTGCTCTACCCACCAAGGTTCTCAATTAAAATGGAAGGAGAAATAAGGAGTTTCCCAGACAAAAGAAGGCTAAAAGAATACACCTCAACCAAACCAGCATTGCAAAATATGATAAAGGGAATGCTTTAAGATGAAGAAAAAGAGTCTATAAATACCCACTTCCTTTCACAGTACCAATACTTGATATTACCAATATTTTTAATACTTATTAATCTGATTGTTATAATGATGTGTTATTTTAATTGTTCCTTCATTATTTGTTGAAACTAAACCTGCTTTTGTATATTTCTTGCCTACTTCTATTATTTTTTAAAAGCTTTAAATGACTTTTTGGTATTCTTCATCCATTTTTTGAGTAAATGTTTGTAGAATTTTTTCCCTAAAAAACAAAACAAAACTATTAACCCTTTTTTAGATGTGTTGCAAATACTTTCCTATTCTATTACTTGTCCTTTAACCTTTTTAATATGTATATTACTATATAGTCTTAAATGTTTGATATACTCATATTGTCAATATTTTACTTTATAGCTTCTGGATTTGAATATTTTACTTTAAAGTAAGGACAATATTAGTTTGTATTTTCTCCTAAAACTTAGATTTTACATATTGATATTTAACTCACCTGAATATTTTTTGTATAATGTGTGAAATAGGGCTCTATATTTGTTTTATTTCCAGTAATAGAGGTCTTTGCACCTGATTTGTTGAATAAGTCTTATTTTCCCCATTGATTTGAAATGTCAGCTTAATCATATAGTCCATTGTTAGACAGACATATATGTTTGTTTCTAGAATGCTCATTTTATTTCATTGATCTACTTGATTATTTCTGTGCCTGTGTCATGTTGTTTTAGTTGCTGAGGCTTTATAATGGATTTAAGTTTTTTAATATTTTATAATGGATTCTGACATTTAAAATAAATAAATAAAATCTGCATTTAGAAAGAAGAGAAAGAAAAAAAGAAAGAAGAAAGAGAAAGAAAGAAAGAAAGAAAGAAAGAAAGAAAGAAAGAAAGAAAGAAAGAAAGAAAGAAAAAGAAAGAAAGGAAGGAAGGAAGAAAGGAAGAAGAAAGAAAGAAAGAAAGAAAGAAAGAAAGAAAGAAAGAAAGAAAGAAAGAAAGAAAGAAAGAAAGAAAGAAAGAAAGAAAGAAAGAAAGAAAGAAAGTCCTACCTTTTGTGACAACATGGATGGAACTGGATAATATTATGCTAAGTCAAATAAACCAGGCGGTGAAAGACAAACACCATATGATCTCACCAACAAGTAGAATCTATTGAACAAAATAAACTAACAAACAAAATAAACCACAGGCATAGAAACATGGAGTAGACTGAAAGTGACCCAGGGGATGGTGAAGGAGGGCAATGGTGGAAAGAAGGGGAAGGGACCAGACAAAGAACATGTATGAATGACCCATGGACATGGACAACAGAGTGGGAATTGACTGTTGGAGAGGGGGGTGGGCTGGGATGGGTGGAGGGGGTAAAGGGGAAAAAATTGAAACAACTGTAATAGGATAAATATGATTAAATATTTTTAAAAAGTGATTAAATATCATGGTGACTATACTCTTTCTACAATAATGGAGGAAAGTTTGTATGCCAAATTGTTTATTTAATTATTCTTCAAACACATGTTGTGCCCTACTCTGTGCCAGGCAGCTTGTTAAACTATGGGGACGTAAGTAGGGAATAGTATAGTGAAAGAAAATTGATGCAAAGAAAGAATTTTCACAACTGTATGGCAGATGCAGTGAAGAAGTAAAAACCATGCACAGTGAGGAACAAACTAAGTCTGCTTCTAACTCTGCCTCTGCCTGGGAGAACCTTGTTAGACTTGGAGAAGGTGGTGTTTCCTGACAAGTGAAGGAAGGGTCAGACAGGTGAAGGCTGAGTGGGTTTGACAGTGGAAAGATCTGTCCAGGCTTCAGGACAGCATGAGCACAGCTGCAGACACGCAAACAGAAAGAGCAGTGGAAAGAACAATGTAAGATCTTTATCAAATTTAATGCTTTTCTCTTTCAACTAGATTTAAATACTTATTTGGAGTGATTAGAGTGAATACCATGTGGCATGAAATAATCTGATTTCTACAAAATCACTGCCTGTGATGTGGAGAATAAGCAATATTAAGGATAAAAGTGCAAAAGGAAAGACCATTGAGGAGACTGTTGCAATAGCCCACGAGAGAAATGATGGTGGCCACTAACAGGATGCTCGCAGTGGTGATGGATGGAAGATGTCAGATCCAGGATATAGTTTAAAGCTAGACTGGCAGGACTCACTGGCAAAGCATAAGTGTATGGTTTGCAAAGGGAAAACAGGAATTAAGCAAATACATATACATATATACACACAATGGAATATTATTCAGCCATAAAAGAGAAGGAAATTCTGCCATTTGTGATATGAGAGAAACTTGAGAGTATTATGCTAAGTAAAATAAATCAGATAGAGAAAGGCAAACACTGTATGATGTCATTAACATGTGGAATATAAAAACGTCAAACTCACAGAAACAGTGTAGCATGATGGTGCCAGGGGATCACGGGTTGGGGAAATGAGAAAATGATGGTCACAGGGTACAAACTTTCACCTGCAAGATAAATAAATTCCAAGGATCTAATGTACAACACTGTAACTATAGCTAACGATACTATATTGGGTACATGAAATTTACTAAGAAGATTAGATCTTCAATACTTTAACCATTCACAAAAAAATAACAACTATATGAGGTCCTGAATGTGTTCACTTATCTTACTATATAATCACTTCACAATATATACATATATTAAGTCATCACATTATATACCTTAAACTTACACAATGTTGTTTGTCAATTATATCTCAATAAAGCTGGATTGGGTGATGAAGAGTCAGCCAAGGTGAGTGAGCAGGCAGAGCCAGGGAGTATGGTGATTCCCACACTAAGTGAAGGAAATATTAAAAAGATAAGGTGATAGAAAACTGGATTTTTTTCTAAGAAACAGAGTAAAATGAGAAGAGAGTAGTTAATACTGAGTCTACAACATTGGAGGCCCTTGGTAACCTTGGAAAAATTAGTATTAGTGATTAGTGAAGTAGAGGGATGAGAGCCTGATTGTACAGGGAAGTGAGAATAAACATGAGGCATTTTGTTTTGAAGGGGAACAGAGAAATGGGGTGATAGATAGGAGTGTATGTCAAGACAGAGGATTTATTTTAGAATGAAAATATTTATTTTACAATACTGCTTATGTAATTAATATGAGAAATACAACAGCTGACAGAAATAATCTAGTAGTAAGTGGGCACATTTTGAATGCAGAAAAGAAGACATAATTGTAGAAGTCATTTGCATGAGTATATGGGGGGAAAGATCCATTGTTGAGTAGAGGTTGGTCTTAGCAAGCAGCAGGACCAGTTCATCCAACTGAACAGCCAGGGTATTGAATAGTTTGGCTATATGAATGACAAAGTTCCCCCAAACAGTAACAGATATAGTAGTAGTGAAAAGGAAGATAGCGCTAAACCTTCAATAAAAGAGGACAGTGACCACAAAATTGAAAGCTGATGCTAACAAGAAACATTAGTAGGGGATACAGTCTAATGAGTTCTTTAATGGAGATGTTTTTGAGAAAGGAAGTAAATACATCTTAGAAAAAGAAATAAGGAATAAGCAGTAGGTCCATTCCACTCTCCCCCATACCCAGCATATATTCATATATGACAAAAAATAACCATTTGAAAAGGAAGCAAGGTCCTTGGAGTAAGCCAGGTTCTATTCTAAAAAACAGAACATTCTTAGGAGTGTTGAAGATACGAGCAATTTTGCTCATGATATTCTGAGAGTTCAAGAGAACAAGCTGAAGGATTTGGATGGAAAGGAAGTGGTATATGATATAGAGTCTCATTGGAAGATTCAGAACGCTGAATGGGTATTACATTTTGGACAATAATCAACAGCATGAGAGTCACACTTTTCATAGTGCATGAGCCAAATGGGAATATAAGGTATAATAACATTAGGTCTGATGGTCTCTAAGGGGAAAGGAGAAAGTTGGTTTTAGGGAGAGTGTCCTTTTTAGGATTATTGCCTGACAGTTGGTAGTGATGTGGAGGGCTATGTCATGATATGGCAGCATGGGGTTGGGGTAGGGCGGGAAAGGATGCACTTCTCAGCTCTCCCTGCAAAAGAGAACCTTACAGTTAGCTGACAGCCTCCAGGTGCCTCCAGGCCACCTTAATGATCTGTGGCCTGTCCATACCAATGCCACAGTCTTTCTGGTCTATTCCCAGACACACTAAGCATAGGGGGAGTACTAGAAACATGCCAAAGGCAGAACTCCTCTTTGCTCTGGGCCTCCCAATTGGCCTAGTCAAGACTTCCTAAAGGCTACACTATCATCTGAAGCTCTCCTACTTAATCCTCCCTCCTTCCCCCTCATTTTTCACAGATGTCAAATCTGATTTGGGGTCTAAGACCTTTATCACCTATGTCTACTCTCTTTCCTTTCTCTGTCATTGCCATTTCCCATTATAGTGTCTCCTATACTTGTAACTCTGTCTTGAAATCCACTTTCAGGAGCATGTAACCTAACACACTTGAGAAGAAAGGGAGGCTGAGGAGCTGAGGTAAAGCGTGTTGGTTTTTAGTAGGAGCTCACAGAACTCTGAAGACCTCGTCTGAATCTCATGGACATGCATGATCGGGGTGATCTGGTTTACCAGGAATAATGGAACTCCATGCATTTTCTTTAAATCCTTCTATAGGTGGTACTGCAGTCAGGATAATGCAAAAGCTTCTCTATAGCTATGTCCATTATTATCCTCCTTGTATGCCAAATTAGGAATGCTAGGAAATAGCTAACAAGAAAGTCAGAAAAATGTACTGAGGGCCTCCTCTGAATCAAGCTTAGGGCTGGAGGCCTTCTCACTGGTTCAGAATACTTTTACCGAATACCAGATTTCATGAAGCACCATTTTGAGTCAAAATCTGAGCCAACATTTGTTTTTTAAAAAATCATTTACATCCTGCCTTGCTTATAGCAGCACTGTATTTGTCTTAAAGCAAATATGTTCACAAGTTACCATGCAATATAAATTCTCCTCACTATCTTGCTGACTGGTTGTTTCCTGCTTCTCCCAGCTGCATCTCAATTTTCCTCCTTAAACGGAGCTAACAAAGGGTCTCTTTCTTGCCATTTTGTGTTGTTAATGTTTGAAAAATTACAACATACCTAGAGGATACTAGAAGACATGAAAATCGGTGCCTTCATAAGAGGAGTTTCTTGCGTTGTCCACTTCAGGGGTTCCTGCCTAATGTTTCAGCTGCTTTCCCAAGTAGAGAGCCCAGCTTGAATGAAAGCAAGAAAATGGTGTCCCCCAACTCTCAAGAGAGAGAGCTGTGGGCTTCAGGCTCCTTTGAATTCTTGTATTACTTATTTGACTAGTTTTTGTCTTTTTCTGGGATGGTGGCCATTTAAAACTTAAACCTCTATACTCTTTTATTTTTTGCCTTAAAGAAAGACTTAATAGGATCAAAATGTGTCTTTGCATCATAAACACATTTTAGAAGTTAACAGGAGTCCCTGGCCCCTGCTAAACATAAACCAAATGTGTTAAAATCAGCAGTTTGATGTTGCCCATGGAGACAGCTGAAGAATGGGGGGGAAGGGGTTGAGGGAGAGTCTCACAGCTGGAGAACCCAGCAGGAAAGTACACTAATGGAGACTTGTGATTAAGCAAACAACAAAATAGGAAAACAGAGGGGGGGGCAGTGAAGGGTTAGAAAAGAAGAAAGGGAGGAGGGGAGAGAAGGTGGAGGGAGTGGAGAGAGAGAATATGAAAATGAGAATGAATGTATGGGAAACCAACCCGACCAGGTAACAGAACTGGTAAGGGGATACAGCTCTAGGTGGAGAAAATTAAAAATGATTAGCTGAGAATTGTCAAATTCTATTTACTAAAATTAAATATAAAATCTACTAAGTGCTTACTATTCTAATTTCTGTGCAATTACCCTTAATTCAAAAGTTTAATAAACTCACTTGTAAATACTTAGCAGTCATTTAATAGGGGCTTTAGCTCTAAAGTTTCAAGAGCTGGAAAATTGTTAATGCCCCTTTATCTAGATGTGCCCCTCCTGAGAATAGAGCACAGGAAAATAGCATATGAATGAGGCAAGTATTTCTATCAGCATTAACTCATAACAAAAGATTGGAAATTGTTTTAGAAATTATATAGTACCAACAAAAGAAAATATAAGGAAAATATTTGTATGTAGGGATTAAAGACATTAAATAAGTTTTTTCAACAGGTAGTGACACTAAAGTATGCTAGTTTCATCCATGCTAAGAATAACAGAAACTAGCCCAATGATTATTAATCTCCATCACCTATTAGTAGCCTTGATAAGGGAAAACGAGGAATTCCAAAGGTGACAGAAGAGAATTGGTAGGAGAATTTTTCTTGAGGTGAAAAGTTCAGTGGCCTTTTATTTCTTTTGTCTCTTTTCTTTGGAAAGGGGAAAGAATGCCTCTACCCACTGCCACAAATTGACTGAGATTCAAAAGTATCCATACAGTGATATTCCTGTGTGAATGGAGGCTGTCATCACTCACCTTGCCTTAGTGTTTGCTGAGCTACAGATAACGGTAGACCTAAACTGGTGCAGCATCCAAAGTGAAGAAGGATGAGGGAATTCTCAAAAGAATTTGATATGCACCCATAGATACTCCACATACACAATCATAAAAAGTGGATCTGCCTCAAGGTAGGAGTCAGACTGGAGCAAGGCAAAAACAGACTGCCCAGCAAAGATGCATGAGTTTCTGGAAAGCCAAGTGGATGTCTAGAAGATAAATGGCCTTGGGCCATCTTGAAGATATCCTGGTCAGCATTACAAGACCTGGGGTTCACCAGCAACAGTAAAAGTAGGAGCAGGTACAGGAGATTAGCTTGAGAGTGCACTGTTCTTACTGCATACAGTATGTTGATCTGGTGAGGCCTCCAAAGAACCATCAATGCACCAGACAAAAAGCCTGCATTTACATATCCATTATGGAAAATATTAATAGTTACAAAATTATGCAAGCAAACTTAGTCTTCTTTTTCTTTCCTCCAAATCTACAAAATTTAAAAGGATGCACAAAATAAATAGAAGGACAAGGGATAATAAGGGAGAATATCACCCCATGTGCCCCATTACAAGTCCACTGAAGCCTATTGGAGAAAAGGGAGAAGGTTGAATTGGAGGTGAGATTGAACTTGTGGTTTAAACTGGCCTGAATGGAGCATAAAATTATGCATGTATATGTATGTATATAGTCTTAATTGCCATAAATGATACTATTTTATAATTAAAAGTTCCTGTAAAGCTATGGGTTATACACAAAACATATTTAGAGGTGGGCAAATCAGTACTAATCTTGCCTTTTTAAGTCATGATTAGGAAAATAAAAGATTTTTCACAGGTGTATTCCCAGTGAGTTCATCTCATTTATTACCTCAATAACACATGGCACTGTGTAGTTTAATAATTTTTAAGACAACAGGTTACCTAGGCTATGCTTGTTGTCTTTTTATAAATTTATGCTCTTTTTAGCCATCATAGGTTTGATCCCAAAGAAGGGAGATTTAATTTTAAAATATCAACATATAAAATTCCAATGAGCATTTGAAATATAACAAGTATCCTAGAACAGTGCTTCCCAAAATATGTTGCACAGAAAACTATAAGATGCTCCATTGTTAAAAAGAGGGGTAAGCAATCATATACATTTGATAAACTTGTATTTGTTATCTTTCTTCTTTGAAATTCATGTTAGCATATTTAAAAATTTGAGAAATTCTTCAACGTTTAAAAATTGCTAACATTTTTACCCAGCACATTTGATATACATCCCAATAATCAATCCTAATTCCATGACAAGAGTCAACAAGCATCTGCAGAGTAAGCCTTTGGTAGAAGTGCCTTTGTCTCTGAGTGCTCTCTGGGCACAGGGTGCAATGGGAAAAATAACTTTTCTTGCCTCTTCCCCTTTTGGATAGTGACTTAAGTTTACAGGAAGTGAGAAGGAAAAGAAAGAGACTAATGCAAAGGATAAAACAGACATGGGAAAGGATGAAAGATGGGGAGATACTGCAAGAGAGATGGAAGGTGAGTGGTGCTATTTCCTGAAGGCCAAGATAGCCCCTCAAAATGTCAATGTGCTAGAGAAACCATGACCTCAAAATACAGACTTCTGGCCCCAGCCCAACCACTCCCAAGGCTTCATTCACCAAAGGGTTTGGCTAAAAAGGCAGGTGACCCAGTGATTGGAACATGGAAGACGCATAGAAGGCAAAGATGCATACATATTTGAGGCAAGGTGGGGACGTTGTTTAGGTCTGGATGTGGAGTGGGAAGGAAGAAGTGCCTTAGAACCTTTTAGAAGTAACATATTCTTATTTTTCTCTCTGGTAAAGATAATCGCTGGCCTCGCTGGGGGTGGTATACAAAGTAAGAGCCTAAAGTAGATCCAAGGAAGGAAACACAAAATGCTTCAGGGTGGGTGGAAAAACTGCCTTGCCAAGGTCCACAGAGCATCAGTATAACAAGATGAGCTTTCAAGGTCCAGGTCTGTCAATTCCACTCCCTTCTAAAGGAATGGGTTCTTTAAAAGTATCTATGCTATATTTAAATGAGAGAAACCTATCAGCCTCTCTTCAGAATTCACAGATGGAAAGCAGCTAAAGGTTTTTCTTAGTGAAAATGACAAATAACAAGGTTTGTCATTTGAAATATGCCATTATATAAATCTGACCAAAGGGAAATTGCTTTGCATCAATTAATGAACTGCACACAAGGTATATCTTAATTTTCCCCAAACCACAAGAACCTTTACCATTACAAATGGGCTGTAGGCCAAGAGGAAAGAGAACTTCCTATGGAGTCTGCAGAGTGACCGTGTTCCTTTCTCTTCTCCTGCAGGGAGCTGGGATGGAGCTTGTCCCAGGGGACATGGTGTTGTGGTTATTAATCTGCTTTCAGTGAGGAGGATCTTAACGATACATTTGGCTCTAGGAGCACTTAACACGTGACAAAGACCACCTTTGGGATTCGTCATTCATTGCCTCGTTTCATTCTCAAAACAAATCTATGTAGTGTTGGGCACATTTATTTTCCTTAACTTAATAGAAAGTGAAAGTAGGCAAAGAGAAGAAATAAAAGAGAAGAACTGAAAACAGGAATCCAGATTCTACATCAAATTGTAGACTGTTAAATCTAGAAAGTACCATGAAAACTATATAGGCCAGTGTTTCTCAGCCAGGGGTGATTTTGCCACCCTGCCCATTCCCAAGGGAAAGAGTGGAGACATTTTTCTTTGCCACAATTGGGCAAAGGGAAATGCTTCTGTGATCTAGTAGGTAAGCCAAGAATACTGCTAAACATCCTACCAAAATACAAGACAGCCTGCACAACAAAGAATTATCTGGCCCAAAATATCAAGACTGTTGATCTTGAGAAACCCCAATTTTAAGTGAATTCTTTCATTTTATTTTATTTGAAGCCCCCAATTTAAGTGCATTCTGGAGGCTGGGAAGTACAAGATCAAGGTGACTGCACACGTGGTGTCTGGTGAGAGCCCCCTTTCCAGTTCATTCGGTGATCTTTTCACTGTATCCTCACATGGTAGAAAGGACAGGGGAGCTTCCTCAGGTGTATAAAGGCACTAATACCCTTCAGGAGGGTTCTGACCTAAAGGCCACATCTCCTAATACCCTCACATTGTGGATTAGGTCTCAACATTTTGTGGTGGATACAACCTTCAGTTTATAGCAGGCTCTGAAATCAGACTTTCTAAGTTCGTATCTGTATGTTTTCAGCTGGGCCTTTAGCTTCTCCAAGTTTCCTTTTCCACATCAGTAAAGTGAGGATAATAGTAGGAAGCACTTCATTGGGTTAAATTAATTAAAATGCTGTATGTAAACCTGATGACACTAAGGTTGGCACATTGTCAAACCTTAGCCAAGGGGTGACTTGCCCACGATTGGTCCTAACCGCCAGCCAAGATCCACCAACACAGGCTACTCCAAGACACCTATGCCTTCTTCTGATTTAATCTTACCTTATTTTCCACCATCAAGAAGCGAAAGAAAAAAATACCCGTCCACTGAGTCAAATGTCATGCAAACAAAATATGAGTTCCAAGCAAAACCAGTAGAGATCAAGAGAAAGGATGAGAGAGGAGAGAGGTTTAAAATGATGACTAAAAGCGAAGAAACAGGAGCGACGACATGCAAGAGGAATTAGAGCACAATATAGGAAGAACCACCAGCTGAGTCAGGTTAAGGCTGATCTGCTCAGGGCTCTGTGTAGAGGCACAAACCACCAGGTGAATCACCTGCTTCTCTTGGGCTTGGCGGGAGACTCCAATTGGTTGGTAAGTGAGACAAGGCTGGAGACATTGTGTAAATATACACTCTGCTGATGGATCAAAGTGCTATTTACCATCCTTCCTGGAAAGAAAGAAACATCACTGAGGCCCCCTGGTGGGTTTTACAAAGCAAATATCTGAGCAACTAACTATTCAAAAGTGCACACTTTTGCTTTGTTCTCAGGGTGAGGCTACGAACTGCATTTTTCCAGCTCAACTGCATCTTATCCACTTCCCTCATTGATGCCAAACCAGATTTCTTCTCTATTAAAATACAGGCCATTTTAAAATTCTAACCAACTTTTCTAAAAGTTTTATTTTTCTTTTCCTATCCAGTGCTCAGTTTGAGTAGAATGCTTTCTGATATAAACTCTGAAAGTAGTGTCAGACCTTCTATAGCTCATAACCCTGTGCTTCCCCCTGAAGCAATGCTGAGTGAAGCAATTTGAGCCAATAGAGAGAGCTCCTTTCCAAGTGTTAGGGATATGTTAAGGTATTCAAGGAAGTCTGCTCAGAGAGTGAAAAAAATCTCTAAACCAAACCTTGGCAGATATTCAATGTGGCCCTTGTGGTTTAGTTCATTTTCCTGAAGCGGTTATGGACACAAAGAATAGCTAACAGGTATGCATGACTTTTTTCTGCTTTATCAACAGTTGAGAATGCCACTTTCTTCAGAAGGCATGATAGGTGCTGTGGTAAAAGAGCATTTATAGAACAATTGATTTTTTAGAAGAAAGCTAAGCTACAAAGCAAATGAACAACACACACACACACACAAAAAAAAAAACCCTAGTTGAAATTTCTGTCCCTACATGAATAAGTGATGAAAGGAGATCAGTAAGTAATTCTATCAAGATGTCACCCTTAAAGCACTCCAACTTCAGAAGTTTTGATTCACAGGTTGGGATATGAATAGGAAGAATCAAGCAAATAACTCTGACTTTATTTACAAATAGCACCAGCTGACACTTATATGGTATTTACAATGAGTTGGACACTCCGTTTAACATTTTATATATACCATCACATTTAAACCTCTCAACAGAGATGTACTATTATATTACCCTTATTTTAAAGAAAAGGAAACTGAGGCATAAAGAAGTTAAGTAAGCAATGTGCCTCAAGTTATACTGTTAGCAAGAGGTTATGAAAGTGTTAGACTCTTCATAAATATTTCACTTCTCCTCAGGGCCCATGGTCAAATGTCTAAGAGATAGTGTTTGACCCAACATGTTCTCTTTGCCCTGGCCTGATTATCGATATAGTAGGTATCTGAGGGGCCGTGATGATTATAGGCCTCCTGCCATCCTGAGTGGGACATTCAGCATAAGCAAAAATACACACCTTTTTTGTGTTCCGACTGTAAGTAGGCAAGTGGTCTATTAATGGAGTATACTCCAGTCTACCCTGACTGATACGGTGGTGGTCATGCTGAGACTTGAACCCAGGAAGTCCATGTCCAGAATCCATGCTCTAAAACACGATATTATGCTGCCTCCCAAGTATGAGATATTGCCTTACTCTTAAAGAGCTTATAACCTGGAAGGGAAATTGGCACACACTAAGGAAACATCAAATAAAAATGCTAAGTTTTCTAAAACCTGATAGATTTAGAAATAAATTAGCCCAGAGTAAGTGAACAGGAAGTTCAGGGAAGGAAGAGTCAGTGTAGCCAGATGTTTTGGTCCGAGCCCATTGGGTTGGAAGGATCAGAAACTCATTCTAATTAGCTCAGGTCAGAACAGAAACTGGGTGTTAGGTTATAAAACTCTTGGAATCAAAACCAGGGAAATAATAACTGAGCCTCCTGTGAGCTATAAGTAACCTGAAAAATCAGCAATTTCAGTTGTTTTTTCAGAGGTTGCATGTACTCTCTTATTTCTGCTTCTCTTAGCTTTTCTTCTTTCATTCCCCAACTGTACTTCATTGCTTGGTCTAACATGTCTGTCAGTCTCACATACCAGATCCATCTCCGCCACCATTAGAAAGGCTCTGTGTCACTTAGTTCAGGTTATTGACAGAGAGAATATGCTTGGCTCAGTTGGTTTCCCCTTGGCTATGTATCAACCTCTGTTCAATTAACTGGCATGGAGAGGTCCCCCCGGGTTCACAGTGCTGTCTAATCCAATCCCTTCAACAGAAATGGAGTAAGAGAACAAATCCAAAGAAAAAGGTATGTGACTAGTGAAGAAGTTAAGAATGACTTAATGTAAGAGGTAAGGATTTGATTAAGATCAGCAAAGAGAATTGTGGCCAGGGCACTGCAGCTCTTGTACATATGCCCGCATCCTTGTTGTTGTGTAGGTGAGGAGGCAGCCTACTATGGCTACAGAAAGGTTCCTGTTGCTCAGGACGGGAGATTGGAAAAGTAAGATGAGTCATCAACAGATGGTCATCAGTGACCTTCACCTTTACCTGAAGTTTATTTTACAAACCTGCTCTTCTGAGTTCAGCAACCACTCTTCTGATTGTTTTCAAAATCTATGCTGTGATCTCCAAGTCAAAAAGTATATGTCCCTACTTGTTCTTTTTTCAATTAACTCTTTTTTGGTTTATAGAAATTCAAAAACATTTCTCATTCCCTATACAATACTGTAAGTCACTTATAGGGAAGGGACTGGGTTTTATACTTATTCCTAGCATCTAGTTCAACTCCCTTCCCATAAAGCTTCATAAATGTTTGTTGAATAAAGTAATTAAAAATAAATAAACCTAGCTTCAGGAATAACAAAGAGCAATGCTGACTTACATGTCAGCATCACAGAGACTTAGAGTTCTTTGAAAAGCAAACAGCCTATAACATCTTAGAAAGAAGAAAAGTCCTAAGTCACTGTCATGACCTCCCAGGGTTCTCCCTTTGCTCATGGACTACCCTAGAGGTGGTAATGGGGCTTCCTCCCTGTTCCCCATAATTAACAAGCCACTTTTTGAAATAACTTATTGAGTTTTAAGTATCTGAATTAATGTTATAATACAATAACGTGACCTATTTTTAGATTTTTAAGCCACATGTCAATATATTGGCTGGAATTGTTCTGATTTCCTAAAACAGAGACTTTCAAGCCGTACTCTTAATCTCCCAGCTCAACCACACATGTAAAGTTCTTGGCCCAGTGGCACACAGTATGTGCTAAGAAATATTAATAGTCTTCCTATTCTCTTTCCTTTGATGAGCATTGCCTGGGCCAAGCCAAACAATGTCACATAACTGTATGCCACATTGTTCTTTGGACAGATGGGCTGGCTGTAATTTAGACTACTAAATAGAACCCCAGCACTAGACTGCGCAGCCACTCAGGCCTAGATGCTTTGATCTCTCCAGAGCACTTCATCTTCTCTGGTCAGCAACGGTGCCTCCTCATCACTCTGGAATAAAGGAAGGTCAGAGCAGGGCCCCAAAATATTGAAAATGACAGACTACCTGAGGCACTGTAATTTGGCTCACTCGCTGTTATGACAATGATGGTAACAAGAACTGAAAATGGCACAACATAAATCCATTCTTGAGACCAAAATTGTAATAAAAACAGGAAATTTTACAGGAGCTCTTATCCTTAGAACAGGCTTCTCATCATAATTGTCTGAATTTTTATTTTTCTTTATTTTTTTTATAATTTTGTATTCAGATCTTGACATCAGCAGTCACTGAAAATTGTTCGGGCAGTCAAAAAAACAGTGATGTTCATTTTGTAACAAGGTTGTAAAATTATTTGAATAGACCAAGGCAACAAATGCTAAAGATAGTTTTCTTCGCATAAGTAACTCTCATACATTATATTTTTGACACATTAAGGAATAAAAACACTAAAACCCAAATTCTAGTGAATAAAATTTGCATATCAGGGATAGACATTCTGTTAAAGCGACAGTTCTCAAATAGAGACAATTTTGCATACAGCCCTGCCCCCAGTGGACATTTGACAATATCTGGAGATACCTTCCATTGTCACAATTGGGACGCAAGTGCCACAGCACCTGAAGGGTAATGGCCAGGAATACTGATAAGTATCCTACGATATGCACATGCCCCACAACAAAAATTATCCCACTGAAAAATGTCAATAGTGATGAGGCTGAGAAACTTGTATTGAAAGAACTCAAATCTCTTCCTTTACTTAAATTTAATGCCTTAACATTTAATTATTAAATATTTTTGCATCTCATTTCCTTGGGACTGATTAAGGAAGAATAAGGAAAGAAAAACATAAAATGAAATCTTGTAAAATAGGAACTAAAAATTAAATCTCAAGCTTTTCAGAAGTCAATATGAGACCGTACATAAACATTATATTAATCACCTTTTCATCGGCATACTCAGAATCCCTAACACTTACGCTTCACTTTATTTTTTTATATTTTAGTTTAAAAAGAACATTAAATTTAAATCACCTATTTGATCTTTTCAAAAGCTCTGTGGGGTAAATATAATTATATACAACTTAAAGTGACAGTATGAGACTCATGAAGGTTAAGTACTTGTCCAGTGAAACATGGGTAAAAAGAACAGCCTGGGACAATGTAAAAGGAAACGTTTGGGATCAGGAATATTGTACTTCCTGAAGTCTACCATTTGCCAGCCCTGTGTCATTGTTTTACCCACTAAACTTTGGCTTCTCCAGCTGTAAAATGAGAGTGGTGATAGCTCAGAGAGTCACTGTAAGGACTGAATGAGGCCATGGGTTTCAAATAAAATACCTCACACGGTGTAAAAAAGACACAGAGGTGGCAGGACCTGAGCCTGATATTCTGATTTCAAATCCAGTGCCCCTTCTTCCATCCCAAGAGGGCCCACCATGTATTTATAATACCGCAAGCATTTGAGGTCACTGATTTCAGGAGCAAATGTATATAGCATTTCTGAGGAAAAAGATAATAAAAATAATCACCTTAAAATCATTCAGAACTCCTTTACTTTCAGCCGTGTTGTTCAAAGTCACCAGGAGCTTTCTTTATCAGCCAGGACAAGAGAAGCAGAATCTTTCCATTTTCCATGATTGAATAGCATGTGTTTCTCTGTGTGTGGGGGTAGAGGGGGGGAGAATGAAAGTATCTCAATACAGTCTAAAGCAAAAAGGGACTTAATCATCTTCACTGACATGAAAAGAGCATGCTTTTATTTGTTCACAAGACACTCAGACCAAGTGAGCACATTTTTCTCAGGCATTCAGCAAATTTTTCGGGGGCCTGAATCAAAAAGAAATGAAAATTAAATAAACACTGACTTAGTAATTCCACTTCCAGAAATTCATCTCAAGAGGAAAAAAGTACATGTACAGGTATATACATATATATAATTTCAACATCTAATACACAAATTGTGATATCACCAATGCAATTCTATAAATTAATGAATTTTTTATAAATATGAAAAATTAAAGCCAAATGAAATATCCGGCACAAAGAGAATGGTCAGTCATTAAAAAATGAAGGTAATATATTAAGTGTAGTTATAACATTATGACCAATGCTTTTTATAATAGAGGTCAGGAAAAAAGCAAAACCAAAATTACAGACACAAAACAAATTCAATTTTGCTTTTTTTGAAAGTCTAAATAAATGTGTAGCAAACGGTCTAAAATGTTACAATGGTAAGATTATTAATAATTTTGAATCTTTCTTATTTTCAATTTTTACCAGCTTTATAAAATGAGCATACAAGTATACTCATGTTATAATAAAAATACAAATAAATATAATGATGAAGTTTAGAGCACTTAAATAAAAGGTGATTTTGGAAGCATGTAGAGAAATTTATGTGGAGAATTTGCCACTGCAAATAAAATAGCTTGGTAAGGCGTGGTGGGGGGACGGTTTGGAAACTCCATTGCTACACCATGAGAAAGCCCTTAAAACCAAATTCCTCTCAGTGCATCAATTTCACATTGATTTCATCTTGACATGGAACATGCCCCTCAGTTCTACAATAAAAGAAACTATGAAATACCAATGGTGATTTCTGGAGGACACATATATACATGTTGAGTGAAGATTAATTTCTCAGCAGGGTGGTCCATCATCGATATTGGGCCTTTTTTTGTGACACAGGTCAGGTCACAAAATAATAATAATGATTATTAAAGGAACCTGGTTTGAGCTGGCTCTGTGTTTCTAGAGAACATGAGTCATTCTCTAGAAAAAGACATAGAGGATGTTCTGGTTTGACCATATATTTTACTCTAGAATATCACAATCCGAGTAAGAGATTATCTGATTGATGGTTTGAAATGTCATTGAAAGCTATCATTTGTATGAAGCTTGGTGATACCTGATTCTAAATATAGAAAAAACTTTCCAGATGGCAAGTACCACCTGTTGGCTTAAAGTGTGTCCCATGAAATATCTACTTTTTCCTCTTTTCCTTTATCCTTTGCACACAGCTGCTCAGCAAAACTTTCAGTAGTGCACAACCTTCATGGGAAATAAATTAAAGAGATTATTTAATCAAATGATTCTCAGGGCTCTATATAGAGTAGGCATGTAAACAGCTCTTAGCTGCAGGTTCAATTTAAAAAGAGTCTAGATTCATAGCAACAGAAATATGAGGGCCACCATGACAATAACAGATTTAAAATCCACCTTTTAAAAAAATACAGATTGAGAAGAAAGGATGAGGAGAAAGCAATATGCTGTAAAAAATTATTCCGTCTGAGATGCCGCCAAAATAGAGGCATTGGCAGAGATTCTTCGCTTCCTCACAGAACCAAAGAAGGATAACAACCAATTTAAAAGCAAAAGACAACCAGAACTTCCAGAAAATCAAACTGCATAAAAGTCTAACAACCAAGAAGTTAAAGAAACTTTAACTTCATCCAGGCTGGTAGGAGGGGAAGAGATGGGGGCAGAGAGGACACGTGGGCAAGGCAGCAGCTGGCAGACTGGGGCAGGGGATCCCACATTCGAGCATGGATAAGCCAGGAGGAGCAAGGGGGAGCAAGGGGAGCAAGACAGATTGCACAACCCAGGGTTACAGGGTGGGAAATTAAAGACTCAAAACCCCTGACTATAACTCTGTGGGGGTTGCAGCAAAGGGAGAAACTCCCAGTCTCACAGAAGAGTCTCTTGGACAGGACCACTGGGTCCTAGAATGTACACAAACTCATCCACTTGCAAATATGCACCTAAAAGGGCACAATCCACTTGTGGGAAGTGAGGGAAGTGATAGAAAGTGGGATGAGAGCAGAGCAAGTGGCATTGTTCCCTTTCTTACTCCTCCCCCACAGACAGCGCAACAACACAGCAGAGGATTGCCCCACACTGATGAATAACTAAAGCTCCCCCCCTTACAAGTAACAGGTGCACCAAGACAAATATGGCCCAAATGAAAGAATAGATCAAAACTCCAGAAGAAACCAAGTGATGAGGAGATAGACAACCTATATGATGCATAGTTCAAAACACTGGTAATCAGGATTCTCACAGGATTGATTGAGCTCAGTCACAAAATGAAGGAAGAGATGAAGGCTATACAAAGTGAAAAAAAGAAAAATATACAAGGAACCAATAGTGAAGGGAAGGAAACCAGGACTCAGAACAATGATTTGGAACAAAAGGAAAAAATAAACATCCAACTGGAACAGGTTGAAGAAACAAGAATTCAAAAAAAAAATGAGGAGAGGCTTAGGAACCTCGGGGACAACTTTAAACATTCCAACATCCAAATCATAGAGGTGCAAAGAGGGGAAGAGGAAGAGCAAGTAATTGAAAACTTAGGGCAACCAGTCAGTGGCTTTAAAACTAAAGGACATGAATATAGTCATCCTGTGCCATGTGCGTGAAAAATCAAGAGAAACTGAAATGAACTAAATGTGGAGATAAAAAAAAGATGTGTTTGAGTTTGAGAAGGCCCAATACAAATATCCCTCTTCCCTGCCCAAGTTCTGAACCAACTGAGAGACACAGAAAACATATTGAAATAAAAAACAGCCCCTTTATTTGATATACTGCTTGGAGGTCACTGCTCTGGGTGTGCTAGAGTCAGCTTCCCAGTTCTTACCCCAAAGTAGGCAGACATACCCTCCAAGTCCCAGTCAGGGCTGTGTCCTGATGACTTTTCCCTGCTGCCGTCTCCAGGCATCTTAAAATAAGTGGGAGGAATGAAGGAGCAGAGCAGAACATATGTCCTCTGTAAGTAGACCCCCAATGGAAGGAAGGGGAAATGCCAAACATGCCCAGTTTAATCTTCCAAATTCTTCAGTTAGGTGGCAATTCTTCAGTTAGGTAAATTCCCCCTTCCCAAGGAAGAGTGAGAGAGAGAGTGGAAATTGGCCCAGCATCCTACACCATCAGAGGCCTTTCCACCTGGGAATGAGCTGAGGGGGTAAAAGTGGTTCCACCTAACATGATGGTAGTCGGAACAAGAGTGTGGATTAGGTTCCAGCTGGGTTGCCCTTGGATTCCATTAGGTACCCTAGTATCCTTATCATAAATTTCTTCGTGCCTTAGATTAACTTGAGTTGGTTTCTGTCACTTATAACCAAAATCATCCAAAGACAACTGTTTGTGTTTAGCATTACACAACTTGGACTACCAAACAATAATGCCTAAGAGTCGCTTTAGTCCCCTTCTCTCTGCCTTTTGTTTTCATGTTACAGTTGAGAAAATAAGACCTGCAGACACACACACACACACACACACACACACACACACACACACACAAATTTACATATACATATGGCTCCTACACCACTTGCTTTGGGTTTTAATTAACACCATGATTTGAAAGATAGAAATTATGCCAAGCCTCAGAAAAACTCTCACTTATGTTCTTTAGTTGTGTTAAGCTGGACAGGAACAGCAGCAGCAAATTGTTGATGAGGCAGAAGCCCAGAGCGCAAAATCCTTGGCCATCAGCAGGCTGCAGGGTGACAGCACATCAAAACCCCAATGTGGTGTGCCACCCCATTGTCTCTTGAGGACGGAGGCATTTATTCCTTAACTGTTGATAATGTTGGCAACTGACAACTCACAGTGGAGTCTCTTCCCCAGGATCCTCCCTCATTGAAAGAAAGCTGCTTCCTCAAGTCATGCCCCTCCTGCAGAAGGAGAGTGGGGGAGCCAATGTCTGATGAAGACTGGAGAAGGGATGCAGAGGTCTCACCCCCTCGCCACAATTCCAGATACCTCTGAAGCGCCCTTCCAGGTTCAGAGCTCCACTGGAGCTGCTTCACAGTTCAGCTTCTCCCTTCACCTAATCCTGCTTCCCTCACTCCCTTCCAGATATGAGTCCAAGACCATTCTCCAGTCAATTTCCTGAATATATATCTCTGCCTCAGAGTCTGTTCCCTGGGAGACCTGACCTGTGCCAGTCCTGATGTCAGAAATAAACAATATCTAGGGCGGCGCAGACCTACAGAAATTTCTGCAATGATGACATTTTTTAATAGCTGTGCTGCATAATAAAGTGTGTCGAGAACTACTGAGCAAATAAATTTTAATTTAATTTAATTAATTTAAACATCCACATCTTGTTAGTGGCTACCATACTGGACACTGCAGATCCCGACTGTCAGGATAAAAACGAGAACTTCAGTGGCATGCCATGATCATCTGAAAAGTCGGTGGGAAGTCAGTCAAATACGGTGGGAAAGGCTTTCTGTGTGTTGGGCAAAGATCCAGGTTTTGACAACAGATAATAATATCACTTGTGCTGTGTAATATTATTCCCATTTTTCAAGTGAGGATAATGTGGCTCAGAATGTATGTGAGGTCATACATAGGAAAAACAGAATCTGGAAATGATACTAAAGTTTATGCTCTTTTTAAGTGCTCAAAAAATGGCATATGTGAGAGCAAAAGCAGCAAACCCATACCACAAGTGAGCAGCAAATACCTAGCCATATCCTTAAGCCTTAAGCTTTCTTATATTGTTGGTGACTCTTACTGGGTGTAATTATGTAAAAGGGATGATGTAGGAGTCACTGTAGTCATCCAGTGAGTCCTAGCCACCATCTGTTGCATATCTATCATGTGCTGAGTGCCTGAAGCTGCTGATACTGAGATGAATTAGAAATTAAGACATGATTGTAAGTGACCATAAAGTATGGCCTTGATTGTGCCCTTCCTGCTGACTGTCCCTGCTGCTGAGCCCTATAAGGCATAGTAACTGCTCAGAAATACTGTAGGCTGGTTCAGACACAACTAAGGCTGTGCTTCTAAATCCCATAGTCTCTCATACCCTAGAGAACTGGCTGTCCCTTGGCACAGGAGTAACCGCTAAGGAGCGGGGAGGCTAGGATTCACATAAGCAGCTCCAGAGCACACCATTCACAGTATATTCTATGTGAATAGCGCCCCCTGGCACTGCAGCGGGTGGCCCTGCATGAACCTATCTTCATACATGATTTTCCTAGGACCCACTCTGGTTCTTGTTCAACTTTTTGAAGACAAAGGTGGGAAGGGCCCTTCTCAGCAAAAAAGTGGCACAGAAGACATGATCAAAATAGAAGTGTACTTTAAGCTTGGAACAACCCAAAATAAAAAGAGAAAGTCAGAGTTTTCAACTGATTTTCTTCTCCCAAAGAAAGTTTCATCATGGCTCTGAGCGCCGCCCGCAGGTGATTCTGAGCCACCTACATACACAGCAGTCAGCATCCTCAAGGAGCTCATAGCCAAAATGACACAGCAATAAATTATTGCTCTACAATAAATTCTCTGGGAAAGGGATGTACAGATGCTGGGGAAAGCAGGAGGAGGAACTAGATAGTGCTTCCCAGGTAGCTTTCTGTTATAGCTCTGTTTCAGTAAAGTGAGAGTGTTTGACATGAGAGCTATTGAACGATGGCTTAATCTATATGCGTGGCCCATGGTATGTGAGATGCTCCCAGGAGTCTACCCCAATGCAAAGAATCAGCACTTTTTTTAAGAGAGACTGGCCTGATTGGTGAGTTTTTGCTCTGACCCAAGATACAGGAAGGGAAAACATGAGGTTTCAGGTTCCCATGCCATATCTAGTCCTTCCTAAAGGCCTATACTGTCCTTTCTTCCAAGAGATTAAGAATCTGTTCAGGAAAAAAAAAAAAAGGACAACTACAAAGGTTCTTTAAACCTCATTACAGGCATTAGTCACAAACTTGACAATTCCGAAGGTGCTCTTGGAGAATCTGAGCTCAGTGCAAAATTCCAGATCATCTTCTGCATCCATGATCCATGAGGAAAGACTTGAATGTGAACTCTTAAAGGCAGAGACATTTCCATTGAAGACTGTATCTTCAGGGCCTAACATTCCAGGCACCCAGTAGGTGCTCATTATGCATCAGTCCTCCTCCTCTATACCATAGTTGCTCAGTAAGTTCAACAAAGAGTTATAGAGCATCTATGTGCCCAGCATCATTTTAAGGACTGATAAATAAAAAGATAAATAAGGCACACTGGCCTTTGCTCTCCAGTAGCTTACAAACAGAGGACACTCAATAAATTCTTCTTTGGATTGACTTGCTGAATGAGTGGTTCAACAGAATCAGTCTCAGAACCTCCCCCAACCAAAAAAGGTCTCTAAACAGAAACCTCCAATCAAGTGAATCCAAAAACCAATTTGAGATAGATCCAAAGAATACTGATCAGGCATATGGCTTGAGTTTCTTAAGGACCCTTGTGTGCATTGTCTTAATATACCTGTGCTAATTTCTTCCTTCCTAAATCCACCCCCACCCTAGTTTCTATCTGAGCAGTAAAGTATAAGATGCAGCCTGTCTCTAGCCACAGAATAAATGGAAACACACAGATCTGCATAGGGCTAGAACTGGCATCCTTCACCAGCAGGGCCTACCCACTGCAGATGTGTCAAAACAGATTCGCTCTCAGATGGACACAGCTTTATCCTATGCTCTTCAGTGTAACTTAGAATTGTTCTTCCCAGCTGTAGACAAACAGCATTGAAATGAACAGCTTCTGCATTTCCTGACTTTGTGAGTATATCTCTAGATTAATATTATGGAGGATATAGAGTTCCCCTTCCCTTGACACGTTGGTCTATAAATCATGCTATATTTATTTTTCTGCCTGCAAGTGTGCAAAGGAAGCTGTCCTTGTCACTGGGAAATAAAAGTGAGTGGTCATACAATGGCAGAATGCAGGCAATCACAAATAGCCAGGGAAACAAACACTAGCAACAAGATGAATGTACTGGAAGCGAGTGTAACAAGAAGTGGCAGTGAGCACGGGCCATTGCTTCAGCCACACAGCCAGTGCCTCTGTGCATAAATTCTCAGCAGGCTTCAGAGGCAGAACTGGAAATAAGTTTATACCCAAGGCAACACAGAATGTCAAATCGACTAGAGGCCAAGAGAAGAACAGGCGAAAAGAGGGTGGAAGTGATTGGCAAGGGCTATCTGGCATTTGCTGAATCACATCCCAGCTTGTCCAGTCTCCTCAAAGAACACAGCACTCCTGACCACGGGCCAGTGCAGAAGGCCTTTCTGGCTTGCCTCTCCTGTGCCTCTGTTTTCCTAGACTAAATGAAGGGACCACATGTAAAAGAGATGTGCTAAGATTTGGGGTTCAGGGACACACAATGGTGGCGATTCTACAAGAGAGGCGAATAGAGGTGCCCGTGTTGCTCCCCAAAGTGCAACTGCCAAATGTACCTTGTTTTGAAGCTGGAGCAACTTTAATATTTTCTGAAGACAGGCAGGAGGTTCATTAAATCACCATGGAGTACACCAGCTATGTTCTCCCTAGGGTGAGCTGGATGAGATCCAAGCCAGGATACCAGACACACAGAGGCAAAATTATACAGGAAAGGAACTAAACCTCATTATCTTCCTAAGACATGATTTTACCTGCTTTAGTTATTTGTGTTTGTGCAGGAAGGAGAATCATTTCATCAAAGACATGTTTTTGAGAGACATGTGCTGGTGTGGAATCTGTGGGCTACTATTCACATCAGAGGCTTCCAGTTTCACTGGAGGCTCAGGTGTGACAGCCAACCAGGAACCGCACTTTTCTCCAATGCAGGCGAAGCCAATGGAGCAAATTCCAGGCCAATGCAGGGAAAGCTTTGTACCATCCACACAGGTCACACAAACCTGATTCCTTTGGGAATATAACTTTTCATACTGGAGTTGGGATTATTTGACCCTAAGCTTGTATAAAACTTAGAGACAACGACAATGGAGGGTAGGAGAAATGCACTGAGGTCACTGACCTGCTTCCGGAACTTTGTGGTATAATAGTTACGTGAAGAGTTGACCCCTTTAAAAACATACGATTGCAGCAATAATCCCCAGTTCATTTGTTCACTTATTTATTCATTAATTCTTTCAACAAGCATTTTTCTATGTACCAATCACAGTGCTAGGTCCTAGGGATATGGTAATAAACAAGAGAAGTACATTCTTCTCCTTCTATAGTCTAACCAGTTAAGCCTGCAATGATGTTTGTTTTTAATTTTAATGAGAGTATTCATAGGGAGCAGTGCACACATGCATGAGAGACCTAACTTAGTAGAAGATGGTAGCCTTCCCAAAAAAGTATATCATCAGGACACACTGTGGTCACTAACAACCCATAATCTCAGCGTCTTTAATCAACCACAGTTTATTTCTTGTTAACCCTAGATGTCCATTACATTTTACCAGTGGCCTCTGCTAATCATGATTACTCAGGGACTCAAGCTGACAGAACAGCCATCAACTCCAATGGCAGCAACTGCTAAGCCAGAGGGACAAAGAGAACTCTGAGGGTCTGACACTAACATTGGAGTATTTCACCTGTAAGTGACACACTTCACTCTGATCCTTTCTCATTGGCCAGAACTAATCATGTGTCCCCACCCAACTAGGAAGTATGATCCTCCCAGATGCTCAGTAATGATTTGCACACCAAGTAATGATTCCATGGGACCATGAAAACATGGTATTAGTTAGTTCCATTAAATATGGGAGGAGGTCAGTGGCCTGAAAAAAAGATTTCCAGACATATCTCAATGCAATAACATATGTGAAGTCCACCTAATTTTTACCTGGAGCACATTTCTCTTCTGTAGACATCATTAATTGCATGTCTTCCCACAGACTAGACTCTAGTGCCCTAAATCCATACTTCCTACTATATAGTCTGGCACAAAGTAGTCATTCAATACATGTCTGTAAATAAGGAAAATAATATTGCCCTCTGGATTGGTTATAATGGATCAGATCAGCAATATGCAAAGCTTCTTGTGTCTCTTACCAGGATCCATTACCACTTAAAGGCCCAAACAGGACTTGCTTAAAGAATTTCCTAATCTGCCTCTATCCTAATCCCTCTTTTACTGATCCCTTCTTCCTGCTTTTCCTAACTATAAATTGTACAGGTAATTTCACAGGATCTGTGACACCTTTTTGCCTGTATATGTTTGTCTCTCTCATCCTACTAGACACTGAGACCAGTGCTTGGCACATAGTAGATGTTCAATAAATATTCTATTAAGTAATTGAATAAATTTAAATTAAAAGGAGTCAATATAAGGGTGCTTGAGTAGCAATGGAAGTGTGGAAAAAATAGGTAAAGTAAACACTGTCTAAAGGAGGCCAATAAACTGAAACAAGCACCTAGTTTCAGAGATAGGTATGTTTCCCAAGGAGAGATGGATGCTGCAAGTCATTGCAGCTTGGATTGAATTGGATTTACATTATACTAATAATGCTCTCTACTTTTATGCCATGCTTACACATGAGACAACATATGACGCTCCCATGTACATTCTGGTCTCTTCCTGTTTGCTTATACCCTGCTTTTCTGCCAGAGGGCAATCCACCGATAATGACCATAGCACTTCGCATGTGTCACATCTGAACTTCATAAAATTATTTCACCTCCCTTAATGCATTGTCGAGAAAAGCAATGTTTGTGGCATCCACCCATAAGTAATGATTTCTTGTCATTGTCAATCAGAGGAAGAGAAGCAACGGTGTGCTGGTTTTCACCTCTCTTTCAGGTTTGATTTTGCAGTGCAGCTGAGATGCTGTTCAGTCTCCCTTCTCTCCTGGCTCTGCTGGCCTCAGTAACTGCCTGAAACAGCACAGCTCCAGGCAAATATTTAGGCTTGTGACCACAGAAATCTGAGCAGAATGCTGATTTTCATGCATTAAAGGTGAACCAGGCTACTAATTCTCAGGAACTATATGTTCTGCCAGAATATCTTCCCCCATGGCAGCAAGGCAGCCTTTACTGTCATCACAGCTGCTCAAGAAAGGGCCTGTGAGCTGCAATTTTTCACACCATTAATGCATTGGATACACCAGGGAGCACAGCTGGAAATGTTGGGATTGCATTAGAGGCTCTGGTGAGAACCCTGGAGACCTCACTATCAGGAGGAAGTGAAAGGTGATCACCAGGACTCTACCAGCTAACTCTGCAGGGAACTGCCACTATTTATGTGTTTACCAGGGCTATGCTGATTATTGCAATGCGGCCCCAGAGGAACTGAAGGATTTTTGCATTGCTGCACTTTAGTGGGATTAACAGGATGTCAGCATCAGTTTTCAGTGCCTTTCCTGATGACCCATGCAGAATAGCTTCCTGGGCGTGGGTCTTAAGGATCCATGACTCACTTTGCCACTGAAACTTACAAGTTTCCAGAAATGCTAGTTGTTGGAGAACCCTATATACCCTAAATCTCTATTATGAGACTTAATGATATCGTTCATGGTTAAGAGCATTTACTTACTGCCTGGATTCAGATCTCAGTTCCTCAACTTTCTAATTGTAAGACTTCAGACAAGTTACTCTCTCAAAGCCTCAGATTCATTATCTTTAAAATAGGGAGAATATCAGCAACTACTTACAGTGACTATTAAATGAGGAAATGAATGTACAGTGCTAGGTACAGTAAATTTTAACTACTTTTTAATTGTCTTTTTTTTATATGACCCATGTTAGGGTTTTATAAGATAGTAGAAAGATTAATCAGTAGAAATTATAGGAAAAGAGATTTCAGTAAGGTGTCTCATACAGGTGCCAAGCACTGTTCTGTAAGAAAAGGCCTGCCTTCGATAAATACTTACTGAGGACCTACTATGTATGAGCCACAAGGCTGCAGGTAGACAGGTCGTCTGTCACTGGATGTGTTTAAGTGTGGGGCAGGCAACCACCTGGTGGGAGCAGGAGCCAGCAGAGTGCAACCCCACCCCCAGAAAAGCCAAGGCAGCCCAGCGGGCTCTTCTTGGGTAGGGAGGGATTGATGAATCAGATTAATCTAGGTCAAGAAATCAATTTACACACACTTGAATCAACCCGAAGTTTTGTGTTGGGCCCCTTATTTTGATAGATGTCTGTATTAATGAAGAAGGATAAAAGAGAGGGGAGAAGGGAGAATACCAACAAAATTACATAATTGTATATTCCAAATGGCTTGAAAGTCTTACCTGAAGAAACATACATCATAATTAAGGCCTCTGAGTTCCATTTAAGAAAACTCTCAAATAGTTCAATTGTTTTGCTCCCCAGCACTCTTACAATTTTTTTTTCTTGTTGTTGCCACAATTGTTTTACTGAAAAGTGTTCATCTTTAGTGTAGGTTCTTTGGTATCATAATATAAAAAGGGAAATCACCTCAGCACCTCAGCTTCCTCTTTCATTTATACTAACACTTGACAGGAGAAGTGGGTACAAGAAAAGAGGTGGGTATGCAGGGGCATTGTGTAAATATACAAGTCACAGTCCCACACTGAGCAGTGAATTCTTCCAGAAAGGCCAGCCCATGCCATCTGTCAATTTTTCCCACACTCTCCCTTGAGGACAAAGAGAACCTGAGGAATGAGCAACTGCTAGGCTGAGGAGGAGGCATAGCAAGCTGACAGCGAGGCAGAGCATGCGGTTAGTGGGTGAGAACAACCAAAAAGAAATTGGCAAAGGAAGAAGAGACAGAAAAAGGCCCACAAGTTACACTCTGAAAAGGCGGCCCACCCCTGTAAGCACAATACAATATGCTCCCAGGTGTCTCCTTTGTGTTATTCATGGGCAATGTTGGTCCTCAAACCTGAATATGCATGTGAGTCACCTGGAAATCTTATTAAAATACAGATCCTGATTCAGCAAGATTGGAATACAGCCATGCCCATTTGTTTACCTATTGTCTAGAGCTGCTTTTCCACTGCAACAGCATAAATAAATAGTTGCTATGAAAACGTATGGTACCTAAAGCCTAAAAATTATTTACTATCTGGCCCTCTAAAGGAAGATGTGCTGACCCTTGTCCTAGAGGATACTTTATATCGAAGCTAAGAAAAACAAAGATAAAATGGTGTTGTGATCAGCTGAAGGAATTTACATTATGAATCTCAAAGAATAAGAGCAAAGTTCTTGTTTGACAACAAAAATGATCATTTTTATGGAGACTTAGAGGAGATCATAATCCGTAAATGAATTGAAGGAGAAAATAATTCCAGAATTCCATGTTTCTGGAGGAGAAACCTCATCACTTAGACATATTCTATAAGGTTGAAAAGAACTAGTAAAATCTTGTGTGTTGTCCAAAGTTGATCACACATTAGGTTCAGAAATAGAAATTTACAAACCCATGTTAGATCAGTTGAAAGTAACCTGTTTCCGCTCTTCACTGCTTCCTCATGATTCCTTTAGCTGCTAAGACAGCTCTTTTTCTCCAATGGTGAATGAGTAGCAACAACAATTTAAACTGAATTTTTTGCATAACACAGCATCTTTTCAAAATTATTTTCCACATGCAATATAACATTTGATCTTCACAATAATCCTCCAATATGTGTAAACTAACCCAGTTGGATGTAAAGAAGCAGTAACATAAAGTTGTCTCTCAATGAGCTGACAGCCATAGAAATAAGCATAAGTGTAATGAATGATAACAGAAGGGTAGAAGGGACACAGGTGTGACTCAGACAAGGACATGGGATGTGGGGGCCTGCCCTCACAGAATTTACTTTATAGTCTTTAAATTGAGGGAGAGAGTTATAAGAAATGAGAAGATTATAACTACAATGATAGTAACAGAACAAAAATCTGAAAAAGAAAAAAAAGTCAAGCATTTTAGAGGATGTTCTAATGAGGTATATATTCTGTTCATATTGAAAATAAAACCTTTGAGGTTTAGAATTAATATAAATTAATTACTTAAGATAGAATTTATACTGAAGTTTTCTAACTCCAAACATTGGTTCTTTCTACTACTGTATTAGCTTTTCAAGGATAATTTTTTAAGGATGGTAATGTAATGTGGAATTATAATAATAGTAATGATGATTATGATGACTAATTTTTATGGGGTGTGTTTTATATGTATAAAACCATGTTTTTCAAAGAACTAGCACCCATAGATGGATTAGATATTAGAAGATTTCAGCTCAATATAATTTTTTTCAAATCTTGGAGTTGTCCAGCAGAAACATAAGCTATGTCATTTTTAAAAAATGAGAGGGGAATTCCAGTCAACATAGAGGCATAGGTAAACAAGGGTTTCCTCCTTGCACAACCACAGCAAAACTACAACTAAACTACAAAACAACTATCACTCAGAACCATCATTAAAATTTAGCTGTATGAAAATGGGACAACTAAGGAATTAAAGAAACCATATTTATCCAGACAGGTAGGAAAAAGGGCAGGGCGGAGAGGTGAAGAGACAGAAGAGTGGAGACACAGAACAAGGTAGCCCCATACCAACATATGGTGGATGAGAATCAAGAGGGACATCTCAGGTGTGAGGGATTCCAGCCCCACACCAGACCACCCAGCCCAGGATTCTAGTGCCAGGAAGATAATGCCCCATAACTTCTGGTTGTAAAAACCAGTGGGGGTTGGGTCAGCAGAAGAAACTACAGGATTCTTAGCCCTCTCCTCTTAAAGGGCCTTGCATCGTACATGGACTTACTCAGACTCACTCTTTCTGGGTTCGCGCACTAGAGCAGCATCTTGAACGGTACAAGTGGCATACAAAGAGGAACTGAAGTATGACATTCCAGCAAGAGCTAGGGGACAGCTTCCTCCCAGACAGAACTGCAGGCAGTGACCATTGTTCCTTTCCTGAGCCACAGTGCAGCAGTATCATATCTGAGACTCCATCAACATGGTTTGCAGAGTTTGCCACGCCCTAGTGATTACCTAAGGCTCTGCCCCATTAAACTTATGGGCCCACCCAAGCTGTTAACAGTGGCTTTTCCATATTAATGGCATGGCTGTGCATAGGCTTCAGGCCTTCCTAAATCAACTCAAACTGCAACAGCTGAGCCCAACCCCATACCTCCAGCTCAGTGACCCCAGGCCTGGCACTAGCAGCACCTATCTGCAGATCACTTTATAGATCCCACTAAGTGGCTCCAGACAGAACACAGGTGGTAGTTGACCTTGGTGTGCACCACCCAGGAAACCTCAGAGCCTGCACACCCAGTGGACAGCTACAGACCACGTTAAAGCACTGCCACCCAAAGACTTCCACAAGCAACAGAGAACGGTGGTTGGTGGCCAGTGGTCACAGCCAGCCCTACCAGCTGACTGTTTGGGCAAATGCCTCCCATTAACCTGCCAACAGCAATCAAGACTCAACTACAAGAGTAGAATGTTATGTAGCTCTCATGGCAAGTGCACCTTGAGCACCCAGCTTGGGTGATAGGGCAGGCTGAGCCACTGGACCCTACAGGAAACCTACTAATATAGGCCATGCTATCGAGACAGGAAGTCGTAGCAGCTCTACCTAATACACAGAAATAAACACAGGGAGGCTGCCAAAATGAGGAGGCAAAGAAATATGGCCCAAATGACACAAAAGAACAAAACTCCAGAAAAAAAAATTAAATGAAGATAAGCAAACTGTCTGAGACAGAGTTCAAAACGCTGGTTATAAGAATGTTCAAGTAACTCAGTAGGTACTTCAACAGCATAAAAATGACCCAGTAAGAAATGAAGGATACACTAATTGTAATAAAGAGTAATTTACAGGGAATCAACAGTGGAGTGGATGAAGCCAAGGATCAAGTCAATGATTTGGAATATAAGGAAGCACACACATTTAATCAGAACAGCAAGAAGAAAAAAGAACCCAAAAAAATGAGGATAGGGTAAAGAGCCTCTGGGACAACTTCAAGCAAACCAACGTTCACATCGTAGGGGTCCAAGGAGAAGAGTGCAATAAATTGGAAACATGTTTGAAAAAATAATGAAAGAAAATTTTCCTAATTTGGTGAAGGAAATAGACATTCAAGTCCAGGAAGTACAGAGAATCCCAAACAAGATGGATGCAAAGAGGCCCAACCAAGACATATTAATAATTAAATTGCCAAAGGTTAAAGATTAAGAGATAATCTTAAAAGCACCAATAGAAAAGCACACAGTTACCCACAAAGAAGTTTCCATAACTGTCAGCTGATTTCTCAAAAGAAACTTTGGAGGCTAGAAAGGTTGGCAAGAAGTATTCAAAATGATGAAAGGCAAGGACCTATAACCTAGATTATCCTATTCAACAAAGCTATCATTTAGAATGGAAGGGCAGATTAAGTTCTTCCCAGAGAAGGTAAAGCTAAAGGAGTTCATCATCATCAAATCATTATTATATAAAATATTAAAGGGACTTATTTAATAAAAAAGGAGATCAAAACTATGAATGTTAAAATGGCAATAAATACATGACTATCAACAATTGAATCTAAAAAGCAAAGTAGACAAACAAGCGAAAAAGAAACAGTATCATAGATATGGAGAACATTTGGGTGATTTCCAGGTGGGATGGGGGTATAGGGGAACACGGGAAAAGGTGAAGGGATAAAGAAGTACAAATTAGTAAGTACAGAATAATCAGGGGGATGTTATGAACAGTATAGGAAACAGAATAGCCAAAGGACTTATATGTATGACCTATGGACATGAACTAAGGGGGAGATGGCCTGAGGGAGTAGGGGACACTGAGTGGAGGGTGACAAATGGGGGAAAATTTGGGCAACTATAATAGCATAATCAATAAAATATAATAAAAAAAGAAAGAAGTGAAAAAAAAGAGCTCTCACTTTCTTAAGGGAAGTGCCTACATTGAGGCTGAATCCACAAGAGTTTCCACATCAGAGGTGGCTTTGTGCTGGCTAAGTCTAAACTGATGACTTAGAGAATCCTCTCCAATTCTATATGTCCTCCAAAAACCATGAATTTCTCAAGACCACATATTCAGTGGCTTAGCTAAATCTAGAACCTACATCTCTAGCTCTCTTTCCTCTACCTCCTGATCCAGTGGGACTATTAACAATAGATGTAATTAATGGATGACTGATGAAGAACCTAGCATTGCATTCCAGAAATATGTCAAGAGTTGTAATTCTCAATGGAATTCTGTAAGGGATTTACTGAACCTAATTTAAGCAATTGATTTTCTCATTCTCTTGGTTATTAAGGTACCACACTCTAATTACTTTTTATGCCAATTAGAATTGTTCTTATGTCTTATTTCAGGTTCCACCCAAATAGCATACACTATCCTTAGGTCATATTTGATTGGTACTCCTTTTTCTAATTCAAATACCACTAGATATCACTTCCTACATCACAGTAACTTAACTATAGAATATTTATGAGGAAACTGAATGAGTGTGAAACAAAATACAGTGAAACCCCAGGTTTCAATGTGGCCTTTTATTTTGTAGCATATTGTAATACTTTATGATACCATGGATTCAGTCACATGTTTTCTTTATGGAATGACTTACCAATGCCATACTTTTTCCAGTGTAATTCAAAAAGCTTTACTGCAGACTTCAGCTCTGAGCCTGGTTCCCACAAGGCACATGAATAAAAGAAAAGTAATCTGTAATGACCTTGATTCTGTAATCTTAAAGGGTTTTGCATTCATGGAAATTTGCAAACATGCAACCAACATCAAGAGAAAGAATGTAGCATCATCTTTTTTTTAATTTTCGAACACATTTGTATCCATTTTCCCCTCACCACTTTCGCCCCCACCTCCCACCCTCAAGCCTTCCCCACTATGGCTTTGTCCATGGGTCCTTTATACATGTTCCTTGATGTGACCCTTCCCTTTCTTTTCCCCATTACTCCCCTCCCTCCTTCCCTCTTGTTACTGTTAGTTTGTTTTTTCTTTCAGTGCTGCTGGTTATATTTTCCTTGCTTGTTTGTTCTGTTGATTAGGTTCCACTTATAGGTGAGATCATATGGTATTTGTCTTTCACCCCCTGGCTTATTTCGCTTAGCATAATGCTCTCCAGTTCCACCCATGGTGTCATGAAGGGTAGTACCATTTTTTTCTTTCTGCTGCGTAGTATTCCATTGTATAAATGTACCGTAGTTTTTTGATCCACTCATTCATTGATGGGCATCTAGGTTGCTTCTAGCAAATGGCTATTGTAAATTGTGCTGCTATGAACGTTGGGGTTCCTAGGTTCCTTTGAATTGGTGTTTTGGAATTCTTAGTGTATATTCCCAGCAGTGGAATCACTGGGTCAAAAGGCAGTTCCATTTTTAGCTTTTTGAGAAAATTCCACACTGTTTCCCACAGAGGTTGCACCAGTCTGCATTCCCACCACCAGTGTACTAAGTGTTCCCTTTTCTCCACAACCTCACCAGCGCTTGTCGTTTGTTGATTTGTTTATGATGACCATTCTGACTTGTGTGAAGTGGTATTTCATTGCGGTTTTAATTTGCCTTTCTCTGATGGCTATAACACTGAGCATCTTTTCATATGTCTCTGGGCCCTGTGTATGTCCTCCTTGGGGAACTGTTTGTTCAGGTCCTTTGCCCATTTTTTCATTGGATTGTTTGTTTTCCTGGAGTGGAGTCTTGTGAGTTCTTTATAAACTTTGGGGATCAAACCCTTGTACAAGATATCATTGGCAAATATATTTTCCCATATGGTCAGTTCCCTTTTCATTTCGCTGATGTTTTCTTTAGCCGTGCAGAAGCTTCTTATTTTGATGAAGCCCCATGTGTTTATTCTTTCCTTTATGTCCCTTTGATTACAGTGGCCTTGTAATATAGTTTGATGCCAGGTATTGTGATCCCTCCTACTTTGTTCTCCTTTCTCAAAATTGCTGCAGCTATTCAGGGGTGTTTATGGTTCCATATAAATTTTTTAAATGTTCTGCATCTGTGAAATATGTGATTGGTATTTTAATAGGGGTTGAATCTATAAATTGTTTTGGGTAATGTAGAAATTTTGATGATGTTACTTTTCTGATCCATGAACTTGATTTATGTTTCCATTTATTTATGTCTTCCTTCATTACTTTCTTCAGTGTTGTATAGTTTTCTGAGTACTAGTCTTTTACCTTCTTAGTTAAGTTTATTCCTCGGCACTTTATTTTTCTCATTGCTATAGCAAATGGGATTTCTTTCCTGATTTCTGTTTCTGATATTTCATTGTTGGTGTACAAAAATGCCTTCAGTTTTGGAATATTGACTTTGTATCTTGCTGTTTTTCCAAATTTACTTAGTAGGTCGAGTAGCTTTTTGGTGGAGTTGATGGGGTTTTCTATGCACACTGTCTTGTCATCTGTAAACAATGATAGCTTTACTTCCTCCTTTCCAAATTGGATGTCTTTTATTTCTTTTTCTTGTCTGATCACTGTGGTTAGGGCTTCCAATACTATGTAGAATAGAAATGGTAAAAACACACAACCTTGTCTTGTTCCCAATCTTAGTGGGAAAGATTTTAGATTTTGCCCATTGAGTGTGATGTTTGCTGTAGGGTTTTCATATATGACCTTTATTTTGTTGAGGTATGTCCCCTTTATTCTCACTTGCTGAGTCTTTTTATCATAAATGGAAAGCGTACCTTATCAAATGCTTTTTTTGCATCTTTGAGTGATCATGTGGTTTTTGTCTTTCCTTTTGTGTATGTGATATATTAAGTTTATTGATTTGCAAATATCAAAACAATCCTTGCATTCCCAGGATAAATCCCACTTGACCATGGTGGATGATAGTTTGAATATATTGCTGGATACAATTTGCCAATATTTTGTTGAGGATTTTAGCATCTATGTTCATCGGTGATATTGGCCTGTAGTTTACTTTCTTTGTTGTGTGTTGATCTGTTTTGGGGATTAGGATGATGTTGGCCTTATAAGAAGAGATTGGGAGTCTTCCCTCTTCTTGGACTTTTTGGAATAGTCTGAGAAGAACAGGGGTTAGCTCTTCCTTAAATATTTTGTAAAATTCTGTGAAACCGTCTGGTCCAGGGCTTTTGTGTACCAGTAGTTTTTTGATTACTGCTTCAATTTCACCAGCTGTTATCAGTTTGTTCCGGCTTTCTATTTATTCTTCATTCAATGTTCGAAGGTTATATTTTTCTAGAAATGGATCCATTTCATTGAGGTTTTCAAATTTCTTGGCATATAATTGTTTATAGTAATTTTGTTACAATCTTTTGTATTTCTGTGATATTAGTTGTAATTTCTCCTCTTTCATTTCTGACATTATTTATATGGGTCCTCTCCCTTTTTTCTTGATGAGTCTGCTTAAAGGCTTGTCTATTTTGTTTATCTTTTCAAAGAACCATCTCCTGCATTCTTTGATCCTTTGAGTTGTTCTTTTCATCTCTATGTCATTCAGTTCTGCTCTCATCTTGATTATGTCTTTCTTTCTACTCACTCTAAGCTTTCTTTCTTTTTATTTCTCCAATTCTTGAAGCTGTAGGGGCAGGTGGTTTATTTGAAATGTCTCTCACTTTTTTAGGTAGGCCCTTATTGCTATGAACTTCCCTCTCAGGACTGCCTTCATTGTGTCTCATAGGTTTTGGACTGTTGAGTGTCCATTTTCATGCGTTTCTAGAAACTCTTTGATTTCTCTTTGATCTCATTATTGACCCATTCATTGTTGAATAGCATGCTATTCAGTCTCCATGAGTTTGAATGTTTTTGAGTTTTTTCCCTGAGGTTGGTTTCTAGTTTCAAGCCCTTGTGGTCCAAGAAAGTGTTTGTTATGATTTCAATTTTCTTGAATTTCTTGAGGCTTGTTTTGTGTCCTATCACACGGACTATCTTTGAAAACATTCCATGTGCATTTGAAAAGAATGTGTATTTTGCTTCTCTGGGATGAAAGGTTATATATGTATCAGTTAAGTCCATTTGAATCAATGCATTGTTCAGTTTCACAAAATCCTTGTTGATGTTTCGTTTGGAAGATCTATCCATTTTTGACAGTGAGTGTTAAAATCCCCTACTCTCAGTGTGTTGCCATCTATATCCTTCTTGAAGTCTTCCAAGATTTTCCTTATATATGTGCGGGGTTGTATGTTGAGAACATATAGGTTTACAATGTGTATGTCTTCTTGATGGATTCTTCCTTTGCGTATGATGAAGTGTCCTTCTGGGTCTCTTTTTATGGCCTTTATTTTGAAATCTACTTTGTCTGATATAAGTATTGCTACCCCCTGCTTTTTTTTCTGTCCTTTAGCTTGGAATATATTTTTTTATATCCCTTTACTTTCAGTCTGTGTAGGTCCTTTTTTCTGAGGTGTGTCTTCGGTGCGCAGCATATGTGCAGGTCATGTTTTCTTATCCATTCAGCTACCTTATGTCTTTTTATTGGAGCATTTAATCTATTTACATTTAATGTTATTATTGATAGGTACTTATTCATTCTTTCCCTTTGTGCTTGTGTTCCTCTCTTTCTCTTCATCTTCTTTTTTTTAAATTATACAAGTTTTATTTTTAAAATGCATAAGATAAACATGAATATACCCAGTATCTCAATAACTTTTAAAGAAAAAAATATTTTTGTATTTTCTTTTTTGTCTTTTTTTATTTTATTTTTAAATCATGTTTATTCTATTACAATTGTGTCCATTTTTTCCCCTTTGCCCTCCTCCGCCCATCCCACCCCACCTGCCTTTTGCTCAGTCAACTCCCACTCTGTTGTCCATGTCTATGGGTCATTCATACATATTCTTTGTTTAGTTCCTTTTCCTTCTTTCCACAATTGTCCTCCTTCCCCATCTTCTCTGATCACTTTCAGTCTGCTCCATGTTTCCTTGCCTATAGTTTATTGTGTTCATTAGTTTATTTTATTGAATAGGTTCCATTTATACATGAGATCATATGTTATTTGTCTATCACCAACTGGTTTATTTCACTGAGCATAATATTCTGCAGTTCCATCCAAAAAGTTTCAAAACATAGGAGTTCCTTCTTTCTTTTTATTTTTTTTTAAATGCAAATTGATTTTATTTATTTATTTTGTAATGTTAAGATCCATGATAAATTATTTAAAAATTTAAATCCATGATAAAGTCTCAGCAATTAAACCAACATGACACAAGCACAGAAATAATCAATTAGACCAATTAAATAAAATGAGCATTCTAGAAACAAACACATATGCCTAACAATGTAATATAAAATTAAATTGATATTTCAAATCAATGGGGAAAATAAGGCTTATTCAACAAATAAGGTGCATTGACCACTATTACTTGAAATAAAACAAATATAGAGCCTTATTTCACACATTACACAAGAAATATTCAGGTGAGTTAAAAATAAATATTTAAAATCTCAGGAGTTTTAGGAGAAAATACAAAATAATATTTTTCTTACCCTGAAGTAAAATATTCAAACCCAGAAACTGTAATGTAAAATATTGGCAATATGACTATATTAAACATTTAAGACTATACAGTAATATAAATATTAAAAATGTTAAAGGACAAGTAATAGAATAGGAAAGCATTTGCAACACATCTAAAGAATGGTTAATAGTTTTGGGGGGGTGTTTTAAAGGAAAAAAATTCTACACACCTTCAATCAAAAAATGAATAAAGAATACCAAAATGTCATTTAAAGCTTTTTAAAAATAATAGACATAGGCAAAAAAAATATACAAAAACAGGTTTAGTTTCAACATATAATAAAGTAACAATTAAAATAACACATCACTGTCACAATCAGATTAAAAAGTATTAAAAATATGGGTAATATCAAGTATTAGTGACTGTGAAATGAACTGAGTATTCATAGACTCTTTTTCTTCATCTTCTTAAAGCAGTCCCTTTAGCATATCTTGGAGTGCTGGTTTGGTGGAGATGTATTCTTTTAGCCTTCTTTTGTCTGGGGAGCTCCTTATTTCTCCTTCCATTTCAATTGAGAGCCTTGCTGAGAAGAGCAATCTTGGTTGCAGGCCCTTGCTTTTCATGACTTTGAATATTTCTTGCCATTCCCTTCTGGCTTGTAGTGTTTCTGTTGAGAAGTCATCTGCTAGCCATACTGGGGCTCTCTTATATGTTACTACCTGTTTTTCCCTTGCTTCCTTTAAGATTCTCTGTTTGTCTTGGATATTTTCCATTTTAATGATGATGTGTCTTGGAGTGAGCCTCATTGGGTTCCTCTTGAATGGGACCCTCTGTGCTTCCTGGACTTGTGTGACTTTTTCTCTCCTCTAATTAGGGAAGTTTTCCATCATTACTTTTTCAAACAGGTTCTCTTTCCCTTCATCCTCTTCTTCCCCTTCTTGTATCCCTGTTTTATGGATATTATTACATTTCACGTTGTCCTGAATTTCCCTAAATTTCTGCAGATCAAAACCACCATGAGGTACCACCTTTTCATTCTTCTTTGAGTCTTTTTTCATTCTCTTGCTCTTTCTGGGAGTTCTTTTTCTACTTTATCCTCCAGCTCACTGATTTGATCTTCTGCTTCATCTAGCCTGCTTTTGATTCTTTCTACTATGTTCTTCAATTAAGAAATTGTATTCTTCATTTCCTCTTGTCTTTTATTGATGGTCTCTGTGTCCTTTTTCATGCTGATATAGTTTGCAGTAAGTTCCCAGTAGTTTCCCTGTAGTTTTTGGTGATTCTCCCTGAGCTCACTGAGCTCATTGAGCTTCTTTTGAACCAGTGTTTGGAATTCAGCATCTGATAGTTTACTTGCCTCTATTTCATTTAGTTATCTTTCTGGGAATTCCTCCTTCCCTTCATTTGGAGGGTGTTTCTTTGTCTTTCCATTATTTGTGAGACTCTTCTTTTTTGCTTCTGCTTCTTAAATTGATCTGTCTTGATTTCATGACTTTGTGGTGTCAACTTCTATGGTAAGAGACCACTGTTTTTCTTTCTGAATCTGCCTCTGATGAGGTCAGATGTTAATCCTGTCTGACCTTAGGCAGTCTGTTCAAGACTTCCTGGAATCTAGTTTCTGTGGCTATCTCCTTCAGTTGTTAATCTAGTCACTCTGCACTCAGCAATCAGGCTTAGGCACCACAGGTAAGAGCAGAGTCTCTCATGGGGGTAGGTTTATGTGTCCTCTAATGTTACTGCAGCTCAGAGGAGTTGTCTTCCTGGGCCAGATGGCTGTTGCCATATGGGGGAGGAGTCATCACCAGGATCCCACAGGCTACTCTCTCAGTTCTCTCCCCAAAGCCTCCATCTCCAGTCTCTCCTCAAGTGTCTCTAGATCACTCTGTATCCCCTTTAGCCAGAGATCTACTATCCTTGATTGCCACTCTGTACTCAGCAGCCAGGCTTAAGCACCACTGAGCCAGGGCAGAACCTCCTGGAGGCAGGGGTATTGTATTCTTTCAGACTACTGCTGCTCAGAGGAGTGGTCTGCCTAAGCAAGATGGCTGCTGCCGTATGGGGGAGGAGTCAGCACTGAGGCCCCACTGGCTATTCTCTCAGGTCTCTCCCCAACGCCTCCATCTCCAGTCTCTCTTCAGGCTTCTCTAGCTCACTCTGCTACTGCCTTTTCCAGAGACCAGGGTAAGTGGCTGCAAATAAAAATTTCTGCATTGGCTCTTTAAAAGACTCTTTGAATCTACAGTTTCCTGTCTCTGGCAGAGAGCAACCCTGGCACTTTTCACAGCTGGTTGTTTTCTGTGTACTTTTTGTATTCCGGTACTGTAGGCTGGGGATCCTCACTTATGGTTTAGATCCCACTCTTTTCGGGGGGATCCAACTGGCCATTTCAATATCCCTCTGATGCTGCCTCATGTGGGTGCCCAGCCAATCTTCTTAAGTCTCTGTGGCACTCCTTACCAGTCAAGTCGTGCTAAAGCTGATTCTTTTGTCTGTCTGAGGTTATAAGCCTCCTCTCTCACTATCGTTCAATTGTCTGTTCCAGTTTATTTCTCCACAATTTATTCATAATTCCATATTTGTCTTGGGAGAAGATCAGTGTCACTTCCATTCACTTTTCTGCTATCTTACCCTCCAGAATACAGCACATTCTAAAGGGCCAGAAGGAGATACACAGACAGTAAGTACCAGAAGGGAGTTCAATATTGAATGGAAATTTTAATAACAATGTTTGTGTTTTAGCCCCATTGTTGGTTGACTATAATACTCTTAATGATTGTTTCATTTATTCTCTCTTCAGAGCAATCCATATGTACATCAGCTACCATGCCCTGTAATCAGCATACAAGAACCTGTCCCATTTGAATGAGAATTAACTGGGCTATGTTATAACCTCTGTCCTCATTTCCCATAATGCTTCTATAATGCAAAACCTAATGATTTCTGTCTTTAACCTACCTAGTCTCCAGAGGTGGTGCATCTGATTCAGTCTCTAAAGTAAGGCAAACAATGTGTTTTGGAGGTCAGCATAGCAGCTTAAAAAGCAATATAAATGGCTGTGCAGCCAAAGAAAGTACTTCAGATTTTTCTGAAACCAGCTTTAGATTTTAGTGCCAGAAAAAAAAAAAAGAAATAAAAGGTACTGGTACTCCTCACCCTTATGCTAAATATAGATTTTCATAAATTAGTCAAACAGAGCTATAAGTGCTGGTTTATCCTGAGGTTAACCTCAGATGAGAAACTAATGTTTAATTAATTTTAGTAAAGTTAAGAGATTTACTCCCTTTCTTTTTGTTTAATTGGAATCTAATTACAAAGCGGTCATTCATTTGTTCACTCATTCAGCAAATATTTAACTATCTGAAGCCTTTTTTAAAACTAAAACAAAACTCAACAGAAAGTTCCATGTTGCATTTATTTTCTTAATTTTAGATACTTGCCTAACCCACCAGTGATACCCCATTTGTCTTGAGTATGTAAGGAAATTTACACAAAAATATTTTCCACCTGTAAGCACTTTCGAACTAGCAAAAATGCCAAATCTGTGCCTTTGGAATTCTAAATGAGTTTGGCATAAGGAAGCAACATTATGGATTAGTTTAAGTCATCTTTAGGCTAGAAAACTTTCACCAACTCATAAATGGGCTTTGTCCTTAAATTGGAAATTTAACCCTCATCATGACATACTGTTATTTTTTTTGTTCCTCAAGATCCGTGGTTCTCAGCCTTGCTACATTGTACTTTGGAATCACCTGCAGAATTTGAAAGCTCCCAATACCTGGTAGTCATTCCAGAGCTTTGTTTTAACATCCTGGGGGTTTCAAATGCACAGCCAGGATTGAGAACCACCATTCTAAATAATGAGAACATGTCCTTGCTTTGCTAACACCCTTCTGGTGTTTCAACAGCTTGTATAGCTGTTCAGTAAACTCCAGAATCCCTAATGTGGCGCTCTCACACCTCTTCCCAGCCCCTCAGCAGTGTGCTTTCTAAGCATCAGGTCTTTGAATCTGCCACTCAATTCTGATGCTGGTCCTTCGACAAGCCATCCCCTTTCCCAGAACACTCTTCCCTCCATTCTTCATCTTTCTGATCTTTAGCTTGGGTTGAAGTGTCATTTGGTTAAGTAGAACATTTTTTACCCTGCCCTATGACTTCTATCCTAAAACAAGTTTCCCTGCCATACCTAACTTCTTGCTTGTTCATTGGGAACAAGCATGGGAACTGCAGGGCAACTGAGAGTGAAAGCCTTGTCTATGTTCCTTACTGCTGTGTCTCCAGTTCCGAGCATAGTGCCCAGTACGTAACAGGAGTTCAATACTATTTGTTATTGAATCAGCCAGAGTCCAATCAGGAGCAAGAAACCATATCAGGAATTTGAACAGGAAAGATTTTATAGAAAAAAAAAAAAATTCTTAACTTTAGTGAAAAGTGGTTAACTACTAAATGGGCTAAAGAAGACTTAATAGCAAATGTTCAGAGAAGTTATACCCCCCAGGTGAAAGAGAGCACCCAAAAACCGGAATTTAAAATTTGCAAGAGCACCAACCCACCCCCAGGGCTCAGATTGGACCTCACTGGAGAGAAAACAACTGCAACCTGCTGAGTAGCAGAAATGTCACCAGGTGCTGTGGGCCAGAGCTGATTTGTAAGAGGTCGTGTTTGTAGGGTGTTGGTAAAGTTCACTGGGGTGCCATAGAGTGAAGCTGGCCCATCCATAGGCAGATGCCTGTTGGGGTGCCAAAAGATTCTAGTTGATCTACAGGAAGACTTCTATTGAAGTGCTAGAGAATCTCACTGGAGATTGAAGGCCATTGGGCTGCCCACTCACCACTGGCAGTCGAGCAGCTGAAGAGAAAAGTACACAGGAAAATCCTATTTGCTTTGCCAGCAGTGCCTCTCTAGCGCCCTCTATTGACAAAATCTAACCTTGAATCAGCCCTCAAATCACAAAGCAAAAAGCAGTGGATTTTGAGCTGTGAGGAAATCATTTGATAACTAGCACTGAGATACATAAATAAGATAATATATAGAGATAGATGATAGATTAGATGATAGATAGACAGATAGATAGATAGAAGAGATATAAATATAAAAATATAAATACCTCCAGTAAAAACAAAGAAAATATGAATCCCTTCACAAATGTAAGAACCAACAGCATGTTCAAAAGAAATGAAAGTTTGATATTCACTTTCTCCTATTACATTTATTTCTTTTTCTTTTTTCTGTTCACAGTTCAAAGCCTGTACCATATTGGTAATTGCCATTTCGTCTATCCTTATTAGAGTTGTACCTCTTTCACCATGGACCTGAAAAGCCACATAACATGGACGAAGGCAAATCCTCAATTAGAAATGTGGTGGTTTTGTTTATCTGCAAGATGGACATTAAGTCCCTTTAATTCCACTTCTCAGGAAATTCTGGTAGCTATGTTGTAAGCAATGAGAAAGTATAAATCATAGGAAATAAATTAATTAAGCTAGTGCTGAACATACTTTCATATCTTTAAGAAGATCTGAGTGCTCAATGAAAGCTTTGATGAAAAAATTAGAGCACACAATTGCAAGATTCCTTTGATCCTTGATCAGTGCTTATAAATTCTGTGAAATATTAACTGTGGCAAAGAATCATTAGTTTTCTGCTATATTTAAACTTCTGTTTTATTTAATAAGCAAATGGTGAAAATAAAATGCACAGGAAAGTGATTTTTAGCTGTTGTCAGGGACTGAATAAAAAACCTTCCATTCCGATCTATCCTTGCATACAATCAAGTACTTGAATCAGAATGAAGTAAATTTCTGAAAGCAATTAAACTTTCTTAAGAACACCCATGCATTTCTGGAGGTACAATTAATGGCACACTCTTTTTGGAAACTTTCTAAAGAGCAATTAAACAATATGCATAATAAGAAAATAGCCTGGTATATACAAAAAGTTTTACTTTAAAGATAATGGCCATGAAATATTTATAAGCTATTCCCATCACATTCACAAAATGACCAACAATAGGACAATTGCGGTGCCATCTCATGATAGAAATTCATGTGAAAGACTTGATTAACAACACAAGAAATCATTATTTTATATAATCCCATGTTAAATGAAAAAAAAATTGATACAAAATCATGTCCCTTGTACAATCACAACTAAAAAGTGCATAGGAGAAAGCCTGGTAGGCTTTTTTTTTTTTAATCTTTTCTATAGAATACTAGATAAAAAAGGAAGTAAATTTAAAATTTTGGCAGACTGCCAAACTGTGCTCCAAGAAGTGTTACACCACACTTTTCCACTAACCGCATTTTTCATATTTTCTACATATTCTCTAATGTGCATAGATAATGTTTATAATGGGAAAAATAGATTTTAGATTTTTGCTTTAAAACTTTCACAATCCAGTCCTAGAGACAGTATCAATCTTTGATAAATTGAATAAAGACATTACAATTGTCTGCTTCCTTTACAGCTCCCACATATCCTAACAGTAAAAGATCATGTCCTGGGTGTCAAGCTGTGTTTAATTCATCCAATAACCATATTTAGTAGAGAAAATATAGGTACAGATCGCTAAAAGAGAAGCTAGGGTGCACAAAAATATAGCAGAGCTGAATGAATAACTCATGACCTCGCATCACATATAGGCAGTGGAGAGCAGTGACTCTGGATGGAATCATAGAAAGCCTCTTGCTACAAACACAAAGGACATTACAGTAGAGCCTAAAGGATGTGGTTCTACTTCTCATCTTTGTTTTTGAAAATGATAATCCACCTCCAGTGACACTAAAATTCAGGACTAATTTTTACTGCCCACCTTTCAACTCTAGTATTAAAATTTCTGAGCAACTGTCTGGTTCCAGACATGACACTTGATTCTAGAAATATACATATTAAATAAAAAAGATAAAATTTAAAAAACAGCATATCTAACCTTACAGGACTTACACTTACACTCTAATAAAAGAAACATCCAAATAATCAGAAATCAAAATTCAGTTTGAGTAGATACCTAGGAGTGGAATAGCTGAGTCAAATGTTAGATGTACGTTTAACTTTTTAAGAAACTTCCAGCCCTAGCTGGTATGGCTCAATGAATTGAGCACTGACCTGTGAACCAAAGGGTCACCAGTTCCATTCCCAGTGTACGGCACATGCCTGAGTTACAGGCCTAGTCCCCAGCAGGGGGCACATGAAGTGCAACCACAAATTGATGCTTCTCTCCCTCTCTTTCTCCCTCTCTTTCCCTCTCTAAAAATAAATAAATATAATCTTTAAAAAAAATAAACTTCCAACTTGTCTTCTAATAACCATATAAATGCTTATTCACTTTGATTTTAATGTTTCTTCACAATCGATGATGTTGAGCATATTTTCACGTGTTTATTTGTCATCCCTATATTTTATTATGTAAAGAACCTGTTCAAATTTTTCCATTTGCTTATTGGGTTGTTTGTTTTCATATAATCAAGTTTTAAAGGTTCTTTATACAGGGTCCAGCAGAAGAAACACTTGTGTGAGTGTGGTTGATAGAGTAATAATATGGGTGTAATAATTTTAATTTGAATATTTCACCTAAAATGGCATATGGTGTGCTTGAGTATGATATTGTTATATTACAGAATTACATGCTTATGATTTTGTAATAAAAAGGGGCATTATTTGTGCTGAACACTGTATATCCTGGATAAAAGTCCCTTTTCAGTTATACACTTTACAATTATTTTCTCCTCATCTGTGGCTTCTCTTTCAATTCCACCTAAGTTATACATGAATATTCACAGCAGTTTTATTTGTAATAGCCAAACACTAGAAACAATATAACTTTGTGTCTATTAACAATGAATGAATACACAAATTGTAGTATATCCATACAATAGAATACTACTCAGCAATAAAAATAAATAAACGATTGGTATACATAACATTCATGAATTTCAAAATAATCATGCAAAGTGTAAGAAGCCAAATTTAAAAAAAAAACATCACAAATCATTCTATATATAAATAATGCACAGTGAATAACTATTTAGGTAAAACTTTTAATAATTCAAACTAGCCCATGGGGACAGAAAGCATACATACATGGTTGCTTGGGGAGGCCAAGTGGTGGGTGAGAGGCAAGGAGGGACTGGCAGGAGGGGTTGCAAAAGGACATAAAAGAGCTTTTGGAAGAGACATATACGTTCATCGTCATGACTGTGGTGAGGGTTTTACAGCTTATGTCATATGTCAAAACTTATCAGACTGTACAATCTAAATATGTAGGTCAGTTATAGCTCAATAACTGTTAAAAATGCAATTTGAGGAAAATAACAATATAAATAATTACAGTTTTTATAAAAGCTCTGAGAAAGGGCTTCTAGTCTTGACACATGAGTCAGGGGCGCTCCTGAAGGAGTGGCACAGAAGCTGAGGCCTGAAAAAAGGCACAGGGGAGGCAGGGCCACAGGCCACCCCATTTGCATCCTGAGCATCAACAGACCTTCTCCTCATTCGTAGCATCTCTCCCCTTGAGCCTGCCTACATTTCACCTCAGTCATTTTCAACACAGCCCTCCAAGTAGGGGATGCTAATTCAATAGTATTGGGGTGAGAGATAAAATTGATTTGTCATCCCTGGAATGGGAAGAAATGGGTTTATTATTCTGACAAAGAAGGGATTCAGGATTTTAGAATATTCTGCCTCAAGTCTAGATCCCCTTTGTCCCTTCATGAAACCTGGGCTGGTTAAGGACAGACCACAGCTGTTTGTAAGGACTCCTCTTCACAGTCAAATAGCACATTTTGGGGTGGAATTTCCTAAAGGAGGCTAAGGAAGAATCCCCTGCAAACCTTTGGCACGGGGAGGGGCCTACCCTCAAGAGAGAGCAAGCTGGGAGCAGGGCAGGGCAGGAGAGCAGTTGAGCAAAGGCAAGGCCTCTGCTAGGAATCTGTTTCAGTCTCACCCCACGGGAACTCTGGAACAAAAACGACACAGCCAAGTTCCTCTCACCTCTGTGTCCTGGGTTAATCAGCCATTAGCTGAGGGCTATGGGCTGTGCAGTGTGCCTGCTGGGAGGAGCATGGCTCTGTAAGGGCAGAGACTTTCTCACCAAAGTGGAAGAAGTGATAAGGGGATCTGTGAGCTGTTAGCAGCCCACACTCAGTGCACCGGGGAGTGGGGACCAGCCTGGAAAAGGGGATCTAGGTTGGACACCAAGCGTCAACCATAGTGACTCACCCTTTCTGCCTTCTCATGTTCTGATCATTCTATTTTAGAATAGCATCCTAAACTTAAATGCATACAAGAAGATACATGCAAACGAATGAGATGGCTGTAGGTACAGAGGAATATTTATTTACTTTGAGAAAAAATAACCACAAATGCAATAATAAATAAGACTCAGATAACCCTGGCATCAGAGAAAGTAGAGACTGGCCAACTGGATAGCAAACTCCGCTTTCGCCTATGTTTTCATGCAGGAATGTGAACGCAGCATTGGTAGATCTTCCACATGTTTAAGAAAAGCCAACAATCTTAATTTTAATTTTAATGTAAAAGTCTCCTCAATTTCTGACTGTTGGCCCCATTTAAATGTAAAAGTCTCCTCAATTTCTGACTGTTGGCCCCATTTAAAAAGTATAGTAGTCATTTAAAAAGACATGGTTCACAGGTCAGTGTTGGCCCATGGGTAATCAACATACAATCTCAACTTTAGAAAAATAATAAAAACTAGTAACTCTTTGCAAAATCTTTCCCACATTTTTCATCCAAATATAGTAAGTAGGCAGCAACAGGCATCCTTATTCCATTGTATTACAGAGACCTAAATCTCTAATATAGTATAGAATACACAATAGAGACAAAATATTAGGAAAAGATCCAAAACATACCAGAAACAATCTGCTCACCTAAGGGAAATTCTTAAAGCCATGCAACCTAACTCTTTGGTGGGATATGAGACCTCTTTGAGAATCTGCTTAAAGCCATAGACCCTCTTCTTGGGAACATGTGCAATTTACAGACAATTCTGGAGGTTTTGTAGACCATTAGAAGCCCATGGGTGGACCCCACTTAAGAGCTCCTGCCCTGGCTGATGTGGCTTAGTGGATTTAGCACCAGACTGTAAAGCAAAGGGTCACCAGTTCAATTCCCAGTCAGGGCATATGCCTGGGTTGTGGACCAGGTCCCCAGTGGGGGACGCACAACAGCCAAACACAAATTGATGTTTCTCTCCCTCTCATTCTACCTCCCTCTCCCCTCTCTAAAAATAAATAAATAAAATCTTTTAAAAAAAAAGAAAAAAGCTCCTGACATGGGCCAGAAGAAATAAAACAAAAAAGACAATGATCCAGGGGCTTCACCCAGAGGAAAGAATTGCAGTTTCTTCCTCTTCATTTCACCAAGAAAGTTATGAACATCTGGCTGCAAGAAGATTCCAGGATACTTCAAAAAATTAAAAATGGATCTGCCTTTTGACCCAGTTATCCCACTTCTGGGAATATTTGAAGAAACCCAAAGCACTAATTCAAAAGAACATAAGCACCCCTATGTTCACTGCAGCATTATTTATAATCACCAAGATATGGAAGCAGCCCAAGTGTCCATCATAGATGAGTGGGTAAAACAACTATGAGACATTGACACAACAGAATACTACTTGGCCATAAAAAAGGAGAAAATTTTACCCTTTGAAACAGTATGGATGGACTTGGAGAATGTTACACTAAACAGAATAAGCCAGTCAGAGAAAGACAAACACCATATGATTTCATTCATTTGAGGAATCCAATGAACAAAATAAACTAACAGGGAAAACGAAGACAGACTCATAGATGGAGAGCAGATGACAGCTAGTGGGAGGGCTGGTGAGGGGGTGGAGAGATTGAGCAGAAAGGGAAAAGGACTCATGGACAAAGACAATAGTGTGGTGATTGCTGGGGGTGAGGGGTGGACAGTGGCTGGAGTTTGAGGGGACTAAATGGTAATGGAAAAAAACACAATAAATATTAATTAAAAAAAAAAAAACACGAAAAGCCCTTCCAGGAATAGAAGCTCCCTCTGAGGCTGCCACAAATGGGGAAGGGGAGGAGTGAGGATGTTAAAGCTCTGAGGACCGAGTACTCAGGCGAGCTCCGCGAGGATGGGAGGACGGGAGGATGGCTCCAAAGGCCGGCCTTCCAAAGCACGATTGGAAGAGGATATCCTAGGCTGGTACTTTAGAAGCCTAGGATTGGCGGGAAGGCTGTTCTACTTCCTTATGAAGCTGCTGATTTGATGTTTATTCTATTTCCAAAAGCTAAATAAGTCAATGCAAATAAACTCTTTATTAAGAGATACTATTAGAGGTGAAGAGAAAGGAGTCCAGCCCAGCCCCAGCCGTGCCTGTGACGCGACACCCTAAACATGCAGAGGAAAGGCTGCCACTCAACCCGATTCCAGCACCTCAAGGCTGTGTGCGCCCTCCCTGGAGGCGGTGCAGCAGCGCAGGAGGCAAACGCTGCCGCTCACTGGCCACGAATGGATTTTTTCTGTGCTCAATTCTCTCCTGCTTGAAACACAGCTACAGTAACCACCGAACAACAATTTATTAATTGCAAGAAACAGAGCACCAGAGAAAGTAGGGTTGTCTTTCCTCCTTGAATGTGCCGAGGCCTGACTGGGTCTGCTGGGACGGCCATGGTGAGCCCTGGTCACTCCACCGACCGGCTGCTGTGCTGAGGCTGCTGCGACCGCCCGGCTCCCACCGCTCCCTTCCCTTCATTTAAACTGTGGGAAGGAAAGCCCTCCTCTTTGTATTTTTAGAAATACATAAAATGTTCTTCACTATTTGGTGCGTCCTTATTGAGACCCAAACATATAGACTTCCTTGGCTCTTTAACTGCAGAAACAATTTGAAACTATTCCAACGCTGGCCTTATTAACGCAGATGGTGTTCATTTGCACAGTTCTCTATTTAGCTTTGGTGTTTTCCTCTGCAATAAACAGGAGCTGATTCCTTATTCCAAAACTGTCCCCTCCAATGACATACTTTTTACTAACCTGTGTGGTATGTAAATGGGTTGCTGGAGATGAATTGAAATCCCTCAGGAGGTGGAATAACGTCGCTTAAAGAAGCCCACCTCCCACACAGGTGCCTGTATCCACAGGGCCAGAGCCATTAAGGAGCAGGCAATTCACACTGTGCTTCAATATTGCTGTACTTCTACATGGTGTCCCAGTAAATACAACTCCTGATAGACACCTGGAAATGTCCAGCAGCTTCTATTGTTTTTATTTGCCATGAAACTGAGAACTCCATTCTCAGCAACCTCCCCAGGTCTCTTAAAGGCTATATCAAAAATTAAAGTTTTTCTTCCATAAAAAATTTTTCCTCCTGAAATACAAGGGTTTGAATGAAGCTCAGGTTGATAACTGACTAGGAGACATTTGTTTACGGGCATTCTGACTGCTTATTGAGGAAGTGAAGGTAAACTAACATTTCTTGAACACTTATTATGTACAAGCCCTTGTTTGAGGACTTTATACTGATATAAATGTGATCTTGTGAGTTTTTATGCTCATAACCAACCTCAGAGCAAAGTGATGCTAATCAGCATCCTGTGGCACAATGAAAACTCAGAGAGGCCACCTATCTTTGAGCTGGTTAGAAAGAGCACAAGCTAAGGGGCAGGCTTAAACCTTTGCTATGGGACTTAAAACTGACAGTTGGTTTCCTCAAGCCTAACACAGGAAAATGGGATAAGCATGGTAGTAGGATTAGCATAGCTAATGAATGCAGAAGAGTACTGTCAGGCACATAAAGGTAGATTCTTTCTCAGATTTCTCTTTCTAATGCTCATCGGCTGTGTATGTGCATAGTGCATGTGGGTTGGAAACCATCGTGCAGGAAATTCTCATGCATGACTGGCTGAAAACTCAAGTCATGGGCAGGTTCTTCTTTGGGTCACTTTTCATTCTCTTCCTCCAATTTTGGGCTCATGTGCCTCTCCTTGCTCTTCTTCTGTATTCTTACCCAGCCCTCCCCTTGCTTCTCTGTTCTACTTCCACTCTTTTCCCTAACATGTCCTCCTTCCAGATTGTCAAACTAATGCCCCCAGTTGGGGATTCTTTGTCCCCAAAGCATTTTACTGACCTCCACAGTGCAGAGCCTGAAGGATCTCCTTCACAGGCATCGTGAACCCACGAGAGGCATTTGAGCCATGTGGAAGGCTGAGCCTCAGTTACACAGTTATACTTATTGTCAAGATGCTGGGCACCATTTGTTTCTCTGAAAGCATTTCATTGCATGTATATAATAGTACCTTTATAAAATGGACCCTGCTGAAATGAAGGTTTCATATTCCCACAGTCCCTCCTAATCCATTCAAAGAACACGAAGACAAGAGCAGTACTGACACCCTGAGGGCAGCAAATAATCACACATGTGACTTCTTCTGGTTCCACTCAATTACTGCAATCACCTTGTTTCTCTGAGTATTGACATGCAATTTTCCATGCCTGCTTTCCTTTCTTGGTCTTTGTCTACTTATTGGCTAGAAAATCGATGTATGTACCCTACTCTTGCACCTCATGAATCTGAGAAAATTGAGGAAACTAAGACTTCTGTGGCACAATTCCTGCAAATGCTGAGAGATCCAGCTGCAATCAAAGGACATAGTTTACCATGGCCTTTCCATTTCATCTCGAATGCGACAGCTGTAATGGTGGGGACGATGTGTGAGTGCTTTCTGCATACCAGGCACTGCGCTAAGTCATTTTTCACAACAACCCCTAGAGGTTGGCAATATTATCCTTATTCTATAGATGAGAAAACTGAGATTAAGCAACTATGTCAAAACCAGGTAGAAATTGAACAGGAATGAAATATCTTTTAAAGCACAGGTACAGGAGGTATTGCGGTAGAAAGATCATGGCCCTCAGACTGGATAACCCTATATTTAAGTTCCAGGCACTTGCCCACTGACACCCAAGGAAAGTTGCTTCAGCTCGTGAATCCTCAGTTTTCTCACCGCTAAAATGGGAATGATAAATCCTATTATAAAGGGATTACTGTAAGAGTCATTGTAGGACTAGGTAAGTTAAATATATAGAATACAGTCTGGACTATAATAAAACCTCTGTGAGTGTTTATTACCTTCTCTCCTTTATGATTGCCATGAGCACACAGAAAGAATATGAGATGCCCCCCCCCACACACACACACACGAATATATAATCAGACATTTTGGCTATGTTATCACATAACCCAGCCAGCTGGCTTTCCAAAGTAATGCTTATGGCAGTGTGCTAACCAATATTTAAAATACGTGTTTATTGCCTAGACACTCTTCAAGGCCGTTATAGTCTTATGGAGCTCTATCTCAGTTCACAGACCAACGGCCCAAGTAATCGTTAAAAACTAATAAAGTGTATTTTGTCAATTCTGTTGTCATGCATGAGCACCAAGTCTTTGCACTACTAATCTTCTTGCAACATTTTTTTCTAACTCATCACATAGTTCTTCAGTAGATTTATATTTTACTTCTATTGTGTTTCCTGTTTAAGAGGGAGTGAGTCAGCTCCAATAACCCACCTTCCCTGCAGTGATTTAGGTTCTCTGTTTGAGCCTACACTTACCACACATGTCCTACATTGAGGTGATACCCAGGCTGAATCTGTATTTGCAGGCAAACTTACACCCTTGAAAATAATGGCTTAAAATAGGAATGCTGACACCACCTTAACTCAAACAGCACAAATGCAGGGCTGTAATTTTCTGTGCTACTTAATCTCCTGATACAAAAACTGCTGTTGCTCAAGGGAATTCTTCATCCAGTCCAGAGAAAAAAAATATTCTCTCAAGGATGTAATCAGTTAACAAACCAAATTAGCATGTAGTAGGGATGTGTGGCTCTTATCATCCACATTAACCTCAGGGCTCTCCAAGGCTAATATCTTTAGTTGTGCTGTTTTTTGCTTACTGTCTCCAGTCCACTAACCTTATTTCTCCACGGGGGGATTGAAAGCTCTGCTCTTTGCAAATCTCCCTCCGATTTCCGTTCTTTTTTCGTGGAGCTAAGCCTTCGGTTTCCAAGGTCAAATGAGCTAAGCCCCTTCGAAAGGAGCTTACTTCTGACTGACAAAATAAGGGTCTACTCCTTTTAGCAGACCCTTGCAGGGCCCTCATTAAAACACTTTGTTCTCCACACACGATACTGGGCTTCAGAAGACACACATGGAGCAGCAGCGCCACCTGCTGGTTTTCTCTGCATAATTTTTGTGGCGCTGTTGTCTTTGGGTCTCTGCTTTCGCAGTAGAAAATGAAGACCCCTCATTTTGGGACTCTGTCACCCACATGCAGGTAGAAAGCTGGACTATCTTTAACGTCCTTTATTTTTTATCTCCCTGCATAATGAGATGTTTTATCTTTATCTCTGAGATGGAGGGGAAAGCCAAAATTGGAATTAGACAAAATGTTTCTTATTGATTCTTAATGGCATCTTGTCCAGGCCCTCTGTGGGTGATCCTGTTTAACTCTATGTGTCCTGGTGGATTATCAGGGGCCTATTTGCATAGTTGACACCATGCCATATGGTCAGCTGCTGTCTCTGCACCACAGTGAGAAAACAATCGTCCAATAAGTGATTTTTACATGATAGAGAAAAGTCTGTTTTCCCTTTAGTTACAGGAAAGCTGCTGAATAAATATAACACCATGACAAAAATGTCTCAGAATAGGAGCTGCATGTGACATTATGGCTGGCTAATCAATTGGACTAGTGCTGTCAAGAAGGCCAAGGTGATGACTCTAACACCCAGGGCAAGTTTAGAAAAGCTCCGATCCATAGGGAACAGTGCCAGCAACTAATCAATGAGGTAGGCATCATTCCCTTCATTCACAGATGAGAAAACTGAGGTTCCAGAGATTAAGCATTTACTAAGGCAGCAAGTATCAGATCCATATCTGTCTGAATTGAAACTTTATGTTCTCAACACGACAAATACGTCCTCTTGCGCGGTTGGCTGTCTTGAAGATGGATCCGCTAGTCACAAGAGGGGCCGTGTGAGGAGTAGCAAGGCCTGCTTCAAAAGACTTGTCTAGCTATACAGAAACAAATCCATGGACCTGCTCCCAGGCAGTAAGTTCTATCATCTTCATCAGTGACAGAAAAAAAAAATCAATAAATATCAGCTACAGCAAGGAAGTTTTAATGTGCCTTTTCCAGAGGAAAATTGCAGTGCATTCCAATGGGAATGAGGCCATTTTGCCCTACCCACCTCTCACTCAGTGGACCACATCATATGATTCTTACATCCAGAAAAACAAAGAGATGTTCCACATTCCCAAGGTTTTAAAAGGACTTGTCCCTCTAGAAGACTACAAGCATAATCTGGAGATATTACATGTTTAGTTCTAAACCACCACAAGAAAGTATCTTGATGAAGTGAGCCATTATCTTTTTGCTGGTGGAGGGTCTTGCCTTCAATTTGGGGAAGGGGGGGAAGCAACATCTGTAAAGTAGAATGAAGCAAAACACAATAAAACCATAAGTAGTTCTTGTAGTCCATATGTATGTTGTACATATACCCACTTGAAAATCACAACTGTCCCCACTACTGTGTTGAAACACCTCTTTCAAAGTCACCAAAAAAGCTCCACTTGTCAAATCCAAGGGTCAGTTCATTCTCTGTCCCCAACAACTCAAAGAGGAGAAATGAAGGTCACAATGAACTGGGCCAGGACGAGGCCTGCCCTCCACTGTGTAATGGGGCGGTGCACTCTCAGTGACAGCAGGTGGACACTTAGATATCTTATTACATACCCTCTGTTACATTTTAGATACATTTAATAGATTTTCAAAATAATATATGTAATAATGCTAAAACTGCATACAGGAAAGGATAATAACAAACAAAAATCACCTACAATCCCACCACTCAGAGATGAAAGTTGCCAAAATTGTTAATATTTTGGCATATTTCCTATGTGGGTATGTGAGAGAGAGAGAGAGAGAGAGAGAGAAAGATAAAGAGAGACAGAAAGAGGGAGAGAGAGAGAGAGGGATATTTTATATTTTTCTATTGGTATTTCCCCCATAAATGTATTCTGACCATATACATATATATATACTCATATGATATATATTATGAGACTTGGTCACTGAAGGCTTCTGACAGCTAAACAACATTTAGCAGAGGTTGCTGACAGGGAAAGTCTTCAAAGTATGGATATACTTCCTGTTATAGATAGTAAATAAATGAGCCATATGTGAAGAGCTGGGAATCTAGGATTTTTTTGAATCTGTCAAAATCTCAAGAAAGATTTGTTTCCCGAGAGCTACATAATATTCAGGTCTCTTTCCATCTATCTTATGTGTGCCTGTGCTTCTGTGTTAAGCAAGTCATTAATGTGTAGAAATTGATGGTAAGGGTCTAAGGGTATCTTGTAATATTGCCAATGTGAGATATTAAGTGCTTGGGTCAGAATGTGCAACAGGAAAAAAAAAGAGGTATATAAAAAAGGTGTTATGAAGGAAAATATAACTTTATAAGTGACCATTTGTAAAATTACAGAAGAATGATGAATGTAATATGACTTCATATTTCCCATCCTGGGAGTTGAGAATGAATAACAGGAGTAGAGAAGGTGGGGTGACCTGTATGGAGAGGGGGAATTAAGTTTGGTTCATTATGGTGACGTTCCTAGCTAAGGCCAGGCCAGTGGAAATGGCCAGCAGTCAGATACAAGTGTGGGGCTGAAGATGAAAAGAACAGTCAGGGCCAGAGTTAGAGGTTTGGAAAACTCCCATGTAGGTCAATTGAAGTCAATAGAGTGGGTTAGACCTCTGAGGGAGAGAGTGAAGGAAACATACGCCATAACACATTTCGCTTTCTTGAAGAATTTATTCCTTTTCTCCTTTTTAGAAAGTGTTGTTAACAAAAGGCATGGAAAGGCTTAGGAGATTTCTCATTTCACTTTACATGACAGCCATCCAACTTCAATTCAAGGATTTCTGGAGCACTTGATTAAGGGGATGCAGACAATTTCATCAGAATTGCAGGAGGACCAAAGAAGAAACCTTTAAAGTGAGAGCCCTGGGGCATGCATTGGATCTTCTACTCACCCCCTTCCCAAAATGGGCCCTTCAGCAGAAGATAAAAATGCCACTCGAGACCTTTGCTTCTGCCCCTAAACAAAAGAAAGAGTTTAGAATGCCAGAAGAAAGTACATTGCCCTTTAAATAAATGCACCTTTCTAGAACTCCAGAGTCATCTCTCCTTGACTGACAAAAAAAGGAATATAAGTGAAAGACACAGCAGAGATGGAAATTAAGGTCAAAAACTGAGCTTACTGAGTGTCATGAAGGCCTCTGAGAATATAAATTCAGAATGCTTGCTTTCACGGTTGTGTGGGGAAAATAACACATACCTATAAACTACAGCATGGGCAACGGTATTTAATTCCACATTTGAGTCAACAGTCTTGTGTATAAATATTCCCACAATGAATCTAAGTTTGTATGTATGTGTATATATGCACACACACATATACATACATATATACACATATACACATACACACATATATACATGTACACACATATGCATACATATACACACACATACTTACAAGTGCCCTTGATAAACTTTATTTTTTCCTTAAAAATAGTTCTGTACCCCTAAATTATGTTACCAGTCATATTGCTCTAAATGTGGACTTCCTGAATCAGAATCCCTGGGATGCTTACTTAGAACATGCATTCTTATAGGCCAGAGAGATCTGCTCATTCTATGTTTTCAACAAGCAATTCATGGAATCCTTTCACACATTCAAGTTTCAGAAATGCTATATTAAAAATCCTTGCTCTCCAAAAACTCTGAACCCCAGGCATTTAAAGAGAAATCCAGTTTTCACTAGTCTATTTTATCAAAATGGCATAATAAATATTAGCTACTGTACAAGGTTATGGGAACAGAGTAACTCAGTAGGCTATGTTTCTTAGTCAGAGTGGATATAATCTTAGGGCCAGAAAAAAATTGTAATCCTTCAGTTTGATGGGCTGACCCTATTATGAGATAGGTCTTAAAAATGTAATCCTAGAAATAATTGAGTTTATACCTATTAAATACATATATGCATACAGACACATACATTTGGAATAAAGACAGTACATTTGTGAACTTTCCTAAATGATGGTATTATCGGTGTGTGTCTGTGTGTGTGTTCACTGTTGCTTTTAATAAAGTACATTTATAATTTTATTTTTATACATTACTGAAAAAGGAAAAAAATAATGATTTGGAGAAAGGGACACAGGAAATATGGAATGGAAGATGGATAAATAATTAAAATAAACAGCTATCAAAATTAGACATTTTCAACCCCATAGAGAAAAAAAATAATTCAATGCAATACTCATATTATGGCCCCTTGTTGGGAACCATCCTGCCTGTTTTCAGGGACTTTAGTTTCGCAGACAGGTGAGAGGGCCCCAAGGCTGGAGCTGAGCCAGGAGGCCTTGGGAAAATAGGTCACTGAGGAGACAAAACCTGTCCCCCTGGCAGGGGTGCAGACCCTGCCTCCTTCACATCACCCTGCTTGGCCCCAGAGAATGACTGGTTAGTCAATGACAGGTAAGACCCTCGATGGCAGGGGCAGCCTAAGGCAGGCACAGTCGCATAGGGGCCATCAGGGAAGGACTTGGGGGACACAGAGAAGGGGCAAAAGACCCTCACCCCTCAGCTTTGTCATGGCCGGAGTGGCCGGAGTCCTCATTCTATCTGAAAGAAGTTTTCTTATCTCTTGGCTGTTCTGTTCTCCCTGCCTGGCTCAGACTTGAAACAATACTAGAGGCAGGTACAGCCCGAAATTGGATCAGGTGGTTCCAAGGGACAATTAGGCCTGGAAAAGAAATGTATTTAATCCTATGAAACCTACTTTGCTAAGAATGCCCTTGAATTAATGAGTACTGGTGTTTGGGGTCCAAGCATAGGATGAGTTTATTTTCCCAGGTTTAAGGGCTGCATAGGTGCCACCCCATCTACCTGACCCTGACCTGAGGCAAATCTCTGTGCTCCTTCAATTGTTATCTATGATCTCTCTTTTCTGTAAATATAGTCTCTAGGCATTGATTGATAAGCTTTGCATGCATGCTGTATACCCCTGTGCAAGTCGTTTTCAATAAAAGCCACTTTAGGAGAAAGGCTGGGGCATTCTCCACTGGAGGGAATCACCATCGCCTCTCCTGACAGTCAAATCGTGTCTTGTATAGTTTATTTCTTTATCTGCAGCATCGGGGGGCGGGGGGAGGTTGCGGGGGGGCACTCTGCGAGACAGAGCCTCCTTCGCAAACACACATAGATGTTTCTCTCCTTTCCTTTCTCCCTCCTTTCCCACCTCTGTAAAAATAAATGAATAAAATCTTTTTAAAAATTAAATATTAAAATATTAAGTTTATATTCTTAATCATGTAGAATCTGATTCTGACTTTTCTGCTTCTAATTCGGAATTGAACATAGGGGTCTCATGCGCAGATGGGCTGGACTTTGGGGCCTTTGGCCATGGTAAACTGTAAGGCTCCCAGGAGCCTTTTAAGGTTTCAGGAGCAGCCTTTCCAAGCAATGAACCTCTGGACCACTTTTAATCATAAGGAAGAGATAAATGTTCACAGTGCCAAAACCAAAATGCCCTTTTTTGGCCTGGATATTTGAACATCTAAAGGAATGATACCCAAGAGTTCTCTTTACCAAATGACCTCTTCTTGAAGCTGAGGGTCCACTTTGGAGTGGCTGTATCCTGAGGTTTAGCCTGTTCAAAATGAAGTGAGATACAGCAGCCACAAAAGACCACCATTCACATTGGGTGGTGGATGTCTCCTGACTCACCTCACCAATGCCGTGGCCATTGCTTCCCGGTTTTAGGGTCTCTAATAAATAGCATCCCTTTTCACCATTCACTCATGGAATAAATGAAAAATAAAACAAAAGAATGGCAGATTGAGGCCCAAAATAATACCTTTATTTTTGATAAAAGTTAAATTGGAGGTTATAACTTCATGAGAGAGCCACATATGGTGGAAAGTGAAACACAGAACCAGGCAGATTTGCACATCCTTCCCAAAAGAATTGAAGACTTATCCCTGGAGGAACAGTAGAGAATCATCTGGGCAGCCAGACTTGGTGGGGTGGGGGATTAACCCTGGAAACAAAGGAAAACTTAACCAAAAGTAATAGATTTAAACAAATGTGAATGCATTTGGAAACCAATATTCCAACTATTACTTAAAACATTTGCTTAAATATATGATCATACTTTTTATCATGTGGAGAGTTTGAATATCTACAGAAATCAAAACTTTGGTGCTGTTACAGGAGAAACTTGGTTCTTCTTGTCCACGCAGTAAAGAATTACAAATCAGCAAGTATATGAATGTACAAGCAGGGTTTATTAGTGATCAACATTCTTATGGAAGAGAATTGGCCTTGCCAATGTGAGGGAGAAAGACAAGAGCAAGGGTGGCATGAGAAGGGGTGACAAAAGCCCCAGGTTCTTTGTTCTGAGGATTATATAGTTGTCAGGATGGGGTGAAGGAGTTACATATTGACTGTTGGGTAAATGTGGTGCCAGCTTTCGCGAGAGAACGTGACTACCCAAACTTAGGTATGTACGGGGGTCTGTTAGCCTGAATCCTTATCTTTCTCCAGACTCTATTTGTTCATCTTGTTTTAAAACAGATACGTGACAGGATGCAGTTAATTAAAGTTGGAACAGTTACCCAGAGTTATTTATGGATTCTTTTTGTAAGCACTAGGGATTCCCTCATAAAGGAGATAGTGACCAGAGGTAGGCAATTAACCAAAGCTGTTTTATGGGCTTCTTCTTTGGGCACTGTGGACCCCTCCCATGTTCCAGGCCTTGGGGTGAATACACAGTTTCAAAGTCTTTCTTTCCCAGACAGTGGAAATGATGCATAGAATTCCCAGGGCTTCCTTCCTCCTGTGCTAACATCTTGTGATGTAGGAATACCTGGCAATAGTGGACCAGGCTCAGGACTGCTGAGGCAGTGATGAGACATGTCTCCCTCCTCCTGCCTGCCTTGGTTTACTATCTGTCCTACCTAACAACTCTATTATCCATAAAAAGCAAAAAATAAAAATAAAAAAATAAGGAAGGGGGTTAGGAAAACCATTTGTTACAAGACTTTTTTCTATATTCCAAGGAAATTAAAATTTCTGACAGGGCAAATCTTTCAGACTTTTTATGGGGGAGAGGTAGTAAATACAAAGCCACAGTCGGTGTCTGGCATGTGTTCCTTGAAGGAGGCCCCTTTGGCAGATGTTCACAGTGGCTCCGATAAGGAGAGGCAGGAGCAGAGAGAGCTGTCTGCTCAACAATCAAAGATGCTTTCTGTGTGCAGGGCTCTTCAGAATCCCTCAGGAGATCCTTGAAGACTGGCTAAAATCTCCCAGGCGCAGCTTACAGGGCTAAAATTTCAGAGAAAATCCTGAAGCATAAAGCAATTCAAAAATTCTGCCTTCTCTAGTCAGTTCTATTGGACCTCTTTCAAATTGGAGTATATCCACCCCCTCCCTCTGGCTGAGAAAATACTTGTGAGAGAAAAATTTGTGCTCTGAAATCTGATTGCTTTTGTCATCCTGCAGCCTATTCCCACCTCCAATGCCCCTCCTTTCAGGGGTGCAGAGTATCCCCACCTTTACTCCATTTTTCCCCTTCATAACCTACCTCAGAGAGGTTTGATTTCACGCTCGCTTACATGATGATCAAGAGTTATCTGCATTTGATACTTTGAGCTCTCCATGTATAATGAAAGCTTTTCCCTATGAAAGAATGTGAGCCCCTGGGAAGCCAGGAAGAGGAAGGTTTCTGTCAAGAGTTTTCCAGAACTGCAGACCTCACCCCAAGGACAGTAAGTTCCAGGTCCACCTCCAGCCTCCATCACTCCCTGGCAGGTACATGGCTTTGCAGGAACCCATTCCTTCCAGACCAGCCGGTGGTGTCACCCAGAGGCTGTGCTCCTCTCTTCTGCCCCAGGGCAGGAACGCCTGCCTCCATATAGAGACTGCCTCTCACCAAAGCTACAAAATGGTCCTGGCCCTTCAGCTTTGATCTTCTCCTCACAGTCGCTGTGAATGCCTGAGGATACCTCTGCCCTTCAGACCTGAACAGCAGTGCTGGGAAGCCAGGTAGAGAAAGGCAACAGTCTCAGCTTATCTGTCCGAAGTGAGAGCTCAGACTGGGGAGAGAATGAAGAAAATGCACTTTACGCACCTACTTGCATTACTGCAACACTCAGGGGCCTGCTAGTCTTCATCTAGTCAATCAGCAATACTGGCAAAACACTTGGCTAGGTGGGGTGAAAAATAGGGTATCTACCTTCAAGACCTTTTGTCATTAAAATTTTAGTACTAGGCGGAAACTTGGAGAATATCAGCCTAAATTCTTACCTATAACAGAAACTACCTTTTCAATACTCCTGACAAGTGTTGGACTGGAGGTAGACTATTCCCCCCACAGACAACTCCAGTTCTGAGAAATTATTTTTCTAATGTGAACCGAAATCTGCCCGTATGTCACTCTGTTTCTAATATCTGGAAACAAATACCTGTTTTCCATAGAAAGTCCTTCACATGTTTACATGATTCCTTCTTGACCGTTTTGACAGGCAGCACCAACACCTACTGGTGGATCTACTCATTTCTCATTAAAAACTATTTCTGGCCTCTTTCCTATCCTGGCTGGAATGCTGGGGACATGCTGTTGTTTCTTAGGGCCCCAGAGGAATGTGGTGATCAGGCATAGACAATGTTCCCAAAGTGTGGTGCACAATCATCCCAGGACACAGAGGATCTTCTGCTACCTGAGCTGCTACTGTGCTTCTCTCCTTGAGGCCTCCATATTTTCTGGAGACAGAAGAGTTAGTCCAGGCAGGGCTGTGAGCTGGATCAGACCCCAAGATCTCTGCATTCATGATGACAAGCATTCTAATTACAACTCTTGTCAGTTACTAGCTGTGTGACCTTGAACAACTTACAGAACCTCTCTGATCTGAATTCATCATGTGAAAAATTGAGATGATAATGCTTTCCTTATCAGGTTATTATGAAAATTATGGAATATGACATGTAAAAAGCATTGCACAAATTAAGAGAACAATTATTGGGAGCTATTTTCTTCGTAAGTACTACACAAGTGTCCAAACTCCAGATTGTACTTTAAAAAAAAAAAGGTCTGTATTGCTCTTCATGGTTTCCTATTGGTCTCTTCTTTCCAGCAGAGTCCTAGCCATCTGGATTTAAAGCTGTTCTCTGTTTCCCCTGCTGGTGAGAAGGGAAAATAAACATAATTCCCTTGGTGTGCTAGATTTATATCCTTGTGAGAGCTCAGTCCCTGCCAGAAATGCGGCTGCTTCTCAGCAAGCTAGACACTTGCTCGGTCTCTGCCAGGATCTAGGCTGTCCTCTCATGAAGAACTGGGTTCAGACATGATGCAGGCAGTAGCAGGACCCAGCCCTCAACAACGTACCTCCTGCTGCTTCTTATCCACAACCCCGTGGTCCCCACCTGCCCTGTTCATAGATGAGGTCATGTCACAGCCTATCCTATTAGTATCATTAGAATTCCCACTCCTCACATTTACCCCCTTATCCCTAGTCCACAGCCTCTGCTACAAACTCAAATATCAGAAGTGAGGCTAGAAATTGTTTCCTAAAAGTGGTGGCAGTCACTGAAACATTGGGAAACATCACAGTTAGGTGTCTGCCTTGTCCCAAAGTGACCCATTTGAGCTCCTCTGAATTTAGGGAAAGATGCAAAAGGAGCTATAATCATAAAGAACTCCTGCAAGTCCCTTCCTTCCTTACTTCCCTTCTTCCTTCTTTCCTTCCTTCCTTCCTTCCTCCCTTCCTCCCTTCCTCCCTTCCTTCCTTCCTTTCTTTCTTTCTTTCTTTCTTATTTCTTTCTATCTATCTATCTATCTATCTATCTATCTATCTATCTATCTATCTATCATCTGTCTATCTATCTACCTACCTACCTTAGTCCCACCAGGAGGAGTTTGCTATTCTGTATGTCTGTTTCTGGGGGAGAGGTAGGAATGAGAAGAGACGTCATCCATATCTCCGAGGGACTTACCCCTTTTTTCCTCTGGGTTTCCTTCTCTCAAACCTGAACATTATGAAGTTAAGTAGGTTATTTCTATGTCCCTGGCAGGCAGCAGCATGTTGCAAACTGGACTCTCGGATTACATACTCTCATGTGTTCATTCCCCTTAGTTTCCTCCTTACCTTTACTAAATCCCACCCAGTTTATTAAGGGAAGGGTCATTTGTGCCACATCACTAGCCTGTGACCCTACTGGAAGTGGTCATAATCCCAGAAGGGTTTTGTCACCAGAAATGCATGTTTTGTTTAGAAGTGACAGGCCTCCTTCTGGTTGCTTTTGCTTCCCTTCCTCATCTGTTCTCTAACTTATTTAAAGCTTCGGTTTGGAAGAGAAGGATACTATTTATTTATTCCATACTTTTAGGTTTCTTATAAGTAAATTATTTTGGAGGAAATGTTCATCCTTGGAGGAGAACAATTCCCAAGTTTCCCTTCCTTCACCCTGGACCAAACCCTAAGCCTCCCTTCCCCTTCACCACCTACCTCCCCACCCTCTCTTTCTCTGCCTCAAGTCAGGCCCTCATATTTCCCATGTGGCTCTCTGCCAGCCTCTGCACAGCATTCTCTGCCCCTACTTTTCCTTTGCCTCTTTCCCAGGCACACTGACCCACTGCCCTTCCCAGTCAGCGGGCTGACACCAGAGTGGTCCGCTTCCACTCCCAAGTGAAGTCTGGGTGTTTTCTCAGGCACATGAGGCCCTTTGTGCACAGCAGCCAGGACTGTTCTAAGTCCTGAGAGTGTGCTACTTTCATTTTCCTGCTGTCAAAATTGGCTTCCCAGAGCCTGCCACTCCACGGTCCCAACAGGCACCTCAGTCCTGCCCTAATTAAAAACACCTCACCCTCGACTTCCTGTCCCACCGGCAGCCTTCCTAGGGTTTTCACCAAGGCTGCATGCAGCTCACCTTTTCATGAGGTGGTTCAATGGCCTAAAACTCAGGCTATGCAAATCCAGCTGCCCATGGCCCATGTTTCCTGGACCCACATTTCCCCAAAAGGTCCACTCCTCTCCCCTGCATTCACTTTGGACTCCTGTCTATACTTGATCTTGGTCCCATCTGTGATTGTCTCCATCAGAACAAATGGGGGCAAGGCTAAAAATAAAAAGAAAGGAGAAGAAAGAAAAAGACATTTTCCTTAAAGGATACCAGGTCTTATTTCTCAAATGTTTCCTACTTTGAAGACCAGTGTACATTACCCAGGGTTCCAAAGGAACCCCAGGCCCCGGGAGTGTAGATGAAGGGGAAGAGTCTGCAGAATTGTAAGACAGACCTTCAGAGCCACAGTCTTGGGCACCATGAGACAGCAATGCTTGCTGGTTATTTGTAATTTCACTTCCCCTGGAGCTGAGCGATTAGGGTTTTGGGCTCCCAGTAGGGTAACTCCACGGCACCCTCACCCCCAGCCACCATACTCTCAATTCCTCTCCCACCCCTTCTCCCGAGGCCACTTGCTACCTCTCATACCTCTACTGTGCTTTGTCCTGAAAGAATACAAATCTCCACAATGTCATTCCGTCCAGGCTCTGGTCAAATCATATCCCAGTGCATCAGACCTCTTCCCATCTCTCTAAGCCACATTGTTAATCAAAAAGACAACAAGAGGCCAGCCACTGAGGGTTCATCAAGTGGGCACCAAAGCCAGGCAGAAGCAAGCAGCCACTGGGCTGGGAGCTGGGCATGGGCTTGCCTGAGACACTAGACAGCAAGAGAAAGGACTTTTTATTTTTTACTTTCTTTTTTTCTTTCTTACAATACATCAGTTCTTTTAAAAAGCAAAGGTGTTAAACTAGATGATCTTTAATTACCCCTCCTCTTTGGTCTCCTAATAGGCACATAAACACATAACACATAAAGGGGAAGGAATCCATTTAAAGGAGTGTGTGTGTTTATATATGTGTAGGCTGGGTATAGATGAAGACCTTTGATTCAGGAACCCCTGGAGGACCAACTCTCAGAAGCCAGGCTCTGTGTTCTCTGTCAGTTCTACGCTGCCTCAAGCACATGTCGTGCCCTCATAAAATAATAGCCCCGTCACCATGCCCACCCTCACCCTCACCGCCACCCTTACCCCAATACTTCCCTTCACTGCACACTGAGGGGCCACAGTTCTTACCAAATCCTTCTTTCTGAACAAGGGTCAACTCAGCCCATCCCCACCTACACCTATTTGAGTGAAGGTGACAGTGATGACATCCAGAGAAGCTCCTCTCACCCTGTCTCCTTCCAGTTGCTTCCACTTTTGACAATACCTTCTGGTTTGACTGGGGACCAGTCTTTCTTAAACAGGTTCCTTAAGGTCTAGTTTTGTCCCTGAGCTGGTATGTTCTTTTAGTTCTTTTGAGGTGACATATCTGACTATGACGCTCCACGAACTGGGACAACAAGATTTGCAAAATCCCTAAAGAATCTCCACTCTTACAGCCAATGATAGCCTTCCATCTCAGTGCATTCTCAAGGACATTCGAAGTCAAAACCTCCAACCTTACCCATGACACTGTTCTCAGATAAAGTGGACAGCCAGCGGATCTGATATTTTAATCAACATCTCCAAGAACAATAGCAATTTTTCCCACTAGAAAATTGCTTTTTGAGCCACAGTCAGTACCTTTTTACTGCAACTATATTTAAACACAATTTTTTTTTTTGGTTTTCTGAGAGATTTTGTTTTTAACTCTCTGGAATTCTGTCAGTAACTGATCCCAGCCTCCTGCAAATAAAACAGCAAGGAGTAACTGAACAGAGTAAATAAAACCTCAGTTGGGTTGTCCTGATCAGGAAATAAAAAACACTAAAAGACTTTATTCACATATCCAATCCTCACTTTCTCCTAGGCATTGTCGAAAACTCTCTAGTTGCACAGACTTTAAAGAGCATTGAAAAGATTTTTTTAAAAAAGAAAGAAAGAAAAGAAAATCACCTACATTCCCATCACTTTCACAAATTTGGTTTTCATTTTTCTAATCCTTGTCTACACATGAAAATAAATGATACACAGGTGGATGTAACATTGATACGATGTTTGTAGGTTTTCTTTCATTTTATGTTACAAATATCTTTTTCTACTATTTCTACAAAGTCTTCAATGATAACTCTTAATGATTATAGAACAGTCCATTGATCTGATGAAATTAATGTATTTTTCTAACATTAGACTTGGCAATTTTCAGATTTTCTCCAAAACAGATAATGCTGCCATGAATATCATAGTATATAAAGCTTTGTCTCTTTATAAGATTATTTCTTTAAGAGCAATTCCCAGTAGGAAAATCCCTGTGTCAAATCATAAAGTTTTCATGGCCCTTAAAATATTTTGTCCTATTCTTTTCCAATCAGGCAATATTCTTGTTCCCTATCATTGCAATTTATAAGCACAGAGCTAGAGAAATGTCTGTGTTGTGTGAACTCTTAAAACAGATTTAGGGGGGAAAAAAAGAAAGAAAGCTTTCTCTGAAATAGTAACCAAAGATCCAAACTCTACCTCTATACTGAGGCAGTTTCAACAAACTTCCCTCAGTTCCCTTCTGCTCTTACGGATGCCAGACAGTGCCCTCCTAACATGACACTTCAGGGGTCATTTCTCTACTATCCCTCCTCATGGCCCAACATCAGGAAGGCAGCACCCAGTTGTCCCTGCCACTGTGTGGATAACTCTGACCAGCCCTCTCAGGGCAGACTTTCTGGGTCAGATCTTTGTTGTCCCAACTTCCCATTCTTCTCTTCTCATTTTAGCTTCTCTGGCTTCTTTAAGCCCAAATGCCTCTCCTATCATAGTGTTATCACGAAGCAGGGAAATGAGCTTTTCACAAAGTAAATGGAGGAGGGGACAGAAAGAATTATTCAAACTATCACTAAAAGCATAAAGCAGGAAATGTCTGAGAAAAACACTAACAACAAGAAAGTTGATATTCTCCCAACCTCCCAAGCCCCCAGGAAGGGAGTTGTCTTCCTTTAGCAAAACTGGTAAGTTTGAAGATTAGTTTAATAAATGTAGGTTTACATGCAGCTGAGGCCAGTGATGTATGTCAGAAGCCAGAAGTTTCAGAAACTGGACTGCCCTGGAGAATTAGTTGAAAATCTTGAAGTCACCTGAATTGAGATTCTCCATAAATATTCTACCATAATATCCTAGTTGACCGACTGTCACAAAATCAAAGATTGGTGGAATGGGAGAAAAGTTTTGGCAGTCTCATTCACAAGTCGTTGCTTAGGCAGTACTCAAGATAAGGCAAAAGTCATTTCCAGATGCTTCTATATCATAAACAAGAGAGCATTCAACCTTCAATCCTCTAGATCAGTGATTTTCAGCAATTGTGCTGCAAGAATTTTTTTAAATTGTTCTTCAAGTACAGTTGTCTCCATTTTCCTGCCACCACTTTCCCCCATCCCACCCTCAATCCTACCCTCCCTTAGCTTTGTCCATGGGTCTTTCATACCTGTTCCTTGGTGACCCTTCCCCGTCTTTCCCCCATTATCAAGAATTTTTAAAACATGCAATACTTGATTAGTTAGTCAGGGGCATTGACCTGTTCTTCCTTAGATCGTCAAGTAAAAATAAATAAATAACAACAGCCAACACAACAATGGCCATCCAGTGTAAATAAATCAAAATTATACCTACTTTTTGTCAGATCACCACAAAAAAAAGAATTTAAAAGAAATAAAAAGTAAAGAAACCATGATATTTACCTGTTTAGTTTTCTTTTCAACCCATCCATGTTAAAAATAATCTGTCTTCTTCAGTAGTACTTGACTGGAATGTGGACAAAATACACAGAAATGCACATGCTAAGACTTGGGAGCAGAGTAAGCCATGAATGCAGACTTATTAAAGATGACAATCCCATTTAGGCATTTACTACTCTCCTTTAGCATTTCATTCTCAATCACTATTCACTGGACAAAGATTAATATAAAGTTAAGGTCAAATCTCTGCCCTCTCTCAGTATAAGGTACAGTTAGTTTCCTGGCTGTTATAAACATTGATCCCTTTATTTGAAAATCTATGGAATTTGACTTCTGGCTAAGATGGAGGCATAGGGAGATACACTTTGCCTCCTCAAACAACCAAAAGAAAGTCAACAACAAATTTAAAAACAAAAAATAACGAGAACTGCCAGAATATCAGACTGTATGGAAATCCAACAGCCAAGGAGTTACAGAAGAAACATTCATTCAGACTGGTAGGAAGGGCGGAGACAGGCAGCCAGGGCAGAGAGGACATGTAGCAAGGCCGCGACTGGAGGACTGGGTAGGCGAGGCGGCAGCTGGCAGACTGGGGAAGGCAAGACAGCAGCTGGTGGACCAGGCAATCTCACATTTGCATGCGGATAAACCAGGAGGAACAACTGGGAAGCGAGACAGACCGCACAATCCAAGGTTCCAGTGCAGGAAAAGAAAGCCTCAAAACCTCTCATAAAAACCTCTTGGGGTTGTGGTGGCGGGAGAAATTCCCAACCTCAAAGGAGAACTCCTTGGAGAGACCCACAGGGTCCTAGAATGTACACAAACCCACCCACCCAGGAATCAGCACCAGAAGGGCCCAATTTGTTTGTGGGTAGAGGGGGAAGTGACTGAAAGCGGGGCCAGAGCCAAGCAAGTGGCACTGTTCCTTCTCAGACTCCTCCCCCACATACGGAGCCACAATGCAGTGAAGTGATTTGCCCCGCCCTAGCAAATGCCTAAGGCTCTGCCCCTTCCCATGTAACAGCCATGTGGACACAAAAAAATATGGCCCAAATGAAAGAACCAATCAAAGCTCCAAAAATAGAACTAAGTGACAAGGAGATAGCCAACCTATCAGATGAAGAGTTCAGAACACTGGTAATATGAATGCTAACAGAAATGGTTGAGTATGGTCACAAAATAGGGGGAAAAGGGAAGGCCATGCAAAGCAAAATAAAGAAAAGTATACAGGGAACCAACAATGAAGGGAAGGAAATCAGGACTCAAATCAATGATTTGGAGCAAAAGGAAGACATAAACATTCAACCAGAACAGAATGAAGAAACAAGAATTTTTTTAAAAATGAGGAGAGATTTTGGAACCTCTGGGACAACTTTAAATGTCCCAACATCTGAGTTATAGTGGTGCCAGAAGGAGAAGAGAAAGAACTGGAAATTGAAAACTTATTTGAACAAATAATGAAGAACTTCCCCAGTCTGGCCAAGGAAATAGACTTCCAGGAAATCCAGGAAGCTCATATAGTCCCAAAGAAGTTGGACCCAAGGAAGCACACACCAAGGTACTACATCATAATTACATTACCCAAGATTAAGGATAAGGAGAGAACCTTAAAAGCTGCAAGAGAAAAGTAGAGAGACAGTTATCTACAAAGGAATTTCCATAAGACTATCCGCTGATTTCTCAACAGAAACCTTGCAGGCAAAAAGGGGCTGGAAAGAAGTATTCCAAATCATGAAAGGCAAGGACCTACATCCAAGATGACCCTATCCAGAAAAGCTATCATTTATAATGGAAGGGCAGATAAGGTGCTTCCCAGATAAGGTCAAATTAAAGGAGTTCACCATCACCAAGCCTTTATTATATGAAATGTTAAAGGGACTTATTGAAGAAAAAGAAAGTCAAAACTATGAACAGTACAGTGACAAAAAACTCACAATCAACAACTAAACTTAAAAAAAAAACACAACAAACTAAGCAACAACTAGAACAGGAACAGAATCACAGAAATGGATATCACATGCTGAGCTATCAGCATAGAGAGGGGAGAAGGGGGAAAGGTACAGGGAATAAGGAGCATAATTCGTAGGTATAAAATAGACAGAGGGAGGTTAAGAATAGTACAGGAAATGGTGAAACCAAACAATTCATATGCACAACCCATGGACATGAACTAAGCGTGGCGAGGGGGGGAATGCTGGTGGAAGGGGGGTTCGGGGCAGAGGGAAATAAATGGGAGAAAAAATTGGGACAACTATAATAGCATAATCAATAAAATATATTTTTTCATAAAAGAAAATCTATGAAATTTCTTCTTCAAGTCTGGAAACTGGCAGCACTATTTCAGGAATTTCCAAAATTTGGAAGTCAGTTTCGTAGAGAAAAGACAGTGAGAAAGTAAAGAAGGAAGGAATGAAAAAAAAAGAAGTATTATTCTTTATCAAGCATTTCACAAAAGGAAGGTATTAGTTTCATTAGCAGCAAATAAGGAAACCAAAACATCAGAGGGGAAAGAAGATGTTAAAATCATTCAAGAATAAGTGGCAGAGCCACATCTGTGCTCGGGTTGGTGCTCCTCCCCATCCTGCACAGCTGCACTCACACATCGGAAGTCAACTCACGAAGTAACTGCAGAAACTCTAGGACAGAGACCCCAAGGATAATGCATGCATCATGGGATCCCAGAGAAGCTCAGGTATGTGCTGTAATCAATAATAACACACCTGAGCCTCCCATGCATGCATTAATAAATATTCCCACACATGCATGCTCAATAAATATTAGCTATTACTATTAGCTTAATATATTGATTTAGTAAATAAATAAATTCTAATTTCTAATTTGCTTCATCCCATTGTAATAATGGCTACTGTTTATTTTGTGTCAGGCACCATGGTAAGGTCTTTGAGTGATTTTTATCTCATTTAATTTCCACAACATTTCTCTGAGCAAAAGGTATTATCCCCATTTTACAAATGAGAGAACTGAGGCCCAGAAAGAGAAAAACTTGGCCAAGTTTAGAAAGCCAACATGGAACAGAATCAGTCTCCATTTTCCTGAGTCCCCCATGGAACTTTATAATCCATAAACCAGAACAGATGAATAGTTCAAAAGAGAGGGGGATGCATATGCTTCTTCATATAAAGTAGCTCTCACAATGAAGTTGCTCACTACAGGATCTTAGAGATGGAAAGAGAACAGTGATAGACTTTCAAGGCAGGCCGACTGCCTAGCACAGCTTGAGGCTCAGGTGTGTTATTATTGATTACAGCACATACCTGAGCTTCTCTGGGATCCTCTGGTACACTTCAAAGACAACATGAACTTGAGAGACTTGCAGCTCAGGAAATCAGAGACGGACAAGAATTTGTCAAATCTAAAGGCAGAAAGCAGAATGATTTCAAAAGCATGATGCTCTCATGGAAGTTTAAGATCCAAGTAAAAAATTGAACCCTTAGTCTCAAAGAAAGGAAGTCTGAATCCCATTGGCCAGACAGTTTCAGAACAGATGGCCTTAAAAACATAAGAATACCAAATTTCCAGAAAGGCAGCCTACAAGTGAGGAATAGTTCCATTCAGAGAAGAAGATGTGGGTGGGAGGGAAGGACTGGTTAAAAGGCCTACTGCATTCTGCATTCTATGACAGAGGGACCATCCATACCTGTCCTATCCCATAGTATGGATGTCAAACACAAACACCCACCTTCCCCAATCAAAGCCTGAGCCAACAGAACTGAAGAACATTTCCAAAATATCAAGATGAAGACTAAACAGGCAGTGCTACTAGAGCCCCACTAAAGGGTTTGCTGGAATCATTGCAATACCAGAAGCCCACAGCCAGCCCAGCCAGGGCAGGGACACCGGGCTGGGGGAGAGATGTGGCAGCTGCATCGTTGTCATCTGGCAAGATTGGGGGACTGGAAAAGCAGTATTAGAGGAAGGACAGAGAACAATATCACAAAAAATGCCTCTGACAGGCAGTGTCCTTGGAGAAGAAAGACAGGACAAAGCACAAAGGAGAAAATGTTGTGGCTTCATGCCACTTGCTCTCCAGCCCCAAAGTCACATCATCACTCCAAAGAAGGATACAGATGCATGAAGTTTAGTACAGCCCTTCCTCTACTTCAAAAGTGATCTGAGGTATTTGACTAAAATATATAGATATAGATGCTAAAAATTTAACATGCCATGACATTTAAATTTATTAGCTGACAAACATTGTGTTGTGCCATCTGCTACTCTGTACTAAAACTTTCTGTAACTTAAAGATGCACAAACCCTGGAGAATAAACATTAGGTAAAATAGATTCATTTTATATAATTGAACATAATTGTGCATGTAATGTTTTAACGTAATATTACTCAACAGCTGTGCAAATAGTGGAAGGGTCATTCACCACAGACCATATGCTGGCAATGAGATATGAAGGCAGCACATGAGCCGAACAGTGAACCCACTGCCTCACTGGAATGACATGATGACTTGCTTTAGAAAGAAGTTCAGGTTAAAGGCAGAAGTGGAAGTGGAACACCACAGAACTCAAAGGCAAAGGGATGACATGATCCCCTCCAAATCCTGCTGCACAGAAGGGCAGCGCTCTTGCAGGTTGAGAGCCTTGCTCTCCCACAGGCAGCCTCTTCTGCATGGCGCCTCTTCCTTTTCTGTAACTTTGAGGATGATTTATATCTTCCTCTTTTACAGCCACATATTCACTAACCACAAGTGGACACATCTCTTGTTTTATATTCTATTTTACAAGACTATGGCAAATGAGCTCTAAAACCAGAATTCTAAATGACTTTTGTTGCCATCTCATTAAGCTTTTTCAAGTATCTTCACCTGAATCGTGTATTTTTCCCATTATCTGAGTAGAATTTATTATGGCAATTTTAGACATAAGAAAACTGAGGTTTAGTATTTCAATCTCTCAGTAGTGTCTACTGAGTATGTAGTATGAGCCACGTTCATGTAAGTCATTTGCCTGCAATGGTACAAATACATAATGACAAAACTAAGGATTAGGAAGTAACAGTTTGTTATTTACATTAGCTACTTTAGTGGCTCATTGCCAAACAACTTTGGACAAGCTATTTAATATATCTAGGATTCATGTTCAACATTTATGAAGGAAGACAAAAACATCAACTAATTGGAATGTATCTACATATACTCCTTTGATTATTTATAAAAATTTTTAACATCTGATGAAAATAAGGCCATAAATATCAAGTCAAATGTATTCCATTTCAGTCCTTAATTCTATTCCACCCTTCCCTTTAATACCTATAACCATTTTTTTCTTCCAACCTAGTTGGCTATAGCAGATATTTCAACTTTGTTGAATAAGATGAGAGAATTTTTTTTTCTGGTGTATTATGCTAAAAGATGTCTTACCTGCAGGCTAACTATTGTAAATTGCCTCAACACCCACTGTATTATACATTTCACATTGTTCTGCTTATAATATTAAAGCTTGGTCTCTGGAAAATATTATAATGGAATTTAACTATACATAAATATTAATAGGTACAATAAAATAAGAACAGCATAAAAGTATTTCAGCACTAAAAGTTAAATGTGTTGGAGCCTAAGGAGAATCTTTTACTCTTTCTCTTTTTGTAAATGACTTTAAACTCACATAGGCTGATGAAATTATAACAATGAAAATAATAAAATAAAAAAAAAATGTGTTACAATATCTTAAGGAGAGAAGTTAGCAGCTTAGAAAGCCCCAAAATGACAAAGAAAAGTATAATAGTCTAGAATTTAAACAAGTCATCACAATTGCTCAAATACTTTTCTTCACCATAAATAGTGTAATGACTTTTTATGAACACTCAGGCAAATCTTAAACTATTTTAAGGTTGAGAGAAGGTTATATGAAAGAGTTAGTGGAGGCAATACATATCAAACTTGGAGCTGACATTTGGTCTCAGACTCCCAGTGTTTGCAAGAATTTCAGCACAGGTGGTAACTATGATCACCGTATGTTCATACTAGAGCATCTACAGAAACAGAACCAAAAGATTGTCAACTTAAATGCATGTTCTTTTTGGTAGGGAAAGTAGTTGTTTTAAGATCAAGTGTGAATAATTTAGCTTAATCCCAATTCACTTGAAAAACAGAAGATTAACCCAATCTGCCGAGTGGAGTTCTGATTACTGAATTTCATTTCCACATACTTACAGAAGCATCTATACAATTTGGATGAAAGATTATGGTTAAAAATATAACTAAATTTAAAAGGGAAGGTTCATAATCCCTTAATCACTCTGATCCGCAATTTTCATAAATTCAGAAAATAGGTGATTTATATCTCTATATCAATTCCACATTTATCTGAAAATCATGAAAGCTCATATAGAATGTATCCCTTTCAAGGTAGTTTTCACATCTACTAGTAAATGAATAAACTGGTTTAAAAAGGAAAATCTCAACCCCCGTGCCTGACCAATTTCAGGAGAGTCTCTGCTACAGGAGCAAGTAGCAAAGCCTCTCAAATCAACTTTCAGAAATAAGCAAAACCTAATCACCTCCATCACTACTGAAGGGACCCACACCATAGAAATGAGCTTATGGAATAGTGTCCTAATTGTCCTCCTTATTTCCATTATCACTTCCTGCAATTCATTTTTTGTATAGTACTAGAATGATCCTGGTGGTAACGTATTTTTGGAGGTGGCTATCTACCCATGACCCTTCTTGCCTTCATTGTACTTCTCCCTAGTCACAGCTTATTGGATACATGATCTAATTGGGTCAATGAGATTCTGTACTTCTAGAATTAAGATTCACAACCCCCAAGTCATTATCTGTGGGTCTTGACATAAGATCTATGTATTTGGTAGCTTTAGAAGTCACTATCATCCACCATATGCACAAAGAAGGAGGAAAAGCAAACCTTTAGAAAAAGAATATACATCAGATGCTCAGAGAGAAGTAGAGACAAAAGTCCATATTGAGACAGTGAAGGAGAGAGAGAAAAATAGAAAAAGAGGGAGGAAGAGAGAAATAGAGGCAGAAACAGACAGAGAACAATGGCTTGCCAACTGCTTGTTGCAGGCACTTGTTGGAGCCCAGAGTTCCATAAGATTCCTCTATATTCTTATAATAAATTTCCTTTGCTTACCAATAGCAACTTTATTCCCACAACTAGAGATGCAGAGGCAACAGCCTTCCTTAGAGTCTACCAGCTCTCACAATTGAGAAAAATCTAATCCCTGTAATAAGTTCTTTACTCCACATCACTTATATTTATTCTGCTTCCCTGATAGAACACCAACCAATACGTGACAGGTCAGCAATTAGACCACCTGTTTCCTGCACTTATTAGTGTGTGACCTCAGGGAAGTCATTTTTGTAAGCTTCCGTTTTGTAATCTGTATAGTGAACAAAACAATTCTCTCCTCATAGGCCTCTTTAGGGTATTGAAGGCAAATTTACATGTAAAATACTTAGCTTATAACCTTGTAAGTTCATCTATCATCATCATTATCATCATTATTCAAATGATCTACTATGTGTTATAAGTTGAACTTATTAATGAAAAGTTTTAACTGCTAGTATATTCTTCTGGAAGAAATAGTAATAATGATAATGATAATAAACTTAGGTGAAATTTTTTTTCTTTATCTTAATTCAGTCAGCTATAAGTTGGCAAGAAATGATACAATATCCCTAAAGCAGTATATTTTTAACACTTGAAAGTCACCTTTTGGGAAGATTAATACTCTAATGGTAATTATGCTTTTTTGTGACTTCATGTGTTTTAAATTTTTTTTCAATTTGTGCTGACATTCTCTCCAATTGCTTATTCTCCCTTAATTTTTCACTTATCAGGATGGCACTGTGGCATCTGAATCAAAGGAGGCCAATCCAATAAAAACAAAAAGTGCTGATATGAGTCCTGAGTCTAAAAAAATAGCAGCAAGTTACATCCAGGCCACGAAATGTGCTATTGGGTGGTCAAAACTTCCATGTCAGTTCCAGATGGACCAGTGGTCTCAGACACCACCTCTGAAGTAGTCAATAACACATCCTGTGTTGCTCCAACCAGCTTGGCAGCTTTTGTGAAGTCCCTTTTTTTACCCTCACCCAAGGTCATTTTCTCATTGCTCCTGGGGAGGGGGGGCATAGAGGAAGGGAGGGAGAGAAACATCAACTTGAGAGAGAAATATCAATTGCTTGCCTCACATTAAGAGTCCAGATGGGGATCATGTGCACCCAGACCACCAGAAAATGGACCCACAACCTAGGCATGTGCCCTGACTGGGGATCAAACCTGCAACCCTTCGGTCATGGGATGATGTTCCAACCAACAGAGCCACACTGGCACTGGCAGTGCAGTCCCTTTTTGAAGAAAGCATAACTGGTATGACCGCACCTCTGCCGAGAATGTCCTGTATCTTTAAGCTCATGATTTTACTGTCCTACTTGGTAAAAGGTTCTATGCTGGATGACACAGATGTGGGATGATTACATAGAAGCTACCAGAAAGACAAGACTGTCTGCTCTTATTAGGTGTGATAGATAGGTCTGTAAAAACTATGAAGACAAAAAAGCTTTAAATTGGGTTAAGGTGACCTAAGGCAGAATTTGAGATATCAGTTGCTTCAAAAATAAGATTGTGCCAACTTTCTCTCCAAGGTCCTCTCCAGGGAAAGAAGGAGGGCAGGTGCTCAAACACAGAAACACACCATAGCATCATATCGGAAGACCATGCAGTAAGCAGAATCCAATGTAAAGAGGAGGGTCAGGAACACAAATGAGGAGGGTGAGAAAAAAGTGAAGTTTGCACTCCCCTAAGACGGACAGAGCCTAAAAGGGGCATGACAGTCACCCTACCCATGGTAAAGCCAGCAAGTCACTTCCAATATCAATGGAAGAGCAAAATGTGCTGCTGGTATAAAGATAGGAAGAAAGAAATCGAGAATTTATTCATTCCATTTAACAAACATTTATTGAAATCCTACTATGAGTTAAGTACTGAGTTCAACCTTGTTGGGACCAATGTAATTAAAAATCCCACATATAAGTGTGTTTCAGATAGAGCCAAAGAAAGGGTCAAAGTTTTTCTTAAAGAAGGAGCTTTGAATCTGTTCTGGCAAGAAATAAGTTGATATTCTGGAGTATTTTTGCTATGTAATATAAAAAAGGTAATTTAGATCTGAAAGAACAAATGTAAAGTTGTATAAACTATAACATTCTATCATAAGAAGTTAGTCTGGCTCTCATCACTTATTATTCAAATAATCTATATTATAAATCTAGGCTGTGTTAGAAGTTGAACTTATTAATGAGGAGTTTTCACTGCTGGTATGTTCTTCTGGAGGATGTATTAGAAAACAGAACTTAGGTGCTAGTGTTTGTTTTATCCTAATGCATGGTCAGACATATCTTGGCAAGAGGTGATACAACATACTAATATAACATCTTTTTATTAACTAAAAAGTGTTACTGGCTGACTTTAGATGGACTTGTCTTCTTGAGGATCTCTAATGCTAGTGGATACGTTACTTGGAGAAGTTTGCTCCTAGCTACTTTCTGTGCAATTCACATTAATCAGAGCACTGATTGAGCTCTGACCTCCATGATGTGGTGCTTCCAGGAGCAGTCAGCTCTGTGTTCTCCTTAACTTGCCTCCTATGAGACATGGATCCGGGATTGAACCATGTGACCTTGAACCAACTAAGACTAGAACTCTTTCAGAACATTCTCAGGAAATACTTTTGTATTATAAGTGCACATCAAATGGAAACAGCATACAGCATGATTAGAAACCAAAGCATTTCTCTAGGACCTATGACAAAATGTAGAAAGTTAAGTAAACAAATCTCATGCTACCTTGGTGCAGTCTCAAAGGATTCCCATTTCCCTGTAAGGCTTCTCTCCTAAATGTTAACTCTACTGTAAATAAATGAAGTTTATCTCATAGTTAAAATATGATCATTGTTGAAATTTTTTTCAATAACTGTCTCTTCAACCTAAAGCAATTGTTATTAGTGATTTTGTGTATTTCTCTACAATATGTTACTACACAAAGTTTCTTGTATGTGTTTCACTTTAGTTTCTGTTTTTTGTGTACATTTTTAGAATCTGGCTTTATTTCATTTAACATTATATCAGAAAAAATTGACCCTGCTTCATATAACCTTGATTTGTACCAGTTTTTCAAATTCTGCATAACACTCCATCATTGTTGTCCATTTAGAGGAATCTAGTAGTCTCTGTAAAGACAGACTCTCTCTGCCTCTCTTCTGTCTCTCCTTCTCCCTCTTCATCTCCCTTGCTTTCTTCTTTTAACAACTCTACATTGTTCTGTGGAGAAAGCAACCACTGTTGTGAGCATCTCATCAACTCAGTTGAAGCTCAGGCTCAAGACTAAGGAGGTCGGTGATTAAAAACATAAAACTTTTCAACCTTTCATGATGTTAGGGAAATAAACAGGGACAGTTCCAGTATTAAAGATTTCCTTTAGCCCAGGTGTCACAGAGAGGTGACTGATGTCATTTACACTTGAGCACAGCACTCTAAAGTTGGTAACATACTTTTTAGGGACACAGAGACAATTCTTTCTATGAAGTTTATCATTATTATTTTAATATAGAATTAATATTTCCCTCCTGAGCATTTTAACTAAACTGTTTTTAGACATCACATATTTGCCTTATTCCACATAGTTCTACAATTATTTATGTATAGTTATTTTCTCTAAAGATACTAATGGCTTCAAGTAGAGTCTTTCATTCATCCATAGAACTATGGATACTGACTACATGGAATTTATGTGTAAGATATGTGTCTGGTCAGAGTAAGCAACAACTGATACATTTTCAAATAAATTGTCAATAAACAAATGTTCATTGGGTGCCTACTATATATACTAGCTACTAGGTTAAGCACTAGTAATAAAACACATTTTATTCCTTCTTGAAAATAGGTAGAATTGGCTCTTACCAAATGCAAAGTAAGAGATTTGAGTTTAAAAATCTAGCAGGTATACTTTACTCAGTAAGAAAACATCTGCTTCAATGCTTTCTCTAACTTGGTATCCATGTCTAATAGAGCTAATAAATTAAGCCCTGATGGTGAGATAAAATATCTTGAGCAAAATTCAGACTAGGGAGGCACTGTCAAACAGCAAGCCATAAAATAACTGTAAACCTGTTTATGAACTACCTTGAAAGTCATTTCAAGATAGTAGAGAAAAAAATGATTGCCAGAAACAATAGCTGCCAAGATCTTTTACACCAGTTACTTATAAACAGGAGTCCCCTTAGCAATCTTCACCCATCTCCTACCAAGAAGAAAAGTAACTTGTATTTAAAGACTTATATCTACTTAAAGGTGACCTGAGGTGGAATTTGCTATTTCAACTTTTCCAGGTCCAAAATCACTGACACAGTGAATTCTACCCAATTAAGCGTAAATTGCCTTAAAGGCTGTATCAATAAATGATCTTTCAGTTCTCAAGGCCAGTTGTAGTGTAAATCTCATTGGCCCCTACCCTTGACTATCAAGAAGGTTTGGAGGGTTTTTAAGACTCACCCCCAGACCCTAAGTATTTAATTAGCCATCAGCATTAAGATGAAGGTGTCTCAGTTGCACGCAAGCCAATCCAGTGGGCCTCATGGCTATTACATAGTTGTGATGGTCCTCAGTGTGGCAGGAGGGTCAAACTCTACTATGAAAGTGACTTCTCCACAGGGATAAGCATTCTGGCCAAAGTGAGTATCAGCAGCTCCTTCTCAATCTCCCTAACTACAGGAAAGAGGTCAAAGTCCTCTATTGTCATCCATAGTCACATATCCCAAACCTCCCCAGGTGTATCCTTTGACATTTAGATGGTTTATAGCTAACAGTCCTTTAAAACTAATTATTCTGTTTCCTCAGGGTTCAACAAGATACACTGTTCAATTAGACACATTATTGATTGGGTTTTTCTTTTTGTTTATAATCATGGTAGAAAATCAAAAATACCCATTTGGGAAATTAAGATAAATACACTATGATAATGCTGCAGTACAAACCAAAACACTGAGACTTCATGACCTATTCCAACTTCTGTGTTAAAGAAAACATGACAGTTTTCAGAAAAGATCATAGTCCTAGTTGTACATACCCTGAAACCCATCTCTAAACTTATGAGATGTGAGCACATATTCAGGTGCACATCTTAGTTAGATTCCTGTTTGGGGACTTTTACCGTGCTATGGGATCTTGATTCTATGTGCTGTTCCATTGATTGATTGTCAAGCACAGGGGTTTGCCTTAGATAGTAATCACCACAGCCAAGGTGCTAGCTTGACAGCACCAATGACCTTGAACTTTGTTTTTCTTCTCAAAAGCTCAACTAATCAAATTCATGTTTGGGAAAGATACTAAAGCACATTGATGTATTCATTGCTCCAAATACTCTAAAGTCAGTAGTTCTCTACCTTATTAAAATGAATTTCAGAATTGTAGTATCCTAAATAAATGTATACAAGATGGGAAAGAAGATTGAATGGAGAGCCTGTCATTTACTCATTATGGATGACTGACTAGTGGCTTTGACCTCCAGAGATCACTCCAGGCTACTCTGGCATTACACAAACCCCCAACTGACAGAAATGACGCTAGTGGGTAAGCTGTAAAAACAGCCAAAACATCCACATCAAAATGCTGTCCCACACAACCAGTTGATTTCATGGTGACATACCATAGTTTCTTTAACTTAAATATTCTCATGCTCTATATCTGTAAAATGAATATAATAAAACCTTTCTCACTGTTTTCTGATGAGAAATAGAATATTGAGCAGCAAGTATAACACTTCTTACTTGGGTATTATGTTTAAGCCTGCCCTGATCACTAATGTCTAGAATAGATTATTGCCTGTAATCAAAACACATTATTTTTCTTATAACAATTTCAATTATATATTAATTCGTGTATTTGTAATCTACCATCCCCATTAGATTTTGAGCTCTGTAAGATGTAAGCTATAATGCCTATATTGTCTTCAATGATGCTTAAATGTCTGATCAAATAACTAAACAAATTAATTAGGGTATTAACATTTAACAAAAACATTAAATAATAACCACTTTTATATTTTAGTATTGCAAAATCATGGCCATTTGATGTACTGTCTTGTGAAAATTTTACTTGTTTTGTTACTTGCTAAAACATTAAGCAGACCATTTGGAATGTAACAAACAAATTCACCTGTATACTAGCCACGAATTTCAAAATTCATGGATTACTGTATTATGTTGCATTAAAACTCATTATATATAAAATATAACTTATATTTACAAGACTAATTTCAGTGATAAAATCAGGTTAAAAATTATGCAAGATGGCTCACTGATTTCATATATCTGTTTAATTTACAAGTTATTTATATACTACATAAGTATACTAGTTATTTAAAATATCACATATCTACAACAAAATATTTATAGTGCTTATGTCTATATCTTTGGATTTTATTCCCTATTATATTTATTTTCACTGCCTTATCTTCTATAACTATGGAGGATTACTTAAGTATTTAAATTTCTAAAATTCTAAATAAAATGCACTTACTTAATTTTGATTGTTCGAATAAACACATTTTAGCATACATTTAAAATGTATAAAATACTCCTCTTTCAGCACATGTGTCTTTTTAAAAGTTTATTTGGAAAACAAGTTTTATACAATGATAGAGCCTTGGGGTCACTGACTCTGTTTCCTCTACCTTGTTCTCAGTATACTTCTTACAAAGCAAAATCATTTTCACTTAAAAACATTTCATTTTGATAAAGACCCTGAATATATGTGAAACAAGTTCTGTTCACTCACATCTAAGGAGTAGAGGATTTTTTCTGTGCAGGATGTTTTACGCAGCACCTCAAGTCAATGGTAGTCACCTGGGCTGGGGAAGACCAGTGGATTTTTCTCTAAACCTCCTGGAGTAAAGTTCATATGACAGATGTATCTGAAGTCCCACTCCATGAAATTAGTTTATTATTGTATATTAACTGTACTTTAACAAGAAGAAGGAGGAACGGGAGGTGGGAGGCAGAGGGGAAGGAGAAGAGGAGGGGAGCAGGGGAGAGAAGGGAGAATGAGGAGGAGGAGGAGGAGGAGGAGGAGGTGGAAGAAAAGAAGAAAAAGAAAAGTCCTGCTCCAACCATACCATTCCCTGCAAAAGTACTGTGATTCAGATGTAAAAGTGTTTCCTGGCTTCCTGTGGACATGCTCAGCAGGCTGACTAGAGATAACCATTTAGGCCTAGAGTAGGAATAGTGTTGGCAGATAACATTTAATCCTCAAAAATCCCTGTTTGGTAGATACAATTACTATCTCTATTTATAAATGAGGAGGCAAACAGAGGCTCAGCCTAACGTTACACCGATAGTAGTGGAGTAAGGGTTAAGACCCAATGGGTTGACTCCATTACTTGCACTCTTAACTGCTGTTTTCTATGGCCTCCCAACTTTACTAAAACCAACATCCCTAAAAATACAAATTACTCATAAAAAATTACCAATGTTTCTATATACCACAAAGATTTTTTTTAACTTGGAAATAATGCTTTATATACACTCACCGCAGTTATTTTGATTGGATAATATCATGAAATCTTAATGTATTACTGTTTCTGCCAGGAATTTTCCCTTTCTCTTTAAAATTTATAACTATTCTAATTCCTCACTTCCTGGAAGATAAAGAGTGTGAGTTTTTCAAAGACCAAGCCTGCAGGGGAGCTGCCAGATAAAACATTGGATGCCCAGTCAAATCTGAATTTCAGATAAATGACAAATCACTCTTTAGTACGAGTACACCCCATGTAAGATTTGGAACATATTTATATTAAAAAAATACTGGGCATCCTCTATTTTTAGTTGCTAAACACTATTAGTAGAAAATCTTGGATAGCACATGGAGAAAGTAAAAAGAAAGGGAACACAACAGGCAGAGAATCTTAGAAAAAGCAGGAAGGAGAGTGTCTAGGCAGATGAAACCAAAAGGAAACTGACAAAGGCTCTGGTGTCCAAAGGTAACAAGAAAGGAGAGAGAGCTGCCAGCCCTGAAGAGGGTGAGGACAGCTGACCCCTGGCAAGCCTCTTCCCCCCTATCCTTTGGTATCAGAGCCATCCTACAACTCCAAGTTATACAATTGAGTATGACTGAGAGGCCCAATTCAGAAGGGTGGGCCAAAATAAAGGCACTGTGGATAAAAAGGAATGCAATTACATAGGAAAAATATGAATACTTACTGGTTTTTATTGAAGAAAATAAATACTAACTTTTAGCTCAAAAGGCCTGGGATAGCTTAAAAATCCTCTTCCTCAGACATGACCATTTCAGAAGCTGAAGCAGAATTACATCTGCAGATAAAGAATATTATCGCACCAAATTTTGAGCAATAAATTTGAAATACTAATTGAGTGCCCTGTGCCCAGCCCCGTGCAGCAAGCCAGAGAAACTGAGATGAAAAACACATAAGCCCTGCTTTCAGGCACTTACCGTCTGTTGGATGACAGCAACAGGTAAAGATGCAATTTCAACACTAAAGTTTTCCATGCACAATGAAAGTCATTAAACAAAGGCAGGATTAACTGTCTGGGAAATGACAGGGAAAACTTCACAAAGAAAATTGCTCTAGAGAGAGATCTTTGAAGAACAAGCTGATATTTGCTAAGAGGACAGTGTTGAAAAGGATGATCCCTCCGAGGTATGTTTGATATTTCTGGAACACACAATGGCCAGAAGAAGAAAGGAAGAAAAGTTGGCAGAAGCCACATCATAAAAGACCTGTGACACGCAAGTACTTCCTAAACTTTATTGTGCACTCCAAAAATCTAGGGATCTTTTTAAACGCAGGTTCTGGTTCAATAGGTATGAAGTAGAGACTCTGAGAGTCTGTATTTCTAACAAGCTGCCAGATGAGGCTAGTCTGAGAATTATACATGGAGTAGTAAGGCTGCATTCCATGCTTTAGATCCTAAACCTTTTCCAGGAGACAGTGGGGAATCATCTCGTGGCTTCTTTAGGCTGGGAGTGATTAGAATTCAAAAAAACTTGAAACAGGTACAAGACTATTTCTTTAGTCCAGGAAAGAAATATCTAAACTAAAAACACTAAAGGTAAAGAGAAGAGGATAAATTCAGTAATATCAAAAAGGTAAAATTAACATGAGTTGGTGTTCAATGGAGGCACAGATAAGAGACACAGGAGATGGTAGCTAAGCTATTTCTTTCACAAGTATATGACACTGTTTGAGCTATATAACTCTCATTTAGCATTTAGGGTATCCTGCAATGATTAACTGTAACACCCTTTTAACCATAAGACATGATTTTAAGGAGTTAATTTTAAATGTATGTTATGGAATGAGCCCTATTACTTTAAGGTCACCCCTGATACATGTTGGGTCTTTCCAGATAAAGTATAAATTCCTCTCAGGCAGGAATTGTCTTCATTGTGCCCCCCAGCAAAGAGTATGTGCCTGGTACCTGAGGCCTCCTCTTTAAATGAAGTTCTACTGATAGGCACACATCCCACTCATTCCTGATCAAACACTTCGCTTCACAAATATGAAAACATGGGAAACTTCCAAAGCATCAATCCCCACATAGTTTCCTCATTTATTTTCTCTCTTCTCATTTTAAAAATCTGAAATAAGAAGAGATTTCAATAGCAGTACTACAATAAAACTGAGAGCGTATTCATTTTTCAAGTTCCAGAAAAACATCCTGAAGTATGGATCCCAGTGGTCTTTTTTAATGACTGATTAGAGTTCATTTCTTTACCTCCTACCGGTGATTACTTGTTTTGATATCACAGATTGCTTAGCATGACTTAGCACCTGTGTTAATTGCCTCCTCTTTTTAGAATCTGATTTTCAATGTGTTAAACTGTTTGCTTAAGCCAGTAATTCTTAGCCTGGTTGTTAGCATAGGTAGCTAGATATTAATAAAAGAAGGGGATTATAGATTATGAAGTATAATAAACTGGGAAGCATGAGCCTGCTTTATTCACCAGGAAGTTACATCTTCACACACTCCCCCGGGAAACACCAGCCTGTTTTCTGCAGATCACTGGGTGAAGAAAGAGAATGAAAAGGGGGAGGTGAGCACATGCTCACTATAAGTCAAAATGGGGCTGGAGGAGGTGATTCTATGAGGCATGTTCAATAGGAGCCAAGATAGCAACCATAGAGAGCCTGTCAATCTAGCCTGGGGGAAGAATGGATTGGCTAGAAGATGGGCCCAGTGCAAGCCCATAAAAGCTTGGAAAGTTGATTGGTTATGTTAAAAAAGTGCCTGATCCTTCTCAAATCCAAGATAATATAATCCCAGGGAACAAAGCCCTCCTCTCTCTTGCCCAGTGACACACACTCACTCTGTTTGTTCACGTGTTCTCTCTAAGGCAGCCATGCAGGAGTACCTGCTACTTGGGACCTGCAGCAGACTGGCAGACTGTAGAGGCTCCAAAGGACTAAGTTTTAATATGAAACAGGAACTCTGGACAATAGCCTTTGTTTTGCCCTTGATGAATACAAGAGTGGACTGTTTTCATGGAAGGACAGATGGAGGAGGGACATTGGAAACCTAGGGATAGCCTTCTATATCCACCCAAATGTTCTTGCCACACCGCACTCTCCCATGCATGGGTCTGTGGAATGCTTTCCTTGCAATCCTGTGAAAAAAACACAATTTCCACATAGGATCACCCAGGATCATTTTTAAGTGCTCAGGCTCAGCCCCCATAGATTCCAATTTAACTAGACTAAAGTGGGTCCCAATTATCAGTAAGGTTTATAAGCTTCCCAGGTGATTGTAATATATACCGGAGGCTGAAAACCATTAACATAAGCAAATGTAAATGGGGATTTTGTTTCCCTAATTCAGCCCCCAAAGCTCCCTCCCGACACCACAGTCTAGCCAAGAAAAAATAAATGAAAACTTTGATAATATTCACCTAAGCCTATCTAAAGCAACCTCACCTATGAGGAGCACCAATAAGAAGGAGTCCAAACTACCAAACAAGGTGGTATAAAGTCTACACAGAAAGATGCTAATGTAAAAGAGCCCAGATTTAATGGTTAAAAACAAAATAACTGTTCTATTATTTTGCTGGTTACATAATATTGAACAAATTATTCTCTGTATCTCAGTTTTCTCACCTATTGGTGTGCATAAACCTTCCTCATGAAGTTGTTAAATAGATTTAATAAAGGCTCTCTGTTAATATGCTCACAAAACAGTTGGTTCATGATTCAATTCCTTTTGAGATTTTTATATCACTCCAGGTATGCTATTTTTCTTTTTTGCCACATTTTGGGTATTTATAGGATTATTTGAACCAGTTAATCAATTGCAACTTAATTTTATATTTCTAATGAGTACTTATCAAATGAGAAGCATGACATGGATGATGTTCTGTACCTTTGTGGGTATCTTAATCTCATGTGTAGATTTCAATTTTTTTTTTTTTGGCAAGGTCTCTGTATCAACAAGAAAGTGCTAACTAACAAAAGAATTTGTTTGATACATCCAATATTAGTGTCCAATGTTATGGACTGAACACCAAGAGTCATTGGGCAGCTTAATTATTTGGCAGAGTGGCACAATCCCATGGTTTTTTATTGGAGACAGCCAGTACCTGGCTAGAGACCCACCAAATACAATAAGCCAGAGGGCTAACTGCCTGAGCCACAGGGGAAGCTGGGTAGGCACAGACCAATGTTCAATGGTAATCAAGTCCAGGATCTCAAAATGCCCAGAAGGATTGTAATTGGGTGAGGCATATAATAGTTCACAAACAACCACCATCAAGTTCTGAAATAGTGTGGCTTTTTATTTCTCTATAAACTAATTTAATCCCATTTGTTTCAAATTCTGCTCAGTTCAGTCCTTTCACAAAAATATGAGGTATGTATGATTTTCATAGCCACTAGCTCAGATCTGCAAATACAGAACTTTCTCTTTCTGAAGTAATTTCTGTCCCAAGACCTCAGGTTTCCTGAGAGAAAATTGAATCTGGTCACTTATAAGTTCTAAGTCAACTACTTCAGTATTTTCTAAATTATTTCAGTATTATACTCAATCAAATTATGGACTTTCCCCTTTCCCTCTTCTCTCTGGGGTTGAATCTAACTGAAGTGTTTACACTTGGTAATGTATTATCTATGAGGAATTATTTCTGTGGCTGTCCAGCATTGACACCCACCCACTGATATATATAACTATAATCTTTAGTTCTTGGTGTTGTCACCCTTCAAACGAGCTTCCACTTGTCTGGTCTCACACTGAATAACCCACACCACCACTTACAGTAGCATCCCCTGTCATGACCTTGAGAACCCTTTAGATAACCATACTTCTCACTCTGAAAAAAATATGCATCTTTATTCAGGACACAGGGAAAATTCAGTTGCTACCCTACATCTCTCTGGGGCAATAGGACAATTAGGATCTGTCATCAAGCTCTCTCTACCTCTGACATGCTATGCAGCCTTCTCTACTCCACTGTTCACATGTTGAATGGCATGAGAATCTATAATTTCCCTCCCTTCCAGTCATCCACATGGGGAAAAAAGCACTTAATCCTACTCAGGACAAGGCAGGTTATACTATAGTAATAAACCCAAACGATCAACAAAATTTCACTCCTTACTCAAATAAAATTCAAGACAATACCTTCCACATCTCTCTATCATGTGTTGACTCTTTCTTCCAGATTAGCAAGATAAGAAGCAGGCTGGAAAGTTAAGCACCAGTAATTAGATGGTCAAACACAGAAATGACCCATATCACTTCCATTAACAATTTATTGGCCAAGCCACAAGATCATTCCTATCTTCATGGGCAAATAACAATGCCCATATGCCCAGTAGAGTAGGGCCCAAATGTAAGGACACTGTAGCAATGTCTTCTATAGGACTGGTTCCCTCTACTGTTACATTTATCCCAGGGCTCTTACAATCTCTTTTCCCATTGCTTGGCTCATTACTTGGTAGTTGGCCCAAAATGGGGACTCTATCCTAAAACCAGTGACTGTTTCTCTCTTTTCAGTTCCCAGCCTCCTTTCTTCTCTTCTGTTGGGAGCATCTTTATCTAGTGAGGGAGGGGAGAGATAGAGGAGACATAAAGGAAAAATGTCAAAAGATGATTTGAGGCTTTTAACTTTAAAAGTCAGAAATTTGACATCTGTTTCTCTGTCCTCTTGACAACCTCCACTGTCCTATGTACCCCCTGCCTCACCATGTGGGATGTCAGCCTCACATGTCTTCTAACATAATGAAATGGGGCAGGGTCATGGGACTGAAATCAATAGAGGTAGGTGAGTACCAGCTAATACTTCATATATTGTCTTTCCACTAACAACCATGCATTACTCTCCTCTGTGGACCTCATGTGTGGGTCTAAAAAGGCTAGAGAGAGAAATCAAAAATATTTAACTTATTTATATGCAGATCCGAGAACAGGTCTCAAAAAATGTATCCTTAAGTGCCATGATAATTTGTAAGGAGACCAGCAGTTACACAAGAATTTTGCTGGCACTTGCTGAAAATGAAAGGAGGAAAATGGGAAGTAAAAATACATTCAATGTTAGACTCACTAGCTCCATATAAAACTTTAAAAGTGATGCATTCTCAACAACACAGCACTTGTGTGACATTTTACCTCAGCAAATTATGGTGCCAGTCATTTCTTCTTAACCATTAAAGGTGATGGAAGAGATGGATACCCCCCACAGGAGGTTTTTCATGTTGATGATTCTGTTCACTTAAAATATATTTAGACTTGCAGCTTCTGGTCAAGATGGCAGCATAGGCAAATAGGGCTCCCCTCCTCACACAAACACATCAAAATTACAACTAAAATATAGAACTACCCTCACTCAGAACCATCAGAAATCAATTTGAATGGAAGTCTGACAACTATGGAACTAAGGAAACCACATCCATCCAAACTAGTAGGAGGGGCAGAGATTTGGAACAGGCTGATCCCACACTATGTGTGGTGGATAAATATTTGAGAAGGATATCTCAGGAGCGAGGAGTCCCAGCCCCACACCAGGCCCCCCAACCTAGGGTTCCAATGCCAGGAAGATCAGTCCCCACAACTTCTGTCTGCAAAAACCAGTGAGGATTGAGTCAAGGGAAGAAAGTCCTGGGGTCCCAAGCAGCTCCTCTCAAAGAACCCACACACAGAAGTACTCAGTCAGACTTACTGCTTAGAGCTCCAGCACCAGGGTAGCAGTTTGAAAGACACCAGTGGTATATGGGGTGTAACTGAAGTGTCTGGCATCAAGGTAAGCAGAGGCCATTGTCCCTTTTCTGAACCCACCCCCCATAGAGCTACAGAGCCTGCAGGATGGTGCCATATCTGAGACTCCGTCAACCTGACTAATACTGTTTGCCCTGACCTGGAGATCCCCAGAGACTCTCCCCACCTAAATTATAGGCCCACCCAAGCTGCATTTGCATACAAATAGCTAGTCTTGACTCAAGCTTCGAAATTTCCTAAATCCTCTCAAACAAGCAACAGCTGACCTCAGTGAGCCCCTAGCCCCCATACCTCTTGCTAAGTGGCCCTAAGTATGGCACTAATAGCAGCCAGCTAGATTCACAGCTTGGCTTTGCCTAGGAATCTCCAAGCCCAGCACAAGTAGCAACCATCTCTGATTGCTCTGTAGCTAAGGCAAGGTGGTCACAGACAAAACACAGGTGGGGGCTGAACTTGGCCTGCACTACCTGGGAAATCCTAGAGCCTGCACATCCAGTGGACAGTTACAGATCACATCGGTGTACCACCAACACACTCCCACACAGCTGATCTTCCAAGGAAGGTGAAGGTTGATGGTCAGTGGTCACAGCCAGTCCTTGCAGCTGACTGGCCTGGGTAAATCTCTCCCACTGACCTGCCAACAGCAACCAAAACCCAACCACAAGAAGAGGGTGTACTTGGCCCATATGAAGGGCATAGCTTGAGTTCCCAGTTTCAGTGATAGGTGAGGCTGTGCCACTGGAACCTACATATAGGACACTTACTACATAAGACCACACTACCAAGACACGGAGTCAGAGCAGCTCTACTTGAGGCATAGAAACAAACACAGAGAGGGTGCCAAAATGAGCAAAGAAACATGGCTTATATGAAAGAACAGATCAAAACTCCATACAAAGAACTAAACAAAATTGAGAGAAGCAATCTATCAGATGTAGAGTTCAAGACACTGGTTATAAGGATGCTCAAGGAACTTAGTGAGGACCTCAACATCATAAAAAAGATCCACTCAAAAAAACAAAAGATACACTAATATAAATAAAGAACAATTTACAGGGAAAAAACATTAGAGTGGATGAACTGAATCAAATCAGTAATTTGGAGCATAAGGAAGGAAAAAACAACCAATCAGAACAAGAGGGAAAAAAGAATTAAAAAAACAACAACAACGAGGCTAGTTATAAGCAGACTATGGGACAACTTCAAGCATTCCAACATTCACATCATAGGGGTGCCAGAAAAAGAAGAGAAAGAGCAAGACTGAAAATCTATTTGAAAAAATAATGAAAGAAAACTTCCCTAATTTGGTGAAGGAAAAAGACATGTAAGTCCAGGAAGCACAGAGAGTCCCCAACAAGATGGATGCAAAGAGGCCCACTCCAAGACACATCATAACTAAAATGCCAAAGGTTAAAGATAAAGAAATAATCTTAAAAACAGCAAGAGAAAAGCAGTCAGTCAACTACAGGGGAATTTCCATAAGACTGTCAGCTGATTTCTCAAAAGAAACTTTGCAGGCTAGAAGGGGTTGACAAGAAATATTCAGTCATGAAAAGCAGGGACCTACAGCCAAGATTGCTCTACCAAGCAAAGCTATCATCAAGAATCAAAGGGCAGATAAAGAGCTTCCCAGACCATAGAAAACTAAAGGAGTTCATCATTACCAAACCATTATTACATGAAATGTTAAAAGGACTTATTTAAGAAAAAGAAGATCACAACTATAAACAATAAAATGGCAATAAATACATATCTATCAACAATTGAATCTAAAAAAACTAAGCAAACAAGAAGAACAGAGAGAGAATCATGGATACAGAGAGCATTTTGGTGGTTGCTAGATGGGAGGAGGGTGTGGGGAAATGAGTGATGATGTGAGGGGATTAAGAATTTCTAATAGCTAGTTACAAAATAGCCATGGGAATGTAAAGTGCGGTATAGGAAATGGAGTAGCCAAAGAAGCTATATGCATGACCCATGGACCTGAACCATGATGGGGGAATTGCCTGAGGGAGTGGGGGGTGCTTGGTGGAAGCAGGCAAAGGGGGAAAAATTGGGACAACTATAATAACATAATCAATAAAATATATATTTTAAAAATTATAATAAAAATAAAATATATTTAATAGCATTTTAGTTATTACTTCCCTAGATCCCTACTAATTATGGAACTTCAGTTTTTCCTATCACAATACATTTTAGGATCATAAGCTCTTATACTACTGTCCTTGAAGCCAGAGACTCAAATGGTTATGACATCTGCTATGTCTGTTTTTTATTGCTACAATTAAAGTGTGTAGCAAACAACAAGAAAAGTTGAGAATCATACAACAATAAATGTTTGCATTCACTTTCTTGGGATGTCAGTTAGGTGGCTGTACTGACCTTGGCAGGGAATGCTAACATATCAAGGATCAGCTGGTTGTCGGCTGGTATAGGCTGGCCTCAAAAAGAGTGACTGGAACATTCCGGTCTAGTCTATGTGTACCTGTTCCTCTTTCTGAGACCAGCAGCCTAACCTGGACATGTTCACATGGTATTAATGAAGGCATGAGATAGCAAGTCCAGTCACAGAGTTTTCAAGGTTCAGCTTCCATCACAACTGTTAATATACCATGGACCAAAGCAAATCCAAAGACTAAACCTGGACTCAAAGCAAATAACGAATGTAAAGAGAGGTGGAAAATCCAGGCCCAGTCATGCTATTTACCACATCTAAGATGGTTGCCACAAAGAATGCCTGGGTAGGGCTGGAGCAGTGATTGGCCTGGGCACTAGCAAAATATTGAATGAAAACTAAATTAGGGAACAGCCTCTGAGAACTCAGGGGAGAGACTGAGTAAAAGAAATGGGATATGGCACTGAGGATTATGAGCAGAAACAGGAATTCAAAAACCTCTAATCACAAAAATTAAAGTACTAATAATGATTGAGAATGACAAGAAGTACACAAGAGTATATACTTCTTAGCTCTACTTTACCCGAATACTTACTACCTTCTATTTTATAAAGTGCTTCACACAATTCATCTCAATCATTCCTAAAAACACTCCCTTGGCAGTAGCAAGGTGGGCATTGCCACCCAGTTTAAATGTAGGGAAACTGAGGATTGCAGAGATAAAATGAGGTACCTAAGGTTATAAAACTAGTAAGTGACCCAGCAGAAACTCAAATCCAAGCCTTGGTTTTTTTTCCCACTATATAATGAAAACTTTTGAAAAACAGCCTTAGGAACAGTAACATTTAAAACACTTTTCCTATAATTCTCCAGCATAAAGGCCAAAGTGCCAAGTGTTCTTTAACTTAGAAAAGAGTAAGCAAATTGGTGGTTGCTATGGAGCCACTTTTGCATTGACACTGAAGGGTTGACACTGAAGGCTATTAAAACTTATCATGAGCCAATGTTTGCATATTCTCTAAACTATGACAAAAAACATGACATGATTCACATAAAACTTAAGGAAAAAATGGTTCACAATGCTAATGGAGAAGTTCAGGGAAGGCGATTCAATGTGGGAACCAGAATCAATCAGCAGGTGGGAAAAGATTGCTTTGAAAAATGGGGTATAAAGTGCCCTGACAGGGTGGCTCAGTTTGTTGGAGCATAATTTCATACATCAAAAGGTTGTGAGTTTGATCTCTCATCAGGGCAAATGCTTAGGTCACAGGTTTGATCCCGGTCAGGGTGCGTGAGGGAGGCAACCAATTGATGTTGCTCTTTCACATCAATGTTTGTTTCTCTCTCTCTCTCTCTCTCTCTCTAATAAAAAAAAATCCTCTGGTGAGGATTTTTAAAATGAAGTAAAATAAAAGCTATAAATCATTAATATAAAATTAAATAAAACTTGCTGTTAGCAAGGAGGAAAATCTGTGATCACAAAAATGTAGACAGGAGACTTAAAAGGTCAAAAATTGTGCCGAGACATTAGATTATTGCTAATCACACAGAAGACAAGAAATCAGTCTAAAGCTTACAAAAAAATCTAAAGGCATTGATAATTTTTTCTTTTGAAACTGAAATTTTATTCTGGAAAGGTACCCATTAATGTGTCTAGATGCAGCCCATATAACAAGCCTGTTGGAAAATAAACAGAAAAACTTAAATCTAAGTTTAATATCAGACTTGTATTTTTCTTTAAACTGGCTGAAGACTAAGGAAAAAAGAAATTGGGGTTGTTCTCATTTCTGTGACTTGATACCAGATATGAGGTGTGTTTCTCAGAAACCACTGGGGTGTTAGCAGGGAAATAAGATGTGCTTCAAAGGGGTTGCAAGAAGAAAACAACTCCCGATTAACTAGAAGACCTTTAATAGAAGGGTCTGTGGAGTAACAGCCTGAGAGAAAAAAATGCCATTCTGTGAGACAAAGCCACATGAGAAAAACATGAAGAGTGGACGCTCAGAAATCTGAAATCAGAGAACAGCAGATTATCTAGACATTGAGACTCTTTCATCCTGAGAGAAACCTGAGCAACCTGAGGGAAAAAGAAATGCAAAGGAGACACAGGCTTTGCAAACCACTTTCATTGCCATTACTCTTCCCCAGGTCAGCCCTCATTTTCTGCACTGAGTTAGATAAAGATCAAGAGAGAACACGATTATATTAATTAAGAGATTAGCAAATGTGTTAGTAGGGGTGTAGCAATGAAAAGAAATGGCCTTGAAACAGATGGAACTACTAAGATGAAATTCAGCAGGTGTAAATGTTCTGTCTGGGCTTAAGGTGAGTCCAGGAAACCAGTTACACACTTAAAGGAAGATATTTAAGAGCAGTATATAGAAAAATGAATTTGGTGTATGAATTAACTACAAGCTCAATATCATGTCTACCTTCAACACAACTATTCTTAACCTCTCTGGGGTCTAGGATTCCCTTGAGAGCATAATAAAAATCAAGTATATTCATCTTAGAAGCAAGTACAATTTGCACTTCATTTCAAGAAGTTCACAGAGGACCCAGGGAGAATCAGTGAGTAGCTGGTGGTTTAGAACACGGTGCTTGCTCTAAACAACTCTACTGTCAGCCCAAGATCCAATCATCTCTCCACCACACACTTTCGTATTATGCCTTTTCAAAAGCAACATAACCACTTTCTGAGTTTCCCCATCTGTACCGATCCTCTTCCAGTGATAATTGTAAGAGATTCATAAGTTAAAGCACAAAGAACTTTGTGTTACTTTTGTTATACTTATATTTTATTATATTTCAAATATATTACTATATTTTGTTATATGTATGGTTATTATACATATTTTATTTTATTATATGTATATTACCAAAGTCAGTTTCTGCCTTATGCAACTTTAAAGAAACTTTCAATTTAGTTTACAGGGTAGAAGAGGGGATCGTTCCTCTGGGGCCGCTTGCCACTTGGAATAATTACTAGAATCTTGAGTTCTGACATGGGCATCTCATTTGGAGAGAGACAGGTGTCAACTAGAACACAAGGAAGGAAAGCTAGCCAGGAAGGCGAGGGGATGTGCAAGCTAGACACAAGAAGATACATGAGAAAACTAAGCATATATAGCCTACATGGGAAAACTAGGGATATTTAGCTTAAAAAATAGATGACCAAATTCTATTAAGTGTTAACCAAATTCAAACACTTAAAAGGTTGTATTGTGGTGGAAGAAAGGGAACTGTTCTGAATAAACTCCAGGGGTCAAGATTTGGACCAAAAGAAGAGAAAGTTTCAGCTGACTATAAAGAAGAATGTCTTAACAATTAAAAGTTGTTGTTTGGTTTTTTATCACTAAGGGGTCAACATACTCATTTATTCAGCAAGTATTGAGCACCTCCTGTGTGTCAGAGAACATGCAAAGTGCTGGAAATTTTTTTAAAAAATGAGTAAGACACAGAATTTGTTCCTTTAACAGGCTCCCAATCTGGTGGGAGCAACAGATAAAATAGACAACTGCAATATAAAGGGAGGCAATGGTGTTTATCGCCAGGAGAATAAGGCAGGGCACCCACCTAGCTTGAAGGAAATGGCCTGATGGATGTGGCACTAGAGCTGAGACACAATAACTAAAGAAGAACTGGCTAGATCTGCAGGCATGCTAGGCAGAGGGCACAGACACAAAGGTGAGGAACAACATGGCGTGTCCAAGGAGAGCTGGGCATGAAGGACAAAACAAAGAAGAGAGCGAGAGAAGAATTTAGATGTGATTCTATAAACTGGATGGAGCCAGTTTAAAGGATTTCAAGCAGGAAGGTGACCTGGTCATATCTGTGCTTTAGACAGAGACATATCATTACTAAAATGTTGAGGTGGGACCTCGTGGTACAGATCACCTGTTCATGATAGTTCCGTATCCCCCCATGAGAGGTCAATAACTGAGCAAGCATTTTTTTCAATAGATTGCTTAGTCTTGCATAAGACATGAATGTTTCAAATAGGATACTTGTTTGGGAAATTAGGGCAACACTGGAAATTAAAGACACTATAAGACTGAGTTAAGAATCCAAGAGATGTGGGGCCTAGATTAGGTCTGTAAAGTTGTGAAGTGATTAGGAGATAGAATTGATCCTCTCAAGTGCCTTTCGAAGCTCAAGCCCTATACAATTTGGCCTTAAAACTATCACAGAATTATATGATGATAAGGGACAATGAGACCATCTCACCTGACTCTTCCATTGTAGAAACTAAACTCCAGGAAGAAAAAGTGGTTTACCCACTTTCCCATAGAGCAAGCTGATAAAAGAGTTAAAAACAAGAGAGAAAACCCTGAAAAGCACCACATTTTAACTGGATCCAGTGAATCACCTTTTGTTCTACAATATCACTTGTTTTTATTCTATCTTTTCTGTAGCAAATATAATTTCATAATTAAATCTACAAAAATAGGGTTCTAGGACATATACTCTTTATCAAAAGGAAATCAGTATAGAATTTAAATGTTATCATGGTAACAGATATCCTATGGAACAAGAAGGGTCTCCTACATAAACCCTCCAGGGTGGTGAAAAGAACATAGTTTGATTCAAAGCTGAGTTCAAGTTTGAATTTTGAGTTTTCTCATAAGTAAGAAGAAAAAAATAGCTGTGGTTGGTTTGGCTCAGGGGATGGAGTGCCCGCCTGACAACCAAAGGGTTGCCAGTTTGATTCCCAGTCTAGGACACACGCCTGGTTGAGGGCCAAGTCCCCAGTAAGGGATATGGGAGAGACAAACACACATTGCTCTTTCTCTCCCTGTCTTTGTCCCTCCTTTCCCCTCTCTAAAAATAAATAAATAAAATCTTTTAAAAATAATTCTTATCTTAAAGAGTTTTAGATATATAAAGTGCCTTCACAGTACCTGGAGCTCAACAAATATCAAGTAGGTCTTTTCTCTTTCCGTTCCCTTTCCTGTCCCTTCCCCATCAAAACATGTAAGGAGATGTTATCTGCCATGTGTTCCAACCTACCAGAGACTGTAAGGACATTTAAGTGGTTAGTTTGGCCAATGCTGTCAGGCCAACTAAGTGATGATTCTTGGTGACATACTTTAATCTCTCTGAACATTTCTGTAAATCTATGATAATTTGAAAATAAGTATTCCTACTTCATCGAGTTATTGTGAAGATTAAATGTGCTAAGTACATAAACAGTGTTTAGAGCAGTGTCTGACATATAGCAAACACCCAAACCAGTTGCTATGATTATGTTGATTTTATATCCAAAAAACCAGGTTACATTGTAATTTCCCTTGTTTCCTATCCTCAAAGTTAATGATCTGCTCTTTCACACAAAACTTTATTTTTTCAAGAAAACAGTTGTATGCATTTCTCTTCAGACATACAAGAAACTGAAAAGCTTACTCTCAAAATAGTTGAGGTAAGTGTGATTAATGGATTCAACTGACTGCAAGAAAGAGTGGTGGAAACTAAATATCACCAATTTAAGGTAATGGACACACACCCATTGATTTATCCCCCTTCTTTGATTAGAAGTCAATAGCTCCACAACCCTCATTCTACAGCCCAGAGAGACAGCAAAGCACTTCCTATGAGTGAATAGTTTGATACCCTCCTGTAAAGATAGTCAGGTGAGGGTTAGTATTGGCCTTTGTTTGTACCACCCTCAATGCCAAGCACAATATAGGTATTTAAAACATCCACTGAACAAGTCAACCAGTGAAACTCCCTTCACTGAGTGTCTTGGCACTACATGATTAATGCTAGGGTCACCTCACATTATATTTGAGAGCACAGGACTAAGGAAGATGGCAAAATATAGTTAATGAGATTGGGTTCTGGGATGAGAGTGTTTGAATCCTGGATCCATTACCTTTGTGACTTTGTCTATGTCATTTAAACTCTCAATTTCCTTGTCTATAAAATGAGAAAAATAATTGATGTACCTAACTAATAAGGGTCTCATGAGGTTAAGTGAGACAATGCTTGTAAAAGTTTTAGTACCACACAAGTGTTCAATAATATGATGATGATGATGATGATGACTGATGATTTCAATATAAAAATGACTAAATACTATGAAATGTTGCACTGCTTTAATATGAACAAACAAGAATTCATTAAAGGGGAGACAGTGCGGAACTAGGCAGAATATGCATTTTAACTCAGAGCAGATGTTTCTAAGGCTCAGAAAGGAAAATAGGTTCTGAGCCTGACAATAGATAAAGGGTAGGTTCAGATTGGCAAAGGACACCTCTCATGGACAAAGAGGCTGAAGGATCTGATTCCTAAATATGTAGAAAACACAAGAGTAAGTAAATCAACAGCCAAAATTTTAAGTAAGTGCCCAAGGTGGTAGAAAAGGGAACATTTTAAAGTTTAGTGTGGAAGTGACAGGCGACTTCAAAAAAGATGAGCTACTTGGTGATAATAACTGACTGATGAAAAAGCTTGATGTGGCAGGCAAACACAGGCTTTCATGGCAGACAGACCTAACTTTGACTCTTCAGACAAATTACCTAGCATTGGTAAGCCTCACTAGTCTCATATTTGCTATGGAGATACTTTTACCTACTTTGCAAAATTCTAAGGACTAAATGATCTATTGAAGGTAAAAGAGTCACCTCACGGTCTGTCTCAAAGTAGGCTAGTATGATTATCTAGCAATATTCTAAGAAAAACACTAAAAGGAATTATATAAATTCACCTGGACAAACATGTGACTGCAGAAGAATCAGGCAAAGCTTATCTTCCTTCAATGTCTTAATCTTCCTTACTTAATTCTGTACATATTTGAAAACCTAAAAAAGAAATGCCAGGTATTATCATTACCATTTGTTAGATAGAGCTATAATTATCTCATTTAATTCTCACACAATACTAGGACAAAGATAATTTTATTTGCCTCAGTTTACAGATTAAAAATACAAAAGTTTAGGTTTAGAGAGATTAATCCCTTGTCTAAACTCACAGACAGAACCCAGATTTGAACCAGTGCAGTTTGGCTCCAAAGACTGTATGCTTTGTGTATCTCTATAGACACCCAGCAACCACTTTGAAAACCTGAGATATGTTCCTCCTAACCTGGACCTGCTATGACAGCACAGGCCCACAACCTGGATTCAAAAAAAGAAAAACAGTCCTGTAGGCAAAATACACATGATTATGTATGTGGCTAGATAGAGAGTAGACTCCTGCAAGTTTCGTTTAAATCTTTCTCTGTAATTTAATTCTCATTCTCATTCACAGCAAACAAACCCTTGCACTTAAGGGTGCTGCAGATTTGGCCCCTGCTGCCAGAAGTGCTTGGAAATGTTGTCCTGTAATGGCAGAGACAGAATGCCTCCAAAAAACAGAACCCTTAAGAAAAAGGTCTAATTTTGTCAAGTGACATTAATTGTACAACCCAGACTAACACTATCATTTGCAATCTTGTCTGTAAGAAGAGTTTGTCCTCACAGGTACTACTTAGAAACTATTTGATCCTTCTGGTGTAAATAATTGAAAATTAAATTCAACAATGTTACAGAAAATCTGAAGAGGATTCAGTGAAGAGCAGGAAAAAGATTAAAATATTAAATTATTGGTTTTAAATTTTGTTTTCTTCTCAACTGTAGCCATAATCTCTTTTCTTCACATCGCATACAAGCAATCAAACCTCTCCGTCCCTAATTTCTCAAAGGGAAGAAGGGAGAGGGAAGGAATGAGAAGGGGATAAAATAAGAGGAAGGAGAGTAGAAAAGGGAAGAAAAGGGAAGAATCAGGGAGGTAGGTGTCTATATATTTGAGAACTTTGTGAGGTGAAAACCCAGAAAGCTAGGATAAAACAAGAGAGCAGGAAATACAGAAAGAGCTCGGGATTTTGGCAGAGGAGCATCCTTGTGTACTGACAGGGCCCAAGAGAATGAGTGGGTTTCAAGTGGGTTGAAATAAAAATACAGAGGCTTCTTGCCTTACAATGGGGTTGCATCCCAATAAATTAAAAATATCGTAAGTCAAAAATGCATTTAATACACCTAATCTGCCAGACATCATAGCTTAGCCTAGCCCATTTCCACTGGATGTAAATGGCTTTCTCACTATCGTAAAGTCAAAAGGTCATAAATTGAACAATTGTAAGTCAGGAACCCTCTGCATTAGAAATGAAGAAAAGAAAGAAATGGGGAGACGGTATCACCATGCATCACCCATGCTGTTAGTAGGTAAACATTCACCAAGAAACCTTGTAAAACCTCCCCAGACACAGGGCATCTTGTCCTCTGAGCTCCCGTGGTATTAGTAATGGTGTCAGGTAAAGGGAAGGCAGGCCCCCAGCATAGGATTGATCACACAGTACAGTGTGTATTTATTTAGAGCTGGACTGAGAGCCTTTAGGGCAGATACTATATTCTGTTTGTGTGTGCACATGGTTGGTGTCTAATAAATGTGGCTGGAAGGTAGGGAAGAAAAGTAGGAGGCAGGGTGGGGAAGGAAGGAAGAATGACATCAAAGAGACATTCAGGACACAACAGCTCCTGATCTCAGTCAGTATTAGTCAATTCATCCTTTCAAATCTAGCGAATATTTTCCCTGATTCATCAGGAAAGAGGGGGGGAGGCAAAGTGATTCATATTATGTCTTTTCACTAAAAGTTTGAAAATTAGCAGCTGCCAATGCTGTGAATAACTAAATCACAAGGGCAGATACTATTGTAACTGAAAGCAGGTCTGGCTGCCTGCCACTAGGAGAGCCAATGCTTGAGAAGCAGGTGTTGATGTAAAGGAAAGTGGTCTATTTTCAGGTGCCAGCCACCTGGAAGACTGGCCAGTCATGTCACAAAACCCATCTCTACCTATCAATGGAGGCAGAGGTGTTCATATTGAGGGAGAGGAAAACAGAACAAAGAGATCAAAGGGAGGGGTCAAAAAGTTCTCTATGTGCATACTAGCACAGTCCCTTCCAAATAGGGCAGGTGATGGTCCAGTATGTGTCACCCTGGCTCTACATCATACTGGCTCCATGTCATTCTGGCTCCATGGATGAAGGTCAGCAAATCTCCCAGAGCTGGGATGTTTGGAGGTTGAAGTCTATATCTTTTTAAGTTAGTTCCTAGAATTCTTATACAAACATGCTGTTCATCTACAAGCTACATATTAGTCAGAGTCAGCACTTACAGAAACAATGTCAAAAGAATAGTGGGGTGAGTTACAATTTCCCACCATTACAATTTTCCACTGTTACATTATGAACTTAATAGACCATTATTTCTAAAATAATTGTTCTAAATAAGTTTTAAAAAATGGTTTTATGTCTGTTATAGCCCTATCTGTCCCATGCTAAACTATACTCAACTCTTAATATTTTGCCTTTGAAATCTTAAGACATTTCAATTAATTACTAAAAAAACAGAAAACACAGTATAACAATACCTTATATTTTAGCCATGTTCATTTTATCTTGGTTTCTTTTCATCATTACACAAGGTCTGAGGTTGGTAGAGCAACTACTATTATCTCCAGCCCATAGATATGGAAACTAAGGAAGGGAAAACACCAGCATGCAGTAGATTCATGTCTGAGCAAAAATGAAAACCTGGGACTCTAAGCCTGGGCTTAGCTCTCACCCTACAGCAATGCTTACAGTAGGGCCATTCTAGAATGTTCTTTCGGTATGTCTTTAGAAGCAAAGAAAGGAGCAAATACCTCCCAATTTTTTATATATCAGATATGTTCTTACATATACTAGTGTCTTTATTTTATAAGGTAGACTTTTATTGTTCTGCTGCAGCTGTGGGTTTCATACTTCTTTTAGATGCAGAAACTTTTAAATCAAAATTTCATGTCAAAGTCATCTATGCAGACCAGAGAAAAGTGGAGTTGCTCCTCTTTCCAGCTCAGAGAGCTGGAAAAGTTTTAAAGGGCCACTGGCCTTAGTCTCAATACCAAAAATGTGTGAAAACACAGGATGCTGTGAAACACAAACTAAAGTCCATGTCACAGAAGATGTCTGACTTTTGGTGGAGTGAGAAGAGCAAGGACTTCAAGTCCAACCAATTCTAATTTCTAGTCTACCACTTGCTCACTGTGTACACTGTGTAAAATGGATCCTCAGTTTGCCCACCTGTAAAAGAGTCATAGTAACACCTGTGAAGCAAGTCTGCTGTGGGGATTAACTCAAGCACCATAAGTGAATCACAGCTCACAGTACTCAGCACACAGTATTGTACTCAGGCGATTTCCTTCAGGAAGGCCTTTGCCAAATTTACTGTATAGTTTCCTGATAAAACAGACAGAAGACATAAATTCCATTTTTTTTCTTAAGTCCAGCTCATGCTTTTAGCATCTGGGGGCTTGTACTATTCCCTCCAACATTTAGCATGTTCTATTCATGCTAGCACAGCATCAAGAATTTAAAAGCAACTTGAAAATAAACTTGATTTCAAATATGATTTATAATGTCCCAAGCAACAGCTCATTTACCCAAGAAAGCTCCATCAATTATTGACAGATGTGTCCTCAGAGGGGAAATAGCATTAAAACTAGGAAACAAAGGGAAAAGCATGCTTCAACCTCTTAAGCCAATTATCCAAGGTGATTTTGAGTAGCAAATCCTTAGATATGCTTAATTTATTGTACTTGCCTGTAAGCACAGAGAAAAGTGTGAGGAGGGGAAAATGCTAAGCAATTTAGGACTGCTTTTAAAAAACAAAGAGAAACAATAGCACAGGGGGAAAAATATAGAGGAGGAGATGTGGGTGTTGGATACGTGTGGGTTTACAGATTGAGCATCCCCAGCCCTCACACACTTTACCCTCTCACTGCAGAGCCTGCTACTCCCCACATGTCTTTGTTCAGTACAGAAATAATTGTGCTTACCTGCCTCTGACCTAATAATTACAGAAGTGCCTGATTTTATTCTCAGCATGTTTATTGTGGTCAAATTTCCTCAATTCTCAGTGCAAAAGCCTTACCAAGGATGTTATCATTATTTGCTTTAGCATCAAGCTAGTGACAAGGCTATGTAAGGTTCAGTAAAAAGCCAAGAGGCCAGTGTGAATCCAGCCCCAGGGGGCTTGTAATCTGCATTTGACATGCCGATATTAGGTAACCTTGGCGAGATTACAAAGTTTACATGAGAAGGAAGAAAGGGAATGCATGAGGCCAATAAATTAGAGGATGCTAATACATTTCTCCATTGTTTTCACAAAAGGAAAAATAAAAAGAGAGACTTTTTTTTTCCCTGAAATCCAACTTAAAAGGCAAAAGGTAACCAATTACGCCTACTTAGCTTTAATTTACATGTACTGATGAGTGTGCTTGTGTGTGAACATGTATCCTAGGGATGAACATTGGTAGATGGAAATAAAGAAACTCAGGGCCTATAGAAGAGATCTAACCTATGTAAAAATTTTGCATGGCAAGTAGAACATTTTTCTTTATTGAAAAAAATAAATCCTACCATGGAAGACCTGAAAAATTACTACCCTGACTTAATTCAATCCATGTTTTAAAGCACAGTTATTGAACATTCTAAAATTAGTGCTAGTACCTCATGATCTAGGATAATTATAGGCTAGATTTTTTCATCATTTTATACTTTTTTCATTAATGATTAAGAGACTCGCTGTATTGGGTTATTAAAAGCCTGACCTCTTATGTCACATATTTTTATCCCATTATTAAACTGTATATATAAAATATAGTAAGCCTTGACTTTTTTAAGCTTTAACTTCTAAATTTCAGACTCAAAATCAGCATTTAAGTGCCAGTTTGTTGGTGGGTATTGCATAAGTGCATTCAAAGGCAATGCCTCATATGATCAATACCCAGATTCCAAACCAGGTCTTCTTGTTCCAACATCATATGCATCGCACCAAATCACAACCTTCTATCATTGCCTGCCATCAAGTCTCTGAGGAATTTTAGACAGAGGAGGGGAGTAGGGGAACAGCAGCCTACTCATTGGTAATGTAGAATGGTATTCAATGCCTTGCTCTTAGATCCACATGCCTTTATTATTTTGGGACTCTCATTTCCCTAAATGTGAAACTGAAGCAAGAATACAGGATCCTTGATCAATTTGCAATAATGTCAAGGATCTGAAGTACTTCACACCCTTCTCCTTAATATTTCCTCCATATTCTAGGTGTAACTCTAAACAAAACAAACCATCAATGAATGTGTGTCCTTGGACAAGAGATGAACTCTTGATGACTAGTTATTTAAACAATGCTGCAGTTGCTTCCACTGCTGTGTTAGAGGAGAGGCACCGTCTGGGGCAGGGGCCGTCCTCTTTGGAATTGCTGTCATCCTTGGAACACAATCTTAAAGTTTCATTCTTTAAGGGATGAAAAATTTTATCCTTTAGAAGCATACTTGAAATAGCCAAAAATTATTCTGAGCTAAGCATACTAAACTGAGGGATCAAACTGGATAATACCATTTAATATTGACATAAAGACTATAAAGTAATGCATTATTTTGAGTAACTTGTAAGCTATTTTTGAATAAAATTGCCAAAGAGAATTCCAATATATTTTAGTTTACTGCACACACACATTCATAAGATTTCCTCCTCAAAATGTTTAGATATAATGGGGAGCAAATTTCAAGAACTCATTTCTTCCATTAAATAGATGAGGAAATTTATTTTTTTAAATGATCCATGGCTTGAACTACATGTACTCACATGTATGTGTGCTACTCACAGGTGGGAATTGTCTTGGTCTATACATCACTCCATAGGAGCGGTTATTTACCTAAGCTGTTCATCTGGGCACTGAATCTTGAGTACAGCTGTCATGCCTCCCTAGAGCAGGTTTATATCTTCACATTCTGGGAAGAATACTATTATTCTTGACTTTAAAAACACTAAAGGAATTATGTGACAACTACTTTTTATTTAGAACTGCATACTTTCCAATATAATAAAGTATGAAAACATACAATAAACTATGCATTAAATACAATGTTTCTGATCTGAACTTCCAAATAACACTCTTTAGATAAAAACATATTTTTGAAATTTTTAGGAAATTGAATGAAGATGAAGCACCCTCTCATTTCTGTGTAGGAGTGCTTTTGCAAAGGCTTTCCTCCCTTGAGGAAAGGGAGCCAAAAATCATAATGATAACAATTAACATTCAGATAGTGAGTGTGGTTTAGCACAAAATGTGTTCTGAGCTTTAAAAATTGTGACCTAATACTATACTCTAGTGAGTAAATTTGTTTCTCACAGAGATGTGGGCTAGCAATTCTGAAACCACTTTATATTTTACTAGGGTTGAACAAAATAAGTAAGTATATTTTAGATAATAAGGACCAAGTTTCTTGTGCTCAGGAAAGAAGTCACAAGTAGGAAAGAAAGAAAATGAATGACACCCCAGTGGCAGTGAACACACCTAGTGCCCAGATCTTAGTTCCTAAAAACCTTTCTCCAATAAAAGGAACCAGAGGGTTTCTTTGAAAAAGTGGTCAGTTCTAAGGCTGGGGCAGGGGAAATACAAGATGAGTCTGGAGAATCTTATAATTCTAAAAATTAAAGAAGTGCTCCAAAAAAGATGGCCTGGGGGAGGGGTGGAAAAGTCACAGGAGCCAACCTGAAAGAGCTCTCAATGGCCAAAAGCAAAACAATTCAAGCAACAAAATAAACAATGGCAGCAATGCATTGCAACCTACAGAATAAAGTAAGTTAATCTACATGAGTCTATACTGATATAAAGTAAGTAAATAAGCAAAAGGAAGAGATGAGAGAGCTCTTTCTTCAGATGAATTCTAATTAATAACTGGAGAGGTACGAAAATAGAGAATCATTCTTAAAATACACAAATGGTTGCAGGCAGGATCAACAAATGAACAGTAAAACTACTAGATGTCAGTTTGAGGAGAAACAAGTCATTTTCATACTCTCAAAATATCTCTCTCCAAGATGCTGATTGATTACAAAGGGGAAAATAATAATGGCAGAGACACCTGGCAGCCACTCCCTTAATCAAGTAATCAAGGTTCACACCACCAAGAATATATATTGACATCACAAGATTTCTGTTATTTTGAACTGAAAAGGGCTCACCACTCTGTTATTCTCCTTAATAATGCATAACTGCAACTTAATCATGGGAAAACATCAGATAAAACCAAATTGAAGGAAAGCCTTCAAAATAACAACTGACCAGTTCTTTTCAAAAGTATCAAGGTCATAAAATACAAGGAAAAACAGAAAAATGGTTGCAGATTGGAGGAGACCTACACAGATATGAAAACTAAATGCAGTGTGGATCATTGGACAGGATCCTGGAATGGAGAAAGAACATAAGTGGAAAAATTGGTAAAATCAAAATAAAGTCTGTACTTTAGTTAATAGTATTGGGCCAATGTTGATTTCTTAGTTTTGATAATTTTACTGTGATTATGAAAGATGCTAACCTTAGGGTAACCTGGGTGAAGAGTATACAAGAAATATCTGTACTATCTTTGCAACTCTTCTGAAGTCTAAAGTTAAAAATTAAAAATAATTATAAAATGATCAACACAATCTAGTCAGAAAAATATTATAATTCATTAAATTTTACTTCCATTTCATATAAAATAGTGAACTAATTATCTTTAGAGGCCTCTGGGTCTTAGGAAAAATAATACAAAGTTATATCATCTTCCTGCTTCTGACTCAACAGCCATGAGAGAGAACTGGGGAAAGATGGTTTTGATCTGATAGGCAGAAGTACCCTAAAAAGTCTGAGTTCTGGGCCTAGCACACATGCTGATGTGTTTGCTATTTAGGTGACATCCTGAGACACTACCTTACTCCTCCTTTTCCCCCTAGTGGGAAAAACTGGGACCTGGGAATCTGACCCAACTTTATAAGGGTCAGAGGGGCTGGTGATGATAAAATCATCACTTATTAAGTAAGGGCTTACTACAGGCCAGACAGTGTTCCAAACTCTTTACATCTATTGACTCATCTTTCTTAAACCTTATTAAGTAAATATTATTATCTCCATTCTATATATAAGAAAACTGAGGTGCAGAGAGGGAAAATGAAATGCAGAAAAGGTATGTTGCTGAGAAAACTATGTAGAAAATTGTGGCCTGTCTCTCCCCCTGACCATCTATTTACCAATCCTGCACTGCTGTGTTTTAGCTGCCTAACCCAAATATATTCTATTTTAGTTAACTGGACTCTCTTCACCCTGAAAATAGAGCAAATAGAGGGAAGAGCCATATATGAGGGAATATTTCCTCTGGCTAGTCCTTGGATCCCAGAGCCCAAACCACCTGCCTGCTTCATTGAAAGAAGTAGTACCACCTTCCCTATCAACAGTATTCTAGTCAGCCTATGGCAGAAAATGTGTTAAGATATGGAGGAGTCTTCTCTGGCTGGACTAGTCATCTGATGAGACTCCACACTCAGAAAATGACTTCTTACTCGTTGTCAAGCTATATATTCACTTCCTGAGAGAACAGAAGTTGGCACATATTTTCCCAGGTTCCTCTATGCATGTGAAGATAATTATGATAATTATTATCTTCACACTTGTATAGCACCTTTGATTTATAAATTTCACTCATATACTATACCTGATCTTCAAACTAAACTTGAGATTAGTTCATATATCAATCAACAAAACATATTAAAAGCCTGCTATGTGTAAGGCCCTAGGAATGAAACACTGAACTTTGATCTTTTTCCACCCACCCAGAGTTGACATTACAAAAAAAAAGGAGGGGGACATATAGATAAGAATAAAGTAAGTACAAAGTTATAAAGAAAAAGAATACTATAAAGAAAAAATATATAACCAAAAATGACATGGAGAGACCTGCTTTAGGGAGGGGATTAGTAAAAGTCTCTCTGAGGAGGTGACATTTGATGAGAAGCAGGCAACAAAGTTTATGATAACACCTCTAATTTGGAGGAATCAGAAAATGCTAAGGTGGTTTGTGCATCACGGCTGGGAGAGAGGGAGGTTGTGGAAAGAGCTTGACACATTCTGGAAACTATCAGAAGGCAAATTCCTCTGGAAAATTAAGAAGAAGGGAGATAAGGGCCTGAAGTGAGATCCCACAGGAAAGCAAAGAACATATGCTCTCTGGGGCTGGTGCTAATGGGCTGTTAAGTGAATAGTTTTGTTCTAAGTGCAATGGAAAGAGTTGATAATGTAATTGTCATTTTACAGGTGAGTAAAATTAATCTCAGAGAGGTTACATGTCTTGTCAGCGTTCTTAGACCTGATAAGCATATAGCTCTATCCCAGGTCCTTCCTTTCCACTTTCCAAAATATGTGTAAAGTACATGCTAGATGCCAAGCACATTACTACTTGCTAGATAAAATAATCTTAATCTCAATTATATTAAGTCTGGAAGTGAGAAATGGTCATGAGAACAAATGCAATAAAATACAACAGGCAGTGTGCCCGGAAGTCTGTACAGAACCCACAGGAGACTTGAAGGGGAAGAAGTCAGTTCTGTGTGGGTAGGAGAGGGTGAGTCAGAGAGTTAGTATTGCATTCATTCTAGAAAATAAATGCCTGTAAGAAAAATAGATGTCAGGAGGATAATCAGATTGAGCAGAGATACAGAGAATGAAACAGCCTGGTAGATACTGGAAATGGCAAGCTGTTTCTGTCATGGGGTGAGGCTGAGGATGAGGGGCTATAAGTTAGGGTTGAAAAAATAGAAAAGGTCGAACATGATAATAGACTTCTGGCCAAGATGGAGGCGTTGGTACATACACTTTGCCACATATATACAACTTAAAGAAGGATAACAAACTTAAAAACAAAAAAAATAACCAGAACCGCCAGAAAATTGAACTGTATGGAAGTCTGACAACCAAGAAGTTAAAGAAGAAATATTGATCCAGCCTGGTAGGAGGGGCAGAGATGGGCAGCCAGGGCAGAGAGGAGACACCGCAAGGCAGCGGCTGGAGAACCCAGCAGGTGAGGCACTGGCTGGAGGACCGGGTGGTCTACATCTGTGCCCACAAACACGGGGAGGAACAACTGGGGAGCAAGACAGACTACACAACCTAAGGTTCCAGTGCAGGAAAAGAAAGCCTCAAAACATCTGACTGTAAAAAGCTGTGGGGGATGCAGCAGCGGGAGAAACCCCCAGTCTCACAGGAGAGTTCATTGGAGAGATCCGCAGGGTCCTAGAATATACACAAACCAACTCTCCCAGGAATCAGCACCAGAAGGGCCCAATTTGCTTGTGGGTAGCAGGGGAAGTGACTGAAAGTGAGGCCAGAGCCGAGTAAGCAGCATTGTTCCCTCTTGGACCCTTTCCTGACATACAGCATCACAATGCAGTGAGGTGGGTTGCCCAGCCCTGGTGAAAACATAAGGTTCCACCCCTTCTGATGTAACAGGAATGTTGAGACAAATAAATATAGCCCAAATGAAAGAACAGATCAAAATTCCAAAAATAGAACTAAGCAACAAGGAGATAGCCAACCTATCAGATGTAGAGTTCAAAACACTGGTAATCAAGATGCTCACAGAAATGATTGAGTATGGATGCAAAATAGAGGAAAAAGGGAAGGCTATACAAAGTGAAATAAAGAAAAATATACAGGGAACCAACTGTAAAGGGAAGAAAATCAGAACTCAAATCAACAATTTGGTATAGAAGAAAGGAAAAAACATTCAATTGCAACAGAACGAAGAAAAAAGAACTTTAAAAAATGAGGAGAGGCTTAGGAAACTCTGGGACAACTTTAAATGTTCCAACATCCAAATCATAGGAGTGCCAGAAGAAGAAGAGGAAGAGCAAGAAATTGAAAACTTATTGAAAAAAAATGAAGGAAAACTCCCCAAACTGGCAAAGGAAATAGACATGAAAGTCCAGGAAGCTCAGAGTCCCAAAGAAGCTGGACCCAAGGGGGTACACACCCAGACAAATCATTATTACACTACCCAAGATTAAAGATTAGGAGACAACCTTAAAAGCGCTAGGAGAAAAGGAGACAGTTACCTACAAAGGAGTGCCCATAAGACTATCAGTTGATTTCTCAAAAGAAACCTTGCAGGCAAGAAGAGGCCGGCAAGAAGTATTCCAATCTATGAAAGGCAAGGACTTACATCCAAGATTACTCTATCCAGCAAAGCTATCATTTAGAATGGAAGGGCAAATAAAGTGCTTTCCAGATAAGGTCAAGTTAAAGGAGTTCATCATCACTAAGCCCATATTATATTAAATGTTAAAGGGACTTAGCTAAGAAAAAGATCAAAAACTATGAACAGTACAGTGACAACAAACACACAACTATCAATAACTGAACCTAAAAAAAATGAAAAAGAAAAATAACAAACTAAGCAAACAACTAGAACAGGAAGAGAATCATAGAAATATAGATCACATGGAGGGTTATCAGAGGGGAAGGGGGAGAATGGAGGAAAAGGTACAGGGAATAAGAAGCATAAATGGTAGGTACAAAATAGACAGGTGGAGGTTAAGAATGGTATAGGAATTGGAGAAGCCAAAGAACTTACATGCATGACCTATGGACATGAACTAAGGTGGGAGGCAAATGTGGATTGGATAGCCAGTGCAGGGTAGATAGGAATAAACAGGAGAAAAAAATGAGACAACTTTAATAACATAATTAATACAATTTTTTTAAATAAAAAAAAGAAATGGACTTCATTCTTTGAGCAACAGAAACCAGTTTTTCAAGTAAGTGTGCAACCTAAACAAATTTGTTTCAGATAGAAATAAATCTGTAGATTTGAACTATAGGAGTGACTTGGGGGGGATGGTATGAAGAAACAGTTTTGGCCACAGAAAGACCAGTTAGAAGATTTGCAAGATGTAGGAAAGAGGAAATGGTGGGCTAGAGAGCTGAGAAAAGGTCGAACAGATGGTAAGGAGGAAGAAGGTGCAGAAATTACGACACTGAGTGTTTCGGTAAAGGAGACAGGACTGGGCGAATTCTGGGTTTTTATAACTTTGGACTCTAAGTTCAATACTTTTGAGATAAAATCTTTTTCAATTTTATTTAAAAGACTGTATTTTACTTGTTGCAAACAATGCAACATGTCTTCTCTATCAGCTAAGGAAACCTCAACTGAGGTCATTCATATTTTTTTTTACTTTTTTTTTAATTTATTTACTTTTTAAATACATTTGTCTCTGCCTCCCCCCAACCACTTTCCCTTGCCCGCTCCCTCCTTCCCTCCCTCAGCTCTTCCCCTTTGGTTTTGTCCATGAGTCCTTGCTATATGTTCCTTGACTTTCCCCTTCCCTTCCCTTTCCCTGCCCTGCCCTTCCCTCTTGTCTCTGTTGATTTCTTTTCCTTTCAGTGTTGCTGGTCATATTTTCCTTGCATCTTTGCATTGTTGGTTAGGTTCCACTTATAGGTGAGATCCTATGGTATTTGTCTTTCGCCCCCTGGCTTATTTCACTTAGCATGATGCTCTCCAGTTCCTTGTTTTTAAGAGAAAATATGCATTGTTTCTGACTAACTATTGTTTAGAAGATGATGAAACTTTTTTTAACCTAAAATTATCAGTATAATCATCCCTACTGAGATAAAGAACAAACTTCCACATTGCCAAGTGCAAAACAGATGTATAAGCAAAAAAAGAAGAGGAAGAAGTTAGTTTTTAATGAATGGAATCTTTTTGCTATTTATGTTTCTCTCAAAAGAAAAAATATTAGCAATCTATTTAAGAAGATAGTTGTCTCTCTGGGATGCTTAGAAATGTGAAATAATAATCCCTTGCATGTGTAGACCTGTCTTGATATGCCCCAATATCATCATAAACGCAACACACAGAAGTTCAATATCAGATTCAAATCTGAAATTTGACTTGAAAGATATATTAACATATCATAGATGGTACCTAAAGGAGAAAATATTTTAAAACTATATTTAAAGACTTTGCAAACAAATTTGGATCTAGGGAACAAATGTCAGTGATATTTATACATTAATTATTCTAAGGGCTATATGGGACAACTTGCATATACATCCTATTCTCATTTCAGATTTCTTTTGTATATTCCCCCCATTCCCTATTTCATTTTGTCATTCTTTTTGTGTTTGAGAGGTATAAAAACTTTGACCATGCTTAGAGGGATAGATGGTCTAACATTTCTCTTAGTTTAATGTTTTTACATAGAATGCGTTATATGTGCAGAGAGCTATCAAAAAAAAATGAGTTAAGATCTCGAATTGTCTTGATAAAAATACTACCACTGGTGGTCATTTGGGAGAAACATTCCACATACTTTAAAAAGTCAAGACATATGTTACTATCATATCACTGTGCTAAGTTGAGAAAACTGAAGTAAGAGAGACTATGTAAACTCACTAATCATCACACAACCAGTAAGTGATGGAATTGTGATTCCAACCCAGCTCTGTGACTTTGAAACTGAGGAACTGTGTAGCCATTACTAATTCCAGTAAATCACACAACATTTACCATTTAGGGGTAAATTTTACAAATACCCTCTATATCGTTTTTCCCCCACAAGCACAAATGTGGAAAATAATTTTAATTTATATGCATGTATCCTTAATTGGCTGACCTGCTTATTTAGTTCAGAATGCAAAGGCAAAAAAAAAAAAAAAAAATCAAGATGGCAGAGTGAATGGAAGTCACACTGACCACCTCCCAGGACCAATCTGGAATTATAACTAAATTGTGGAGAAATCACCTGGAACAAACAACTGAACAATAGCGAGAGAGGAGCCTTATAACTGCAGACAGACAGAAGAATCAGCTTTAGCACAACCTAACTGGTAAGGAGTGCAGTAGAGACTTGAAGAGGTGGATGAGGTGCCCACAGGCAGCAGCACCAGAAGGATATTGAAACGGCCAGTTGGATCTCCATGAGAAGAGAGGAGTCTAAAACATAAGGGGGGTCTCCAACCTATAGCACCAGAGCCCAAAAAATACACAGATAACAACTAGCTACAAAAAGCAGCAGGGTTACTCTCTGCCAGAGACAGGCAGCTGGAGACATAAAGAGCCATTTAAAGGACCAATGCATACATTTTTATTTGCAGCCCCTTACCCTAGTCTCCAATAAAGGTGGGGGCATAGTGGGCTAGAGATGCCTGAGGAGAGACTGAGGAAGGAGACTTTGGGGACAGAACTGAGAGAGTATCCAGTGGGATCCTGGTGCTGACTCCTCGCTCATACTGTAGCAGCCATCTGGCTCAGACAGACCACTCCCCTGAGCAAGTGTGAGAGGGCCCAATAACCCCACCCTCAGGCAGGACTCAGCCCCACCCTGTGGTGTCTAAGCCTGACTGCTGTGTGCAGAGTGACTAGATTAACAGCTATATGAAGGAGACAGCCACAGAGAGCATATTCCTGGAAGTCTCAAACAGACTGCCTAAGTTTAGACAGGGTCAATATCTGACATCATCAAAAGCAGATACAGAAAGAAAAAACATTGGTCTCCCACTATAGAAGTTCACACTACAAAGTCAGAAAATCAAGACAGATCAATTTAAGAAGTAGAAGCAAAAAAAGAAGAGTCTCACAAATAATGGGAAGACAAAGAAACACCCCTGAGTTGAAGGGAAAGGAGGAATCCCCAGAAAGAGAACTAAATGAAATAGAGGTAAGCGAACTATCAGATATTGAGTTCAAAACAGCGGTTCTAAGGAAGCTCAATGAGCTCAGTGAGCTCAGACAGAATTACAAAAACTACAGAGAAACTACAAGGAACTTACTGCAAACTATATCAGACATGAAAAAAGGACAAAGAAACTATCAACAAAAGGCAAGAGGAAATGAAGAATACAATTTCTGAATTGAACACAGTAGAAGGAATCAAAAGCAGGCTAGGTAAAGCAGAAGAACAAATCAGCGAGCTGGAGTATAAGGTGGAAAAAAACTCCCAGAAAGAGCAAGAAAATGAAAAAAGACTCAAAAAGAATGAAGAGGCATTTAGAGAAATGCAGGACAACCTGAAATGTAATAATATCAACATAATAGGGATACCAGAAGGAGAAGAAGAGGAAGAAGGAATAGAGAACCTGTTTGAAAAAGTAATGATGGAAAACTTCCCTCATTGGAGGAGAGAAAAAGTCTCACAAGTCCAAGAAGCACAGAAGGTTCCATTCAAGAGGAACCCAACGAGGTCCACTCCAAGACATATCATCATTAAAATGGAAAATATCAAAGACAAACAGAAAATCTGAAAGGAAACAAGGGAGAAACACAAAGTAACATATAAGAGAGCCCCAGTATGGTTAGCAGCTGACTTCTCAACAGAAACACTACAAACCAGAAGGAAAAGGCAAGTAATATTCCAAGTCATGAAAAGCAAAGGCCTGAAACCAAGACCGCTCTACCCAGCAAGGCTCTCAATTAAAATGGAAGGAGAAATAAGGAGTTTCCCAAACAAAAAGAAGGCTAAAAGAGTACACCTCCACCAAACCAGCATTTCAAAATATGCTAAAGGGACTGCTTTAAGATGAAGAAAAAGAATCTATGAATACCCAGTATGAATATCCAGTCACCAATACTTGATATTACCAATATTTTTAATACTTATTAATCTGATTGTGACAATGGTATGTTATTCTGTTTTTATTATTTGTTAAAACTAAACCTGTTTTTGTATATTTCTTGCCTATTTCTATTATTTTTAAAAAGCTTTAAATGACTTTTTGGTATTCTTTACCCATTTTTTTGATTAAATGTTTGTAGAAATTTTTTCCTAAAAAAAGAAAAAAACTATTAACCCTTTTTTAGATGTATGGCAAATACTTTCCTCTTCTATTACTTGTCCTTTAAATTTTTTATGTATATATTACTGTATAGTTTTAAATGTTTAATATAGTCATATTGTCAATATCTTACTTAATATCTTCTGGGTTTGAATATTTTACTTCAGGGTAAGAAAAATATTACTTTTGTATTTTCTCCTAAAACTCCTGAGACTTTACATGTTGATTTTTAACTCATCTGAATATTTCTTGTATAATGTGTGAAATAGGGCTCTATATTTGTTTTATTTCAACTAACAATGGCCCATGCACCTTATTTGTTGAATAAGCCTAATTTTTCCCTTTGATGTGAAATATCAATTTAATCATATATTACATTGTTAGAGAGATATATATGTTTGTTTCTAGAATACTCATTTTATTTCATTGATCTACTTAATTATTTCTGTGCTGGTGTCATGTTGGTTTAATTGCTGAGACTTCATAATGGATTTAAATTTTTTAATATTTTATAATGGATTTTGACATTTAAAATAAATATATAAAATCAATCTGCATTAAAAAAATAAAAGAAGGAACTCCTACCTTTTGCAACAACTTAGTTGGAACTGGAGAATATTATGCTAAGTGAAATAAGCCAGTCGGTAAAAGACAAATACCATACGCTCTCACCTATAAGTAGAATCTATTCAACAAAATAAACTAACAAACAAAATAAACCACAAGCATGGCAACATGGAACAAACTGAAAGTAATCTGAGGTGATGGGGAAGGAAGACAATGGTGGACAGAAGGGGAAGGGACTAGACAAAGAACATGTATGAATGACCCATGGACATGGACAACAGAGTGAGAATTGACTGTGGGAGTGGGGGCTGGGGGTGGGGTGGGTGGAGGAGGACAAAGGGAAAAATTGAGACAACTGTAAGAGAGCAAACATGATTTTTAAAAAAAAAGAATGCAAAGGCACATTCACTTATTAGACCTCTGGTCGTTTTCAAAAATTGGCGAAGGAAACAAATGATGGACATAACACATTTCTTGCAAAAGCCAGCAATTAATGAAAAAGTTTCTCATAGCCATAGTTAACGCAGTTGTAAATTCATATTCTTCCCCTCTAACTGCTGAAACACATTTCTGAGCAAACAAATGAGTTAATTTGCTCTCTGAACTAAGTAAGACCAAGGGGAGGCAATTCTCTTTTGAGTAAGTAGTGTTGAAGTTTGTTCATGAAAGCCTTGAAGTAGCCTAACATTATGGTTTTGTATGACGAATCTTAGTTTTCTAAATCTAAATTTCAGAGTGCTAAAAATCAATTGCTTGAAGAGAAAGAGGTTGTCAGCAGAAAGTATGAAGGTGTGAAGAAAACAGCATATTTTAAAATAGACTTTGATATAATTCAGTCATTTGCCAGAGATATAGTTTACTTGAATCAGATGAGTGATTTCTTTAGACATGCTTCCCATCTCTCTGCAGACTCATTTTATGTCTATCATAGAAGTGACAGGCTGTTATAGGATGTTATAGGAATCTTGTGTATATCATAGAAGTTACAAGATGCTAATAGATGTTATAATGAGTTATGGGATGGTACAGCAACTCACAGAATGGGCTAGGAGTTAGGAGAATTAAATTTAAATGGTGAGAAATACAAAACTAGGGAAGTAGATAAAGTATAACCAGTAGTAACACTAGAGCTACACCTGGGGATCTCTCAGGAATGAACACTGTATTAGATTTTTATTGATCCTTTAATAAATTATCACAAATTCAGTGGCTTAAAAATGCAAATGTACTATCTCACAGTTTCTAAAGATCAAAATTCTAGGTTGGCTGAGCTGGATCCTCTTCTTAGTGTCTCATAATACCAAAATCAAAATGTTGGTAGGGCGGCATTTTTACTCAAATCTGCTCCCAAGCTCATTCAATGTGTTGGTGGTTTTAGGACTGAGGTGCCCATTTCTTTGCCACTATAGCCTGGGAGGTGGCTCCTAACAGCTGCCTGTATTCCTCCTCGTCCTTTCCATGCGGCCCCTCTGGGAATGGCACTGGAGTCCCTGTCACCTTTAAATTTGTCTGACTTCTCCTGCCATCTCTCTCTGATGCCAGCAAGTTCTCCAGAAAGTTCTCTACTTTTCAGGGCTTGTTTAATAAGGCTGCCTAGGTAATCAATGATAACCTCCCTATCTTAACTACATCTTTTTTAAGAGTTAAAAAATTCCTTTTTGCCATGTAACATAACATAACCATGGCATGCCATCAGAGGGCAAAGTTCTGTGGAGGCCAAAATTCTGCCTACCAACAGTACCAATGTTTTCTGGAGGACCTGACTCACAAATACTCTGTAAAAAATGAGGCTGCCCAAAACATGAGGCTATCTTCAAATTTTGAGAGTCTGAGAACCCTGTGCTGCACTGTCTTTTTCTTTAGATGGTAACCAAATCAATTTAGTTTGTACCAAACTGTTTTGAACTCTGAAAGACTGAATACTTAAAAGTAGTGGACAAGTTAAAAGAAAACACTTCTGTCTTATTTTTAAGGTAATTTCATCAGAAAGCATTGATGATAAGCTTAGTAATAAAAATAGCTATTATTTTCTTAATTTGTGCCAGGTATTACATAGCCTTTAAAATAGATAATTGTGAACATTTTCTTTCTATCAGTTCTTTGACAGAATAGGACAGAATTGTTCCTTGTGGACAATGCAGAAATATATTTAAGTGACATCAGTACTTTAATGAAACATGTAGTACCAGTACAATAGTCCCAGACATCATTTCCTGTGCCCATGAAAGATTTCCATATATGACTATACAAACTGAACTTACATGTGCAAAACATGGAATGAGATTGTACACAGCATGGTTCATTGTTGCCACAGAATTGTTGAGTGGTACAATCACCAACTGTTGTCACAAATTTCAAATCTGCTTTGACATCACAGTCTGCAATTTATAGTCCATCAGCAGATAGCTTACTGGTCTTTACTCATTCATTTTCCCATGTAATAAAATCACTTCCCGGGAAGGATACTACTGCATGAGAGTCACTTTACAGTGAGGTCCATTCAACACAGTTGTTAAACTCCAGGGGTTTATAGCAATCCAAATAAAGTCAGAAAAATTTTTGAGTTGATATTTAAAGAACCAGGATATTTAACATCTCCAGACAATCAAACACTAACCTGATAAGTGTAGAAGTTCTTTATTCCTAAGGATATTTAACATTGATCTTAATGACAATAATTTATAGTTCAGATGTAGATCAATCCTAATGACAATCACTTAAATCATTAACACGTAAGTTTATTCCCCTCTGGAAATAAGTTCAAAGCATACTAAGTTAACACCAGTTGAGAGTAGAAGAGCTCAGGTAGTGTGGCCTAAGTTTATTTTGAAGTTACCACTTAATTTTGGTACAGTAATACCCTCAACATAATTTTCTATCTTCCTTTTAAGAGAGTAGAAAATGGTAGCCAAACTAACCCAGCCTGTATCTTTCCATGCTTTCTATTCTGTTCCTTCTTATTGATCATTGCTTTTGGAGGCTAATACTCACTGAACTTGAGAACAAATTTTGAATGCCTATAACTTTTATTAATATCTTTTAGAACATTTCCCTGTGCTATACTGCTCCTTAAAAAGAAAGAATTGATTAGAAGATTTAGGAGATCAAATATTAATGCAGCTTTCACTCCGATTAAAATTAGAAAAAAAAAATTAGGCTTTTTTTATTTTTAAAATGTCACACTACAGATATAAATAGAAGACAACATATATGTTTAACAAACCTAGATTTAAATAGTGAATAAATCATGTTATTTTTATATTAAAAAACAAGACTATAAATCACTTTGAATTTAAGTCACTTTACTGCCTGTGTAAAAACTGAATTCACTAAAAAATAAAATCAACTTTTTTTTTGTAGCTAGTACCATTTTTAATTTTTTTTATTTCTTCATTTATTTTTTCAAATACATTTGTCTCTGCCTCCCCCTAACCACTTTCCCTTGCCCCCTCCTTCCTTCCCTCCCTCAACTCTTCCCCTTTGGTTTTGTCCATGAGTCCTTGCTATATGTTCCTTGACTTTCCCCTTCCCTTCCTTATCCCCACCCCCTCTGCCTCCTTCCCTCTTGTCTCTGTTGATTTCTTTTCCTTTCAGTGTTGCTGGTCTTATTTTCCTTGCATCTTTGTATTGTTGGTTAGGTTCCACTTATAGGTAAGATCATATGGCATTTGTCTTTCGCCCCCTGGCTTATTTCGCTTAGCATAATGCTCTCGAGTTCCATCCATGCTGTTGCGAAGTTTAGTAGTTCTCTTTTTCTTTCTGCTGCGTAATATTCCATTGTGTATATGTACCATGACTTTTTGATCTAGTCATCTACTGATGGGCATTTAGGTTGCTTCCAACACTTGACTATTGTAAACTGTGCTGCTATGAACATTGGGGTGCATAGGTTCTTTTGTATTGGTGTTTTGGTGTTCTTAGGGTATAGTCCCAGCAGGGGAATCACTGGATCAAAAGGCAGTTCCAATTTCAGCTTTTTGAGGAAATTCCACACTGCTTTCCACAGTGGCTGCACCAGTCTGCATTCCCACCAACAGTGGACTAGGGTTCCCTTGTCTCCACAGCCTCGCCAGCACCTGTTGTTTGTTGATCTGTTTATGAAGGCCATTCTGACTGGTGTGAGGTGGTACCTCATGGTGGTTTTGATCTGCATTTCTCTGATGGCTAGTGATGCTGAGCATCCTTTCAAATGCCTCTGGGCCCTCTGTATCTCCTCCTTGGAAAAGCGTCTGCCCAGGTCCTTTGCCCATTTTTTTATTGGATCGTTTGTCTTCTTGGAGTGGAGTCGAGTGAGTTCTTTATATATCTTGGAGATCACACCTCTATCTGATGTATCATTAGCCAATATATTTTCCCATGTGGTTGGCTCCCTTTTCATTTTGCTGATGTTTTCTTTAGCCGTGCAGAAGCTTCTTATTTTGATGAGGTCTCACTTGTTTATTCTCTCCTTTATGTCCCTTGCTGTAGGAGACATATCAGTGAAAAAATTGTTGCGTAGGATATCTGAGAATGTCCTGCCAATGTTCTCCTCTAGAGCTTTTATGGTGTTGTGACTTATATTTAAGTCTTTTATCCATCTTGAGTTTATTTTTGTGTATGGTGTCAGCTGATGATCCAATTTCAATTTTTTGCAGGTAGCCGTCCAGCTCTCCCAACACCATTTGTTGAAGAGGCTATTATTGCTCCATTTTATGCTTCTGCCCCCTTTGTCAAATATTAGATGCCCATAGAGACCTGGGCTTATTTCTGGGCTTTCTATTCTGTTCCACTGGTCTATGGGTCTGTTCTTGTGCCAGTACCAGATTGTTCTGAGTATAGTGGCTTTGTAGTAGAGTTTGTTGTTCGGTATTGTGATCCCTCCTACTTTGTTTTTCTTTCTCAAAATTGCTGAGGCTATTCGGGGTTGTTTATGGTTCCATATAAATTTTTGAAATGTCTGTTCTATTTCTGTGAAATAAGTCATTGGTATCTTAATAGGGATTGCGTTGAATCTATAAATTGCTTTGGGTAGTATGGACATTTTGATGATATTAATTCTTCCAATCCATGAGCACGGTATATGCTTCCATTTATTTGTGTCTTCCTTAATTTCTTTTTTCAGTGCTGTATAGTTTTCTGCGTACAGGTCTTTTACGTCTTTAGTTAAACTTATGCCTGGTACTTTATTTTTCTTCTTGCTATATCGAATGGTATTTTTTTTCTGATTTCTTCTTCTATTGCATTGCTGGTGTACAAAAATGCCTTTGATTTCTGAATGTTGACTTTGTATCCTACTGTTTTGCCAAATTCACTTATTAGGTTGAGGAGTTTTTTGGTAGAGTCTACAGGGTTCTCTATGTACACTATCATGTCATCTGCAAACAATGATAGCTTTACTTCCTCCTTTCCTATTTGGATGCCTTTTATCTCTTTCTCTTGTCTGACTGCTGTGGCTAGCACTTCCAATACGATGTTGAAAAGAAGGGATGAAAGCAGACATCCTTGTCGTGTTCCCGATCTTAGTGGGAAGCTTTCAGTTTTTGCCCGTTGAGTATGATATTGGCTGTAGGTTTTTCATATAAGGCCTTTATTACATTGAGGAATGCCCCATTTATTCCCATTTTGCTGAGTGTTTTGATCATAAATGGATGCTGTACCTTGTCAAATGCTTTTTCTGCATCTATTGAGATGATCATGTGGTTTTTGTCTTTTCTTTTATTAATGTGATGTATCACGTTTACTGATTTGCGTATATTGAACCATCCCTGCATGCTTGAGATGAATCCCACCTGATCGTGGTGGATAATTTTTTTAATGTATTGCTGGATGTGGTTTGCCAATATTTTGTTGAGGATTTTAGCATCTATGTTCATCAGGAAAATTGGCCTGTAGTTTTCTTTCTTTGTAGGGTCTTTATCTGGTTTTGGGATCAGGGTGATGCTGGCCTCATAGAAAGAGTCTGGGAGTCTTCCCTCCTCTTGGATTTTTTGGAATAGTCTGAGAAGGACAGGGGTTAGCTCTTCCTTAAACATTTTGTAAAATTCTCCTGTGAAACCGTCCGGCCCTGGGCTTTTGTGTGCTGGGAGTTTCTTGATGACTGCTTCAATTTCCCTGACTGTTATCGGTCTGTTCAAGCTTTCTGTTTCTTCCTCCTTCAGTGTTGGAAGATTATACTTTTCTAAAAATTTGTCCATTTCATCAAGATTTTCAAATTTCTTGGCAAAGAATTGTCCATAGTAGTTTCTGACAATCCTTTGTATTTCTGTGTTATCAGTTGTTATTTCTCCTCTTTCATTTCTGATATTATTAATTTGGGTCCTCTCCCTTTTTTTCTTGATGAGTCTGCTTAAAGGCTTGTCAATTTTATTTATCTTTTCAAAGAACCAGCTTCTAGATTGGTTGATCTTCTGAATTGTTCTTTTTCTCTCTATGTCATTCAGGTCTGCTCTAATCTTGACTATTTCCTTCCTTCTACTTGCTCTGGGATTTATTTGTTGTTGTTTCTCCAGTTCTTGAAGTTGTAGTGTTAGGTCTTTCATTTGAAATGTTTCTATCTTTTTTAGGTAAGCCTGTATTGCTATGAACTTCCCTCTCAGGACCGCCTTTGCTGTGTCCCATAGGTTTTGGACTGTTGTCTGTTCATTTTCATTTGTTTCCAGAAATTGCTTGATTTCTTCTCTTATCTCATTATTGACCCATTCATTGTTTAATAGTCTACTGTTCAGTCTCCATGAGTTTGCTAGTTTTTGAAATTTCTCTTTGGGGTTGATTTCCAGTTTCAATCCCGTGTGGTCTGAGAAAAAGTTTGATATTATTTCAATTTTCCTGAATTTGCTGAGGTTTGCTTTGTGTCCTATCATGTGGTCTATCTTTGAAAAACTGCCATGAGCATTTGAAAAGAAAATGTATTTTTCTTCTTTGGGATGTAAGGTTCTATATATGTCAGTTAAATCTCTATGATTCAGTGCGTCATTCAGCGCCACAATATGTTTATTAATGTTTTGTTTGGAAGATCTGTCCATTTTTGACAGTGGGGTGTTGAAATCCCCTACTATCGGTGTGTTGCTGTCTATGTCTCTTTTGAAGTCATCCAACAATTTCCTTATAAACTTGGGGGCTCCTATATTGGGAGCATATAAGTTTACAAGGTTGATGTCTTCTTGATAGATTCTTCCTTTAAGTATGATAAAGTGCCCCTCTGGGTCTCTCTTTATGGCCTTTGTTTTGAAATCTACTTTGTCTGATACAAGTATAGCAACCCCAGCCTTTTTCTCATTCCCATTTGCTTGGAATATTTTTTTCCATCCCTTTACTTTCAATCTCTGTAGGTCTCTTGCTCTGAGGTGGGTCTCTTGTAGGCAGCATATGTGTGGGTCATGTTTTCTTATCCATTCAGCTACCCTGTGTCTTTTGATTGGGGCATTTAGTCCATTCACATTAAGAAATATTACTGATAGAAACTTACTCATCTTTTGTCTTTGTACCTGTGTTCCTCTCTGTCTCATTCTTTTCCTTCATCTGCTTAAACCAGTCCCCTTAGCATATCTTGGAGTGCTGGTTTGGTAGAGATGTATTCTTTTAGTCTTCTCTTGTCTGGGAAACTCCGTATTTCCCCTTCTATTTTAATGGAGAGCCTAGCTGGGTAGAGCAGCCTTGGCTGTAGGCCCTTGCTTTTCATGGCTTGGAATATTTGTTGCCATTCCCTTCTGGCTTGTAGTGTTTCTGTTGAGAAGTCAGCCCCTAGGTGTATCAGGGCCCCCTTGTATGTTACTTTCTCCTTCTCCCTTGCTGCCTTGAGGATTCTCTTTGTCTTTGACATTTGCCATTTTAATGATGATGTGTCTTGGAGTGGACCTCTTTGAGTCCCTCTTGAATGGGGTCCTCTGTGCCTCCTGGATCCATGAGAGCCTTTCTCTCCTCAAATTAGGGAAATTTTCCATCATTGCTTTTTCGAGGAGGTTCTCTATCCCTTGCTCCTCTTCTTCTCCTTCTGGTATCCCTATTATACGGATATTATTGCGTTTCAGGTTGTCCTGCATTTCCCTAAATGCCTCTTCATTCTTTTTGAGCCATTTTTCCATTTCTTGTTCTTTCTGGGAGCTTCTTTCTACCTTATCCTCCACCTCACTGATTCGATCCTCGGCTTCATCCAGCCTGCTTTGGATTCCTTCTACTGTGTTCTTCAATTCAGAAATGGTATTCTTCATATCCTCTTGTGTCTTCTTGATAGTTTCTATGTCCTTTTCCAGGCTGACATAGTTTGCTGTAAGATCCTGATAGTTTCTCTGCAGCTTCTCCGAGTTATCTTTCTGCTGGCTGAGCTCATTGAGCTTCCTTAGAACCATTGTTTTGAATTCAGTATCTGATAGTTCCCTTGCCTCTATTTCATTGAGCTCTCTCTGTGGGGAGTCCCCTTTTCCACTCATTTGGGGGGAAATTCTTTTTCTTCCCAATTTTGTGAGAGCCTGTTAAGTATTTTTATCCTTTACTTTTCTTTCTGGGCCTGCCTCTGATGATGTCAGTTGTTTACCCTATAGGACCTTGGGTTGTTTGTTTGAGCCTTCCAGGAGTCTACTGTCTGTGTCTGACTCCTGCTTGGGGCAGCTCTGTGACTCCTTCAGTCAGGGCTGGGCTATTTTTGGGGATCTCTCTGCACTCTGACGCCAGCTCCTTTAGCACACTCCCGGTGTGGCAGTATCCCCCGTCTGCCTGGGCTCGCATGAGCTTGTCCCAGACCAGGGGGCTTATTCGCAACCTCGCATGCTCCTCTGGCCCCGCTGGTTGGCAAGCTCCCTGGCACTGGTCAGTTTAGGGTCTTCTATTGTGTATGTTCCCTGCTTTTGGCTCTTCGGGTGCGTTGCTTGCCCTCGCCAAATGGGAGCTACGGAAATAGGAGGAAATCAGCTCTAGGACTCTCCGGTTAATCCTGTTTCTGGTCTCTCCTCCAGGGACTCTGGGCAGCTCTACTACTTTTGTGGGCCGCTCTGCAATCGCGGGCGGGCGGGTCAATTTACGCCTGCCCTTGCCGCTCTGTGCACTCCCTCGCAGGCCGTATGGGTGCCAATCTGTGGGAGGCCTTGCCAGCCGGTGCAAGCGTTCGCCAGCCCGCGCGGGTCACACATACGCTCACCAACCCTTGCTGGTCACTCGGCGCAAGTGTGAGCGCCTGCACTGGGTGTTTTGGGGGTGTCTATGTGTGTTTTTTGGCTTTTGGCTCTGGGGGTGTGGCCTCTTCCCGCACAATGGAGACTACTGCAAGGAGAAGGAGTCAGGACTCCCCGGTTCCTCCTCCCATTCTTTCCCCAACGCCTCCGTCTCCAGTCTCTCCTCAAGGCTCTCCCAGCCAGTCTGCACTCAGTCCCCCAGTCCACATGCGCACAAGCTGTATGCGGAGCGCACAAAAGGCAGGTTAATTGATTCCCTTCTGCCTGAGCGAGATGGTAGCTGCAGAGTGGGAGGTGCGTTATCACCTGGGCTCCACCGGCCACCGTCTCAGTTCTCTTCACAAAGTTTTCCTCACCAGTCTTTTCCCAGGCACCAGCCCACCCTGCTGCTGCCTCTACCCAGAGATCAAGGAGGGTGGCTGCCACTGCAATTTTTGCATTGGCCCTTTAAATGTCTCTTTGCATCCCCAACCACCTGTCTCTGGCAGAGAGCGCCCCTAAGCTTTTCGGGGTTGTGTTTTGTCTGTATTTTCTTGGTTTTAGCTGCTGTAGTTTAGGGGTCCCTGTTTATGATTCAGACTCCGTTCTTCTCGGGGGAAGCTAACTGGCCGTTTCAATGTCCCTTTGGTGCCAGTGCCTGTGGGCACCCAGCCCACCCTCTTGAGCCTCCACCGCACTTCTCACCTGTTGGGATGTGTGAGAGTCGAATCCACTGTCTGTCCGCGGCACCAAGGCTCCTCTCCCACTATCGTTCCATTGTTTTCCAGGTGATTACTCCACTATTTAGTCGCAATTCCAGTTTGGTCTTGGGAGGAGGTCAGCGTGACTCCCATTCACTCCTCCGTCATCTTCTCTCCTCTCACAATCAACTTTTATATAAAATCTGCCAAATGGAAGATCTTTAATGGAAAACTGTGTGATCTGTACCATAGTTTAACAACCCACAATAAAATCTTATTTACATTCTCTGTTCTATATATTACTTTACGCATTATCAGCAACAGAAAATTTTCTGACAATAATTTCATTGAAAGTGTCTTAATATAACCTATATTCAAATTCACTGAATGTCATGTATCACTTGTGCAGCCTCTTTCTTGACATTATTTTCAAAATATTGCTTGCATACAATCATTCTTTTCTGTACATACTTAGATTCATACTACAGTTGTTATAGATGTAGCTAATTTACATATAGATTAAAATTACCTTGAAGTCCATTTACACCCTGATGAGTTAAAGACAGAGGAATTCAAAGCTGATGACTGGCTTTTATTAAACTTATGTATTATGACACATTAGACTAGTCAAAATACAGGTTTCAGATTCATGGCTGGGATCCTAAATTATCAGGTAGGGATGGCAGCTTGGCAGACATAGCCAAATTTAGATATTTTCTTCAATATTATTGCAGGTTGTGAGAAATTATCCCTTAAGTTGATTCATACCTGTGCTTATTCTTTATGTTTCACCAAACACACTTTAGTAGTAGTTGTTTTAAGTCAAATCAGTTAGCGGGCCATTGGCCAATTTTAATTCGACTTCAGGAAAGAATATTCTTTAAAAATGACTGAAAAGTTTGAAGTTTGACCAATGGCCTAATTTGATAACCCTAATCTACTGGCCTGCCTGTTATCCACCTACTGGACTTCACAGAAGCACTAAATAATTGCTGCTTAATAGGACAGGTTTTCTACCACTTCCAATAAGCAGAAGCCCGTTTAACATCTCATTCAGTTTGTTTGCCATTCCCAACTTTCCCTGAAGCTCTCTGACTCAGGGTCCCTATTTAAAGAAGAAGGACTAGATGGCCAAATTAGAACTCTGTGACTATGCCCCCATCCTGGCCATAAGTATTGGACAAAAGATGGACAGCTTTCCCTATGCCATCAGTCAATCTATTGGCCTGTTGCCAATTGATTATTTTCTCTCAAGAATTTAAACGTCTATCCACATAGATTATTGTCAGGAAAAGCAGAAAGGCCATGTAGAGTTGAGACCAGAGTTGGTGTCAAGGAAAGCCATGTTAACCAGGAGCAGAGGCTATGTATAAGCAAGTTAAACCATCCAATAGATAAGAGAATGAAAGAGACTTTCAGAGAATGGTAGAGTTGAAAGAACATATTGTACCATATAGGCAGAGTGAAGGAGAAATAAGGACAAAGTGAAATTCAGAGAATGGAAGAGTCAGAAACACAGAACACCTGAGTTTTCACTATTATCTCTAGGCTCAATGAAGCTTGACCATATTTACTACCCTCAATTAGTGACATAACCTTGTATCTTCCCCATGTACCCATATTTAGCTTGCAATGATTTGAGTACTTGTCTGTTCTTTTTAAGCAAACTCTGATTACAGCACCATGTTAAAATATATATTATAGAAATACATATTTCAAGTTCTATCAGTAGATCAAATAGTTTATATTTGGATTTAAGAAAAGCAAAGAAAAAATATACATGTGTTTTGTTTTTTTAAAAAAAGGCAGGGGGGTATAATTTCTGGGCATCCTGATACAGGAGAATTCTCTAACCTAACATCCAGCATAATATGCTATTTAAAAAAAAAAAAAAAAAAAAGAACACCCTATGTCTGCTGTTTTTTCATGAGAAAGTACTATGTACCTAAAGTTTTCACCTCTGAGAGTTCTTAAAGAGCCCAGAGTAAAGTGACATGTTTGAATTTTAAAAGGTGGAAAGATCTTGAAGATAGATGACTTTGAAGTTTGTTCTGTGCTCTGTATTTACACTTACGTATTTATTCTCAAGAGTTAAGCCTCCTTTCTCTGTGTTCACCTAACTCCTTTTGCCTAACCCTACCTTTCCTCCCAGTTCCTATGTTGATTATTCTGACACTTAGCTGTCCTTCTGGCTCCAGTTTTTGTGTTTCTAAATTTTACCACTGAGACTATTTCTTTTCTTTTTCTTGTAATCTAAGACAAGTTTCCAGGTTCCAAAAATATAGGCAACACTACAAAAGAAGTTGTGGTAGATCTGGACTACTGCCAGAGTCTAGCAAGTTAAACTTCAACTAAGATTTAAAAAAATTTAGACAATGACTGCATTTAGGCAGAGAAAAATGTAATTGGAAAATTAATTAATTTTAAAAAAAAATTACACAATGGCTGCTTTCTGCCAGAACTTAGATCAAATGGTTGTACTACAAATGAGGAGGTATTTATTTAAAGCTAAAATAGTCCAAATCACAAAATAAAACAATAAAATTTTAAGAAAATCTATTACCCAGCAATTACACTTTTATGAATTTACTTTAAAAAATAAAATAAAATAAAAACATGCCCACACAGACTTGTACAAGAATGTTCATGGAAGCTTTATTTCTAATAGCACCAAACTGCCCTTCTCATGATCTTTGATAGCACAAGAACTTTTTTTCTGTATTTTATGAGTATATTATTTGTCATTACCCCCAGCTAATTCATTGTCTAAATTGATCTGTGATGTTAATAAATTGCTTCAGAAACACACCATAATTATTGAATTTTGGTGTGAAGAACTCCTGTGTGTCACCTACAGCCAGGACACTGCTGGCTTTTGATTGGCTGAATTCATCTGTCAGCCAGGGTTTGGAATGCCAGTCATTGAAGCACCTCCTTAAGAGTCCAGATGCAGTAAAATCTCTTGCCGCAAAATAACATTGCCCACATTTTCACAGTACCTGACAGTTTTTGATTGTCCTAAGCAAACATGCAACTATGTCCAAATCAATGTGATGCTTCCCCAGCACAAAAACTTTCCTTAAATTAAATAAAAACACATGACTATGTGAATAAAATATGAGGCTCAAATATACCCTGCCTTAATAGACCTAGCTAGTATAATTAGAACTTAGCCTTTTCCTCAAGTCCCATTATTATTTCTGAAAGTCTCCAAGGAAGTCCTTCAAATGTACTCCAAATAAGAAACAGAGCCCAGACTCTTCTTTTCCTGATCCAGTCTCATTGCCCATATCACTTTTCCAGGGTCAGCTGGGTAGACCTCTCACCCTCATCAGCCATCCTAGGAACAGCACTGTCCATAGAGAGGATGATGTCTCTGAACACTCCCAGATTCCAATCTAAGGCAGCCAGAATGCAAAGAAGGACACTTTCTTTCTGTCTGTGGCATGCTTTGTCAATGAGCTCTGTAGGGCTTATTGTACTGGGAATTTCACAAAGTAAGCTCTTGACATGACCTCCTTCTTTCGTGGCATTTCAGAACCAGTTCAAAAAACCTGGTCCTGAAAAGGTGACACCCATCTACATGATCCTCCTAACCCCTCCACCCACTGCTACCTGGGATGATGTCTGGATGGCAGTAGGGACAGGGGTATCTGCAGTAGCAACAAGCTCTGTTATACCAACAACATTTATGTCAATGGGCATCGAATCAAGGGAGATCCAGTTGGAGTGTCCTGCTGAAGATATGCAAAGACTGCTTGAGTGCTTGTTGATGATACATATTCTTCCTGTGGAGGCCACTCCTCAACCGCTAAATCAATAATCTGGAGAGGTGAACATATTCTGAATATTTTAACACGATTATGAGATGATTTTTGCACTGATCTAGACTGAGAACCATTGCTATTGAATAGAATGCTTCTAAATAGAACCAAATGCTGCCAAATCAGTACTACTGATTTTAGCTAAAATGGGGGTCATTCAACATCTTCAGACCCTAAAACAAGGGAACCCTGTAGGGACATTTTCTAGATATCCATGACCTTCACATGAGTATTTTCCATGAAAGAAGGGAATGGGCTGGACATTTTTTAAATGATGAGGGCACTGATTACTTAATTTTTGCTTTTAAGGGAAAATATAGAAATATCAGGAGAAAATGAGATGTTTATAATCCTAATTTTTAATCACTATTGCTGTAAAGACAGGTTGGTTTGTTTAGGATGATGAAGAATATACTATGTTTAATTTTGTTACTAGAATTACCACATTTGATATCATATCATATCCTCTTAAGTTTAAGAGTATAATTTGTATAAAAAATAGTTATCAGTTTACTCTTGAAATTAACCTTTAGATGATTTAGAGATACCAGTATTTTATCTCCGTCTCTTTCAGTTAATGAATTGGAAGCAAATACCTGACAGACAAGAAACAGGGAACTAGTATTTACTGAGTAGTTACTGTGCACCAGCCCTTGTCTGAGGCAGCATATAGGCTATGTCTAAGAAGAGAAGAAAATATGAAGATTTTTTTATATGCAGTTACAAGAAAAAGTTATGTTTTCAGAACTTAGTATCCCCCATGACGTCAATAGCTACAGAAGCTATTCATGTTCTCAAGAACAAGTGAGGGGGGAATAAAATAGAGAGAATTCAGTGAATACGACATTTGCCAGTAGTATCTTAATCTAACTCAATGGTTCTTAAACTTGGTATGACTTGATAAAACACGATCACTAGCCCGGAACTCTGGAGCTCCTGGTTCTGCAGGCCTGAGCTGAGGCTAGACAATTTGCATTGCTAAGTTCCAAATGATGCTGACACACATCGAGAACTGCAGGTCTAACTAGTTTCATTTCCTCAGTGTGGCTGAATCTCTAACTTTGTCCTAATGTTTCAGGAGTTATAGCATGAGCATAATACCAGATACATCTTGGAACTAATACACAAAAATCTTTCTGCAATTGTTTTTGTCTGCTTTTAATAAGAGAGGAAAAAATTGTAATTTCAAAAGTATATTTTGTGCAAATTAGAAATATTAAGGAAAAACAGAAACGTGATCTTGTAACCCCTAAGAATACCTTTCCAAAATGAAGTCTTAGGTCTGCATCCAGTTTTGCAATCCAATCAAGTGCAGAGCTTGCTGTTTATATTTCTGTCTTTGAAACCTCAGTACAAAAGATTAGCAGAGTCATAAAATGGCTGATTAAAATTTGCCTTGTTTTTTCATGTTTTTCACTTTCTTTTGCTCTGTTTAGCAAAAGATGCAGCTTGAATCAAAGTATATTTTCCCCTTGGGCTATTTAGTTAAAAATTATCTTACTCAGCTACAGCGTCTCTTGAAGAAATTGGCTTTAACACCCACAGGGAGTTCTGCAGGGTTCATCACCATCAAGCACCACAGTCCTCACACTTCTAGATACTTGACGAATCCCAGTTACTAATTTTCTTAAAGACCTTCATCATTTTCTAGTAAAAAGCACATTACCATTTAACAAACATAAAATTTCAATGCAGATTTCACATCAGTATATTGCCTCTTACATTCTTTCCTTCTGGAAGGCAGTTGCCATAACCCAAAAGACTCCTATTTTTTGTCATTGTTGTTCTTTTCTCCAGATATTTTCAAGACTGATTAGCATGATATCAAGAAGTACATGTGAGTCATGAAATGAACTAATTATTAAAGTAATGGGATAGATGTCTATTATGGTTTGTCTTTTGCATTTATTTTATTTATACCATTAATCAATGAATATATCAGATCCTTAATATTCTAGGGATGTTATAATAAAATTAGTGTCTGTTTCAGAAAGAAAAAAACTAGCATTTTGCCAGTGTTAGAGAATTGTAACAATTAGTAAAAATAAAAGCTTGATTGCAAAACAAACAGACAGCTGATTTCAGGTGCCAGAGCCCGAGAAATGCAAGGATTGGCAGAGTGGTGTGGCTGGAATGGGATTGCTGAAGTGCGGAGAAGTTGACAAAGGCACCCACGCCTGGGAGGAGGAGGGTGTGTTAGGGGGCAATGGTAGCTAGGGATTGTCAGAGCCTGTGTGGGGTGAGCAGGGTATCGTCATTTATTTATTTGTATTTCATTGATTATGCTATTACAGTTGTACCATTTTTTTCTCCACTTTATTGCCCTCCACCCTGCACCACCCCACCTCCCAGCATCCCCCCTCACCTTAGTTCATGTTCATGTGTTGTGCACATAAGTTCTTCAGTTTCTCCATTTCCTTTACTAGTCTTAACCTCCCCCTGGCTATTTTGTACCTACCGATTATGCTTCTTATTACCTGTACCTTTCCCCCCTTTTTCCCTTTCCCTTTCCCCTCTGATAACCTTGCATGTGATCTCAATTTCTGTGATTCTCCTCTAGTTCTAGTCGTTTGCTTAGTTTGTTATTGTTTTGGGGGTTTTTTTACATTCAGTTGTTGATAGTTGTGAGTTTGTTGTCACTATACCTTCATAGTTTTTGATCTTCTTTTTCTTAGATAAGTCCCTTTAACATTTCATACAATAAGGGCTTAGTGATGATGAACTCCTTTAACTTGACCTTATCTGGAAAGTACTTTATCTGCCTTTCCATTCTAAATGATAGCTTTGCTGGATGGAGTAATCTTGGATATAAGTCCTTGCCTTTCATAGCTTGAAATACTTCTTTCCAGCCCCTTCTTGCCTGCAAGGTTTCTTTTGAGAAATCAACTGATAGTCTTAAGGGCACTCCTTTGTAGGTAATTGTCTCTACTGTTCTTACTGCTTTTAAGATTCTCTCCTAGTCTTTAATCTTGGGAAATGTACTTATGATGTGCCTTGGTGTGTGCTTCCTTGGTTCCAACTTTTTTGGGACTCTCTGAGCTTCCTGGATCTCCTAGAAATCTATTTCCTTGGCCAGATTAGGGGAGTTCTCCATTATTTGTTCAAGTAAGTTTTCAATTTCTTGCTCTTCCTCTTCTCCTTCTGGCACCCCTATGATTTGGATGTTGGAACATTTCAAGTTGTCCCAGATGTTCCTAAGCCTCTCCTCATTTTTTTGAATTCTTGTTTCTTCATTCTGTTCTGGTTGAATGTTTATGTCTTCCTTCAGCTCCAAATCATTGATTTGAGTCCTGGTTTCCTCCCCTTTACTGTTGGTTCCCTGTATATTTTTCTTTATTTCACTTTGCATAGCCTTCACTTTTTTCTCCATTTTGCAACCATACTCAACTAATTCAGTGAGCATCCAGATTACCAGGGTTTTGAACTGTGCATCTGATAGGCTGGGTATCTATTCATTGCTTAGCTCTATTTTTGGAGCTTTGATCTGTTCTTTCATTTGGGCCATATTTCTTGGTTTTGGTGTGTCTTGGAAATCATTGGGAGGGGCAGAGCCTTAGGTATTCACCAGGGTGGGGCAACCCAGGTCACTGAGTTGTGATGCTGTCTGTGGGGGAGGAGTTCAGAGAGGGAGCAATGCTGCTTGTTTGGCTTTCAGCCAGATTTCAGTCACTTTCCCCTCTACCCACAAACAAATTAGGCTTTTTCGGTGCTGATTCCCCTCTACCCACAAACAAATTAGGCTTTTTTGGTGCTGATTCCCTGGTGGGTGGGTTTGTGTATGTTTTAGGATCCGGGGGTTCTCCCCAATAGACTCTCCTATGAGACTGGGAGTTTCTCTTGCTGCCAAAACCCCCCCAGGTTTTTACCTCCAGCGATTTTGAGGCTTTCTTTTCCCACATTGGAACCCTGGATTGCATGGCCTATCTCACTCCCCAGCTGTTCCTCATAGTTTATCCATACGCTAATGTGGGACCGCCCAGTCTGCCAGCCATCACCTCGCCTGCTAGGTCCTCCAGCCTTTGCCTAGCTGCACAGCCTCTCCGCCCCAGCTGCCCATCTCTGCCTCTCCCACCGGTCTGGATGAATGTTTCTTTTTTAGCTCCTTGGTTGTCAGACTTCCATACAGCTCCATTTTCTGGAAGTTTGGTTATTTTTTGTTTTTAAATTTTTTGCTGTCCTTCTTATGGTTGTGCAAGGAGGCAAAGTGTGTATACCTACACCTCCATCTTGGCTGGAAGTCTCCTGAATTAATAAATAAATAATTTAAATACTAAGGTATTCAAAGGTGATGCAGCATCAGGTTGGCAACTTACAAATGGTTGAGGAAAAAAAGTCACTTGTTTTATACTTGCAATTAGTTTTGTAAATTTGAGATTGTTACAAAAATAATTTTCAAAACAAACAATAAAAACTATTTCTTCCCTAGTCTTACATGACATCCCTATTTCCCCAGTTGCTGGGGTCAAAAACCTAAACTTCATCCTTGATCTCTCTATTTTCTGACATTATTCAAACAATCACCATATGATAAGCATTGATCATCACCTTCACTATTATCACCTTAGTTGAAGCCAACATCTCGTTTCTTGCTCTATTTCAATAAACACGTAATTGGTCTCCCTGTTCACTCTTGCTCGGCAACTCTCCCTTCACCCTTACCCTCCCTCCAGTGAGTTCTCTACACAGTAGCCAGAGTAATTTTTTTTAATTTCAATTCACATCCTGTCATGCCCTTGCTCAAAATCTTCAACGGCTGCCCTTGGCACTCCTTTCTGTCGTCCACTTGCTCCTTCATGATCTAGCCCCTGCTTATCTCTCAGACTTACTTCCTACCACTCTCCTTAATCACTCCCAATCAGTCCTTGAAGCCTTCTTGCTGCTTCTTGAGATCAAGCTTTTGCACCTTCTGTTCCCTCTGTCTAGGTTTCCCCCAGATGGCAACATGACTTCCCCTCAATCTGAGTTTTACCAAATGTCCCCTTTCCAAAGAAATCTTCCCTGATCATCACACTGAAAATGCACCCTCCTTCCCATCATAATGTGCATTTATCTCTCTTTCCACTTTATTTTTCTTCATAGTACTCATCATCACCTGAGATTATTTATTTGCTTGTTTATTATCTGTCTCCTCCATCAGGGCAAGGTTTATTAATCTCTGAATCTCTAAGAATAGAATGCTACCTGATAAATGAATAAACACAGCAATGTCAATATTCAGATGCTGAGTAGTTAGCCAGATTTACTCACTAGTTACATGCTTCAGCCCACAAGCCTTGCAGTGTTTATGGTTGAAATGTCTGTCTCAGAGAAACAAATTACTACCTATGCAAGAGCTCTAGGGTCACACAAAATTGGCAGAACCATAACCTTTAATAATAAGAGCCTATCAAATTTCACCTTAGTTTATCCTAAAAAATGCCACCTGTTTGACACTGATGCATTTTGTAGCAGGTCTGTGTCTCCTGTTTTATGTATCCATCAACAATTACTTACTGAGTATAAAGTCCTGAACAATAAGGAAATCTATGGAATAGGAAGAGAAAAATGCATCATTAAGTTAATAAATTAAGACGTAGAACTTGAGAGTGAGTCAAACATAATGGAAAGAAAAAACAAGGGGAGAAAACAGGATTGTAGAATTATTTGCATTCTTTCGAGTAATAGCTGAAAACACATGAAGAATCTGAATAAGGAGAGTTAAAAATCTTTTTCAAACAGACCGGTGGACACCAGAGAGGAATAAGGGTAAGTGGAGGGGATCCAATATATGGCAACCAAAGGAGACTAGGCTTCAGGTGGTGAGTGCACAGAGTATATAGATGGCATATTATAAAGCTGTATACCTGAAATTCATAATTTTATTAACCAATGTTACCTTAATAAGTTTAATAAAAAATAAATAAATAAATAAATAAAATAAAAAAAGTAGAGTTTGTCAAAACTCTACTACACATATTTCATTCCTGGTTAACCTGGCAATGGTTCCCCACCTTATCAAAATGACATTATAATGAAGAAAAATAATCATGCAAATGAGGTAAACAGTATTTAGAAGAGGGCCATTCTCAGTATGATCACAGAAGAGGACTGTCTCGATAGAAAAGTGGGGGAGTTTGAGCTGTGAAAAATGATTCCCTTGGCACTAAGAGAAAGGATATTTAGGTCATAAAATTTTACTTTGAGCATGAGCATTTGAGAGAGCCTATGGGTACTGCTTACCCTTTGCTTCTTTCACTCAGTCTGTTTAAATCAGGTAGATAATAAATCATGTAGTTGCAGTTCTATGATATCCTATCTAGTCTACTCCTTATCATCTCTGCTTGGAAGGAAACTCCAGATTAGAGCCACCATATGAAAGATAGGCTGCCCAATTAAATTAGAATTTCAGATAAAGAACAATATTTTTTCAGTATAAATATGTCCTGCAATATTTGGGACATATATTAAGATACATTTATTATCTATCTGAAATTGAAATCTAACCAGCCTACTGAATTTATATTGGCTAAATCTGTCAATTCAAATCTACATCAGGAACACAGGAGTGACAAAGGGTGGACTTCGACTTTCCTTGTGCCTTGAGTAAGGGTTCAGAGCAATTAGAAATCCCAATGCTCCCTGTAGTCTACACCATGTTAGAGGGCTGTATCCTTCAAGTCAAAATTTTGTGTGTCTTTCTGTATTAATGTTTGCCTATCTCTGAACCTGCAAGGAGCTGCTATTCATTCATTCTTTCTTTTCACTGAATGTTCTCTTATTCTGATGTATTCTGATTCTAAAAGAAGTCTTTTCAGAAAGGATTTCATTTCCTGGGGAAATGAAATGCTTGTCTTACTCATCTATAAATTTCCTTCTAGCATGCATTTTCATTACTGACAGTCATGTTGCAAAAGAATTTTTCTTGCAAAGCTGATCAATTATTTCTTGATTCCTAAGTGACCCTTTTATTTATAAATAATGACACTGAGGAGTGTGGTATTTTGCCATTAATTACTAAAGAAACTCCAAAAAGGAAAAAAACAAAACACTAGAGTTAAAACCCAAGCAGTAAAAACTCTGTAAAGAGGAAAAGAGCAACGCAAAGTCTGAGAGATGGTAACATTTGTGCCTTATGGACATGCAGAGCACAGTAATGGGCAATTTTGAGCAATAATTTAGCTTTCCAGTAGGCAAGAAGGCAGTCAGCCTTCTGGAGAACTTTCATTCTAACAAACATTAAGGTTTAGGGATAGGAATCTGAGCCTTGTGAAGTAGGCAAGAATCCAGATGACACCTGAAATGTGCTAATAGAATCTCAATAACATTAGTTCAAGAGTAACTTGACAGAGCCTTGGTGTCAATCTAGATCGGAGTTTCTAAACCTTGGCATTTTGGACATTTCAGGCCAGATAACTCTTTGTTGTTGGAGCACTGTCTTACGCATTGTAGGATGTTTAACAGCAGTCTCGTTGTCTTCTCACTACATACCAGTAATGATGTCTCAATTATGGCAACCAAAAATATTCCCAGATACTGCCAAATGCCCCCTAGAAGCCAAAAATTACCCCTACTTGAGAGCCACTGGTCTGGATATTAGAGTGGTCTTTAACCCTGGTGGAATATTGAAAGAACCTGAGGGTCTTTTAAAAATAGTGATTTCCTTCTCCTACTTCCGAAGCATCTGATTTAATTTTTCTGGGATGGAGCTCAGACACTGGTTTTGTAAAACCTCCTTAACTGTATTTCACATGCAATTAGGGCAAAGAACTATTGTATTAAACATTCTCAAGAAGAAGAAAGAGAAGAAGGAAGGAAAAGGAGAAGAAAGAGAAACCTGTCTTCAAAAGGATCATTACTCTTGGAAATTGGGAGCTGGACCTATGGCTATGTCCTCAGATGTGGATCAAATGGTCTCAGTTGTTGAAGAGCCAAGGAGACTAGGCTGGCACATAGCATCCACTTGCCTCAGTTTAATGCATCTTAGCCACAATTGTAAAATCAATCTTAGAATTTTAGGCTATAGTCATATTAATACAGTTGCAAGACAGGAAAAGGAACAGAAAAAAATGAGAAGTTGCAGAGCCTGATTTTTTTTTAATTTTTTGTTGTTTTTTTTTTTTTAAAAAAAGAAGAAGTCTCCCACTTGTTCCTTTTTCACTTTTTAGAAGGCGTCTATTGTGCTTACCTCATGAGACTGCCAGTTACTGATTGAGACCATGAGTGGTTATTAGGAGCACCTTGTGGTGCTCTTCAAATATTTTAAGATAGTGCCATGCCTGCCCTTCCTAGATTCCACACGGAGTACACAGTGAGGAGTTCAAGGCCCCCCTGCTGCCCAGCTCTGGGGTTCTAGAGCAGGCAAGCCTTTGCTTCTGCAGTGCTCTTCTGAGGGAGTTAACCTAAAGGCAATCTAAAGAAAAGTATTTCTTTCTTACTGAGAAAGATCTTCCTAGAAATGTTCTGCAAACACAAAATATCCTTCTTACTGTGCAAAGGGAACATCTGACCAGAATATGCAAATTTAGTGCAGAAACAGGTGGCACCATGAGGGCTTTTAAAATAAGTAATACTTACTAATGGTTGAGCTACAGCCACATTGCTATGATATTTGAACAAGGCTCATATTTTATTTTTATAATATCACCAAGTCCTGCAGAGATAAATGCTAGAAAATAAAATATGACTTCATTATGTGTGATTGGTAATATGCTCACTAGTCTTCAAGGAGCAGGGTTAGTGACTATGCCTTGCTTGATCATGTACAGTAGGACTCTCAGGTAGTCTCTTACATATAGAAGGTACTTTCTTTTCTCTTCTGCTATAGAAACTAATGTCCACTTCAATCCCACCACTGCAAGAGAACTCCAGAATAAGAACTTAGATCTTAAAGATCTCCTTGGGACTCCCTTGCTGCTCAACTCAGTGAAAGTAAGTGCAACAGAATAAGGAAGTAAATCCAGTGAGGTGTGGGCAGCCTAGGGCACAGGGAGAAGTTTGGGGGAAAACCAGAGCAACAGAGATGCAGCAGAGTGCTGTAAATGCCAATTGTGGAACCATAGGGGAGAGAAATTAAAAGGAAAATGAATGTATTATGAGAGTCAGGGGGGGAAGAAAATTCAATGTTAAGGATTTGGAGCCAGCAGAGCAAACTCCAAGTAATGCAGCCCTGGAGGCTGTCAGTAAAGTGAGTCATATACACTGAATAGGAGGAAATGGGTTTTCTTAAATGCTTCCTCTTACTCTTTCAGGAGCCTGGCACCTCTGGTAATAATGTATTTGAATGGGGACCATTTGTATAACTCAACCTTGAAGAAAACTCTTTTAGCACAATAGCTGGAAGTAACTCTTCACAGTGTAAAAGATCTGATGATGTGTTAGATATCTGATAGTGTTCTGAGTTCCAGGCAAGAAGGGCCACTTCTCTGTGGCCTGTGCCTTAGAGGGCCTGGCATATCCCAGACTTACGCAAGTATACTTATCAAAGAATACACAGAGGCCTCTGTCACCTGGGATCCAATGCTAAGTGCCAGCACAGCACACACACAACCATAATATCTGCTTTCAGGACCCATACCATTTAGGCCACTAAGAAATGCTTATCCACATACCTGGCCCCATGACCTCAAAACAAAAAGTAAATGTACCTGCACTCTGTAAAAGTCTGTGGGTTGCACCACTGCTGAAATCAGGGACATGCATTGATTTAAGTGGGGAGTGTTTGAGTGGCAGAAGCACTTAGGTAAGAGAAAAGACAAATTAACTTGTCAAATCCTTCCTCTCAGGTAATATGAATGTAATAGATTCTTGCATAATTAAATATAGTTTCCCAGGTGTGCCATGAATCTATTTTCTTGCTTTTCTTCATGTTTCAAATCACAGTTCTGGAGGTGACTGTGAATTATATCAGAAATATTAAACATAGTTTTTGTTTAATCATTTTTTATTGTTATTCTACTACATTTGTCCCAATTTGCACCCTTTGGCCTCCTCTGCCTATTCCCAGCCGCTGCTCCCACTCTGTTGTCCATATCCGTGGGTCATTCATACATGTTCTTTGTCTAGTCCCTTCTTCTTCCCACCATTATCCTCCTTCCCCCTTCCTTCTGGTCACTTTCAGTCTGTTCCATGTTTCCATGTCTGTGGCTCTATTTTGTTTGTTAATTTTGTTCATTAGATTCCTCTTTTAGGTGAGATCATATGGTATTTGTCTCTCACCAACTGGCTTATTTCCCTTGGAATAATATTCTCCAGTTTTGTCCATACTGTCACAAGAGGAAGGTGTTCCTTCTTTCTGCTGTGTAGCATTCCATTGTGTAAATATACTAGTTTTTTGATCCACTCATTTACTAATGGACACTCAGGGTGTTTCCAGCACTTGGCTATTGCAGATACCACCACTATGAACATAGGGATGCATAGGTTCTTTTGAATTGGTGACTCGGGATTCTTAGAGTATATTCTCAGCAGCGGAATCACTGAGTCAAAAGGCAGTTCCATTTATAGATTTTTAAGGAAATTCCATACTGTTTTCCACAGTGGCTGCACCAGTCTGCATTCCTACCCACAGTGCATTAGGGTTCCCTTTTCTTAGCATCTTTGCCAGGGGTTGTTGTTTGTTAATTTATTAATGATGGCCATTCTGACAGGTGTGAGATGGTATTTCACTGTGGTTTTAATTTGCATCTTTCTGATGGCTAATGATGTTGAGCATTTTTTCATATGTCTATGGGCTATCTGTATGTCCTCCTTGGAGAGGTGTCTATTCATATCTCCAATGATTATGTCCTGCTTTTCGAATGTCCCTTTAAGTATTATACAATGACCATCTTTGTCCTTTCTTTAAGGCTTTTGTTTTGAAGTCTATTTTATCTGATATAAGTATAGTTACCCCAGCTTTCTTTTTGTGTCTGTTTGCTTGGAATATTTTTTCCCATCTTTTCAGTTTCAACCTGTGTAGATATTTTGTTCTGAGGTGGTTCTCTTGTAGGCAGCATGTGTGTAGATTGTGTTCTCTTATCCATTCAGGTACCCTATGTCTTTTGAGGGTTTTTTTGTTTGTTTTTTTGTAATTTTTAAATCATGTTTATTCTATTACACTTGTCTCAATTTTTTCCCTTTACCCCCATCCACCCATCCCACCCCCACCCCCTGCTCCTGCAGTCAATTCCCACTCTGTTGTCCATGTCCATGTCTCATTCATACATGTTCTTTGTCTAGTCTCTTCCTCTTCTTGCCATTCCCTTCTGGCTTACAGTATTTCTGTTGAGAAGTCAGTTGCTAGCTATATTGGGGTTCCCTTGTAGGTTAGTACCTGTTTCTCCCTTGTTTCCTTTAAGATTCTCTGTTCATGTTTGATATTTGCCATTTTAACTGTGATGTGTCTTGGAGAGGGCCTCCTTGGGTTCCTCTTGAATGGGACCTTCTGTCCTTCCTGGACTTGTGTGACTTTTTCTCTCCTCCAATTAGGGAAGTTTTCCATCATTACTTTTCCAAACAAGATCTCTATCCCTTCTTCCTCTTCCTCTCCTTCTGGTATCCCTATTATATGGATATTATTACGTTTCAGGTTGTCCTGCATTTCTCTAAATGCCTCTTCATTCTTTTTTAGTCCTTTTTCATTTTCTTGCTGTTTCTGGGAGCTTTTCTCCACCTTATCCTCCAGCTTGCTGATTCGTTCTTCTGCTTCATCTAGCCTGCTTTTGATTCCTTCTACTGTATTCTTCAATTCCAAAATTGTATTCTTCATTTCCTCTTGTCTCTTATTGATAGTTTCTATGTCCGTTTTCATGCTGATATAGTTTGCAGTAAGTTCCTTGTAGTTTCTCTGTAGTTTTTTGTAATTCTCTCTGAGCTCACTGAGCTCATTAAGCTTCCTTAGAACTGCTGTTTTGAACTCAATATCTGATAGTTCACTTACCTCTATTTCATTTAGTTCTCTTTCTGGGGATTTCTCCTTTCCCTTCAACTCGGGGGTGTTTCTTTGTCTTCCCATTACTTGTGAGACTCTTCTTTTTTTGCTTCTACTTCTTAAATTGATCTGCCTTGATTTTCTGACTTTGTAGTGTGAACTTCTATAGTAGGAGACCACTGTTTTTACTTTCTGGATCTGCCTCTGATGATGTCAGATATTGACACTGTCTGACCTCAGGCAGTCTGTTTGAGACTTCCAGGAATATGCTCTCAGTGGCTGTCTCCTTTAGCTGTTAATCTAGTCACTCTGCACTCAGCAGTCAGGCTTAGACACCACAGGGTGGGGCAGAGTCCCTCCTAGGTGCAGGGTTATTGCGTCTTCTCACACTGGTGCTGCTCAGGGGAATGGTCTGCCTGAGCCAGTTGGCTGCTGCCAATGTGGCAAGAGTCAGCTCCTGATCCCACCAGCTACTCTCCCAGTTCTCTCCTCAAGTGTCTCTAGACCATTCTGTACCTCTTTATCCAGTGATCAACTATCTATAGCTACCATTCTGTGCTCAGCAGTCAGGCTTGCTGACCACTGGGCCAGGGCAGAGCCTCCTGGAGGCAAGGCTATTGTGTCCTCTCACGCTGTTGCCCCTCAGGGGAGTTGTCTGCCTGAGCAAGATGGCTGCTGCTGTATGAGGGAGGAGTCAGCACCAGGATCCCACTGGCTACTCTCTCAGTTCTGTCCCCAGTCTCTCCTCAGGCATCTCTAGTCCACTCTGCCCCCACCTTTCCCAGAGACCATGGTAAGTGGCTGCAAATAAAAATTTATGTGTCGGCCCTTTAAAGGGCTCTTTGGGTCTCCAGCTGCCCTTGTCTGGCAGAGAGCAACCCTGCCACTTTTTGCAGCTGGTTGTTTTCTGTGTACATTTTGGGATCTGGCGCTGGAGGCTGGAGATCCCTGCTTAAGGTTTAGACCCTACTCTTCTCAGGGGAATCTACTGGCCATTTAAATATCCCTCTGGCTCTGCCACCCATGGACACCCAGCCCACCTTCTCGAGTCTCTACCACACTCCTTACCGGTCAGGTTGTGCCAAAGTTGATTCCTCTGCTGAGTTTACAAGGTTCCTTTCTCGCTATTGTTCAGTTGTTTGTTTCAGGTGATTTCTCCACAGTCTAGTTGTAATTCCAGATTTATCCTGGGAGGAGGCCAGTGTGACTTCCATTCACCCCTCCACCATCTTGCCCTTAAGGTTTTATAAATTTATAGGAAATAAATTAAAATAATTCAAAAATTTAGAAAATTAAAAAATGTACATTTATTCATTATAATTTGTGTCTTTTCTTTTAATGACATTGGTTAAATTTGATTAAATATTTAATAAATCTGTTCGTAGGTTTTTTAAAAAATAAATGAAAAATAATTTTATTTTTAAATTTTACATTTTTTTAATTTAAATTTAAGATGAAAATGTGTCTAAATTTTACACTCTTTGAATGTGACTGTGTTTTGTTTTGTTTTGTTTTTTGATACTTTAGTATTAGCTTTCTACTATGACTCTAACAAATTACAACAGTTGAGTGGCATAACACAATACACAGTCATTATCTTACTACTCCGCTGGCCAGATATCTACCAAGGCTACATTCAAGGACTGCATTCCTTTATGAAGCTATAGGGGAGAATCCATTCCTTGCCTTTTCCAGTTCCTGGAAGCTGCTTACATTCCTTGGCTCATGGTGTCCTTCCCTCCATCTTCAAAGGCAGCAATAGCAGGTTGATTTCTCACATCACATCTTCCTCATCCTTAGTTCATGGCCTCGTTTACTCTCTGTCTGCCTACTGAGAAAGGTTCTCCACTTTGAAGAACTCATATGATTAGACTTGCACCCATCTCAATAATATGGGCTACATTTTCATCTGAAGCACCTTAACCTTAATTACATATGCAAAGTCCCTTTTGCTGTGTAAAAGAGTCCAAGGTTTACATGTGGAGATCTTTAGGGGGTAATTATTATACCTACCACAATCATTGAGAATGATTACAAGTCAAGATGATGAAAGCAATAAAATATATAAATATGAAGCTCAAAAATAAAAAACAAAAGATGAAAGGAAAAAAGAAACTGAAAATCTTTAAAGAGACATGAAGCTTCCTAAATGTTTAAAAACTGACAACAATGGGAGTGAACAGACATGTCAAGTATGACACACTTAAAATTTGTGAACAGGACATAACAAATTCTATATATAATGGAGAAAATTACTGATGAAAACAATAAAAATAAGCAAGAGAATTATTCTCATCAAATCCATAACATGAAAATGTCAGACAAAATTCCAAGAGGTTGACATTCTTAACTAAAATGAGGACTAATTATCACTCCAAACAATGAAACTACATGAGAGTCTCCACTTGCACTCTTGCTGGAAATCTGATGAAAATAGGGATATGGATTCACCTTGAGGCTGATCCATAGAGAGAGCCCCTGCCACTTCCCCTCCTCCACCCACAGGTCCTGGATTCCCACCCTCTCCAGCATCAGAACTGGACTCAAGTGAACACAAAATGTAGAGGAGAGAGCAAAAAGTTTAGAAAGGAGTTGGGTTTTGTGTGGAGAGAACATAAGAGAGAGGGTCTCAAAGATAACTCTGCGCTTGGAAGGGTGGCCACAGGGTATGTGAATCCCGAGATTCAGGAGCAAGCTGGGAGACCAGAGAAGCCACACCCAAGCCAATGTTACTCTGTGGATTCTGTGTTGGTTAAAAAATATCACCAGCTGAAAGTTCCCCTACAACGTTTTCCTTGATTCCATATAGGTGCTTTCCCAGTGAATCATGACACCATTTTGTTTTAGACTATACCATCCCCTATTCCAAAACAAAGGAAGAAATGATGGGTTTATATTGTTAATTTCTTACCTTATTAAAATGGGAATGTAAAAAAGCTAAGCACAATGAAGAACCCAGACTTTTATTTAATTATCTCTGTCCACAGGATGTTTGTTAATTCCTCATCAAGGAGTGAATGACAAAGCTAGCTCACATTTTGTGTAGGATAGGTTAAAATATAAATAAGTGTTTATGAATTCAGTTCATTTTTACTTATAGTGAAAAACAAACCATTCTCTAGCAAATCATTTTTTATTACAAATTTCAGATTAGAATCATAAAATGACACTTACTATAGCACAAATAACTATATTTGGACGGGACTCTAATAATGAGCTATTGACTGAATGCCCAGAGAAGGAGAGTTCACCTTTTATTTCAGTCATCATTATGGGCAGCAGCCGAAGTGCCTGCTCAAATCTCTAGATCATTTTCTACTGGATTGTTTTCATTTTCTTAAGTTGTAAAAGCTCTTTATATATTCTGGATAAAAAGCCTTTATCAGATATGCATTTTGCAAATATTTTCTCAGTCTGTGGGGTTTATATTTTCATTTTCTTGATAGTATCATTCAAGGAATAGTTTGTAATTCTATGAAATCCAATTTAACAATTATTTTCTTTCATGGTTTTGTGTGTGTGTGATTTTTTTTTGTTCTGAGAAATCTTTTCTTAGCTCAAGTCTAATCAAACTAATCAAAGAAATTAGATCCTATACTTTCTTCTAGAAGATTTATAGTTTTAAGTTTTGATTTTAGGTCTCTGATCCTTGCAGAGAGCAAATAAGCATACAGAAATATGTTCACTATAATTGATCATTAAGGAAATGCATACTAAAACCACAAGGATATGCCACTATACATATATTAGAAAAACTAAAATTAAGACAAAAAAAACCACCTTACCATACCAAGTGCCAACAAGAATGAAGAGCAACTGGAATTCTCCTATAGTTCTGGTGGAAATGCAAAATGGCACAAGCAATTTGGAAAACATTTTGGAAGCAGCTATGCTGACATGGAATTTTTAGTTGAAAAAATCTTAGGGGAAAAAAGTATTTCACCTGCCACCCACCCATCTCTCCACACTGAGAAGCTTTCAGATGAGGAAAATGTGGGTCAAGGAGAAACTATCTGTATCCTCTTGCAGCTTTCCCTCAGCTATTGTTTTGGTGATATCATAACCATCACCCTTACTATTAGCTGTCTAGTGTGGATATTTTTCTTTCTCTATTACTTTTCTTATTGCACAATTATTATATGTACTCAAACTGTAAAGATTTAAACAATATAAAATTAATATAATAAATTATGAAATCTGTAATCATCCCCTTTATCCATATCATATCCAATTCCTACCTCCTCATGAGAATAATTCACAATTTTAGTTTGATAAATGTTCTCCTAGCTTTTTTTCAATATTTTTATCTACATGTATGTATTTATGTACAAATAGGTAGACAGACAGACAAACACGGTTTTTTAACACAAATGTGTGTATGTATGTATAACCTCCAAGACATGTAATTAGGTTGAAAAAGCAAGTCATAGAACAAAATCATATATATATACACCTAAGGAAGAACTTGTTTATAACCTCGAGTATTTCCTCTCTCTCTCTCTCTCTCTCTCTCTCTCTATATATATATATATATATATATCTTTATAAAAGTTTAAAGGTATTCCAAAATATGGATGGGCCATAATTTATTTACTCATTCCCCAATTAATAGGGATTTAGTTTTTTTCTAATTTTTCATGATTAAAAACTATATGCCAATTAATGTACATACATCTTTGTGAATATTGGTGCAATATGTATATTTCTTTTATGTGGGTTCTCAGAAGTGCAACTGCAAAGAAGTCAAAGGGTTTTAATATTTTTTTGGTAAGTAGTTATAATTTTATAACATACCTAAGGCTGTGACAGTTTACATACACATCAACAGTATAAGAGTGTCTATTTTACTGTTTCTTTGCTCTCATTTCTTATAGTCAATACTTGTAATTAATACCAATCTGAGGGATGAAAGATATCACATTGTTGTTTTAATTTGCATTTCCCCAATTACTAGTGAGGCTGAACATTTATTCTCCTGTTTTGTGGATCATTGGCTTTTCTTCTGTGAATTGTCTGTTCATATCCTCTGGTTTCTGATCTTGGGCTGTCTTTTTCTTTTTTATTTATATGAGCTCTTTATTTATTCCAGGTATTATTTCTTTTATATATGTGGCAAACATTTTCTCTTAGACCAATGCTTTTTATTCTTGTTTATGGTATTTCCCACCCAATAGATATTTTATCGTTATATTGCTTTACTCTTTAATTATGTACATCTTAGTCACATCTAAGTTACTTTAATATCCTTAAGTCTAAGTTTCATATACAAATCTATTTCATTTGAGTTTCCAATAGTTCCAATAGTTCTCACAATAATGTGAGAAACACATTAAAGATACAAACTCTAAAACTTTGCTTAATTCTTTTTAGGTGATAATCAATCATTAGAGAACTCCACAAAGACATTTTAAAGGAATTCTTCAGGTTAATAACTGGCTTAGAGATGTTTCTTAAGTCAGAGCATGGGTTGGTTAACATACCCTGGAGCAATGTACTGGGTGGGCGCAGAGCTACAGTTATTGGAGGAGACTCCAGTTATATAGAGATTTCCCAAAGATCATCAAAACAGACAACTGAAGACAAACCATGGGGAACACCAGCTTTGGGCCATCTGAGATGATGTCAAAGTATCAAAATAGTAAGTCCAAGATAGCAAATGCTAATTTAGAAGAAGGCAATAGTGATAAGACTAGACAAGCAGGTGGACTGGTAGTCACTACAAGAGAAGTATGTACCCCAGGGGCAGGTTCAAGGCTACAGCTAGTCACTAGGATGGAAAAAATGGGAACTGCATTCTATACCAGCACATGTCAAACATTGATGTGAATACAAATCACCTGGGAAACTTGTCTAAAACAAAGATTCTGACTCAGTGGGTCTGAGGTGGGGATTAAGATTCAACATTTCCCAACAAGATCTCAGATGATGTGGACACTTGCAGGTCCCTGAACCACCATTTGAGCAGTGATGTTGTAGAAGGCTTTTGCCACTAGGCACAAAGAAGCCCCACTTTTCAGATCAGTGGCAAAGTAGCCTAAGAATTTTAAAAGTAATGTAACTTAAGTGTCAGAGTATGAGACAACTACTGCCCTCCTGGGCTATATTGAAATTAGCTCCTAAAATGAGAGTAGGGCTGATCCTGTATAATAGGTCCAGAAGGCTTAGACTATAAAAAGTGTAGTACTGCACAGACTGGGAGTTAGGCAGGGACGGTGATGTCTGCTGCTTTTAAATTTGTACATAAAGAGCAGTCAACTGCTATACGATACCTGTGTTCTCAGCACCTTGAAGCCTTTTCACAGGTTGCTACTTCCATTAATGGGGTCCTTTGCTGCTGTTTCTCATTTTCCCTCCAGCTGTCCACATTTCAGCTTTTCATACCTCCATCAAAAGGTGGCCAGAGGAAATAAAATGTACTGGAATGAAATCATGCTCATTTGTCTACTTGTTGCCAAGACTGAACAGGGAAGAAACTGAATGTAATTTTATGGGAAAGATTTTCAAACTTTTTTCTTGTGGCTCATTTAGGTAAACTAGTAGACCTACGATCCACCCACAATGTGGGCTCCCACTTTTTAATAGGGAAAGAACTCAGTGGTTTTTTTTTAATGAAATTTAAAAAAGGAAAAAGAAAAACAAACATATTGAAGATGGTACAAGGTACTAAATTTTGTATCCTATAATAACACAAATAGATCACAGTTTAAATGGCTTTTAGTGACATTCAAGGAAGATTAAAATCTACAGAAATTTGTACTATTTTCTTATGAAAATTATCATTTCGCAATCCATCAAGAGGAAGCCCATGGCCCCAAGGAACCCATAGATCACATGCCAACTGAAATGAAATTTCAGGTAGAGGCTTCACAGCTTTGATCCGAGAAGCTGTGAGGCTCCTTGGAGGTTCCTGTGTCTTTAAAGAAGCAAGAGTTTTCAGCTTACAACACTTGTTTTAATCAAAGCAGCTCTACTTTCATCAGGCTAATGTGCATCATCGGGGTATGAGAATAGTCTGCGGGGCTAATGCAGGGTTTGAGAATCACTGATTGAGAGTTAAATTTCTGCATATTATCTTTGGACTTGACTTATTCATGCTATACCACCACCCATGAATATAGATAATACAGAGTTAATTATTTAAGTTTACAGAGAGGATATTTGCAAATTACATTATGAAGTAAACTTGTGCTGCAAATTACTTGGATCAAAAACAAATACATAAATGCCAAGAACAGTGCAATGGGGATAATGTATATATACACAAAAATGAAGCTTCTTGAAAAGGAAGAGCCTCAGGTATTTTGAGAATTTAGGTATTGAAGTGTAACACTCCTAGTTATGATCATTATTTTTAAATGCAATTTAAAAATAAATCAGCATCCAGGATTATGAAAAGTTTCTATAGAAATAACAAGATGCTATAGATCAGGGGTGTCTAAGGATGCAGCCAGGATGGGTATGAATGTGGCCCAACACAAAATGGTACTTAAAACCCTTTTTTTTTGATCATCAGTTTTCATTAACGTTTGTGTATTTAATGCGTGGCCCAAGACAACTCTTCTTCCAGTGTAGCCCAGAGAAGCCAAAAGATTGGACCTCCCTGCTATAAATAATGGATCTAACTGAGACACTATAGGCAATGACATAGACTTTCACATCTTATTGTTCATGGGAAGAAGCCAATAATGCATGGCATAATATGATAGAGCAATTACTAAATGTTTTCCAGACTTATTTATATAATCAGCCACAATATCAAAGGAAGATTTTAAAAGTAAAATGATCAAAGTACAGTAATTGCAAAGGTGAACCTTGAAGGGTTTCTCCACCTCCCCTCTTTTCCACAGTAGAACAGCCTAAATGGTAACTTTTGGCAGAAACCTAGTGGTTATGAGGTTTTCTTAAGGTATCATTTTCCAATTAAAATATATTTCACAAAGGCCTACATCCTTGCCGCTCTTCAGTAAGAACAGTTGATTCAGCTCTTGCTCTCATAGCAGCAATAAGTAAAATTCTTACTCTCAGAATCAGCTGAGCATTTGTGAGATAGTTTTGTTTTGGCATTATCACTTGCTGATTGTTTCTTTCATGCTTTTCCCCCTATTGGACTGTAAATTTGAAGAGAACAGGATCAGATCTGTCTTCATTATTGTATACTCATTACTAACACAGTGCCTGTCACATGGTCATTGCATAAATACTCAAAAAATGTTGAAAGAATAGATGTACTTATTGGGAGAACATTTGACCTCTAGGCCAAGTTCAAAGTCCTGATACCTTCAGTTGCAGGGGATCCCTCTCCTTTCAGTCTTCTATTATACGTTTGCTTGGCCTGTGTTATTTTCCGCATTGTTGTTTTTTTGATGACAGGACTCTCTTTTGGTGCATGTATAAGCTTTAAAATACCTAAGATAATTTTTTGCACATAACACAGCCTGAATAAGTATTAATAAACAAATGAATGATATTACTAGTTTTTCTAAGATATTACAGCTATTGCGAAGATATTTAACACATTATTTGATAATAAAACTACAGTTAATTGTGGAGTTCTGTGTAGAAGTTGTTGTACTTTTGTTATTTTTATTAATAAGCACACATCTGTTATCAGCGTGCACAATTTGCAGTATGAGTTTTCTTTGCTTCTGCGCACACAGACCACAAAAATTCTAAGAAACAAACTGCCACCCCAAAGCTAGTGCCTAACATTGCATTTTTAATCTTTGAGGTTTTTCAATAGCTAAGCAATGTTTTTTTCAAATGCAATAACACTGTTATGAAGACATATTTATTGTCCATTCACAAAACCATTCCTCAATATGATTATGATATGCCTCCCTAGATGTCATTAAAAACCGCGTTCTTATTTTTCTAGGATGGGTTAGCAGAAGTTCTGCATGAAATCAGGTAATGGAAAATATGATTTCTGAAGTCCCCTTTAGCTTTTTGATTCTATGATACAATGTTACTAGTCCACTTCCAAAGTCACCATATGCTTCTTGAAAAACCAAAAAATCCTTTGGGTACCTTGTTATTAACACATGTTCCCAGGAGCTTAATAAATATTATTTTTGAAACTCATTTATTGGCAAAATAATGAGTCCTTGGCGCACTCTTATCCTCTGCTTTGTTATTAGAGAAGATAGATTCAGACTACTGTAACCAAAACTCAATTCAAGGGCAGGAAGCAATCTTAAAAAGTGTTAAAATTCAAATATCTAATAAATGTGTATACAGCATGTGCATTCTAGAAAGGGCTACTATTTTAAAAAATAAATTGCATCTTGTTGAGGAATTCAAAATGTCCTCTGAGTATAGTAATAACTGAAATGCTCTCAAGCTTACCAAGAGCTCTCAATGAAATCATAACCTTGTAGAGACAAGCACACATGAAGGAAAAATTTTAAAACCATATATTCCTTTATTTCCTGATGGGATCTCCAAGAATACTAGAACAGTAAAGCTGGTGAATGAATCACACTATAACTTTTCCAGCCTCTATTGCATTTCATTTGTACATATACCAAGCTTCATGGAAATAAGAGGTTTTATTCTTTGCTTAATTGTCCTCTTATTGCTTCCCTTGGTTCCTCCTTTGCCTAGTAAATCTTTGTTTTATTGGTGGAAAAAACTACATCTTTATATCCTGGTATTTTAATTTCACATGTCATAGACTTTATTTCAAGTTGGTATAAAGTCATTAATTTTCATTTTTAACAATTACATTATAATCAATAATTTTGGTATGTAATTAATTATTTAACCATTTATCTCTTATTGGAAATTAGGTCATTTAAAAACATTAGTTGTTATTTTGAATACTGGTTCAATGAAAAATTTTGTACATGTAACTTTTTGTTGTTGTTGAGTTATTTCCTTGGGATACATCCCAGAAGTGTAATTACTTTAAAAGATAATTGTTCAAAAGGGTAATAACTCAGCACATAATCCTAGTAAAAGAAAAAAACTTAAAGTGGCCAATCTTCTTAACCCAATAAAAAATTTGTATTCACATTTGGATTTAGAGACCATTTGGTGGTTATATCTTCACCAAGGTTTTATAGGTCCTATTGTTAACTAGCTAAGTGCATGTTTAAATCTAGTTTCAGTGAGTTTTAAATTCTTTGTATTGAACAAGCCTGGATTGCATGGTTCATCTTTTTACACTTAGATACCAACCACCACACTAGAAAAGTGAATTCACATGATGACTATTATTATTATTATAGCTGGAAGGTAAACTTCCCTTCAAGTGTCTTCCTATATGCAATGACCAGAGACCAACATTAATTAATTGGTTGAAGTATAACACATGCTGGAAGTACCATTGAAATATCAGGATTATGTGGCTCTGGATAAGAGTATAAATGGGAACGAAATTCACTGGCAGAACATAATGAAATACCCAATTACCTGGTGTCTGCTCAAATAAAGAACCAGCCAGCAGTCAAGATTTGTAAAAGAGTTGATGGCCTTAGTGGAGGCCAACCTACTTGGACTTCTTCAAGACTAGGAGTAAATAGGCTCAAGAAAGAACCTTTCAGTAAAATGCAGATAGAATTCAAATTTTTGATCCAAAAAATAAATAACAACTCACTAGAATAACTCAGAATAAAAGAGGACATATTAATGAGAGTACTATATAAGTCCGATGAAAATTAAGATATAAAAAGCCTTACAGAAAATTAATATTTATGCTCAATTGAACAAATCATAATATAAGGCAACACACCCTGGTCCTGGCCTCTCGCTCCTTACTATCTTATGGTTCTTGGGGCCTCAGGTTCAACGTTAATCTTAAAATATGAGGAACCTGGAGAAGCAGAATAGTTCAAAATATTCAAATCCTAATAAATATACTGGTAGCACTATATATCATGAACTATAACATAGAGACAAAGATCCTATCCTCTCCTAGCCAAACTTCTTGAAGACATTATAGAAGATGGAATGTAATGTTAATGAGAAAGGACACAACTTTGACAATATGGGGGAAGATAATACGGGAAATCATCGGGAAAAGCTTTCATAAGTTACTTTGGTTCAGGTTTAAGATAAAATCTAGCTTGCTCCTGCATTGCCACCAGACATGATAAAGTCCATAAAACCTTCAAAGAGTCTTTGAGCAGGATAGACCTCTGTTTTCTTCTCCACGCCATCCTGGGATCCTACACTCTACCACCTTTCACACTACTATTTTCTCACATACAATACTATATTTTTAATATTTCAAGTGTGATGACTCATCTCCCAAAGATATTGCAAAATTAATGAGTTCAAGTTTGGGAATTAATTTATCTGTTTTAGTCATATTTCAGAGACTTAGACTCCTTGATTTCTTTAACAACACTGTTTGTCCTTTTGTGTAAAAGAATCTTTCTCTATCAAAGACACTATGAGGTAGATCAGAAGAGAATTTGATTTCAAAATATCTGGACTATCAAACAGCCATAACAGCTTTTAGAGTCCCCACAAGAGGTGGCTAATATATACCTACTACTTTAGGTACTTATAATAGAACTTAAAATAGAAAATCAAATGGCCTCTGTCACGATTTACTCTTTGCAATGGCAAATTAAGAGCAGAACACCCTTTATAGATCTCTCATAGAATCTGCTGAAATAAGCTTATACTTCCTTAAGCTGTGTCTCTTCAGTGGTTTTATTTCCTACTTCCTTGGAGGAAATAAAACTGCTTAAAAGATTAACATAGACTACATTTTACAATCCTTTGGCAGAGACAATACTATGCATCCACCAAACCACATTATTTCTTTCTGGAAAATAAGGATTATTCATTTCCCTTTCAGCACCAAGGACGATGCATTAAACACAAAATATATTTTACATTCCATAAAAGCTTGTGGAATGGTAAGTTTGTTAACAGATGCAGGGGCTGGCCTCAAGCAAACTAATGAGGACAACCTTGTTTTTCATAGAAACAATTATTGCCCTGCTTTATTCCCTCCGGTATCCAGGGCTCTGGGTTTCCTGCCTCCTATCCCCTATGAAAATCTACTCTGGGGTAAGAGGGTGGGTGGGGGATATCTTCCCTACTCTATACACTAAGGAATAAAATTAGTTTTGCTCAAACTTTCTATGAAAAAGGACTCATTGAAGACCAGTACTTATGCAAAATGCAATTAAAAACAAAGTATTAGAAAATTAAATTTAAAAATCAAAGATATAAAAATAAAAGGCTTAATTCTTTTTATTATTGGTTTTAAAGGGCTTAAAATTACATCCTAACAAATAAAATCAAAGGAAATGTAACATAGAAAGAAATAAGCATCACGGACTGGCCCATTCTGCAGGCACTTCCCAAACACTAGCATAAATTACTAAGCAAAATCCTCCCCTGTGGACATTTCTATTTCCATTAACAAACTAGGTAGGCAAAAGGAGACATGTCTTTCTTTCAGAATTCCAGTTATCAGCTAACTAACAGCAAGTGCATGTTGAGGCAGGGGGACTTCCCAGGTCCCCGAGAAGTCAGCACACACAGGTCCAGGCCTATGCTCAGGATTAGAGAGTTGGCTAGGGCATGAGCAGCCCACACAGGTCCAGAGAGAACAATGTAAGCACAAAAGTTGGACAGAATTTTCACACTTTAGTCACAGTGAACTCCTAAGCCCCTCATTTGAAACAATGTGGACTCTAGCTTGTGCCTTTGCTTTCATTGAACTGGCTGTGATATTAAGACCTTGTTGTCCCAATTTACATTCCCACCAATGAAATAAATCAGAAGGAAAAGGACAAGAACCATACGACTTACTCATGTGTGGGATATAAATTAGAAAGCAACAAACCAACAAAGAAACTCATAGACACAGACAACAGAAGGATTATTACCAGAGGGAAAAGGGGGTGGGGGAGGGTAAAGAAGTAGAGGGGGTCAAATATATGGTGACAAAGGGAGACTAGACTTTGAATGGTGAGCACACAATACAAAATATAGATGACATAGCATTTCACACTTGAAATTTATATAATGTAATTGACCAATGTCACCACAATACATTTAATAAAAAGAACTTGTTGTCAAAATGTTATTAAAATGTGAATGTACCAAATGTTTAAAATGTGGAAATTTTTAAATGTGAAATTAAGCCACACTAAGCAGTTCTGTTCAGTAACAGATGCACTTGCTATCATATGAGGAGAAAGTTAATGAAGAACTAAATTTAATGTTACCAATAAGAAACAAAAACAAGACTTTAAAATTAAATAAATGGGCCCATTAGGGACCAATCGAGAAATTCTTAGTAAAAACTGTAAGATGTGTTAAACATTAGACTGTGTGTAGATAGTGTTTGTAACTTGAATGTGACAATTCTATGCAATGAGAAAAATCATGGACTTTGGCATTGTTTATTGGCACCGTTCTACAATTATAACTCCTGCTTTCTGACTTGAGACCTTTATTTTGAATTAAATGGATGAGAAGGCTAGAAACAGTACACATAAGTACCCCGTTGGTAAAATTGTGGAATAGGTAAGCTTTGTATTCTCTTCCTGCTTCCCCCCATTTAGGCATCTCTGACAGAATTTGAAACCCTCCTCATAATGCCCTTATATTTCAGGCCTTCCTTCTGACCTTGGACTCCCTAGGGTTTCCATCCTTGTCCAACACCCTTCCCTCCCTGCAATTTACAAGGTATTTCAATCCTGGTGATTTGGTTTCGGCTTGTAAACGGTGTCTTTTTGAATATGGAATCAAATTGGAGAGCCCCTACTTCATGGTTGGGTCTCATGACAAGGGGACTGTGAGTCTTTGGTCAGTCTCTGGTAGAAAAGTCAAAAAAGGCAATAAAAACAATTATTCCATTGATTTCAGCTGTAAATCCTATTTTGCCTGAGTTGTCTGAATGATGAGTATTCTGTGAAAATGCTGCTCTCTAGTGCAATAGAACTGCAAATAATTCATATATATTTCTTATAATCCCATCCAACCTACCCCCAAAGGTTCAAATATAACAAAATACATGTAATATGAAAATTGAATCATAATTCAAGTATGGGGAAGAGGAGGAAAATTTTGAGCATGAGGATGCTGTAGTGGGAGTAAGTATGCTTAGGTAATATCATACTAACTTAAACAGAGGACCTCTATAAAAAAAGTGTTACCAATTCATCAACAGGCAATTACTAACAGCTTACTACATAGGAATAAAGTGTGAAGACAGAGGAAGTTCTTTGCAATTCGGCCCAGGTGAAAAAGATACGAAATAAGGAAAAACATATTTAAGAGAGAGAAAACATGATATAGACTATAAACCTATACTCAAAACAGTATTCACTAGCCACACTGAGCACTTGAAATGTGGCCAGTCCAAATTGGGATGTGCTGCAATTATAAAATGTAAACAAGGTTTCTAAGACTTTTTTTACAATGAAAATATTCATTAATAATTTTAAATTGATCTTAGGTAAAATAAAAGTTTTGGAAACATTAGAATAAATAAAATATATTATTAAAATTTATTTTACCTGTTTTTTTAAAAAAGGTAAAAATACATACATGGCTTGTGTTTTATTTCCATTAGATAACATGGCTTTAAAAAGTGTATTTTAGAAGAATGGGAGCTCAGTAGAGAATGGAGTGATCTGGGTTCCCTAGAAGAAACAGACTGTGAATAAGTCTAACTGAACTTGAACAGGCAGAGAGAGAAAAAGGAAAGTCAAGTCTGGGAAATGCATTGATGGTATGAAAGTGAAGAAGGAAGGTAAGAAAAGGGACAGAGGGAGCAGAAGATGCAGTTTAGGGGAGACTACAGAGAACAAGGAGGGGGGAAGAAAACAGGGGAGATGCAAAGAAATTGAGTCTTTGAAGCCAGGCAGAGGTTTGTGGGTTCCTCAGAAATAAGGCAACCTTTGAAAGGGTTTGAGTGAGGGAGATTTTGGATGAACGTTGAAGTTAAGGAAGAAAATTGTAGTCCTGAGGTACTTAAATTTGTGATCATATTTGGCAAGTTCTTATATAATCATTAATTTCAGATTTTCAAATAACACCACAAAACTGTACAGCTCAGCCAATTCAGTAAGAAATAACAGCACATTCTTACACATCCAATTAACCTTAGCCTTTAATCAAAGGTATTTGTTTGTTTTTGTAGGTCATTTTCAAATGCTATTGTATAGATGTGATTTCTAATAGGTAAAGGAATAAGAAAGTGGAAACTAAAGTATGAAGGAGGCATAGAAAAGCTTTCAGATGATGAGCTAACTTGAAAGCCCTTTGAAAAATGAAATGCTCATTGATGAACATCTATTCCTTTTAAATCATAATATTTGCCAGTTCGTCCTCCTCTATCTCGTCCTTTACTTTGATCCAGAATGTGACGATCACAAATATCTAGCTTAACCAGTTTGCAAAATGTGCTCCTAAAATAAGTGATTATTTCTAAACTCATCTATGTCACATTGTGATGCTCCACAAAGCACCTTTCTCTGGGTTACATTCCATTTTAATTGATCCCATCAGCACCGTATCTATATCCTGAGTCACTTCATAATACCCTCTATTTCAAGAGAAGCCAATCAGGTTATGGGTTTGTTAGTAATAAAAATTACAAAGGAGAAGTTTGTGGATGATAAGAACAATACAAATTTTAAAGAGAAGTAATAAGAAAAATAATGAGCACCTTCCTAACTTCTTGGAAGTGAACAATTCCAAGCTCCCTGAAGCAACACTTAATGTATCACATTAAATGATAATGGACAAATATTAAAAATGTCAATGTCCGCTTTTAGACTCTGTTGGCATTAAAAAGTCATTTAAAAGTTAAATTTTCCCAAGTATACTTTGTCAAGTTTCTTTCTACAGCATTCTTTTCCTGCTTAGGACAGAGCCTTAAATCACAGAATAATTTTGCTCTTGTTTTAATGGTTTGTTTACTGGTTCATTCCAGGGTGTGAGCTGGAAAGGAGGGAAGTGTCATAAACAGACTTTTATGTCCGATGACTTTTCACTATGTCACTATTGTTAGCACGTCCCATTGCCAAAACTCTTTGCAGAGCCTAGTAAATGAGCATTCAGCAAGCTGCGACGGAGATGTCAGCACTAACTAAAGCACAGGCCTCACACATTGTTCCTTCACCCCAGCCTCCTTGAGCGTGTATTTGCTAAACTTTTGTAACATATCACAGAGCAAGGAAAGTGACAGGTGAGTAGCCCTAATTACACAGGGAGCTCTTCTCTCTCCCTAAACAATAAGAATTAGTTGGACTGGAAGGTAAGTTCTTTGGGAGGAGTAAAAAAGAGGGGATAGAATGAGAAGAGCCTGAGAGGGTTTCCTTTTAAAAAACTATTTTAGGATGGGAAATAGACTTAATGAATGTTGTTTACTTGAACTGACTTTAAAGGGCTCTTTTGAGGAAGAAGTCCATGCTGAACTGGGGGTACCTTGCAAGATGTAGGTTCTGGCAAGCTAAGAGGGATTGGTGAAAGGGAGATAGGAACTATGTGCACTGTCAGCCTCTCTCCCTCCCACACTTAGGATAGACAGACAGCTGACTCAATCACAGCATCATTATTACAAGCCTTCTTGATAAGGAAATCCAGGCACCATTACTGATAAATGGGCATTGGCACTTCAGGCGAACCACATGTCATACTTGCTTAACTTCAGGCTTGATAGTAAAAAGAACCATCTATTTCCCTTTTCAGCTTCATCTATCCAATGGCACTTGGAGAAGAAAAGAAGGCAAAGCTTAAAAAGAAAGCAAAGATGAACAATAAGTTGATACACTAAGGACATAATTATAAAAATGGTTATCAAATTCTGAGTGAGTCCTTACATTTAAAATGTGTCAGGTATAATGTGTCAGGTATGCTATCCAGCATCATTTCTTAATTTTTTTTTAATCCTCACTTGAGGATATTTTATTATTGATTTGAGAGAGAGGAAGAGGAAGAAAAAGAGACAGAGGAAAAAAAAATCAGTGAGGGAGAAATATCAATCGGTTTCCTCCTGTATGCGCTCCAACAGGGGATTGAACCCGCAACAACCCAGGTATGTGCCCTGAGCAGGAATAGAACCTGCAACATTTCAGTGTACAGGATGGTGCTCCAACTAGATCACCAGGCCGGAGTTATAGCATCATTTCTAATCCCCATAATAACCCTTTGTAGTAAGCATTATCGCTTCCCTTTTTGTTATTATTCAAAAAAAACCTGGGGTTCAGGGAAATTAAGTAATTTTCCCCAAACCAGAGAACTTTAGCAGAGCTGACAAGAGAACTCTGGTCCTTTGATTCCAAATACCAATTAACTTTTCTAAGCCATTTCCCAAAGTGGGAGGTGGCTTTAAAAGTATGCACTTATTTAATATTTATCTTTTATTTATGGGAAGTGATAGTGGTTTTCTTTTCTAAAAGTGATAAAATCTACCTTTAAAATAAATTACATTTCAAAAACTAACAATGATTTTAAGAAAGTAATAGCTCAGATATTTACATGGCAAATGACACTGTGTAAAATATATCCATGTATTAGAAAACCAAAGTGAAACAGCTTGAAATAAGTGATTTTTACTGACGCTCCTTAAAGCTCACATGAAAGAGGCAGGACTCAAACTTAGACATACAAGGTGAAGAAATAGATTCCTAAGCCAGCCACTGCGCTTCCTCATCTCCACTCTTGGGAAATTCCCTGTGTTAATCAAGCATTCGCAGGCCTCAGAGGGAGTTTTCTATTCTCTGTAAACTGAGATTGCAGCCTTAAGAGGTATCTGTCCTACACTTCATTCCCACGACCTCAGGATCTGTGCTTCTAATAGTGACAATTAGCTAACATATACAGTTAGGCCAGACAATGAACTAAGAGAAAGCTGGAGGAGAAACCCAGGAGCCAATTTCCCTTCCCAGACAATTTATAGGCACAGTACTCAGAGCCTGACTCAATGGTGGGAATATTAAGGTGGTAGGAAGGAAGGGGAAATAATGGGACAAATGTTTGAGGGCAAGTCGAGTTTTCATTGAGCTCCTGAGATGATGTGATGAGCAAATGTCCCTATTACCCCCTTAAAGGTTGCTTTTCCTACCTCCAGCAACCACTTATGGATAGCAATGTAAATTTCCAGAGTGACTTCTGATTTTTTTTTACATTTTTATTTTTAGAGGAAACTCTATCAATATCAAACCAGTTCCAGTCAATATCATCAGCCACTAATATCATACGCAAATGACACCAATATGATTCCTGAGTTCTAATATGCATGTTTTCCACACACATTTCAATATTTCTACTAGACTATAACATTAAACGTGGCCTTTCTTTTTTCCTTCTTCGCTGCATCTCACACTTGATTTTCCCTTAGAATTGAGTAAATATAATGCTCACATGCATTCATGGGAATTAGGGTCAGTCATAATTTTAGAAGTATATCACCAAATATAAGCCTATCTACATACTGTTGGCTTTGAAGTTGTTTCTTTTTATAGCTGTTAAATACTAGAACAGTTTGTTAGGAAAAATGCTTTTGAACAAGAAACCAAGCTGGTAGGAAAAAACATAAAAATAAAAATAATCAAAATAATGCTACTATGTCCCAAAGGTTACGGTCACCTTACTATCCAGAAAAACTAGAGCAAGGAGAAGCAGATAATTTGCAAATTGAATATTTCAGTGCCCATTTATCTTTATTTTAATAATTCCATTTGTGTACACATGTTAGATCACAAGGTCATCATGTTACTCTTCATGCTGACTTCTCTTGTAAATTACAAATAAGTTTTTATGATAACAATTTATGAGATTAGCTATTTCTCTTCCTGACAAAGAGTTACCTGCAAAAAAACAATTATTCTCCTTCTGAGGTGGGATGTCATGAAAGGAATGGTTTCCAGATGCTTTAGTTAAAAATGGATTACAGAATAATGCAAGATAAAATTCCAAAGCAGGCAAAACTAATCCTGGTGGCAGTCAAGGCAGTGGCTACTTTTGCTGAGATGGGGGTGGGGAATGATAGAGAAGGGACTCCAAGGTCTCTCCTGGGGAGGAAGACTCTGGTGATGTTCTTTTTCATGACCTAGCTGGTAACTACACAGGTGTGTTTACTTTGTAATAATTTACTATGCTGTGCACCTATGAGTTGTGCACTCCTCGGCATTTCTGCCCTAGTCTTCAATTTTAAAAGAATTTTACAAAATAAATGCAACTATAGAACTTCTTATAAAATGTTACTTCTTGACAAAAACAGGGGGATTTATTCTGCCTTCAGGTAAACTGTACTACTGGCTTTAATATTACATTGACTAGGGGGTAAATGTTGACCCTAAGAACATTAATCTTGATATTCTCCCCAGTCATTACCTATTTCCTGGCATTATCAGAATAGAACATATTTCTTTATAAATGACAATTTTTGGTCATTCTCAAAGAACAACTCAGAATGTGAAAATCAGAAATATTGATCTTGTGTTGTATAATGATGTTTCTATTGATGTGAAATAGTTTCTATAAAATTGTAGACTTGCTGTTCTAATACATGTAACTGGTCCTGAAACTGCACTATTTGGAAGACATTCACAACTGGAAATGACTTTCTTCAGTAAGCAGGTTCCAACAACATAGTTTAGGGGCATGATTCTGGATTTCTCTGACTCAAGTTACCCAGGTTACTGAGGACCAGAAGAGGCTCAATAAGCTTTTTTTTTTTTAATTGGTCAAATACATTTGCCTCCATTTTTCCGCCACCACTTTCCTCTGCCCCACCCACCCCCACCTCCCACACTCAATCCTTCCCCACTTTGATTTTGTCCATGGGTCCTTTATTCATGTTCCTCGACTTGATCCTTCTCCTTCTTTTCCCCATTACCCCTCCCCTCCCTTCTCGTTACTGTCGGTTTGTTTTTTCTTTCAATGTTGCTGGTTATATTTTTCTTGATTCTTTGTTCTGTTGATTAGGTTCCAAATATAGGTGAAATCATATAGTATTTGTCTTTCACCCCCTGGCTTATTTCACTTAGCATAATGCTCTCCAGTTCCATTCATGTTGTCGCAAAGGGTAGTAGCTCTCCCTCCCTCCCTCCCTATCTCTCTCTCTCTCTCTCTTTCCTTTCTTTTTCTTTCTTTCTTTCTTTCTTTCTTTCTTTCTTTCTTTCTTTCTTTCTTTCTTTCTTTCTTTTTCTTTCTGCTGCATAATATTCCATTGTGTAAATGAACCATAGTTTTTGATCCACTCATTTACTGATGGGCAGTCACTTGGGTTGCTTCCAGCACTTGGCTATTGTAAATTGTGCTGCTATGAACATTGGGGTGCATAGATTCTTTTGAATTGGTGTTTCAGGATTCTTAGAGTATAATCTCAGCAGTGGAATTGCTCAGTCATAAGGCAGTTCCAGTTTTAGCTTTTTGAGGAAATTCCAAACTGTTTTCCACAGTGGTGCACCAGTCTGCATTCCCACCAACAGTGTATTAGGGTTCCCTTTTCTCCACAACCTCGCCAGCTCATTTGTTGATTTGTTTATGATGTCAATTCTGACTGGTATGGAAAGATATATCATTGTGGTTTTAATTTGCATTTCTCTGATGGCTAGTGATGATATGCATTCTTTCATATGTCCCTTGGCCCTGTGTATGTTCTCCTGGGAGAAGTTTCAGTTCAGGTCCTTTGCCCATTTTTTAATTGGATTGTATGTCTTCCTGAAGTGGAGTCATGTGAGTTCTTATATGTTTTGGAGATCAAACCTTTGTCCAAGGTATCATTGGCAAATATATTGTCCCATGCAATTGGTTCCTTTTTCATTTTGCTGATGTTTTCTTTAGCCATGCAGAAGCTTCTTATTTTGATGAAGTCCCATTTGTTTATTCTTTCCTTTATGTCCCTTGCTCTAGAGGACATATCTGTGAAAATATTGCTGTGTAGAATATCTGAGAGTTTCCTGCTTATGTTCTCCTCTAGGACTTTTATGATGTTATGACTTATACTTAAGTCTTTTATACATCTCAAGTTTATTTTTGTGTATGGTGTAGGTTAGTGGTCAAATTTCATTTTTTTCATGTAGCTGTCCAGATCTCCCAACACCATTTGTTGAAGAGGCTATTTTTACTCCACTTTATGCTTCTGTCCCCTTTGTCAAATATTAATTGATTGTAGAGATATGGGTTTATTTCTGGGCTCTCTATTCTGTCCCATTGACCTATGTGTCTGTTCTTGAATGCCAGTACCAGACTGTTTTGATTACAGTGGCCTTGTAATATCGTTTGATGTCAGGTATTGTGATCCCTCCTACTTAGTCCTTCTTTCTAAAAATTGCTGCAGCTATTCAAGGTCATTTATGGTTCCATATAAATTTTTTAAATGTTTGTTCTAATACTACCCTCTTCTAGCACCAACCCATAACAGGGAAGATTCAGCGAGTGGGGCTTTGGGCAGGGGTAATTACAAAGAGAGAGAGCAAATGAGAACTTATGTCCCTGGAAACCAGTCAAAATGGGAGCACTAAAAACATCTGTTTGAAATTCTAGTACCCACCATTTGTAGGGACATAAAATTGTCTCAGGTGCCAAATTTGCTTGCTTCACCACTGAATTTGGGTGGTGTCTGTTAAAAATGGACACAAAGACATGTAAGGGTCCATATCTCTTCCCCCCTGCAGAGTAAGTAGATTTATGTCAGTGGATAAGGGCTGGTAATCCGCAACAAGGGCCTGTACTCCTGCTGAATAATGCTCACCACCCCAAACTCTGCAAAGGTACATCCATATCCAAATCACTGGAAACTATGAATGTTATTTTTTTTTAAAAGTCTTTGCAGATGTGATTAAGTTAAGGATTTTGAGATGAGATTATCCTGGATTACAAAGGTAGGGCCTAAATTCAATGACATTTGTCCTTTTAAGAGATAACATGTGAGAGTTGAGCAAAAGGCAGAGGTTGGAGAGATAGGTCAAGGCTAAATAAGCCAAAAAATGCCTACAGCCATGAGAAGCCTGAAGAGGCAAGAGAGGACTTTTCCCTAGAGCCCCCAGGGAGAGTACAGCCCCGCCAACACCTTGATTTTGTGCTTCTGTTCTCCAGTACAATGAGCAAATGGATTTCTGTTATTTTTAGCCATCTAGTTTGTGATAATTTGTTAGAACAGCCTAGAAAACTAATACAGTTCTTAAATATATCTTTAAAGACACTGCTATCTCATCAGGAAGCCCGCAGTTCCTCCCTGATTGAGATTTCTTTCTTTTTTTTTTTTTTTTTTTTTTTGGTATATTCTAGGCATTTGTTTTATCTCTGGGTGGCAAGTGGTAGTGTATCTCCCCAGAGGAAGGCAAGGAAACAGAGTGCCGGGGACAAGCGATTGGCCAAGCTGTCCCCTGCACAAACCCCTCTAACAGAGAGAGTATAAGTACTCTCTTGAACAATTTTATTCTGTAAACTATTTCATTAAATTAATTATCACACAAATTTGATGGCTCTAAACACTCTAGAGTGGACGATAACTGGTTTCTAACTTGTGAAAGGAACCTAATTGCTACTGGCAATCTGCAAACTGCAAAAGTAGTGTCTTTGAACTCAATTTTACTGAAAATGTAATTTATTACTGGAATTATAGTGCTTCCTTTGCCTTTCCTGTATCTGTCTCATTCTCTCTTATTTATCTCTCTTATGTATCTGTTGTTCTCTGCCCCCTTTCTTTACTTACTCAGTTCACTCTCGTCCTCATCACTCATAGCAACCTCTGCATCTGTTGGGTACATGTGATAAGGGCAAGATGACTTGGGAGGAGCAGCCTAGCCAGAGACCCCTCCCAGGTTAACTGTTAATCATTGCTTATCTGTTCCTGTAGCCCGTTTTCACATCCCTTCCCCCGCCTGGGTAGCACATCAATCTCATCAATCTCCCACCTGAATGCTAATCCCTTCCCCCACCTGGGAAGCCCATCCGTTTCCCGCCCAGAATGCTAGGGCTTATAAACCCCTATCTAACCCCGATTCGGGGCTCAGAATTTGGAGACTGCCTCCTCTGAGCCCGCGCGTGTGAATAAAGGCTCACTCCGTTCCCTGAATCGTGTCTTGAGTCTGGCTTTCCGTAACACATGGAAGTGTTGAGCTTTTCTCTCACCTTTGTACCTGCATAACTGGGCCCATGTGTCTTCGCCCTTTCTTCAACACTGGCTGGATCCTGCTCATCTCCCTTACTCTAATCCACAACACAGAACCTTCTGGAAATTCAAACCAAAACCACAACAATAAGATATCACCTCAACTCAGCACAATAGCTGCTATCCAAAAAACAAACAAACAGAAAATAACAAGAGCTGGCAAAGGAGATAGAGAAACTGGAAGCCTTGCGCACTATTGCGTACAATGATGCATCTCCAGTGGAAAACAGTATGGCAGTTCCTTGAAAAAAAAATTAAAAATTAATTACCATATGATCCAGCAATTCCATTCCTGGGTGTATACCCCAGAGACCTGAAAGCAAGGTATATAAGAGATATTTGTATACGTATGTTCATTACAGCATTATTCACAATAACAAAAATATAGAAGCAACCCCAAGTGTCCATTGATGCATAAATGGATAAATAAAATGTGGTTTACTCATACAATGGAAAATTATTCAGCCTTAAAAAAAGAAAGAAATTATGACACATTATAACATGCATAAATCCAGAAGACATAATGCTAAGTAAAATAAGCCAGTCATAAAAATACAAGTAGTGTATGACTCCACTTATATGAGGTATCTCGAATAATCAAATTCAAACAACAGAAAGTAGAATGGAAGTCGCCAGGGGCTGAGAAGAAGGGGAAATGGGGAGTTATTTAATAGTTTTAGAGTTTCAATTTTGCAGGATACAAAATTCTGCAGATTGTGATTATACTTAACACTACTGATCTGTACCCTTAAAAATGGTTAAGATGGCATATTTTGTTATGTGTATTTTACCACAATTAAAAATAAAAATTAAAAGAGATATAAAATATTTCAAATATACAGAAAAGTAGAGAGAATTATACAACCACCTATCCAAATTTAAAGTTACATCATCACCCTCAAAATCCCATTCCCCTCCTTCTCTCACAGTTGGTGTGTATCTGGGTCATGCATAATTTTCTACTTGTATTCTCCTTCTATCTACCCAAAGCAATATGTAGCATTATATTACCTCAAATATACTCAAAAACATAATATATCTCAAAATATATCTCATTATATATCTCAAAAACATAATGTTTGGATGGGAAAAGCAACCTGCAAATGTTGCCATTAATTTTATATTTTAAAGGCACACAAACAAGCAAACAGAATGACTGTCTTCACTCCGACAGACAAGAATCAGAAAAGCATGCTGCTCCCAGGTTTTAAGTCCCTAAAAGATTTGAAATAACCCACCTGCTTCTTGAGGAGCAGAGTCTGTATTTCACCCAAGGTCCTACCTTTGCTCCCTTTGCTACTTGGTCAGGCTGCTCACTCGCTGCCCTCCCATTAAGCCTGGCTAAGACCTCAACTCTCCTCCCAAGTGTGGGGTCACCTCCTGTCTGTGTGCTCATTGTCAGAGGCGCCTCCATTCCTGGTCTGCCATAGCCTAATTAGGGGCCTGCGGGGCTGTGCTCCAGAGACTTTGAGAAATAACAGATCATTTTGAAAGTATGCAGTTTTATTTAAGGCTTATGATAAAACATAGCTTTATGCATTATGAAAATACATGAACAATTCAACCACCAAAGAAAGAAACAAATAAAATACTAAAACAAAGACACAAAGCTGAGAACTTGAGCCCTTTTTATGTCAAGAAAATCTATAAGACTAGTCCAATAAATACCATTCTTTGAATTTAAATTCAGAAAACTACATTATATGTAATAAGAATTTTACATATAATTTCTTTGGTACTCCTTTCTACTTCAAGCATAATACAGCAAGTTACCTGGTCAGTATTGATATTATTTTACTTTTTATATTCACCCTCAATTCAGCCAATAAGTAACTTGGATCACCCATTCCTGATGATGAAAACATTATTTCACTTTTGTATAGATTAGATTTTCAATTTTAATGAAGGAATCATCACCAAGTAATCTGACCTAAATATTCAACAGAAAGCCCAAAAGATATGTGATAAGCTTAAATGTTTTGCTTTTCTACATAAGTAAATTAATTTTTATAAGTGACTATAGTGCTCTCTTTATAAGGCCTGTTTTTAATTTTACAATGTGACTCTACAAAAGCAATAGCATTGGTAAGAAAAATCAAGGTTGATTGTGGTTTTGCCTGTATCTAACCATACATCAATATTCTGTCAGACATCCTTATCTCCCTTGCACATATCTCAGACAATGTAGCTTGCAGTTTTCTGAAAATATAAAGACTTTTGACTTTGCATATCTGGATTCTAAACTCTGCTCCAACACTTTCTAATAATGCATTAAAAGTAAATCACATCACTTCTCTGAGGCTCAGTTTCTCATATTTAAAATGAGGTTAATAAAACCCACCTGACATGGAACTGGGTGGATTAGAAGTAACACATGTGAAACACCTACCACTGTGCCAGGCATTTCAATACTTTTGTTCCCAGTAGTTATGATTGAGGTTTAACAGAGAACTCTTTTTAAACCATTTCACGAAGATCAAATAGAGGTTAACAATAAACACAAAGAATCTGTTGATTTGATTTTGTTGGTTTTGTGGGGGATTTTTTGGTTGTTGTTGGTTTGTTTCAATTTTGTTGATTTGATCAATTGTTTCCATGAATTAATCAAATCAACTACTGGTTTGGAAATTAATATGGTCACAGCTATTTATAATCAATCCATACTTATGGATTTTTACTGGGTGACTTTCCGGGAAAAATTATGAAGTTGGATTCCCCACTTCGCACTATTCACTGGGATAACTCCAAATGGATCAAAGGCTTAAAATAAAATATAAAAGAACTGCAAGAAACATGGAAAATTTTTCATAACCTTGAAGTAGGAAAGAACTTTCCAACTATGACTCATAATTCAGATGTCATAAAACAAGAAAAGATCAACCAATTCAACTATATAAAAATAATACTAAAAAAAACAAAAAAAAAACAAACCTGTGGCAAAATCAAAAGCCAAAGCACCAGGAAATTATTTGCTCGTTCTACTGACAAAGGGCTACTCTCCAAAATATGTGATATATTGTTGAAAATTTAAAAAAGACCAATAATCCAATAGGAAAAAATGGGCAAAATATAAGATGAAAAAATACAAATGATTCTTAAACATATAAAAAGATTTCCATTGTAGTCATGATAAAAGCAAAGCAAAAAGAATACCAAACTAAGTTAGAATTTCTCACCTAGGAAATTTGCAAATAGCCAAAAGTTTTATTAAATATTTGGCTGGCAAATTTGTGGGGAAATCTGAACTCTTCATGCACTACCATTGAAGTGAAAATGATACAACACCTATGGAGGAAAATTTGGAAATATCTTTTAAAATTATAAATGCATTTATTCTGGCAATCCTACTTCTGGGGATTTATCTTAACGGTATAGCTTGCACATTTACAGAATTGTTTGCAATAGCAACAACCTGGAAGCAACTCACATGCCCCTCTGCAGACTGGTTCTGTAACTGTAGTTCAGCCACTGGATGGAATACACTGCAGCCCTTAAAAAGAATAAAGAAGCCCTTTCTAAGCATCGACATAAAAGGAAGACAGGCAGTTGAGTAAAAAAATACATAAAACTGGCTGCAGAGTATGAGAATTTTTGTCTAAGATAAGAAAGTGATATGAGTACATATTTATATGTGGGTGCATTTATATAAAGAGGTACTAGAGAGACACAAAAATTGAGTGGAAGAAAGAGGTTTCCTACAAAAGGTAAGAGGTAAAGAATGGATGAGGACTGAGGTGGGAGCTAAACTTCCCAGTGTATTTAGTTTAATATGATTGTGATTTTTTAACATGTGAATGTGTTACCTATTAATAAAATTAAACTTAAGATATATTTATTAATTACCTGCTATTTAGAAAGCCCTGTGTTCAGTACTATAATAGTAACACTTTTAAATAAGCTGCAATGAGTATTTTTGGCATCTGTGTGCTAGACGTGGTATTTTGCATTGACTCATGGGGGCGAGGTAGGAAGGGAACTCATGGTTTATAAGTTGTATTAAAGTTCCCACCTTTGACTTTACTCCTCCCTCCCTCATGGCCTAGTATGAATATAATCTTAAGAAAGACAGAGCTCATGTAGATAAAAAGATAAATTTCAATAGTGCAAAATAGTACTAAATAAATACCTAAGGAAAAACATTCTAGATAAGAAGAGGAAAAATTTCCATTGAATTAACCCAGAAAAGCTTCGGAGGAAGTAAACAGTAAAATGGGTCTTAGGTATCGTATACAATTAATTTTTTTCACAAAAAGTTCTACAGAACATTTTCTGTAGAAAAAGATTTTTTTTTATAATCACTTTGATTATATTGATCTTCTAAAGGGGTGGGTGGAATAGAGGAAGGACATGCTTTATTATTTCTCTGTTATTTCTATTCATTTCTGTTCAATTATCAAAAAGTGGATAACCTTGCAAAAACTGTTTTTCCTGGTCATCTCCGTCCTTCCTTAAAACAAAAATAGGACATGGAAATAAGAGCTGGATTGAAACTCACAATTTAAAAAAGTCTCACTTCTTTATTTTATTCCTTTCTAGTTTAAAATTTTAACCATCTCAGGAAGCATTTCTCTTTGACAGCTTTCACAGACAATCTCTCCACAGTTTCTGTTCCTGTCCTACATTTAAAAAGAGGTTTCATTTGTAAATGCTCTTAAGCCCCAGAAGAGGAAGCACACACCTGAGGAATCATTTGTCACAGCTCTCAGGAATGGAACTGCCCCTCTAATACCTGAATGGCCTCTTTGGCACCACAAGCCCATCGATAGCTTAGCCATAGGAACTTACTGCCACTGTTATCTTACTGCAGCTATAATTGCCAGAAGTTCTTATGCTAAGTTGGAAAATCTCATATCTTCAACCCACTGGTTCTACTGCTAGCCTTGGAGCCCTGCAAGCAAGACAAAGTCACGTCATGAGAGTTAAACTAGTCACTCCAGAAAAATCATTCTGCTTTATACTAGTTTGGAGTTACACTGTGGTGTGTGGAGTGGGAGATGGGAGTGAAAAACGTTTTCTTGTTGTTGTTAGTTTGGTTCTAAACAAACTTTTATAACTTTTACATTTCAAATAATTAGGTAACAAGAGTTAGATTAATTGCAAAATACAATATTACAACATACAGTGCCTGGCACAAGTAACGCCTCTTTTTATTACAAAATCATAAGTATATAATTCTGTAACATAATGATATCACACTCAAGCACACCATATGACATTCTAGGTGAAATGTTCAAATTAAAACTAGAAATTATTATACCCATATTATCACTCTACCAACCACACTCAAGCAGGCCTTACTTCTCCCAGACCCTGTGTATTAGATATATTATATAATCATCTAGTTGACCAAATTCACTTGAAAAATAACATTTTCAACAGCATGTTACTTGTGTAAAATGATAGGTAAAATAATAAGTGTCTTCTAAGCAGCACTGAAATATTCCAGTAGCCCCCATTATTGCAGGACCAAGGTGTTCAAAGAAACATTTACTACTGTACTCATAAGAAACAACATTTACTACGGTACTGATAAGAGACAAGCCTAACTCTTCTTCCACCAGAGTTCCTGCAATAAGATGTATAAAGTGCTGTCTCCTAAATTAGTAATACCCCCAGCAAGTTTTATGACTATGTAAGGAAAGAATTAGCCTACTCATTTGGAAATTTAGTGGGTTTTAGAAAGCAGAAAGTGACAATGAGGTTGGAAATGGATTGGCTTAGGGGCTCCTTCTGCTTTATAAATAATAATGAACCTTTTCTAACATGAAATAATGTGAAATGAAAAAAAAAATCTGTCCCTAGAGTATAAAATTACCTCATAACCCAATTTGCATTTCTCCACTCCAAGCATATTTTCTTTGAGTTCTACTTAGAGAGCAAAAGCTGCCCTATGATAATTAATTTTAACAAGCACCTGGCAGCCTGAGCTAGACAGCATACAAGCTGCCCTAGACCAAGTAAGAACTTCAACTGCACTTTTTACAGTGCCTCCCCCACCATGTCATCACAATGACATTTTTTAGGCATTTAAAAGCATTTGGACTGCAACTTTACTTGTTGTTGTTTCTTTTCTTCATTTGTATTTTTCCCTTTTATTTCTATTTGAATACACAAGCAGTTTGTAGAACCTTTTAAGAAATGTGAGAGATAATTAAATCTTGGTGTAACAAAACTAGAAAGGTATTAGGTATTTGCTGTTCATCAAAGGGATCAGATGTTTTTCTTGTCTTTTCCCCTGGTGTTCAGAAAAGAAATATGCACATCTCCTGACTTGTAATATGGAGTTCATTAGTAAAAAAAAAAAAAAAGTGCTGTAGAATTAGATCCTTATGTCATTTCCCATGCAGTGTTCTCTTTCTTTCCTTAAAGCACTATCTGGTAGAAGTAAGTTTTGATCTTGACTTGTGACCAGCACTGTCCAAGCACTATTTCTCTTTTATATCCCTGCACATAGATCATAGGCAAGCAAATAACTAGCCATTTCTGAGAAGAAAGATAAATTTTGAAAAAACTCATATTATGATTTGAAAGTAATAATTTACCTCTACTCTGTCCATCTAGTTTATTATTCTATACTAAATTACTTATTCATGTTTCTGTTAATAACTTATTTGAAAAACTGCAAAATCTTAATTATGGCATAAAAGACATTCTGTAATTGCCCCAGCAAGCTATTAAAAAAGATGAGTAGCTTTCTACATATTTTAAGATAAAAAGCAATGACATGGCAGTTTATCCCTTTTTACGTTTTTGAAAACACACTTACTGCCTGTGACTCAGTTGCTTGTTCTCACACAGAGTCCCAATTAACTTTCATGATAAAAACTTGTCAAATTCCATTATTTCTACAAAGGCAATACTATCTTCCATAATCAAGTTTATATCTAGAGTCTTTTTCTCTTGATAGTATATGTAATGTATACTTTTATCAGTCTAGGAATCTTGATGCTTAAGTGGTCTGTGTCACCTAAATTTACAATAACACTGTGTCATCTAAAGATACAATAACATTCAAATTAAACTTTTCCTTATTAATATCATTTGAGATGATGTGACATACTTAGAGCTTAGTAAAATTCTGAAGTCAAATCTATGCACATACTAAACAAATTTTCTTAATTCTTGTTTCTGATGGGAACTTAAGCTAAATTGCTTTCAACATTTATTGAGATCTAACATAATCCAGGTACTATGCTTAAAGGCAAGAAGCAGACAAGGGTGAATCAGACAAGGTCCTTGTCCTCAGAAAAGAGTCTAGTGAGGAGATGAAGACCTATACTCACATTATGTTAATAAAGCAGAAAAAGCTCTTGTCTGGTGGCTAGCACACGAAATTGTTACTTACAGATCTGCCCCAAACTAAAGATGCGAACTTGAACAAGTCTCTTTTCTTTGCCCTTTCAATATCTTCATCTGTAAACTAGGAATAGACTTATTCAACAAACAGAAATTGAGCATCTACCATCTAACATCAGTAGCCAACCTTAACAAGCAATTACCATCTGGCAGGTATCAGGGTAAACATTTTCTTTTGATCATTTCCTTTAATCTTCAAAGCAATCCCATTTCCAAAAGGAGAAAATTGAGGCTCAAAGATGCTAAGCAACTCCCCCAAGGTTACAAAGTGGTTGAGCTGGATTCAAGCCTAGGTTGATTCAAGCCTAAAACTGATGCTTTTAAATCCTGCAACTGTCTCTAATAGCCTCTAACTTCAATATTATATGACAATTATTTGCAAAAAAAAAAAATGTAGATTATAAATACGAAGAGTTTGGTTTTTACGTTAATAATGGAGATGAAGGGTGAACAATTGAACGACACATTGTTTCCACTGAGAGAAATCTAGGAAGACTTCCTGGACGAGGCAACATATAGCTGAAGACTTCCTCATGCAAAGGAAGAATAAGAGTATTCCAGACTGAGAGAACTACGTGAGTGATTACAGAGCAGTAAATATGGATCTGCCAGGTACAGGGGGAAAGGGCAGTAAGAATGAAGTCTTGAAAAGTCAACTGCAATCAGGTTGTGGAGAGCCTTTAAAGTCATACTGAGGACCCTAGACACTACAAGATATGTGCATCTTCTCAAAGCTGAAGAACATGAGAGTGAAATGGTTAGTATTTATTTGTTTGGGGATTACTTCTTTATTTCATTGGGGGTGTTTTTGTTGTTGTTGCTGTTGTTTTAATTATTTACAAGCAACAAAAACAATTATCAAGGTTGCCAACCACAAGATGCAAATACAAAACTGGTGTGACTAACCTAACAACAAATAATTTCAATGTCATTTTAGATGACACAAGTTTCAATAGCAACACAATTAAAATATAACTTGGGAAAATATTACAAAAGGTGTGAATTGTTTTTTCCTGAGAAAACTATAAAACCTAATTAACAAAAATAAGAGAAGTTGTAAGTAGAAAGGCAATAAATTGATCTATAGATTCAATGCAACTCCAATGAAAACCTCACAAAGGTTATTTGTGGAATTTTACAGGCCAGCCAGTCCTTATATTCACAGGAAGGAGAATGGGCCAAGTCTGTCAAGATAATTTTGAAGAAGAAAAAGGGTCGATGTCAAAAATCCCCAGATGTCAAAACATTTTAAAACTAAGTGACTTCAGAATGGCTCAAAAACATTAGTTGTGGTTTTATATTTCTTTGTTGGATTAAAGAACGAGTGTGGAGAAGGGAGATAGGACAGATGATACCCATGACAAAAGAGAAATGAGCTCTACAGTGCCTCACCCACTTTGAATCAGTGACCCTGATTCTTAAACAGTGACCCAAACTCTTAAATGTAAACAAAACCTATTTTTAAAAGAAGCACTTGCATCACAGGAGCCTGGCCTTAAGGATAATAATACTTAGTAGTTGGAGTAGGTTTCAGTAAGCCACCTGGCATTTGCCAATCATTTTGCTATGTGCTAAAGACAAAGGAGTCAGAAGATTAAATTATAAGCACACTGTCCTGGATTTCAAATAGCCTGTGACAAAGTTGAGGGGGCAGAAGCCACACATGAAATAACTAAAAAACTACTTACAAAGTTGTATACTAGTAAGTAGAATAAAGTATAAGTGTAAGTGCAAAAAAAAAAAAAAAAATACTGAGAGTTGCAGGGAGAGCAGTAACCAAACCAGAGACAGATGTGCTCAGGGAGATATTCTCAGGTGGGTCTGGGAAGTATATGGCTCTGAGAGGGAGTCGTCATTGTCGTTGAGAGTGCTGCCACTCATCTGCCAAGACTTAGCGTGACTTAGGCACCAAAACCATCAATGTGCATGGTTGACTGCATCTACATTCCATCAAATTATGACCAACTTGTCAAGATACAACTTCAAAATCTATCTTCCTCTTTAAAAAATTAACTAATGATCCTGTCTAAGATTTTTTAAAATGGTTGGTTTGTCTCCCTACTTCTTGCTCTCTTTTTTGTGTCTGTTTTATGATGCTGCAAAGAGCTAGGAATTTCTTCCCCCTGCGGGCTCTTTATTTTGGGAGTGAGATCACTCACAACAGTTGTTTTTGAGGTGCAGACCACCAACTTGGAAGGATGTGATTCCTCTCTTTGAGAAATTTATTAGCTTACTGTTTATACAATCGTGAGTCCCTGATGATGTTCTCTTTCAGGGGTTATTACTTACCTTGCGTATCATTAGAATTACAGACTATTAGCTCCAGATATGGACCCACTAGAGCTTTCTAAACCATTTCTCTCAGACTAGCTCAAAGAACTAACTTTATATATCCAGGAACCAAGATTCCAACTCAAACTACCATAATCCAACCAAAAGGTAATGTACCATAAAGTTTATATTGATAAATCTGCAATGATGAAGGCAACCACATAAAATCTCATTACTCAAAAGAAATTAAGCTCACTGTGGTTTATACAGCAATATTCCTCATCCATATCCAACATCGGATCATTTAAATGCCAGTCCAGTTAAATATAATTTGTTGTAATCTTGGTAAATGGGAGGTAATCAACAAGTCCTCAGCTCTGGTTCTGAAGCAGCACACAATACATTTCTGAAATACATTAATAAAGAGAGGAGGGGGAAAAGCCTTCCTGACAATAACTGACATTTGTGATGCAGCAAGAAGGTTCCCTGAGTTCTGATATTATATATATTGGAATTATAAATAGGTGCATAGTTTAAGAGGTTTATAAGTCATTTGTTATTGCCTCTGTTATTCCTGCATAGTTACTAAAATTGAGATTAGAGTCACCATTTCTTGAATGTGTTGTTCTAAATTTTTACCTTGCTTGCTTTCAGGTGATCCTCACAGCAACCCTGTGAGAAATTATTCTGCTTGCATTTTGCAGCTGAGGAAACTGAGGCATGGAGAAGTACTGTCCTATAGGCAGAGACAATACTTACAATAGCTCTCATTCCAGAGCCCAGGCTTTTAACCATCTGCTTCACTGCTCACTGGTTGTAGAGCATTTATGTATGATTACTAATTACTTATAAATGGAGAAAGGTGGATAGCTCAAAAATTTCTTAGAGTCTTACATGTATCGCTCTGCTTGGAAATGGGGCAGTAGGGCTCTTGCCTGAAGATATATTTCCATAGCAAAACCTGTTTTAACTTAGATGGTATAGCTATTTGGGGGTGGTTTATTTGGGCTTATTTAACAGAGTTTGGGGGGGGAGAAGGGTTAAAGCCCTCCCAAGTCATCCTTTAGTACGGCTAATATGGATCACATTATTGCATACTTAGTATTGTGTTGTCTTTGGTTCCCTGAAGAGGGGATGTGTGCTAGTATTTATCCTTCCCTTTACACATTTGAACTTACACATACTATGGACCACAATATTGTCATAATTACATTTCCCCTCATAATTGTTTTTATCTGATCCACTGAAAGATATACAAGCTACTACTACACAACACCTAAGTGACTGTTTGATTAGACATGGGGAAAATATTCATATTCACTAGCTACAAAGCACTGTGCATACAGAGCCACTTCCTTTATATAGTGGTACCTCAGTACTCAACTTCAACTTGTTCCAGAATTCATGATGAGTGCCAAACGATGAAGTATTTTCTCCTGTGAGCTGAGTAGTGACTTATATAAGCTCTAGCAAGTGCAATGAGTCCTGAGCAAACTCTTGAGTGCTGAAACATTTTTTTTGCATCAAAATGCAACAAGTACAGGGTTTGACACGTTCCGAAGCTGAGAAGTACTGAGGAATGACTGTACATTTTTTTTATTTTGTTGTAAAGACTTTATTTATTTTTAGAGAGACAGAAAGGGAGGCAGAAAGAGAAGGAAAGAAGCATCAATGTGTGGTTGCGTCTTGCAAGTCCCCAGCTGGAGACTTGGCCGGCAGCCCAGACATGTGCCCTGACTGGGAATCGAACCTGTGACCCTCTGGTTCACAGGCTGGAACTCAATCTACTGAGCTAAACCAGCCAGGGATGTATATTTTATTTTTTATAGTCATGGAGAATTTAGGGCTAGGTGTTTCACTATTTTTCTCTTAGGAGACATAGTTGTTCTGGACTGATAATGCACCAAACCAGAAACCTATTGGAAGGCAAAAGAAAATTGTTCTGCCTCTAAGCAAAATTTTGAAGTAGAAACCCTCTTCTTGGTGCTGCAGTCTGCTCCAAGGCACTTCATCCCGCACCAATCTTACTCTGAAGTGGGGGTGTTAGTATATCCCCCCAACTAGGTGTCATCTGAGAAAGGTTGTAAGCAACTCACTACAGCCTGGTGTCCACAGAACTCTGTGGGCTCTGGTACTGCACAAAACTGGCTTGAATCAGCCAGCTAGGTGCCTTTAGGTAAATAATTTAATCTCTCTGAATGCCAGTTATATGCTCTGTAAAACAGAGATGACACTATCTATATCCTAAATATGTCAGGGGGATAAAGCATAATTCTTCATGTAGACTGAGGAGCACAGGACCAAACACACAATAGGAACCTGATAAACGGCAGCTATTTGATGTTATGTGCATAGATCAGTGGGTTAAGGGGTCTATTTCTAGGTCTGAGGGAGTCGTTCCTATTTTTTTTTCCTCCCTTCCTTCCTTGGTGAATGATAAAGATGTGCTGAATGATTCTTAAAGATTAAAAAAAAAAAAAAGTGTTAAGTGCTACTCATCTGTAGTGAATAACCTGAATACACACATTTGCAGAACAAAGGCTGATGTAATTCGAAGTTAAAAAAAATATTAGAGCACATCAAACGGAATGGTAAAGTACATTTTCAAAGGTTAAAAAAAACTCACTTTGTGCAGCTAGCAAAGAGGACTTTTAAAGGTGTGAAAATAATGCCTCGGAAAACGTTTACACCGTAAAGCAGACAAAATTGTGATGACTGCGTCTTGTGCGAAAATAAAATTACCTAACTGGATTTGGGGTGTAGTTATAGTGTACCTAATTGCGTCATAAGGGAGAAAAACATACATTCATTTATCAAATATTTGTTGAGGGCCAATACGTGCCAAGCACAAACAAAACAATTCACAACCACCAGCTCTGCTTCGCTTTCTCAGGTCCCAGCAGCCTTTCTCCAGGACTAGCACTCTCTCGGCTAATGCCTTAGACAAACAACTTGTACAGAGCGAGTCAGTGTGCAAAAGGACGGGCAAGTCGGCCCCGCCCCCCTCCTCAGGCCTCGGTTGTTCACGTCACAGCAAATCGAAAATGCCAAGACTTAACTACGGTGTCCCTCCGGAAAAATGAAAGTGCTTCTCGCAACTACTTGTTCCGCCCACGTAAAAGATGGCGTTTGTCGCGTCGGTTATCAGTGCTGCCCTGTTCCTTCCCGTCGGGGGCGGGGTCTAGACTGAGCAGAAGGTATGTGTTTCGAAGGTGTTTGTATTTTTTCCGTCCCTTCCTTCTTCTTCTTACTTTCGCAGTATTTGCTGAAGGTGAAGTAGGAAAGATTAGATAAAACTTAATCAGAACACAAAGCTGGACGCAGTAAAGGATTTTCGGGGCCGACCCGGCTTTAGGTCCGGCTTGGGGGCGGGGTAGAGGCGGGGCGGGGGCGGTGCTGCGGTTGCGGTCCCTGCGCCTGCGGCGGCGGAGGCGCAGGCGGTGGCGAGTGGGTGAGTGAGAAGCTGGGTGAGTGAGGTCCTGGGCGATTGACGGCGGGTCTTTGAGGTCTGGGTATCGAGACTGCGCGGGGGCGGCGGCGGGGTCTCTCCCTCGGGTTCGCCTCGTCCTCTATTTTTCCCTGTCATCCGTAAGCGAAAGCGGGCGTCAGGTTTCCTTGCTTGGCAACTGGTGGAGTTGCCCGCGTCCGGGTCCCTGGCTTCCAGGTTGCGGTGGCGCAAAGACCAGGGGAGGGAGATCGAGCCTCTTTGCCGCTTTCCCTACCGCAGTTCCTGAGCCGAGTCTTTCCCGGGGACCCGGCGGGATCCATCGGACGCGCTGTTCCGCGCGCGGGCTCCATGGGAAAGAGCCTTGGGCACGAGAGGCCTGGCCGGGGGAAGGCCAGAGGATGAGCCGCGCTCGGCTGCTGTGGCCAGGTTGGGGGCAGAGAGGGGATAATGCGTGCTGGGATGGCAGTGTGGACATTAAACGCCCACAGAACTGAAAATACGGGCAGCAATGCTAAGGTTCTGTCTGCTCCACTCTGTGGTACATGACCTACTTGTTTCACAATTCCGTGGTTACACAGACTTACTTAAAGGAAGTGACCACTGTGACTTGGACATCGCTTGAGTGATCACTATCGGTTTTTGAGAGAAGTGCATTGATTACGAGTCTACTGTGTCCGTCCACATGGGGTCTGAGTTTCTCTGGTGAACTTTTCCAGGCTCCTGTATTTAGTAGACAGGGAGATCAGGCACTTACACAAGAGAGTTGGCCTTATCAGAAACAACGGAGATTGTTAGGCTCTAGCAAAGAGCCTGGTTTTGGCCTGGTTTTGACAAGTTCCAATTCTAATAGTTACCATTCCTTACCTGTGATGCACAGAGAGGGGGCACAGTACTTTTGGCATTACTTTTAATTTGTACAAAGGAGACTGGAAAATACTGTTATGATCTTTCTCAGACTTAGGAAAAGTTAACATAATGGGAACATCACAGAAGCAAGAAAATAATGTAATGGAGATTAGTCATATGGAGTCAAAATACTTGAAATATGGTAGTGTTATGTGACATAGATACTGTTGCCAGCACCTCAGCCAAACCCTGCCACTCTGGAAAGAAAATGAGTTGGATTTGCCTTATGATTACTGTGCTCTTTATGCATATGAAAAAAATGAGAAAAATCATAGACCATATTGTTGATTGTGCAGTAAGCGGGCAATAACCTGTCCCCGGAAACAGTTACATAGTGGCTAAAGATGTTTTTCTTTCCGTACAAAGTAGGTAAAATAGTCTCTTTATTTGGCTTTGTTATCAGTCCAAAAGTTTCCTTTCAGAGAAAGAAGTAGAAACCCCATAAAAACTCCTATCTTTCAAAGCTGCCCTTGGGTTCTATTATCTGAGAAATTTGAAGCTGTGAGAGAGGTGGCCTGATAGTGATATCTGGAGCGTCTCCGAGTCTTGCCTAATGAAAATTTAGAAAGTGTCGCAAACTCTTTGGTGTTACAAGCAGTTCACTGTGGATAAAGTTGGTCTGGCAGCTCCCTGTTTCCTAAGGTGGGCTGATGTAGGACCACCTTAAGGCTGGGAGACAATAAACAGAAAGGATGATTATAAGAAGTGTGAGTCTAGATGGTTGAATTCTGATCTACAACTGCAGTGGATCAATCCACTTTCTAAATACCAGTCAGAGAAGAGGTGGCTGATTTTTAGTAAAGATTTAAGAAAAAACAAAGCTTCATATCTGTAACTGCCGGTTTTGGCAAATGATAGTTAATGTAATCACAAGTTGGACTGTTTTCAGAAAGTATATTGGGTACATCTCATGAGTGATATACTTTGTTTACAGGATCACCCAATTTGGATCCTGGCTTCCCTCAAAAGACTCTTAAGGCTAATGTTTGATAATCCTCTGGGTAAGCCAGCACTCTATGTAAATAGATACGTAGATTTAAAAAAAAAAAAAAAAAAAAAGACTAATGGCTTTGAACTGATTTTTTTTCAGCCACATTTGTATATATGGATTTTCTTCACAAAAATGATGATTTTAAAGTGTTAGTAAAATCATTTTTACAATTCCTAATTATACTTCTCTATGACATTTCATTTCTCCAGTTATTTCTTTTGGCAGAATTTAAAGCTAAGCCATCAACATGAGCCTTGTCCTTTGTGTTCTTTCTAATGATACTAGCAGTGAGACTGCATGTAATTAGTGGCCCATCATACTTTGATTTCACTATCAGTTAAAAAGTTTTCCTGTAACTCAACCTGATTTTGACTTAGGACTAATTCACTTTTAGAAAATGCTTTTATTTTCAGTGCAATGATGAAATGCTTGAGTTGCTGTCTTGCTTTTATGATTATCCACCTTTTTTATCCAAAAAAAAAGAGCAAAAGAAAAATATATTGCTATACTATATTATGACTGTGTGTTTACTTAGTTCATTTCTTTGGCTTCCAATTAGCTGTTGTTAATGACGACAACAGCATCATTACAGTTTCGATTCAAATTACATTCTTGTATTCTGTCATTGTAAACTGACTGCTTACATTGTATCCAAAACATAGCGCTTCTATATTTCATAGAAGCTATAAGGCTTATATCTACTTACAATTTAATATAACACATTAAGAAGTAAACATTCCCTAAATGAATTTCTGAAATAAAAGATACACACATAAGAATTGTCTTTGTGTTAAACCATTTCTGTATATACTTAAAGTATTTACCAAACTGTATATACTTATTCTTGACATCATGATAAAAAAGTGCACCTAATACTCTAAAAATAGAAGTTGCTGTTTTTTCATCAGTCTCTGAACTCTCTTAACAAGATGTAGATAAAATCCTTTAAGTAAAATGGTTTACTTTGACATGAATTTAGTTATAGGTCAAATGTGTTCTCCCAAAGCAATCATATAGGCAAAGAAAGGTATATCACATTTCAGCTAATAACTGCTATCTTTTACAATTTTGATGAATGGATTTTACAATTTAGACTTGCTTAAATGAAATTGTCATTTTTTAGAATTTTCCATCTTTGAATACAAGTACTCAATTTTAATATTAAGCAAAAATGATTCATTTTACACTAACATAAAATTGAATATGCATCCTCAGAGTGATATATTTGAGTAGGCCGAGATACATCAGAGACCTGGATTCCAGCCTGGCTCTGTGACCTTGGGCAGTTCATTCTTCTTTCTGTGTCCATCCAGTTGTGTTGTTCTACACATGTTCTAAATAACTGAAGCAGTTTTATTTCAGCCATTTAGAACTCTCTTTGTAGTGATGAAATGCCATACTGCTTTCTTAAATAGCACATTAAAAGTTTTATCTTTGTGTTTCAGTGTCATTTTAGACACCTGTAATGAGCTTTAGTATCTTAATACCCAGAGAATCCATTGAGAATAACAGAATGTTTGCTCATTTTTTTCTTATTGGTCCACATTGCTGAGTTTTAGCAATTTTTTTTTCCCCTTTTACTAGCTTTTGAGGTATTCCTACTGTCAGGTGTTTTGCTAGTTTTCTAGGACTGCCATAACAAAGTACACAAAAACTTATTTTCTCACAGTTCTAGAAACTAGAAGTCTGAAATAAGGTGTCAACAGGGACATGCTCCCCTGAAAGCGTGAGGGAAAGAATCTTTCCTTGCCTTCTCTTAGTTTCTTGTGGCTACCCGCAGTCCTTTGGCTTTCCTTGGTTTGTAGCTGCATCACTTTAATTTGTCTCCAACTTTACGTGGCCCTGTACCCTCTGTGTCTGTATTTCCAAATTCTTCTCCTTGTAAGGACATCAGACATTGGGATTAGGACTCTCCCTAATCCATGTGGCCCCATTTTAACTTGATTATGCCTATTTTCAAATGAGGGCACATTTGCAGATACTGAGAATTAGGACTTGAACAGATTTTAGGGCGAGACACACAGTTCAATCCACAATAAGCATCAGTGTCTCTGACTGAGCCCTCCCCTTCCTCAGTTAGTCCTCTTTAGTTGATATGGTTTAGGAACCAAATATCTCATTATATTAGAATTGCATATAGACTTCATATTTGAGAACAGTAAGGATCTATTCTATGACCTTTAGTTTATATTTCTTCTGAATGTTAGTAGGCCCTTTTTACTTCATTGTTATTTTGGATTTCTAAGTATATTTCTAGATATAAGTGACAACTTACTAGGTATTGTAAAATTATGTCAGCAAACACTCAACGTGTGTCTGTCAATGCTAGTTGAATGTCTCCTAGTTGGAGATGGCTCCAAATCTTTTTTGACTGAAAAGGAGAAAAACCACATGTGCCAAAATTATTTGGGTTTTTGATGGATGACTTTAAAATTGTTGAACCAGCTCTGGCTGGTGTAGCTCAGTGGATTGAATGCAAGCCTGTGAACCAAAGGGTTGCCGGTTCAATTCCCAGTCAGGGCACAGGCCTGGGTTGCAGACCAGGTTCCCAGTAGGGAGCACACAAGAGGCAACCACACATTGGTGTTTCCCTCTCTTTCTCCTTCCTTTCCCCTAGAAATAAACAAACAAATAAATGTTTATTTCTCTAGAAATAAACAAACAAATAAATAAATAAATTGTTGAACCTACTCATTGATTTTATGTCCTTCTGTAGATATCCCTGGAGCATTTGGATAATGTGACAGTTGGGACATAGTGATGTCGACTCTCTGTCCTCCACCATCTCCAGCTGTTGCCAAGACAGAGATTGCTTTAAGTGGTGAATCACCTTTATTAGCAGCTACCTTTGCTTACTGGGACAATATTCTTGGTCCTAGAGTAAGACACATTTGGGCTCCGAAGACAGAACAGGTGCTTCTCAGCGATGGAGAAATAACTTTTCTTGCCAACCACACCCTAAATGGAGAAATCCTTCGAAATGCAGAGAGTGGGGCTATAGATGTAAAGTTTTTTGTCTTGTCTGAAAAGGGAGTAATTATTGTTTCATTAATCTTTGATGGAAACTGGAATGGGGATAGGAGCACATACGGACTATCAATTATACTTCCACAGACTGAACTTAGCTTCTACCTCCCACTTCACAGAGTGTGTGTTGATAGATTAACACACATTATCCGGAAAGGAAGAATATGGATGCATAAGGTGAGTGGTTTTGAGCTTATTAATCATCTTAACTTAGCCATTGAAGGTTTATCTCCTGATAAACTTTTATCATGTTTATATCTAATTTTTTAGAAATAATACACAATTAACTTCAAACAGTAGCTGTTATTTGCATCTACCCTATTAGATACAGATAGATCTAGTCTGATGTCTGTAATGTTCATAATGATCCTGGGAAATGGGAGTTGTTAGCTCCACATTACAAATAAAAAGCTAAAGCTTAGAGTAAACAGGGAATGTAAGTTTTAGAGTCCATACTTGTCTTGGGATCTGTTAACTCTAAAAGCTTTTTCATTTTTTATTTTTTGGGGGGCGGGGGGGAAGCATTGCATGATTGTTTCACTTAACTACTGTGTGTGGATACAAGCATTTCAAAAGAGTTGTTCCACATAAGCACTAGGCCATGAAGCCTTTGGTCCCTTTAACTTTTTTGCCAAGTTCCCATATTTGTAAAATGAGGAGGTTGGACCAGATGGTTTCCAGGAGGTACTCCTTTCATTTCACTTTCATGTCATAAATATTTCTGTTGATTTCATTCCTTTTGCAGATTGCATAGAGGAAATTATTGTTATTCCCTAAATCCTATAGTTTAATATATAGTGATACTTATATTTCCATAGACTTTTAGCAGAACTGAAGAACAAATTTATTTCTCCTTTCTGCTTTGCAGTTTGATACTAACATAGAAATCCATTAAAGAATTGTTAATTTTATGAGGCTTTTATTAGATAGTAAGGAAAAATAGTGTATTTTAAAGGAGAAGTCTTTTACTATGTTTGTAGGCTTGCCTCCTTATTTTTCACATGCATGAAAATCATTTAAAATCAGAAAGCTCTATGTTCTCCAGGTTCAGTTTGATCTTAGTTAATTTGAAAAATGCGGATCATTACCTTTGTGAAACTCTGCAGATGTTTCATTGACTATTTTCTGCTAAATTAAGTTTTTAACTGCAAAAATAAAGAGGGGGTGGTTTTATTTTATATTCTCAAGGAAAGCATGGATTAGTTTGGTTAATTTTCTCGCCCCCTTTTTTTCTGCTCTAAAGTTCAAAGTATTTTATCCATGAACTAAATTATACATGAACATGTCTGCTATTTAACTGTAGTGTAAAAAAATAAATACGCATCAAATATTATTTTTTAAAATTATCTTCATGAATTTTCCCTTGCTCAGGAAAGGCAAGAGAATGTTCAGAAGATAGTGTTAGAAGGCACAGAGAGAATGGAAGATCAGGTAAGATGGATATTGCATGCTGTCAGACACTCCCAGCACACGGCATATGTCTGTATGAGGCTCAGGGCCACTTTTGTTAAGGCCTTGAAGCCATATTACCTTGACAGAGTGAGCCTGAAAGTGAGCAGAGCCTTTATGGAGAATTATGGAATAAACTGGATAAAAACTTGCATATCTTAGACTTGAATACTTAAATGGAAAGTCTAATAGTAATTACATCTACAGATTAATATTTAGCTACCTTTTTTCTATATGCACAGAGTAAGTTTTGAGTAATGTTTATAGTCAGAATTAAAAATTACATAAGAGATTTTCTTAAAAGCAGTATTTCTTTAACACTTTCACAGATGCAGTTGTAACAGGAGGAAAATGAGTACTCCTAAGAGAAATCTGTAGGTACAGCGCTAAGTATAGTATATCTTTGAAATTATATCTTTAAAATACATGCAACTTACGTTTTATTCTATATCTATTTGTTTTAATATTATAATTTGTCAGTGATATTCCTCACCTTTATACTGATCAAGCTTCTTATAATACCAAGTCCCTAGGAAAATGTACTGTGTTTATCTCATGACTTTGAACACCCTTAGGGAGCAGACACTAGAGTGTGAAAAGCATGATTGCAAAGATAGGGCTTCCCTTGTGGAAATGGAGTACAAACCATTTCAGCATAAGGCAGAGAAGTGCTTCTGAAGGGGACTCTCCTATGGAGAAGGGGTTCTTTGCTTTTACTCTTGTTGCCCCGGCCACCTTCTTGTTCCTGTTGAAACTCCAGTAAAAACGGCAAGGCTTATTTGCCTTTTCTCTGATTCTCTTCAGCGTGCCTGAGACAGAATGTTACTTTAAACAAAAACTTTTCTAAAAGTTTGTGAAATACGGGGATATTAAACAAAGAAAATACAAAACCCTGTAAAATGACCTTCAAACTATTTTTATGTCTCTACTTTTGTAAATAACTTTCCAGGACAGCAAAAGTAATTTTGGGGAAAGGTCTGAGACTTAAAAGAAAATGTTTTCATTTACCTAGAGAAGTCCAGCTTTTGCTTTTTGGTCATTAAGCAGGGTCTCAAGCAGGAATGGGGTGACTTTTGCCAATCACTACTTACGAAGTAATTAGAGTTATCTCAAGATAAGGAAATTTAGGACCCAGCAAAATTCTGCTTTTACTGGGGTGTTTTTTTCAAACCAGAAGCCTGCACTTACAAATTTACCACTCTTAATGAATTCTGTCTCTCTTTTAAGGGCTCTGGAAGATGTCCTACCCTGTCTATGTCCTGAGGAAAGTACACTTGGGACAATTGAGGTTCTTAAAGGGGAAACATTCTCCTTAGAAGTTCAAGTTAGAGAAGTTTGAGGAAGAAAGGAAAATAAAGGGATTTTTTTACAGCCTTTCTGTGTTCAGCCTTGTAGGATTTTTTTTTTTAAGTTTCAGTAAGGGTATTTATTTTTGATGATAAATGTCAGATATGAACTACTATATATGCCTAAACCTAAAGGAAGGTATTTTCTCACAATTATCCTTTCAAAAAAGGAGTTGCCTGATAATTTTGTCCTTGCAAATCTCACATGATGTGCTTTCAGTGATTTTATTTTGAACAGTGAATCCTATTTGGGGATGACACACAGTGTGGAACAGCTTTAGCCAGCACTTGTTTTGGATGCTTATAGATGTCAGCTGATAAAATAGCTTCTATAAGGAAGCAAATACAACAATAACTTCAGTCATTATTCTTGTTGATTTGCAGTATTATTGATTGTAATTGTAAACAAGCATTTAAAAATTACTTTAAAGGCTTGGCTGGTGTGGCTCGGTTGGAGCGTCATCCTGTTCCAAAAAGTTGAGGGTTCGATTCCTGGTCAGGGCACAGGATGGAACAGGGTACAGACCTAGGTTTCCAATTCCATCCTGGATTCTTGATCCCCGGACCAGGCACTTATGGGAGGCAACCAACTGAGGCATCTCTCTTACATCAATGTTTCTCCCTCTCCTATCCTCTTCCTCTAAAAGCAATGAAAAAAATAATGTCCTCAGGTGAGGATAAAAAATAAAAATTACTTCAAAGAGAAAAAACAGTGACTGGTTATGTTGTGGAGGTTACTCCTGGATGAATTTTTAAAAATAAAACTTCCTACAATGCAAGGAGGCTTATGGCTTAGGATAAAATTTCCAGAGACAGCATTACATTTAAATTCTCAAGCAACATTCATGATCAGGGAACTCTGAAAAACTGGGTTAGGTCACTCAAAAAATGACTGTTGCCATGGCAGAGGTTCTAATTTGAAGATGCATATGATGAGTGTGAATAAAATTATTTCATGAAGTATAAGAAAAGAATCTATTGTTGAATTGACTGTAATACATGATTTTAAAAACATTTTTAGCTAAAAATTGATAGACACATGACAATTTCGTCTACCTTTCTAAAAGTTTACATATTGAGGATGGTCAAAAATTTTGGGATAGTGGTGGTGGTATAAATGAGGGATCAGTGGATTCTAAGATGCTTTACATTTGTGGTATTCTATATTGTTTTCGTTCAATGTCATTCTAGAAACTACAGATTTCAAAATTACATTTTTGAGATGTAAGGAGTAGAACTGTTACCCTGGTTGGGTGGGTCAGTTGGTTGGAGCACTGTGCTCTGCACCAAATGGTTGCAGGTTCCATTCCTGGTCGGGGCACATACCTAGGTTGCAGGTTCTGGCCTTGATAGGGCACGTATGGGAGGCGACCAATTGATGTTTCTCTCTCACATCAGTGTTTCCCTTTGATAGTGATGTTTCTTTCTTTCTCTTTTTCTTCCTTTCCCTCTCTACATCCCTCCCTCTCTCTGTAAAGTCAATGAATATATCCTTGGGTGAGGACTTAAAAATAAAATAGGAGTATTATTTTAAAAGAACTCTAAGGGAAACTTGTGTTTTATTCATTATTAAAATATACCTAAGAGGTGATTTTGATTTGCATTTGGGTAGATTAAAGCTCATTATGAATGTGGAGATTCAGTTTTGACTCATGCTTTACTACTGAGTTAATTGCTGAGAATTTCAGAGTCTTATTCTTCTTTCCTCATTTTTAAATATAAAACACATCTATGATCTTTAATTAATAAGATAAATCTCACATTTCAAAAGGAGATCCTTTCTAAATTTGGCATGGTGATTTAATTATTACATTGAACAGTAAATGATAAACCAGTGATTCTGACTAAAGAAAATTATTTCCAGAGTTATTTTATTTTAAAATAAAAATTATTTTAATTTTTATTGAAAAAATAAATAAATAAAGGTTACAAATTACAAAAAAAAAGTAAATTAAGGAAATTATTTTCAGAAGAATTAAAAATGAGTTTTCAACAGCATGTAAACCCTTTAGGAATGTTTTGGAGTAGTCGACTTATTTGGAGCTATATTTGAACAAACTCAATATTCCTATCAAAGGGCGTTATTCTTTGCTTTCATTATTTAATGTTTTTATTGTCCAGCTTATCTTATATTGTGTTATTTTCTTTACCTCACTTTACTTTTTGTGCAGGGTCAGAGTATCATTCCAATGCTTACTGGAGAAGTAATTCCTGTAATGGAACTGCTTTCATCTATGAAATCACACAGTGTTCCTGAAGAAATAGATGTAAGTTTTTATTTTATTAAATAGGGCACTGGTATCCTTCATCAGTTTTTTTTTTTAGTTAAATTACTGTTATGTATATTAGTAGTATTCTCATTGTAGTAATATGCATTTTTTAATCATATATACTATCCATATGAAGTATTAGCCACCTTAATAAAAACACAATTACAGAAGCTTTTTAGTCAGTGATAATTATGATAACATTAAAATTTATTTATTTGGCCTCCTTTGTATTTCCTAAAACAGGGAGAATTTCAGACCTTATAGAAGCAATCAGTATTTTAATTCAATCCTTTTGGTAACCAAACAGTATACAAATGGAAGTTTACTCATATTCCCTAATCTAGTTTCCTTAATCATTTGTTGAGGACATTTTGAGTCACATGCTATGCGTGTATGGAGAAGTCTTTAGGAAACTGTTCTTGTTGTTTTCTGACATTTTTGTCATTAAGATTTGCCTCCTGATTCTGACAGCTCAGAAGAGGAAGTTGTTCATGTAAAAATTGTTGCTTAACCTGCCTGACCAGCTTTTGCATTTGTTCTTCTGAAAGTTTATGCTAGTGCACAGAGATTGTTTTATGGGGATTCTTGATGCTTAGAAATGAGGGCAGTGTGTCATATTGAACCTAGACTTCAGAAAATGTGTATTAAAAATGTTTTTTTCAGTATTATGCCAGAATAATTTTTTTTGGTGCATTTTAGATTGCTGACACAGTTCTCAATGATGATGATATCGGTGACAGTTGTCATGAAGGCTTTCTTCTCAAGTAAGAATTTTGCTTCTTTTCATAAAAGCTGGAAGAAGCATATACAAATTTTATGCTCACCTATGACAAGATATGAAAGGAAGTAAATAACAGAATGGCTACTCCATATTATTCTAGAGACAACATTGCATATTTGAACTATTACTTAGCTTTGGGTTATTTTTTCATTTATTAAGTATGTGTGATGTATTCTATTTTTTTTTTAAATATTTAAAGAAGCTGAGTTTCCATAGCACCCAGACAAAAGATCTTGGTCTCCTGTTTGGTTCTGGTTTCTTGTTTTACTTCTCATTAAAGCTGAAACCAAGAATCCTTTCAAAATAAGTTGCATTGTGGATGTACATGAATTATTTGGGCCTATAAAAGAAAATTATTTGTATTTGTACTCATCCTCTCCATCATATGGTAAATTTTAGTCCTTAAATTGTGGGCTCTAAAACCAGATTTGCTGGGTTACTGCTCTGTAACCCTGGGGCAAGCTACCTGAACTCTGTGTGTCTCCATCTCCTCATCTGTGAAATGGTAATATAAGTACCTACTTTATGGGATTGTTCTAAGTGTTGAGTGAGGTATATCAGATTAAGCATTTAAAACAGTGCCTAGCACATATAAGCACATAATAATAGCTAATAGCTAACATTTTTTATTTGTATTTCTTCTAAGGAAAATAGTAGTAATAACCAATATTTATTGAGTGCCTACATATTACTCCCCAATCTAAATGCTACCTCTATATGTATAGTCTCACAATCTGCTTTAGTGTTTCTTTATAATTGTAGGTTATCATGAAATTTTGATTTTTTTAAATGAAGAGTGAAAGAATAAAGCATATGCTATTATGCTTCACAGTCCTTTTCCTTTAGGTTTATGATGGAATTGGAGAGGCAAGGGTGTGTCTAACCTGAAAGTCTTACATGGCTTGAATCAGAAGCATTAGTCCTGATTCTGTTCTGTGTCAGCCATTCATAGCATTATTTTTAATCCCTTTTGACTTTAAGTAAATTACTTAACCTCTCTCAAGACCTCAGTTTTTTCTTCTATAAAATGGTGATATTTTACTAAGTGGGTTGTTTTAGGGTTCAAATGAGAGAATGTCTATGAAAGGCATGTAGAAATAAAGGTGGCATTACACTTATAGCTTTGGTGCTCCTTGTGTAAAATTACTCTAAATTATTTGAAGCTCACTTGTCTTCGTATTTTTTTAAGTTTGTGAAATTGTTTTAATTTTTTTTCTTCAATTCACAGTGCCATTAGCTCACACTTGCAAACCTGTGGCTGTTCTGTCGTAGTAGGTAGCAGTGCAGAGAAAGTAAATAAGGTAATTTATTTTATAATCCAGCAAATAATCTGACTTTTTAATACTGCTAACACATCATGGATTATAATTTAAAGGTCAGGTGGCAATCAAAATGATCTAATAATATAAGGAGACAATATAATCTGACCAAATTACTGTGATACCCTAAGCAAGAAGTTTAGAGTAAACTGATTAGGAAGTCATTTATCAGTTTCATTTTGATAACTCACAAATACTAGTCTCAGTATTTTGTAAATGGCTTTGAGAATGTTTTAAAATTAGATATTTTAAAAAATTGTCTTTTATTTCCTGATGTTATCTTTAATAAATATGAAGATGGCTATGTACTTTTGGTACAAATTTGAATGAAATTTTATCTGATCACCTTGATTTCATTTTCTTGTTTTTCCCCCTAAATCTGTCCCTGTTTGGGACCTATTTCCAGTAAGTGGTCAATGGAGGTTATATTTTATTCAGTGACATATGTGACCACTTCCTTCATTGGTACATGAGTTAGTAAAGAATTAATGAGCAGGTAACCTTTTAAAGCAGTAGGCAAGAAACCAAGGGATTTTGTACTTTTCCTCACTGACCATTCATTGGAAAGATAACTATGTGTATCTAGTAATTTAAGCAAACCTGTTTATTTTTTTAAGTTTTACATAGGTGATATGTTAGGAATGATTATTCGCTTGACAAACATTCGAACATTTTCCTAATTTTTTTTCTGTAATAAGCTACCCTGTATATTTAAATAAGCCTTAATTTATCAAAATTATATTTGTAATACAACCATTTATGTAAGGTAAGTTTACTTCTATTACGACGCTGCATCTAGTGAGTAGCGATAGAAGCAGCTTTGTATTTGTGTCCCCCAAAGTCTTCCAGGTTCACAGAGAGACTTGCCAGTCACTTCCTGGAGGGAGAAAGACTCTATGATAGAGACTGTGTTTTTAAAAGATTTTTCTCATCCCACATGTCTTCTGGCTTCATAGCTTCCCTTTTACCTTTTTAATTTGAGAAAAAGGTTACCACTGTTCTAGATTATAAACCACTGTTTTAATACAAAACCTTTAAATATAGTCTGAATTCCAATGTAGTTACCTGGTGTAAGGAAAGAAACCTGATGCTCCCTCTTCTAGGATTTTGGCTGGGACCTCCTTGTAATTGGACAGATCCATTAACAGGAGAAAAACAAACAAGTTTACTAACATGTATACCTCCTATATGCATGGGAGATATGCAGGGAAACTGAGTGCCTCCCAGAATGCCCTAGCGTTTACCTAAAATACCATCTTCAGCTAATGACCAAAGAAACTGTTGACAGGAAATTCCCAGGATAAGGGTATGGTTGTGCAGATCTGAGTCCTTGCCTCTCTCATAAACTTTCTAGAGAGTATGTCATCCTTCTCTTGATGGAGAATTTCCTTATAAATTTGAATGTCCTTTACAAAAGGGTAACTTGCAGGTTTCTCCTGTATCTGCTGTTTCTTAAAAATAATTAGCCTAAAATAATCCTATGCCAAAAAGGCATATTTGGGGGGTGGCAAATTCTGCTCCCCTTCAGTGGCTTTTTTCTTTCCTTAATTTCCTTAACTTCCTGTTAGAATCATAGGTTTCTAAATCCCAAACAATGGCTTGCTTATTTTAAATAAAATATGATGGAATTATTTCATGTTCTCCTGAAGCATGTGGACAATTCTTGATATTCATTGTAGTATAGTGGGATTTCACATGTAGAACTATTAAACAAAAGCTGTAATTCTGCCTCATTTAATTACATTTAGTTTTCTTGTCCAGAATTGTTTGTTTGTTTGTTTGTTTGTTTGTGGAGCACTTGCTGTTGGGTGAAGATACAAGTCAGTAACTCTACTAGGTCATTACTTCTTGGTGAAATAAGGGCCCCTTGGTCAAGGAACTTTGTATCAGTCACCTGGAGAGTCACAGTGTGTATTCAAATGTTACAGGTTTTGAGATATACCGTACTGTAAACTTACCAGCAATTCCCAAACTTATTTGACCACAGAATCCCTGTCTTACCGACAGCTGTCATAGCCCATGGACTATTCTGGATGACTAAGAAATACTCATTTCTTAGGATGTATTTTATTGGCAAAACAATTGAAATTTCTATTCTGATTTCTTTCATAAAACAAACCAATAATATTCCTTTACATTATATTTTAATGCTAATATCTTTTCTTTTACAGATAGTAAAAACATTATGCCTTTTTCTGACTCCAGCAGAGAGAAAATGCTCCAGATTATGTGAAGCAGAATCATCATTTAAATATGAGTCAGGGCTCTTTGTCCAAGGCCTGCTAAAGGTATAGTTTGTACATTTGTCACAGTTGAAACCAATTTTTCAGATTCTTTGTAAGTGTATTTTGAACATTAGTATTTAATTTATCTCATGCTTATTGCCAAGGGGCCTACTTCCTTTACACAGATCTGAGCATAGAATATATGTCATACGGATTTATAGTTAGTATCAATGAAATATCACAGAATATCTCTCTTTGTGTTTCTTTTTGGTTTCCTGTAGCTGCCTATCTGGACTTACATTATTTCTTTTTAATATATGCTTAAATCAAATTGTATATCAAAAGTGGGAACATTTCTTTTTTCACTGAACAGATTTGAATTTTTGTGTTACCATTAAATGTTTATATACCATATTCGTTTATTGAAAAACATTTTTAAGCTTCTTTCTGATGAGAAAAAATGTGTAAGATTTGATCAGTCCCTGTGTGTGTGTAGTAGAAAAATTATTTTACATTTTTCTTTTGTTTGTTTAAGTCTACTTTTGAAGGAACAAAACAGATAAATGTAAATTAGCCATTATTTTTAGTAATTATGGGGAAGACAGTTACTTTATTGCATCTATTATTGATGTTTTGATTATAATCAAGCAGTTGAAGATGTAGATTTCCTACTGCTTACATGATTCTGTCATAGTGAATGCTTTCTTGAGCAATAGAGAGCTTTCTTGAGCTTCCCTGAGACATAACAAAATGAAAGAAAAATGTTAAGTGTTACAAATAAAAATTGTATTCAACTTTTGCATTTTCAATAATGTGCATTCTGTGAGCTCAAAATATTAATATTTATGTAATACTGAGACTGTTAAAGGGAAACCATTTCTTTTGTTAAATATTTTATTTATTCATTTTTAGAGAAGGGGAAAGGAGGGAGTAAGGGAGAGAAATATCAATGTGCGGGAGGAATATTGATTGGTTGTGTCTCGCACGCCCCTAGCTGGGGACCTGGCTGGCGACCCAGACTTGTGTCCTGACTGGAAATTGAACCAGCAACTTTTCAGTCCGCAGCACAGTGCTCAATCCACTGAGCCACGCCAGCCAGGGCAGGAAATCATTTCTGGTTTGAATTGTACAAATGTGAAAATTAGAACTTCCTATCAAAGGCATAAAGTACTTAGTACTTCTATTTCCTTAGCAACCTCTGATTTAATTATGTGATTTTGTTGCTGAAAGGTATTATACTAGATGCATAGAAGAAAAATTCAAACTGTGATTCAATGATAATATATTTGTTAAGAATTTTCCATGCAATTATAAATTCTGTAGCCTTTCAGAAATGCTTTGACATTGTATATCAAAAGCCTTACAAATGTTTAAAGATTTAGCTTACTATTTCTACTTCTGGAAATTCATCCTAAGGAAGCAATTATATATGCAGAAAATTTTCTTATAAAGATGATTATCACAGCATTGTAAGAGTGAAAAATTTAAAATAGCCTTAGTTTTCTGTTCTCTTCAATCACATAGCACAGTGCTTTATACACAGTGTATCCTTATTCCAAGGCAACCCAACTGACTAGAAAGAAGTACTTTTTACTTACTATAAAACTACATATATTATTGAAATTTAAAAGAGCATATGGTCAGGAGGAAGAAAAAGTTACTTGCAATCTCAAAATCCAATGAATAACCACTGTTAATATTTGGCATGTATCTTTCTGGTCTTTTTTTCGTGTGGGTGGGTGGGTGGGTGGGGGTGTGTGTGTGTGTGTGTGTGTGTGTTTCCCCCACTTTACTCCCCACCAAAAAAGAAAACAAAGCAATTTTTTTATTATATTCTGCATGTTCTAAACTGCTTTGTTCACAATATATTGTGAATGTCTTTCAAAATCATCACATAAACTTAAGCAGCTTAATTTTTATCACTTCTCTTTTTGGATGCTTAGGTGGTTTCTATCACTAAAATTTTGCACACAATCATGATTAATATCCAAGTATAAATTTCTAGAGATGGAGTTGCTAAGTCAAACCCAGTTTTGTTTTGTTTCGTTTTTTTTAATTTAAGAAGTAATTCTTGCCCCAGTCAGCATGGCTCAGTTGGTTGGAGTGTCATCCCGTAACTGAACAGGTTGTAGGTTCAAAACCCAATCAGGGCACATACCTAGGTTGTAGGTTCAGTCCTCGGTCAGATGTGTGTGAGAGGCAACCAATTGATATTTCTCTCCCACATCTATGTTTCTCTTCCTTCCTCTCTCTATAAAAACAATGAAAAAATGTCTCGGGTGAGGATAAAAAAGAATTCTTTATATCTTTTCGCATGTAAGACAGTTTTCCTTTCATTATCACAGGATTCAACTGGAAGCTTTGTACTACCTTTCCGGCAAGTTATGTATGCCCCCTACCCCAGCACACACATAGATGTGGATGTGAACACCGTCAAGCAGATGCCACCCTGTCATGAACATATTTATAATCAGCGTAGATACATGAGGTCAGAGCTGACAGCCTTCTGGAGAGCCACCTCCGAAGAAGACATGGCTCAGGATTCTATCATCTACACAGACGAAAACTTCACTCCTGATTTGTAAGTAACGCCCTGCCTTTTTGTATTGTCATTAAGCAATATTACGAAATTGTATCTTTTACAAGTAAGAACAAAACAAATGTGTTTTTAAAAATAAAGAAGAATTACTAGGAGAATTATGCTTGAAGAAATATTTAGTTAAACATTTTTTTCCTTGAATATTTTCTTACTGTAATCATGTTTCCCATAAGATAGAGTAGTTCTTACAAATAAATATTTAAATATTTATTTACCAAATATATATTGAGCTCCTAGGCACAGTACTAGGTACTAAGGTTAATAGTGAGCAGATAGTCCAGCTCTGATCTTGCTTATAGTCTAACGTATACAAGTCACTAAAAAGAGTATTCAGTAAACCAAGGAAGTAATTCTAAGTCTTTTCTTTCTTGATATATGACTATAAAATACAACAAAACTGTCAAAAATATTAATAGAGCATTTTTTTACTTTGTATTTTATACTGTGGTATTCATTCCTTACCATAAAAGCTGATTAATAAATTAAAAAAATAAAAAATAATGGTGATAAAACATTCAGTGTGAACCCAATTAGGAAAAAAAATGGTGATGATAAACCTGATTTATAAAACCTTAAAAACACACTTAAATGATGTTCTGAAATCAGGAAAACATTTGTAGTATACTATGACTCTTTAATTAATTTAAAGTGCCTGGCACATAGAATGTGCTCAATAAATGTTAACTAGAACAATAAAGGTTTGAGTATATAAGGAAGCGGTAAAATCAGAGCAATCAGTCCTGTCCTGTATTTCTAAGAAAAATTGTGAGCCGAGGCAACAGACTTATGGAGCCTCAGTAGTCATACAGAATGTGTTGAACAAAAACATAAAAAAGGAACACCTTGTTCAAGGGATCCCTAGCCTCCTGTACTAGGTGCAGAAAGATGACTTCATTAGAACCCTTCTTTCCCCACCTCACCAGTGTTGTTGATCCCTTAGAAAGCTTTAGGGACATAGGTTTAGAAAATGAATTGGTCAAAATTGGAATTCCAGGTCACTAAGTTCTCACATACAGAGTTGATAATTTTGATACATATGTAAAAATTCTCAGAATTAATCTGTTCCTTCAAACATTTTCTTCTTTCCTAAAGTATTTAGGTTTTTTCTTTTCTTATTTTATGATTAGTTGCTTCAGAGCTCTTTTCAGGGAATTTGGTGAACTTTAGAATGGGTTTACAATCATCTGTATTTTTTTAGAAAAGATATGTGTATACTTTAACATTTCTTATTTATTTTAGCAAATTATGTTTGCTTTACTGATATGACAAACTGTGATCAGCCAGCTGTTCCTTTTTTGCTGATCATAACAAAATAATGTTATGATAAAATTTTTTTCCAGCTCTAAGTACATTTTTTGAACATAAAACTATCTAAATATATATTTTAGCACTAGATTGTATATTGTTAAATTTTATGTATTTTAGACATTTTACTTTTTATTTTAAACAATATTACTTATTTTTAGGATATTTTTAATTTTTAAAAATAATTTCAGTCACTGCCAATAAAAAATGAAAAATCAGGCACTGGAAATATTTTTTAACACTTTGCTTCATCTAATTCACTATTCCCTAGATACTCATTCAGTGAAACAGATATATTCAGAACAGTGGGCTTAAATAGTCTTCTTGTCTTTTGAAAGCCAGAGAAGGGGTCTGTCTGTCAGTGTCTACTCTATTGGACACCTAGTAATCATGAAATGCTGATTTCCACTCTCCCTCCCCTGCTCTACCTCCCACCCTTTCTGGGCTTCCTTTTGTTGTTTGATATATCCTTCTCCTAGAACCAGGAAATTTTAGGTACTTTCCTATTTACCTCTGCACACACACCTCTTTCCTGCCACGCCTCTCAGCCACTACTTTCATTTAAAAATTGCTTTCCTTATTAAATGTTACATTACCCCTTTGACTTGACTAGCATCTCAGGAAATTCTTTAGGGAAGTAGAAGGCAGGGAGAGGGAAGGAGAAAGAGAAAAGCTCAAAGAGAGTTGGGACCTGGGAAGAGAGCATTCTTTTTTTTAAGCATCTACTATATCCTAGGTGGTGTGTTAGATAACACATTCTCTCAGGTGTGCACTCATTACATTGTAACTTCTTACTCTGATCACTCTCAAGGTAGGTAATACTTTCCTAGATACTAGCTGGTTCATGTTATTTGCCAGATGTTAAGCTTGTTGATGCAAAAACCCAGTGGTTACAATGTTGCAGATAGTCATCTAGTTGTGTTCCTTATTCCCACTCAAATGGTTCTTAGCATTTGTCCTTTTATCTTTTTTCATCCTAAAATGTTTACTAGAAGTTACTGTACGTAAATTTATCCTTTTATTTTCTTTGGGCTTTTGGTGGTAGTGGTGCGTGTCTATCTTTATTGCTGTTTTATTTTTGAGATGGCAGGAATTGGCTGTCAACATTTTTTTGTAAGATGAGGGTACTAAAATATGTTGATAAATATTACATATCAATCTTGGGACTGTTTTTATCTTTAAGAGAAAAATAATTACATAGAGACCTGATAAACTGCAGTAATAAACAAAGGTCCTTGAATTAAAATAAGTATATATATCTTCAAATATATACATCTGATTTTTATTTAAAAAGATGTTTATATGTAATATACTATTTCAAAAAATTTAATTTATTGACTAGAGTGTAGGATTATGGAAAGTAGCATTGTGCAGCCATTTCAACATTTGGACTATTTTCTTCATAGGAATATTTTTCAAGATGTCTTACACAGAGACACGCTAGTAAAAGCCTTCCTGGATCAGGTAAATGTTAAACCTGAGATTGTTGGAGTGAATGATATGACATGTTCTGTTTTGTTCCTTTAATATATTCAACAATGGCTGTACTCTGTGTATATAATATCATAGAATTGAGACATTATCTCTTTGTAGTGTCTCTGGTCTTTCTTAAAATGTCTAAATGATTTTTCTTTTGAATTGTTAATGAGTAGTGATCTAAATATTAACAATTAAAGATGTATCATTCCCCAGTTCAAATAATAAATGCTTTAAGTCCGAGCACTAACCTGTAACTCACAGTGTTTTCTTTTTAGGGGGTGAGGGGAGAGGATGCATAAATGTTTTTTATTTGCCTTAATTAAGTCAAAAATGTCTTTAAACCCTATACCTCCGTTTCAGTGATAGCATCTTTATTGCCTCCTTTTGAAAAAACATCTGCTTAATTACACATTTGAAGAAAATTATAGGTTATATGGAACTTATTTCTTAGTATACTAGAGCTTGTCATAGTATCATTCCGGGGATGAGGTTGAAACGTTGTCATAAATGTAGCTTTGAATGATGAGATCCTTAGGTTAACTAGAATTTTTTTGGGGGGGGTGGTTTCTTAGTAATATTTATTAGTAAGTAAGGACATTAAAATAATGTGAAAACAGCCTGTGGTATGTGTTTTGGTGGACAAGGGATTCTAGCCCTGGATTTGAGCTTTATCATCTCAGCACCTTTCAGGTGCCCAAAGTTTTTCACAGGCAGGAATTTGTCCCTTTCAAAAATCTTGTGTATATAATATCATAAGTGAATAAAGTATTGATACAATGGTTAGCACATAGCAAACATCCAGTGCTACGTGGTCTGCGACATCTGAAAGTTCAAGAATAATAGGTAGTCGTGTAATTCCATGCTTCTCAAGCCGAAATGAAACCCTTCTAGTGCTAAACCTGCACGCTCCCCGATGTCACCACCTTCCAGAGCAAGAGTACTAGAGAGAGGTGAATCTCTCAAAATCATCATCCAAGCATGGCTCAGCTTCTGGGAACTTCAACTTTATTTGAAGATAAGAGCAAAAAATGTAACACAACTGGAAGTAACTTTTAATTATGATTTTTAATTAAATAAATATGGATATATTCTTATGTGGAATGCAAAATAGTAACTTCTAAATATCAAATAGAACCAGTCAGGCTGCCTCCAGATTTAGTGCTTCTTTCATACACCTGCCTGTTAGGAGACACCAATGGAAATGATTAAGGGGAACTGCTCTAATGTGTGTTACCTGCCAGATGCTGTTAACGCTGTGATTAAAACATGCTATATAAGTAGAATGAGAGCAGGATGTTTTTAAAAATATTTCATTTTTCTGTAGGTCTTTCATTTGAAACCTGGTTTATCTCTCAGGAGTACTTTCCTTGCACAGTTTCTACTTGTCCTTCACAGAAAAGCCTTGACGCTAGTAAAATATATAGAAGATGATACGTAAGTAAAACTGTGTGGAAGAGAAATCTTTGTGCATTGTTTTGTTTTCTTCCCTTTGGACATTTTCTATATTACATCTATATATCTTTTTTATTTGTAGGCAGAAGGGGAAAAAGCCTTTTAAATCTCTTCGGAACCTGAAGATAGACCTTGATTTAACAGCAGAGGGCGATCTTAACATAATAATGGCTCTAGCTGAGAAAATTAAACCAGGCCTACACTCGTTTATCTTTGGAAGACCTTTCTATACTAGCGTACAAGAACGAGATGTTCTAATGACTTTTTAAATGTGTAACTTACTAAATATATTTCGTCACAATCATGATTGCTGCTAAAGTAGCTCAGTGGTATGGCGCACATCAGTCCCTGGGACCATACCCCAGAGTTCTACTCACAGTGGCAGTTACACTTAGTTCCACTACAGTTGTCACAAGAGGTCTGCAAGGAGACGTCAGGTGCATTATTAACAAGGAATGGATCTTTTCCTAGTTGTGCTCTCTTGGGATACAGACTTATGTTTACAATTATAATAAGTATTATTGCTATCTTTAAAAAGATATAATAGGATAGAAACTTGACCACAACTACTGTTTTTTGAAACTTAGGCTTCATGGTTTACACATCAAAGTGAAATCTTTGTTAGCTTCCACAGATGTAATACTAGTTGACTATCCATTTTTGGTGTTTCCCTGATATGGATTAACTGTAATACGATTGCAGTCAGCTGAAAACTCGAGCACCTAAATCATTTCAGTTCCATATGCAGGAAGTTATCTTGAACCTAGGGTAAGTTTTAGAAAGAAAATACTGTTCAAGCAGATGTTTAATTAAAACAGTCTCCAGAGTAGGATCTAATTAGTAATTACTCTGCAGACTGTGTCATTCAGATTCAGTCTGTATAGAAATGTCACTGTGTTTAGTCCTGATTGTGATGAACCACAGTCAGGGTGGCTTTTGTTTGTTAAGATCTGACAAAGAAAATATAGGAAATGGGATTTTATGTTTTAGTAGTTCTTGCCAACTTTTTTAATTAGTTTTCATTATTTTTGAGCCAAGTGGAAGTGTATACCTCTTGTATCTTTTTTTTCCCCTTGAAAAAATATAATTATTTGAAGAAGTCTAGATTTCACTAGCCAGTCATTGTCATCTTGTTTTCTTCTCCTATAGTCTTACCTTCATTTGGCAATCATTGTAACTCTAAGATTATTAAATAGAGAATATACTAATATCTTTTTTCAGGAATGGAGAATAATATCTTGTCTTTTTATATTTATGTGAATATTTTTGAAGTTGTTTTGTGTCTTTGCCCGCAACATATGAAGAATAGTAGGAGAAACTTTACTGACATGCTGTTTTGCAGGTGTTACTTTGGCAGAAATGCCAAAGTTTTCTTGTTTTCTTAATGTGCTTGGACCATTTTGCTGGCTATAAAACAACTGATTAACATAATTTTGTGCTAGAACAGAGTTGACATAGTAGTAGTATATGTGCGCATAAATTTTTTTTTTTAATTTAAGACTGTGGAAGTAACACAAAAGGGAAAAATATTTATAAGGGATAGAAGTGATAGAGCCCCTCTACCCTTACCCAAATTTAACCATGAATATGTTCTGTTGTGAAAAGTCCTAATAGCTGTTCACATCTTTAATAGGAAATAGGTAGACATCTTGATTTTAACACACAGGGAACTAGATGACTGATGCTCTGTAGCTCAGGCGTGAAATGATGTACACATACCACCTCGTTGTACCTTGCACTCAGTGTTTTGTTTGTGTGTTTGTTTTTGTTTTTTTAATGATAGAGTATTTAAGTGCAGACATATTTTTTTTCTGGTTTATTGTATTATTATACAGAATGCAAGTTGTCCAGTGAATTAAGTTATTAAAGCATGTGTAAACATTGCTACATATATTTTCTCCTAGAAGGAGAATTTTGAATAAAATATCTTTGAAATTTTGTCTCTTATAGTTACTTGTGTAGAAAAACAATGCTATGACATTGAAAGACTAGTTCCCTGTTCATGACAGTCATAATGAATCTAAGCTTTTTCTTTTTTTTTTTTTTAAAGAAAATACATGTAAGGTTTTAATGCTGGTGATGGGGAACAGAGTTTGCCACCCCAAAACAGGCCTTTTGGGATATTGATTATTTTAAGCTGATTATTTTAAGAAACTAAAGAATCAAAGAGAACCTTTGACCTTCCTCCTAACAGCCCCCAAAAATTTAGAGAACCTGTACCAGGGAGATATTGTAATTAACTACAGTTTGTACCAGGGAGATATTGTAATTAACTACAGTTTGATAGGAACTAAGTATGGTAAGTCAGGAGGAACCAAGCAAGGCCCTTTGAATCCAAGTCTGTGTCCCATTAGTTAAAGATGGCCCAGCAAACATTTATTTACCAAACATTTGCTTTTTCATCTTCATGTGAATTGGTTTCCTGTCCTTTACAGTCCCAAGCCACAACCCCACCCCCTTTCTCCTTAACTCAAGATGGCATATGTCTTAACTGCCTATGTCCTGGGATCTCGTATTATGGAACCCCCATATGTCCATCCCTAATAAATTTGATCATTTTCTCCTTTAATCTGTCTCATGGTTATTTGGTTATTAGTCCAGCCAGAAGAACTTAGAAGGTGGAAGGAAAATTATTTTTTCTACCCCTACACTGGAATCTTATGTTGTCTTGGGTGTGGTTTTGTTTTTTTATAAAAAATCTTTCAGCTTAATTCCCAGTATTGCATTTTAATTTTTTAAATCTATATAGTAATGTTTCAAGTATAAGATAATTCCTGGATAAATACTTTTTAAAATTCCTGTCATAATGATACTGATGTAACCTAAGCTGAAGTTATTCCTTCTAGATATCTGGAAAAAAATATAGTGTAAGAACCTTACACTATCATACTTAAGGTAACATTTCTCCCTTCTCATCTCTATGCTTTTGTGACTTCGTATTTTCCTTCTGCATATGTTATAAGCTACATACTTTATTTTCATTTTTGTTTAATCAATTATCTTTTAAATGCATTTAAATATAAATATCCTGAAATTCCCAATGAACAGGCCGAATCTTTTTTAATCAGATTGGATTAAAAAAAATATCCAACTATATGCTATGCACAAGAAACTCACATTAAAAATAAAGAACATTAAAAGGATGGAAAAAGATATACCATTCTAACGCTAATCAAAAGGAAGCCAAAGTAGCTATATTGTTAATATCAGACGAAGTAGATTTCAGAGCAAAGAATATTACCTGCAATAAAGATGATTTTATTATTCCAAACATCATGGTGATATTCAGCCAGAAGTCATAACAGTTCTGAGTGCTTGTTCACCTAACAACATCTTCAAAAATACATGCAGCAAAAACTGATAGAACTGTAAAGAGAAATAGACAAGTCTACAGTTAATATTTATAGAGCTTTGAGTATCCCTCTGTCAATAGAAAACAAGAGAACACAAAATAGGGATACAGAGTTCTTGAACAAGACTATCAACCAACTCGGTGTGACATTTGTAGAATGTAGCAGTACCTAACTAGAATAGCTTACACATTCTTTTCAAGAGCACAAGGAACATGGTCTAGGAGAGACCATAGTCTGAACCATAAAACAAGTCTCAATAAACCTAAAAGGATTCAAGTTTTATGAAGTGCAGTCTCTGATCACATGGAATTAAATTAGGAATGAATAACATATCTAGGGAAACCTAAAATAGTTGGAAGCTAGCACTTTCAAAAGAAGAGTTAATTTCTATATTGTGTGTGGGGGATAAGAGGGATGGCTTGGAGAGGAAAAAGGAGCCTGTGCTGGGGTAATTTTTAAGAGGAGTGGAACTCATCCTGCCTTTCACGTCTGCCCCTTACGACCCATTCTTCACGTGGATAACAGCATGATCCTTGTAAAATTAAATCTAATGATCATGTCTATTTAATGGGTCTGTATCGTTTACAAAATTAAATCCAAAATCTTTGCAACACAGTTTCTGTTCATCTCTGTAACCTCACTTTTCACTTTCTCACTCTCATTTATTACTACATTCTTTTGTTGCAGCTATTATACTCTGCCTTTGTTTCTGTGCCTCCACCGCTAAGCTTGAGAACAACACCCACGTCCTTTTCATTTTTATGTCTCAGTGCCAAGCATGGTGCCAGGCACAGGGCAAAAGTTGAATAAATATAATGAGTATACTAGCATTATTTTCTTTATTCTCCAAAATAAGTTCCTAAAAATTAAGGGAAATTGCTTTCTTTATGTAATCAGGAACTTCTTCCCCCCAGAAAAGTCCTTCATTAAAATTGAGCCTATGCACAACCTAACTCTAAAATTTCAAAGACTGTAAGGCAGTGATTTTCAATCTTTTCCAAGTAATAATACCCTATCATTTTCTGTTTCTGCATTTGTGCCTCACTATCTCATCTCTTACTGAAATACTCTTTTTAAATTAATAGCTTGATAAATTGCTAAGCGGTTTTCATCAGACCAATTAGGACAGTGGCAGGTATCCATCTGTGGAGTGTGGACATTTAAGAAATTTGATCCCATATGTAGAAAACCATTCCTGAGCTCAGAGTTGGCTCAGATGGGCACCTGGCATTTGCTTGTGGGTGGAGAATGTGGAATGCTTTGAAAGCTGAATGGATTTTTCAAGTTTCAAAATACACTTGTGGCTAAAGGAAAACCGCATTCATTGTTTAAAAACACCATTGTTTGTTTTTTATGCTTTTCTATTCTTTGGAGCCTAAATCTGCAAAAACATTCACATCCAGCATTTTGCTTCATGTACCTCTCATAATACATTTCTGGAGACATGACAGGCATGGAAACCATTTTCTGTGATTGTTCAGAATGTTCATAACCGATTGAAAAAGTCCATTTTAATGCTTATGGTGAATTTTATGGAGAAGGAACATATTCCTGTTACTATAAGCAGATAATAGAGTTGGTAGGAGCATGCGTCCTGGAGACGGACTTCCCAGGCTCAAATCCCTGGTCCTCACTTTTCAGCTGTGTCAGCTTGGACAAGGTATTCAACCTCTCTGTGCTGCCCCCAATACCCTCATTTATTAAATAGGAATAAGAATAGAACTTAAATCATCAGGTTGTGTGAAGAATAAGTGGGTTAACACATGCAGAATGCTTGGGAGGGTAACTGGCAGAGTAAGTGAACAATAAAATTTAGTTGTGGCTGTTATCATTTTGTCATTGTCATTGTCATTTTCATCATTAAGCAACTGAATGTAGGGTCCCCAATATCTCATTGTTAAATCACAGTAATCCTACAGTTATGATTCTAGGCGATGCCATATCAGTAGCAGAATTGTTTTATGAGCTTGAACCCATCCCTACCTCATTGCACATAGCAGAGAGTATTGCCTCAAGAGGAAGGAATTTTAGAGCGTGAAAGTGCTTGTTCATCACAAGCATCTTGTTTTTCAAATCTGTCCACTCCATCTCCATTGCCACTATTAAAACCTCATCATTTCTTATCCAGATTAATGCAACAGCTTTCTCCCTTTTGGTCTCCATAATTTCAGCCACCAATGACCCTCATTCCTCCTGCCCAATCCATTTTCTCCACAGAAGGCAGGGTATTCTTTGTAATATAATCTCCTCTTTGATATCCTCATTCACATGCTTTAAAAAATCCTCAGTGAAAACTTCTGGCACAACGTAAAACCTGCACTCCATGGCGAAGCACAAGGCTTTAGGGACTGACTCCAGCAAACCTCCCCACCATTTTCTCTCACCATTCAATCAGGGAGTCCTGATGAACTACCTGCAGTTCCCCAGCTCACCTTGTTCTCATCACTGGCTTATGTTCATGTGACCCTCCCTGCTTGAAATAACCCCTTCATGTAGATAAACTTGCACTTACCAGTCAGGATTCCCCTTAGGTAGGTCATGTTTTCCTAGGCCCCTCCCTCAACTTCAGATTTAAAGTGTTACAGATTTCAAGCTCTATAAGGCAAGGATCACATCTTTGCACTAGCTTATACCTAATTGTGTGGCATGCCATGTTTATTAAATACATGTTGAATTCATTAGCTTCTTTTCAGGTCTCTTGTAGGATTCTGTGCTTATAGTCTTGGAGTCCCACTTAAATTACTATGCATCATTATTATGGGTTGCTTGTCTCTCATTACACTCTGAGCTCCACAAAGCTGGTTCTTGTGTTATATATACATCATATAGCCCCAGCTTTCACCACAGTGCCTGCCGTGAGACAGGAGCTTAGGAAGTTCTGAAAGGATGAGTAGTATCTACAGACCATTAGTCTCCAGGTTAAAATTTCCCCAAAATATGAAGTAAGGGGTTTTAGGGACCATCTTGGCTGTTCATGATGTTATCCCAATGATACCACTGACATTTTAAATGAAAATTTGCATATATGTACATTTTTCTGGGCAGTGGGTCCATAGCCACCTTCAGATTTTCAGAGGAGTTTCTGATTCTCCCAAAAGGTAAGAATCTATGTCCTAAAGAGTTATTAAAAAAACAAACAAAAACCACAAGATCCAAGGTGGCTGAAGAATAAGAAGCTACACGAACCCCCTTCCAGGACCAATCTGGAATTACAACTAAATTGTAGAGAAATCATCTTGAATAGTCAACTGAACACTAGCTGGAGAGAAGCTTTATAACCACAGATGGACAGAACAAGACACTTCACCACAACATGACTGGTAGGGAGTGAGGAGGAGATGCAAGATGGCTGGCTGGGCTTGCAGAAGTGGCAGCTGAAGTGCCAGAGGAATAATTCAGTAGCCAGGGGGTTCTCCCTGAGAGGTGTGGGGTCTAAACCCCAAGCTGGGCTCTCCAACCGATAGCAGCAGAGCCAGAAAGGAACCCAGATAACACCCAGCTGTGAAAAGCAGCAGAGGTTCTGTTGGCTGGGGACACAGAACGCCACTTGAAGGCCAAAGCACAAACTTCTGTTTGCAACCACTTACCCTGGGTACTGGCAAAGGGAAAGCAGAGTGGACTAGAGACACGAGGAGAATCTGGGGTTGGTGGGTCTAGGGAGAGAACCAAGGAAACAGCTGCCAGGATCCATGTGCCGAGTCATTCCCCATGCTACAGGAGCCATCTCTGCAGCAAGGCACTCCTCTCTGAATGGCATCAGACTGAGGGGAAGCAATAACCTACCCACAAGGATTACTCTGCCCTGCCCTGTGGTGCTTAAGCCTGACTGCTGATTTCATATTGATTAGATTTATAGTTGAGCAGTTTTTAATGGCTGATTAGTTTAACATCTAAGGTGGAACATACAAAGAAGCAACCAAAATAGGAAGACAAAGAAACAGAGCCCAAATGAAAGAACAAAACAATTTTCCAAAAGAACTAGATGAGAAGGAGGCGAGCAATTTATCAGAGAGTTTAGAGTAATAATTATAAGGATACTCAACAGCATGAAAAATGACATAGAAACCATAAAAAAGAATCAGTCAGAAATAAATAATGCAATATCTGAGGTACATAATACACTGGAACAAATAAACAGTAGGTTAAATGAAGCAGAGGACAGAATCAGTGTTTTGGAAGATGAAGTAGGAAAAAACACCTAGACAGAGCAGCAAAAGGAAAATAGAATTTTAAAAAATGAGCTTAAGAAACATCTGCATCATGGGAATGCCAGAAAGAGAAGAGAGTGAGCAAGGGATCGAGAATCTATTTGAAGAAATAATGACCAAAACTTCCCTAATCCGATGAAGGGAAAAAGTCTCCAGTCAGAGAGTTCCAAACAAGTTGGACCCAAAGAGGTCTACACTGTGAGACACATCATAATTAAAATGACAAGGTTTAAAGATAAGGAGAGAATCCTAAAAACCCCAAGAGAAAAGTAGGTAGTTACCTACAAGGGACCACCAATTAGACTGTCATCTGGTTACTCATCAGAAACATTTCAGGCCAGAAGGGAGTGGTATGAAATATTCAAGGTGAGGAAAAGCAAGGACCCCAAACCCGAGCAAGGCTATCATTTAAAATCAAAGGAAACATAAGGAGCTTCCCACACAAGAAGATAAAGGAGTTTGTTAACACCAAATCAGGACTACAACAAGAAGAAGGAGAAGAAGAAGAAAGGGAGAGAGGGAGTAAGAAGAGGACGAAGAAGAAAAAGGAAAAAATAGGAAAACAGTTTAACAACAAAATGGCACTACATATGTATCTATTAATAATTACCTTAAATGTAAATGGCTTAAATGCTCCAACCAAAAGATAGAGGGTAGCTGAATGGATAAGAAAATGAGACCCATATATATGCTGCCTCCAAGAGACCCATCTCAGATCAAAAGGTACACACAGCCTAAAAGTAAAAGTTTAGAAAAAGATGTTTAATGCAGATGGGAAAAAGGAGCTGGGGTAGCAATACTTATATCCAACAAAATAGACTTTAAAGCCAAGGCTATATATAGTAAGAGACAAAAGACAATACATAATGATAAAGGAAACAATCCAATAAGAGGATATAACCCTAGTAAACATTTACACACCCGACATAGGAGCACCTAAATATATAAAGCAAATCCACATTATTTATTGCTGTTCAATTATAGTTGTCCCCATTACCCCCCATTACTCTCCCCTGCCCTACTCACCCCTCAACCTTCCACTTTCAATCCTCGCCCCTGTTTCCTTTGTCCATGGGTCCTTTATACATGTTCCTTGACTTCATCCTTCCCCTTCTTTCCCCCAATATTCTATTCCCCATTCCCCTCTGGTCACTGCCAGTTTGTTCTTTATTTTTATGTCTCTGGTTCTATTTTGTTTGCTTGTTTGTTTTGTTCATTAGGTTCCACTTATAGGTGAGATCATATGGTATTTGTCTTTCACCAACTGGCTTATTTCACTCAGCATAGTACTCTCCAGTTCCATCCATGTTATCTTGAAGGGTATGAGTTTCTTCTTTCTTTCTGGTGCATAGTATTCCATTGTGTAAATGTACCACACGTTCTTGATCCACTCATTTACTGATGGGCACTCAGGCTGTTTCCAGCACTTGGCTATTGTAAATAATGCTGCTATGAACATTGGGGAGCATAGGTTCTTTTAAATTGGTGTTTCAGGATTCTTCAGGTATAATCCCAGCAGTGGAACTGCCAAATCAAAAGTCAGTTCCATTTTTAGTTTTTTGAGGAAATTCCATACTGTTTTTCAGAGTGGCTACACCAGTCTGCATTCCCACCAACAGTGGACTAGGGTGCCCTTTTCTCTACAACCTCACCAGCACTTGCTGTTTGTTGATTTGTTTATGATGTTCATTCCGACTGGTGTGAAGTGGTATCTCATTGTGGTTTTAATTTGCATTTCTCTGATGGTTAGTGATGTTATGCATCCTTTCATATGTTTCTGGGCCCTCTGTATGTCCTCCTGGGAGCAGTGTCTGTTCATGTCCTTTGCCCATTTTCTAAGTGGATTGTTTGTCTTCTTGGAGTGGAGTCATGTGAATTCTTTATATATTTTGGAGATCAAACCCTTGTCCAAGGTATCATTGGCAAATATATTTTCCCATACAGTTGGTTCCCTTTTCATTTTGCTGATGTTTTCTTTAGCCATGCAGTAGCTTTTTAATTTGATGAAGTCTCATGTGTTTATTCTTTCCTTTATATCCCTTGCTTTAGGGAATATATCTATTAAAATATTGCTGCATGGAATATCTGAGAGTTTCCTGCCTATGTTCTCCTCTAAGACTTTTATGGTGCTATGATTTATATTTAAGTCTTTTATCCACCTAGAGTTTATTTTTGTGTATGGTGTAAGTTGGTGGTTGAATTTCATTTTTCTTTCATGTAGCTGTCCAGATCTCCCAACACCATTTGTTGAAGAGGCTATTTTTACTCCACTCTATGCTTCTGCCCCCTCTATTGAATATTTATTGACCATAAAGATATGGTTTATTTCTGACCTCTCTATTCTGCTCCATTGATCTATATGTTTGTTCTTATGCCAATACCAGATTGTTTTGATTACAGTGGTCTTGTGATATAATTTGATATCAGGTATTGTGATCACTCCTACATTCCTCTTCTTTCTCAAAATTGCTGAGGCTTATGTAAAGCAAACCTTGATGGACATAAAAGGAGAGATCCACAGAAATACCATCACAGTGGGGGGTTTTAACACCCAACTAGATCTTCCAGGCAGAAAATCAATAAGGAGACAGTGGCCTTGAATAACACAATAGATCAAATGGATTTAATTGATATCTTAAGAGCATTTCCCTGCAAAGCAGCAGAATACACATACTTTTCAAGTGCACATGGAACATTTTCTAGGATAGAACACATGCTAGGTCACAAAACAAGTCTCAATAAATTTAAGAAGGTTGAAATCATATCAAGCATAATCTCTTGCCATATCTCTGACCACAATGCTATGAAATCAATCACAAGAAGAACAACTGAAAAACATGCAAATATATAGAAGCTAAATAACATGTTATTAAACAATGAATGGGTCAACAATGAGATCAAAGAGGAAATCAAAAGGTACCTTGAAACAAATGAAAATGAGAACACAACAATACAAAATCTGTGGGACACTGGCAAAGCAATCCTAAGAGGGAAATTCATAGCATTAAAGGCCTATCTCAAGAAAAAAGAAAAAGCTCAAATAAACAATCTAACTTCACACTTAAAAGAACTTTAAAAATAACAACAAACAAAGCCCGAAGTGAGTAAAAGGAGAGAAATAGTTAAGATCAGAGCAGAAATATATGAAATAGAATCTAAAAAAATGATACAAAAGATCAATGAATCCAAAAGATGGTTCTTTTGAAAAGATAATCAAGATTGATAAATCTTTAACCCAACTCATCAAGAAAAAAAGAGAAAAGATTCAAATGAATAAAATCAGAAATGAAAGAGGAGAAATAACAACTGACACCAAAGAAATACAAAAGATTGTAAGAAAATATTACGAACAATTACATGCCAACCAACTGGACAACCTGGATGAAATGGATAAATTCCTAGAAACATATTGTTCCAAAAATAAATCAAGAAGACTCAGAGAATCTGAACAGAGATTATACCTAATGAAATTGAAGCAGCTTTCAAAAAACTCCCAATAAACAAAAGCCCTGGACCAGATGGCTTCTCAGGTGAATTTTACCAAATATTCCAAGAAGAACTAACACCTCTCCTTCTCGAACTATTTCATAAAATTAAAGAGGAGAGAAGGCTCCCAAACTCATTTTACGAGGCCAGCATTATCCTAATTCCTAATTAGGATATCTCAGTATCCTAATATCGAGGTAAAGACACTACAGAGAAAGGAAATGATAGGCAAATATCACTCATTTACATAGATGCTAAAATCCTCCACAAAATGTTAGCAAGCTGAATACAGAAATGCATCAAAAAGATCATTCAACATGATCAAGTAGGACTTATTCTGGGAATGCAAGGTTGGTACAACATTCGCAAATCAAATGTGATTCACCGCATAAACAAAATGAAGGATAAAAATCACATGATTATATCAATAGATGCAAAAAAAAAAAAAAAAAGCTTTTGATAAAATCCAGCACCCGTTTATGATAAAAGCTCTCAGCAAAGTGGGAATAGAGGGAACATACCTAAACATAATACAGGCCATATATGAGAGTCCCACTGCCAGCATCATATCAATGGGCAAAAACTACAAGTGTTCCCCTTAAGATTGAGAAAAAGACAGGGATATCTGCTTCCACCTCTCATATTCAACATAGTATTGGAAGTCCTAGCCATAGCAATCAGACAAAAAGAAGACACAAAAGGCATCCATATTGGAAAGGAAGGAGTAAAACTCTTTACTTGCAGATTACATAATACAGTACATAGAGAATCCCTAAGATTCCACCAAGAAACTACTATGACTGATAAGAGAAATCAACAAAATAACAGAATATAAAATTAATATTCAGAAATCAGTTTCAATTTTATATGCCAACAATGAACTAACAGAAAGGGAAATTAAGAAAACAATTCCATACAGAATTGCTCCAAAAATAATAAAATACCTAGGAATAAGCCTAAGCAAGGATGTAAAAGACCTGTACTCAGAAAATTATAAGGCACTGAAGAAAGAAACTGAAGAAGATACAAATACGTGGAAGCACATACTGTGTTCATGGATATGAAGAATTAATATCATCAAAATGTCTGTACTACCCAAAGCAATCTATAGATTCAATGCAATTCCTATCAAGATTCCAATGACATATTTCACAGAACTAGAACAAATATTTCACAAGTTTATATGGAACCATGAAAGTCCCCACACAGCAACAGTGATCCTATGAAAGAAGAATAAAGTTGGAGGAATCATGCTATCTAATATCAAATTATACTACAAGGCCATAGTAATCAAAACAGCCTGGTACTGGCATAAAAACAGACACATAGATCAACAGAACAGATTTGAGAACCCAGAAATAAACCCACACCTTTACAGTCAATTAATATTTGACAGAGGATGCACGTACACTCAATGGGCTAAAGATAGTTTATTCAATAAATGGTGCTGGGAAAATTGGACAGATACATGCAGAAAAATGAAACTAGACCACCTTTTTACACCACACACAAGAATAAATTCAAAATGGATTGAAGACCTAAATGTTAGACCCAAAGCCATAAAAATCCTAAAAGAAAACATAGGCAGTAAAGTTGTGGACATTACTCATAGAAATTCTTTATTTGATACATCTCCCCAGGCAAGGGAAACAAAAGAAAAAATAAACAAATGGGACTTCAGCAAACTAGAAAGTTTTTGCACCGCAAAGGAAATCATCAACAAAATAAAAAGACAACCCACAGAATGGGAGAACATATTCACTGATACATCTGATAGAGGGGTTAATATCCAAAATTTATAACATACTTAAAAACTCAACACCAAAAAAACAAACAACCCAATTAAAAAATGGGCCAAGGACCTGAATAGACACCTCTCCAAAGAGGATACACAGATGGCCAGTAGACATATGAAAAGATGCTCAGTGTCACTACTATTCAGAAAAATGCAAATAAAAACCATAATGAGATACCAGCTCATACCTGTCAGAGTGGCTTTCATCAATACATCAAAAAACAAGTGCTGGCAAGGATGTGGAGAAAGGAGAATACTTCCTCACTGTTGGTGGGAATGAAGACTAGTATAGCCACTGTGAAAAACAGTAGACACCTCAAAAAATTAAAAATGGATCTGCCTTTTGACCTAGCAATTTCACTTCTGAGAACATATCTGAACAAATCCAAAACACTAATTTGAAAGAATATAAGCACCCCTATGGTCATTATTTTCAATCACCAAGATATGGAAGCAGCCCAAGTGTCCATCAATAGATGGAGTGGATAAAACAACTATGGGACATTTACATAATGGAATTCTACTCAGCTGTAAAAAGGAAGAAAGTGTTACCCTTTGAGGCAGTATGGATATACCTGAAGAACATTATGCTAAGTGAAATAAGCCAGGCAGAGAAAGAGAAATACCATATGATTTCACTCATATGTGGAACCTAATGTACAAACTGAACTACCAAGAAAAACAGAAACAGACTCACAGATGGACAGCAGATGACAGCTAGTGGTGGGCGGGGGTGGGGTGGTTTGGGGGTAGAGGGATTGAAGGAAAAAGGACTCATGGACAACAGTGTGGTGCTTGCTGATAGGAGGGAAACATAAGGGTACTAAATGGTAATGGAAAATTTACACAGTAAAGGTTAAACTTTTAAAAATGGAGGAAAAAAACCCCAGCTGTGATATAAAATGTTTACAAGGTAGTTTGAACAAGCAGGCCATTTGATCCGGATGAGGTAGCAGGTTTGTATCTGCAACTCGACTACCTCCAGCAGTCTCCCTGCCACTGGACTGGCAGTTCCAAGTGGCTGCAGTGGGTGTTTCTCCCGGATGAATGTCCCTTTGCGGTGCTCCTTCTCACATATACCTATAGGAGCTGTCTGAGACTCATTTGCCTGGCTTTCTTCACCTACAAACCTCAAGGATTTTAGCCCCTGGGACCAACACCACAGTGTTTTAACCCAGCATTCGGGGAGTAGAAGCTTTTGTGTTCAAATTGAAAACCTTCCTTGATCCACTTTGGCTAGACATTTTCTCTGGCTTTCATCAATACACACGGCATTTTTTTTTTTATTCTGGCCTAGACCCACACAAACATGGAGACTCAAGCTCCTCTAAGAAGCTAAGAAAAACACATTTTTAAAATAACTTGAGCAAATTAATTCATTCTAGTGAAAGCAACCCAGCTACATAAAATAAACTTCTTTGGAGTTTTGCAATAGCAGTTCCTGAAAACGTAAACAACCCCAAGGTTCACGTGTGCTGAGCCACTTGGCTGAACCGAAAGAGTCCCTGGCTCAAATTCTGATGAAATAAAGAGCACCTTGTAAAACTAGGAGTCAGCAATCATCATGTGAGAACAAGATGGAAGGGGGCAGAATGACCCAACCCAAGGACAATGAGAAAGTCCCTTGACTAGATAACCAAAATCCTGGCTTTCTAAACCTAAGCTAGGATGTTGAAGGATGGGGGGCTGCCTTATGTGGCAAGCACTTGCTCAGACCCTACAAGTCAGAAGAAACCCCTGCAGGCTTCCCATGTGTTCTGTTGACAAGGTAACAGTTTCACTGAGACTGTCATTACCGACTTGGCCAAAGGAGCCCACATTATTATGATAACTTTATACCTAGCCCTAGTTTTTTGAGCATAATAAAATAAAATTAATAAATTTCTCTAATGAAACCCTTGCTGTTCTAAAAAAACTTAAACTATGTTTATCTGTGTACTAGAATAATACTCACTATAAATCGTAAACACAGTGATGATCATTTTATGTTTGTATAACTCCCCTTCAAAAAAAGTATTTTCTCTGTCCTTAGTAGTAGTCAGGTCTTTTCTATGTAGAATCAGTATCTTAGAATGGACAGAACTTAGAGAAATTCAGGGAAAGGGCATAGGCAACATCTTTAAAAAGTAGAAAATACAACTTAGGGAAAAGGGTTAAAGAACTTGCTATTATTTATCTCAGAGATGTGGGAAATATTGGGGTAAACCTTAATATTATGTTTCAGGTATACAAAAGATATTATCGTCAGTTTAGCAGCGTTTATAGAGTAATGGCTATGTGCCAGGTGCTTTAAGAGTGAATTTTCTCCTAAAACTCCTGAGATTTTACATATTGATTTTTAACTCAATATATAACACGTGAAATAGGACTCTATATTTGTTTTATTTCAAGTAATAGTGGTCCATGCACCTTATTTGTTGAACAGGCCTTATTTTCCCCATTGATTTGAAATATCAACTTAATCATATGTTACATTGTTAGACAGATATATATGTTTGTTTCTAGAATGCTCATTTTATTTCATTGATCTCCTTGATTATTTCAGTGCTGGTTTCATGTTGTTTTAATTGCTGAGACTTTGAGACTTAATAATGGATTTAATTTTTTTTAATATTTTATCATGGGTTTTGACATTTAAAAATTAAATAAATAAATAAAATCTGCACTTAAAAAAAAAAAGAATGAATTCTCAACTGACCCTCACAACAAAATTGTAAAGCTAATACCCCTGTGGTACGTGAAGAGGAGACTGAAGGTTCAGTGGTTGTCCAAAGGTGATAGACATTTTCCACAACTACTCTGCTTTTTTCCTATTTCTCTCTTTTCTCACCTGGAAGTTAGATTGTATTTTCCCTTTCCGTGGAACTCAGGCATGACCACATGACTTTCTTTAGCCAATGAAATTTGAGCAAGTGGCAGGTGTTGCTTTCAAAAGGAATGTGAGACAATTTGAGCTCTGCCTCTTTCTCACTCTGCCACAGCGGTCATTAACATGCCCAAGAGTGGCTGCTCCACAGCCTCAGTTCTGCAGTGGGAGCTACAGGAGCTGAACCCCCTTTCTCATCCCATAACTTAAGATGAGAAAGACATTAACCTTTGTTTTAAGTTTTAAGCTTTGAGATTTGAAGTATGAAGTTTTAAACCTCAGCTTTAAGCCACTGAATTTGGGGAACTGTTTCTGTAGTAAAACCTAACTGATAGGCCAACTCACCCAGCAACTAGAACTTGACCTGCCTCTATTGCCCAAAACTTATTCTGAACTAACATGCTGTACTGCCTTCCAGGCAGAGAATGATGGCTAAGTGTCTTCTACCTAGTTTGTGGAGCAGGGAAAATATCGATAGGTTACCACCAGAGATAGGAATTGAGATTCCCCAGGGGGCAGTCAAGATTGATAGGTAAACAAGTAAGGAAGATCAAAGGAACTTCCACTGAAGATTTACTTAGGAAAAAAATGTTAATGTTTTGATGCATTTCCTTTCAGGGTGTTTACTGAACATGTTGCATATATTTCCTTAAAGAGAGTTCTAATTAAGGGGAAATTTCTTAATAGAGTTTAAAGGCTTGGAATAGTTTTCTCTGTTTCAGGGTCTCTCTCTGGTTTAGCCTGAACTTATTTTATTACAGGCCTCACAACTAGCCTTCTTCCCTACTATTTAGTACACAAGCTGTTCTTTATTTCCTGTCTACTAAGAACACAGTTATCTGTTTTGGTCGTGAGTGCTTTGGTTGTGAGTGCAGTTGGTTTCTTTGGAAGGCGATTCCAGGAAGCAGGAGTGAGAGAGAAGGCTGACCGGAACAATAAGGAGGAAATGCCAATGTAAGAGTGAGCTGACAACTAGCGATTTCAGGCCTCGATCTATAAAGCATCAAGAATGCCTCTTGTACTTATCCACGTCAAGGACAAAAGGACAGAACATTTACTCAGTGGCTCTCATTCCCATTGGTTATCCCTGTAATACAGACACTGAGCCTGTGCCTGGACTGAGCAGGCTCCTGCAGCCGTGGAAACAGCCTGAAGGCAGACAGTGAAATGATGCCTGGTGTATACTTGAGATCTGGGAAACCAACAACCATGAATGCACTGGAATAAGAGATGTGACAAAGGACACAGCAGATGTCTACCAAACCTAACCCTAAACACTAATCTCATTTCTTACAGGGCTGATGGATGGGAGGTGACACAAAGTTGGGACTAAGAGCACCAGATAAGACTGGTATGAGCCCTGGGCAAGCTTCCTAGCATCTGTGAGGATTAGATCAGCTAATACCTTGCACAGCTCCTAGCACATAATAAGCACTCAATAAATGTAAGTTCCCTGCTCTCCATTTTCTGTAAACGTTCTTGAGCTGTGCTAGATGTGGAGGCAAATGGTCTCAAGGAACCTTCCAACTCCTCCCTGTGCTTTCCTTTTGGCTTCCGGTGCTGACTGTTCCCAACTTAAGCAGCAACGAGGAGCAACTGCAAATGAATACCTGGTTTAGCATCTGCTCAGATAAACAGAAAAGAACACAGGAAAACAGAAAGACAAGAAAAGGGGATAAAAGTGTAATTCAGTTTTGTTAAAAATGGAGAACTGGTTTACTGGGATATTGGGTAGAAATCTTGATGATTTACTTAGCTGTCATAAATCCTCTTTGAGACAAAGTAACAAAGGAAGGAAGAACAAAAGAGGAAGGGAGGGGGAGGGATGGAGAGAGGAAGGAAAGAATAAATAAAAGAAGGAAGAAATGATATCCATTCACTTCTTCAGTGACTGTTGAGCATTAAGCAATAAGACTTGGGGGAAGTTTTAACTGAAACTTTTCTAAAAACCTTCAGGGAGATATTTTCCCTCAGAAAAGCATTATCAGGGTTGTTTAATACCCAAGGCAAGTATCTTTCTTGTTACTGGACATGAAACACTATCACATTTGAGACTAGCCAGAGGCCATTTAGAAATTCAATAATTATTCCACTCAAGGGGCTTTCCAAATGGTATAGTAACTTCTTAAGAGGAAATTAACATTGAGCAGGATATCAAATCTAATTGGAATCCTGAGAAAATAGGGTCTTGAGTAGGTAAAACTGCCAGAGGCTAAAGTAGGTCAGGATGAGTGATACCCTCACTTTTGTGTCTTGCCTTAATTATGATGTGAAAATAAAAATCTTGTTTATTTTTATACCAAGAAGGCAAGGGGTGGTTTGGAGAGGCTTCCCATTCATCAACAGCCACCTTCAGTGTAACAATAGAAAAATTTATTTCTTTTGTGTCTTTCCGCAGGCCTTCAAGAATTGCTGAGGAGTCACAAAAGTCTTTTCTTCATTTGTCATACCAGACATTTGGGACTTATTGGCCTTGATAGTGGGCACTGAAAACAAAGGTAGTCAGGCTATGTTTTTCCCCACTTCAAGAGAAATTGCATTTGAGATCCTCATTATTATCCTATCTGGAAGAGGGAGGTAGCTGGGATCCAGTTGGGAGCATCTGTGACACACCATTCTTTTCTGTCCTCCTATGGTCTGAATTTCCCACTTGTGAAATGTGATTAAGTCTCACTCTTAAATTGATTTGGGGGACCCAGGCTCTGATGTCTTTAGGTGAGACTACCTTAGAATGTCCTTTCCCTGGCAATTCACCCTCCTTGGGTCAGATCTAAGTTGACCTATTTTATGATGAGACAATGCCTCCCCATTAATTCTGAGCACACCTGTATCACACTTGGCTTGTGTCAAGCCAGAGCAAGACATCAGACTCATCTCCTGAGAAGTCACTTAGTAAAGAATCAAATGATTTCAAAAAAACCAAAACAGTCTGGGAGGGAGATCTGAAGAAGACTTGGGTCACTATGAAAAACACAAAGGGATTCTAAGAGAAGGAGGAAAGATTACAGCCTCATTTCAATAAAATTAATTTTAAAATAACTTGGAAAAGGAAGTTCACTCTATTCTTAGAGAACTGAAGCAGATAAAAGGCCATTGTGATTCCAAAGGGCACCATCATGTTCAGCTGCACTGGTACAACTTTGAACAGTGTCATGGATCTACACAGCCCTCAAACTCTGCCACCTTCCTCTGCCTCAGTTCCAGTCTCAAAATGGGATTGAACTAATGTGGATTTCAGAGAAAATGTGTCTAGTGTCATTATAAATAGTAAGAATTGTCCTAGCAGAAAACTTGCTTTAATATAACATATGGATTCTTATAATAGTTTGAAATCCTTAAAGATATTTAGATACATGTTTTATATATCTAGTATATATTTATTTTATGTACCTATACTTTGATTTTTATATATCTAATATATCAATATATATTTATCTAATATAGATCTAAAATATTTATATATTATATATATTTATATATATCTTTTGTTTGAATTGCCATTATTTCAGAGTTTAGGAGGAGCCATACACATTCATTTCTAAGACCCAGGGGTTTCCCATAAAGCATTGAGACAATCTCTCCAGCTTTCTGACTAGTCAGGGTTTTGAAAATGAAATCAAAGAAGGAGGAAGTGTGCCTTACTTCAGAAAATTTTTCAGGGCAGACACTTAGATTTGTGAATTCCCATTGCTTGGGATGAAAGGAAGGTCTCTGAGAAAGAATGTCTACTTCTTGTTAGTAATCTGCTCTGTAACAGTTGCAGTTAGTGCACAATGACATTGGGTAATCAGGCTCAATCAAAATAAATAGGAATGTCCTCTCACCAAATCTAATTTGAATAGCCCTTGAACTCTGAGCACTATTCTCTGGAGCAATATAACTGTGAGCCTGTTTGTCAGTGACTGCAAATGTGCTTTTCTACTTCTACTCGATTGCAATCTGTTTGTGATGCTGCCATGGTAACACCTTTCTGGTACCCCTTTGCCCTTTGGCACCCTCTCAGAGGAAGAAGGTGGCTTGGCAACAGAATCTATCTCGATTTTTTTTGTATACACCGTTGAAGACCAGCATGGCTTTCCTTTCCAAAGAAATGTATAGACCATGACTTGAAATTGATGAAAAGTAATTTGCACTGACTTGAGCAAAGAATGTGAATGTTATTCATTGTATATCAAACTACCCAGAGATATTCTTTTTGTTCTCAATTCCAGGAAACAACATCCTAAGGGACAGTGAGGCTTCTGAATTTGTGTGAAACATAACACATACTGGGTTCTGTTTTGTTTTGTTTTGTTTTGTTTTGTTTTCCCTGCCTTCATGAGGATGGTGTGAGATGTGCTGCAAAGAAAAGGAGGAGTTGGTGTTTCCTGAGCATTTACCATGTTACAGGCACTGTGCTATGCACCTTACATGCCTACCTCCAATGAATCCATACAGTCCTAGCTGGGTAGCTCAGTTGGTTACAGCATCCTCCCAATATACTAGGGTTGCAGGTTTGATCCCTAGTAAGGGCACATGCAAGAGTCAACCAATGGGTGCATGGATGAGTAAAACAACAAATCAATTTCTCTTTCTCTCTCTCCTTTCTCTGTCAAATCAATAAAGAGTCTATACAACTACCTGTATTATTATCCCTATTTTATAAGATGAGGTAGCTGAGACCCAGAGACATTAGGCACAGCTACTATGAGCCTTCCAGACTCTGAAGCCCATTCTCTTAATCACCATGCACTTTATCTTGCTTTAGCACACCTTTCAGGTGATCCTGGTTCCTCTATTGTCCCAATAAGAGCTTGGAAGGGAGATTCACGAGTGCTTCCCTCTATAGTCCTCAGAATTATTTTATAGGAACCTGGAGAGAATTGTCTGAAGCAGCCTAACAGCTGAAAACTGTGCCTTGGACAAATGTACTATTGGGGCCTTTTCCACTTATATATGAGGATACACAGAACACTAATGGTCATGAGACTCGGAATCAATGTCTCAGTCTTACTTGTTGTGTAATCTTGGCCAAGTCACTTAATCCTTCCTGCCTTAGTTACAACATCATCGCTGTAATGGAAATGGTGTAAACCATTCCTGTCCAAAGGTCAGAAGTAGCCCAGTTGTCTCGTTATCTACTTTTGATCTCGTTTAGAACATTTTGAGTCTAAGATATATGAGGCTATATCCTGGATCATGAATTATGTGTCCATTACTGCCCTTTTATAATGTGGTAAACAGAGCAGTATCTGAAAACATTTTACCCAGCAAGAAATTCATGTTTCTATTCTATTTGTTGCCTTTTGAGTTACAGCTTCAGACATTACTTTGACAGTATCCTCGGGTAGTTTTTCTCCATTAATATCTATAAACAAAAATTATTAAATTTTCTTTGAAATCTTAGCTCTTATCATCTAACTGCATGTCTAGTCCTCATACAATCATCATTAATCTTGATTTCCAGAATACATCTATCAGTTTTCTAGTTTCCTGTATCTTTACTCCTGTGGTTCTTTCTATCTGAACAAACCTCCCAACTCCTAGAATGGCTACCATCTCTAAGTGCTGCTCAAATGCCACATCCTCCCTGAAACTCCCTACAAACAACTTAACCCAGAATTAATCTTTCCCTTTTCTATGATCCACAGAAATGTGTTGGCCTCTTCTATATTACCCACAATAGTCTTCTTCATATTATTACTACTTGTAGGTCTCTTGTCATCCTTATTATACTGTAAGCATCTTGAAGGCAAGATCCAGAGTTGCCCATTGCCACATTAGATAGTGGTAGGGGAGTATCGGGGTTACAGCCATGAGCTTAAATCACATTGCCAAATCTAAAATCTGCTTACACAACGTACTAGCTGCATGACCTTAAGCAATTACTTCAACTTTCTAGTCTATTAATTATCACACCTGTACCTACCACATAGGGATCTTGTGAGAATCCAGTGACCTATTCCATGTAAAGTGCTTATCAAGTATCTAGCAAATTCTAGGTGTGTAATAGATGTTCACTACAGTGCTTATGATGAGGTCTCCTCATTACTTATTCAATAAATGTTTATTGAGTGCTGTATTAGTCCGCACAGGCTGTTATTAAAAATATACCATAGACTGGATGGCAGTAAATATTTGCTTCTTACAATTCTGGAGGCTGGGAAGTCTAAGGTCATGGTGGCTGCTAATTTGGTTCCTGGTGGGGAGTCTCTTCTTGGCTTGTAGATGGCCCCTTTCTTGCTGTGTCCTCATACAGAAGAAAGAAGGGGATCTCTCTCCTTTTGTCTTTTTGTAAACCTGCTAATCTCATCAGCTCATCTAACCCTAATTACCTCCTAAAGGTGCCATCTCTAAATACCATCGCATTGAGGATTAGGGCTTCAACATAAGCGTTTTGGAGCGGGTGAACATATTTCAGTCCACAGCAAGTACCTACACATTTACTAGGCAGATTTAATGATAGAGCAATAAGCCAAACAGATAAAAATTCCTGTCTTGTGAAGTTTATGTTCTAATGGAAAGAGTAAGGCTGTGTGATAAACAAAACAATGGACCCCAAAGATGTCCATATTCTTATCTCCAAGACCTGTGAATATGTTACATTATGTGGCAACGGGGAATTAGGTTACGGGTGGAATTAAGGTCACTACCGATCATAACATGTGGAGATAATCCTGGATTATTTGGATAGCTTTGAGGTAATCACAACAGACCTTACAAAAAGAAGAGGACAGAAAAGCCAGAATGATGCAGTATAGAAAGGACTCTATCTGCTGTTGATAGTTTTGAAGACAGAAAAGGGACCATGAGTCAAGGAATGCAGGAGGCCTCTTGAAGCTGATAAAAACAAGGAAACTGATTCTCCCCTATAGACTTCATAGAAATGCAGCCAGGCCAACACCTTGACTTTAGCCCTATGAGAACTGAGACTTTTAACCTTCTAAACTGTAAGATAATAAATCTGAATTGTTTTAAGCCACTAAGTTTGTGGTAATTTGTTACAGCAGCCATAGAAACACAGGCAGTATATATATCAGATGCAATAAATCCTATGGAGAAAATTGGAGCAGGGAAAGTGGATAGGGAGTGTTAAAAGAGGGTGACTATAATTTTAAACAGAGTTGAAAGGGGAAGCCTCTGGTGACTTTTGAGCAAAGAGTTTAAGGAGGTAAGCTAGTAAGTAATGAAGTATCTGAGGAAAGTGTTTCTGGCAGAAGGCACAGCAAGTATAAAGGCCCTGCAGCAGGAGCTTACCCGGCATTTCTGTGAACCACAGAGGGCAGAGCGGGTGTAGTGGAATTTGTGATGAGGAAGGTCGTAGGAGATGAGGACAGTGATAAAGAAGTGCCCGTTGGTGTTGGTTTTACTCTGAGTAAGACTAGAAACACAAGGAGGATTTTGAGTGGCAGAGTGACATAATGTGGCGTATTGAATCACATTGGCTGCTGTAGTGGGAACAGAACATACAGGGCAGAAAAGAAGCAGGGGGACCCATTAGGATGCTATTGGTATTTTTGGTTTTGACCAGGGTGGTATCTGTGGAGGTGGTGAATAGAGATCTGCCCTTGGATATCTTTTGAAGGTTAAACCAACATGATTTGCTGACAGACAAGAGGTGGATTATATAAGAAGAAAAGTTAAATATGATTCTGTAATTTGGGGCCTTAAGTAACTGAAAGGTTGGAGTGGCCATTCGCTTAGAGGGAGAAGATAGCAGCTGGAACGAGTTTGAGGTAGAGAATCCATTCAGTTTGGGTGAACTTTGATACCTGAATCTCCCCTTCCCCCCATTCTTTCCCTTCAGATTGTTTTCCTATAGAAGCAAAAAAGCGTATTCATAAAGATTAATACAGGGAGAAACATATCCGACTCAGCTCATGATGAAGCCAATTTGCTATACAACAGCCAAGCAAAGTGCTGATGAAAGCTGGATATGAAACTGAGATGTAGCCCAGGATGCTGTAGATTGAAAGTTTGTGTCCTCCCGAAATTCATGCGTTGATTCTTAACCCCAAGGTGGTGGTATTTGGAGGCGGAGCCTTTGGAAGATCGTGAGGACAGAACTGTTATAAATGGGATTAGTGCCTGTATAAATAAGACCCAAGAAAGCTTCCCTGCCACCTTCTACATGAAGATATAGCAAAAAGATGTCTATGAGGAAATAGGCCTTCACCTAACACTGAATCTGCTGGTGCCTTGATCTTGGACTCCTCAGCCTCCAGAACTGTGAGAAATAAATTTCCCCTCTATAAGTCATCCAGTCCATGGTATATTTTTATAGCAGCCTGAACAGACTAAGACACAGGAGGACCTAGGAGGGCTTGAATTTTAAATGCTGGCCCATCCTCTTCCAGCCACCAGGTACCAGCTGAGCAGCTAGACAGGGAGTGGGTGAGAGCTGGGGCACCATTGATCACACTGACCCCACTCCTGGTGAAAGTTACCCAGGAAACACCTAAATTCCTCCTAATCACCAGCTTTACCTTTCCTGCCCAGGGAAGGAGCCGCTAAGACCTAAGGTCATGAAAGTGGGAAAGGTTTTCTTTTCCCTACAAGCAAGGATCGAATGCCTTCTTTGGCCTGAAAGTCCTGAAACTTGGATCTCAATATTTGGCCTTAGTTTCTGAGACAAGAAACTTTATTTTTCCTCTTTTCGGGACAGGACAGAAAAGATCATGTAATGAGAATTCTTAGGCAGGCAGCAGCCTCTTCATAGAGACTACTGAGTGACAGAGAAGGACTATTAAACATAAACTAGAGTAGTTAAGAGATACTTCCTTTCTAATAATTCTGGATGAAGAAGAGTTCACTGATTGCCATGAGGCTAAAAGATCAACAGGAGCTTTAAAAGCAGTGACTAGGTTTTGAGGCAATTTGGAAATAAGATTGCATTAATAAATGATGACCAGAAACATTGCTTAGTGACTGGATTCTTGTACCTGTCTTTTATTTTTCTCTCATCATGTTTGAGTTTTATATTCACAATCTCCAATATCTGCATTCCTCAAGTGACACAGAATTAAATGGAATCATTTAATCCAGTGTTGATATCATTAGAACATGGCTATTAATTAAACATTTCTTGCAACACCAGAAATAACTTGATATTGCAAAGGATGTGCATGTTTTTAGAGGTTCTCATGTACGAGCAGTGGAAACCACTTTTGAGGGAGGGATATTTTCTTTACATATGCTAATTTTTATTTATTTTCATAATTCTTTAAATTGTGTAGTAAGAATTACAAAATGCAATACTTAGTCAAAAGTAATAAAATACTTTTATTTCCTTAATCGATATGCATGAAGATGCAATCATACAGGAAATAAAAGAGGTGTGGAAGACTCATTTTTTTTTTCCTTCAGGAAGCTTACTTAGTATTTAATGACTCCTATTATGAACTACAAATACTTTCTATGTTTAGTTTACCGCTTACAACCACCCTGCAAGGTAGATATTGCTCTTTCCAACTTACAGAATAGAATACTGAGGCTTATGGGTCATAGATCAAGATCACACAAGCAGAAAGTGGGAGGCTATGGGTTGGGTTTCAAAGTCCATGCTCATTTCATGACTCCCAGCTTGTTCTACTAAATCCAGTAGAATCTCAAAGTATTTTTCAATGATCAATGCTCCCCTTGTCAGTCAGAACATGGGATTTTTTAAGTCAGAACATCTTGGAGAAGATTAAGGGGTTCCCTCTCTATAGGTCCCATGGTGCCTTGAATGTGGCCTTGTGGACCCGGAACGTAGCTTTTCTGATCTGGTATCTTCTCCCCGCCCTGGCCAAGAAGGTCATTGTCTTCTTAAGGCTGTGAGCCCGGTAGATTGTCCACTCCCCACCTCTCTTTTCTGAGGGTAGATGACCCAAAGGCGACCTGACTTATTTCCCCCACGGAGCTGCCATTCCGTCAGCGTCCGCCAGGAGGTCCCCTCCGGCGCCCCGGCGCGATCGCCGCCTTGAGTGCAAGCGGGGGCTACTTTGGAGCAGCGGCGGCCGCAGCTGGAGCCCAGCGCTCTCTCGCCCGCGCGCTCGCTGGTCCCCGAGTCCCTGGCGTGGATCCGTAAGAGTCGCCCCTCCTGCCCCGAGCTCACCCTCTTCCTTCCGCGCCGGCTGCAGTTTACCCGGCTGCGCAGGAACCCGACAGGGCCCCGGGCTGAAGGTGAAACCCCACGGTGAGTGAGAACCCGCTCCGAGCGAGGGCGGTGGCGCCGCCCGGCTGCCGCTCGTTCCCGGTCGCGCCCAGGCGGGCGGAGGTGCCGGGCACACCTGGGGGCGGGGGCGGCGGAGGAGCGGGAGGCGGCCGACCCCGCTTCCCTGCCCGCCCTCCTCGCGCCTCCGGACTTGGAATGTGCTTCAGACCCTTGCCCGCGGCTCGGCTTCTGGCCGGCTCCTCGCGCGCCCTTCCTGGGCTCCAGGGCCTTGATTTTAAAGGCTATATCAATAAAATCCATCTACCTTCGGGGTACGAATCTGTCCCCGAACACACCCTGAATCGAAGATGACTGCAGGGTGCGCGTTGGGCTGTGGGCGGCGGGAAGACAAACTTTTACAAAAGTGTTCCTGGGCCGGGGGGCAACGTGTAGGGCGTCTCGATCTCGAAGGAGGAGGCTCGGCTTGGGGCTGCGAAGGGGAACTCCGCTCTCCCGGCCAGGTGGCCCTCTGAACTGTTAGTGCTTCTCGGGGCGAAAGGGTGTGTAAAGGACTTACCAACCCTGCTGAACTCCAGAGCCGACAACTGTCAAACATCTGGAATGCCGGCCCCTCCCTTCCCCTCTACTGAGAAAAAAGGTGAAAACGCTTCCACTGTCCTTTGATTGCTCCTCCCTGCCTTTGGACTCCTCTCGGAAGGGTGAAAGGGCTGAGAAGTAGGTACCGGAGACCCCGAACTCCTCAGAGCCCTCCTTCACCCATCCTCCTGACCACCCTGCCCCCCATCCCGCCGAGACGTCCTTTCCGCGGGGACCACGCGACAGAGCCGATTGAGATCGCGGCGAATGGCCTTTTGTTTCTCCGTCTTCCCCTATTGTGTGCCTTACCAACATCTGGCGGGGCTGGGGGCGAGAAAGAAGCCCCTAGAATCCTCCACTCCCGCCCCCCCACGCCAGCCCCCCGGCCAGCTCCAGCCCGGGGTCCCGACCCCAGCGTGGCTGCCCCACCCCTGCCTTGCGGCTACGGGGCGGAGGGAAAGTTGTTCCTGCCCCGCCTCCTCGGCTGCCTCTGGCCCAGGGCGCATTTCTCAGATCTTATCCCACGCGCGCCGCAAAGGGCGCAGATCCGAAAGGGGTGCTGCTTTCGAGAGAGTGGAAGCGAGGTTCCGCTCCATGCCAGGGTGTCCTTGCGTGGGTTCCGGCGGATTTCAGTCTCCGCATAAAGGCGCCGGACAGAATCAGGGCACCTCTGACAGGCAGAAAGCCGAGGGTCTGAGATCTGGGAGTCTCCAAGGGCTGGAGAGCAGGCGAGGCGCCTTAAAGAGAATGAGGAGGAAAATAACCAAGGAAACCTCAAGCCTTTCTCTAGAAATCATGGTGAGGTGGGCCCCTTCCAGAATGAATGTGGCATTCTGACTTCGCGTAGGGCTCCAAGTTTAAATCCCAGCCCCGCTCTCCGCATTTAGAAGAGGAGGACGCGCGAGACGCGGCGCATACGCAGTCAAGGCAGTATTCACGCATCCAAGTCCCTGCGAACGGGTGGTTTGCGACTGGCCCCAAGTTTCCCTGTGGATGTCCGCCTGTTAGATTGCAGGTGGCCCTATTGCCTTGCCTTCCCTTTACGAGTTAGACTGCTTACACGTAGTGCTTGTTCTTAGTGAGTGTGGGTTATTTATTAGGGAACCAGGGCAAAAACCAAGTAGCCACTTTCGGATGGTGCCCAGAAAGGCTCTCTGGCTGTGAGGGGAGGCGGAGTCTGTGCACCTGTGGCTATACCTTCTGATACAGAACATGCACCGGTGTTGCCAGCTTTTTCTGGGGGAACCCCCAATCAACCCCTCTTCCAAGGAGACTCAGTTACACTCTTTTTATCCTTCCCCCAAGGCAGGGGAAGGAGGAAGTTTCCATCTGAACACTTGCCACCTATGTACCCACTCAGGCATTGTAAGTGCAAACTTTGCTCTGCAGTTCTAAGAGTACGCCCTTTACCTTAGTTATCAGAACTTTGGAGCTTACACTTAATAAAGGGGAACAGAGAAGGTTGCTAAATCGGGAAGGTGGACACATAGAGCACTTTCTCCAGTGACTTCTGGATAGCACAAGTGGGGCCAACAGAAAAGTGAAGTCTTTGAAGCACCTGAAGTCACTTTACAGACACTTCACTTTGAAAATCATCCCCAAGGAAGGATTCCTTTGAAATTTAGCAGCAGTACCAGGGGAGAAGTGGCAAGAAGGACCTGGGTTGCTCAAGAAGTGCCCAGAGGCATCTTCAGCAAAGCAAAAGGGCAGTGCTGGTCCCAGCTACCCCAGTAAGGAAAACAGGGTAATTGTAGTAGACACTAAGTTTCTTTAATTTTAGAATTAAAAAAAAAAAATCCCTCCCCCAATTGTTGTAGGAAATAGAAAATACAGAGAGGTGACAGTGAAAACAAAGGGAAGAGGAATATTATTAAAAAAGTTTCCAGTGAACAATCTTAAGCAATTACTTGGAATAAATTTCTGAAGATAGGATAGCTGGGTCAAGGGAGCTGCTGACTTTTTAGGGCAGCTAAGATTGCCTTGTCCTGGCCTGCATGGCTCAGCTGGCTGGCGCATCATCCGTGGCACTGAAGGGTCATGGGTTGGTTTCCTGGTCAGGGCACATAATGGCCGGTTCTGGGTTCAGGTCACCTGGCAGGGGCATGTGCAGGAAGCAACCAATCAATGTTTCTCTCTCACATCCATGTTTCTCTTTCTCTAAAATCAATTTTTTTAAAAAAAGATCACCTTGTTGTGCTGGAGGAAACATATGCCAGTTTACCCTCTCCCCAACAATAGACAAAGGATTTTTTCCAATACACTATACCCCACTCATACTCTATAGTATCATACTTTTTCATCTCTGCCAGATGAATGGGAGGGGAGTATCTTAGTGTCTTCTTTTACATTTCTTTAATCATACATGAGATGAAATATACCTTGTCTGATTGTATTTCTTCCTTAGGGATGATGCCAGTTTGTCTTCTTACCTATTTTTCAGTGGCCATGTTCTCCCTTTTCTGGCCATAGGTGTTCTCAGTAAAAGCACACTGTTCTGACATCTGCCCCTGCTCATACAATCAGACGATCTTTATTGACTTGAAGTGCCAATTCTCTTCCCTCTTGAACAGCAAACATTTGGCAAGACTGCAAATATAAATTACTAAAGTAACTGACATGATCCTAGTAGAGTTATTAGGGAGGCCACACAATGACATTATTCAGTTCAAGGGAATTATCAAGTGCATGCTTTTTGCTTAGTAGCTTGCATACCCCAACTCCTTTAGTTTCTAATGCTGTTGTTTGTTTGTTTTCCGTGTAGAACAACTGTTGATGAGTTGTTTTTACTAAATAGACGACACTAACTCACTTTATGGTCTGATCCTTCCACTGATAACCAGCATATCATGACCCACAACTTGTTCTTGTTCTTTTAATCATTTCTTTTAATTTTTTGACTGAATGTTGCCTTAGTTTTATCATAAGACTTTCTCTGTTTGGCTATGCATTTTGAGTCCTGTACTTGGATGAATCTTGAATCTGAACAATTTTAGCAGCATACTGTTAAAACAAATAGCAGGAGGTATCTCCCTGGGGCTGAACCAGGTACATTAAACCCTCTTGTGAACTTGTGTAGCCTCAGTCTCAATGTCAGCTCTTGCTTGAAGGTAGATAGAGGATTCTGAAATGGGTTGGAGAAGAATGAATAAGAGATTTATTTCAGCTAAATGAAGAATTAATACAGATAAGGAACCACATGAGAAAATTTAAGTAACTAATCTAGATAATCTGGGTACAAAATAACTTTTTAAAAGATAAATTATATTAAAGTGTCTTGTGTTATTAGAATAACTATTTCACTTAACAGACAAAGTGATCTTCTAATTGGGAAAATCCAATGTAAAACTCTCCTGTAGGGCGACTGCAGGCATTTCATTTAGGACACACAAAACAGTGAAGGCAGCTACTGCATTTTTCTGCATAATTTTTCATGCCCTTGAATGTACAAACCAAACAAGATGAATTGGGAATGAACAGTGCCCTCTGCATTAGAAACAGAGGCTCTCAAAGGCTGAACAGGAGCTTAATAATCATCTAATTCAACTATCCAGTATGAAAGAGTGGATCTTCACTCTCTTAAAATAATAAAATACCATCTTACAAAATTTGTATCATTTTAAACAAATCAAGCTGAGAAACAAATGGGCCAGAAATGTCAACTTTTTTTTTTTTCTTTGCAAGCAGGGGGAGAAAAGGAGGGTTTTTTACTCCATGGAAGCTTGTGTAAGTTCTTTAAACAGGATGAATTTAAGACTAACAAACCTTGGCAGCAAGAGGGTTAAGTCTTTGAGGTGTTACATTTTGAAACATTCTCTGATCCTTATTCTCTAGTGCTTGGCTTGGTAATAGAGTTCAAAGGTGAGGTTCAAAGCAAATACAAAATAGCAAAAGGAAAGAGGAACAGAGTACAAGATGGAGAGGGAATCTTATTCCGTTAAAACTGTCTTTAGGGCTTTGTAACAAGACTCTTGGTCACCCTGGATACAGTTGGTTTTACCTCTCTTAGAGAGGTGAATGCGGCTGATATTGCCAGGCCAAACTTTAGAGAGAGTAAACGTTACATAAACTACCACCAATCTAGCCAAGAGCAGGCTTAACAGATAGCACAGTAATTCTTAAAAAGAAGGCAAAAGGGAAGGAGATTTGGAGAGAAATGGAATTTTAATTTTAACCATCTACCTTATTTCCCACTGAGTAGTGCTGTGAATTTCTGAAAGTAGTAGAAACATCTTCTGATTTCCACTCGGACGATCTCCCAGGCACAGCGACTGTATTTCTTATCTTTCAGGAAACTGACTACCCTGTGGAAATATCTCCTCAGTTCTAGATGGGTCAGCTGGAGCATCATAGCTCCTGGGTGTTTCCTTTCATCCTCTTCCCTATCTTTCTTGTCTTCATTTTCCTTCTCTTCTTCCAAGCATTGTTCCAGATACTGCAATTGCTGATCAAGTCCGGTTTGGATTTGTTCCAGGTGTTTCTCTTCCCAAGTGGGTTGGAAGGTGGATGGAGTGAAGATGTTGAAGGCCAGCATGGACATTTCATAGAAGGCTTCTTTGATGCCTCTTTTCAGAGGCTGGGTATATGACAGGATCTCTTGGGGCAACTCAAAAGCTTTCCTTTCCCTTAGACACTCTGCAGGAAATGAATTGCTCATAGTGCTCAGAAGTCTCAGGTTTTGCCAGATGACTCTACGCAGGTGAATGTGCAACAAGGTGCAGTCCACAGAGAGGATGCCAGTGATGAACAGACTCACAAGGCACACAGGCCACAAACACTTCCGAATCACATCAGGCGTGGTGTTCATTTTTCTTCCGAGCCAAGAGATTCACAAGACTCACAGTTCACGACAATGGTTTAGGGCTTCAGTATGCATTTGTGTGCCTTTTATACACCTGAATATCTTCAGCGGGGAGGAGTCTTCTTATTTGTTATTTTATAGTTCTCAGGGTTTCAGCCCCTTTACCTGTCAGTCTTTTTCGTTCGTTCTTTCTTTTTTTTTTTTTTTAGATGACTCCACTGACTTTGGAAATTCCATCCCAGTGCTATAGAATCGTCATAATAAGACTGATGCAGAGCATCACCCAACTCGATTACATAAGAGAAAGCAATCCTCCAAGAAAATTCGTTTTTGTACCTGGCCTTATAGCCAGACATGTTGTCTCATCAAGTTAATCATAGGCATTGACTAAATGACTATGACTATTTGATGGTAAGGCTAATCTTGTTAAATTAGTCTTCTATACTTGGATATTTTCTCTTTTTATTTTATTTTTCTAGGTCTCAAAAAAGATAAAAAAATAGAGTTGGTCAGTTGATCATGGCACTTATCAAATAGTAGGACTAAGCCAGCCTGGTTTTTTGTTTCTTTTAGAAACTGTTGATATTCTCCGACTATCCTTTCTTTTACTTAAAACCGAGCCAGCACTTTCAGCCCTGCTTAGCATTTCATATACCTCTGATATATTTCATAGAAGTCCTCCCAGCAGTTATATATTGAGGAATATTTTTCTGCTTCATTAACTTCTTTCTTATAGTATCATAGATTTATTTTACTTTTAGATATGGTTCAGACAGTATTTTAAAACCTCCGTTTGGCTATCTTTCCTTCTTTGGAGATTCTTGACACTGTAAAGGTTTGTTTGTTGCAGTTTGTTTTTCATTGAGGAGGTGTATGAGTAGGTGGTTACCCATTTTAGCAAAGCTACTTTACACCTGGATCAATATCTCTGTGGTAATGATGGCTAGCCACCACTTTTGATTTTCCCTTTGTTTGATCAAATACCCTTCTTCTGGTTATGGTCTAGGCAAATGGATTCCTTTCTCCAGGAATGTGAAGTGGAATGTCATTAAATAAGGCTAGCTTAATTATCTTAAAAAATGCATTAATTTTTAATAAAGTCATTTTAGAATTGTAAGTAACCATAGTTCCACAAGCATGGCAGACTTTTCTTGAAAATTTGGCTGAAATTGTTATTGTTTAAAGCTGTTGACTGTACCAAAGGCTAATTGTGAACAAGTGAAATTTCTTAAAATCCTGATTTTTAGATAGGTTTCCAATGAAAAGAAAACTTACTACATATGTTTTTACTCTATATTCTCTCCCTCCCTCTCTCTCTCTCTCTCTCTCTCTCTCTCTCTCTCTCTCTAAATTCTGATTTCAAAGATTTTGTGGAATGACTAACTTGGAAAAATAATTGGGGAAAAAGGGATCTTTCATATAAGTTGACACTAACTTTGTATACAGCAAAATGGTGATATGTATCAGAAGCCTTAAAAATGTACATAATCGTTGACTCAGTATTTCTCTTACTAGGAATTTATGCTCAAGAGAAACTCATGAATGGCTTTAAACACTTAGCTGTCAGGAAGTTTTTCACAGCAGAAAATGAAAAGCAATTGAAATGTTTAGCAAGAGGTACTTGGTTAAGTAATTCATCAGTTAAAATTTCTGTACAACCATTAAAAATTATGTTGCAGGAACATATTTGTTCACTTGAATAGATTTACTTTGTAGCCTAAAAATAAGCTTATATAGTAGTATATAGAGTCTAATACCATATTTGTTATATATTTACATATGTTATATATTTAAAAATATGGATGTGAGTGCAGAAAGCATCTACAAAGATATATGCTACAACTATTTTGTCATTTCTGACTGGAAAAATAATGGGTGATTTTTATTTTTATATTTTTATTTACTCAGGTTTTCAGCAAGCATTTCTTTATTTAATAAGTCAAACTATTTTTAAAATAAGGTACATTAAAAATGAAAAATTATTCTATATCTTCAGTGGGACCAATACTACTTTATTTAAACATTTCAATTCTAGAGTATATACTTCAAAAGGAAATGTGAATTTTATCTAACACTCAGTTCCAATACAGTTGATATGCATAACACAGACTACACAGAAGTTCAATGTACTATTCTTGCAACTTTTCATTTAAAAATACATGGGTTAATATAAATAGACATATATATTTGTCATTATACACACACAGCCTCGATAAAGTGTAAAGCACCTTTGAGGGCCAGACCTTCTTATATGTACGTCACAAAACTTCTAACTAATAGCTGTTGTTAAACATCTTTAAGTTCATGTATTTTCTGCCATTACAATTTTGTCCATTTATTTCCTTCACTCCAAATTTCCTCCTTTTATAGTCATTCCACATCATATCCTCATTTGTTCACAACTGTATTTCTAGCACTTAGCACATGCCAGTCATGCACTAGATTTTGAAGATGGAGGAATAGGATACATTCTAGAATCTCAAGGAGTCATGATTGAAGAAGCAGACATGTTCTGAGTGTGTTCAGTAGCAGGGGTAATGGATGGGTCTTCCCTAGAATATGGACCTCATTCACTATGGCCTATAAATGTTAATTGATGCTGAGGTTGACAATATTCATGACAAAGAAGAAAAGATGATTGAATGCAAATCTTCGCCTCTCCTACCATTAGGATTGCCTAATTTAGCAAATAAAAATTGGAACAGCCATGCAATATTTGGGATGTACCTACAAAATCATTTGTTGTTTATTTGAAATTCAAATTTAACTGGGTTTCCCCTATTTTACTTGACAATCATATTTACCATGCCAGCTCCCATTGATCTCTTAGAGCAGAACTCAGATATGAAGTTCTCTGCAGGAAGCTTTTCTTCTGTTAACCATGCACCTCATGCAGAGGCACATTGAATTGCATTTCTCTGCACTGGCTTTACTTGTGTACATGTCCCTAACAACTGTGCACACCCCAAAGAGGGAACCTACTATATTATAACAAAACAGTGCACACACATACACGTATGCTCACACATAATGTCTCTGATCAGAAGCATTACTGGGTGATCCGGCATTAGTCATACCTCTGTTCTGTAAAATCCATACCATCAGAAAATATCTCAAAATATAATTAGAAAATTGAAAAGAATGACTGTGTAGGGAAAATTTGTCACAACTGACCAGTCTGTCTTTGGCAAGTTATGTGTAGATACGGCTAATGTTTCCATGATATCTGTTCTTATTTCTCTAGCATGTCTTGAGATTTTTTACACGTGGTCAAGCTTTCCTCAGAGGGAAAGATGATTTTAAGGGGCTGCCCTATTGTCAGTGGAACTGTGGGAAGTCTATGGATATTACATGGTTAACAGTAATGGGCAGGGCACAACTCATTTCACAAAACAGATATGAGACATTTCAGTCTAGACATGATGACTGTGATTCAGCTCAGGAACATTTGGCATCTTCTGGTAAGATTTTTTGCTGTCCATGGAGAGGCAAGTTTCAAACCAGCATTTGAGAGTAATGTGTTGATCATCTATGTTACTCAGTGATTTACATGAGAGTAAATCACTCCATTTGGGGTCAGAAAGTGATTAAAGCCAGTAGAGAGCTCAGAGGTGGGAAGCCTTGTGCCCCTGTCTGGCAGTGCTTTCCACAGGACATGGAGACAACAGTCACCATGAAGTTGCATGCAGCTGTGTTAGCCCCAGACCGACCCTGAGCTCTAACAACTTGGCATTTCTCTCATTCTCCTTGGTCACACATTGGACTTGCGTCTCCTGTGGTCCCCTTCTTGGCTCTTCTTCTCTCAGTGGTGTACCTGTTGTAGAAATGCATAATGACTACATAAGTAAAACATGGATATGTCCATACTGTAAAAATTCAAACACTTCAAATAAAATGAAAGCTTGGCTTACCAGCTGAGTCTCACCTGATGCCACTGTCCTCCCAGGCAGTAACTATAGGTATCAATTTGGTGTGTGTTCTTATTTGATATCTGTCTCCACACTAAACACTAAGTTTTATGAATGCAAGTGCAACAACTGGCTTGTTTGCTGCTCCCTCTTGAGCACCCAGCAGACCTCAGAGAGATCAGGGAGACCTAGATCACTTCCATTGGTAATATGCAGAGTGGAAGCTTGGGGACTTATATATATATATATTTAATTGCCAAAACTGGATTATAAAAATTGTAATATGCTTTGAAGTTTAATTCTGTAAGTAAATCTCTGTGACTGTATATATAATGTCACTTGACAAGAATGTAAAAGATCTACATTATAAACCCTTCATGAATATGAGGCCCAGGATAAAGGGGTCACCAGACCTGGATTAGAAGGCACCTGGAACATGGTAGGTACTCAATAATTATTTGTTGGGTGACTAAAAGAAGATAAGGAAGCCACGTATCTATAACAGTGAAGTTATTTTGTGGTTTAATTATTTTGGCATAGGGACTTGGGGAGGAGAGAGTCAGGTGTTGGGGATAGTTGAGTTCACAGAACGGTAGATGGCAGCTCAAGTATCCATTCAGTGCTTCTCTTACTCCCCTTGTTGTTCTTTGGGATTCCCTGAGGCTGGGTAGGTCATGAGAACCTTTACTCTAGTGGTAACACATAGTTTTATATTGTCTGGTTGATTCACCTATCTTTCCCTCCAGGCAAGGAATGTCTTGCCCTGGTTGGGTGGCTCGGTTAGTTGGAGCATCATCCTGTACACAAAAACAGTTATGGGTTCAATTCCCGATCAGGGCACGTGTCTGGGTTATGGCATCAATCCCTAGTCAGGGGGCATTTGGGAGGCAACTGACTGATGTTTCTCTCTCTCTCTCTCATCCCCCTTCCTCTTTCTCTAAAGTCAATAAACATATTCTCAGTTGAGGATTTTTAAAAAAATGTGTCATACTGAGTTTTGTTTCCATGGTATCTCTTACCTAAGACACTAACTGATCATTGAATAAAAGACTGCATGTGACTTCTTAGGGTTCTCACATTTGGGTATTAACCTGTGATGAAAAATTGCTGAGAGGTATAAGACCTTTCCCCCTCGCCACAACATTGCCACTTCTTTGTATTAGATGTTCCTAATAGTTGTCATTTCATCAGCTTATCTTTAGGAAGACACTTTGGACAAATTTACCCTTCATTCTATTTTATAGCCCAGCTTTAGATTATACACATAGTAACTTCCTACATGGGAGTAATTTGAGGTCTTAGAAAGTGATCCTGGATAAAAAGAAATTTAACATGATAGAATGTGTTTCAATAAATAAATACAAACCATCAGTAAAACCTACTCTCAGTTTTGGAATTCACAGAACAGCTTCTGTTTACGTGTTTGTCCCATTATAGTTTCTCTTGGTGGATTCAAACCCTAATGGGGCTTTCATTTCTGAAAGGATAGTGTTTTTCAGATTGAGGCAATGAAAGATATCACCTACCAGAATAATCCTCTATACCACTGAGTAGTTGTGAATTTCTCCCCAGACCACATTGGCGAGCACCCAGAGTCTAGAAGGAAGTAACAAGAGTGGAGTGATGTCCACTTGTCTAGGATAAATATTTTTAAAAAGGGTTGCCACCATTACATCGATAAGGACAGTGTCTTCTTTCAACTACTGTCAGCTTGTATGTGGTCATAAGGTTTCTTGCCATTTATGAAGAATAAAAAAAAGGCATTATTACAGAAAAATTTAAGTGAGCTTTTTTTAGACTGACAGAAGACTCACATGCTCCAAATTTTAGGATTTTTTTAGTGTTTGAGCAATGTCTGAGTTTGGGGGTGGTGTCCAGGAAAAGGAATTGCTGGAGGTATTTGTTTCCTAGAACCACTGTAAAAAAGTTTCCACAAACTGGGTGCTTAAAGCAATGGAAATCTATTCTCTCAGAAGGCTGTAATCAAAGTCATTAGGACCATGTTTCCTACAAACCCTTTGAGGGGGAATCTTTCCTCACTTCTTCTGGCTTATGGCTGATCCTTGGTGTTCCTTGACTTGTAGATAGTGCACTCTGATCTCTGTCTTCATAGTCACATGATATTTTCTATGTGTCCATGGCCCTGTGTCTTCCAGACATTGCCTTTAGGTATTCTTTGGTAACAACTTGTATGATTATGAATAATAATAAAGGATAGTATTTACTTAATAGTTACGAAGAACCAACTCTTTATACAAATTATCTTTACTTCTCACAGCCACTATATAATGTAGATACCATTATCCTCGTTTTAAAGAGGAGGAAATGAAAGCTTGGAAATATTAAATGACTTGCCCAAGATCACACAGCTGGAAAGCCAAAGAATCAGGATTCACACTTAGGTTTGTCTGAGGCCACATTGTATTGTTACAGGATCTAGGATTGTAAAAGTTTTGGTGTAAAATCCACTGTGTATGTCTATGCAGTAATAACCTATTTTATTTCCAAAAGGATTTGAAGCAGCTTATAACATGTACACAAGAGAATAAAAAATAGTTAAATAAGAGCAGAGGGAAAACCAGTGCAAACAAACAAAATGAAGTCAGGGGTACAGTCAGAGCCCAAGGATGCATGTCCTCATGCTCACTGTCATCATTGCAGATGGTGGCAAATCTTCTGTCTAGAAGCGAAGAGGAAACATGGTCTGTTAAAGTAACCACAGTATCCAAAAGATAAAACAAACCAGTAACAAAGCTAAATCCTCAGTAGAAGCAACGCTTTTCTTGGTATTGAGTCCAGGGAGAAATTTTTCCTGTGAACCTTCAAGAAGAGAGCCCTGTGGGATTTCTTGGGCAAAGACCCCAGCAACTTCCTTACTGATGTAATGCCCCTACCACTGCCATAGGGGTGGCGGGACTGCATCATGTAACCTTCCTCCTTGGAGGCGGATGTCACATTACCAATGGGCAGTTCCTTGGCAAGCCGTCTGTAAGGACTTGTTGAATTTTCTCATGTTGAGTGACAGAATGGAGTTCATAAGTTCAGCTGGATTGGGATAGCATTTCTTCATCATGGCTCAAAGTGGGGAAAAGTGTGGTCACACATGTTGGCATTCTCAGAGACGTTCGGTGTGGACAGACTGCCTTGACATTTCCAGAGCCCCTGCCCAGATTTAGTCCTGCGTTTCCTATGATTTGTACAGAGGAACTTTTGGGAAAACTATTGTAAGCATGATTCCCCCCCAATTTAGTCAGAACAGAAAAAACTAGCTATTCTGTCATATTGACCCAGTGCCATAAGCAAAATGAAACGTGCACTGGACTTCCACATAGTCCTGGGGTTCATTTGCTGTTCCCCTGCAAGGGCTATACGCCTAAATGTGGAAACCCAAGGAAGTGGCCTGTGGTTTTACTCTACGTTGAGATACCATTTTTTGTATGTTTGTTTTCCTGAAGGGCTCCTTCATAAGTTGGATAGTAAAATTCAAAGCCAGGATAGCTTTGTGTGCCCAAATATAAATAATGAAATATTAAGACATGTCTTTCTGGGATTATCCATTTTGCAGACTTGGTATTTTTCCTTTAAGAGTACAAATGTGTGAAAAGGGCCATATGGATGGCCCCAGAGCCAAATCTCATTTGTGTTCCCAAGAGAAGTGAATGAAGAGAATAAAAATTGGGATTGTCCTCTTTCAGGGGTGGTGTTGCATGCATACAGAGTGGTCCAGCATTCGACTTACCGTTGGAGGCTGTCCGACAGTACAGCCTCTAACATAACTAGGCTGTTCTGAACCCCTGGTAATAAAATCGTTTACCTTTTTTTTTTTTGACTCCTCACCTGAGATTCTTGGCTTTCTTTTAAGCAGTGATCAGGGACACAGATGCTTTCTATCTTGTGGCTCTGCCATCTTCTGTGTGGTAGGTTTTAGCGTTTATCTTCAACAAGCTGGGGCAAAATGGCAAGAGCTGGAGGGGTGTCCATAGGAGCATTATCTGGGCTAGGAGCACACATCACTTCCTTTTCCATCCTACTGGTGGGAACTTAGTCACATAGTCACAGCTAAGTGCAAGGGGTTCCAGAAAATTTGGTCCAGCCATGTGTCTGAGAAGAAGAGGAAGTAGTTTTATGAACAGCTAGCCCGTCTCTACACTGATCTGTTTGGAAAAAAGAGTCCAGCAATCAAAATGTGTTGGCATTGGTATGAGTTGACTTGGGGCCTGGGATGGCATGTTAGTAATACAGTGTAGATACCTAGCAAAGATTTTTAGAAATTTATTTGAAGAGAATTGGAGATGTCAGTCATAGGCAGCTTTCTAATGTTTTGTTTTGTTTTGTTTTTTCTGAGGAGTAGAAGAAGAGGTACTGTTGAAATAAAAAAGTTCAAAAATTGTTTTCAAGGCTATACAAATAAGAAGAGAAAGGATTAATTTGGTGTCTCTTTTAAAAGCATACTTTCCTTATAAGAAATCTATTTTGGTAGAAAGATACTGTCATTTGCTTTCTTTAAAAAACAGAACCCATGGAATTTATTCCAGCATGTAGAAGATCCTTTAGTATCATCCAGGGCTAATAATACACTATCATTAACCACACATCAAGCACAGTGTTACTAAGTTTTCAGACATTATTTCATTTTATCACCAAAAAAATCCTGCAAGATCCAGTTATACAGTTTTGAGGAACCAAGGCTGCAGAATGTCATATAACTTGGAAAGGTCCACACAAAATTAAGGTCTGCCTGATTTAACTGTTATTGAAGTGTAAAATAAATGTCTATGTCATTTTTTTAATAGAGAAGAAAATTTGTTACCTAATAACATCACAACAGTGACCTCACGAAAACAGCTTTCTCAAGAAAGATTTTAAAGACTTCTTTGGCTTCTGACAAAATAAGTTAAACACACTCAGGTCCGTTTTTCTGCCTGTGGAGAGCAAGGCCCTTTCCCTTGCTATGAAGCCAGTTTACTTGCTGCACGCTGTTTATGAGTCCCTGCAGCTTGACCAGACAGAGAGGACCAGGCAAATATGATTCCAGGGCACGGATGGAATTCACTCTTGGCTTCTGTGGCAGAGTGAGGAAAAAGCATGGCTGATCCTGTAAGAAGAGCCGAGAGCCGGGCTTGCCAAAGTCTGCACAGCAGCACCCTGAGCATCCCAGTGGGCGTGGCTCCTAATTCAAGTCAGCTGGGGGAATCCTACGCACAGACAGCATGTGGGCAGGACCAGAGCATCGTGCAATAAGAAGAGGGGATAGAGCAGTTTCAACATGGCATCTTCAGGTGCAGAAGTACTCAGATGAGTTTCCCCAAAGTTTGTTCCAATGAAATACTAAACTTCTTGCTCTCGGGAAATGAGTCACTTGAAATTACAGTGTTTATTCTTTTCAGGAGATGTCTTAAAATTCCATTGAAGGGAAACTAAAGGTATTCGTCAAGTGCATATTATCCCTTAAAGGTGTTATATAAACTCACTGGGTTGATAATTTTATTTGCTGTTTCTTTAAATTGGGGAAACTTGAAGTGTGTCATCTCTCCCTCCTTTCTTCCCTCACTCCACCCCTCCCTCCCTCCTGTCCACCCTCTCTCCCTTTCTTTCTTCCTATAGCACACATTAAGGCTTGGCATTATAACCACAAAACTCAGTCTCTCTTAATGTGTATGTGTACGTATGTATTTTCACTCAATGGATACATTTATCTGTTATGTGAATAATGAACATGACCAAAATACACACATTTGTATTAGTCACTGGGCAGTTTGGATTGTGTAGACTTGGATAGAGTGGCATGATATGCTGGAGAGATGCAGACAAGCAGTACATGTACCACCACTCTTATCATAATGTTATGCCAGACGTCTCTGACTGATCACAGCGCTCATTCAGGTAGCAGACTGGCAGCCACCACAGAGCAACTGGAACTGGAGTCGTTTGCTTTCCCTGGAGTGTGGAAGGATTGGAGGCTTATGATACCTTGGTTCTGTTCTAATGAGTTATTTGACCTTGGGAAATATACTTGCTGGGTTCTGTTTTCATTTTCTTTATATATTTAGACCAGGTAATTTACTGTATTGTTTTAAGCATCCATGCTAGTGTTGTTCCTCTGTCTACAAAGAATTGTCTTGGTAGCAAATTTAATTAAACACAGCATATCAACATTTAGTATTGAGAGTTCAAGAGATTAAGTACAAAGACAGCATTCTTTAGCTCAGTGATTTTTAAATTTTTTTCCTCATGGCATACATAAACTAATTACTAAATTCTGTAGTGCACTATAATTTTGATTCATTCACACTAGATGGCTATTGTTATGTTGGCTATTGTCTTTTTTTTAAATTTAATAACCAGAGGGAAAAGAGGTCAGTGCCCCAGACTAAATAGTCAGATATTGCATGTTTTAAAAATTCTTGCAGCATATCAGTGTGCTGCAGCATCCTGGTTGAAAACCACTGCTTTAGCTGAAAGGTATTTATTATGATATAGGTGAAGTAGTTTCTTCACAAATTGTTCACAGGATTCCAATGTCCTGAGCGCATATTACCAAGGTTGTCATATATCCCAAATGTATTCCTTTGATTTCCCAAAATGATGTGGGGCTCTTGGCTGGAGCCAGTTCACAGCTTTCTATTGGTACTCTCTTCTTAACCTTCCAGCAAGTAACTTTGAATTCTTTAAAAAAAAAAAAATAGCCCTGGCCAGGTGGCTCAGCTGGTTGGAGCAGTGTCCCATACACCAAAAGGTTGTGGTTTTGATCCCCTGTCGGGGCACGCACAGGAGACAACCGGAACATGCTTCTTTCTCTCTTTCTTTCTCTCCCCCCTTACTCTCTCTCTCTCTATAATCAGTTAAACATACCCTCAGGGGAGGATTAAAAAAAGGCAAATTCATCAGCTTGCCAAATACATCTCAAAAGAAAAAATAATTTGTCATTATCCACTATGACTACTTGAAGAACCTAAAACTTCTCCTAGATGAATTCTCAGAATTACTTTAGAGGTAAAGGAGGTTATAGTTTCTAAATGCTGAATCTCTAGGACATGTGTTTGTAATTGGTCCTTATTTAAAAGATAGTGGTTGAGCACTTTGCTAGATGTTGGAGGTTCGACTCTAACTCAGAGATTCCTTCAACCTTGGCCTTGCCAGTGGATCTGAGGGGGTTCAGTGTTAACAGTCGCTTGCTCCCACGGTAGCTGTCGCGCTCACCAAGGACAGACTGCTCAGTTTAATGCCTGTGCTAGATGCCATTGGGTAGCTGCTCCTCAGTATGACCAAGGAATAAACTGAGACATGGAAACCCTTTATGAGACATAGGTTTTCTTGCCAGTCCATATTGCTGTAAGTTTAATTCTAAAACTGTTTATGTTTATAGAATGTATATGATGAACAGCATGCTAAAGGATGCACAGTAAGGAGATGCCCGGTGAGGAGAAAGTAAGCACTGTGCCGAGTCTGACAAGTAACAAGAGTGGGATGATGAATAAGTGCTCTGCAAATTCAGAGATACGCAGAGTACCCATCCGACTGAGAAGACAACAGGGAGAAGGAAGGAGTGAAGGATGATAAAAGATACTTGGGGGTGTGGATCCCAGCCCTGCCTCATACTAGCGACGTGACTGTGGGTGCATTTCTTACCATGTGTGAAAGACTCAGTTTCTTCATGTGTGAGAAGGAACCATAACATCTACTCATAGATATGATAGTAAAAATATAAAGTGCTTAGATTAACACTTTAGTGTCTGAAATGGGGAAAACACTCAATAAATCATATTAGTAAATACAGTAAAACACTTAGTAAATAGTTTTGTGTGTTTGTCTATAAAGTAGCAATATTAAATCATCACAGGGCAGTGGTCAAGATGAAATAAGATGACATAATTAAAAGGCCTGGCACAGTGTCTACCATATGGTAGGCATGTGATAATATTTGCTATTGTTATTAATGAAAAATGTGGTGAGAAAAGACATCTCATCTCAGACACAGGAAGAGGGACATAGCCTGGCCTAGGCTTGGCAAGTTACCCAGGCCCCTTGGACCAGGATTTTTTCAGTTGAGTAGTAATTGAAAGAAAGATGGTGCTTGTAAAATGTGTGAAACATACATGAAATGCTTCTTATTTAGGGATATTGATGGAATATCCCGGCATTTGGGAGAAAATCAAATGAGCAGTCTCTCAGTTTTTTCTGATGCTGAGATTCTGTGGTTCCTCCAAGACTTTTAGTGATTCCTGAAAAAGACTCCAGTGGATGAAACCTCTCCTGCAGTAGAGCTTCTGGGCTCCTCCTGGAACATACCAGTGATAAGACCATGAGTGCACTCTTCTCAATTTTGACAATGGCAGCCCTTTTGCTGAAAGAAGATAATGTTTTAGTTTTCATGTGGCAGGCTGCCCAAGTATTTGATTTAACAGGAAAGAGAGGGAAGCAAAGCTCATGAATGTGTTTGGTGACTTGTTATTTCCTGGTAGTTTTTACCCCCTTTAGTTTGAGATCCAGAGTCAAGGAGAGGAAAAAGAGAGAAAGAAAGAAAACAAAACAAAGCAAAACCAAACAAAAAACAACCCTGCTCTTCAGTAAATGAGTCTTCAGGCAGGCGGAACCGAGACACATGAAGAATATGTCACTTCACATACTTTGTGCATGTGAGCCACCAGGCAGGTTCTGGGTTTGTCAAAGTGCACCTGAGGGCCGGTGCGAGACAACTGCTCATTCACAGCAGGGGTACTTCCCACAATCGCCTCTCAAGAGGAGCCTGGGAGCTGTGCGACTTCCTGCACAACTGTGCAGCATTTCCACAGTGTCCCATGAAATGTTATGTGAAAAATAAATTTCAGCCCTGGCCAGGTGGCTCAGTTAATCAAGCGCCACCCCATCCACCAAAAGGTTGCAGGTTTGTTTCTCAGTCAGGGTACGTACCTAGGTTGCAGGTCCGATCCTTGATCGAGGCACCTGCAGGAGGCAACAGAGCTCTCTCTCTGTCTTTCTTCCTCTCTAAAATCAATAAACATCCTTGGGCGAGGAGTTGAAAAAGAATAAGTAAATACATACATACATACATATATACATACATACATAAATTGCAAAACTCAGGGTTAAACAAGTTAAAGAGATTTCTTACTGCAGGACTTGTCAACACCTCCGATATGCCAGTGAGAGCTGAGAGTATCCAAGGAGGGAGACTGAATGCCAGACTTACTGGAAAGTGTCCTTTTTGATGTGGAATATATCTAGGGACTAGAGGCTTGAGCAGCCACTTGGGCAAAGCTGACTCAGGGCCAGGAACCAGTCGAAATCATTTCTTTATTCTTGCCCTCTCCCAAGGGGTCCAGATAGAGACGCAGATGTTTGCAGACACCTTTTCCTTTCCAGTAGCCAAATGAGAGTCACTCTCCAGGAGAGCACGGTCATTTGGAAAAGCCCAGTGGGGCCAGTAGGCAGACTAATGGATCTCCCAGCACGTCCGTGTTATAATCCCAAGAACCTGTGAATGTGTTACCTGACGTGGCCACAGAGATTTAGCACAGGTGATTCAGTAGAAGATACTGAGATGAGTGATTATCCTGGATTATCAGGGTGGGGCCACTGTAATCACAGAGTGCTTTAGAAGGAAGTGGCAGATGGGTGAGAGTGAGGAAATGCAAGGATTGAAGCAGAGGTCAGAGTGATTCCCTGTGAGTCAGGGAATGAGGACAGCCTCTAGAAGCTGGAAAAGGAGAGGAAATGGGTTCTCCCCTGGAGCCTCCAGAAGGAACACAGCCCTGCCACCCATTTTAGATTTCTGACCTACAAACTGAAAGATAATAAATTTGTGTTCTTTCCAGCCACTAAGTTTGGGGTAATTTGTTACAACGCCATAGGAAACTAACACATGGGCCTGATATTTGTCCAAGTTTCCTGTGTTTGAAGGTGGATGGATTAACATACCGAGTACCCTTCCAAGACCCTGTGTCTTTCAAGACACTGACCCTCGAGGAAAGGTCTGCCAGTAACCGCCGTCTAGCCAAGTGGGTCCTGCTTTCTGGCTGTCCTTCCTCTACCTTTCCAACCCCCAGGGCCCAAGCATCATACCAGCTCTTGCTTGTACTGCTCCCGTGTGCAGTGACTGATCACTGACAGGCTGGGAAAAAAGCAATGTGATTGGTCACCAGTCAAGATGCCACACCTGCTATTTACATAGTGATTTGTGGACTGAAGAGCTATGGGCTGACTTCTTATTTCATGCAATTACTAATATACTGTGGTAACTGAAATCTGAGCGGGCTGTTGTGGGACTGGTGTTATTTAACTAAACTATGGTTAGTGAAATACATGTATATCAAGAATCATGCAAAAGTGAAGGAGGACTGCACGTATTAAAATTGTGGCACAAATCCTATAGTCTAGTTGTTATAACTGGACTCGTGGGCAGCCTGGCCAGGTCCCCATGCATCTGCTCAATACCAAAGTCTGAATGTTGTTGATGCAAAGGTCAGGAATGTCAACAAACAATGTATGAATTTAAAGTGCAGCAAAGGATAGTGAAGGAATTTGTACCTTGTTTCTGATGATTGCAGCTTAGTTCTCCAGGAAGCAGATACTGAGATGCTGAGATTTGCATGTAGGAGGTTTATTGGGGACCACTGATGACCACAATGCCTCACAGGGAAATGAGAGCAGCAGGTTTTTACATTAGGTAGGAGAATTGGGCAGAGGAAGAAGATGAGTGGGGACCCTGGAACTGGGACGCCACTAAGGCAAGGGGGCCAGGCCTTTGTGTATGTTCCTCCATCAGTCAGTCATTGGATGTGAGCGGTCCGAACCCCAGCAGATGATGCCCGTCAGCCAGGTGCCTCTCTATAAGTAAGTCCTGGAGAGGCACTCAGGTGAGAGCTGGCAGCCTCCATTGTTCCCAGCAATGGACGGGGGTGGGGAGGATGATGTCCTAAGGGGATCTTGGAGTACATCGCAGGGTCCACAACCTCAGTGATTCTATGATTCTGGTGCCACTGGACAGCCAAATTTTATTTTATTTTGTTTTATTTTATATTTTGTTTTTATTTTATATTGTATTTATTTATGTATTTGTAGAGAGAGGGAAACGGAGGGAGAAAGAGAGGGAGAGAAACATTGACCTGAGAGAGAAACATCAATTGGTTGCCTTGCATGTGCACCCTGCCTGGTGAACCCGCAACACAGGCATGTGCCCTGACCGGGAAATCAAATGGGCGACCTTTTGTCTTGTGGGATGATGCCCAGCCAGCTGAGCCACACCGGTCAGGACATGGACAGCCAAATTTCAGAGGGGTCTAATCACCATGTCAAGCAAGATTAAGCCAGCATCTGGGGTAAAATAAACAGAGAGAAGAGATAGAGATGAAGGGGAGCTGACAGGCTGCTGGGCCCAGGTCAGGGCTGCTGGACAGAGAAAGCGGGACCACCTGCCAGGCCAGCACCCCCATCCCAGAGTAAGGAGCAGCAGTCTGCTGGGCCTGGATCGCCTCCACTTTCATTTTCACTTATGATACCTTGTTAATTTGAGAGAAGTTGAAGGTCTTGTCTTGGGCTTGTAGGCACTTTGGCTCTGAATTGGAAAGGATGGAGAGAATGATAAAAACGAGATAGGAAATTGCTAGGTTTGACATTTGTGGTTGATTTTTTTCCTTAAGTTAAATATATCTTGTAAAGAAAAGATAAATTCACTTTTTTTTTTTACTTCTTCCTCTCTCTACCCTCCTTTTTCCTGTTGGTTCTTAGGCTCCACACATACATCAGGTTCACTGTTCAATTTAGTCATCCCAGGCTCTTTATTTCTGAAGATTTAGATGGCTGGAGTCTGGCTGCCACTGCCCTGAATTGGGAAACAATGGGGTCAACACTTCTGATTCTCTGAAGAGATTGATCAGCTCACACAAGATAGTGGAAGACTTTGTCACAAAGTTTAGGTTAAGTACTAACTAGAAAGATGATTCGTGCCTACTACCCTGTGATACTCTTTCCAAAGACTAAAGAAGCCCGTCTGTAAGAATTTAGTTTTGGTATCCTGATGGACTGAGGGTTTGGAGGCCACCTGACAAAGGCTTTGACCCCTCAGGAGTGCCTGCCTGGTAGAGGCTGAGTTAAGAAATATTCTAAAGGCAGTAAGAGCCTCTTTCTGATTGGCTGATGGCTGTGTACCTGGCAAGGAGTGGGACACCTGCTATGTATTTAGTCCTTTCTTGACTAGAGTTTTCGCCAGCAGTCCTCAGTTGGCTACAGGATGTTTTGTTTTTTAAAATTATATCCAGTGCTTCCCTTTGATCCAGTATGGGACATATTATAGTTCTTGTGTTTCTCATAGGTAAAATGCTGCAGGTAGGATCATAAGTTAAAGAGATAACTGTCTAGTCCCTAGACTTTGGGAAAAGGTGAAGGGTGATTCAGTTCCCAAATGACCCTTTGAATAAGGAAGAGATAGTGGAATTTGAATATATAAATATTGTTTGTTTTTATATTATGTAGAGGACAATAATTAGTGACTCCACCAAGATAGTTCTAGGTCCTGTGTGGCTGAACCTGCTTGTTTGGGGTTTGAAATGGAGAATTCTCTCACCATCTCAATTGATCTGATAGCAGGCAGTGAAATATGAGAGTAGAGCTTGCAGCCCCGTGCTTAGCAAAGCATGACTGGAAACTGGAGATCTGTCCAATTGGTAGGGAGAGGGATGGCATATATTTGGAAGAAATAAGGTAGCTGAACTGGTGGCACAGGAGTGAAGGACAAACGGGGTTTTATTCCAGTATTTGTCCTTTTTGTTGAGGGCACTCTCCCCGAAAGAGCAACAAGGTTTTTCAATTTCCTTTCACCCAGCAACTTCTCTTTTGCTCAAGCAAAAATCCAAAATGTTGTCCTGTCAATCCTCTGACACTTTTTCATGCTGGAAGTATATTACTTTGCTCAAAAGACTTCTTCATCTCAAAAACAGCACATTTTTAAAGGTCCTATTGCTGTAACTGGAGCTTTAAATAAGGATTTTTTCATCTGTCAAGAAAGGACCCCTGCTTGTGCTTTCTGCAATTGGGGTTGCATAATAGGGCAGCTTTGCAGAGGAACTGTGCATCTCACAAGATACCTTGAAGGTAAGTCACAGTTTTGTTCCAGTTCAAGGAATTTGAGACATACATAGAAAGTAAAGAAGGTGAACCAGACTCAAAGGAAATGTGGCCCCTCTGCTCTGGATTTCTGGTTTCTGGTATATTCACTTTAGCAGTGATTTTTCAACCATTATTTGGAAGTTCTCAGTAGTTCCTAAGTCTGGTCAAGTATGCCCCAGCATTTAAAAACAAGATGCAGTTAAGTCAGTGTGAAAAATAGACATTTAACTTGAGGTTGCTTTTGTGTATGACTGATTGAAAGGCTGATTTTTTTAAGTGAAAAATTCATAAACATTGATGATATTATGTATTATAAATCATTTCAACATAAAATTTAATGGCAAAATTATAATACAATCCAGTATAAGACAGTTCTGAAAATTACAGACAGTATCTAGAAAAATGGTGCCCCAATGTTGAGCTTCTTCAGCCCTAGAATATACTGTTTTCCTGTACCTATACAAACACACATACAAAAGCCATTGATTTCCTGCTTTACCTTGTCCCTCAGAAGGTAGAAGAGTAGATGGTATGACTCATTTCCCTCACAAACCGGATGTTATCATTCTAACCAGAAATGGCATGTATGGAAAGCAAATTAATAAATGGCATGTATGGAAATGTACATTGGATTAGATGTGATTAATATCCAGTTATTAAAGATAGATGTCTTAGCCTGACATTTTATTTCTGTGTGTTCTAAATGAGGACCTGAGTTCATCTTGCTGAGACTATAAGAATAGTAATTCATTTACATGATGACTTGCTTCATAAGCTTACGTGCTCAATAGGCCTGCATTCTTAGTCAGCCTTTAGAGAAGGATCTTATTTGATTGTTGAATCACTTGGCTTCCAGCCTCATCCTCTGGCTTCTATTGATTTTTCTCTGTTCCTCTGTTTTTTCATACATAATAGAAATGTCATTAGCAGTGTCTCTGAAGTATAAAAACAAATTCATTTGCACTTTTAAGTCCCTGGGTAAAAATATATAAATTGTAAAACCTTAGTATATGATTCCTATTTTAATATAAGGAGGAAAACAGAGGAACCTGGTTAGGGTAAATTGGTCAGGCAGTTTAGAATTAAACTTAAGATTCTTTTCTAGTCTATGTATTGGATGGTAATTTATGCATATGTGGGTAAATTTAGTAACATGTACTTTGTAAACCTATGTTAAGGTCTTGTTCTTTTGAATCAGAGGTTGCAAACTGGCATTCCACACACCTGTTTTGGCTCTTAGAGATGTTTTGCTTATTCACAGAAAGCATCAATTTTTCCTTTTTAGTTGTCAACCTGTAAAAATACAGTTTTACATAAAAATCTGGATTACCAGTTATTCTAGAAAAATCAAAAGATCCAGCAATTTGGGTCTTTCTCCCTACATTAACAACTGCTGCTAGTGCTGAGCACCTGCCCCCTTTACTGGTGCATGTGCCCCAGCACAGTACCGCTTGTCTTCTTTATCTATGGCTGTAACATGTGAGTAGAGATCCTGATACTACAAATCAGGGTTTTCTCTGCTGGTCCAGATGAGAAAATTCTGACATTAAGAGTAAATAATTTATGCATTGTTAAGAGGTATTTGTATTCAAAGAGATTAGGTACTTGAACAAAGACTTAGGGTATGGGTGTCTTAAGCTTTTCTAGTAAGAAGTTCTAATTTTCTCCTACTTTCTCTTAAGTTCGTCCAAAGGGGCATTTGCAAATGGTTTTCCAAGACCGTAGCATAACCAGCCTTTCCCTCCCCGATATACATATCACACACTTAATTCCAACATCCTCTCTAATTAATGGTCTAGCACAGCTCAGAAGATTCCCAAAACCAATTAAATAATGTTCACCCTTGTACCTCCCAGGAGACTGGGGAGGAGCTTGGCAAATGCTGTGATTAACATGAAAAGTAGCAACACGTATTCTTAAGCACTTTGAGACCTGTCGTTATTCTATGAGGCACAAGCTTTCAGCACAGTGGCCTTTTATCGTCCGTGCTCCTGGAGTGTGAGACCACAGCGTTCCTGTGGAGTGGGAATCAGCCCTGAAAGGGGACAGACAGAGGGGATGACAATGTGGAGAGAGAGCTGGCAGCTGCCATTTGAATAGCATTTCCCTCTCCCATTATCCTTTTGTCCAATAGCTCCATCCATTCATATTCATGGTTTCCACCTCTCTGGGTACCACCAAGGCCAGCTTCCTTTGCACATTTTATTTCCTTGTCTTCCTTGAATTTTCATTTGGATTTACTAGGAATCATTGAACTGCTTCAGAAAAAGGATCAACTAGTAGAAATTGGAGCTAGTTGGTAGAGAATCTACCCAGAGGAGGAATTTATTTAATTATAAGAAGTTAATGGCAAATCTCTATAGTAAGTTAACTTTATGTTCACTAATCTTTTTTATTTCCTGTTAAACTAGTAATTAGTTAGTCCTACATATATGAAGATTATATTCATGCTGATAAGAGGAAAGAATGAGGAAAGCACTTTGTGTTCTAATACAAAAGCAGGACATATTTAGTGTAGAAAATATAAAACTACTAAAATTCAGGAAAGTACAAAAGAGAAAATTTAAATTCGTCCTATTGTACCATCTAGAGGTAATTAGTGTTCACTTTTGAGGTTTATTTTTAGTCAAATATACTTTTTAGAAAATTGAGATAATTCTAGACATGCTATGTATTATGTACTTATTTGTGCAATACTAAATCATAAATATGTTTATATCTTTAAATATTGTATTAAAACTTTTCAAAATCTCTGTAGAATTACATTATATGGATACTCCATGGTTGATCTATATTTGGAAAGAGTTTTTCCCAAATTTGAATGATAAACATTGCTGTAATACAGACATTCATAAGCTTTCACATCCAAGTTTTGTGCACATCTATGATTTTTCATTTGCAAAAATTCCCAAAAGTGACCTGTGAGTCAAAGGTTACAGTTAAGCTTTATGGTGACCTTCAGAAAGGTTGTAGGGATGGACCCTCCCAATTGTATTCTAGGAGAGCCCTAAATAGGGAGCTTTTCTAACAATGTCTTTCTGGGAAACTACTCTGAATATTCTTTGACTGTTTTTACCTAGATATTTTTACCTCATGAAGAAGACTAACCATTTAAGCTTCTTGGGTTATAGGAAGAGGTAAGTGGAGAGCTGCCAACTGAAATTGTTTGGGAGAAGTCTGGGCTATCTTAACCATCATCCTAATTAACCTTTGTTTCGTATCATGAATAGACAAGCAGCTCTTCTGTAAGAAAACATAAATGCCTGCTAGGCAACATGTATTTTCATTGAGAACCTTTGGAACTAAGAAAATAAAATGCATAACAAGGCCACAAGGGTGCTAAAAGCATTAATTAAAGGATGATTTTAAAGTTCGTGAGAAACCTAGGGAGAGTATGTACTCTCCGAAAGATTCAGTTCAGAAAGGGTGGATGCCTTTACTGACAAAGATTATGTCTGACTACCTGGGGTAACTTGGTTAAATCAGAGCTGAATTTTTTAAAACACGCCTAAATAAATTTTCTGTTATCAATTTAATGCACTGTTTACCTGAGCCCTCTTATTGTATCAAGTAGTTGAACCATAGCCAACAACACTCATATTTTTGAGCATTTAGGCTGCAGAGCTAACATTTTTAACATATCTGGAGAGGCTGAGAAATAGATACTATACTGTCCATATGCACAGTGTCCCAGCTTGCAACAAAAGGACCATGCAAAGGCCGGCCCTGAACTGACCAGTTGAATTAGAACTGAGGTTCTGATGAAAAGACTCATGATGTTATGTAAATAAGTTAAATTTGAAGTGCTTTTGGTTGTTATCTAATAAAACTTAAATTTTAAGCTGTCCTCCTAGCAGTGGCACCAGATTTTGCTATATTAGTTTACTTAGCAAGTATAATCTCCGGTAGTCCATGCAGGAAGATGAACCATAGACAGAATACATGACTTGATTGTACAAGCTAATGCTGATGTGAAGCCTCAGTTGGAAAACTTGCTCTATTTTCTCACAAAAACAATGAATGGTTTTTGTTGTTTTTTAGTGACCCTTAATAACTTAGAAAACCTATAAACTGGAGTAGCAAGGGATCAATCTGTTACATGCCTTAGAAGAGAATCTATGTTAATTCTAATAATGTGTTGCCAGCATGATTGTTTTGTTGCCCCTTTGAGGTACTGGGAACTATAATTACTGTTCCCTGAGGAGAAGTGACTTCACTTGAGAGGGGAAGGGAGTTCTGGATCTTTCTTTTTTATGTTATAGTAAAGGGGGCTCTTGAAACTTTATATTTCTGGAGTGAATGTCCAAGAGTAATCTTTTCTGATGGTTCTTTTGCCTGAATATCAAGCTGAATGAAGAACTTAATTCCAACAACACTAATGAACTTAGCCCAGTAATTTAAAAAAATAAGAAATTCAAACCCATTAGTCTTTTAACATGAACCAACAGCAATTTCTCTGAATTTCATTCATTTACCACATTCGTGGATCAATTCCTTCATTCACTCTCTTGACTCATAACTGAACTGAGTGCCTGAATTGAGTGCAGCAGCCACTTGGGGCCCGTAAGGCTGGGCTCTTTGTTCTGCAGGAGCTCATAGCCCAGTGGAGCAGGCAGTGGTGTGAGAAATGCTTGCACCCAGAGTGTGCAGGCAGGGGCATGGAGTCCTGACCCTGCCTCAAAGTCCCTTCGTTAGAGTTTTACGCTAGAGCTTTGCTACTCCGCTTGAGGCACACAGGCCAGCAAGCATCCGCACCACTCCAGCTTGTTAGAAATGCAGCATCTCTCCAGACCTATTGAATCATAATTTGCATTTTAACAAGATCCTCAGGATTCAAATTCCATCACATGACTAAAACTCCTCATTTACAGATAGGGGATCCTTAGTTACAAATGTATGCTCCTAAAGAGTGAGCAGAGAGGGCCAGCTCTTGATCCGTGGGTGTTGGAATGAGTTAGTAATTATAGCTCCCTGTCTTACTGCTTGCCAGGGTGGCTGCTAAGTGACCTAAATATACGATCTTACTTCCCTTTACAACCTACAAAAAAGGAATTCTTACCCCTATTTTGCGCATCAGAAAACATCCAGGGTCATGCAGCAAGTAATATATGAGCCAGAATGTAGAGGCAGGACTGCTTGGTTCCAAAGCCTTGCTCTTTTCCCTGAAGAATTCACACAAGCTCCCAGGACTGGGACACAGCTCTGCAAGGCTGCTTTGCACTTCGTTCCCTTTACTTATCAGTTTCATGTTAGAAATTTAGTGCACTACACCCAAGCAATCTAAAGCTGGGCTGAATTTTCTCCTCCAGATACAGTTAATAATGGCTAGCATAATGCCTGGTGGCCGCCAGTTCCAAACACAGTTGTGGTCAGTGGTTGAATCCCATTGGTTTGCTTATTTACGGTATTAGATTAATTACTTTTCTGAAAATCTTCAGGTATCTCCACCTTGGGGATTTTGGACAGCATTTGGCTGGCAGACTATGTGTCAGATACCTGGGCCTTAAAAGACTATTTCTCTGCTATGGGATACATTTTGCTCAAGGAATGTTTATTCAATCAATTTTTAAAAGATTTACTTTTTAACTCATTGGATCTATTTTTCTTGTGAAGTTTTTTCTATTCAATTTTTTTTCTATTCATTAGAAGAAAAATGTGACATTTTATGATTGTTGTAACAAGTGTGAACATTATGGGAATATATGAAGAAAAGTGAACAATGTCTCCCCTCATTTTCCTTCCCGCTTCCTCCCTACCACTCCTCCCTCCCACTTCCTCTACAGACTGGCTTCTATTGTTCCACACCTTTCTTCATTTTTATGCAAACTTACACAAACAGGGGTTTGTGCTGTAGAAGAAATACTCTGCAGTTTGCTGTCACTGTGTCATGGACAGCCCTCCCCTTGCTCTTGAACCTCATTTGCGAATTTTTTTTTTTCACTGCAAGGGCTCCCAATTTGAGTGTGGGAGAAAGAGAAGACTGCTTCCAATTTAGGTATCTCAGAATGGAGTTTCAGGAGATATGCCTATAAAGGCGGTGATGTCAAATAGATGGTGCTCATAAAATCAGAAAATGCCTAGAATATAGCAAAAGAATGGTTGATCCTGATATATGTCTTTGCTTCCATTCTCAAAACAAAGCAGTTTGATTGACAGTGACTATTTCTGGAATGAAAATAACCCTTATTGTGGCAAAAGTATTGGAGGGCCTAAAATGTTCAAAAACTGTGCTTCACTCATTTCTCTGTGCCTGTTGCTGTGCTGGCTTACATAACTTCAAAGCCCTTGCTATTTGAAAGTGAAACATTTTCTTCCTGAGTAAACAGCATGAATACACCTCTGTTTTCTCTTTCTCTAACCTTCTGGTTTATGTGGAACTGGCCCCAAATCCTTCAGCATGTTTTGACACCAATGATAGCCTCAAATGAACAGTTATAAAGAATAGATCTTAGGCTTTTTAGCTATGGACTGCATACTAATTTTGTCTGTACTACAGAATTACTTATTCTTATGATGAAAAAATATACATAAAAGAGGATTTTATAAATTGCATTTGTTGCCATTATTATCACCTTCCTCTGTCCTGGTATACTTAATTTTCTTAATTAAGGAAAATGGCTGTATGACGTGTTATTTGGGGCTTTGACAAATAATAATCTTTTTGTTCAGGTTGTTGTCATTGTTGCTATAATCCTTCTTCTCATCACTCTTCTGCACTTCCATCTGGCCTCTTGAGCTTCCCATTGTGCCACTGCATCTGATGGCATTTACTGAAAATGACTCTAGTTTCCCATGGCTACATTTCACTGGCAATAAAGGCATCAAGGTCCAATGAAAAGGGTGCTGAAAGGGGAGTCAAGAAACCTGGGTCGATGGGCCTTGGAGCTATGTTCCTTTGGGACCTTAGGGCAAGTCAGGTGACCTCTGGAGACCCCCTCTCCCAACCCTCACTCCCCTGCCGGTTCCACAGCAGCGTCTTCCCCCACAGGCCACCTGCCTTTGCACACACTGTTTCTTTTGCCCCAGATACTCTTGTGTGTCCCATCAGACAAACTCCTACTCATCTTTAAATGACCAAGTTCAAACCTCATATCTTATAGGAAGATTTTCTTGAGTCCCTGTCTTAAATACTATTACTCGCTTCTTCTTCTTTAAGCAACTCATGATTCTGCAAGCACTCAAGATAATAGTTTTAATATGTCATCGTGTGTGTGTGTGTGTGTGTGTGTGTGTGTGTGTGTGTGTGTGTCTAAATCTGTCTCATAGACCATGAGCACTTTTGAGGCAGGGACTGTGCCCCATTCACCTTTGTCTCCCCAGGGCAAAGTAGGTCTATTATACCTGTTTGCTCACTGAAGGCAGGGTACTCTGTTTCAAAAAAAAAAAAAAAAAAAAATATATATATATATATATATATATATATATATATATTTAATTTTTTTTGCTTGTATGACAATTCCCTTACCAGGGGCCTATTCCCAGCTGGGAAAATGTGTGCTTTTATTTGAAGCTCTGGCACCTTGCAAACTACCCCCCAGCCCTCACCTCCCACCACTCCACTCCCCTCCACCCACAGTTTGTGTTCATCTGATTAGTGAAAGCCATACCTTATCATCTCCAATGTAAGCTGCATTCTCTATACCAGCAACATAATCGTTCTCTCTTCTCATGACGAGAGAAATGAGCTTAGTATTTTTGGAAAATGTCAAAGCAAGAGTGGCTTGAGTTCAAGAGGAGAGAGTTAATTCCCACCACACTTGTTTTTTGACGTAAGTATATTTTACCACTTTTAAGAGTGAAAGACCAGGATTAGCAGCTGCTGGGTGTAGGTCTCAGGTCCAGCCGAAGCCTTTGCAGAGACACCTGCTGCTTTCAGCCCTGCCTGGGAGGGAGCGATCTCCCACACAAAATGCGTTGGTTGGATTTCTGTGCATAGCTGAGACAGCTTAAGTGACGAGGGAAGAAAACCACAAGTGAAAGAAGAGGATGGACTAGGAGACGTAAAAGTGAATACTGTTAACAAAAGGCCATGCTAAGGCAAAGGGATATGTGTTAAGTATGAAACAGCAGAGAAAAGCTGAAAAACAAGCCCAAAATGGCTGGATATAAAACCTGGAGGCAACATCCAAATTTTCCAAAACTGGGGTGGGAACCGTAAGTATCTAAATCCACATACCACATCGTCATTTAAAACATGACAGCTCACATTTTCAGTTTGTGCAAGTTACCGGTCCTTCCAGAAGAGGAACGATTCTGACTCCTGCCACGGGATGGTTGTAATAACCCCATTCCAGTCCTTCTCTTTGCCCTGGCTGCATCGGTCAGGATCTGCGGCACAGAAGCCTTGGCAGGTGCTATGTAAGTAAAGCCTCACGTTCTCCCTGGGCTGACCACGATGTCATGTTATTCCACTGGGCAAGCAGAGGAGTCTCCTGTGTGATTAAGTCAGTACTACTCAATGGGTTTATCATGAACCCTCTGCAGATGTGATGCCAACTTGAATCTCTATGCAAAAATTGTGTTTGCTGTTCACCATGATATCTGCTGGGCCCAGTGCTGAGCTGAGTTAGGTGGTTTGGTGACAGTTTAAAATCACCCATCTTGCTGCTACAGTAGCAGCTGCTACACTGGAATTGGTAAACGCAGGAAGATTTTGTGTTTATTCTATCTGACGCTCTCCTTCCTCTGCTTCCAACAACTACAACTTAATAGGAGACCTGTTGGTAAGGGTGCTAGAGGAAGTCACTTGCAGACATCCAGCTCCAGGGGCAATACAGAGCAGTCTCGGAGGGCAGATATCAGGCTGAGAGACAATAGACACCCTGCGGATAAATATGGTATACCTCTTAGAACCTGGAAAAAGGGTTGAAGGAGCTACATTAATGGTAAAAGCAAGACCTAGAAAGTGCAGTCTGCAGTGTTGTAAAGGGGTCACCTAAGTATTCAGTGTGCCCAGCTTAGGCCATCTCCCTGGCCAGTCCTCATGCACTAGAAGCTCCTCCCACTCTGACAAGCTGTCCTGGATCCCTGTGGTCTTCCTCAAAATGCATTCCTGGGCCACTGTCTAAACTGGCCCTTGCCCCACTGTCCTGTCTTGAAGCAATGGTCTTCTCAATCTTAGCACACAGCACAGTTGGTTACTTTATATCGTGTGTGTGTGTGTATGTGTGTGTGTGTGTGTAATGGCTTCTCCTCGAGCAGACTCTAAGCTCCATTACGATAAGAATCACGTCTGTTTTGTTCACCACAGCAAAACCAGCCTGCCATAGCAGGTGTTCAAGAAATACTGATTGGACAAATTAAATTTAGGTTTTGACCCTTTTATTATAAAGAGGCTTGAATATCCACTCAGCAAGTTTGTACCTATATAGCTAGCAATAGCTAATAGTAATGAGTAAGTGACATACAGAAGTATTTGCTATGACTCTTATTGCTATTAATATTTTATCAGTATGTGGAATGGATGCTAATGAAACATTTTGCTGAAACTGTCCAACTGGCAGCTGGCAATGGAAAATGCTGGCCTAGAGCTTGGATGAGTGGTCTGTTTAAAAACAGTGGCAAGGCCAGTTTTCCAGGGTGGTTCATGTGCCATGAGAGTTAAAGTCTAGGACTCAAGTTTCTAGTAACTGATATGTAATAATCACTGTTACTGTATGTCTCAGAGTCCTAGGCTAGCCCATCCAAGGTAGTACCTGGACCTGGCTATGTTAATATAGATTAATGGCTAATGTCCTCATCAGCCTGATGCCTGGATGAGTACCTGCTGCAAAAGCCCCCGATCCAGGGGACCTGAGGAGAGAGAGAGAGAGAGAGAGAGAGAGAACAGAGGGATTGATTTATGCAGGCATGGAGCCCACAGAGCAGGTGCATGGCTTGGGAGGTAGGCAGACCTGAACTGCAGCAGGAACAAGCAGAAAGGAATCATCCTGCGATCGCTGCCCGTGGAGCCTTGGCAGTGGCTCTTTAACGGGGATGGGTTAGAGTGACTCCAAAGTTGAGGCTGACAGGAAATTTTTTTTCAAGTTCTTTATGCTTTTGATTTAAAGTAGAAACAAGTCCAACATATTGGACTTAGTCTGCTCTCTGCTTACCACTTCTTCTCGCCCATGAACTTTGCTCAGAGAGAAATGTGCACTTTTATGGTTTCCTGCTCCACCCGAGTTTTTGTTTTGTTTCATTTTGTTTTTAATATTGGTTCATTGTAACTGTGATCACGTATACTACCTCCTCAGCCCTACCTGATAAGCAGCAAGCTGCTGTGACAATCTTCGGAGGCCTGATTGGGTCAAGGTCTTCTGCGCGGCACTGGACTAGCCCTTCTCCCTCCTCTCCTAATGAATGAGAATCTCGAAGGGGAAGCCCTTATGAAGGATCCCTGATCACTTCTCTTCTTAGCCCATCTTTAGCCCCAACCAATCGTGAAAAGTTGAGTGTTTTCAGAAGGGCATACATTAGGAAACACATGTAACATGTCTCACTTTGTGGCATTCTTGCCTCTCAAAGTCTTAGGTAAAAATTGGTCTGAACCCTAATTCCTTCCACTGTGAGTTCAGCATGGCCCCTCACCCTTGTTATGACCCCCTTTTGCTCTCCGCCGGCCTCATCCCTGCTGGGCCCTCTTTCTGCTCTGTATCCCCCTCACCGCCGCTCTGGACCCGCTTTTGCTCTCTGCACCTCCACACCTGCTCTGGCCTCCCTTTTGCCTCTCTGTCCCCTCCACCCCTGCTCTGGCCCTCATTGGCTCTCTTATTCCCCTCACCTCTGCTCTGGCCCCCGTTTTGCTCTCTGAATCCCCAGCCCTGGTTTAGCTCCCCTGTGGCTCTCTGCCCCTTCTCACCTTTTTGCTTTTCTGTCCCTTTTCCTGAATTGTGCAGCCTCCTCACTTCGACTGAGGATCCGATCTGGACTCCAAGCCTTATCCTTTTACCATTTCTACCAGAAATCCAGTGGAAATCAGCATTCTCCTGGTTCTGTAATCTCATTAATGATTTCATGAGAATTGGGGAGCAGAGGAGGGACCACCTCAGCCCTGAGCAACCCTCTGCCATGTCCCCCGGCATCGCTTTTGCTTCTGTCAGCTCTCCCTGGCCCTCTAGCTGTGCGGGACCTGGTCTTCATGACTTTCTGAGGCCCTCGGTCCTCTTCTGCCCACACACATACTGAACATGTCAATATGCACCCACGCCACACGTTAAATGTAAATTTTGTTGCAAGAAATGAAAAGCATTTTTATAATTTGGCTTTTGAAATTGACTATAAGTAATTCATTCAGTTTTGATTGCCCCTGATTTCTCAGGAGTTCTACAGCTGTGTGTTCTTAAACAGTGAGAAAATTTAACCAATTATTTTCATATAGAATAAAATATCTTTGACTATTGGATTTAACAATTAAGAAGTAAACATCATGTATTTGTAGACATTTACTTAAAAGTTTTCTTTTTTAATATTTTTCTCTTTGTATTCTGGAGATAATAATCTCTCTTAAGCCTTCAAATATTTACGTACACCCATGAAGAGATTAGACCACTGGCCTGCAGCTGGGCTACAGTGGAGGAGACAGCTTCAGTCAGATGTCTGTCCTCAAGCAAGACCCCCTAAGAAAAGAACACAGTCCCCATTGTGGCTGAATTCCTTACCAGGAGTGGGTTCCATCCGGCCAACCCATCTACCCCTTGTGCCTTCTGGAATTATGATAAACACAATTTTCTTTGACTTATTACACGTATTTTTGCAGAGCCCAGCTAAGTTTAAAAATAGCCATCTGATGCATTCCTCATACAGGGATTCCACAGAAACCTTAAGCAACCTTTAGAGAATGCTTCACTGGGGGGTGGATTTGGTTTGAAGTACAGAGGGGGGAACAAAGGCAGAGGCACAAACCTGGGCAAAGTTGTCGCCTGCATCTTGGCAGGCGCTGGACCGGGCCGTGTCTGAAAGACCCTGGAATCCACAGTGAACATGTGGAACCTTACTCATAGGCCATGCGGAGGAACTGAGATCGCAGGTCTGGCTCAGATATCAGACTCAGTAACAGAAGGCAAATATTGTTGATTTCCCACCCCACCCCCTACCTTCCTCCTCTTCACTATTCTTCCAGGCATTTTTAACATCACTATTTTTATTAACAGCTAGATTAACTCCTGTGTCCAGTAAGCCCCAGGGGAGACTTGGTATAAGCAGAACTGATGGAACAAACATTATTTGGAGTTTTAAGTGACCACTGGTGCTCTGTGTACTTTATGTTTGGATTATTCAATGTTTTCCCCATCTTTTAATATTAGGTCTCTTCAGCCAAATGATAAGGTTGAACAGGGTGGAAATTACAGGGTGTGGATCTCAGTGGTGTTTTAGTATAAGCCATCACTTCCATTCATGTTACAAGGGTTTGCAAGGGCCATCCTTTTGTCTTTCATTTTTTTTTTGTTTGTTTTTGCATTTTATTTACCATGCTCTTTGTACCTTTGTTTCATTTTCCCCTTTCCTATCTACTGTATTGATAGCATTTTCTTTCATTTTTTTAAGTGTTTTTTTTTTTCCTTTAAAAAATCAGTAGCCTATGTTTAAAAATCAGGTTTCCCACAAAGCAGTGAATTTCCAGCTTTGTTGACATACCGGACATTGGGTTTGTATTCCTACATGACAGCAGCCGCCTGCAAGAGCTACCTTCTTCAGACGGTTAAACTCAGCAGTTCACCCCAGGTGCCGCTATACTCTATTGTCTTCCTGACCCTGAAGGAATATCAGTTGCCATTACATTTGAGCTGTTGCTTTTCCAGACCTGCTATTTACTCAATCTATGTGATCTAGCCTGCCCAGGAGGCATTTTAATCTGTTACCATCTTTTAGCTGGAGCATTTGGCAAATGTACGTGTCACCATTATTGATGTATTTTAAGTCATGTCTGCCATTGTGCTTTCTATTTGTCCCACAATTTCTATCCTCTCTCCTTGTCTTCTTTTGGCTTGATTGAATTTTTGGTCTCACTCCACCTTCTCTTCTATACCGCTCCAAAAATTACATTGTCTGTTTTTATTCTTCAGTGCTTAACCTAGTAATTACAGAATGTATCTTTAACTTACCCAATTCCAAAGTGATCAGCATCCTTACCCTCCTCTGAACAACACCCTTCCCACTTAGGTCATTCCAATCTATGCTAGTCTTTTTGTGTACTTCAAAACTGTATTTTTTTTTTAAATCCCACAAGGCATTGTTTCTTTTCTTTTATAGCATCAATACTAGTATTAACTTACCTATATATCTACCACTTTCTGTCCGCTTAATTATTTCTTTTATTTCAGAATCTCATGTCTTTCTATGTCCTTGAAATTCCTCCTTATATCTCCTCTTACACGTCTTACATCTGTGATCAGTTTCCTTTTGCTTAAACTGCATTCTTGTATATATTTCTTTTTGTGAAGAGCTGCTGGTGGCACATTCTTTCTGGGTTTATTTGTCTGTACATATCTCATTCAAGTGTTCTTTTTTTCCCTTTTTCTCCACCATTACTACTTTGGAAGTTGTACATTTCATTTCTCCCTCATTTACCCTAAAATTACAATGTGCATGCTTAGCTTTAAATTTTTTAAAAAGTTATTCAAAATTGCTATTCTCCTGCCATACAACACAAGGACCTTTGACTATTGTAAGGTAATTGCCCTTACATATTATTGCTATCTAATATTTTACCTCTAAGTTGTTTATAACTTCTCCCCAATTAATCTTACATTTTTTTAAACAGTAGGGGTGTTTATAAATTGACTGTCATGTTTATTATCTTCTTTGCTCATCATTGTTTATTGTAATTTTTCTTAATTTAATTGATTTCATATGAAACATTGTGAAATTTGGGGGAAACGTTTTTGAATTGGATATTGTCTTTGTTTTGTATGAAAATGTATTTCACATTCATTAGGGAGTAGTAACTTAGGTGTAAAATGGTAGTTCCACAGTTATTTCCTATTACCACTTTGAATATATTATTGTATTATTTCTAGACTTTATGTCATTGATGAAAAGTCTGCTGCTAATCTGATTGCCATTATGAGGTTGGTAACCTATCTTTTTCTTTCTGGTTGCTTCCTTGACTCTCTCTTTGGTTCTTGTATTCTTCAACTTAACACAATATGTCATGTGTGTGTGTGTGTGTGTGTGTGTGTGTGTGTGTGTGTGTGTGTGTCTTTTTGTTTCTTTTGAATCTTGCTTGAGGCTTGTGGTGTTTCAAATGAAGAACACAAGTATTACTTTAATTCTGCTAAATTCTCAGCCATTATCACTTCAATATTGCCTCTTTCACAATCCTCTACTCCTTCTTCCTGGAACTTCAATCAAATATATAATATATTTTCTCAATCTATTCTCTGTGTCTTATAACCTCTCACATTTTCTATTGCTTTTTTTCTTTCTCTGCTACATTATGAGTAATTTCTTCAGACCCATCTTTCATGATACTAATTCTCTTGTTCTCTGTATCTAAATAATATGCAACTTAACATTTTGTTTTTATTTTTAGTATTCTATTTATTTCTTTTTTCAAAATCTGACCTTTCTTTTTCAATGGAAGTTGACTCTTTCATTTTAAAATACTTTAAAACATAGTTAGTTTTTAGACTCATCAGACAATTCTATTATCATGAGTTTTTGGGATGCCAGTTCTGCTTATTATGTATATGGCTTCTCCCTCTGATTGGTTTGGTTTTTTTTGTCTGGTTTGTTCAACAGGAATTGTTTATTCTGAGGGAGTCTTGTGAGTCCTGAGTTATGAAAATATTTTTACAGGGCAATTTGAGTTTGCTTCTACAGAGGTTACTGTGGTCCTAGGACCATTTTTATGGTGAATTATTAGCTCAGGATTATTGCATAATCTAAAACAATGTAAATTTGGGAAAGACAGTTGTGCATGGCACAGGCTTGGTGTTTTGTTTTTTTCACTAGATGTATATTTTTTTCACCCTCAGATTAAGGAAGGGTACAGACTTACTTGCCTCTTCCCTGAGCTACCAGGGGCCAGTGATAGTTTTTCTAGTCCCATATTTATGTAGAGGGATGTGTTCAAGAATTCTAACTGTTTGAAGTTATCTCAGTTCAGCTTCCGAATGTGCATGGACTCAGGGCCACATCACTTGCTTTAACGTGGTCATTAAAATCCCAGCCCTCAGCCCTGAAGCAGCTGTATCTGGATTCAGCACCCACTCTGGCAAGGCAGCATTTGCTCTCATGCCTACTGCTTGAGCTTTGGCTGTGGATTCTCTATTCATTTCTGGCATGTATTTTTAAAAAGTTATATTTTACAGGTCTGTGAAGTACATTCATAAGATGGTCACATTGGATTATATTTTGCATATGTTTGGAACTGAAGAAGGATCTCGGTGAACTTAGTATAACATTTATTTTTTAACAAATTAATTTATTCACAAAGTATCACGTTCCTGGTTCTGTTACCAGTGCTGGGGTTCAACAATAAACAAAAGCAAAGCTTTTGTCTCCGTGTATTAATGGCTTATCTCCTTAAGGGGATGATTAGACAAACAAAAAATAAAAATGTTCAGTAAAATCAGATGGAGCTATGAAGAACATTAAAGCAGGATTATGGGAGAGAGAGAGAGACAGGGTTAGGTGTGGTGTGTTTTATTTAGGATGGCAACGGAAGCTTCTCTGGGGAGGTGGCCAGAGTCACGTTGATATCTGGGGTGTCACTCCGTCCTCCAAGAAGCAGATACCAAGGCTAGATTAGCAATCCAAGAGATGTATTAAGGCAACTGGTATAAGCAAGACCAGTGTCCAGTACAAAGTGGCAATGTGGGTCCCTTTATTCGAAAATAATAATTGAAGAACTACAGCAGGGTTCCACCAAGTTCAGGGCCCTTTACAGAGCTCTTCTCTGGGTGCCGGGGAAATGGGGAGCAGAGGGAAACTGGAGGGAGTATAGGAGAGCCATCAGATTGTAGCACCAGTCTGACCCCGGATGAAGAAGAGCGGGGAGGAAGGAAGGGTGAATGGAAGCAGCCCAGAGTGCTGTGATGTTCGTAGGGAGTTTGAGAAGGCTGTTGGAGAGTCCTGGAGCCAAAAACACCTGTCGGGTAAATTTTTTATCTCCCAGGAACAGGCTTTCCCAGCATCTCTGTCATTCTTAGTCACTGACTAGGACCAGACTGTGGAGAGCATGACTTTGACACAAATGTGGAGATCGATGTCAGAGCACAGCTGCTGTGACTCCTGGTCAGTTATGGTGCTTGTAAGTTGGATGGCTATAAGGCACATCTTGGTGGAAACCACACTAGGCAAAGAACTTTCCAGGAAGAGGGAATTGTGATCACAAAGGCTCTTGTTTTGGGTTGAAGTATATCTCCTGCACCTCAATTCATATATCGAAGTCCTAAGCTCCAGTTCCTCAAAATGTGACCTAATTTGGCAGTACGGTCATTGCAGTTAAAATTAGTTAAGATGAGGTCATACTGGAGTAGGGTGGACCCCTAATCCATGCAAACTGGGTTCCTCATAAAAAGGAGAAGTTTGGAGACAGACATGCACTTGGCAAGAGCACCATCATTGGGGTGATGTGTCTGTAAGCCACGCGACACTGCAGGTTGCTAGCAAACCACCAAAAGCAGGGAGAGAGGCATGGGACAGATCCTTTCTTAGAGCTTTCAAAAGAAGCTAGCTGCCCTACCAACACCTTGATTTCAGACTCCTCACCTCCAAAACTATGAGACAATAAATTTCTGTTATTTAAGCCACAAAGCTTTTGGTACTTTGTTATGGAAGCCTTAGCAAACTGTGTGTTATGGAAACATCAAGGAAGCCAACGTGGATACAGAAGAAAGAGGGAGAACTGTAGAGGAGGAGGTATCCAGGGGCCAGATCTGTAGATTATGGCTTTGTGAATCAACAAAGCAATTTTGTTTTTTATTCTAACTGGGATGGAAAGCCTTTACAGGGTTTAAAGAGGGGCCTGGCCTGATTTCGCTTATATTTTTTTTAAGTACCACTCTGGCTATTCTCTAGAAATAGATTGTAGAGGAGCAGAAGTGGAAGCCGGACAGTGAGTCAGGTCCTTTGCAGCTGCCCAAGAAAGACAGGCCAGTAGCTCGGATGAAAGGAGTAACCATGGAGGCAGTGACAAGTGTGAGATGTGGTGGTAATTTGAAGGTAAACTGTGTAATTTACTGATGGAGTAGATGATCAGTTGGAGAGAAAGAGGAGAGTCAAGAATGATCTCTTTCTTCTCTATTTTTTTCTCTCTTGTTCTTTTTCTCTCTATTTTGTTTTTGTTTGTCCATAGCAACTAGATAATTACAGTTGTTATTTTTTGAGATGGGAAAACTGGATAAGGAGCTTGTCTGGAGTTTACAGGCATGGAAATCTAGGTATCTGCCATGTTTTAGAAGTATCACATTGTTTTGCAACTTTTTCATTTTCATGGACTTCTTTCTATGTCAATACAGATATATTGACCTCATTGTATTTTGAGGGCTGCCAAATATTTCTAGTATGGATGTGCCACTCCTGATTGAACTAGCTCCCTCCAAATGGACTTTTGGGTTTTTCCTTTTTTTGAGTGTGATTATAAACAATGATACTTAAAAGCTGTATTATATATGTCTTGCTACATAACAAAATACACCAAAACTTAGTGGCTTAAAAATAACGACATGCATTATCTCAGTCTCTGGATCAGGGATCAGAGCACTGCTTAGCTGGGTTCTCCAGTTCACAGTCCTACACAAGGTTGTGTCCAAGGTGTACACTGGGTCTGCAGTCATCTCAAGATCACCTGGGGAAGGATCGGAGCTTATTCAGTGGTTGTTGGCAGGACTCAATTCCTAGTGTACTGTTGGCCTGAGGGCCTTTCTTCCTCATTGGCTATTGACTTGGGACCCACCTACAGCTCCTTGCCTTGTGGGCCTCCCTATAGGAGAGCTCACACATGGCAGCTGACTACACCAAAGTGAGCAAGTAGAGAGAGCGAAAGAGTATGTGATCAAGACAGATGTCACAGTCTTTTATAACCTAATCCCTTTTGCTGTGTTCTAATCACTAGAAGAGTCACTAGGTCTAGCCCTCACCCGGGTGGAGAGGATTATTCAAGGGCTGTAGATACCAGGAGGCAGACATCATTGGGGCCATGTTAGAAGTCAGCTGGACACAATAGTCCATGCTCATTGTCCTTTGATAGATTGTTAAATGTGGGTTTGCTGAAGGAAAAAGTATGCACATTTTTAAGTTTCAAATATAACACTAGAATTCTTTTTAAACATTTTGCTCTAGAGCCCTGGCTGGTGTGGTTCAGTTGATTGGAGCTTAGTCTTATAGACCAAAAAGTCATAGGTTCGATTCCTGGTCATGGCACATACCAAGGTTGCAGGTTTGTTCCCCAAGTGGAGTGCCTATGAGAAGGCAGCCAATCGATGATTCTCCCATCAATGTCTCTCTCTCTCTCTCAACTCCCCCCTCCCCGCCCTTTCTCTCTCTCTCTGAAAGCAATGAAAAATGTCGTTGAGAGAGGATAAAAAAAAAATCTTCACTCTAGATTTCAAAGTTCATTTTGAAGGGATTATTTGCTATATAGCCTGAGAGGAAGATATATATCCTCAAAGAGCTTTTGCCAGATTTTGTTGTGAATAACTCTCTCCTCCCTGTCTCCTTTTTCTTGCCCCTCCAAAATTTCCCAGAACAGGAAAGAGCTGTGTGTCCCCTAACAGAAATGGTAGGAAAGTTCTAACCAGTAGGCACATGTCATGCTGTCATCACGGCAACTGTTCGAGGGTACGCCGACCTGGGTTGTGCCATTAAAAATGCCCTTGCCCTCACTTGTTTGCTGGCTTAGGTGAGGTTTATTCAGACAACCTCTGTGAGAGGGATAAAAAAATAACAGACAGTGAGGAGAGGTAGGTTGGGCTGAGAAGGACTAGGGAAACCCCACTTGAATCATTCCTTCTAAATCCTCAGTCCTCAGGAGATTTTGGTAGGGCATGGAATGAGGTGTACATTTATTTCACCATTAGTCAGAAAGTGCCTGTGCTTAAAAGGCCCCTCTTATGCTTACTAAGATATGGTTGGAGGAAATGAAAATTATTATCAGAATTATAGTATCCCCTTCCCACACAATTTGAGGTGGCTTTATAAAATTAAATACATCCAGCCCTGGCTGGTGTGGCTCAGTGGATTGAATACTGGCCTGTGAACCAAAAGGTTACTGGTTCAATTCCCAGTCAGGCCACATGCCTGGGTTGCAGGCCAGGCGCTGGGTCTGCAGTGGGGAGCACGCGAGAGGCAACCACACATTGATGTTTCTCTCCCTCTCTCTCTCCCTTCCCCTTGCTCTATAAGTAGATAGACAGATAGATAGATAGATAGATAGATAGATAGATAGATAGATAGATAAAATACATCCTAAACGTAGGGCATTATAAAAATGAAACAATTGATGATTCATTTGTATAGGGTTGCTCTCAGGTGCAGTGCCCCCAGATGAAAGCTTAGACTATCTGGGCAGCCTATCAAACAAATGCCAAGGTGCTTTCCTCCCCCTTACTCCTATAAGTAGAGTGGGGTAGAGTGAGGAGCTGGGATGAGTGCATAACCTTTGATGACATTGAAGGAACATCTTCATGGGGTGCATCTTCGACTTTCCTTGTTCATGACTAGCTCCCTGGGTCGAGAAGGGCCTGGAATTCCCCAGCACCCCTGCCTCCACTTTCTACCTTCATGTCCTGGCATTGCTCCTGAAAGCCACAAGGCGCTCCTTGCTTTGGATAAGTTTAGGGACCTAGCTCTTCCGGCAGCTGATTCATTTCTGCTTGTGATGCCAGCTTAAAAGCTTCTCTTACTGGACATCTTGAAGGCCAAGGCCTTGCCTTCTTCCTGTCTGGGCCCTTCTGCAAGCCTGGTGCCGTGCTCAGCGTGGAGTGACTCCGCGTCCCAGCACGACCCCGCCCTCCCCCTCTTCTCACCCAGAGACGCCAGCGCAGGTTGTGCTCACAGTTCACAAGATCTCTCTGCTAGATGAGAAAAACATGTATTAGATTCAGGACAGTGAGGCCAGTTGTATGGATTGCATTCTGGGCAGAAACAAAAATCCTGATGCAGTGGCCTTTTAAAGCTGAAATAAACCAGGGCTCCTTGGCCATGCTGCGTGGTCTGCCAGGTTGTGTCTTTCTAGAAGTCATGCTGGGTTATGGCAAATTAGAGACCAAAAGGGGACCAGTTCATTGTGCAATGACTTTCAATTTCTACAGTCTGGGAACAGCCATCTTATGATTTAAAATATAAATACTTGCAAATGATGTCTCTTGATCAGTTTTGTAAAGAAAGGTCTGCATCTGAGATGTGCTAAAATGGATCAGATGGGTTTTATTCTTTTTTTTTAATATGGCCATCTTACTTATCTTTGTGAAGCTCTGTATTTTTCCATTTTCAACTATTTTAAGCCCTTAAACTTTTTTAATTGATGAAAGTTGATGGGAGAAGTGTTTGTGGTTATATGCTTATCAACGTTTTTTATAGATTCCTACACCTCCTTCTTCTACAAGGAATATGAGTCATCTGGCACTTATATAAAATCAAACACTGTCTAAACTTGGGGAGCTGCTTGCCTTTTTTGTATGTGTGGAATAAAATGCAATTTAAAGAGAGAATAGGAGATATCACACACCTGTTTTGGTCTCTTGCTGGGCAAGTGCTGTTTTCCTAGGAATGACATCTGTGTTTCTGTTTTTCCTGTTCTTTCTCTGAACGAATAGAGGAAATCTCTAACGGAGACTTTCTCAACAAGGCTTATTGATGAATGTATAATCTTAAATGAAAAAGAAGTCAGTAGATGTGGCTTCCTGGACTCAGTGCTTGGACCAAAAAGAAAGTGAGTCCTCGCCGCAGGGGTTGGCTCAGCCCAGTGTCGGCGGCGGCGGCGGTAGTTTGCCAGGCTTCGCTTGAGCAGTACACTTCCCTGGGCAAAATTCCCCAGGCCTTTGGAGGCTTGTAAGGGCTTTCTTTTTTCTTCTTCTCCTTCTTTTTTTCTGTAGCTTTTATTGTTTTTAAGAAGAGTGGTGTCACTACCTTTGCTTGTCATTAGAGAACGGTGTTGGAATAATAAATAAAACTATCCAAGAAAACAATAGGAAAAACAAATAACACTCCTCTAAATGAATGAAAAAATTGACACCCAGCATGCTTTTGTGAGGTAACTGTTTCCATGCAAGTTGGTCTAGAAACTATATGGAGATTTTCTCTTTGATTATTTTATTGTCTTCTATTTTTAACGTTTTTGGCAAGTCTACACATTGTGGTTACATAAGAAAATCAGAATTAAGATATTTGGTATTAAAAATGCACCCCCTGACTCAGGATGAGCTTTTCTGGCACTGTGTGAGAGGGCTCAAATTCCAGTCATAAAATAATAGGTATAAATGTCCCATCAACGCAGGCTTTCTGGCCAGCTGCTCCATGTGGTTCCTGGAGAAGCCTTTGAAACCAGGCTCCTGTTTTTCTGAAGGGCTCCGCTGCCCAGTGGCTGAAGGAAGGTTGCAGCTCATTAGACCTGGTGAGGGAATGTGGCTGTTTCTGGTGCCCAGGGTGTGGTCCAGGTGGGTCAGCCTCTTTAATAAGCACTATTTACTGAGTGCCTGGAGTATATCAAACCTGCTGCTGACCTCTCTTCACCTACTGTCTCTCTTTTTTTAAAATAATTTATTTTCCAATTACAGTTCACATACAATAGTATGTTTCAAGTGTGTAACAGTGAATAGATATTTATATACCTTATGAAGTAATTGATCACCCTGATAAATCTGGTATCCATCTGACACCCTATGTAGTTATTACAGTATTATTGCTATATTTCTTATGCTGTACTTGACATCACCGAGACTACTTTTATAGCTGTCATTTTGTACTTCCTTAATCCCTTTGAGCTTTATCACCCATTCCCCCAATCCTCCTCCAATCTGGCAATCATCAGTTTGTTCCTTGTTATCTATGAGTTTGTTTTGGTTTTTGTTCATTTGCTTTCTGTCTTACTTCGTTATTGCCACATCCTGTGTGGCATAATTTACTGAGTGTTTTTATAAGGGAGAGAAAGTAGAAGAAGCCTGTGGAGTTCCCTGTCCAGAAAGGAGTTTGCACATATAAATGAATTAAGTTCAAGTAAACACTATGTGAATAATAAGAATTAAATGCTAATACTTATTACAGACTTTCCTTGTGCCTGATGCTGCGTCAAATACTTTATTTGGATAATGTCACTTAATTCTCACAACGCTTACAAGATAGATAATTTTGTCATCTCCATTTTATACAAGAGCAAACTGACGTTTACGTTTAACGACGTTACATATTAAGCTCAAGAGACTGCAACTCTGAAAACCATAGACCTGGGCATCAGACCCTCACTGAGCCACCAGTCTGAACAATACAGGGGTCAACAGGCACAAAGGGCAGCAGGTGGGGATGAACCGGGCTCTCTGTTGGTGGCGTAGCTGGTCGACCAGTCAGGGGAAGAGCCACTCTCCAATCTCCAGTGTAATTCAGATTTGTCTGCCTTTTCCCTAAGGACTTTTTTGTCAGTTTTTTCTACTGGAAATTCAGCTCTTCTGAGGATCATATTTCTGTCTGCCCATTCTCCTCCGTAAATGACTGTTGGCCCATGGACACCGGATATGCCAGGCCTGGAGTGTGAAACTCCCCATTTCAGGGAGTTCTTAAACATTAAAATGCGTCAGCATCAATCACCTACCTCTGAAAGTGAGGATGGGACCCTAAGGGCCAGCATTTTAAACAAGCACCCAGTCAATCTTGGTTTTCCTGTCATTTCTGAGGCAGGTCCGGGGCAGGTCCAGTGAATAGATGGGTCAGAGTGAGGAGAGGTCATAGGTTTTTTGTTTTTTTTTTCAGCAGCCATCTACCTCGAGCAGAGACTCCAGGAGCTCAAGAGGGAGAAATTGAAAGAGAAAAAGAACAAATGGGAGGTAGAGCTGGGAGAAAACTGCAAAACTCAAGAAGAGCAAGCCAAACCATGTTCATGGGTTTGCTTAAGAAGCAGGAGTTCAAAATGAGTGCCTATAAGAATGAGCAGAAACAAAGCCAGATTAGAGAAGGATCAGGAGAGGTTAAGGGGCAGGCTGAACCTTCTGCTGAGGGGCAGTTGTGTTGGAAGCCTGCTTTGCTGGACCTGCAGGGACTACCAGTTGGGTGGGTGGCTCATTATAAATGGGCCAGAAGGTGAGGGTGGAGCATGGAAATAACGAATGATTCAGACGGTTTGGGTAGAGGAAGGGTTAACAATTCAGGTCTTTGGAGCAAAGGAAAGACAAGAGTCACTTCCTAGCAGCATGGGCAGGAGAGGCTGTTAGAGGCTGTGGCAACTCTCCAGACAGGGAAGGACTAAAGGATGATGGCAGGTGAGTGGGTGAGGAAAAGGCCAGGGCAGAGATTTAGCTGCTGGCAAGTGCAATGGGCTTTGGAAATCCATGAGTTGCCTGATAGAGTCAAACCTGAAAGTCCTCAGAGAGGTCTCTGGCTGTTGAGACGGGGTAGACCAAGAGCGAGGGTCCTTCTCATACATAAAACTTCATTTGGGGGAAAAAAGGTTATGTTGCTCTAAAAAAAAAAAAAGCTTAAAACCCACCCAGGGGATGAATAAAACTGTATGTAGATGGTTAATGTTGGAAGAGATAAGTTGGGTGCCCTTTGAAGTGCAGTTAGGTGTCAGGTTTGCTTAAGCATTTTAGAGATTCATGGGTTCATGGAAGGAACACTGGCCCTGAGGCTGAGGCTTTGCTGTCAGCTCTGTTCTGTGCTGTGGGCCTCACCTCACTTTTCTGGGCATTAGGTGTGGTTGCTTCTGTTTTTGTATTTAATACATTGAGAGTTGAATTGAATTAAGTGATTTTCCAGGGTTCTTCCTGCTATAAAATGCTATCAGCAATGATCTCCCTCTAGGTCTCCCTCTCATTCACATGAGGTTGGGGGGCAGGACCATGGCTCAAGGAAGATGAATTTCAAGGTGTTGTGTAGGATGACTGAGCGATGCAGGTTAGGGGCCAGGAGGCCTGTGACATGCCTCAGCATGAAGGGGCACAGAGGGGCTGAGGATGGATGCAGCAGAGGCAAAAGCTTGGGGAAAAGCAACAAACTCACAGAAGCAGAGTTTGCTGTAAAAGAGGTGAAAGGATACATTTTCTTCTAGTGTTAGAGATAAAAAATTCCCCAGGCTGAATGACCTTCTTTCTAACCCAGTATTTTTCCTTTGAGGTATGTTTTAAAAATGTATTCTTTTTAAAAAGTACACAGGTAGAGGTCTTTACAGCACCATGCAAAGATGCCCCAAAGATCTATCATGAATTTTTCAACATTCTTTTAAAACTGGGCTTGCTTCTAAAGGAGCTGATTTTTCAGTGAATGCTGGAAAATGCAAGTGTGAGCTGTTTGGTTTGGCCTGGGGAAGCACACGTCAGTCGCTGCTGTTGATCTTTGCATGAAGCGTCTGTTTTCTGAGAAGGTTTCTTTTGTCCCGTGTGTCTCATCATGGTTATAGGAGCATGCCCTCTCCGCTGGAGAAGGAACTGTCTGTGCAGTATTTGATTAGAAATAATTGAGATACATAGTCCTACCACGGAACTTGAGTTCCTATTGGTGCTGGGCCTTAGGCCAGGTGTTAGTGCTGCAATGAAGGGTGCGATTGGCCCTCACAGGCTGATGAGGTACAGACAGATGAGCCCAAACATGCTGCGATGTTTATATCAGTGCTCTCATTTAACCAAAGAAGAAATTGATACAGAGATAATGTTTAGCCCAGGAGGGTAACTAGTTAAGGGCGGAGTCTGGACTCAAGCCCACATCTTTCTGTCTTGAGAGATAGGGCTGTTTCCAGTCCTCCAGGTGGCCACATGGTTTACAATTACTTCTTGGAGTCTATTTTATTTCAAACCTCTTTTGTGGTTGTGGACATGTTCAGGAATGTAGAGAGGATAGCATCATTAATTATTTGTCTCCGTGTTATCCTCTTTGTCCACTTGTTTTCACGTTGGCAAATTAGAAAGCTCCCAGGTAGATGGCTGTCTTTTCTCTCTTGAGAGTTTCTAGAGATGCAGGCTTAATCCTCCAGCCAGATAACTAATCAGAAAGTTATTCCTGTTACCAGAACACAGAGATAAAACACAGCCAAGTTATAACCTATGGTATTGTATTAAATGTAAAACATTTTAAAATTTAAAACAACAATTTTTATACTTTATTCTAAAATGTGTTCGCCCCGGTATATCAAAATTCATGAAATAATATTGCAATAGATTTTATTATAAGAAAAAATATTGGAATTCCCTCACAACATTAAGACATGTGGGTTATCAATGCTGAGGAATATTGACTCATTATCAAATCACTTAGATTAATATCATTTCCTTTTATGTGAGAATTAGAAGTTCATCCAAATGAAGCAAGAAAGAAGTGCTGATTCTATTCTTTTCTTATATCCAGGGCTCCATTGTCACCCCTTCCCTCTGCCCTATCTCTTGCTTATAAATAAATATTTGCATTGAAATGAATTATTTTTCATTACTCATATCATTTCTGGTTGTCATGTCAAAAGTTGTAGTTCCCTTTGTTACTTATTACCATGTTAATAACTATATAATGGTTTTCTATTTACCAAGTGCTTACACAGGCAATGTCTCTTTAACTTTTCATAATAACCTTGAGAAATAAGTACCATTATCTTTAAAGAAGTCAAAACAGAAGTTCATGAAGGGTTTCTTGTCCAAAGACATAGCCAGTTAGAGTCGTTGCCAGGACGTGAATCCAGGCCATGTGACTAAATCACAAAGGTTCAAGAAACATGTGTCTTTGGGAGTGGCAGGTGACTATGTGTTAGGGCTAGGTCTATGTCTCTCCCGTAAACAGGCAGTCTTAATTGGGGTTAAGAGATCTGGAGGAACCTACCAGGGACAAAGTTGCAATCTAGCTGTGTCTCAAATTTCCCTAAGTATAAAATGGGGAAAATAATAATGTCTAACTCACTGGGTTGTTGTGAAAATCAAAATAAATAGCAAAATAAATGAGTTATTGTTACTGTTACATAAGTAACTTGAATAAAATTTTAAGCATTCCAAGATTCTAGCTGGTTTTTTGGTCTCTCAATGATCTATTAAAACTTGTATCTTAATATGATTTTAATTATGATGACAATAAAAGCATCAACCATATTGCTCAGTGCCCACTATGTTCTAAGCATTGTACAAATTCACTCTTAAATTTTCACAGCAACCCTGCAGATGTGCTCTTAGTTACTTGGCTGTATTACCTCTAAATCTCGCTTGCAATTGGTGTTAATTATAACCCCCTGCAAGCTTAAAACAGTACGCTTGGAAAATTAGAACTGTATTTTTTAATTTTCAGTCTTCTAGCCCATTTTGTGCTCTCTACCCACCTTCAACATCCTCTTGCAATGGTTCCAGATGTCATACATAAGTTCTCATAGAGCCAGGGATAAAAATTTTCCAGACTCTAAGACTCAAATTCACTTAAAGTGACTAAAACTAAATAAGTCTGTTGACAGTTACGGGAACCGACTTCCTTGAATCTGAACATTTTTCCTTTAAAGCAAGACTTTTCCAAGAAAGAATTAGCATACCCTGTCTCAAAGAGAAAGAAGGAAATGGTAATTGACAATGACCTTTATCCCAGAGTCAGATGGAGGTTCTGAGTGACACCACATTAGCTAGTATAGACCTGGGCTTGAAAAGTAAAAATATATTTTTTCTGCCGTAATTTTTAAAAGCATTTTTGCCTTATTTTTTTAATTTCAGCTATCATATTAGTTTAATCTGAAGTTCCCTCCCATTCTGCATTCTCCTACCCCCACTTGCCTTAGGTACTGTGTCCTCAAATCGTAAGTATTTTTTTTTTCAAATCTCAAAAATATTTTCTAGTTATCCAAATATCTGGAAATAATAGAGTGAAAATGGCAACTGACTTGAAGATCTTTATTCTTTGGAAAAATTATTAAAATAATTAGTATGTCATTCCTAAACTATAAGTGGGTCAACCGAGCATTTATTTTATAATAATTTTATCTTCACTATTTAGTTTTAAAACTGTGGTAAGATTGGATCAACCTTGTCCAAGCGTGGGCGAAATATTTGCCATCTCCCTCATTATTGGGAATCCAAGCTAGTCTCCATTGGCCTCAGGAAGGCCTTTATTTAAAAGAACTTTATTCCCTTTAAGGAAACATTTCTTTAAATTTCTTTAAAAGTGTGTTCTTTTTTCAGCAAAACATGATTATGTGGTGAATTAAATCACACCAGTAAATCCCATCCCTTTCTAACCTTCAGTTTTTTTCACCGCAGAGTGTCCTCTTCTGAGTGGCTATGTTTTGAGCCTGTGAAATGGAGAAACATTATGGCTCTGTGCTGTAAACCCCTGTGCATTGAGCAATCACTCCTGTTGCTGCTGCTGCAGTGTGCAAGGTTGCATGCAATGTTTTTATTTTTTTACTCCTATTTTTAATGCTAAAATGTCGTACTAAATAAATACACAAACGAAACAGTGAGACTACAACTTGAATGGACACTGAAGAGCTAGAAAATGATGGGAGAATGAAGGTCACTCAACAGGCTTCTGTAGGGCTGCATCTATTTGTCCTGACTTCATCTGTGTTCAGGAATAACATACACTTTTTAAAGCTCTTCAATCTGCCTGTCTTTGAAGATTAAAATGAGACTGTGATATTTCTGTTAACTAATCTAAAATGCAACAATATGGTGGCTCAAAGTTGAGGAGGTGGATTTGTTGGACAAAAAAAAAAAAAGGAGCAACTCTGCTTCTCAGGCAGGAATCTCTAATTTAGGGATTGACTTGTAAGCAAAGATAGCATCTAATGAGCAGGCAGGAGTAAAACAATACATAAATGTTGATAGAATCACATGTTTAGGTACATCCTTTATTAGAGCCTGGGAAAGTCAAATGATGTTCACTTTATTCACATACACATACTTCTTTAAAATAAAAACCTACTTTTATTCCATATTTGGGGTATGAGAGGAGGTTTCCATGGACTATTTCAGCCAAAAGAGAAAAATATAATGGGAATATGGGAAATCAGACTAGTCATTCTTCAATTCTGAAGAGCTGGAATGTTTGGGTAACAGCAGAAAGGAATAGCCCATTTGAAAGTGATGTCACACAGATGTCTAGATCTTTCAGGGAGGGCTACTTCAGAGCAGCCCCGCAGCTGGTAATAGCCAACTTCAGGGAGTTGGCAGTGAGCTTACAGGTTGAGATAGAACCCCCAAAGAACTAAAGAAAGGGGGTCTGATTTAATTTCACTTTTGTGGTTTTACTTTTATACAATGGGTTCTTCATTCACTATCATTTACTCATCCACTCAGCAAGCATTCAGTGAAGCTGGCTCTGTGCCAGGCACCATCCTAGCTGCTGGGGCTCCCCAGCAATGATGGTGACATGGCACTTCCCTCATGTGGGGTACTTCTGGGGCATTTCTCTTCTTTCCGTAGTGAGTTGCCCTGCCAGGAGGAACCCTTCATCCCACAGACGAGATATTAAACCTCTTTCCCTCCAATTAATATCAGTGTTAGTCTCTCTCCTTTTTGTTCTGCCCACAGAGGTCTCTTTAGAGGTGGTCACAGCTAGAGAAGATGGACTTTTGGGATCGAATGGGAAACTTATTTTATTTCTTCCTTATACTTGGCAAGGACTCTTATTTTTTAACTAATAAGGCAGAAGACATCCATAAGAAAAGAAAAATAATAACTTGCATTGCCAGCGTTGCTTAGTTACCTTGTCAACATTCCCTTCCAGCCTGACTGAATTCTCTCTGCATATTTTTATAGTGCACATCATGTTTTATTGCTATAATTGATCTATTAAGCAGAAAATATGGAGAACACATGGAACTCCTGTCAATTTTATGCTGTTTATTTGGACTTCCATTTTTCTCTTTCCACAAGACCTCCTTCCTTATCATCTTTTTTCATTCCTAACCTACACAATACTGTAAAGGAATCACATCACTATTTATATTGGTGCATTTAACTTTGTAGCTTAAAAAGCAAAAGCCAACAAACTAACCTCAGAACTAGACATAAAACTGTGGGCTTTTCAAAGTTAAGGTCCAAGTTTCCAGTAGCTCTGTATCTTGTGCACCTTAGTCCCATGTATGGCACACAAAAGGCTTTTAGTAAATGCTTATTGGTTAAAAGAGCTATTGGCTACAAATATTTATTGAGAACCAGCATCATAGTGGGCGCTATTCATAACCTAGAATTTGCTTATAGTTTCTATGCAGGGGGCAAAATTTAGGACTTGTTTTCTTTCTGGAGACATCAAGGGCAGAGAATACAATTAGCACTACATTTAATTCAGTCAAAGAAGCTTTTCTGCGCGCGGCTGCAGTGGCAGTATCAGCAGCCACATTCCATCTGGTATTTATGGAAGGTATTCACTGGGAACCTCCTAGCTTCTTGGTGCCATGCTGTCCAAATCAATCGAGATCAAAAGACCCGGTCTTTGTCACCATCTGTCAAGGCCGTTGTATTCAAAACAGTGAGTCCCTCCTCATTCTCTTTCTCAAACACACATATGCAAACTCATCTGAAGACTATGTTCATGATGCCAACTGTGGACAAAAGAACAAATGGAAATTTATTTTATCATTCCTTTACCCAGGCAGTCAAACAGCCCTCCAATCCAGTTTTCCTCAAAGCATATACTTCTCCTGAGATTTTATTAAATTACAGACATACATCTAAGTCTGGGAGGAGGCCCGGAAGTCTACATTTCTAGTAAGTTCTCTTAGGTCAGGCCTTAATAGTTAAAGCATCACCCATGGACATAGACTTGGCACTGAGCTTGTTAGAAATATAGACTCTTTGATCTCAGACCTACTGGATTAGAACCTGGGTTTTAACAAGATCCCACATTAAATTGGAGAAACATTGCTCTAACCACTTAATATGTCTACAATATAAATCATAGGCAGGGGTCCCAATAACGCTCTGGGTTGGAAAATAAGGCCAGCTAGATTTTCTGTGTCCTCTTTTCATTTTAAAACTCTCAAGTACCCGCCTCAGTATAGCGTCTATCACTTCGATAAAGACACAGATAGATGCCTCTTTGTTTAGTCATTCAGTTGCATGATGAATTTGTTATTATTAATCCTGGGTTTCCACTGGCCCAGCAACCAACCTTATCCCCTCTCCAGAGAACTTCATTGTAGACAAAAATTGACCAAAAGAGACATCCTCATGTCTGAGCCTGTCAGAAAGATAACACATTTGGAACAAGCACTAGGAGATCAAAGTTTCCTCACCTGTGAAATGGAGGTAATAGTGAGTACCAGCCTGGGCAGGTCTTTGGGACAAGGAGGGCTTGATATGATTGTCCTGTCTCATTCACACGCTCTCATCAGAGGTGCCAGAGGGCCTGGCAGTGGTGTGGAAGAAGGTTTACATGTTAGTACCCATGCAAGCAGACATTCCAGGGTGCATTTAGTGATACCAAGGGTCATGTAAAGAGAGGAGAGAGCTCTGAAGACCCTGGAATTGATCGTACACTCATTTTCAGAATAACACCAAGTCTTATTTGCTGCAGACATGAGGGGGTGGCTTTTGGGTTGTTGCTGCTTTACTGTCAGCAATTAAGCATTTGTGATACAGAAGGACTATTGCCTCTTTGAAAAGGAAAATCAAACAAACAAAAACAAGGCTCATCATCCTTCCTCTATCATTCCAGTCTCTAACTCATATTTTTATTTTGAAAATGCTGCTTTACGATCCTCAGTTTTCTTAAGCTTCTTTTCAGGTAGGCTGAGCCTTTGGGAAGGTGTAGTTTTGAAGAAGAGATTACCCTTTGTTTTTCTAGAATTTCAGAGTTTGTGTGGGGATATCCTTCCTGGTGATACCCCAAACTACTCCAGAGTGGGACCTCACAGTCCCAGGCAGAGAATGTCACGTGACCTTCTTTCCCACGGGGGTCTTTTTATGGGGTATGTTTATGCTCTTTGCCATGTGAAGAGGGGGAAAAACACCTCATCATATGGAATTTCAGTGAAAACATAATATGAAGAGGGTGGCAATAAGGGGGAAGAAGTGAGCACAGAGACTGTAGGTAGTGGCCAGGGAAGGCATTTAGCTGAACCGTCAGCAGTTCTGAACAAACAGCAGAGCCTGTGAGAGGGAATCTGAATGTCTCAGTTGTTTTGGTTGTGAGTTTTGTTTTCCCTGAATAACTAAGGTTGAATATATCACCAAGGCATGTTTGAGCATAGAATGATAGAAGCCCTTCTAGTTAGGGAAAGAGTGATTCTGTCCACTTTAACTTGTTTAATTCCAAGTCCAAATTCGATGATGGGACCCCTGAATCTGGTCACAGCCCTTGGCCCATTTTTCTAGGACTTGACCCATGAGTGGAGCAGATCAGTTTATCTCCTCTCTGTTTCTATGCCACAGAACACAGTCTTTACCTCCAGCCAGTTTATACTTGTGATCTTTGGGGAGTATGTAGATGGAAGCGCTGGGTAAAGGAGCTTCATGAACCAGCAGGAAAGATAGGTTGAAGGGCATCCTTTTTTAGAATATAAGGCCATGTGGAAAGAGCATTGGCTAGGGGTCAAGGAACTGGATTTCAGTCCTAACCATGCCCTCTATTAGCTGTGGGACCTTGTTAGTCAAGTAATTCTAACTCTTGGAGACCTACAGATAATGATATCTACTGCAAATCTACTATACCTACTATAAATCTATTATAAAACTCGTTAGAATTTTGTAGGTGTCAAATGAGATAACAGAGAAGAGAGCATTGAAGATTTCAAAGCTGTACTGTCCAATGTGGTAGCCACAAGCCATATATAGCTATTTGAATTTAATTAAAATGAGATAAAAAGAAAAATTCAGTTCTTCAGTCACATTAGTCACATTTCAAGTGCTTAATAGCCATATGTGGCTTGTGGGTACTATATTGGACAGCAGAGATATGGAACATTTGCATTATCACAGAACATTTTATCTGACAGCTCTTCCTTGAAGTACTCTCTAGGTGTGATATTAAGGACATAAAGGATGACAGATTTTAGGGGTAATAAATAATGTCGTAGTAAAGGATTCTTGGAAGGAAACAAGCACACTCAAGTTAGCTGAAGTAAAACAAGGGATTTACAACATTTGATTGATTCAGGAATAACTTATGGATCCCAAGGGCTGGAATCATAGCTAGGTTTTAAATGGACTTGGAAGCAGTTCCTAGGACATTATCAGGAACTAAGGAAGTCACTCTCCTTCTCACTCTCTCTTTTTCTCTCTCTGGCCACCTGCATTCTTGTCCCTCTTTCTCTGTATGTTGGTGGCTTCTGCCACCTCCTATTCTTCTTTTTCTCTCTTCCTCCTTCCCTCATCCCTCCCTGCTCTACAGACCAATTTCCCCAACTTTACTATACACGGTCCAAATAGGGCTCAACTAGACCCCATTCTCATCACTTCTCAGGGATAGTGTGTAACAAAGGCTGGGTCCTCATTCCAAATTCCCAGGAGAAATATTCTTATTAGCCAATGTGGTGTGATAGCCATCAATCAGCTGTGTCCAGAAGGATGGGCGTAGTGGCTCCCATGCTAAATTTATAGGGACAGAAGGGGTGGGATGTGGAAGATGCTCTCAAAAGGAGCCTTTGTGGGATAGGGATGTGTTATTGACTACCATACTCATCCTTAACACCTTGGAGAGATCCAGTGAGCTGGTGATCACATTGGAAGAGTAACCAGAGATGTGACCAAGTTCATGAAGAAAAGGAGTGGGGTGCCTTTTCTTATTGTTGTTATTTGCATGGTTTGAATTACCAATACAGATTCCCAGGGGTTTGGCTTAACCTCATCCACACACCTGGATGGAAGTGGGCACAGCCAAATGCAAGCTGGAAATCTGGTCTGAGCCTTTGCCACTTCTTAAATGCAAACTGGGCACTTTTAAGACCCTTTTCTCTCTTGCCTTTAGGAAGAAACATGAGGTTCCCCCGGAAATCACTCAAGAGGAAGATGGAAAGGGCCATTTAAAATAGATTAGAAGCTGGGCTGCAACACTGGGGCCAGAGGGCTGGCAGTGGAAAACTCTGTTGGGTTGTGATCTCTCACGGAGGAGTTCCAGGTGCTTTTTTGCTTCCTGCAGAACAAAGGAAGAAAAGGAGAAAACCATGTCCATAGCATTGAAGCAGGTGTTCAACAAAGACAAGACCTTCCGGCCCAAGAGGAAATTTGAGCCTGGCACACAGAGGTTTGAGCTCCACAAGAGGGCTCAGGCATCCCTCAACTCGGGCGTGGACCTGAAGGCGGCTGTGCAGCTGCCCAGCGGGGAGGACCAGAACGACTGGGTAGCCGTGCACGTGGTGGACTTCTTCAATCGGATCAACCTCATCTATGGCACCATCTGTGAGTTCTGCACTGAGCGGACCTGCCCTGTGATGTCAGGGGGCCCCAAATATGAGTATCGGTGGCAGGATGACCTCAAGTACAAGAAGCCAACTGCACTGCCAGCTCCCCAGTACATGAACCTTCTTATGGATTGGATCGAGGTCCAGATCAACAATGAAGACATATTTCCAACATGTGTGGGTAAGTCTATCAACAGCTTCTCAGTTATTTTGTCACATCCTACCCAAGCTCAGAGAATTTGCAGAGGCTTCTTCCAGGACTGCCTTTGAAAGTAGATACCACACATTCTCAACGTTTCCCCAAATTCCATCTCCACATACCTTCAGTTTCTTCTCCATATCTAGAAACCTAATTGAAATTTTGAAAAATGTCATTTGTGGGCTACTTACAATAATTTCATGGACCTCAGTCATTAAATCATACATACCACATGCTAGGGAACATTGACTTGGTGAAATGTTAGACTTGATCTTGCTGGCTTCCTTAGGTCTAGACTCCAAATCTACCCAGTCATTCTGGTAAGGTTCTTATTATTTGACTTAATTAACTAGTTAAAGTTACATTATCTCTGGTGCGATTATTGGTATTCATCTTCAGTTTAAGAAATCTTAGCGTGAGAATCTATGGATTGGGGATCAATCGAGCAAGGGGTTGGCACTCTGGAAATATAAAGATCCTGCCATTCTGTTCTTCCTCTCCTGATCCTAATGTACTGTTAACACTGAACCCTTGTGTAGGGTCTAGCAAGACCCACCAGGACACTTGAAATGCAAATGCTTTTGTTTCCCATATGCCACGAATCACAAAACTCTTCAAGGGGAAGGGCCAAACCTTTCCCATCCCTTGGGTTTCTTTATGCTGCTGATCATTAGATTTTTCACACATCGATGGGCTGGATTTAAAATTTCACTGTTTAGGCCCTAAGTTCAATGGGAAAAAGCAGTCTCCCTACTTCCATTGTCATATCTCCAGTGTTTAGCTAGCACAGTGCCCTGAAACCCTGGTAGGCACTCAGGAAATATTTGTGGAATGACTGAAAAAATACTTGTGCTGTTAGGAAGTATTATTAAAAAACTCTGAGATGGTTGGGGTATGAAAGAAGTATTTGAAACACATTGTTGAATTCACCTCTAGTTGGATTGTGAGTCCCCATGTGGCATATGGAAAGATGAGGTGGGGCATATGGAAGTAATTAAGTGAATACCAAAAAAAAAAAAAAAAAAAAAGTGTATAAATTGATTAGGGCAGTGTGTACATCTTGAAATATTCAGCACACAAACCAGTTTGCTCAGAATCATGGTGTTGCCTTGACTTGTCCAGTTCCCTCATGCTCTTACTCTCTGCTGTCCTTTGTTAAGGGAGGAGGTGGGGGTAGTACAAACCCTGACTCACCAGAGGAGGGGGAAGAATGCAAGTTTCTACCCCCCATCCCACCCATAAAATAGGCACCTGCAAGGGGCAGGAATTTCTCAGGTTCTTGCCTTTTTGCACTTTCCTTGACTGTCAGCGGCTTCTTTTGTTGCCAGGAGGAATTTTTCTTTCCCAAAGCTGCTGCTAATGCTCCATGAAGAACACATGAAAACAATAAAGTTAAATAAATCTGGAGACCTCCTCTTTGTCCTTGCCCTTCTGTTCCTGCTCCTTGATGCTTTGAACTCCAGGCACTTCTGCTCTCTCTGGCAGCTGTGGTTACCATGTAGGGTTTGTGACCAGAAGTACGCAGAGCCATGGTGTGTCACTTGAGAGTGAGGCAGCTTCTGGAGGTGGTTTTAGACTTTGTTCAGAGGAAATAGGTGGATGCCACTATGTCCCCAAGAGTAATTGTTTTTGCTATCTTTTTTAGACATTTCTTTAGCCATTCAATGGGATTAGAGACCATACTCACCTAATCAGATTTCTTCCCAATTTATGCTCTGTGATACACTGGTGTTTTGAGAGATCTCATTAGATGTACCATGATTTTTTTTTTTCCACATGGAAAAATAAGTTTGGGAAATGCTGAGTGAAACTGATTTCTTTACTGTGGGACTTGTAATATGCTAATATGCATTATAAATCTCCAAGAAAGGAATAATAATGCTTTTCATTCCCCAGAAACAGTCTGTTTCTTACCTCTGTGGTTTTATCCATGTTGTTTTCTCCTTCTGGAATCACTGTCTTTTCTGTCTAGGGAATTCTCATGCATCCTTTATACCATGTCTTCTTTTACTCATTGAGTGTAAGCCCCTACAGTTATGGGATATGTCTTATTCATTATTCATTTGATTATCCCAGCACTAAGTCCAGCCTTGGTGCCTTAAAAGTTTTTTAATGGGTGGGCGGATGGATGAATGGATGGATGGAAAGAAGGATGGAAAAATAATCTTTACGAAGTCCCAGCATGTCTAGGGTGCTGGTGATCAAAGTGAAATTAAACAAATGTCTCTATCCAGTTATTACCATCCTAAGTATATTGTGCACCTTGCCTCCACATAGTTTAATTTTTTCTGTTTAACTTTTCCAGGGTGAAGTGTTAGGGGCTAGTAAAAACCACCACCATCCACTGTTACCCTGACAGTCTTCATCAGCATCCTGCTCAACTCTATTATTTGTCCTCAGATCATATTTTTGCAATTTTTTGAAATAACACTTTCAGGAACCACTTTCTTTGTTAGAATTCACTTCCTCCTCTTCTTCTTCCCCCTTATTCCAGCCTACCTTTCTTCTTTTTGGTCTTTGTGCTGCCTTGAGTCATCATTATCATGAAGATGATCAAGACATCTGTCAGGGTAAAGTAAAAGAAGAATTCTCAGCAAACAGCAGACCCTGGGTGGATGAGAAATGGAGACTTCTGCTGAGCATTACAGCTTTGAATCCTAGGCATATTTCTGCATTCTTGCTTGGGAATTGGGAGGGGTTCAAACTTCACCTCCTTCCCACTGTGATCCACGGAAATAGAACCGGAAAATACTGACAGATGCGAAGGCTTCACCCTTAGTTAGCTATTAAAGGATATAAACAGCTGTTGATCAGTACCATTGAAACATGGAGGAAAGAAAAGCTTTCATCTGTTCCTAGATTCCAGTTTAACTATGATACCCGTGCTGTTTCAGAAGTTGAGTTTTCTCAGTTGGGAGAATACCAAACAGATGTGGCTCCCTTGTGAACCACAGTCTCCTGCACTTTCCCTTGATCCCCTCCAGCTTCCTTTGTTAAAAAGCCAACAGATGTCCCTGTTAAAGCTCCTAAGAGAGTAGTAACTTCAGAAGCAAGGGCCATCTCCTCTTTGATTGTATCTCTCTCCACTTTCAGAGATAACAACAGAAAAATAGGAAGCCTAGGAAACCACAGCCTTTTTTCTTCTATTGTCTAATTACAATAATTTTTCTGTTCTAGCCCCTCAGCTTCCCTGATTTTCTATTATATAATAGGGTTTAATATCTTAGATTTGACACTCAGGAAAAATGAGTAGAAAACTTAGAGCTCCTCCAACTCATGTTTATGAAAAGTCTTTGAATAGGAGGAATAAGAACATTTAAAAAAAATAATTACATGATCTCACCTACCTTTATGGTTTTAGAATAAATGGGTGTCAGGAAAGGAAAGATCAAGGGAAAGAAGGGAGGGAGGGAACTCGTATTTATTGAGCCTGCTAAGTGCCAGGTGCTATTAATCTTTCTTAATTCTTACAATAACTCAATGAATTAAATATCTCCTTTTACCAGTGAGGAGGCTGACATTTAAACAAGTTAAGGTGCTTTCTGGTTATACAGCCAATAAGTCATTCAGAAGTCAGCATTGTAGCTCAAGAGTGTCTGGCCAAAAATCTGTGCCGTTGTCACCTGCTACCATTCACAGCATGTATTGTTATTTTGTAAATTTTACTTTCCATGTCTAAAGGCTTCAGTGGTTTTGTGAGGTTGTCTAGGGTGGAGAAAAATTTAGAAAAACCGATTTTTGCTATAGTTTTGAAATAAATGATTTTTTTTTGTTTTTGTTGTGTTTTGTTTTTGTTTGCTCCTTTTAAAGAAATTACCTCTGAAATGCCTGAGGAGTTTGCTGGCACTGTAACTGTTCTCATATTTCATTCTAAGATTGGGCAGAGGATGACTTAGCCTCAAGAAAATGCTTTGTGAGCTTACAACTACTTGTTACTGGCATTCATTCATTCATTCGTTCAGTAAATGTTTGTCAAGCACCTGTTTGGAAGCAGGCCTTGTTTTAGGCACCAAGAGAGCAAAGCAGACAGAGTTCATGTCCTTGAGCGGTTTCCCCTAATGTCCAGAATGTCTAGTTGCTCCAAATTGCTCTATACATTTTTCTAAAATGAGTAGTTTGTTCAGTGGTCAAGTGCATTGTGGAAAGAGTTGCACCCCTTTGGCAACCTTTCCCATTGCACTACAGCTGAGTTCACTCTTCTCTCAAAATACTATGGCATGAAATATGAGACTATAAACATGTCCATAGGGCTGAGTTGTTCAGGCATGGGATGTTGGAGAACTGAATTTATAATTAGCCTTTAAATTTTAACTTTCTATTTCCTATTTTATGTTTCCCTCACTTTTTTATTTTGATAGAAATTTATGTAACGTTGATAAGACAGAATGTACATCAACAAACTGTATTTACAGTATGAGAAAACCAGCACTGGGGAGTGTACAGAGACTCAGATATGGGCAACCAGCTCTGCCATTGCCTTTACAGGTGCTCTGTGACTCTGGTAAACACATAACCCCTGAGTCAACATTTCTCTCTTAGTAAACTAAAGATTACAATTCTGATCTCACAGCGATGTTGTAAAGATTAAATGAGGCAGTTGTGAGTAAAAACACCTGGCCCAGAGCCATAAGCACCCCAAAAAAGTGAAGAGGTGGTGAAAAACAAATGCTTTAGTCTCCTCTCTCTGCATACATTTCTACATAACTATTAATCAGAATTCTTGTAAACCACTAGACAATTTCTGAACCATATCCCCAGAAAAATAAAATGTGTTGTAAAGGACTCAACGAGATTTTTAAAAATTATCCACCTTCATTGCTGAATCACTCTGTGACAGGGGTTATAAATACTTCAGGTTTTCATTACTGAAAGACTTTGGCAAATTTTAATGTTACTTTAGGAGCTGGACCAACTCCTAGCTTCAGGGATGAGCACCTCACTCTTTAGAGAAAAAGCCAGGAGGAGTCTTTTTGCTTGTTTTTCAGAAGACTGAGCATTAAACCTGCCTATGTTCAGTGTCTAACTGGCAGGTTAGCTGGAGAAGTGGGGAGATAGCCTACTAGTCACTTCTAGGACAAGCCACTCATTAAAATCAGTGTTGGGCCAGGTTACCTGGATTTGACCTCTCAAGAGAATGGGAAAATGTTTCTCAGACAACTCAGTGCCAGGAATGGAGCCCCAAGAGACCCCTGTGAACAGGTGAGTTTTTCCAAGGCTCTGGAAACATGATTTGCCTTTAGGATCTGATAAGCTAGCTCCTAAGAATTTATTAGTTAGGAGGGCATGATAATAAAGCTGCCATTTTCAGAACATGTACTCCCTAAACACTTTAGCTGCATTATGTCATTTAATCTGTAAAACAATGCCATACATGCAGGTGGTATGATTTCCATTTCACAGTTGAGAAAGAGTAAGTAACTTGCCCAGGGTCACACAGGGAGAGCCTCTGGGATTCAGACCCAAGGCTCCCCAGCTCCACAGCTTCTTGCCCCAGAATCAACAGAATTCTTACCCTTGATTTACCCCTGCCTGTTGCCTCCAATGTTAAATCCTCTCTAAGCAATATCCTCAGACAAGCCCAATAGTCACAGCAAGGGATGTGAAAATGGACAGGCCCTTCATTTGAGGCAATTTGTACTGGGTCCTTGCTGATAGGAACTCCAAGGTTCTGCTCTTTTTATATCTTGCCTCCTCTAGATTCTGTTGCTATTCAAGTTTGTTCAGTTGCCTATTCATAGAAAACATGCAAAGACAGCTGAATCCACTCTTCTCCACCCCCACCAGCTGCTGGGGAATTGATGGTCTATTGTGATGGTCACAATTCCCCGCCCCCACCTTGCTAACACAATACTGCAGTGCCCGTGGTGGTTGAGTTAATGAGAACAGTGTTAAATAACCCCCCCCCCCCCCAACCCAACAAATCCCAAGAGATACCTCTGAGAAATGGTGAGGGTGTCCCTGTGCTAAGAAGCAGAGAGGAAGGGGAGTGAAGACAGGGAGCCCAGAGGGACTAAGAGGTGATCTTGTAAATTAAGGCTAATTACCTGCTGTTCTGACCTGCACTGAGTTCTCCATTACCTGAGCAATGCAATTTTAATGGGCCATATCTCAGGTGACAAGTTGTTACCTCTCAGCATCATCTGGGAAGGGAAATGGGATATGTGATATTCAGTGGAAAGCAGAAATGGAAAACCAGGGCTGTAAGGGGGTGGGGGTGAGGGTATCTGCTGCTTTTATTCAGTTGCTGGTTGTAGATGTGGGGCCGTTCTGCAGCCAAGGAAGGAGGCTGCACTGTGGGGCGTCAGTGCTGCCTGGCGAGGCGGGTGCGCTCAGTGTCAAACTTAAGGGACGTAGAAATGTATCTAGCAGACTGGAAGTGCAGCAGAATGAAGAAAAAGGACGTAACCAGCACTCTTGCCCAGACCAGAATATAGGTTTTAAAGGATTATTGTATGAGCCGCTTGAAGTAGGGATGACATCCCTAAGGGCACACTGGGGTTATCACTGAGTTCCTGACTGGGCTCTAAGAAGAGAACTTTTTTTTTTCTTGAGCAGGGCATATCTGCAGGGTCCTGACACCAGAGCCTTCTCTCTCTGCCTCCTCCTAGACAGTGTCTCAATACCTAAATAATGTCATTTTGAACAGAGACCACATGAATAACCTGCCCTAAACCTCCATGTGTGGAGAGCAATTCACATGTTTTTCTTTTAAAATTCCATTGTAGGTTCAAGACATGGATTTTCTTTAAGGCCTCTGTAGATGAGAACTTTCTGGTGTTTTATCTTTAAAAATTTATGTGCAATTTGTATTCTAAATGAATGATAACTCTATCCATGTTTTCCTTCATGTAATGATTTTTTTCCCTTCTGTCTTCTTCTAGTACAATGAATGTTCTGGGAAGATGAGCCATTTGGGCAGGAAGGATGGCAAAAAGGAACAAAAGCATTAGCCTAAGACCTGAGTTTGAATCCCAGTTACCAACTTTTACTAGCAAATTCTCAGTCTCTCTCAACTGGTTCCTTGTCTATAAAATGCATGTGAGAGGATTTATTTCACAGGATTTTTGATAGTATAAGATATCATGCTACATGTAAAACAATTAGCACAAGTTGGGTATGCTCTCAACGTTTGTCCCCTCAGCATAACACAGTATCAGTGTGATGGGATCATGCTGGTCCGGGGAACTGAGGTGAAAAAGGAAAGAACCTAGGATGAAAATCCATAATTACATGAAACATTTGGCTGTGGAGTTGTGAAGGGAATAATCCATATTCCCTTCATCTCTGCTGGGTGTTGTGAAACCAGCAGAAGAAAAGGTAAACATTCATGGGGTGAGATTAACTTTGCATGGCCTTGGCAGCCAGAACCAGGGAGGGGCCCACAATAAAACTTCAGAAGATGTTGGATGTGCATAGCTTCTGTGGCCTGCACGAAGCCAGTTCCACCTTCTTGCTTCTGCTATGGGACAAAGCACCCAGCATAACACTCTGCACTAAGGGACATGTGGTGAACAAATTACTACCATGAACTTGTGAATTGATTGACTGATGCCGTATAGTTCATTTTGGAGAACAGATGTGTTCCTGAAAATTGTGAGGCAGTTGAATTTTTTATCATTTGACTAATATTTTCATTTCTCAGAGAAAGTTTAATATTTAAAGAAAGATTGGCAAAGAACCCCTTCATATATGAACACGTTTTTTAGTGATGTGTCTGATTGTTCCCTAATGCTTACTTTGGAATCAATAGTGTTTGTCTTCGTGGAGTACAAACTGAAGTTGCTAGCTCTCTCTCAGGAAAAGGAGAAATCTTTCTTCAAAGAAGCAATAGGTTTCTGGTGTTTCTCCATCATCCAGCCCAGGATCCCAGGACTGGAGAGCGGTGATGGTATAAGAAAGAAACTCCAGCCAGTAGTTGTGTGTTTGTTTTGTTGTCCACCCCTGTGTCACACTCTCCGGAACCTGCCAGCAAGGGCAGGCTACTTCCTGCTTGGCTTCCAGAACAGCTGGCATGAAGGAGCCCCACTGCCCGGTGTGGGAGCCCATGGAACTTCAGTATCTGGGGACCACCAGCATCACCTTGTTGCCTGCCCCAGCCAGGGAATCCCCCCATGGCCAGCAGGAGCAGAGGGAAGAAAGTTGCTGATAAATCGTTTATGTTTGGCCTTCCCTAAGTGGGAAAGAAAAAGCCTATATCTGAGAGCATCTGTCTTTCTATGCCATTGAAGAGAAATCTGAGGAAGTATGTTAATTATAGGTACCAAGTCACCTGGGAAACAATCTCTAAGCAGTAACTATTGGATGGTTTAATTTCTTTTTCTCAGATATGGGTTACAGGTAAGGGCTTATCTTCAGTCTGGGTTCAAATCTGTTCCTCCTATTATGGGCTGGGTAATGTTGGCAACCTGAGCCTCTCTGAGCCTGTGTCTTCATCTGGAGGGGATAATAATAATAATAATAATATACACATTGTAAGGTTATGAAAATTAAGTGTCATAGTGCATCTAAAGCTCTTGGCAAGTTCCAGGTAGAGAATTAAGTGCCGAATACATTTGAGCTTTATTTCCTATTCACATTGATGTGAAAAGGGAAGACCTCTGATTTATTGCAGTTTGCAACGTTTGATTGCATAGGAGAATGTCTCCTGCTGTATTCTCTGCACATTCTTTTCCCACTGAAGTGAAAATTGAGAACAGCTATTGATCTTGTCATAATTATAGTAATCTTGGAAAAATAATTTCCACGTCCATTAGAATCTCAGTTAATCAGAACTTAAACACCAGCTGAAAGCAATACTTTTTATTAAGGAAGGCAGTAATTACAAAGTTTAAAATATACTAATAATAATTTTAACAAACATTTTTTACCTATTCTGGGCCAAGCAGTGTGTTAGGTTCTATGCATCTTTTTTCTAATACAGCAGCTCTGGTTGACCACTATCATTATCCCTATTTTCAAATGAGGAAGCTGAGATAAGTTTCTTCCCCCAAAGTGTAGGGAGAGCTAAAAAGTCAAACTGGGATGGTGAAGCAATCGGATAGTAACCAGAGCTGCCAACCACTATACCCTGGGATTAGACAAAGGAAGAGAGGGGATTACTGGAGCCTGGGAGCTAGGGCTGCTCTGCAGGAGCTAAGAGCACCAAGGAAGGCCTAGCAGCAGGGACTGGAACCAGGGAGGAGCTGGTGGCAGAGGAGAGAGAGGCAGAGAAACACCTGGGCTCTGCTCTCCTCCTTGAGGCTCCTGCCAGTGCCTCCCCATCTTTGGCAAAGGATCCTGGGAAAGATATGTTTCAGATGAATGGATTTGGTGAATGACTGGCATATGAAGAAAACAGATAAATAAAAATGTATAATTTTAGGTAGTGATAAGCTCTGTGAAGCAATTAAAATTACAGTGGTTTTCTCTGGTCTTCAAACTTCTTCATACTTACAAATATTGAAAATCTCAAAACTCCTTTTTTTTTAATGTGAGTTATCAACAGTTACCATATTAGACATTTAAACTGGGAATATTTTTAAAACATTTACTAATTAATTCATTGAAAAATACTAATAAACCCATCACAAAGTAACAAACATAATTTTTTATGAAAATTAACTTTATACCCTCTCCTCCCCCCAAAAAAAACAAGTAAGAAGAGTGGCATTGTTTTAGCTTCTATGACTCTTTATTATCTGATTTAATAGAAAATGCCTGGACTCTCTTGTGTTCTGCATTTCAATCTATTGCGATATGTATTTTAAGTTCAAGTTCAGGTTCATACAGATACAGAGTTGGAAAGGGGAGAACTTTGGGTACCCTTGAAAGGATCCCGAGGGATCCCTGCAGTACTTTGAGAACGACTGCTATAGATAAAGAATTGGAAATCCAGTCCTCTGCACCTAGCAGGCAGTTGACAGTTTTGATTGAATGAACACAAATTACAATTGCATTGAGGGTTTCACAGTGTCCTTTGTGATCAATGGTGACATTGGTGACACCATGGTAGCAGAAACCAGTTAGACAACACTGTTCTCAGGGTCCCGTTGATCAGTTGGACACATGCTTTGGGGTATTTACCCAGCAGTACTGATTGCTTTTAACCTTAGTGTTTATACTCATGCAGTTTTCCTGTCACAGACTTATTACGCAGAATTGTTATAGGAGTACAATATGAGTACAATAGATAGTTGTGGAACACCACCAGTTATTCAGCCTGCAAATAATATGCAACGGTATTCGAGTTTAGGATAGTTTCCTATCTAGGTCAGAAAGGTTATGAGTTTCTTTTCACCATCAATTGATAAATATTCATATAGAATGCAATAGCCAAGACCTAAGTCACATTGTAAGGTAGCTATTATTAATAAGAAATTGAATGAATAATCTAGAAAGTATCTGCACTTTTGGATTATCTGTGACCCTGCACTTTATATCAGCATAGATATTTGCATTCAGCACTTACTGGGTCCCACGCATGCCAAGGAGCCCTGTGACGGAGATGACCCTCAGTCAGCTGTAGATGGGCATGACCACATTACTTCAGCCTTCATATGGGCAGATATGAGTTACCATCTGTGGGCAGGCTCGTTTTTGAATGAGGTTTATCAAACATCTTATGCCAAATGACATGTGTCTTTACTATAAGTGTCAGGGGCAAACCGCACACCTACTTTTTTCTAAGTGGATTATATCCTATCTAGCTTTGATTTTCTGCAATTGATATAGACAATGTCTGTCATTTATTAAGTGTCTACAATAGCTTAGGTGCTTTACAGAGCTCAGTTACCTTTCACAATATTTTTAAAAATGTTTTTTACCTCTTTTCCAAGTGAGGAAGCTGAGTCTCTGAAGGTCACTCAGCTTGTGAAGGCCAATAGGTTTCTGGCACTTGGTTCTTTCACTATGCTACGGACATCTGTGATACTCACATTCCAGCCGTGTGCATGCAAACCTTTGCATAAAGTCATAGACAAATAGATTCAAAGACTGAGAGAGGAAAAATCAAAAGGATAATTTGAAGAAGCAAAAGGTTTGGCTTCTCTCTGAGCATGAGGCCTTTGCAGAAGAAACCCTGCCTGGATGAAATAAGATATTTCAAGACATGGCTTTGTTACTTTCTGACTGTGCCTTCAATACAGTACTTAGGCTTTGACTTGTGGTCTGCTGAAACTAGGCAGATGGATGCCAGGGGGACAAACCTCCTGTGAATAAGGTATGTCACATGGCTCGATATAATTTTCATGTGTGTGGTGAGGGCTGATTGTGTGTGTGTGTGTGTGTGTGTGTGTGTGTGTGTGTGTGTGTGTGTCTTTTGAAGATGAAAATCTCACTGGTTAAGAAGAAAAGGTGGAAAAAGTAAACAAAAGAATATGAGGGTATGTGAACTAGCCACCTCTAACGCGCTGTAGCTTCACATTGAACAAATAAGCAGATTAATGTAATTTGGTCTTCACTTGTCACTTTTGGTCCCTATGACTCTGTCGCCTTCCCTTCTTACTCCCTGGTCCATTAACCCTCTTTCTTCTTTGTAAGACCAGGAGACATGGATCATAAGGTCACTGTGAGGCCATAATAAGATAATACATTAGGCTTGATACATATAAAATGTTCAGTATATATCAGCTAAGGTGATTACTAATAATATTATTGATACTGTGTTTCTGCAAAGTAGTTGCTATGTTTTTTTTCCCAAATGAAAAGCTGTACATATCAATAAGTTATGGGGGCTCCCAGAATAAAGACCCTGGAGGCCCTAAGGCAGGCAGGTCAGAGGCAGGTTTCTGGACTTCCTACAGCGGTATACTTTTCAGCCGCAGTTTCCCTGTCACCCCTCAGATAATTGACACTTTGGGCCCATGAAATTTTCTTTAGTTCTAAAATATGTTGACTCTTATAATAGCCATGGACTGTGGCTGCCCTTATCAGTCTGTGAGGACTCACCACGGGCTGATTGGACGCTATGTTATTGCAGGTGCCACAGGTGTACATTTCACCTCCAGCAGCCCCTGCCTCCTGCAGTGCGACCCAGCAGCTGCCCTTTGAGGTAGGTCCATGGGGCACTCTGTCAGCTTGTGAGAAAAACAAGCCCAAGTGGGGCTCAAAGTTTTCTGATGAAATAGTTTAGCTTTTACCAGAAGAATTTGAAAAGGGGAATGTTATCAAAGTAAACCTTTTAAATTGCCCAATAAATAGACCCATAAGGATAGGTTTCTTAAGAAAGCTAGATTTCAGAACTAACAATTATTAATTCAGCAACTATTTATGAAGCAGCTACCTATTCCAAGCACTTGTTAGGCACTGGCATACAAGGACTGGTCTGCCTTGTCCTTGTACCTGCCCCCTGGGGGCTCCTCCACAGCCCTCTGTAACCCTGTCCATAGGCACAGACCCACCAGAGGCTCTTTGCAGGTTTTAGTAGCAGGATGGACTCTCCTAGCAGTATTAATTATTGGCTAACCTCATACCCCAAATTCCAAGATCAGGAAGTGGAATCTTGTCTGGGACCCTAGTTGGTACCCCATCACTTAAGTCTGGCATCCCACCTTGTCTGCCCTTTGTGCCATATCGGAGGCATCCTTCTGGTGCCCAGACCAGTGATAGGGTCTGACTATTTGATGTCCACCTTTTCCATGCTGACCACCGACCAGACCCTGGGTCTTGGGCCAGTCAGCCCCCATACTCCTTCCTGCCCAGCATGCTGCCATCTTTCAGGGCTCCCTCAGTTATCTCCTACAGAGTTCGCTTCTGCACCTACCTCATCCTCATGGGCCTGTTAGGGGTCCCAAACCTCCTGTCACTGATGAGGGCCTCCTCCCACCAACCCAGCAGCAGAAGCTCTGAAGCCAGCCATACTCTCTGGCTGGACACATCGCTTTGAGCAGTATGCAAGCGAGGGCTCCCAGACTGAGGCAGGAATGAGGCTCTGACTCCCTTCTTGCTGCTAATGCCCTGAATTTACTGCTCGGTCTATTTCTAAGGTTAATGCTCTGCTCCTTTACCCAAGCTGAAGTAGCTGAGAGACTGAGCATGGTGCAGCCCCTTCCTGAAAAGAATTCTCAGTGCTCTTGGCTTCTAAAAGGTAAACTGGCTTGCATCCCAATGTCTTAATGATATGGCAACTAAGTAAGAAATGATAAAGTGCATTTGGCATTTTCCAGGAGGGCCTCTGGGAGAGGTCCCCGTTCATCCAGTTCAGCAGGCCATTTCCTTCATTTAAGAAACAGCAGCGTAGCTTCAGTTCTTCCATAGCTTCTAGATGTGTTTTTGTTTTCAGCAGGACTTAAGGGAAGTCATTGTCCCCTGCTTTCAGAGGAAGGCTCCAGATTAAAAATAGTGCAATACATTTATTAAAATGACACAATAAAAAACTTGGAGAGAATCAGTTTCAGGTATAAGACAGACAGGTGTGTCCATGATGATGACTCCCACCTCTCCTGCATAGCTCACTGCTCATAAATAATGAGTTTGATTCAAGTAAGATGCATCAGTGAGTCTCAAAAGGAAGGGCTCTAGGGACAATGTTATGCACTTTTTCAGCTGAAGGAAGATGTTTATCAGAAATGACTCTTTTTTTAATGTCTATCAAAGGGTCATATTCATTAATGATCAGTGAATAAATAGATTTCAAATAAATAAACAAATTAGATAATACAGCTATGTCCCTTTAACTGACTAATGTTCAGTAAAGCGGGATATTTTTGTCTCACTGTTGTCAGTTAGGGCTCAAAACTCATCAAAAATGACTAAAGCCATCAAATACTTTTATAATTCCTTTATAATTATATAATAGCCCCAAATGAAGTCAGACTTTTGATACCAAAACAATTTCATTTTTTCCTAGAGTAGTCTTTGATATTCTAAGATGTTCTTAATGCCAGGACAGGTACAGATCTTTAGCCCATTCTTCACAGAGCAGACAGTCATTTTCTTAAAAATTATAAATCAGAGCTGTTTATTCTCTGCTTTAAAAAAAACCCAAGATCTTCTTACGATAATCAGAAAATGTCCTAAATTCTTCCCTTGGCCTGCTGCCCTCTTTGTGAGCACGCCCCTGGCTGCTTCTCCGACCTCCGTGGCACCACTTCCCTTGCCCACGGCTGTAGACACCCTAGCCTTCTTTACGCTTCTCAAACTATCCCCTCGGCCCCTGCAACACACACTCACATCCCTCCCTCCAGGCCTTTGCACTTCCTGTTCCTTCTGTCTGGAACCCTCCACCCTGGTGTTTTGCATTGCTGGCTCCTTGTTATCCAGGCCTCAGCTCTCATTCCCCCTCCTTGGAGAGGACTTTTCTAACCATGTGCTATAATGTGACATAGAACCCTTTGGTTTATCTCAGATCATCCTGTCCAATTTCCTTAAAATTGTTTTTATTTTGAAATTATTTTTCTCGTTCCTTTATTCATTTATAATAGTTAACAGTGATAAGAGAACTGATAATTCCTAACTAAAAATCAAATAATAAAATGAAAATTATCATAATCTGAAATAATACCTTTTTCTATGGACATGATTGCCTAAAAGAAATTGCCTAATTCAATACATATTTACCTGCCATATGATGTGCTCATTATAGTAGTAACTTCAGGAGGCCAGACAGTCAGCAAATATTTACTGAATATTTCACATGTGCCAGACAGACAGTGTGCCAGTGTGCTAAACAAAACATGTGTGCTTTATCCTCACAAACTTAAAATCAAATAGCAAGTGAGACATTACAAAGGGTGGAAATCCCCTGAGCGCAGGAATCGCTCCCATTCTATGCTGCAACCCCAGTGCCAGGGTGGCACCCAGGCTCAGCCGGCGCTCTGTGCAAGTGGGTGAATGCACAAGTGAAATAAATCATTCCCGGTGTCAAACGTTGGCAGAGGACATTGCAGTGCACCAAAAACACCAAATACCAATACATGCACAAATACTCCCAAACAACATCCCTAACTGGGGGAGCTCAGAAATAATCCTTTTTTTTTAAATTTCTTTTTTATTTATTTATATATATTTTTAAAATCATGTTTCTTTTATTACAATTGTCTCATTTTATCCCCTTTGCCCCCTTCCACCCGTTCCTCCCCTCCACCGCTGCTCCCACAGTCAGTTCCCACTGTGTTGTCCGTGTCCATGGGTCATTCATACATGTTCTTTGTCTAGTCCTTTCCCCTTCTTTCCACCACTGTCCTCCTTCCCCATCCCCTCTGGTCACTTTCAGTCTGCTCCATGTTTCCTTGCCTGTGGTTTATTTTGTTCATTAGTTTATTTTGTTGAATAGATTCTACTTATAGGTGAGATCATACGGTATTTGTCTTTCACCGACTGGCTTATTTCACTTAGCACAATATTTTCCAGTTCCATCCATGTTGTCGCAGAAAGATAGGAGTTCCTTCTTTATTTTTTTTAAATGCAGATTGATTTTATTTATTTTTTAAATGTCAAAAACCATTATAAAATATTAAAATATTTAAATCCATTATAAACTCTCAGCAATTAAAACAACATAAAAATATGGAACGCTTCACGAATTTGCATGTCCTCCTTGCACAGGGGCCATGCTAATCTTCTCTGTATCGTTCCAATTTTAGTACATGGGCTGCCAAAGCGAGCACTGATCTTTAAGGTGAGACCAGAAGGGTGAGTGCGATACAGTAAGGAGGAAAGGGTAGGGTAGGGAGGTGGTCTGGGGAGAAGAAAGAGCAACCTGTGCAAACGCTCTGAGGAGAGAAAAGTGTGGCATCTCCGGATGACTAAATGAAGGCCAATGTGAAAGCTGCAGCGAGGGAGGCAGGAGTGACACATGAGCTCACAGCGGTGACAGGGTCTTGGAGACTGTGCCATGGACATCCATGGTCATAGGCCTCTGAAGGCAGGTGAGTGGAATGGTAGGCCTGGAATGTGTCAAGGATTGCTGTGGCCACAGTTTGGGGAGGGGCAAAAATGGGTGTTCAGAGACTGGCAGGAGCCCACTGCTGTGGCCCAGAGATTGAGCTCGAGTGTGGAGAGAATCAGGTAGATTAGAGAGGGAGAATCAGTGATGGGATATGTGGGGGTAGAGCAGGGGACAGAAAAAGTCAAAGGTAACTCCTAGGTTTCCAGCTTCAGCAGCTGAGTTAGAGCTATTTACTGAGGTTGAGAATCTTTGAGGAAGGTATGGGGGCGGAGGTCTGGAAGTTTGGCGAGTTGATTTTAAGGTGCCTCTGAAATCTCCAAGTAGGATTATGGACCTGGCAAGTGGATATACAGGTCTGGGACTCAATCAATAGGTGGATTATATGAAGGTATTGAAGCCATCTGGGTGGCTGAGATCACCTTAAGTGTAAAGAGAAAGGCCTAGAACAGAGTGCAAGGGATGTCACATCTAATGACGGGGCAGAGTAGAGGGATGCTGGTACAGGAATTTGAGGAGAGGGCAGTTTGGAGGACAGCCAGCAGTTCTAGGAGCAGAGAGAAGAGTGCTGCGAAGAGGAGGGTAGTGAAAGATTAAATACTATGAGCGCAGAAAAGAGAAGCACACCATAGGCCAACATAGTGAGAAGGGCAGGGAGAATTCCAGGAGAGGCAAAAGTACTTAAAGGCAGCCTTGTCCTCCCCCAAATTTTCTGTTCTACCTCCATCGGCACCTATCGGAGCCCCTGCAGCTCCTCTGATTCCTAGCCCAGGAAATCAGTGCACCAGGTGAGGAATGAGAGAATACAATGTGTCTTCAGAAAGTGAGTGCTATGGGTCTGGACTTTTCAATTCCATTTCCATTCCCTCATGATGCTGAATGACACTTCCTGCTCTTGTTTTCTTCCACCAAATTGCCCATGTTAGCCGATGCTCACTCAAGTAGTTTTAGCTTTTGTTCAACCAAAAATGCCTTGGGTAAGCCAAGAACTCTGACTGGAAGAGAAAAGGTTGCTTGACCTCTGTAGGCTCTATTAGAGGTTACCCTTGGCAGTGATTTAGTAGCTTAGCGGGTTTACTGCTTTAGCCTGCAGTTCCTAAACTATAAATTAAGAATCCCGTGCACCTTCCACATGCACAGAAAGGCTTCTTTCTCATCTATAAATCACAGGAATTCTAAAGGCCTTGACAATGCACAGGGCAACCTCCCTTAGTTGTTCCACTTCCAGGAATTTATTCAGGCTTGATTAACTGGAAGGGTGGAGATGGGGCAAGAAGTGAGTGAAATACTTCTCTTTTTAAGGCAGAAGTCATGAGATTGGTTAATTCAGAGACTTTTTGCATCTCTGATTTTTGTGACAGTAAATGAGGTTCGCACCCTCACTTTCACCGAACATCTGACCGGGCTTTCACGTCTGTGTGGCTTAAGTCATGGCTGCCTCTCAGCTTGGAATCATCTTGCTGCCCCCAGGTGGGTGAAGGCCGTGGCTATAACATGGGACAGACCCAACTGGAGCAATTTCTGATTTCAGATTTGGGAGATGCCTGATTGAAAATCAGCAAACCTGCTTTGAGAACAAAATTTCCTGAAAGGGAAATGTTAACTTCTATTAAAATCTGAAAGAAGGGAAAAGAAAGTCTCTAAATTGATTCTCTGGCATCATTCTGTGTCTCTCAGATGAACTGAGAATTCAGTGTAATTGGGAAATGCTTTTGTGTTTTAGCAAATGTTGGAAAACAGCTTTCTCTCTCTCCTTCCTACTTCATCTTTTCCTGATGCCTTATTTTGATACCATATCCCTTTTTCCTGCACTAAAGGGGACGGAAGTGAGAGGGCAAAGGAGGAATATCTTCCAGGGACCAGTGTCCAGGGACACTCATTAATGGAGAGTTTAGAATTTAACCCCCACCCTTATTAAGTTGGAAACTCTGCATTTCCAATGCTGTTTTTGGATAGAAATGAGAAGACTTCAGGGTACTCTCAGTAGCTAACATTCTATTAATAAAAAGGATTATCAATGACAGTACAGTTGGCCCTCTGTATCAGTGGCTTCCAATTCAACCAACCCTGAATTGAATATATTTGGAAAATAGTATTACATTGCTGCTGACATGTGCCATGTAGTTAGGCCTGTGACGGTGATGGCTGTACTGAACATGAGTGAACTTTTTTCTTGTCATTATTTTGTAAACAATACAGTACAACTATTTACGTAGTATTGACATTGTATTAGGCATTATAAGTAATCTAAAGATTATTTAAAGTATACGGGAGGATGCGCATATGCATCAAGGTTACATGCAAATACTATGCCATTTTATATAAGGGAATGGAGCACCCTCATATTTTGGTATCCGAGTGGGGCCCGGGAAGCCATCCTCTGTGCATACAGAGGGACTGCTCTACCTGCTCTGAGAGTGCGCCAGGTCAGTGGTATGAGACCTTGGCTGGCATTCAGTTCGGTTCAGAAGAGACTTATTTTTGACTACCATGTGCTGGGCGTAGGGTAAGGCATTGCAGGGCACAGAAAGAACAGCAAAAAGTGCTCCCTGTTCTTGAGCTTACAATCTCATAGGGAAAATAGACCAGTAAAAATAAAAGCTTTACCAAGACAACAAAACTAAATAGAGGTTTTTAGTACACAGATTATTCTACCATGACAATTGTTTGATGGAGTTATTATGTAGGGAAGAAAATTCAGTTCACAGAAAGAAAGACGTCTTACAGAATTGCCAAAGGAGAGCCCTATCTCGCTGGGTGATCAAAATAAATAAATTTCTAGAAAGGACTGTAAGTAAAACCCTGGATCCACTGCTCTTTCCTGTGGACATTTAATAACAGGCTGCCTTCCTCCCTCTAGTTAATTTCTCTCTTAGTTGTGTGAGTACCTGCATTCTTTTTCTGAAAATGGCAGCTTACTGCCTGATTTCTTTTGCTTTTATGCAGCACAATGCCCAATGACTGTTGGACTGTTTCTGCTGTTACCTTCTTTTTCCAGCCTGGTGCTCATTTATTCCAGCCCTAAAAAGTTTGTTTAGCTCAGTCTAAACTGCCCTGCACCGTGATGCCTGACAGCTCAGCTCCTCAATTCTGTGTGTGTATCACATTGGCCTGGTACCCAAGAGAGTTCAGGGGAACTGGCCTGTTTCGGTTCTCTTGGTACATGGAGCTGGGTTTATCCCTCATGTTGATCTGTTGTGTACAGTTTTAAATGGGAAAAGCATGACTTTACTGACCTTTTCTGAACAAATAAATTTACTTAAGGCTGCTTGGTGTCATTTGGAAAAGAATGTTCTTTCCCTTCTTCCTCTGGGGCTGCCTTAAGAGTTTTCCATTTCAAAATTGCTACTTTCCCAACCTCACACCTCCTCAGTCACAGGAGTCCACTACTTTAAAAGCAGACAAGAAGGGGACCTGAAAGAAGGGGAGGGTGAGGAGGGGAGACACAGGACTTGTGTGCTGTTAGTTATCTGGGTTTTCCTTCGGTTTGCAAGAAAGATTTCCGTCATTAGTCCTCATGTTCCCTCCATAGTAGTTAACTCCAATTGCCACTCAAGGTCAAGCTCTACTTCCCAAAGGAAGTCTTGTCTTTCTAGAAAGTACATGAGGCTCTCCTCTTTATGGGGTTGGACTCCCCCTGAATTCTGTGGAGATGGGGGAAGGAACATCCGAGGAGATTAATCTGTCCCCTTCCCTGTCTCCACTTTCATCCTTGGATAGCCTTTCAAATGTGTTTATTAAATCACTTAAATCTCAAGGAGCTCAGCAGTTAGATTTAACAACTAAAATAGAACCACACGTGTCTAGTTATGTGAAAAAAAATGATGTTGTTTGCTTAACTTTTGATTCTTTAGATGTGATTCATGGGATTTGTTTGTTTATTTTTTTAATTGTATGTTGACCTAGCATCTCCTCCTTAGGGAATATAGAGAATGTCCTTTCCATGGTGGAAAGACCATATTGAAATGTGGAAATTTCTTTCTTTAAAAACAAATGTTGATTTTCCCACTAGTCACAGAAATCAGTTTTTCTAGCTATGCACAAAATCCCAGTCATTTACAAGTGGAGGAACCTGTTTAAGGAATGGCTAAATTAGCAGGGGCCACATTCACAGGGCTTAAGAGTCTGAGGTGAAATCTGATCCTAGACTGGGAAATTTTTTCCTGGTAAAGCAGGATTGCAGCTTAACAAACTGTGGAACAGAATCCGCATGGGTAATGTCCTGAACAGGAGGGTTCAGAAGGTTAACACTATGGTAGGAGCCGGGAGTGGTTGTGCCTAGTTTTATAGAAAATACTTAAAAAAAAAATTACTAGCATGAAAACCCTCACTTAATAGGCAAAATAATTGGCCCTGTGAGCTTTTGTGTCTTATGCTGACCTTAGAAATTTTCCATCTCCTTTGAATTCCACCTGGACACAGTGTGCTTCTATCTTGGCTTCAACCCTTCTGTTGTTTCAATTATGAAATATACGGTATGATGTTATTGATAGCACATCCTTTTACTGGTTTTAAACCTGTTTACATTTTTTAAACAAACGAAGACATAAAACCTCAGATAAAATCAGTGAAACTGGATCTGCGTTGGCTGCAGCAGTGGGCACAAGGCTCCGCGCCCTGCCCCCACTCCCTCAGGGGGCAGCACCTCCCTCACTCACAAAGTGGAACCCTAAAGCTTTGAGGAACACAGTTTGAAAATCACTGCTCCCTAAGTATTTGTCACTTATAATTTCCCTCGGGAGCTGCTTTCCTCCTTGTTCTTGGGGGTCAGGAAAGAGTCACAGACCAAGATTGTATCTATGTAAGATTGGAAGGAAGAGGCTGGAGACTCAGATGCTGGCTGCTCGTGTCTCAGCAATTCCTCCAAGCTCCCCCAGCCAACCTGAGAAGGTGTGCTTGGCCAAAGGATGGTGAAAGTCAATGGTCAGAGAGAAGCAATGACTCCTCAAATCCAGAAAAGTTGATCAGGCAGGGGGTTAAAGAACTACTCTGGGGCCCTGGCCAGGTGGCTCAGTTGGTTGGAGCCCATACACCAAAATGCTATGAGTTCAACTCCTGGTCAGGGCACATACCTAGGTTCAATACCCGGTCAGGGCCCGTATGTACAGGACGCAACTGATCTATGTTTTCTTCTCACATTGATGTTTCTCTCTATCTCTCTCCTCCTTCCCCTTTAAAATACATATCCTCTGGTGAGGATTATAAAAGAAATAATAAAATAAATAAATGAAAAAAATAAAAAACCACTCTGGGAATTTTCCTGCAAGACAATTAACATCCTCAGGTCCCACCAGGGAACTCTGTTTGAGCAAAAAGGCTCCTTAGAACTTTGTTACTTTCACTTCTGAGCTGCAAGCACTGATCTTGCTGCCCCAGACACCTTAGATCTAATCCTCAACACACCCTTCTCCTCCTTGATACCTGGTTTCTCAGGAACCATGGGAGAGGTCATTTGTGCTTTTAACTGGTGATGGTGCTTATTCCTTGAATAGTAACCTTTAAATTCATGGTTATGAAACTTCAGACTCATGACCTTGAATGGTAACCTTGAAACTGGGAACCCTCCACCACTGGGGGGCTGACTCAAGCTTCCCATACAAGACAAGTACATGACTAAGCAGAGCATCCACCTGCATACTCCTCTTTCCAGACTCCTGACTCTCCAGTGCTCAGCCAGCCTCCTCCTCCTGCCACAGCAAATGAGAAAACGAATCATGTTCCAGCTTCCAAGAGTATTTCCTCTGTTTATTTTAATGGTTTTAAGATATATTTTTTTCTCTGAACTGTTTCCCATTCTCTGAAAAGTTGCTCTGAATGGGATTAACATATTTTTAGGAGAGATTTCCCCCCTTATTCTCTTGTCCAATGATATCAGAGATCAGGTTTCAGCTGATGTTTACTTCGAGATACTGTTCTTCACTCTGCATGTACCATCTCCTCAGATGGGGGTATTCCAAACATTGCACATTTCACTGTGGGGCAATGTGGTGGTGTGTTGGCTGCTGTAATTAACTGTGCTTTCCAAGTGGTTCCTCTTACAACATTATTTTGGAGTCGTAAACTCAAATGAAACATAGTTGAAGTGAGGGTGACAAAAGTGTTCCTCGGGCTGGTGAAAAATGTTCAAAGCATTAACTCTCGGCCTTCCCTTTCGTGTCCTGGCGTTCATAGCATGGACCTAAAGCCAGAGTGTCTCCTTATGTCATCTACAGACTAAGCCATTTTGAATTTCTTAAGCTTCTGAAGGATGTGTGAATCAAGAACGCAAACCTGAGTGTAAATGGAACGTCATGTTTATTTTCCTTAATTTTTTACCTTATATCTGAATACAGTCTCCTTTCCACCAGGTGGCGGGAAACCCAGCCTCAGACACTGCTGAGATTTTCTACCCTTCCCCAGAGTTTGACAAAGCTTCCAGGACTTGACTCAGTGCCAGAGGCAACCCAGGCAGTCCTTTATCTAAGCTGGCTACCACTGAGATGCCCATTGTCCCATTCTACATGGTCCTCTTGAGTGTGCTGCATTTGTGCCAGTCTTGCGGCCCAGGAATCTTTGGCAGAGTGCGGAGCCCTGGCACCTGCCATCCAGCCATTTTAGATACAACCTGAAGCCATTACCTTTGATGGGTTGCCATCTCCCCTGGCAAAAAATCCTCAATAAATAAAGCACGTACTTCCTTTTGTTTGGGCTTTGGGATTTCAGTGAATAGAAATTCAGCTGCCACTGCCACCCCTCATTTCTCCATACAGACCTGCCAATATATCTCTGGCTAACTCTTAATCATCCTCTGGGTCTCATCTGCAATATCATTGACCACGTTAGAAGTACCTATGTTGGCACCCCCTCTACCTGCTCATTAACTTTTCTACTACCTCGAATTATACTTAATGTATAATTTGCATCTCAGTCACATGGGAAATTGTTTAAATGCAGAATCTCAGGACCCAACTGAGATCAGATTAATAGAATAGAATATATATTTTAGTAATATTTTCTGGTGGTCCATACACTTGTCAGAGTGTGAGAAGCACGAGCTCACTAGATCGTGAGCTGCTTGATCACAGGTACATTCCCAACACATCCCCTATCATGGTGCCTACTCCATAATAAAGAAATAACTGCCAACTTCATGGGTAGCCTGAAATAAAGATATGGACCAAACATTCAGTTTGCAGTGACTATTAATAGAGGAGGAATTATGCCTAAAGTGTGACTTTGGGAATATTAAACTAGACCAAGTTGGAGATGGAGGTGGGTTGAGAAATCACTTGGTGGAGCAAGAAAAAGTGGGCTGGGCTCAGGTTAGGTAGCCAGGCCCATTGCTGTAATAACCAATGTGTTAGTCATGGTGGGGCCAGGTGGATTTGGTTGGAGAATCTACAGGAGAACCCGACCCAGGAAGGAGTGGAGCAACGACTGAACCAAAGAAATGGAAGAATGGGTAAAGCACCCTCTGTAAGGGTTCATGAAGGGCATGGCAGGAAATAAGCTCGGACAGGTAAACTGAGATTCCAACAGCATTCGTTTCCCACCCAGTACTGAAACACAGATTCTAACTAGATCAAAGACAAGACCGAAATATGAACAGAATCTTTATTGTTCTGTGCATTCCTTTTATGCATTTGAATTTGAGCATTGGGAGAGAAGAGCCAAACATTGGATGAAATCCATCTTTCGAGTTAGCCAGGAAATCTGAGATTTTAGTAGCAGCTTCACACACCTACTTATCACAGAGACATGACCACCTGGACTGACCCTAAGGCAGCGTGAGCATAACTGGGGCAGACAGGCAGCAAGTCATGAAAAGACTATGGCCGTCTGTGCAGACATTCCTCTTCAAGCTGGGCACTTTGAAGGGATGCTTGATGTCAGCCACAGGGGAACTGTCTGGCAGGTGGCATGGTTCATTCCCACTGGCAATTCCTTTTCCCTAGGAGATAGCCAGGTGCTCTTTTGGGATGCTTGTACACTGGCACCATATCAATGACCGAAATTTCTCCTTTTGTAGAACATAAACTCTGTGGATTGTGCAAAGGAGGCTGAGCACTAGCTCTAGACTGAGGTGAAAATGGAAGCAGCACTGTCTTAGGACTGTGTGCAGGGGCCTCAGACTCTACTGCAGATGGTGTGAAGTCAGGCCTTGGTGGCTTCCTGCACTCTCTGCCCGGGAATGCCAGGATCTGCTTTTAGGGGAATGTGTAGCACTCGCTCTGCCTTTGCTTGTGGCAAACTTGGATGCCCTCTGCTGAAGCTGGCACCTAGGATAATCCCATGTGGGCTTGCAAATCCCATCTTGCCTACACAGGCATGGGGTTCTGCAAGAAAAATCAAGTGTCTTTGCCCATTCCATTCCCTTCCACCTCTCTGCTTGTAATGAACTCTGAGTTTGCTTCCAAAGCATTCATGGGGGAGGGGAGTCTCTTCTGCTTGAAGCCAGGCCTCCCTGTCTAGGCAGCTGCAGAAAAAGGAAATAGAGCAAGCCCTGAAAATGAGGGCTAGGGAACCTGGAGCAGTTCATTTTCCCCTTGAATTTTGAGTTGGGAGAGCAAAAGTGTCATGTATAATTCTGAGACAGAATGCAGCTGAGCTGGAACTTCTTTTGAAGAAACAGCAGCTGCTGCCTAGACATGAACTGAGGCTCTAGGACGGGCCCGGCACTGACATTCTCAGGTCAGCTTCCCAAGTTCCCGCAGGAGTGGAATTATATGCCACATGAGAGATTTGCTTCACAGCAGCCTGGTCACTGGCGTGGACCTCTAGGTGCACCAGTAAGGGCTTTCAAAACTGTATTTCTCCCCAAAACTCCTCCTACCTCTCAACACACATACCTCCTGTCCTGTCCACGCCAAACAAAGCAAAAATAACAATAACAACAAGGATGCTTATAACCTGAGACAGTTGGGTTTGAGTACCCCTCTGTGTAGTTGACTTTATTTACAACAAGTTAAACAGATTAAATGGAGGCTCTGGTATAAACACAGTCTAGTTTAGAATTTCAGTCTTGCCGATTACTGGCAAGTTACTTAACCTTATTGAGTCTCCATGTCTTCAGATAAAATGGGGATAATAATAGTACCTACCCCCCCAAAATTTACTGAGTGAATGAAATAAGACCTTATGTTTAAAGGCTTAACACAGTCCTTTGAGGTAGACTTTTTTGTTTTTCCTTTTCCCAAAGGAGCAGATCCTCCCCCACCTACTGCTCAATGAATCAGCACAATGTTGTCTAATGGACAGGTCAATTTCCGGTCAGTTTTCCCGGCTTATTCTATGCCTTTTCTAGTCCTACATTTTGAGCTCTCTGTGGTTTGATTGATGAACAGATGGTAAAATGTATGCTTGATATACATTAAATTTGAAAATACCTTGGAGCCAGGAGTGCTAGGAAAAGAGAAATGAAGTCTTAATGTCTTTAAGAAACCACAGAAACCTCTCTAAATGTCCTTTTTCCATTTTCCTTCTCTTATCTAAGTGTCATACATTGGCATAGAGATATCAAGAGGCTAAATCAATTTGGGCGATGGCCAATTGTCAGGAGGCTGGAGCTTTGAAACACACGCAGATGAGTACATAGACGCTCACCCTGCATTAGCTTAGTCATGAAAGGGTGTCTGGAGCCAGCCTTCCTGATTCGCATCTTAATTCGTCCACTTAACCTCAGAAAGTCACTTAGCCTCTCTGTGAGGTTAATGTGTTATGCATGCATTTGTTCACCTGGAAAGTGGGTCTACTGGCACATACTTCATGTAGTTGTAAAATTTTGTTTTTTTTTTTATTCCAAAGAGAGAGGAAGAGAGAGGTGGGGGGAAGAGAGAGAGAAACATGGATGTGAGAGAGAAACATCAATCGGTTGCCTGTTACACATGCCTGGACGTGGGACTGAACCCGAAACCCAGGCATGTGTTCTGACCAGGAATCAAGCCCATGACCCTTCAGTCCACAGGATGACACTCCAACCAACTGAGCCTCACTAGCCAAGGCTAGTTGTGAGGTGTAAATGAGTTAATATGTATGAAAACACTTAGAAAGTACCTGGCATATAAGTTTTGGATAAATATTTGCCACTTTCCTCTTATAAGTGTAGAGGCTCTTACTCATTCATTGAACAAATACTTTTGTGTCTACTGTGTGAAGGTGCAGTGAATGGGTGAACAGTTCATGTATATTCTAGTCTTGTGGTGAAAACAGATATCAAACGAGTTATCACACATGTGATGAGTGTTATGACAAGCATTATGCTTTCTAAAGAGATTAGTAGAAATCAAATCATAATAAATACAACTTTATTGTCTTTTCTCTTTAAATGCTCCATGTATTCTCCAAGGATTGGGGTGTAAGTAGAAGTGAAGGTGTCTTAGAACAACAGTAATATCGATAGTTTACTTGCTTGAGACAAAGAGTAACTTAAATATTGCATAATTTATTTTTTTTAAAGTTATTGTCCTACCTTATTGTGGGGATCAAAGATATCTACAGAACAGGTGAAATTGTTGTATTTACTTGTAATAATAATAACCAGAAGACTTATAATGCTTAGCAGTTTATTCTTTACCCTTGATTGTCCCAGCTGTGGTGGTATAAAGTCAGCAGGGCAGGATTTATGCCCAATTTGCAGATGAGGGAGCTAAAGCCCGGAGTAGTAAAATGACGGACCCCAAGTCAAAGAGTGAGTGCCTGACATAGAATCAGCACCAGGAACGTTTGCTGGAGTGAGTAACATGCAGGCACCCTGACTCTCCATGGAGTGTTCTTTCTGGGTCTCACGCAGAACACAACCAAAACCTCCACTCTGTAGTGGTTTTAGAGTTCATGCTTACTGAACTTTATCAGGATGATGGATACTACTTCTTTGTAGATAACAACTGAACGGCACTTTTTTCCTGACCCTATCAAGAACCATCACCTCTATATCCTTATCTTTTTCTCTCCAGAGATTCAGGACATAAAAAACTAATTTTCAAAACACATCGTTTAAAATTATACAAGTACATTTAATAATTTAAGAAATCACAATAGGCTGTTTCCTGACAAATCGCTTCTGGAACTGCATTTCACAGGCAGAGAAGAACGAGTGGAGTGGCGTGCAGGCTTCAACCAGCCCAAGGATTAACTCTTCCAGATGCAGGCTTTTCACAGCCATTGATATTCATCAGAGGCTGATCTCACCAGGACTATCACACAAAAAGCTCACAAAGTACATCACTCCCCTGAATTTTTGGCAAGATATAAAACTACATATTGCAAAAGCATGAAAACAGAAAGATAAAATCTGTCTGCAGCTGTCTTGATTAAAAATGATGGCTTGGTTACATTCCACCAGTGTCTTTAACTTCTACGGGGTGCCTAATTTTAACCTAGGTCAGACTATATCAGCAGAATTAGAGAAGCGACACCAAGATGGGTGTTCAGCACACTTCACATTCGCCAATCGCCCCTGTTGTAAGTCTCCTCTGCAAGGAAGGGGTAAAGGTGGACTGAACTTAATCTATGCATGAAATGGTGGCAGCTTAATTCATTCTGATGCAGGGAAGATAAAATGACGGAACCCAGGAAACACGGGGCAATGAAAGCTCAAATTCAAATTACTCAGCCAGACATCTATTTGGAAAGCAGGATTGGCCCTAGATTAGGAAGTTGAATTGAATATTTATTCCTCACCATTTTCCCTTTGTAATTTATTGCCCTGAGGGGAGGTAGCATTCATTCGCCTACTGACCAGGTAGGTCAGTTGGTTATAGCATCATCCTAATACACCAAGGTGGCAGGTTGGATCCGCTATCAGGGCACATACAAGAAGTAACCAATGAATGCATTAATAAATGGAACAACAAATCAATGGTTTTTCTCTCTATCTTTCTCCTTTCCTCTCTGTTTCTAAAATCAATCAATAAAAATGGTTTTAAAAACTATACGAGTGATAGAATCCACTCATCATGCAATTTAGATCCAAATGTGATGAAACTGTGTTTTCCACAGCAAGGCAACACTTTAGTAAAGTAGACACACATCTGTTTGGTTGTCCCCTGATGATGCAGTGGTTTTTGGATCTAAGGCCAAACACAGTTGGATCAGCCAGGCTTTTTTCCATTTGAAAGTAAAAATGAGGATCTTTCTCACACAGCTGATGTTGCTCTGTTAGATCAATTGATCCTGTGGGATCAATTACTACGAAGTTCACACTGATATAAAATATAAGTGCCCACCTCATTTATTTTTTAATGATCCCACCCAAAATGGATCAGATACATTTTCTTCTTTTTTATCAATGGGAAAGAGTACTTTCAGAGAGAGAAGCTCGTGGATGAGAAAAGGCAGAGACCAATGAACAGAGTCCTAATTTTTTAAATTTTATTTTATAATTTGGCATAATTTTAGACTTGCAGATAAGTGACAAAAATAGTGCATAGAGTTTCCACATACCATTCAGCGAACTTCCAATGTTAACATACTACATAGCCTTAGAGCAATTTTCAAGCCCAGGAAACTGACATTGATTAAGTAATAATTTTAAATAATTTCTCTGAAAGCAAATAGTAGAATTTCACTTTTAGCTTATGTTTGAGGGAAAAAAATGGTATTTATCTTTACTGATTCTGTACTCACATAATGCTGTTTCATAAAATTTCTTCATTGTGAAGGACTTTAGAAACCATAGTTAGTTACAGTGCCGTTCCACCCAGCTCTTTTGCAGGATTTCTTCTTCATTTTGGTTACAAATTGTGAAGATCTGAATAGCAATTCCTACTAACAGCTGCTTGGAAAGCCTACATGCATTTGACTTATTGGGGAGGAAAAAACCTTGTGACCGAGTCATCTCATGTTTATGTTGCTGATTTAAGTAGTGAGGCAGCACTTTGAAAATTACACCATGTATAACCGGTTCTTTATCACCAAATCCAGGGCCAGAGGGAGTATAACCTCAGTAGCAGCAGCCAAGAAAAACTGCCTTTCGTTCAAGACTCTGACACTTTAAACCTAATCCCTGTGTTAGCTTTGCTGAGGCAAGAGGTGGGTCTTGCCTCATGTGGGGAATCCTCAGGGTCACCCATTGCCCAGTCCTAGTTGAATGGAAGGCCATGAGTTTTGGAACGTGCTCTCAGCAGCTGGAAACATCTGTAGCAATCTGGTGTCAAGATGAATGAGCCCCACGGGTTTACAGCTGCCTGCATCCACCCAGCCCTTGTGGCTTTAGGCAGATGTTTCTGCTCTGCACATGAAGAAATGAATGTGCAGTTTCACTGCTTGTTGTCAGGGATGATGGTTATTCACAGTCATGCTCTGAGGTCCTCTGAAGCCATTAAGTAGTATCTTTAGAGGCTGGCATCTGTCGACAAGAGAAGGCAAACATTTGGTGGTATGAAGAGCAAGGCCTTCCCTAGAGAATGAAGCACCAGATGTACACAGGAGGGGGAGAAAGAGAGAGAGACAGACAGAGAGAGAGAGAGAGAGAGAGAGAATGAGTATGCCATTTCTCCATCAGAACACAATCCAGCCCTGGCCAGGTAGCTCAGTTGGTTGGAGCATTGTCCAAATGTGCTGAGTTTTTGGGTTTGATCTCCAGCCAGGGTACATGCAGGAGTCAACTGATGAATGCATAAGTGGGTGGAGCAACAAATCAATGTCTCTGTCTCTCTCTCCGTCTCTCTCAAATCAATAAAAAGAAATTTTTTTTTTTAAAGAACCCAATCCACATTTATATAGGTGGATATGGTAGGGAGATGTCACAGGATATTTTGTTGCTCCCAAGTTAACCGAAAACTTGACTCCAGCCAACACATATGTCAGTTTTTAAAAAACATCTCAGAATCCAGAGTTTGCCTTCTCTTCATTGACATATCCCAAAGAATCCAAAGCTCTTTGGAAGGCTGTTTTAAAGTAGCCTCAGTGACTCGCTGAGGCTTGAATTTAATAGAGATCCCCCTCTCCTCCCTGTGCCAAAGCTGCTTCTCCTGGAGGGTTCTTCAGCTCACAGTTTTGCCAAGACCTTCTACCTGTTTGCTCAGGCCGATGCATAAAAAGTCCTTGATACCTCCCTCTGCCTTGCTCCCACTGTGAATCTCTCCTCAAATCCTATACCTTCTAAAGCATGTTTCTTCATTGCCATTTCTGTAATTATCTCTCAAATGAAATACTGCAGTACCCTCCAATTTTGTTTCCCAATGTCACTTGTGACCTCTCTCCAATACTTTCTCTTCAAAACAGCAAACAGTAAGCTTCTAAACAAACCTAGCCATGTACATAACTAATCCATTAATGGGTATAAGTAGTGTTGTAACCAAACTGTAACTTTATCCTTTGCCTCCTGTTTCGTTTTGTTTTGTTTTTTTTTTTTTTAGTTATATTCAGTGTGGAGACCCTCCCCTTGTACTCAGACAAAATTCTTACAGTCCTTGGCTTTTCTAAGTCACTCTCAAATAATAACAATCTTACATCACTTTAAATCACATACATGAAAAAGTCAGAATTCAGTGAGAATGAATCCAATTCATGATAATAACATTTCAAAGCTAAGACTCTTCCCGCTGCCTCCACCCCCCAACCTCTCTGCAGAGCCAAGATGTGCAGTTGGGCCGCTTGCCTCAGGGGAATGGAGCGATGGGAATATGGCAGGAGTCCACTACTGTTCCTCAGCTTCCTTCTTCTCCCACTAGGGACTGCTGCTCTGGACTGCCAGAGTTCGGTGGTTTTGTACTCTTGTTATTTGGTTAGGTGGCTGTGTGCTTTCTGGCCCAATGCATGGCTAAAAGCCAACTCTTTAAAGAGAAGCTTTCAAAGGATAATCCCTCTGAATGGACCGTCCAGCTTGGTTCACTCATAGTCTAATCAGCTGCAGCTGTGGAAGGGTGACGTCTCAATAGTTAGGGCTGCTGTTGGGTTTATACACTAAAGGTATGCATGTGGGTTATCAATATAACTGAGAAATAGGCAACTACAGTATAATGACTTACTGACTAGCTGTAATAAGCTAAGCTAACTCATCAGAGTCACTGCTTCTGTTTAAAGGAGAATGGCTGTAGCAGCCCTCACCTTCATCCTGAGATGATGCTGTGAAACTTCAGCACTGCTGTTATTCTCTCCTTGTGATAGAAATGAAAATGTTGGCTTCTTCTTTGACTTATGGCTGTAAATCCAGAAGGCCTGTGTTGGCAAAAGTAGAACTTACTACCTTATTCATGAACAAAGGAAGGAAGGGGAAGGGGTAAAAGAGGAAGGAAAAGGAAAAAAATTCTAAAAACTACAGAAGCAAAGGGAAAATTGACTTGTGGTGCTGAATGTTCTCTCGTGGCACTGGAGTATAGAAAAGAATAAATGTCAAGAATGGCTTGCGTGACAATAAAGCTTTTGAATCTGGAAAGATGGGCGCTTTATGGTGGAACCCCACTCCCTCCCTTGTTAGAAGCCAACTAGGAGTTTTCAAGATATTTTTCTGGAAGAGAATCTCAGGTGAGGAAATGAACCTCGCCAAGCAGCCTGTCTTTGTCCCCCGGAATTTTGAGTAACTCCTATAACTACTGTGCTGGACAGGGATAGGTATGCAGCTCCTCCTTGATTTTGTTATTTTATTTTATTTTTTACTATAGGAGCAGATTTCAAGACAAAGCTATTTTTTTTACCCTTTGCTCCTTGTTATTCTGCCACACACTACCTGAGTTGTTTCATTTCACTTTGTTTGACTGCTTAAAACACACCAGTAATAAATGGTTTGGGACTAACAAGCACCCTCTATTTTTATAATTCATAGACTGTTTCTTTAGAGCAGTTCTAGGTTTACAGAAAATTAACAGCCAATACAGAGTTCCATTATGACTCTTCCTCACAATTTCTCCTACTCTTTCCTTCCTACATTAGTGTGGTACATTTGTTGCAATGGAAGAATCAACTCCACAGTTTACATTAGGGGTCACTCTTTTGCACAGCTTATGCATTTGGACAAAGACATAATACTATGTATCTGCCATTATAGTATCATACAGAATTGTTTCACTGCCCTAAAACACCCCTGAACTCTGCCTTTTCATCCCTCTTACTGTTTGTTTGTTTCTATTTGTCATGTCTCGAGTGTGAACCAGACGCCTTCTGTTGGTTCATTTAGTACAGCTGTCACTGCTCCAGATTTTCAAGACTCTGCCAAATCCTGAGGGTGATCAACAAGGAAATACACAGACAATTTAAGAGTCTAAAATTAGGCACAGTGCATGCTCTGTTGATGTCTGTCCAGCTCCTCCAGACTCCCTTGCCCACTCAGGACCTCACGCTGGCGTCTGACCTTCACACTGTAATCCAAAGAGGCTGATACAAAATCTGCAAGTGCTTTCCTGGACAAATTTGAAGGCACTGACTCACTACCTAGATGCATTTCGAATGTTGAAATTTCTATGGAACAAGGAGTGGGCTGGATTCCTCCACTGCAATAGTACCCTCCCCCAACCCCAGGACTTCTCCAGACACAGATTTGAGACTGAAAGAATAATGTGCCTTTTCTCTAGAAAGAGACACATCAACGAAGAGAGAAGTCACTACTAGTTAGAAAAGACCTACTAGATCCAAGGCTGTACTCCTAATACATGCCCTAAAGAATAACCGTACCAAACCGTGTTATAAATATAACATCCATATAATAAGAATTCCATGCATATAGCAACAAGAGGATTGTGCTCACAGTCTCACAACAAAACCAAGTTTCTACCAGGCTTTTGCATTCTCATTCATAATATTGAATCACATATTCACAAGATATAGTTTTAGACAGATATTAAAAATTATGTTTTAACAGAATGATATTAAAGAAAAATGGGATACGAGCTTATATAATTCATGTATATGTAGTATTATTTGTGTATATGTAATATAATTCATGTATATATGAGAGAGTGAAAGAAAAAATTAGATCACCAAGTTGAATGAGGCACGCTAATCTTGCTAATATGCTAATATCTCTTGCTAATATGATTATGAGCAATATTTTCTCATTATGTTTCCGCATCTTCAAATTTTCTTTTTTTTAAAAAAATTTATTTATCTAATTATTTTTAGACAGAAGGGAAGGAGGGGAGGAAGAAAGGGCGGAAACAGCAATGTGTGGTTGCCTCTCACATGCCCCCTACTGGGAACCGGGCCCTCAACCCAGGCACGTGCCCTGACTGGGAATCGAACCAGTGACCCTGTGGCTTGCAGGCCGGCACCCAGTCCACTGAGCCACACCAGCCAGGGCTGCATCTTCCACATTTTCTGCAGTGATCATCATTAATTTTAAAATAGGAGAAAAAGCATAGTAATTTTAAATAAAGCAATACTGGTCTGTGTGCTATTTCTAGTAAATGTACCTAGTCTGAAGACACACCAGGCAGCCTTCTTTTCATTATCAAATCTTACTGGAAGTGATGGGGATGGAAAGCCCAGGTCACAGTGTTCACCCTTGAATGGTCAGCTTGCTTGTGCTTTACTCCAGAAAGATGCAAAGTATTCACTCATCACAAGAGCAACTGTGCTCTTATACACAAAGAATTTCCAGAAACTCAAGGCAAAAATTTTCTTTTTTTTTTTCCTAAGCATTTTCCTAGCCAGGTGCATCTAAAAACGCTTGAACTGGGTAACTGAAATTTGCCATTTTTCTATACCCCTTTGCACTATCTTCATCAAACTGTATTCATTTCATGTGCATGATACGGACTGTACATTTAAGGATAAGTAACCCCATGGGATGAAGGATGAGCTGAGTGAGGACTTGTGGAAAGCCGGCATCTTTTCTTCCCTAAGTGTTTTGGGGTAAAAATATTTGTTCACTGTGAAATCAAATGGAAGGAGAAATAGGTACATGCTTCCAATCCTGAGGTCTCTCAATAATTAATTGTTGAGTTCTTGTTCTTGGGCTGATTTCCTTTATGATCAAACTTATGTTAAAAAAATCTTTTTATTTTATTGTAGTAGTATATATGTAACATAAAACTCACAATTTTCCTATTTTTCTTCTGTTAAAAATGGTTTTACTTTTTAATTCTTTTTTTAGTTTTTTATTGTTGACACTGCTACAGATGTTCCTGTTTCCCCCTGTTTGCCCACCCCTACCCAGTCCCCACCTCCCTTTCCCCTGGCCTTTGCCACATTATTGTCTGTGTCCATGGGCTATGCATATATGTTCTTTAGCTAATCCCTTCACCTTCATTCTTCCTATTTTTAAGTGTATAACTTCGTGCATTTGCCATTGTACATTCACAGTTTTGTTCCACCGTCACCACTATCCATTTCCAGAACTTTTTCATCACCCCAAACATAAACACTGTACCCATTAAATACTGCCTCCTTGTTACTCCCTGTCTCCCAGCCTCTGGTAACTTCTACTTTCTGTTTCTTTAAATTTGCCTATTTTAGGTACCTCATATAAGTGGAATCATATAACATTCTTTTGTGTCTAGTTTATTTCACTGAGCAATGTTTACAAGGTTCATCCATGTTGGAGCTTGTATCAATTTCATTCTTTTTTTAGACTCAATAATATTTTACTGTATGTATGTACCACATTTTGTTTATCCTCTCATCTGTTGATGAGCATTTGTGTTATTTTGACCTTTTGGCTACAGAATGTAATGCTACTATGAACATTTGTGTACAAGTACCTGTTCAAGTCCCTACATTCAATTCCTTTGTGTATACGAGTATATCTAGAAGTGGCATATAAGTATATGATAATTCTCTGTTTATCTCTGAAGAACTTCCAAACCATTGTCTACAGCAACTGTACCATTGTACATGTCCACCAGCAATGCACAAGGGTTCCAATTTCTCCACACCCTTGCTAATACTTGTTATTTTCCATTTTTTAAATAATAAGTGTGAAGTGGTATTTCATTATGGTTGGATCAAACACTTAAAGCAAACTTTCTCTGTGGTTGTGACCATCTCTGAACTACATAGTGACAAGTAATTTAACCATTGTTTGACTTCAGGTCTAGGGTCAAACAGCTTTGAGTTTAAATTCCAGAAGGAAATCAGTTGCATGATGGAAAGAATTTCAGGCTGTCTTGTTTTCTAATGTGTCCCCAATCCCTAGAACAGAGACTGGCATAAAGTAACAGCTTAATATCTGTTAGGTGGATGAATTCTAGCCCCATCACTTACTAGCAATGTGACCTCATTTAAGTTGATAACCTAAGTCTCTGTTCCCTTCACCATAATTTAGGAAGAAAGATAGTGGCGTCTGCCATGATTGTGTGAGGATTAACGGCCACGGTGCCCAGAGCGTGCTTGCACGCTTTCTGACACACAGTGATCACGCTGTAAATGGTAGTGGCAGGGGGCCTCTTACATAGGCCAGTGCCGAGCCCTGGCCTGCGTCATGGTGACGAGTTTCCAGAGGCAGGCAGAATGCCATGGGTTCGGGGATCTGGGTGGCTTTTATGTTAAGCCAGAGCTTTATAGCAGGAAGGAAGGGGAAGTGCTGCAAAATCCATTAAGCCCAGAGCTCCCCAGAGCAAGCGCACTCCCCAGCAATGACGCTGGGGGCCCGGAGGCAAAGGAAGGAGAACCAGGATGCAGGCTCTCACGGGGCTGACCCAGCAGGATCTTAGGCCAGAACCGGCACAGTGAGGTCGCAGCAGGAGGAACACTCAATGGGGATTAATGATCAGTGATTCGTAGTGGGTTTTATAGAGACAGCGACCATGTTCTTTCAAGATGCGTAATAATGCACTGGGGAAATGTAGTGTCTTGGAACCAAATGTTAATGGAACGCTAGGTCCAGGAGGAAGTAGACCGAAGGATGGGAAAACTGGGGATATTCCCCTTTGCTCGAGTGTTGATAGAAAAATTCATCTCCCATCGGAGTGCAGAAATGTAGATTCTTGGGAATTCAAGCAGGCTGAAGACTAAGTCCTAGTCTGGATAGTGTCACGCAGATTTCTCTTAAGAGGAGGATAATGTTTACTTTCACGCCCAGTGTGGTTTGTCTGTTACCTACAGAGCCTTCTGGGATATTTCAGAAGTGGTACATGCATTATTCCAGCAGCCAAGTCACCTATATATTAGTCTTTTCAGTTTTCACCACGTAGAAAATCAACAGATCTGTGCTTACCACATTCTTTCAGAGGCCCAGATTCAAGGCTACCATGAGCGCCCTGGCCAGAGAGCAGCAGGACACAGAGGCACTGCTGAGCTGCTGGTGTCTGGGTACCAGAATGAGTACCCCAAAATGGCCTCTGGCCGTGGAGAGGCCCATGAGGACTCAGGGAGGGTAGCTATGAGGGCAGTCAGGACCAGGGCTTGGGTCTCTGGAGCAAGTGGTGTGGTGGGTTGTCAAAGACTACGGAGCCCAAGTTTCAGGATCAGGGGCAAAAATGGGAGAAAAACCAAGGAAAGAAGTTAAGAGCAAGCAATATTGGGAGCAAATAGGTCTCCCAAGGGTCACTCTCTTGCCAGAGACAGTTCCTGTGGTCTTGGGGGGACTAGTTTCCCTGGAGCGGAAGGAAGTCCCCACAGGTGGGACAGTTGGCTGGGTGGGAGCACAGGACCTCCTTGCCTCCTCCACCTCCAGTGCTTCCCTAAGAAGAGGGAAAGGCAGGGCAGAACCCTGGCCCTCCTGCCCACTGAGACACTGGGGCTCTCCGTGCCTCAGGGGAGCATGTGCTGGCCTGAATCCCCACAGACCACTGGAATCCCCAGCAAGCAGCGAGTGTCAGAGATTCACTCCACACCTCTGAGTGACTTGTTTCCTCCTCCTCCTTTAATGGAGGACTCAGACTCTCTCTATAACTAAACAAAACCCATAATTATAATCCTGTGGCAATGTTTCTGTAAACAGTAGCTTGAGTTGAAAAGACCAGCTCTGAATCGTGAGAAATGGCAGCAGTCACCAGCCTCCTCTGGGAATGGTTCCCTGACTTCTGCACTAAGCTTTTTTTAAAACTCAGATGGTGAAATGCAGGGCACTTCAGTCTTCCCCAGACCTGCCATATAACACAAAGAGGGCGCGGCAGTAAACAGTGGTGGAGATTTCTTGATGATAACATTGGTGCACTGGTCTTTGTGAATGGATCTCATTTTTTCCTTCTTCCCATCTACCCTTGCATGTTTGTGGTTTCCTTAAGGTTAAATAATTGAAAGTCACTGATTTTCTTCTAAACGTAACCACATTTACCTTCACACTTTGTTCTTTTTTTATTTGGTGTCAAAACCAGAAAGAGCATTCCCCTCCTCTAAAAGTGACTTAATACTAAACTCTAGAGACATAAATTGGCCATTACCTCAAGATTTAAAGACATGTGTATGTCTGGGTGAAGTCATCCTTTTATACTGTAGCTTTTTATGCCTGACTTCTTGATCAACCCAGACCCTCTCCCGCTCTCCTAGTTGTCACCAGGGCCAGATACCAGATTACCCCCTCCCCTTATACCTCCTGCCCTTTTTTTCTCCAGGACTATTTTCTCTTCTAACTTGTTTTTCTCTAGATAATATTGCATGTTTGATGAGAGATTCAGGGAACCAATTAAGCAGGCTCTTTGGACAACAACTAAATTGCACGATTGCAACAACTAAGTTGCAACAATTAAGTAGCAGGAGCCACATACAGTGCCATGGGGCTGTCTTTCTCTCTCTGAAGCCTTATGCACGATTGCAAACTGTTGGCTGTCTCCGGGCAACAGAAGGATTCTGGAAGATACACAGAACAATCCTAAACTTCCCTGGTTTGTCAGCCTGGACTTCAGCACTGTGCCTCTCTCATTTGCCCAGGAGGCCCACAGGGCCAAGTGAATCCTAATAGTATCCACACAGCACCAAATAGCCAGCTGAAAATGTAAAAATGAAGGCAAGCCACTCAGTGTTTCATGATGACAATGACCAACGGCCAGGTTCAAAGCAGTTTTTATTGACTTGATAGTTCCTTTCGACTTTTTTTTTCCTAACTTCCTGTCTTATAGACATTTTTTTTCCCCCACCACTTTCTCTTGCCCCCTCCCTCAGCTCTTTTTTTTAATTAAAAAAAATTCAGTTACGATTGACATTTAATATTGTATTAATTTCAGGTGTATAGTATGTATGGTGGTTAGACAACCTGACACCATACATAATTATTGATATATATTCCCTATACTGTATTTTACATCCCCATGACTATTTTGGGACTGCTAATTTGTCTTCTTAATCCCTTTACATTTTTCACCCAGGCTTCTAACCTCCCTCGCATTTGGTAACCATCACTTTGTTTTCTGTATTTGTGAGTCTGTTTGGCTTGTTCATTTATTTTGTTATTTTTAGATTCCTCATACAAGTGAAATCATATGGTATTTGTCTTTGACTTATTTAACTTAGCATAATACCTTCTTGGTCCATCCATGTTGTTGCAAATGATAAGATTTCATTCTTTCTTATGGCTGAGTAATATTCCATTGCATCCTCATATATGCACCACTTCTTCTTTTCCAGCCGTCTATTGATGGACGATTAGGTTGCTTCCATATATTGGCTATTGTAAGTAATGCAGCAGTGAACAGAGGGGTGCATATATATCTTTCCAAATTAGTGTTTTGGATTACTTCAGATGAATACCCAGAAGTGACTACACCAATTTGCAGTTGTACCAACAGTGCACAAGGGGAGTCTACATCCTCGTCAGTGCTTGCTGTTTGTTGATTTATTGATGATGACCATTCTGACAGGTGCAAGGTGATATCTCATTATGGTTTTAATTTACACTTCTCAGATGATTAATGATGTTGAGCATCATTTCATATGTTTACTGGCCATCTGTTGTCCTCTTTAGAGAAATGACTCTTGAATTCATTTATTTGTTCACTCATTCACTTTCAATAGACATTAGTAAATATGGAATAAAGGACTATATTATCTATAACTGTCCCCAGATATAAGCAGTCCAAAAGGGGTATCTCCATCATCATCCCCATCACTGTGATTATCAATATTATCAAAATATGGGTGAAACACCTAGTATTTGCCAAGTGCCAGGCAAGACCCCCTGTGGGGAGCGAGATATACAGAGTCCATACTCTCATGAAGCTCATAATTTAATGATGAAAACATACAAATACACAAAGTAAAGAAAAGTGATAAGTCCTCTGATACAGGAAGCATATAACATTAGTTTGATCTACGAAAATGTCAAGTTCATATGACTCAACCTAAAACTGTCTGTTGACTCTTCCCTATATGGCGGGCATTCTTATGTGTTTTATACGTATCACAAATAATATTCACAAGAACCCCGCAGAGTAGATTTTATTATTTCCATTTCATAAATGAGGAAACTGACTTAAAGAGGAAAGATGAACTTCTTTTGGTCACAAGTGCTGAGTGGCAAAACTCTGTGTGATTTCAGCTTCTGTGCAGTCTTCTCTGTGGTACAGAGATATTGTCACATTGTGCAGCAGCCCCAGTTGGAGGGGAGCAAGGAATCAGTACAGCACAATGGCCGCCTGTTTTGTGGAATAGTAGATGAAATGAAGTTTTGCTCCCAGGATTCTTGTGGTTGCTGTGTTTCAAACATCCGCTATCAGAGAGGTGATAGATTGCTAAATTTACCATGTGTTTCTAACTTCTGGCTTGCCTGTATGTTTTTCTTTTGATTTCCTTGCTTTGATGTTTATTTAATGGTTTTAATTCTCTACTATATGAAGAGGATTTAACTTTTGGCATATAGGTATGTTCTATCCGGCACTGTTGGTTCTACGGGAACAATAGGCTGGCAAACCTGCCAGTGATGAGGCAGAAAGGTCTGGGGCAAGTTTCTGGGGGGAAAGTGGGGAAATACATACCTTAGGAGGCAGCTACACTGCTTGTGACCCTTCTCAGATTGTCCATTCTTGCTCATAGCCCCTCATGAGATCCAATGTGATTCTACTCCACCTTGACACAGGTGACTGGACCAGGGTGGACACCTGACATGAGCCAGGCCCACCAATTGATTGGCTTATGCCATGTAGCTTGTGTGCTACTGAAAGGGAAAGTTGTGCCAACTCGAGCTCCTCTCTATGACCTTGTACTGTTAAAAAATAAACTGAGATATAGAAGAGTTTATGTGAGCAAACATTGATTCCAACCTGGCAGTGCCAAACTTGTAGCAGTTAGAAGCACTGTACCAACAGGAGCCAGGAGAAAGACCTACAGAGAAGAGGCAAAAGCGAAGAAAAAAATTATTCGATTGACTACAGCCTGAGTGGTCACCTTATTTGGGAAGTCCTAGTTGGCTGTGATTGGTCATCCTTAGGTTCCGATTTCTTATTTTTGAGACATTTCAGGCTTAGTTTTTTGTTTGTTTACATAAGCCACCTCAGTCTAATGGCCTCTTTTAAAATTATTTAAAAAGTCTTAGGCCCAGAGGGAAGTTGTTAGAGCCCGTGGGTTGAAAAGTCTTGGGAGCCAAGCTGAGACTGCCATTTAGGGCTCCCGATGCCTGTCAGATGAAAAGAGAGTAAAGTCTTGTGGGAGACTTATAAGAAAAGAAGGGCCTCAGGGACTGGCCTGAGGCAGAGAAGTGAAGACATGTGGCCCATGAGAGAATAAGAGCAGCCAGTCCCCTGCTTCCACTCCTTGGCCCAATTCCATCTCTGTGCCTCATGGGCTACTCTTGTGTGCCATCTTATAAAACAATAAATCCCTCCCTTTGCTTAAATAGCTTGAATAGTTTTCTGTCCTTGTAAGAGAGAGATTAAAACACAAGTTCTCAAAGCAGGCAAAGCAATTTGTACCATAACTAAAAGGAACAGAGAAAACTCATGAAATCTTACTTCTAGGTCTCAGGTGTTTCTGAGTTTAGTTTAACCTTCACCGAAGGTACCACTAAAAGAGGGAATATCTCATTTTATTATCTCCTAAGGTACCACTAAAAGAGGGAATACGAAGCATATGAGAAAAACTGCCCGCTTTAAACAATTATCTTTATACATTTAATGTAACACTAGAAGGACCACCATTACACTCAGGCCACTGGCCATCCCTCTCACCCACCAATACACAGACCTTCTCTAACTCAGGCTGCATGCCAGCTATGCAGCAGATGAAAATGAGCACTCTAACACCTGTTCTTGAGGTGCTCCCTGTGTAACATGGAGAGGACAGCAAACACATAAATCACCATAAAATGTGGGGGCTAGTATAGCAGAGGGATAAAAATGTTCTTTTGAGAAGGGAAATGACTAATTTCACCTGAGGATTTTGGAGAAGGTGTCAGCACCTACGAGGTGAATTTTGAGCTGAGTCTTGAAAGGTGAGTAACTCCTTGGCAGTTTGGAAAGGAGAGAAGGAAGTAAGCACTCCAGGCAAAAGGAACAGAATGTGCAAAGTCAGAAAGCTGTAAAATGGCTTGTTTGTGGAACAAGGAGGAAGTCAGTGCAGTTGGAAAAGTGGCTATTTTGGGTGAGTTGCAGGAATATGATTACATTAGGGCCAGGTTTTGAAGAACTATACATGCATTTAACAATTCAATTAATAATAAGTACTATATATTATTCTCTACTAGAGACAAAGTAAGTCATTTATATGTATTATTCTCATTTAGTTAAATGTCACGGGAATGTGTTGTGAACCATGTCCAAACAACGTCAATGTTTTAAAGCTACTTTTGGGGGATGGGGGCCCTGGAAGCAATGGGGAGGAGAGACCAGTGTGAGAGAAGATGAGTAGGCAGCTGCAACTGTCCAGGTGAGGAATCAGTACCTGATCCAAGGTAGTGGCTGCAGGATCCAGAGGCACAGCTGAGCCTGAGGTGCAGTTGAGGCAGAATTACTTAAATGTGTGGAGAACACAAAGGAGAACCTCGGGCAGCCTTTGAAGCAGGGTTGTCCAACGTTTTGACATCTCTGGTCCACAATGGGAAAAGAAGAATTATCTTGGGCCACCCGTTAAATACATTATGACATGTAATCACACAAAAAAATCTCATAATGTTTTAAGTAAATTTTCTATTTCCTGTTGGGCCTCATTCATAGCCATCCTGGGCTGAATGTGGCCCATGGGCCTCAGGTTGGACACCCTTGCTTTGAAGAATTTCCTTTTTAGAGATTGAGTCCATGGTTCTAGCAGGGAGACAGGTGCTGTAGGAACAGGAGTGGGTGGGGGGATATGATTTCACTTAGGGACATTTTAAGTTTGAGATCCTAATAAGCGAGCAAGGTGGAGATCTGTGACTGTCAGATAAGGGAGTCTGAGGCTTGAGGAAGGAGTTAGGACTGAGTATACAGATTTGGGAGTTCCCATCACTCTCCTCTTCTGACTAGTAGAAGGATTCAGAGAGGTGTAAAGACAGTTTTCAAAATTTTTATTAATGCGGGGATGTCCAGGTCACATTAGTCAAGGTATAGTTGGTGTATAAAATAGTCCAAACAGCCATTCAGTGACTTGCCTTTCTCAGCGAAGTCCCTGAAACTCTCATTTCTACTCTTTCTTCCCCCTTGCAAGGCAAGTAGGTGGGAGCGAGCTGGGGGTGGGGGCCAGGGGGCAGGATGCTCACTAACCAAATCCACAGTGGCCTGAGCTGCATTTCTATCTGCTATTTGGTATAGTGTGGCCTCGTCCCTCGTGCAGCCCAGGTGCATATGCCATTTCTTATTTAAGAGCCTATTAGCAATTTAAGATGAGTTATCCCTTCTCTCAGTGATTAATTCAGAGCCCTATTGGGACTTAGGGTCAAAGCCTCTGCCTCTCTCACTGGAGGATCTTTTGGGAGCTCTGTAAATTAGCATCTTGGATTTATGAAAGAAAGAAGAGGTGGATAGATTTTAACTAATAATTACAGTACATCTTATGTGGGCTTGGCTTCCTCAGAATTTTCCTCACATAACAGAGTGATTTATTTGACCTCTACTTGAGAACCTCACATTTTAGATATTTCAAAGTGTCTATTTTCCCTCCAAAACATAGATTAACCCTGAAGAATGTGCCATTTTGCACATAAAAAAATAGTGGAATATCACCAATTTCATGTGGTTCAAACTACCAGCAGCAAAAGATTGGGATGGTGAAGTGGAAGCAAGAAATATTTCAGGTACTTCTGAGTAATTTGTCACAACAGGCATAGATGTCTCTTCTTGTAAATTGGAACATACATGACTTTAAAGGCACTTTTATATGAAATTATGTGTAATTATTTATTTGAAGAAAGGCATGGCAGTATTGCACAGAGATATCTCTGCTGCCAAAATGTTTCCTGCTGCTCTGACATGTTGAGCTTCCCCTGTTCATCCGAATCTGTGGGACACACACATAACTTGCTTTTCCATGCAGCTCTACTAGTTTTCATCATGACTTCCAAATTAGACTATGTGGTGGCCCCAGATTAGATTCCTTATGAAGAGGGAATGACAGACCTAACATTTGTCACTCACAACTGCTATATACCAGACTGTGGTAAATGCTTTACATACACTATTTTCTTCAGTTCTGAGCAACAATCTCTTAAGGTAGGAATTATCTTCCTCCTTATGAATTGGAAAACTGAGTCTCTAGGAGATGAGATAACTTGGCCAAAAATACCTAGAAGAGGGTTACTCTTGGCTAGTTCTTGCTCTGAGCTCTGAAAATGTCTAGTACAGTTTACCTCCCCAAGAGGAGAAGGCAATAAGTGGGGTGATGATTTCTCTGCCCTGATTGGAAGCTGGGGCATGGCGAAGAGGACATATATTGTATGTCTGCTTCACTGTGTGACATTGGATTTTACTTCTCAACAATGAATTGATGATAGCACGTGAGCTCTTCCAAGGGATGCTGTGTGATTAAATGTGAAATCGCTTTAATTTCTACTCAGATAACCCAGAAGCATGATTTTTTAAAAAGGGAGGAGGTTTGCCATAAAATGTCTTGGATTCATCTACAAGAAAAAGGGAGAGGTTAGTGTGGAATAGAGGATTAGCCTAAACAGGAATTCTCAGTGGGGAATAATTCTGTACCCCGAGAGACATTTGGCAATGTCTAGAGACATTTTTTGCTTGCTACACCTGGGAGGGCACTCCTGGCATCTAGTGGGTAGATACTACTAACCACCCTCTGCTGCTCAGGACAGCCTCTTACTACAATTACCTGATCTCAAAGGTGAATGGTGCTGAGACCAAGAGACTGGTCTACAGTGCACTTGCTAGGAAAATAGTTTAGCTGCTCTAGAAGAGCAACTTAATTTCAAATTTCATGAACTATCAAGTATTTTGGAAGCACTTATTTGGACATAAATAATTACTGTAATTTGAAATTACAAAATATCTAGTCATAAAAACAATTCTCAGGAGAGAGCTTCTATTAGTATCATTATTATCATTATTATTACTATTATTAATATTGGATTCTTTGGAGGGTTCTATGAACTTTTTTAAAAGTATATTTTTAATAAGGAAAAAGATGTAGTCAAATTTCAGAGGCTTACATTCATCAGAGCAAAGAGAGAATGTAATGACTCAGAATTAGTGAACTTCAAAATATTGAGATATTGTTGGTTTATTCCCTTGTAATGCTTAGCTCTAGGTAATAACCAGTGGAGACCCTATTGATTTGCATTTGTTGGGCTATTGCTTTCTAATGTATGTTAAAATCCTAATTATGTTGTGATTCTATGGAGGAAAACCTTGACTTAAGTGAGAATATTAATATATTAATCTTGACCCTTTTCAGGGGGCACTTCCATAAGACCATGAGTCAGAGTGTCTAATTCTAAGCCTGCTGTATGGGTTTTATTTCCACTTTGGAGGTGATGCAAAATTAAAGAGGTCTGGGCTTATATCATGAATAGAGGAGAAGAAATCCAATTTTGAGCTGGGATATATGAGAAAATACTCCTACCTCACCTCACATTTGATGATATTTTTACTTCAGTTATAGAAGTGAAATGTTATGGAAATGTTATGGAAAGAGCCAGGTTAGATCATTGAAGTGTATGAGAATCCTTGGAGCCCAGCTATAAGTTTTTGAGAACCAGTGGAAATTAATAGCCCATGTATTCTACATATTTTTAGAACCATTTGTAACTGATACATGTGGCTCTTTCTTCACTATGAATTTAGTAAGTTTATGATTAATGAACTTACTAAATAACAGAACTATGGAAATTCTAGCTATTGGGTAAGCAAGAAGGAGTTCCAGGATAATTTGATAGAGAAATGGTAAGTGGCATTTGTGTATGTGCATTTACCTGTAGGTTATGGCTGTTTTTCTGTGTTGAGAAGATTCTGAGATTGTTGGGTCTCGGTGGAAAAGAATGCTGTAGTCAGCTGGTGATACCTGCTTTGGAAGTGTGGCTGGGAGCCTGGTGACATGTAAGCCTTATATTTGTTTGTTTTTTAAATTCAGTCACTATTTATTACACTCAACCTTCTGTATAAATATCCCAGACCATACAAAGATGCGGTGTGTGTAACACTCTATGAAAGAATTACATGTTAAAGAAGTACTTTGGGAGATATAACAGAAATAAGTAATTCAACATGCCTAAGACTTTTGACTGGAATGTTATAAACACAGGGTATAGCAACTGGAAGTTCTGTGATAACAGGAAATAAAAAATTGCCTCTTCTGATGAACAGTAATGAAATCTGTTAAGGTTCCTATAGAGATTCCTTGTGTTCCTGGACTTTGTATTTAGTGCTTTTTTTAAAAATTATTTTTATATTGTTCAAGTATAGTTGTCTCCATTTTCCTGCCACCACTCTTCCCTGCCCCGTCCACGCCCACCTCCCACCCTCAATCCTTCCCCACTTTGGCTTTGTCCATGAGTCCTTTATATACATATTCCTTGACTTGACCCTTCCCCTTCTTTTCTCCGTTACCCTTCTCCCACCTCCTCTCTGGTTACTGTCGGTTTGTTTTTTTTTTTCAGTGTTGCTGGTTATAGTTTTCTTGCTTGTTTGTTTTGTTGATTAGGTTCCACTTATAGGTGAGATCATATGGCATCTGTCTTTCACTGCCTGGCTTAGTTCGCTTGGTCTAATGCTCTCTGGTTCCATCCATGCTGTCACAAAGGATAGGAGCTCCTTCTTTCTTTCTGCTGCATTGTATTCCATTGTATAAATGTACCATAGTTTTTTGATCTACTCATTTACTGATGGGTGCTTATGTTACTTCCATCACTTGGCTACTGTGAATTGTGCTGCTCTGAACATTGGGGTGCATAGGTTCTTTTGAATTGGTGTTTCAGGATTCTTAGGGTATAGCCCCAGCAGTGGAATCACTGGGTCAAAAGGAAATTCCATCTTTAGCTTTTTGAGCAAATTCCATACTCTTTTCCACAGTGGCTACACCAGTCTGCATTCCCACCAACAGTGCTCTAAAGTTCCTTTTTCTCCACAATGTTGCCAGCACTTGTTTGTTGATTTGTTCCTGAGACCCATTCTGACTGGCGTGAAGTGGTATCTCATTGTGGTTTTAATTTGCATTTCTCTGATGGCTGGTGATGCTGAGCACTCTTTCATATGTCTCTGGGCACTGTGTATGTCCTCCCTGTAGAAGTGTCTGTTCAGGTCCTGTGCCCGTTTTTTAATTGGATTGTTTGTCTTCCTTGAGTGGAGTAATGTGAATTCTCTATAGATTTTGGAGATCAAACCCTTGTCTGAGGTATCATTGGCAAATATATTTTCCCATACGGTTGGTTCCCTTTTCATTTTGCTGATGTTTACTTTAGCCATGCAGAAGCTTCTTATTTTGATGAAGTTCCATTTGTTTATTCTTTCTTTTATGTCCCTTGCTCTAAGGAACATGTTGGTGAAAATATTGCTGTGTGGAATATCTAACAATGTCCTACCTATGTTCTCTAAGACTTTAATGGTGTCGCGACTTATATTTAAACCTTTTCTCCATCTTGAATTTGTTATTGTGAATGGTGTCAGTTGGTGGTCGAATTTCATGTTTTTGCATTTGGCAGTCCAGATCTCCCAACACCATTTGTTGAAGTGGCTATTTTTACTCCTTTTTATGCTTCTGCCCCCTTTGTTGAATATTAATTGACCATAGAGACATGGGTTTATTTCTGGGCACTCTATTCTGTTCCATTCATCTATGTGTCTGTTCTTATGCCAGTACCAGACTCTTTTGATTACAGTGGCCTTGTAAAATAGCTTGATGCTAGGTATTGTGATCCCTCCTACTTTGTTCTTCTTTCTCAAAATTGCTGCAGCCATTTGGGATCATTTATGTTCCCATATAAATTTTTTAAATGTTTGTTCTATATCTGTTAAATATGTCATTGGTATTTTAATAAGGATTGCGTTAAAGCTATGAATTGCTTTGGGAAGTATGGACGTTTTGATGATGTTAAGTCTTCCAATCCATGAACACAGTATATGCTTCCATTTATTGGTGTCTTCTTTAATTTCTTTCTTCAGTGTTGTATAGTTTTCTGAGTATAGGCCTTTCACCTCCTTGATTAAGCTTATTCCTAGGTACTTTATTTTTTCTTTTTGCTATAGCAAATAAGTTTTTTTTCCTGATTTCTGATTCTGGTATTTCATCGTTGGTGTACAAAAATGCCTTTGATTTCTGAATATTGACTTTGTATCCCACTGTTTTCTCAAATTCACTTATTAGGTCAGGTAGTTTTTTGGTGGAGTCTATGGGGTTTTCTATGTACACTATCATGTCATCTACAAACAATGACAGTTTTATTTCTTCCTTTCCATTTTGGATGTCTTATTTCTTTTTCTTGTCTGATTGCTGTGGCTAGAGCTTCCAATACTACGTTGAATAGAAGTGGTGAAAGCAGACATCCTTAACTTGTTCCCAATCCTAGTGGGAAAGCTTTTAGTTTTTTTCCATTGAGTATGATGTTGGCTGTAGGTTTTTCATATGTGGCCTTTATTATGTTGAGGTATGCCCCCTTTATTCCCACTTTGCTGAGTGTTTTTATATTAAATGGATGCAGTACCTTACCAAATGCTTTTTCTGCATCTATTGATATGATCAGGTGATTTTTGTCTTTCTTTTTGTTCATGTGATGTATTACATGTATTGATTTGCAAATATTGAACCATCCTTGCATCCCTAGGATGAGCCCTACTTGATCATGGTGGATGATCTTCTTCATGAATTACCGGATGCGGTTTGCCAATATGTTGTTGAGGATTTTAGCATCTATGTTCATCAGCGAAATTGGCCTGTAGTTTTCTTTCTTTGTTGTGTCTTTACCTGGTTTTGGGATTAGGATAATGCTGACCTCATATAAAGAGTTTGGGAGTCTTCCCTCTTCTTGAATTTTTTTGAATAGTCTGAGAAGCACAGAGATTAGCTCTTCCTGAAATATTTTGGAAAATTCTCCTGTGAAACCGTCCAGTCCAGGGCTTTTGTATGCCAGGAGTTTTTTGATTACTGCTTCAATTTCACCATTTCACCAGCTGCTATTGGTCTGTTTAGGCTTTCTGCTTCTTCTTCATTCAGTGTTGGAAGATTATATTTTTCTAGAAATTTATCCTTTTCATCGAGGTTTTCAAATTTCTTGGCATATAATTGTTCGTAGTAATTTCTTACAATCCTTTGTATTTCTGTGGTATCAGTTGTAATTTCTCATCTTTCATTTCTGATATTATTTATTTGGGTTCTGTCCCTTTTTCTTTCTTTCTTTTTTTTATTTATTTTTTTGATGGATCTGCTTAAAGGCTTGTTGATTTTGTTTATCTTTTCAAAGAACCAGCTCCAGGATGTATTCATCATTTCAATTGTTCTTTTAGTCTCTATGTCATTCAATTCTGTTCTGATCTTGATTATTTCCTTCCGTCTACGTGCTCTGGGCTTTGTTTTTTGTTGTTTCTCCAGTGCTTGTAGTTGTAGGGTTAGATTGTTTATTTAAAATATCTGTATCTTTCTTAGGTAGGTCTGTATTGCTATGAACTTCCCTCTCCGGACTGCCTTTGCTGTGTCCCATAGGTTTTGGACTGTTGTCTGTTCATTTTCATTTGTTTCCAGAAACTTTTTGATTTCTTCTTTGATCTCATTATTGACCCATTCATTGTTTACTAGCATGCTACTCAATCTCCATGAGTTTGAATGTTTTTTAGTTTTTTCCTTGAGGTTGGTTTCTAGTTTCAAGCCCTGTGGTCTAAGAAAATGCTTGTTATGGATTTCAGTTTTCTTGAGTTTGTTGAGGCTTGTTTTGTGTCCCATCATGTGGTCTATCTTTGAAAATGTTCCATGTACATTTGAAAAAAAATGTGTATTTTGCTTCTTTGGGATGAAATGTTCTATGTATATCAGTTAAGTCCATTTGATAGAATGCGTTGTTCAGTTCCACAATATCCTTGTTGATATTTTGTTTGGAAGATCTACCCATTGTTGACAGTGGGGTGTTAAAATCCCCTACTATCAGTGTGTTGCTGTCTATATCCTTCTTGAATTCCTCCAAGATTTCCCTTATACATTTGAGTGCTTCAATGTTGGGTGCATATATGTTTACAAAGTTTATATGTTCTTGAAGGATTCTTCCCTTGAGTATTATGAAGTGTCCTTCTGTGTGTCTCTTTTTATGGACTTTTTTTGAAATCTATTTTGTCTGATGTAAGTATTGCTACCCAGCTTTTTTTCCTGTTTATTTTCTTGGAATTTTTTTTTCCCATTCCTTTACCTTCAGTCTGTGTACGTCCTTTGTTCTGAGGTGGGTCTCTTGTGGGCAGCATATGTGTGGGTCATGTTTTCTTTTCCATTCAGCTTTCCTGTGTCTGTTGATTGGAGCATTTAATCCATTTACATTTAAAGTTATTATTGATAGGTGCTTATTCATTTTTTCCCTTTGTACCTGAGTTCCTCTCTTTCTCACTCTTTTCCTTCATCTTCTTAAAGCAGTCTCTTTAGCACATCTTGCAGTGCTGGTTTGGTTGAGGTGTATTCTTTTAGCTTTCTTTTTTCTGGGAAACTCCTTATTTTGCCTTCCATTTTAATCGACAGCCTTGCTGGGTAGAGCAGTCTTGGTTGCAGACCTTTGCTTTTCATTTCTTGGAATATTTCTTGCCATTCTCTTCTGGTTTGTAGTGTTTCTGTTGAGAAGTCAGCTGCTAGCCATATCAGGGCACCCTTGTATGTTACTACCTCTTTCTCCCTTTCTGCCTTTAAGATTCTCTCTTTGTCTTTGATATTTGCCATTTTAATTATGGTGTGTCTTGGAGGGGGCCTTATTTGGGGTTCATCTTGAATGGGACCCTTTGTGCTTCCTGGATTTGTGTGACTTTTTCTCTCCTCCAATTAAGAAAGTTTTCCATCATTACTTTTTCAAACAGGTTTTCTATCCCTTGCTTTTCTTCTTCTCCTTCTGGTATCCTTATTATAAGGTTATTATTATTATGTTTCATGTTGTCTTGCATTTCCCTTAAAGTCTCTTCGTTCTTTTTGAGTCTTTTTTCATTTTCTTGCTCTTTCTGGGAGCTTTTTTCTACCTTATCCTTCAGCTTGCCGATTCAATCATCTGCCTCATCTGGCCAGACTTTGATTCCTTCTACTGTGTTCTTCAATTCAGAAATTGTATTCTTCATTTCCTCTTGCCTGTTATTGATAGTTTCTATGTCCTTTTTCATGCTGATATAATTTGCAGTAAGATCCTCATAGTTTCCCTGCAGTTTTTCGCAGTTGTCCCTGAGCTCATTGAGCTTCCTTAGAACTGTTGTTTTGAACTCAATGTCAGATAGTTTACTTGCCTCTATTTCATTTAGTTCTCTTTCTGGGGATTCCTCCTTTCCTTTCTACTTGGGGTGGGGGTGTTTCTTTGTCTTCCCATTATTTGTGAGGGTCTTCCTTTTTGCTTCTGCTTCTTAAATTGATCTGTTTTGTCTTCCTGACTTTGTGGTGTGAACTTCTATCATAGGAGACCTGTGAGATTCAGTGGTGCAGTCTCCTTGATCTCCTGAACTCAGTACCCTTTGGATGCCTTTTATGTCATTTATGTTGGTTCTCTGGAAGTAATTGGGTTTTCATTGTTGTTTAGTCATTCTTTGGTGGGTCTTTCCCTCCATCTGATTGACTGAAGGTTACTCTGCCCACCATGTCCTGGGTGTTTTTGTGCAGGTGCTTCCAGAACAAAACCACAAAGCTCAGGAAACAAACCCACATCTGCAAAAATAACTTCCCCCCTGTAATCTCACTATCAATAGCAAGTGGACCACTTTTAATACAGTTGTAAAAAGATTAAGACTATTATAAAAAGAAGAGAAATAAACTATTAGTATAAAATCTAATGACTTAATATGAACAAGTTGATGGACCCAACATGAACGTTTAAAGTTATTTAGTAAAGAAAATATCACAAATCATGAAGAAGACCACAGAGGATTTTGTCTCAGTAGCCTCTAGTATTTTACTGCTGTTTTTTCTTTCTGGATCCACTTTTGGTGATATCAGATGTTGACCCTGTCTGACCTTAGGCAGTCTGTTGGAGACTTCCAGGGTTCTACTGTCTACTGTCTGTCTCCTTCAGTTGTTAATCTTGTCACACTGCACTCAGCAGTCAGGCTTAGACACCACAGGACAAGGCAGAATCCATCTTGGGGTTGGGGCTATTGTTTCCCCTCAGCCGCTCAGAGGGAGTGGTCTGCCTGAGCACTGATGGCTGCTGCCTGGGGGGTTACTCAGCACCGGGATCCCGGCGGCTACTCTCAGTTCTCTCCCCAAAGACTCCATCTCCAGTCTCTCCTAAAGTGTCCCTAGTCTGTTCTGTCCTCCCCTTTGCCAGGGATCTACTATCTGTGGCTGCCACTGTGTACTCAGCAGTCAGGGTAAGCCATATATTTGACAACTGTTTGTGTTTAACAGTAAAATACTATCCAAATCCCTAAATTTAAAAGATCTTTGAGTTAGATCCAGTAAAAAAAATTCAGAAAGCTGTATCTGCCCTACTTTTTGTCAATTGCAACTGTCTTATACAGACATTTAATTTTGTGGTTAAAGTCAAATGTGAAGATTGTTTCATTCACTTTTAAGAATAACGTAATATGCTAGTTTCTATGTCAACCAGCAACATCTGTGCCTAGAAAATATCTGCAATAAAGTAAATTTTTAGATTAGTGAAATTTGAAGATAAATATCATAGCTATGTGCCTTTGGTTTCACTACTTGGAATCACAACATTTCAATAGTTATCTAACAAAAAATTGGGGGCATTTCTAAAGTCTCTGTATCTCCCTTCCACTTCCTTCACTCAGTCACTCAGGGAGTTTTGAGGGACTATGACTTTTTGTTCTTTAGAAATAAAAGAAAATTAAATATTTTATATATGAATTTAAAATAAAGGACTCTTTTATTGGTTCATTGCTTTGGGTTAATAATCCAATGCCATTTTTGGAGGAGGAAGACCCTCAAATTTAAACCAGCTCACTGCACATGAGAGTTCACTATGCATTGGCTGCACCTCCCTGTAGAAGAAAAACAATCAGGCATTTTTCCTTACCACTTATTTCCCTCCTTCCTTGATTCATTTCTTTCTAACTTCTTTTGAAAAATTTGAAGAATTCTTAGATGTCTTTATTATGAGACTGACTGCCTTGTAGATGTTACTGTCCTGTGACAAAGGCTTTTTTCCCTACTTCACAAGGAAAATGTGCTTGGATTTAGTCCAAAATATCTTTCCTCATAAATGGCTCAATAGAATGATGATAGCACCTCACCAAGTATCGGGAGACTACATTCTCATCTGCCCTCTATCTGGTGTTCTGGCCTTGCACAAGTCATTAAATGTCTCTCCTCCTTTTTCCACCCTATTAAATGAATAGAGTTAAAGCAGAAGGTAGCTACTTCTCTTCATGCACTACCATTTTAAATAGTGATAGCTAAGTTTTAGGGCACTTAGGATGCTAACATTAACATTTTGCTCAGCAAAAAATATCAGATCGCCTTGAAGGTAACTAAATTTCATGGAGCCACTGCACTTGTTAAGAGGAAAACTGAACTTATCAGAAAGGAGTGATGTCATCCTTATTAGCAGAATGGAATAAATTCTGCCATGTTTAATGAGGAAGGAGATTAAATTTGGTTGTAGATAGTCAAGGAGACATATGTAAAACCATACATGAAGTTGAAAAGAAACATGAATAGAGACGGGAAAAAACACAAACAAACAAACAAACAAGACAGGTATCAATTAGGACCCTGTGGTTGCAAGCAACAGAAACTGACTCTGACTAACCTATGTGGGAAGAAGCATTTATTAGAAAGTAGATAACCCCAGAGTCAAATAAATGATGATTCTTGGTATGTCTGTTTGGAAAAACTCCAACTATTGTTAATATAATGAGAACAGTTTGCACAATATCAATGTAACCTGGCAGCCAAGGAGAGTGGACTGGAATGCAAATGCGTGAACAATGTCAACTTAACTGTACTAGTCAGTGGGGGTGGTGGCCACTGTTGAGTGAGCATGTGTACTGTGTGGCCATGGCATTCACAATGGCTGAGCAAGTAGAGCAATGGATCTGCATCAGATTTTGTGGTAAGCCTGAACATTCCTCCAGTGGAAACTATTCAGATGACTCAGAGGGCTTTTGTAGATGATACAATGAGTGCAGCGCAAATAAGTGTAGCACAAATGCTACAAAGATGGTCGAGAATCTGTCAAAAGTGATCCACATTCCAGAAGGTGTGCAACAGCAGAACACCTGAGAATGTTGAACATATATGGGCTGCAATCAACAAAGATTGGCAACTGACAGTGTGAGAACTAAAAGCTGATCTGGGGATTCAAAAAACTACTGTGTCCAAGATTTTGACACAGGAATTTGACATGAAATGTGACATGGCAAAATTTGTTCCATGGCTTCAGCTACCAGAGCAGAAGGAACATTGTTCTACGGTTGCTAATGACTTGATTCAAACCACTATCAATGAACTAGATTTCCTCAAAAAGGTTATAATTGGACATGAATTTGTAGGTCTACAGCTATGATCCAGAAACAAAGGCCCAATTATCCCAGTGGAAATCTCCTGGTTCTCCATGCCTGAAGAAGGCACAGCAAAATTGGCGTAAGATGAAGACCATGTTAGCTACGTTTTCTGATTAGGAAGGTGTCATCCATCATCAGTACGTCCCTCCAGGCCAAACAATTGATAAGTTGTACTACCTCAATGTTCTTCATCAGTTGAGAGATGCAATATGATAGAAACAGCTGCAGCCACAGGCAGCTGGTGATTGGCAGCTTCATGACAACTCATGCATCATGTCTCGTGCAGAGACATCCACTCATGTATCCACTCATGCATCATGTCTCGTGCAGAGATTTTTGGTGAAACATCAAATCACCCAGGTGACTCAGCCCCTCTAAAGCCCAGATTTAGCACCCTGCGACTTGTGGCTTTACCTAAAACTAAAATCACCTTTGAAAGGGAAGTTATTTCAGACCATGAATGAGATTCAGGAAATAGGACAGCTGATGGTGATTCCAACAAAAGATTTTGCAGAATGTTTTGAACAGTGGAAGAGAAGCTGGGAGTACTGTGTGAGTTCTTAAGGTGCCTACTTTGAAGAGGACTAAGGCTTCATTGTCCTATGTACATTGTTTCTTGTATCTTCTTCAAGAAATGTCTCTACGTTTCACAGTGCATGGCTGGATACTTTCTGGACAGACATTGTATATGAATTGGGGAGGGGAAGGGATAAGATGGCGGGGATAGCAGATTGGCAAAATAACTGAGAGAAAAGGAATTCTCCCAGGGCAGAAAACTATGAAAAAAGGAAGGGGAAAAGGGAATGCTAAATATCAAAAATAATACAGGAAAGATAAATATATCTAGAACAAATTAAAAAAAAATTAGGAAAGGAATTGGACAGATCCAACCTGCTGTCAATGTTACCTCTCTTTGAAGCAAGAGAAAATGTGGTTTAATATTTTGAAGATAAAAAAATAATAATAGGGGAAATGTACCAGGAAAGGAAAGTGGAATAAATCAAGCCAAATTAGCTTTTTCTTGAGCATATCTAAAGGTGCCCCTCTCCCTTGGGTGCCTGGGCACCTTGTGCTGGGGATCTGAAAAAGGAGAGACATGACCCTTGCCCTGAGAAAGTTCCCAGTCCAGGAACAGTGTTATGAATTCCTTCATTTATTGAATGCCCACTAGGTGCCAAGCTTCTTGCTGAGAGCTTTAAAAGCTATCTCATTTAATGCTCCAAGTGTCCTTGGGGGCTAATCCTATTGTTATCTGTGTTAAGTAGATGCCTGAAGAGAGGAGCAAGAGAAGCAGCTTATAGTTAGGGAGCAGGCAAAGCATAGCAACGGCTTGACCCACTCAGTTTGGCTCCTAGGTCTAGGCTCTTGTTGCTGCTCTGTGTTACTTGTCTCAGGGAATAGAAGAAGACAAATAAAACAGTAAGAAAAAGGAAAGGAGCAGCTTGACCCAATGGAATCTCCAGTTTTTGAAATTCACTGAACATTGTAATGTTTAGGGAATTGAATCACGTTCGCTCCCTTTATAAGCCTGCAATAAATTATTAAGGACAACCATGTACAATCTGTGCACTACAGCAGGCCAGCAGCCGCTCCAAAGCAGAATGGAACTTGCCTCTCTGTCTGGAGCAGACCAATTTATCCACGGGCTTTTCATGCTCACTGACTGACCTCCCACCCCACACCCACCCCTGCTCCAAAGTTCAGATTGCAAGTCTAAAATTTTTATCCTACAGGAAGATAAAAATGTATTGTCTCTTCTGGGCCTGGACCTGTCTATCAGCAGTGAATGCAAATCTCGATAATTATTAGAATTTCCAATCGGATAGAGTCACTGGCTCTCAATCATTTGTCTTGAGACATCCCAATGTCAAAGCATGACTCTAGAAACCTCAAACTGTGTTCCCAGCTTTTAAGGTGACATTTCTCCCCCTTTAAAAATATATTTTACTACGATTTATTTAAAGGTATGCTTACTTTTACAATAGGAAAAATCATGTATTAAGAGAAATGCCTGGTGTTCTATGGTTAATCTGAAATTAATCACCTTTCTATCTATGCCATTGTTTATAAAGGATTATATTGCAAGTGTGACTGTTAGATGCCCCCACACCAAATCTAAATAACTAAAAAAGGAAAGTGTCCTCATATGAGATCAAGCCTGGCACATCCTGCTTTCCTTCCTTGCCACCATCCCCACTGCCCTTTTGTGGATTTAGACCTTTTCTTCGAAACGCCCTCTGGACAGAATTTATTCCATGGCTGGTGCCGTGTGGAGTTGTCAGCCTTTACAGCCCATTTGGGGCCATTGCCTTTGGAGCTCTGGGCCTCTGCCTCTGTTTTCTTTTCCTTTAAAAAGTCATTGAAGTCCGGAGTGTCGGCAGTGACCTTTGGAAATGTTTTTACAGCTTACAGAGACTTCCTGACATGTTTTATTAGCTCTTGGTGGTAGCTAATAAAGTGAGTCTTAGCAAAGCTGCCTAACGTGACAGATTAGAGCTATTTCCAAAGTAACCAGTCCCAGCATTGCCTTGAAGGAGGTTTGATGACAGGATACTTGGCCACCACTTTCTGTTCAGTTCAGTGGGGCATGAGTGATTACTTCTGGAAGAAAGGGAGGTCATTCATTTAGGAAATACAATGACCCGCTTATTTTGAGAGAACCTCAGATAGAAGGCCCCCTGCCTCAGGAAGAGAGAGACATCATTGCTCTAGGGATTAGTGAATAAGGTTTGATTTTGGTTTTTTGTTGTTGTTGTTAAAAAAAGCTCTTTTTTTTTCCTACCTTCATAGAGATAAACATAAGTCAAAGCTGGCCAACTGCCTTTCAAGAAGGAAAGAAGAGAAAACAACCCTCCTCCAAGTTTATAAATGCTACAAGATCTCTGTTCTCTATATTTTTTCCTACTTAGCAAAATGTTCTGGAGGTTAGGTTCTGGATTTCCACAGATCTAGACTCACATTCTGCCTCTGCCATTGATCAGCTGGGTGTTGTAGGACAAGTGGCCACTTGAGACCTGGTCTCCTCATATGAAAAATGGGGACAATAATCTCAGGGTGATTTTTGAGGGATAAAATATGATGATGCATGGAACATGCTTAGCATAACGCTTACATATAAGCACTCAAAAAAGTGTTAGCTATGAAATTATTTTATTAATTTCTTTGTAATAAAGAATTTTTTTGTGGAACAATATTTATCTGTGAGCCTCCCTCTGCCAAGGTCTGTCATTTTACTCCTTGGGACACAATTAACAGTGGGGCATCATTCACATAGAATACAGTGTGAATGGTGCCCGAGAGTTGTGCCACACAACAGCCCTCCTCCTCACCCGCCACTATTCAACCTCTCTCTCTCTCTCTCTCTCTCTCTCTCTCACACACACACACACACACACACACACACACACACACTCCTACCTCTGCACCATTTACAAATAATCATCTGGACTATTCCTACTTTGAGGAAATAATTTACTCATGAATGGGTGTAATAGAAAAAGCAAAAAGGTATTTTAAACACATGCAGCAAGGATTTACTTGTATCCCTTGTATTTTGTGACACACTAGACAGAGAGTGTATTTCAGGTAGTTGGTAACAGTCAGGTACCAACGATTGTCTAATGTGAAACTCCGTCAGGCCCAAAAGCAAGAAAAGCTTAAAAACAAAATCTGGGAATAATTGATTAAGTAGTCCTTTCCTCTCCTTTTAATCTCAAGTCTTTATCTCACATCCAACAAGATTCTTAGCAGACTGCAAAGCCATAAGAGGAGAAAACCAGGGAAGGAAGACATCTTTTGAGTCCCTTCTCTATGACATCCCTCATTAATCACTTCATGTCAGATCATTAATGGTCACAATGACAATCATCCTTATTTTATAGATAAGCAAACCAGGATGAATCCATCATGCTAGTAGTGCCCAAATCACACAGCTCGCAAGGGGCAGAGTTTAGGGTTGACTTTCGCCTTTGTGAAAGCCTGGTCTCTCTACTGCCTGGGAGCTTCCCGGATGTCACTGCCAGAGCCAGTGCTCCCTGTGGCAGAATGAGGGAACTGAGGACATCGTAACAAATGCCTCATGCTTACCTCTAAATTTAGTCCATGTGAAAGGCTGTCCTTTATTCTGAGATTATTTTTTTCCTGCTTATTTCTTTTTGGGTGTTTAAAATGCCCTTTCTTTTGTGAAATGATAGTAAGAGTGATGAAGCATTTTTAATGGCCCCATGGGCAAAATAAAGGAGACAACTTATGTTTGTCTATTCACCCAATTTTTAAAATTTTGCTGGATTTTAAAACCCAGAAGTCCAATACTACTATGCTACACTGTTTTGCTCCCCTGAGAATACATGCAAATGGATTAAGTAACCCCTCTTTGCACTCTGTGATACTCCTCAGAGCTTATGAGCCGAGTATGTGATGGCAGCCAATATTTCTCATACGTGTAATAATGTTCAAGAATTACCTGCTCGTAGATATGGTAAAGGAATATTGCCTAGTTTGTTCAGGTTCTACCAAAAATAGTTCCAATTAAGAATTGTCTGGGAAACATTAAAATTTCAGATTCTGGAGTCCTGCCCTTAGAGATTGATGCAGTAGTTCTGGGCAGGACCTAAATTTGAGTTTTGAGGACCCCTTTAAGGGGATGCTGACGCTGCTCACTGGGGAATAATACTTTCAGAAACTCTCATACAAAGGCATTGGATTTCATACGGAATGATCTCTCCTCTGCATGGAGAATTCTTTGTTCTTTCCATAGAGTCATAGCATCATGTCAAGCTCAATTTATGAATTATATGAGATTTCTGCATCTATTTCTGGTTAAAATATTGGAAAGAACTATCTGATTTTCTTTCATCACTTCTTTCCAAAATCAATTTAAGTAAAATCAATCTTTAAAAAATTCCCAAATTTCAAATCATTTTTGTTTATCTAAACATATAATACCTCCAAGCTGAGTCTTAGGCCCATTAGGAAAATCTGTCCTGCGTGTATCATCATCAGTTGCCATGGAGATGAAGGCTGTGCCATAAATTCCACATCCATGCAGATTTTCCTCCAGTGCAAATCAGCTGATAATTCCTTCTTTTTTGGGGGGGTCATACTCAGGGAAGATATTTAGTGTAAACACTTACTTTTATTAAAATACTTTAATAATTTATAGTTTCCAAACATTTTCAGCCATCACATTTTTCACATGAACAGCATCCAACAATATCATAACTCATTGCATGAAAGGATTGTTGGCTCAGGAGAGATGAGTCAGATTAGAAGAGACACAAGTATAACTTGAAAAGCCCTGCCTCCTCCCCAGGAGACCTTTTAAGCACTGCCCAAATCCCAGCATTCATTTTACCATAACCTTTGCAGAGATCAGATAGGATGCCAACATGCAGAAAGAAAGGTTATCATTGAAGACTTTCCTGAGGTGAAAGTAGGCAGCAGTATCACCTCTGAATAGAATGTGCTCAGCCAAACAGCCTGTGAATTGAACGCATTTTACCAAAGTTCTCTTCCCAACTAAGACTTCTTTTAACAAAGGAATAGGTGTGAGTAAAAGGTTTATGCCTTGGCTTCCCCACTTTTTGCTCTCTGTGCCTTTGACTCACTCATGCCTCAGAACTTCATCAGGATCGACTCTGAACCTCCAGCTGGAGGAGGTGCTCCCCTGCCGGTCTCTCACTGATGACCTGTGTCATGTATTTTTACAACTATAGTGAAAGGACTCAGCAATGAGTCAAGGTGCTACAATCAGGCTGTGCTGACTTTACAGCCTCTCTTTGCCACTTACTGTGGGAACTTGGGGAGATGACATTATTTTACAATACAGTTTTTTAATCTATAAATGGGAACAAAGCTATATCTTCCATATAAGGATCATATGACTGTTAAATAAAATAATGCTTATAAAATGTTAGTGTATGGCTGGCACATGAATAATATTAGCAATTAAATTACTATTAAAATATTATTTAGAAAATTTATGTACTTGCCTCTTTCATATCCATTGCAAGAAACAACTGTGTGTGTGTGTGTGTGTGTGTGTGAACAATTAGAATGAATTATTATGAAAAATTCTAAAGGCATATCTAGGCATAAGGGGGAAATACTAGAGATGAGCTATGTCTGCCTCATTCAAATGGTGAAGTGGAGGGCAGTATGCCACATATTTTCTCTTCCTGTACTCTACTAGAAGCACCTCAAGGGTGTTAACACAGTCATGCACTTAATGTATTGATTATCTATACATTAAGTATACTACTATGCTCCATAATATTCATTGTATATACATTAACAAACAGACATGGCCCTGGCATTTTGGATGTTATAGACTAGTGGAGGAGCCAGATAACAAGTAATCTAGAAAACAAAGATAGAAAGCAACTAGTGATAAGGAATGCTTTGACTACAACCATCGGACTATAGCCACAGAGAATTAAAGGCAGAGCAGAGGAGGTATGTCAAGCTAAGACCTGGGTATGAGAACAGAAATGGGAAATATGTTCCAGGAAGCAAGATCAGTCTATGCAAGGACCTGAAGTAGAAAATACCTCGGCATGTTCAAGAAACTGGAAAGAAGCCCCTTTGACTGGAGTGTAATCTGAAAGAAGAACAGCAAGATGAGGAGGGTGAGGTAGGCGGGAGCCAGCTCACATAAAGCAGTGGTTCTTAAACTCCAGCATGCATCACAGTAGCTCCACAAATCCCAGGTTGCTGGGCTCCACTCCAGGAGTTTCTGGTCCAGGAGTAGGTGTGGGGTGGAATTTGCATTTCTGTACAAGTGCCAGGTAATGCTGATTCTGCTAGTCTGAGGACCACTCTTTGAGAACCCCTGATATAAGGCTTTTTTAGGCCATGACAAGGGCTATGAATTTATTTGAAGAATTAGTGGGAAATCATCAAAGGATGTCAAATGTCACAGCCTTTAATTATTATTTTTGTAATGGTGACTCAGGGCATTATGTAGAGAATTAATTAGAAATTGTCAAGAATAAAAAGGCCACTATGAAAGTTATTGTTATTCAAGATAGTCAGGCTAGAGTAGTAGTAGTAGAGAGAAGAAGCGCTCAGGATGTATTTAAGGAGTTGGAAGCAAGAAGATGTTCCTGAACATTGTACATGATGGGTGAGAGAAAGAGAAGTGGGGAAAGTTGCCTGGGCTTCTGGCTGGAGAAACAGGGTAGATGGTCAAGGCATTTACTGAGATGGGGAAGATTGGGCAGGAACATGTTTGAGAAAGAGAAAAAAGGAATTAATTGGATGTGTTTAGACACATTAAATTTAAAGATTTTATTTACTTATTTTTTAAGAGAGGGCAAGGAAGGGAGGAAGAGAGGGAGATAAACATCGATTTATGAGAGAAACATTGATTTACGAGAGAAACATCGATCAGCTGCCTCTGGCACACCCCCAGTCGGGGGACTGAACCCACAACCCAGCCATGTTCCCTGAACTGGTGACCTTTCAGTTTGCAGGATGACACTCAACCCACTGAGCCACACTGGTCATGGCTAGACACATTAAATTTAAAGGACCATCTTGGAAGGATCAGAACCTCACAGGTACAGATGCTTCAATGCATGAACTAAAAATATTTAAAGCAATAGCTTCCTGGTCAATGCTGAAATGGCAACTATAAGGGTGCTTAGGGACCAAGCCAGAATCTCAGTCTTTGCTCTCTGAGAACCAGGAATGCTTGGTAATAAATCATTACTGCACTACAGGAGTTGCATCTGGTGTAAATCATTTTAAGTAGGTCGGGCACTTTTGGAAACTAGCTTAACTCCTGGTAACACTAAATTCAATCTAAAGTGGATGCTCCTGTGGGACCAGGGTGCTTTTAGCCCAAGGTCTGCCCTCACCCAGGGTTTCTAAACTTCAGCACTACTGACATTTGGATTGGATAATTCTTTGCTGGGGGTAGGTGGAGAAAGGGGCCTCTCCTTAGCCTTGTAAGTGTGTAGCAGCATCTCTGGCCTCTACCTACCAGATGCCAGGAGCACTTCCCCCTCCCATTTATTACAACCAAATATGTCTCCAGATTTTGCCAAATGTTCCCCAGGGAGCAAAATGACCTCCAGTTGAGAAGCACTGCCCTATTTGTTAAGCATCTCATGGTACCCCTTGCCATAAACAAACTGTACTCCCCATTTAATATACCTGATTTTAATCCCAGCCTCTCAGAACTTCCTGTCTTTCAATGTGACTTACTTTTAAGCAGTCTGAAGTGTTAATACGGCCCAGAGGTTGAGATGTTTTAGTGATCTTCTGAGGAGGACATCTCTGCCCTTAAAATGTTCTTGTTATTACCAGACTAAAGAGGTTTATTTGCCTGCATGAACCAAAGCCCAATAAGACAGGACATTGTGGCAAAGAAAGTTAAGGGTTTATTTTTAGAAAGTGGCCCATCCCAGAGTCACAGGTGAGCTAATGCTCAAAGACCTGTGTCTCCAGTGGTTTCCAGGGGATGGGTTATATAGGGGACTGAGTGAGTTAGGGCCATGGTCAAGGTCATGGTCTCTACTGATCGGTCAGTGCTAGGGTAAGGGGAGTTGATCATTGCATCTTTCCTAAGGCAGCCATGGTGTCACTTTGTCTGTTTTTGCCACTTCTCTAGGTCTGGAGCTGAAACACAACTGAGGCCTAGATGTTATCTTCAGTTTTATTGAAACTCTGTCTCTGGGTCAACAGGCCCGAGGCTCGGTTTCTAAGATTGTTCAATGCTGAGGAGGGCCTCGTTGACCAGAGTGATGTCCCTTAATGATTAAGGGAGTGAATGTGTACGGGAGAAGAAGACAGTTGAGTCGGGGCACAGGGGGAGGCCACTTTGAATCAAAAGACAAGAAAGGAGAAAAGGTCATATTAAAAAATGAAGTTCCTTTGTGGTTACAGTTAACGTTTTTGATGCAGGAAACTCTGGGGCAGTTCCTACTGCGGGAGGAACAATGGGAGAATCTGATGACAATCAGGATTAATAATAACAACAACAATAATAGTAATAATGGTTAACATTTATATAGAAATTTTCCATACACAGATCTAAGTATTTCAAAAATGTTACAGTCACACTATGAAATTGGTAGTATTAGTATCAACCCCATTTTACAGAGGAGAAACTAAGTTGTAGAGATTTACCCAAGTTCAACAGGTAGTTAAATAACAGCTGGATTCAGACCCAGGCAATCTGCTCCTCCCAACCCCCCGCAACAGGCCATCCTCATAATTTTACCATGTTTCCAAAGGAGGAGGGCATCTGATGGGAGAGAATAGGAGCAGGTGGGTGTAAAATGATCTGCCTGCTAAGATGCATAACCTTTCATCTTTAATCAGACTTAAAAATTTAGAAAATCTCTTCACTAGAAAATTCCCACATTCCAAATTATTTTAGAAATTGTGATTCCCACTGATAATAAATATTTTATGCAATCATTCGTTTATTCATCCACTTCTTTCCTTCCATTTAAGAGAGGCTTTTTTTTTCTTTTGTTAATACATCATTGAGGTCACAGATATTTTTAAGTCACAGGGATTTACTTTTACAGGCTTGTAACTTTATATTTGGTACCCAGAAGCAACTCTTTCAGATGGCATGAAGAAGCCAACAGAAACATTTTTGTGACTGTGGCAACTGCAGGCAGCTGTGATATTACAGGTATGCTGAGTTTACATGATTGAGTCGGGATGAACACTCACACACATTCCCAGAACCCCTCCAGGAGCGAGTAGATTGCAGGGGGAAATGTGTTTGGATGTGGGAAAGAACCTGAGTCATGAGCTGATTCTTTGATGCTGCTTTGGAGCCTAGAAAGATCAGCTCATGACATTTTTCTTCAAAACCTGTTTAGAAATGAAGTTCCCGTAGCTAATAAAACATGAGTGAAACTCTGTCTGAGCCTTAAGGGCCATCAAGAATGTGATGAAAACTGATAGAGGGCTATACCTAACCCTGTTTTATATTTATAGATTTTGAAATTCACTTTAAAAAGAGCTTCCATCTGATTTCTCTAAAGAGAGAAGATTCTTGCATTTATGCATTCTAGCATCTGTAATAAAATTTTTTTCATGATGTTCTTGAGAAGATAGGAAATTACCATCAACACAGCAGTTCCTTCATTCTGCTTTAGTTTTTCATTTTGATGAGCCTTCCTTCCAGATCCAGACCATAAAATGGGTTATTGCTGTGATGGAACAGTTCTTTGGGCTTTGCTGAGTCATTCCTCTCAGATCTATCAATGATAATGATAATACTAAAAATGGCTGAGAGATACCAGATACTTACCTAATATGCTTATCACTTTACATTCATAATTTAACCCCTTCATCCCACGAGGGAGGCACAATCACTGCCATCTGATTTATAGAGGAAAAAATACAGACCTAGAGAGGCATCCCCTATTCCAGGTCACAAGTGTGGCAGCAGTGGGGCCAGGACTTGAACTTCGCACTCATTCTTGGGCACCCAACATCTTTATGTGCTGCCTCCCACCAAAAGGAAGGCAGTGGCAATTTGGACCGTCCATGAGCTTCTTGCGCAGGTCTGTTCGGCATTCTGGGTGTCCAGAGCTTGGGAGGTTAAAACCACCCAAGACAAGTCTGTGGGGGAAGCATCTGAGAATCTTCATGCCTGTGCACCAGGCTTGGAGGCACCCACCACCATAATGATTGGCACCAGAAGTCTCCAAAGCTCAAGGTGCTGCTCCAGGGCTTGTCCCAGCAGCTGCCACAGCAAGCTGTCAAAGGGAGCACATAGATGCCTGGGGCTGTGCCAGGCCAGACCAGCACTTGGGTGTGCTCGAAAGCGGTCAGCAAACAATTAACTATAAGATGAGTGCATTTTCTCTGCCAGAATCCATGAGGACAATCAATATTGGCATGTGTCTTTGCACACTTAATAAGAATCGTGTTTCTTGACCAGTCCTTCAGAAAGTACCTTCAGGTATTCTCAAGGGATTTCTAAACAACAAGAAATTAAGCCTCCCAACAGTTCTCACTGCAAGGAAACAGAGAACAGATCAAAGCAGGCCTTGAGCCAGTGGGGAGAGGGTTAGAGAGAGAGTAAGAGAGCGCCCCACGCCCAGCCTCTCACCCCCACATGCCCCAACATGCACGGCCCCTTAGGCACATTTGTAACACCTGCAGAATAATTTCTAAACCATTTCTCAGTCCTGTCTTCTTTATCATGTTGACACTGTCTCTCAGTGCCTAGCACAGGGCCTGACACTGTAGAAGTGCCGAATACATTTTTGAGTTGACCTGAATTGGGGAAAAATAGTCTGTTCTTTTGCATGCCCTGCTTTGCCTTAAAACATATGTTTTATGAATTCAGGGGAGTCCTCACCTAGAAAACACCTTCAGGGAAATATATTCTATACTCTCCTTTCTCTCCCTCTCCTCCTCTTGCTCTCCTGCTTCCTGCCCTGGGGTGGGACTGTGCACATTAAAAAGTTTGGGCTTGACACTAATTTCAAGGGCAAGGTGCCTTTCTCTGGCCCTTAGAGGTATCCAGACACTCATCCCACTTCCCCTGACGGGGACGGCCTGGCCTACCTATGGATCTTCTGAGACGTGATCTGGGCTCCTGGCAGGATTAGCTGCAGGCAGGGGGGCTGCTGGCTAAAGACCTGGCTCACGTTCTCTGCTTCACCCAAGCTCCCCTTCCCAGGTACAAGCTGGTGCAATGTGGCCAGAAAGACTGGCCTATTCAGTCTTCAGAACAGCCAGGGTGGGGTGGTGCTGGGGGAGGCTGCTAGGGGCACTTGGCAGGCCTCAGGGATGCTTCTGTCCAACACTCATTGTGCCAAGGAAGTGCTGGAGAGAGGTGTTGATAGAAAGAACATTGCTGTGGGTGTGTTCCCATCCTAATGCACGTTGCCTCCACTATTGTTTCCTATGCAAGAAAATGAGCCATTGCAGAACAATTGTGTTGATGAGAGTGAGTCTACTTGCCAAATAACCAGATTTATTTTCATTAGTCCAATGAGATGTGTGCCAGCTGGGTGTCATGATGATTGGAACAACCCTCAGTGTCATCAGAGGTCAGCTGCTGGCCCGTTTCTTATAGCTCAGGCAGGTGTGCACTGAAATCATTCATGACAAATGATAGTAGCTTGTTTCTGTGTTTATAGATTTTTAAGTTAATAGGCCCGCTTTCTGTTACGCTCCTACCAGCTAGCCCTGCAATTTTGGCCAAGTCACATAATTCTTCTGATACTTAATTTTACCTAAAAGTTTTAAAAATGAAAAGCAGAAGGCAGTTCCTGGGATGGTGGCTTTTCTAGCCCAGTGTTTTGGAAATGCAAATACAGTGGTACCTAGGTACTTGTTAATTCATTCTAACAAGTGGCAAGCAAGCGAGGAGGGATGAAGCATTTTCTCTTGTGGTGCAGCGTTGTGACTCATACAAGTTCTACCGTGTTCAACACGTGGCAAGCAAGTGCTGAGTTCTGAAACATATTTTCTCATCAAAATGCGGCGATTACCAGGTTTGGAGAGTTCTGAAGCTGACAAGTACCGAGGTACCACTATATTCTTATTATGGAGGCCAAGAGTTAGACACATAGAGGTGACTTCTCCACCTATTGGATTGAGTTTCTGTTTTCTCACCTGGAAAGTGGGAATAATAATCCCTTGCTTGCAGGGAAGTCAGATTTAATCAAGGCATATCAATATTCCCCAAAGTTTCTATTTATGTAGAAAAAGGTTCTGTGACCGAGGAGATTTAAGAAACGTTGCATTAAAAAATGAACATGTTTTTTTTTTTTTTCTGTAGAATTTCTTACAGCCTTTTTTATTATGCTTATACACACTAGGAAATTTCTTGGAAAGAACTAAAATAAGCAGCAACTTATTTAACTCCTATACCCTTAGATTTTTTTCATGTACCATCTAGCCATGAGGGAGCAAACTTTGAGGAATTCTAGACAATACATGTAAAGTCAACCTCACACCAACATAGAGTAGTAAGTAAGGGTCATCATAGCCATGATGAGATGCCCACCGTGCCTTAGGTGGAGTCTAACTAACAAGTGAAGAAAGCAGGCATCTCGCACCTGAGCAGGAACTATATAGATGCGTGTATCTCTCAGACATTCTCTGAAGGTACTGGCTTACTAGTTTCATAAAGTTGCTCTGTCCTCACTTGAAAGGAAAACACTCTGCTTCCACAGAGAAGTCCCCATCCACAGCCACATCCACTTCCTTCTATACTTGACTCAGGGGCCACCCAGAGCCCCTTGGACCGACTCCTATGACAGATTGTCTGGTTCTCTCTCAGGTAACCTTCACAAATCTGTTATTGGTCTTGGAATCATTTGAGCCTGAGTTTGAATTCCCAGTCCTCCACTTACTACCCATGTGGCCCTAGATACACTATTGTGTCCTGGCTTCTTCAACTATGAAAGTTGAACCCCACCTCATAAAGATAAAAATGAGGTGGAGAGATTAAATGAGAAAACTTATGAATACAAGCAAGTTCTTCCATAGCACTTTCTATGTACCAGGTTCTGTTTTTGAGAACACTAACATATATAAATTTATTTTATCTTCCGGAAGTCCTATTGGTGAGGTTCTGTTATTACCTCAGATGGAGGTACAGAGAGGTTACAAAACTTGTCCAAGTGACCGTGTACCAGGATGTAAACTTGGGCAGGCTGCTTCCCAGATCCACGCTCTTACTACTTCACCTTTCTGCCTTTCCTATAAAGTACTTGAATAGTGCCTGGCGCATAGTAGGTGTGTATTGATGAACATTTTCTTTTCCCTCCATATCGGTCCCCTCTGTTTAGCCGTTATCTCTTACTATCTTATTGTTCAATGTATTCTCCCCTTACTCAGTACCTTCTTGCTTTAATTGTTTGTATGTTTAACACGTAAAGACCACACAGCACCAAGTCCTGCAAGTTCATGATATTGTTGTAGGGCTTTGAATGGGATTGCGGGTAGGGGGTGCTGACTTCACATCTCTAGGGAACCTACAGGAAGCATCCCGTGTGTGCCAGCTCTGCACTGTAGTAAACTACATTGGGACTGGCCCCTGACCATCCTGCCGCCTCTCGTGGCACCCTGGAGAACCAGCTATCACTACCAGTTTGCATTTGTCAGGTTTTTATTGTGTCCTGGGAGGGCACAGTCCAGGGAACACTTGGTCTTGTCTTTTCTCAGGCCAGGTGGGAGCTGAGGAGCCATTTGTATGAGTCAGCATGAAGGAACTCATAACGTGCCTTGATTCATTAGGTGTTTTTTTCTGGCCTTGATCTTCTGAACAATGCACATACTTTCTGGCTCCTGGGGGCAAAGAGCAAGTCAGGGCAAGGGAATGATTGGGAATGTTCGAATCTGCTCAGTGTGTTTTGGGGAGCCCAGGACTTTAGGCAGAGAAACCCTTGCAGAGAGAGAATTGGTTTGATATCTGAAGCCATGGGTGTCTACATGGCTGGGTCACTTTAAGCCCCTTAAGTTTTTGGCTCCTTTTATTACTCCTCATTTAAAGGCAGTACAGGCATTGACCTACTACAAAGTACAGCAACAATAACAAATAATAACATTTATAGTGCCAGATATTGTACCAAGCTATCTATGCAGAGTGTTACCTCATTGCCCACATCACCTGTGAAAAAGCGGAGGCTCAGAAGATGAAATGACATGCTTGAGGCCAACTAACTAGAATGCAAGGAGTCAGAGTTAGAAAGCCAGGGCTTTCCCCAAAAGGCTTCACACTAGAGAACACCCACTGCACTTAGGTTATGCCCACCCCTCCTCAGTTTTGTGTTACCTTCGCATATACTTGGAGCAATACCTGAGAGGGAAACGTCTTTAGTTCCATCACAAATAGGCAGTACCACGAGGGGCCCGGCCCGGGGTGTGATGCTGGAAGTAGCCACTCCACTCGGACCCCTGTTGTCTGTACCTCGCTTGGTTTGCCCAGACACGCGGCAGGATGCCAGGGCCACTGAGGGTCGGGTCTGATCTCAGCTGTGCAGAAAATGGAGGCTGCTTCTTCGTCATTTGGCAGAGACAGACTTGCAGCTCCAAAGGCTTCAGAGAAGAGCGGTTAACCCTCGAGCAGTCCTCAGATGGGCATGGGTTGGGGAGGCAACACCAAGAGGTGACAGCTGTCTGTCTCTGAAAAACAGAGCCTCAAAACTGTGGACTGTTAAGTCTGGAAGAGACCTGAGAAACCACCCAGGCCTGGAGTTTTCAAACTTTAATTGGGTCAAGTGAAATCCTACTTAGAACTCAAAAATCAACATGGAGAGGTAGGTGGAAGAAGAGATCCCTGTTCTCACCAGCTCAGCAGCACCCCAGCACCTGCGGGAAGAGTCTGGGACACACCTGTCTCAGCCAAGCCTCTTGTTTGTTAGCTGAGGAGCCTGAAACCTAGGGGTTAATCCTACTGAGTCCACCCCCATTACCTCCAAAGTTCACACAGTTTGTTAGCCTGGTGAAAAGTTGTGAACTGGTATTTTTCAGGTCATTTCTGGGTCTCCAAGGTGACATTGGCTCTGCCTCTTCACAGTCCCAGGTTGAACTGAGCTTCCTTAGAGAGCATGCAAAACACCAGACACTTCTGACCTGTTGTTCCCATTCCAGCTGTTGCGACTCTCTTCTGTTCTAACCAGTTTCACAATGAGTTGGCAAATTTGAGAGAGAGGACCATTCAGTAGCCAGGATAGCTTAAAAGCCCTGGGCTGGAAGCAAGAATAAGGGTGATATGCAGTGCTGGGGGCAGGGGCACGGCAGTCAAGGATGGACCACCTCCGCTCCTCCACCCGTTTGCCCCCCTGTCGACTTTAATGTGAGGGTTAGTTTCACATGGAAAGCCCCAGGTGACTTCAGCCCTCATGGTATAGAGATCCCATCTCTTTTCCTGTGCCGAGTCCTCCAAAGACTTTGAGATCTGCCCAGAGAGAGGAAAAGTAAGAACACACTTGGTTAAGAAAGGCTCTGCGCTCAAGGTGCACTCCTGGTGGTTGCCTCTAAACCACGTGGTGAGTGAAGATTTGGACACACCTTGCAAGGCAGAGGGGGTGACCTAGCTTTTCCCAGAAAGGCATGGGTGGGTTCTGTTGAATTAGCATATCAGGAGTTTCACTGCAGTTAATGTTTTAACCATTGTGTCAATACACTCAATGCCATTTTGTTTGAACATTCCATTTTTAAGGAGCAACTTTTGTTTTGTTTTTAAATGAGGAAATGGCAGTAGGAATTCCCTGGGTGTACTCTGTGCCATACTGAAAAGTTTAAATTTTAAAAACCACATATATTACATTTGGATGAAAAAGATATCCAGACTTTCTACCTGAGAGCTTTACAACTTTTCAGTTATAGTCATTTCAAGGTCTGCCTGTCTCACTCTCTTGGTGCTTCCTGTACTGAGCCATTTTTATTATTGGGGAGGTTAACTGGTGGAGGGTTTTATTCAGAATCTGCCTCAGGTCCGGTCTCATTTCGTGCCTTTACCTCTTGTGTGGCTGGGAGTGAAGATTGAGAGCCAGCTGGTTTGGGCTCACAGCCGGGCTCCTCTGTCTCCTTGTGGTGTGACCTGGGGCAGGGAACTTAATCTTCTGCCTGAAACAGGAATGACAGTGAGCCTGACTCAGGATGTTGTTGTGAGGACTTGGTGAAGTAATGCGCCGGTCCTGGCCCAGAGGAACCCCTCGACAGTTAGCTAGTATTGTCACTGTTAACACCTGCAGTGACACCGCATGGCTGGCCCCCTCTCACACCAGTCTCTCTAGGCAGAGAACCTCAGAGTTGAAGAGACCCCAGTGCTTTTCAAAGGCTGCCTTAGCATCCCTGATGTTGCTTTTAAAAATTCACTGTTCCCAGGCTGTGCCTGTGACCCAGGAATGAGAGGGAGGCCTGGAAGTCTGTCCTGTAACAAACAAAGTAGGTGATTGTAATGTGCAGCCAGTGATGGAAACCGCCTTCTCTTTCTTGGATCCCCTCTCCCACAACACTAGCAGGTGGCCTCTATTCAGCACCTCCTTATGTGAGGAGCTCACTAGCACCTGAGTCCATACATCCCACTCTTGGACACTTCTGGCAATACAGAATTTAACCTAAAGAAGGAAGGTCTGCCTCTGGCTATAAGGAGGTGGGAGAGAATAGAGGAAAGAGCACAAACCTAAGTCAGAAGGAATGGGCTTGAATGCCATCGCAGTGCTTGCTAGCTTTTGGCCGTGGGCAGTGGCTTGCTCTTTTCTTCTCCCTTTCATCCTCCAAATGACAGCCTTCCAGTATTTGAACCCTATCTTTCCAGTCTTCTCCTACCCTCCCTACATGATAAGAACTCATTTTCTCTTGTCACATTAGTCACAAACCCAGACTCTGTCCCTGCCAAGTCATATAATACAACACGAAAATACATATGGTCCCCCCAGTGGGGTTCTGGGTCAGGGAATGCATCGGGGCTGAAGAGGGCTGGGAAAGTGAACCAGAAAGCCAAAGAGTAAGCCAGCAGGTAAGAGGGAAACAGGCTCTAGCCCACCAAATCCCCAGCCCTCAGCCCCGGGTCATCAACTAAGCTGACCTCTGATGCATTTGGGACTAATCCCTGACTGTGTCCTTTTGGACCTGGGACTGGGGGTGGATGTCATGCTCCTAGCCACATCCTTGAGGGCAGTGAGCGAAGAACCGGATGGAGTCAGGGCCAACTGTCCCTCCTGTTTATTTCCTCCAGATGCTAAGACCAGAGCTTGCTGAGGGACAGGCGAGAAATGTGGGCTTTGCCCCTCGTACCCATGTCCAGATGCTGAGCCCGCCCCAGCTCAGACTCAGGGCTGGCATCAGACCACGCACATGGTGTTTTTAGTCTTGAACTAAGACTCTTCTAACTATTATGTGGGTCAGAAAGAAAAATACAAAGGTTTCAAGATCTGATTTCTGAATATTTTATTACCATGTGTCTCCTGAAAAGTAACCTCTCTTGAGCTTCAGTTCCTTCATCTGTAAAACTAAGATACAAGCACAGTATATCGTCACTTAATATCATTGATTGGTACTTAGAAACTGCAACTTTAACCAATTTTACCATAGACTAATTGATATAAACAAGAGTTCAGTTCTTACAGCATATTTCTGTATGTCAATTAGCCTGTGGTAAAATTCGTTTCCTTATATGTTGTTTCACTTGAAGTTGCAGTTTCCAAGAACCTATCAATGATATTAAGTGAGGACTTTACAGAGATACCTACTCATAGGACTGCAGGAGAGATGAGGTGGCATAGTGCATACAAGCAGTTGAATACTAAGCGATTGATATGTGTCAGCTTCTTGGAAGGAGGAGGTGCCACTGGGAATGACTGATTCCTCACCTGTGAGAGCAGACAGGGAGCTGCAGCTGCCCTTTGTACACTCTTTCCAATCCCCTGCACAGGACCTGGGGTTCAAATGAAAACGTGGCCATCGGCATATCTGTAAAGTTGGCCAGTCCTTTTCTAATGCAAATGTGGAATTTGAAGTTTACAGAAGAAATATGAAAGTCTTGGAGAACATTACTTCCCTTTCTTAAACTTTTACAGGTCATAGTTCAGTGTCTCATGAAGTTTCAATTTAGTATAGCAAGTGTCATCTGATCGACCATCTGCGTGAACATCACCCGGTAACTTATTAAAAATGCAAAACCTCGGAACCCCGTCCCCAGCAAACATGCTGACATTTGGGTGTAGCCCAGCAAACTGTGGTTTAAAAAGGATTCAGGTGCTTCTTCTGGCTCCTGTTTGAAGATATTGGTCTAGGTGTCCACAAGGGCCTTCTCCCTGCCCCCTGCTCTCACCCCTGGCAGTTTTGAAATCCAGATGACCAAGTCTGTCTTTAGTGGTGTCTTTTCATCACTTCCACAGTTTGAAGACAGCTCCTGGGAGAATGATTTATTTTCTCATCCCAGGAGACTCATCTGTTCATGCCAACACGAGGTAGAATCTAAACCCATCTGTACTAGAGGAGTCAGGGAACAAACATCTGTTTTGGATGTTCAAGTCACCAGCTCAATTGGCCTTCTCCTCTTTTGAGGCTTCCTTTCTGATCTCCTGACCAATAATTATGGTATCTCTGATGGGTAATAATAATAGCAAATATTTATTAAGCTCTGCCTATGTTGGTAAGTACTTTTTGTTATTTTTTCCCACTTAATCCTCATAATAACCAATGAGGTTAGGGACTGTTAACGTCACCTGCATGCCCTGCTGGTGAAACTGAGCCTCGGAGAGGCTAATTCAGATGCCCAGGATCACCTGGCTAGAAAGTGGCAGACAAGAGACTTGAACTTGAATCTGTCTGACAACAGATTCTGTGAACTTCAACAAGCCTCCTTGCTTGGTTAAGCAGGCTAGTCATTGAGCCAGGATTATGCACAAAGGCATATTCTAGGCCAGTGGTCTTTAAACTTAAGTGTAGATCAGGATTATTTGAGGATATCGTAAACACAGACTGCTGGGTCCTAGTCCCAAAGAGTCAGATTCAGTTCCTCTAGGTTGAGGTGTGGGAATTTGCATTTCTAACAAGTTCCCAGATATTGCTGGCGCTGCTGATCCCAGGACCATACTTTAAGAATCCCTGCTGTAGACCAGTTTCCCACCCAGGGTGACACATTAGAATCACCTGGAGCAGAATTTCAAATTCAATTGCTCTGGTGTGGGACATTGCAAATGCTTTTACATGTATAATATATGCTCCCCAGATAATTCTAATGTGCAGCCAGGGTTGAGTCCCTCTGCTAAACTCAAAGGAAGTCTACTAATTGCTGTTTATAGCTTTAGTTCTTGAGACCAGTGTCCGTGTTTCTCCAGCTGAGGCACTCACGCTGCCGGTAGCACCAACGCTGCAGGACAAAGTGAGCCCATGCATTTTGATCAAGATTTAGGGAAATGTTCATATTCTCTATAAAACAGACAAATCTGCTATGGAGTAAAGTGCAAAATGTGCATAATTATTTATGTAAACTATGGGATTCAACACACTCCTAAGAATCTAACCAAGAAAAATTGTCAGGGGCTAACTTAGCTGCCAAAGACATGCTCAAGGAGAGTCAACCAAATGTTATTTTGTCTTGATAATTTTTAAATCTGTGTAGTGGGTCTATGATAATTTATTATTCAAAGAATATTTAATACTCATGATATTTTGTGAAATGCAAAAAGAAGGATAAAACCTGTATGTATAAATTTTTAAAATCCTCACCTGAAGATACGTTTATTGATTTTAGAGAAAGAGGGAGGAGGCAGAGAAGAGAGAGAGAGAAACAGGAATGTGAGAGAGAAGCATTGATGGGTCGCCTCCCATACGCACCCTGACTGGTGACTGAGACTGCAGCCTAGGTATGTGGTCTGACCAGGGTCAAACCCGCATCCTGTTCGTATATGGGACGACGCGCCAACCACCTGAGCCACCATACCAGGGCTGATTCTAATCTTACTTTTCAAAGACTGTATACAACATATATGTGCAAAGTAAAAAGACTAGAAGGCAGCCCCCAAAAATATTATCAGTGGTTATTTCTTGGTGAGGTTATGCGTGATAACGATATTTAAACTTAGCAGCATTTTCTAATTTTTTTTAACATTTCTTTCATGATTAGACCAAAAGAATTTAGGCAGTCACTTTCATAAATGTATGTTCCCAAACACCTGTATGAAATACAAACCATAGGTTTACAAGTTAAAAGGGTTTTTTTCAGAGAACTAGAAAACATTTAAAAATTGCTAATTACTGTCCCAGATGTATTAATTCCTTTGGGCCCAGGAGCAGGAGACCCTTCATAGGAGCCGAGCAGAGGCAGTGCTGGGCGGGGGCATGCACACCCTGCAGGTTGGTCCCTGGCGCTCTAAGGAGCAGCTCTCAGGATACAGGCATGGGGTCGGGTTGGGGCTTTTGTTCTCTCCTCCAGTGAGTACAGCTGGTCAGCAGTGCTTCTGTGTGACATCACCAAGACATCAGTGTAGTTAGTTAATGTAGAATAGACTAAATGTGCCATACTAAAGGGGCTTTAGTAGTGTCCATGTATGCTGTGCAAATATGCAGGTGGTAGAAAGTCAAGCTGATGTAACTTGAAAACTACCTATGCATGTCAACAAAGAAAAGACATAGGGAGAAAACTGTGCTGCAAAATACCAGGTCCGTTTGCCTTCATCACCCCCTGGGGTCTATCTGTCAATGCTCCCCCTGGGGTTGCCTTCAGAAAACAAGCAAATAGAACCTTCTGCACATTTTGTCAAATGGAGCACTAGAAGAAGGTCTGTCCCACTACAATGCTCAGAGGAGCTTGGAAGGAAGAAAGAACCTGGGAGCATTACATATTCAGGGATAGTGTCACTCGGGTGATGGTTTTCCAATAGGTATTTTCTGTGCAACCGAGCCTTAGCTGGTCGTGTAAAACGAAACTGCCTGTCCCCACAGCAGCAGGGACTGATGGCCTAATCTAGAGGAGCAGGTGGCAGGCCAGTAGGCACCATTCTGCGGCGGCATCTTCTCCTTGAGGGGCAGAAGCCCTGTCCCAAGGAAGGGCACCTAACCAGAGTGCCTACCATTTACTGCAATCAAATTTACAACCACACCCAGCATTTTCTGTAAAGGATCCAGACTAGCAAAATAAATGAGTGAAATGAATGGGGCTTTCCAGGTGAGTACAGCATCTCCCATTTACAGGGAGCATACATACATCACTTAGCTGTTGCCAGGAGCAAATTTCAGCCCAGTTGTGCCAGGTCTTCCAAGTTTTTCTAAGAGAAGTCAGATTCCTTGATCTTTGAATTATAGTTACCAATGTCTAAATGTTGGCAGCATTTCAGAAATACTACGTAGTCTGAAGAAAACATGGCTGCCAGCAGACGGTGGCCTGCAGCCCTCACCTCTGCTTTAGAATCTGAAGTCCTAGAGAGGTAATTGCTTTAGTCACCTGTGTCTTCTCACTCCTCTTTCCACCCACCTCCACCAAATTCCTGAAGAAAATTTCCCAAACTCTCAGACTCCTCTCCATGAAAGTCATGTTTCATTGGGAACCTTAAAATTGGCTAATGGTCTCATAGCAATTAATTTCAGTTGAGGATTTTTAAAACTTCTTACCGGCATACCTCTTTGTATCATGCTTCACTTTGTTGTACTTCACAGGTGTTGTGTTTTTTACAAACCAAAGGCAAGCCCTCTACCAGGAAAGAGATCACAATTCCCTTTATTGCAATACTCACTTTATTAGGGCGGGGGCTGGAACTGAACCCACAACATCTCTGAGGTATGTCTGTACTGAGAGGTACTTTCTTGAAGATGAGGTTAATTTTAAAAATGATTTTTAAGGAACTGCCTGGGTCTTTGAGAGGCAGAGGGTAGAAAACTGTTTGCCTTAGATGGGGATGGATCTGGGCTGAAATTTCAGCTCACTGTCTATTGCCTAGATCACTCAGGCAAGTGACTCGACCTCGCTCAGCTTCCCAGTTTTCATCTGCAAAACGAGAGGGGACTGGGGAGTAATGGGACCACAGGAACACACAGTCACTCAAATACACACAGACGACAACTCCTGGGTTTGTGTAGGATAATGAATGATATTTTAATACCTGGTGCCATTAGGTGCTCAGGAAATGTAAAGTTTCTCTTAAGAGCAAATGTAATTGAAATTTGCTTGCACATGTTGTAAAGTGAGTCCCATAGAGCTTTTATACACTTAATATTAGAATTTTAAAAGTCCACCTTCTTCTGAAATCTTCTTGTAGTAAGTATTGTCACAGTTGAGATGGGAGGAAAGGGGGAAATAGAGAGCGCGTGGGGATGGCCCTCAGGATGTCTGTGCCTGGGGGAGGCCCTAGGGTCAACGTTCAGTGCCCAAGTTCTCTTACCTATAAGGTGAGCTCATGGTTTATCGGTCCAATTTAAATCCTTTGTTTATTACTGAAGTTCTCCTGTCTAGCACATTCCAAAATAAATAAATGTTTGCTAGTTATTTAAATTAGTCAATGAGCAAAGGAGGAGTATACAGTGGGAGTTTGATATAGCAAGGTCAACTCCTAGCCCAACAGCTAGAATGCCAGCTTCCCACGTGTGGAACCTGTAGGGTCCCATGTCCCAGCCCTCAGAAGAGCCTTGTGCTTGGTTTAATACTCTGCTGTAACCAGCTTGACATTCTTAATAGTTTTTGAACAAGGGGTAGCCAGCCCTGATCAGAGAGTTTCATCATTAAACACAGAAATGTCAGTGCATAAACCAAAGGACACAAACTCAGGGCCCCCGGACCTGATCAAGTATTTTTGGCCCACGGAGTGGTTATTTTTAATATAAATAAACTTTTTTTATTTAAAACAGTTTTAGATTTACCCAAAAGTTGAAAAGATAATACATGGAGTTCCCATATATCCCTCACCCATGTTTGATTCCCATGTTGGTAACATCTTATGTTACATTTCTATTTACACGTATAATACATTCATCATAGCTAAGGAATTACTATCAATCCATTACTATTAACTAAATTCCACAGAGTATTCAGATTTTACCAGATTTTCCCCAATGTCCTTTTTCTGTTCCTGGATTCCGTCCAGAATACCATGCTATGCTTAGCCGTCATATCTCCTTAGACTTCTCTGAGCTACGATGTTTCCTGAGACTTTCCTAGTTTTTGATGACTTTGACAATTTGGGAGAGTACTTGTTAGATAAGTTGTAGGATGCCGCTCAATTTTGGGTTTATTTAATGTTTATCTCATGGTTTGATTTGGGTTATGGGCTTATGGGAGGAAAATCATGGAGGTGAAGTAACGCTTTCAACACCTGATATCAAATGCATAAGCCATGAACTTATCATTGATGTTGTTGACCTTGACCACTGGTCAGTGTAGTGCTTACCAGTGTTCTCCATTATATTCTTTCTGCCTCACTTTCCATCCTGTACTCTTTGGGAGCAAGTCCCCTAGCATACCCCATGGCCAGGGACGGGGAAGGGGGCCTCACCTCCTTCCCTTCTGGCTCTGCCAGGTGTTCAGGCCATGCTGCGTATTTCCTGCCCCAGCCCTAGAATCAGCCATTTCTCCAAGGGAGCCATGATTCCCTTTATTGAAGAAAGTACTAGAAATGAAGATCTGGATGTTGCTTGTGCTCATTGCTACCAGGGTGTTTTTTAATTGTTTTTTTTTTTTTTAATTTTAAATGTAAATGTTTAAAATTAAGCTGTCATCTTCTGGACAGCCAACTTTTCCTGGCAGAGTTAACTGTGCACAAAAATAAACAATGTTAATAAATAGAATGTTTTTAAATTTTTTCTTATTATTTTTTAATTACCAACATTTAAGTAGGAGGAGATTTGACATTAGAATCTAGACTTCTGGACTGTCTTGAAAGACCAGAAGGTCCAGCAATCCTGGACCCACATTCCTGCTCGAGAGCAGTCAGCGAGGGCTGAGAGGCTCTCTCCCTTCCTGCATAAAGCATCCTCCAGGCTGTACTGTGTCACACCCAGCTTACTTGACAGCATTTGACTACGTGAGTCCTGGTTCAGGTTGTATTCAAGTATAAATTACAGACATAGTGGCCCGCCCCCAACCCCCCTTATTGGCAGTTTCCCTTTCCACCATTTCCGTTACCTCCAGTCATCTGGGGTGTGAAAATATTAAATGGAAAATCCCAGGAGTAAACAACTCATAAGTTTCAAATTGTCCGTCATTCTGAGTAGCATGATGAAATCTCAGGTCGTCCACTCCGTCCTGGGTGGGACGTGAACCATTCCTTCACCCAGCAAATCCGTGCTCTGTATGGTGCTTGCCTGTTAGTCACTTAGTAGCCATCTCAGTTTTCCAATCAGTTATCACAGAGACCACATTTACGTAACTTTTATTATAGTATATTGTTACAATGGTTCTATTTTGTTCGTAGTTGTTGTTCATTTCTTACTGTGCCTTATGAATTAAATTTAGGTATGTATGGGCAGGAAAAAACATAGTATGTATAGGGTGTGTTACTACTCAAAGGTTTAGGCATCCACCGGGGGGGTCTTGGAACATGTCTGTGGAAAGGGGGGCACCTACTGTACACACTTAGTCAGTGAATTTAGCTCTAATTTGACCCAGAAATGAACCAGTGAGAGGATCCAAGCTTTGGAAGACTGGAGTATTATGTGCAAGTTGGGAGGATTCAGAGGTGACGATGGAGAGACACACATGTATGAAACCGTAGAGGGTCCTGCCTGCCCGATTAAGTTGTCCGATTTTACCTTGAAGCAGTAAGAAGCTGCTTTAGAATTCTGTGTAGAAGGACAAATGTCCTGGTTAGATTTGCACACAGGAAGGTCTTCAGCCTGCCAGATGGAGGTTGGAGAGATCCAAGAGCAGAGAAAGGGAGCTCACTTAAGGGGGAGCGATTGCAAACCAGGCAGGGGGTGATGGCAGCTTGAGCGAGGGGAGGGACTGTGGGGTTGGAAGAAAGTTTACTTATAGGTAGAAACTGTTCTGATAAGACTTTTAGAAACTATTCATTCAGATATGACTTGATATTAATTGGCCTTCAGAAAATGGAAGAAATATTCTGCTGGCAAATAAAAAAAGTTGTGTTGGTTAAGATATGCACAATACATCATCTGTGACAAGGAGGCTGAATTATTTTCAAATTCTGAGTGGGGCTCCTGATCAAAGCACAGGTCCTTCTGCCTAGCTTTCCAGGATCACTAAGCTCATTAACATCATGCTCTCAGCTCACTCTGTCTCATTTGGTTCTTATTGTCAATCCATAATGAATGAATACCTTTCTCAGGTTTTCATGGATCTTGGTCTACCTCCGCCTCCGTGTGAGGACAGCAGAGGGAGAGGGCAGCCATCCTGGAGGTGGGGGTGTAGATAAGGAACCGGCTGCGTAGCCAAGAACTAGCCCTGGGGAAGGAAAGGAAAGTGTGACCACAGGCACACTGTATTTACAGTCAGTCCTCTCAGTGGATGAAACAGTACTTCCTCTGCCCAGCAAACGACATGTCTGAAAGAATTAACAATCTGTTTAGAACACATCATCACATGCTAGTCTATTTTTCTTTCTTTGGCTCCAGCCACTGACACGGGGTCGGAGGCTAACACAGGGGGCGCTGGGGCAGGGCAGAGGGGTTGGGAGAATAGAGTAGTAGTCAGTGTAGTTCTAACCATTTGCAGCTGTTGGCTTGTTTGGGGACTTTTTTTTAGGCAGAGGAACAAAGTCTTGCTACACAGGGTTGTTTTCCTTGGCATGATGAACAGACACTTTCTTGAGGAGCGCCCTGAGATAACACAAAACATCTGTTTGGAGGAATCAGCAAAGAGCAGGAGGCTTCCTTAAATAAACACGTATACATTTTACAGAAGGCAGGGCAATGTGTATGAAGTGGGCAGCACAGTAAACTGAGAGGAGGAGGATGTGTATTTTTAAGAAACAGATCTGTGTTATTAGCTGTTGTTTTTGTTTTGTTTTGTTTCGTTTTGTTTTCCCTGTGATCCAATCGCATTTTGTTTTGCAAGTATTTTGGAAATGGTATGTTCTCAGCCACAGTGCCAGCGGACTGTTTTCTTTTCCCACGTGGGTGGGATGTTGTTTTTATTCATGAGCTCTTGAGAATGAGTGACTTTTATGACTTGTAGAGGGATTTTCACACGTGCCCTCCTGCTGCTGGTCTCCGAAGACAGAAGGGACAGTACAAATGATCTCCGACATGAGTAACATTGTTAAGGAGAAATGTGGGGATTTGGGGTTGTTGTAAACAGACATGCCATCAGAGATCCCCAACGGACTGACCAGGGCCTTTGGTTTCATCTTGTGTCGTGTGGAAACTGCTTGGACAGCTCAAGGGATGTTTCTTTATATCACACTGGCTCCAAATCCACTTCCCAGAAAAGAGTTTGCCCTGTGGAGAAAGGCGGCCTCACCTGTCCTGTTTCATTTGCCCCACCCCCGTCCCTGGCTTTGCTGAGGAAGAGCCATCTTTAGAACAATAGCGACATCGCTGTCTGTTCCTGAAGACCTCATGAGTGCCTGCTGGCCCTGTGCTTCCTGTTTAGTCCTTACAATCTCCCCTTAGCTGGGTAGTGTTATCCCTGTTCCTCAGGTAAGGAAATTGAGCCTTTTCGAAGGGAGCGAACTTCCTCAAGGGCAAGTGGCATGGAAATTCCACAGCTGGAATGAGAACCCCAGTGTAATTGGCTCCAGAGCCAGACGCTTAACTGCTGTTCTCAGCCCCAGTGACACGTACATTTGGGGAAGTAACCAAACCTCCCTTTTCTACCTTCATCTTTTAACAAGTTCTGCTTCCTCGATTCTGCCAGTGGGACTGAGGGACAGGAAAGGAGCTGGGAGAGCCCTGTCTGGTTTCCTGGCCGAATGGAAGCTACAGAGGCCCTGGAATAAGAGAGACTTGAATTTAGATCCCTTTGCAACCCAAACTGGCTCAGTAAATCCCGAGCCAGTGACCCCTTGTCCTTTCTGAGCTTTCATTTCAGGGTAAGCAAATGGTACAAGAGCTCATCTCTGGACGCAGCAGTCCATAAGTATCCATTACACACACACCCTGCTCCGGGCTCCATGCTGGGCACGAAGGATCCACCTGTGCGGAGCCTGGACGCAGCCCTGCCCACCGGGGGTCTGTGCTCAGGGGAGTTTCAGGAGCAGATAGTGGGCACCAGGGGACCTGAGTCTAGGAATGAGGGCAGCCTTTGAGCTGAGCTCTTCAGGAAAAGGAGGCATTAGCTGGGTACACAACAAGGTGGAGTATCTGCCAGCTGCTGTAGATGGGGCTGTTTGGGGACAGTGCTCTTGTGTCCCTGCAGACAACCTTTTAGCCCTTACTCTCCACACCTCCACAGCCCAGGTTCGGCCCAGCATGACCACAGACCAGTCTCATCCCCAGCGTCGGGTTTTCTCTTCAGAAGAAAAGAGAGAAAATGAGGAAAACAGAATGTGCTGCAGCAGACTTAGGGGCCTTTGCCTCTGGTCTGTGGCACTCCCATCCAAAACGCCTCTGCATTCTCTGAGGGGTTTTCCCCTTCGTGGCTTCTGTACAGGATAACAAAAAACACACAAGCCATTAGACAACTTTCTTTCAGAGATGCTCAGGACAGCGCATCTGAGAGCTTTAGGGACAGGAGGGGAGAGAAAGAGAAAGAAAGAAAATGGATTGAAGTTCAGAAATTACTGGAATTTTTATGAAATTTTGTTTGGGGGAAAGGAGATTTACTAAGTCAGAGATGAAAGGCAATTCAGCATGGGGCCCCCCAAAGTTATTATATTCCACGCTTGCTTTAGCTCGTGCGCTGATTGTGGCTCGGAGATCAGAAAGCTGTGGTTAGACACATTCATAAACTCTGCAGGGCTCTGTCAGATGCTGGTTCCCGGCTGAGCACGACATCTGCATGAGCAGCAGCAGGACAGTGGTGGGGCTGCCTTGTCAGGCCTTCGAGAGAGACTCTAGGCCCCCCAGACTCACCTCCTTGATTGGCTTCACCTCAGCTCTCGAGTCTGCCTCCTCCTTGGCCCAATCACCCCAAAGGCGGTAGTCCTGCTTGGAATCACATTGGTGAGCAAATTCCTGCTGAAATGACATATGAGTGATTGGCTTGGTATTCTGACCTCTGCCCAGGACTCTTGCCTTGGTCACTGTGGAATCTGAGCTCAGTCGGGCCCTGTTTTAGGTTCACTTACTCCATTTCAGTACTGACCCATTTGCAAAGACCAAGCCCCATCTCATGACCCAAGGCTGTCCAGGTTCAAGGTCATTCTTAGTGTCTGTCGCCTAGCTGTCTTCACCTGTTTGTGCTATACTCACCTGAATACATTTTCTCATCTTGAGCCAACTTCTTGGAGTCTGAAATTGCCCTGCCTGAATCTGAGTCACAGGACGTGGCTCAGGGCGGGATAGAGGACGGGGATGCTCTGAGATCAGTTCGTGCTTGCCAATCCCTTAGAGTCCTTCTGATCACAAGTTGTTCTCTATATCATCAGTACATATCTGTCTCAGATTAGTATCAGATGGCTTGTCTGGGTTACTACCAGACTAGTCAAACTTTAACTCCACATTCTTCAAACATGCAATCTTTTAAGACTGCTGGTTAATGTTGTCTGACATTAACTTTCTAATTGAGCACAAGACAAAATTAACTATTGCCATTTGAAACTACAGTGAAAGGTGCAGAAGGGAAGATTTAATGATTAAAAAGAGAAGGGTTTCCGGTTTCTTTCTTCCCACAGCCTAAGCTAGATCAAAATGTTCTTACCACAGAGCTCTCCTCCCTTCACACCAAAAGGGCGCGCAGCCTCCCGTACCAGCGCCAGCCCGGACCCCAGCGGAGAGCTGTCATGGCTGCTGCGGTCTTTTTCCCTTCCCCCAAATGGGAGATGATGGATTCACATCTTAACTAAATAAGATCACTGCTCTTTTATGATTCAATTTTGATTGATGAGTATTCCCTACCTAGCCCTGTGCCAGGTGCTTTTAAAGGTAAAAAGAAGTATAAACTGTTCCTTTGTCCAGGGAGCTTGAAGTAATACAAGACATAAATGTGAGAAACTTGTAGAAAATAATCCAAGGTAGAATATAATCCCATGCTTAATTGAGTACCCGTTGCTCTAAGTTCTTTGCAAGTTCAGAATGGATGTATTAATACCAAGACTGTGGTCCTGAAAATAAATATGTTGGAGGAATTTAATTCCAATGTATTTTAGAAAGAACATTTGGTCTCCATGAGATACTAAAACAAACTGTTCACAAAAGAGTGCTTACTATCTGCAACACATTAGTGAAGGCTTTTGTAAGTGTGTATTTAATCTTCCCAACAACCTCCTGAGCTACAGATAACATTAACATCCCTGTTATTTTGAGATGGGGGGACTGAGGCTTAGAGACACTATGCCACTTGCATTGGCTATATCGATAATAGGTAGTAGGGGCCAGAAATGAAACCTGAGAAGTCTGGTTACAGATTCTGTGTTTTTAAATCAATAGTTATTATGGGTGAAAGGAGTTTCCAGAGGTAAGGAGGATTTTTGCTACAAGAATTCTCAGGCCCTTTACTATGTTTAGGAATACTATAGACCTCTATGAAAGCAGCATTTTTGCACATATACTTGACCTCATTACCTTCTTTTTTTAGGCAAGGTTCTCCTAGGATTAGGGATTTTTAAAACAGACCTAATGTGGAAGGTCCACAGCATCTTACATACTTGACAGAAGGAGGGGGCTGGATGTGGCCCTAGCTAGGTCCCTGGTGCCATGGGGACCACAGCGACTGCCCCCTGCCCTCGGCCCGGACCCGGACGTTGCACAATGCCCTCAGGTCTAGGCTGCCATTTGTAACTAGCCCAGTGTCCATTTGTAATGATTTACTAGCCTTTTATTCATCCTACTGCTAGACTATATTCAGTTAAAACAAACAGACATTATTTAAGCTTCTTCCATAAGCCAGGTACTAAACTAAGTGCTGGTCAAAAATGGCCATCAGAGCAGTGAGGTTTCCTGCCACGTGGAGCCTGTGGAAACAGCGTGTGGAAGGAAGAGCCTGCATTTTAGAGCCTCCGTTTAGCTGTGGGGCCCGAGGCAAATACCTTAACTGAGCCAAGACTCAGTTACATTAAAAAATAATAATAGTGCTACTGCTCAGGGTAGTTCAGGGACTAAACAACATGATACTTGCACATGTCAGGCCTCACTCAGGGCTCACTTTTCTGTGGCTATTTAATGGAGATTGGGTACTTCTTATGGCAACATAAAGACAAAAACCTCTCATGAGGATCAGCACTGCTGAGTCGCCCTGTCTTGCCACGATGAGGCCAATCATACAGGGCAAGAGTTCCAGAACCCACCACAGGTGGCCGTCCAATTCTCTGCATCCAGGGGTGATCTCTTCCACCTCCCACCTTCTGAAGAAGATTTATTGAAAATACACACACACATACATATACACATGCATGTACACACAAATCTAAATACCTGGAAGGTAGAAGAGAAAGGGAGAAAGGGGTAAAGATGGTATACAAACTATATCATTGCCCCTGAGCCATCAATAATAGTGAATGAATTTCCCAAATGCCATGTAACTTTCTTATTCTTAACCTCATGTCCTGTGAGCTGAGATTTTATCTCTGGCTTAGCAGTGAACCTAGGCTCCCTAAGACTCCCCGCCTAGGACTTCTCAGCTTCCAGAGCTGGCCTGGGGTAACGATGGTGCACACCGAGCACATCCTCGTTTGAGTCATTGGCAATGTTCCCTTTTGAAGAATGAATTACAAGTAAGGGAGACAATGATAGAAGAGTCAGGCCCAACTTAGCAGCCAGAGCAAAGAGGCTCTGAGCCTGAGGTCCTACGTACCCAAGGAGTTCAGGTGAGAAATAACTCCTTAAAAAGTAGAACTTGGTCCCAAAGTTCCCACTAAGTGCCAGGCATAGTACACATACTATTTACTATTGCAAGAACACTGCAGAGTTAAATGTTTTTCTCCATAATGAAGTAGAGCGATGAAGTAATTTGCCTAGACAACCAGTAAGTTATAGAGCTAGGATTTTAAAGTAGGTCTTCTGACTTCAAAACCCACTCCTCTCAACTACTCTAAAGATAATTCTCAGCCATAGCCCAGAGGGGAGAGGCAAGAGCAAACCAAGGTCAAGGCCAAAGGCAAGACCAGATACCAGATGTGGAATAGAGGACAGAGCCAAGAGCTCAGAGCTTATCAGAGGTAGAGATGCTACTCTGTTTTCTCCTCTGTGAGATGAGAACAGTGATAGTATCTATCTTCAAGGGTCGTTTAAGGATTCAGTCAGGTAATCCATGTAAAGCCCTTGCCACAGTCACTAAAACATAGTAAGTATTCAGTAAGTGTTGGCTTTTACTCTTCATCTCAGATCTGTGGTTTGATGGCATTGACAGAGAAAACTTAAGGACTCCATAAGAACTACAGATTGTATTAGCTGACCTCTGTCACATCGCTTCTGGGCCTCCCTAGGCTGTGGACATTTTTCACCCTTCTCTCCCTTTTCTTTCCTTAACCTGTGTTTTCATGCCACCAAAGAGTAACCTTTAGATGCCTCATTGTGTTTAGCAACTGAGCTGTACCTCTATCCCTGGCAGAGAGAGTGACACTCCAAATACAACCAGATCTTTTGGATTTTAGAGGCAAGCTGACTTGGTCCAAATCCCAGTCCTGCCACTAGCTAAGTGGCCTGGAGCAAGTGAACCCATACATCAGAGCCTCACTGCTGTTCATCTGTGACAGGGAGTAGTAAAGCCTACTTCACAGACAGGCTGCACCGGTAGCATATGTCAGCCTCCTGGCACTGTCACTGTGTGGTTAAAAGACTCCCCCTCCGATGGGAACACATTTATCTTAGAGGGAATTCTATTGTCTTTGGGACTTGAGCTTCTTAGAAGACGCCAGACCCTCTTCCAGCTTGCAGCCCGGGTTTTCACTGGCCCCTCTTCTGCAGAGGAAACAGCCCATAAACTCTCAGAGGGGCTGTCCTCCGCCTCCTCCCCAGCCTTACCTCTCCCTCCCCCCAAATCCCAGCATCTGTTGCTCAGACAGTCAGCTGCCAAGCTGTGGCCAAGTCTCTCCCTGGGTTCATTTGATATTTTACCACTTTGTTTTTGAAGAAAAGCCGGTGTCAGTGCCAGGCCCTGGGGAGGCAGATTCTGCCTCTGCCAACTGCCAGCCGTGTACCATCTCTCTTAATCTTGCCCTGGGAGTCCCAGGTGATCCCATTACAGAGCGTCTCTTACCAGACAGCTGCCACCGGGACCCTGCGGAGGCACAGACAGCAAACTCCAGGCTTTGTGGGACCAGGGCCACACCCTGAGCACAGCTCTGCAATTCTGTTGAAAGGCCAGTGGTCATGTCTACCTTTCTTGATAAGGTTAATTATTTTCCTTATAACAACAGCTAGTTGCTGTGGCCATCCCTTGCAGAGAAAAAGGGCGCATTCCTATTTACTGAATGCTTATTCTGTATTAGGCACTGCAGGAGGATTTTACTTGCGTTAACACCCTCTAGCCATGCAAGGAAGGCCTTATCATGACCCCTTTTTACAGACGGGAAACCAAAGTTGTGCAGGTACCACTTCTAATCCTCGCGACCATTGGAATGTGTATCTGCATCCTGCATATAGGAAACCTGGAGGTCAGAGAGGTCAAATACAGCTGGAAAAGGAGCAGAATAGGGATACAAAGTCTGTTTCACTTAGGATTCCCTAACTCCATGTCACCACTTAGGATTTCCTAACAACATGTCACCACTTAAGGAAACAAGAGCTTAAGTAAGCAGTGTGTGAGAGGGAGGAAGGAAGTCAGCTTGCGAATCTGCTTTTTGCTGCTTGACCGACCTGGGAGTAGCAGTGGTCAGATGGGGAATTTGGGCACCTTGTCTGACCACACACCCTGTCTGTGTCATTGAAAAACATAACCCTCAGCTCTTACGGACCTCAAGGCGATGGTGTGGTAATGAATGTAACATGAAGTATTTATGAAGTTTGTTGCCTTTGCCCACCTCAGAAACAGTGTATCTCAGGATCTCAGGAAAAGTTTGAATCAGAATTTGCATACTGGCAACCTGCAGGCAAATCTAATCAGAAAGATGTTTTGTTTTGACCGGTGGTATTTTTTAAGTTTCAGATTAGTTGCTAATGTTTTTTTAATGCAGCAAGTCACATAGAGCTCCAGATTTCTTAATTGTCTCCAAAAGTCAGAAGCCGTAACAGCCCTGGGCCTCCAGCCGTGGCCCCACTGGCTGCGGCTGTGTCGGCCACCGCAGCCTCCACCGCTCCCTAGTGCTCGGTGACAGGGAGTGACAGTCTCCGTGTAGCGTCACCCTCCTCCTCTCATTTTCTTACATTAGAGGTTAGAGGGAAATGAACTTTCTTGTGGTCTATAAAATGGAGAAAAAATTAAAAGGCAATAACTGAGATTGCATGTTTCTATGTAAAAATAAATACTTCTACACATTTACTTGTACCAAAATAAGATATAACCAAAGAAACACACCCGGCCCCCTTCGCTCTTTTTGATTGTTATTGGCATTTGATTTTACCACCATTTGAGCCACTTTTTTTAGGCAGAGTCAGATGCGGCTGAGTGTCTGCAGGTTGACCTGGGCGCCCAGCCCTGGCCTGCTCCTCAGCCTCACACGCGGTCCTCGGGGGCTACCGAAGCTTTCCCGTCATGGCTTTGTTCTCTTTTGTCCCCCTTCTCTAGGTGTTCCCTTTCCAAAGAACTTCCTTCAGATCTGCAAGAAGATCCTGTGCCGCCTTTTCCGGGTCTTTGTCCACGTCTACATCCACCACTTCGACCGGGTCATTGTGATGGGCGCAGAGGCCCACGTCAACACCTGCTACAAGCACTTCTATTACTTCGTCACAGAGATGAACCTCATAGACCGCAAGGAGCTGGAGCCCTTGGTGAGTGTCACCGGGCAGTGGCAGGACCCAAGTCACCCTCAGGACCGTGCTAAACACCATCTAATGGGTAGTTGTTAGCTGGGATTGCAGAATTAGATAGGCTTTAGAAGTCAGTTAAAGGTCAGAAGATGCCAAGATGTCTGTGGCCACCAAATAAGGGTCTTAAATTTCTCTCAGAGAAGTGGCAGAATATAATGGGATTGTGATGATTTCAGCCAAAGGGAGTAGCTTTAATTCACAGCTTCAAAACCTAGTTACTTAATCCTTTAAATGGACATCTCTGATGTGTCATGTCATCTCTTATGCTGTTATCAAAAGAGATGACCAGAAGCATTTTTCTATAATCAGTAAATAAATATAGACCACTTATTGTGTGGCAACTACTGGGCAGACAAAGGCAGGTAAAAATGCCTTTGAGTAGCTTTGATTTCAGCGATAGAGACAGAAGAAGCCCAGACAAGAATACAACATCACAGGAACTTTGCTTTCATAGCGAATTCCCTGTGACACAATTTATTAGAATAATTAGAACCCAGAACATTTCATACAAAACTTTACTATTATCACTTAGGTGAATGGGGACTATGTTTATTTTCTTCATAAGTTATTTCTACAGTTGGACTCAATCTGAACTTTTAAAGTCAAAAATCCATCATCTTTTGTAACATGTGGTATCTTACTGGGCTGCCCCATCACAGCTCTTTCTAGTTGGCTCTTCCGAGTACTTTCTTAGCCAGTATAATACACTGCTTTACAGTAAAATCATGCTTTTTTCTTGAAACAGTAAAAGTGGCACTTTTGCTCAATGTAACTGATAGAGCAACTACATTCCATCCAAGTCTGTCTGAATAATGGCCAGAACACAGGGACCAGGCTGTCAACTTTTCTACCACCTTCCTTTCTCTTTATATACGTGTTTCTAGAATACATGTTTTATTATTATTTATGTATGGTGAGACCAACAGATAAAGCTCTCCAAAGGTGGTTTGTTATGCTCACAGACCCCAAGAGAAGAGGCACATTACCTCATGGGGGCCACACAGGGGAGCAGCCGAGTTGGTCAGAGGCAGAGGAAGCAGGGAGAATGCAGGCAAGAGCCTTTGTTGTTATTTCCCTGGGAAGGAATGGGTAAGGCAGGTAAGCCAGTTTAAGATTGACTAGTTAGAATAATTTCAATGGGTTCTAAACCTAGGGGCTACCCTGGTTGTCTGGAACCTGGCCCTAGGGTGATGAGGACAGGGGAATCGCAACCCTAACTGTGAGAGGAGGTAGAGGAGGTAGGTAGGCTGCAGGTTCTCTTGATTTGTATTGATTACTGAGTAAGCAGCTTGAGGGTGAGTTATTTACTGTCTCAAGGAATATGCTGGCCCTGGGACCTCTATGGTCAGCAGGACCCCAGATGTTAAAGAATCCAAATACAAAAAATAAAAGACATGTTTAATACAGTACAATACATATATCTGGCAAAGAAGATGTTGGTGAATGTCACATATCACCTTTAGAGTCTCTGAACTTGAAATCTGTTATAATGCTATGAGAGTACATGGTAAAATATATATATATATATATATATATATATATATATATATATATAAATATATGCATATACATACACACACACACACACACACACATATTTGTATCACTCAAGAATTCTGGAAGAAAGTAAAACTTCCTGAGTAAAATAGAAGTATATCATTGGCTAAAGAAGTGCTAATTTTCTTCATTTTTATTTACAACAGCTTTCTAGAAAGCTCTTGGGGGCATGAACTGAGTTGTCTCTGAATTTAGTTGGGTAAATAGTATAGAAAGAAGCTGAAACACATTAAGAGTGAGTTTTGCTAGTTTGTCCTCTATGAAGGCTGCTGTGGGTAGACAGCCACTTGAAGAAGAAAAGGTTGTACAAACAGCTCAAGGGAATTAAAATGCTGGAAAGAGTGATAAAGCTAATTTTAGAAAATGTCAAGGACAAAGGAGAGAGTCGATAGGGACCATGGAAATGAAGAGAGTAGAGAAACCACTCTGATCTCCCCAAGAACATGGTTCTGCTTCTGGTGAGTTTAGCTTTGTTCTCTTTGACTGACATGTTCAGATGGAGGGGAAACACCTTTCCCAAAGGTCCACTGGGAGCAAGAGCCTCTCCCAAGCATTCATGATTTTGGTTTTACTGAGCTAGAGGAGCAGAAACACCAGCTGGATAGATTGGAAAGTTGGTTTCTACTTAAATGGAAACATGAAGGCCATTGTAGGGCAAAGCTGAGTGTAAGTCAGCAAATAGAGAAAGTTTTTCTATTTGCTGTAAGACAACTTTGTTATTTTCTAAGGAAGAGGCCACAGGGTTTCTACCACCTGGCTGTGCCTGGAGCTAACTGAAGTCTGAGTCACAGAAAGGCCCCCCAAAACCCTATATTCTAGATAAGGGCCTCTTTGGGAGAAAAAATTACAATGGATTAACCAGGAATTATTAACAATGAAATTGAGCAAAAAAGGGTAATTTTTGTACCCTCCCAAAAGCTTCTATTTCTTTGTCTTATTTCAACGAGTATCCTTCCTACCTTTATGCTTTGTTAATTATTATTACAGGGAGACTAATTTTAATGTTTTTACATACTAATGGCGAGTGTTTTTAATGTTTAATTGTCTAAAATTATATATTCATTTTACACAAGCCAAAACCTATAAAGTAAATGAAAAAGATATTGATTATATAATTTCAGGGCCTGGACACTTAGCAGAGTCCAGTGTCCACTGAGAACACTGTACTTGTGGATTGTTATTACAGAAATCAGCACTTTCAATAGCGATAGCGCTAGAACGCCTAACTTCTACATCCACTGTTACAGCGCACATACTAAAATCAGTCACAGCATATCCAATCAACACATTTTTATTTTTATTTTATTTGCATATATTAATTACTCTATATAGGCAAAGTAAGTTGCTCTAAATGCATATATATTCTAAGTACATAAAAAAGATACACTTTTAAGAACTTACAAAAGCACTCAAATAATGTAAAACAATGACTGTTGCTCATCTCTGGCACTTTGAAGGATGACAAAGAAGTCAGGCACTTGGCTTCACATGCAGGTTGTACATTCTTTAGCCTCTACGGCAGCTAAGGGGACAGAGGATAGCATTTGTTCGGCCAGTTTCACATAGGACATCAGCAATCCCAGCGTTCCCACATCTCCACTGGGACATTCCTGGTGTCACGCCTTGGGATTCTACAGTTTAGAATCAGATGCTCCACCTCGTGTTTCCCTCTTTCATGCTTCCACCATGGACACCCATACTCTCCTGCTCCCAGAGCCCACCCATTTGCTTTTGTCTGACGTTGACTGGGGGCCCAACACACTGGTGGTGTTGAGAGTCCAGCCCCCCAACAAGGGTAGAGATTCAGCCTCAGACATTGCTGGGGACAACATTCAACTCTTTGGGTTCACACTTCCTTTACTAACTTCCACTGTTGAGCAAGATAGTTGACTTTTCAAAGCCTCATCCTCCTCGTTCATAGAATGAGTATAATAATAGATTCGTTGTAAAAATTAAGTGGGTTAGTCACATGGTAAGTGCTTAAGAAGTATCAGTTGTGAAGTGAGATAATGAATGTACAGTAGCTGGCATAGAGTAAGTGGAGGCACCCCAATGCTCTCTTCCCTAGATCCCATGGCGTTTCGCCATTTTGGTAATCTCCCAGGTGGCCCTGTAGCAGATAGAAGTCGTTGTATCAGTATCTCCCTCTTTGAGGGCCGGGAGTATACAGGACACAAGCTTGCATTGCCTATGTTGCCTGGTACATAATAAATGCTAACTGCATTTTTGAATCGAGAAGAGTACTTTGTGGATGACGCACCTCCATTCAAAGGGATTACACATGAGACGTGGGTTCCTTGATGCCTCCCTCATCTCAGAACATGCCTTCAGACCTCCTCTTATCCATTGTTTGAAGTAATGCTTCATCCTCTCAGATGAGCAATAGAGATTAAAAGCAAAATAAGGTGCAGAGCGGTGGAGCAATACATCACCAGTCTTAGGCCTGACAGAGAAAGATCAGACCCTAACTCTGGTCAGTTCTCCGTTCTAGATTCCAGCTACATCGCTCAGGGAATATTAAATGTTTTCACACTGCCTGTGTGTCATGGTGTGCCAGGCATAAGGGGATCAACCCTCCAAAGAGTTAGCACTAAAAATCTCATGTCCTGGGAAAACTCAGTCCCTGGCAAACAGATGATTGGTCACTTCATCAGGCCTCTGAGTGGGAATACAAATTGGAATTCAGAAGCTGGAAAGGGTTACCCTGGCCCGCACACTGAGGGCTTGCCTCATGGCTCCCTTTGGGGCTTGCTGGTCAGCAACGGCCTGGGAACTCAGGGAATCACATGCCATTTCATTTGGTCTCCAATGGGGAGGGGGAGCTGGAGGACTGACTTAGGCACAACTGTGACTAATGGTCCATTTCTCATGTAAATGCAAGTTGAACTCAAACAAGTTCACAGTTGGAGGAAAGGAGGCCAAATGATGCTGGTAACTAGAAAATGAGCCAGGCCCTGATCGAATAAGCAGGCTGCTGTTGGCTCTTGGCAGTCTGGGAGTCAGTTTACAGAATTAAGATAATCAGGATTATTGTTAGCAAGCACAGGCAGCTAACAGTGTTTTGTTGGCCTTTCACTAAAAACAAAGGCAGACACAGAGAGGGCTGTTAGTAAGGCACTAGTGGCTGAATGAGGAGCTGATTGGGAAGGAGGAAAGGTGTTGGAAAGGGGGAAGGGGCTGAGGGGAGGGGTAAGACTGTAGGGTGCTTGTTCACCCTATTGTACCTGCTGACCCCTGGGTGACATTGGTCTGGGGCCTTCACCTTCTCTCTCTAGGGCTTCATTTCCTTATTTCTAACAGTAAAGGTGATTATACCATCACCTACCTTATAGATGTGCTGCTGTGAAACCCAGTGTTACCACCGGGCTGTTCTGTCACCTTAAAGCAAGGAACTTGGGCCAAGTCAGTGCTTCTCAGTAGGGCTCTGCACATCAGCTACGGCAGAATCCCCTGGAGATTATTTTAAAATGTGTACACCTGGACCTCACCACATATGTACAGAAATCAGAACTCTTGGGGTTGGTGCGTGGTACCACGCATTCTCAGTCTGCATCACAAACTTGAATGTGCCCACCTGGGCATCATGCCAAAATGCAGGTTCTTTTTTGGTGCACCTGGGCCTGGGATCGGACATGAGCGTGTGTACATTTTGCTCCCAGGTGATATTGATGCCACTGGTTCCCAGACCACATCCTGAAGGGCAAGACTGTAGATGATAAATATATTCAAATTTGAGAATTGCTATTTTAGCACACATCATCTCTTCCCCTTTTCTACTAGTGGGGGTTGTTAGCTCACTGAGATGGGAAAATAAAGCAAAGAAGAAAAATCTAAGTATCAGTGCTGGCTAAGAGTATTTTTCAAAATGCCAGTCCTGAGTAATGCATGGTGAAAGCAGGTTTTTTTCCCTTGATCAGTGAGTTTACGAAAGGCTACGTCATCTTCACCCTGGAAGACTCACAATGTACAATCGCATATGAAGGGCCTTGAGAAAACATTCAGTAAAGAAACTGGTTCGATTTTGTGTAGGTCACCTGAAATCTTTTTTTCTATTGTTATCATTCATTAACATCTTATAGCGATCACAATCCGTGGACATGATCCACAGTTTAGGCAACACTGTTTATCTTTGTATGCGTCTCTAGAATTGTTCTGCCTCCCTGCCACTACCCTGGCCCCAACCCCACACCCACAGCTACCATATAACCACACAGCCACCTGGGGTGAGGAAGAGAAAAGACTAAGAGGAAGATGAGAGGAAAGTGAAACTCATAAGGGAGGGCTTCACAGGGAAAAAGAAATCCATCCCTGTTCATTCTTACTCCTCCCACATCACTCTATGACACCTCATTATTGAGTTCTGTTCTTACCATGTACAAGGCACGCAGGCCTTTCCAAGAAATAAACACTAGCTTCATTTCTTGAGTTCCAGATGTTCTATTAAGCTCTTTTCATGTATTATATCATCTTTTCCTCACACTTATTACGTTTACTTCAAACAGATGTTACTTTTCAATGTCCAAACCACGTCCCTCTCCATTCCTCAAGACTCTTACTGCCATTTGGTCACAGCAAAGCTTCCCCTCCTCCCCCGTTTGTAGTCAGTGCCTCTTGGGTCATGACTGAGGTTTATACACCAAATGATTTTCAGCTTTAGCACCAAAGTGCTCCTTTAAAAATGGTGGACCAGATGGATGAAAAAGTTTGAATACCAAAGATTTGGAAAACTTTGTCTCATAAAGACCCAGCACAGCCCATCCAGGTCCAAGCATATGCTCACCTTGTGTTCCCCTAAGAGGTGGGCTGGTCACGCCTGCACTTTCCTTGGAGACGCTTGGGTGAGTGTGGTAGCCAAGGTTGGGCCTATAATGGCAAGATCAGGTCAGGACTGTGAAAAGAAGCAGAGCCTCTCACACGAGCCAGAGCTGCTCCCTAAAATAGCCAGCAATGAAGAGCCATTGTGGGGCTTTTGAAAGGACCTTTTTCTTCTGAAACATCATCTGTGTAAAGGCCTCTGAGCTGCTTCTTGTCAGGCAAGTTCCTTGACTTCTAGCCAGATGGCGTGCATAGGGACATAGGCGTTGAAAAAGAGCTTCTGCCTGTGGGCCTCGCAGGTGGCTTTTACAATGAAGTTTCCATGATTTTGTTACCATATCAGTTGTCTGACCCTGAGCAACTCATGTCATGTCTCTGTGCCTCAGTTTCCCCATCTATGAAAGAGATCATATCCAAAGTCTCCTCCCAGCTTGTCTCACTGGGATTATGATCTTTGATATGGTGTTTCACTAGCCTTGTCTTCTTTCATTCAAGGTGACCTTCTCTCTTGGCTTAGAGAGGCCTTCATGAATTAAAGCCTTGTCTTTAGCCTTGTCTTCATGTGGCTGGAATGTGACAACATCAGCCACAGGCCTTTGTCAGCCCTATTTATTCATCGTTGGCTAATGTCCTATTTGTAAAATGGTAGATACATGGGTTTTTGTTTGTTTTCTTTTCGGGGGGTTAATTTTGGAGGGATTGCTCAGGGTGAGATGTGGTCTGGCTTATCTCAGGGCCTAAAAAATGATTAATCAGAGTTGAAGACAATGACCATAGAGATACTGTCAGCACATAATATTAAGTAATCAAAATAGGATTTAAAACTGGAAAATCACTCTACTTAATGTCTATTTTTTCGTATTGTATGTTAGTATCATCACAGATGAGAAGGGAAATACAGCAAAAAGTATTAAGAGTGGTTCTTTTATAGTGGAATTATGGGTAATCCTTTTTTTTACATATCCCTATCTTGGCTTTTCAAGTTTTCTATTACAAACATGTATCATTTTCATAATCATCATAAGAATCAAACTGTGCTTTAAAAGGCTTTAACAAAAAAGACCAACAATGCACATGACAAGCGGCCTGTGTGCCCACAACCAAGTGTCTGAGTGGCTCACTCCTGTCTCCGGACATGCCCACTATTCCCCGCTATACAGAGCCGCAGCGACAGAGGTGCTCAAAGGAGCAAGCCAGGGGTCATGCAGACCCCTCTGTGACTGCAGGAGGTGGATGTGGGGTATTCTCTCCTAGAAAGTGGAGTTTTGAAGCCCTATTTTAAGTGGGCAGATCTCAGTGATTCTTTGGCACATGAAGAAGTCTGCAGATCTCTCATCTATAACGTGCCCAGTCCAGCAGAGACGGGCTTCGTTCAGGTACCTCACTGTAAAGGCACCTTGACCTTGACCGAAGGTGTTGGTGGGGGTTTTTCCCATCCAGATTTCTCTACTTAACTGGATCTGAAGAGATTTTTAGTTTTTTATAACTTTCAAATTTTAAGAGAACAAGAGGGATTTGTTGAAGAGATTAATTGATACTGTACGATAGTCTATATACAGCTTATTACACTTAAGCACACTGTATGGACAATAACTACAGATAGCTTTGTAGCAGAAACTCTGGTGTGGGTCTAGAGTTAATTCCAATTCCTTATTACACAGATAAAGAATATTAGCAAAAATCAAGACCAGAAGTGACAAAGGAATATGTCTCTGCCCTGGTCTTAATCGTATTCTTGTTTATTATTTTTCTTCTCAAAGAGGACCATTCTCTTTTCCTATCCCCAGGGACCCCTGTGCCGTCCTGGTTTATACCACCCCATATCTCTGTGATTCCTCTGCGTGGGGATTGATATTCTAATCACTAAGAATTCTCAGTGTTTAGCTGCTTGGTTTAAATTTTAAGTTCAGGGCCTTATGGAACAATTAATATATTTCCATAGCTCTCATTTCTGTTGCACTTTGCTGTTGCATACCTCCATCTAATTCTTACATGTCAGATTATATTTTAGTTTGGCAGAAATGCGCACTAAGAATGGCAGGCTTACAGGTCACACACTGCCTTTCTCTTTACCTTTGCTGAAGTGGGAATGGTTTATAGACTGCCTCTGGTTTTGACTGACAGAGCCATTTCTAGATCATTCAGTAACATACATTACTTGCTGACCATGTGCTGAAAATCAGGTTATTACTTTCAAGGAATCCACTGGAAGCTTTCCTCCCATCCTGTCTTTACTGTAGCATCTCCCAAAGTACTTTTCGCAGAATCTACTAGTTCTAAGAGATTTCAAAAGGGTTATGTGAAATGGGCTTCCATGACAAATAACTATGGAAAATTGTCAGTTAATAAAGGTATTCCAGTTTCTTGAATATGCTGTAGGCACCATAACCCTCCACACAAGGCTTGTAGGTATATTTGCTCAGAAAATCGTTTCTCTTCAGAGCACTTTGTGTGTCTAAGTTTTTGAAACACCCTTTGGGAACTACTGACCACTCAGACTTATACAATCTACTTTCTATATTTTAAAGTCAGTCCTCTTGTGGCTGCTGTAGGTCTGCTAAGCATTTATTGAAAACCTACTATATGTCAGATATTGTGCTGACTGCCAGAGTGACAGACAAATAAAATCTACCTCAATTTTTTAAAAGATTTTTAAAATGTATTTATTTTTTTACGAGAATAAGAGAGGGAAAAAGGGAGGGAGAAAGAGAGGGAGAGAAACATCAATGTGTGGTTGCGTCTCACGTGCCTCCTGCTGGGGACCTGGCCTGCAACCCAGGCATGTGCCCTACACTGGGAATCAAACCAGCGACCCTTTGCTTCGCAGACCAGCACTCAATCCGCTGAGCCACACCAGCCAGCGCTATCTCCGTTTTTTAAGGTGTTCAGTTTTAAACAATCATAACCTTTGACCCATCAGTTAGAGCTGCACTGTCCAATACAGTAGCTACTAACCACTTTTGACTACTTAAATTCAAATTAATTAAAATTTAATAAAAATTAGTTTCTTAATCTCCTTAGCCACATTTCAAGTATCCAATAGCCACCTGTGGCTAGTGGCTCCTGTAGTGGATAGATAGTGAACATTTCCACCATCACAGGACAATCACTTGGACAGCACTGACTGAGAGGCTGTATCTGCAAGAGTTACTTCCTAAAATACACTGTTAATACCTTCTTCCACCCTGCATGGCTGCCAGATGTGTTTGCAATTGTCCCCATGATGCCTCAATGAGGCATTGCCATTTAGTTCTTTAAGCTCTTAGGATGATCTATTTCTTTTTGCTAGGCCCGTTTTCTCCCAGTTTACAGATGAAGAACAGACTTGAAACCATCTATCTGTTCAATGTTTCTCCCTGGGCCTCCTGTCAGAATCCCCATTTCAGGGAGGAGCTCAATACCTCAGGCATGCTGTTGGCCTCTGGGGCACCAAATCCTAATCACACTTTACTGTGTCTGCAGTGTTGGAAATTGCTGCAGAATGTCAATCACAGCAGGAACTAATTCATCTTCCTGAACATTTACATGAAAATATGAATAGTCAGTATGGCTTGGTGCCCATATATAAATAAGCCTGCCAAATCTTGGCTGCTATGTGTGGTCTTGATTAGTTCAAATTTCCCAGCCAGATAAAAGTAGATTCTTCAGTTCCAAAAGATGTCAAATGAGTATTAACTTGGGTATTGAATGTGGGAAGGTTTTACTTTCTGCACCCACCTGTCCCACCATAACAAAAGCCTGAGAATAAGGTTATAGATAGTCCCTAATCTAGGGGCTTGTGTAATCACTTATGTGGTCTTAAGGCTATCTCTTCCCATGGAATAATATTATACATAGAGATCAGTTATACAAGCCCCCAACCCCAGTTCATTGTACTAGAACTGTGTATTAATCAGTAGTAGTTTCAAAATTAGTGCTAATAGATTCTTATTGCATTGTGTCTGAGTGTAACTGAACCAATAAAGAAAAATAAATGCATACAGGTAGGTCTGGATGAAGAAAGAGAAATTTAGACTACTCCAAAGGGAACTCCACAGAGTTCCTTGAATGGGCAATGTCCTCTCACCTCCAGACCACAGGATGTTCCAGTCCCCCCACCTCGATGTCCTCCTCCCACTCTTCCTGAAAATCTCAGCTTAATCATCCCTTCTGCAGTGACAACCTCATTCTACGCCATGTCAGGTTTCTGCCGACAGCTCCCAGAGTTCCCTGATGCCAAAGAAGACAACTAAGATGGGAGCCACAGTATCTTTAAGGAATGATGTCAGAAATGATAAACCATTATTTCCTCCATTTTCTATTAATTAGACATGAATCTCTAAATCCATTCTACTCTTAAGGGGGGTGGGATTAAGCTCTATCTCTTGAAGAGAGGAATATCAAAGAATTTTCGGTCATGTCTTTAAACCACCACACAGACAAAAAAAATGTATAAAAATATTTAACTGGTAATGTTTTATTAGCAGCAACAAAACAACAGCAGGTGTTAGACCTTGGTCCAACAACCTCAGTTCTTGAGTTCTGGCTAAGAAAAGAATTCAGAGCCAAGACTCAATTATAAGGGAAAATTTATTTAGAAAGTCACAAAGATGGAAGAAGTAAGCCATAGAAGAAATGAGCTCAGGAAACGAGTTACAGAAAGGCTTGGAGTGGGGAGTGGTGATACAGGGATTGAGCAAAAAAGGAGAAAAAGGGAAAAAATGTATGGACAGGAACAACAGTGTGGTGATTGCTGGGGGCCGGTGGGTGGGAGGGAAGTGGAGGAAGTTATATGGGGGATAAATGGTGATGGATGGACACTTGACTTGGGGTGGTGAACGCACAACACAGTACACAGATGATTTGTTGTGGAACTGTGTACCCAAAACCTGTATTATTTTGTTAACCAATGTCACCCCGATAAATTCAATAAAAAGGATTAAAAAAAGAAAAGGGCCCTTGGAACTTGAGGGAGAGAGGATGGAGGAGAGAGAGAGATAAATGCTCCATGAGAGATGAAAGAGGAAAGAAAAGTTCAGACATGCACGCTGCGCTGGGTCCCCCACCCGAGGACTTTTATCTGAAGGTCTCAGGGAAGGATCCCAATAGAATATTCCTCAGCTTTTCAGGTGTGTCTCCTCATGGTCATGGTCTCCACTCTTGGTCATGCCAGAGCAGGGCGTCCTTAGTCAATGTGGCTGGTCCTATGGCAGCCACGACATCACTTAGTCCGGCTCTGCTGCTTCTCTGGACCTGGTGCTGAAACCCAGCTGAGGCCTAGTTGTCACCTCCAGGGGTTGCTGTTTCAGGGAGTGGTTGTGCAAGGGCTTGTAGTTGTGCCCGTCGCTAGGCCCTCGGGGCCCTCTGCCCTGGTGACCTCTGCGTCTGGCCCACCACTGCTGTTCTGCTCACGCCTGTCTTAACTACCTGCTGCAGTTCGTTTGTGATTCCCGGCATTTCCCTGTCTTCTCATTTCCCACATCCTACAGCTCAGGTCAGCCCCCTCCAAAGTACTCATTGCTCCCAAAACCACCTGCCTCAAAGAAAACTCCTGCCGCCTCAGTGTGCTCACTTCCTCTTCCCCTTCCTAGCCAAGCTCCCCGAAGAAGGCCACCTACTATAATTGTTCCCACTTTCTTACTTCCCTTCCGATTCACAGGAACTCGGCCTCAGTGACTCTGGGAACCTGCTCTTTCTCCTGAAGTAGTACTACCCTGCAGCTCTCGGCACCTACTTTTGAAACAGGAATATAATTCACTAATAATTCTTGTTATGAATAAGTTTTAAAATCATTGTGCTGTACCAGAGAAACAAGACACAAAGAGTACATACTATTTAATCCCATTTATCTCAAATTCTAGAAGAGTCTAAATGAATTCACAGTGTCAGAAAGCATATCCGTGTTGCCTGGGACCACTGGTGGGGGAAGGGAGTGGGCTACAAAGGGGCAGGAGGGAATTTTCAGAAATGTTTCCTGTCCTAATTGTAGTGGTGTCATGGGAACATGTATCTGTCAAAACTCATCGAACTGTACATTTGAAGAGAAAATATACCTTGATAAACTTCATCTTAAAAGTATTCCTGGTAAAAGCATTCAACTTACTTTACAAACAACCTCCGTATTAGCAAGACTAATGTTTTCCCAGGCCTTTGTGGAAAGCTTTTGTCTTCCTGCTTCCTGGGTGGTTAAGGAGACAAACTGAAAAGGAAAGTAGCAACGTGTCTCTATGGTTCAATTAGAATACCTTCATTTTCAATAGGTTATAACAAAAGTAATTCAAGCCACAGGGACAGGAGGCTCTCCCTCCCCTCTGGCAATCAGTTATGAATGGTTGTAAATCAATCTGCCACATCACCTGAGGAGATTTCAGAAATTATCTAGGTTCTCTGGCCTCTTCCCAGACCTGTGAGATCAGAATCTCCAACGGTGGGGCCCAAGCACAGCCAAATGCTGTGGGACGCCTCAGGAGAGTCCCAGTGAGACTGAGGGAAGTGCTTCTCAAATTTTTCCTGCACAAGGGCACCTGGGGAGCTTGTGAAGGACACAGATGCATGGGCTCTACTATTGGAAATTCTGATTCAGCAGATCTAGAATGGGGCTCATGAAATCTGCATTGTTAATAAGCTCCCAGGTACTTCTGATGCAGGTGGTGCAGGCATCACACTTTGAAACTAATGTCAGCTATTCCCAAATCTTTAAGAAGAAGTGGAGTTTAACAAAATTTGTGACGGTATCTAGCCCCACTACTTTTATTTGCTTAAGCCCCGGCTTACTTCCTCCCACCCCAGCCTACCTGAGAATCAACCTTACACCCAGGACCTTGTCTAGACCATAATGGTGTCTTTGTCACCCCCTGCTGGCAGTAATCATCACCGTACTCCAGAAGCCCATTCCCACCCCGACCCCAGGCCTCACCTGTGTTTGAGTCCCCATCACACCAACCTTAAAGCTGCTGGGACCCAGTGCTCCAGGCACTTGGCTCAGTGTGAGGGATGCAGGGACTGGCCTGTGTTGACCTTGATGTTAGCCTTCCTATCAATACAGTGATATGAATGGTCTTAATTCTCTCACTGGTAAAATGAGAGGCCAGAGCCAAGATTAGTGCTCCTTAGCCACAGCTTCTGTGAACATTCTGGGTGAAGCTCGAGCCCAGTTTTGGGACTGCACGTTCTTCCACCAAAGCTATGCCATTTTTCTCATCAATGGCTTTTAAGTAGAATTACGTCAAAGAAATGGTTTCTTCTCCTGAAGTCAGTTGTAAATCCTCTGGATTATGGAAGGTTTAGATTTCTGTTCAGTCCTGGCACATTGTGGAATGACAGATGTCACTGCCTTTCTTTTTATTTATGCATTTCTATTGTATACTTACTTTAGAACAGAAGTTTATTGTAGAAAATTATGTTTTATTAAAGTATTTCAGCACAGAAGAACTTTAAATAGTCTGTAATAACTATATACTTCTTAAATTTGATATGTCCAGCCTCTGAAGATATAATAGGGATAGTTTTTAAGTAGAGCTATGGGCTGCTGCTGGACCATAGACTATAGATGCTGTAGGCATTTTGTTTATGTATTACCTCATTTAATCCGCACACAATTCTATGGGACAAATACTGGTTTTTACTTTAGAGAAGAAGAAAATCAGATAAGGAATTAAGTAACTTGTCCAATGTCATACAGCTCTGTGAAGGCAAGAGTGGAACACATGCAGTCTAACTCCAAAACCGAGTTTAGTCTGACTTGGACTCTGCTGAGAAAATTCATTTGAGGTGAATTTTTGCTCAGGGACATGCTAACTCACATGGGTCCTGATGACCTACCTCAGCTGGGTGATCCCCAAGGTTCTGTCCCCCTCTCAACAGCATCTGGTTGGGAGGCCATGTCAAGTCACATCAACAATCTGTGCCCCTGGAATGTGCGTTTTTGAATAACTCAAATGAGTTCACCGTGTGTAGGAGCTCGTGCTAAGTGCTGGGGCAACTGAAAAGACATGACCCTTGCCTTGAGAAGGTTCATATCTGTAGATCAGAAGACCCAAACTCAAAGCCTACAGAAGCCAGGAGGATAGCAAATTGAGTTCGCAAGTAGGTAGTGAGAAAGAGAAAACTGAGGGAGCAACCACCGTGCAACTCCAGGTAATGGTTTCACTGGCAAGTGGAGACCCGGGGTTTCCAAATCAGAAGAAACTAGAGTTCTAACATTTCAGGTGAACTCTCCAGAATGATAAAGGGTGGCAACTGATTAGAGCAGTTGGTGTATTTTATTTTTAAATCTACAAACATACCAAACTCTTTCTAAGAGCACTATTTCCCTAAGGGCCATCATTTGCACTCCTGTCTTCCAGAGCGCCCGTGGTGGGCAGCAGAGGGTCTGGCCCGTTACAACCTGGCAACACATCCACAGTGTCTGGGCTTAAATTCTATTTGTAGACTTTGTCCTCATCTCGAAAGCCCAGAACATCCAAACACAGGAAGTGAGGCATCGGTGCATGTGTATGTGTTGGGGGTGCACAAGGTCTATGTGAAGCAGAAAGACAGTGGTCATTTGACTGAGTGGACGACAGCCTCACAGCCTGCTGCTCTGCGTTCCATCACCAGTGCTGGTCTGCAGTCACTAAATTGCTGCAGGCACCAAGAGACACAGAGCACATCTGTTCTTTTGTCACTGGTTTCACTTGACACAACCAGTGTCATCGTCAGTTGGCATTTAGATTGTTGACCCTGTTGCTGCCAGGCCTGGACCGTAAGTGGCTGTTGTCATTGTATATGCTCTCTGCAAACAGTAGAGCCTTCAGAAACCCGCCACACGCCGCCTCTGCCCCGGGGAGCTGGCACCAAGCACCAGAGCACTCCCTGGGCAACTCAGGGATCGTATCTGCCTCACCGGTGCAAACCATTGGCAAATGGACAGGAGTCAAATAAGATATTTGCCCACATCCAGCATGGGCTGGCTTTAGTTTTACAACCCGATGACTGAAGAGGAAGACTTTCATTCAGGTTGGCAGTCCCCCCATCTCTAAATTTCATTTATAATATAAGGTTTCTTTTGCGGTTTCCTCTTTTTTTTCAGAACATGCACTTACCCTGGTGGTGACAACAGCCTTTGAACATGTACTGCAGAGGGATCTTAATAGGCGCTCACAGGGTGTGGGTTCTGTCTCTGGTGTCACTGGTATAGATGTTAGAGTTGTAAGAGGTTCTCAGACATCATTACTTTTTATTTGGGTTTCTGCCGCTTGCTGGTATAAGGGTGGTTGATACTTTGCATTCATAGAGAGAGGTTATTCTAAATGGAAGAATTCTTGTAAACCTTTTCTTTCCAATATTGATAGTAATAGCAGAGGGAATGGAATTAATTGGACAAGAATATTTTCTGAAAAGCACATGCATGAACCCACACACACACGGGCACAAGCACACGCATTAATGCTTGTTTTTTCCTGATCATGCCATACAGTTTCTAAACCCCTTCTCTGAGGGCTTTTTCCATTTGGTTAATGGAATTATATGTAAAATTCTTCCTTGAATTTTTTGAAATCATTTTTTTTTCCAAAATTGATACCTACGGGCCATTTTAAAATTTTTTCTTCAGTTTTACTTTAAATTGTGATAAACTACCCATAACATAAAATTTGCCATCTTAACTGTCTTTCAGTGTACAGTTCAGTGGGATTAAGCATACTCACTATTTACCTCCAAAACTCTTTATCTTTATAAATACAATTTTAATTTTTTTAAATAGTTTTCCTATGTGAGTCAATTCTTTAGGGTATGCAGTTGAGAAAGGGGAACAAAAGTATATAAAGGAAAAAGATGTCTGCTCTTAGTTCTCTTAAACAAAGCCGTGCTGCTACCTGCTGTCAATATACTAGGCAAATTCCCTCTTATACTGAGAGCAAAACACATTGTGACCGCAACAGCACCTAACGATCTCCACTATTGCTAAAAAGTCTAAAATTGCAGCTTCAAAATAAAATATCAAAAGCAAGGGAGGAAGGAGCCCTAACAGGTAAAAGTTGCTTTGGCTATATAAAGTATATACCCTTTATGTAAAATTCATACTGTTTTTGTGGTTCTTTAACTGGGATTCTGAGAATAAGAAACAGGGCTTGCTTGCCTCCTCTGTACTCTGAAAGCCATTAAAGTTTAGTTTTAAGGGATGCAGGCAGGGTTTACTCCTTTCTTGTTTTACACGTGTTTTCTTACTGATGTAGCATCACTGCTCCCCAAAGAAAGGAGAAGTATTGGACTATTTGTGGTCAGGTCAGTTTTGTAAAGGACCCATTTATAACCATAGGGGTTTGAGTCTATAGAGTCACATTGCTCATGGTATCTGCAGGGTGGAGAGCGGGGTTAACAAACTTCTGTCAAGATTCAGATGCTTTGGCTCGGGGGGCCGTCAGTGGTCTCTATCACAACTTCTCAGTTCCACTCCTGAACTGGGCATGCAGCCAAACACAATACATAAACAAATGGATGTGACCGTGTTCCAATGCACGACTTCATTTATGGGGCTTGACATTTGAATGACATACAATATTCACGTGTAATGAAATATTACTCTTCTGATGTTTTTTCAACCATTTAAAAGTGTAAAAATCATTCTTAGCTTATTGGCCATACAAAACAGGTGTGGACTGGACTTTGGTTCATAGCCTATAGTTTCAAGGTCCCGGATATAGAGGAGAAAGAGGATTCCAAGGCACGTGACAAGATCCAAATGACAGGTTTTGGTTCATATTCTCTCTACCAAGTATTAACCGTGTAACCTTGGGTAAGTCACTAACCTCTCCAAGTTTCAGGTTTCTGTAGGAGAAGCATAATGACCACCCCATGGAGATGACAGTCAGTGACAAAGTGGGACCCAAAATGGGAATCAGCCTGTAAAGCTCCGAGAAGGCTCAGTTTCTCTCGAGGAGAGCCTGAGAACATATTTCAATTGGTAGCAGTCAAACTCCTAGCAATAGATCATATTTTATTAAAATGAAAGTTCAGTTTGTTTCATGTCTATTTACTCCGTCAACATAATCCTTTGTTCCTGTCAAAGGAATGAGACCGCTAAGAAACTACAAACTTCCTAAATTACAGGCTCACTGAGGAAGAAAATTCTCCATGTGTTTTCATCAGATACACAATAGAGTTCTTATTAAGTGATGGCAAGCTCTGTCCTGTGGTAAATCTGGCTAGGCTGACTGGTTTCTGTGGAATTCTTTGTTTTCCCGGGGGAGGCAGATTCTTCCTCCAGGGACTCAGGCCCTGAAAGTTCATGGCACACCCGAAATAACAAACCATGTTTCTTCAGGATTTCTTGAATGTCATTAAAAGTTGGATCCATTAAGCTTCTTTTAGAATAAATAAAATCTGTGCCTGAAGCCTAACCTAGTAGAACTCTGCTTCACCAGCCAGTGCCCCCGCAGAAAGGCCAAGTGACAGAAGCAAACGAGAGAACCCTGTACTCCGCCCTCCTCAATCTAGTCTTCAAAGAGCCGGGCAACCTGATAGGTGGGCTCTGGGCCAAGCCAACCCCTGTTACATCGCGCCAAGGGAAGGGGTACATTCAGCCACCCTTCGGTCATCCCCAAACAAGGGGCATAGGAGCACCTTCCAGACACCAGTCCAACTGCACTGACAAGTGCAGGATGTGGGAAGGAGGGAGTCACATCCCTTAGAGCTGTGTGAACATCAAAGGCCTTGGAGGAAGGACATGGGCAGGCCACGTGAGGGAGGAAGAGGAAGGGTAGCTGACAGCCAGAGAGGGCTGAGGCTGTGCCTCGCTGGGTGACAGGCATGTCATATTGAGTGGAAATCAGACTGGATTCACGCACCGACACGGTCAGGCACTACCAGTGCTCCAGTGAGAAGAATGAGAGGTGAGGAGCATGGTAGGTAGATCTGCAGAGTAAGTCAGGATGTTAAAAATCACAGAACAGGGGACTGTGTGTCTTTGGCAAGGAGATCTTGAGAAATGCAGTGGTGATGAAACATTTTGATCCAGGCTCTTGCTTCCTTGATGCGTGGTGAGGTAGCCTGCCTCATGTTCATGAGCCGTCTTCTGTGGTTAAATGAGAAAGCTTCAGAAATGTGCAAATCTGCCATCATAAGAACCTGTGTAAATCAAGAGACTGAATATGTTTACACAAAGTGGCTTATTTTTAATGTTTTCAGGATTTGGGAAAAGAAAAGCAGTGTGATTCATGTATCATCTGAATAAATATTCTCTGTGGGTGGCAGGTCTGTGTGTTTATCTATCCATACAGATGTATACATGTACTCAGGGCGTGCAAATATGTGCACACGTTCACACACACCCCCCTCGGTTGGCGAACACCCTCTGTGTCAGTAATGTGGGCTGCTGTTTAGGAACAGAATTAATCAAATTAATATTGTTTTTTTCCTGTGGAGGGAGGTCTGGCCTGTAATGTTTCTATTTTTATTCCTTTTGGCTTATTTGCCACCCACATTCCTAAAAGAAAGCAGAAAAGACATTTTTAATTCCTGTGTGCTGGTTGGCTCCCATATATACTTGAAGTTGGAGGATTTTTAAAACCATGTTTGTAGTTGGGCTGCCCTGCCTGCCTTACAAACATTCAGAATTTGGGTTGCTGGCAAGAAAAGACCAAAAATGATTCCACCAGCCAAGTCCCTACTCCCGTGGCCACTGACTCAGACTCCCATGTGGGTGTGAATGAAGACCTAGTTAGCATGGGCCTGAGGCCTTGGGACACAGGGGACTCGTTAAGAAGACAGATTTTCAAGTTTCTACCTTGACTACCCTAATTATTAGCTATGTGCCTTTGACCAAGGTACATGAGAGAAATAACGAATGTAAAGCATTGAGCACAGTGCCTGGCACATGGAAAAGGTGCAGAAAGTGATAGATGGGGACACAGTACACTTTTGTTGTTTATTTAAGGCTCTTATACCACTTCCACATCTTGTTTACTCCATTTTTTTGTGACCTGACATTTATTCATTTATTCAGTCTTTTATTCACCAACTTATTTCTGTGGATAAAACCTCATTTCAAAATGTACTTTAAGTGGCTGGTATCAGTCTCCTACCAGCATTCTTCCTCCCAATTCCCATTAAACAGATGCAACTACATTAAGAAAAATAGTTGTAAAAACATGTAGACCCTGTGCTTGTCTCCTGCTCAGGACGCCTGCTCTGGGCTGGAGCTGTATTCTCCTCGCTTCAAAGGCCCTGAGGAAAGGAACAAAGTGCTCTGAGTCCTGGGGGGCAGCAAGACAAAAAAGAAATCTCCAAGGTGAGCTCACGGAGCTCCTGACTCGCAGGATCCAGGGACCAGCTCTGGAGTCCGGTTCATCGGAGGAGATTGAACTGGGTCCATGCTCCTGGGGAAGGTACCGAGTGGCCCTGCTACTGGCGAAGTCAGAATCATCCTTCTCTCTGGGCTTCTGCCCTGGGTGCACTGAGGGCTCCTGAGCGGGTCAGAGGCCCCACCCGTGGAACTACCTGCCTAACCGGGGGAGCTCGCGTTGCGGGGACTGTCCCCTGGAATTGTCAAGGCATTTGAGAAAAGACCAGTGTTACTTCCTCTGATACATGCAGCTGTTTGGATTCTAGAAAGTGAGGAGAGAAAGGCCTCATCGACAGCTCGGGGCCTGAGACACAACACAGGCCTCCATGGGCCCGAGGGCAGGCGGGAGCTGCCCCGCTGTTATCCCCGCCTTCAGGAGTTCCAGCTGGGAGTGGTTGGGGATGTTTTTTATTTGCTTGTTTTTCTTTCTTTTTTTCTCTCTTTTTCTAGTGATTTCCCTGGAGCAAGCAGCCTGCTGTTTTTCCTGGGCTGCCTCCTCAAGGGAGACACTGCCCTTCAGAGCAGAGCTGCACCCCTGCTGAGGGACAGCTGGCTTCCAGGCCACGGCCTCAGTGACTGGCTCTGGGGCCCGAGCCCATTCCCCTTTCTCTGAATCACTGCCTCCCATCCCTGCAGCTTGTGACCCTCACAGGGCACATCCTGTAAGCAGGGCATGAACGGATGAACAGGAGTGTTCTGGGCAGGCAAGGGAATGGAACTCTCCATGCAGAAGAAACAAGAGCAAGGTACCCAAGCAAACAAAGATGCGTGCAAGGCTGGAGAGAGAGGGAGGCAGGCCCTGAAATCCTTGCAGTCACTTGAACTTGCTGTGACTTTTTCTGGTAGGAGACGGAGATGAGTGGGAACAAGTTTTATGCTGCTTTGGATTTTCAGCAGCTCCTTTACAGCCTGCTCTGTTGACACCAGCAGGGACTGGAGAGTGTAGACCTTTGACCTTGGTGTCACAAGGCAGCCTGGTATCACAGGAAACTCTGAGTCCTTCACACTGAAGGATTTGGAGACAACAGCTGATTTTGACCCTTATCTAGTGCTTTAACACAATATCACTTCCTCTTCTGAATCTACAGCTCCTAAACCACACCTGCCCATTCCTGGAATTCTTTGAACACCAGTATGGTCATGCCCCTTCTTCATAGGGTCCTGACGCTTGGAGAAACTTCACTGAATCCCTGCCCCCGTCCACAATCAGAAACTACCACGAACTGACCCACTGACTGTCACATCATCCCTTGCTGATGCCAATTTGCATTTCTTTTGGTTCTCATTGTGAGGGAGGAAAAAAACTTTGCCCTCAAGGTTCTTCTGGGTGGTGTGATAATCAAATAGGCATGAGACAGATTAACAAGAGAAAAAGACCAAATTTGATTACATATATTACGTATATATGAATGGGATCCCCACATACATGAGTCAGAGACCTCACATGCATGAGAGGTTCAGAGACAGAAAGGGAACACGGGTACATATGACATTCTGAGCTGGGGATGAGGTAAGGTACCTTGGGGCTTCAGACGGTCATTGCAGGATGGTAAGTAAACAGTAGTTTGTCCTGCCGTATAGAAAGGTCAGAAGAGGTTATCTCTGATAATCTCTTATTATGGACAAGGCCCATAATTCAAGTTCTTCTAGGAAGTTAAGGGAGGGGCCGAAGTTTCTCTTTAGCCTGAGGCTAAAATTGCCTTTAGATCAAAATGATCCACGTACCACAGAGGCACATCTTGGGGTGACTAGTTCTGACAGTTCCAAAGGGACTTGCTTTTGCTACTGTGTAAGGAAATAGAATTTCTGTTTGATTTCCCTGTGCAAACGTGGCCTCAGGGGTTATGGGTGTGGCAGGGGCTGAGGACCCTGGAGTGGGGAGGGGGTGGGGTAGTTCTGATGAAGCCTTGGCGGAGACGTCGGCAGCACAGTTGTTGGGAATGGAGGAGGGAATGAGGGAGGACTCATGAAAGAAATGGAATTTCATGATAGCCAACCTGTTCAGTCCACACAATTTTGGGGAAGGAGAAAAATTAGCCAATAACAAAAGAAACAAATGGAGAATACAGATACAAATTGGTGGTTCTAAACTCTCTTAAGAAGTGGACTTTATAGGATGAAAGGTACCACAGAAAGCCTCTCTCTGAGCCGGCCACCGCCCCAGAGGGCCTGACCTGCCTGCTGGGGATGAAAGCCTTCCCAATTGCAGGACGTTGGTGTTACCCACCCCCCTCGCCCCAGCCCAACCAGAAATGTCCCTGTACTTCATGCAACATTTCAAAGGGACACTCTGAGTCTGTCTCTATCTGAGTGGAGACCGGTGGCTGATTGAAGGTGAAGCATGGCCAGGCTCCAGCTGGCGGGGGGCGGGGAGCTGGTGCACAGGAGTAACTGAGGGGCTGAAGCTGTGCTGCTCATGGTGGGCAAGGAAGCGCTTTATAAAAAGAGCACCACCTCTGGCTGCCTTTAATGTGGACTCACCATTGTTTTGTGTCTTTTCAGCAACCGTTATATTAATGTATTTTCTTTAAAATGTGTCAAGACGTTCACTTATTGGAGCCTGTGTGTGCATGTATGTGTATGTGCGTGCATGCATTACTTTAGCTGAAATGAAATTTACTTCCCTCTTAAGGCCAAATCTAACATTAAGTTGTGTAGTTTGAACCACCCAGTTTTAAGCCATTGGTTTTTTAATGGTGGCTAATGGGGGGAGGGTCTCATTGACATAAAAGTCATTTTCACAAAGCTCAGCAGTGTCATGCTCCCTACCACACTCTTGCACCTTCCAAACCCACCTTCCACCATGTCTTTATCCAATATTTCTTTCTATCCTTCTCCCCTTCTTGTTTCTCCAAATTAGCAGGAAATTGGTGAATTTAAAAAAAACAAAGGAATAGGCTACAAAATGCTGTTGTAGCACCACTAGCCCTAATATGTGTTAAAACACTAGAAAAGCAAAGAGTTACCCTCACTCTTTTTTTTTATTCCTCCCCCCAGCAGAGAAATGGAAACAGTATGTTTTTTTAATTTTTGTTCTTGAGTCAACCAAATGTGGGTGCAAATCTTTATTCTTTCCCTTGTCGACTATGTGAAGTTGGGCAAGTAACTTCTGTTCTCTGAGCCTCTGTGTCCTCATCTGTAAACCAGAAAAAAAAAACAATGTGTAGTGTGCAGAGTTTTGAGAAAGAAGTACACAAAATAAAGTGCTTCCACCATAGTAAGTACTCAATGCTAGTTTCTCTCCACCTCTCATTTTACTGAGTCTCTAGACCTAATAATTGTTCTCCGTTGGATTTTAGTCAAATTAACACATATTTTTTAAGCATCTGGTATGTGCCAGATCTTTGCACCAGGGTCCAAACAGCAACAAGATACGGGTTAGTCTCTTCAAGAGCAGTCTTGTGCTGGAAACAGGAAATAATGAACTATAGTGAGAAGACCAGGAAAGGAATGCCTAATACTTCTTAGAGATGATGTGGGAGGTAGGAGGGGGTGTTCCTGAGGAGGCAACACTGATCAAGAGCCTTGAAGGATGCTGGAGTTGGGAGAAAGGTGTTCTGGAAAGGGAGGAGCAAATGCAAGTGTTTGTATGGGAATCGCTTGAGTGTAGCAGGAGAGAAGGAGAGTTGGGGAGTGTTGGGATATGAGGCTGGGTAGTGGAGAAGAGTCCAGATCAAGAAGAGCAGTGTATGCTACGGTTGGGACTCATGCTGACAACTGTGGAGACTCATTCAAGTAGGTTAAGGAGAGCTGTTAACGCAAAAAGGATTTTACCTGAAGCGCACTGAACCAACTCTAAGGAACACTTGTTTACACAAAGTACTTCTCTTGTATCAACATGAAGTGCAGAGTTCACAAGCCAGGAGTCTTATCTCTGGTGTTAATTAATTGTGCCACTTTAGTCAAGCCACTTACTTTCTCATGGTCTTTCATGTCTCTGAAATGAACATGTTGGACTAGATAATATCCAAGTGTCCTCCCTCCCATCTTTAACATAGTCTATGATTTCATAATTTTGTCATTGTTTTTTGGAATTTATTTTATAATTTCTAATGTTAACTTGTTAAAATTATGATGTCAGCATGATTTCTGGAACCTAATAAATAGCAGTTATTTTTTCTGTATTTCATGTAAAAATTAGGTTACTATAATGTGTGATGATATGGTGTAATAAACTAAGAGTCAGGAAGTTATTTTTTGGTCTGGGATGGGTCAGAAGTTATTTGTGTGACTTAAAATAAATTATTTTACTCTTCTGGACCACTTCTTCCCTGCCTTCCAATACCAGGTCTAAAAATGGGTAAACTGGGAGACACGAGTAAGATTTGACTCTTAAAGTTCAGGCAACTTGGTTCTACTTCTTGGGATGACTAGAAAGTATCTCTCTTTCAATTTAAAAGTGTCTACATCAGAACAGAAGAGACTTAGTATCTTTTGTAAAAGATATGCTGATTTCATCTACCAGCACCATTCCCCACAAAAACTAAGCAGAAGTCATTTTAACTTCATTTTTAAAATTAAATATGATTTCAACTTAGAGATTTGGTCTGCTTCCCTTTTTATATTTTAAATTACTGGAGCTTATTTTCCTAGAAAAAAAAATTACATGTGCATTAAAGATAGCTAAAAATCCAAAGGCTATATGCAAAGGGCAAAAAAATCAGAACTAGAAAAAGTAATTTCATTCACCCAAAGATAAATTCATTTAGTTTGTACTTTTTCCCAAAATAATTAATCAAACCATATATACTGTTATGTGATGACCAAAACATCCCTCCTCATACACTAAAATGCAACAAAGTGTTAAGGGCCTTCTCAGCTTCAGGCAAAAACAAAATGCTGAAGTCTAACCTGGTGGAAAGCGATGTGATGTGAGTGTGTAAGAAGTGATAGGGAACCCAGGAAGGAGCTAATGAACCCCTTCTGGGAGTTCACGGTTGACTCTGAAGAATGTCAAATTTGCCAGGCATAGGAGAGCAGAAAGCCTGTCCCAGAAGAAACAGCCTATGAGAAACTACTAAAAACTTTGATAGTCTGTGGCCTGTTGGAAACCAAGGAGGACTTTAGTTTCCCTAGTGTGTGTGGTGGGTGGGTGGGGTTCATTCAACAGGAGGTGATGGGTAGGTGGAGGTCCCGGTTATGAACAGGTTTGTCAGCCAGTTTGTGGAGCATAAAATTGCTTCTGATGATAGTGAGGAACCAGGGACTTCACAGAATCAATTGCAACCTTACATTAAAGCAAGTGTTACTGAATGAGGACAACAAAAACCCAGCTTTACTCTTTTAAGGATAGATTTTTTTTTTAATCTGGTGCTTTAAAAAAGTCTTCACATACAAGCCAAATACAGTCCTCATGAACATTTCTCAGAAAGTTTTCGTAATCGCTGCAGACGCCTTTTAAGCACCTTTCGAGTTCTTGAGTGGCGAGCGTTATTAATACACACTACATTCTGATGACGTCCTTAAAGAGCAACCTGGGTAGAAGCTATGTAGGCCACTCTCCTCCAAAGGAAGAAATGTGTTTGGCTCTGTTAGGGCTCGCGGGAGGGCTTTGATGAGGAGGAAAGGTAGGGAACCCTGTATTAGAGAGTTTGGAGTTTATTGGTTTTTCCCGCAGAATCAGTTTCTTCTTAACTAGCTCATTGGCGCCACCCAGTGGGAGTATGCTAGAATACAATCTTGAACGCTTTTGAAGGGTGGCTCCAACTGAGCCTTCCTTACTCAAGTCTCTGATCTGCTATTTCAACCATTCTTTTCCTACAAGAATGTTAGGAGACATCCCAGTAAAGAGTTTTTCTCCTGCATCTTGAGGCTGTGTGGTGTGATGAGGGAAGCACTGGTTCTGGTTCTTTACGGACTAACTCAATAGCTTCGGATAAGTCCCACATTCTCAAACTCTTCCGCCTTCTGCTTTTTTTTTTTTTTTAAGCTTCCATACTTCTAGTATCTATAGTCTTTTAGTGATATAACTGTTTTAATATTTACCACAACACCTGTAATTCAAAGTGACATTAGTCTGGGTAATTTAAAAACATCTCTTCGGCATTGTGAAAATTTAGGGATGACCACAACCATCTATGATTAATGCACACGCAAGTCACTGCATAAGTCAGTATCATCTGAATGCATATTCATGAGGATGTCTCAGATGCCTCAACCACAGTTACATGGTGGAGTGCAAAAAGTGGGCCTCTGCACTCAGACCTGAGCTTAAATCCCACCCCTGCCACCCGCTGGGTGACTGTGTTAAGTTACTCTCCATCTTTGAGCCCATTTCTTCCTTAGTCCAATGGGGATGGCAAATCTTACTTCGCAGGGTTAGGGTAAGGGTTACATGATGTAATTGTGTAGAGCAGTGCCAGGCACAGACTGAGGGATAGCAGACCTCTGTTTGATGGAAGCAACTCTTATTGTTCAGTCTCCACAGCTACCTATTTACCCAGAGAAAACTACTTCTGCTCTGAATCCCAGATTTCTCTTCTTTCAAATGGAATCTTAGTTCCTTCTCCAGAGTTTGACAGATGCAATGACAAAACACACACTCCACCCCCCACCCTTCCCAAGCACCTGGAAGCTCCTAGGTGTTTGACAAATGGTAACGCCTTTCTTCTCCAAAATATTGACCCATTGCAAATAATTACAGAATCAGTAATAAAATCAAAATTGTGTTCATCCCATGATCTTTCCCTCACTCTCTCAAGCAGACAGACAGTCGGACACACACACTCTGCATTCCCACCTTGTTTTTCCCACCTTTATCATCAGTTAACTGAAAAGCACAAGAACCTTTGACAGCTTCAAAAAGGAACAGCAACTTCACTTCAAAATCATCAGCATTTATTTTCGTTCCTCACACCAGGTGCATGGGTCCTTATCTGAACAGCTGTGCGTTCACCTCTCTCCCCACTGCTGCTGTCCCCACCCTGCCCAGGTCCCTCTGCTCAGCCTCAGCCACTGCACATCACCCCAGCTGCTCCTCCCCTCGCTGTGGCCCCCCTCTCTCCAGTCCCTCTCCCCCACCTCAAACGCTCCTTCTCTGCATTTTGGAGTTCTTCTCAGTGGACACGTGATCAGAGAAGTGCTCTCAAGCGCCTAATTCCCAGCACAAGTGATTGCCACCTGGTTTGTGCTGCTGAAGAGATCAGGAAAGAGGATTTATGTGTATTGAGTCCATATATATGTTAATATTTTACTCTTTCTAATCACCTTCTTGGGGAGGTATCGCCATTCTATTTTAGGTGAGGAGACTGAGGGCCCATTGCTTGCCTGGTTAAACAAATTTTTATCGAACATCAATTACCAGGAACTGAGAATATGGCAGCAAATAGCAGACACAGCCCCATCTTCGTGGCACTTACGGGACCTGATGTGGGATGGATTCTGGAGTCAGGAAGGAAACAGATCATGGACGATGTGAAGGGGATGCGAGGAGAGGGTGGAGGAGGGGTGTACGCTGTCTCGGAGGTTAGGGAAGGCACCCTGAAAAAGGGACATTTCAGCCAAGACCCGAGGGCACAGAGAGGTCCCCTGAGAGTAGTAAAGGCAGACGTGGGATCTAAAGGTGGGTGAATTCGGTTCTACTGTGCCTCATGGCCTCAGCATATATATGTCTATGTAATTGTATTTTATTGATAGCTTGTGATCTACAGCTCTTTCTCCAGGATAGATTGTAGTTCCTTGTGAACAGCAACCTTGTCTCCCAGACACCTACTACATAGTACAAATAATAAGCCTAAGTAGATGTTCATTTAATTTTTCAATATATGTATCTATCTGTACTTGCCTATATTTAGTAATATTCTAGAGGTGCAAAAGTACCTAAATTCTTCCGTGTATATTGTTATTTAACCAATGTGTTTTCTAAGAGTCTCTGAGCACCTGGCTACTCCCCTGCTCAAGCTCCTTTATTCAGGCGTTTCCTGTGTTACAGGCGTGGGTGGGTGATCCAGGGTCAGCATGCAGGAGAGGCATCAGTTCTGAAGCAGGTGGGCACGGACACAGCTCATTCATCTAACAGAAACGACATTAAATGTACCCTCCCCAATGCTGCATGGTACAGGGCCCATTCCAGCCTGCTTCCCAGGCCATCCTTGATGAGGAAAGAGGAGCTGCTACCCTATGCCAGGCTCTGTGCAGAGGGTGAGGGATACATGGTGAAAGCACATGTAGTGGTTGAATGAGTGTTTCTTTTTTCTGACACTCACCAGCTCTCAGTGGAGTAGGGCTCACAGATGTGCCCACAGTCCATGCACACACACAGAGTACATTCCAGCACATTGCCTGCAAGACTCCAGGTGGGCACAAGTGGAGGGCGTGGCTAGGTTCGCAGTGGGTTGGGCAGGAGTGCAGGTCTGCCAGGCAGGCGGAAGTCCTCTTGCCTGATCGGGAAAATGAATGGCAATAGCCAAGGCAAGAGGGCAGGATGTGGTAGGAGCAGGCCCCAGGCAAGGGTCTCAGCCTAGGCAGAGGCCCAGATAAAGAGAATGGGAGGCGCATTTAGGGCCTGTAAAAGCCCACAAGAGTCAAGCTGGTGGTAGGTGTTTGAAAGGCAAGGTGCTTAACTGCATGTCAGAACCGTTGGTGTAGTGTTCATTTCCTTTAAGGAATGTCTTCCCTTCTGCTTTTCTTTTAAGTATATTTTATGGATTATGCTACTACAGTTGCCCCATTTTTTTCTCCCCTTTATCCCCCTGCACCCTGCACCTCCTCTCCCACCAGCGTTGCCCCCCGCCCCCGCACTTAGTTCATGTCCGTGGGTCGTTACATATAGGTTTTTGGCTTCTCCATTTCCTATACTCTTCTTAACCTCTCCCTGTCTATTTTGTGCCTACCAATTATGCTTCTTGTTCCCTGGACCTTTTCCCCCATTCACCTCCTCTCCCTCCCCACTGTTAACCCTCCATGTGATCTCCATTTCTGTGATTCTGTTCCTGTTCGAGCTTAGCTTGTTTGATTTTTAGGTTCAGTTGTTGATAGTTGTCAGTTTGTTGTCATTTTACTGTTCACAGTTTTGATCTTCTTTTTCTTAGATAAGTCCCTTTAACATTTCACATAATAAGGACTTGGTGACGATGAACTCCTTTAACGTGACCTTATCTGGGAAGCACTTTGTCTGCCCTTCCATTCTAAATGACAGCTTTTCTGGATAGAGTAATCTTGGATGTAGGTCTTTGCCTTTCATGGCTTGGAAATACTTCTTTCCAGCCCCTTCTTGCTTGCAAGTTTTCTTTTGAGAAATCAGCTGATAGTCTTATGGGCACTCCTTTGTAGGTAACTGTCTCTTTTTCTCTTGCAGCGTTTAAGGTTCTCTCCTTATCTTTAATCTTGGGTAACTCAACTATCATGTGTCTTGGTGTGTTCCTCCTTGGGTCCAATTTCTTTGGGACTCTCTAGGCTTCCTGGACTTCCTGGAAGTCTATTTCCTTAGCCAGAATGGGGAAGTTTTCCTTCATTATTTTTTCAAATAAGTTTTCAATTTCTTGCTCTTCCTCTTCTCCTTCTCGCACCCCTATGATTTAGATCTTGGAATGTTTAAAGTTGTCCCAGAGGTTCCACAGCCTCTCCTCATTTTTTTTAATTCTTGTTTCTTCATTCTGTTCTGGTTGAATGTTTATTTCTTCCTCCTGTTCCAGTTGTTGATTTGAGTCCCCGTTTCCTTCCCTTCATTGTTGGTTCCCTGTATATTTTTCTTTATTTCACTTTGCATAACCTTCCCTTTTTCCTCCATTTTGTGACCATACTCAACCATTTCTGTGAGCATCCTGATTACCAGTGTTTTGAATTCTGCATCTGATAGGTTGGCTATCTCCTTATCGCTTAATTCTGTTTCTGGAGTTTTGATCTGTTCTTTCATTCAGGCCATATTTCTTTGTCTCAGCGCACCTGTTAGTTGTAAGGGTGGAGCCTTAGGTATTCACCAGAGCAGGTGGGGCAAGCCACTTCATTGCGCTGCGGTGCTGCATGTGGGGGAGTCAAAGGGGGAACAATGCTGCTTGCTTTTCTCTTGCTCCACCGTCATTCACTTCCCTTGCTTCCCACAAATGAATTGTGCCCTTTCAGGTGCCGATTTCCAGGTAGATGGGCTTGTGTACGTTCTAGGATCCTGTGGGCCCCTCCAATGGACTCTCCTATGAGACTGGCAGTTTCTCCCACTTCCACAACCCCCCCCAGGTTTTTACAGCCAGAGGTTTCGAGGCTTTGTTTCCCATGCTGGAACCCTGGGTTGCGTGATCTCTCTCGCTCCCCGGTTGTTCCTCCCTGCTTATCCACATGCCAATGTGGGATATCTCAGTCTGCCAGCCACTGCCTTCCCTACCCCAGTCCACCATCTGCCACGTTGTCAAGAGCCCTCACCGCCCCCACTTCCAGATTCCCATCTCTGCCCCTCCTACCAGTCTGGATGAGTGTTTATTTAACTCCTTGGTTTATTTAACAGCTCAATTCTGGCATTTCTCGTTTTTTGTTTTTAAATTAGTTCTTATCCTTCTTTTGGTTGTGCAATGAGGCAACATTTATCTTCCTGCACCTCCATCTTAGCTGGAAGCCCCTCCTGCTTTTCTTATACCATCTTTGATAGAAACTTAGGTAAAGAGAAGTTATTCTCTAAGAAACACAGCAGTCCTAATCCAATGATCCTACTGTCTTCAAGGGATGATTGGTTCTAGTTGGAGAGACAGCTGGAAGTGGTGGGACCTGGGGGAAACTGGAGAGCACAGTCTCCATCTGAAGAGGAGAGCCACTTAACTCCAGCTGCCCAGGGGCTTCAGATCTTGCAATATTTCAGAAAAAGCAAGCAACCAGGGCTTTCGGCAAGTTAGCCATGTTTTTAAACATTGCTTTGATTTGAAAAAAAAACAAACAAAGAAGACATATGCAAGCTCAGCCTTCTTCATGGGCCATGCTTGAAAGCTCTCGTTTAAAGACTCCAGAGGTCACAAGGGTATTGTCAGAATCTCTCAACAGGTCATCTCTGCTGTGACTTTTCCCTAACCATCCTTCTCCCCCTGCTTTCCAGAAAGAAATGACGAGCAGGATGTGTCACTAACGCCCCATATTACCCTTCGAAGAAAGAGGAATGCTGTTTGCTCCTGGAGTCCCAGGTGGGCAGGAGGGAGATCTCACGGGCTGAAACAGTGCACGGACTTCCAGAAGCAGGAGAACTGGAGACATAGGGTGATTCCTGAGAGATGTCCCCCATCCCTTCCTGTGCTCTTAACCCTGAGTGCTGCTAGCCGTGACCTGTGGACCCGGCCGACCACCTCATGAGAGAAGGACCACCCCTGCACTCCTGGCTCTGCAGGAAGCCTCCTGAGTGTGTGGCAGTTCTGCCCGGGACCTGCGCCCAAGCTGTGCTGAAATTCAGGTTGTGAGACCGAGACACTGTTTGTACTTTTCCACCTATCCACCTTGTCCACTGGCCGACTGACTGTTCTGTATGTGTTTTCCAAGTTCTGAGTGCATTTGGATCTCTGCATGCACAGCAAGTTTTTCTACAGCAAGCCTTCCCTTCAGGTCCCTGAGAACTCCCACCCTGATCCTGTGGCCTTACTGTGCTCAGGACTGCAGAGACGGGAGAGACCTGAGGCCCCACCGCAGCACTGGCACCATTTTCCTAATGGGCAGTTTTATCAGGGACACTCCAAGGGACGGCTGGTCTCTGCCCCCAACAGGGTCTACACACTTTAATTACAGGGAAGAGGCTGGTTTCTAGCAAAATGCTACCAAGTTACCAGTTCACCCTGAATGTTTTTTTATAACCACACCATTTCTTGTTTCTTTCATTCAAGATATTTTTCCTGTTTCCCAGGAGAGAAATAAAGGGAGTTCTAAATGACTAAGGATGATCAGCAGAAGCCCTGAGCCAGATTAGTGCAGTGTTTGTTCTTTACTAGGGGGTAGGGAGCCATGGGTGTCTCTGCGTAATACTAAAATTTCAGTGAAAAAATAATTACAATTGGTTATTGGTGCAAGTAGCTCAGACTCTCTGAGCATTGCCTTGTAACCTTCCTAGCTGGCCTTCTGAGCTTTTAAATCCAGCCAATGTTTTCTTCCTCTTCCTCCACACTTTTCCCTCCTCTGCCATATTATATTATGGCATGAAATTACTTTCTGCTGCAATGAATGTGCCACAGTTGCCAAGGTAACCGTGGAGCTGGAGCTCACTTCCTTCTTCCATGCTTCTCAAATTTTGTGCTCCAGTAGACAGAATAATGCATTCTGTGCTACGTCCTACCTGTTGGAAACTCGGTGAGCTTTGCCTGAAGAATTTTGCTCTCTCTGACTCATCCTCAAAGCTGTGGTTGCCCTGAAAACCTGTGACGAGGCAGTTATAATACTTCTGGTGATCATTTGAATATGACAAAATCACAGTTGGTGGAGGGAAGTAGATAAGAACTTACTTGTTCATTTTAATGTAATACCGATTAAAGAATAACTAAACAACTCTGCTTTCATTTCATTACACCTAATGTATTGAAGCCATTGGTGACCAGAAAGCATGAAATCTGCTTGGTCCAAACCAAGAAAGGGCTGTCTGTGTGGGCTCGGTGACATTCTGCATTGACCTAACCCAGCGAGCCAACCCTTGCTTTGCATCTCTTCCAAGTTGTCTCATGGAATCCAAATGCTGCTACCTCTGTCCATATTGCTGTGCTCTCAGCAGGCACTGCCCTCCCCGCTCCTCATTTTTGAGACAAGATAAGCAAAGAATGTTTTTAGCATCATTTTTGGCTGAAAGAATATCTGATTGTCCTAAGGATCCAGAGAAAAAGAAATAAGAGCCCCTGCAATATGCAGTAAGTACAGCACACGGAACGCCGACCGGAGGGACAGAGAGGGGCCGCATGGAGCCCACGCCCCGGGAGGAGCTCGGAAGCGCTGTACTACGGAAACCCGCGGGAGCCCTGTATTAAAAACTGACTGTGTGCCTGCGTTTCAATCAAATAGAATGCTGGACTCGGAAGACATTTGTCACATTCTTTCTAATGTTATTTCTATTAATTGTTTGTGCATATGAAATTTTCATTCAACTTAAAAATCCAAACATTTTTTCAACTTCTTGGAACAGATTCCTCCCGGTTATATTGCTAATTGTACTAATCAGCTCCTCTAGGATAAGTTCTGGCACACTACTCTCATTTTTTAATTACAGAGTATTTTTATTCCCACAGACCTTGTTTGGCAAATCCTAAAGAAAATCATTACAGGAGGGTTTTTGGTTTAATCTCCTTGGCCCAACTACATCATTAGTGCATCTCATTATAAATGGAAGACCTGAGCTCCAGGCAGCCCTCAGGCACCGAAAGTTCTCTGGGTCCAAGGCTGACCCCTCGCTTCTTCCTCTAAACCTGGCTGGCTCTCCTTCATTTTCCACTACTTTTTTAGTTGAATTATACGTGTAGCTCCTATTATTTCTTTCTGAGAAATTTCAAAAAGGAGAGATTACAGTGGACATTGGTATACCCTTCACTTACATGCATCTAGTCGTTAACATTCCTTTAATTACTAACATTTCCATATCTTCTATCTCTGTAAATATACATTCATATTGATGAACCATTTCAAACATCATAAAACTTTCAAATATTTTTATCAATTGTCCCCAAAATGTTTATGGATTTGTTTTCAATCCAGGATCCAATTAAGAACCACATATTGCCATTTAGTTGTCATTCTCTTTAGTTAATGGATTAGAGTTCGTGTGTGTGTGTGTGTGTGTGTGTGTGTGTGTGTGTGTTTTATTTCCTTCATGACACTGTCTTAAAAAGTTAGTTCTGGTTTGTTTGCAGACTGTCCCACCATCTGGAATTTTTTTTTTCTTTTTCTTCCCTCATTATTAGATTCAGGATAAACTTTTTTTTTTTTTAGCAAGACTGTTACATATGTGATGTTGTCTGGAAGCATATCAGTTGTCTCATGACATCAAGCGCAGTTTAGGTGTTATCTGTCAGATTCACTCGTTATAATGTTCCATAATTCATTATGAAACTCTGAAACTCCGTGCACATACGTTTTGTAGAATGTGAGGCCATGCACATGTGCATTCCTTTCTCACTATTCTCAGAGAGAACCAGGTTCTCCAAAAGATTGCAACCGCTGAAGTTAGAAGATATAGCAGTGATGACAGATTCATTTCTTTCCACTTAACAGAGGTGAAGGGAAGCCAGAATGTTCCCTGTGCAGGCAATACACAAATATTCTGGCTAATGGGGAGTTGTATGGTCTCTGTAACCAGAGCTGAAATATATACATAATGTCCTTTTCTCCCACCCACTATGACCCCTCATGCAGACCCATGTTTATTTTAGAGAGCATTCATTTTCATTGAAAAGCATGCATTTTGTGCCCAGCAGCACAAAATTGGGATGGTATAGATATTACACAGGGAGAAAGTACATACACAGTTATGAAGTATATATGTGGTATGAAAATTTCATAGGGATAGGGAATGATTTTGATTAAATGTCTAAAAATGTTTCTTAGGAGGATAATGATGAAAAGAAAGTCAGTTGGGAAATACTCATGTAGAGTCATTTTCTGCTTCCAGGGTGGTTAATTTTCTCTTCCTAGGGTGTTCTCTCATTTCTTAGGGTCAGGATGAATGAGAGCAAATTTGAGAGATTTATTAATCCACTCCTTCTACCCTCCCAGACTGTATCAGTAACATTCCAGGTGGAAAACCAATTCTGCTCTTAAAGATCATCAGGCATAGAAATTCTACAGTGTCCTTTTGTGTAACATGCTGAACACTTTACACCATCTGAAATTCTTCCATTCAACCTAAGCCAAACTATCGTCTTTGTGTTTCAGCTCACCTTTTTAGAATCCCATATTTAAAAAGGACCCAAAGACTATGTAGTATAAGTAAAAATATAATAAATGAGAGCTTTATTTGCATACCCATTAAATATTTTAAGACCAATACCAATTGCCCTTCAGCCTTTTTCCCTTTAACATTCTCCAATTGACAAAATTCCCTTGGAAGTCTTGTTGCCCCCATACTAACCTTTCTGTAGCTCAACCTTAAACCTTGTCAAACCTCTCCATGTCACTGTGCATTAGGATGTGACTAGAAGTGAACATGGAGAAAATTATTGCAAGTTTTCTACAAACTATACTGTGTCTTTGCTAAATCCCGTCTTGACTTTTATACATTCATAAATGTTTTGTTATATTTTCCCACATTAAATTCATATCTATATTATATTCAACCATTTTGCTTCATCTTGACTTTCCTTCCTACTTTTAACAGTTCTCATAAGATCACACTGCGTTGTTTGCTTTAAATGCCTCTTTAATTAGCAGAGTATTAAGAGACTTGGATAGAGTTCTTCTCAGCTTTTTGTGGTGATTTATGCCAATTCATCATCCTGCTCATGGACAGAAGCACAGCACTTCCTGTGGTCTCTAACCTTTCATCGCAGCCACAGCCCTTGGGCATCACACTGTGAGAAAAGAAATATAGGAAAACCTAGCCACATTGTAGAGAAATATGTACAAAGGCAAAGTCTTAAAAAGAGTCAGGTGTGTCACTTGAATAACACTGTTGTTATTGGTTCTTGGATAATTTTGGTCCTTGATGAAGTAGGTGATTCTCTCTTAGAATTAGCCAAACAAAGTGTGTTTTGGAAATAATAAATTTTTCCTGCTTTAAAAAGTATATCAACAACAACAACAAAACAAACCCTTTTTATAACAGGCTGTTGTCCTCTGGGCAGTTATTAATTCTGGGTAAGAAGTTTTCAATGAGTAAATAAGAATTTTTGTAACTTTTAGAGGAAAGAGTCCAGTTCTAGTCTGACAATTAAGCTGTTTTACTAGCTTTTAGTGTTCTAATTTCAAAGCTTTCTGGTATCTTTTCTAACTGCATCAGAAAAACATGATCATCATATTTTAGATCCATTTGTGATTAAATTAAGAGTTTGACTATAAGAACATACTAACACAATTAAATCAATTAGAAAAGCAAGATGAAACTAAAGGATATTTATGAAATTGATTCTGTATGAGTTTAAGAATCCAAATATCACAAATAAAGGACACATAACCATTATCTCTTCTGTCTTTTTCTGTTGTGTGCTCAATTTATTTCTTCATCTTGCAGTGGTCCTGGAACAGCAAAAACTGATACGAGCGAAAGAAACTCACTTCCTGTTCTGGCCAAGTGTTTCAGTTGGTTGGAGTGTGGTCCCTTAAACCAAGAGGTTGCGGGTTCGATCCCCAGGTGGGGTACATACAGAAGGCAACTAATCGATGTTTCTCTTTCATAACAATCTCTCTCTCTCTCTCTCTCTCTTTTTCTCTCTTTCTCTCTCCTTCTCCTTTCTCTCTCAAATCAATTAAGAAAAAAAAAAAAGAAAGAAACTTACTTCCCATAGAAGTTAAGCTGATCATTAAATCTATCTACTCATTCAATTATCCTAAATTCTCAGCTCCGCTTCCAAGCAAACTTCATTGCCATGTTGACCAAAATTATAAAGAAATGTCATTGAAAAGCAATGGTAGTGTCATTTGCTATAACAATAATATATCTTACCTGATTTTTTCTTCATTTTGGAATAGATTTTAGCAGAATACAGTGTTTTGACTGAAATTTGTTATTTTAATGCATTGTTCATCATCTAAGTTTTCATCATGGCAAAAACCAAGCAAAAATTTCCAGTATTTAATAAGTTAATAACTATATGAGGAAATTCCATTCAATCTAGCTAAACTTTTATTGAGTTTATAACTGTATTACTGCATACTTGATTAAGCTGAACATCTGCCTCAGAGGAAATCATATCATATGATTGAGACATGACCTCACATATTATCAGATCAACAAAGAATAAGAGTCTAAGCATTTTCAAGAAATATATAGAACATAGAGGGAAAAGGTAGCAAAGAATCTTATGTTTATTAACTTAGAAACATTATAGGTAACTATTCTCCATGGTTGTGCATCTGTATGTCTATATAATGGGTATTTGGGATTGCTACAAACAACATGCTGACTGACTCCCACAAGAGGTAGCAGCATTTAGAAAATCATAAATTGTGACTTTTCTATTTGTCTAAAAGCTAACTATTTGACTAAGGCTTGTCTTCATCAGAAGTATAATCACATGGAGGTACAACAGGGACCTTTGGCCCACACGAGTCTGGTTATGGAAGCCTTGGGGAAGATGCTGAGGCTTTTGAACCTTGGCTGGAAACAAGGAGCTGGGCTGCCAACCCCTGCTCCATCTGTGGATGAGAACATAGTCCCTTCTCTGCTCAGAACCCTGCAATGCTACTCTTTATACTCAGATTCAAAGCCTAAGCTCCCCATTTTTCTTTCTGTTCCACCCCCAGCACCCTCACTGCCTCCTGGCTGGCCTCATACACACTAGGCACACTCACGTTTATGGCCTTTACATTGGATGTTCCCCTGACTGGATGTTCTTCCCCCAGCTAGCCTCTTGGTTAATTTCTTCTAATCCTTGAAGCCTTTGCTCAAATGACACCTTCTTTATAAGATCTCTTCTAATTGCACCTGCCCAAAAGGACCCACAGTCCCCCTTTCTTTGCTCAAATTTTCTTTTTTCCTAGCACTTATGTAATTTGTTTACTTATTAGGCTATTGTTTATTGTCTATCTCTTTCCACTAGAAATATAAACTCCATGATATTGAAGATCTCTGTCTATTTTATTGATGTATCCCTAACATCTGGAAGAGAATGTCTAGTAATAGATGCTCAATAAACCTGTGATAAAAGAACAAATGATTCAATAGCCAATAGGTACCTAATTAAGGTTTGCTATCAGAGAGAGGTTAATTAAATGCAATATATGATAATAGTATCAATTTCATGATACACTAAAAGCATACATTTATTGAGTATGTACTGAAGATTACATGCACTATAAGCATTTTACATGAATAATCTCATTTAATGCTCATGACAACCCCATGACGTTGGTTATCTATGTTTATCCCCATTTTATGGCCAATGTTATGTAATTTGCCCAAGGTCATAAGCAAGAAAGTGATGGAGCTGGATTTAACACCACAGGTAGGCTCAAGAACCCATGCTTTTAGCTGTGGAAATCACCTTTACCCAGCAGGCACTGGGCTTTCTTTTCAATAAGGTCTCTTTTCAATTGTTTCTCTTTCTATGGACATGGGCTCATGTGGTGTAGCAATCAGCTTTTAGTTTCTTCTCTGGATATTTGTTAATGCGCTTGCATTAGTGCTTCTATGATCAGTCCACCTAAGATCATAAAGTATTTCTGTTTACAAGATGTTCATTCACAAATACAAAGTGGACTGTGGGCCAGAGATTAGGTGGGAGAGTGGCTCTAACAGGAGAAACCAAGAAGGTCAGCATGACTCGTGTTGAGTTCTGCTGAGTGTGCGAGGGTGATGCCAATGGCCAAGGTGGGGCTCTTGGGCAGGAAGGAGACAGGAAGACAACCTCAAAGTCCAGGAGGATTCACCCAGGGTCGGGGCAGGGTATCCTTATGAGCAACTGAAAGGATACATAAGAAATTTTTAGGTCTTGTTTTTTTGCTGTGAAGTGAAAAAAACAAACATGCATTTTATTTATCCTCATAGAAAAAACAAGCAGACTTTTAAGAATTAATAAGCAGCACCCAAAGAAGATCTTAGCATTTGATAAGAGGTTTGTGGAACTATCACCATTAATTTTTCACTTATTTTCCTTCTCTGATAAAGAAATTAACTGGCATTAACTCTTCAGCCATAATATAAAATATGTAAGTTCATGAACAATTAGAAATATGCAACTGTGAGGCTAGAGCCATGTGCAGCTGTGAACTTCATTAACGCATACATTCTGTAAGCTAAATTTAGAAATGAACAAGAATCACATTGAATTTTAAAAGCAGCATCTCTTCACCCCCCCTGACTTGTGCAGCTTCCTTTCAGGTCACCAGGAGTTTGCAGACCATAAACACTCTCCAGTTGCTGGTTCCATCGCAAGACCTCTCATATGTCGGGAGGTAATGCCAGTCTATGTTTTAAGGTAGATGAATTAAATATGCTGTCATGAAGTTAGTGACTCTTACCTTCCCATTTTCAGAGCTCCATGGATATTGTCCATGAAATGATTGAACTACAGAATGTAGGAGAAAGCATTTTGTTAAAAAAGGAGTAGTTAAAAGCATTATTGTGTTGTTGTTTTTTTTAATAGTAAACCATTAGATGCAGCAACTATTAAACCATGGAAGTTAAAGAAAATATATTCAAAACACAAGCCCCATTTCATACTCCCAGGAACAATTTTTAGCACATTCCCACCCTTAGCACAAGGTTATGCAGATAACATAAGGTATAGCTTTGATATTAAGTACTGGCAGAACATTATCTGGAAATTGAATTCAACAAAACTCTGTGAGCTTATGGGTTTGAAATAAAGGAAATAAAAAAAATTGCAAATCAAGGAAATTCCTAAGAGCTACAAACTGGTTATTGCCATGTTCTCTGTTTTTATTCAGAAGAAAGATGGTGCTGCCCTTGGGCTCATGACATTTAATTGGAATTTGCATTATCTGTCCTAAGTCACTGCAAAAAGTTTTGTGATTTGGATACAGAAATGGGAAAGAAAGGTTCTCAGGGTCCACATCCATTGCCAAGAGGAAAGGAAGATAAATGAGGTAATTTTCAAACATCTATCCTCTGCTGCTCCCAGATTCTGAGTTACTGTATTGGAAAGGACTAAAAGGTGGGCCTACCAAGTGCTTGTGAGGGAAATAGGAAGGCTTTTATGGGGAAAGAATAGCTGGGAATTTATTTACTGAGAATTTACTTTGTGCTAAGCACTGTGCTTGGTATTGGGTTGGCCAAAAATTTCATTGGTTTTTTCCAGAAGAGGGCTATAGTAGTGCTTAGTTGTCTTTAACTTCATTTGAAACAATTTTTTTAGGTTGTATTGTGACAGCTGTCATATCAGTGTACATTTTTAAAAAACCTTATCCAAATTGGTGAATTTTTGTGTAGCCATTTTAGTATTGAACAAGGAAGAAAATATGCAAAATTTTTGGCATATTATGCTTTATTATGTCAAGAAAGGTAAAAACACAACGGAAACTCAAAAAAAAGTTTGTGCATTGTATGGAGAAGGTGCTGTGACTGATTAAACATGTCAAAAGTGGTTTGCAAAGTTGTGTGCTGGAGATTTCTCACTGGACAATGTTCCACGGTTGGGTAGACCAGCTGAAGCTGATAGCGATCAAGTCAAGACATTAACTGAGAAAAATCAACATCATACCACACAAGAGATAGCCAACATACTCAATAAAGTTATTGGTGCAAATGAAAAATGTGCCCTTTATTTTATGGGAAAAAACCATATGGACTTTTGGGCTAACCCAATACTTGACCTATGTTCTACCATCCCACTTTCACAACTGCTTGTTGAGGTGAGTATGGGTGGCAGTGACTGTTCTGTAATCTGTTGCAAATGCAAAGGCAGTGTGCCGGCCTTTAAACTAGGGACAGTGGTGAGCTCATTCTCTAAGTCTCTGCTCTCATTCAGTGCTAGGCATCATGCCAAATGCTTTACTTGGGTTATCTGAATTAATCTTGACCACAATCTTATGAGGTAAATACCATTGTTATTATTTCCACTTCACAAATGAGGAAATTGAGGTGTAGACACAAAAGTCTTATTCAAGGTCATGCAGCTGGTTTGCGGTGGAGCTGGGACTCGAACCCATGCATTCTGCCTCCAGAGCCCCTGCTCTTAATGACTATGTTATGTCCCCTTTGACACACATACTTTGTTTATTAAAATATTATTCCTCCTTTTAGACTGTTCACCTGCTACTCTAATAACAAAATGTTATTCACTATGAGGATCATAAAATTAGTTTCCCCTGGAAAGTCCAAAGGAATCTTGGGAAGCAATGATGAGGAAGTTGCACAAGATGAAATGAACATTTCCTTCACAATATAGAGAGGGTGAGTCTGATGATAATACCGCTGAAAGCTAAGCTCATCAAATCAGTGGATCAGAGGGGAGGAAACATGTGGGCCTGCTGCCCCTGTGCAAGTGTTGCTAAGCAGGCGACTGCCTGGGGAAAGCAGACTGACCGTGCAGCCCAGTCTCTAGCTGCATGGGAAGAGCAGTCACAGGTTCAGGAGTGCTCATGCACCTTTGATTCCAAAGGAGTCATGCCTTCCAATTATCCAACAAAACAGTCTCGATATTGACCAGACTTGGTCTTCCAGGAAAGACTAGTGCAGTAATCTCTCATTCATGGGGGATATGTTCCGAGACTGCCAGTGGTTGCCTGGAACCACAGATAGTACTGAACCCTACAGTATATACTATGATTTTCCTATATGTATTACCTATAATAAAGTTTACTTTATAAATTAGGTACAAAAAGGGATTAATAATAACTAATAATGATACAGAACAATTATAAAAATATACTGTAATAAGTTATGTGAATGGCTTTGTGGCCATTATTAAGTACAACAAGGGTTACTTGAACACAAGTACTGCAATATGGTGACAGTCAATCTGACAACTGAGACAGTTACTAAGTGACTCATGGGCAGGTGGCATATGCAGTGTGGATACGCTGGACAAAGGGATGATTTACATCCCACACAGACAGTGTAGGATTTCATCATTATACTCAGAATAGAGTGCCATTTAAAACTTATGAATTGTTTATTCTGGAATTCTCCATTTAATATTTTTGGATCACAGTTAACCACAAGTAATGGAAACTGCAGAAAGCAAAACCATAGATAAGGGGAACTACTGTATATCCTGATACCAGTGAGGAGATTTAGCAGCTTGCAAGTAGCTAGATGCTCATTGAGCCGCTGGAATGGAATCAGGGTAGGGTAAGTGTTACCTAGACTTTGCCGGATGTAGCTGGCACAACCATTCTACAGTATTAACCTTGAGGGGCATTTCTTACATTGGAAGAAGAGAATGCATAGAATTTAGTTATAGGCATTTATAAAGTGAATGGCTATTTGTCATCAGGGCATGGAGCAAAATAACAGAAAACTGAAGAAAATTGACCTACTCACAACCACATAAATGAGGAGAACCAAGATCCAATCAGGAGCCTGTGGTCTCTGGAGCCTGAACTGAGCAAGCACTCCCTTTGGTTGCCCTTACAAAAGGAAATCTTCCCATTTTTCATAGTGTACTATCAAGTGGAAAAGCACATACATGCAAAGGAAACATCAAGTCAGTGCAGAGTGAAACTGTCAGGGAGGTGTTTGGGAGGGGTTTGTGTCACAGATAAAGAATCAAACCATAAAAGAAAGAACTGTAGTTTTGAGGTGATATTCTCAGGACTTCTTGGGCTCTGCAAGCCTGTTGTGTAGGGTGATGTCAGTGTGAATAATACACTATACATCTGTGGTTTCATGTTGCCTGATCTCTGTCTTCTGATGCCTTCCCTGTACGGAAGGACGGCTTGAGAAGCAGAGTGGACAGGTCTAGAAGAGCCATGTCCTGGCGTCCATTTCCAGACACTCTCGGTTCCATGATGGAAGAGGGACACGATGGCACCATCCCACCAGGTCTGCAGCACATCCCCCCAGGAGTTTTTCTTAGGATGGCCTTTTGCCAACGCCTCCAAATTAGTCCCCAGATTACTTGAGCCTTCAGCTTGTAAGATGGGTTGTTATTAGAAACAGCCCTAGAAAATTCAGTAATGAGCCTATAACAAATTTTTTAACATTTATTTTAGCACCTACTATGTGCTAGGTTCTGGGGATAGAGCAGTAAAGAAGACTCATACAGAGTCTCACAGAGCTTACATTCTAGCAAGCATAGACTGTAAGGAAGCAAAAACAAAAAACAAAAAACAAAAAAAACCCACTCCAAGCAAAAAACAGCACGGCAAAAGACCCTCAGGCAGGAACAGGTGTGGCATGTTTAAGGGGCTGAAAGAGTGTGGCTGGGCCACCAGCAAGAGAGGTGGCAGGTGGCACACATGCAGCTGAAGAGTTTAGCAGGGGTCAGACACACAGAAAATGAGCCTGTCTGCTTCCAATGTCAAGAATAAGTGTTCATCCAACAAAAAAGAGTTCCTTATTTTTTTTTTTCACACTGTGGGTCATGTAACTGACAAGATTCTCTTTTTTGTATTGCTTGCTATGAAGGATAGACCTAATTCTATGCCAACCTTGAACATGATCATGGGACTTCACAGTTGCATTTTTAAGCTTATTCCTGCTTAACCATGTCCCTGCACTTACTTTTCTAAACCAGTCCCCTCTGCATTTTATTTATGCTATCCAATTATTTCCTGTACCTTTTATAAACTTTTAAAAATCCTCTCTGGGATAATATGGGCTAAAAGATCAAATAAAATAAATCTAAACATTATTATAACTTTTTCATTCAGCCAGCCTTGGTCACTGCCCAAGTCCCAGTTATATTTGAAAGTGACCTTCACATTCCCACTTTTCTGGAAGGCACATCACTTAATTTCAGTGAGTATTCAGAGACCTCTAAGTTTCATTAAAATACTAATGTCTTTGACCTTTTAGAAGATATGGATCCAGCTCATCACTCCAAATTGAATGAGAAGATATAAGGTAGGGGAGAAAAGAATTAGAATAGGATGTGTGGCAAGAGTGATCACTGAGAAGAAAGAAAGAAAAAGGAGTGTTCAGAAGTTCTGAATGTTTCAGAGTTCACTAAGTCTCGAAGTAACTACATTGTTACTTTCCCCTTAATCCTCCTGAAAATTCCCACCCTAAAGCCTTTGGTAGGATCTAACCCAGGAGGCACCTGTGCCAGCGTAGGATAAAGGGAGACATGGTGGCCCAGAGTAGGGTGTCAGAACTCAAGCAGGGTGAGAAGCGCACCTGACTAGGAGGAGGGATGCTTTGCAGAATATTGGAACCACATCAAGATCAGGGGGAAATATGTGTATATATCAAAAACCAGGGTTCAGCCCTGGCTGGGTGGCTCAGTTATTTGGAGCATTGTCCCATACACCAATAGGTTGTGGGTTCGATTCCCAGTCAGAGCACTTACGTAGGTTACGGGTTCAATCCTCTGTCTGGGCATGTACAGGAGGCAACCTGATTGATACTTCTCTCTTAAATCTCTCCTCTTTTCTAAAATCAATAAATATATCCTTGGGTGTGGATTTTAAAAAATGGGTTCAAATAGTTACCTTTAAGTTCAGGACCTGGGAGTTTAACATTTCTAACCTGGAACTGTGAAGTATGATAATGAGGTCCAAGTGCATGGCTTTAGATTGCTAAATTAGCTCAGACGGGAAGAGTTATGGCATCAGGATTTTAGACTTGAGAGACCAGGAAGTTGGATACATTGTCCATGTGGCCATTGAAGTTCTCTAGGAGGTGCAATACTTGGAAATGAGAGGAATAGTAGGAAACCAGTACAAAAGTCTTCAGTGAATTAGGACAAGTTTAGAGAATGACAAAAGGTGATAGTAGTGGGTGGGGTAATAAAGAGTAATATGGCTAAATGGCATAAATCTTGAAGGACAGATAGTATTTGAGAGCAGGAAAGTCAAGATCTTGAAGCACCAAGAATGCCAACCCCAACTCAAGGTACCGATATACACTGGGGTACTTGAAATGCAGAAGTTCTAGAAGACTGCAGTGAAGGCCAGATTTATGCTAAAAGCTGTACTCACACTGAATCTAGATGTTGCATTTTTAATTTAACATTATAATATAAATATTCTCATAAATTTAATTTTAAAACCTATTCAACATCTAATTTAGTGAATATTCATAACATTTTTAGTCAATTACCCTATTATTTTTTATTTAGATTTTTTCAAATTTTTCTTATTATAAACAATGAAGTAATGAGCATATTTGGGACTAAAAATTTTTTTTACCATTCATGATTATTTCATTTAGAGAGTTTCCTAGAAGTGGAATTTCTGCCGTAAAGCATGGGAACATTTTTTAGGCTCTTGATATTAATTGTTCTATATTCATCATGGATTCTCCCTGCCCCAGTGCTGCAACCAACCGTTTCTACAAGGATCCGTGGTTCCTTTTAGTGGAGAATAATATTCACATGACGAGATCTAGGAACTAGATATGTTCATTGAATTAGAATGTCACCATCATGATGTCCTCTCAGTGGACAAAGATAGGAAATTAATTGTATCATGAGTGTGTATGTGTATGTAATATGTACATTTTATGCATACACACATTTACATCTGGTTATCTTTAATGTTAGTTTAATGTTAGGCCAACACTTGCTTACATATTTATAACTTTCCCCTTTGACAGTGAGAAACCAAGCTTCTATTATACTTAAGTATTTAAGTCCTCTATGTTTCCCCTCTTCCTCTTATGCAATTAGACTTCAAGTTCATTCTCTAACTCATCAGATATAGAGAGACCACAGGTTGGACCTAATTGGTGAGCCTTTATTACACTGAAAAGAAACTTCCACATCTTTTTGAATTTATGTTGTTTTAAAACTGATGCTTACATCATTTTAATTATAAATGTTATCTAATGCTGAGAGGCCAGTCATCAATAATAATTTAAATTGAGAAAGAGAAAGTTAGTTGATATCTTTAATATCATGGAGCGCAATAGTGATAGTGTCCATTTGATTTATTGCTTTTATTGGCTATTATATGTTATTGTATGAGAAACGTATGGATAACATTATCAATGATTAGAACATCTGGCCAAGATGGGGGCATTGGTAGATACACTTTGTCTCCTGACACATCCAAAAGAAGGACAACAACAAATTTAAAAACAAAAAACAACCAGAACTACCAGAAAATCTAACTGTATAGAAGTCCAACAACCAAAGAGTTCAAGAAGAAATATTCATCCAGACTGGTAGGAGGGGTAGAGACAGTCAAGGCAGAGAAGATACATGGCAAGGCTGTGGCTGGAGGACTAGGCGGGTGGGTGGACGAGATGTCAGCTGGTGGTCCCACATTTGCATGCAGATAAACCTGGAGGAATAATAGGAGAGTGAAACAGACCACTCAACCCAGAGTTCCAGTGTGGGAAAAGAAAGCCTCAAAACCTCTGGCTGTGAAACCTGTGAGCATTGAGGTGGTGGGAGAAACTCCCAGCTGCACAGGAGTGTTTGTTGGAGAGACCCACAGGGTCCTAGAACATACATAAATGCACACACCTAAGAATCCACACCAAAAGGTCCTGATTTGCTTATGGGTAGCAGGGGAAGTGACTGAAAGCCCACGTACAGCATCATGACTGAAGAGACATGAGTTGCCCCATCCTAGAAAATACCTAAGGCTCTGCTCCTTCCAACATAACAGGTGTGCCGAGACAAAGAAATATGGCCCAAATGAAAGAATATATCAAAATTCCAAAAATAGAACTAAGCAACAAAGAGATAACCAACTTAACAGATGCAGAGTTCAAAACACTGGTAATCAGGATGCTTACAGAAATGATTGAGTATGGTCACAAAATGAAGGGAAAAATGAAGGCTATGCAATGTGAAATAAAGAAAAATGTACAAGGAACCAACAGTGAAGGGAAGGAAGCCAGAACTCATATAATTGATTTGGAGCAAAAGGAAGAAATAAACATTATACCAGAACATAACGAAGAAATAAGAATTCAAAAAAATGAGGAGAAGCTGAGGACAACTTTAAACATTCCAAGATCCAAAATCATAGGGATGCCAGAAGGAAAAGAGGAAGAGCAAGAAATTGAAAACTTATTTGGAAAACAATGAAGAGAACTTCCTCAATCTGGCCAACGAAATAGACTTCCAGAAGATCCAGGAAGCTCAGAGTCCCAAAGAAGGTGGGACTAAGAAAGCACACACCAAGGCACATCATAATTACATTATCTGAGATTAAAGATAAGGAGAGAACCTTACACGCTGCAAGAGAAAAAGAGACAGTTAACTACAAATGAGTGCCCATAAGACTATCAGCTGATTTCTCAAAAGAAAACTTGCAAGCAAGAAGGGGCTGGAAAGAAGTATTTCCAAGCCATGAAAAGCAAGGACCTACATCCAAGATTACTCTATCCAGAAAAGCTGTCATTTAGAATGGAAGGGCAGACAAAGTGCTTCCCAGATAAGGTCACGTTAAAGGAGTTCATCGTCACCAAGTCCTTATTATGTAAAATGTTAAAGGGACTTATCTAAGAAAAAGAAGATCAAAACTGTGAACAGTAAAATGACAACAAACTGACAACTATCAACAACTGAACCTAAAAATCAAACAAGCTAAGCTCGAATAGGAACAGAATCACAGAAATGGAGATCACATGGAGCGTTAACAGTGGGAAGGGAGAGGAGGTGAATGGGGGAAAAGGTCCACGGAACAAGAAGCATAATTGGTAGGCACAAAATAGACAGGGAGAGGTTAAGAATAGTATAAGAAATGAAGAAGCCAAAGAAGTTTTGTGTACGACACATGGATATGAACTAAGTGCGGAGGGGAGTGCTGGTGGGAGAGGGGTGCAGTGTGGAGGGGGATAAAGGGGAGAAAAAAATGGGACACCCATAATAGCATAATCAATAAATATACTTAATAAACAAACAAACATCTATATGAAAGTCCTCTTTTGACTAAATAGTAGATAACTTTCTCAATCTGTATGTGAGGTAAAAGATTTCACTGTAAAACATTTTTTAAGTAAAGCAAATATTTTATGTTTTATAAAGAAAAACCCCCCAAAAGATGAGTTTCAAACACCTTTCCTAAAAAATTATACTTAAGGTAGCCCATGAACCAGAACTCACAGAGCATTTAGATTGAATCTTGGTGTCTTTGATTAGGTTTTAGCATACAGTTTCATTTTAGTTATCAAAAAAATATATAATATCATAATGTTTTAAAAACCAAAAAGTTTATTTTCATTCTACAATCAAAAATATTAATTTTTCTTAAAAATCCAGGGGACCCTCAGGTTATCATTTCATAAGTTATATAAATGTCTAACTCTTGTGCTGTACATCTGAGACTGTTATAAAGTTGAATTAAAACTGTAATTGAAAAATTGTTTTAATTAAATAAAATCCGGGAACCAATAAATCATGTTATTTCATGAAAACATACTTTTTAACTTTCAAAGGAAATCTTATAATGGCTTACGTTTTAAAACTAAAGGCTGTGACAGTACCAAAGATAAAGGAGACAGCCTCCTGAGTCACCAAGCATTTGGGAACTGACCCCCGCGTTCTGAACTTCTGGCAGTGACGTCACAATGTCCCAGCCATTCCAGCACCTGCGGAACAACAGAAAGGCAATGCTGAAGAGACACAGTTCACTAGTGAATAAATCCCATCGTCCGAATGAATTTTATGTTATTTATTTTTTTATCTGGGGTTTTTCTCTCAGGGATTAGTTATGTGATTCCCAATAACAAAGGTAAGTGAACGTTTAAAGCGTTCATTGACATAAGAAAGGTGGCCCATTATCCTAGAAAGTTGGTATATAGCAATCTTCTGTGGGGTAACAAAGTTTAATGTGGAAATACGGTGTAATTTAGAATTTAAATCTCTGCCTCAAGTTGTTTGTGAAAAGAATGTGGTTAAAAAATAAAAGTAGTAAAAGAAATGAACATATGCCTGATCTATGGTGTGTCATGTTTTTTTCAGAGTCTGATATGGTACCTATAAACGATGAAGAAAATAAAGAGGAAGAAATTAAGGATACTGTTCCTGGTAATGAGAAAAATGACCATCATTATAAAGATACAAAACAATGTAAGTCTTTGAAGTTAATAACAATACATACACAAAAGCTGATTCCATTGGTTTGATTTAACTCTTTTTAAAACTATAATCATATTATTTTTTTCTACTTAAATAGTAATTTACCTTATAGATATTTCAGGGTATAAAATGAAATTTTTATTTTCTGCAACTTTTTCATGAGATGTTACGAAGTTTTACAAGGTTCTCTAGTAATTGCCCATAATCAACATGTTTCATTGTAGCATTATGGTTATTTATTCACATGAGTAACAACTGACTTAATTCTATGTAGAGTTAACCAAAATTTATTTGGAGTTGTGTATGAGTTTCCTAGGGCTGCTAAACCAAGTAACACAAAACTAGGCGGCTCAAAGCTGCAGAAATTTATTCTCTCACAAATTCAGAAGCCAGAAATTCAGAATCAAAGTTTTTACTCTACCATGCTCTCTTCATATCCTTTAGGGAAGGGACTTTCCTTCCTTCTTCCAGCTTCCAGCAGCCACAGGCATTCCTTGCTTTGCAGCAGCAGAACTCCAAGCTCTTGTTTCCATGTGGCATTCCACCTATGTCTCTCTGTCTAAATTTCCCTCTTCTCACAGGAGTACCATTCATCTCGGATTAGGAGCCCACCTTAATTCAGTGTGACTTCATCTTAAGTACTTACATCTTAAATGACTCTATTTCCAAATTAGGTCATATCTGAGGTTTGGGGGGTTAGGACTTCAATATATTTTTTGGAGGAGAGGGACAAGTTTCAACCTATATCAAGATGGCTTTGAGGTGTGTGGAAGCACCATTAAACCTCATTCACCCTTCTCATATGGGCTTTCTTTCCATGTTCTTGTATGGTCAAGCATTCTAAAAAGTAAAAAGTTCATAAGAAACTCTTGTTAAAATTTCTTTTAAATTAAGATTAAATCTAGTTATTCTGGGTTCTTTATTAACATTAATCAAAGAAAAAATAGAAATACATATACACTCATGTATTTTGAAAACTATAATCCATTTATTTTTTATCCCTTCTTATGTTATCTCTTTTTTATATGTGGGAGGGGGACCTCTGATGCTCAAAGAGGTCAATGTCCAGGTTTCATAGCTACCAAGGAGCAGTCGGGAGTGGTGTAGAATCAGGTTATCTCTACTGTGCGCAAAACTGTGTAAGCATTTCCTTTTCAGATTGTAACTCTATTTGAGGTAACCAGATGTTAAATAAATCACACACACATACACACGCACACATTTATATAAAACTGTAAATAGAATCATATTAAATAATTGTATTATGACTGACTCTTCTCATTTAACAACTCTCCAACTCTTTTCACATCTACCTAATTATTTTTAATGGATAATCATTATTTTGAATGAACATATAATATTGCATAAAATGATGTTCCTTAATATATCCACTATCTTATAAAGAATTAAATTATGGGAAGCTTCTTCCTTGAATGTTTTCTCATATACTCTTGGATATATCTCTCTTTTAATAAATACCAAGTACTGGAATTATTGAATAAAGAATAAATACCTTAAAATATTGATAAATATCATTAAATTGCCCTCTAAAAAGTATCTACCAATTTGTTTCCCCCAAGAATGCTCCACAATCTCACCTACAATAAATAGTGTTAATGACATTTTGTGAAGAGGTAAGAAATTTCATTAGTGGTTTTAATTTGTGTGCTGATTATTCATGAAATTGAATACTTTTCTCTGTATTTATTGGGCATTTTATTTCTACTTCTGTCAAATTAAAACCGCAATAAGAGGAGAATCAAGATGGCAAAGGAGTGAGCGGAAGTCACACTGACCTCCTTTCAAGAACAATCTGGAATTACAACTAAATTGTTGAGAAATCACTGGGAACAAACAACTGAACAATAGTGAGAGAGGAGCCTTATACCTTCAGACAGACAAAAGAATCAGCATTAGCACAACTTACCTGGTAAGGAGTGCGGTAGAGACTTGAGAAGGTAGGTGGGGCATCCAAGGGGGGCAGCACCAGAAAGATACTAAAACGACCAGTTGGATTCCCCTGAGGAGAGCAGGCTCTAAACCATAAGCAGGGATCTCGAGCCTACAGCACCAGAGCCCCCAAATATACAGATAACAGTCAGCTGCAAAAAGCGGCAGGGTTGCTCTCTCCCAGAGACAGGCAGCTGGAAACACAAAGAGCCATTTAAAGGGCCAAAGCATAAATTTTTATTTGCAGCCACTTATCCTCATCTCTAGCAAAGGCAGGGGCAGAGTGGGCTGGAGACACCAGAGGAGAGACTGGGGAAGGAGGCTTTGGGGAGAGAACTGAGAGAGTAGCCAGTGGGATCCCAGTGCTGACTCCTCCCCCACCCGGAGCAGCCATCTTGCTCAGGCAGATCGCTCCCCTGAATGGCAGCAGCATGAGAGGATGCAATAACCACATCCCCAGGAGGGACTCTGCCCCTCCTTGTGGTGCTAAGCCAGGCTACTGAGTGCAAAGTGACTAGATTAACACCTGAAAGAGACAGCCACAGACAGTAGATTCCTGTAAGTCTCAAATAGACTGCCTAAGGTCAGACAGAGTCAACATCTGACATCATCAGAGGCAGATCCAGAAAGAAAAAACAGCCGTCTCCTACCATAGAAGTTCACACCGCAAAGTCAGGAAATCAAGACAGATCAATTTAAGAAGCAGAAGCAAAAAAGAAGAGTCTCACAAATAATGGGAATACAAAGAAACACCCTCCACTCGAAGGGAAGGAAGGAATCCCCAGAAAGAGAACTAAATGAAATAGAGGCAAGTAAACTATCAGATATTGGGTTCAAAACAATGCTCAATGAGCTCAGTGAGCTCAGAGAGAATTACCAAAAACTACAGGGAAACTATGAGGAACTTACTTGAAACTATATCAGCATGAAAAAGGACATAGAAACTATCAGTAAGAGACAAAAGGAAATGAAGAATACAACTTCTGAATTGAACACAGTAGAAGGAATCAAAAGCAGGCTAGATGAAACAGAGGACTGAATCAGCGAGCTGGAGAATAAGGTAGAAAAAAGCTCCCAGAAAGAGCAAGAAAATGAAAAAAGACTCAAAAAGGATGAAGAGGCTTTTAGGGAAATGCAGGGCAACGTGAAATGTAATAAGATCTATATAATAGGGATACCAGAAGGAGAAGAGGATGAGGAAGGGATAGAGAAACTGTTTGAAAAAGTAATGATGGAAACTTCCCTAACTGGAGGAGAGAAAAATCCACACAAGTCCAGGAAGTTCAGAGGGTGCCATTCAAGAGGAACCCAACGAGGCCCACTCCAAGACACATCATCATTAAAATGGAAAATGTCAAAGATAAACAGAGAATCCTAAAGGCAGCAAGGGAGAAATAGGTAGTAACATATAAGGGAGCCCTGGTATGGCTAGCAGTTGACTTCTCAACAGAAATACTACAAGGCAAAGGGAATGGTAAGAAATATTCCAAGTAATTAAAAGCTAAGGCCTGCAACCAAGACTGCTCTACCCAGCAATGCTCTCAATTAAAATGGAAAGCAAAATAAGGATTTCCCCAGACAAAGAAGGCCAAAAAAATATACCTCCACCAAACCAGCATTGCAAAATATGCTAAAGGGACTGCTTTAAGAAGATGAAGAAAAAGAGTCTATGAATACCCAGTTCCTTTCACAGTCACCAATACTTGATATTACCAGTATTTTTAATACTTACTAATCTGATTGTGACAGTGACGTACTATTTTAATTGTTCCTTCACTATTTGTTGAAACTCAACCTGTTTTTATAGCTTTCTTGCCTATTTCTATTGTTTATTTAAAAAAGCTTTAAATGACTTTTCTGTGTTCTTTATTTTTTGATTAAATGTTTGTAGAAATTTTTCCCTAAAAGAAAAAATATTAACCCTTTTTTAGATGTGTTGCAAATACTTTCCTATTCTATTACTTGTCCTTTAACTTTTTAAATATCTATATTACTGTATACTCTTAAATGTTTAATACAGTCAGATTGTCAATATTTTACTTTATAGCTTCTAGGTTTGAATATTTTACTTCACTGTAAAGAAAATATTATTTTGTATTTTCTCCTAAAACTCCTTAGATTTTACATATTGATTTTTAACTCACCTGAATATTTTTTGTATAATGTGTGAAATAGAGCTTTATATTTGTTTTAGTTCAAGTAATAGTGGCCCATGCACCTTATTTGTTGAGTAAGCCTTCTTTTCCCCATTGATTTGAAATAGCAATTTAATCCTATATTACATTGTTAGATAGATATATACATTTGTTTCTAGAATGCTCATTTTATTTCATTGATCTACTTGATTATTTCTGTGCTGGTGTCATATTGTTTTAATCACTGAGACTTTATAATGTATATAAACTTTTTAATATTTTATAATGGATTTTGATGTTTAAAAAATAAATAAATAAAATCAATCTGCATTTTTAAAAACAAAGAAAAGAAAGAAGGGACTCCTACCTTTGGCGACAACATGGATGGAACTGGAGAATATTATGCTAAGTGAAATAAGCCAGATGGTGAAAGACAAATACCATATGATCTCACCCATAAGTGGAATCTATTCAACAAAATAAACCACATGCAAGGAAACATGGAGCAGACTGAAAGTAACTAGGAGGAGGACAGTGGTAGAAAGAAGGAGAAGGGACTAAACAAAGAAAATGTATGAATGACCCATGGATACGGACAACAGAGTGGGAATGGACTGTGGGAGAAGAGGGCGGGGTGGGATGGGGGGAGGAGGGTAAAAGGGGAATAATTGAGACAACTGTAATAGAATAAACACTATTTTAAAGAAGAAAAAACACAATGAGATATCGTCTTACACCTGTCAAAATGACTACCATCAGTAAATCAACAACAAAAATAAATTTGTCCTTCTGTGATTTGTCTGTTTTTATCTTTGGTCCATTTTTCTATTAGATTGTATTTTCATTTATTTGTAGTGTTTCTTTTTATATTTGGTATATTAATCTTTTCTCTGTTGTAAAAGTAACAAGTATTTTTTCCCCAGGCTGTTGCTTATTTTTAAACCTGTTTAGGTATCTTAGTCACACAGAAAATGTCAAACTTTATAAAATCAATTTTTTGACTAATTCCTCTATAACTTCTGCATTTTGTATCTTGCTTATATAAACCTTATCCAATTAGATATTAAATTATTTTCCAAGTTTTTTGTTTCATATTTTTGTTTTTAACTCAACTTAAATCAAATTATTTTTATATATGGCATAAGTGTTATATTTTTCAAGGAGAATCACCAAATGTTTAACACCAGTTCCCTACTGATGCGAAATTCACATTTAATATACTCTAAATTCTCATTTGAAATTTAGTCAATTGCTACCTTTTTGTTTCTTTGATCTTTCCCTGCAAAAATACCACATGAATATTGGAGTGAAATTTCCTTTTTTTCCCACAGATCTAGCTCAGAGATTTCTAAAAAATTATGATGCATTAACAACACAATTGTGTGTGTGTGTGTGTGTGTGTGTGTGTGTGTGTGTGTTCTGGGGGAACCAGATATATACATATGTATTAAATATATATACATTCATGTGTGTGTAAAAGTTTCAGTCATTTTATGAGATTTTGGAAAAAGGAGATGTGTGTGTGTGTGTGTGTGTGTGTGTGTGTGTGTTGTTTAGTCAACCATCTTTATCTGATTTATTTGACTCTGGCTAGGTGGATATGTTCATTAGTTTTGAATTATAAACAACCTCACTGACAAGAGCAGCATTCTTTATGTACATATGTTAATGTGAATGTGTATAGAAAACCTTGGTTGTTAGTGAAATATATGCTTTTAAAGCTGAACTGTTCCATAGTTTAACAGAAGATTCAAGGGCAAATGAATGCTTCTTACTTGGCTTTTTGATAATGTCAATACAGTGATAATATTTTGCATCTACATATATACTTAGGTATATACTATGCACTTAAATATGTTTTTCCATAAAATCCTCAATAATTTCTTCTTAGAAAGAATCATTTAGCAAAAGGATACTAAGTTAGCTTTTTTTCCTCCCATGAATTGTATTTTTAACCTTTGCCCTACTTCCTTATTTTGTAGATGAAGGATGTCTCAAATACCTTATTATTCTTTTCCTGCAATTAGTCACTGCATATGTTTTTCTTTAAAATACCAGATGAAGAACAAAATGGAAAGGAACAAAAAGTGTAAACTTAGTTAGCAGCTGAAAACTTTTCTCTTACACTTTTAGATGTGTTCACAACACAAAGTCCAAATGGCACGCAGTCTGAAATATCTGTGAGAGCAACAACTGATCTGAAGTTTTCTCTAAGAAACTGTAAGTACTGAAACACACCATTGCAAATATGAAAAGCCCTTAAAGCAATATTTCAAAATAGCAATAGAGACTATTGGGTAGAAAAAAGATTTTAGGAGGAGCTAATGTCAAAAGTCTTAGTTCCTAAATAAGGAATCTCCATGTCTATTGCACTGATAAATTCAGAGGGCAAGGAGGTCCTTATATTTCTTAGGCTCATATTTTTGGTTTACATGGAAAAAAAATTAACTAAACTTAGTACTCCTTTCTGCTTTATACTCTCAGCTTCAAATGTTATTTCCTTTTTGCACCTTTCCAACAAGCATAACTACTTGATAGGTGACTTTGGGGCCATTAAAAGTCTCCAAAATACATATAGCACATCTTTTACTTTGGCATGTTTCTGGCAATGGCGGTTTTAATTGCTAAAAGACAGACTTGGTCAGCCTAATTATTAGTAAAACTACTTGACAATAATGGAATATTTTGAGCAGTTTAAACTTTGGGACATTTCAAGGGCATCCATTAATTTAGACAGATGACTCATGGGAATTTTGCTTGTACAAGCAAACAACTTGAGTTGTTTGGGACAAGACACAAAGAATCTGTTTAAGAAACAGATCACAAATTCCCTTGGGATTTGGACTTTTGAGGACCCATGGAAATGATTCCAAAACCCTAATTTATGTTCCCATAGTTCATGTTCCCAAAGGACTGTCAGAGAAAGTTGGATTGCAATCAGTTGTTGCCATGTTAAATGGGGCTCTGACAGTGGGAGACATGCTGACATGGATGGGACATTCTAGAGGAGCAAGCCCCTGAAGGAGAGTGGAATCTCCAGAATAATTCTGAATAACAATTCTTTTAGCCCCTGAAATTCTCAGGGAAAGTAGCGGAAGCAATCCACACAGTCTTCTCCAAGATGGTGTAAGAGGCTTGCTTAGTAGAGTTTAAGGATTTCTGACCAATTGTTCTGGTCCTGCCTGCGTTGGTGTCAACTCTGGTAACATTCCCATTTCCATCCTTTCTTGTCGCCAGGTAGGCTCAGTCTGTATTCACTCTGCCTCTCCGTAGAACTTCTCCTCTGGTGGGATTGCCTATACTACATATGGGACTTTATTGACTACTGTATTAAGCAAAGTTAATTGAAATTTCAGGCCAATTTCATGGGTGGAAATAGGGTCCTCCAGTCACAGTTGTCTCCAAACACTCTCTTACTGACGTACATCCAGATGAACAAAGTATAGACTGAAATATGTATTACATCAGGCCTGAAGATCCTCAAGTTGTAGCCTCAGATCTTTATATCTAACACTCTGTTTTGGGGTAGTAAACACAAATATGTTTCCAATTTACAAGGAAATTGATGTTGCCTCCTTTTTCATGTCATTACACTGACAGCAACCAAACTGTTCTGGGCAGACCATATCACTTCAAGGTCTGTGCAGGAATCAACCAAGACAATGTACCTAATCCAGCAGATCTCCCCTACCTCAGAGGGAAGCTTGTGGCTCCTGATTCCAGCTTTTCCTCTCTCTTGCATATTATAGGCATATGAATCGCACCTCAGGCAAAAATTTTATTTTTTCCTTCCCCTCCTTTATCTCAAAAAATTGTCAATAGTTTTCTTTGTTTTTTTCTCCCCTTTTCTTTGTTCCACTTTTTAGCTTGAAATACCTAATCACAGATGTTGAGTCCATATATTTATATGCTGATAATCTATTATCCCTTTTCCTAGATAAACTCAGTGAAACAACTACACTACCTCCTGGAAATTCCAATGAAGAACTCTCTAAAAAAAGACTTCAAAGTATTAAAGTTACTACCCTGTAGTCATACGTGGAGCATATCATTATATGAGTAAAAATTTAAGTTGTTTCACTACTCTCAGTAGTTCATAAGTATAGCATGCTTAAAGAACTTGTATTGCTACAATTTAAAATCACTCTAAAATCTTTTAAACTGTGAAAATCTAAGGGTCAATTTTCAGATGTATCCAACAAGGAGTAAAAAGTGAGCTCTTTTTAAAATACAATTTTATTTTAATAAAATGTATTAAATTTATACCTATAGTTAACATAAATGTAGGTATACATTTATATGTATATAAATATGTAACACATTTTAATATGACTTTTAATAACTACATAAAAATTTCTACCTGCTTGAGGAATAAACTTTTCTCTGCATGAGTCAATTATTAGTGTTTCCGAAGATTATTTGGGGTGGAGTGGGTGCGAGTAAGAGGTTGTGAAATCAAAATCATCATTTTACTTTCCTGCCAAGAATATTGTTCCTTATAAAATATTTGTGAAACAATAACAACCCAGGATGGCTTGAATGAGTGGTCTAATTGAGGACAATGGATATGTTGTTATATGAAACTCTATTTTCTCCAGTTCATGAAATATAAGTATGTTCCTAATATGATTACTGTAAATTCATTTGCATCTTTAACACTACTAAAAATAAAAAACTATTCAGTGTTTTTGATGTATTTAAAAATAGATATCTGATCATTGTGGTATTTCCCTTCAATATTTAGTAATTTATACTAAAGTTTTAATTTACTAAAAGTAAATAAAGAGGAAAAGAGTAAAAACCCCTTTAGGAAAAAATATTCAAAATTTTAAAGTTGCAACACTACAGTCATACCTGAAGCATATCATTATATGAGTAAAAATTTAAGCCTCACTACTTAAACTTGGGGTTACAGTCCACTCTCTAGGCATTCAAGTCTGAAATGACTCGCATTAAAAAACTTTTCAGCCTCATCTCTGGTCACATGCCCCATTCACATTCTGCCTTCCAGACCACCTGAAATAAGAGCTTATCTGTCCTGCTCATGCTTCAGAGGTTGCTCACAGTGAAATGGCCACTATCTCCCCTTGTTTGTCTGGCAATTTCTAGTCCTCTGTGCCTACATTGAAGCATCATCTCACTTCCGAAGGGGTCCAACATTTGCAAGTTGATTTTGGTCCCTCCATGCATGCATGCATGTTTCCTTTAAAGCCCTCCTTATACTGCCGCATAATTTACAGTGATTCTTGTCTGTAAATTTTCAGTGTTCTTTGAGTATTAAGACTGTCTTGTTCATTTCTGTAACTTCATTGCCAACCACATCATCTGGCACATTGTAGGAGCTCAAAGTGTAACTGTTAAATGGCTAAACTAACAAACAAGTGAATGAATGTTCTATCACTAAAGCCAAATTACCTTATTTTGTCATCCTGTTCTGTTTTGTTTCCTTAAACAGAATCAACCCAGGGTCCAAATGAGCCTGCATTTTGGACAATGTTAGCTAAAGGTAAACTCAAAGTAGTTAGGTAGCTGGGAAAATGTTTTGTTGTTCTAAAGTCTTACATAAGAAAGCCAAGGTCTGTGTCAGTAGTTCTATTATTAAGAATTAATGCCAACATTTTGCTGCCATCATGATGTGTAATAGCAAATGCAAAACAAATCCAGAAGGTTGATCAGGTGCTTTGCTTCTAATTCTACTCCAACAAGTTTTATGCTTCTATAACTGTTGGAATCAATTTATTTATGATTAAAATTTTTAAATAAGGCTCTTGCCCAATATAGTCCCTCTTTGTGTTAGGAGTAATATGCGCATAAACATATGGAGATGTATGAATAAATGCAAAGTACATGTCAAAATATTTGCATGCATTAATGTATGTATTATAAATATATAAGCATACATTATAAATGTAATGTGCATATCATACATTTTTGTGCATGTATAAATGTAACATAAACACACACGTATAAATGTAATATCACACATATATATGCATGCATTACAAATGTAAAGTATATACCACATTCAGTTGATCTTCATTATTTGCATATTCGGTATTTGAGAATTTACCGAAATCTAAGATTTATTTGTAACCCCCAAAGCAACGCTTGAAGCACTTTCGCAGTCATGTGCAGACGTGCTCAGAGGAGCCAAAAATTTTAATTGCCTGTTGCTCACATTGCCAGCTGAGGGAGAAAAAGGCAGCACTCTGCCTTCTTTTCTTTCATCTCTCATACTGTAAATAAGTGTCATTTTTTTTGTTTATTCAGTGCTACATGTATTTCCTGTTGGTGATTTTGTTCTTTAAAATAACCCCTAAGTATAGCATTAAATGCTGGTTAGTGTTCCTAAGCACAAGACGACTGTGATGTATGTACCTTATGGAGAAAATGTATGTTAGATAAGCTTTATTTAGGCAGGAGTTATAGTTCTGTTGGCTGTGAGTTCAATTTCATGAATCAGCAATATATACTAAAACAAAACGTCTTTAAACATAAGTATACATAAAACAAGGTTTTGTACTGATTGTTTGATGAACATGTTGTGACTTTACAGGAACCTAACTAACCCTGCATTTACCCTAGGATTATAAAAATAACTACCAAGAATAATGAGAATAAACTGTATATATTACACACACACACAATTTTAGTAAGTGAGTTTTGTTCACCATAACACCAATTTATTGTTTTAACAGCTTTAAATGAAACAACGGAGAATGAAGAAGCAAAAGATCAACTATTTCAACCAATTCCAAGTAAGAACAAAATACTTCAGTTAAGTGAATACATAAATATTTGCACACGTGTTAGTGTCTACATGGTGATACTGCGTTTTTGGCAAGGTGTATGTAAGAGGGTAGTGTAGTGTGGTAGCTAACACTATAACAGAGGGCATTTATGGTTTTAGGAAAGTTATGGTTGTTTGTTAAGCCTTGTTCTCCAGTTACTGTATTGCAGATGACTATTCCCATCTTCTGTTTTGTAACTTCTGTTCCTGAAACAGATGAACCAAATGGAGGAGTAGGAGAGTGAATAAAATATAGAATGCAGATTGTTTTTTTTTTAAATTGATAGGCTTTTTGTTTAAAGTAGTTTTAGGCTTATGGGAAAATTGAGTAGAAATTCAAGAGAGTTCACATATATTCCCTGTGCTCAGTTTCCACTTATTAACACCTTGCATTGGTGTGGTACAGTTTTTATAATTTATGAGGCAATATTGACACAGTATTATTAACTAAAGTCGATAGTTTACATTAGGGTCCCCTTTTTGTGTTATACAAATCTATGGGTTTAAAAAAATTTTTTTTATTGTTTTTCAAGTACACTTTTTAAAAAAATTTTAGAAAAAATATTAAAATTTTATTGTTCAACTACAGTCAAATCTATGGGTTTTGATGAATGTAAATGTCATGTGTCCACCACTACAGTATCATAAAGAATAGTTTTCCCACCCTAAAAATCCTCTGAGCTCCATTTGTCCGTCTCTTCCTCACCTCAACTCCTGGCAACTACTGAAATTTTCATTGTCTCTATAGTTTTACCTTTTCCAGAAAGACATATATTTGGAAATACAAATATACTACGTAGCCTTTCCAGACTAGCTTCTTTTGCTTAGTGATATGCACATAAGATTCATCTATAGATTTCCATGTCTTGATAGTTCATATCTCTTCATCACTGAATAATATTCTACTGTATATAGGTGCCAGTTTCTTTATTCAGTCACCTAGTAAAGGTCATTTGATTGCTTCCAAGTCTCAGCAATATAAATAAATCTATAAACATTCACATGTATATTTTGTGAGGACACAAATTTTCAACTCATTTGAAATAACCAAGGATTGTGTTAGCTGGGTTGTATAGAAAGACTCCATTTAGCTTTGTAAGAAACTACCAAACTATCTTCCAAAGTGGCTACACCATGTTGCATTTTGGCCAGCAATGAATTAGAAAATTCCTGCTGCTGAATATAGTAATTTTCATTAAATGGATTAATTAAATTTATATGCATGGAAGAACCCCTGATTTGAATGGAAAATTTCACGACAAGGTAATATATTAATGTTCCTCAAACCTCTGTCTTGCAAATAAACCATTGAAAGAGAAAACAACAACTGATGCTACACAGAAGGCCTGTCACATCAGTTCAGCACTGGATTGTTTGACATGGACAGCCTCTTGCTTGCCGTGCTTCCAGAAAATGGCATAAGGCATCTTTGTCTTAGAAGAGCTAGACATAACAATGACAGCTCCTGCGCCACTTGGGAATTATTTTGTCTTTTTAAGTAATTAAATTCAGCATGATTGATTTTGAATCACAAAGCCTAAACTACATGCCAGTGCTTTACATACATTATATCTTAGTCCTCACAGCAACTCCATGAAGTTGGTATTATCTCCATTTTACAGATGAGAAAACCAAGGCTTAGAGAGAAATCCTGTTCAAAACTGCCATTAGAATTTTCATAATTTCCAGTGGTTAGGAATCCCAAACCCTTCCCTAGCTTTGACCATCACCTTGACAAACATGCATTCTTTACAAAACCCTTTTAAAAAAAAAAGTAGCAAAGCAATTCAGGAGCACGGCCCATTTTAACACAACTGTTTATTCCAGAAATAATCTGCCTCAAAGTCAAGATATCAGTCTTTGACAATTGTACACATTTCACTCCACTTTAACAATTACTATTTTTAAAAATCAGAGCATACAGACATGGGAGCTCGTCATTGCCAATTACCAAAAACATCATTACCTAGAAGATAAGGAAAGCCCTTGAAATTTGTGGGAGGATGTTGGGGAAAGGAGAGGAATCTCAACATGGTCATTTAAAGTATTTAAAGCGATCATTAAATATATGTCTATTAAGTTTGACATATATTTTTAAAATATAAAATTTGACAGTAAAGATATAATCCCATTCATAAAGTTAGTAAAAAGACTTTTGACATGTCTGGATTTGGATATTATTTTTATTACATAACTTATTTTAGAAAGTTAAGTAAGTTTCAGTTTCTTCCTTTAACAGCAAGTATGTGAGGTTAGACCTCAGTAATGAAATGGCAAGTGCAGTTCTTAAGTCTCATGGAGAAAACACCTGATACACCATCATGTTAGCTTAAAAGAAAAATCAATGCATATCCCAAGAGTCAGATTTCATCTTTCTCTTTTGAAGGATATGTGTAAATTCACATTTTTCATAGTGATCTCTTTAGAGTCTTGAACTGGTTTTGGTTAGGGAGGAAGTCTACTACATATACACATGGGTAATCTGGGTTTGAAGCCAGACTTTGCCACTTGATAGCTCTGTGTCCTGGGGAAATTATAATCTGTGATCCTGTAAACCAGAGTCAAGGACAGTTTTCCCAGGATTACTGTGAAAGTTACATGAAACAAGGGTACTCGTCCACAGAGGAAAACAGAGATTGCTCTCCTTTGCATTGCCTGAGGGTAGAGGAGTGAACAGTGCTCCAGAGGGTGGAAGGCCTTTCTGCAGTGGCTTTGTAACCCTGATTCCTCCAGAAAAACATGCTGAACAAACACAATTACTCTTTTCCATTGCATTGTCTCTCTTTCCTCTCAGGCTCTGATTTGAATGCTACAAATGAAGAGAAAGAGGTGGGGCCACAGGACATCAAGTTAAAATTAATGCTGGGCATTTCACTGATGACCCTCTGCCTTTTCGTCATCCTCTTGGCAGTATCTAGTTCCCTGCTGTATAAGCTGAAAACAAGGTAAGTCTACAGACCTCTGAAGTCTCTATAACATACATAATGTGTCGCTCTTCCCCATCTCTCTAATGGACTATCAGGAAAACGTGACTTTCAAATTTATCTAGAAGGCATTCAGTTGGCTCCATTGCCCCTACACAGAAAGAAAAAATGGGATGTTTCTTAGGCAATATCCCTCTTGAACATTTCCCAATATTTTAAATAATCATCTAGATACAAGGGTGTCTGACATTTTGGTGTCTCTGAGCCACACTAGAAGAAGAAGAGTTGCTTTGCGCCACCCATTAAATACATTGGAACATGTAATCACAAAAAAATCTCAATGATTTAGGTAAATTAACAATTTTGTGTTGGGCCGCATTCATAGCCATCCTGAGCCACATGAGACCCGTGGGCTGCAGGTTGGACACCCCTTATTCTAGAACAAGAAATCACCCTAATCAGCTGGAGAGACTGAGAATCTGGATATGCCTCCTTTTTTGAAAGCCTTGGAACGAAAGCACTGTGAACTCTGTTCTAAATAGCACATCTGCTTAGCGTCTAATAGTTTTCATTCATTTAAATATAGTGGACAGAATTCATACACTGTTTTAATTTTTGTGGTGCTTTTTTGAGTTGTGCTGCAAATATACACAATTTTAAACAATTCTTGATACCTGTTTTCATTTTTCAGTTTTATAAAGAAACAGGAACGTGAATACACCGTCAACCCAGAGCTGGCAGCCCTGTCTTATTTTCACCCAGCAGAAGGTGTATCAGACACATCTTTTTCTAAGAGTGCTGGAAGCAGCACGTATTTGGATACAAAGTCAAAATCTAAAACAACGGACATGATTTCCACAGCCTCAGATGAAGATGAATGAGCCTTCAGAGTGAGGAAGTTGTCACTGATGAACAGACAACTTTAATTGTTTGTCATTAAACAAGAAGTATCTTTCTTTGTGAATTGCATTAGAGTCATGATTTGAAAACTGCTGAGGCATTTAAATTTTTCTGGCATCTTAAAGTCAGGACATATTCAATAAAGTTACCTCAGCTATAAAAATTATTTAATGGAAAAATAAAAGAAAGTAATTTAAGGTGTGGAAAACTTATTGGGTAAAAATAATCCTAGAAAGTGACTTACAAAAAGTCTGGGTTGTTTAATTTTTAAATGCGGACATAAATATCTATCTACCTTATCTGAGGGCATTTGGAGGACTTTCAGGGTGATCACCGTGACTTACACCCCTTCCCACCACCAAAACCAAAGATCACACCTGTTTATGTTTTACTGGCAAAACAATTGTGCCATATCAAGAGATAAAACTAAATTAATACTAAAGACTCCTAGCAGTCTTGAATTGTTTAAAAGTCACTGGGGCTACCCTGGCTGGGTGGCTTCGTTGGTTGGAACGTATCCGGTACACCAAAAGTCTGTAGGTTCAGTCCCTGGTCAGGGCACATAAGTAGGTTGCCAGTTCCATTCCCGGTTGGGGTATGTGTGCAGGAGACAACTGACTGATGTTTCTCTCTCACATCAATGCTTCTCTCCCATCCTCCATCTCTAAAACCAATGAACATATCTTTGGATGGGGATTTAAAAAGTCACCAGGGCTGCTCTCACTGGAAAAACAATAAGAAAAAAAAAAAAGATTTTTTTTCCCCATTTCTAAAGTACGCATAAGCATTTGAGATAACATGATGTTCCAGAAGAAATGAAAGGAAGAAGGGGTCCCAGCACATAATTTCTTAGAGGGGGATTCATGGGCCTCGACTATTTCAGAGCTGAAGGGCCCTTCCATCTCTCTCCCCACAAGCACCCAGGCTCATTGTGCTTTATTGGAAAAATAGCAAAGCATCTCAAAGACTAATTCAAGTTATTAGGGACTTATGAGGCCATTCATCCCGGGACTATTTCAGTTTAACAAGAAGACCAACAGAATGGGGATATTTTTCTCTTTAATCAATTAGTTTTAAACGGAAGGATTTTAGGGACGTTTATCATGCGTGGATATGTGCGGATGGGAAAGAGGGGGAGAACTTAGGACAGGCTTTGTTGTCCTTCTAAATTCTCACCAACTTTATTCTCAGACTTCGGCATAACACATGATATCACATTGAATTCTACCTCCCTAAAAAAGGCAAGTGTCTTTCACAATTCAAGAAACAAAAACTCAGGTAAGCCAGATACCTTGCCCAAGATCACATATGAGAAAACGGCAAAGGTAAGATATGATTCCAAAATGAGGTTCCATACATGATCCATGAAGCTTAACAGTCAAACTTTTAACAAAAGTCAAAGGAAGTTATTTAGGAGCATGGTAGGCCCGGCCTCCTTAAGGCAGGAGGTTCTTTAATTTAGGGGTTCGCTCTGCTCCTGATGATTTATTTTCCTGACCTCTAGCTTAGGCCTCTATGACCTTCCTTCCCCATGGAGAGGACAGACACACACACTTCACACTCAGGTACCATTTCGCCTACCATCCGCGCTCAGCTCACTTCCTGTTTCCTCCCTGGCCTGTGCCCCCAGCCTCTCTGTCGCTTGGGAAAGCTACAAAGGTCCACCGTTCCGTAGCCATGGCCCATATAAGATGTTGCCTTGAGGCACAAATGGTGTCGGGGCAGGTGCTTGCTTTTGCCTGATCTTGCCAATAACACCCACAGCTTCTGAGCCAGGAGGGTAACCTTGACCTATAGCCCACGCTACCCCTTGCGGGTTACTTTTGTCATTTTTCCATGCCCTTTGAAAGCCCCAGGGGTTAGTGCTAGCATTTGCGCTTACAGTTCAGACCCAAGAAACGCAGTGATAACTGAGTGAGGCAAGCGGTTACAGCTGCTTGAGGTGCTCCAGGTGCAGAGGAGGGATGTTGAGGCTGTAGGTAAGAAGGGTTTTGTGGGAAGGCTGTCGGCAGGGCTTGGGGAGGGGTTGACTACTAACCATTCCCATTTTTGGAAGGGGCCAAGAATTTTCTTCATTGGAAATAGGTATAAGAGTCACTTTGCAATCACATAACTTGTCTCCAGTACTAAAGTATTGTAGCATAAGAGAGTTAATTATTATAGCATTACTGTGTGTGGCTAAAATGGCTAAGAGATGAAGTTAACCATATTGTTAAAAATTAGCTTGTCATCCTCAGTTGACACAGTGTGCACAGACCATTGCAAAGTGAAGTCAAGGTATTGCGGTGGCAGGGACTTGAAGATGGTCCTTATTGGTGACCAATTTCTTCTCCCCCTTTGCTTGACTGAGAGTGAAAAGTGGGCCGTACAGTGCAGACTGGGTAAAGGGAGGGGGGCAGTCTTCTCATTTGTTCCTTGCTGATCCTCTCTTCCGTTGCTAAACCTACACTTTCTGAACAGGTTCTCTGGGCCTCCGACAAAACCCTTTTTAACCTGTCTCTCCCTCCCCCATTCTGAAATACCCCTGTATTTCCTGTCTGACGCCTATAACCTACCTCTTCCTCAGTCCTCAAAGAGGGGTTTTCATGTTCTCTACCTCAACTATTTAAGGGCAATTCCTATAGAAAAGCTGTTATGGGCAAGAGAAAAACAAACGCTTGCCTTAGAACTAGCAACCAAGTTGTTCCAGCGTGCTCAAGAATACCGTACGTCCCTCCCGCCTCAGGCGGGTGCTGGTCCTTACTCCCTCTTTCCCTCTCCTTCCCACAGAAAGTGTGTTCTGAGATTGCCGAAAAGGGAGGCTGCTATGACGGTCCGGCTTAGGGGCATTTTCTGTGGATCTTATAGGTGATCACACAGTTTCCTGAAACGAGGCGGGGGGGGGGCGGGGGGGTGGACAGTGGTGCCCAGCGATATTCAGAAGATGGTTGCCGGGGACTGCCTGCTCCAACGCGTCTCTTTCTTGGGTTGGGAGGAGGGGGTGCTTCCCCACAGGAGCGCCCCGCCTCCGCCCTACGTGGGCGGCCCAATGGGCTCGGGTTCGCGTGAGGTTGCAACGGGGCCAGGCCCTGTGGAAAGCCTGCACTAGGCCTGAGGTCGCCTTGCGAGGATCAGAGTTTGCCAAATCCTGGGAGCATGGGACCCTAGAAAGCGTGCACAGGTTTGCCGGTGGTGAGATGCATGTGCGTGGTCTTGTGTGGTTTTCTCCTTTCTCCCTGTAACACATCCCCAGAGTGAAATTATTATAAGGGGTTTACAGGGTTCTGGTGAAAAGTAGTCGTGTGGGACCCAGGTTAATTACAAATCAAAAGGAGCTGTTCCCAATCACCTCTAGCCTGAGCGAAAGTTTCAAGTGTGCCTTCCAACGTCAGAATTAGCGCTCCAAATCTAGCTTCTGATGGAGCGAAAGGAGTATTACCTTGTGAAGTGGAGGGAAAAATACAATCACTTTCTTTTTCAATCGCACCCCCAAAGCACTGATTAAACAGCCCTCCTTGAATCATGGCAACCAAATAAAACCCAGCTTTTGCCAAAAAGCAATTTTGACTGGTTATCCAGAGTTTACTCCCCTTTCCAAGTTTACTTAAAGAGAAATTAGATCCAGACATTTATGTTTGGATCTTAGGATAATTGTCCTTGTGCCTGCTCTTTCCCTTCTCCCTCCTCCATCAAAATGCCATGCATCTTTGTCACACACTTTGTCCTGGATTTTAATGGGGTTAGTTTCTTAGTAGACAATGAGTGATAAATTGAAAGGCTGTGGAGCCAGGAGAAAATTCACTGCATACAGAGGAAGCATGTGTATATTATACAAACCTATAAGTTATCTAAAGTAAATTCAGAGTTTCAAGAAGCATAATTTGGACCACGTCTCATCTCTGCAATCTCTTGTTTGGAAGAAGGAGAAAGTGTGTAAATTATGCCATGATTGATAGAGGAAAGTATATCTTGGAAAGAGGGAAGAGGTGGTGATTTCCTTAGTGAGAAGAAAGGAGCTGCCAGGTGTGAGCAGCCCGCACTGCCAGCCTTATCTCTTGTCACCAGCCTGGTTTTCCTTCCAAGTGTGGCTCCAGTTGCTCTGGAGTTTAGTTTTATTTGTTGATTTTTTTATGGTTGTTGATGAGGCAAAGTGTTTTGTTTTATTTTGTGTTTGAGGCATTCTGTAGAACATCAGAGACCATAGAATGTTAGGGACAACTGAATTAGGTAAAGCCTACTGCTTTAAATAATAGTTCTGCGTAAGAGACATTCAGCAATTTGAATTGTTTCTTAATTGTCAGTGTTTGATAAATAATAAGGTGAATGGTATATATCCAAATTATATCACATTCGACACAGTTTAATTATGTATAAACCTGCACTGTCCCACTAATATATATCTCACCCTAGTGATAAGGCACAAAATATACTATAATCTAACATGGGAAAAGCTAGACATTTGAAAGGCTTAGACAGTGACAGTCATTGACTTCTTATAGTCTCTTTCCAAGACCTGATCAATTAGTAAACAACTCCCTGTGTTTAAACCTGAGTTTGGAAGAGCTAATGATAGGAAACTACCTGTCCAGGATATCCTGGAGTTTGCATTTCATGTTATGTGATTTTTAAAAATTAAACAAAACTCATCTGCCATTGACAACTCCTAGACACAGCTATGGCAGAATTGGAAAGAATCAACAAAGAAATCGAGTCAGTCAAGACTGAGGTTGAAGAAAAGCAGAAGAGGCTTTCTGCTTTACCACTTGAGCTATTGCGAAGCCCTGTGGTCTCGTTGAATTATTCAAACGTGAGACACTATTTTCCTGAAAATAGCCTGCTTCTAAAGGAAAAGTGGAATGAACCATCAAAGAACAAAGAGAGTCAGCCTAGAAAGTACGGGATGGACCACAAATGTCCAGTGACTTATCTTGAATATGATCTTTTGCTCAATTATTCTATGGGGAATCTAAAACCAAACAGGATGAGACTGAAACTCAGAACTTAGGCCACCTGAAAAAATCTGGAACTGAAAATTGCCACAAGTCCCTAATGAGCCAAAGACCTCTTGTATCACCAATAAAAATTAAAATAAATATTCAAGATTCTGATGAAGATGACCTTATGATAGATGTACCTCCCATCATGCCTACTTCTAAGAAAGCTAAACCAGTTAGAGTCTTCAAACATCAAAATAAGGATAAAACAGTACATATAACATCCTCAGAGATGAGAAATCTTCAAATTAGTGGCACAGAAGAGGAAAAAATAGATAAAACTCAACTAACTATACAAATAGATGACTGTAACGAATTAGAACCACTAAAATCACTCATGAAAACCTCACTAGATATTAAAAATAACATAAGTTTGTACTGTGTTAAAAAATGCATTTCTAAGTTGGGAAGCTTTGGCAGTAATAAAAAGTACATCTGTATTTCAGGAAAAAAGTGCATCTTGTACATTGCTCAGTGGCAAGGAAATTCAGAATGAAAAGCATAATGAAAGTTATCCAAAGAGCAAAAACATTTAAAAATAATGTATGATATTCAAAAAGAAGAAACTGAATGTCAGCGTTCACCAACCCAATCCTAAATCTCTACATCAGTATTTTATTTTAATAAGGAGTTTGCTGAAGATGACACTTCTGATTCTGATGAAACTATGAAGGAATTTCTTTGAATTTTCAATGAGTTCACAGAAAGTAAAGATTGTAAGGGAGAGACCGCTGAGTAGGTTGGTATGCTTTTCTTTTAATCCTTTTTCTAAATCTAAGGGAGTTTCCCTTCAATACATATTCTCTAAATATTCTAAACTCTATAGAGTATATACTGTGTAACATGCTATAGTATATTTATTCAAATACTTGTGATCAATAATATACAGGGTGGGGAGAAAGTAGGTTTACAGTTGTGAGTACATGGAACAGTTTATTCTTATATTGTTATTTATTAATTATTGTATTACTTTCCATATGAGCAACTGTAAACCTACTTTTGCCCCACACTGTATTGGAATGACAAGGCAAAAACCTTGATAATTGGCCAGCCATTGTCTTGCAGACTTAACAGTTTCCAGAGGCTATGGTATTACATACAGTAACTTTTGATTTCCCACTTAGAGGAATGTTTTATAGGTACCTATGCATGTCAAATTATCCAAATTAAATTACATTTTGTGAGTTATTTCTTAATGTGTTGCTCAGTATTTTTTACATTGGATTGCTGGGGCTCTCCACAAAACATGCTACATTTGCCTTTACTATACCGAAATTGGATAATTTGTAATTTTCCTACTAGGCTTCAGGAAGACAAATGGAATTGGATATATTGTATTTTCAAAAATATCTGGACCAAAAAAGAGAATTGCACACACTGCCAAATTTGATGTAAGTCTGCCTCCTTCTCTCTCTCTCTCCCCATGTATTATAAGGCATAAAGTACATTATAGTACTTGTGTCCTGTTGTCCACCAGGGGACACACATGAGCAGTTGGTAAATTGATTACGAACTATAAGCATTTTCTGTGTCCTTTATTTTTTTCCCATTACCTAACATTAAAAACAGATGTATTGTTATTGCATAACCTTTTACCCATAAATTAATAGGTTATTATTATTTTCAGATTCTGTATTTTCAATTTCACCTATTCACTAAAATCAATTTGTAACCTCAAAATTAAAACTTGTGCTTTAGTGGTCCTTTGTAGACAAGCATAGTTGCCGGAGTCCCGTTCCAGCAACCTTCAGGGTCCCACTGGAATGGACGGAGTCGGCGCAGTGAAACGATGAGGGGTCAGGTATGGAGTTGCAGGCGGTCTGTCTGCAGCAAGCAGGCAGTCCTTTATTTATATTCAGACATTACATAAGTTGTGGTTAAGCACTAACATAAATCAGACATTGCTTCTTTCAGTTTCCTTTACCACATAGCCTTGGGGTTTTTACGTTTCACTTATTTTTACCTCTACGCTGAACTTTATTTCTATCACTTTTAGTCTATATTTCTAACTAAGCACTTAAGTCCTAAAGCTTACACTGTCAAAGCATACTCAGCAAAGGTTATTTGCAGAAGTCTTGCGGTTACACCTGTCTGGCACATTTTCACTCATAATTTCTGATACAATACCAGCACCCTATTTTTCTATAATACTTATTTAATTGTTTCCTAATAGCATTCCTAGATTCCTTTGTTCTGTAACACTAGCGGGGTCCTGACCATGCCAAGGCCCCCAGGAAACTCAGTTCCTGCCACCTCACACTTTTTCCATTCTTCACTACCATTCTTTTTCCGTCCACATATGCCCCTGTGTAAGGCAATGGTTCCACAGTGGTTTCAGGCACCCATATTTACATTCCCCATTTTCCCCAGGCTTTATTTACCCTGGGGCTTCCCGTGTTTCCTCCTGGCCTGGGGGCTGCCTGAAAGTCCGCAGGCTTGGGTGATTTTGTGGCTTGTATGAGGGCCTGCAATTCCTGCCCTCTAATTTTCTTATAGACTTCTTTAAATGGGGTACCGGGCTTAGTGGTCAATTCTTTTTCCCTGCCCTATTTGTCTCATTCCCTGGAATTCCCTCAACACCATACAAAGGGGCTGTTCTATGAGCAATCAGGCATACCCCCAAGAGAGGGATTATACCCATAAGTAAACAGGAAAGTCCCAAGAGTCGAGCTTCTGGACATCTGCCTTGCGATTGTCCACATCCCTCTGCGACCTTGTCAGACAACAGGGCTAGGTCAGCTCCCGGCACATAGTGGTAAAAATTTTGAATTGTCTAGGACTTCCAGCCAAGATAGAGTCATGGGTAGATACATTTTGCTTCATCACAGAACCAAAAGAAGGATAACAACCAATATAAAAACAAAAAACAACAATAAATGCCAGAAAATCAAACTGTATAGAAGTCCAACAACCAAGGAGTTAAAGAAGAAATATTCATCCAGACTGGTAGGAAGGGTGGAGACAGGCAGCTGGGACGGAGAGGACTCACATTTCTTAGTAAGGCAGTGGACCCAGTGGGTGGTAGACAAGGCAGCAGCTGGTGGACCAGACAGGTGAGGCAGCGGCTGGCAGACTGGGATATTCCACATTCAGGTGTATATAAACTGGGAGGAATAACTGGGGAGCAAGGCAGACCCCACCACCCAGGGTTCCAACATGGAGAAACTAAAGCCTCAAAATCTCTGGTGGTAAAAACCTGTGGGGGATGTGGCAGCGGGAGAAACTCCCAGCCTCACAAGAATGTTCGTTGGAGAGCCCCACAGGGTCCTAGAACATACACAAACCCACCCACCTGGGAATCAGCACTAGAAGGGCCCAATGTGCTTGTGGATAGCGGGGGAGGTGACTGAAAGCCAGATGAGAGCCGAGCAAGGAGCACTGTTCTCTTTGTGACCCCTCCTCCACATGCAGCACCGCAACGCAAGGATGTGGGTTGCCCTGCCCTGGCGAATACCTAAGGCTCCACCCCTTACAACCTAACAGGTGTGCCAAGACAAAGAAATATGGCCCAAATGAAAGATAGATCAAAGCTCCAAAAATAGGACTAGGCAATGAACAGATAGCCAACCTTTCAGATGCAGAGTTCAAAACACTGGTAATCAGGATGCTCACAGAAATGGGTGAGTATGTTTGCAAAATGGAGGAAAAAGTGAAGGTTATGCAAAGTGAAATAAAGAAAAATATATAGGGAACCAACAGTAAAGGGAAGGAAACTGAGACTCAAATCAACAATTTGGAGCAGAAAGAAGAGAGAAACATTCAACCAGAACAGAATGAATAAACAAGAATTTTAAAAAAGTGAGAAGAGGCTGAGGAATCTCTGCAACAACTTTAACTATTCCAACATCTGGATCATAGGGGTTCCAGGAGGAGAATGGGAAGACCAAGAAATTGAAAACTTATTTGAAAAAATAATGAAGGAGAACTTCCCCAATCTGGCCAAGGAAATAGACATCCAGGAGATCCAGGAAGCTCAGAGAGTCCCAAAGAAGTTGGATCCAAGGAAGCACACATGAAGGCACATCACAATTATATTCCCCAAGATTAAAGATAAGGAGAGAATCTTAAAAGCAGCAAGAGAAAAGAAGATCATTACCTACCAAGGAGTTCCCATAAAAGTATCAGCTGATTTCTCAAAAGAAACCTTGCAGGCAAGAAGGGGCTGGAAAGAAGTATTCAAAGTCAGGAAAGACAAGGACCTACATCCAAGATTACTTTATCCAGCAAAGCTATCATTTAGAATGGAAGGGCAGATAAAGAGCTTCCCAGATAAGGTCAAGTTAAAGGAGTTCATCATCACTAAGCCCATATTATATGAAATGGTAAAGGGACAGATCTAAGAAAAAGAATATCAAAAACTATGAACAGTAAAATGACAACAAACTCACAACTATCAGCCACTGAACCTAAAAACAAAAACAAACGAAGCAAACAACTAAAACAGGAACAGAATCACAGAAATGGTGAACAGAGAGGAGGGAGAGTGCTGCCTGTTACCGGTATTGCCATTACTGTCAGGGATCATGTGGTCTTGAACCTGGCTCCAGAGTCCACTCTCCCAGGCACCTCCCCTAAAGGGCCATTGCAGTCAGTCTCCCATAAGACCCCCAGGCATTGCTTCGCCACGTGACCCCATCTCCCGATTTCCAGCCTGCAGAGATTGCCTGTAAGAGACAGAAGAGGCTTGGGGCCTGATTTCCATTCTGCAAAGGTAAAGAATCTTCCCATTTTCACCTGGGTCCTCCTTTCTCTCATATCTATAATGTGACCCCAGGGCTACAGGCAACCTTGGACTGACCTAGGTAGGGGACACATGGGGATGGCTTGTGGCTACAGCCCTGGGGTGAGGGATAGAAGGAGCGATGAGAAGTCAGTATGGGAGCCACTGAGGACCCTGAGCCCTAGGCTCCCATCCCTGCCAGGTTCACTAAACCCTCTCAGACCCTCTTGCCCCTGGCTACTGTCTGTGCCTCCATCTCCTGCAGGCACCGGGGGAGGCTCCCTGACAAGGGCAGCTTTTGCAGCCCTTATGTCAAGATCCCTGTGGTGAGGTGTGCAAAACAGCACATGAGGAAGTTGACCAGTCCTATGGGGAGACTGTGAAAGATGCTGCTCCCACAATGACCACAGCAGCTTCTCCAGCTTCTCTGACAGTGCCCACTCCCTTCGGCCTCTGCCCTGTCACCAGGCCCAACAGTCTCCTCAGTTTCTCTTCATTTGCCCTCACCCCTGAGTGCCTCTCAGTCACTAAAGCCTGTCCTTCCCTTGGATAGCCTTTTACCCCAGCCCCCTGCACTTAGGCATTTCCCCTCATATCCCCCTGATTCAGAGGCCCACCCTCTACCTCCAACACACTCCTCTGTCCCCCATCACCAGACTCCACTCTTACCCTTCCCCAGTATGACTCAGGGCACTGCCAACGGGCGCTGCCCCACGGAGCTCATCTCCACACACTGCATGGCTGCCTTCTCCCATCCCAGCCATCCCAGGGCCTGGCCATTCAAGCTGTCCCATTTCATCCCCATCCCTGTATAAGTGACTGCCAAAGCCTGTGCCTCTTAACCTCATCACAGTGTGAATCCCAGCAAAAGCATCTGTCCCGCCACCCACTTGAGGCCTTGTTCTAGGGAGACCTCACAGACAGGCAGGTAGAGGTTAATAGCCCCTCTTTGCTCAGCTCTGATGAGCAGAATCTCCTAAAGATAACAATTAGCAGAGAAAATCAAGATAAAGACATGGAAATAAAAAGAAAAAGATAAATTATATCCAAAACAAATGATCCTGGACTACCACATGAATTCTTTGAGGAATATGTGGAATCAACCCATGATTCCATCCATGCTTCAATTCCAGCCCCCACCTCTGGCTCGCGTCCAGACCCAAGGCCATATCCAATCTTCTGTGCCAACCCTACCACCTTCTTCTCCACCTTGGATTAGGGCCAGTGTATTATCTTGCCTGACAACCCAGAATAAGCCACAGTGAGATTCAACATCCCAGAAGGACCCTTCTTGCAGAAGCAGCTAAGAAGTGGGTGTGATTTATCCTCTGTAGTCAAAAGATCTCAGGCAGTCTTCACTGTCCTTACTTCCAACATTCCCAAGGACAGCTGCATGGTCTCCATTCTTTCTGAGAATTTTCCAATCAGTCCCGAACTCCCTGAGCAACTGGAGCAACACCTCCAAAAGTGGCTTATCCAACACCACTGGGAGCTGCCCCCTAAGATCCAAGAACCTCTGGGACTAAGGCAACATCAAAGCAAATTACCAAGGACATGTCCAGCAAAGGACAAGCATGGGCCCTCATGGCAGTCTTCATTAACAGGTAAAAGCAGCAAGGATGCCCAGAAGGTGGGGTTCCAGCTAATCCAGGATATTGGCAAGGGCCTGGGGATGGTCTCCAAAGATTTCTGCACAGGCTCAGGAAGTTCCTTAGTAATGTTTCAGAGGGTAGACTCTGAAGAATCAGAAGTGACTTGATGCTTTTGAGGAGTGACTCCAGAAGTGACTCGCTAAAGTACTTAGACAAAAATCTAGAAGACATCCTGAAAGACAATTTGGACAGCAAGTTATGAGAGATGAGCAAGAGCTTGATCCCTGTGAGCGTGCATCAGTCCTGGTTTGCTGTCAGCCATTCTTCTGCCAAGTCCAACACTCACATGGAAACCAAAAATCTGGGAACCTTAAAGAGTCAGGAACCCTGTGTGAACACTTCCCATAAGGTTTTCTTTTTTCCATACAGACACTCAAGAGGTGCTGAAAGCACATATTACAAAGTCTTGAGTGAAGCATATGTGGGGCCAGTCCCTGAAGATCCTCAAGCCCATGAACCTCATTAAGTTGAAAAGGGCTCAAGCTTCACCCATTCAGCAGTTCACCTTTCTCCCCTCATCCACCTGTGTGTCTGGGGCACATTCGATAGTCAAGTTTGCTGAGTTCTCAGGAAAACCTCCTCAGGTACTTGTGGGAGAAAAAGTAAAAACATAAGAGTTAGTTCCTGCCCTGGCAAGGCCTCTCCTTTCCTCCTCACCTCTGTGTGAGGAAATCTAGAGGGCTCTGAGAAGGACCCCATCTGGTGATGACCATGGGTCTTCAAAAGTCTCTTTGACTACACAAGCAGGCAGGCCACCTTCTCAGTCCCCCCTACTCACCTGGCAGAGTGGGACTGTGGAGTGGGCTAAGAGGGACAGCCTGGATCCCAGTCCAAGTTCATCAATGGCCAGGAATGAGCAAAGAGGCAAGAGATGCAATCAGACCTCACAAAGACCCCTGAAATAGGGTAACAATGCTGGAGATGGACTTAAAGTCCCAATCTTTAAGGGCCAAAGAAGACAGAGGGACAGAGGAGGCCAACTTGTCCCCTGCTCTTCAACCAGAGTTTATAGTCATCTTGGGAACAAATGTGCCGACAAAGTTCAAAAACATAAATGTACATTTAAGGAGTTTAGAGGCTCCAGGGGCCAGTAAAATCTCCCTATGCCTTAGAATGTCTGTTGTCCAAGATCCAGGACAGTCATACCTTAACAAAGGGGTGGTTAATGACTTTAAGTCCAAAATGAATGTTCCATCAAAGAACCATCCTCAAGATTGTCCCACACACAGGCCCCTTGCTGCAGACAACTTGGCTTTGCACGTGCCCTAGTGCCACATTCAGAGAATGCCCACTGGAGACAGGCTACTTTCCCATGTGGTATGTGGCCTTAAGCCAGCCCAAAGGAGCAGCCTATGGAAGCAGGAACCCAGAATCCCAAATATTCGGGACTCTTGGAAGAAACTGAGCAAAATCATTGTCCCTACCCACAAGAGGTCCAACCAGGAGAGCATACCAAAGGGCTTGAAAAATTGGGGACCTCAGTTATGGAATTGGATAGGCCACATTGGGGAGGGGTTTGTGAGTGATCCCTGGGTCCACTGCCCGCTGAGGAGATGGATGAGGATGGGCTTCCTCTCATGGGGTCAGGCATAGGCCTGACCAAGGTGCCAGCTATTCAACAGAAAAGAAAGGTGGCATTTCTAAACCACTTTGTGGTGCACACTATATACTTCCTCAACCGCTTTTCTTCAGTTTGTGAGGAGAAACTGGCAGTCCTTTTTCTTTGTATCCAACAAATTGAAATAACTCTCAATATTTTAGATGCGAAGTTGTCATCTATCCCAGGCCTAGATGATGTCACATTTGAAGTGTATCCTGTAAGTGTCATTAGTGTCACAAATGAATCGCATTCTGAAACCACTTCAGAGCAATCACAGCAGAACAGTTAATAAGACTCTGGACCACAGGAAAGTGAAGTAACAGCAGAAACTATCTTAACTGTAGCCAAGGATCCAAGATATGCCAGATATCTCAAAATGGTTCAAGTGGGTGTTCCATTGATGACAATAAGAAACAAAATGATATCAGAAGGACTAGACCCAAATCTTCTTGAGAGAGGCCAGATGCTCCAGTGCCTGGTAGAGAAGGTGGAAAAATTACAGAAGAAAGTTCAGATAGCAAATCTTCTTTTCGTGACTGAATTTAATTTTGATAACAATTATGTTTACACATATAGGCATAAATTTACATTCTATCAGAAAAAACCTGAACTTGAACTCTTATTCTCAAAAACAACAAATGGCCAAATATTTACCACCAAGCTTTCTCTGTGTTAAAATAATAATAATTATAATAATAAACTATTTATAACCTTGAAAAAAAAAAGAAAAACTGGGGGCCTCTCAAGCCAGAAGTATAAGCCCCTAATCCCAGGCCACGGGAACAGTAGACTCTGTTGGGAGGGAATACCTCCAGCTGGAGCCAAAGAAGAAACAGGGTCCCCCAGAGAGCTTCTTCCAAAAAAAGATGAGGCTCTTTTATCAGTGTATTTTCCCCCATCAAAAACTCAAAGGTCAGGATGCTCCACAAAAATACAAGCCCAAATCAGCTGCTGCTCAGAGCCAAGGACCAGCTAAAAACACATCAATTAAGGACAAGACTGCAAAGGCTCAGGCACTTGTGACAGCTATGGACAGATTCTGGATGAGAAAATGGCCATTCGCCATAAACGTCATACCATGATGTTAGGTGAGCACAAACAGGAAACCCCAGTCCCAGGATGTGGATGTTTTTGCTACCAAATACTTCCCTTCTACTGAGAGGAAGGGGGAATGATGAGTTAAACTCTACAGCCTGCAGTCACCAGGCCAGCTCCAAAGACCAGAGTTGTCCCAGCAGGAAAGAGCAAGTCAGACCCAGGGAGTCCTTAAAAGGTGTCAGATTCAACGATGAACATCTGGGCCTGAGGTGCCTGCCCTCCCTACCCCAGAGGAAGACTTTGCCTCCAGGCAGTCCCTGCCAGGATGGGCCAATGATGCCAGGTGCCCTGGGCCACCACCAACACTGCCCGAGGCATTGTCTTTCTCGGGGAGATGTCTTGCCTGGTCAGCTGCAAAACGCTTCTCTAGCCTTTCTTGGTAGGAAAATCTGTCTCCACAAAAGCATTCAGTCCATGTAAAGAAAACTTCTTCCTCATTAACATAGTCAAGATAGTTAATGTACCCCAACATATCTTCTTTTTTTTTCTCATCAGAGGGTCTGTAGTATGCTCAGTATGCACTTTGGCTTCCAGGAGGGAGGAAGGGGCATAAATGGAGGATGACAGAGGCATTGCAAGCTCACTCCTTATCCCAAGTCCCTTCATTGCACCTTATGTTTTCACAATACTATCATTACATAAACAACAACAACCACTCTAAAACAAAATGAGAAAAACACATGAAGACCCCACCCCAGCATCTGGTTCAGCCCATCTTTCTCCGGCTTCCACCCTCTACTTTGAACTCTATGCACCTGTAGCAGATGGGTTTACAAGGGCATCACAGGGCTGGACATCACTTAGGTTCCGGGAAGTGTCACAGCAAAATGAATGGAAGTTTGGGGGTAGGAGTCGGGGTGGAGGTTGCTGAATCTTGCCCCTGGATCTCTTGGTGGGAAATAGGTAACATCTGCCCTTACGGCTCCTTCTCTCCCTGATGAAGGCTGGGATGGAGATAGAACTGTGAACTCCTCTTAGCTTAGCCTGGATAAAATGGACAGCTCGCCCTGCGCACCCCTGCCTTTCCCACACTTAGAGCCTAGCAAGGATGGCACTTCCCATTCTGTGTGTGTATAGGTGGGAGAGTCAAGGAGTCTGATGAGGGCCGTGTTCACCTCTACCTCAAATGAATGAATGGCCATGGTCATGGGTCACCTGCCCTCCACTCTGTTAACCCTAGAGAAGGAGTTCTGGATGAATGGTTCGGGGCTTAACTGTGTGTGGTAACCATCCTACAGTCAGATACTGTGAACCTCGAGTGGAAAATAGGTAAAGGAGAATTGAAAAGGTTGGATTAAAAGTAGAAGGCAAAGTGGCATGGAGTGTTCATCAATATGCATTGACCAAGGAGCCCGGACATCCCATGGCCATCTACAGGCATAGAGCTGGGGAGAAGAGCTGCACCCCAGGCCTTCACCTGCTCCAGCTCCAAGATCACAGACCTAGAGAAGCCACCTCTAGGACCAAACTTGTGGAAATAAACCAGGAAGGGTTAATATCTTCACATAGTTAATAAGCCTGCACATCTTTGCCTTTCAGGATTCTAGAAAGGATGACTTAACGGCAAGTGGAAAAGCTAGGACTAGGGCAGTCAGGGCATCACTCTCAGTCTGGTAACCTTTACACAAACATGACCCAAGGACTGCTCCATGGGAGGTATGGGGACATAAAAGGCTAAGAGACTAGCCAGCCATCACGTAGTAAGTCTTACCTGGCTCCAGTCTTACTTAACCTAGAGTCAAGCAGGAGAAGAGGTCAACAGACAGGATTTGTCACACAGAAATGTAGAAATGACCTGTCCACAGTGAGGGCGCAGTCCGGCAGTGGTCGCTTTGTACGCCGCTCATAGTGCAGCTTGCTCCTCCTCGCCACCCAACCACAAAGGAAGCAGGGAGACAGGAGCAATTTCTCTAGAGTGACTCTGAGGGTGGCTGCAGCAGTGACAGCTCAGCCAGGACCTGTGGGAAGGGTGGGACTCAGGGCAGAGAATGCCCTGGGCCCTCAGGAGGTCAGGGGAAGGTGTCACAGAGCAGGCTGCTGCTGGGTGCTCTCAGGAGCACAAAGAGGTGAGTTCTAGGAGAACAGAAAGCTGTTTGTAGATTCCATGCTCCTGTCAGGAGAAGTGCCACAGACTGACTGGAATGCTGACAAAACAAGAAAAGGGAAGGAACAAGTCTCTCTGCCCATCTGATGCTGCTTTGTCTTCCATAAGGTACAGGAAGGCCAATGGAGAGACCCCACACAAGGACCTCCCACACAGAAACTCCTTCCAGCAGAGACACACAAAGGCCTCACAGGCAGACCTCTCCACAGAGACCTTTCTCACAGAGATGACACAGAGACATTTTTCTTTTGCCGCTTGTCCTTATGGTATCATATCTAAGAAACCAAAGTCACGAAGATTTATTCCTTTTTTTTTTCTCAGAGTTTTACAGGTTAGTTCTTACAATTAAGTATATGATCTATTTTGAATTGATTTTTTATATAAGGCATATGGCAAGGTCCAAATTCATTCTGTTAAATGTGGATATCCAGTTGTCATAGCACCATTTGTTGAAAAGACTGTATTTTCTCCATTTAATTTTCTTGCCACCTTTGTCAAAAATCAGTTGCTAACACGTGTAAGTACAAATGATCATTAATTCTAGACTCTACTTCTATTCCATTGATTACTATTTCTATTCTAGTCTAGTACTTCACAGTCTTAGTTACTGTAGCTTTGGGGTAAGTTTTGAAATTGGAACTCTGACTCCTCCAAATTCCTTCTTTTGCAAACTCTTTGGTCCCTGATAGTTCAATATGACTTTTAGGATCAGCTTTGTATTTTCTGCAAAAATATTGTTAGGATTTTGATAGAGATTGCTTTGAATCTTTAAATCAATTTTGTGGAGTATTGACATTTAACCATATTAAGTCTCATCTTTCCATTTATCTAGATCTCTTAATTCCTTTCAACAGTGTTTTGTAGTTTTCATGGTATAAATCTTGAAGTTCTTTTGTTAAATTTATTCCTAAGTAGGTACTTTAATCTTTTTACTATTGTTGTAAAAGGAATTATTTTCAGATTGTGCATTCCTGTGTGTACAAATATAGTTGGCTTCTTAATCTTGGATCTTGCAACTTTGTCATACTTGTTTTTTTCACAATTTTATAATTATATTTGTTATTACATTTTTGTAAATGTATATATTATCAGGCAGGGAAATTTTTGTGTATTATCCTTCTTTTATACTATTTCTGACTATTTTTTTAAATTGATTTATTTATTTTTTCAAATACATTTGTCTCTGCCTTCCCCCCACCACTTTCCCTTGCCCCCTCCCCCCTCTCCCTCCCTCAATCCTTCCCCTTTGGCTTTGTCCATGATCCTTGCTATATGTTCCTTGACTTGCCCCTTCCCTTCCTTTTCCCCCACCTACCCCTCCCTCCTTCCCTCTTGTCTCTGTTGGTTTCTTTTCCTTTCAGTGTTGCTGGTCTTATTTTCCTTGCATCTTTGTATTGTTGGTTAGGTTCCGTTTATAGGTGAGATCATATGGTATTTGTCTTTTGCCCCATGGCTTATTTCAATTAACATACTGCTCTCTAGTTCCATCCATGCTGTCATGATGTTTAGTAGTTCTTTTTTTCTTTCTTCTGCAAGGTATTCCATTGTGTAAATGTACCATAATTCTTTGATCCAATAATCCATTGATGGGCATTTAGGCTGCTTCCAACACTTGGCTATTGTAAATTGTGCTGCTATGAGCATTGGGGTGCATAGGTTCTTTTGAATCAGCATTTTGGAATTCTTAGGGTATACTCCCAGCAGGGGAATCACTGGATCAAAAGGCAGTTCCATTTTCAGCTTTATGAGGAAATTCCACACTGCTTTCCACAATGGTTGCACCAGTCTGCATTCTCACCAACAGTGTACTACTGTTCCCTTTTCTCCACAGCCTTGCCAGCACCTGTTGTTTGTTGATCTATTTATGATGGCCATTCTGACTGGTGTGAGGTGGTACTTCATTGTGGTTTTGATCTGCATTTCTCTGATGGCTAGTAATGCCGAGCATCCTTTCAAATGCCTCTGGACCCTCTCTATCTCTTCCTTGGAAAAGTGTCAGCCCAGGTCCTTTGCCCATTTTTTGATTGGATCATTTATCTCCAATCAATGGAGTCCTTTGAGTTCTTTATATATCTTGGAAATCAAACCTCTATCTGATGTATCATTAGCGAATATATTTTCCCATACGGTTGGCTCCCTTTTCATTTTGCTGATGTTTTCTTTAGCCGTGCAGAAGCTTCTTATTTTGATGAGGTCTCACTTTTTTATTCTTTCCTTTATGTCCCTTGCTTTAGGAGACATATCAGTGAAAAAATTGCTGCGTGGGATATCTGAGAGTTTCCTGCCAATGTTCTCCTCTAGGACTTTTATGGTGTTGTGACCTATATTTAAGTCTTTTATCCATCACGAGTTTATTTTTGTGTATGGTGTCAGCTGATGATTCAATTTCAATTTTTTGCATGTAGCCGTCCAGCTCTCCCAACACCATTTGTGGAAGAGGCTATTATTACTCCATTTTATACTTCTGCCCCCTTTCTCAAATATTTGTTGCCCATATAGACCTGGGTTTATTTCTGGGCTTTCTATTCTGTTCCAGTGGTCTATGGATCTGTTCTTGTGCCAGTACGAGATCGTTCTGAGTATAGTGGCTTTGTAGTACAGTTTGATGCCCAGTATTGTGATCCCTCCTACTTTGTTTTTCTTTCTCAAAATTGCTGCGGCTATTCGGGGTCATTTATGGTTCCATATAAATTTTTGAAATGTCTGTTCTATTTCTGTGAAATACGTCATTGGTATCTTAATAGGGATTGCATTGAATCTATAAATTGATTTGGGTAGTATGGACATTTTGATGATATTAATTCTTCCAATCCATGAGCATGGTATATGCTTCCATTTATTTGTGTCTTCCTTAATTTCTTTTTTCAATGTTGTATAGTTTTCTGCATACAGAACTTTGACCTCCTTGGTTAAATTTATGCCTAGGTACTTTATTTTTCTTCTTGCTATATTGAATGGTATTTGTTTTCTGATTTCTTCTTCTTCTATTTCATTGCTGGTGTACAAAAATGCCTTTGATTTCTGAATGTTGACTTTGTATCCTGCTGTTTTGCCAAATTCACTTATTAGGTTGAGGAGTTTTTTGGTAAAGTCTACAGGGTTTTCTGTGTACACTATCATGTCATCTGCAAACAATGACAGCTTTACTTCCTCCTTTCCTATTTGGATGCCTTTTATTTCTTTTTCTTGTCTGACCACTGTGGCTAGGACTTCCAATACGATGTTGAAAAGAAGTGGTGAAAGCAGACATCCTTGTTGTGTGCCTGATCTTAGTGGGAAAGATTTTAGTTTTTGCCCATTGAGTATGATGTTGGCTGTAGGTTTTTCATATATGGCATTTATTACCTTGAGGAATGCCCCATTTATTCCCATTTTCCTGAGTGTTTTGATCATATATGGGTGCGGTACCTTATCGAATGCTTTTTCTGTGTCTATTGAGATAATCATGTGGTTTTTGTCTTTTCTTTTATTTATGTGATGTATTATGTTTATTGACTTGTGTATATTGAACTATCCCTGCATCCCTGGGAAGTATCCCACTTGATCATGGTGGATAATCTTTTTAATGTATTGCTGGATGCGGTTTGTCAATATTTTGTTGAGGATTGTAGCATCTATGTTCATCAGTGAAATTGGCCTGTAGTATTCTTTCTTTTTAGGATCTTTATCTGGTTTTGGGATTAGGGTGAATCTGGCCTCATAAGAAGAGTCTGGGAGTCTTCCCTCCTCATGGATTTTTTGGAATAGTCTGAGAAGGACAGGAGTTAGCTCTTCCTTAAATGTTTTGTAAAATTCTCCTATGAAACTGTCTGGCCCAGGGCTTTTGTGTGTTGGGAATTTCTTGATTACTGCTTCAATTTCCCCAGCTGTTATCAGTCTGTTCAGGCTTTCTGTCCTTCCTCCTTCAAAATTCAGAAATTTGTCCATTTCATCAAGGTTTTCAGATTTCTTGGCATATAATTGTTCATAGTAGTTTCTGACAATCCTTTGTATTTCTGTGGTATCAGTAGTTTCTGACAATCCTTTATATTTCTGTGGTTGGTATCAGTTTCTCCTCTTTCATTTCTGATATTATTAATTTGGGTCCTCTCCCTTTTTTTCTTGATGAGTCTGCTTAAAAGCTTGTCAATTTTATTCATCTTTTCAAAGAACCAGCTCCTGGATTGGTTGATCCTTTGAATTGTTCTTTTTGTCTCTTTGTCATTCAGTTCTGCTCTAATCTTGATTATTTTCTTCCTTCTACTTTGGGATTTATTTGTTGTTGTTTCTTCAGTTCTTGAAGTTGTAGTGTTAGGTCTTTTATTGAAATGTTTCTATCTTTTTTAGGTAAGCCCATATTGCTATGAACTTCCCTTTCAGGACTGCCTTTGTGGTGTCCCATAGGTTTTGGACTGCTGTCTGTTCATTTTCATTTGTTTCCAGACATTTTTTTATTTCTTCTCTTATCTCATTATTGACCCATTCATTGTTTAATAGTCTACTGTTCAGTCTCCATGGGTTCACAAGTTTTTGAAGTTTCTCTTTGAGGTTGATTTCCAGTTTCAAGCTCTTGTGGTCCAAGAAAAAAGTTTGGTATTATTTCAATTTTCCTGAATTTGCTGAGGCTTGCTTTGTGTCCTATCATGTGGTCTATCTTTGAAAAACTTCCATGAGCATTTGAAAAGAATGTGTATTTTTCTTCTTTGGGATGTAAGGTTCTATATATGTCAGTTAAGAGTCTTTGATTCAGTGCGTCATTCAGCTCCACAATATCCTTGTTGATGTTTTGTTTGGAAGATCTGTCCATTTTTGACAGTGGGGTGTTGAAATCTCCTACTATGAGTGTGTTGCTGTCTATATCTTTTTTGAAGTCGTCCAAGATTTTCCTCATATACTTGGGTGCTCCTATGTTGGGTGCACATAAGTTTACAATGTTTATGTCTTCTTGATAGATTCTTCCTTTAAGTATTATAAAGTTTCCCTCTGGGTCTCTTTTTATGGCCTTTGTTTTGAAATCTATTTTGTCTGATATAAGTATTGCTACCCCTGCCTTCTTCTCTTGCCCATTTACCTAGAATATTTTTTTCCATCGTTTTACTTTCAATCTGTGTAGGTCTCTTGCTCTGAGGTTTGTCTCTTGTAGGCAGCATATGTGTGGGTCATGTTTCCTTATCCATTCAGCTATCCTTTGTCTTTTGATTGGGACATTTAGTCCATTTACATTGAGAGTTATTACTGATAGAAACCTATTCATGTTTTCTCTTTGTACATGTGTTTTTCTCTTTCTCACTCTTTTCCTTCATCTTCTTAAACTAGTCCCTTTAGCATATCTTGGAGTGCTGGTTTGGTGGAGATGTATTCTTTTAGCCTTCTTTTGTCTGGGAAACTCCTTATTTCCCCTGCTATTTTAATTGAGAGCCTTGCTGGGTAGAGCAGCTTTGGTTTTAGGCCCTTGCTTTTCATGACTTGGAATATTTGTTGCCATTCCCTTCTGGCTTGTAGTGTTTCTGTTGAGAAGTCAGCTCCTAGCCATATCAGGGCTCCTTTGTATGTTACTCCCTGTTTCTCCCTTGCTGCCTTGAGAATTCTCTCTTTGTCTTTGATATTTGCCATTTTAATGATGATGTGTCTTGGAGTGGGCCTCCTTGGGTCCCTCTTAAGTGGGGTCCTCTGTGCCTCCTGGATCCATGAGACCTTTTCCCTCCTCAAATTGGGGAAATTTTCCATCATTACTTTTTCAAAGAGGTTCTCTATCCCTTTCTCCTCTTCTTCTCATTCTGGTATCCCTCTTATGCAGATATTGTTGCGTTTCAGGTTGTCCTGCATTTCCCTAAATGCCTCTTCATTCTTTTGGAGTCTTTTTTCCATTTCTTATTCTTTCTGGGCGCTTTTTTCTACCTTATCCCCCATCTCACTGATTCAATCCTCGGCTTCATCCAGCCTGCTTTTGATTCCTTCTACTGTGTTCTTCAATTCATAAATGGTATTCTTCATATCCTCTTGTGTCTACTTGATAGTTTCTATGTCCTTTTCCAGGTTGATATAGTTTGTTGTAAGATCCTGAATGTTTCTCTGCAGTTTCTCATAGTTCTCTTTGAGCTGGCTGAGCTCATTGAGCTTCCTTAGAACCATTGTTTTGAATTCAGTATCTGATAGTTCCCTTGCCTCTATTTCATTGAGCTCTCTCTGTGGGGAGTCCCCTTTTCCACTCATTTGGGGGGAACTTCTTTCTCTTCCCATTTTTGTGAGAGTCTATTAATTAATTAATTAATATTTGCTTCTGCTTCGATTGATCCGTCTAGATTTCCTGACTTTGTGGATTAAACTTCTATGGTAATAGGCAGGTCTTTTATTTATTTATTTATTTTTTCTTTAATTTTCTTTCTGGGCCTGCCTTTGATGATGTCAGTTTTTGACCCTGTCTGACCTTGGGTCGTTTGTTTGCGTCTTCCAGGAGTCTACTGTCTGTGTCTGACTCCTGCTTTGGGCAGCTCTCTCACCCCTTGGGCCAGGGACCCACTATTTCTGTGGATCACCCTGCACTCTCACGCTATCTCCTTGAGCACGCTTGCCCAGCGGACAAGCCCGTGCCTGGTGTGGCGTACTCCCCCAATCTCCTGTGCTTGTTTGTTGCCCCGCGCTTGACTGTCACCTGGTGCATGACCCTGGCACTGGTCAGTTTAGGTCCCCTATTGTGTACTTTCCCCACTTTTGGCTCTTTGGGAGCATGGCCTACCCACACAAAGTGGAGACTACGGAAATGGGAAGAAGTCAGCTTCGGGACTCTCTGGTTAACCCTGTCTCCAGTCTCTCCCCAAGGGTCTCTGGACAGCTCTGTGACCCCTTCGGCTAGGGGATCCACTATTTCTGTGGACCATAATTGCGAGCCTTTTGGCTCCCACACCAGTTCTGCCTCTTTGGGGGCAGGGCCTGCCTGCGCAAATGGGGACTACGGAATGGGGAGGGACTCTGCTCTGGGGATCTCAGATAATCCTCCAGTTCTTTCCCTAACTTCTCCGTCTCCAGTCTCTCCTCAAGGGTCTCTATGCAGTTGTGTGTTACCTTTGGCCAGGGATCCTCTATTTCTTCCAGCCAGTCTGCACTCAGTCCCTAGTCCACACACCCACAAGCTGTGTGCGCGGAGCGTGCAAAAGGCAGGTTAATTGATTCTCTTATGCCTGGGTGAGGTGGGAGCTGCAGAGTGGGAGGTGTGTTATCACCAGGGCTCCACTGGCCACTGTGTCTGTTTTCTTCACAAAGTTTTCCTCACCAATCTTTCCTCAGCCACCAGCCCACTCTGCTGCCACCTCTACCCAGAGATCAAGGAAGGCAGCTGCCACTGCAGATTTTTGCGTTGGCCCTTTAAATGTCTCTTTGCATCTCCAGCCACCTGTCTCTGGCAGAGAGCGCCCCTAAGCTTTTCGGGGTTGCATTTTGTCTGTGTGTTTTCCTAATTTCAGCTGCTGTAGTCTAGGGGTCCTTGTTTATGGTTCAGACCCTGTTCTTCTCGGGGGGGGGGGGGGGGGTCTAACTGGCTGTTTCAATGTCCCTCTGGTGCTGGTGCTCGTGGGCACCCAGCCCACCCTCTCAGGCCTCCACCACACTTCTCACCCGTTGGGATGTGTGAGAGTTGAATCCACTGTCTGTTGTGGCTCCAAGGCTCCTCTCCCCTCTATGGTTCCATTGTTTTCCAGGTGATTTCTCCACTATTTAGTTGCAATTCCCATTTGGTCTTGGGAGGAGGTCAGCGTGATTCCCATTCACTCCTCCGCCATCTTTTTCTCCACTTGTATTATTCTAAGCATTTTTAGTGAAGTTTTTGGGACTTTCTTTACACAAGATTATTCTATCTACAAATAGAGATAATGTTACTTGTTCCTCTCCAAAGTGGAAACCTTTTATTTCATTTTCTTGCATAGTTTCCCCAGCACAATCTTCTAGTACAGTATTGACTAGAGGTGGTCAAAGGGGACATCCTAGTCCTGTTCCATTCTTTAGGGGAAGCTTTCAGTCTTTCTCCATTAAATACATTGGTAACTGTATTGTTTTGTTTTTAACATATCCTTCATGAAGTTAAGAAAATTTCCTTCTATTACTGGTTTAAGTGTTTTATCGTGTTAAATTTTGTTAAATACTTTTTTCTTTATCTCTTGTGATGTCATGTAGTTATTTTTTCCTTCATTCTATTATTTATAGTATATTACCTTGATTGAATTTTGGGGGTGTTAAATAACCATGCATTCCTTGGCTAAAACCCCTTTGGTCATGATGAATAATCTTTTTGTATATATTGTTGGATTCAGTTTTATAGAATTTTATTGAGGTTTTCTATATCTATAGCCATCAAGTCTACAGTTACTGGTCTATAGTTTTCTTATCTGAGCTTTAAATATTACTGATAATTTTATTGCAATAAAATACATATGACATAAAATTTATCATTTTAATCATTTTTAGGTGCACAACTCAGTGTTGCTAAGTACATTCACAATGAGGTTTAACCATCACTACTATCCATTTCCAGAGCTTTTTCTTAATCCCAAACAGAAGCTATACCTACTCAAGGACATCCCTTTTCCTCCACCCCCACCCCTGGTAACCTCTATTTTATTTTCTATCTCTAGAAATTTGCCTATTCTAGGAACTTCATATAAATGGACTCATAAAATTTTTGTCTTTGTATGCCTGGCTTCTTTTAATTAGCATAATGTTTTCAGAATTCATTCATGTTGTAGCTCAAAGAATTCCTTTTGATGGCTAAAAAATATTGCCTTGTGTGCACATAGCACATTTTCTTGATCCATTCGTCTGTTAATGGACATTGCAGTTTTCTTTGCTTGTGATAACTTTATCTCATTTTGGGTCTCAGGGTTAGATTGGCCTCATAGAATGTGATGGATAGGGTCTTTTTTATTTTTGGGAGATTTTATTAACAATTTGTTTTAATTCTTCTTTAAGAGAATTCATCAGGGATGTCCGAGCTTTGTGGGAACATTTTAAAATTACTAATTTATCTCTTTTTATAGGTTTACTTATGGGTCAATTTCAAGAGATTTTTGTCTTTCTAGGGATTTTCCTATTTTATCAAAATTTTCAAATATACAGTTGTTTATAGAAGAAATAAGTGCCTATATTATTTGTCTTTTTTTTTAGTTACTTTCTTAAATTATTCCCTGAGGATTAAAATTACCATCTTAATTTATGACAATCTAGTTCAGATTAAAACTACTCTAATTTTAATAGTATATAAAAATTTTGCTCCAATATATCTCCACTTTCTACCCCTCCTTTACAGCATCACAGCCATAAAAATTACATTACTTTGAGTCCATCAGTACAATTTTATAATTATCGACTTATGCTATTGTCTTTTAAAATGGATAGAAGACAATGATTGCAAACAAAAACACATTTATTCTTTTATATTTTTCTGTGAAGTTTCATTTACCAGTGTTCTTTATTTTTTCATGTGGATTCCAATTGCTATCTAGTGTTCTTTGCAACTGAAGGACTCCCTTTAGTATTTCTTGTAGGATAGATCTGAAAGTCATGCACTCCCTCAGATTTTGTTCCTTTTCAAGACTTTGGAATGTCACGCCACTGTTTTCCATGGTTTCTCATGAGAAATCAGCTTTTAATCTTATTGAGGATACTTTGCATAGGATATCATTTTTCTCTTACTACTTTCAAGATTTTTTTCTTTGTTTTTCATTTATATCAATTTAACTATAACGTGTCTCAGTGTGGCTGTCCATGAATAAATTCTGCTTGGATAGAGTTCTTTGAGTTTCTTGGATGTATAGATTAAAATTTTGCATAACATTTGGAGAGTTTTCTGCCATTATTCCTACACATATTTTTCTGTTACCCTTTGTCTGGGACTTCCAAAAATACTTGTTGGTGTCCCATAGGTGCCTGAGCCTCTGTTCATTTTTCTTTGTTCTTTTTCTGTTTCTACTCCTGAAACTGAATAATTTCTACTGACCAATATTCAGATTTACTGATTATTTTTTCTGATCATTCATATCTGTTGTTGAGCTTCCACAGTAAATTATTCATGTTAATTTTTGTACCTTTTAACTCCAGAACTTCTAAAATTTTTCTAATTTTACAGCTTCTCTTTATTGCTGCTATTTGATGAGACATCATATTCTTACTTTCCCTTAGCTGCTTAGACATGTTTTCCTTAATTTAAAAAATGTATTTATAATAACAGATCTTAAGTCTGTGTTTTCTAAGTCCAAAATCTGGGCTATCTCAGGGATATTTTCTCTTAGCTGGTCTTTTTTCCCACTGTATGTGGTAAATTTTCCTGCTTGTTTACATGTCTCATGAGTTTCTTGTTGAAAATTCTATAGTCAAATAGTGCATTGTAATAACTCTTGGTGTCAGGTGCATTTTTATTATTGGTTTGAGGCTGGGCTTTTGCAGTTGTATTTCTTGTTTCTACTTATTCATTTAATATATATGGCCACTAAGTGTAGGGTAGCGGGGGTTTTCTTTAAGTTCTTGCTTTTATTTTTTTATTTTAAGGTTGGCTTTTTAGGGCTTACCCTGTAACATATAATTTAGTGATCAGCCAGTAATTGGTTAGAACTTTTTTTTTTTAATGCCTTATCTGTCTGTCTTTCATCCTTTGCCATGGGAATCTGAGAAGACAGATTTTCAAACTTGTTGCGGTTTGTAAGGTTTTTACTTCCTGCTTGTGCAGGGCTTCAAGGTCAGCCACGAGTGAGTGGATGGGTTCTTCTTTTTTCTTGGGTCTTCCCTGATCCACCTTTTAAACGTCAGGAATGTGTCAGGAGTTTTCAAAGTTACAGTCATCTAGTTTTCTAAGATTTCCTTTTAAATTCCTGGCCAGATTCTTGATTGCCTAAATGAAATCATATCCTTAGGTAGCTGCTATATTGCCACCCAATTGCTACTGTTTTGCTAGCACTCTGGGGATATGGCTTTCCCCAAACAAGCTGAGCTCTGAGTCAAATCAAATACCTATAACACCTTGGGAATAGAGATTTTCCAGGCAGCTGCTGTTTCTGACAAAATATTGACAGTGCTCTGAGGATGATGATTTTAATGTAGGTCTAAAAGAGGTATGTTTTCTCTGCTGGCTACAAGCCTGCCAATGCCATGTAACTATGGTGTCCCTAATAAGGGGAGTGGGGAGTGATGGAAATAGCCTCAAGCTAAACTTGTATAGACCCCACTGTCTTACCAAGGTTCAGTAGTTTCTCTTAGATAATTTTCAGTTTATTCTGTAGCTCTAGTTAATCTTCAGAGTTTTTAAATGTTTGTTTTTCATTGCCTTGCCAGTACTTTTATTGTTTTTGCAAGACAGTGAGTTCGTGAAGGTTCTCTCCCTGCCATTCCAGAGGTCTGTCTTCTCCAAATTACAGAATAATGGCAAAGCAAAGGCAAAGACAAAAAAAAAAAAAAAAAAAAAAAAAGGAGCCTCTTCAGAGAGATGTTACCCTTTTTCTCTCGACTTTATCTTTTTCAGCATCTCTATCCTTCTCTCTGTGATGGTTCAGAGAGGTGAGTAAAGTCTTGGCTTTGGCATTTGGGCACACCTGGATTTAATTACTAGCTCTGCAACACTAAGCAAGATATTTTCTCTTTTTGAGCCTAAGGTTCTTCACATAAATTGTTCATGATGACACCGATTCTCAGAGAATCACAATGAAGACTAAATGAGAAAACATTTAACGAGCTTACACCAAACTTGCACATTCTAGGTACACAATACCTTTTCCATATAATATACTACTTATTAGTGTTAAATTTCCTTTACTTGCTTCTCTCATATTTCCTTCCTTTTTCTTTTATTATTTTATCATAATGAGTCCTGGTATATAAGTAGTAATTACTTAATGGTTTTAGAAAAGTAACCAGTAGAAGAAAAATAATGAACAGACCATGTCTTCCCTTTAATGGGTGATCTTAAGCAAATTATTTAGGCATCTTAAGCCTTAGTTGCCTCACCATTTATATGAGAATAACAGTATGGACCTCTGATGTCTTAGGGTCCTGCTTTGAAAGTCAAATGAGTTCATGTACCCTGTAGGCTTTGTATGGGCTCTGCACTCCCTACTTTATACAAATACACAATGGCCTTTAGTTTGTGAAGATAAACATCTACTTCTCGGGTTGAATTTGTGGGATTAAGTTTTTTTACCTCAAGAAAATGAACATAGTGTAAAATAATTTCATTTTTATGTATGGCACTATATTTCCCTAACCCTTGGTTTGAATAAATGTCTTGTCATATTTATCCATTAGATGAGGGAAAAGCAAAAAAAAATGAAATTCATTTATAAAAATTTTGTATTTCCTTAAAAAACTAAAAATGGAACTGTGTTTTGACCCCACGATTCCTTCTGGGAATATACCCTAAGAATCCAGAATCACCAGTTCAAAAGAACCTGTGCACCCCTATGTTCATTGTAAATAGCAGTGCTCTGGAATTTACAATAGCCAAGTTCCAGAAACAACCTAAATGCCCATCAGTAAACGAGTGGACCAAACAACTGTGATACATTTACACAATGGAATACTACAGAGCAGAAAGAAAGAACTCCTATCCTTCATGGCAGCATGGATGGTATTGGAGAATGTCATGCTAAGTGAAATAAGCCAGGGGGTAAAAGACAAATACCATATGATCTCACCTATAAGGGGAATCTAATGAACAAAATAAACTAACGAACAAAGTAGAACCACAGGCATGGAAACATGGAACAGACTGAAACTGACCAGAGGGGAGAGAGGAGGAGTATAATGGGGGGAAGAAGAGACAGGGAATATCAAAGAACATGTATGAATGACCCATGGACATGGACAACAGAGTGAGAATTGACTGTGGGAGCAGGAGGTAGGATGGGCATAGGAGGGCAAAGGGGGAAAAATTGGGACAACTGTAATGGAATAACAACAAAAATTATTTTAAAACATTCAAATAAAGACAAAAATGAAAAATCAGGAAAAAATTGTGTATTCTTACATGTTCACACTTTAGTCACCTTAAATTCCTCTCCATTTGACGCAATACACATCGAGACTTTTTTTCCACTGTCCTAAACAATTCTTTAACTTGTTGATTTTGATGCTTTTTACTGCCTCTGCCATTTTTTATTTCACCTCTTCCATGCTGGGAAAACGTTTCCCTTTGAGGACTTTTTTCATCCAGAGAAACAAAGAATAGGGAGGGGGAAGCACAGAGGTCATGTCATTTTTGGTCAAAAACTGCTGAACATTCAGCACAGTGTGGGCAGGTGCACTCATAAATCACCTATTATCGATGGGCCTATCATGTGTTGAAAGAAGTCTTCAAAAAAAAATTCACTGAAGCCGAACTCAGCCGCTTACAACAATGCCAGCTGGTATGCTGATGCAGGTGGTTCCTAGAACACCCACCTAGCAAGGGGCCTCTCCTCCAGAAGATATTGTAATTATGGGGTTTTTGGGTCCCCCCTTGTATTGCAAATGACTGTTACTGTTCACAGACTGGATTTAGTATTTTCATGTAATTATTCACTTTGTGATCTAGGCTAAAGTAAAAGGCCATTTATGAATGTTTTGGTGGTAGAAATATGTATGTGAACAAAGTGATAAATACTCTTAAGAAGATCTTAGATCAAGGTAATTTCTTTTCAAATCAAGTAATAAGATAATACCTTGTGATTAACACCTGACACTGGATGTTTTTTCTTCATTATTAGGATCATTTTAGATATTCAATGGACTGCATTTTAAAAATATTCTCTTGAGTAGAATGTGCAGATAACATTTTTGTTTGAAAACAACAAACTAGATTTGAAATTGGACACATAAATATAACTTCATTGGAAGAAGTAGCCACTGAGATATTTAAATTTGGTTTTAGGTTATAAAAGGAACTCATTTCCATGTGTAACAATACTTCTCTCTCAACCTTTTAAAAAAATTTTTGTCACAGGAAAATTTTTTAGACATTGTTTTTTTCTTTTTCTGTTCTTTTATTTTTATTGTTGTTCAAGTACATTTTTCTCAATTTTCCCCATACCACTCCCTTCCACTCCACCTATCCCCACCTCCCACCCTCGATCCTACCCCCTTTTTGCTTTCTCCATGCATCCTTTATACATGTTCCTTGATGACCCTTCCACTTTTTCATCCTGTTATCCCCTTCCCCCCTCCTCTGGTTACTGTCAGTATGTCCTTTATTTCAATGCCTCTGGTTGTATTTTGCTTGTTTGTTTGTTTTGTTGTTTAGGTTGCACTTACAGATGAAATCATACGGTATTTGCTTTTCACTGCCTGGCTTATTTCACTAAGCATAATGCTCTCCAGATCCATCCATGCTGTCACATGCTCCTTCTTTCTTTCTTTCTACTGCAGAGTATTTCGTTGTGTAAATGTACCATAGTTTTTTGATCCACTCATTTACTGATGGGCACTTAGGTTGCTTCCAACACTTGGCTATTGTAAATTGCACTGCTATGAACATTGGGGTGCATAGGTTCTTTTGAATTGGTGTTGCAGTATTCTTAAGATATAATCCTAGCAGTGGAATTGCTGGGTCAAAAGGCAGTTCCATTTTTAGTTTTCTGAGGGAATTCCATACTGTTTTCCACAGTGGCTGCACCAGTCTGCATTCCCACCAACAGTGGACTAGGGTTCTCTTTTCTCCACAGCCTCGCCAGCACCCGTTGTTTGTTGATTTATTTATGATGGCCATTCTGACCGGTGTGAAGTGATATCTCATTGTGATTTTAATGTGCATTTCTCTGATGATTAGTGATGATGAGCATCCTTTCATATGTCTTTGGGCCCTGTGTATGTCCTCCTTGGAGAAGTGTCTGTTCAGGTCCTTAGCCCATCTTTTAATTGGGTTGTTTGTTTTCCTGGAGTGGAGTCATGTGAGTTCTTTATATATTTTGGAGATGAAACTGTTGCCTGAGGTGCTATTTCAGGAGCTACTATGCACTACAGGAGATGACTAGTCATGTTGGCTGTAGTCAAACATGGTGCTGAAACCACAATTACATGGCATGGACTCGAGACAGGGAGGGTGATACCTATGTGAACACAGGCTGCCCTTGGGCAATAAGCAAGTCACTGGCAAGTCCGCCTGTGAGTAACCCTGTTACTAGTCCTGTTACTTCGTGATCACACTGAATATGCCTTCACTATGGGACTGAGAATGCAAAGACAAGTCCCCATATTCAGGTCCATTTTTCTTTTTTCCCCCATCATTCAGGAATAAGTCTGCTTAATATTTTGTGTTAGCTTCTAAGAAGATCTGTTGTCAGTTTGGGAAAATCTATAGTGTGACTCCTGCAGGCAAGCACAGTTGGGTAGAAGAGTGTAACTACAATTTTGGCAGAGTGTTGAGTTGTAAAGGTGAGTAGCTGGTAGTTATGTTTCCTTCATCTGAGGAGCCAGGGCCAAAGCTGCTCAGGTAAGAGTGGAATAAAGTATTTCATTTTATATATATGTACTCTGTACCATCCAGTAAAAAGAACTTGTATCTGCTCTGCGGGTTCAGTTACAAATACTTACTCTGGTCACCACTTCTTACCCGCCCAGCTCACTGACTCAGGAACTCTCAGCTTCTGACAATCCTTCTGCCTTCCTAAGACCTCAAGTCAGTCAGCTACCTCCTGACTTCACAACTGCTTTCCATATGCCAGCATCATCATAATTGGTTTGCTAAGAGCTTCAATTCCTTGCCCCTGCCCTGCACTGCGTGAAGATGAACTCTTGATTCCTGGCCTTCTCAGTCCCCCTCTCTTCTTAGCATAGTAACTCCCTATAGTCCACTCTGCTGGGTGTTTTTTCCCCTAGTCAAGTGAAAAACCAAGGCGCCACCATCATCTCCCCTTTCTACACTCTGTTATCTAAGAGGTGTGCACGTCATACCTGTTCTTCCTGAGAAACATACCCCAAACATCTCTTCACCTGTACTGCCACCAGCTAGGTCCCCGCCACCCTCATCTCTGTCCTAACCGCTGCACAGTGCTCCTTCCAGTCTCACTGCTTCTACTTGCCCCTTTCTCTCTCTACCATCCCCTCTGCCCAATCTATTTCTCACCCAACAGTCCCCATAATAACTTTTCTGTTCAAATCACTTTCTTGCTTTAACTAAAATGTTTCCATTGCTTTGTCAGCCCTGCCCAGTCTGGCCTCCGGCACCATATCTTTGACCCTGGCCATCAATATCTTCACACCAGACTGGCCACCTTTCTGGAGTTTGGAGCCAGCACACCCGATATTTTAGGCTATTTGCCACCTACTTTCTTGGAGACCTTGGGCAGGAGACCTAAGCTGTCTGAGCTTTTGTTACAACATTCATAGGATGAACTTTGTGTGGCAGTTCAGACAGTCCATGTGTCAAAGTCCTGGCGTATAATGAATGCTCTCTGCCTCCCTTTTCTCATCCCAGGAGAAGGTAAGTTAAAGCTATGGGATACCCAGATTGGATGCATAACATATGGTTGGGTAGGCAAGGGCCTTCAATGCCAGCCTGAGAAATTTGCATTTGATCAGGAATGTACAAGTGAACCATCGAAGGAAAGTGATATAATGAAAATTAACTTTAGAAAAGTCAGTCTAATAACACTTTATAGGAAAACTGGAATGGATACCACTGGAAGCAGAGGGCTTTGTTAGGGAGAAGTTGGGAGAACATTGGCCAGGGCCAGAGGGAAGAAGGGCTCAAGGTAGATAAGGGCACAGATGAAATGGAAAATGGGATTGGGGTAAGAAAAAGTGATGAGGCTTGGGATTGTTGTTATGAAAATTTGCAAAGTGCCTGGCCAAGGATGTGAAAGAAGCAGCAGCAGGGAGCATGTCAGGAGATTGGAGGTGCAGCCAAGGCTGGAGACAACATCTGCTTTGTGGTCTCGGTCTATATAACTGGATGATATGTCTTGGGTCAGGTCAACAACTGCTGTATGAGTAGGGAGGAGGTGGTGGGTAGAGCCAGCTATCCAGAGGCTTTATGGGGGGGGGGGGGGAGGTAAAGGCCAGGTAATAGGAGAAGAGGTTGGGTGGAGTCAGAGCAGTTAAAGAAGCGAGGCCAGAGGGGAGCTGAGAGACCATGGCGATTGATTGGAGAAAGGGGAGGAAGAAGGTTAAAGGGGATCAGGACGCTGGCAATTGTAATTCCCCTTCAAAGTACAATCCCCAAGAACTGCGCTTCCAGGAGTCAGTTTTTCCTTTTCATTATGTAATAACTAGAAAAGTGAATGTGGAGAGTGGTAATATCAGATCACTTGCATGGTCAAGTCCTTAAAAGTCTCTGAGGGTCAGATAAGACATGTGCTCTTTGGGTTGGCCACTCTGCCTTGTAAAGCTTGCTTGTTTTTGATTTCTATTTTTTGGTTGGTTATAGTCCTTGGTGGCTTAGAGACATGGTACAGCTGTTGTGGAGGTGTCCTTGGGTCCCCCCCGTGTCAGGTCCTCTACCACGGCGGAGTTTGTCACCCAGAATGCTGCTTGCTTCAGATCAGGAGTTGCTGCCTCCAGCAAAGACCTTGGGGATCAATGAGCATTTGATAGGACTAAGTAGCTAATTTTCAGTTGATGAAATTTTTATGGGCTTAATTGCTCTTGCAAAATACATACATTCATTTATTTGACAGTGTTTATTTCAGTTTCATGTTCACAATCAAAAAGGATACCTCAAGGGCTTTGTGAAGACTTTTATCAAATTCCCAACCCCTGATGGTAATCACATGGTTTTTGCTATGAATTGTGAGGTGGTATCACTTTTATATTTTACCTTATTGCATAATTACAACTAAATGGTTGTGGAACACTCTGTATTATATAAAGCGCTTTCCTAGGCTTTATTTCTCAATTCCATATAGCTCTGCAATGTGGTCCACATAGCGCCAGATGAAGCAACTGAAGCTGAAAAAGGTTAGGTGACTTGGCAGAGTTCCTTCCTTAGTAAATAATGGAACCAGGGATTGGTCCATGATCCTCTTTTTATTTATCATTTTTTCTTTTATATTACCAGCGGTGGTTCTACTCATCAAAATGTTGAAATTGTATGTGTGGAAAATGTAATGAATAATACGGTTACCAGCGTAAAAGTTTTAATAAGAACTTTGAAAAACACTTGTTTATAGAGACAGTAAAATGTTTATAAGGATTTATCTGTCATATGAGAATTGATACTAAAATGAAGGGAAAAAAACAGAACTTGGAATCATGAGAGCGGGAAAGCTCCCCCACTTACCAGCTGTGACCAGGGAGCAAGTCTTCTCAGTGCTCTAAGCTGTCAATTCTGGGGTTAAAAATGCCACAGTGACTGTGACAATCAGAGGAGCTAACATAAGGGGAAGTGCTTTGTGCACGTAAATGTACATGAACAGTCGTTTTCAACAAAACATATAAGTTAAAGTTTTATTCCCTGTAGTATATTAGGAAAGTAGGTTTGTAGAGTTTAATTATAATGGATGTAGAGGGGCAGCGTTGAGTTTCAGGCTCAGATCTTTAACTGGATACAGTGTAGACTGCTTCTCGCTTAGCAATCCATACCATCGCCACGTTGTCCTTTATGATGCCACGTCTATGTAGCTAAGATAGGGGCTTTTATTTTTCAGTCAGCAAGGTCTATAACTGCAATATCCAATATGATAGCTACTTGCCACATGTAACTGTTTAAACTTAAATAAATTAATATTAAATAGAGTTAAAAATTCAGTCCCTCAGTCTACACCAGCTGTTTCAAATACTCAATACCCATCCATGGCAAGTGGAGGACATATTGGACCACACAGAAATAGAATATTTCATCATCTCAGGAGGTTCTGTTGGATGACGTTGATCTCTGATGAAAATAACTGTAAAGACAGAACCAATAAAATGAAATTATTTTGTTAGGATAAATATTACTACCATTAAGGAAAAAAAATAGAGCTTGGAACACCTTTCACATGGCTGTCAGAGCCACTGGCATTTTTTGGCGAGACAGGATGGTGTGAATAAATTACATTCTAGCTAGAAATATTCCTTTAATATACCTTAGATATTAAAAGAAAATATGTTTTCTTAATATGACATTAATATTTCCCCCTGTCTAATGCTATACAGCCAAAGGCTTAGAACTTAGTCGAGTGACTGTGGTTGATTCTGGCCTCCTGGTGGCCTCTGATATGTTTGTGAAACCGGATGAAGAAGTCGTGGACTACAACACAGGGTATGCATTATATATAGGTATTCTTTTTCAGACTGTAGAATATTCAATGTATAGTTTCTGTGAAGTCTTAGCTGAGACACTTTTATTGGGGTCAACTTTAGAGTAAGAGTTACAGTATTTTCCTTTAATTTATTCATTCAAAAACATATTTTATGAAGTACTTGCTGAAATTACATGTACACTGTGCTAGGCCCTGAGTTACAACTTTAAATAAGAGACAAGGCCTCAGACCTCGTAGTATTTGCACTTTGGAGTGGTAGGTAAGAACCTAGAAAAACTGGCAAAAATGTTGCATAAAGTATTTTATTCATTCATTTATTCAGTCATTAATCAGTTCCTTCTCAAAACACCATGGTATCATCCCCATTAAGTAAACATTTCTATAATCTTGTAGATGTGACCTTGAGGATACATTGCTTTGATATAGCATGCAGAGTAATCATTCCATGAAGTTTCTCTTTTATTAATCATTATTATTAAAGTGTGACATATTTCTGATCCAAACTCAATTCTAACTTGAGATGGTACAATATATACTGCCTTCAATTTTTTAAAAACCTCATATGAAACACCAATGATATCACTGATCAATTTAAATTGGGTTTCCTAAAGACATATGAACCATGACATGACATATTTATATTTTTATTTAAATATAAAGTACAAGGCACTGACCTTTTCTAGAGTGAAAATTTAGGTGTTTATTATCGGTGCAGTTGTATTCATTGTTCAATTTTCTTTAAATAACAAATTCCACAATGGCACTTAAAATAAGACTTTTCATATATGTAAACAAATATGACTTATACACATATATAATATGTTTTATATTATATATGGCATATATAATTATTAATTGTTACTATAATGAAAATGGTTTGTGTGACATTGATATAACCTGGCAGACAAGGAGAGTGGACTGGAATGTGCATGCATGAACAATGACAACTTCACAGTACTAGTCAGTGGGGGCAGTAGACGCCATTGAGTGAGCATGTGTACTGTGTGGCCATCACACTCAAAATGACTGAGCAAGTAAAGCAACGAATCTCCGTCAAATTTTGTGTTAAGCTTGAGCATTCCTCCATGGAAACTGTTTGGATGATTCCGAAGGCTTTCAGGGACGATGCAATGAATGCAGCACAAATAAAAGTGTGGCACAAATTTTTCAAAGGTGGTCAAGAATCTGTTGAAAGTGATCATGTTCTGGGAGACCTGCCACAAGCAGAACACCTGAGAATGCTGAGTGTGTATGGGCTGCTATCAACAAAGATTGGCAACTGACAGTGCAAGAACTAGAAGCTGATTTGGAGGTTCCAAAAGCTACTGTGTCCAAGAGTTTGACACAGGATCTTGGCATGAAAACATGTCACGGCAAAAGTCATTCTGCAGCTTCTGTTACCACAGCAGAAGGAACACTGTGCTGCAGTTGCTAATGACTTAATTCAAACTGCTACCAATGAACCAGGTTTCCTCAAGAAGGTGATAATTGGAGATGAATCATGGGTCTACAGCTATGATCTGGAAACAGAAATACCAATGGAAGCCACCTGGTTCTCCATGCCCAAAGAAGGTGCAGCAAAGTCGCAGCAAGGTCAAGACCATGTTAAGTGTGTATTTTGATTGGGAGGGTGTTGTCCATCATAAGTATGCCCCTCCAGGCCAAATACTGAGTACTACGTCAATGTTCTTCATCGGTTGAGAGATGAGGTACGATGAAAATGTCCGCAGCTATGGATGACCGGTGATTGACAGCTTCACCACAACAACATGCCCACTCATGCATCATATCTTGTGCAGCGTTTTTTGGTGAAACATCAGATCACCCAGGTCACTCAGCCCCACTACAGCCCAGATTTAGCACCCTGTGACTTGTGGCTTTTCTCAAAACTAAAATCACCTTTGAAAGGGAAGAGGTTTCAGACTGTTGATGAGATTCAGAAAAATAAAATGGGGTAGCTGATGGTGATTAGGAGAATTGTGGGAGGTCCAAATGTGTCTACTTTGAAGGGTACTGAAATGTCATTGTCCTATATACAATGTTTCTTATATCTTGTATCTTTTTCAATAAATGTGTCTATTTTTCATAGTACATGGCTGGATACTTTATGGACAGTATATATACTATGTTATATAATATGTGCATATGTTTAATAATTTTGGAACAAAACAAGGTAAGATGATTATGTAAATTAAAAATTGTTTTGATGATAAATATTGAGTAAGTATAGAGAATTCTGTTAACTAGAATTTTTTAGCTTAAATTTTCTCACAGTTCAGAAAGTGTTGGGTGCATAAAAACTCAGTAAAGGTTGCTATTATCAGAAAATGTATTTTATGTACTAATTTTTTTTCCTGACCTCATTTGACTTTTTTCTTCTACCCCTTTTGGCCATATCCTAGCTAGCAATCCCGTCTATTGTACTTTCCCCCGCTTCCAAATTTATTGAGATATAATTGATAGGTAATATTGTAATATATTTAAAGTTGTTATACTGTTGTTGGTTCTTATTCTTCCATACATTTAATGGGATCTTCCCTAACTCCTCCATGGAACAAGTCAGGACATACTTTGATAATTATGGGTAATTCATCATGGCAAATGATAAATGAAGGACTTGCATTATAAATAAAAGAAACATTGAATCTTAACAAAAAACTTCAAATGTATTCAGTGTGTTGTATTTTAAAAAAATGTTATAAAATGAACCCACGTACTCTATCCATGATAACTTCCTCTTAATTAAAATGTTTGATTACGTATCCCATTCCCTAACTAAGCTGGATGAAGGAACTCTATGAATTTGTAATAATGTCTTTCCCCTCTCCCCCAAATTATAAATTTTACTAGGTTACCAATATAACCTAGCAAGGGGTGGTTGACAGTCATACAAGTAAGATCTCTGTTTTGTTCAACAAATGTTATCATGTTGGGTCAGTAATGTTTTCTAAATAAATGATGAAATCCACTGAGTTATATTCACCTGCATGCATTATGTGTGTCATTGGGGTAGGTTTTCTGGTGTGGGGGACGATGACTTAAAGAACACTAAAACATCAGTCTGCGATGTGCTGGCCATCTTGTTGAACCTGTTCAGTACTGACACTGTGCTAATCGGATATAGCTTTGAACATAGACTATTTGCTCTTAAGGTAAAGAATTACAGGCTCCTATTTTTTCAGAACTACATGTGTTAATATGGTAGTCATTAACGTGGAGTTTTCATTGATGCTTGATTTGCCCTAGTAACCAAGATGACAAGAATGACTGGGCAGTGTAAGATAGCTAAAATCATTTGGCTAATCAAGATTAGAAAGTCTGTCATCAATTACGATTTTTTAAAAAAATCACTGTTTGATTTCACATTGTCTTTAACCATCAAATGAGTAAGACTACATTTCTCAAGTTATTTTTTTCACATACTTGGAGATACATTTTTACATTAAGTCCAGTATCAAAATCAAATGTCATGTTTATTCTCTCGGCGTAATAGACTTGAAAATCTCTCCTTTAATACTCTCCAGGTTAAAACTGTCTGTTCTTTGCTCTGTGTTCTAGAAGAAGAGTCAGCACACTATGGTCCATGCTGGCCCGTTTTTGAAAATATTTTATTGGAAGAGAGCTACCACACCCACTCACTTGTGTTTTTTTCTGTAGCTGCTTCACACTGCAAGGGCACTGTTGAGTAGTTTCAGCAGTGCCTGTGTCCCTGGCAAGCCTGAAATATTTACAACTTGACAGTTGGTTTGGCCAGCCCTGTTCCAGAACAGTGCTATCTGTTCCAGATATCTAGAGCTTTCTGTTCTGTTTTCACTATCCAATATTTCACTAGCCACACGTGGCTACTGAGCACTTGAAATGTGCCTGTTGTAACTCATAAAATGTTTTCATTTTTTTAAATTCATTTAAATGTAAATAGCCACATGTGGCTGCTGGTTGCCACATCGCACAGCACAGCTCCAGACTTTTGGGGACGTTGGCTGAGTATTTGATTCGGCCACCCTAGGACTTACCTTCATGCAGAGAAGGGCTGGTTCTTAAGTGAAAGAATACAAGTAAAGCATTTTAATTTTCACAGTTGTGTGCTAGCCTTTTTCTCTATAAAGCTGGTATCCAAAGTATAAATATTTATTTCACACAGCAACGTTCCCTTTGCATGTGACAGGTAAAACTGGAATGTGCTTCCATCTAGAACCTACCAAACTATGGGAAAAGAGAGTTGGGGGCATGCGTTTTCTGTAAGAAAGCTCTTCACAGGCATGTCCTCTGTCAACCTCAGCGACATCGCCTCTCAAACTGGGCTTCTCGCAATGACTTTCCTGTCTCTCATTTTCCTGTTATCATCCTAATTCCACCTGTCACCCAGACCAGAAAATTTCAAACCATCATGGATTCTTTATTCCTTGCAATCAGTCTATTTCTTCCGTTCAAATTATTCATAGGTTTTTCTGTTTTCCTTTACTCCACCACCACCTTCTCTTATTACTCAGTACCTTGTAGCCAGCAACCCGTTCCTAGGTGGTGGTTTACACATTAAATGACAATTTAAAGTGCTTATGGATATGACACAGTAGGTGTTAAACATTCAATTTCAAACTCTTCCTTCTCAGTCATTCTTTAACTTACTCTTGTCCTGAGGCTAATATTATTCAGTGCCTTTTCAAATTACAGCTCTCTGAACATCGAATCCAAACTGATCCAGGATCTCTAGGCTCTTTTATCTGATGCCCTCCATTATATCTGTCCTAGCCAAACTGATCCAGGATCTCTAGGCTCTTTTATCTGATGCCCTCCATTATATCTGTCCTAGCATATTTTAGGCTTTACCAAACCACAGAAAAAATCGATTCAACTTCATTTGTGAGCACCGAGGATTTGGACTGAGAAGGGTCTTAGCACTTGTCCTTGCTCTCTCCAAAGGGACAGACCAGTGAGCCACTGAAATAGGGCTTGCACTGAATTGAGCTGTGCCCTACTCAGCTGCTTCAGGAGGTGGGAGGAGCCTGCTCTCCCAGTACCATGCTCTTGTTGGAACCTCTCTCTACTTATGCTGCCCCCTGGGGCTCTCATGGTAGGAAAGTGGACTCGGAAGTCAGATTGCTTAGATTTGATTTTATTCAACTCTACTAACTCAGCTTAGGCAACTTTTTTAACCTCTTTCAGCTTCAGTTTCCTTGGCTGTAAAAAGGGACAATGTAATACCTCTATGTTGCTCAGCAGGGTGTAGTGAGATAATCCAAGTAAAGTGCTTAGGGACTGACTTCTTAACTGCTCTGTTTTACTTGCCATTGTACCAGTTATTTCTGCTACAGTTACTGTTACTGCTATCAGTGTCCTTATTCTTTGGGAAGAGCTTCTGATAGGTTTTTCTTTAATTCATACTTCAGTTGTGGACACAACAGTTATGTTCCCTCATCAGCTAGTCTTGCCTCACAAAAGATCCCTTGAGAGTCTAGTGGCTGACTACCTGCAGAGACTCATTCAGGATAATGATAGGGAACTGTTTGCTTATGATTACTACCAGAATTCTGTCTGGCTTGACTGGACAGACCATGGGGTAGTGGTAAGAGTCTGATGTCTGAAATGCTTATGGTGGATTGTTCTCTGTGGGTTCTCTAAACCCATGGAAACTAAAGCATCTGCTTGTATAAAAGGCATTAAACGCCCACTACCTGTATAGTCTTGGATGTTCCATTGGCACTGAAACAGCAATTACACTGAGAACAGTGGCTAGATAATTCTTCAGCACATGGTGGCCTAGTTTATATTCGTGCATAAAACTTCAGTTGGTATGGAGATCCAATTCCATTCTGAAGTTTGCTGAGTACCTCTTTTCATATATACTTTTCTTTAAGCAAAATGAGATTCTAAAATTGACTGGGTGCAGGTTATGTGACCCAGAGTAAATTATGAGTGTGTGTTGTTAGAAGTATATCTCAACATTATGCTAAGCAAAATAAACCAGGGGGTGAAAGACAAATACCATATGATCTCACCTATAAGTGGAACCTAATCAACAAAACAAAGATGCAAGGAAAATAAGACCAGCAACACTGAAAGGAAAAGAAACCAACAGAGACAAGAGAGAAGGAGAGAGGGATGGGTGGGAGAAAAGAAAGGGAAGTGGCAAGTCAAGGAACGGATAGCAAGGACTCATGGACAAAGCCAAAGGGGAAGAGTTGAGGGGGGAAGGGAGTGAGGGAGGGGGCAAGGGAAAATGGTGGGGGGAAGGCAGAGACAAATGTATTTGAAAAAATAAATAAATTTAAAAAAAAGTATAGCTTAAAATCAGTAGGTTTGTTATACATGTCCTTGCTTTATACCAGATGAGTATGTCTTGCTCCCAGAACTTGTTTTCCCTTTTGGTTTTTCTGCTGAAATATACCAACTTTAAACAAGATAATCAAGTGCAACAAATATACCCACCAACTACCCTGTTAATGACATGGCTATGTATGCCCAGGTTACTGATGCCTATCATGGAATGGAGCTTAGTTACTCTATATATTCTTGCATACACATATACACCCCTCCTATGTACAAGAAGAGAAGAAAAGGTTAATTTTGAGTATATTAAAATTATGTTACAATTCTATGTTTCTAAAGATACTTAATATATGGGATGCTCCTCTGATTCTGTTATTGTACAAAAATACAAATTTTATCCTATGATCTTTATTCTCTCATTTCTGTATGTCTATTAGACACTAATGCCATCTTGCTGACGGTTGGTCTTTAATTTACATTATCTGCTTTGTTAAAAATGAATTGCAGAAAGAATTCCCATAAAATTCTATTATAAAATTTATAGTGTGTTCTGTTAATTACAATCTTGAATCATGGATATAAAAATATTTCACTAAACAACAAAAAATAGACTATAAAAACAAAATCTCCTAAAAGTTATATACCATCATTTCTCAAAGTGAGACACAAAGACAGAAATGAAAAATATTATACCATTTTAAAAATATGGGCCATCTGACTTTTCTCACCTAATGTCAGACATTTATTTTTCTCATCAGAACCATAGGTTTTATATTTTGGGTAAATTTCATCATTTTCTAAAACCATGTAATCTTGTATCTGATGTCATTATTTTGGTGAGAGAGGTGTAGTTTTCCTAGCATTCCGTATTTCCAGCTTCTGGGCTGATTTCTGTTCTTTCAGGGTAGCTGTCACCTTGTTGTTATATATCTGTCTGGAAAACAGGTGCGCAGAGAAGCTACCGACATGGCATCCAGTCACAGCAAGGTAGTGGCCTTGTGACAGGACATGCTACACAAAAAAGGGAGATGTTTGTTACTCTATATTTATAAAAACATTTATAAAGCAATCATTAGGGGGCTTTTAGGTGTTAAAAGTCATATTTGGGTAAGTGGCCAGTGTTAATTTTGGTATAAACAAACTCAAGGCTTTGTTTTGAGAACATTCATAGGTAACGTCACAGATATAGCCAGCTTATGTCTAATGTGTTATTTCATATCCTGTACTATTTGGAGGTCAGGATTCAAGTGGAAATGCTACTGCTTACCTGGAACTGGTCCTGTGGAAGGTAAAAGAAGATCTGAACGGAAAGAGAAATCACTTTGCCCAAGAATATCCTAAATCTCTGTGTTGTGATATCATGATTCCCCAGGACTCCGCTGCTGACAGTAGTTTGGTCAAATGAGATTTGAGGTTGTTTTTAGATGCATGAGGTTCCTTGACAGTTTCAAGGAAAGAGGAGGAGGACAATTGCTGTCGAGGTTTATTTAGGACATTTTAAATGTTAAATTGCCATGGTGATTTCTAAAGTTGTGACAGGGTAGCGGGAGAGGAATTTAGTTGGTTTGGATTTTTGACGGACTCACCTTCACAGGCCGTGTGCAGGGCACAGTGGAAGATGGGCTGAAGTTGAAGGAATGGGTCCCTGACTTTCCTAAAGGTTGTTCCTCAGGTGGCCTGCATTTCTCTTTCTCGCTAAATACCCAAAACCATTGTACTTCTTAGAGTTACAATTTTGTTAAAGATGGTCTTAACAGTTTTCTTTAGGTCTCCTATGTATATGAATAGAAGTACAGTTTTTCCTTACAAAATAGATGAAAGGAAATATAAACTTTCCAGTGTGCCCTGTTAACATAAAAGCTTCGGTAATATGGCTGTAGTGCAATGTGTTTTTATTCTAACTGGTGTACTGTTACTTGCTTATTAATTCATATCAACAACTCGCTGAATTTTTAAGGGAGTATATTTTAAAAACAGTAAGTTTTAATCTATATTCCTAATACCTGAATTGTCTACTCTCTCTGAAGGGAAATCATTCTTTCTTAATTGCTTTTTGATAATGTGGAAACTAAATGCGGAAACATTCAATTTGACTATCTTTCTTCAAGTAAAAGTCCATAGATCTTTGATATTAATCTGGCAACATGCTACCAAACTAGAGGTTTCTTTGACATGGTATAGATGAGTCACAGAGTGATCAATAGCATGACCTCTGGGCCAGAAGGAAGCTGGTCGTTTTCTGCCAGTCAGTTGTGATGATGTGCACTCAGTGAGCACACCACAGGTTTGCTGCTTTGGTATTTTGAATTTACAAGTAAATCTTAATTATCACTAACTACCTTTTTTCTTGCTACCATAAGTACTTAGCCATCTCTTTTGTCATGTACTTGGTGTGAGATAATTCATAACGATGTAATTTTAATTATTTTGAATAGATAACCAAAGTCCAACTATAATAAGAAAAACCTTGCTGTGTATTCCAAAACCATATGTAAAATTGTGTTTTCAGATCATCCTCATCCTTGTTCAGTTCCATGAACATGCAAACCAAGACTTACCAGGAGTATCTCTACATAATTTGGGTAAAAAACAAAGGGAAATGTTATATATACAGTTAACTCTTCAGCAACATAGGTTTGAACTGCAATGTCCACTTATACATGGATTTTTTAAACAAATACTGTAAACATATTTTTCCTTATGATTTCTTAATAATTCTTTTTTAAATTTCCTCTAGCTTACTTTATGGTAAGAATACAGCATATAGTACATATATAATGTGTGTTAATTGACTGTTTATGTTACCAGTAAGGCTTCAAGTTGACAGTAAGGTATTTGTTTGGTGGGGAATCAAAAATTATACATGGACTTTCAACTACTTGGGACAGCACCCCTGATTGCACCCATCTCTCCCCACGATATCCAAGGGTCACCTATATTTGGACCTATTTTCCATGGTTCTTCATTCAAGTTTCCTATGACTTGAATCCCTGTTAATTGTATATAACTTATTTATACATATTTAAAAGGGTTTAGGCATGTAAGGAATGAGATTTAAGGTTGTTTTTAGATGTTAACATTCTGGACTGACTGGTGGGCACTGGAGACATGTAACCAAAGATGTCAAATGATTCAGTGAAATTGGATGTCTTCTCCCAGTGAGGGAGAGAACTGAGAGAGGAATCTGTTTTACATCACATGGATTTTTCAGTCTCTTTAATGTTAGCCTATGTCCTGTTAAGAGTCATGGAATACTTGAGTGAATAATCGGCACACCAGCAGTGTTGGTTTTTACTCTGTCTCCACTTGAATATGCTATTGTGAATAAAGAGACTTTGGGATAAATTCAATTTCCTGCTCATCGTTTCTGAATACATATGGTTGATTAGATGGCAGGAATATGGGACATGATGTGGCATGTTGACTATTTAACATTGTAACACAGTTAACAGGGATTCCAGTACTAAGCCCTCAAATTTCACACGGGAACACTACTAGTGGTGTGCTGCTTTAGGACTAGAAAAGGGACTATATGGTACAATACTTACAGAAGACGTTTCCAACCTTGTGAGCTTAATATACCATGCCTGGTGGAGGATATCCAGCAACTACTCTACATGCATATTACTGACAAGTTAGAGGATGGTCATGTAACATGTTTTTCTTTAAAGTACAATGAAGACATTTGGAAATACCTATGAGACACATTCCTGGACAAAAAAGTGGGTAGGCAAGACATTTATTCACTTACTGTATAAATGGTAAACATACAACCGGTCAAAACTAAAGGTTTTTACAATGTGCAATAATACATTAGGGATGTTAATCTGACATGATAAATGTCACATATCTCCCAAATATAACTCTGGGCCTCCGATTTTAATTTCTTCAAATACACAAGTCAATGTACAAAAGGAACTAAAACCAAATCCCATTAATTTATCTTTTAAACATTCTTATACGTATCTAAAAGGGCTTAGACATGTAAGGAATGAGATAAAGCTGTTTTTAGATGTTAACATTCTGGACTGACTGGTGGGCACTGGAGACATGTGACCAAAGATGTCAAATGATTCAGTGAAATCAGATGGCTTCTCCTGGTGAGGGAGAGAACTGAGAGATAGAGGAATCTGTTTTACATCACATGGATTTTTCAGTCTCTTTAATGTTAACCTATGTCCTGTTAAGAGTCATACAACTCCTCCACTTTTCTTACCTGTGCTATCAGGGTCAGTGTTAGGTTTGTTAACAATATTTTACTTCTATACAGCAAAACATTTTATAGCATTCAATATAAAGGTAAATATAAAAAATATCTAGGAAATAACGAGTTATGCATTACAGTCATTGTACTTTCTCACCTTCCTTTAAAATCCACATATTTAGAAAAATATATTATTGCATATGAAACCACAAACAGGCATTCTGATTTCAGCACATTCTTACTCAAAAGAGTATATACAGTTCTATTAGAGTCAGAGTGTACTACAGATTCACAGGTGGGGGTCTTTGTGGTGAAAGTCCCAGACATACAGCAACGTATGTACACTTCAATTTTCTAGGCCACCTCTTCTGGCAGAGGCTTGCTTGCTTCCTTGGCACCACGGCATCGAGGGTCTCTCCCGCCAGCGAAGGGGAAACAGAACACATAGACAACGATGGTCTATCCTAGGCGGCTTCTTCAGCAGAGCAGTCGATCCCTGCATAGGTAAACTTCTCATAAAGCGTGGTATTCACGTAGGTCTAGGAGAACAAGAGTGGTTCAGCAAAGCAGGCTATCCCAGTGCTGCCTCCCCAGGACAGTTACAGTAATGTTCTGGTGTCCTTAGCTTGTTTGAATTCAAATACTAGGTACTTGGGGGACATTTTTTTGTCCTCAGTTCCTTCTGTATATGACAACATTCTTTCTGGAATGTAGCCCTTGGCTTCTGCCAGTAAGATTTCATCCTCTCACTTTCCCTAGAGTCTGAACTCCTCTTTTTCATTGTCTCTCACTGGTCCCTCCTGAAATGCCCAGCTCTCTACGGTTCCTTCCTCTGTCTACTTCTCATCTTCACATTCGATTGCGTCCACATCTCCAGTTTAACCACCACTTGGGTTTTGCTGACTCCCCAAATCTATTTCCCCAACCTAGATTAGTCTTTTAAATTGAAGATACATGGAGTCAGCTACCTTCTAGAAACTTTTGTAGAATTCTTGACCCTCCCCATAGTAACCTGTAGACCATGCTCAGGTGCTACCTACTATATGCCGGTGCCCTTGGACCAGTAGTCATTTTAACTCTGAGTCTGTTTCTTCATCTATAAAGTTAAAGGGTCAGGCTATATGACTGATAAGATTTAAGATTCCTTCTAACTCAAATAGCTAACTCTATGTGTTGTTCTGTGTGTGACTATACTTGCATAGAGATCTTATTTCCTCCAGAATTCTAACTTCCTCAAAGTTGGGAGCCACATCTCTTATGTCCCTATAATACCTAGGGCTATGTACAGAAGAATTTTTTGAATTGTATCAGCTATTTTTATTAACCACACATGAGGAATTCCAATTAAAGAGCCCCTGCATTGAACTCCATACTCACCTTTCGTTCTTCTAACATCCTGTTTAAGGACACCAATATCTGGGCAAATGAGGGCCTCTCATATGGCTTCTCCCTCCAGCATTGTCTCATTAGGTCATACCTTTGAAAACAAAGAGTTAAAGGGTTAATTCTATGACTCTGCTGCAGCCCTGGGCATGGTCAAGTGCAGAGGATGGAAACAAGAGAGGAGAATGTAGCCATTCAACACATGGTCATTAAGCTCAACCAGCAGAAGACAGAGGAGCAGCACCTAGAAAGTTTCTATTAGGCCTCCTACCTCCTATCCAAGTCCCCTTTCTTTTCCCAGTAGATCTGGTGCCTGCCTTGGGTATCATTCCTGCAGCACCTTGGTCTCAGCTATTCTGATCTTCTGGAAGGAACTGGGTTATGTTTCCAGGGCAACATTTTCCTTGGGATACAATATCTCTCAAAATATTGGTGTTTCATTTTTTAAAAATGGCTTCAAGCTCAAATTACTTTGCAAAATGCCATCTCCCTCATCTCCATCTCAGGGGTTAGCATGGTAAAATCTTGAGAAGCCTTGCCATTAAAAACAAACAAACAAAAAACCTGTTTAACCAGGTTTATCATGACAATTCCCAAACATAATTGACCACAGAACTCCTTTCTCCCTGTGTTATTTATTCATATCTTGCATGTTCCATAAACATAGCTGGGGAAGCACTGGTTTAAGGAAGTACTTTCTCTCAAATGTGGTCAGAACCACTTGCACTATCAGAATGCAGATTCCTGGGACCCACACTAGACCTACTGAGTCACAATGCCTCGGAATGGAGCTTGAGATTCACATGCTGAGCAAATGCCTCAGGGGATCCTATGTGCACAGAACACTATCAACCATTGGCCTCAGGTGTCACAGATTTTATAACAATTTGTACTTTAACAGAAATTTCATAACAACTGAAAAGTCACACTCCTCATGGAATGAATCTCAAAAGGTGGACTTTTGGAGACTTGGTCCAGTGATGGTTCAAGTGCATCCAGGCTTTGCCCAGGATGGAATAGATTTACATCTCTTGTACCAGTAACAAAATGAATAGCATCCTCTTTCACTCTTGGAAATGGCTCAGTTTAGACGATACATTATTTACTCCACCTAGAGCCTTCCACTCTGCAAATTACACCAAATAGGCAGATTCTCCCTCAGCTAAGTTGTGGGGATTCTGGCATCACTAAAGTTAATAATCATTCTCTCCCTCAAAATAATTCTTCCTCTAGAAAGTAATCTCTATAGAAGCAAAATTCCACGAAGAAAAATCCATCTTCCTTAATGTAACAGCTCTGAAATCGCTACCCCCATTTATTTATTTATTTATTTATACATTTACTTATTCATGAATAATTTCATCAACTCATTTCAGATCTTTTCTGCATTTGTTCACCTTCGTCATTTCAACCTTCACAAGAATCATCACCTTAAATTCCTCCTGGACTTCTATGTCTGGAAAGCTCTTATTCCCTGTCCATTGCATAACAGTCTTAGTTTAAAGGACCCCTGTATTTCTGGCTTTTTTGTGATCTCCATGGGTGTATGCATGCATATGCATGTAGGTATGCGTATATGTGCACGAATCAGGTGATTTCTCCGTAAGAGTCTCCAGGGAACAGCAGGGAGACTAAGACCAAGTGGCCCTAGGAAGAGGCCCAACTTACACCTCATCATCACAGTTCAGGGGCTTCTCCAGCCTGTATCCCTGCGGCAGCTTCTCGTAGAGCTCTGCACACGTCATCCCGCAGTAGGGGGTGCCACCTGGAAGACAGAAAATGGTGGTGTCCTCAGCCCCCTCTGGTGCAGAACGCAAAGTCTTCTGCCCAGGGGCTCAGAAGCCAGAAGACTGCAAGAACAAAGGGGTGTGTCTGCCATGCGCACCCAGCGTGATTTTCCTCTCTGAGCAAACCCACTGCGCTCACTCTGCAGACCACACTAAGGTACAGCCATTCCTTCAGCGGGAAGCTCCACGGAAGCGCGCCTGCCTTACAGGGCTAGTTCTCTTCTCCAGGTCTGTCTACACACAGCACACCTATTGTACCATGACATGTATCTTTTTCCTAATGGGAAGTGTGCAGTTTTGTAATCCCTCTTCTATCTATAATAGTTATTGTCCAATTTTAATTATACAATAAAAGCAATGCATAGCTATTGTAGAAAACTTGAAAAATATAAAAAAGCATTAAGAAAAAAATACAATGGCTTTTCTACCCTCTGTGTAGCCCTTTCAGTTTTTTAAAGTGTAATATTTTTAAAATGGGGATCATGATGAACATGAAACTTTTTTTTTTGGCGTGCACATTTTCACAGGTGAATTGGTGGCCTTCGAAATGTGACTTTTTTTTCTTGGCTGCATAATATATCACCTTAAAATTGTGGAAATAAACTTGGAATAAACTTGGAAAGATGTCTGCGACATCTTTGCACAAGCAGAGGCAATGAACCTACAACAAAGTTCATGGCCACCAGGTTTACTATTACATATGACATTATATATAGAGAAATACAGGAATAAAACACACTCATAGACAGAAACCCGTACATTCTATTTCCAAGTCGCATCTGTTGGCACCACATGCAAATGGTTCCTGTGGGATTGTACCATGAGGGAACACAGGGAGGGCCCGTTCCCTTGCCAAGAGCCTCACCTGGGAGAGAGACATGGATACTCACCTAAGCTAACAATCTCCCATAGTAACACTCCATAGGACCATCTGTGGATGGGAAATAGGGACACCAATAATCAGCAATCATTAAAAAGGTGAAATAATATTGTCTGCCCCAAAAGCCAGGATGACTGACCTTTTGTCAGAAAATGTTAAATGTCTGCTGGCTGGGATAGGACCTTTATACAGCATGTATTTCTGTCCTCTTAGGCCCAGGGGAGGATTATAACACGGAAACAGTGTTAGTTTTCCACAGCCGTCACTCACTTTAGGTAGAGAAGGTGAGGTGGTACTGTGGAAAGCAGGTGACATCCTAGGCCAGACAGATTGCGTTAAATCCCATCTCTGCCACCTGATATTCATGTGACCTGCGACAAGCTACTGAACCCCTGAGGCCTCTGAGTATATCATTCTAAAAGCGGGGCAATTCCCACCTCAAAGCTATGCAGAGAGGATGCGCGATAGCGTATCAAAGGCGCCATGCACACAGTGCAGGCACAGTCATTGCCAGCCTCCTCCTTATCCCCCAGTGTAAGAAAAAGCCCTGGACAAGTCCCCTCGATGCTCTGGGCTCAGTTTTTCCTCCTGGAAATGGGGCATGTGATCAAGACGGCCTACGCGTCACTCCCAAGCCTCCCTTCCACCGTCAGCCTGCTCCCTGTCACTGCAGGCTGGAAGCGGAGAAGGTCTGCCCGTCTGACCTTCCTGCCACCTCTGACCCTTAGCAGCTGCTTGGGCGGCCTCCTCTGAGCTCGGTCCCGCACACTCTGAGCTCAGTGTGGGGAGTGGAGCCAGGCAGGTCGGCACGCCCCTTGCTCCTCTGGAGACCAAGCCATCGCCACTGATGTCCCTCCTTGATAAGCAGAAGGAAACCGAAAGCCAGCCACCCATGACTCACACCCTGAAAACTGCCCACACTGTGGCTTCATTTATTCCATGAATGTATTTCCTGGGCTTATTGATTAGCTTTGTTCCCAGAGGGATATAATATCCTTGCTTCTCCTTAAATCATCTGTCAAATGTGTATTTTTCTGGGGAAAAAAGGAAAAACCCTCAGTCATGAGGCTTACTCACACATCACTGTTGGTTGTATATACGCTGTAATTTAGAGACTCAATCGCCATCCAGCGCACCGGGAGCCTTCCCTGGGCAAAACAAAGTGAGACGCCACTTAAGTGGGGCAGGGCCCCTTCACAAGGCTGGCAGCTTGCCCAAGGCTGTGACCCACCCAAATCCACAGGACACCCTATCTGGGGTTCCCCAGACAGAAGGAATGACAGGCTCAGGAACTGTTGTTTTGTATAAGCTCCGCCTACAAGTGTGGTTTCAAAGTCAAAGACATGCAAATAATGTAAGTCCTACTTACTTCGAGGGATCCTACTGCAGTTTTACATAGAGAAAAATGTGTGTGTGAGAGTATGAATGTATGTATGTACTTGGTAGTCATTCATTTATTCTTTGATGCCCTTTGTGTCTCTCAGAGCCACTCAGAGGTTTGAAAGGGGAGAGACAGGCATAGAAACTAAGAATTAAACTGTAACCTGAGAAAGGCCGCAGCGCTGTGAGGAGACCAACCATGCCTGGGGGTGGGAGAGCATTTCCAGGGAAGGGGACATTGGAGCTTGGTCCTCTGAGATGTGCAGGCTTCAGCAGGTGGGTAGGGGGAGAGAGAGCATGGCAGGCCAAAGGGAACAAGGTGCACATATACCACCAGGGGAGGAAGAGCTTCTAGCCAACGAGGCTGACACTGTGTATGGAGATGGGATGAGAGACACTTATCCTTTGGGTGCCTGGCCCTGACTCCTTCTGGGGTGTCCCCTTTATTTGGCTAGTTGAGTCCAGTCTGGGAAAAGTGAGATGTGGACTGGACATAGGGGAGTGTGACTTCTGAGTTTTATTCCTAATTTCCTCAAATTCATTATGATTTTGGAGTCCCTTTCTATCCGTCTACCTCAGGGATCGATGAACCTTGCTGAGAGACAGATATCTCCCCCTCTGGGATTTGTCTAGGTGCTAACAGTGGCATTTCAGCCACATTCGTCAGAGGGTGGGGCAAAGTCAGGAGCATTTAGGGGATCTTTCTCAGCCCCCTGAAACCGGAACAGGCATTCTCCCAGACCACCCGTCCATGAGAGCAGCCCTGCCCCCACCCCTGGGATTACACCTGAGTGCTCAATTCTCTCCCAGGTCTCTGTGAACTGGCAGTGATGTGAAGCTGACCATAAATCCCAAATGGTAATTCCAGACTTTAAGCCTGGCTTATGAAAGCGTCCTCTCGCACATCTACAGCTTCAATAATCTCAGCATCCCCACCCCGCTTCCCTGCTCGTCCACCCGCCCCCACCCCCACCTGTCATTGTCGTTCTCTCTCCCCCTTCCCAGCTAAAGAATGGAAAGTCATCTACATGCTGTTTTCTCTTTGCTTTCCCTTACCTGCTGCCTCCTGATCTCATATCTCCTAACTATTAATTTCCATGTGCACCTTTTCATTTTTTTCTTTTTCTTATTTTGGATCTGTCCACTTCCATCTGTTCCTACTACTATCACCTACGACTCTCCGGCCACCATCATCTCTTACCTGATGACAACCACTTCTTAACTGGTCTCCCTGCCTCAGTTTCCCTCCCTAAGGATCTGTTCTTGACTGCAATCAGAATGATCATGCTAAATGGCAAATCCAACCATGTGGTTCCTTTTCTTGAAGTTCTTTAATGCCCCTATTGTCCCAAGATCCCACATCTTTAGCTTAGTTCAAAATCCTCAGGTGGAACTTGAAGTTCTTCAAGAAGATACTATCCCTGCTTCCCCCTCCAGCTATGAATGTTTAACACTTTTTTTTTGTATGACATTCCAGCCATATTGAATTATCTAACTACCAAACGTTTCATACTTCCCTTTACCTCTAGGCTTTTATATATAACTGCACCCCTTCAGATCATCCGATCCATTCTCACATCTCCACTACCTATTTAATGCCCACTGTGAAACTCAGGGGTTAGCCTCCTCCAGAAAGCCTTCCATGATTTCCCACATGTTCAATTTGGTGTGCTTTCTCTGTGTTCCTATGGCACCTGTGCTTTCCCAGCCCTCAGCATTTGTTACCTGTGGCAATTGTTCATTATGTGTTTATCTGTGAGCTCTTTGAAGGTGGAGACTGTGTCTGACTTATTTACCTCCAAACTTTTGTAGTAAACGTTGTAGTAAAAACAATCAGTTATGAAGGCATGCATATATCAATTAATGAAAATAAAATCCCAAATCACTTAGTACATTTTAAAAAACTGATACAGGAGCCCCACATGAACAACTGAATCAGAATATCTAAGCAGTAGGACTCAGCATTTGTATTCTTTTTAAGTTCCCCAGATGATTCCGAAGCACAATGAAAGTTAAAAATCTCTGACTTAAAACAATACAAGAGGAGGTGGCCACTCTGCCCTCTGGTGGTACCTTTCTGCACTGCAACCTTCTTGCAGGGACCTTGCTTCTCTCCAATTCCCTCTCCTTTCCCCCTGTTTCCTTCACCCTGTACGTTTCCTCCTCAGACACCCTGCCACCAGGGGACACTACCCTGACATTAAGAAACAGAGTGAAGCCCTGAATGGTGCTATGTTCCTCTAGAATTCCTCTTTACCTCCCAAGGCTACATAAATCCCTGCCCTTTATGAAATGCCAAGCACACCAGCATTTGCCTTGGGGACCTGAGAGCATCCAAACAGCAGGGGGAGGTTGTGGGAATACATTTTGTTCCTTCCCCCACTCCCTCACCAAGGGCACCACATCACCCAAATGCAGGAGTGAGCAAGGAAAGGGATTCTGCGAAGGAGACAGGAAGCTTCAGGTGGCACAGGAGGAGGGGGCAGCCAGCATAGGGGGGTGAGCATGGGTCCTGCTTCTTTAAGACCAGCCCAGCTAAGAAACATCTGCTTTGAGTGGGGCAAATTCCAAAAATCTTAGGGAACAAGTATTGCCTGGAAAGTAGCCCTCAGGGAGACATCTATGGCTTCAGAATGTGTCCCCGTTAATAAGCACCCAGGGCTAGGCTGTGTGGTGTCTCTAAGAGCCAAAGGGACCTCACTTCAAATCCGTATCAAGAAAGGGAGTGGAAAGGTCCAAAATGGTTATGTTCACTGTGATTGTAACTGTAAAAACGTGTATGCTTGTGAAAAGCAATAAGTGAAACATGAAAAAAAATGTGTCAAGGTAGTGAACTATGGGTCATTTCCTTCTCAAAACATTCTTGAATATTGTTTCTGTGTTATCTTGTCAACCAGTAAAATAAGTATATTGAAAAGAAAGGAAACCTGAATTTGAGGATAAATACAGAAACCTGAGTCTTTTGGAGGCAATTTGGTACCCACAAAAGTAAAAGGAACCTCTATGTCATGAAAACTGGCATTGTCCCAGGAAAGCTGAGCCCAGGTAATGTGTATCAGACCTAGAAAAGGGAGAACTAGCCAGTGCACTGGGCCTACGAACACAAGGAAAAGCAACAGGAATTGCCACCCTGAGGCCGTACATTTGCCCACCACTCAGTGAAATCAGGCGGTGGTGGCACGTTGTCGGTGAAACAAACTGAGAATGCTCTTCAATTATTTTTTTGAGCCTCTCCTAGATAAGACTAAAGCTTCTCTTCAGGCACTCCCCAAAGGGATGTGTCTGCCCCTGTGCCAGTCGATGCCAGTCCACAGGGGAGCCTGCAGAACAAAGAAATGCACTCCACGCCTGTGTGGGAGCCCAGGCCTATGCAAGCCGGGCCCAGCAGCAGTTTGGGGAGACACACTGTTCATTCGCGCGTGCTCCCTTGATACATCAAGCTCCCTCCCTTTCTCCTTTCCCTCTACCTTGTTTTTGGTAACCCCCCTTTTGAGCCTGTTTCATCTCCTCTCTTGATTTCTGTCCTGGATGGGGCCCAGGACCCCTTTGCTGGTGACACTGGCACAGTACTAATACCCAGGGCGTGGCACTTCCAGGGCCTTATCACTCCAGGGTGGGCAGCAAAGGCAGAATGAGTTAAGATTCTCTCTTCTGCTAACACTGCTCTTAGGTTCTCCCAAAATCTTAGACTTGAGATAAAATATTACTCTTTGGGAGATTAGGTATCATTAGGTAAAAGTGAATTGGATAGATTTGGGCTTAAAGGGAAAGTGAGGAACTTTTGGCAAAGAGGAAGTCTTATGTGGGCCTTTAGAAGTTCACACATTCTCCTTAGGGCCTCCTTGTGATTTAGGAACCTCATTAATTTACTTCCCTTATATTTGGAAAGTATGTTAAATGTCTCTTTTTGCCCCTCCTATATTTGCTGTGTGTGAAAAGAGAGAGTGGGAACTTCTTAAAAGTTTCTGTCTTTATTTCTGTTTAAAAATAACTTAGTACTTACATTATTCATTCGTAGGATTTCTCCATTTAGTCTTTTTTTTCTATCTAACTTTTTAAAAATTTATTTATCTTTTCCATTACCGTTTACCCCCCTTACACTCTGCCCCCCACAATCCCCACCCTGTTGTCCATGTCCATGAGTCCTTTCTCCTTTTTCCTCCATCCCTCCTGCTCTCACCTGCACCCCCAGAGCTGTCAGCCTGCTATCTATGAGTCTGTCTCTATTTTGCTTGTTAATTTTGTTCATTAGATTCCACATATGAGTGAGATCATACGGTATTTGTCTTTCTCTGACTGGCTTATTTCACTTAGCATCATGTATTGTAGCATTAGTTACAATGGACTCCTCAGAAGTGTCTCAGAAGGTGAGACACATTAGGGTCTGGACTGGATTCAGACCTGCGCCCCTGCACCACGAGGCTTGTCTGTGTAAGTGCTTGGCCACATGTCATAGTGGCTTCTTGGCTGGTAATATGGGCCCTCCAGTCATTTTAGGAGTCAAAACTCAGAAAGGATGTTTGCTGGGCCAGGACAATATCTACTGGGATCCACAGTCAGATGCCTAAGTCACCGTGGAACAATGGTCTTAGAGAAGCAACATCAGGACAGGGAGGGGTGCCTTTGAAAGGATGTTTTTGGTGTCTTTTGAACTTACCATCGTCTTTTTCACATAAACTTCTTGACCTCGGGACAATCCAAAATCTGCTATTTTGGCTACATAGTTCTCACCAACTAAAATATTCCTGGCAGCCAGATCCCTGTGAATAAACTGAAATTTTAAAAAAAACATCATGTATTTTCAGCTTATTTGCTTTTTTTACTTCATTTTGTTAGCTCAGTGCCCTAGGGGCAAGCATTTGGGGAATTAGAGATGAGAGGATAGTATGAAAATGGGTTTTTAAAAGTCACCAGAATCCAGTTCCCTTAAAGTTGCTCTCTAAAACATCAGTTGGTGGACTCTGACAAATCTTGGGAGAAGCATTTCAGAAAAAACAAAACAAGCAAATAAACAAAAAAGCCGAGTCATTAGATTTTCTGCTGCCTTATAAGTCCTCTGCTACTGAGCATTATTTGGGCTAAGATGGGTTAAATCACCTCATCAAATACATATGATGAGACTTACTAGATAAACATATTGTCAGTGTTGACCATTAACTTCTACGTAAATAGATGGAATATTAACAAAGAGATTAAAGTTAGGGATATTGTAAGAGGAATTAAAGAAGAAAGGTTGACAAAAGAAAAATACTAATTTAAAGTGATTTTACAGAGAATTTCGAAGGAAAGATGTCTAAATCAGCTCCCTCAAGACAAACCTGTTTCTGGCTCAAGTAGTCCATACCCCGGGCCACATCCGCGGCAAAGTGCAGCAGCTGCTGGGAGGACAGAGTGGAGGCAGTGCTGTTGGCGATGGCAAACGCAGGGTCAGTCTCCAGCACGCGGCTCTTGCGCAGGAAGTCCAGGAGATTCCCGTGGGGGGCGTACTCGATGGCCAGGTACAGGTACCCTGCGGGGAGATGGAGAGACCCGACCTAACCAGTAGACCCCAAAACTTTGAAATTGCTGAGATGTGCTTCGTCCTTGGGAACTGCTTGTAAAACTCCATTTCATCTAAAAGTAACTTACCTATTTGGGCCAACCTCGGCAATACCCGGCACAGCAGAAAGACGAGTAACCCCCTCCGCAGTACGCGAAGGGCGCCGTACTTAGAGGGCGCCCTCTTTCCACTGCCCTCCCCTCTCCCACCAAGTGCGGACGAACAGGCAAAGCTTCCTGAATGCGTTCAACCTACTCGGTAATAATAGTCACAGTAAATCAAAGCATTTGCTTCCAGGGAATCTAAAAGAGCTAGCCCATGTCGTCTTTTTTTTTTTTTTTTTAAATTCATTACTGATTGAGAACCAAATAGAAGCTAGTCATGCTGTCTCTACTTTTCTTGAGGTTATTTAAAAAATAAAAAATGAATTAAAAAAAACAACAAAACAATGATTAACCAACCATCTACAGCTGAAGGACTCACGCAGATAACTTACTCCCTCCTCATTCAACATTTTAAATGTACAAATTTACAACCCACAGTAAGTCACCATATCCTGACTAGGTCGCTGGGCAGCAGAGTCCCAGATCAGGGATGCTTACAGAAACCAGAAAACTCAAACTTTCAGGAAAAAAATAAAACAATAGTTTCTAGAACACATTTTGATCCATTGTCTTATTTTTATTACAAATTGTTTTTTTCTTTTAATAAAAAGTAATCTTTTTTGATAAAACATTGATCATTAGAGCCAGTGAAAAGTAGAATGCTTTTATTATCTTTTAAAGGGAAATTATTTTATATACCATTTTGTACATTTAAAATGTTGAATGATTTTGAACTTAAAAGATATCCTAAGAAACTGAAATTCTAGCCAAAAGAAAAAAAAAAGTGACCTTCTAGCACTGAATCCTGCTGTATTATAAGAAAAGATATACATAATTTCTGTAAAAAATATGCTTTCTTGCTTATTTACTGAAATATAAATTTTAAGAACCAACCAATTATATACTAATATGATGATTGAGCAAAATTTTAAAAGCTATATATTTTTCTGTTGTGGGTTATTATTTTTTTTAACTTTCATTTATCGCTGCCCCATGCTGATTACTGTTTTTGGGAAATGGCTCAAAAATAAATGTCATTACTCCATTATTTAACGTAAGGGACATGATTTGACTTTTAGAATTACACCCTTATTAGATCACAGAATGATATATTGTTTGCCTTACCAGTATTTTTAGTTTAATAAATTGAGGAAAGGGAAATAGCCTCTTTTCTATTGTTGGTTTTGTGCTGCAAAGTCAACAAGTGGTTGTCAAGTTTGTAAATAATTACTCTGTGGAGCTTTTTTGTAGAAGAAAACTTTTCCATGAGAAATTAAGTTTAAACATAGATTCCGAAATACAGTCCTTGGTTGCATGCAGAGGTAAATCTCTCAATAAATATTTCAATTAATAATGTATTAAATACTCAATAGAAATACTCAATAAATATTTGAATTAATAATATAAGTTGAGCTTTAAGAATATGTACAACATTGGTTAATTGTAAAGCCTAATGTAAATGTACAGGAAATTGTGCAAGTTGGAAATAACAAAGCTCTATCAGATATAAGCATATTATTATTATTTTACCCTAAGTATTACGGCAAATGCTTTCATGTTACAGTAGATTATTGGCATTCATGGACTTAACATGCAGAATGTCACTTGCTTGAGTCTGGTAGGAAAATGAGAGGACAGACAATTAAAAAGAACCTGTGCACTTCACTCTTCCTGGTACTGAGGCCTTCTCCAGTCTACCTAGTAGAGGTAGCTGAGCAAACCTCTGGATTAGCAAGCACAGGGGCATGTGGGAGCCAGGGATACCTTTGGGCAGTGATGGTTGAACCACATCAGAAGGCAAATGATCCAGCTGTAGGTTCTACCTCCAAAAAGATGCTGAAGCTCAGCACAAACTATAAATGAGACTAGTTATTCAGATTAGAACTGTAACTTTAAAAAATAGGTAATATTCTTAAGGTTATTATCTTTCCTAATTCCAATATGGAATGTGTGTGTTTCAAATTAAAAAAGAAATCTGTTAGGAAAGACAGGAAAAAGGCATCTTACCACGATGTTCACATGCTCCCAAGAGATTGATGATGTTTGGGTGGTGTCCAAGTTTACAGAGAACCTCCAGTTCTCCTGCGAAGTCTCTGTGGTCATCTTTGGAGGCATATTCTGGGAAGAAAGTCAAGAGTTATGATCCCTGTCTATTATTCTTCTTCAGAAACAACTGACTCTTCCTCCTCCCTGGGACCTTCAAGTACACTGAGCCACCATTAGGTCTGGAAAACTGTATAGAAATCACAGATTTCTACACTAAGAAAGAGTATTGTCCCTACTGACACTTTGGGCTGGTATTTTTGTGTTGTTTGGCAAAGAAGGATGTTTAGCAGCATGTCTAACCTCTACTCACTAGATACCAGAAGCCCAACCAAAAAATGTACCCGGGCATTGCCAAATACCCCCCACCAGGGGGCAAAACCACCCCTGGTTGAGAACCACTGCTCTGAAATTTTCTTGCTTAAGCTCTCAAATACCCAGAGGAATCACTTGGTAGTGAAGGAACTGTCTCCACTTTTAGACTCTAGCTCCTCCGGCTCAATCCACCATCCCAAGACAAATATGCTGCGGAATAGGACCAAATTTTATGTAAACCTCACCAATTACACACACACACACACACCCCTCACTTTATTTGATGATTTTAACTTGCTTGCTTTCCCACAAACCAGTCTTGTGAAAAACTCTCCTCCCAGTGACATTTATATACAAGTTGCTTGGTAGCCAGGAAACTGACTTGCTTTTGTTTCTTTGAGTCCTGTCTCTCCACTGGCACTTTGATCAGAGGGAGAATCATCAGGCACCAACCAGGCTGGAGGGAAGGCTCTTTGACTGATGCACAAAGTGACCAGCATTAAGCTGGTGACAGTGTGCTAGTACTGTTTTTAGGAAAATAACAGAGGGGTACTAGTGTCCGTGTGCATACAAACGATGGGCCTGTTCCGTGTGGGCTAAGGGTACCTGTAAGACTAACTAGCAGGCAATCCTATTCATACCACAGCAGCCTGATAGTAAGTGCCTTGGGAGCATTTCGGAAGTGAAGTTCTTGATAATGAGGTTGCCCCCTTACTTGAGGAACTGCCCTGATTTGGATGTATCACTCCTCCCACAGAAATTTTATGTCCTGGTGCTGTTAAGCTATTTTACCTCTTCACATGAGTATGATGTAGAAAATCAGCCTCAGGTCAGATCCCCCCAAAAACAGATTTTACAAGGTCCCATACCCTCTCTTCTCTCACTATCCTTACTGCTCCCCCAAACTCCCTGTGACTAAGGTAGCAAAACCAAAAAGGGCTTGCTGGCTGCTAAGCAAGGGGTACGTGTGTATATGTATGTATGCATGCATGCTGAAACATTACTATCTCTAAGCCTAGCTAATATTTTGCTTATTTTTTGTTTGCTTTCTAACATGCAGAAAACATCAGTGATTGAATGAGATTTAGTTAGTTCTCCTGTGAGGCTCAGTACTGCCGTCAAAAAAGAGGGAAAACCCATTGGTGACCTCGCAGAGCAGCCCAGTAATCACACTCCTGGCTCTAATACCCCACTGCTCCTGCCTGATGCTGTAAGGGTACAGCTTCACAATCGAGTTCTATAGACTGTCATTTCACACAGGAAACAGTAGTATTGCCAAGGGACTAGTCAGTTTGCTTTCCTAGAAGAAGTTTATAATCCAATCTTGTTAAATGGGTAAGCACAAAGCAGTCTTGAAAGGAACACAACTGAAAAAGATTTAGTTCTTGTGATCTCAGATCAGTGGTTTTTCAAATCTAAATGCAAAGAAGAGTCACCAAGAAAGCTTATGAACACAGATTTGCATGGACCACCCCAGAATTCAAATACAGTAGAACCAGGCATGGGAGAAGCCCAAGGAGATGAATTTCTCACACAGTCTCCAGGGATGTTGATGCAGATAATCCATGAAGACAGTGGTTTGAAAAGTGTGGTCTCTGTACCCTCAGCATCAGTATCACTTGGGAACTAATTAGAAATGCAGATTCCCTTGCCTTACATCAGACTTACTGAATCAGAAACTATGGGGGTGGTGCCCAAGAGTCTGTTTTTTAAACAAATCTTTCAGGAAATTCTGGTGCATGCTGAATTTTGAGAACAACTGCATTAAGTTAGCAGTGTATGACTGAGAATCTGTATTCTCGTGTCCCAAGGAATCAAGACAGTGGGGTTTAAATAGCTCATGCCTTCATGTTTACATCCCAGCCCTATCACTGGCTGACCTCAAAGGAAATATCGCCTTCAGTTGCACGTAAGAGCTGTATCTGACCTCGTGCCAATGTTTTGCTTAAATAATGCAAGACCACAGAGGAAAGATTCAACAGGAAGTCAAGTTTTCTCCCCACCCTGCTGAAATGCTGACTCGATTTGGCCATACACTGACCTTTCATCCGTTTGATGGCAGCGTCCATCCGTAGCCCATCCTTCTTGATACGCGCCTTGAGAACCTGGCCAAAATTACCCTCCCCAATCACATCTTGAAATTTGATGTCATTCCAGTCCAGCACTGGATAAATTGTAGGATCTGGGTTGTTTTTGGCCTTCCTGTTCAGGGCCAAAGTTCCTGAGTTGAACTGCACAGCTGGTTCTTCCCTCTACAAAAAGAGGTTTTCCGTGTCAGGATTTTATTTTATTTTATTTTATTTTATTTATCTTTCTAGGGAACTTAGTACCTCCTGGTTGTATCCATACCAGGTGAAGAAAGAAATGTATCTAATTCTAGAATGGAGGTGGAAATAGGTATTATCCAACAAACCCATTCTGATGAGCTGCTGTCCACAGAGATGCATGGGCTCAGCTCCAGGCCCCAGTGGGGAGCATGCCACAACTGATTAATAATGTCTATAGAGGGTGAGGGGACCAGGGATGACAGAATGTGTGCCAGGGCATGGCACTCTCCTGAGTTAGTCACGCCTACGTTTCCACTCTGCTGTGGAATGAGCAAGTGTTTGGTCCTGATTTGAGAAGAACACGAAGATTCTCTCTGGGCAGTCACAGGATAGGCCTCTGGGAGAGCTTTCCCTTGGTCCCTTCTTGACTCTTGCCCACCCCCTCCCACTGATCTTAAAGCTTAGAACCTCCCAGGCCCACTTGGGGGCAGACTCTGGCCCCAGGATGACTGATGCTTAGAGCAAAGCCCAGCACAGTGTCTCCTTTGCTGCGAGCTGCTGACTGCATTACGACGAGCGCCAGCACTGCCAACCCTATTGCTGGCCCTGCCCCTCTAGGGACAGCCTGAGAGGAGTCAGCTCCAGCACAAAGTCAAATAACGAAGCCTCCCTGACCCCAAGGAGCAGAATCTTGAGGACATGTGCACGTCAAGATATACCTCCTTTGGAACATGTAATTGTACTCAATGGTTTATACACAGAACTGATAAACTTGGGTACAAACTAATTTTACAGAGTCTCAAACCATGGTCTAATGTTCACGCCATAGTACACCAAAGAACTCCAATGGGATGTCTTTTGGCAAAGTAGGATTTGTAGACCTTTGCTACTGGTCAGAATTCCTAGATGAAAGAAAGAGGCCATGCCAAGTGCTATGAGCCATGATGGCACACCAAAGGGTACACAGGAATGGGAAATACACACAGGTATATATCCTGCTTACACATATGAGGAATGGTAAAATTGAGGAAGGTGTTAGAAGAAGAAATGGGAACAGGAAATAGAAAAATGTGGGGATAACTTGCCTAATTCAACACACCATCACCTAGCACGCTGAGGTCCGGTTACCCTCATGTCATTCCTTACCAAAAATGTTCAGTTCTTTATATCGCAAGATTACTCTCTGGTGACTTATCATTTTGGCAGCAAAACAGTCATGTTTTAAGTGTGGTATCCTGCATAATTATTAAGAGCAACCTTTTCACTCTCAAAATTGTTCCATTTTGGACAAGAAATCCCATAGTTACGTTATTACCTCCCATTTAATAATGGAAGCCAAAGAGAAGATGAGACTTGCCTATGGGAAATGTTTCCTTTACAAATAAATTGTCTGGTGCACCTCTTTAAAGTGAAGGTTCTGTACGTGTGTGGACTTGCACTTATTAACTAACTAGTAAGAAAAGGAGAGACACTACCACATTTTGGAAGGCTTGGGCCATTCTCCTTTGAACGTTTGCCCTCTTCAACTGCAACATGATCAGAAAGGCAAACAGCACCGTCAGGCAGGTCATTCCCGCCGAGCCGAGGATGGCTATGAGCAGCATCTTCCCGCCTCCGAGCTCTGCTGGTGCTGTGCGGGGGAACACGGGGGAAGCAGCAGGGTTAGTGTACATAGAGAGAAGCCAAGACCGTCTGTGCGAGAGGTCGCAGTGGAGTGGGAATGTGATGGCAGCCCAGGTCCTGCCACCTGATTGCTATGTGACCCAGGGCTGCCCATTTATTTTCTGAAACTCAATGGAGATGAGTCTGACTCATGGGGTTAAGATCCTTAAAAAAAGTGCAAAAGTGCTTTTTTAAATGGCAGTGTGCTAATCATTAGTTGTCATTTGTTCAACTTTTACTTCCAAGTAGAAGCCCAAGCAGATGCACATCAGCAAGTGGGAATTAACGGTGGGAATGGCTAGCTAGATGCGTGACTTTGGGAAAGTGACTAAACCTCCTGGCACAATTTCCCCACTTATAAAAGCCTCATGATGCTAAGAACTTAGAGTCTATAATAAGATGTTTTGGTTTGGTTTTTTTCCTTGTTTTAAAAAGCTGGTGGAGAAAACTTGACGATACCAATGGGAGAGAAAGGAAAGAAGGAAGAAAGAAAGGAGAGATGGAGGGAGGAAGGGAGGGAGGAGGCAGACTTAGGGTTCAAGTCAAAATAAACTATTACAGACTAAGCTCTAATCCTTCTATTTCTGTCCCTTATTTAAATTCAAATGAAATTCAATTCAATGTGTTTTTATGAAAAACAGCATGTAGAGCACGACCTCATCTTCTTACAGGGATTCTTTTGTGATTATATATCTTTCCTTCCATTGCTGTGCATGTTTACATGAAGAAATGTCTGGAATGGAAGGGTGAGGGATGGTTTTGTTATGCTTTGTTTAATTTTTCTGTTTATATTTTAGGTATAGCTTGTATGCATTTTATCAAAACACAAGTATCTATAAAAGTGATGCATTTGTTAAGGGTGTGACCTCAAAACTATGATTTTTCTATAGTTGGCAGGCTCATGATTCCTTGGAACTTTCAAAAACATTCCAAAGAATCAGCACTGAAAACACAGCTTATTTGATTTTATTCCTTAAGCCCTAGGTAACCCTGAAAAGAAGCAAGAAGTTATCAGTGCTATAAGATTTCCTGTAAAAATAAACTCTAGTCCAAATAATAAATTTTCAGAAATCACCATTCCTTCTATCTTAATTCCCTTGCATATCTCACAAATGCAGAGGACTGCGAGGTGCCATTTCAGATAAACTTCAAAGGAAAGGCGTTCTACATGCTGCGGCACCTGCTCTACCTCCAGCTGCCTACCTTTGTTCATTCAGTTCCATTCAACAGGCTTTACCAATCACAAACCTTGGACAGAGTGTGCTTGGCACAATGAGGGTTCTCTATCTCAAAGAGTTTACTCTCTCTGGGATAAGGGTTAGTGGCAGATGTGTAGACCAAATAACCTGGATACAAAAAAGTAGAAGAAAACTCGGAATAGCACAGTGTCACCCAAGCTAAAAGAGCAGTTCATTTTGAGAAAGAATGTAGTGTGGTTCTAGAAGCCTCCCACTGAATCATTGCACAGGTGTGTCTCCACTGAACAGGTTCCATATTCTTCTTTCTCCCCAGAATCAAATTCATATTCCTCAGAGCTTCAGCCACTGGATGGGGAATGCTGACAGGCTAATTCAGCCTAAGGCTTAATAATAGACAAAGGAGCAACAGGGTATCCTTCCCAGAGGCATTTTCATTTTAAGGACCTATCTACAGATAGTGAAGCCTATTAGGACAGATGAATTGTGTTCCATGACACAAATATGGGGTTAATATCTTAACATGATACAGCATTTCTGAGAGTCTCCAGAAATAATTCTCGATCCTGTCCGCTCTACCAACCTTGGGACTTGGAGAGAGTGGTCAGTTCATGAGAAAAAGTTGGGTTGCTTGACCCTATGTTGTTCTCTGCAAAAATGTCCACCTGGTAAGCTGTTTGGGGCTCTAGGCCCTTGAGCTGATACCGGGTGATAGTGACATTTTTGATCTTCACATCAATGTGCTGGTCTTCATCCTTGCCCTGAACCTTATAACGAATGATAATAGAAGAAATAGAATAGCCGTCCAAGATGGTCCAAGAAATCATGGCTGAAGAGTCTGTGATGTTGGAAATCTTGATGTTTTCAGGTTGAGGAGGGAGAACTAGAAATTTAAAAAAAAAGCAAAACAATATTTCACTTAAGATATACTACCATCTCTTGGATTATTATGCTTTTGAGAGATAGTTAATGTCAGCTCATAAACTGAGAATAGCTAAGAGGTGTTTTCTCAGATGGTAATTCCAAACAATGGGTAGTGGACTCCATGCAGGCTTGATGGCGTAACACAAGATGGGAAAATAACAACACATATGTCACATATCGTCATCCTTACACTAAATTAAAGCCTCAAAACTTCTGTGACTGCAGAAACATATATTATACTATTCTTGATTCAAGGGAAGATAGAAAGTTTAAAAGAGCTGGCATTTATTAGGCCCTTCCACATAGTGACTCATTTTATCTTCACAACATTCTTATCATAAGTATTGAGGCCTAGAGAGGTTACATGACTTGGCCAAGGTCACACAGCTATTGGGTAGAAGGAACGGGATTCAATTCCTGGCAATCTGATGCCACAGTCTATAATCTAGCCACTGTCCCACATGGTGTATCCTTGCTCTTAATGCATTTATGGAGCAGCAGCATGGCAGTGTTATGCATTTTGTAAACAAACTGCTATAGGGATTTGAGAGAAAGAGATAATATTCCATGAGGATCATAGGTAGGATGAGAGAGAGATGCCTTGAGGTTTTCCAGATGGGAAGGTGACATGCACAAATCATTCTCGCACTCCCACTCTGACTCCTTTCAAACAAAACACGCAGGCCTGAGAAAACTCTGTAACTCTGTAGAGCCTAAAACTCTTTCACTCAAGGAAAGAATGACTCCAAGGTCGTGCCCTTGATATTAACTGTACTTTCTACTGTGACATTGTTTACAAGGTGCTTCCATATGCAGGCTCTCCCTTGAAGCTCATAATCACACAGGCAGGTAGGTAACCAATGCTGAAGTTTTAATTATCCCAATTTTAGGGGTGAGAAAACTGAGGCTTCACAATATAAGGGATCTGTACCTGTCCCAGTAAGCAAGTAGTAGACTCAGGCCATTTTACTTCATAAAAAATGAAAGCTTATAAGCAAATTAGAACCTTCAAGAAATGTCTTGATGTACATTCTTTGTATTTTGTTCCTCAGAGAGTTTTCTTCATTCTAAATTACCTCTTTCCCTGATGTTGATTCTCTCTATTAAACTCCTTAGGTAACCATGGCAATCTGCAAGAATCAGGTAGTAGATTTTGAGCTACCAAATCTGATTTGTATTTTCTATGGCTAACAGGTGGTAACTTATCCAAAATCACAATTAATTAATTAACAACATGTCTTAAGTTCCTGTGATCCAGTACCAAGCTTTCTGTATATCTTTGAAAAAATATAAAATAACCTTCCTTCCCACAAGGGATTACAGAGCATTAGGAATATTAACATTTCATATCAAAAAATTCAATTTCATAAACCAACAGTATTCTAAAACTGTTATCAAAAGAAGTGCTGCCCTAGCTGGTGTGGCTCAGTGAATTGAGCAACAGGCTGTGAACCAAAAGGTGGCCGGTTTGATTCCCAGTGCATGGCACATGCCTGAGTTGCAGGCCAGGCCCCCAGTAGGGGGCGCTCAAGAGGCAACCACACATTGATGTTTCTTTCCCTCTCTTCCTCCCTCCCTTCCTCTCTCTAAAATTAAATAAATAAAATCTTTTAAAAAAGAAGCAATGCCTTGCAAACACCAACCAAAAGAATAATGAATATAATTTTCATGCCAATTAAAAATCCTAAGTTTGCATGTACCAATGTAGCCATCTGATGCCTGCTAGTAGTCTTGATCTCGCTTAATGGATTCATTTAGCTTCAGTGAGTCTGAGCCCAATAATCTACGTTTCAGCAGATCCCTCAAATGATTCTAAAGTACTTTAGGACAAATAAATTTGATTTCACTTATATGTGATATCTAAAGAACAAAATAAATGGACAAACAAAACAGAAACAGAATCATAGGTACAGAGAAATTGATGGTTGCCAGATGAAGGGGGAGTTGGGGAGTTGGGTGAAAAAAGTGAAGGGACTAAGAAATACAAATTGGTAGTCACCTAATAGTCACAGGAAATATAGTCAATAATACTTACATAACTATGGCATCAGGTGGGTACTAGACTTATTGGAGGAGTCACTTCATAAATTATATAAATATCTAACCATTACTCAATACACCTGAAACTAATATAAAATAATATTTAATGTCAATTGTAATTGAAAAATAGAAGTAATATAAAATAAAAACTTTAGGAAATGCTATTTAGATTGTAAACAATTTAAAAAACTGTGGAAGGAAATTCTCCAACAACCAAAGTTGCTTTGAAGCAGTTGGTTGCCCATCCAAAGGCACAAATGAGTAGCATGATTTTGCGAAAGTAAGCAAAACAGAGTTGAAGTGTTAGTTAGAATCCTAACCCCATGAGTTACTAGCTGTAGAACTTCGGTCAAGTTACCCTTCTCTGAGTCTTTGGTTCCCTATCTGTTAAGTGTGATGATAATTCTTATTCTAATTTGCTCATAAAGCCATTTTAAGTGTCAAAAGAGACACTGTACATACACACATGCAGGAACACATTACATGCATTTATTACTTTACATATGTTTGAGGCCATATGCCAAATCTAATTCATTTCACTCCTTATACTTGGTCCAGATAGAATTGCTAGGCTGGGCACCAACATAAACTCTAAACTAGAAGCATTAATTTGACTTCTGAACAACATAGCATATTAACAAATATATCAATTAGAACTGAAATGTTCTCATCCATATACTCTTTGCCCTAATTTCCTGACCCTGTAGGGACTGGATCCTACCTCACTAACCCCAACATTTCTACCACCACCAGTATAATCCCCACCCACCTACCCACCCCCATCAAATTCCACACAAGGCAATTCCTTGTGATTACTAGTGAGTTTTTATTTAATTCTATAACTATGATAATTATGATGTGACTTGATAGTGTATAATTCTAGTGAGGGTAAAATTTATATAGAATAGTAAATGTACATCTAAGACAAGTTTGAGAAAGAAAATAATAATTTACCCTACAGGTATCAAAACATTTAACAAATCTATAGTAATTTAAACAGGTTGGAAATTGTACAGTAACACATAGGTCAATGGAGGAAAACAGAGTGCTTAGAAATTAATGCGAAAGCAATATGAGAACATGGCATAAGATACAGAAAGTACCACAAGTCTCTAGTGAGAATATTCAATATATGGCTTTGGGGTCATTGGCTTCCCCTATGTGAATAAATAAAACTAAAATTCAAAAAGATTAAAATAGTTACACTATACCCCAAAATAACATGCCTATATCTTAAATATCTATATATGCAAAAGCCAAAAGACCACAACTACTAGAAAAATATAGAGAACATATTTATGTCCTTGGGTAAGGAATAATTTCAAAATACAAAAAGTACAAACCACAAAGGCAGATATGACAGGTCTGATTACATGTAAACTGTAATCAGGTAAAAAAAAAAAACACACAAAGAAGGTGAAAATAAAGAGACTAGGAGAATATATTTGCAACATACATAACAAGATTAGTATCCAAATTATATAAACAGTTTTATCAACTTAGTAAAAGAAGACAACCAAGCCAATGGGCAAAGTATATCTGCAAATAAAGGTCCTGCAGAAGTAACGTCTGCTTAAGTGTGGTCGGTAGGGTAATAATATGGGTATAATAATTTATAGCTTTAATTTGAACATTTCACCTAAAATGTCATATGGTGTGCTTGAGTGTGATAGTGTTATGTTACAGAATTATATGCTTATGATTTTGTAAAATAAGATTTTGTAATTAAAAAGGGGATTACTTGTGCCAGACTCTATATATCAAACAAGAGGAAATCTAAATAACCTCAAAAAAAAAAGAAACCCAAATACATGAGAAAAGATGCTTACCCTTGCTAGTTATTAAGGAAGTGAAAATTGAAATTAACAGTGAGGGAAAGTTTTTTACTTTTGAGGTTGACAAAATTAAAAAGGTCTGACAATATCAAGCAATATCAAGATAGTTAAAGAATACAGAGATTGATATAGGGAAAAGAGTATGAGCACACACTCCTGGAACATAGTACACAGTGAATAGACACTTTAGAGGGAGATAGCCAATCCATTCCTCTTCTGGGCATGCTCCCTAGAAAAGCTCTGACACCTATGCACAAGAAGACATGTATAAGGATGGTCACTGAATTTTTGTGATAGAAAATAAAAAAAAGAAAAGAAAATCTAAATGTCTAGGTAAAAAGGAAGGATTAAAAAAAGATGATATATTATAACATAAACTATTATGCAGAAGTTAAAGAAGCATATGCCAGATCTAAGCAAATTAACATAGATAAAAAATAACAATGTTTATTCAAAAAAGCAAGATAAAGAATGATATGTATGCATATGTACCCTTATGATATATATGAGTATAATGTATTAAAATTATACAACATTGAATGGAAAGATACATAACAAACTCATAATTTTGGTTGTCTCTAAGGAGAGGAGAATAGAATTACAGTAGGAATGGTGGCCAAAGGGGATTTTGGTATTCCCATCTTGTGTTATTATTTCCACAAATCAACAAGCTGGAAGAAAATATGACAAAATATTAGCTATTGTTAATTCTGGGTTGTAGGAATGTATTTGTTGTATTATTCTCTATACTCATCTATAACTTTTAAATTTCACAGTATTTTTTTAAAGTGATGAAGAATCCCTAAACACTGACAAAACGTCACTGATACAAGAAGAGAGTGGCTGGAGAAACATCAAGCTGGGGGCCAAACCCCTTCCTGGGGAAGTGGAGACCCAGCTGCAGAAGAGAGCCTCAGACTTGGGGGCGGGCAAGGGACCACACACGGTCCTGATGTAAGTGGCTGCTAGTGTGGCCAAGACACTGCAAACCTTTCCAAGGTCTCAAAACGCACAGACAGAGTTCTAAAGCTATGAGTTAAAATAGAACTCTCTGCTTAATGACAAAAAAACACTTTCATTAATTACTACAAAGAAACCCAAGAAGTTCCAAGTATTGAATAATTTTAAAAGACCAATCTGAAATTAAGAAAAGCCTAATTTACGGAATAGTTTAAAAGAAAAGCCATGTTCTTACTCTCAAATATATACTGTAGCTCCAAAGATTGTCTAAGACTATTTTTCAAGCAATGTTATTTGGCTTCTAAGATTAAGAAAGACCCATCTTAATTAATCGACATATGTGTACATATAGATACATGATAATCCTGAAAACTGTCCTATAACAGATTAAATGAGCCTTACATAACGTTATTCTTCTTACTAATTTATTGAATAAATCACTCCATACCAAAGGAAGGTAAACTTAGCATAGTCCTGACTGAATAATTGCAAACCCATTTACATGGAGTTTTCTTATATGTTGCCGGGCACTGATTAGCCTCCATTCACAAGTAAATACCTTTTATGATTTCTAAGAAACAGTCTGGAAGTGATGGTACCTAAGTTCAAAGGACAGTAGTCAAAAGTCACTCAGGAGAGACTGGGGCAGCAGGGGTCACTTACTGTCACTAAGGGTCCAAGCGATGAGGTCTTCACTCCATTCCCCCTGGGCCTTGGTATTGACTCTGGCTCGAACTATGTACTGCTCCCTGGGATGTAAGTTGTTGAGTAGCACTGATGTCAAGTTGCCTGGCACTTTAATATTCTGCTGATCACTTTTCATTTGTGCAGATCTCCTCTCAACTTCAACATAGAAGTCATCTTCTGAGCTTGGAAATATTGGTTGCCAGGTCAAATTTAGAGTAGTCTGACTTTTTGGTAGGAGACTGAGGCCTCTTGGAGGAGGGAGACCTGGCGGAACCAGGAAAATCATTATTTTTACACAGGGTGAAGGTAACAAACAACCTCCAAGTGCAACTCTGCAGAATAACCTTGCCTCCTAGAATGATATACAATTTCACAAGCTATCAAATAAACACAAGCTAGTAGCCACTCAGTACTTGCAACCAAAATAGCAAACCTTGAAAATGATTCTAATACGTAGTTTGGATAATTGTCATATAGAACTACAACCCCTTGGAGAATAATTTGGGAGTAGTTTTCAAGAGCTCTAGAATTATACATACTTTAGCCCTCTAATCTGACTACCAGTCATTTACCCTAAAGAGATAATCCAAAGAAAGAGAAAACCTGTGTGTATGAAGATGTTCATTATAACATTATTTATAATGGCAAAATATTGGAAGAGACCTAAATGCTCAAAATAGGAAAATGCTTTAATAAAGTATGATATAGCCATCCAATGGATTAAAATAGATAATTGGGGAAAGTATGAAAACCCAATAAAAATATTTATAATACATGAGGGGAAAAAACTCCCATTGCAACTTGGTAAAAGTCATGTCTATAATGGGTGAAAGATAGGAAGGAAACTGATAAAAATGAAAACAGTGGATTTGCCAAGTTTATGAGTTTGTAGGTGAGTGTTTGTGTTACCCTTTTGAGCAACACGTTTTAAAGCAATTTTGCGATTGCTTCCCCTTAAGGAGGATTTCAGTCATGGCCACAGATGCGGTGGCAGGGCCAGGCCTAGCCCTGCTCTCATCCCAGGAAGGTAGGGGCTCGCAGCGCATGCCGCTGGCAGGGTCGCCCACAGGAACCTGGGCTGCCAGAGGTAACGGAATAGAAACAATGTGGGTTTTCAAATCAAAAGGCATGCCCCTCTAGCCTTGTGACCTTGGGAAAATTCACAATTTCTCCAAGTTCACATATAACACAAAATGAAAATACCCATGTCCCAGACTCAGGAGAAATAAATGAGATAATGGATGTGAAAATATATTTAGAATGTGTTAGATGCTCTATTATCATGACCTCCCTCTCTCTCTCTCTCTTCCTCCCTTCCTTCCTAAAATATCTTGTGTCGGTGGACAGAAGACAAATTTGCATGTTTTCAGTTAATAATAGTAAATTGATTTTAAAAGGATAAAGCATTTTCAAAACATAGACTAGAGACCTGGCTGGGCGGCTCAGTTGGTTGGAACATCATCCCATACACCAAAACGTTGTGGGTTTAATTACCAGTCAGGGCACATACCTAGGTTGTGGGTTTGATCCCTGGGTAGGGGGCATACAGGAGGCAACCAAGAGATGTTTCTCTCTCAGTCAATGTTTCTCTTTTTCTAATTCCTCTCTCTAAAACCAAGAAGCATATCCTGGGGTGAGTATTTTTTTAAAAAGGAAAAAAAAACATAGAATAGAGACTCTCTAACTCATGTATTCTCAGTGGGGACATTATTGCCCTTATTGTGGCAAAAATTAGTTCTTAGGTATGAGAAATTTTTAGATAGTACAGTGGTTTATGAAGGACCGCAATATATTATAAACAGATTTGCAGTATCAAAATTTGTGGCAGGAGAGACATTAGCACAAAATAGCCACTTTTCCCAAGCACAAAAAAAAATCTAAAATTTCCTTGGGGGTGATAATTTAAAAATAAAAGTAAAAAGATTGAGAAACTATGCTCTGACTGTTGGTTGGAAGTGAGAGGAAGGGTCTGCTCCCATCCACGGGGAGAGTGACACTCACTCCAGCTGTGGCTGCTTTAGGCCAGGGGACCAGCGAGCAGGTCCTGAGTGAATGGACTAAAATTAGGAGCGTTTTTCAAGTGGTGTAAAGAAACGGTGCCCTTGGACTCCCAGGTAAAAACAGTAATTGGAGAAACAAAAAATACTATATCTGAGTATCTAGTATGGTGATACATCAGCTACATCACCATGGGCAGGTTATTAATCACTCTGAGACTCTACTTTTCAACCTATAAAATAAGGAAGCCTATTCTTATCCTTTAAAATAATATGAATTGAATCTATGTGAGCTTGAAAGCCTAAAGCACTGGCCAGGATAGTAACAGATGATTGTACACAGTAAACACTAGAAAGAGAACTTGACAAGAGATGATTCCAGGAGAGAACATCTGGGTAGCAGATAGCTGGAGCCCTGGTTAGCAGCAAGGAAACTTCACAAATTTAAGGGCTCTTCCATGAACACAACAGAAGACCAATAGATAGTGACTAACAATTAACCAAGAAATACTACTGCATGAGTTACTTAGATCGTGTGGACCCAGGACCACCGTCACTTGCAAACTTTTAAGAAATACAAATTCTTGAGCTCCACTCCCTATCCAAACCTATGGAACCAAAGCTCTGGGGTGGGGCTCAGAAATGTTTAGACAAGCCCTCCAGGTGATCCTGATAAACACTGATGTTTGAGAACCAGCGATTTAGAAACGTGGAGGTACATACTTTCAGACATAGCTTAAGGAGATGAAAGTAGCTGCCTATAGGAAGCAGGACTAGGAGGTGCAGGGAGGAGCAGGGGGCTGCGGGGAGGAGCAGGGGGCTGCTATTACTCAGATAAAAGCCTTTCATTTTATTTGATGTTTTAACTATGTGCACAAATTTCTTTGAAAAATTAAAAATTATTTTTAAAAAATAAACAAACTGGGATTTCTGAAGTGTATGTGGCAAGAACCTGGCCTGGACCCTTAAGATGGAAACAGGAAACTGTTGGTAAAACTTAGCAGCCAAGGCTCAGCACAGTCACTACTAAGTAAATCCCAACTCCTAAGGGATGTCCCTGCCTTCCTGAAGGCTCATCTGCTTCCTTCTCTGTCCTCCTGGACTGCCACATACCCCCTCCCCCAGGGAGATAGACCAGAGTGCAGCCCAAATAAAGGATCGGTTTGGCTCCAAGTTCCTACCCTTCCTGTCACTTTCCCACCCATTCAAAAGAGAGCTCCTTCCACCTCCATCCCCACCCACCCACTCACCCACCACCACCCTTCCTGGTCTTCCTTCCTCTTTCCCCTTCCTCCCCCTCCCACCCAGCTCGTGAATAAATGCTGTTTGCTTTGACTGACCGATAGAAGTTGTTGTGAACCGTTTCACGGGTCCAGGATGCCCTTCCCCGCCCTCTCCACGCCGGACCAGCTGCACGCAGAGCTCATATTCTGTTCGAGGTTCCAAATAGTTGAGTGTAACAATCTCATTTGTCACTGAGAAGAGGGAAAGTTCAGGAAACTTAGGTTGGCACTCCTTTACAAAGTCTCTAAACTGGAATGTTGTTATTGTGATGTGAACTAATGTTAGGTTTTTAAAAACACAATGTCTTAGTGAAACAGAGAGAGGCAATTCCATCGTCAGGTCCTCACCATTCCTAATATAAGGAAAATAAGGTTTTTTGAAGGAAGTTGACAGGTTATGCTGTGTACACTAATATGAGTATTTCTGTGCCACTTAATCTTTTCTGCTCTATTTGTGTGATTTTACTCTACTCATTTGTAGAGTAAAATCACACAAATATTCAACTATATGGAATGTCAATCTGATGTAGGGGGGAAATCTCAATTTAGAATGATATCAAATAATTTAATTTCTGTTTTCAAGTACATACAGTGATTGTAAGCAAGCTATCAAGAGGAGAAAGCTCTGAGGGTTTGCTCACAATGACAGAATAACAAATTTGTACTGGTTGTACCACTACAAACGAAGGGATCTGGAGTACTGGAAAACAGATCCCATTAACAAATGGTACATGCTGCTTTTCTTCTTAGCTGTTGGCTTCAGCCAGCCACTTTCTCTGCGGACCCTGCAAAGGGAGATTTTTGCCTCACTGTCTAATAAATTCCTAGTGAGTAAGATAAAAGTGGGCTGTGTTTCAGAGTCTCTAGAAGACTATTTTGTGGATGTCTACTTGTAAAAAGTGACTATGAATTATTACCAACATATTTATTTAAAAGCTGCTTTTTAATAAGACCTAGCCATCAACGTTGGAAGTAGCAATGCCATCCATCAGCCTTCTTTTGCTGGGATTCTGAATTTCAGCTGAGTCTACAATAGCGTGTGAAGAGCCTAGTACTAATACCCTGACTTTATTCAACATACCCAGATCAGTGAGTATTATTAAGCCCAAAACCCTCCTTTTCTTTTCCTTTTCTGTAACTCCCTTAATTATCTATACACAGTGAACTCCTTTCCAGAAGTTCACAAGCACAATGAGAGTAAAGCCCTGGTGGAGAGAGGTGTGTTCCCTACAAACGTGATATCACAGGTCTTGCTACACATGGCACAATTCAAGCAGCACTGTCAAGATAATGATCAGTTTTCCTTTTTAAAATGATTTTTACATCATCATGCAACAAACAGAACTCTAATTTGTGTTTCAAAATAAATTTGACAAATTAATTCATTAAACTGCTTTCATGAAATTTTGACATTTTATCACATTTTGTGGAACTATTTTTTCCTTTCAGGGAGTTGGGGGAGGAGCATGTACTCTGCCCATACCCCTCTCACCCCTCTCCCTCCTCCCCCACTCCAGTCCAGTCTGCCACAATCTAAAATTTTCAGGCCCATATTCCTCTCAAAATCTCCGTGGGCTAAGATCCTGCAGGACAGGGCAAGACCGAAAGGTAAAAAAAGAACAGGCAACTCAATAGAGCAGCAACAATAACCCCTCAAATGTAAGCAGATCGGGTCTCTTCGTCTCTCTAGCAGCCCGTGGAATTTCCTGTTATCATGTTTATGGCACAAACACATATCTTTAACCATGACCAACCAAGGTATAGTAACTGAAAAGAGGACTGGAGAGCCAGAGAATCCTGAAAAAGAAATATTGGTATATAGGGTCCAGCAGAAGTAATGCCTGCTTGAGTGTGGTTGGTAGGGTAAATAACATGGGTGTGATAATTTATAGTTTTAATTTGCACATTACACCTAAAGTGTCATATGGTGTACTTGAGTGTGATATTGTGGTGTTACAGAATGACATGCTTATGATTTTGTACTAAATTTTGTAATAGAAAAAGGGGTGTTATTTGTGCTGGACCCTGTAGCTAGTAACTCTTGATGTAGTCCATTCTGTGTTCCATAGATACTCCAACTTTCAGAAATTAGCCTCAGAACTCAGAGGGCCCTATCACACTCTATGTTGAATACTCTGAAATGAAATTCTCTGCTACAGCCTCCAGCACAAGGTAGAGGGTTGAGGCAAGGAGAAGGATTTCTATATTTGGAGGAAAATTCATTTTACTGGTGCCACACCTCCAGCTACAGCCTTTTCTGTCCAAACCTTACCTTGAATGTGACGCCATGCCTCATAATGATTAACAGGTTTGTAGAGAAGCTTCTTGGATTTGATGGGTCCATCCCCAAAGTAAGGCTCAGAGCTGATGTTGATGACAGCAAAGTTATGTCCAGTGTCAATCACGTTTGGGGCATTCAGGGGCTCTGGGAGAACTAAACAAAATTTCAGCAATCAAATTAATTTTTACATTTAGGGTTTTCCATTGTTCTTAAGTGCCTTTATATTTCCAACAACACCCTCGTACAGCTCTGTGCTCAAATTCAATGTAATCACCTGCTCTGTGATCTCCCCACTTAGCTCTTGCCTCTCCAACCCATTGTCCTCAGTCAAAGGGCTTTCTTAAAATATGAGCACTCCTCAGAGGCTTTCAATGGACTCCCATTACATTTAGAATAAAATATAAAATTTGTACTCTGACCTGCCAGGCCTTGCACAAGTGGGCCCCTGCCTTCCCTCCAGCTTCCTCTTCCCCTCACCCAACACCCTCCCATCTCACCGAACAACTTTCAATTCATCCAGCTAACAATGCCCCAGGCCCCTTTTTGTCTCATATTTTTGTAGATGTTCTCTGGGAAAGGGGTGCTTCACCACCCACTATTCCCTACTTAACTATTACCTATCATTCAGCTCTCACCTCCAATGGGACTTCTTCACAAGGGCTATCCTAGAATCTCAGTCAGCTTTTACAGAACTTATACTTCTGCTTCATTGTAATTTTCAGAATTTATTATCCTTTGTGATTTTATAAGATTATTTGATATTGGTCTTCCTACTAGACGATGTATTCTATCTTTTTCTGTGGGGCGGGGGGTGCTAAAAGTAACACAAAATTATCTTACATTTCTGAAAGTCAGAAGTCAGGCCTGGGTCTCCCAGGGATAACATCAAGGTGTCAGAGGGGATGTGTACCTTTCTGGAGCCTCTACGGGAGAATCTGCTTCCGTGTCCTTTCTGGCTTCTAGAAACTACCTGCATTCATTGGCTCATGGCCTCTTCCTTCACCTTCAATGTCAGCAAGTTGTATCTCTTTGACCTTCTTTCATTGTAACATATCTTTCTGACTAGAGTCAAGGAAGGCCTTTTGCTTTTAAGAATTCATGTGATTGGAGTGGATCCCTCTACATAACCCAGAATAATCTCCCCATCTCAAAGACCATATGTTCTTAGTGGGGACAATAGCACCCCACCAAGGAGGTGACAAGTGGTTCTGGGGGAATGAAAAAAATCTTAACTATTATAATGGCTTTTAGCCTTCCAAAGAGCCACAGTACATAAACAGATATATAGTACATCTGCGATGTTAACATTTTATGGTGACAGAAATAGAGTTTTGGAATAAAATTTCTAAGAGGGTTCCTTAATGGATAATGATAAAGAGTTTGTAAAACACTGCAGTAGACTGTAAACTCCATTAGGGCAAAGACTATGTAGGTTTGTTCAACAGGTGCTGAATAATTGTTTGCCAACTGAATTTCCAGTGAAGTCTGAAGCTCTGTTAGTCAGCCCTTCTTAGAAATGCATAATTATTGTTTTTTTTTCCCTTCCACAAAAGTGTATATTATATAGCATAGACTCTTTCAGATTTCAGGAGACATTACAATGTTCAATAATTTTACTTTATCTCTCTGTCTTAATGTTTTATCTCACTATCCACAAAAATGACCTTCAAGTCTTTGCTCAATAGCATCTTCTCAGGGAAGCCTGACTACTTCATTTACGACTGGCCACCCCTCCAGCCCTCCCTAGCACTCTCTACCCCTATTTCTGCTTATTCTTCTCCATAGCACTTAATGTCTTCACAAACCACATATTTTATTTATGTGTTTGTTCATTGTTTATATCCCTCCATGGAAAAGAAACTCCATGATGGAAGAGCTTTTTCTTTTTTTCTCATATTGCACATTGCTATATTCCCAAATCTAGAACTTAATAGTCCTTTAGTAAATTCTACTGACTGACTCAATAAAGACTGAAGAGTAAGTTGACTAAGGTCGGGATAATAAAGCCAGTAAGAAGCCGAATTGAGCAGTATGCCCTCATTGGAGGCCAATTGTGCCAGTGTTAAGTCAGGTGAGTCTGGATACACATTTTCTTAGATCAGTTTCTGAAGAGAGCACTCTGAAAAAAGGGAGTAAATTCATTCATTAAGCTATGATTTCTGAATATGATCAAATAGGACCATCTGTTTGTTTAAATGATCAAAATGCATGTTTATTTATGGCCATTGGTGCCAGTCTTTATAAAAGAGATAATTTGATAAAGGTAAGAAGTTTGCCCCCAAAGCTTCCTCTTACTAATTTATCATTTTGTTCTTTTTCTTTTAATCATTCTTATATACATATTATAAAGCACAAAAATCTAAGTGTATTTAGCTCAAGGGACTTTACCTACATAGAGTCCCATGTAACCACTAACCAGATTGAGATAGAGAACATTTCCAGCCCCGCCTCCCCCCAATACACCAAATACCATATGTCCCTTCCCAGGCAATAGGGAACTACTCTCCTGAATTCTGTTACTATAGATTAGTTTTGCCTGTTCTTTAACTTTATGTTAGTAGAGCCATAAAGGATGTACTTTCATTTGTACATTATCATGTAGCAGGAATTGATTCTTTTTAAATTACTGCTTAGTTTTTCACTGTATGATGTTATGGCTGAATTGTGTCTCCCATCCCCAAATTCCTAAGTTAAGGTGTTAACCCCCAGTACCTCAGAATGTAAGTTTACTTAGAGATAGGGTCTTTAGGGAAGTAATTAAGTTAAAATGAGGTTATTAGAGCAGTTTCTAATCCAATATGACTATTTTGTCCTCATAAGAAGATCAAATTAGGATACACGCCTGTACATAGGGAAGACCATACAAAGATAGAAGGAGAAGATCCACTACAAGACTAAGAGAGAGGCCTTAGAAGAAACCAACTCTGTCAGCACCTTGATCTTGGACTTCCAGGCTCCAGAACCATGAGAAATCAATTTCTGCTGTTTAAGGCCCCAGTTTGTGGTACTTTGTTACAGCAGTCCTAACAAAGCAATAAATATGAATGTACCACAATGTATTTATCCCTTCTATTGTTGATGGACATTGGGGTTAATTTCAGCTTGGGGCTATTATGAATAAAACTGTTCTGAACATTCTTGAAATCGTCTATTTTGAACATACACATACATTTCTTTTGAGCATATACCTTGGAGTAAAACTGCTAGATGATAGGATATGGGTATGATTGGCTTTAGTTTATATTCCCAGTTTCCCAAAGTCATTATACCAATGTCTACTCTGGTAATATAAAGTCTAGTACCTATTTTCTTAATACTATGTTTAAAGACACTGATTAATTTACTAATGGCTATTTCCATTTCATGAATGTCAATCAATATGACAGTGAAGAGGCATCAGTGATTTAGGACTAAAGACACATCTATACATTGACATCATTTGCTGTGTTTATCTTTTCACTAAAAAGATAAACAATAAGATTCTCCTGAATCTTAGCAACATGCTTTGGTTTTAATCATTATTATTTATTTTCCATGGATAACAAATTAACAAATATTCCAAGAAGTTTTAAAAATAATATAATTTCCTTTTCTGTATGGTGTTTCCTTTCTTTCAAGAGCATATAAAATGTAAGAAATTATTTTGATAATATGGACATTCTAAATAAAACATATCTGGGATTTTTCCAGTAATCCAAAGAATATTGAGGATACCAGGGTGGTTCACATGGATTCCCAGGGCAGAGAATCCAAATCTGTGAAGCTCTATTTATGTTACTGTTGTGATTGACCTTTTAAAAAAGATTAAATTATAGGTTTTTACATTATTTTCATTTATAGAAAAGACCTCATGGTTCTCCCAAAGATTCCTAATCAAGTAATAAAGTAGGTCAAATAGAAATCTACCTTGGTCATCTTGCTTCCTCATCTGTAATACAAGACACTCAGAAAGCAAAATGATGGAGGATTTGGAGTCAGGAGACCCAGATTCACAATTAGGATTTGTTTCTTACCAGATATCCTACTTTAAACAAGTTAACTAAACCTTCTGAATCTGTTTATTGATTGGTAAAGTGGGGACAACAATATCTATTTCATAAGTTTCTTAGAAAGATTAAATAAGATGAAGTATGTGAAGTAGTTAGCTCAGTGCTTTTCCAAGAATATATACCAAAAGCTGTTAGGTGTCTTTGTCTAAATGGATTCATAAGTAACTTCCAAATTTAAAATTCCTTGTTTAATCTATGTATACCAGCCAAGGTAACTTTGATTTATCTTGACTTTATTTCTTCTCTTCAAGCTACAAATACATACACACCCATATAGATGAATTTGAATTTTGAAAAACAAATTTGTAGCAGGATAAATACTCACAATATTAACTATGTGAAAAATTCATTTATGTTAATTATATAGGATAGCCTGGGCTGCATACTAAGTGAGTAATCCTCAAAAATTTTCCAAATTATTCTCTACAACAATGAATATGAAGTCACAACAATGATGAAACATTTTATAAAATATAAATATGACCAGACATTTTGTATGAGACACAATCCTAAAAAGTGTTTTATATACGCAATAAATCTTTATTATAACCACGAGAGTCAGATAAACTATATTTCATTTGCAAATAAACAAAGGCTCAGACAAGTTAAATTCATGTGCGTAGGGCCACACACACAGTTACTAGCTATCAGGGACAAAAATCAAACCCCAGGCTATGTGAAGAGATCATATACTTAATCCTTCTTTTCCATTTTCATGCACATAAAAAAAATGTTATAGATTTTTAGTATCTTGGAAGATATTCAAAAGACATTTTAGTGGTCAGATAACATTTTTATCTAGAAGTAGCACACAGCAGTGCATAAACTAAAATCATGAAGGATACAAGTTCTTCTTCTGGAAAATGAAGCGTACCTTTAACTGAAATGTTAAAAGGCTTTTCCACCATCCCGGCCACGGTGTTCACACTGCAGACCCAGACTCCTGAGTCAGGGGGGAGGATCCGATGGATGGTGAAGGTAGCCACTGAGAGATGGCCTGTATGGTTAAAGTCTTTTGGCTGGAAAGGTCAAATACAAAACAATAAAAACTTCTAGGGAGGTATAAACACAAAAGTTCATAACACTGACCCCATCTAATTGTTTAGTAAGAAGTTTTCTAGGAGAGATTAAGAAGTTCAATGCAATGCTTGTATAATCATTGGCTTATTTCCAAAGCTATTGTAGTAGCCCTGAAAGTTTATATTGGGCTGACGCCCTCACAGATCCTGCTGTTGTATTTGTGTTTTGGATAGTGGGGTAAATAGTTACGGACAAGAAGTCTAATTCCTTTTAAACTGCTTCTGGCAACATTTGCTCCGTTCTGGTCTAACACAGAGATGGCTGGGTGAGAGGATAAAACAGCTTTCTCAGGTATTTGGTGGGGGCAGGGGGGGGGCGGTAAGGGGGGCGGTGCTGAGCGCGGGTGGGGCGCTGTCAAGTGAGGTGTTATTGGAAAAGCCAGGGCTCTGAAGACCCATAGACCTGAGTTCACATACCAGCTCTACCACTTGTGACCAATTCCTTCATTACTTAAATTCACCCAGGCAGTTTTCACTTCTACAAAAAGGGGACAGGCAATGTTAAGTACAATATGGGTGGCCCTCACTAGATGGTAGCTGTTGCTTCCATTAACTTTGGAAAGGCCAACAAGATTTTGGAAGCTGTCAACTGGCATCACTACCTAAAGGGTTGTTTGTGTGGAATCAGGAACATCTGACATGGAGACATGGATAATGGCATGTTCTACCTAATACATATCCTGCCCCCAACATGTCACCTGGATCTGCCTTCCTGTCAAGCTGATTTTCAGTCATTTTAAGAGACATATAAGATAACTGTTCCAAAATCTTTAGATAAGAAAATACACTAGTTTCCTGAGAATCATTTGTGAAACAAAGAAATTTGGGATATTGGGAGAGAGAAAAGGGTAATGCACTGGAAAGTAGCTTAGTCTTTCCAGCAAAGAACTGCTGTCATAGCACCTTAACCAGTGGTGAGCACCAGCAATGAGGGCAAAATGAAGGGGTAGGAAGGCCCAAGGGATGCATGCATCTTCAGGGACTTGATGGATCATGGTTTCTGAACTGCAGACATAGGAACAGGTCTATCTAGAGTCAAGCTAGGAACATCCTATCCCAGAAGAATGCAACCTCTAAATGGAATCTAGCCTTAGGCGTGCTGATGACCACACTGAAAGTTTCTAGTGGTATCAGGAGAGCAGATTAAGAATAAATCTTACATGGAGCACTGTCCCATCTGGCTTCACGAGGGTCATTTCTTCTTTAGCAGGTAGTGGCCAGCCAGACGCTTTGCAGATGGGGTTAAATTTACCACTATTTACTTCTATGTCATCTGGCAAATCCTCTATCTTTGGGGTTATCCGTGGCATGCCTGAAGGAAGAAAACAGCACTGTGAAATCTAATCTTTAACATAGCAGGAATAGCCATAATGAAACTAGCTACCTGTTAGCAGATCACACCTGGGAAAAAACTTTCCAAATATTATATTGCTTTATCATCATATAAGAAACTTGTGAGGTAGTCCTACCATGTAACTCATTTTACAGATGATGAGAGGGAGGCTCAGAGCCCAGATTAAAGCTCATATCTTTATGAACCCATAATATGCAATGTTAACCAAGACCCTGTGCTACCTGACCCATCAGGGCCACAACTCCCCTGCCCTTACTTATCAGCCTCTTTCCTATATTTTAAAATAATTTTTACGAGAACAAAAACAAAAACTAGTTTTCCATTCAGTGAACAACCCTGTGATATTGCTGATTAACAATATGATCATCAGTTTTGATATATGATTGATGTCTCATTGATTGGGAAGTCTTCAAGTGGCAGAAGATTAATAGCCAGATTTACATCCAAGAAGTAAAGTGGCATATAACTCATATAACTCCCCCAAATCAATTTGTAGTCAACAGCCAAATCAAAAATGTTGCTTCTAATATTGAAAGAAGAAAAAATACCTGTGGTTGCAACAAAGATATCAGGATCCCTTGCCTAGTATCTATAGAGTAGAGAATAAATAATTCTGAATATGTAATCCAGAATAACTATTTTATTCTGAACTACAGGATCTTAGAGAACCTTGGACCACTATAACTAAATGTGAGACATCATTGAAAACAGTCCAACACATTCTTTACGAGGAGATGGAGGTACCCCAAGAACTGTAGTCACTTCCATGCTGTTCCATATCAGTGCTGGGGACAAGGCGGGGTCATGGTAAACACATAAATAGTGACAGTTTATATTGATATCCTATTTCTCAGACCTAGAATGAAACAGGTAAGGTGTGTGCAGCAGGAGAGAAAAGGATCTATGACCACAAAGGTATGTCCTTGATATATCTGTAGTATTGGAGAGAGTGTATTTAGAAAATTGATCAGCCCTGCCAGTGTAGCTCAATTGTTGGAGCATCGTCCCATAAGCCAATAAGTCATGAGTTCAATTTCTGGTCAGGGCCCATGCCTGGGTTGCGGGCTTCATCGCCCAGCTTGGGTTGCATACAAAAGGCAACTGATCAGCATTTCTCTCTTGCATTCATGTTTCTTTTCCTCTATTCCTCTTTCCCTTCTCTTTTCTCTAAGATCACTGGGCATATCCTTGGCTGAGGATAAAAATAATTATCAAATTTTTCAGCTTAGGTAGTTATTCATATAGCAATTTTAGAAAGTGTTTTGGCACTTTTAAATCATTTCTTTCTTTCACTGCATTTTCTGCAGTTGGATGGAGGTGAAGGTGGATGTGCAGGTGGAGCATGAAGTGGTGTTAATTAGGGGAAAGAAGGCTGCTCTCCGGAAGCTCAGGGTCTGCATCTAGGTCTGAGATTTCTCACATCTTTTGCAACATCAGCCTTAGAACAGAAAGGAAGGAGTAAAACACAAAATGCAAATCCTAAATCTTGTTAGTTATCCATTTTCAATCAAGTCTTCTGATAGCCCCAAAGCATTTCCTTCCCTTCCTAGACCCTCCCAGATTCCTGCCCTGTGACAAAGTCCAAACACTGGGAAAAGAGGAGAAAGTGTAAAACTGACAATCTAAAGCCTTTGCAAAAAAAAAAAAAACTGTTGGTATTTTTCTTTATAATTGTTCTAATGTTTTAAACTTACAGAGCAAAGGTCATATATGTCTTAGATTTCATTTGGTGTGTGTTTCTTTTATTGCATTCCTACTTATTTGATTGAAAAAGTGATATATGTATATTATTTTTAAATTTTGAAAATATACTTGCTTTAATTTATAAAAGTAAAATCTGGGTCAGAGATTAGCAAACTTTTTCTGTTAAGGGCTAGATAGTATTTTCAGCTTTGCAAGCTAGAAGTTCTCTCCAGTAACGATTCAACTTGTATAAAAGCAGCCATACACAATATATTATAAACAACAGGGTGTGGCTGTGTTCCAATAAAATCTTCTTTATGACAAGAAATGGTGAGGCAATAAAAAGGAATGAGGTACTGATATATGCTGCAATATAGATAAACCTCAGAAACAGCATAAGTGAAAGAAGCCAGCCACAAAAGAACACATATGATCTCATTTATGGTATATGAACTGTCAAGAATAAGCAAATTTGTACAGACAGAAAGTAAATTTGTAGTCGCCAGGGGCTGGAAGGAGGGAAGAATGGGAATTACCACTAACAGGTACATGATTTCTTTTGATGTGATGGAAATATTCTAAAATTAGGTTATGGCAATGGACTCACAACTCCATAAATATACTAAAACCTCAGAACTGTACATTTTAAAGAAATAAACTTCAAGGTATAAAAAGGTATATCTCAATAAAAATGTTAAAAAGTAATGGACCAGCTGTGATCTGTGGGTATTTGCTAACCTCTGCTCTGTGGTAACTTCCAAACTAGAATTATTTAACATTTCATTTTGAGAGTAATCTTTTCTGCTTTTTTATATCTTTCTTTTAAAAAATATCCTTTGTCTAAATACCTCCAAAGTAGTTTTTTCCTGTTGTTCATATCTAGGAAAAAGGCTGGTCCGAGAGAAGAGAGTAGGAGAGGTCAGCAGAGGTCTCAGCTGGCCAATTATCACTTAATGTGCTACAAAGAGCATGTGTTTTATTTCTAGTGGAAAAGGAAATGAGGTCCAGCCATAAGGGTCCACAGAAAAGAAACAGAAAGCTGTCCTTTAGAACTTGGGATATAATCTTCCCAGCTTCTGGATAGAAACAAAAGAGGCTTGAGAATCTTGGGCTGTTGGGACAAGAATGATACCAGCAAAGCTTGGTTCAAATGTGCTGAACATGGCCCTGACTACAGTGTTACCTTGCTTTACCTTCTTTCTCACACTGGAGCCCTTGGCGTCCTGGAGAGCAGAGGCATCCTTGGAACCGATCACAGATCTCCCCATTGGTGCACCTGCACCTGAGCTTACAGTCTGGCCCATAATACCCAGGCTGGCATGCTGTAAACAAAGATATCAAAAACCATTGCTGAAATAGGAGAAGGGAGAAAACTCAGGCTATAGATGGCTAGTTTCATTTTTCTCTCCAATCAACCTTGTTGCTTCATTTGAAGTAGTATGTGATTTATCAGTGTTATTTATCTGAAATACCAGGAATTTAAAGGATTGGGAAATTCTCCTTCTAGGAGAATTGAATAAGCTCTTACCAGGTCAACCTTCTTATAAATAACAACTGTATTTAAAAACAAAAACAAAAAAAAAAACCTACCTGAAACACAGAAGAGTGGAACCAGGCAGATTCTAAAGCAGAATTGACATTTGAAAGCTGGGCATACTGTGCTTCCCATTTTTTAGCTTTTAGTCTAATGTTTGGGCACATTGATACCAAGTAGGGAAACTAAACCCCAAAGAAAACCTGTAGGTTTTTGACCTAAAGAACCAAAAAATGGAGTCAGGGAAACCACAGACACTAGAAAGTGAGAGGGAAAATCCAGAAAGGGAAAGCCAGAGAGAGGAACTCCCAAATCTTTGTCTGATCCCTCAACCACACATGCTAAGTGCAGTTCCAAAGCAGCTCAGCTAAGAATAAAAGAACTGAACTGAGCTTGAGCTGATATCTAAGAGTCAGAGTATTCGGTTTGAGTCCTACCAAGTTAATTGCTTGCTAAAACAACAAAACAAAATCAACATTCATATCACACTTCATAGCCTCCACAATGTAACATTCATAATGTCCAAGATACAATTCCAAATTATTCAGCATAAGAAGAAAAGAAAATAAACAAAGACCAACCAACCTTGATGATCCAGATGCTAGAAAATGTAGACATAAATTTTAAAGCAACCATAATAACTATGCTCAGTGAGATAAAAGAAAATGTGCTCACGACAAATGAAACAATGAGAAATAGACAATTTAAACTATAAAAAATAACCAAAAGAGAATCCAAGAGAGCAGCGGACTAGGTGGAACTAACACTCACCTCCTCTCAGGAGCAAATTGTAATTACAACTAAAATATAGAACAATCAACCTGAACATCCAATTGAAGACTCCTGAATAGAGGTTTTATAACCAAGGAGTTAAAGAAGAAGACACTGAGACTGGTAGGAAGGGTGGAGATGCAAAAAGGGCTCTCTGCTCCCATGGGTGGTGGCCAAGATTCCAGAAGCATATCTCAGCTGGAAAGATTCCCCCTGAAGGATGTGTCTCAACCCCATGCCAGAATCCCCAGGCCAGAAAGCGAGAACTGGGAAGAGGGGCTCACATAAAGTCTGGGTGTGAAAACCAGTGAGGATTCGGTTTGCCAAGGAGAGACAAGAGACTGCCAAAGACACAGGCATACCCCAAAAGGGCCAATGCACAAAACTGTACTCACACTCACCCTGAGCTCCAGCAGAGCAGACTGGAATTGTGTGAGAAGAGACAGGTCATGGCTCTGGAGAGAAAGCTGAGGGTAGAGCCACCAGAACCTCTATGCTAAGTAATTCTCCCACACCGTAGACACCATTTTTCTTGGATGGGGCACCCACCTCCTTATGGCATCAGCCTGGGGGAATGCAGAGGTCCCACACTCTGGGCTCCCTGTCCCCCAACATTGTGGATCTCATCCCTTCTGAAGGACACAGCTGCCAGGTTGAGTGTGTAGAGGTCTGAGCAGACTCAGTGGGTGTCAGTGACTGAGTGGTGTGGCTTTGGAGGAGGTCCATTGCCCCCACTTTTCTGTGAACCTGGCTGGCTCTTCCCCTTCATGAGAGATCCTCTAGCCCCACCCTCTGGGCTCCAGGTGCCTCCCTCCCAACTCCAGGTAGCCCTTGCCCTGCTGAGATCTGGACAGAATCCAGGACAGATTGAGTTGTGTGGCTCAAGAGTGGGAGCAACTCCTCCCACCTTCCCCCAAGCCTGATTAGCACTGATTAGCCCTACCTCCTCATAAAGGATCCACTAGCCCCATCTTCCTGATTTCCAGCAGTCTCGCCCTGTTGAGCTCAGGCTCCTGGCAGATTCATGAGCAGACTGAGTTGTGTGGCTATAGAACAGGGACCACTTTTCTCTTGCATGCCCAACTAATGCAGAGCACTCTCTTCATGTAGCCAAATCTGGGTCTGTCTAAACATGATAAACTCTGTTGATATCACCTGGACAATTCCCTGAGACCCTGCTGCACCACAAAGTTGTGTGGGCACCCAGTGGGTGGCAGCTAGACTTGGTATACCCTGGGACATTTGCTGGGTGGCCTCAGGCTCGACTGGCACTGAGCTTAAACCTGTGTCAATCAGGTGATTACTGCTTGTTCTTACCTGATGACTCACTGAGAATCTAAGCCATGCAATTGAATACTGTCAAGTCTCTTTCAGTGACTGAGCCTATCAGGCAGCCAGCAAGCAGAGGTGTCTCACAGTGCCTTGGGACTTTTGCTGACTTGCCTCTAGATACAGTGCTGGAAAAAAGCCAGCATTTATGCTCAGCTGGGTCCTTCCTAAGAACGCCGAGGCCCAGCAGAGGTAGCCCTAAACTGTAGATCACTTTGTAGTTCCAAACAGATTGCCCAGAGCCAGTAATATGCATCATCTAACATTGGTCTGCACCAGTGTCCCTCCCAAGAAGTCCCAGAACAAATACACCCAGTGACCAGCTTCAGATAACATCAGAACATGATCCAATTTGCTTCACAAGCAGCATGTCCAAAAGGAGATCTTAGTAGGCATCAGATCCTGCTGAGGCAAATTCCACTTCATGTGCTCAGCACCTGCACAGCAGTTCGTACACTGTGGCCAGGGTTGATCCTCACAGTCAGCCAGTCTGAGGGCCAACTCCACAGAGAAATAAGCCAATAGAAAACAAGACTCAATTACAATAGGAGGGCCCACATAACCCATACAAGGGACATTCCTAGAGACCCAGATCTGGTGAACAAGGAGACTGCACTACTGGGTCCCACAGGACACTTAATAAGACCACCTACAAAGACTAGGAGTGATAGTAGATCTAAGTAATACATAGAAACAAATATAAAGAGGTGGCCAAAACAAAAATACAAAGAAAAATGCCCCAAATGAAAAAAGAGGAGAAATCTCCAGAAAAAGAGCTAAATGAAATGGAGGCAAGCAATTTACCAGATATAGATTTTTAAAAAATGGTTATAAGCATGCTCAAAGAACTTAGTAAGAACTTCAACAAGGAGGTATCAAGCATAAAAAGAACATGGGAACCATTATAAAACCAGTCAGAAATGAAGAATGCAATATCTTAATGAAGAATATACTAGAAGGAATAAACAGTAGGATAGATTAAGCAAAAAAATCAAATCAGCGATTTGGAAAACAAGGTAGCAGAAAACAATCAGTGCAGCAAAAAGAAAAAAAGAATTAAAAAATCAAAATAGGTTAAGGAATGTTTGGGACAAAATAAAGTGTAACAAATTTTGCCTCATAGGGGTACCAGAAAGAAAAGAGAGTGATCAAAGGATGGAAAACCTATTTGAAGAAGTAATGACTGAAAAACTTCCTACCTGGTGAAGGAAAAAGACACAAGATCAGGAAACACACAGTGTCCCAAACAAGATAAACTCAAAGAGGCCCACACCAAGACACAACATAATTAAAATGGCAAAGTTTAAGGACAAAGAGAGAATCTTAAAAGCAGCAAGAGAAAGACAATTACTTACAAGGGAGCTCCAATGAGACTGTCAGCTGACTTCTCAGCAGAAACACTTCATGTCAGAAGACATTGGCATGAAATATTCAAAGTGATGAAAAATAAGGACTCACAACCAAGACTACTTTACCCAGCATGGCTACCATTTAAAATTAAAGGAGAAATAAAGAGCTTCCCAGAAAAGACAAAGCGAAAGGAGTTCATTACCACCAAAACCAGTATTTTAAGAAATGTTAAAAGGTCTTCTTTAAGAGAAAGAAGAAAAAGAGAAAAAGAAACACCAGAGGAATAGAGTTATAAAGAATAAAATTGTAATAAATACGTATCTATGAAAAGACATAGGTTAGAAGAATGGATAAGAAAACAAGACCTATATATATGCTGTCAACAAGTGACCCATCTCAGATCAAAAGATACACACACACTAAAAGTAAAGTTATAAAAAAAGATACTTCACACAAATGAAAATGAAAAAAACTGGGGAATAAATAATTATATCTGCCACAATAGACTTTAAAACAAAGGCTATTAGACAAAGAAGGACACTACATCATGAAAAAGGAATCAATCCAACAAGAAGATATAACTCTTGTAAACATGTATGCCCTCAATATAGGAGCACTTAAATATACAAAGCAAATCTTGATGGACATAAAGGGAGAGAGCAACAGAAATGCAGTCAAAGTAGGGGATTTTCATTCCCCATTGACATCAATGGATAAATCTTCCAGACAGAAAATCAACAAGTAAACAGCAGCCTTAAATGACAAGCTAGATCAGATAGATTTAATTGATATCTTCAGGGAATTTCATGCCACGGCAGTAGATATGCATACTTTTCAAGCACACATGAAACATTTTCTGGAAGAGATAAGGTTAGGACACAAAACAAGTCCCAATAAGTTTAAAAAGACAGAAATCATATCAAGGATTTTTTCTGAACACAATGTATGAAACTAGGAATCAATTGCAAGAAAAAAATACTGAAAACACACAAACACATATATTCTAAATAACATGTTACTAAACAATGAATGGATGAACAATAAAATTAAGGAAGAAATCAAAAGATACCATGAAATAAATAAAAATGAGAACACAACAACCAAAAATCTATGGGACACAATGAAAGCAGTCCTAAGCGGGACATTCATAGAATTACAGGCCTATCTCAAAACAACAAAAATATCAAATAAACAATATGACTTTATACTTAAAGGAACTTGAAACAGAACAATAAACAAAACCCAAAGTAGTAGGAGGAAGGAAATAATAAAGATCAGAGAAAAATAAAAGCAGTAGAGTGTAAAACACAATACAAAAGATCAATGAAACCAAGAGCTGGTTCTTTGAAAAGATAAATTAGATAACAAACCTTTAACCAAATTTATCAAGGAAAAAAGAGAGAAGTCCCAAATAAATAAAATCAGAAATGAAAAATGAAAAGTTAACAAATTACTCCACAGAAATATAGGGGACTGTAGAAAATATTTTTATAAACTATATGGCAATGAATTGCACAACCTGGCATAATTGGATAAATTCCTAGAAACATACAATCTTTCAAAACTTAATCAGGAAGAATGAGAAAATTCTAACAGACCAATTACACCTAATGAAATTGAAGCATTAACCAAAAACTCCCAACTAACAAAAGTCTTGGACTGTACAGTTTCACAAGTGAATTCTACCACACATTCAAAGAAGTGCTAACACTTATCCTTCTCAAATTATTCTAAAAAATTCAGGAGAAGGGAAGACTCCTAAGCTCATTTTACATAGCCAACATTATCCTAATTCCAAAACCACGTAAAGACACTATGAAGAAGGAAAATTAAAAGCCAATATCCCTGATGAATACAGATGCTAAAGTCCTCAACAAAATATTAGCAAACCAGATCCAGTAATACACTAAAAAGATCATATACCTTGATCAAGTGGGATTTATTCCAGGGATACAAGGTTTGTACAATATCCACAAACCAATAAACATGATACACCAAAAAACAAAATGAAGAATAAAAATCACATAATCATTTCAATAGATGTAAAAAAAAGTGGTAAAATCTAGCACCCATTTATGATAAAAACTTTCACAAAGTGATAATAGAGGGAAAATGCTTCAACATAATAAAGGTCATGTATGACAAAACCACAGCAAACATCACACTCAATGGGAAAAACCTGAAAGCATCACCCTTAAGAAAGAAATGTCCACTTTCACCTCTCTTATTCAACAGAGTACAGGAAGACCTAGCCACAGCAATCAGACAAGAAAGAAAAGCCATCCAAATTGGAAAAGAAGTAGTTGAACTGTCATGATTTGAAGATGATATAATAATGTATATAGAAAACCCTAAAAATTCCACCAGAAAACTACTAGAAATGATAAATGAATTCAGTAAAATGGTAGGATACAAAATGAATATCCACAAATCAGTGGCATTTTTATACACCAATAATGAACTATCAGAAAGGGAAATTAAGAAAACAATCCCATTCACAACTGCTTCAAAAAAAAAAAAATCCAGGAATAATTTTAACCAAGGGTATAAAAGACATGTACTCAAAAAATTATAAGATACTCAAGAAAGAAACTGAAGAATGAACAAATAAGTGGAACATGTACCATGTTCATGGATAGGAAGAATTAATATCATTAACATGTCCATTCTACACAAAGCAATGTTTAGATTTCATGTAATCACTATCAATGTACTAATAACATATTTCATAGAACTAGAAGAAATATTCCAACAATTTATATTGACCCTAAATTACCACCACAATCTTAAAAAAGAAGAACAAAACTGGATGAACCTCATTACCCGATATCAAAATACACTACAAACCCATACTAATCAAAACAGTAAGGTACAGGCATAAAAACAGATATATTGATCAATGGAAAAGAAAGTCCAGAAATAAACCCATACTTTTATGGTCAATTACTATTCAACAAAGGAGACAAAACCATACAATGAGGTAAAGGTAGTCTATTCAATAAATGATGTTGGGAAAAATGGACAGATATGTGCAAAAAAAGAAAAAAAAAAACTAGGTCACCTTTTTACACCGTTAACAAGAATAAACTCAAAATAAGTTAAAGACTTACATGTTAAATTGAACCATAAAAATCCTAGAAGAAACATAGGTAGTAAAATCTTACAGCAATATGTTTTTCTGATATGTCTCCACAGGTAAAGGAAAAAATAAATAAATAAACAAATAGGATTATATCATACTAAACGGTTTTAGCTCAGTAAAGGAAACCAGCAACGAAATGAAAAGACAGCCTACCAAACGAGAGAACATATTCACCAATGATACAGCTGATAAGGGCTTAATATCCAAAATATATAAAGAGCTTATACAACTCAACACCAAAAAAACCCCCAAACAATCTAATGTAAAAATGGGCAGAGGACCTGAAAGGACATTTCTCCAAAGGGGTCATGCAAATGGCCAATAGACATATGAAACAATGCTCAATGTGACTAAGCATCAGAGAAATGCAAATTAAAACCACATGAGTTATCACCTCACACCTGTCAAAGTGGCTATCATGAATAAATCAACAAACAACAAGTGTTGGCAGAGATGTGGAGAAAAAGGAACCATTGTACCCTGTTGGTGGGAATTCAAATTGGTGCAGCCATTGTGGTAAACCATATGGAGTTTCCCGAAAGATAAAAATGGAACTGCCTTATGACCCAGCAATTCCACTTCCAAGAATATATCCAAAGAAACCCAAAACACTGTTTTGAAAGAATATAGGCACCTTATGTTCAATTTGCAGAGTTATTTACAATAGCCAAGATCTGGAAGGAGCCCACGTGCCCATCAGTAGATGAGTGGATAAAAAAACTGTGTTATACTTATACAATGGAATACTACTTGGCTATAAAAAGGAAGGAAATATTACCTTTTGTGACAGCATGGGTGGACCTGGAGAGAATTATAGTAAGTGAAATAAGCCAGTCAGAGAAAGACAACCACCCTGTGATTGGAATCTAACCACTTATATATAGAATCTAATGAACAAAGTAAACAAACAAACAAAATAGAAACAGACTCACAGATACAGAAAACAGGCTGATAACTGTCAGAGAGCGGGGGTTGGGTTGCTAGGTGAAAAAGATTAAGGTATTAAGAAGAAAAGACCCTCATAGACACAGGCAACAGTATGCTGATGACCAGAAGGAATGGGTAGTGGAGGGAGTAGAGGAGGGTAAAGGACAAATAGATGGCTATGGAATGAGACTTGACTTTGGGTGGTAAATACACAATACAATGCACAGATGATATATTATAGAATTGTACATCTAAAACCTATATAATTTTATTAACCAATGTCACCGCAATAAATTCAATAACAATTTTTTTAAAAGTAACCAAGAAAACCCCATTCTACAACTAGACAACTGAAATAAAAAATATTACATTGTGGACTTAGAAACATAGTGGAGATAACAGAAGAAGGCAACAATGAATTTTAAGCTATATCAATAGACATCCAGTCTGAAGAACATGGACAGGGAAAAATTAGAAAGAAATGAATAGTCTGAGCGACTTAAGGGACCAACACAAAGAGTCTAGTACATTAGTATCTGGAGGTCCTAGGAAGGAGTCTGGGAGAACACTACAACATTCCCATTCATAAAATCTTAGTGATTCTTGAGCCAGGCATAGGCTGGGATGAATTAATAAATGTAGTCTTATAAAACTGGATCTAGAGACATTCAATATGAAGCTGACGAAGCTTATATTCTAGATTCCTACTGGGATGCACCCCTGCCCAGGCCTTTGCAGTGTTTACAATATGTGTATGTTTTTTAAATGTGCATATTTTTTAAATCATATGATTGTATTATTCCTTTTTTTGAAAGGTCACTGACTGGACTGCTGCCACCTGGGGGCACCTTTTACTATCAGGTGCACATTTCTGAGACCAGGTATGATTCCTACACTGCTATGGCTTCTTCAATGTTCCACCATGGCAGGTAGAACATTAAGAGGGAATTGAGTGAGGTTTTGTAGGTAGCTGCAGTTTACTTTTCTGCAACTCTTCTCTTTGCCGTCTATTCCAAGCCCCTAACACTATGCTGTCCAGTATAGTATCCACTTAGCTATGTATGGCTATTGAGCACTTAAAATACAGCTAATCCAAATTGAGATTTCAAGGACTTAGTGTGAAAAAGGGAACATAAAACATCTCATTAATACATTTTTTATTGATTACTTATTGAAATATTTTTGACATATTGGGTTAAATCAAGCATTAAATTTATTTCATCTATTTCTTTTACTTTACAATGTGACTACTAGAAAAATTTCAGACACAGATGTGTCTTGCTGTTATTTCTATTGAACTGCTCTGCCCTCGGGCATTGTTACCAGGTTGCTGGGACCCCATCGTAGTTCCCAGTAGTGCCAGATGTGGAAAAGGCTGACTTTGTGAGGTAAAAACTGAACATCATTTGAGCTCTAGCTAATTCACTCTGTAAATATTCATTAGTAAAGATCTGGCAAATTTGGCTTCAGGGTCAGGTTCATGTTAAGCTACTGTGCTACAGTAGATGTGAAACACATAGTGCAAAATGGATGGGAAACACATACCTTGTGCTTCATCAAATGGGATAGTATATTTTAGGAAGGGCAGAGGGAATCTTTGTGTAGGAGAAGTTAGCACTGCATGAGTAACGTCCACAAAAGATAAGGGTTTAACTTTCTCAATTTCCAAATTCCAAATCTTGTCTGGATCTGACCTGAAAGTACTGATATTTATGATGCACTGAGAAAAGAAATCTATGGCCTCCCAACTTAAAGTGCAGTTTGAAAACCAACAGCATCAGCACCATGTAGGAGCTCATTAGAAATGCAGATCCATAGGGCCCAGTCCAGACCCATGAAATCAGATCTGTGTTTTAATAAGATCCCCAGGTGGCGTGTATGAGAAACACTTTTCTATGAGGTCCAGAGTCTTCATGTGAAAGCACAATTAACTTTTGATGAATTCATCTGTGATGCAAAACCCTGTAGTTCAGCCTTGGATGGAGAGTTGACTGAGAAGTCCAAGTATATCCTACATTATGATTTCCAACAAGCCAGATCTCCTCGATAGACCTGCTAGAACTTCTGTTCCGGGGAGTGATTGGTGCATACCTTCATTGCACTGCAGACTCTTCCAGCCTGTGGCACAGGAACACCCATAGGGGTCTGGGAGGCAGAACACATAGGACTTGCATCCCTCTGGCCCACTACACCTTTCTTTACAAGTTCTGCCAAATGTGTGCAGTTCACAAGCTTAGAGGGGAGAAAAAGATGATTAAGAGTCAAATATGCAACCCTTTGAAATACATAATTCTTTTTTTAAAAGAGTGTCTCCTAGACCACTGAACATGGAAAATAATGTAATCTCAGCTGTGACACGGCAGGGTGACCACACCCGTATGGTCCCTTTTACAGACACTGAAACTGCCCCACAACCCACAGTAATGCAGGTTGTATACAGCCCAAGCCTAGGGGGTGACACTCACGTCACAGACTGTAGACTTATTTATGTAATGCAACTTTTCAATAGCTGACAATAAAAAGCCTTTAGGAAAGGGCACTTTAAAAAAAAAAAAATCACACAAAGGTACCACATGCGTCACAGAGGCCATTTAACTTCCATTCCCAACTCTGTCCAGATATAAAATTCTAGATCCAATGATGTCTTTTTAAATCCACAACTCCCTGATCAAGCACTCTTGACTTACCCTTCTCACATGTTCTCCCCATAAACCCAGGAGGGCAAATGCACTCTCCAGTATCTTCATGACAGACACCATTGTTCATACATGCAGTGCACACACGGTTACAGTCAGGTCCCCACTTCTGAGCTTCACATCCTTTCGATAAGAAAAGCAAGGCTGTGGTGAGTAAAGCACATGGACAATTCTACTACTAGAGAGTCATTTTAGTTGACACTAGTGAATAAATATAAATAAAATATGAATTTCTCTTTAAAAGCTAATAGTTGAACTTGGGGGATTCAGATATATTAACAGGAAATAATGATAGAAACAAAGACAAAAAGTACCAAATCTTGTCTTGGGAATGGAAAAGGGCATACAGGAAGGCTTCCCAAGGGAGGTGGTACATGAGCTGAATCTGCAGGACCACCTAAGTAGCAAAGAAGATAGGACTGCAGAGTGTGTTCCTGGTAAAGGTGAGGCCAAAAGGAGAGCTTGGCATACTCAGGGAGCTGCAGGTGTGGTTAGGGACTAACTAGAGCAGTGGTTTTCAAAGTGTGATCCTTAACCCAAAGTGTATCCCCATTACCTGAGAATCTGTTAAACATGCAAATTTTAGACTCCCCACCCATGACCTACCGATGAGAAACTCTGGTGGTGGTCTAGCAATTAAAACTTAACAAGTATTCTAGATGATTCTGATACAAGCCAGAGTTTGAAGACTTCTGTGAAAGAGTATGTGGAGAAGTGCTATGGCTAAAATGGGAAGTGGAAGGTAGTAGCATCCACCCATTTTTCAGGCAGAAAACATAAAAAGTGAAACAAGATACACAAACCTAAAGTACATGGATGATAAAATGCACCTAGATTCATATTTCCTGGTTACTTCTCTCCAGCACTTGATGACTTTAGATTGTTAATTAGGTCCAAGGATACCTTCCAACATAAGGAAAATCCAGGGAGTTTGGCATGACCTTTTGTGCTCAGGGATTTTATTTAATTTTTCTTCTGAACATCTTTGTTTCTGAATGTTAGTTTCATGACAGTTAAGCTTGGACCTATGCCTACAGCTGACATAACCTTGTAATTTCTTTGGCAAGAACTACTGGTTATCAGCACTTTTTCTAAAATAATGAGGAAGACTGTCAACACAGACCTTTTCTTATAAGCTTCCACTTACTAGATAAAGCTCCAAAATGTCTAAAAGCTAATATTTACGTGCCTTAATATGTAAAGGGAACAATGATTCTATACTATTCATGATTTCTTAAGAGCCTGACCACAGGCTATTTGCCCACGATCAAGACCAATGATGGCAAATGCTGGAGATGAAAATAGGCTTCCTGTCACATTAAACTATGTCTCTAGTCCTTTAACTATCTGTAGATCTGCCCAGCTTTACACCAGACCCTGGGAAGGAGGAGCAAATGCAGCTCAAGGGAATAACTGCGGTGATGTCTTGGGGATGGAGAAGTCAGGAAAAGAGTTTGTTGTTAAGTAACAAGTATGCAACTAAGCTTCATTATTTACTTAAAAAGCCTCATGGTTTTGTACTTTAGGAAACCATGTAATCATGGCACACAGAGAAAAATCCTGTAAACTTGGTGCTTGTGAAGAATCTTTTGGCAGGGAGAGAACTTATAAGGAAAAGAAATCCTATAAACATAACCAGGGTGATTTTTACTACACAATCTTTACACACTCACTGACTGTTCCTAGGCTTCAATTCATCCTGGAGAGAGACCCCTGCGGTTATGAGAAATGGATGAATGCCTTCAGATGCTGAAACATCGGAGACGTCATACTGGGGAAAAATACTTTTAAATGGGCTAACCACACTAAAATGCAAACTTCTTAGAATGATTTTAGATATTAGCAGTAATTCTAAAACAGTTTCACTGAAATACTCCTAAGAGCAAAAGAGAATAAACATGTGTTCCTAGCAATCTGGGAAAGAGACAACTTGAAGATCAAAATGTGCTTAAAGTCTTTTGCTTTATCTTAAAAGGTGAATTTTAAATTCCAGTCTATGCTAAGTCAATTTCTAAAGCTTTAAATTTCTTACCATATATCAACATCTGACATTTCTGATATTGGTGGAAAACCTGCCCATTTATCCCAGACTCTGAGCACCGTGGTACGTGTGCTATATCAGATTGGAGAGAAACCATCTAAGAAATAAATATGAATTGTGCCCTTGCCATTCAGACTTTCCATGAGTGTAGTGGAGTAAAAGGGGATTTCACCTCCCAAACTAGATAAAGCACACTTTTCATACTTCTACAGTCATATCACAATATGTTTATTTATGTGTATACCTGCTCTAATTGGGGGTTAGCCAAGGGACAGTGGCTCATCTTATTTTCCTTGTATTCTCAACACCAATACTATGCCTGACACAGTTATAAACAGTTATAATCAACACATATTTGCTGAATGAATGAATGAATATAATACAAAGCAAAATAAATACTCTTCATGAGTTAGAGATCCCAATCATTAGAGGAATAACAAACATCCCATGTACTTAGGCCTGAAGCCTGAATATTAAATATCACGGATACCTCACATAGCTGGGGAAAACTCAGGGCAATCTTTCTGTTTTCTACAGATCAATTTCTTGTAAAAACTACCAGTGATGGTTATTTCCCATTTTGATAGCTATAATGGGGTGGGGGTAATTTCATTAGTTCTAACTCTTACGTTTTTCAAACCTGAAAACAGAAACCACACTTGAGAGTTAAATACTCTGGACAGTGTGGGATTTACAGGGGACTTATTGTTTAACAAGATATTAGACCAGCCCAGAAGGCCCACCCCATCCCCCCGTAGGACACCTACCAGGGAGGCTGCCCAGCCCACTGTGGTTTCCCCGTTGCGTGGGAATGGTGCTGTTATTCAAGTATGAGGTCCTAGCGCCGGCACCACAGTATGCAGCTCCACCCTTGTCTAGAGCTTTTTGGTCTAAGTGAATAGACATCTGACATATATTAGTCAGACCAGTTTTATTCTCTGTCATAGGAATTCAAAACGTGGAAATAAAGGGGAATAGTAGGTAGCATCCTAGAGAGAAAGTCTGCTTTTCCCTGCAAGTGCTGAGCCCCAGACCATCCCTGGATCCTGTCTTTTCTGAAAAGTTACTTGTCAGCTTTTCCATCAATTTTCTAAGAGTACTTAGTATACTTCCAACAAGTTTCTGGTTTTTGCTAAAGGAGCCAGAGTCAATTTGTTCCTTGCAACTAAAAGTCCTAACAACTACACCATCACAGATGGTGGCGTCTCAGTCACTTACTCCGGACTATCAGCCTGGTGAAGGCCGAGGTGAAGAGGTTTCCTCCTATGTACCTGGCCGAGTACACTCCAGCATCCTGGGGCTGAGCATGAGGCAGATGCACTTCTAAAATATCAGGTACTTCATGCCGGGGCACTGAGTGGATGAAGGAACCTGGTGAAGGAGGAGTAGAGAATAATGGGTCACACCCAAACACTCCAGTTTCCTTGTCTGCCTCCTCGACTCGATAAGCTTTCCATGACCCAATAGAAAATACACTCTAGCATACCGAATGTGGGAGAAGAATGAAAAGACTGAGTTGCTCAGTGCTCTCCAACAGTCAAGAGAGGTATGATGATAGAGCAGACAGTCTATCAGTGTACAGGATCTACTCCCAAACAAATGAAGATGGGAGTGGGCTAAAGTTCTTATCATCTGCAGGGAGAGGTGAACAAGCAAATCGGGGTGGGAAAAGTCAGATAACCCTGCCAACTAATCAATTAATCAGAAGATACCTAGAATTACTACTCCAATCTGGAAGTCCTATCCACCCACAGAACTCAGGATAGTCCCCAGCAATATTTTAGCTGAATCAGGTAACTGCCATCAAGTGGAGACAAACAATAGTTAGATGGAGACAGATTTGGATTGCATAGTTAAGATCCCCAGAAAGATTGCGAGTTGGCTTTCCAGGCTCACTCTGGTCATTTTCTTAACTTTGCAATCAAAAAAGCAAACATTTTATTTTTTTTTTTTTTTTTTTTTTTTTTTTAACTTTTGTAATTTTTTTTTTTATTAATTTATTTACTTTTTAAATACATTTGTCTCTGCCTTCCCCCCCCCCCTTTCCCTTGCCCCCTCCCACCTTCCCTCCCTCAGCTCTTCCCCTTTGGTTTTGTCCATGAGTCCTTGCTATATGTTCCTTGACTTTCCCCTTCCCTTCCCTTTCCCTGCCCCCCCCTTCCCTCTTGTCTCTGTTGATTTCTTTTCCTTTCAGTGTTGCTGGCCATATTTGCCTTGCTTCTTTGCATTCTTGGTTAGGTTCCGCTTATAGGTGAGATCATATGGTATTTGTCTTTCGCCCCCTGGCTTATTTCGCTTAGCATGATGCTCTCCAGTTCCATCCATGCTGTTGCGAAGTTTAGTACTTCTTTTTTTCTTTCTGCTACGTAGTATTCCATTGTGTATATGTACCATAATTTTTTGATCCAATCATCTACTGATGGGCATTTAGGTTGCTTCCAACACTTGGCTATTGTAAATTGTGCTGCTATGAACATTGGGGTGCATAGGTTCTTTTGTATTGGCGTTTTGGTGTTCTCAGGGTATAGTCCCAGCAGGGGAATCGCTGGATCAAAAGGCAGTTCCATTTTCAGCTTTCTGAGGAAATTCCACACTGCTTTCCATAGTGGCTGCACCAGTCTGCATTCCCACCAACAGTGGACTAGAGTTCCCTTTTCTCCACAGCCTCGCCAGCACCTGTTGTTTGTGGATCTGTTTATGATGGCCATTCTGACCGGTGTGATGTGGTACCTCATGGTGGTTTTGATCTGCATTTCTCTAATGGCTAGTGATGCAGAGCATCCTTTCAAATGCTTCTGGGCCCTCTGTATCTCCTCCTTAGAAAAGCATCTGCCCAGGTCCTTTGCCCATTTTTTGATTGGATCGTTTGTCTTCTTGGAGTAAAGTCGAGTGAGTTCTTTGTATATCTTGGAGATCAAACCTCTATCTGATGTATCATTAGCAAATATATTTTCCCAAATGGTTGGCTCCCTTTTCATTTTGCTGATGTTTTCTTTAGCCGTGCAGAAGCTTCTTATTTTGATGAGGTCCCACTTGTTTATTCTTTCCTTTATGTCCCTTGCTTTAGGAGACATATCAGTGAAAAAATTGCTGCGTGGGATATCTGAGAGTTTCCTGCCAATGTTCTCCTCTAGGACTTTGATGGTGTTGCGACTTATATTTAAGTCTTTTATCCATCTTGAGTTTATTTTTGTGTATGGTGTCAGCTGATGATCCAATTTCAATTTTTTGCACATAGCCGTCCAGCTCTCCCAACACCATTTGTTGAAGAGGCTGTTATTGCTCCATTTTATGCTTCTGCCCCCTTTGTCAAATATTAGATGTCCATAGAGACCTGGGCTTATTTCTGGGCTTTCTATTCTGTTCCACTGGTCTATGGGTCTGTTCTTGTGCCAGTACCAGATTGTTTTGAGTATAGTGGCTTTGTAGTAGAGTTTGATGTCCGGTATTGTGATCCCTCCTACTTTGTGTTTCTTTCTCAAAATTGCTGCAGCTATTCGAGGTCGTTTATGGTTCCATATAAATTTTTGAAATGTCTGTTCTATTTCTGTGAAATACGTCATTGGTATCTTAATAGGGATTGCGTTGAATCTATACATCAAAAAAGCAAACATTTTATATGGCAGAATTTGAAACCCCACCTATCACATCACGATGGGGATTACTGTACATTTATAATTCATCTTGTGCATTAATATATGTATATGAATCTCTAATTTACTTGATTAAGCCACCAAACACATTGCCAAAGAGAGCTCCTATCACACAATATGATTGGCTTGTATCATAGTAGCTTTACTTCAAACATCTGTTCCTAAGACTGCAATAAGATAATGACCCAATATGTTTTGTGCTATTTGATACTTCACACCATGGTACTAAAAGGAAACAAAACACATACTCACCATTTTTGTAAATCACCGCATCTTCTTCTTTAATCAACACCTTTTTGAAGGATATGTTCACATTATCTCCCCTGTCCACAGTCATAGTTAAAGTCGCTGGTAAGAAGGAAGCTTTCGAGAAAGAGAGAGAAAACAAATGAGAAAATGAGGTCACATTTCCTCCAGGAGCAACTGAACTTTGAACTTCAGACAATGAGGGCTAGCCCTGAGCAGGAGTCTGCTGGTTTTCATGACATTAAAAACAGTGGTAGATAATGGGTTTTAACTTATTTAAGGTTGGTTTTTTTTTAAGGATCTGATGAAAGGAAGGGTTATTTTTCTCTGTAAAAATATATATACATACAATGTATATTTTTTCTGTGTAACTAGCTGGGAGGAGGTGAAGATCCTGTGTTAATTCCTATTGCCAAACTAATACCTAATATTAACTATAAACTATATTCACTATGAATCTGCCATCCTTCTCAAATGCCTTACAAGTTTCCTCAAAGCTGAATAGAATATGAATGTCCAAATATTTGCTAAATGGTTTTCCCCTTGGTCCTTTTGGGTTGTTGTTGCTCCACATAATTCCCATTGTTTTAGAGTACCTCACGCATTGCTCAGATAGAATCAATACAATGCTGCACTTACTATTAATGGTGTAAATATTGAAATATTGAAGAATAAGGCAAAGATGGGGTCCAATATCTTGCCTTTTGTCCTTTAGTTATCTATATATGATCTGACATAGTCATGAGACTGAAGTACTGAGATGAAACTGGAAGAGTTATTGTGTATTTGGCTAATAAAATCATTTTGGAAACTTCTGTCTCTGCCTTAAGTTTGGAACAAAACATTCCCTGAGTTCCTTGGTTTTGGGGGACAAGATGTATAAACAAAACCCTCTAACATTCTCCCAGCTACAATTGTTCCTAAATTCCTTTAACTTATACAATAATCTGCAGAGAGCCACAACTACGAGAATAAGGGAGACTAATTCTAGATTTTAAATGAAGCCAATTTTTTTAAATGCCAGCTTTATTGAGGAAAAATTGACATTGAAGTTAATCCAACATAAAAAATGTAAGAATAACCACTAAAAGAAGAGAAGCAGAATATATAACTTTCCTAAATATGGAGGGCAGAAAGAATGGAAGAAACCAGAAAACATAAAAAGAGAAAAAAGCACAAGGAAAAATCAAGGCATACAGAAAAGACAGACTAACATGGCAGAAGCCATGACAAGTATATGTTAAAAGCCAGAGATTCTCAGAATAAGGTAAGTATATAAATATGTAAGTATATGCTCTTTTTGTGAACTATACATTAGGTGTAATGACATATATGAGGCCTATCCAGAAAGTATCCAACCATGTAATATGAAAAATAGATTTATTTTAAAAGATCCCAAGATACAAAACAAAAACAAAAACAAAAACAAAAACTGTACAGAAGACAATAATGCCTCAGACCCCTTTAAAGTAGGCACCTTGGGAACTCACACAGTTCTCCCAATCTCCACCAGCCACCCTGTCATATTTTCCTGAATCTTATCAACCATCTGAAATCTCTTCCCTTTCCAAGGTGATTTTAGTTTTGGGAAAAGCCAGAAGTCACAGGGCACTAAATCTGGGCTGCAGTGGGGTTGAGTCACCTGGGTGGCTTGATGTTTCTCAAAAAACTCTGCATGGGATGTGATGCATGAGTGTGCATGTTGTCTTGATGAAGCTGCCAATCACCAGTTGCCCACATCTATGGCGTTCTAAAGCATCCAAATAGTTTGCAGGGAGGAAGCTCAAGCTTTAATGCAAAATTTGATACAGATTAATTGCTCTACTCACTGTCATTTTGAATGCAACAGCCACACAGTATACATACTCTCTCAATGGTTTCTACCACCCCCTCTAACGGTACAGTGAAGTTGTCATTGTTCACACATGCACATTCTAGTCCACTCTCCTTCACTGCCAGGTTACATCAATGTTGTGCAAACTGTTCTCGGTATATTAACAATGGTTGGACTCTTTCTGGACAGATCTCGTAAAATTGAGAATAAAGAGTTAGAAAAATAGATACTGCACAACTGATTAACAGAAACTGATACTGCAATATTTATATCAGAAGAAAAACCTTTTCTAAAGCCAAAGCAAAATTTTAGGGATAAATGTGGTCTTTATAGGATGAGAAAAAGAAATAATCCACCAGGTAGATTAAATTATCCTGAACCTATATAGCACCTAACAAGAGAGCTTCAAACACACGAAACAAAAACTGACAGAATTAAACAAAAAAAGTGACAAGTTCACAAGCATTATAGAAATGTTTAAGAACTGATTCATCAAATAGTCCAAAATTAGTAAGGACAAATACAGATCTGAATAACACAATTAAAGATCTGTTGGATATTCATGGGCCCCTGTATATAGCTATCTGAATACATGTTAGTTTGAAGTATATTGCCTTGCTATTAAGCCACAAAGCACAGCTCTACAAATAATGAAGAATCAATATCCTATAGAACAAATTCTTTGACTAGAACACACCAAAATTGGAAATCAATAACAAAGCAACTTGTACCCTAATGTCTGAATCCCTATGGAGTAGCTTTTAGATTGGGTGACTTGAGAAGGTAAGCAAGTGCTTAGAGCACTAACCTTTGAGGGCAGAAGATGCCTCTGAGCAACACTGGGGATCTAGGCTTCAGGTTTGTCTGCTTGTTTTCCTCTGTGACTGCCGACCCAGACATGGTGTCCTGCTAGGTCTCCCTCATAAATGCCTTGGTGCCAACGGTGACATGGGCAAACCCAGAGGGAAAATGGTGTAGACCAAAGGTCACTGGGAGCCCTGGACCAAGACAATCCTGGGCTTTACACTGCCCTCTACCACATAATGGGCCCCTGTGAGCAAGTTATTTAAGCTTTGAACATTACAGTTTCCTCATCTGTAATTTGTAAGTAAAAATATTTACATTAAAATGTTGTCAGGAATATTAAATGATGCACACAAAGCCTCTACGTGCTTGGAAGAAGTCAATCTCCTTCCCAAATATAAATAAAGAGCAACACCGTTGCACTGACATTTGTAACATGGACTTGAATGGCCGCTTTCTCAACCGGGGTTTGGAAATGAACCAACCGCACCAGAAAGGCAGGCAGGGGGCTGGAGGCGGGGACTTGGTGGGCTCCTGCTCACACAGACAAGGCTCTTCATTTAGCAATCTCAATGTGTGTAGCTCTTGCTCTCTGTTCCTGGGTTACTGTGATTTCTTTTTTCTGACCATTTCATGCTGCTGTTCCTTTCTGTGGGGTTTGTTTGTATTTTCTGCCCCACTCTGTGAAGATTGGTTAGTTAACCATGGGACTTCTCACTCAACATTGTATCTGAAAAGGAACCAAGATCCGCCCCTCACCACCACCACATTCAACTCCAGTGTACTTATCTTTTATCCCAATCTGTGGCTCTTTATTATTTCAAACTCATACCCTTTAAGGTCCCTGTTTTCTTAGGTAGGAACCCAGTCACACCAGAGTTCCACTGTGTCTAGCCTGTTGCCTCCTGCATTAATGTTTCTAGGTTACTTGCTCTTTGCTGAGCACTGCCCTTCAAACTTCCTAATGACCCATGAGCCCAGCTTTGACATGGTACACATATATGGATGTCATGTGACTTGACTGGATCATGAAAACAATAATCATGAAAGTAGGCCTTTCAATAGTGCCTACTACTTCTAGGCATTGTTCTTAGGACTTTACACATATTTAACTTTCATAATATCTCTGTGAAATAGATACTACAATTATCCTAATTTTACAAATGAAGAGATTAAGGTATAGGGAGGTTAAGTAACCTGTCCAAGGTAACATAGCAAGTTCATGGGTGAGCCAGGATTGGAAGCAGGTAACTTGGCTCCAGAGACTTTTCATAGGTTATATAGTATTAGTACTCTAAATGCTTAAAGTCCCACCACCTCCTTCTATAAAGGAGACTGCTGAGGACTAGGCTAGAAGGTGAGTTGCTCAGGATCACTGAGATGAGCTAAGGAACTAACAGGATTTTACTAAGAACATAATTCACTTATCCTTAAGAACTGGAGGAGAATATAGATAGTAGTACGTTATAAACAAAAATGTTTTTCATGGATAAAATATAATTGATAAAAATTTCAGTTGTCTCCTTGAATGATAGTTAAGGACCAGGAGTGATAAGATTTATAAAGTACTTTTATGCCCATTATTATTTTGCATAATTTCACAAAAGCCCTGTGAAAATAGGATCTCCACGATTTACCAATGTGGGAAGTAGAGTTAAGGGTAACTAAGTTTCTTACTCAAGGCCTCCTAACATTGCATAAATGTGAAAGTTAAGACACAACTTCAAGAGGTCCATGCCTGTTCCACAATACCCGCTCTTCAGACTCACCATACTCCAGGCCTGCCTCCTTAGCTCTCAATTCCAGCCATTCTGAACTACATGCGGTTCTTCAAACAGACCATGTGATCATTCATGTCTGAATTATGAAGTTCCTCCTTTCTTTCCCGCTCCTTCTTTTTTCCCACGTCTCACCAACTCCTACCCATTCATTTATTAGTCCTCTTTTAGATGTTACTTTTTCCAGGGGCCTTACACAACCCCTGGTTAAGTGTCATTATAGCTGCACTTCCCCATTGCAGTGCCACTCCTAATTCATCACTCATACTAGACTTAGCATTCCAGGAGGGCAGGGTCATTGAAAGGCAGCACAAGGTGGTGGGTAGGGCCTTTCCTCTGGGACCAGGGCCATGTTAACTATACCAGGCCCAACAAATGGGAACCAGGTGTGCAAATGTACCTAAGTTATTACAGTAGCTACAAGCCTCATCTATTAATATGGGGTCATAGTAGTCCTCACCAGATGCACATTTGGTAAAGACTAGATTATATGGTAGTATATGTGAAGTTGCTAGGACACATAATAAATATTAGGGAAATGTGAACATCAGTGCTTCTGCCATGTATGGCATCAATAGAGGCTTAAGAATACCTGCAGAATGAAAGAATAATTGAATGAACCTGATTTCATATTTCCTTACTTTCTTTATGCTTTTAACATGTTCATTTGTATTATTTGGATAAAAATGGCTCACTCCTCTCAACTTCTGTGGAAAGTTTGAGGTTCTTAAAGTAAAGCTATTTCTCAAATGAAAATAGGAAGAAAAATCACCTATGTTTCTTCCGATGGAAAGTTCTGACACAGATCTTTGGATGTGAAAATGTCTCAAACTCCATATCTACCTCCCTACTTCCAAATGAAATCAGCAGTCCAGTTTGAATAAACTACTTTAGATTGTTTTGGATGATGCCATTGATAAAAACAGGTTGGCCGTTAGGAACATGAGAGCCAATTTAAGCTGTGTTTTGGCACATCTCAAATGGATTTTCCACTTCCTCCCCAGATGCACGAGTCAGCAGCAAGCAGGGGTATATTGATGTTTATGCTATCCTGCTGTGTCCCTGGTGTTCCCATGATGTTCTACCAGGGACTTAATAGTGTCATGAAGACAGAGTTTTGGAGGTTTTCCTGATTCACTATAATGGATATCACTTTCCTCACACATATTTCAGCCACTGGATGGTCAGCAAAAGAAACAGAACCAGTTCAACAGCCTGAGATGTTATTATTAAAATATAGGAAAGCGCTACCTATTTCTCTATTTTGTATAAACCCTCACAATTATGTAAATAGATGATATTAAATATTTTCACAATTGAGCAGGAAAATTAACAGTCCCACTAAATTATTGCTTATTCTAAAGCATTACAATAATGATAATTATTGAATATTTACTGTTAGCCAGATAATGTCGGTGATCTCATTTGATTCTCAAATACATGTGGTTCAATCTCTACCCTTTTTTTGTTTTTAGATGAAGAAACTATGATTTTAATTAAGTAGTTTTCCCGGGGTCAGATCATTCAGTTACAGAGCTGGGCTCAACCCACATATGGCTGACTTCCATGCCCATACCTCTACGTTGTGCCCTGGGTTGCTTTGCAGGGTTTCATTTGGAGATGTACTTTATAAGATAAGTGCTCAGAGTAAGAGAGGGAGGTTAACATTGCAAGTGACATACAAAAGGTAGTGCAGTGGTCAGAAATACTGGCTCTGATATCAGATTGCTTGGCATCAAATCCCATTCCCACCATTTACAAACTGCTATTGTTATTACTATTAACTTATTCTGCAGTGTCTCACTTTATACATGCTTTTTAGGAACACATCTACTGTGTAAATCTTATTTTAAATACATTCATGGGAACTGGCTTCTTGTGTATGGCATCTTCTTTAAAACTTAAGACAATTTTGGAGGTATTATTATACTCATTTCACAGATAATGAAAAATGAGACCTACAGAGGTTAAATACTTGCCTAAGCCCACTCAGCTAGTCAGTGGTAGATAAAGAATTAAAATTCAGGTGAAGATGAATCTAAAAACCATCTTCTCTCACCTGTTTCTCACTATCCAAGCCTGCTGTTGTCTCACTTAATGAATTTACTCTAACCTTTATCTGTGCTGACCTGAACTCTCAGTTTGGAGGGATCATTACAATTGGTTTTTTACTCCCATTGTTCTGGTTTAACATGCTTGACAGGTTCTTATTTATACATTGTCAAGGACAATCCCAGGACATCCCAGAAAGGGCACGGTGGCACTTCACAACTCATTCCTGTGAAACCATTAGGGCACAAATCTCAGATTATCTTCATTCAGAATGTGGAAATATCAGCAGAAGGACATAACTCTTTATACAAGTGAAATCCCAAATAACACATGTAAAACATAATAGAGGTGACTTTTCAGCCATGATAGCTTTGGCACACCTCACATCCCTTTGTTCAACCTCTCTTCCCTCACCGGAGAGCTGCATTCCTGGGAATGTCTGTTGTGCACTTTTCCCACTCGCCCCAGTGTCATTTAAAGGGGAACATTACAGTTTTGCTAAGAAAACTTTTCCTTCACTTGTAATGAATAGTAATTTGATCACTTTTGACCTTAAAATGAGCTTGCTGCTTTCAAATCTTTTAATTACCACCATTAGCAAATTCAAAGCAATTTCAAGAGGACCTACCAAACACTTGCTATTCAAAGGGTGCTCTCTCTCTGGAATACCTTATGACCTAGGACCTTGTTAGAAATGCAGAAGTCTCCCTGCCTACCCAGGCCTGGGGCACTTAGGACAGAACAGAATCATTAAAGAATGTTTACAGTACCACCTGCTCCAAACTGTCATCACTTTGGTGGGCTGCCCTGAAGATTTAGCTTGGACCTATTTCTATTTGAAGAACAAAGTTCCATCACATCACTGCCTTGTAAGGTAGTAGCAAGGAGTAGTACTCTCCCTTGCAGAAGGCTCTCAACACCCTCCTTCAAAGTTCTTGTGTTCTGTGAGCGGGGCCTGGGCCCTTGACTTCTAAAATTAAATCCTGGTCTTTTCCCAAGAATGGTAGCATGCTAAAAAGACCCCAGTTCATCATCCCACCTTGTATCCATAACTTTTTGCCATTTAACTGGGTAGTAGCCTCCTATTCTGATAGGTTCAGCTATTTGATTTGCTTTGGGCAATAAAATGAGGCAGAAGTGAGAAAGAATAATACTAAGGCTAGGTTTCAAGAAGCTTCAAGTGTTCCCACTTGTTCTCAGGCACTTTTGCCATCTCCATGAGGCAATACCTAGGTTAGCCTGCTAAAGGCTAATATGCACCTGGAACAGAGTCAAGCTAGCCCAGCCGAGGACATTCTAATAAGGTGACAGCCAGCCAACATCCATGCATATGAGGAAACCCAGCCAAGATCAGCAGAGCCACCTAATCAACTCAGCTGACATAGACTCACTAGCAATAAATGCTTATTTTTGCATGCTTCTGTGGTCTGTGGTTGTGTGTCACATAGCGTTCTTGTAACAGAAGGTAACTGACATATCAATAACCAATTGGGTTGAGTTATTGATAGATATTTCCCGTTTTAATTTTTATTTCTACTACCTTTTCCCCCTCAAGACATTAGCTTCTGTTAAGAATACTCAGGGGAAACTCAAAAAAGTAAAGAATCAAATATTAAAAATCAACAAGAATGAGAAAGCTCAAAATAGCCAACAGTTCAGCAACGCACAGTTGTCTTTGTTACTGCAACCTTTATATTATATACATGTAACATGTTCATACTTCCATAAGGGCTAAGGATCCTTTAGTAGAACATATATTTCATTTCAGTTTATGAACTAGGCACAATGTCTAGTGAATGGGCTTGAATGTGAGGGAGTTGGACCAGATGGTCTCTTTCATCTCAAACTCTCACTGGTACTAGAGACACCAATGCTTACAAAAAAGGCAGACAAGGTCTTTAAGCTGCACTCAGGCACTCATGCCCAGTCTCCACGAGCAGCTGCCAAAACAAAAGGCATGTGTGTGTCTCAGTGGACCTTACTTGCCCATCACTCAAGGACATGTTACCTTGTTGACGCATCTTCATGGTACGTATCTTTACTGCCTCTCCTCGAACTCGCCCTTCACAAAAGTAAGCGCCATTGATTTTACTAGCCTTTTCTCTCTTCCAAACAACTTTTTTAGCCCATTCTCTGGTCACATCTTGAGTAACTTCCAGTGGGTCCTGGTGCTGGTTCATTAAGGCTTCAAAGTCTCTTCCTATGGTGAGAGGCTCCTGGGAGCGCCATCCGGTGGCAATGCAGGTGAGGGAAGTTTCAGCATCAGAAACAAGAGGTAGGGAATTGATCAAGATCAGGTCCATCGCACCGTCCGCTGTTCCTAAAAAGAAAGAGGGAGCATAATCTTTGAGGAGGGTTATTTCCATGGCCCCCCACAAGATAAACTGGTGCTTACAAAGCCTTGTCTAAAAATACCTATGTGAGCAGTCCTCCTGAAATGCTTCCCTGATCAGGTGGCTATATGCCATAGAATAGGGTCAACAACCCTTTACTGTGGCATCATCTCAACCCGACTAACCACTCCAGCACCACTGCACACCCTCGCTACAATGGACCATCAGTTTTTTCCATTCTCCAAAACAAGCTGTTCATTATCCATTATGATGCCTAAGACATTAGTGAGGCATTTGGTCAATGCTTGTTGAGATAAACTCATGATAATAGCATTATTGTCATTATTTGTTTATATTATTAATCAATTAATGATAATGCAGTACTGTCAAATAATATTCTAAAGAAATGTATCAACAGTATACAAGTAGGTTATTTACAGTTGTGAATATGTGAAACAGAATTTATTCTTTTATTATTTACTGTATTATTTTCCATAAAAACAACTGTAAATGTACTTTGTCAACTCTTTATCACTGTATGCTAACTTTAAGACTCTCATCATTCTCAAGGAATTGCACAATTTCATATTAAATTCCATAAGATAAGACAGGGACTGAGTGAAATCTGTATTTCTCTCTGAGTTTCATTTGTGTCATTTTTAAACCAAGGATAAAAAGATCTATCTTGCAGGATCCTTGGGAAGATTAAAAGTGATAAAGGACATAACTTGCCAAGCCCTGTGGTTGTTACATACGGGGTAGACAATGACCATTATTTCAGTTCTCTATATTCTATGTTCTGACCACCTAGGCCCAAACCTCAACCCTTCTTGAATGTAAAAACAAAATCCTACCTGACCTTCAAAATTTATTCCACAAATGATGAAGCACATTTTAAAAAAGAAAATCCTTTCATTTCACTTTCTTTCTCTCTTTCTCTTGTTTTGATTTCTAAAGTTTCTAAGATGAACAAATAGAATCTGTGCCTATTCTCTCCTCTTGTTGAATGTGGAAATACCAGAAATGGTTGATTCTCAAGTCTGCATAAAGTGATTAGGAGGTGGAGCACATTAGGTGGGCAACAAGGGTTAACTGGAGTCTAAGAGACCTCTGTGTAGACGTAAAGTGATTCAAGTAAGCTGTACCTTATCTCATTAAATACCCATTAAGTTTTCTCAACAACCCTGTGAAGTATGCACCATTATCTTATTTTTAAATATGAAAAAGTGAAGGCTGGAAAGATTGAATAGCTTATTTTGTCTTCCCCAGATGTTGAAGTCAGAGTTGAAATTCAAATTCTCGCATATCTTTCAGTTCCTTGGATACACCAGGCCCTTTCCTGCCTCAAAGTCTTTGTACATGGGGATCCCTGTGCCTGGAATGCTGTTCTGCACTCTGCATGACTAATCTGCTCATCCTTTGGGTCTCAGCTTAAACGCTTTTCTCACAGATGGTTTCTCTATTTACCTTATCTATAACATCTGCACATTCTCATCTCATTAGCCTCTAATTCATCTTTGTTTCATAAGATTACCATAATCTGTGATTATTTTATTTACTTTCTCTTCCCCTAAATGGTAAATTTATGAGGACAAGGACTGAAGCTGTTTTGTTCGTGTTGGTTTATATGAGAATATCCTACTTAGTCTCAGCATATACAGAACTTAATGTTAAGTATTTGCTGGATGGATGGACACATTTTATTCCAGATCTGTCTGATTCAAGTGCATCTATTCATGTAGCTCTCACTTCTAGATTAATGAGGTTAAAAATGAAAGTAGTCTCCTAAATCTAAATTGACTTTCTTGCCTATATTTAAAAGACTGTTTTGATAGTAAGTTTATAGGCGAAAAAAGCAAATGTTACAGCTTTTACAAAATGTGATAGAAAGGTGATCAATGGTTGCTGAGTATTTGGGGCTGACTAGTATTCATTTTCCAGAACTTTTCTGAGTGTCTACTTATGCCAAAGCACTGTACCTGCCATGAAGTCTTCCTACAACTTGTTTTTAATGGTAATTGTCAATGTTTGGGGTATGCAGTTGTAACAGGGTGCAGCCAGGTCCCCAAAGGGGATTTGTAATGGGATCCAGAACTTGGGGTGTCCAAGAAAAATATAGGATATTCTCCCTGCCATAAGGCAGGCTACCATGGGGGATGGGAGACACAGAGAGTTACTTTGAATATCCATTAACAGGCCAGCTTCAAACCAGTATGGAGCAGGATTATTAAGAGTCGTTTTGCATGTCAATAACAGAATAGTAGCTTCAAACCTCAAATGCAAAGATGATTATTTTGCATATCAACAAGGCTAACCAGGAAGGTTTGCACAACTTAAACGCAGGATGTAACTGAGAGGCAGCTCCCCTGGTTACAGCGCCTGCTGAGGGGTTCAGAGATAGGGTTGCAAGGGAAGATTCCCGCCAGGGTTTAGACACAGTTACAGCAGCCATGCTAGAGACTTTTGACCACGTGGTCTTGGGGGTGGAGTGGGGGCTCCCTTGACCATGCGGCTTGAGAAGCAGGAAAGCGAGATGTAGCAGCCATGCAAGACGGCTCCCCTGGTTTCAGCTCATGGGGAAGAGTGATCGGAGATGGTTCGCTCCACGCCACAAGGGAACAAAGTGAAGACCATGCGGGAAGGAAAGGGGAGAAAAGACTGTTAATGGGCCATGAGAAGGTGCCACGTGGTTCTGAATTAAGAACTGGCGATCACGGCAATGCAAGCAGACGGTGCTGAGGACAGCAAGAAGCCTCCCTTGGTGAGCTCCGGCCCTCTGTTCTTTTTCTTCTGAAGGACGGTACCCTTGACTGTCCTGACTGGGCAAAGGGCGGAAAGGCAGGACTGTGTGTGTTGGTGGGTATTTTAAAGGGATTTTGAGATTTAATGGTGATATTTAGCCATTAATCAAAACATGTAACTTTTGAATAGTTCCTTTCCTTTTCACTGAACTCTGCCTCTGAGAGCCATAATTTTTAAGGGTGGCGGGCAAAAGAACCTAGAACAGAGGGACCCCGGGGAAGTGGGGAGGGCTTTGTTCTGGTAATAGCATCTGGGGCTCCTCCCCCCCACCCCCGAACAGGTCCACATTTGGTAACACAGTGAGGTTTGAGTATGAGCCTACTAGGAGTTACATTTTTATCTGACTAATTAGGAAGAATTTCTAAAAGTTAAATCTCCATTTAAGTAGGAGGTAGGGTTCCTTTTTATTTTTTATTTTTTTTGAATGAAAATTCAAAACACGGGATTAAGGGAGAAAATCTTGACCAGAATGGGTTTCCAAGCCTGATCCTGAAGCTCCTGTCTTGTTTTCTGCCTTGATGGTGGCTTTAGGAACCCAAGAGAGGGGAGATAGGTTACAATGAGAAAAATGTTGTAAAAGAACAAGCTGGTCGCTTGGTGGAATCACAGCATCCCAAAATAACACCAGAGCTGAGCCCCCCTTCCCCATGCACATCCAGCCCTGCCTCTGAGTGAACACCTCATCTCCTGCACTCACTCATTCCAGGCATGCTCCCAGGGAGAGTCATCAACAGGAAGGAAACCCTGTAATTCTTTCAGCTCTGGTTCCATCCAGTCCCATTTCTAGAGCCAGTTGAGTGATTTGCCAAAATCAAGGGATCGGCTCTGAACTCACTGAACTGCATTGGCACTGGCCATGGTTTATTTAATGGCTTTAGGAAATAATAGAAAAAGCAGTTGATTTAAAAAGACAATCACACTTCATCTATAGATTGTTTCTAGGTATTGATCTGGTTTCTTTTTCCTTTTGCTCCTCCCAGCTCTCCTTTTACTTTCAGAGATAGAAAGGGAAACTATATATCCAAGAGTCTGGATCTGACAACATTTTATTACCCGTATTCAGCATGCCAGTTATGGGAAGCCCTCTTCCACCAGAAAATGCTCTGTCATTTGTAATGCCATTTACAATAAAATACCAAAAGGATTTTGGAAATGAGCTTTGGATATGAGAAGAAATCCTTACCAGATTCCTGGGTCAGATCCTAAAAATCAGCAATTTAGTTCTCCTAAAACAAAAGTCCATTTTTACACTTGTTTATAAATGCCTAAAGAATTTCTGGAAGGTGATACATGAAACTAAGAGCAAGGGTGACCCATTAGGGGAGAATTGGGTAGTTAGGGGACAACGATGGGAGGAAGTCTCTTCACGCGTATATATGTGTGCTGGCTTTTGAACCATTTGGATATTACCTGCATATAAAAATTAATTTAAAAAATGTCAATGTTATTGCCCTTCCCTTAAAAAGGCACATTTGGAAGGGAATCAAGAGCCATAGAAATATATATGTCTGTCATCATTTATCCCTACATCCTCTCCAAATCTCCTTGGATTGCATCCAAATAATGCATTTTCTCTTTCTCTCTACTTTGGACTAATAATAGGAAATGTGATGTCATTCCACAATGTTGGAAAAAATTTTAAAACATGGGCTAAAATAAAATTTAAGAAAAGGGAAACAAGGGTGGCCAAATTTAGCCTTTTAAAGAAAATAGAGGAATAGAGGCTCTCTTGCAATGAGTATAGCTGTGGCCTGTGGATTTAAAAAAAAAGAGTTCTATGATTGCAATTGCATGGCTGGAATATTCTCTTAGAGACATTTTCCTAAGAATAATTGCCAAAAGATAGATGCCATCTAGGCTCACTCGAATATCAGTCCCTGTGCTTAACGCCTTTTCCTACATTACACCATTATCCTCTCTAGTCATGTTGAGTTCATCACAGCCATAGTCTGAAGGGTCCTGATCAAATTCATTAGTTCAATTTACACTTTATCATCAAGGCTAAGAATTTGTTATAAGTAAAAGTAAGATGCATATTGAATTTCATACATCTCATATGTTTGGGGGATTAATAGTATTTTTCCTTAGCAAAGATCTTGCAAACAGTGGTCACTATTTGCATAAAATATGTCTTGTTCACAAGGAAATACTTGCCATCATGACATGGCATCTGCCAAGTTAACCAATGATTGTTCATCATAATTGAAGCATAAAAATATCCTAAAATGCTGTTTTGTTAATTGTACTTTTTGTGATCAGCATCTAATCTAAACAGTAACATTTTCTCCCTAAATCACATTGTGGTACACTCAAAATGCTGTTTAAATCTTGTATTTGCATTTAGATTTTCTTGTATCCAATATTGCTTTGAATAATGTCCTGTTAACTAAGACATGGAAATAATTTTCTTTAAAAATAGTGATATAAATAATTGTGGACCTAAATCACCACCCATATAATAAAACTAAATTGAATTAGAAATTAAAGACAGACCTGTGTTTCTCAAACTGTGTTTCAAGCAGTTACTTCTCATTTCCTAAAAAGTTTTTGAGAATGGTGGAAGTGAAATCAAGAGTAGATTTCAGACACACCCATACACATATACACTCTTACTGAGTTGCTCAACTTTCATCTGTTTTTTTTTTTTTTTTACATCAGGCTTCACATTGTTTTCATTTGGGAAAATAATGATTTTGCTTAAATAACAACATATAAACTTGAAAGTCATCATTTTAACTCCATTTTTTAAAAACATGAAAAACATGAAAGGCCAAATAGCAATATCAACGAAAATACATTTCACTGCAGCACAACGTGCTTATTCCAGTCAGCTCCCTGTCACTGCCTTCCCACATTCAAGTTCAGCACTGCTGCAGATAGTCAAGTTCTGATGAACCCAGCTTCCTGCTCTTCAAAGTGCTGGCAGGCTAAGAGGAAAAAGCAAGTTAAATTATTGCATAGTGAGGCTATTTAATTGTGTTCTTATCACCCAAGCATTGTAGTGTTGTGTGGAGTTTCATTGCTATGTATTTAGAGTAAGGTCCCGGGTGTTCAGAACTGTCTGCATGGTTTCTTGGAATTCCAGTATTGACTATGTTGAAAAATTTCCCAAGGGTGTTCTTGGTCATTGCAACTTTATAACAGCAGTAGATATCTTTAAGTTTTAAATATTTAAAATGGCACTACCCAATGAGCACTACCTTGGCCAAAAGCAATTTGAAATTAAGGGTTTGGCAATAAACTGAAAAGGTCCTAGCCAAAAGTATTTTTGGAATCAAAGCCCTCAGTAATGAGCCAAAGAAACAAAGACAACCCCAAAACTTTCCAGGGTATTTGGTGGAAACATTTGGATTTTAGTTTAGTTATTTGTTTATGCTGTCCAAGAAGAAAAATTCTCTTTAGTTGAAAAACTCTCATTAAGTCATTTACATGTGCAGTCATGCATTTACTAAACAAATGTATTGAGTACTTCCCAGTGGTAGGCACTACACTTGGTCCTAGAGACACAATGAATAAAGCAGATATGATGTCAACCCTCATGTAGTTGACAGGCAAATGTGAAAGACATACATAAAACTAAGAACATAAGTATATATAATGCTGGAATCATAATAGGTACTATGAGAGAGAATTGCAAGATGCTATGGAAGAGCATAGTGGTGAACTTAATCAGACTTGGTTGAAGTGGGTGAAGGGTTTGTGGATCAGGGAAGTCTCCCTGAGGAAGTGACACCTGGCCTGAAGGAGAGTTGGAGTTACCCAGGCAAAGAGAAAGGGATATGAAAAGATAGTCAGGAAAGTCTTCTCCCAAAAGTACTGCTGAGCAGCATTTTGAAAATGAGAGTTTAATAGAACTCATTTCTAGATTGTTCTTTCTTAATCCTACCCTAAAGTTGGCATTAATTTCTTTTTATTGGATCATAAGAACTACTGGAGCCATTTCTAAATGTTGAGCCTATGTTAAAATATTTTAGCGTCTTCTCTGCCTTCTTGTATCCCCTGAATAAATCCAGTTCCCAGGCATGCTTCCAAGACTCTAATGTTTTTATTGTTGTTGTACTCCATGATCCTTTTATATATGTAGTAAGTCTCTAAGCAATAGCTTCATCCTCAAGTTTCCTTCCAAGAAGATGTTGGGCAATTAATAAGAAGATACCAAAATGCCTAAGATCGGAAATAACTGAAGGAAGTTGCTGACTTTTGATGGTGTAGTTGGAAGCGTGGAGTTAGGCAAGGACATCCATGATGTGACTCGGCTGTCTCTCTCTAACAACAAACTGTTCTCACCCAGGTATTGTGCCCAGCAAGCCAGTTTGCCCAGAGAATATGCCCATTTCCCATCCCTGTCTTCTAGCCAAATACAACTGTCTGTCTGCTGGAGGAAATGGCATCCTCTTCCCACATTTAAACACCAGAAATTTTCCATCCAGGATAAATAACACATGTTCTAGTTAGAATTAGTTTCAGTCAGTGACAGGAAGCTTTTTATTTCAAGGGAATAGACAGAAAGTCCACACAGTAGGACTTTACTAAATACAAAATACACATGTACACTTAAATGCATACTCCATTCTGTGAGGTGGGACTGGAGGGAGACTTGTCCCATCAAATCAAGGATTGTGTAAACCAAAAGTGTTTTGAGAGATTGCCTAGTACAAGCCTCACCCTTTATAAAGGGCAAAAAAGGTCATAGAAAAGAGACTAGTCAATGGTCACACAAAGAGTAGTGGCAAAGCCAGCTGTCAAGTGCTAGTTTCTCTCCAGGACCCTTTCTGTCACTCCACAGTAGCAATATAAATGGACAAATCTGTAATGTGATGGAATTTTGGAATGTTTACAAATATGACAGGGTGGTTCCTGAAGAATCCTGGACCTGGGAGCAATACTGAAAGGAAAGGGAGGAAAGCCATTGAGGAGAGAGGAGCACAAAGCTGAAAGAGGAACAGGGCAGAAAGGCTGGGAAGACCTGGAACTGAACTTTTCCCAGCTCACAAATTTCCCCAAGCCTTACAATGCTGCCTCTTAATCTTTCCTGTTCATTTCACCTGAGAGAGGGGTGCTCTCTAACTGGACCATGTTCCTCCAGGACCAGAAAAGGTACCATATGTGAGAGGAAACTGATTTGGAGCCAGGACACCTCTTCTTCCTGGGCTCTTCTGGTTCAATCAGCTGCCAAGTTCCCCTCTGCCCTTATGTTGCCCAAAGATGTACATACCCATACCCACAACCAAATATCTATATCCTCCAAGACAGAATTAAACAAACTCTTTAACTTCAGTACCCTGAACTTCAGCTCCAAATAGAAAACAGAATTTGATTGATTTGCTTGCAGAAAAACCAAAAATAACTTAAAGTGACAACCCCCTGAGAAATATTAGAAGAAATAAGTCTGTAATGGAAGAAGTTCAGGATCATGAGTTGCTAAGAGGAGAGTGACAAGGGAAGAGGGCTAGCCTTCCTAGCAGGTCTCAGATTATACCACATAAGGAAAAAAGGTAACATTGTATGTTATGTACTACATACAATATAAGGCTATTTGCCTTACAAACATTTTCCACTTGGATACTCACAATAATATTGAAGGAAGGTATTTATATTCCATCGTACAGATTAAAAAAATGCCCTGAAACTCAAGGATGTTTAGTTATATGCCCAAGGTCACACAGTGGAAAGGTGGGATTTAAACCCATGATTCCATTACTATCCACTACGCTTCATTCTAAGCACCATGAAAGAAGTCAATTTTGCCTATTGCCCATCATTGTATCTAACAATTAGGCCAGTGCCTGACATATATTAGATTCTCAATAGGTACTGGTGAATGAATAAACATAAATAAATGAGAAATCAAGATTAGCTTTCAGTGAATTAATTCATTCCATAATTGTTTACGTAGTAAATACCTTGAACTGAGCTATATGCTGCATTCTTTGATGAAAAAATAATAATATATAGTTTCTGCCTTCAAGAAGCTTATAGTGTGGTCACCCAAAGGCATGAATATACTCAATGCCATAAAGGAAAACACTGACAGATTTCACTATACAGAGTGCCCAAAGCGGACAACTTCTGGCCAAGACAGAGGTGTAGGTAGACATGCTTCTTCTCCTTGTACAACCATAAGAAGGATCACAGCAAACTCCAAAACAGAAAGCAACCAGAACTGCCAGAAAATCTAACTATTTGGAAGTCCAACAACTAAGGATGTAAAAAAGAAATATTTACCCAATAGGTAGGAGGGGCAGAGACAGGGGGCCAAGGCAGAGAGGAGGCGGTGTGGTGGCAGTGAGGCAGCAATGGTGGCAGCTGGTGGAACAGGAGGGCCCACATTCACATGTGGTGGATAAAAAGCAAGAGGGACACTTGCTTTTTAAATCTCCTTGGATTGCATCTGGGAGAGAGTGATCCCAGCACCAGGCCAGACTGCGCAACTGAGGGTTGCAGTGCTAGGAAAATAAAGCCTCACAACCTCTGGCTATAAAAAACAGTGGGGATTGGGATGGCAGAACAACCTGCTAGTCTCTCAGGAGAGTCCATATAAAGGGTCCCCATGGCCCTATAACACACACAAACCCACCCACTCTGGGAACCACCACGAGGGCAATAGCTAGAAGGGACATCAGTTGCATACAGCAAATAGGTGAAGTGACTAGAAACAGGGAGATGACTGAGCAAGTGGCATTGTTCCCTCTCTGACCCCTCCCCCATATATAGCACCACAAAGTGGTGAAGCAGGTTGCCCATCCTGGTGAATACCTAAGTCTTCATCTCTTATAATGTAACAGGTGCACCAAGACAGGGAGTCAAAGCAGTGCTACCTAATACACAGAAACAAACATAGGGGAGGCTGACAAATTGAAGAGACAAAGAAATATAGCTCCCCCTGCCCCCCCCAAAAAAACCAGATCAAAACACTAGAGAAAGAACTATGCAAAACAGAAATAGCCAACCTATCAGATGCAGAGTTCAAAATACTGGTGGTAAGGATGCTCAGCGAACTCAATGAGTACAGCAAATGCATAAGGGAAGAAATGAAGGCTACACTAAGTGAAGTAAAGAAAAATCAACAGGGAACCAACAGTGAAAGGAAGGAAGCCAAGATTCAAATCAACAACACGGAACATAAGGAAGAAATAAATAGTCATCCAGTACAGAATCAAGAAACAAGAATTCAAAAAAATGAGGAGAGAAGTCAACCCTGGGACATCTCCAAAAGGACCAACATCTAAATTATAGAGATTCTGGAAAGAGAAAAGAAAGAGCAAGAATGTGAAAGCTTATTTGAAAAAATAATGAAAGAAAATTTCCTTAATTTGGCAAAGGAAATAGGCATATATGTCCAGAAAGCACAGAGAGTCCCAAACAAGTTGGACTCAAAGAGGACCACACCAAGACACATCATAATGAAAATGCCAAAGGTGAAAGATAAAGAGAATCTTAAAAGCAACAAGAGAAAAAAAGAGAGTTACCTACAAAGGAGTTCCCATAAGACTATCTGCTGATTTCACAAAAGAAACTTTGCAGGCTTGAAGGAACTGGCAAGAAGTATTTAGTCATGAAAAGCAAGGACCTACAATCAAGATTACTCTATCCAGCAAAGCTATCATTTAGAATGGAAAGGCAGATAAAGTGCTTCCCAGACAAGGTAAAGCTAAAGGAGTTCATCATCATCAAGTCCTTATTATATGAAATGTTAAAGGGACTTATTTAAGGAAAAAAAGATTAAAACTATGAACTATAAAATGACAACAAACTCACAACTATCAACCAACTGAACCTAAAAAACAAACACAGACTAACCAAACAACTATAACAAGAATAGAATCATAGATTTGGAGATCACATTAAGCATTATCAGCTACAATGGAGAGATAATGGGGGAAAGGTACAGGGATTAAGAAGCATAACTGATAGGTACAAAATAGACAGGGGGATGTCAAGAAGAGTATAGGAAATGGAGAAGCCAAAGAACTTATGTGCATGACCCATGGACCCTGGAGGGAAGGGGGATAGTGGGCAGAGGCAGGCAAAGGGAGAAAACTGGGACAACTGTAATTGCATAATCATTAAAATATACTTAAAAACACTCAAAGTGTCTACACAGCAAGAGATTATATCAATGAAAAAAATAGAGAGATTATATCAATGAAGATAAATGGCCAAGTGTGAAAATATTGTTACATGTAAAACTTAAAGTTAATATGTATAATAAATAAATTCTATAAATCAATTGTAAAATATAAATAAATTATATAAATCAATAAATCAGTGGAAATTCACAGAGGAAGAAACAAAAATAACCAACTTCTTTAGATTGGGAAAAAATATTACAATATTTTGCATTTTCTTTCATTGAGTGCATTGATTTTACTTCTTTGCCCCTTGAAGCTAAGCTTAGCCATTGGACTACCCTTTATCAATAAAACATTAGAAAATGTGACACAAATAGGGGCTTTAAAAGTGCTTTCCCTTTCCTGCTGTTCTATGGAACCCTGAAAGCACCATGAGAAAAGCCTGCAAAAACTTCCTGCAGGATGAGAGACCACATGGAGTAGATATAAGCCATTCCAGCTGAGGCCCAATAGACCAACTGTTAGATATGTGAGTAAACCATACTAGACCATCCAACTCCAGCCAAGAGATAAGCTGACCACAAAGTTCAGCCAATCTAGGTGAGAACAAAGAACTTTTGGCTAACTTACAAAACCATAAGTTATAATAAGTGTTTATTTTACCATTATATACCAGTAAGTATATGAAAAGATAATTACCCTAACTGTAAATCCCAAAGTACAAATTAAAAAGGACATATTATTTGTCTATCAGTTTGGCAAAAATAGAGAAGTTCATAATATTTAGTGCTAGCAAATAAAAAGAAGCAACTACCTTGGTGGTAGGTAGTGAAATTGGTAAAATAGCCAAATAGGAAAACAACAACAACAACAAAAACACGCACTGCTATATGTAAAACTTAAAGAGTTCATATATATATAAGATATAAACAAATTCTATAATTCAATTATCATTGGCAATTCACAGAAGAAATACAAATAGCCAACTGTAATAGACTGAAAACAAATGGTCACAATATTGCATTTCCGAGGAAATGCATTGATATGACATGCTTGCAATATCTACGGTAACCCTAATCCATCACCTATTATACAGTAGGCACTGCTCTGAGTATGTAACACATAACTCACTTAATCATCATAACAATCTTATATAGATACTATGATTATCTCCATTTTTCCGAAAAGGAGACTAAGGTAAAGAGAGGTTAAGTACTTAGTCATTGTCACCCAGGTAATCAGTAGTAGAACTAAGGTTCAAATTTAGGCAGACTTGCTTCAAAACCCATTCTTTTAATAATTAAATTATTACTAATATTGTACCAGTTCATATCAAGAATATATCTTCCTTTCATATCAAGAACATATTTTCGAACAATTCAGTGGGAAAAGGTTAGCCCTTTCTGCAAATACTATTGGAATAATTGGACATTCATAGGCCAAAACAAAATAAATCTGGAACTAAAAGCTCCCACTTTATACAAAATTTAACTGAAAACAGATCATGTAAAACATAAAAATATAAAACTTTTGGGATATGGAAGAAAAGTTTTCAGGATGTTGGAGTTACTAGCTATGATACCAAAGTATGATCCATAAAGAAAAAATATAAATAGATTATATTTTATCAAAATTTAAAACTTTTATTTATGAAAGACACTGTTAAAATAAAAATACAAACTGCAGATGAAGAGAAAATATTTTCAAATCACATATAAGATAAATAACTTGTATCCAGCATATATAAAAAACCCTCAAAACCCAACAATAAGAAAACAAACAACTCAATTATTTTAAATGTACAAAGGATTTGAGACACCTCACCATAAAAGATACACATTCGGATGACAAATAAGCACACAGAAAAGTGTTCAGCATCATTAGCCATTAGGAAAAAGCTAATTGAACCACCTGAGATATCACTACATGTCCACCCTGCCCATAACAAAACAACAATAACAAGCACTAGCTAGAATGTGTAACAATTTAACTCTCACTCATTGTTAGTGATAACATAAAATAAATGGTCCAGAGTTGGTTTAACAGTTTTTTATAAAGTTAAACATAGATACCATGTCATCCAGTGACCAATCCCTAGGTATTTACCCTATGGAAATGAAAATTTATGTTCCTGCAATGATTATTTATAGCAGTTTAATTTATTAGTAATCATCCAAAACTGGAAATACCCAAATGTGTTTCAGTTGATGAATGCATATAAACATCCACACAATGGGATATACTCAACAAGAAAAAGGAATAAACTACTGATACTTGCAACGACATGGCATTATGCTGAGTAAAAGATAACAATATCAGAAGGCTATATACTGTATGACTGCATTTATATGACATTCTGGAAAAGGCAAGTCCATAGGGATAAAGAGCAGATGTTTGGTGGCCAAGGAATAGTAATGGGCGAGGTTTGACTATAAAGAAGCTGCACAAAGAAGATTTTGGGGAGTGATGGAATTGTACTGCTTTCTCATGTTGCGGTGGTTGCATGAATCTACATATGCATTAAAACTCATAAAGCTGTACACACATCCAAGTTAATTATACTGTGTACTAATTTTAAAATTATAATAAAAATATATCTTCCATAATTACCAGTTAAAATATGCAAAGGTATAGCACAGATATTCATTGCAGACTATAGCCACAACTTAAAAGCAGCACAGAGTTCATAGACAGAAGCATGACTAAATAAAAGAAGATTCACATACAAATGAATATCACAGTTTGCATGGAATTATGTTCTTGGTATAGTAAGTGAAGAAAATAAGATGCAGGACCAAAATACAGGGAAAAGTCTAGAAGTCATATACCAACCTGGTATCAGTGAGTACCTCAAGCTAATGAAGTTGCCAGGCTTAGGGATCACGGGTGGGAGAGGAAGGTGATGTTCACTTACTGCTCTACATACTTAGTATTGTATTTCTTTTGTAATTTTAAAATACAGATTTTAATTTTTAGAACAGCATACACAATGAATCTATCTGTTGGCAGCGTTCTGATTAATTATTGACATGTCTGTCTCCTTCCTTAGACAGTGAGCTCCCTGAAGAAAAGGACTCTCTGATTCATCTTCAACTCCTAAGAACCAAGCACTCTGTTTAACAGACAGTGCATATTTTTAATCATTTAAGTTGAGCAGGGAGAATTCAACACTAATTAAATGTAATATATCTTTAACCCAGGTGACTATTTTGTGAATTAATAATTGCCTAATATTATCAATGAAACAGTGGAGTCGTTAAGAGATTTGAAGTTCTGTCTCCTCTTCCTTATCTGTGAAATGTAGGGATAACCTCTAAATCATTGACTCTTGCATAAAGGACTATTTGAATTTCCACAGCATGAAGCCAGTTTGATGATGTGAATCTGTATGACACTAGGTCTGCATCAGCCCCAGAGGAAGGGTCTCTCTTTTTGTTTGTTTTTTAAGTTGTCTTAAAGCGAAGGCACCCACAGAAGGAAGAACAGCTCATGGCTTTGTGTCCTGCTGTGCGCCTACCCCCCTGCATGCTTCAGCCCCACATGGGCAGGAAACAGGCCCATCTTGAGGTAAAGAAGAGTCCCTGCATTTCCTTCAAAGGTCCTTTGATTCTCACCCCTTCTCTCACAGGACTGACCTCAACAGGAAACCAACCTCTGCACATGTAAGTGATTCTGGGAAAACAGGTTCACAAACAGCTTGGTGGTGTGGCAGCAGCTTTGGAGGAATAAAGAGGCCACTTGGAAATGAACATAAGCCAGTGGTCCACAGGCCTTTGCCAACTGACCCTCAAGGAGGCCCGTTACCTAACCCCAAGCTTACACCTCATCCTGCCCCACCACACCCTCCATCATGTGTCACTGAGCCAAGAGCCCTTCCTTACATTTTCTTCACTGTCTACAAAAGTGAGTCTGCATAAAATCTGATAAAATATAATTCTTACACTTTGCTTTTCTTTGCTCTGAAATAGGACAGTAGCAATTCAGAAGCATCAACCCCTTTGGCTCACCAATGGGATTGCAATCTTACTTAAGCAGTGGAAGAGGGCTCAGGCGCCCCCCTGCCCGCCCCCGCCTGTCTTACACTCCTAGAACTTATTGTCCTCCGGGCCTCACATAAATTATTTCTGTGATTAGAAATCACCTATTTGAGAAGCAGTTTTTGTGGTCATATTCCCTCTGCTGTGTTTTTAAAAAGTCCTGTATACCTCCAAATCAATTCTACGTCAGTTTTTCCATTATAAAATTGCAGACCTGAATGTCTCAAGAGGTGCTAATCTATGTGTCTTCATTAAGAAAGAGTTCTTGAGAAACCCTGAGTGTCATAGTTAGTGTAATCCCCTTGGGTCCCTGCCAGGTCCCACATTCATTCCAGTGGTAATGACATCATTCTAAACATGTTGGGAGCTCTTCTTGAAATCTTTGCATGAGCTATTCCCTTTCCTGTAATGTCCTCCAATGCTTCTCCTATTTCCATGTTCAACTGGATAATTCTTGCTTGGCCTCCAAGGCTTGGCTCACGCTCTCACGTACCCCGAGAGCCTCCCAGGGGCTGAGCCTTACAGACTGCAGACATGGTACCTAATAGGTATGGCAATGTGACAGGCCATGATCCTATAGAGAGCAGCTGCTGGGCAGTTTATCGCTCCAATGGCTTATGAGAGCAACTCCTCCTTTATCATCCATCCCAAGTAGACAGTGTAAGATTTACTTAGGCTCTTCTGACAGCAGGGAGACAGTGCCTGTCTGCCTGTCTGTGCAGTCACTTGAGGGAAAACAGTCCAAAAACATAAAAGCCAGAGAGGCAATTTCCTTGAATGTTTGAGATACTCTGGGCCTAGGCTAGGGTCCGTATTTAAGTCAAATTTAGTACACAAATTTAAATGTCATAGTCTCACTTTCTAAGGCCAGGCTATTCTTTGGCTTTTCTCTGCATTTTAGAGTACACCCCTCCCTAGCTGCTCTCCAAACTCCTCCGCCCAGCTCTGGGTTCCATGGAGGCTATGTCCACTTGGATTCAGCTAGTAGGAAGTCCCAGGGTTGAAGGAGGGTGTGGTCAGGGTTTTTATTCTCCTCCCTCCCTCCCTACTGACCTTTTCACAGAAGCCATAGGTGGGTGGTAGTCTTGCTACTGCCTTCCCCTGTGCCTTCAGGTCTATGCTCATTTTAAGCAATGCTCACTTTCCAGTTGATCTCTTTATGTACATAACATTCTGTGCGGGTGTCTGATAACTAAGTAGATAAAACCATGCTTTGTGTGGCTTCTCAGGGAGAGAGGACCCCAGCTTTGTAGCTACTCCCCCAGCCTTGAAGCAGTCCCTTGGGTACTTCCCTGGAGCTGCTGTTTCTTTAAAGTACAGTTTGCAAATCACTAATATGAAGTATTTGCTTGTTCTTTTTTTCAATATCAGTGTGTCAATTACACATGAATTAAATTATTAGTAGTAATAACTACAACTTATTAATACCTACAACCATTCAGATACTTTGTATGCATTATTTTACTTAATTCTCACAATAACGATATGAATTAGTTATTTATATCTCCATATCACAGATGAGGGAACTGATTTAGACAAAATAAGCAAGAATGATGACAAAATGAGATCTTAAGTGTAAAACATTCATAACTCTTCCTTTTCCCTCATAGAGAGCTTGCCACTGTAGGTTCCCCATATGCATTGTTTCACTGCATATCCATTTACCTTAGAACTACGATCATCCCACTAGTAACACATGAGTACTCTACATAACACCATGAATCTAAAATAGCAACTTTCTCTTGGATCTAACTTCCCATTCACCCTCCTTGCCAAAACTCAGCAAGTGGCCATGGCTCTAGCCAAGTGATTATGGCCTGACCCCTACTACAGAAGACCCCATTCCCATGTTCACAGGGATTTCACCAACTCCCAAGACTTCAGTTATCACTTGTTCCAAATCTAGGTCCCTAGTGCTAACGTCTTCCCAGGTATAAACATATTATAAAATGTCTACTGGACACTTAGATAGGCTTCTCAAATGCAATATGTCTAGAATGAATTCAGCCCCTTATCTTCTTTTAACTATCCCTCTCTCATCTCTTAAGCCTTCACCTTTTCAATAACAAGAAGCTTAAAAAGTCTGAGTTATTGTCAACAACTCTCTCCCCCTCACTATTTGTATCTAAACCCCATAGTCTGCCCTTCTAGCTCTGTACTGTCATATTTGACACCTTTTCACACAATCATTCCCTCTTAGCTGAATTACTGCAAAATTTTAGTACCTTTAGTTTCTTTCCCCCCAAACTCTCTGCACACTTTTCTTTCCTGGCCACTGTTGACACGATCCCTTCGCGGAGGATGTCGGCCTCTTATTATATGTATTTAGCGGTTCAAGTCCAATCTCTTCCAAGACTCAGTTCAAATCTCAATGGCAACAGGAATTTGTGTAAAATTATTTCGTGCAATTCAAAAAACGAGTTCAAATTTGTAGACTGTCATAACTGAAAATTTAAACCCATTACACTTGTTTTTGAATTAAAGAAAACAAAGGATTTTAAGATTTGCCAAATGTGAGGTCATACTTAAATAACAGCATCATGAAATGGAAATATATCCATTTTATACCGAAGCCTGAATTTCAGATTTAAATTGTCATCTGATTAGCATCTTTAAGATGGCCTCTTTTAACTTCCCACTAAAAATAAGAAAAGAAATGAAGAATTGCAACCTCCGTGTCAACCAACCTATCGTCAGCATCTAATAACCACCAAGAACTGGGCAGTAAAAGGAATTTTCATAATTAAAATATTTTAACATCAAAAATTTCTCTTAATTGAAAGTTGAAAATATGTACCATAAAAAGTATCTTGGATATCAACTTCCATATTAAGGTAGTGAAGACTTAGAAAGCTAAAGGAAGGATGGAAGAAAGTTCATGTGTGCTGAGTTCCTCATTGATACACATATGTTCAAAATATAATTTAACTATTTATCACTATAACTGGAGAAGTATAGATTAAAGAGCATTTTTAAAAACATAAGGGTAACTTTATTTATTTTAATAAAATATAAAACAGGATGTATACATAAAAATGACTAGAGAAGGTAAATGGAAAAATATAAGTCAAGTAAGCAAAAGGCAGGAAAAAATAAAAAACTAAAAGGGTACAACAGAAAATTTTTAAAAAATTAAAGCACAAAACAGCATGTCAGAAGTTAAATTTAAACATATTATTATATGATTTAAAGAAAATGTTTAAAATCATCTACAGAATGACAGTCTCAGAAGAGAATTAAACCTCCCAGGTTGATGCTTTTGGGAGACTCACTTAAAACAAAATCACAAAATCTTAAAAACAAAGAGATGGAGAAAAAATTATCAAAAATAAAAAAGAATGAGGAAAAATAAAACAAAAGTGATAATATGTATTAGTTTCAGACAAGGTGGAATTCAAGATAGAAGGTATGAAATGGAACAAAGCCTACCAATTATGTTAGAGAAAATAAAGTCTACCATAAAAGAATAGTGGTTATGCATCACTGTAGTCCAAATCATATAGAATCAAATATATTTTTTAACATTAGTAAAAGGAAAAAGACTGTGAGGAAAGCTCAATAGTTGTTCAGAATATTGTCATATCTCTCTCAAATATTGACTGATGAAGCAGGCTAAAAACCAAACATGCAACTTAATAATATTATATATTATACATCATCTATATATACACATATATACTACATATATGATAAATGCTATATATGTGCATTTGTGTTATATATGTGTATGATATTATATATACAAATGTGTACATCTTTCAGGTATATATAACTCTATATCTTAAAGTGGAATTTTTCCACATTCATACAGTACTTACTAAAATTGAGTATACCAAATAGAGCAATGAATTTAATAGGAGTCTGGGTTCTAAAGATCAGTGGGTAAGATAAAACTTGTGTATAGACAAAACTACTCTTGACATTCCTTTAAGGCACACGTAAAGGATCATGTGGAATTATAACATTTATCCACAAATGTAACATCTAGGTTCTTCTCCAGCCCTGGAATAGATCACTGTTGCTTTGGATGAGAACCAGATAAAGTACAGAAGCCCCCTCCCCCGCCCCATGTGTGGTTTTGCTTTCCATGGTTTCGGTTATCCATGGTGAAGCATAGTCTGAAATTTTGAATGGAAAATTCCAGGAATAAGCAATGCATAATTATTAGATTGTGCACTATTCTGAGTAACATGATGATATGTCACACTGTCCCACTCCATCCCACCTGGGACGTGAACCATCTCATTGTCTAGCATACCCACACTGAATACACTACACACCCATTAGTCACTTAGAAGCCTTCTCAGTTGTCGGATTAGCTGTCACAGTATTGCAGCACTTTAAGTAAAATAAGTCACCCTTATCTTACTTAACAATGGTCCCAAAGTGCAAGAGTAGTGATGCTGGCAATTCGGATATGCCAAAAAGAAGTCTTAAAATACTTCCTTTAAGTGAAAATTATGTATATTTAGGAAAAATACATGGTATACAGTCTGTCCTCCCTATCTGTGGATTCTGCATCCATGGATTCAACAAACCATGAATTAAGAAAAATTCCAGAAAGTTGGTCTGTAATAATATGGTATTACAACTATTTATATAGTACTAATATTTCCTTAGGTATTATAAGTAATCTAGAGATGATTCATACACAGAAGGATTGCATAGGTATATGCACATACCATTCCATTTTATATAAAGGTCTTGCACATCATCAAGAGTCCTGGAACCAGTCCCTATGGATTCCAGGGGGGTGAATGTATATAGGATTCCGTACTACCTGTAATTTCAGTCATCCACTCTGGGTCTTGGAACATATCCACTACAGATAAGGGGAAGCTAATGCAGTTGGCTGGTGTCCAGGAACCAGATGGCACACATACAGATGTCACAAATGGAGTATGAGAAGCCACAGGACAGGGACTAAGCTCGGTTTAGGGGTCATGAAGTGAAAGGGCAAGTGAAATCACCTGCCCTATTTATATTTGTATGTTTTTTAGACCAAGCTCAAGTAGTTGAATTTGACTAACTTAAATAAGTTCGATGTGGTTTAAAGAAATATTCAAAATATTTAACAATCTGGACCAACCAAATTAAAACAGACACTGATGTGAGCACCAGAAAAGGTTATGAAAGATCCTAATAGACCAGACATTAATGCTTTACTTACTGAATTATTGGGAGGCCCAGGGACCTTCCAATTATTGGGACCTAGGCAGCCAAGGTGGCAAGACAGGGGGAACCTAGGAAACCCAAGTAGCAGATATTTACCAAATGGCGCAGAATTATTTAACTCTCTTAACAATCAGAATCAGTACAAACAGTGGAATATCAGCCTTCAAGTAACTCATTCTCTCTCTCTCTCTCTCTCTCTCTCTCTCTCACACACACACACACACACACACACACAGAGTGAAGTCCAACAAAGGGAAATTAATTGTTCATGCAGTAATTCCAAATCAAAATTAAATAATCCCATACCACATACAATAATTCAAGTTTAACAATATATTATGGAACATAAAAAAGAAAACCAATCCCTTAAAAATAATAAAGCAGTCTTCTAATTATTTATCCTAAAAAAAGATCATAACTAAAAAGACAAGATTTCTAGAAAATGGAAGAGAACTCTGTTTTCAAATATGCTACAATGCATTCAAAACTACTTTCTCAGAGAAATTTATAGTTTTAAATACTTTGCTTACTAATGAATATAAACCAAAAACTCTACTTAGAAAACTTATTTATGAAAAAATAAAAATTCCATATGAAATATTAGCAAATCAGTTCATTAGTTTTTTAAATGATTCATCTTCTGTGGACACTATGGGTTTATCCCCAGAACGCAAGAACGATTTAGTATATCACAATTGTATTCATATATCACTTAATACTGAATAGCACAATAGGAAGTGTAGGGGATCTATATGAAAAAATATGTATGAAATTTTACTAAAAGATAAAACAGATTTAAAGACATGGAGAGAGAGAGAGAGATTTTTGTGTCCTTAAGTGAAAAGATAACTCTTCCTAAATTAATTAATGAATTTAACATACTCCAAATGAGTGACACAAAAGGTAAGAGAAGAAAAGAGAAAGGCCAAGTAATATGACAGGAGCCGAAGGACTTGAGCAAACAGTGTCTAATACTCGATGTGAGTTTCATTGCCCCAGTATAAATCCCATCTTTGTCTCAACTCATCAGTTCAGTATGTTATACTCACAAAAAAAATCTCTCTCTGTGTTTATGATTGTGTCCATGCGTCTCTCTGTACTTGTGGGTCTGTCTTTGTGTAGAGATGTTATTGTCATTCTTATTTTTAATTGATGTAAAAGGCTGAGCTGAATTCTCAGTTGACACCAGCTTAAACAGAGACCACACAGGCAGGAGTGAGGCAGGGGTGTCTGAATTAAATAAAATCAAAACTTCAGTCAGCACTCAGTGTGGGACATACCCGTGAGAATGAAAATGCCCTGGGAATTCACAGGGGAAACCTGGAGGAGGACATCTAAATTCCACGGGGAGGATATAAAATTCAATCTTATCTGGAAAATGTTAACAGTGCCTATCTCCAGTTGGTGGTATTGTACACACAGAATAAAAAGATAAACATTTGAAAAACTGAATTCTTGGAAAGGAAGGCAAGCAGCTAGTGCTGTGCACAGCAAGCCTTGGATTTATAGTAGTGCCTTTCATCGTGATGATGTGTCCAAACATCAGGACCTCCAGGTGCCCTGCACGGGGCTCAGCGTATCTCAGAATCACCCGTGGAGGACCAGGAACTTAGTGCTGCTGAGCAGCAGAGGGATGCAGTATGTGGCCAGGGGTTAGGGAACGAAACCATCTTGGTCTGCATCCCGGGTCTGCCACATGTTATTTATGTAATAAAGGACCATGCACAAGTTACTTAGCTTCCTTTGTCCCATCATTGGCCATCCGTAAAGTCAAGCTGATGATACTAACCTCCAAGCATTTCACTGAGATGGATTAATGTACAGCTCTACATTCGTATGAAAAAATGCTTTATAAATTTTATGAATGATGTGTTAAGAGTGTGAGGTAAATAGTAGAATAGTCAATAAATGGTGATGATGATGATGATTTACAATTCCCTAAAGGTGTGATTCATGAAGAGAAAATGGAGTTTGCTCCCCTGAAAAATTGTCACAACTAGTTTCTGCTGTGGTGTGATCCTATGTGCAGAGCCTATCACGGGGAAAAGCTAACATTTTTAATAGAATCTTTAACTTACTGACATATCCATAGAAAATGAGGTCCAGAGGGTGTGAGCTAATAATGAATTCTACCTAGCACAATAATAGTACGTTAGGACAAGAATCCTTTTAAACTTTTATTTTAAAGCCTTTTGTCCCTTTTTTCATGTTGAAAGAGCCCAAAGAAGAAACACAAACATGGGTAAGAAATGACTTCAGTCAGCACATATGTTTCTGAAAACTCAGAAGCGCACTCCTTCTAAGGCCTGGCACTGTGGACTGTATTGCTAAAGCCTCCGTTCTCTCAGTCTGTTAGATCTTCAAATGGACTTGACTTCTGGGAGGGGTCATGATGTTTTATTTTTATCTAATTAGCTTTAAGTTTACCTAAGGAAGAAATACGACTCCATCTAAGGATGACACACATTTAAAGTCTAAGGTCATAACTGGAGAACAGGTTTATCACATGCTCTGCAAACTGAAGTCCAAAATCCCTGGACTCAGAATTTAAAATGTAACTAATCAGCCAGAGGCCGAGGTTTCAAACAGAATTTATCATACTCCTAATTTGTCTCCAAAGGAGTTAAAACTAGGTTAAATTGACTTTAATTCTTAGATTGCATAATACACTCAAAGAAAGCCAAAACTGTGCTCTATCTATTCTGTATGCTTGAAATTAAAACCTGATTGCTGAGGTCTGTGTAGCTAATTTCAAAATTGTAATGTTTGAAGGGGAGCAATACTCAAATGTCAACTGAGAGAAAAACAACTGCACATGTTGTTTCCATCTCAACCACCTATAGAAATTTGTGTTTGTAGGCAGTAAATCTCAGAGTAAATTTTATATATATATATCATTTGAAGCATGTCTAGTAAATTGAGTGGCTGAATTTTTAAAAATATTTTTCCATGTATCCAAATTTTTCTACATCAACATAAATTATTTTTGTAACCAGAGAAATAAACACTTTCAGGAAGGAAAAACGTACAAATGCCATAATTTGAAATAAGTATCCAGCGTTCCAATTTGTATATTATTTTTTGTTCCCCAGCTTTAAAAATCAACTGAACATAGTGAAAGAAACGTTTCTCACTGTTTCCCTGGGTCTTATTTCAATAGGCCACCTGAATATTCAATAAAAATGTCCAAGGAAGACATTGTCTCTGGAATCTCTTTATTTTTTTTGTAATAGCACTGCATTAATTAATATCTTACAGTCAAAAAGCATTTTATGTATGCAAAATATACAGTGGTCCTGATAAATGTGAGTCCTTTTATATTTATTTTTATCTTGTTAAGTAATAACAACTTAAGAATAAAAATAATCATCAAAAAGTATCTCTAAAACCAAATTAATACTATATTTAAAGGTCTTTTTAGGATATTCAGAATATAAAGTATTTTAAAATATATCTTCTTAATATGAAATCCTTCTTTAAACACCAGTCCAGGCCTATCCAAACACAGTGGGAAGTAAGAAATGGTTAAAAAGGAATATTTTTCTCCTTGTTAACACTTGATATATGCCCTTTATTTTTTCCCCCAACTTGATATAGAAAGAAACTACAGAAACTAAAGTAGCACTTAGATTTTTCCTAGGCTAAAGCAAAATACAATTTCATATCCTGAATTTTTACTTAATATAACAATAACATTAAAATGTTAACATTCTACTTTACATTGCCAAATTTCTATCTAAAAAGCTACAATGTATGAGCGAACATTTCATCAACTCCAGCCATGTATTATTGAGTAGTCTCATGTGTTTTTTAATCATTGCTAGTTTGATACAGAAAAATAGTACCTTATTTTGTTTTAATTTTAAACTAGAGGGTGAACTTTTTCACACACTGTTAAGCATGTGTATTTCCTCCTTTTGTGAATTATTTGTTACTTTCTTTTTCTATTGATGTTTTGATGTTTTTCTATCAATTTCAATGAGTTTCTTTTACAAAAATACTTTAATCTCTTACATGCCATATTTGTTGCAAGTGTTTTTTTCTCATTTGTTCTTTGCCTTTTAATTTTGCTTACAGTTGGATTAACAGTTGGAATATTTATATAGCTAAGTATATTGATTTTTATTTTTGTGGTTTCTCCCATTGTTTTTAAACTTAAAAAGTCCTTCTCCATATAAAAAGTCAATAAATAGTCACTTTCATCTTCTTTTGATGGCTTAAATTTTCACTAAATCTCTTTAATCCATTTGCAATTTATCTTGGTGTGTGGGAGCAGATGAGCTTTTCAAACAATTCTTTTTTTCCAAACAGAAAACTAATTTTTCATAGAACTATTATTCCCATCCCCATGGATTTGTGTCCTTTCTAGGATATTAAATTTTTATGTAAACTCGGGTCTGGTTCTGGCCTTTCTAGTCTGTTGATGTGTGTGTCCGTGGTCTTGGACTGTACCCCACTGTATTACATTGCTTTACTCTCTCTTAAGATCTAGTAGAGCTGGTCCCAAGACATTACTCTTTCATTCCCAGAATTTTCTTAGCTATTCCGCCTGCTTATTCTTCAAGATAAAACTCATAATTATTCATTAAGTTTCAAAAACGATATCTTTGGGGATGTTGCTAAGAATTATTAGAGATAAATGTTTAGAACTTAATATAATGATAATTATAAAACCTAGCTGTGAAATATATAAGAAAACTGCAATAATTGAAACTATATATCAGCTTTGTGGAGGAAAACATTAGAGATGTCTCTTTTCCCCAAATCATCAGTTTAGTAGAAATCTCTTCATTTATTGAATATCTAGTGTGACTAGGACCTGGACTGACTTAGCTCTGTAAAAACCAAAGAAACCATGGGTCATGCATGCCAGAGAAAAAATACTGTCAGGAATAACTAACTGGACAGGTATAGCTAATGGGTGAGAAGGGGCCTTCTGAGAGCATCCAGGCAAACCTGAGCTACACAGTGCAGTGCTGGAGGCAGAAATCCCTCTGCTCACTAGCCCCAATCTGGTTAGTCGGGCTGGCTGCAAGGTTTTCAGCCTTGCATGCTTCCATCTCTGTATGATCTGTCAGAAATGCCCTCCTGCATCTGAAAGTCTGATTTCATTCAGTGGAACCTGATTGCCCTACACTGAATCAATTTCTCTCTATCCTGTACTTGCCCTGACTTCTGTGGAAACATTTTTGCAGTCTGAGTTGTTTAGTCACTTGCATAAACAGTCTAGCCTCATTATTTGTTGATTCCATGTCTGAGAGTTTGCTTACAATTTATTTATACCTCAAAATTGCTACTCATAGTGACTTCCCAGTCATTCAGTCACTCGAACCCACGCAGAGCAGGGAAAACCTTTACCACCTTAGGTGGAACGAGACATCGCTGCACTCAGCTCTCCTGCTGTAAACCAGTATTGTTTCTTGAGGTACATTTAGTGCCACTTTTTCACCTTTTTGTGCCTTTTATTGGCAATTTTACCATTGAAGATGGCCCTCAAGCACAGTGAAAAAAGGCTATCTAATGTTCCTAAGCACAAGAATGCCGTGACGTGCCTTACAAGAAAATACATGTGTTAGATAAGCTTTGTTCAGGCAGGAGTTTGGGGCTGTTATCTACAAGCTTGGGTTAATGAATCAGCCATATACATTTAATGATTTGTCTTTAAACAGAAACACACAAAACCAATTTTTGTATTGATCGGTTGATAAAACAGTTTTGATATGAGGGAAACTAACCCCGTGTTCATGGTTTATAGAACAAAACTACGATGAGTAATAAGAATCTACTCTATGTCTCTCTTCAACTGTCACCCCAACAGCAACTATTTAGCAGCAATGACTTTATTTTATTCATCTTTTATCTACTGACCTAGTGTTAAGCATGGAGAAGGAGCTCAGAAAATATTTATAGAATAGAATGGGTTGGGAAGGGATGAGATATGTCGAAATGGGATGCAATGAAAGAGAGTGACACATACAGATTCTTGGAGACAAGGTTCTCTTAGGAGCAATAACTATAGTGGCATAGAGAGACATAAGAAATAATAATGATAGCTAATATTTATTGAGCATCTTTTATGAAACTGCACTTTGCTAAGCATTTGATATGCTTATATTGATATCTTGCAATCACCACAACTCTATAGTGTGGGTGACATTATTATCCCTCTCTAAAGGGAGGTGAGATGACTTGTCAAAGGTCACAAAGCTATCACATTGTTGAGCGGGCTCCAGCCCAGATTCATCTGCCCTCAGAGCCTATAATCGTAACCACCTGGTTAAAATGAAAAGGTACGTTTGGTAGGGGTTATAAGCCATGAGTTCCATCAGAAAGCAATCTCTAGAATAGGAAAAGAGGGCCTCTAACAGAAGTTTGCCTGAGTCACTGGCTCTTCCCAGCTTTGTGGGAAGACAGTGATGCAATTAATGGTGATTTTTATGCGTGGCTGGCAACAGCACTGTTTTTTGTTTGATTCCAGGAGCAGCTGGCAGAATTCATGTATTACTCATGCTGGAATCACACTTTGCTGATGGCTTACGTACTCTAAAGTCACTCAGTGGTCGGGGCTCGGGCCGTGCTTAGCTAGGCCTGTTGGGAGATTACTACAGGCCTCTGAACGTGGCTGAGCTCCTGCAGCTGTTGTGCGTTTCTGGCTCCAGTTCCACACCTCTTGGCAGATGGTTTGTGTGAAAAACACTGCTGACTCTGGGTGTGAGACACACAGGGAAAAGGGACTGGGAGGGCCGGTCAGCACAAAGCAAAGGCCGCACTGCCAGAGGCCCTACATCTGCAGCCATCAGGCACTTAGAAGAGAAAGAAAGGAATTCATGCATGAGGAATCTGGGGATTCTTCAGAAGGTTTCTTCTAACCCTGACCCTCCCATAGCCACTCTGATCACAAAGACCCCAAGTATCCTCCATCAAGTAGGATACAGTACCAGTAGTGATGGTTAGGGTGATCCAAGTAGTAAAAATACTAACATTTACCTAGTGTTTTCTAAGTTTAAGCATTGTTCTAAATGATTCACATTAACTAACTAATTTATCCCTCCCGAAAACAACTTGCACCACAGCACAAAACTAGCATTAGATTGAATTGTTGGCACCAATTCTTCCATCCACATGCTCACTTTGGCCTCATCATGGACACAGTGTTCTTCTTAGCCCTTGACGTTGGGCATGGCACATGACTTTGGGAGTGATGGTTTGCTAGTCCTGAGCCTAGGCCTTAAGAAGTCTCACTTGTTTATTTGTTTCTACTGAGCCCTCCTGCATTTCTACCACCACCATGAGAACAATGAATAATCTACTGATCCAAGAAGGATGAGGTACGTGTGAGCAGGATCACCCAGAAAACCCACACACCTGCAGCAAGAAGCCGAGCTGTCCCAGCTGCTGCAGCCTGAACCAGCACCACTTAGCTGTGCTAAGCATAGATCAGCAAAAGCTTAAATGACCCAAAGGCGTGTAGGTGATGGTAAACACTGGTTTAGCCACTGAGTTCAGGGAGTAGTTGTTATGTAGCAATGGCTAACCAATACAATGATAAAGATGGAATGCAATCTTGCCCCATCTGACTATACAGCACATGAATTAATCTCTAATTTACATTACCTTCTATATCCTCTATTAAAGTCAAGAAGCTTGGCCTCTGATGAGCTGAGTGAGCTTGAGCTAAGTTCTGAACTCTCTGAGTCTCAGTGTCAACATCTTTGAAATGAGCAGAGTGAATCACATCAGCATTTCTCAAATTATAGCACACTACCCCCACGTGATGTTAGGAAAAAAAGACTCTATGCTTCTCCTGGGATTAGCATTCTGTGAAGGCACAGAGACACTGCACTAGACAATCTTTTAAGTCTTTGATAGTTCTAACATTCTGTTTTCCTTGGTAACAGTATGTGGCCCCTCCATGAAAACTTCTACCTCCATTACCATGTATTTGTGAAACTATAATAATTTCATAATTCAGGTAATTTGGGGACACATCCAGGGAAAGGGAGGAATGTTTGTTATGGAAGAGGTCTTTCCCAACTTCCTTTAAACTTTTGCATATCCTCCTAGTGCCTGAGTCAGCGACAGCAAGGAGGACCTCTGTGCTTCTCCTACCAGCTCACCTAGAATCAAGTCTACAGAAAAGTGTATGCACACAGGAACCTGCCAGGACCTGGGACATCTCTCAGAAAGGAATCCCTGCTTACCTACTCCATGTCCTCACCTCCCACTTACTCCTAAATCCCAGCCTTTCCCATCCACTAAGAATGCTTTGCAACAGCACCAAATTGCCAAATTCTCTAGTCCCTCTCCTTATTCTGCTTCTGCCCCTGCAAGTTTTGATGTAGTGGAAACTCCCTCCTCCTTTGGTTTGTCTCATTGAATGTCTTCAGTTTTCTCTTCTTCTAACCCTTGATATAGCTGTTCCCAGAACTACCCCTTGGGTAATCTTATTCCCTCACACAGCTTCACCCTACATCCTAACATTACCCAGAAGTGTCTGTCCCTGCCCACTCAGCCCACCTCAAACCAAATTACCTTCTTCCCAACTCAGGTTCCCAGCTTTACCTCCTGCCACCTCCTTCAGTGTGCCCTAGAGTGTTAAACTTTGTTCTCCTCATTTTCCATGTGTTTCCCTCTGCCTTGAATGCCTCTACTCCTCATATCCACTCTGGATTTTCCACAGAGCATAATCTTACTCATCCTTCTCAAATGTCACCCTCCCAAAGAGACCCCGTCCTCTTCCCAGATTACTCAGCAGCTCCCATGTTCCCAGGGTCCGTTGTCAGCTCTATAGATCAGAGCTTCTCATCCCCCAGACTGCAGGCCACTTGAGGTCAGGTCCCTCTCTTTACCATCTCTGTCACTCCAATGCCTAGCAGATTCCCAGTGCATAGAAGGGGGTCAGTATATGTTAGCTTGAATGAATGACTGTAACTGACCCACCCACTTCTCCACTGGTGGGCATTGCTCATTGGTTTGCTGGCTAACTGCTGGACTTTGAGGGATGCCCAATATGCCACGGGATAAACTAGGTCTTGTCTGTAATTTATTAATGTCCACTTTGCAGATTTTCTAGGAGAAGCAAGACTAGAGTCCAAGACAGTCATTTGAGACAGGTTGATCACACTGAGACTTTCACATAGTCTGTATAACTGGATTCTGTTAATTACATACCCACTTCCTTTTCTCTTTTTTATTTGGACATACACACAGTCTTAAAATAATTGACTGACTCATTTACAGTTTCATTTCCCAAACTACATTAATTTATGCATCACTGTCATGATTCTTACTGAGTCTACATGTTACTTGTATAAATATTCTAGTAATCATTTTCTTTAACTCACCTTTTTGTCCTTAGTCATACTAAGCCAGAAAAGTCATACAATTATATGACTGATATGATACATATACATACTTATTATATACTACATACTATAGTAGATGTAAGAAGCTAGTGAGTTACTGCTGGTTTCCTGTGCTGTTGCCCCAGAGTTCTAGGGGAGGAAGTGAGGACGACTCACAGGGGCTCTGTGTCTACATACTAACAAATATCATAATTAAAAATATTCCTCCAAGCGCTACATAAAATCGTATTTCAGGCTAGCAGTACTGTATTTACAAACTTGGGGAAACACTAAGTTAGAACATTTAATCCAATGCAAAACCACTTATTAAAACATTTCTCTGCCAACCAGTATACTATGTTTGATGCTGAGATTATTGAAATGCCAAACATAGCTGATAGCCTAGCAGGTAAAACCAACAAGTAAACTATAAATTGTAATTTAATTTTCTAAGTACTATGACAGGAGCAAGCACAAGGGTGCCTATATCCAACATCTCTTGAGCATCAAAGTAAATCCTCCCCTGCCCAGCTGTTGTGTCAGCTGCTACTGCAGGGGCCACTTCTGTGCAGGCCTCCACCAGCTGCGAGCAGATGTAACCTCCAAGTAGCTCACTCAGAGCCCCTGTGAGTAGACCTCACTTCCTCCCCTAGAACTTTGTCTGGCACAACAGCACAGGAAACCAGGAGTAATTCACTAGCTTCTTACATCTACTTAACTCATGAATAAAGGGAGAGTATAGAAAAGGATGAATGCCTTTCTCCCTTTGCAGGTGAACATTTCTGAGTCTCATTTCATATGGCTCCTCAGAAGGTCTGGAGCACCAGGAATCTATAGCAGTGGTCAGTATGATAGCACATCCTGGTACAGTTGTATTCACTTAGTCCCCTACTCTTGCTCCCTGGGATCACTTTCCAAACAATCTACTTGCACATGAGGCTATGTTTTTGGTGGAATCCAGGCTATAGCAGGGCCCTCACCCATGTAAGGAGTTTAAGGAAGACTTCTTGGAAGAAATAACACCTGATATAGGCCTCAAAGTATTAATAACTCAGACAGGGGAAGAAGAGAATAAGAGGGCATTCTTAGCAGAAGATACAGCATACACAAAGGCAAGGAAGCTTCAAAGTGTATGCTGGGAAACTGCAAAGAGCCTAGTATGACTGGAATACGCCTTCCACATACCATGAGGAACTGAGAATAACAAGAGCCTGGTGAGGTAGGTTAAGAAAGGCTCCTAAAATGTTGCTGACCACAATCAACTACCACCTCTACTCTGCTCTTTGATCTGAAGTGGTGGCAATGAATCATAAATTGGTGGACACTTAAATCAACCCCAGAAGATTAGAAAGTGCTTTATAGATTCAAGAGGTGCTGGACACAAGGAGAACTGAGCGTGAGAGAAGAAGGCATTAGAGGAGAGATGGTAGTGAAAAGGGGACAGAACTATTGTCACACACACATACACACACACATTCACTCACTCACTCCCAGATGGACCCAAAAATCTAATAATGAGCTTAGTCAGAAGTGAGGCACATTCCACTTGGAAATGACAATTCTAGAGTAAATTATCAAGAACTAAAAATTAGGTTTGGGATAAATGAGATAGGGTTCTACAGAAGACAATTCACACTAGAGCTTCAAGTCAGTCAGGGCCAGAGACAAGAGGAAATGGGGGGCTGGCAGAAGAAAAGTAGGGAGCACCATGTTGTGACCTATTGAGCCACATGTAGGAATTCCCCCACCTGACACTCCAGATTTTTAGCAAAATCCCAAGAACACACAGCTCTAAGCTTTTCTTTCCTTATCCCTGAGACAAGGCCCAGCTTAGGGTACCAATGTTGAGTTTCACCAAGGAAGCCAGGGAGTTCCATCTGGCACAGAATATAGAGCTACCTATCTTCGTGGATGGATCTGTGCTTTGAAAAGACTGGCAATATAAAAGTAACCAGCTTTGTTTATAAGCAAATAATTAAGAGCATCTGATTTTTATTGAGAGCTCATCATGTACCAACCCTGTACTAAGTACTTTTAAGTAACATCTCCTTTAAAATCTTCCCCAAAATCACATGAATAGATACTGTTATCAGCCCCATTTTCCAGGTGTCAGCTCGAAGAGACTAGGAACTACTAGTTAGAAGACAAGTGAAGTTTTGGAAAGATTCAGAATTTGGGTTCAGATCATTCTCAGTTGAACTCTGGCCTCCATCATTTCCTACTGAGACCATGGGGTCACTCAGGACTATTCACTTTCAAGACACGGTACCAACTCAATATGGTACAAGCAAACTAAAAGTGACTGGTTCCCATGACTGGAAGTATAGGGACAGGTCTCTGATCTAAAACCACTGGACACAGTGCTTAAATGATGTCAGAGTGCCTGTCTTGGTCCGGTTCTGTTACTGTCCTCATTCTTTCTCACCAAAGACCAGCTTCCTTCAAGTGCTCAAGGAACCTGGTAGCTCCAGGTGTACAGTGTCCTCACTGAAGAAAGAGAGCATATTGCTCATAAATTCCCAGAGGAAGAGTCTAACCGACCATGTGGGGCTGGCACCCTCCAACTGATCTAATTGCTGTTGTCAGATGGATGGAACACTCTGTGATCAGTGATTGGCAGTCCCATCAGAATCACATGGAGGGAAATCATGGCAGCTCTTAAAAAATAGGGATGTTAGAAATAGGAATATTTTGTCTATATATATTCATTATATAGACAAAATAATGAATGTCTACAACTGTTTAAAACCTTGGGTAAGTCACAACCTTTGTGAACCTGGGTTTCAACATAGATTTTTAAAAATTAATAATTCCTATTGTGTAAATTTGTTGGGAGATACTAAAATCATATTAAATATTTGGTACATAGAGATATTCATCTATGATAGTCATTTTTGTTATTACTTGTACTATTATTGTTTTACAGTTGTTTTTGACACAGGGATCGGAATTTGAAGCCCATCCCAGATTCCCAGATGTCTAAAGAACTGCTGTCCCCAGGGTGGAGTCCCCTTGGCTCTGCAGCCAGACGCCTTGCACAACCCAGGCCCTGTATGCCAAGGTTAAGCTGGTTCACCATCTGACGGCCGCAGAGCAGTGAGTGCCTCCCCAGCCCCAGCAATGTCAATACTGCCTTCCTGACTCCGCCTATTGTATCTGGAGGAAAGTGGCCTAGCATTGTCTTCCAGCGCTCCCCCCAGGAAACATGATATCACCCTCTAACAAAAGCGGGAAAGCTGACAGATCTACTGAGATGGGTGTGACCACCACACACACCTCACTGATCAAGCCCTGGACAAGGGTCTGTGACAAGCTGAGAGCAAACAGCAGCCACACACCATGCCTTTCAACAGGCTGCCTGATGGGTTCCTTTGGTTCATCTTTCAATTTTCTCCCTCTCTTTGTTAAACTCATACCATGTTAGATACAGAGTCACCAGGCAGTGGGAATGCACTGCCTCTCATCAACAGACGTATTGAAAAGAGTCAGAACTCTGTCCATCTGGCAGACCCGTGTCCCCACACCTGTCCCTGTAGCCTTTGGGAAGGAACACAAGGAGAAGGATAGTCAGATTCCTCCCGAAGGAGCAAAAGGAGGCAGTGGGGGTGGGATGTACAAAGAAGCAGTCATGGCTCAATCTAAATAAACATTCTGCACGTGTGATGTGAGTTAAGAAAGAGTTTGGCCAGACTGGTGGGAATTGGGTTATCAGTTTTAAATTCCAGAAATAAGGGAGGCAACTTTAGACATTCCCTTTCCTGAGGGCTGGGAGTGATGCCAGCTGATCCTCTGACATCCCTTCTAGTTTAGGTTCTTAATACTATCAGTGCACCTGGTCCTTTGTAAGACAACACATCTGCAGTCTGGTTCCCCCATGCCAGGCCCTGAGGCTGTTACACTACTGCCCCCATCTTACTGTCCCCTTCTTAAAACTCTCTCCTTCCTTAGCTGTCACAGCGCCAATTTTCTAAAATCCCAGGAAAGGAATCTGATTGGATTTCCTTCTACCAATTCCCTGACTACTTCATACAACACTTAGCTATATCCTCTTTCTCTTCCTTTCACATAAAGCTTAAGATATATTCATGCCCATAACTTCACTTACTGTAACCCAAAGATTTCTACATCTCAATTCCCTTGCCCAATCCCTTTTTCTAAGTGTCAGACTCAGGAAACCCAATTTTGTTAAATATTTCCATTTACATGGAAACAAAGTCAACATACACAAAATAATTGCTTGCTCCACTTCAGCCCATCTCCAACCAGTTCCTTCTGCTGTGTTTTACCACACTGAAATGGCACCACTATTACCCAAACCAGAATCCCGAAGCAATGCTTATCCTCTCCCCTTTCTCTCAATCTCCTGTAAGCAATCAATCACCAACCCCTACAGTTTTACTTCCTAAACACTTTCAAGCTCCTTCTTCACCCAGACCTTCCTGCCTGAAGTGTTGGGAAGCCAAATTGGCCCAGGCCTACAGTCTCTGCCATGTCAATTCATCCTCCACACTATCATCAGAGTGAATATTCCAAGACATAAACCAGATACAATAGAATAAACAAAATGCTAAATTTCAATGTGTACCCCATGAAGTATAAGCTACTTAAAATGACCTACAAAGCCCTTCCCAATATGGCCCCAATCTTAATTCTCCACCTCCACCCTACATTCCAACCTTACTCAACTTCCTGGATTTTGCTCTATTTCACACCCCTTGCTCCCTTTAATAGAAAGTTCTTTCTTCCTTTTCTTTTTCATCTTCTTAGTTTTAAAATCATTTGTCTAGCCCTGACTGATGTGGCTAAGTGGGTTGGGCATCATCCCACAAACGAAAACATCACCAGTTTGATTCCCAGTCAGGGCACATACGTTGGTTGCTGGCCACATCCCCAGTTTGGGGCATGTGAGAGGCAACCAATCAATATTTCTCACACATCAATGTTTCTTTCCCTCTCTTTCTCCCTCTCTTCCCCTCTCTCTAAAAATAAATAAAATCTCTTTTTAAATAAAAATAAAATAAAATCACTTGCCTATGGGTAATTTATAGCTACAATTAGACATAATTTTTTGACAATATTCACTGCTATTAGCAATTCTTACAAAGTGAGAAAAATTAATGTTATTCATATTAAATTGAGCAATTAATGAAGTTGACATTGTGTTTTTAAACATTTAGTCCAACATTTATGTCTAATTTAGATTTTTAAAGTTTCATTTTTGATTTGAGCCAATAAAATTTTTTGTAGCTCTTGCAAAGATAGATTTTTATATATATCCCTATTATATCATGTATCACAATGTCATATTATTTATTCATTACTTATATTCATCTTTTTTCCTAAAATGTGAGTGTAGCAAGGGGAAAAAACAGACTCATTCTTTTTTGGATTCCTGATATCCAGTACAGTTCTTGGCACCAAGTAACTCCTCAATCAATATGTCTTCATTAACTAAAATGATAGGTGAGTAAATGAATGAATAATAATAGGCAGGCAATAACTCAGTAAATGTCTACTGAATAAAAAGTATGTATCTATTCTGGGTAGTACTCAACAATTGTATGATACTTAATATTAGGTAAATCTCAGGTTAAACACATTTTTATGAGTATATCTTTTATGTTTCATACCTAAGGGAAAAAGATTTTCTTTTGAACTTATTTACATCAAATATTTAACATAAAGCATCCTTTTAAGATAGTGTATACTATTTGCAATGTATATGAAATCAACTTATTGCTGCTACTGCTGTTGTTGTTGTTGTTACTTCAGTGTAGCTAAAACTCTGTCTACATTTTCTTTCTTTCAGTGTAGCTAAAACCCTGTCTACATTTTCTTTCTTTCTGGTCTGCTCAGGCATATTAAGTTCTCACTGTGGCATATTAAACTACTGAACATCAAATACATGCCCTCTAAAGCTGTCATCAAAAATGTTAGAGGCTATTCCAGCGAAATCTCTGTGCCCAAAGCTCAGAAATACAACCTGTGAGGTAATGAAACTCAGAATTAGGAAAAGAACATCATGAGGAAGAGTTGGCCTAGGCAAGTTGAGTTGAATTGCGTCTGGTGTGGGCATGGAGAATGTCATTTCCAAATGGAGGGAGCAGCATGAACAAGAGCCAAGAGGAAAGAACGCATATATGGTAAAGATGGGCCTGTTTGAAGTAGAAGGGCCGTGAGAAGGGATGAATGGATAGGTGAGGAATAGCATTGGATTGTAGGCCAAGTGTTCTGGCTTGTCAACTGGTGAGTGACCAACGGGAAATTTGAGGAACTGGAGTTTGTTGAGATCTTTTAAAAGGAAACTGTTTCTATGACTAGTAAGTGATTCCCTGCACCTTGCAAAGATTAGGTCAGTCTTGAACTAGCATTAGCTTCACAGCAATGTTTCCCTTTTGATTACTCTAGCTTTATTTATTGAAGTCTTACTGGCTAAAGACTTTGCATGCATTACTACACTTGATGCCTGCAACAAGTTTGGGAAATAGATATTCTCATATATAAAGGATGAGAAAATTGTGGCTTAGAGAAGTTAAATAACTTTCCATAATCATCCAATTTGTGCTTAACCCCAGGCCTGTGACTTGAAGATCCATTCAGTTAACTCCTTCTCCTGCATTCTTCGTTAGCTCTGCCTTAGTCCCACAGAGCAATGGCTTCAAAAGAGTCATTATAGCTCATGTTCATGTGATTTTTTTTTTCTCAAAAGGCACATTGAGTTAAAAATTCAGTGTAAAGTGACTATATTTGGGTTAACAGTCAGGACACACACCCAGGTAGGTTTAATTGGGCAAAGATCTTGGTGGCTTTTCTGACACCTGAGCCACCTGCTAAGTAATCGGTGAGGAGCTACAGACAGACAGTAAAATGAAAAGTATGTCTACACCCTCTTTTCACATTCCTAACAGATGATCACCCAGCCTATGCCTGAACACTATCCAGTGCGGTAGCTCACTCCTCAGGGGGATGTGAATAGGATTTTTAGAAGGTTTTCATTAGTAAAGCCAAACTCTCTTTGTACAACTCCCTCCACCCCTGGATCCTAGATCTGGCAAAACACAATGTTAATCTATGATGTCTTCTATATGGAAGTCCTTAATAACACTGCTATTCATCTCTTTTTCCTGGCTAAATATTCCTGTGTGATGTGGTTTCTAAAGCACTTATTTTTTTGTTTGCCTACTATGTTTGCTATCAAATTTCTCCGTGTCTTCAGTGTTTAATAGATACGCTCTAAGCAGTAGGGTGAAGTGATGACTATTTCTAAATTGGACCGTGTATTTCTATCAATGCAAACTGTTACAGTTTATTGCATTATGTTTTTAGCAAGCAGAGAATGTGTTGGTTCCTGTGAGTTTTGGTGATACTTGGTGACACTAGAACTTTTAACAAGTCTCTCAAATTAAACATACATAATTTATTTATTATACCCAACTACATAACTTGTCATTACCTATTTTGAAATACTAGTTTTTTTGTTTGATTTACCAGTCTAGCCTAGAGAGATCTATCTGAAGCCTGATTTTGTGCCTTAACCAATAAGCCATCTACAGGGAATAAGCAGGTGACACAGTCACACACACATTTTTTAGGGGTAGGGCCCCAGGAGACAAATTGATGATGTCAGAAAACTTTGAAGCCCACCCATCTGAATGCCCTAGAGGACAGAGCATACTCAAGAGTCTTCTGAGGAAGACTTGGAAGTATCTTTTCCTTCTGGAAAGATGTCTTAGAAGAACTAGACTCTTGTGGGAAGCTCTCCCAGGGTAGGGCTGAAAGGAAATGCCAAGACCTCCCAACAAGACGATGATTAGGAGGGAGCATTTGTGAAGGAAGCAAAACTCCTCCCTTTAAAAATAATTCCCAGGTGTGTCTTTGATCCCAGCTTCTAGACCTCCACCGTCGATTACTCAGACTTGGTACTAGCCTTACAAGACCAGCACCGTTGAGGAAGTTCCATCTGAAACAACCTCCCTGGCCTCACACAGGCATACCTCACTTTGTTGCACTTTGCTTTATTGTGCTTCACAGATTTAGTGTTTTTACAAATTAAAGGCAAGACCCTTCACCAGCAAAAAGATTGCGACTCATTTTATTGCAATACTTGTATTATTGCGATGATCTGGAACTGAGCCCACAATATCTCCAAGATGTGCCTGTGACTGAATTTCCTCTGCCATTCCAGAAAAGATGCCTACTATCTCTGAATCCAGGTTATTTAAAATGTCAAATGAGACAGAAAAGGGGTATGAAGGCTCGCTACCAGAGACTTCCTCTTGGATCAGTGCTGATCACATAGGACACACTATGATAAAGTAGAAAGAATTACTTATTTTGTTTTTCTGTATACACAACTCTTTAGAGAGAGCAGCCTGGTTGGGTGAGGACGAGGAAGTAGGTAAAAGTTGGTATGTTTATTAGAAACTGGCCATGGTTCTTAATTGGGAGGAGGATGTATCAGAATCTAGGTGGGTTTGAGGAAGTCTTTTGAAAATTACACACCTCCTCCAACCTTCTTATGGATGAGCATCTTCCACTCACAGCCACCTTCATTGAGGCAAATGTGACATCATTCCTCAGTTGTTTGTTCAGGAAAAAAAGGAATGAGATACAACACACTGGACTAGAGAGATAAACATAAGCCCCCTGCTCCCATACTACAGTCTACCAGTGGTTTTTGGTTTGACGAATGGGTTTCTATGCCTATAGATATGATCATGCTGGATTCTTACTATAATTACCAAACCTCGGGTATTCATGCTCATTGAGGCTTAGACTGGGAATGCAAGTTAGGATTCAACATAACATACCTACCCCAGAAACCAGGCTTGCTGGTGTTACCCTCCCTTTTCAACAAGAGCTTGAAACCCTTCTCTTTGTGCCTCTACCTGCTGAAGTCTGTGCTATTTTTAGTGAACTAAGGTCTAGACATGGAGCAACTCTTTTGGCCACATAACATTTTTGTTTGATTTTATGACAGCTTTTCTAAGTCTATGTTGCCATATATAGTAACTTTAGGGGGAAAAAAAGTAAATTAAAATAATTGTGTTTGTGTGTGTAATTTAACCTAAAATGTACCTCAGAGCAACTGTAGACCCTTAGGCTTTGATTACTATAATCCCTGGTGTATGTAGAGTCACTTCTAGATTTCACGTCACTGATAAAAATATTACAGAGAAAAAACAAGCCAAAATGGAATTATGATAATTATCTGGTCTAAAGGCACATATTATTAGAAGAAAATTAACATTATTTCCATATTAATATAAAAAATTATGCATAAGTACTGAAACCATCTCAGATAATCTTTCCTTTTTAGCAATTTGTATTATACATTCTTAGTCTTAAAAATATGATTAAATCCTCAATGTAATTCATTGTTGAAAGCAAACTGAAAAGCTATAAACAAATTACTTTATATTCAATTATATTATTTTATTGGGTTAATTTTTTTAATAATAAAGATTTCAAATGTACAGAAAACTATAAAAATGATGCTTATGTCTATTTGGATCCAATTCTATTAATGAAATATAGCCTGCACCAATAAGTTCAATAAATTCTCTCAAATTAATCTCCAGTATTAATTCCATTTTCATTACAATAATTAGAATGCTTTCAAGCTGAAGGGGAGAAATTGATGGCAATTATAGTTGTCATCATTTGCACTTCAGGTTTTGATACTTCTTTCATTCAGTATCCCATCGAGTAAGCAAACTACAGAGGTGTGTCACTATGTAGAGAACCTAAACAACAGACCTAAATCTCAAAGCATTCAGGTTAATCATTCCTTAATTCCACAACAGGCTTGATACTCTCCTGTGCCCAGTGAGCTGGGTAACTGCTTAAACTTTCATTTCTTGGGCAAATAAATATTTTATGCCAAATAGTTTAGATAAAAATTATATCACCCTTATCTTCCTGACCCCAACTATAAGAAAAAAACAATAAGTTTATTTAGACTAATTTGACTGCTTTGAATAAAATAGGATGCAGATAGGAAATCTGTATAAAAACATATTGTTCTCATTTAAAAATGACAATCTCTATGCTGCTAATTCTCAGCCTGAATTTCATTGTTTCAAAAATTACTGAAGATTTTTGTTGAAGTAGGTAAAACTAGGTTTGTTGTTCTTTTTTTTAAATTAAGGGAAAAATCTCTAATGAGGAACAGTAAAATAATGCACCAAATAAATAAATCACTTGAAATAAAGTGACCTTATCAATCCTCATGGAGAATGTGGCAACACAGGGGACAATCATGCAAAAGAGAAACTGGGAAAGCCAGTTCATGCCACAAGGACTTTGCTTTTCAATCCTTACATGTATTAAATAGAGTGTTATATATTAAATAAACAGTGCCTATGCCACAGCTGCTTCTTGTTAACCAGCACTAAGAAATAGTGAGAGAGCCCAGAATCACTGTTTAAAAAAAAAACAAAACTAAATCAAAACAATAAAGCCAAATCTTACCAGAAAGGAGCAAGCTGACTCCATAGAGAACTAAGCCGATGAAAGGGTTCATGCTTCCCCAAATCTCTCCATCCAGTTTCCGCAGATGTGCGTGAGGTCCTGAGGATCTTTTCAAACACCCAGAGGTCTGTGGCTTTCCATTCTCATGTTCTTCTGGGTCTTGTTTACAAGTCAGAGGCAAGAAGGAACAGTACAGAAGCAGGCTGTAACAGTCTCATTTCTGTCTCTGAGCACAGGGAGTTTTAAGTTCCTTTTTCCTGTTTCCTTTGTAGATTAGGATGGGAAAGGCTGTATCTTAAAGGCATTTGGTATCAAGAGGGCTGGGGGCACTGGAAACCCTCTCCATCTTGCAATTCATCAAAAACACTTATCTATTGCTCTTGCTTCTGCTGCTTTTGCTGCTGTTGTAGGGGGTAGAGGAATTTTTGTTGGAAGCGTGGTCCTGGTCAGCATTTTCAGAAACAATAGGGGTATCCTCTCATAGGCGGGAAATAGAACAACAAGCCCTCCACCTATGTATGGTATGTGATGATGACTGGCCCTCCTCTGCCTCCTAACAGCTCTCCCGGGTACACTTGGGATCCCTGACAAAAAGGGCTTCTGGGTGTGGGGAGCAGTTTTTGCTTTTGTGTTCTCATTTTAACCCACGTGGTTTGAACTGGGAAAAGAAGTTTTCGTGATGAGAGGACACAATCTGAAAGGCAATCAATTTGGCTAATTACCGGTGAGGTCAGTGCTCAGTGTGGCCACAGAGACCAGAGTCCAAAATTGTGAGCCTGTTTTTTTCTCACACAGATGATTTACTTGTTGGGCAAGATCCCAAAGCTATTCATGCTACGAGCTATGGCTTTAATTTTTATTACTAATTCATCTGAAGGTGATCTAATTTATTAAAGAGCTTGACATACAAGAATTTTAGCAATGAGAGGGGTTTTGTGGTTATTGGCCAATGACATATCAGAAGAAAATTATATACAAAATTTAAAAAATAACCTATATGCCCTGGCTGGGTTGCTCAGCTGGTTGGAATGTTATCTTGTACACCAAAAGGCTGGGAATTTGATTCCCAGGCAGGGTACCCATCTAGGTTTCAGGTTCGATCCCCAGTGTGGGCACAAATGGGAGGCAACCAATAGATGTTTCAACCTCACATGGAGGTCTCTCTCTTTTTCTCTCTCTCTCTCTCCCTCCCTCTCTTTCTCACTGTCTTTTTCCCTCTCCCCCTTCCTCTTTCCCTAAAATCAATAAACATGTCCTCGAGGATTTAAATAAATAAATAAATAAATAAATAAATAACCTGTGTAAAAACCAAACATGAGTGACCAGATTGGGACATAAATATTATTCATAAGAGCAGAGAGTACATAGGCCAAAAGGAAAATAGCCATAACCATACCTAAATTGGAATAACCATACCTAAAATGAGATCAGAGGCACTTTATTTATCTAGATGGTAATTTCCCCATAACATGAATTATGACTTTAGGGAGTTGATACTTTCTTCATCACCCTGCTCTCAAACCCTAGGAAAGACTTGTCTGCTCCTCTTTTTCCTACTCACCATAGGAAAAGGCCAATCCTACTAGTCTTACCTAATTTCTGTCCCAGGTTTTATCACATCAGCAATGGTCATGAGACCAATTGATGTTTCGAATCTGCTGGTGTAGAAAAGCTCTGCCTCTGTTTTCAAGTGGAGCTGGGTTCAAATACTGGCTCAGGCCCTGGCTGGTGTAGCTCAGGGGATTGAGCACAGCCCTGCAAACCCAAGGGTCGCTGGTTCGATTCCCAGTCAGGGTATATGCCTGGGTAGCAGGCCAAGTCCCCAGTAGGGAGAATGCAAGAGGCAACAACACATTGATGTTCCTCTCCCTCTCTCCGTCTAGAAATAAAAAAGAATTCAAGTACTGGTTCCGTCACATGTGTGGTCTGAGACAAGACACTTAATGTCTTTGAGTCTCAACAAGTGTAAAATGGCAATAATATCTTATTCATGGAGTTTTTGAGAGGATTAAATGAAAATTAAAAATACTTAAAATATCTGACACTGTGCCTAATTCACAGAATTTATTTTCTTTAGTCTTTTCTGTCTGTTTCTGATTTCAGTCCGAGGAGCTTCTGCCAGAAAGCCATTCTCTAATCGCATAAAATGGCTTTAAATTTGGCACTGTAAACAACCAATCTAAGAATCAGAGATTATGGTTACTAGTCCCAGCTATGCCATAATCTGCCTGGGAGACCTTGCCTCGGACAAGTTATTTTCCCACCTCTAGGCCTCAGTTGGTCAACTATAAATTGAAGGAGTTAGACTGGACGTGACTAATTTTCCTTCTGATGCAACATCTCACAAGACTAAATGACTAAATTGTCCCACTTTCAGCATCCCCAAGTCAATTCCAGGGTCCTCTCATCTGGACAGTTCAAAGAAGATGCTAGTTTTGTATCTCTGTCACAGTGAAAGCCTGAGAGTGTCAAAAATGTGCTTTACTTTTAGGAACAGGGTGGCTGAGATTTTGTGAGGTCAACTGGGTCTAGGCCACATATGAAGCAGCAACAAGAGGCCTTGGAAATAAACCAACTCCAGTGGACCTGCCTCCTGGGCACAGCTTCCTCTGTGCTTGATGTCCATACAAGGAAGCCATCATTGTTCACACTCCCTCCTGCTGGCTAGTTCTGTGGGCTGAAGATGCTACTGCCTTGCTTCGTTTTCTGGGCTGCCTCCCTCTGTTGTCCAGAAAAGCATTTCAGTTTCATCCTTCCCCCATCATCCAGAAAGATCTACCCTTACCTGGGATTATTAGTCAAATTCTTTTTTCCTCACTTATCCAGAAGGAGTGACTCCATTTTATTCTTCTCTTTGCAATTCAGAAATGTTGCTCAGTTTATATCTCTACTATTCAAAAGAGCTATGTAGTTTAATCTCATCTTCCACTATTATCCAGAATATTGACTCTATTTAAAAATCACTGCTGGATTTCCTGAGCCTATGATTACACAGCTAGTCAAAAGGCTGAGCAACTTTTCTCTGGGACATCTGCCTCTTTAGCATGTAATTACCAGGTGTAAAGTGAAGACAACTTGTGTATAAAAGTGACCAACCTGGTGCTTTGCTCCAGCTTCCTGCCATATGGATGTTGGAAGATGGAGAAGCATTCAAGGAACAATAATATGCACTTCATGTACTGTTGGGCCAAACAGGGCAGAAGAGTTGACTGGCAGCATGTTGGGAAGTTGCAAAACTGAATGGCATGCCAGGACTTCCAAGGGAAGGGAGAGGCTATATCCACGTCTGTTAGGATTTTTCCCCAGTACATAGCATGTTAAGGAAATACCACATGCTTGGACATGACCACAACCCTTTTCTAGAAAGCTGGCTGTGGCCGTCATCAGGGCATCTCCATTCATTCCCTCAAGAGCCTTATTTGGGTCCAACTGGATCAGCTCTCTACTTCCCGCTTCTCTATCCACCTTGAAAGGCTGAAATGGTCTCCCCAACTTACCTGGTTAATTCCCAGTTATCTTCTACTTCTCACTCTAAGAAATGTCTTCCCTAATTCAAAGTAGGTCTCCCCTTTATTCTCTCACAACACCCTGTTCTTTTGTTTCATTGTACCAATCACAAGTGGTAATCATATATTTGTAAATTTATCTTTATCTTTTTATGTCTCTTTATAGCCACATGACTGCAATCTTCAAGGGGCAGGGACCATATCTAATTTATTCACCACTGAATTCGCAGACCTGAGCGCAGTATCTGGCAAATAGGTCTTAAATAAATATACAATGAGCTAATAAATAAAAATACTCCCATTGTTGTTCATATAGCCACATCTAGAATAGGCTTTGGAGTTAGGCAAACCTAGATTATGTGTAATAGCTATAATTTACTCCCTGTATGACCTGGGCAATTTAATTCACATTATGAACCTCAAACTCTTCATCTTTAAAATGGAGAAAAAAATAATACCTACTTAGTAAGATAATACATATATATACACAGTATCTGGCACAAGTAAATATTGAATAAAGGCTCTCTAGATGTTCCTCTCTATTCACAACAATTACCACCACTCTTGAGCTGTTGTATAGAATCATTTACAATGAGGAAATGAGGTTCCACACAGGCTAAAGAACTTGCCTAGCTACGGGTAGAATCCTGATCTTTTTGCCTCCAATTTTTATGTTTATTATGTGGCTCCTTTTTTTTTTTTTCATAGTTCACCTTTGGACCACACTGTGCAGAAAAGTAAGTAAAGAGAAATATAGGAAACATCACAAACACCAACATGGTATACCCAGACCTTAGGAAAATATTTGAAATGAAACTTTGACAGGTAATGGAAAAGTCTGATAACACTGAGAAGTGCCCTCAGTTCTTATTGTGCTTTCTAAATAGTAATATCTACTCTCAGGATCAGTGGTCATTCTACTGCCTTGCAGCAGGGAGTTAAACAGGGGCTTCCTCATGAGTCAAGCTTACTCAGTTTAATGTTATGTATCCAGACACACTTAGGCAAGAACAAGACAAGAAAACCAAACCAAACCAACAAACAAGCAAACAAAACAAACAAGGCATTTGGCTGATATTTCATTGTTTCTCTGCTTTCTGCCTTTTACATATGAAAAAAAATCAATAGAAAACATTAAACATTTTTCAGACAGATTGACAAAATTATCAATGGACAAGAAAATAATGCTTTTGAAGAGATGTGGAAATTATAATTGGTATCACATGCCTAGAGGCCAGTATCACAACTATGTAGTGTAGTTGGGGGTGTCCAACCTGCCACACACGGGCCACATGCAGCCCAGGTTGGCTATGAATGCGGCCCAACACAAAATCGTAAATTTATTTAAAACATTATGAGATTTTTTTTGTGATTGCATGTCACTATCTATTTAATGTGTGGCCCAAAACAACTCTTCTTCTTCCAGTGTGGCCGGAGATGCCAAAAGTTTGGACATCCTAGTTATATGTATATTGTTTCGCCCAGAAAGTCCACTTTTAAGTTATACCAATCCAAAAATCAAAGACATGCCCCAAAATGTATAGAAGCATTGTTAATAACAATAAAAATGTGGAGATAATCTAAATAGCTAACAAAGTGAATTATTTCTATAAATCATGGTAAAAAATGAAACACCAGACAAATGTCAAAATGTTATGGCAGAGGCATATTGACATGGAAAGATATAAAAGGTATTTATGTTATATTGTTGACTGGAAAAAATACAATTTGAATGGCATAAAATTTATACACATACATGCACACACAAGGCAAATATACACCAAAACATTAAAAGTTATTATTTCTGGATTTTTTGAAAACTAAATTTTATTTTCTTCTTTATAATGTTCTATAATTTCAACATTTGAAAAATTATGAGTGCCCAACAGAGCACTGGGTGGCTCTGTTGGTTGGAGCATCGTCCTGTGCACTAAAAGATTGTAGGTTCAATCCCCCCTACATACATACATACAGCAGGCGACTGATCTCTGTTTCTCTCTCTCTCTCACCACCTCTCTCTAAAATCAATAAGCACATCCGCAGGTGAGGAGAGGAGAAGGAAGAGGAGAAGGCGGAGAGGAAGATTGAGGGGTAGTTCTTGAGACAGTTAACCGAGGGCAATAGTATATACCTTAAAACACCCCTGGCAAATAAGAAACATAATCCAAGGGAACCTCAGCCTCCAGGAGGTGAGGCAAATAAATTGAGGTGTTGACTTCCCACAATGTAGCCAGATACACAATATCTGACACAAGTAAATATTGAATAAAGGCCTTTTGCAGGGCCATGAGCACTGAATCACTAGAGCCATCATGCCTGGCTTCTCAAGAACTTTAATGAACTTTTGGAGAACGTGCTGTACTTAACAGTGGCTGGCAGAAAAGGAAGAGTCATCAACAATTAAGTCTTGGCCTTCAGGCAGGACACCATAGTTAAAATGGCAACACCTATTCTGTTCTGGAAGGGAGCTGATGGCTATGGAAAATACCTGACCCCCTCTGAACCTCATTTACTCTAAACCTTTTTTTAAAGCATCTAAATGGCAAGCACTGTGCTAGTTGCTGCAGGAAGAGACACAAATATAGAAGATGTGGTCCCCGTTTTTGAAACTCACAATAACACAATCCCAGCATGGCAACAGTGCATCATAGCAGGAAAGGTTAAATAACAAAATCAGGCATTGGGTGGTTAAATATCAAAGGGTAGTCACTGGCAGTACAAGTTTTGGTAGTCTTTGCTTTGGTATCCTTTAGGCCATGAGACACCAATTCTCATGCCTTTCTTCCTTTTCAGCACATGTGATGTCTTTCTGGCTAGACTATAAGCCCCTTATGGCAGGGAGTATGTACTTCATTTCAGGTGATCCTGTGCTATTCTTTCAATGGCTTAAAGGAAAGAGTAACTAGGTTGTCTTAAAATCAGTAAGACCAATTTGCAGACCAAAGAGGCTGCGGTTATTTCCACTCCATCCCTCCAAAAAACCTTTAAAAAAGATAAAAATAAAAGAAACTCCTATTCATCCTTCAAGATGCAATTCAAGTGTCATTTATCTTTGAAAACTTTTCTCAATTGTAGCTATCAATACCAACAAACCAAACTATAGCTTAAAGACAGCAAATATTTATGTGGCTCATGATTCTGTGGGTCAACAGCTCAGGCTTACCTGGACAGTTCTGATCTCATTTGGTATCCCTCATGTGTCTGTAGTCACATGTCAATCATCACATAGTTCAGCCTCAGGAACTGGCTGTGAGGCAACAAGGTTGAAGGAGCCACACATTTCTTATCTTCTGCAAAGCTAGCTGGCTTGTTAATATGGCAGGTTCAGAAATCCAAGAGTGATTGGAAATATGCAAGTTCCCTTGAGGCTGTTAAATTAATTAAACAAGCAGGACTCAGGCAGCCCCTAGACTCATGTAGTTCTTGTGCCCTGATAGCCTATATAACAAACCAAATCTAAGCCTGTAAATGCCTCAAAGTTAGGAAATCAAAACACTAAGATCAACCAATCATAAACAGCCAAGTAGGCGTTAAAGCTATAGCCAATTTTTCTACTTTGCTTTCATGTTTTCACTGTAAAGGTCTTTCCCCAGCTCTTGTGAGTGGAGTACTCTAAATCACTTTCAGTTTGATGCTGACTGACTTAAAATGATTTTTGCTCAAACTCTTAACATTTTAATATGTCTGTTTATCTTTTCAACAAGGTCTAGGCTTAGAATTGGCACATCATTATTTCTGACATGTTATGGTCACCAAATCAAGTCACATGGCTAAGACAAGATCCATAAGATAAAAATATAGACTTCAATTTTTTTTTATTTTAAGATATTATATGATGGTTGGAGAAAAATTATAAAAATTAAGGTCAATTTAATTGGGAAAGACTAATTCAAAAATAAGAATTCTATAACCTTTCAGCTTGCATTTTTTTATTGATTGAAGAAGCTATTAATAATGTCGATTTTATAGCAGCAATAACCTATTGAGTGAAAGAGCTTTAGGATGAAAATAGGACAAAATTAAATTAGTTTTCTTGGTATTTGATTTAAACTGATATAAGAGCTCTGAGTGGTGTAGCTCCGTTGGGTTGGGCATTGTCCTGCAAAGGGAAGGTCGCTGGTCAGGGCACATGCCTGGATTGTGTGTTCGGTCCCCACAGGGGTATAGCAGCGCATACTATAGGCAACCAATAGAACATGGATGTTTCTCTCCTTCTCTTTCTCCCTCCCTTTCCCTCTTTCTAAAAATAAATAAAGAAAATCTTTGATAGAGCATTGTTGACAGTAGAAGCTTTTTAAATTTAGATTTTACCTTTGGATATAAAGAGTTGCAAAGGCAAGAATTTTAAAAATAAAGGTTTTGATAATTTTTTAAAAAGTCATTTTACTGAGATACAACTTATATGCCATAAAATCAATGCCCCCCCCACTTTTAAAAAATTAAGGTATAGCAGAGACAAATGTATTTGAAAAAATAAATAAATTAATTAAAAAAATAAAAATAAAAAAATAAAAAGTTAAGGTATAAAACGCAGCATAAAATTTACCAACTTAACCAGTTTTCTATTTTAATCAATTATTTATTTATTTACTTACTTATTTATAGAGAGAGGGGAAGGGAGGGAGAAAAACTGATCAGTTGCCCCCTTGTAAGTGTCCCAACCAGGGACCGAACCTGCAACTTAGGCATGTGCCCTGACCAGAAATCAAACTCACAACCCTTTGCTTTTGTGGGACAATGCCCAACCAAATGAGCCACACCAGTCAGAACCATCTTAACCATTTTTAAGTGTACAGTTCAGTAGTGTTAACTATATTAACATTCCATACAACAGATGCCCGAAATTTTTTCATCTTGCAAACCTGAAATTCTATTCTGATTGAATAACTGTTCACTTACCGTTTCTCTAAGCTTCTAGCAACCATAATTCTGCTTTATGTTTCTATGAGTTTGACTATTTTAGATATCTCATATGAGTAGAATCATACAGTACTTGTCTTTTTGTGACTGGCTGATTTCACTTAGCATAATGTCCTCTAAGTTCATCTATGCTGTAGCTTGTAACAGAATTTCATTGTTTTTAAGGGCCACATAATGTTCCACTGTGTATATAACCACATTTTTTTGTACATTCATCAGTTGATGGGCATTTGGATTGCTTCTACCTCTTGGCTATTGAAAATAAAGTTGCAATGAACATGGATATGTAAACATCTCTTTGAGATCCTGCTTTCAATTTTTTTTTGAAAATATATATACACACACACATAATCTCCAGAAGTGAGATTGGTGAATGATCATTCTATTTTTAATTTTTTGAGGAACCTCCACACTGTTTTTCATAGCAGCTACATTGTTTTACATTCCCACCAATAGTGCACAAGGGTTTACATTTCTCCACAGCCACGCCAAACTTATTTTCCTTTTTTTTTTCTTTTTGACAGTAGCTACCCTAATGGTGGGTCATGTGAAAATGCTTCCCATTTAATGTACAGTTCTATGAGTTTTGACAAATACATACCTTTGTTTAAACATTACTCCAATCATTACAATTTCCACCACCTCAAGATTCCCTTGGGCTCAATTGCAGTTAATCTCATCTTCTAACCAAGAGCCCCAGGCAATCACTGATATGTTTATATCTCCATTGTTTTGACTTTTTCAAAATGTCATATAAGCAACCATATATTCTACAGTGTTTTGAATCTGGGTTCTTTCATTTGGTGTAATTCACTTGAAACACTCATGTGTTTGCATATATGAGTAGTTTTTTCTTCTTTGTTCCTGAATAGTATGTTCTTGAATTAAGATACCATAATTTGTTTACCTATTTGCCAGTTTATTCACTAATTGGAATGTTTCTAGTTCTGGGTCATTATTAATAGTGTGTAACTTTATTCATCTGTATAGTTTAAGCTGTACATCATCTGTAAACCTATATTTTGTGTAAATATATGCTTTTCATACATCTTGGGTAAGTACCAGGAACTGGGATTGTTGAATTATATAGTAACAGTATGTTTAACTTTGTAAGGAACTGCTAAACTGTTTTCTGTCAAGGCTATACCATTTTGTATTTCCACTACCAACATATAAAAATTCTTGTTGTCCTACATCCTAGCACTTGGCATTGTTAGGTTTGTAAAGATATATTTTTCCCCAGCAATCCTAATAGGTATGAAGAGATATCTTGTATTAATTTAAATTTGCATTTTCCTAATGACTGACAATGTTGAGCATCTTTTCATGTGTTCATTTGCTACCTATTTATCTACTTTGGTAAAGTGTTCAAATTGTGTGCTCATCTTTTAATTCAGTTTTTTCTTTCTTATTGTTGAGTCTTGAGAGCCTTTTATATACTCTTGTCAAATATGTGATTTACAAATAATTTCTCTCAATCTATGACTTCTCTTTCCATTTTCTTAACACTGTCTTTGGTAGGAGAAAAAGTTAATTTGGAAGAAGTACAATTTATCAAATTTTTCTTCTTTAAATATTGCTTCTATATTGCCACTAAGAAGTCTTTGTTTAACACAAAGATTAATTATTTTCTGTTTTTTCTAAAAGTTTTATAATTTTTAAATTTAGCTTACTTACCCATTTTGAGTAAATTTTTGTATAAAGTGTTGGTATAAATTCAGATTTTTTTTTACACGTGGATGTCCAGTAATTCTAGCACCATTTGTTGAAAAGACTATCTTTTTTCCATTTAACTTTCTTTGCATCTTTATAAAAAGCCAGCCCTGGCTGGTGTGGCACAGTGGATTGAGTGCCAGCCTGCTAACCAAAGGGTCGCTAGTTCAATTCCCAGTCAGGGCACATGCCTCAGTTGCAAAGCAGGTCCTCAGTAGGGAGTGGTGCAAGAGGCAACCACACATTGATGTATATCTTCCTCTCTTTCTCCCTCTCTTTCCCTCTCTATAAAAATAAATAAATAAAAATCTTTAAAAAAATAAAAAATAGAAACAATCAACTGGCCACAAACATGTGAGTGTATTTCTAGGCTCTCCATTCTATACCATTCATCTTCATGTCTGCTCTTTTGTGAATACTATACTGTCTTGGTTCCTAGAGCTTTACAGTAAATCTTGATATTAGGTAGTATAAGTCCTCCAACTTTTTTCTTCTACTTCAAAATTGTTTTAGTTGTTCTGGTTCCTTTGTATCCTTCTGCTTACTTTGGACTTAATTGTTAATAGAATTTTTTATATTCTAGTTTTTTAAACGTATCCTTAATTTGAGTCTTTTTTATTTTAATATAATCATGTGATGCTATAAATTTCCCTCTAAGCACTGCTTTAGTTGCACTCTGCACATTTTGGTGTGTTGAATTTTCATTTTCATTTAGTGCAAAATATTTTCCAGTTTCCCTTTACCTCATGAGTTATTTAGAAGTGTGCTGTTTATTCTGTAAGTATTTGGGTAATTTTCTAGGTGTATTTCTGTAAATGATTTCTAACTTGGAACTGTTATGATCAGTGAACATGCTTTATATGATCTCATATCTTTTAAATTTGTTTAGGTTTGTTTTATGGCCCATAATATGGTCTTAGTGAATGTTCCATCTGCACTTTAACATAATATGTGTTCTGCTGTACATGGCTGGAGTGTTCCAAAAATTACAGTTAGACCCAGTAGGTTTATAGTGTTGTTTATATCTTCCATGTATATTCCTACTGATTTCCTTTCTACCTATTATATCAGTTTTTGAAAGCAGTGTTAAAGGTTCCAACTCTAATTATTGATTTGTATTTACTCTTTTAACTGTATTGATATTTCTTTAATTGAAGGTTACTTTTTGGCTTTATTCATATTTAGAATTGTTATGTGTCTTTGTAAACTGACTCACCTGTATTTAATTAATGTCTAGCTTTATCTCTGATAATATTCCTTGTTCTCTTCTGAAGTCTACTTTGATATTGTGGTGATTTTTGAAATTTATCATTGCAGATTTATTCTCTCTTCTTCACAGTTACCTATTTATTCATACCTCCACTCTAGAAAGAGCCATATAAAGGAAGGTAATCAGCAGCTTGGCACTGGAAGCTGAGGTGTTGTGTTTTCCAAATAAACCATAACAATAGAAAGGAGGGATTTAAGACAAACATTTCTGACAAGTCAACCAGTCGTTTGAGTCAAAACATGAAGGTGTGAATTAATATACCATATTAAGGAAAATAAAAGTGATTGAACAAGGCTGAAATAGGGTGAGGGAGGGCTTAGCCACAGACAAGGTGCATTAAACAAACTGGGTCCAGATTTGGTGTACTCTATTAAAGTTTATAACAATGAGAAACAAAGGTTTTATATCAAGGAGTATCATGATCAAGTTTTCATTTTAGGAAGATAACTTTGAGAGCGAGAGACATGTTAAATTTGTAGAGATTAACGCCAGGAAAAATCATGATAGATGAATATTGCAATGTGGCATTTAAAGTTCATATAATTCTGAGCTAAGTTTATAGTAGCACCAGAGGTAGAGAGACTGTTAAGTGTTAAGGTGATAGAAATATTAATTTTACTGACTGCTTGAGGTTGGCACAGAGGAAGGAGACTAAGATAAGCACAAGGTTGTTGTTTAATCTAACAGCATTGACATGGGTCCTCACTGTGAAGGGGCCTTGGGTCATGAAGCTCATTTGTGGAGAGATACAAAATTCTATGATAAACACATGGGTTTGGGTGGGGAATGGGATAGCCAAGTCTGGATAAATACTCAGTTTGCAGTGGATACATTGAAACTCATGAGAGGGATCGAGCATTGCTGTAGGAATGAATACGGTCACTTAGATGGCATGCCAAGTGAAGGATGCCAGGGCAGCCTGGACTATCAGGAACAGATAAAGGAAGAGGAGTAAAGGAGTGTGATAGACATGACTCTGAGGCAGGAAGAAACGACTCTAACAATGGATTTGTCACTCTGTGCTATAATTCCTTATTTTCCCCCCGGGCTATGAGTGCTTCAGAGTCAAGACCAGGTATTTATCATCTTTGTATCTCTAACATTTAATACACTGCTTTACTCACAGATATTCAATGAAATTTTGATAAGTGAACACAGAAGGGCTCACATTATAGAGGACAATTTATGACCATTCAAAAACCAAAGCAGTGTAAATGTCCTTAGAGAGCTGGTGGTAAAGTAGTTATCAAATTGCCTTTGATTCAATCCAGAAACCAGTCTTTCAAGAGTTGGTTTGTAGAAAAGCAATAAGTAGGGGGTTTCACAATCTCTGACTTGGGAATCACAGGGACCCTCTCACTAGCTATTTCACCTTGGGCTAACTTAGTTCTGAGAAGTTTCATTTCCTCATCAGCTAAATGAAGGAGGGTGAAACATCTATTTTTAAATAACATTTAATTTATATAAAGTATCTAGAATAATGCCAGCCTCTCCAGCTTTGTCTCAAGCTGAACTCACTGTCTCCTCTGCACTGAGGCACAATGGCCTCCCCACTGTTCCTGGAACATCCTAAACCCATAGCCCCAAAAGCCATTTCCCCCTTGGGCTTTTTGTAATATGTTTTCCTTTAGTCCTTAAAGTTTTTTCTATTAATCACTTCAGTGAAAATTCCCTGGAAGGAGTGCTAGATTGTGTATCATCCCTTCAGCCACACCCACCCAGGAGATAGTAATCAGTTTTTCTCATCAGATCCAGACACACACACAGAACAACTGTAATGAGGAATTTAACAAAACAACTCAAAATAGAAACTAATTTTATAAGTAAGGAGGCATTTTTTTTTCCTCTTCCATTTGGCAAAATACTCTTTCTGTCTCGGGCATGGAGTTTGTCTGTGATATAAACTTTTTGACACTGGAAAGTCCCTATTTGAATTGATTTCTGAAACTGTCTTTCCAGCATTATATGAAGTTAATGATGTTAATTGATGATAATTATCTTTACTTTAACCTGGATTAAAGGACAGAAAATCCATAAGTAGAAAAAAATTATTTAATCATTTATATGTTTAATTTAAATGTAGATATATATTAATAATACTTTCAGACCCATGCATAATGTATAAACACATAGACACAATTCATGCTATGGAATAAATTAACTAACCTGGAGTGTCTCTAAGTTGAGTGAGCAAGGGTCTCCCCAGTATTTTATAGCATATTATTAAGAGATTAGGTCTCAGAATCAGAAAAGCAAACATAAATGCTTAAGCCCACCATGTCTTAGCATGTTACACTAGATATTTAAGCCTCAGCTTTCTTATCTGTAATAGCAGTTTGAAAGTATTTACTTCAAGTCATACTTATGAAGATTGTATGAGATAATGTATGTACAATGCTTAGCACCATACCTGGGATAGAGTATGTGCAAAGTAAATATTACTATTAATATTGTTAAAGCTTTAAAAAGGAAGTTGCTAACTACCATTTGAAGTTTAAGATAATGTATCTCAGTGATTAAATTATTTTTTAAAGTATATTTTACTGATTATGCTATTTTAGTTGTCCCAATTTTCTCTTTGCTCAGTACTCCCATTCCCTCCAGCAACCACCCCTCCACCTGAGTTCATGTCCATGGGTTGTGAATATAAGATCTTTGGTTTCTCCATTTCTTATACTATTCTTAATATCCCCCTGTCTATTTTGTACCTACTAATTTTTTCTTCTTAATCCCTGCACTTTTCTGCTTATTTTCCCCCTTCCCCCTACCAAATGATAACTCTCCAAATGATCTCCATATCTATGATTGTGCTGCTGTTCTGGTCCTTTGCTTAGTTTGTTTTTTAGATTCAGTTGTTGATAATTATGAATTTGTTGTCATTTTAATGTTCATAGTTTTGATCTTCTTTTTCTTAGATAAGTCTATTTAATATTTCATATAATAATAGCTTGGTGATGATTAACTCTTTTAGCTTTACTTTGTCTGGGAAGCACTTTATCTGTCCTTCCATTCTAAATGATAGCTTTGCTGGATAGAGTATCTAGGTTGTAGGTCCTTGCTTTTCATCACTTTGCCAGTCCCTTCTAGCCCACAAAGTTTCTTTTGAGAAATCAGCTGACAGTCTTATGGGAACTTCTTTGTAGATAACTCTCTGCTTTTCTCTTGCTGCTTTTAAGATTCTCTCTTTATCTTTAACCTTTGGCATTTTCATTATGCTATGTCTCGGTGTGGTTCTCTTTGAGTCCAACTTGTTTGGGACTCTCTGTACTTCCTGGACTTGTATGTCCATTTCCTTTACCAAATTAGGGGAAGTTTTCTTTCATTATTTTTTCAAATAAGTTTGCAATTTCTTGCTCTTCTTCTTCTCCTTCTGGCACCCCTACAATTCAGATGTTGGTACATTTGGAGATGCCCCAGAGGATCCTTAGATTATTCTCTTTATTTTTTTAAATTCTTTTTCTTCTTGCTCTTCTGATTGAATGCTTTTTTCCTCCTTTTGTTCCAAAATGTTGATTTGAATATCAGTTTTACTCCCTCTACTGTTGGCTCCCTGTAGATTTTTCTTTATTTCACCTAATGTAATCTTTATTTCTTCCTGGGTCTTTTTTATGCTGTTATCGTACTCTGTGGGTTCTCTAAGCATCCTTGTCACCAGTGTTTTGAACTCTGCATCTGATAGGCTGGCTATCTCCATTTTGCTTAGTTCTTTTTCTGGAGTTTTGTTCTGTTTTTTCATTTGGGCCATATTTCATTGTCTCCTCAATTTGTCAGCCTCCCTGTGTTTGTTTCTGTGTATTAGGTACAGCTGCTTTGACTCTCTGTCTTAGTAGCATGGCCTCTAATGGAAAAGGCACCTGTAAATTGTGTGGGGCAGAGCCTTAGGTAATCACCAGGGCTGTGTAACCTGTTCTGTTTGTGGCTCTGTGTAGAGGGTGGGCTCAGAGCTGCCTGGCTTCTGGTGGTTTGCCCAGGGGAAACTGTTTCCAGCACTCACCCTGTTTCCAGTCACTCCACTTTCTTCCTGTATACCACTGGTGCCCTTTGAGCTGTTGCTCTGGTGCTGAGTCCCAGAGGGAATGGGTCTGTGTAAGTCCTAAGTCCACAGTAGGCCTTTAAGAGGAGTCTCCTGAAAATCCGGCAATTTCTTTCATTGCCCCAACTTCCGATGGTTTTTACAGCTAGAAGTTATGAGGATTTATCTTCCTGGTGCTGGAACCCTGGACTGTGTGGTCTGGCCTGGGGCTGGGATCCCTCACTCCCAGTGTATCACTCCCAATTTTTATCCACCACATGTTAATGTGGGACCACCTGTTCTGCTGCCTCTTTGCACCGCACTGTGTCTCCACGCTTTTCCCCCACAGTTCCACAGCTCCACCCCTCCTACCTGTCTGAATGAATGTGGCTTCTTTAAATTCTTGATTGTCAGACTTCCATACAGCTTGATTTTCTGATGGTTCTGGGTGATATTTGTTTTGTGATCTAGTTGTAATTTCTTCTGTACTTGTGCGAGGAGGCAAAGCATGTTTACCTACATCTCCATCTTCTCAGTCATTAATTTAAAAGATAAAAACAATCAATACAGTAATGTTTGTATAATTTTTAAATGATGAGAAAAGAGCCATCATAAATAATTCAAGAATGCTTCTGTTTTCATTTATTCCCCCAAGTAATGTTTTACTCAACTGTGGCTAATGCGTTGAATACCTCTTTTAGAAATAGGAAGTGTTTGTTAAACCTTATTCTCCTTAAAACGAGCAAACATACTAAAAACTTCAACATATAAATGGAATTGAAAATAAACTTCCAGTTTAGAGATGGTGAATTAATCATATGCATTAGCTAACCCTCCCTCTTAACCTCCATTAAAATAAAGTAAGTGAATTGTTGAAGGACCTAAGGCTAACCAGACAGAGAAAATGGGAGAGAAGACAGAACCTACAAAATTCTAGAAGCTGGAAAACCATTGGGCAAGAGTTACCTGATCTAAAAGGCACAGAAATGCTACTGCTAAGCAATTGGTGGAGGGGAAAGCAGTATATACTATAGTGATATAGTGATGATAAATTAATAGCTACTTGTATCTCTGGAAGTGGGGTTAGAGTGGAATTAAAGAGACTGAATGCAAGTATGTTTGAAAACCAGTTAGACACAATGACATACTGCTTTACATGGGTTAGAGTGGCTGTAAAGAAAAAGTCAGGTGATACAAGTGTCTAGGCTGTGGAGAGCTGGAGCGCTCCTTCATGGCTGGTGATGATGCAAGTAGTACAGCTGCTTTGGAAAGCCGACCAACCCTTCCTCCAAAGGTTAAGCATGGACTTATTATATGACCCAGCAATTCTACTCCTAACCCAAGAGAAATGAAAACATGTCCATACAAAAACTTGCACAAAATTGTTCATAGCAGCATTATTTATAAAACCCAATGAGAAGCTACTACATGGATGCACCTCGAAAACATTATGCTAAGTAGAAGAATCCAGCCAAAAACAAAAATCACATATTATTTAAATCCATTTATATAAAATTTCCAGACTAGGAAAACCTAGAGAAACAAAGTATATTATTAGTGGTTTACCTAGGTCCATGGTGGGCGCAGTGAAGAATGAGTGGAAGAGTGGAGGCAAGTGACTGCGAAGGACTTGGGCTTCTTTTTAGGTGATGAAAATGTTCTAAAATTGATGTGGTAATTCACTCAACTTTGTGAATATTCTAAAAACCATTAAATCATATACTTTCAATGGGTATATTGCATAACATATGGATGACAGCTCAGTAAAGCTGTCCCAAACACGTCCCCCTGCCAAACAATGGTTAGACCTTTTAGGCAGTTCTTCTACTCCACACAGTAAAACAACCATCCCTTTTCCATTACATAGAAGACTGGGGCTGGGGGGTATAAAAGAGAGGTTCTCTGGACTATTCAGCTACAGGCAGTAGAATCAGAACTTAAGTCCTGAACTGAATTTAAACCTTAGGCCTTCCTTATCATTTTGGCTCACAGAAAACAGGGAGAGTTTCTTCTCCACATAGAAATTTAGCAGATCTCTGAAGAATATGATAGTCTTAGTACATAGGTCTGACAATGTTCATGTTTCTCCAACAGGTATGCTAGTACAGTGCCTCCAACAGAACCATTCTGCTAGCTTTGGTACAGTGAGGCTCATAGTCAACAAACTGAACTCAGGCTTAGAGCTTCCAGTCAGTTTTTTGGGTCCCCATTCCTAAACAGACAGCCAAAACAACCAGGTAGTAAAGGAAAACCTTTCATTCAAAAACAGAGGTATATAAAAACAGACAGAAAAAAAGCAACTTGGAGAAAATAGAGACTACTAAGGAAGAAGAAAATGTCAAAATAAAAAGGACTAATATTAATATCAGAAATATTTGAGAAGACATTGTAAACATGAAACAAGAACCAATGGTACTTTTAAAATATTTCAATTACATCCATACAATGGAATAGTAATAAAGAGCATGAGCTATCAAGCTACACATAGATATTCATGAATCTTAAGTGCATGTTAATAAATGAAAAAATCCAGCCTGAAAGGGCTACATATTGTATGATTCCAGTTATATGACATTCTGAAAAAGACAAAACTATACAGACAGTGAAAAGATCAGTAGTCTCCAGAGGTTTGGAGGGAGTGTTGAATAGGTGGAGCAGAGGATTTTTAGGACAATGAAACTATTTAGTATGATACTATAATGGTAGGTATATGACATTATGTATTTATTTGTCAAACTCATAGAACTTTACTGCACAAAGAGTGAACCTTGGTGCATGTAAATTTTAAAAATATTTTTAGAAGGCCAGGGTGACCTCAGGATATAATACAGAATGTAACAAAAGATTCTAACTGTATTACAAATGTATGAAACAAGCTCACTGATGGGGGGAAAAGAAGGAACCTACTTACTGTTTTTATCCCAGTATTCCAAACATTTGATCATGAAATTCTATTAATATTAGTAAAGTTAGAAACTTTTTCAACTGACATCTTCAAGTAGATCCTACAATACTTTAATAAAGATAGCAGAGCTAGTTATGTTTCTTGTGACAAAGAAAGAAACCTGCCTTCTTAAACCTGCTTTAATCTTCCGAATACAAGTTAAGAAGTCTTTTTTTAAAGAAAAATAGTGTTTATAAAAGAGAATTAAAAACAAACACTTACGTTAAAACACAGCCAGACACTTACATACATTATCTTATTCAATCTCCTATGATTCTGAAAGAGGAATTTCCATTCCCATTTTACAAACAAGCATCCCACGAATAAAGTCCTAGATCACAGAGTATGTGGTAGATTTTCAGTGAGTATATACAAGAAATAAATAAAACAATGAATGATTTAAGTACAAGTCATGCATAAGACAAATAGTATATTATAAAGTATATTGCTAAAGGTGGAAATATATAACACATTTAAGTAGTGTTTACTAAGAAAGTTTAATGGCCACTGAAATTTTCAGATAAGGCTTCAGAGAGAGGATAAGAGTTGAGGTGGGATTTTAAGCATGCATAGAATATAAACATATTGGGGTAAGGAGACATTTCAGGTGGAAGGGGCTAAAATCAGTTATAGAGGCAAGCAAAAGCATGGTTGTATAAAAAGTCAAGTGGATTGAAGCACTTTCTTAAGAGTCTTTCAACTCTAATTTTTTTAACCACAATGTACAAGTAAACAGGCTCCACAATCTATGTCCATTAATTTCATGGCTCTCTTAAAGCTAATATTGAATTTTCTTTAAAAAATAACAAATATAGAAAGATCATCAGATAAATCATTAAGTTAAAGAATGCTAGATCTAGGAAATTTTGATGCAGATAAGTTAAAACTTTCCAGGACAACACACATGCTAAGTGGTAGAGTTGGGTTATAAACAGAGAGGTATAGTCTTTATATAGTCTTTTTATATACAAGGCTTGGTTCCTCAAATGAGGAACTGAAGTCTGGGTTGTGTATATTACATAGTATTTATTAAGCAGTTAATTTCATGGGGATAGCCCCATTCTGATTTCTCTATAAATACAGAAGGAATAGCGGAATACAAAATATAAATAAAACACAACTAATTATATTTTGAGTCATAAAGACTCAAAAGTAGAGGAGCAGGTTAGGGGGAAAATGTCTCTGGTTTGTGTTGAATTTGAGCTGATGCTAGATAAGCTCTGGATATCCAGGGTTCTCTTAAAATAGTCTCCAATAATGGGAAGAACCATTTGGAGTGTGGCAGGTCGTGTACAACTGCCATATATATGTTTGCTCATTCAGATCCCAAAGACTCTCTTTCTCCTCCAGTTATGCAACCAAGTTGTGAATCACCCCTTTGACAGGTATTAGATATGTGCATTTCCTTGGTTTGGTATTTTAAATTACCCTGTAATCATTACCCCTTTGAAGATTTATACTTAAAAGAAGAAATACAGTACTTCTTAGTTACTCCCATACTAGGAGATATGCCTGATCTGTATCTTAAGTTCAGTGGAAAGTTGATAATGAACAGACCTAACACTTATACAAACCTACAGCTAAATTAAGAAAGACAACCTCAGTGTTACTACAAAAAAAAATATTAAATCCTACCCCTGACTTCTTGCAGTGTTTGAGGAAGAATTTCTCTCCCTTATCATGAACGCATTACCTACTTAATTTTAATTAATGTTATATTTTGTGAAAGCAATGAAGTCGAATTGAAGGAGAGAAATAAAGAGCTTACCAGACAATAAAAAACTGAAGGAGTTTATTACGACCAAACTAGTATTACAAAAAATATTAAAGGGCTTTCTTTAAGAAAAAGAAGAAAAAAAAAGAATATAATAACAATAAACATGTACCTGCCAATAATCTCTTTAAATGTAAATGCCTTAAAAGCTCTAATAAAAAGACATAAGGTAGCTGAATGAATAAGAAAACAAGACCCATATATATGCTATCTACAAGACACCCACCTCAGAACAAAAGATACACACAGACCAAAAAAAAAAAAAAGGAATAAGATAATTCATGCAAATGAAAAGGGAGGAAAAAAGGTTGGAGTAGCAATACTTGTATCTGACAATATAAATTTTAAAACAATGGCTATAGTAACAGACAAAGAAGAGCACGACATAATGATAAAAGAAGCAATCCAACAAGAGGATGTAACCCTTGTAAACATTTATGTATCCTACATAGGAGCACCTAAATATGTAAAGCAGATCTTGATTGATATAAAAGGAGAGACCAACAGAGATACAATCATAGTTGGGGATTTTAACACCCCATTGACATTAATTTGTAGATCTTCCAGACAGAAAATTAACAAGGAAACAGTGGCCTTAAATGACAAACTAGATCACATGGATTTAATTGAAAACTTCAGAGCATTTTACCCCAGAGCAGCAAACATACATTTTTTAAGTGTATGTGGAACATTTTCTAGGACATATCACATGTTAGGACACAAAACAAGTCTCAATAAATATAAGAAGATTGAAATCATATCAAGCATCTTCTTTGACCATAATGGTATGAAGCTAGAAATCAATCACAAGAAAAAATCTAAGAAACACACAAACATGTAGAAGCTAAGTAACATTTTACTAAACCGTGAATGGGTTAGCAATGAGATGAAGGAAGAAATCAAAAGTTATCTTGAAACAAATGAAACACAATAACCAAAAATCTATGACAAAAACAGTCCTAAAAGGGAAATCCATAGCATTATAGGCAAATATCAAGAAATATGAAAAATCTCAAATAAACAATCTAACTTTACACTTAAAGCAACTGGAAAAGAACAAAAAACAAAAGCCAAAGTGAATAGAAGGAAGCAAATAATAAAGATCAGAACAGAAAGAAATGAAATAGCCCTGACTGGTGTGGCTCAGTGGATTAAGCATTGTCTCACAAAGCAGAAGGTTGCCAGTTTGATTCCTGGTCAGGAGACAAGCCTGGTTTATGGGCTAGATCTCTGGTTGGGGGTGCATGAGAAGCAACCGATCCATATTTCTCTCGTACGATGATGTTTCTCTCCCTCTCTTTCTTCCATCCTTACCCTCTTTCTAAGAACAAATAAATTAAATCTTTAAAGAAGAAACAAAATAGAGTCTAAAAAACAATACAAAAGCTCAATGAAATCAAGAGCTGGTTCTTTGAAAAGATAAACAACACTGACAAACCTTTAACCAAATTCATCAAGAAAAAAGAAAGAACACAAATGAATGAAATCAGAAATAAAAGAAGAAAAGTAACAACTGACATAAAAAAATACAAAGGATTGCAAGAAAATATTATGAACAACTATATGCCAACAAATTGGTCAATCTGGATGAAATGGATAAATTCCTTGAAACATACAATTTTCCAAAACTAAATCAGGAAGAATTAAAGAATCTGAATAGCCAGATTACACTTAGTGACATTAAAGCAGTAATCAAAAAACTCCAAACTTAAGCCCTGGACCAGATGGCTTCACACATAAATTTTACAAAACATTCAAGGAAGAACTAGCACCTGTCCTTCTCCAACTATTCCAAAAAATTCAAGAGGAAGAAAAACTTCTAAGCTCATTTTATGAGGCCAACATTATCCTGATTCCAAAACCAAGTAAAGATACTACAAAGAAAGAAAATTATAGGCCAATAGCCTTGATGAATATGGATGCTAAAATCCTCAAAAAAAAATTAGAAAACCAGACCCAGCAATACATTAAAATGATCATACACCATGATCAAGTGGGATTTATTCTGGGGATTTAAGATTGATGCAATATATGCAAACCAATAAACGTGACATACCGAACAAACAAAATGAAGGAAAGAGCATGATCATATCAACAAGTGTAAAAAAAAGCACTTTATAATATCCAGCACTCATTTATGATAAAAACTATCAGCAAAATGGGAATAGAGGGAACATACTTCAATGTAATAAAGGTCATATATGACAAACTTGCAGCCAACATCATACTCAATGGGAAAAAACTACAAGCATTTCCCTTAACATCAGGAACAAGACAGAGATGGCTGTTTTCACCACTCTTATCCAACAAAGTACTAGAAGTCCCAACCACAGCAATCAGACAAGAAAAAGAAATAGAGAGCATGCAAATTAGAAAGGAAGAAGTAAAAATGTCATTATTTGAAGATGACATGATACTGTACATAGAGAACCCTAAAGATTCCATAAAAAAACTACTAGACCTAATAAATGAATTTGGCAAAGTAGCAGGATACAAAATCAATACCCAGAAATCAGTTGCACTTTTACATACCAATAATAAACTATCAGAAAAGAAAACAATCTGTTTTACAATTGCATCAAAAAATAAAATACCTAGAAATAAATATAGGATGTAAAATATCTGTACTTGAAAAAATTATAAGACACTGATGAAAGAAATGAAAGAAGATACAAATAAGTGAAAGCACATACCATATTAATGCATGGGAAGAGTTTACAGCATTAAAATGTCCATACTACCCAAAGCAATCTATAGATTTAACATAGTTCCTATCAAGACACCAATAGTATATTTCACAGAATTAGACCAAATATTTCAAAAATGTATATGGAACCACAAGAGACCCCCAAATAACCATGGCGATCTTGAGAAAGAAGGACAAAGTTGGGCTGGAGGAATCACACTACCTAATATCAAACTATTAAGTCCATAATAATCAAAATGGCATGGTACTGACATAAAAACAGACACAATAATCAATAGAACAGAATGGAGAGCCCAGAAATAAACCCACGCCTCTAGAGTCAATTAATATTTGACAAAGGAGGCAAACATACACAATAAGGTAAAGATAGTCTATCAATAAAAGGTGTTGGGAACATTGGACAGATACATGCAAAAAAAAAAATGAAACTAGTCCACCTTCTTACACCATATACAAGAATAAACGCAAAATGGATTAAAGACTTAAATGTAAGATCAAAACCTTAAAAATCCTAGAAGATAACCTAGGCAGTAAAATCTTGGACTTTTTTATAGCAATATTTTTCTAATATATCACCTCAGGCAAGGGAAACAAAAGAAAAAAATAAACGAATGGCATTACATGACACTAAAAAGTTTTGCACAACAAAGGAAGCCATCAACAATATAAAAAGATAACCCACTGAATGGGAGAACATGTTTACCAATGATATATCTGGTAAGTGGTTAAAATCCCAAATTTATAAACAACTTATAAAACTCAACACACACACACACACACACACACACACATTCTAATTAAAAAATGGGCACTTCTCCAAAGAGGACATACAGATGGCCAATAAACATTTGAGAAGTTGCTCAGCATCAGTAATTATCAGAGAAATGCAAATTAAAACCACAACAAGTTATCGCCTCACACCTGTCAGAATGGCTTTCATCAATAAATCAACAAACACCACATGTTGGTGAGGATGTGGAGAAAATTAACCCTCATGCACTGTTAGTGGGAATTCAGATTGGTGCAGCCACTGTTGAGAAAACATTATGCAGTTTCCTCAAAAAATTGAAAATGGAACCACCTTATGACCCCGTGATTCCACGCCTGAGAATTTATCTGAAGAAACCTGAAATACCGATTGGAAAGAATATATGCACACCTAAGTTCATTGTAGCCTTATTTATAATAGCCAAGGTTTGGAAGCAGCCCAGGTGTTCACTGGTAGATGAGTGAATTAAAAAAACTATATTCCATTTATACAATGGAATATTACTTGGCGGTAAAAAAAAAAAGGGAATCTTTTCTTTTGTGACAGCATGGATGGACCCGCAGAGCTTTATGCTAAGAGAGCCAGTCAGAGAAAGACAAAGTACTTTATGATTTCACTCATATGTGAAATCTAATAAACAAAGTAAACTAACAAACAAAATATAAACAGACTCATAGAGAACAGACTGACAGTGGTCAGAGGGTATGTAGGCTGCAGGGCTGGGTAAAAAAGGTGAATGGATTAAGCAAAAAAGAAAAGATTCACAGACACAGACAACAGTATGGTGATTGCCAGAGGGTAAGGAGGTGGGGGTAGGTAAACAAGGGTATAGCAGGTATAAATGGTGATGGAAGGAAAATTGACTTGGGGTGGTGAACATACAATACAGTATACAGATGATGTATTATAGAATTGCGTACCTGTAAGCTATATAATTTTATTAACCAATGTCAGCTCAATAAATTCAATAAATAATTTTTAAAAATTTTTTAAAAACAATGAAGCCAAACCTCTTTAGTGTTTTTAAGATAACAAAGTTTTCAGTAAAATATATATAAATATCCTCAGGATGCCTCATCTTAAGAAGAGTAATTGTGATAGAAGGAGAAAATAAAATTGGTAAGAAATCATGGTACTATTCTCATTACCTCAGCTTCTCAATGTGTTGAGAAAGCAAGCTAATAAGAATACCTAAACAAGCTTATGTTTAAAAATATACATTTTCATGTTTAATTAAATATGTTTATAGGAGAGTATGACTTATTCGTGAAATAATTTAAAATTTTATATCTATTTTGATCCAAATTTCATCTTCCTGCATGTCCTTTATAAGTGCTCACTTAGCTCTTTTTGTTAATCTGTAGGAAAGAGGTATTATAGTTTTGAGTTTTTATCATTTTGAAGTTTCCTTTTAACCAATTTTTATTTTCTCATCATATTTTTAAGTAAATGTGCAGATTAAGTGCATTAATCTTTCTTATATATCTACTGTGTACAAAACTCATATTTCCTTATGGATATTACTAATGGAGAACTTTTAAAAATGCTAACCACCCTCTGTTAGTTTTCTTTTTATTAACATAAATGGTCTGATAAATTTATGAATTTTTTATTCCCATATGTAAATTACAGTATTTTATTCTCCTCCCTATAAAAGCACACTCTAAACTTGGTGAATTGAGCAATTAATTATGTCAAGTCTTCACTTGGACTTGCTGAAGGACTTGAGAGCACCATCTCTACTTTCAAGTACCGCCTCCCCGCTCTGGCCCCGCTTGGGATTCTCCCCACTTCCTCCATTCCTTACCACAGAAAATTAGTGAAAAAAGTTTAAGTGGTATATATCAGCATGCTGCACACCACAAAACATTTAGCCAAAACAGTAAGAAGCCAATGAAGTTGCAAGAAAAAGTGTGAAACAGACAAGCACGATTGTGTACTACCCAGATGCTCAGACATCCTGTGTTAGGACGGCATGCTTACGGAGGGAAAGTCACTGACTGAGGAAAGTAAACTTGGCTCCAGATTTCTATTTCGATACTCTTCTTCCAGTCTCCTGTCCCCTGTCCCCTGTCCCCATCCCGTACCCAACTCACTCGCCAATTACACTGACATATGTAATTAAATCTTTTTTTGAAAGAGGACAGATCTCAGTAGAGTCTTTGTTGGACATTGCTACATAATTGTAATGTACAAGTGTCATTTTCTATAAAACTGACATAAAATGTTTTTACATCATTTGCTGCTGGTGGAAAGGACGTATGGCGTCCCGCCGCCCGCCTGCCAGCCCCGCCGCCTCCCGGGCTCCGTCAGCGCGCAGAGCGTTGATCTACAGCCAGGCCGAGCCCGCGGGCGACGCAGCAGGTAGGGTCTACGCCGGTCGGTGCGCAGCGGGCGGGCGGTCGGCACGGATTTCTATGGCGGCGGCTCTGGGGCTCGGCCGCCGTGCGCTCCTTGTGGGGCTTCCGCCAGGGGCTGTCCCTCACTCTGCTCTGCTCTTCTTCCTCGCCCGGGCCTGGAGGCTGTGTACCAACTTCCTCTGCCTCTGCCTCGTGGCTTCCATGATGTTCAGCGTCCGGCTGTAGGTTGGTATCGAGATCCACTGAAGACTTCCTCCCGCCAACACAGGCGTGTCATAGGGTTCGCCGCACAGAGAACGCGGGATGAGGGACGGCAGAGGGACTCGCATGTGTCTCTCCAAAGTGCAGCTAGAGGCCTGGCACAAGCTACTATGCCGCCTTCGAACACAGGAGAGCCCTCGCCCATCAAGGTGCACCTTCCTGGGTGAAAAAGCCTGTGATTAATGTGCATGGAAATTAACAAAATGAAACATTATCTTTGGAAAAGTGATTTGAGTGAGGCCAACCTCTTGTTTCACAATGGCAGCAAAGCGCTTCTGTATTTAAAAGAATCAGTAAGAAATTCCTCTTCCAGAGTGGCTCAGAGCAAGACTGTGGACCTGTGTTTTCCTACGGCAGAACTTTTTGCTGGGGTGGCCTGTGGTGTCCAGGAGGGCCTGGTGAGGGACTGGCTGGATGAAGCAGCAGAGGAGAGCCTTGGGGGTCCAACGAGGTCAGAAAGGGGACATTCTGAGGATGAATCAAGTGCTTTTCTTGGAGAAGCTCCGGCTAGCCTGCGTTCTGTCCTGCCTATATGCTGCACGTACATTCCAAAGTAGTCCCTAATGATGACGAGACAAGAGTGTTTCCCCTGGCAGTTCAAAGTCCGTGTTTTCAGAGCGAACAGCAGAATAGAGGAGAATGCTTCCGATTGCAAAAAGTACCTCAAATGATCTTCAGATAACTGGGATTTCTGTATGTGCAAGATTTTGAAGTAGCCAAGCCATTATGCCATAGTTAAGGTATAAGACAAGCAATAAAAAACAGTGAGATTGGTTTTAAAAGTTATCTTAGAATGGTTTCTTTCCATTAAGTTCCTGCTCTGGTTTGTATGTCCAAACAGGCTTCAAGTAAGTGGAATTTAAATTCATGGAAACCTTGCTGATGTAGAAGGAAATTTTTGAGCATGTTTTAAATTATGCTTGAAAGACATTCAGAATTGGGAGACCATTTCCAGGAGAATATGAATTTATCCTATATAAATATCAAATTAGACCATAAAGATTTGACATAAAGCCCTTTATATACATTCACACCCATTCTGAAGGGCTACTGTTCCTGATGCTATTACTCCAGGTTGTCTGATCATCTAACAAAAGTGGGTACTTATACACATCAGCCCCTCTGTACCTGCTGTGCATTGCTGAGTTGATGGTGAACTGCTTACCATTTCTGCATTTTGTAGAAGAGTTTTCATCTACAGAAAAATTTGATTTATTTTCTCATCTCCTATTCCTTCCATGTGAAATGCAGTTACAATGGAGGCCCTACAGTGAAAGTTGCAAAATTAAACTTACCTTTAGAACAAACCTTTCTCAAACTGGGACCCCCTATCCGTGTTACCTGAAACAGAAGTGAGCATGAGACTCAGTCTTGGAGAGGCACCTCAGATATTCCCCTACTGAAAGCTTCCAGTTTCTAGGAGTTAAGGTATCTCTTACTCTAAGGTTGTTCTGCAATAACTCCTTTTTTTGTGATTGTTTATTGGTAACTTTAATAAAGGTCCCTTAAGAGTGTATGTTTTTAAAAACTCCCAAAGTAAGATCACCATTTTCAAGATAATGGGTGCACTATCAGTGTATATTGTATCTTAGATTATTATGTCATGCATTAGTTTAGTGTTTTGGGAAAATGAAAAGTAAAATCTGTCTTTTAACATAATGAATGTTTTCACAAAGAAAAGATTTGTCAATATCTATTAAAATTAAAGTGCATGCATCCTCCACCAACCTAGTAGTTTTACTCCTGGGAATCTATCCCAAAGAAATAAAGGTATCAGTAGATAAAGACATATAAAGATGTTTATTTTAGCGTTATTTGTAGCACCAAAAAAAGTGGAAACAAATGCTCAACAGTTACGGATTTCTGAGTAGACAACGATACATCTAAATCACAGAATATTGTGCTGCTATTAAAATAATTCATGTTATCCTCAAATGAACTGCAGAAACTTCCTTTGGGTATTATTAAATGAGAAAAGCAACATATTCTCAAAGCTTAATAATATGGTCCCATTTTTTAAATTTAATAATCATAAGACTTCTGTATTTATATATATATATACATATGTATGTTGTGAGTAGATCTGCATAGAATTATATAAATAAAGAGAAAAAATGAGTGGATATATATTAGGCTGTTAACATGGATTATCATGGGAATGGGATATAAGAAAGCTAAAACAAGAAACAGAAGAGATGAGATTTAAAAAAACTTGATTATAAAATCATATGTCTGATCATATTTATGCATTATTCAAAATTATATATAAAATTATATATAAATGTACTTAAAAACAAACATCTTTTAAAAATAAAAAACTTGGGAAATAGTACCTGAAGTTTTGCACAAATCTATAACTTGAAACTAGAAATCAAGATAGGAAGTAAATCACCTAAGGCAATATGTTCTTATGGTGAATAAGTATTCCTTAGTACATTATAACTATATTATGATTTTTAAATGCCATTACAATTTTAAATCTCTATATTGCTATTAAATAATATCCAGGAATCTATAATAACTTTCATGTTACAATGTTAACTTCTAACATTTATTGAACAGTTTGGTGTCAGGCACTGTGCAGACGCTTTATTATGTTAGTTCATTTCACTTCCATGCTATGGGGGAGACATTGTTTTCCTTAATTTGAAGTAGCTAAAACAGAGAATTAGAGAAGATGGGTCCAGTGTTTCCCTGCCAATAAATGGCAGACCCAGGATTAAACCCTTATTTGTCTGATTCCAGGACCCAGGCTCTTGACTACTATTCTATATGTGTTCCCAATTATCCTGAAACCAGGTTTCCTCTGTAATATAAAACTTTGTTCTTCTGGAATGGTTGTTGTAGTGATAGCCCAATCTTCTTCACTGTTGTTAAGGCTGGTTGTGGGGCTTCTATGATGTGTGTTATATCCAGAAAGAAGGAAACCCCTTTAAGATAAATTCTATGAGTGCTGTTTATCTGGTTTTGTTCACCATCCAACATTTTTTTGACTATCCAACACAGATCATGTTTAATTCAGATTTTATGACAATGATAAAAATAATAATTCATTTATCAAAAAATATATGTTGCATGCCTCCTATTTACAAAACATTATTCTAGGCATTATTGAAAATGAATGGGTCCACATTCTGTTATATACTGATATATACTACAATCTATACAGGATTTATAGTAAGACCTTTGTTTCATCTTGTTAACAAAACTTTAAGTGCTTACTAGCATTGTTCAAGGCGCTGTTGAGTACCAAAGTAAAAAAGACATACAAACTCCCTTCTGTTATAGAGTTCAAATTCTAGTTTGGTTGGAAAGTGGGGACAGACATTAATCAAACACTTAAGAACATACCAGAAAGAAATAAAAAATATATATAAATGCTTTGAAGAGAATAAAACAGGATGATATAGAGTGTAGAGGGGGAGCTTAGATTGGGTGGTTGGAAAAGGCTTCCTCAAGATCATGAAGAACAGACTTGTGGGTCAAAGCAAAATGTTTGGCAGTGGGAAGCCAATTGAGGTTTTAAACAGGGAAGAACTGTGAACTAATTTATGTTTTTAAAATATCACTTTCATTAAAAATTTTGAATGACCATATCATATACAAAGTGAAAAGATAAGGCATAGATTGAGAGGAGATACATATAAAACATAAGTGATTATGATCCAAAAAACTAGTAGACAGCAGATATGAACAGGTAATTTACAGAAGAAAAGTTAATGTCCAATAGTCATATGAAAAGACTCTTGACCTCACTAGTCATCATGGAAATCTCATTAAGACAACAGTTTAAGAAATTTCAAGTTTGAAAGCACCAAGCCCAGGAGGTGACTGGTGGGTGTGTGCATCAGCACAACCACTTTGGGAAAAGGTCATTAAAAATGTGCATACCCTATCAGGGCCTATGATCTAGCAATTATACACTCCACATCCAGGTAATGAAAATCATGCACATGCACACAGAATCGCATACCAGGAAGTTCACTGGGGCATCCCAATAGAGAAAAATATAAAGCAACCTAAATATCAATCAGTAGGAAAATTGGAAAAAGTCAATTGTGGTTTATTGATACAGTGAAATACAATACAGCAATTCAAATGAATACAAAAGATCTGTAAGAATCAACATGGATAACTTCCAAACAAAGTAATATTCACTGGGGGAGAAAAGGTGCTGAATGATACTTTTATGTAAAATTTTAAAGCATACAGAACAAACCTGTATGTTGTTTATAAATACGTACATGGCGTAAAAGTGTAAACACAGCCTGAAAGGGAAAACAGCAATTTAAGGTGATTAGGTATGGGCTCTGAGAATAAGAAAAGGAACAAAGAAGATATCACCATACTTCTAACATCTATTTATATCATATATGTAATGCCATTCATATCTTTAATGATAAAATATTAATAACTTACTAATTCTAGGTGGTAAGTACACATAAAATTTTTGATATTTACTGAACTTTTAATTTTTTATTTTAAAATATTTTATTTATTGACTTTTAGAGAGGGAGAAAAAGAGAGAGAGAAACATTGATTTGTTGCTCTACCCACCCATGCATGTGCCCAGGCTGACTCCTGCATGCGCTCTGACTGGCATGGAACCGGCAACTCTGGCACATCAGGACAATGCTCCAACCGAGCTACTCTACCAGGACAGTATTTTTCAATAAAATCAAAGCATTACTACGGCTGCTCTTAAAGAATAAATTATAGAGAGGCAAGAGATTAGGTGAGGTCCAATCAAAACACAATGGTGTCTTGAATTAGAATTATAATAGAAATGGAAAGAAAAAAGAGTAATAAGGTGATATCTTGGAGGTAAAGTTTTAGAAGTGCTCTTGAATTGAATATAAGCATTAAGGGAAAGGAAGGAATAAAGGATGTCTCTTAATTTTAATTCTGTTTTGCATGCTGACTTGCTTCCTGCTTAGAGTTTGATCTTGTTGGGCAAATACATGGATGGTATGACAATACTTGTAGAGTTCCATTAAGTGTCTCTTGGAAACTTACTGGTTAATCATTTCAGGCACATAATTAATAAAATTATACTTCCCCCATCTCCTTGGGAGGTGCTGTACTCCCAAGTTAATATAAAGGCTCACACATAGAGCTTGGTTGGTACCTGTCATATTTCTAGTGAACTAGGTAGGCTTTTTTATTCACTTGAGTTCAGCCTTCTTCTTCATTTGGATTAGACTTTCTCCCAAGTTGCCCATGGCAGTGAATAGATCTTCAACTCTCTAGTTACCTGTCTTAAAGTGGTAATATCAAAGTGCGGTTTAGGGGCAGCCTTTGAATTCTACCCCCTAATCCATATTACTATTGCTGAAATAAATATTGTACTTGCTATTCAAACAGAGCTTTAAGATGAAGTCTCCTAGCCACATTTTCGATGAGATTACCATTCCCTAAAACCCGCCATACAAAGATTCTGAAGCCAACATAAGTATAACATGGCATTTAGGCTAGAGGTAGATCACAGCAACAGAGGCTGTAATATTCATTTATGGTTTCTTCTTTAGAAATCAAATTTAAGAAAGTTGATATGAAATAGATGAGATGTCAGATCTTGAGGAACCCCTGGAGATTTTTATTTGAATGTCCCTGGGAAAACATGTCTTATATAGTATCAAAGGCCTCATGAACTTGTCAGTTGGGCTTACAAAGAGACACTTGGTTTCATTTTTCAGAATCAGCATTTGCATTTACCAAGAAGAGTTATCATCTCATGAAACTATATTATTTGTCTATTGTTTATCTTCTATATTAGAATGAAAGCTATATGTGGGCAGGCATTTTGTTGATTTTGGTCACATCTATTTTCAGTAAATATTAGTTGAATACATTTGATAAATGGAAATAGGCAGCCTTACTTGCTGGTATGGGTGCCATTATGTATACAGATATGTTTTGCTTTCCCCATACAATTGCCTTCACAGCATTAGCAGTTCCTGTTATTGGCAATAAAATTATGATAAATAAGTATAAAGATGGAAACTATAGTTGGTGAAAACATAATTGCAGAGGGTTGAGGCATACATTGCATATGTCATTATGTGTCATCTTATTGTTCTGGAAGTCAGAATCCTGAGAGGTCTCAGGCTAAATCTTTCTGGAGGTTCTAGGAGAGGCTGTTTCCTTTCCTTTCCCAGAGTCCAGAGGCCACCTGCATTTCTTGGCTCATAGCCCCTTCCTCTACCTTCAAAGTGCATCATTCCAACATTTGCTTCTAATCTTCACATTTTATCTGACTTTGTCCTTCTTGCCTTCCCTTTAAAGGGATGCTTGTGATTACCTTGGGCCCACCCAGATAACCCAGAATAATTTTCCCATCTCAAGATCCTCAATCACATTTTCAAAGTCTCTTTTGCCATGTGAGGTAACAAACATTTTCACAGGTTCTGGGAATTAAGATGTGGACATCTTTTGAGGATATTACTTTGTTTACTATAGCTATTAAGAAATCTTACTTTTCACTCTATGTTACTCACTATGTTGTTGCTTCAGTGTAAAAAAAAATGAAAAATTAGGAAAAATTGGAGGTAAACAGCAGAGTTTCACCCTGAATCACAAAACTGGGAATTTATTTCTATCTCAACCAAGAAGTCCAGATTAATTTTGCTAATAAATGGGATCAGAAGGAACACTATTTCTTTTATCAATTATTTCAAAAGATTAAAATATGAGTTACAGATAATGGTTTTCTAGTAGTAAAACTAATCCTCATCTCACCCCCATTTCTTACCAACCAAAAATAATGAAATCTGTTTTTCAGTTGCATTCAAATCTGTTTTAAGCTTCAAAGTAGCAAGCCTGGTAGGGAGGGCTTTTATAGCCCAAGGATGTTGCCTTTACTGTAAACATTTTTATAGCTTCTTTTTTGGAATTGTCTTTAGAGACAGTTCACCAGACACACAGGAAAACACAGCTCGTTATTTTAAGGTCACAAGGTACTTTGCCTACTCTGTCTTCTTCCCCTCCCCATTGTTTTAATATACTCGCCTCCATCCCCACTCCTTCCTCTGCTGAGATTAGTGCCAGAGATCTGTGAGGTTAAAAGGAAGGCCTGGGAAGCCAGAGGTGCCTGGGTAGGGGGCAGGGAGAGCTTCATGCAGAACTCGAGGCAGCAGGCTGCAATGTTAGTTTATTTGATTCAGCCTATATTAAACACTGTTAACTAACAATTACAAAAAATTTACATTGTTAAAATAAATCCCTATTAAGAATTGTCTGAACTTCATCTATCCTATATTAGTTCTCAATGTAAATATTATTTTAAATTAAAAGGCACCCTTAGTCAAATAGATTTTTCAAAGTAGTATTTACTCACAGGGGAAGTAGGCACATTGAAAGAGAGACTAGGGGAAAAAAAAAAACTCTCCCCTTTACAGATTTTTTCCCAAAGGAGGTCTTGGTTTAGAAGCTTTCTTAGAATAGCTGCATAATTCAGTTTTTAAACGCCAGCAATTAAAGTTTACTATATAGATACTTGGATAAATGAAGAAAATATTATTATAATGGCACCATATAAAATATTTATATACCATATAATAACATAGATTGTAAAATATTTTTGAATAGTGGAGTTATTAAATATCCAAGCACAATTTACAAACCTTTTTTGATACTTTCAATTACTAAAGTTACAGAAGATTTGGCCAGATTCTTTCAGCAGTCTCATTTAGAAGAAGGTATCTAAAATATTCCTAACTACTACATATATATTTTTCTTCATTAAATCAATTAAGATTACTCTTCAATGAAATATGCATGTAATTTAATAGTAATCAAAGGAAATACAAAAAGTCCTACTTTAGATTATAATCTCACATAAGAAAGGGTTTTTTTCCTTATGAGACTTCCTCATTAAAATGAGTCTTCCTCATTTTAACAAGGCAGCCATTTATTTGGCTTCCTATGGTGGCTAGATTCAGAATAAAAATTTTTAAATTTTGAATCTACACTGTTCAGTTTGTATCTACTATCCATATTTTGCTATTGAGCACTTGAAATTTGGCTAGTCTGAATTGAGACCTGCTCTAAGTATAAAATACACATCGATCTCAAAATGTTAGAATGAAAAAAAATATACGATATCTCAATAATTTTATGTTAATTATATGTTGAAATAATTTTTTGGATATGCTGAGTTAATTATAACATATTAAAACTAATTTTAGCTGGACAAATCAAAATTACAACTAAATTTTGGAACAACCACACTTGAGAACCAACTGAAGACAAGCTGAATAGAACTCTTATAACCGAAGATTTTTTTAAAAGCCATGTGGTGACTGGTAGGAGGGGCAAATGTGCAGAACCAAAGGTGCAGGCAGGTCCCACACTCACATGCGCAGATTAAAAATTGGGAGGGATATCTTGGCTGCAGAGGTGCCCCTGAGGAACAAGGAGTCCCAGCCCCATTCCAGAGTCCCCAGCCCAGGGTTCCAGTGCCAGGGAGAGAAGTCCCTATAACTTCTGGCTGTGAAAACCAGCAGAGATTATGGCTAAGTGAGACAGGTGTTTTTGTTAAAGGACCCTCATGGACTTACTCAATGACTGATTCAATGACTCTGGGCTCCAGTGCTGGGCAGAAGCTTGAACAGCACCAGAATACATATGAGGAAGAACTGAACTGACTTCAGGGCGAGAGCTGTAGGGACAGCTCTCCCTGCCATTTTCTTCCTTTGCTGAGCCCTCCACCACACCAGCTGACAGGCACAGGTGGGCGCCAAATCTGAGTCTCCATCAAACTCACCCTATCCTGGTGATTCCCTGAGAAACTGACCCACCCAGTTCATTCAGAGACCTGAACTTCTTTCAGCAGATATTAAGCACAAGCAGCTGGCCTCTTCCCATGCTATAGATTTCTCTAAAATCTCTGGAAGGTCAACAAACCCAAAACAAGCAGTGACTGGACTTAGTGTGCCCTGTACCTCTAGACTAAGTGGCCCCCAGCCAGGCATTACTGGCAGCCAGCCTCGATTTGCAATATAGCCTTTCCCAGGTGTCTCCAAGCATACAGCACAAGCAATAACCATCTGTAGATCACTTTGTAGCTCCTACCAGGTGGCCCCAGAACCAATACACCCAGTGACTAACATCAGACCACACCCAAGCACCATTCAATTAGCTCCACAGATGACACACTTAAAAAGCAGACTCAGCAGGCACCAGAGTCCACTAAAATGAATTTTGCTCCTTGAAGTCAGTTCCTGCACGATAGATTGTCCACTATAGTCACAGCTAGTCCTATCCACTGATGTGCCAATAGCTATCAAGGCTCAACTACAATGAGAGGACACACACAATCCATACAAGGAACACCCACGGATCACCTGGCTCAAGTGAACACAGAGACTGCACCACTGGGCCACTCAGGACACCTATTACATAAGGCTGCCCTGCCAAGACTGAAAGATAAAGCAAATCTACTATTAAATAAATTAACTATATGGAAACAAACACAGGGAGGCAGCCAATATGAGGATACAAAGAAACATGTTCCAAATGAAAAACAGGACTGGACTCCAGAAAAAGAACTAAACAAAATGGAAGCAAGCAATCTACCTGTACAGAGTTCAAAACACTGGTTATAAGGATGCTCAATGAACTTAGGGGAAAATTAGATGAACTCAGTGAGAACTTCAACAAAGAGATAGTAAACATAAAAAGGACAAAGAAACCATCAAAAAGAACCAATCAGAAATGAAGAATATAATAACTGAAATAAAGAATACTCTAGAAGGAATCAACTGCAGAGTAGATTAAGCAGAAGATCCAATCATCGATTTGAAAGACAAGGTAGTGGAAAACACCAAATCAGAACAGTAAAAAGAAAAAAAGAATGTAAAAGATGATTATAGTCTAAGGGACCTGTGGGACAACATCAAACATAATATCCACATCATAGGGGTACCAGACGGGCAAGAGAGAGAGCAAGAAATTAAAAGGCTATTTGAAGAAATAATGACTGAACACGTCCTTATGCTGGAAAAGGAAATAAACATACAAGTCCAGGAAGTGCAGAGAAGCCTAAACAAGATGAACCCAAAGAGGCTCACACCAAGACACATAACTAAAATGCCAAAGGTTAAAGACAAATAGAGAATCTTAAAAGCAGCGAGAGAAAAGCAGTTAATTGCCTACAAGGAAGCTCCCATAAGACTGTCAATTGGTTCCTCAACAGAAACTTTGCAGCCCAGAAGAAACTGGCACAGAATATTCACAGTGAAGAAAAGTATGGCCCTACAACCAAGACTACTCTATTCAGCAAGGCTACCATTTAGAATTAAAGGAGAGACAAAGCTCTTCCCATACAAGAAAAGGCTAACAGAGTTAATCACCACCTAATAAGTATTAAAAGAAATGTTAAAGGGAGAAGAGAAAAAAAAGATAAAAAATATGAATAATAAAATGGCAAAAGTACATAACTCTCAATAATTACTTTAAATGTAAATGCATTAAATGTTCCAATAAAAAGACATAGGGTGGTTCAATGATAAGAAAACAAAACCTAAGTGTCCATTGATAGATGATTGGATAAAGAAGTTGTGGTACATATTTACAATGGAATATTACTTGGCCATAACAAAGAATGAAATAGTGCCATTTTGCAACAATATGGACAGACTTGGAGACTATTATACCTAAGGGAAATAAGTCAGATAGAGAAAGATGAATGCCATATGATTTAACTTATATGTAGAATCTATAAAACAAAATAAACAAACAACAAAAAAGAAACAAACTTATAGGTACACGAGAACAAACTGAGGGTTGCCAGATAGGAGGTGGGGTTGGAGGGGCTGGATGAAAAGAGTGAAAGGATTAAGAAGTACATATTAGCAGTCATGGGGATGTAAAGTACAGCATAGGGAATAGAGTCAATAGTGTGATAACTATGTATGGTGTCAGTGAGTACTAGACTTATCAGGGGAATCACTTCATAAGTTTCATGAATATCTAACCACTATGATTTATACTTGAAATTAACATAATGTTAAATGAGAGCTGTAATGGAAAAAATACAATAATGCCTCTTTCTTTTTTATGTTGGTACTAGAAAATTTTATTATTTTTTAAAATATATATTTTATTGATTATGCTATTACAGTTGTCCCATTTTTTTCCTCCCCTTTATTCCCCTCTGCCCTGCACCGCCCCCCACCAGCATTCCCCTCACTTAGTTCATGTCCATGGGTTGTACCTCCCCTCTGGTCTCCATTTCTGTGATTCTGTTCCTGTTCTAGTTGTTTTCTTAGATTGTTTCTGTTTTTGTTTTCTAGGTTCAGTTGCTGATAGTTGTGAGTTTGTTGTGATAGTTGTGAGTCATTTTACTGTTCATAGTTTCTGATCTTTGTCTTTTTCTTAGATAAGTCCCTTTAATATTCCATATAATAAGGGTTTGGCGATGATGAACTCCTTTAGTTTTACCTTGTCTGGGAAGCCTTTTATCTGCCCTTCCATTCTAAATGATAGCTTTGCTGAATAGAGTAATCTTGGATGTAGGCCCTTGTCTTTCATGACTTTGAATACTTCTTTCCAGCTTCTTCTTGCCTGCAAAGTTTCTTTGGAGAAATCCGCTGACAGTCTTATGGGAACTCCTTTGTAGGTAACTGTCTCCTTTTCTCTTGCTGCTTTTAAGATTCTCTCCTTATCTTTAATCTTGGGTAATGTAATGGATCAAGGTGATGTGCCTTGATGTGTGCTTTCTTGGGTCCAACTTCTTTGGGACTCTCTAAGCTTCCTGGATCTCCTGGAAGTCTATTTCCTTGGCCAGATTGGGGAAGTTTTCCTTCATTATTTGTTCAAATAAGTTTTCAATTTCTTGCTCTTCCTCTTCTCCTTCTGGAACCCCTATAATTCGGATGGTGGAACGTTTAAAGTTGTCCCAGAGGTTCCTAAGCCTCTCCTTATTTTTTTTTAATTCTTGTTTCTTCATTCTGTTCTGGTTGAATGTTTCTCTCTTCTGCTCCAAATTTTTTGAGTCCTTGGTTCCTTCCCTTCACTGTAGGTTCCCTGTACATTTTTCTTTATTTCACTTTGCATAGCCTTCACTTTTTCCTCCATTTTGCAACCATACTCAACCAATTCTGTGAGCATCCTGATCACCAGTGTTTTTGAACTCTGCATCTGATAGGTTGCCTGTCTGTTCATCATTTAATTCTACTTTTGGAGCTTTGATCTGTTCTTTCATTTGGGCCATATTTCTTTGTCTCAGCATGCATGCTATGTTAGAAGGGGCAGAACCTTAGGTATTCACCAGGGCAGGGCAACCCCAGGTCACTGCATTGTGATGCTGTATGTGGGGAAGGGGTGCAAGAGGGAACACTGCTGCTGGCTTGGCTCCCGCCAGCTTTCAGTCACTTTTCCCGCTACGCTCAAGCAAATTGGACTCTTCTAGTGCTGATTCCCAGGTGGGTGGGTTTGTGTACATTCTAGGACCTTTTAGGTCTGTCTCTCCAATGAACTCTCCTGTGAGGCTGGGAGTTTCTCCCGCCACTGCAAACCCCACAGGTTTTTACAGCCAGAGGTTTGAGGCTTTCTTTTCCTGTGCTGGAGCCCTGGGTTGTGAAGTCTGTCTCACTCCCCAGCTGTTCGTCCTGGTTTATCTGCACACAAATGTGGGACCACCTTGTCCGCCAGCCTCACCCACCTGGTCCTCCAGCCACCACCTTGCCACACATCCTCTCCACCCCTCCTGCCAGTCTGGATGAATGTTTCTTCTTTAACTCCTCGGTAGTTGGACTTCCACATAGTTCAATTTTCTGGCAGTCTGGTTATCTTTTTGTTTTTAAATGTGTTGTCTGTCTTTTGGTTGTGTGAGGAGGCAAAGTGCCTCCTCGTCCATCTTGGCTGGACGAAAATTTTAGACTTACATATTTGGCTCACATATTTCTACTAGACAGCACCATTCTAAATTATTAGAGCACGATTTCCTCCTAGAGGATCAGAGAACTTCACTCCTTAATACATTTTTTTAATGAATTATGGTATATTTATTTATTAAAATGTCTTTAATTCAAAATATTTGTAAAGCTTTGTCTATTTAATCACTAGCTCTCTGTGAAAGAGTTATGTCCTCCGTTTTCCAAATGCAGCTGCAGAGAGTATTAAATGACTGACAGTTCTGCAAGGCGTGCAGGTGATCTAAATCTGTACCCAGATTACATTATAATGCCCTCACTTTTATTTTTCTTTGTATACTTTCTATTTTATTTAAAAAATCATGCCTAGAAATAACAAAAATATTGACCCTATTAAAAAAAAGTCCCCTCATCCACAGTAAAAGACAAAACTAAATCAATTGCAACAATTGTCAAAAGCATTATAATAAAAAGTTATGAAAATTCTCCTCAATTCTAATACTCCACAAAAAGAACTCTTTCTAAATTACATTTACAGAAGAAAAGTTTTGTAGTTATTTTTGCCCAAGTACAATATAATCATCTCTTTATATATCAACCTAGCTATCATCTATCTATTGTCTATCTATTTATCTATATATCTTTCTATCTATACATCCCCAGAGGGGATAGAAACCTGGCCTATCTTTCAATAAGCTTCAAAAAGATCCCCAGTTTTATAATATTGGTGAGAGACAAGAAGAATGGTTTTAGGCATTTCTGCCTCTCAGCAGAATTAGAGAATGTTCACAAGGCTCTTGAGTAACTATCCCACAATTCCCATGTCTACACCTCTACTTTTTATTTATTTAAGTATATTTTATTGATTATGCTATTACAGTTGTCCCAATTTTTCCCCTTTGTCCCCCTCTTCCCAGTATTCTCCTTCCCTCCAGCAATCTCCCCTGCTTTAGTTCACATTCGTGGGTCATGCATATAAGTTCTTTGGCTTCTCTATTTCCTATACTATATTTAATATCCCCCTGTCTCTTTTGTACCTATCAATTATGCTTCTTAATCTCTGTACCTCTTCTCCCATTCTCCCCCTTCCTCCATCCCACTGATAACTCTCCATATGATCTCCATATCTATGATTCTTTTCCTCTTCTAGTTGTTTGCTTAGTTTGCTTTTGTTTTTGTTCTTGTTTTTTAGATTCAGTTGGTTGATAGTTGTGAGTTTGTCATTTTAGTGTTCATAGTTTTGAACTTCTTTTTATTGGATTAAGTTCCCTTAATTTTTCATATAAGGGCTTGGTGATGATGAACTCCTTTAGCTTTACCTTGTCTGGGAAGCACTCTATCTGCCCTGCTCTTGGTTGTAGGTCCTTGCTTTTCATCACTTTGAATACTTGCCAGTCTCTTACAGCCTGCAAAGTTTCTTTTGAGAAATCAGCTGACAGTCTTATGGGAACTTCTTTGTAGAAAACTCTCTGCTTTTCTCTTGCTGCTTTTAAGATTTTCTCTTTATCTTTAACCTTTGGCATTTTCATTATGATGTGTCTTAGTGTGGTCCTCTTTGAGTCCAACTTGTTTGGGACTCTCTATGCTTCCTGGACTTGAATGTCCATTTCCTTCACAAAATTAGGGGAAGTTTTCTTTCATTATTTTTTCAAATAAGTCTTCAATTTCTTGCTCTTCTTCTTCTCCTTCTGGCACCCCTATGATTTGGATGTTGGCACATTTGGAGATGTCCCAGAGTCTTCTTATTCTCTCCTCATTTTTTTGAATTCTTGTTTCTCCATTCTCTACTGGTTGACTGTTTATTTCTTCTTTGTGTTCCATGTTGTTGATTTGAATCCTGGCTTCCTTCCCTTCACTGTTGGTTCCTATGGATTTTTCTTTATTTCAATTAATGTAGCCTTCATTTCTTCCCTTGTGCTTTTGCCATACTGGATGAGTTCTCTAAGCATCCTTGTCACCAGCGTTTTGAACTCTGCATCTGATAGGTTGGCTTTCTCCATTTCGCTTAGTTCTTTTTCTGGAGTCTTTGATCTGTTTTTTCATTTGGGCAATATTTCTTTGTCTTTTCAATTTGTCAGCCTGCCTATGTTTCTTTCTGTATATTAGGTAGAGCTGCTTTGATTCCCTGACTTGGAGCACCTGTTACTGTTGGAAGGGGTGGAGCCTTAGGTTTTCACCAGGGCAGGGCTATCCACTGTGCTATTTTGTGGTGGTATATGTGGGCAAGGGGTTGAGAGGGAACTTTTCTGCTTGCTCAGCTCTCACCTCATTTACAGTTACTTCCCTTACTCCCTGATTGTGACTGGCGTCCTTCTAGCTGCTGCCCTGCTGCTGAATCGCAGAATGGGTGTGTTTGCTTATATTCTAGGACTCTGTGGGTCCTTTAAATTGACTTTCCCAAGAGACAGGCATTTTCTTCCGCTGCCCCAGCTGCCACTGGTTTTTATAGCCAGAGGTTAGAGGCTTTATTTTTCTGGCACTGGAATGCTGGGCTGCATGGTCTGTCCTGGAGCTGGGATCACTTTTTCCCTAGGTGTCCCTCCCAGCTTTTATCCACTACACATGAATATGGGACCACTGATTCTACCACTTGTTGCTGTCACTGCCTCATCACTATCACCTCGCTGTTCCCACACTGCGTTCTCTCCACCCTGGTTCCCCATCTCTTTCTCTCCTACCTGTCTGGATGAATATTTCTTCTTTAAATCCTTGGTTGTCAGACTTCCATACAGTTCATTTTCCTGGCAGTTCTTGTTGTTTTTAGTTTTGAGATTAGTTGTAATCTTTCTTATGGTGTGTGAGGAGGCAAAGTGTGTCTACCCATATCTCCATCTTGGCTGGAAGTCTTTAAATATTTTGGTCACCCAAACATAAACCCTCTACATTTAGTTATTACCTGCTCAACTCTCCTTTCCCATCCCTAGGCAACACTGATCAACTTTCTCTCTCTATAGATCTGTCCATTCTGTATACTCCAATAAATATAATAATATAATATATAGCCTTTTGCAACTTGTCTGTTATTCAGTTCAGCATGTTTTCAAGGTTCATCCATGTTGTAGCATATGTTAGTACTTCAATCCTTTTTATGGTTGAATAATGTTCCATTGTATACACAGGGTTGGGAAAAAGTAGGTTTACAGTTGTGAGGATGTAAAACAGGATTTATGTACAGTGGAACTTTGGTTCTTTAATTAATTCTGGAAGGCTGTTTGAGGGAGATTTGTTCAAAAACAGAATCAATTTTTTTGCATTAGAAATAATGTAAATTGAATTAATCTGTTTCAGAACACCAAGTGATACTCTGTTTCAACCTTTCTTATATACAGGGGTCTGATGTACTGTTTAATGTATAAATACTTTAAGAACAAAAAGGACATGAAATGTAAATGATTACTTAACAAGGAAATGAAATGTACAGTATAAAATGAAAATTTATGTACACACTTGAGAGGTATTGATGAATGAATATGCAGTAGAAGGATGGAGGGATGGAGGGATGTTATTGTTTGGAAGACGAAACCCCTTCTATAAAAATGTCAGGTGCTTGTTCTTCTGGGCTTCTTTATCTCTTGTCTCTTCACTAGAACTTGCTTCAGGCTCACTGAACATCTGTCTCAGTAAAAACCTATCCAGTGATGTTTGTTTTGCCTTCATTTTGATACTTGCCTGAAGTGAAACATTGCATTGTCAATAGACAAATTTATTGCATGGATTGCCTCTTCTTTGTCAGGGTGATGTTTCTCAATAAAATTTTGCACTTCTCCCCATTTATCAAGCATTTCCTTGACTGGTAAAGTAGGAATATCCTGCTTTCTCCCCCGCTCCTTCCTCTGAAGATAGCTCTCTTCAGCTGCTATCTTTTGCTGCCCCTCTGAAGATCTGCAGATGTTAATAATGCAAGGTTTAGCAGTAAACTGACTCATACTCACACAGCCTCTCCATTGTTTGTCATCTGAGAGATGTGTGACTGATCATACAGGTATCAGCATGAAAGGGTTGTTGGGTCAAGATCTGAAGTTTTAATCAACAACTGAGACATTTTTTTCCATGAACAACTTGGTTGAGAACCGAATTGTTTGAGATTGGAGATGTTTGATAAATGAGTTTTGACTGTATTGTTATTTATTAATTATTGTATTATTTTCCATGCAAACAAGTGTAAACCTGCTTTTGCCCATCCTTGTATATACCACCTGTTATTTATCCATCAATCAGTTGATGGGCATTTGGGTTGTTTCCACTTTTAGACTATCATGAATAATGTTGCTGTGAACATTTGTTTCCAAGTTTTTGCATGAATATGTTTTCAACTCCCTCAGGTACATACCTACAAGAGGAATTGTTAGGACATATGGTAACTCTGTGTTTAACTTTTTAAGAAATTTTCACACTACTTTGCAGAGGCTTCCATGCCTTTTCAGTTTGGTTTACTGTATTCCACCGAAACTAATTCAATTCATTAAGTATTCACTGTGAGCTTATGCGCCAAAGATCTGCTTGGCAGAGAGGACACAGATGACTAAAATATTGCCCCTGTCTGTAAGTAGCCCACAGCCTGGTGAAAGACCTCATAGCATAGTATAAAGAAATAAGTAAGTTCTTCCTACCACCTAGTACTTGTCTTAAAGAGGAAGGAAGAACATACTGTGGCCAAGTAGTACTGGGTGAGGATGAGATGCTCAAATGACCCTGGTACTTCACAATTACAAAACTAGCATTCAGGACACATTTAGTAATAGGGTTACATTGTTTTTATTGCTGCTACTTTGGCTTTTCATACCTTTAGATGAGGTTCGCACTAAACTCATGTTATTAGCACTTACTGAAAATTATCTACAACTAGTAACATTTCAGAAGCCTATGGGAAATAAGTAGTCTTGATCCAATTTTCATTATATTGAATATGTGGTTATTCCTGCCACAAAATCACTATCACAGTTTGAAATAGTCATAAGGAGGTCTTTAAGATGATTCCATTAGCCAAGGTGAATTTATTTAATTTGGCAGCTAAAATTCCCTATGCCTCTTGTAAAAACAGAAAAGAATAAATGCCCAGGGAAAATAAGAGTGGTCAAAAGGTAGAAAGATTAAGTGAAAGTGATGCCATAAAATGCAAAAGAAAAATATTCAAGGAGGGTGTGGTTAATAATGTTAAACCTCTTAAGGTTTCTTATAGATGCATCTTATGACCTAACTGGCTACCTTGTGTGTCATAGGAGAAGGAAACAAGGCAACTGAACTCTTACAGTTTCACCTGACCCCCTTCTCTGACTCTGATATTTCTGGCAGGGAGGGTCGAGGCCCTGAGAAGGGCAGGTCCAGCTGGCAATGTCCATTTTGCCTTCTGGTAACCACCACGAGCAAGGGACAAGAGTCTACATCACTTTATAAAGCAAGAGCTTCAGTACACTGCAAGAATGCAGGCCTCATCCATCCATCTACTATTTGGCACTTTTGTTATTTCCTCCCAAGGGATGCTTGCTTTTCTCTGTAGGCTACACGGGAAGTTAGAGAGCTGGAAAAGCAATTTTCTTTTCCTCTCCTTCTTAACTATTTCCCCTAATCCTGAGACAAGGTCCCTGCTTTGTCCTTGGCAGGGGGGATGGGGTGGGGCTGGTCAACATCTAAGGCGGCCTTCCCCTACTCCAGTAAACTAAGGGAAAGTTCATTTTATCAAGAAGCTAATTAAAGATTGAGAGAGGCTTTTAAAAGTGAACTAGAGTTTCCTTTGATAAAATTGAAGTGGAGCTTGTGGACTGTATTAAATATTTTCACCTTCATGTCAATCTGGACTTCCTCTACTAGGGTGAGTTTATCTGTTGAAAACAATAACACAGAAAATGAGATATTTCAGTTTGGTTAATAGCAGTTCTTTCTTGACCATATGCCAGATATAATTTTAACTAATTAGGTCTGCCATTCTTCCATGGTATTACTATGTTGTTATCATTGCATGAATACTGTTTTACATAAAGATTTTGCAATAACAAAGAAGCTAATTTTGAAAATGCCATTTTAGTTTTTATATTTCTCTTGTAAAAGGCTTACCTACTTTGTCTAAACCTCTCGTAACCAATAGAATTGTTCTTAGTCACGTGAATTCTTCTGACTCATGCTTTCTCCAAACTCTCGTATACACTGGACTTCCAGTGGGTATTAGTGTCCCTCCTGTGACAGTTTCCCTTTTTGTGTAATCCCTCTGACTTACAGAAATATAGGGAAAATGACCAAGCAGAACAGCCTTGATTATTGAGTAGGTTACTCCTATTCCCTTTAAGGTTATACAGTCAGGTTTGCAGAGTAGCCGTTCATATAGAATATTACAAGAAGATATTGAGGCAACAAGTATAATTGGGTATCTTCTAAAAATAAGTAGTAAGCATTAAGTTTGTTATTACAAAGTTACTGTGAATATTTTAAAAGTGGAATTTTAAAAAATTGGACTTTTAGTATGAAAACACATTCTATACACTCTTAATTAAAACACAATAAAGTTTCTGATTATAGCAATGGAGGAGATTTGGTTTATTTAAAAAAAACTAAACTAGCCCTGGCTTGTGTGGCTCTGTGGATTAAGTATCAGCCTGAAAACAAAAGGTTGCTGGTTTGATTTCCAATCAGGGCAAAAACCTGGGTTGTGGATTTGGTCCCTGGTCAGGTTGTGTCCAAGAGACAACCGATTGGTATTTCTCTCTTACATTGATGCATCTCTTCCTGTCTTTCTCCCTCCCTTCCTCTCTCTCTAAAAATAAATACATAAAATCTTTTAAAAAATTATGTGGGGTTTTTCAGAAAGTATTCCTGTAATAGAATAATATGCAGCAATTTAACATGTTGTACAAGAATATATAAACAGAGACCAATGTTTGAAAAATCATACATAGCCAAAGTAAGTTTAAGAATGTGATCTTAAATTTATTAAAAATACATAGGTATATATATCAAACAGATATATGTGACAAATATATAGACGTACATTTAAAGAGAGTGGTGAGATCACAAGTCAATTATTTTCTTCATTATGTTTATCTTTCTTAAATTTTCAACTTTTGTATTAAATGTCATTTCAAAGATGTTCAATCTCATATCTCATCCTATGAATCTGCAATTTAAAGACACAGCCTACTTTTATTTAAAAAGGAACATGAAATGGATGATGCAGAACTAATTTTAAAATAGATTGCTATAGGCTTCTGGTAAAGATAGCAAAGTAGGTAAATGCAGTATTCATATCCTCCCACAAACATATCAAAATTAAAATTAAAGTACAGAACCATCATTCAGAACTGCCTTAAACCTGGATGTACAGAAGTCCTAAAACTAAGGATACAAAGAAGAAGCCACTTCTAGACTGGTAGAAAGGGTGGAAACATGGAATGGGCTTGTCTCACACCCATGTATGGTGATTAAAAATCAGGAGGGATATCTGAAGAGGTATCCCATGAGGAGCAAGGGGTTCCAGCCCCACACCAGGCTCTTCCAGCTCAGAGTTCCAGTGCTGGAGAGAGAAGTCCCCATAACTTATGGCTGTGAAAAGCAGTGGGATTGTGGTTGAGTGAGACAAGTGCTTCTGGAGTCCCAGGTGTTCCTCTGAAAGGGCCCTAACATGGACTTACTTGGACTCGCCACCTGTGACTTCCAGTGCTGTGGCAGCAGCTCACAAGGTGCCAGGGAGATATGGAGAGTAATTGGATTGTCTGGCGAGATTTGGAGGGATAGATTTCTCCCGGACAGAAATGCTGTCAGAGGCCATGCTTTCTTTGCTGAGCCCTCCCCCAAACAGCGCCGGCAGGCAGGCCCCATACCTGAGTCTCTATCAACCTGGCTAACATGTTCACCCTGGTAATTCGAAGAGACCCTGACCCAACTTTTAGACCCATCCAAGCCATTCATTTTCAGTGACCTTTCTGTACAAACAGTCTGCCTTGGTTTATGCTGAAAACTTTCCTTAAAGCTCTTAAACAAGCAGCATCTAGTGCCTGAATGTCTGTAACTCTTTCTAAGTGGCCCTGTAGCTTGGCCTTACCTGGGCACATCCAAACCCAGCACAGGTAGCAGCCATCTTCAGATCGCTTTGTAACTCATGCCAGGTGGCCCTGGCCAGGACACAGGCAATGGCTGACCTTGGCCTCAACCTCCCAGGAGGCTCCAGGGTCAGTGCTCCCAGTAGACATCAGACCATGCTGAAACACCATTCAACCACTTCCATGAACAACATCCAAGATGTGGACTTGGCTGACAAGAGAGCCTTACTGAAGCAACTCCTGCTTTGTGGGGTTGGGCTCTGCACAGCACATCCTCCACAGTGGTCATGACGTGTCCTTGAAACCAATTGGCCTGGGGGTAAATCCCTCCCATTGAAGTGTCAAAGGCAATCAAGGCTCAACTACAACAGGAGGATGCACACAGACTCACACACAAGGGGGAGACTGGGGAGGCTGCGACACTGGGACCTACAGGACACCAGCTACCTAAGACCACACTTCCAAGATGGGGCAACACAGAAGCTCTATGTAATACATAGAAACAAACACAGGAAGGCAGTCAAAATGAGGAGACAAAGAAATATGTCCCAAATGGAAGAGCAGAACCATACTCCAGAAAATAAGTAAATAAGCAATTTACCAGATGCAGAGTTCAAAACATTAGTATCAGAATGCTCAATAAACTTAGTGGAAGAGTAAATGAACTTAGTGAGAATTTCAACAAAGGGATAGGAAATAGAAAAACAGATAGTAAACATAAAAAAGAATGAATCAGAAATGAAGAATATATTACAGGAAATCAACAGAAGAGTAGATGAAGCAAAGGATCAAATCAGCGATTTGGAAGATAAGGAAGCAGAAGGCACCAGATTAGAAAAGCAAAAAAGAAAAAAAAATACAAAAAATGGGGCTAGTTTAAGAAGCTCCGGGGTCAACTTCAAGTATTCCAACATTCGCATCATAGGGGAGCCAGAAGGATAAGAGGAAGTCAAGGAATTAAAACCTATCTGAAAAAAATATGACAAGAAACTTCTCTAACCTGATAAAAGAAAAGCATATTCAAGTCCAGAAAGCACAGACTCCCAAACAAGATGAACCCGAAAAGGCCCACACCAAGACACATCATAATTAAAATGTCAAGGTTAAAGACAAAGAGAAAATCTTAAGAACTGCAAGAGAAAGACAGTTACCTACAAGGTAGCTCCCATGGAATTGTCAGCTGATTTCTCAACAGAAACATTTCAGCCAGAAAGGATCAACATGAAATATTTAAAATAATGAAAAGCAAGGACCTATAACGATTATTATTCTTTCCAGTAAAGCTATCATTTAGAATCAAAGGACAGGCAAGATCTTCCCAGACAAGAAAAAGCTGAAGAAGTTCATCACTACCAAACCAGTATTATAAGAAATTTTAAAGGGTATTCTTTAAGAGAAAGAAGAAAAAAAGAAAAAAATGAATAATAAAATGGCAATAAACATATCTAGCAATAATTACTTTAAATGCAAATGGATTAAATGCTCCAATCAAAAGGCATATGGTGACTGAATGGATAATAAAACAATCCTTACATATGCTGTTTCCAAAACACTCACTTCAGTTTGGAAGACACACATAGACTGAAAATAAAGAAATGGAAAAAAGATATTTTATTTCATGAAAATGGAAATGAAAAAAAGAAAAACCTATGGTAGCAATATTTATACCAGAAAAAATGGACTTAAAAAAAGCTACATAGCAAGAGACAAAGGGCCCAGCAATTCCACTTCTAGATGAATCTGTTGAATCCCAAAATGTTAAATAAAAAAAGACATACACATCAGATGTTCATTGCAGCATTATTTACAACAGCCTAGATATGGAAGCAAACTAAGTGTCCATCATTAGATGAATGAATAAAGAAGATGTAGTGCATAAATGGAAAATGACTTAAGCCAAAAGAGCGAAATGCTGACATCTGCAACAACATGGATCTAGGGCCATGGATGGACCTAGAGGGTATTGTGCTGAGTGGAATAAGTCAGAAAGAGAAAGAGAAATGCCAGGTGATTTCACATATCTAGCATGTAAAAATAAAACAATGAACAGAAACAGACTCATAGATACAGAGAACATTTTCATGGGTGCCAGGCGGGAGGGGAGCTGGGAGATGTGTGATAAAAGTGAAGGGATTAAGAAGTACAGATCAGTAATTATAGAATAGTCATGAGGATGTCAAGTACAGCATAGGATTATAGTCAATAATATTGTGATGACTATGTATGGTGTTGATGGGTACTAGATTTATTGGGGTGATCAGTTTGTAAATTACATAAATGTCTAATCACTGGGTTGTACACACTTGAAACTAATATAATACTGTATGTCAGCTGTAACTGAAAAATAAAATTTAAAATAAAAAATAGATTACAGTTATTTAGTAATGCATCTTGATTTCTTCAAGTCTAAACAGTCTCATTTACAAAGGCTGTTTGTGCTGCAAACCTGTAGCGAAAGGAAAGGGCTACAGAGAAATTGGACAGGGGGACAGCCCCTGCTTCTGGAGCACCTACTGTTTCTTCTCTAGTGTGAATGACATTACTCCATGCTCTAATCCTGTAACCCTGCACTGAAATTTGCACTTTAACATGAGGCCAGAATATGGTTCAAATAAGAGATCCCCTGGTTAGTGAAAAAGAGTATCAAGAACTCATGCTTATTTATTGATAAAGGATAAGGATGGGAAAAACAAGACTTGCTAACCTTCCCTTGTTGATCTTTTAAAAAACTACTCAGAATGTTTGTTCAGTCTGCAGTTTCTTTTCATATGACTTACAAGGTGTTATTTTAACAGGAATGGAACTCACTGAGCAATGTGACTGACTGAGGAAGAACCGGTTCATGCAGATAGTAACTTCCAGCTCTATCCTAGCAGAGAGAATATTCTTGTTGTATTTGTTGAAAAGCTCCAAGAGGAAGGAAGAGACATTAGTGAGAATTTCCCTCAGATAACACATGTTTTAGTTTAAAGAAATCCTGCTCAATTATGTTCCCCAAATATCATATATGAGTAATTTAGAACGGAAGTTGGAAACCTTGCTTTTTTCAAGAAATTTTCATTTTTTCTCTGCCAAACTTCCCATTGTTATAATGCAAACACATACTGTTTATTTAACAAATAGATGATCTTTCTCCTTTTTATCTGAAGATTGGTTCAGTTGTAGCTCAAAGATTACACAGTTGTCTTATTATCATAGCTCCTTCCTATAAGTTAAAGTACTAACTTATTAGAATTTTTAATGCATTTCTAAGTATTATACGCACATCTTAGATAATTTTGAAAGTACCAGAAGTCCAAGGAACATTACCGACAACTTGGGAAAGAAATCCTTACTATTAATAGTATAATTAATAGTATATACTCTTATTTAAGTTATTGCATATTAAGGGCTCGGAGCAGCCAAGAATTTACCTTTGTTTTAAACATTGTTTCCCAAACTTCTTTGACCATGAATTCTTTGGTGGCATAATAACTATTAATAACCTGAGTAACAAAGGATCTGAGGAACATATTTTAGGAATGCCAACTTAATGGATATATTAAGTCCAGGATCTTCAGGTACATCAGTAACCCAGAATTCACCAAACTCAACGATGTTCGCCACTCCACTGAAACTCACACAGACTAAAGCTGAATAATTTACAATGATAACTTTACTTCAAGAAAGCAACATGAATAGATAATTTTATATTATGTAAATTGTATCTCAGTAAAGCCTTTTCTTTCAAACACACCAATTTGCTTGTGTTTTAGGAATACTGAGAAGCAGAGCAACCTGATGAACATGAGAAACAGGCGATTAGAGCCAAAAAAGGATAATTTGAAGGAGTATTTTATAAGGACCAAGGTGATTCATCCCTGCCCATGAGAGAAGATTCACCTTTAGTTACAAGACATCTCCCAGATTCATACTTCATAATGGTATCTCTTCTAACTTTTCCTTTCTAATGTTCTGGCAAATGTTTGCAAATTAATCTACTTAAGGCCTCTGACAGTACAAAAGAGTAAATGCATATACCAGGGTAGAAATAAACAGTAGCAACCATATTCCAAAACAGCCCACAGTAAGTATGGCATTTTTTAAAAAACTTCATGTCTTTTCTCACATGTGAGGAAAAGTTTTTAAAATGCAAAGGTTATAGGTTTTCAATTTCAAATTATTAAGTATAACTGAAAGATAAAGAATATGTGTTATACATTTACCTGTGATTTTATATGCCTTAAAACACATCAAATATACTCTATTTGAGTATAGCTCAAAGCTAAACACTTCTCATCTTACCATCTTTTTGTAGAAGCAAACATCAACAAGATTGATGTAAGCACTAAATCAGAATCACACTCTACGCATTCCTTCTACAGCTGACACATGAAAAGATCTCATTTGCTGCCATGGATCAGCAATTTTCATTCCATGTGCTGCAAGAGTTTTTAAAGCATGCAACACCTGACTATTTAGTTAGGGGCACTAACTTCTTTTCCCTTGGATTGTCAAATAAAAAAATGACAACAGCCAACACAATAGCCATATGGTGTCAATGCCTTGTCTTGAATCATAAATATACATATAGGTCATATAATAGAGTTGCTCTTATTGGTCACATCACATAATAAGGTTGCATCTGATTAGTTTACTGGTACCAGAAATCTCTATATACAAATATAAGGCATCTGATTTCTTAAAAAGTCATTTTGGAGCAAAAGGGTAGGTAATTACTATTTTTTTTGGTAAATCAATAAAAATTATACCTACTTTTTGTTGGATCAGCAAAATACATATATTTTTGGTGTGCTGCACAATTTTAGTAATTAGTTTATGTGTGCTGTGAGATGAAAAAGGTTGAAAATTGCTGCCATAGATGGATTATACAGCTAAATGACGCTCAATGAACACTTTTGGCTTGATTATCTCTTGGTGCTTTAGGACATTTTTATCACCCACAGAAAACAAAAATACAAAAGGAGATGATACTTTTAAAATGCAAACTATTTATTGGACTATTAAACTATTATATTTAAAACATTACTCTTGAAACAGGCCACAAAAATTAGAGCACTCAAAAATCTTAGGGAAGACTTTTTTTTTTTCCCCAGTCAGCTTGTATAAAGTTTAACAGCAACAGGGTACTTCTTTGGAAACTTGCAGCTGGTTCAGACTCAGTTTCTGCTCATGCTATGTAGAGCATCCATAATGGTTTTATTGTACTCCGCAATCTGCTTGGTCACATTCTTCATAATTGACTGGTAATCACTCTCTTGACTCTTGGTTGCTATGACTAATTACATGGGTTAAGGGGGAACACTTGATAAAAATATTCATCTAACTGTGTGTCAGAAAGGAAATAAATCATACTTTTTCTTATTGAAAACTGAAACTGGTACCAAAAGAAGCACAATTAGAATATTTTAAAAAAACAGTAAATTATTTTAACAAATTGAACATCAATTGAAACCTAAAAGGCCAAGCAAAACTTGTTTCAAAAAAGTTCACTTAAATATAAAGTTTTTTATGGTTAGTATCTTACGCATCTCAAGTGAATCCTGGTCTCAGAACAATCAAATGGTCAAAAGTATCATGTCCTCCAGAGTATCGCAAAGAATTTCAGGCAAGTGTCTAGAATCCACTATGTTTGAAAATCACCTACTTGAAGTTGCACAAAACTAGAGTGCTATACATTAGCATATTGTAAATGGGAGTCTTTTGCTTTTAAACTACGTTGCATGACCACTGGGAATAGAACTAATGCGCCTCCTCTGGAGGTAAGCTGTAGTCCCTGCCAGCCCTGAGCTGAAGTTTGGCAGTGTCCTAAAGCAGAACCTATGCTTCAGTGAGTCAAGATCTAATTCTCCAAGCAGAGATGTCCTTGAATGGGGTCAAGGAAGGGAATAGAACACTACTTTGGGGAAATGTTTTTTTACAACGCCATATAATATATGTCCTTAGCAGTTGCTTCCTCTATAATTACACAAAAAGATAAGCAAAAGGATGGGCCCTAGGTAGAAATAAGAGGAAAGTGAATAGGCTGAAACACAGATGAGCTTGAAGGTCAATTTTCTCATAATATTACTTAGTTTCTCTTCCTTTGCTGCACAGATATTCAAGTACAGCAATATAAACAATAATAAACAACCATACATACATACATATGGTTATATATAATCCTCCCAACAACTCTGTGAGAGGAAATATTAACTATATTTGAGATGATAAAACTGAGGGTTAAACAAATTAATTGTCCCAAGTCCATGCCTATAAGAAGTAGAGTCAACATTTAAAATTAGATGTACTGACTTCATATCCTGTGCACTTAGTCACTATGTCACACTATGGCTTTATTTATTTTTTATCCTCACCCAAGGACATGTTTTCATTACTTTTAGAGAGAGAGGAAGGGAGAGAGATATTGATGAGAGAGAGAAGAAATGGATTGGTTGCTTCCCATAGGCACCCAGATTGTACATGCTTGGACCAGAGATTGCACACACCCAGACCAGGGATTAACCCACAACCCAGGCATGTACCCTGACTGGCAATCGAACCCACAATTTTTCCGTTACAGTTTTGATTACTATAACGGAAACTCCGTTACAGGATGATGCTCCAATCAACTGAGCCACGCTGTCCAGGGCCACACTATGACTTTATATACTTTGCTTTCTATTAGTAACTTTGAGAGAGAGAGAGAGAAAGAGAGAGAGAGAGAGAGAGAGAGAGAGAGAGACACTCCCCTCCCAAATATTGTTCAGTGGAAATTAAGTCTTATTCTTTTATTCCCCACATAATTTAGCTCAGTATTGTACCTGTTATGTATTTGACATTTGATGAGTGTATTGAATAGTTTATTTCAGTCTGTAAAGAAATTCCTAGAAAAAAAAGTCAAGTTCATTTGCAGCTTTTTAAAGGATACATTCTTTCATCACAAAATTATTTTGTTCATGGTGTTGCCACTTCCTCTCCAAATTTGTAAGCTAAAAACACAAAAGAAAAATGTTAACCAGTACCCATAGTCACAAAAATTATTATACACCCTTTTAAGAGGATAAGGAAAAAAAAAAATCACTCCATTTTAAATCTTATCACCTCCTTGCACGAGATAAAATTATGGTAGACAAAAAAGAAATTCAGGAAATATTAAATAATAGTAAATTCACTAATAAATACAAGGTTGATTTTGACAACAGATTTACTCTATGTTTAGTTTAATAGAAAAAGTTAAAATATTTATTATACCAATGAACATACCACTGGAAGACAATTTATGGTATTTTTCTTTCTTAAAAGAACTTAAAAAAGAAGAATGGGACATGATAGGGATCTCTCCTTGAAATCTGGAAGTCTAATGCCACAAATGTAATATATATTCTAACGCTGTCAAAGGTTCAGCTATATAGAAGAAACTTCCTTATTTCCAGGGCTAAATTTCCTGTCTAATTCCACAAGCTGTGATAAGAGCAGAGCTGCAGTGTGAAGATTGTAAGAGGGCTGGTGAAAAGCTGGCACAGTTACAGTAATTTCTGCATCAACAGGAAGCTAATGTGAATATTATATTGATGGTTGCTTCCTCAGAAGACAATTTTACTGTTATAGAATTAAATTGTTTTTCTGATTTAATTAACCTTGTAACTGTGGGCTACAGTCTTTCTTTTTTAAGATGCACATAGTTTTTTTTTTCCTAAGCAAAGTATCATCTGAAAAATGAAACATGAAATGTTCCACCTGGAAATTTTCAAGAAGTAATGATTATTTAAAAAAATCTGATCACTGAAGTAGCTTTAGTTAATATTTCTTCATACTTCCATATTAAAATCATTTTTTGGGCATAAGTTCAGATTTAATGTAACATCCACCCTATTGTTTCCTCCAAAAAGATAAATCTAGAGATTAGGATAAATCATAACTAATAAATTATGTGAACTTTAGGTGCTGTGAGTTAACACTATTAAATCAGATCTAGCTCCCCCAGATAGGACCTTGAAGTGAAGGTGGACTTAAGGAAGCAGTCAGCACTTTTTGACAATAAATCTCTAATAACCTTTCAAAAAGTCAAGTACCAAACTTTTCCCTCTTTGTTTCACACAAAGAGGTGGCCTTCTTATAAAGCAGCAGACCTCTTAAGTGCTATATGAATAATACTGGAAAAGCAACACTAGGCCAGATAGTCAAATTCCTTCTATGTTATACATCTGTATTAGACACTTGCTTTTAAACCTCTGAGGCTACCATGAAGCACAAATCTGTTTATTTCTTACAACTTATTTAAAACATCTGTTAAAAGTTAATTGATATATTTTGGATCTTCACACCTTATCAGATACATGATTTGCAAATATTTTCTCCCATTCCCTAAGTTGCTTTTGCATTTTGGTAATTGTAAAAAGGAACAGATCCTTCTAGTTTGATGTAGGACCACTTATTCTGCCTTTGATGCTTATGCTTTTGTTGCCTATGCTTTTGTTGCCATACCAAAATATTGTTGCTAACACTAATGTATCCTATGTGTTCATCTATAAGGTTTACAGTTGTTCTAATATAAATATATTTAAATGATTTCAAATAACTAATAACTAGCCATTCATTAAAAAAAAAACAGTCTGTGATGTAAAATTATTTATGGATGTCAAAAACTAATTTTCCATAAAATAGTTGTGAAAGATAGGGAGATCAAAACTGGGTTTGATTATCTGGTATTCACAAAAGGCAACAAATAATACAGGGGAGAACTGTACACTGTGGCTTATGTTATGAATTCCTACTATCAGTATATGAGGTTAAGAATATGATTAGTACTTAATGAGGAAATAAAGTAGCTATAGACTGTCCCTAAGAAATTGTGTTTGTCAAGTGTTTTCCTTCTTACACCATCTACATAGTGGAAGAAAATGGCCAATATTCCATAAGAAATATCAATATTTTTCGCTTAGAACCATTTAAGATGATGACCCTAAATTTTTAGGTTTCTTCTCCAGCATCCATCCCCACTCTAAATATCTTAGGATAATTTTACCACTTACAGGTCTACATCAAAATTTGCATATTATAGAGACAGATAACTGATAAATTTGAATTATGTAAATTTGTGATTTCTAAGGTTTTAGCAGAGGTCGCAAACTTGGGTGAGCCTCTACCCCATTCAAGAACAATATAAGGTATTTTTTTTTAATAGTACACTCATACAATGAAATAGCTGTTGTCATAAAATATCAGTACAGAGTTTGAAAATACTTAAGAAAACAAATGCTTAAAAATTGTATGCATAGAATGATTTCATTTTTTTATGGAAAAACAATGTAATTAACACGGGTGTATAATTGCAAAGGTAAAAGTTTATAAAATGCTATAGCAAAATGTTAACGACAAATATCTATCATGACTATATTACTGTATAAGAAAAATTGTTAATGCATTTAGTATAATAATAATAGTTGCAAATTGCTAATACAGACTAATTAGCTGTAAGAATCACTAATCTTTATAAGACCATAATTACTGATTTTGTACATGAAACACATACTTCATTTAATGCTTCAACAAATACTAACTAAACACCTATTATGTGCCAACCACTACCACAGTGCTAGGGAGAAAATAAGTGGAACAAACATAATCTCTGTCCTCTCAGACTGAGGGTCTCAGGCTAGAAGACCTTGGACAATGCTCAGGTAATTATTAGTAGAATAAGTGATATGAAAAGGGAGCTTATTTGTGCATCCTGTGTAAATAATCATAGATGTAAATCAAGAAGTTCAAGAATAGGACTGTTCATTACAGCATTATTTGAGTGGTTTTAAAAATCGGAAATAACCTACATTCCCATTAATACAGAATTGGTTTAGTAAATTATGCTATATCCATGTAGTCAAATACTGTATTATAAAGAATATTTTTAAAATATCTACAGACAAGGATAAGTACTTGTAATGTATAGTTAATAATGAAAAACAAGTGTGAGGTGATAACTCATTGTAGTTTTGAATTGCATTTCCCTAAAAGTTACTGAAGTTGAGCATCTTTTCATATATCTGTGGGCAATTTGTATGTCTTCTTGGAAGAAGCGTCTATTCAGGTCCTCTGCCCTTTTTTTAATTGGACTGGTTGTTTTTTTGGTGTTGAGTTGTATAAGTTCTTTATATATTTTGGATATTAATCTCTTGTTGGAGCTGTTGTTGGCAAATATCTTCTCTCATTTGGTTGGTTGACTTTTTGATTTGCTGGTCATTTCTTTTGCTGTACATAAGCTTTTTAGTCTAAGATACCACCTCATACCTGTTGGGATGGTTATTATTAACAAGACAAGTAATAGTGCTGGAGAGGTTGTGGAGAAAAAGGAACCCTCATTCACTGCTGGTGGGAATGTATACTGGTACAGCCACTAAGGAAAACAGTTCGGATGTTCCTCAAAAAATTAAGAATAGAGTTACCATATGACCTAGCAACCCCTTTTCTGTGTCTACCCCAAATATTTTAAGACATTTATGTGCAAAGATACATGCATCACTATGTTCACTGCAGTGTTATCCACAGTGGCTAAGACATGGAAAAACTGAAGTATCGTTTGATAGATGGCTGGATAAAGATGACGTGGCACGTATATACAATGGAATACTACTCAGCCGTAAGAAAAGATGAAATACTCCCATTCAAGATAACATGGATGGATCTTGAAAATATTACGCAAAGTGAAATAAGTCACACACAAAAAGTTAAGAACCATATTATTTCACTCATATGTGGAATATAAAACTGAAAGCAATGCAGAGACACAGGCAACAAATAGCATGGTTGTTACCAGAAGGAAGGGGGGCCGTGGTAGCAAAGGTTAGAAGAGGTGAAATATGTGGTGGCAGAAGATTTAACTGTGGGTTGTGGGCACATAATGCAATCTACAGGTCATGTATCATAGAAATGTATACCTGAAACCTATGTTATTTTACTAACCAATGTCACCCCAATAAATTTAATTTAAAAAAATGAAAAAAGTATCTAAATAACAATGTATAAAATGAGAACACTTCTATAAATATATAAAAATAAAGGTGTACATATATATGTATAAAGTGTGTGTACATATAACATTAATAGAGATGAGAAGGACCCACACACAGATTTTACTTCTGCATTAAAAATGTTTTATTTTTGAAAAATTTCAAAGCTAATATCTGTGCCCAGAACAGCGCCTAGCATAAAGAAGGCCTTTAATATAGGTTTATAGAAGGCAGGAAAGCAGAATTTGTTCTGAGTGGAGATTACCTGGCTATCTATAAAACCAAAAAATCTGGAAGATAAATAAAACAGGTGAAAATATAAGAAAAGGGTAGTTTTGGGGTTCAAGGATCAAGAGAACATGACATATAACCTAAAGATAAAATTGAATTTTAGAGGTTTTTTTCTTTTTACCTGAGAATGCGTCTCATTTTCTTGCAACTGTGTTTTTAGTGTCTCATATTCTATGTTTAGCTTCTCCATTATTTTCTTAAAGGTATTTCTGCGGGTTGATAATACTGTTCTCTCCTGATGTAATTTCTAGAAACAGCCAAATAGAAGTAACAGGCTTTAGCAATATCTAGTAGGCCAGTATAAATTAAATTTGACAAATAGTTTCTGTGTTATTCTGATAAAATTCTACCAAGGTTATAATTACTCTAAAACCCTGTTTGTAAAAATATCCTTTGAATTATCATTTGCTAAATTAATATTAACTATGTTCATAACTCTCTTAAGGGTACCATATCTATTTCTGCCCCACCAAATTTATATTAATGTAAACGGTAATGAAAAGCCACTGACAAGTCTTAAGTAGGAACTTAAAAAGTTTGTTGAAATGTACTATCCCTTGCTTTTCAATTATTGCCTTTGGGTTAAAACTTAAATCACTCTAAACTCCTAATATATATATAAACAAACACCTTTATTTTCCCCTATAAACATGTATATAAAATTTGATACAGAAAAAACAACTTGAATTATAACTTTGTAATACTCTTATACCATTTACCTTTTTCTTTTCTTCACCCAATGATTTTAAAGCTGGCAAATCATTAAATGTCTCTAGATCAATCATCATTTGCTTAATTTTGCTTTTTAGAGAATGCTGTTCTTCAGTCATCTTACTTTCCAGAAGCTCCATTTTCTGTAGATCCAATTGTAGACGTTGACTGTCTGAAACACAGAAAAATTCAAGTCCATAATGAGTCAAAACTTTATCCCTTTCACAAAAGGAAATGCAATGCAACTATTAAAAATCACACTTTATAATATTATTGATACTAGAAATATATTCACTGCAACCAGTGAGACAATACAAAGATATAGCAAGAAAAAAATATTCATCCCTCAGGTAATCAATGTAACCTTATGTATAGCATATTAGCTATACTTGTCTCCATGTTCATATGAATATATGAAGGGGGACCCCATCTAAAATGGAATTATCTTCTGGAGGGCAGCCTCTTGTAGCATAGGCTTTCCCATCCAGGTGAGTATTCTAGGAACCCATCTGTATTAGTGTACCAGCTGGCATTGTTGTGAGAGGCTGCTTTTGGCTTCGATGAATTTTTTTTTTTAATACTCTTTCAATATGTGTGCCTATTTCATGATGGTTGCACCTGCCCATACTGCACTGAGTGTTCAACAACTTTTGATGAAAAACATCATGACCTCCATGCCCCACCATTCCCATTCACTCAATCTCATCCCAAGCAACTTTTTTTTTGTTTTCCCAATGAAAAAAGTCCTCAAAGGGAAACCTTTGCCATTGTGGAAGAGGTGAAACAAAAAAAACAGCAGAAGCACTAAAAGGCATCAAAATCGAAGAGTTCAAAAACTGTTTTGAGCAGTAGAAAAAATGTTGCTAGGTGCATTGCATCAAATGGAGAGTACTTTGAAGGTGACTGAAATTTAAACATGTAAGAATAAATACACATTTTTAAAAATAAATAAATTCCATTTTTTTGGTCCCCCTTTGTACAAGAAGACACAGGTCTCTTCTTAATAATATAACATATATTATGAGATAAAGAGCCATTGTTTTAAGTAGGAAGATGACCCCTATAGAGTTATGTAGGGGGAAAGTGAGTTATAAAACATTGTATATAGTTGAGCTTAATATTATAATTGCATATATAGTCAATTTTCATCATTTGTGGTAGTTATATTCCATAAAGTCACCATGAACACTGAGTTAGTCCATACTAAACTATTGCTCCTAGGCAAAATACAGGGTTAGGTTCCAGTAAGTCTCTGGTCACAATATTTTCAACTGATTAATATACAGCCTTGCTTTATGTGCTTCTGTTTAAACACACTGTACTTTATATATTTGTTGATTTGTTAACATTGAACTCATTGCCAGCTTATACTTGAAAAAAGCTTATCTCCATAAAGCACATCATATCACATCCTTCTTGTGCTCAAGAACACTAGCCAACACTTATGCACTATGCTTGGAAGTCATTTTAAATAGCAAAATCACCAGAGAAGGCATAAAACTATGGAAAAAAAATGGCACTAAATATACCACAAAAGGACTCATTTATAGTATGAGAACTAAAACAAGCTCTTCCCTTATTTCATCTCCACTTGAAATGCACACATCAGACAATTCAAATTCTTCACCAGCCTACACATGTGCATAAATGACTATGAAAGTGCTGCAAGTACTGATTTTGGGGTTACAAATTAATTTTAGTGAGTAGGTAAATTCACAAATACAGAATCCATGAATAATGAGGACTGACTGTGCATATGTTCATGTGTGTGTGTCTCAATTCTTCGTTTGAAAAGTATTGAGCATCTACTATGTAACAGCTGTTGAGGATATAAACGAAACCAACAGAGACACTACTGTGCTCACAGAGCTATATTCTAGAAGTTGAACCAGGTGGTTAAATAAGCATTTACAATAAATTGGATAACTACAATAGTCCACCCTTATTAGTGGGGAATATATACCAAGACCCCTAGTGGCTGCCTGAAACCATGGATAATACCAAATCCTATATATGCTATGTTTTTCCCTCCACACATGCATACATACCTATGATAAAGTTTCATTTTTAATTAATTTAGAAATTAATCTATAAATAATAATAATAATAAAATATAATGATTATAACAATAAAATAAGGGTTACTTGAACAAGAGCACTGAAATACCAAGACAGTTGATACGATAACAAATGATTAAGAGGCAGGTAGCATATACAGCGTGGCTATGCTGGACAAAGGAATGATTCACATCCTCAGACAAAGAAGAACGGGGCAATATTTCATCATGCTACTCAGAAATGCATGCAGTTTAAAACTTAGGAATTTGTACTGTCTGGTATGTCTCAGTGGGTTGGGCACTGGACTGCAAAGCAAAAGGTTGCTGGTTCAATTCCCAGTCAGGGAACATGCCTGAGTTGTGGGCCAGGTCCCCTGTAGGAAGCGCATGAGAGGCAACCACACATTGATGTTTCTCTCCTCTTTCTCTCTCTCTCTTCCCCTCTCTCTAAAAATACACAAATAAAATCTTTAAAAAAATAAAACTTAGGAATTTTTTATTTCTGCAATTTTGCATTTAATATTTTGGACCACAGATGGCCATGGTTAATTAAAACCACCGAAAGCAAAACTACAGATAAGGAAGGACTATTATAAACAGTAATATAGCCCTGGACAGGTGGCTCAGTTGGCTGAAGCACTTCCCTGTACACCAAGAGGTTGCAGGTTTGAGCCGTGGCTAGGGCACATACCTAGGTTACATGTTCAAGTCCTGGTCTAGGTGCATGCAGGCAACTGAACAATGTTTCTCTACTTCCCTTCCTCTCTAAACTGCATAAACATATCCTTGGGTGAAGAATAAAAAAAAAAAAAAGAAGAGTATACAGGGTGCAATAAGAGCATGGTCAAAAGGGCTGTCCAAAACTGTGCTTTTTAACTGAGGCCTTAAGGAATGGCACGCAAGGAAACAAAAGAGGAAGTAAAAGTGTTTCAGAGAAAACAATCAACATGTGAAAAGTCTAGAGGTCAGAAAGCATGGTACTTTTTGGCAAATAACAGAGGAGCAGTAAGACTAGAACTCGGAGTTCAAAGTGGGTGGTGGTAGGAGAAAAAACTGGAAAATTAGAAGGATTTCATTTCAGGAAGGGCTTTTAAAATCAAGATGGGACACTAGGACTTTATCCTAAGAGCTAGGGCAAGTCATCAATGAGTTTTAAATTAGAATGTGGCATAATTAAGTTTTAGAAAGTTCACTCTGCTTGCAATGCAGATGATTAATTGGAATAGTATAAGTACATGCAGGAGAAGCAGTTACAAGCTGATTCAGTGACATAGGCAAGACATCTTAGATTGCTTTAGTCAATCTAGGAATTTTTTAAGTTAAATAATATTAAATGCTTTCCCAAAACACCAATTCAAAAGAACTTATGCACCCCAACGTTCACAGCAGCACAATTTACAATAGCCAAGTGCTGGAAGCAATGTAAGTACCCATAAATACATGAGTGGATCAAAATACAATGGTACATTTACACAATGGAATACTACGCAGCAGAAAAAAAGAGCTACTGCCCTTCGTGGTATCATGGATGGAAGTGGAGAGCATTATGCTAAGCGAAATAAGCCAGGGGATGAAAGCAAATACCACATGATCTCACCTATAAGTGGAACCGAATCAATAAAACAAACAAGCAGGAAAAATATAACCAACAACACTGAAAGAAAAAACAAACCGACAGTAACAAGAGGGAAGGGGGGTAACAGGGAAGTGAAGAGGAAGGGTCAAACCAAGGAGCATGGATAATGGACCCATAGACAAAGCCAAAGTGGAGAAGGATTGAGGGTGGGAGGTAGGGGTAGGTGGGGCAGGAGAAAGTGGTGGTGGGAAAATGGGAGACAAATGTATTTGAACAATAAAAAATAAATAAATGCTTTCTATGTGCCAAAATTCTAAGCCTGGGGAATATAACAATGAATAAAGCATAGGATTATATTTATGAAATATACAGTTATGTCAGGTGGAAATAAATGAGAAAATAATATAGGAGAGATCCCGAGGGACTCAAGACAAATTAGAGATTTGGGATTGATGAAACGATTGATTGGACACAATGGTTGATCAAGGAATCAATACAGACTTCTATTCCAACTTGAGTAAATGTATGGATGGTGGGGTAGGCAGAGAGAGATGCAACTTTTGGTTTAGGGAAGGGAGTGACATGATGAGTTAAAGTCAACTTAAGATATGTTGAGTTTGGAATACCTCAGAAACATCCAAACAGAGATAACATGTCCATGTATGGGCCTGTGAAGTCTGAAGATACAGACTTTGAAATAATCAGCATAAAGATGACTTGAAGCTATGCAAATGGCTGAAATCATTGAGAGAAAAGGATTCATTACAGAACCTATGTGAATAAATTGACATGAAGGATCCTATAAAAGAGAGAATAAAAAATGACCAAAGAAATAAGAAGAAAATCAGAAGTCTCAGGGAAAAACATTTCAAGAATGAAGAAGTGGTTTGTAGTGCAGAATACTTCTTTTAAAAAGACTGCAAAATATGTGTTGGATTTACCAACCAGGAGGACTGTGATGTATCTGTTGAGAATTGATTTCTTAGGAAAAAAAAAAAGGCCAAAAGTCAGAGGAAGCTTTTAAAAAATCTGGCTGTGAAACTTTTGAAAGGGAATGATGACAGCTAGGGAGAGAATATTCAGGAAAGGCTTTTTCTTTTTTCCAAGATGGGATAAAATATAGAAAACAAATTGGAGATATAAATACCAAAATTCTAATAGTAATACACTCTTGAAAACAGGATTATATTTTTAACTTTCTTATTTATGCTTTTCTGTATTTCCCCAATCCTCTATAATAAATATGAATTACATTTATAATTGGAAAATATTTTAAAAAATAATCCATCTAATAAAATTATATGACACCTGCCTTCTATATTTCAAAAACTTCTTAACTTTGTGATTCTGACTTTAAAAGTCCTTTATTAAAGGGAAATAACGGTAAAAGAACTAGTGTTACTGAGTACCTAAAATGTGCCTGGCTTTAATTGCTATCTGATTATTTTTATAATAGCCCTAGCAGATAAACATTATTATATGAGAAAACTAAAGCTTAGACAGGTAGTTTGCCAAAGGCCACACAACCAGTCAGGTGTTGGTGCTCAGTGATATTATCATCTTATGAAATGTTAATTTTTAAGATAGCAAATATTACTTTATGACCAAAAAAGACGCTACTATGAGCAACAGTGAGCTATAGAAGAGAAAAAATAACACTTGGTCGATTTTGCTACTTCAGGCTTCATCAAGGCATGATTCTTTGGCTTTCCTTAGAGATACCAAAGTAAAATCTGATTAGATGTAACTCAAAAATGGATGCTAATATGGAACTGAAATACCTACCCTGCATATCCAATGAAGAAATCTGAGTTCAAATCTGCCTTGGCCAAATTCCTCTCTTGTGTTCTCAATTAAGGGTGCTAATAATCCTACACATCCAGTAGTCACTTATTGTAGACAAAGGCATATAGTAATACATTTTCATGTTAGAACATTTTGCCTTCACTATTTCTTTATTTTAAAGTAGAACCCTGGCCAGTGTGGCTTAGTTGGTTGGAGCATTGCCCTGTAAACCGAAAAGTTGCAGGTTCAATTCCTGGTCAAGGCAGGTACCTAGGTTGTGGGTTAGATCCCCAGTTCAGATGCAAACGGGAGTCAACCAATCAATATTTCTTCCTCACACTGATGTTTCTCTCTCTCCCTTCCTCTCTCTCTAAAAGCAGTGAAAAAAATGTCCTCACGTGAGGATAAAATATATATTTATATATGTAGGAATATGCCCTCAGAAAAATTATGGTGGTATTTCAAAGTGTCAGAACCAAACAAACATCTTCCTTTTATAAGGTGCAGATTTGGTAAAGATTTTTATATTAAAATAGCATATTTTAGAGTAAACTGTAAAATTAAAATTAATTTTTAATGATAAAATTTAACCTTCTAGTGAAATGTTTGTTTCCCATATTTATTTCTCAGTCTCCTTTCATTGTTTTCTCTTTATTGTTGCATTTCAGCAGTTTGACTATGATGTGCTTAGGTGAGGGATATTTATATTAATCCTGTTTGGGGTTCAACCAACTTCGAAGATCTATAAAGTTAAGTTTTTCATCAAATTTGGTAAATTTTTAGCCACTCTTTCCTCAACTATCTTTTCTCACTCATTCTTTGTCTTTGCTCTCTGCCTGGGACTCCTATTACATGTATGTTAGATTCCCTGAAATTGTCCCACAGGTCATTTAGGCTCTGTTCTCTTTTATTTTATTCTCAGATTGGATAATTTCTATTGATTTATCTTCAAATTCACCAATTCTTTTTTTCTGCTGTCTTTAATCTTCAATCAAGGTCATTCAATGATTTTTTTTTTTCACTTTGCTGAAATTTTCAATTTACAATTTTCACTTGGTTCTTTTTTTAATATCCATTTCTCTGGGATTCTCTATTTATTATTTTATTTTCCTTTAAGTCCTTAAATATATTTATAACCTTTTAAAGTCTTTGTCTTTTAATTTCAACATCTGAATTATCTCAGGTTCAATGCAAAGTGACTGCTTTTCCCTTGACTTACATTTTCTATTTTTTCACATGTTTAGTAAGTTTTTATAATATAATGGGCATTTTTTTATTTTTTCATTTTTTAATTGTTATTCTATTATAATTGTGCCAATTTTCCCCCTTTGCTCTCTTCTATCTAGCCCACCCCCACTCCCATAGCCAATCCCCACACTGTTGTCCATGTCTATGGGTCGTTACATGTTCTTTGACTAGTTCCTTCATCATTTTCCAACCATTATCCCACTCCTCCCTCCCCTCTGGTCACTGTCAGTCTGTTCCATATTTCCATGCCTCTGGTTCTGTTTTGCTCATTAGTTTATTTTATACATTAGATTCTTTTTATAGGTGAGATAATATGGTATTTGTCTTTCACTGACTGGCTTATTTCTCTTAGCATAATATTCTCCAGTTCCATCCATGCTGTCGTGAAAGTTAGGAGTTCCTTCTTTATTTCTGCTGCATAGTATTCTATTGAGTAAATATACCATAACTTTTTGATCCACTCATTTACTGATGGGCACCTTAGGCTGCTTCCAGCACTTGGCTATTGTAAATTGTGCTGCTATGAACATAGGGGTGCATACATCCTTTTGAATTGGTGATTCAGGATTCTTAGGATATAATCCCAGCAGAGGAATTGATGGGTCAAAAGGCAGTTCCATTTTTAGTTTTTTGAGGAAATTCCATACTGTTTTCCACAGCAGCTGCACCAGTTTGCACTCCCACCTATAGTAGGGTTCCCTTTTCTCCACATCCTTGCCACCACTTGTTTGTTGATTTATTAATGATGGCCTTTCTGACAGGTGTGAGGTGATACTTCATTGTGGTTTTAATTTGCATCTCCTTGATGGCTAGTGGTGTTGAGCATCTTTTCATGTGTCTATGGGCCATCTTTGTGTCCTCCTTGGAGAAGTGTCTATTCAGATCTTTTGCCCATTTTTCAATTGGATGTCTTCCTGGTGTTGAGTCATATGAGTTCTTTGTGTATTTTGTAGATCAAACCCTTGTCCGATGTATCATTGGCAGATATGTTCTTCCATACAGTTGGCTCCCTTTTCATTTTGATGACAGTTTCTTTAGCCAGGCAAAAGCTTTTTAATTTGATGTAGTCTCATTTGTTTATTTTCTCCTTTATTTCCCTTGCCCTAGGAGATATATAATGAGCATTTTAAATGTTATTCCCCCCCAGGGGTCCTCAACTTCTGGGCCACTGACCAGTACCATCAGGGCCTGTTAGGAACCAGGATGTACAGCAGGAGTTGAGCTTGACTATAATGCACTGGAATTATACCAAAACCATCCCATATGCTCAGTCTGTGGAAATATTGTCTTCTGTGACACCAGTCCCTGGTGCCAAAAAGGCTGGGAACCTCAGTTATAGAGACTCTGCTGCTCCTTTCAAGAATTATTTGTATTATAAATGAGCAACAAACTTCACTGAACTAAAACTCTAAACTTTTCTCCTTTGGAATGGACAGCATCTGAAATCACTGTACTCAGGCCTTTCAATTTCTGGCTACTATTTCTTTCTAGATCACCTAAAGTCTACCCAATGCAAATATTTTTCGGTAGTCAGATCAAAATTTGGGTAGAGTTTATACAAGCATACCTTAGAGATACCACAGGTTTGGTTCCAAACCACTGCAATAAAGCAAATATTACACTAAAGTGAGTTACAAACTTTTTGGTTTCCTAGGACATATAAAATTTATGTTTACATGACATGGTAGTTTAAGTGTGCAGCAGCATTATGTATTAAAAAATGTACATACCTTAATTATAAATATGTTATTGCCAAAAAAAAAAAAAAAGCTAACCATCATCTGTGCCTTCAGTTAGTCATAATCTTTGTGCTGGGTGGAGGATTTGCCTAGATGTTGATAAAAACAGTATCTGTGAAGTGCAGTAATGCAAAATGTAATAAAGCACGGTACGCTTGTACAGAAGATTTTGGCATTCAGATTCTTTCAATGTCTCCCTAATATGTGGGCTGGCAATGAGTAAGTTAGTTGGTTTCTTCATGTAAGATTTAGCAAAATTTACTTGCAATTAAGGTTTATTATCTGTACAGATTCTCAAATTGAAACATGAAATAATAAGCTGCTATAAAACCTTCCTCTTCTATCTAATGAACCAGAATGATTACTGATTAAAATATTCTGGGAAGGTGAATTATAATAAAAATCTCCTGTTCAAGGGTTGGGTGACTCTACTTACAAATATAGTAATTATTACACAGGGTATAAAATACCAAACAGTTTAAAAAAAAAAAAAAAGGCTTCACAAAGACATTGATTTAAGAAAGAAGGCCATTAGCAACCAAATCTGTTTTAAGTTTCTATAACTAAACTTGAACATTTTTTTGTCCCTTTGAGAGTCTTCATACTCAATCATATTGATGTATGTTATTAAAAAATGTATATGAACTTAAATGTTGACAGGGTTTTGTTTGGTTGGTTTCATATCTCTCAGGTTGAAAATAACAGGGGTGACATTGCTTAATAGGATCATATAGGTTTCAGGTTTACATTTCTATGATACAAGATCTGTATCAAAAAATTTAATACATTTTATAAAAAATTAAAGAAAGAGTCCTGGCTGGTATGGCTCAGTGGATTGAGCACCAGCCTGCTAACGGAAAGGTTGCTGGTTTGATTTCTGGTTGGGGATCATGCCTGGGTTGTGGGCCACGTCCCCGGCTGGGGAAGTGCAAGAGGCAACTGATCAATGTTTCTCTCACATTTTGATGTTTCTCTCCATCTCCTTCTCCCTCCCTTCTCCTCTCTCTAAAAATAAATAAACTCTTTAAAGTATTTTAAAAAAGAAAATAGTTAAGATGAGAATTAAAGTGCTAAAGAAGTCAACTTAGGCTTATGGTTTCAATGCTCTGGTAAGAAATGTACTTAGCTTGTATATTTTGACTGTTCAGTGAAAACAATTATATAAATCTCACTACAAGTTTAATTTGAAGATAGGTTAGGGAAATACATTTAGGAGCTATACAAACTGCTCTTATTAGTGAAAGGGAGAACATGGTTGACTGGTATAGGGTAAAGTTTATCTTCCTTTCACAGCAGGTCCTGATGAAAAGCTAAAATCTTCTCCCAGGGAAGAGACAGGAAGAGGATGCAGACCAGTTCCTTCTGATAGGCTCTGAAGCTGCAAAGTTTACTGAGCAGTGTGTACACAGTAGCAAAATCTCAGAAGGAACCACTTTGACCTGGGGAAATGTTTCTCAAATATTCTGCCATCAGTGCATTTGTTTATTCCCTGGAGTTTCCTTTCCAGAAATACAAATAAAAACTATTGCTGACAGATTCCTTGCCTCTTTACTCATGCAATATACTAGTATTTCCCGAACTTTTTAAAAAATTTTATTGAACTCATCAGAGTGACACTGGTTAATAAAGTTATATATTTCAAGTGTACAATTCTGTACTACATCATCTGTATATTGTATTGTGTGTTTATCATCCAAAGTCAAGTCTCTTTCTATCACCATTTATCCCCCCTATACCCTCTTCTATCTCCTCCCATCTCCCTTCCTTCTGGTAACCACCATACTGTTGTCTGTCCATGAGTTGTGTTTATTTTCCTTTGCCTAACTCCTTCACATTTTTCACCCAGCCCTCCAACCACCCTCCCCTCTGGCAGTTGTCAGTCTGTTGTCTGTATCTATAAGTCTGTTCCTATTTTGTTTGTTTATTTTATTCATTAAATTCTACATATAAGTGAAATCATACAGTATTTCTTTTTTTTCCAACTGGCTGATTTCACTTAGCATAATTCTCTCCGGGTCCATACGTGCTGTCACAAAAGGTAAAGACTTCCTTCTTTGTTATGGCTGAGTGGTATTCTATTGTGTAAATGTTCCACAGCATTTTATCCACTCATCTACTGATGGTAACTCCAAATCTTGGCTACTAATTGAACACAGGGGTGCATATATTCTTTCCAATCAGTGTTTCCGATTTCTTCAGATATATTCCCAGAAGTGGAATTGCTGGGTCATCAGGCGGTTTCATTTTTAATTTTTTGAGGAAAATCCACACTGTTTCCCACAGTGGCTACACCAATCTAAATTCCCATCAAGAGAGCACGAGGGCTCACTTTTCTCTGCATCCTCACTATCACATATTGTTTGATTTATTGATGACAGACATTTTTACAGGTGTGAGGTGATAGCTCATTGTGGTTTTAATTTGCATTTCTCTGATAATTATTGATGTTGTCCAACTTTTCAAGCGTCTATTGGTCACATGTATGTCTTCTCTGGAGAAGTATCTATTCAGTTCCTTTCCCCATTTTTTCACTGGATTATTTTTGTGGGTGTATTGAGTTTTATAAGTTCTTTATAAATTTTGTATATTAACCTATTATCACATGTATCATTGGCAGATATGTTCTTCCATCCAGTGGGCTGTCTTTTCATTTTGTTAATGGTTTCCTTTGCTGTGCAAAACTTTTTAGTTTGATGTAATCCCATTTGTTCATTTTTTTTCCTTTTGTTTCCCTTGCCTGAGGTGATATATTAGAAAAATACTCCTATAAAAAATGTCAAAGATTTTACTGCTTATGTTGTCTTCTAGGAATTTTATGGTTTTGAGTCTTACATTTAAGTTTTTAATCCATATTTGAGTTCATTCTTGTGCATGGTATAAGAAGGTGGTCCATCAAATATATCAAATCAGAAATGGAAGAGGAGAAGTAACAACTGACACCACATAAATACAAAGGACTGTAAGAAACTATTATGACCACCTATATGCCAACAAATTGCACAACTTGGAAGAAACGGATAAATTCCTGGAGACATACAATATTCCAAAACTGAATCATGAAGAATCAGAAAATTTGAATAGACCAATTAATGAAATCTAAGTAGTAATCAAAAAACTCCCAGTAAACAAAAGGCAGCCCTGATGGTATGTTAGAACACTGCCATGGAGGGGTCTAGACTCAGCCCTGATGCATGAGGTCCTTGTGACAATGGAACACAGAGGTAACAGAGGGAGGCCCAGGTGCTTTTGTTGGGGCCAGGCTACCACTCCGATCCCACCCAAGCAGCCCAATGTCCTGTCCCAATCTGTGTGTGGAAGGGGGTTTCATGTGGGGAGGGCCTGCCCTGAGCAGGAACAGGCTAATGAGGGGCCAGAAGACTGGTGGGCAGGTGATGTTCACACCTCAGGTCAAGGCTGGCTGGGTGGACGTGGAGTGTGGGCCACGCCCTGTGCTTGAAGTTTATCCCCAGCTCTGGAGGTGAACCTCATTTCCTCTGAATGGAGGTCTGTACAAATACAGGCCTGGGCCTGATCAGGGGAGTAGAAGGTCCAGTGGCAAAAGTAGCAGCAACTAGGGTGGGACAGGCCTTGAGATCTCCCAAATGGCTGCCGGTCACTGTTATTGCAGAATTCAAGCCTGTTCTAGATGTTTTCTATAAATGGAATCTTATAATAGGTGTCTTTTTTTTGTGTCTGCTCACATATTTTTGTTTTTACCTGAAACCGTACTTCCATTATTGGAAAGGGAAATCCCAGATGGATTAGAGACCAGATGTAAAAAGAGAAGCCCTTTTAGTAAATTTATGTATCATCCCAGGTACAGACAGCTATGCTAAGTGTGACCCCACGGCCAGAAGCCAGTCAGGCTGGCTATTCCTATGTCCCAAACAAAAACAAGAAAAATTCAGAAATCTGAAAAGACAAACCACAAGCTGGAAAGCATTGCTCACAACCCAAGACCTGAGAAAGGTTAACATCCCTGTGGTGCAGAAAACTCTCAAAAGGTGGTGTTTTCTAAAGCGACAAAGGGCAAACATATGTACTTTCAGTGAGAGGCAGTGCACACACCTCTACATGTCAGAGATGCCTGATCTCTTCAATGAGGACACACACACTACAAACACTGGGGACAGAGAACCATCACCATCAGACCCCAGGCTTCTGGTCTGGTTGTGACCAGCCCCGGGGACAAAGTGAGGAAGCAGAGGTCCCAGCAGATCCTCTGGAGAGAAAAAGGAAAAGGCCCCTCCTCTGGGAGAGCAGTGTGTAGGATTTGTCAGAGTCCCACAGGTGCACAGCTTCACCTGGCAGTGCTCAGGCTAGGAGGTTACCCCACAGAAGTTCTTGCATGAATTTTCAAAGACTTATTTTTGAGACTACCCATCAGAGCACTGATGAAATAGTCGGGAATTGGAAAAAACACTAATGTCCATGGAGAGGGGATGGGAACCACACATCCTGGTCCACGTGGACCAGGGAAGCTGAGCAGTCACTAACATGGGTGCAGGGTCTCTGCCTTATGACAGATAAAGACCTGAAGGGTCCTCTTACATGAGATATGTAGACCAACTGTGTGCATCTAGGGCCCTACCTGTTAGATCATATATCTGTGATTTCAATAGGCATATATGCATATTTGAGAATGAGTCTGCATGTGCAGAGGTATAAAAACAGAATAAGACAAGTAGAGCCTGAAAGATACCCACAGAGCCACTCATACTGGTCATCTCTGGGGTGGGATTTGCAAATCTCACCTTCTCCTTGAAGTGATGTCTCAATTTTTTTACAATGCATGCATGACTTTGATAGCTCTAAAAATATTAAAGTCTTTTAAATTTTAACAGTGAACTCAGTGAACTTTTAAAGTCTCCACTGCTTGGTATTTCCCATACACACAGAGGCACAGCAAAGGCAGCCACAAATTGTGGACAGCTTTGTAGCTCCAAACAGATTGCCCAGGGCCAGTCACAGGCAGCACCTGACATTGACCTCCACCAGCATTCCTCTCAAGAGGCCCCAGAACCAACACACCCAATGAACAGCTTCAGGCAGTGTCAGAACAGGATCTAATTAACTTCACAAGCGGCATATCCAAAGGGAAGTCTTGGGAGGCACCAGACCCTGCAGAGGCGAATTCTGCTTTTGTGGCCTGCCATACACAACAGCTCAAACACTGTGCTTGAGGCCAGTCCTCACGGTCAGCCAGCCTGAGGGTATAACCCACACACAAATCAGCCAATAGCAGTCAAGACTCAATACAAGATGAGGGCTCACATAACCCCCACAAGGGACATTGCTAGAGCACCCAATTCAGGTGGTCAAGGAGACTGCACCACTGGATACCAAAGGACACCTACCGACTTAAAGCCATCATACCGAGATTACGAGACATAGTATATCTAGCTACCTAATATATAGAAATAAGCACTAAGAGGCAGCCAAACTGGGGAGACAAAAAAATATGTCCCAAATAAAAAGAACAGGAGAAATCTCCAGAAACAGAACTAAATGAAACAGAGGCAAGCAATTAATCAGATATAGAATTTTAAAAAAATTTGTCATAAGGATCTTCAAGGAACTTAGTGAGAACTACAAGGAACTTAGTGAAAACTATAACAGCATGAAAAAGGACACAGAAACCATAAAAAATAACCATTCAGAAAAGAATAGAATGTATGAAATGAAGACTTTCTAGAAAAAAATTAACAGTAGGTTGGAAGAAGCAGAGGATTTAATCAGTGATTTGGAAGACAAAGTAGCAGGAAACATCCAATCAGAGCAGCAAAAAGAAAAAATACATATAAAAATGAGGATAGTTTAAGGGACCTTTGGCATGAAATGAAGCATAACAACATCCATAGTATAGGGGTACCAGAAAGAGAAAAGAAAGAGCAAGGGATTAAGAACCTATCTGCAGAAATAATGACTAAAAATTTCCCTAACCTGGTCAAGGAAAAAGACACACAAGTCTAGATAGCTAAGAGAATTCCAAACAAGATGAACCAAAAGAGGCCCATGCCAAGACTCATTATAATTAAAAGGGAATGGTTAAAGACAAAAAGAGAAACTTAAAAGCATCATGAGAAAGACAGTTACCTACAAGAGAGCTCCCATAAGACTGTCAGGTGATTTCTCAACAGAAACACTTATGCCAGAAGGGACTGGCACAAAATATTCAGAGTGATGAAAAGCAAGGACCTACAAATGAGACTACTCTACCTAGCAAGGCTATGTTTTAAAATGAAATGAGAAATAAAGAGCTTCCCAGAAAGAAAGAGTTAAAGGAGTTCATAACTACTCAAACAGTATTTAAGAAATGTTAAAGGTAATTCTTTAAAAACCAAAAAGAAAAAAAAAGACAAACATAAGGGATAAAATGGCAATAAATATGTACCTATCAAAAATCATATTATATATAAATGGTTAAATGCTCCAGTCAAAAGACACAGGGTGGCAGAGTAGATTAAAAAAAAAAGACCCATATGCATGTTGTTTACAAGAGACTCACCTCCAATCAAAAAATTCACTAAAGTAAAGGGATGAAAAAAGATATTTCATGTAGATGAAAATGAAAAATAAAAAGCTGGGGGAGAAATACCTATATCTGACAAAAATAGACTTTAAAACAAAGGCTATAATAAAAGACAAAGAAGGACACTATCGAGTAAGTCCAACAAGAAGACATAACCCTTGTAAACATTTATGCACCTAACAAAGGAGCACCTAAATCTGTAAAGCAAATCTTGATGACCATAAAGAAAGAGATCAACAGTAATGCAAACATACTGTGAAATTTTAACAACACATTGACATCCATGGAAAAATCTTCCAGACACAAATCAACAAGGAAACTGGTCTTAAATGACACACTAGATAAATCTAATTGATGACTTTATAGCATTTTACCCCAGAGCAGCAGAATATACACTCTTTTCAAGCGCAGTGGAATATTTTCTAGGATACCACGTTAGGACACAAAACAAGTCTCAATAAATTTAAGATTAAAATCATATCAGGCATCTCTTCTGACCATAGTGGTATGAAACTAGAAATCAATCACAAGAAAAAAACTGAAAACACATAAAGACATGGAGGCTAAATAACATGTTACTGAAAAATGAATGAGTTAACAATGAGATCAAGGAAGAAATCAGAAGATACCTTGAAATGAATGAAAATGAGAAAACAACAACCCAAAATCTGTGGGACACAGCAAAAGCAGTCCTAAGAGGGAAATTCATAGCATTACAGGACTACCTCAAGGAATAAGAAAAATTTCAAATAAACAAATTAATTGACACTTACGAGAGCTAGAAAAAGAACAACAAAGCGAACAGTGATAAGAAAGGGGGAAATAATAAAGATCAGAGCAGAAATAAGCAAAATAGAGTCTAAGAAAATACAAAAGATCAATGAAACCAAGAGCTGGTTCATTGAAAAGATAAATAAGATTGACAAACTTTTAACCAGACTCATCAAGGAAAAAAGATAGAGGACCCAAATAAGTACAATCAGAAACAAATGAGAAGTAACAACTGACACCAAAGAACACAAAGGATTGTAGAAAATACTGCGAACAACTATATGCCAACAAATTGGACAATTTGGAAGAATGGATAAATTCCTAGAAACATACAATCTTCCAAAACTGAATCAGGAGGAATCAGAGAATCTGGACAGGAAGAATACACCTAATGAAATTGAAGCAGTAATCATAAAACTCCCTACAAACAAAAGTCCTGGACTGGATGGCTTTACAGGAGAATTTTACCAAATATTCAAAGAACTAACACCTATCCTTCCCATAGTGCAACAAAAAAATTCAAGAGGAGGAAAGACTCCCAAACTTGTTTTACAATGCCAGAATTATCCTAATTCCAAAATCATATAAAGACAGGACCCAGAAAGAAAATTCTAAGTCAACCTTTGTTTTCAAGATTGTCCACCTAAGGAGACATTTTTAGAATATATATATCTTTACCCTATTGCCTCCCTCTCATAAAATTTTTAGATTAGAGATGTAATTTTTATCTGTTTATGTAAGTGACCCTTTGAAGGGCCATAAAGCATAATAATATGCAATATTTTTTTTTTACCCTTCCCCAAGAAGTAATTTGCCCCCTTGGTGGTCATATTGACCCATTAAGAAACATAGAGTATACTAGGAAAATAAGGTGAGTTCTGATTATAACCTCAAGGGCCAAAAAGGGAGGCAACTCACAAAAGATAAATGTAAAATTCAGTATCTCTGAAAAGTGAAAAAAATATAAACCTCCAACTGTGATTTTCAGATACAAGAAATTTCTTGTGAGTAATGGTGTTAAGGAAAGAGGAAAAATGATTTATATGTTTGGTTTAAATTAACATAAAAAAATAACTGAGTAAATGAAATTAATTGCAGGGGTAAGAAAATTCCAATCTTAATAAGGGAAATTTTCAGGAAAATTTTTATTATAGTAATCAGCTAAATTCTTATCTTCATTGAAACCTGTCCCAATTCTTTTTCAACTCTACATCTCTGGAGAAAATATAATGTATAGTTTTTAAAAGAAAATGTAAACACAAAGCATAAAATTATGAAAGGAATACGAAGTCCTGATATTTGAATTCATTCCTCGTACTGATATTTACTTTTTTAAAAATATATGTTTCTCAACAGTCATTTACATAGACGGCTTCAACAAGGCAAAAACTTGAATTAATATGAACCTTAGATAAATAAAAACTTAAAAAGTATGGTCTAAAACTCAATAAAAGATATTTCCTAGAGGAAGTAATGAAACATAAAATGCTTTAGCTTATAGAAAAAGACAAAAGAGGTAAAAATATTCAGTCCTATAAATCCGAAAGAATTGAAAATAGAATTTCAAAGAGATATTTGCACATCCATATTCAATGCAACATTATTCACAATAGCTGAAAGGGAATAATGTAAAGGTCACCAATAAATAAATGAATAAATAAAATGTAGTGTGTAAATACAACAGAATATCAGCCTTAAAAATGAAGGAAATCTTGTTACATGTTACAATATAGATGATTCTGAAGGACATTATGACAAGTAAATGAACCATTCACCAAAAAAAAAATTGCACAATTCCATTTATATAAGATATCTAAAGTTGTCAAACTCATAGAAACAGAAAATATGATGTGGTTGGGGGGGGTTGTTGTTTATTGGTATAAGTTTCAGGTTTGTAAGAATGAAAAAGTTCTAGAGATCTATTGCACAAAATGTGCATATAGTTAACAATGCTATACTGTATACTTAAAAAGGTTGAGATGGTAAATTTTATGTGTTTTAATCACAATTAAAAAACAACTGTCATCAAACCAATAGCAGGTAATAATCCAAATTAGAATTACCTCCTCTAGTTGTTTTGCATATAATTCAGATATACAAATAAAACTATGGTAAACAAACTCTAAACATATCAGGGCAGATAAAATAAATGTGTAGAATAATAACAAATGTTCACTTACATCAATTTAAATTCAACTGTATATTAATAGCATTCAGTGTATATTTATAGGTCCATAATCCCTTAAATCTCCTAGAGAGTTTGCATGTTAGAATACAGAATTCTTCTGATTTTAGAAAAGTAATACAGTACATGTACTGATTATTATGTAACTTCCACTGCAGAGTCTGAGGCAGCAACCTATCATCAAGTCCATGAACACTACTGCAGCAAAACATATGAACAGTCACACTAGGTAGGATACTTAAAGACTATAAATAGCTTCATGTCAGTCCAGGTCAGATTAGGTTTTGCTGCCAAGAGCTTTTTAGATTTTTGGATTCCAGATAAATGGACATTATGGATCCATTACTATAGTTCAAGATTCTGTCAACATTTTTAAGTGAGCAAATATTTAGTTTCATTCACCATGATTTCACTAATTGCCAAGTAATTCCAAGTAGACAAATAAAAGCATAACTAATTCAATGTTGCTACCTGTGTTAGTATAAAGAACACCCATAGTTAGAATCCAGTAGTTCAAAATTGAAAGGTTCCATACAAATTTTTACATGAATTTATCCTAGGCTCTTTTAGATCAATTTTGTGTATTTGTTTTTAATATCAGCCTATATTATCCAAATGACAGCTACTACCCACAAATGGCTTTTGAGCATTTGAATGTGTCTAGTCCAAAGTTAGATGTGCTATGATTTAAAAATGCCATTGACCATTTTTATGTTGATTACATGTTAAAATATTTTGAATACAGTGGGTTAAATATGTTATTAAAATTCATCTCTCCCTTTTTAATTTTTTAACATGGCTACTAGGAAATGTAACATTATATATGTGGCTGGCATTACATTTCTGTTAGACCGTGTTGCTCTGTTCTTGTGTTAGTCATCATGGTTGAAACTAATTATAATGAAAACATTGTCTCCTCTAGGATACCTCTCCAAATTACCCCGACTGAGGTGACTATGAGCCCACTGCATGTACTTTCATTGCTCCTATGCTTCTATCATAGCAATATTTCTTTATATTATAATTGTTTACTTGTTATTCCCCCAGGTTGAAAAGAGGCAGGATTTTTTTTTATGTGGAAATATCCAAGTTATAGCAGAATATAGAGGAAGACTATCCAATGAAATAGTATTAAGTTGATGTGAAAAATTAGACAAAATTCTGAGACCATAAATAACTGGAGCAATTGATATTCATAAATTATATCCTCAGTGTTTAAAAAAAAATCAAAGAGAATAACATTAGTAGATTTTAAAAGTTCCATTTTGTTAGAGAAAAAGAAAGAGATTTTTAAAATCTAGGTTGTTTTCTCACCTGAAGTCAAATTCCTAGCTGTACTTTGTGATTTCTGCATTTCAGTAGATTTAAAATTGAGATCATCCTGCATTATCTTCAGTTCTTGATTGGTGATAGAGGATATCTGTTTCATACGATTTATATTCTGTTTTTTCAGAGAAATAAAAATGAAAAAATTGTACCAATTTAACTCTCCAATAAACCTCTTAGGGAATACTGCTAAAGGACTGAATGCTTTGACTGGATATTTTTAAAAATACATCATTTATTATATATATTTTATAGAAGAATAAAGTGAGATTCAAATCAAGTTTTCTCAGTAAGAATAGGCTAAATTAAAATTTAAAATTTTTTTACATTTGCTTTATTTAGTTGCATAAAGAATTCAACAACACTATTTTAAGAACTGATCTGAGTCTTAAAACACTAAGAATATTGAAAGGAAGTAACGCATTTTTCCCCCCATGTTACCACACACTAGTGGCTGCTCGATAAACATGTTTTGCAGAATCAAGATACTCATTACAGTATCTTGTTCTCTTGTACATTCTTATAAGAACAGAATTCCTTCTATTTATAATACAAATTGCAGTGTAAAAAATATATTAACATATATATTAACATTTTCCAATATAACATACCCTGATTTTGCAGTTTATCTGTGCAAATGCTACCTCTGAAAGTTCACATAGATTAACAATGGAAGAGAATCTTAGTAATTGCTCTGAATTAGTTCTTCAGTTACTGTTGAGTATTGGTATCGTATACATATATATAATATTGACATACGCCATCTTTTCCCCCATCAACCAACTAATTAGCTAAATTTTGATAAAAAGATAAAAATTAATAGCTTAAGGAAATAAAATAACAAGAGAATTTAAAGGAAACACTATTTATTTATTATTTAAAAATTTTATGCATTTATTTATAGGGAGGGGAAAAGGGAGGGAGAAAGAGAGGGAAAGAAACATCAAGGTGAAAGAGAAACCTACAACCTGGGCCTGTGCCATGATCAGAAATCAAACCAATAACCTTTGACTTTGCAAGACTCTGCCCAACCAACTATGCCACACTGGTCAGAGTTAAAGGAAACAGTTTGAATGTAATAGTAAACTGCTGCATTTTTTAGTTTTATTGGAAAAGGTAGTTACAGTAAAGATAATGAGGACACAAGGACAGATACACAGTACTTACCCGACTACTGTGCTCCAAAAGCACAACAATATTGGCTTCTATCTGTGCCTTCCGTTCCAATTCCTGATTCTTAGTTTCCTCAAAAGTCTCAATAAAAGCTGCCAATTGAGAAATATGATGACGGGCTACTGTTCACATACTTAACATTATATAAACTCTGATTTGTAGGCCTTAAGAGTACATTTTAGAAAAGCAAATTTTAAACTATCAGTGTTTAAAATTTTATTAAACCAAAGTAATTACTCAATAAGAACATTTCTGCATACTTTCAAACTTTTACTGTTTTTTATTTTCTATTTTTTAAGGATTTTATTTGTTTCTTAGAGAGGGGGGGAAAAGAGGGAGAAAGAGAGGGGTAGAAATATTGATGTGTGAAACATTGATCAGTTGCCTCTTGCACACCCCCAACTGGGGCCCTGGCCTGCAACCCAGGCATGTGTCTTGACCAGGAACAGAACCAGTGACGTTTTGGTTCTCAGACCAGTGCTCAATACATTGAGCCACACCAGCCAGGGCTATAAACTTTCAAATGTTTAAAAGCTTAATTGTTATGACCTTTTATGATACAAGTAAACTAAAAACTTATATAGGTCCAGAAGTAAGAGCTGATAAAAAGGTGATCAGAAAAAAAAATTTCTGTGTTTACAGAGGATCTATTTGATACATCTACAATTATTAACATCTATAATTAGCTACTAACTTTACTTCTTCAAATAATATTAATAATTACCTATATTATCTGAAAATGTGTTTTACTTATAATGCTACATTAATCTCAACTAAGTTTAATAATTTATTCAGATTATAAATATTCTAAGAAATCATTCTTTTTCTTGTCTAATATAGAACCACTACACAATATGCTTATTTACATTCTTAAAGTATTTCTATGGATCTTCCAAAAAAAAAACTTACAGTTAAAAATAATTTTACTGTTAGCATAAAACAATGAATTTTGATATAATTTTTGGTACTTACTGAGATTTTACAGGAAAGATGGGATTTTGTTAAATCAGAGTTAGCAATTACTGTTCTATAGCATACGTCTATGAAGGTAACTATTGACATCAGACTTAGGGAAGGTACAATCAAAGGCTACTAAATTTCAGCTAGTTACAGAACCAAGTAACGATAAATAATTAAATAAATATTGTAAAAGCTACAAAAAAGGAGAAAGGTATTAAAGGTGAACATAATGAAGCAGGTGAAAGAGACTCTTCAATATTCAATCAGTAAGTGGTCTATAGGTTCATTATGCAGACTATAAATACTAGATTTCGAATCTATTCCTAACATACACTCATATAAACACATACCTTTTCCGAATTCTTTACCTTTTCCAAAGTCTTTTCTTATCCCCTAACTATGCTAGATATTTAGTAATCCTTCAAGGCCAATGCTTTGAATGTTCACACTTCTGCATTTATTAGCCATTGTATCCTCCCAAAATGAGATCTCTGATTTGGTATAAATGAAGAGCTACTTGAACATACATTATTTTCATATTTATAAGACTAACACTTACTGTCCATATTTTCCTCTCTTTTTTTTAGCTCCTTGTACTTCTGATTCATTTCACCTATAAGAGATACAAAATATAACATTAATTTCAAAAACTCCAGATACAATGCTCTAAATTAGAAATATCTCCAGGTGCTCCATATGCCATTAGTCATTGAATATTCAATATTTTCAATTAGGTGTAATTCTTGTACACTGACTTAAAGAATCTTTTAAAACAGCAATATTTGCATTTTTGACTACTTGAAAAAAAGGAATCTCCTGACTGGAAAGGACTTAAACACTTAAGTCCTTCTCTATATCAGTTCCAACTTGGAGCTATTCAACCTACACACGAACACTACAGGTGATGGGAAACATAAACTCCCAAGAAAGTTCATTCCATCTTTGAGTAGCTCATATAAACAAGCAAGACAGCAGGTGACTTCCCCCACAAAGTTTAAAGTGTAGGCATTTAACAAATAATTTAAATGAAAATGTACTAAGTGCTATCACGAAAAATAAAGGGTATTATATATAGAAGCCCAGGGCAAGGAAAACTAATTTAGTTGAGGGGTTCAGGGAAATTTTCTCTAAAGAAGTACTATTAAGACTTCATTATAAAGAATAAATGAATAAGAGTTACTTGGTCAAAATATAAAAGATTAATTTCAAAGTCAAAGCATTACAAGTACAGAAATTTGAAGGTGAGGATGGATATGATAGAACAAAAACTGAAAGAGTGGTATGACTGAGGCAGAGAATGTAAGTGAAGAAGTGGCACAAAGATGAGCTAGGTTATGAGAGATCTTAAAAACACACATTAGAAAAGTTTGGACTTCCTTCTATGGACAATGGTAAAATTACTGAAGAATTTTAAGCAGGAGAAAAAATGGTCAGTTTGCATTTCTGAAAAATATTTCTAGCCTGAAGAATCAAAGGGAAGTAAGACAGAGGTAATAAGCCTAGTTAGGAGACAGTCACAGTAATCTGGGTGAAAGGTGAAGGTTTCCTGGAGCAGAGTGGTAGCAGATGAGGATGTAAGGTTGTGAATATTTGTTTGAGACACTTAAGAGGCAGAGTGAATGGATTTTGGTGATGGTTAAACAGGGAGAAGTCAAATATGATTCCCAGGTTTCTACTTGAGTAACTGAGAACATGGTGGTATTATTAATTAAAAAGAGAAGTAAGTTGAAGAAGCTGCTGTTTACAGCCATTTTGGATGTTTCATTTAATATATGTAAAAGACATGTTTAAAAGGGCAAAAATCTGAGAGCCAGACAGATGGATGAAATCTGACACTGTAACTGCATAAAGGGACCATCAGCAAAGGTGGATCACAATTACTTTATGACAACCGGATATTCAGTGTAACCAAAATTGAGTTTTGGAAGCACATGGTATTTTTTTGGACTTGTGAGATAGTTGCAGCCATGTTCCACCTGGGCCCAGGTAGAGTAAGCTGAATAAATTTGTGTTTGCTCTATTCTGGAGAGGCTAAGGAAGCTTGTTAAGTTAATGTCCAGCAAGGGGAGAGGGAATAATAGGCTACAGATTCCTAAGGGGGTTTCTAATGAGGAACCAGCATATGGAAGAACTTTAGGAAGAAGAGTTCAAAGAAAATGGGGGAGCCAATGGTTAAGAGTCCAGAGGCTAAAACCCAATGGTTAGCCTGCGTTCCATATATCCCTCTATAAGGTATATCATTTTTCCAAGTACTGGCTATAGTAGCAATAAAGTTAGGGTAGAAAGGAAGATAATTGGGTAGAGCTCCTAATTATATGGAGGCATGGAGTTCTACTTGTATACAGACTTTCTTGGTAGGAAGAGAGACAGGACTACATAAAGGTGAAGGCAAAGTCAGAGGCCTTGGCCAGCAAATAGCCATTTTTCTTTCTGATCTGAAAATATTTTTCTGAAGCTCATTGAGGACAGCCCTGATACAAAGAAAATCTTGTCAAGGCCCCCTAAACCATACTATTAGTAAAAAGTGGAAAATAAAAGCCACTGTCTAAGGATAGTAGAATGATTACCCAGCGATCATGAATTCCTAGCCATGAAACATCCAGAACCAACAGAAAACATTGGGTTCACTCAGACTAAGGCTTTGAATGCATTAACAACTTTAATGGACTACTATTCAGTTCAAAAGAAGAGCAATGGTCTCAGAGCAAACTAAAGCATACTTATTTGTGAGGGGGTGGAAAGAGTAAATTTACAATAAATGACAAAGTTTGTAAATGACTGTTTTAAAAAAAAATAGATTATAGACAAATTAAGGTTGGTCCTATAATGTCACCATTCACTTACCTTATGGCAATGTATTTTGAGTTGGCAACAAAGAGAAAGAATTAGCGACTGTAGCACACATGATCTGGAATGCCCTCAGAGGAGGGTAATGTGCATGTAAATATTATATAACCTACAAGAAGCAGCAGAAAATTTAGTATCTGCTGAACCTGCCATGGCCTAGGTTTCTAAGAAAATCTTAGTTTCTTGTTGTGGCTGTCTAGGAAGTTGCACTCTTGAGAGATTAGTCAGGCATTGAGGGATTAGGAAGAGGCGTCCAACCTAGGCTTTACAGAAATTTAAGTCATCTTTCTTCTCTTTTAAAAATCTTTTAAGGATATGTTTATTGTGGGGGGAGCGGAGAGGAAGAGGGAGAAGGAAAAGGGGAAAGAGAGAGACATTTATCAGTTGTCTCCTGCACACCTCCCGAATGGGGGGTCAAACCCACAACCTAGGTACATGCCCTGACCCAGAATGGAACCCCGAGCCTTTAGGTGCATGCTGTAACCAACTGAGTCATGCCAGCCAGGAGTCCTCTTCTAAACTTAAGAGAATTTCCTACACATGTTGTTTCCAGTTCCTTATCTTGCTGTTAGACCAGCGGTCCCCCAATATTTTTGGTACCAGGGGACACTTTGGTGGAAGCCGATTTTTCCACAGGGGTGGGGGATAGTTTTGGCATGATTCAAGTGCTGTGAGGCCTGGTTCCTAACAGGCTGGACGGTTACCAGTACTGATCCACAGCCCAGAGGTTGGGGACCCCTATATTAGACCTCAAGACAGCACAATGAGGCTTTGCCTCCTGCCATTCCAACGAAGTTGTTCTCAATAAGATTATATGACTCCTTACTCAATTATCAAATTCAGGGGCAGTTTCCAACTCTTACCTTACTCTGCATTATCTGACACTATTGATATATCCTGCCTTCTTTCAACTTTTCTCCTTACATTTTCTGTTGAGGGCAGCTTTTCTAGGTTTTCTTATTTTCAGATAATTCCTTCTCTGCCTTCTCTTCATGGTTTTCTCTTTTTTCTTCATTTAAATTAATTGGTTCTGCTGTTTTCTTCTTTTAAATTAATTGGTTCTGCTGTTTGTAGCATTAGTTGACTTTTTAATGCTACATTATATCCAAGGAAATCCCACTTATTCTTGTGGTTTAAGAGCTCCTAAATTTGACCTTTTCACTAATTTTCAGATTGTTTTATCCAATTACTTACTAGATATATTGAATATTCATCTAGATATAGTTTAGGACATCCTAATACTAGCATATCCATAATTAGACTCATCAGTCTTCCTCCTCACACTCTGCAGCCCTCTGGATTCCATATTACATTTAGAAGTCCTTCACCATACACTTATCATCCAAGTCAGAAACCTGTGATCTTCCTCCCTTCTGCTCTCTCAAATCCATGTTCCTAGTTGCCATCAAATTGAGCTGAAGACATACCTGGTCAAAGTCTCCAGCTATAGAGCTGCCAGCTGGATTAGTTAGGACAGAGCTCCCATACCTCTTAACAGATTCCCAAGCTTTATAAAACCTCTTCCCATACACTGATGTTAAGGAGAAAAGAGGTCAGGGCACTAGTGAACTGTTCTATTTTGTGATTGCTTAGTTGGAGGATTAATATGTGAGGGACTCATTGTTGGGAAATGCCCTGTTTGGTTTCAGGAACTGTAACCTCACTGGCAGGCGGGAGGGCCCCAAGGCTGGAAATAATCAGAGAGGCCTTGGAGAAACAGGCCCCTGAGGAGACAAAACCTGTCCCCTCTGGCAGGGTCATAACCCCTGCCTCCCTCGCATCCCCCTGCTTGACCCTGTTATGGTCGGTGATCCATGGCAGGTAAGTTTTTTCTCATGCGGAGAAAAACGACCTAAGACAGACCTCGGCCGGTATGGGTAGCAGCCATAGGGATGGGGGACACGGAGAAAGGGCAAAAAGGCCCACACCCCTTAGCTCAGCTTGGACATGGCTGGATTTCTCATTCTATCTGAAAGAAGTCTCCTTGTCTCTTGGCAGTTCCCTGGCTTAGGCTCGAAACAATACCAGAGACAGTCCTAAACTGAACCTGGCAGTTCCCAGGGAAATCAGGCCTAAAAGTAAATTATGTAAAGTATGCTTTGTTTTTCCCTCAGAAGCTATAGCCAGCTCATACTGGCATGGAAATTTACATTATTCACAAACCTAACCCTATACCCTTGGGCACTCTTATGTTTACTACGCTCTCATGTTTAGTCCTCTCACTTGTGTACTAGTCTCCTCTCGGACCCAGGTAAATCAGTGTGTTCATGCCATTTGTTTTCTTTAAAACATCACCTATTCTCTGTAAACATTAACACACTGATGTAATGAGATAACCTGTGCATTTCTCTTACCTAGCCCCACTGATAACCCTTTCAATAAAAGCCTCTGAACAAAGGGACTTGGGGCCTTCCCGACTAGGGGGACATGCTACGTCCCCTCTCCTGGCAAACAGAGAAGTGTTTGCGACGACTTGTGCTTATTCCTCCAATCTGTGACACCCTCGGGACGGCTTTGCAGGATTCAGAGTCCCAGGTCCCATCTCAGCTGGCCCCGGATGGTAATCCTCAGATCCTGGAACACCATGCTCCCCGAGCTGCACTCTGTCCCCCACTGCAGTAGTTGCCTGGACTGGGTGCTACCCCGCGCACCACGCAGCAGCTTGTGGAGGGCAATATTCAGGTGTGGGGTATCCTAAGGATTTGCTAACTAAGGAAGGGAGTTAGCAAATCTGTCCTTAGATTTGCAATCACAAGAGAGGACAAGATCATAGATATGGAGAAGATGATCAGTATATACTACTGGAGGTGCAAAGAATCTACTGTAGTAAAATCAAGAATATGAAGACCAAAGGAGAGGAAAAGGACACGGGGTGATTTCAGAACTACCCTCAAGTTCTGAGCACTTGACCAAATTTACTGAGTACCTACCATGTGCCAGATACTCTAACAGTTGCTATGGATATCAACATGAACAAGATAAGCTACCAGTCTTTCCTAGAAGGGTTTACAATCTATTAGGTGTTTAAAAATAAAAAGTTACAATGCAACACAAATACTATAACTGGGGTATGCATGAAATACTATGGTAACTAGATGGGTGAAAAGGGTCCAAGGGGTTTTCATAAAGTATACATCAGCATGACACTTTAACAGGCAATGTAGAAATTACAGAGATGCATAATATATTTTTCCTTCAAGAAATGTATACTCTATTAAGTACTTCAAAATTTATACTATTAATTTAGGCCTTTCTTTAGAGGAAGAAAAGAAAACATGGGAATGGACTGTTACAAACCAATCAGGATATTTGCAGAAAAGATACTATTGCTTTTTGATACTCTGCTAGCCAGCCACTGGAGTAAGAGAAATATAATCTTTTTGTACAATCAAGGGGCTGAGCATCACTACAACCACCTTTGTCCTCACTGTCAGTATGTTCATCTGACTCTTACTTTCCTGTGACCAAATGATGTTCTTATAATTCAGGGATTACAGAGCTATCTATTTTTTTATCATATTTTTTCCATTACCTTTATCCTCCTTATTCCCCCCTGCCACCCCGCCAAATTAACCACACTGTTGTCTATGCCCAAGATTCCTTTTTCCTCCATCTCCTCACCCTGACCCCCAGAGCTGTCAGACTCTAGGACTCTTGCTTCTATTTTGCTTGTACAATCTCTTCATTCATTAGACTCCACATGTGAGTGAAATCGTATGGTATTTGTCTTTCTCTGACTGGCTTATTTCACTTAGCATAATGTTCTCCAGATCCATCCATACCGTCACAAAGGGTAAAATTTTTTCCTTTGTTATGGCTGAGTAGTATTCCATAGTTGTTATATCCATTTATCTATTGATGGACCCTTGGGTTGTTTCCATATCTTGGCAATTGTAAATAATGCTGCACATAGAGGTGCTTATGTTCTTTCAAATTAGTGTTTCAGGTTTCTTAGGATAAATTCCCAAAAATGGAATTGCTGGGTCATAAGGCAGTTCCGTTTTTAATTTTTGAGATTTCTCCATACTGCTTTCCATAGCAGCTGCACCATCTGCATTCCTACCAACAGTGCAAAAAGGTTCCCCTTTCTCCACATCCTCACCAGAACTTGTTGTTTGTTGATTTATAGATGACAGCCATTCTGACAGGTGTGATATCTCATTGTGGTTTTAATTTGCATTTCTCTGATTAGTGAAGCTGAGTATCTTTTCATATGTCTACTGGCCATCTGTATGTCCTCTACAGAGAAGTGCCCATGTTTAAATTAGAATGTTTCTTTTCTTGGTGTTGGGTTTTGTAAGTTCTTTATAAATTTTGGATATTAATCCCTATCAGAGGTATTGGTGAATATGTTCTCCCATTCAGTGGGTTGTCTATTTATTTTGTTAATGGTTACTTTTGCCATGCAAAACTTTTTAATTTGATGTAGTCCCATTTGTTTATTTTTTCTTTCGTTTGCCTTGCCTGAGGAGATAGATCAGAAAAAAATATTGCTATGAGAAATGTCCAAGATTTTACTGCCTAAACATGGGCAGTAAATTTATTCTAGAAATTTTATATTTTTGGTTCTAACATGTAATTCTTCAATCCACTTTGAATTTATTCTTGTGTGTGGGGTAAGAAGGTGGTCTAGTTTCATTTTGCATGTATCTGTCCAATTTAACCAACATCATTTATTGAATAAACTATCTTTAGCCCATCGTATGTACTTGCTTCTTCTGTCAAATATTGACTATAAGTGTGTGGGTTTATTTCTGGGCTCTCCATTCTGTTTCATTGATCTATGTGTCTGTTTTTATGCCAGTACCATACTGTTTTGATTACTATGGCTTTTATAGTATAGTTTGTTATTAGGACGCATGATTCTCCCAACTTTGTTCTTCTTTCTCAAGGTCTCTGTAGACTGTTCAGGGTCTTTTGTGGTTCCATATAAATCTTTGAAATGTTTGGTCTAGTTCTGTGAAATACATCTTTGTTATCTTGATAGGAATTGCACTGAATCATGTGGTTTTAGCTTTCATTTTGTTTATGTAGTGTATCATCACATTTATTGATAAATGAATATTTTACCAAACTTGCATTCCCAGAATAGAAGTATTTATTCTGGGACCATTATGGTCCATGGTGTATGATCTTTTTGATGTATTGCTGCATTCAGTTTCTGATATTTTGCTAAGGATTTTAGCATCTATGTTCATCAGGGATATTGGTCTACAATTTTCTTTTTTTTGTAGTGTTTTTATCTGGTTTTAGAATTAGGATAATGTTGGCCTTGTAAAATGAGCTTGGGTGTCTTCTTCTTGAATTTTTTGAAATAGTTTGAGAAGAAGAGCTGTTAGTTCTTCTTGGAATGTTCGGTAAAAGTCACATGTGAAGCCATCTGGTCTATGGCTCTTGTTTGTTGGGAGTTTTTTGAGTGCTGCTTCAATTTCACTAGTGGTAATCTGTCTATTCAGATTCTCTGATTTTTCCTGGTAGGTTTAGAAGGTAGTATGTTTCTAGGAATTTATCAGTTTTGTCCAGATCATCTAATTTATTGGCATATAGTTTTTTATATTTTCTTAAAATCTTTTGTATTTTTTTTCTTTGGTGTCAGTTGTTATTATACCTCTTCCATATCCGATTTTATTTATTTGGGTCCTCTGTCTTTTTTTTCTTGATAAGTCTGGTTAGTTGGTCAATCTTATTTATCTTTTCAAAGAACAAGGTCTTGGATTCATTGATCTTTTCTACTTTTTTCCAGGTCTATTTAATTTATTTCTGCTCTGATCTTTATTATTTCCTTCTTTCTGCTCACTTGGGGCTTTGTTTTTTGTTATCTTTCTAGTTCCTTTAAGTGTAAAGTTTGTTTATTTGAAAATTTTCTTTTTTCTTGAGATAGGCCCCTAAGGCTATGAATGTCCCTCTTAGGATTGTTTTCTCAGTGTCCCTCAGATTTTGGGTTGTTGTGTTCTCATTTTCATTTGTTTCAAGGTAACTTTTGATTTCTTTCTTGATCTCTTTCTTGATTCATTCATTGTTTAATTACATGTTACTCTGCTTCCATGTCTGTATATTTTTCAGTTTTCTTCTTGTGATTTATTTCTAGTTTCATAGCATGGTAGTCAGAGAATATGCTTGATATAATTTCAATCTTATTAAATTCATTGAGACTTGTTGTATGCCCTTACATGTGGTCATACCTAGAAAATGTTCCATGTGCACTTGAGAAGAATGTATATTCTGCTGCTCTGTGTTGAACGCTCTGTAGATATCAGTTAAATACATTTGATACAGTGTATCAATTACGGCCACTGTCTTGATTTTCTGACTGAAAGATCTAGCTATTGACGTCAATTGGGTACTGGAATCCTCTATTACTGTATTTCTGTCAATCTCTCCCTTTATGTCCATCAAAATTTTCTCTACGTATTTAGGAGCTCCTATGTTGGGTGCATAAATGTTTACTAGAGTTATATCCTCTTGTATATTCCCCTTCATCATTATGTAGAGTCCTTTTTTGTCTATTACTATATATAGACTTGGTTTTAAAGTCTATTTTGTTGGCTATAAGCATTGCTACCCAGCTTTTGCATTTCCTTTCAACATGCATGAAATATCTTCTTCCTTTCCTTTACTTTTAGTCTGTATCTTGCAGTCTAAGGTGGGACTCTTAGACATAGCACATACATGGGTCTATTTTCTTATCCATTCAGATAGCCTATGTCTTTTGGGTGGAGCATTTAAGCCATTTACATTTAAGGTGATTATTTATAGATAGGTATTTAGTGCCATTTTATTTTTTAGCTATTTTCCCCTTTTTCCCCCCTTTTCTTTTTCCTTCTTCTTCTTCTTCTCCTCAAAGCAAGTCCTTTAACATTTGTTGCAGTACTGGTTTGATATTAACAAACTCCATTAGTTTTTTTTTGTCTAGGAGACTCTTTATTTCTCCTTCAATTTTAAATGATAGCCTTGTGGGTAAAGTAGCCTTGGTTGTAGATCCTTGCTTTTCATCACTTTGAATATTTCATGTCAATCCCTTATGGCCTGAAATGTTTCTGTTGAGAAATCAGATGTCAGTAATGGAGTAACCTTGCAGGTAACTAGTTGTCTTTCTCTTGCAGTTTTTAAAGTTCTCCTCTTGTCTTTAAACTTTGCCATTTTAATCATGGTGCATCTTGGTGTGGGCCACTTTGTGTTCATTTTGTTTGGGACTCTGTGATTCTTTGACTTACATGCATGTTTCTTTCACCAGGTTAGGGGAGTTTTCAGCCAGTATTTCTTCAAATAGGTTTTTGATCTCTTGTTCATTCTCTTCTCCTTCTGGTATTCCCATGATACAGATTTTGTTACGCTTCATGTTGTCTCAAAAGTTTCTTAAACTCTCATTTTTAAAAATTCTTTTTTCTTTTTGCTGCTCTGCTTGGGTGTTTTTTCTACCATGTCTTCAAAACTACTGATTTGATCTTCTCCTTCATCTAACCTACTGTTTTTGTGCTTTTTTTCCTTCACTGTATTATTTATTCCATATATTGTATTCTTTATTTATGGCTGGTCCTTTTCTTTAATGGTTTTTATGTCTTTTTTTCATGCTGTTGCATATCCTTCTAATAATCACTCTAAACTTTACATTTGTTAAATTGTTTACCTCCATTTCATTTAGTTCTTCTTCTGGAGAATTCTCTTGTTCTTTCACTTGGGGCCTGTTTCTTTGTCTTCCCATTTTGGCTGCCTCTTTGTGTTTGTTTCTTTCTGTGTATTAGATAGACCTGCAGAGACTCTGGTATAGACCTAGTCAGATGCTGCCTATGATTGGCCCTGAGCAACCTGTTTGAAGCGATCATTGATCCACAGCTTGTGGCTCCCTCTGCTGGGTCTGGGTGTGTGTAGAAAGAACAAAGCTGTGCACCAAGGCTGGCTTTTAACTAGCACTGGTCTCGGGGAGGGTCAACTAAAGTCTCAGATCTCCCAGAGATCTGCCTTTGTCTACAGGCTTTCTGTTAGGCTTTATCATTGATATAACTGCCAACTGTACTCGACAGCAGCTCAGCTTAAGATCCACAGGAGAAGGCGAGAGGGATTCCTGTGGGTGGCATTATTGATTCTCCCCAAGATGATTCTGCACAGAGGGGATTGCTCTGCCCAGGAAAGATGGCTTCTGTAGTATGGGAGGTGACTCAGCATAGTGATCCTGGTGGCTGAACCCTCTGCTCTCTCCCCAGCCTCCAGTTGTACTCCTCAGCAGCCACCTTTAAGCTCCACAGGGCAGGGTGAGAGGTATTCCTGAGGGTGGGGCTATTGCTTCCCCTCAGGCTGATGCCACTTGGAAGGGAGTGCTCAGTCATGTGGTGAAGTGGTTTCTTCTGTAAGTCCTTGATTATAAGGTCTCTCTCTGGCTAGCATTCAGTTGGCTATTCAGGATGATTTTTCCATAATTTAGTTGTAATTCCAGTTTGCTCCTGGGAGGAGGTTAGTGTAGCTTCCACCTACTTCTCCACCATCTTGGAGCTCTCCTCAGAGCTATCTTTATTTTTATATTCTGAAAAGTAATTCTGACCCTAGAAAAGGTCTGATTGCCATTTTATAGAACAAGTAGTTACCCCAATCTGTCTTTTGATCAATATCCAACAAGGTTTGTGCTAGTGACTTTCCTAGCTTCAAAAGCCCCCAATTTGGCAGGCCTGCTGATTTCAGAGGTGAAAGGGTAGCAGAAAGTAAATAAAACTAGAGAGGTGGTGTAGAAATAAACCCCAAAGGACTTTTATATATCCAGGTTCTTTCCCTTCCAGGACTTATGGTCCTTCTGAGGCAAGTGAAGTCTCCCATTATCTTTGAGTGTTCTTTATGTAGCATGGTTTCACTCTCTTTATCATTCTGTTCAATCTATTTGGTGAGTTGCAGTTCTTCGTTATCCCTTTTAAATATGATGTCAAGAAACTTAGGATTCCATGGAGACTATCACTTCCCATAGTCTCTATATTCATCTTTTTGTTAATGTAGTCTAGGACATTTTCACATGTTTTAGTAAGCCAGGACACTTTCTCCTCTCCTACTCCTACTTCAATTTTAATTAGTTTGAGGTCCTATAAAATTCTCCTTTTACATTGTCTCTCTCTCCCACCTACTTCTCACGTATCTTTCATTATAGCAGTAAATAGTAAACTAGTTTACCAACTACTAATAGACTGGTATGTTAAAATGAGTACATATAAACTTAATGTTTTAAACTAACTTTTGTCTTTAGATTTAAGCCAATTACCAATGATGCATTCTCTCCCAAATGTTTTAAATTTTATCAGGGAAACTTCTTTACAGCTATGCAGACAAGATTTCTATTCCTACACACTGAAGGCATTTTAAAAATATAATAATTTCTAAATATGTAAGAATTAAATGATTGCTAAAAGCCTCATAATTTTAAAGAAAAGAAAAAGGACTATGTAGAAGTTGTGTCAATGGAGTAATGTCAATAATATCAGATGTTATAATGAGGAGTCCTTGGCATGTACTAAATAGAATACAAAGCCTTAGTTACTGCAAAGAGTAGTGATTATTAAACTTTAACATGCATTAGAATCACCAGGAGGATTTGCTGAAACAAATTGCTAAGCCCTATCCCCTACGTTTCATACTTAGTAGTTCTGGGGTAGTACCCAAGAATTTTTATTTCTAATAAGTTTCAGATGGTGCAGATATATGTGGTCTGGAGATAATACCACCATTATAAAGAAAGATATAAAATGTAGTTTATCCAATCTCAAAATTGGACAATAAGCAATGATCCATTCTTCTTCACTGAACGTATATTTAGAAACTAGAATAGCAATGAATATATGCCATTTGAAACTCAGATATCAGAAGTTAAACCAAACTAAAATTAAGTAGGTTATTTTTATGTTATGGGGAAAATGTTAGTGGGAAAATACTTTACAAAATATGTTTTGGGAAAAATCACCAGGAAAGTTATACACACACACACACACACACACACACACACCCCAATCTAATTTTCACAGCAACCCTAAGAGATATGTAGCTACTGTTACTACCTCCACTGTAAAGATGAAAAAACTAAGGTACATAAAGGTCAAATAGCAATTCCACGATCAGACAGTAAAATAGCACAACCCAGATCTGAATCCAGAATCTGTGCTCTAAAATAAAACTATTCTGTCTTTATAAATTCCATTTCATCTGAAATAACCGAAGAATAAAAACTTTCCAACCTAGGCCTTGGAACTCTGAGTATAAAGAAGTACCCTACAGACAACCAACAAAAAGAAAAGTGTTATGTTTCACATTTTTACTGCTCTTGAAAGAAACATATAAATCGTAGAATAAATTGCAATGAGATCATTCAGAGTTTACAACAGTAACTGAAAGATCCTGTAGCATTTTATGTATACTTCTATTATGATATTTATCACACTGTAGCAATAAGATATTTAGATACCTGTATATGTTATATTAATAATCACATGATAGTTTTATAATTTAATCAACCTGGGAAGATCTATTCTCTGAAAATGAAGGAATAATTTATAGTAAGTAATAATGCCCAAAATACTTCTTGGGGAGGTATGTGATTATATTTTTATTAACTATTCATCAAACTGTATCTGTGTATGTAGACATCCAGAAAACTAGCCCCACCTTGTGGATCATGATAGTACCACAAATTCAGGCTTTTGAGAACAGTGAGTTGTCAGGAAAGTGTATATTATCTTGACTGACAAAAACTAAGAAATTTATAACAACTAGCACTGGTGAGGAAGAATTTCATATACTGTTGTGGTTGTATAAAACAGTACAACTTTTCTGAAAATTTGCAAAAGCAATTAAAATAACTTTTGTACATACTGAACATAAGTAATATTTTCCTCAAAATTTCACTTCTAAAAATTTTTAAAAAGATTTTAATTCTCAATTGCAGTTGACATACAATATTATATTAGTTTCAGATGTCCTATATAGTGATTAGACATTTATATAATTTAATAAGTGAACACTCTGATAAATCTAGTACCCATCAGACACCATGCATAGTTATTACAATCATACTGACTATATTCCCTATGTTGGACTTGATATCCCTGTGACTGTATAGCTGGAAACTTGTACATCTTAATTACCTATTAGAAATATGCAAGTTAAAAAACATGCATGTAACAAATATACATGCAGCATTGTTCTTGGTAGTTGAGAAATTAGAAGCAACCCAAATGTCAATGTAGATAGAGCAAATACTATTTAACAACAATGACGGCAGCTAATAGTTGTTGCAAGTGCTTGATACGTACCAGGCACCATTCTTAGTCTGGCTTTAAAGCCACTATGCTATCCTTTTTAGAATGAAGTACACATCCTCATATGGAAGAATGTACATTACATGTGATTAAATGAAAAGACTCAACCTTAGAAGAACTATACAGTATTAGATATATTTTTAAAATATATGCTTGCAGATGTACAGAAAAAAGTCAAATAGGCTAAACATTAAATTGTAAACAGTGATTACCTCTGAAGATTAGATTGAGTGTGAGGAAAAAGGAGGTGATTTTTACTGTACTTTATAAACTTTTGTACTACTTAAATTTTTCAGATTAAATACATACCAGATTCATATATAAAAAGCAAACAATTGTAAAAAGTAAATTAATCAGAGTTTTTAAATATTAGTTAAAGAAAAGTTTTTAAAAAGCAAGAAGGGTTAACTTCTTACATGCTGAGGCTAATTTCTCAGTTAATGAAAGCACACAAAAAACTCATTGGAAGCTAAACACACGTGTGTGCACACACACACGCACGCGCACACACACACACACGCACACAATGAAGTACGTTCAAGGTTATTCAAAGAAAGTATGGGTAAGTGGAGTTGACAGCCAGTAATTTCCTGATAAAGATGGCAGATTGAACATGAACATCTAATTCGAATCCCACTCCCCTCTGCCAAACTGCTGAAACTACAGAGCATAGAATTTTTAAACGTTAAATTCCCAGCAACAAGGTAAATAAAAAAGACAAAAGTAATACATTTTTGGAAGCTAGAAGCAGATGTACAAGTGATAGAAAGCCTGTCTAACACTAAGCCAGAATTGGGTAAAGCTGAGAACCAACCCAATTTCAAAAGGTTCAGGAATTCTGCACGGAAGTCTGATCACTTATTTTGTCCTCCTATTCCAGGAAAGATTTTGCTATGTCTTAAAATAATAATACTATTCTTCATAGGATTTAATGTAAAATAGTGAAGAGTAAACTAAGGGCCTGATTTAAGTGGACTAAGAAACATTTACTTTGAAGGACCTTAACTTTCTTACTTAACAATCACCTTATCAAAAACAAAAATTACTCAGCTATATAAGTAAATGGTGAGGTAAAAGAATTTTTATTAAAAATTATATGTACTGAGTGAGAATATAAGCTATTATCTATTTTTTGTTATCTTTTTTGCCCAGAGCAACAATGGTTTTTCCATCACTTTACCTTTCTCACACAGATGCAACATTTTAAAAAGCAAGAATTAAGCAAATATTTAATGACTGACACTTCCTCTGAGAAAGGAAAAATCAGGATGGGTTTGGACTCTTCTAAAAAGTAGCATAGCACCTTCCCAAAATGCTGTGCTTTAATAATGAAGCAGTTTGTAGCTAAACCATATAACAACTTTCAACAGAGCCAAATTCTCATTGCTAGCTAAAAAGAGTAACCACAATTCCTTTGCCACTAACTTGCAGGGCAGTATACACATTTAAACCTAAATATATTTAAAACCATATAAGAAAATTACCTTATCCATCAATAAAGTAAAACTACTATATGGATGAAGTCTAGTGAACATGTAACATGACAGAATTAAATCCCCCAGCAACTTTAAAAGCAATGATCTCTTATTATGAGTATTTTCTGTCATGGGATTATTTTATTTTTTAAAATCACTTAGACTAAGTAAAGATTTGAGAGCAAAGAAACCCATCTAGAATCAGTCAAAAGTCTAACTGTATTATTATGATTTTTTTTCTGTTTTCTTCCAGATTGTGACAGGACTGATAACTCAGCATCAAGAAACAATAAAGATTTTCATAGAATAGTAAAAAACAAAAACAAAAACAAAAAAACTCTGTTAACTAACTGTAAGACATAATTACTTAATTACTCAATATAACTTTTGTAAATCATAACTTTAAAAACTTACTGAAATGAATATATAATGCACTTGAGGATGTTGTTGGACTGTAAGGCCACCATTAACACCTAGCAGAGAACATTACTGTACCTTACCCAATATCTAAGGATGCCTTTGAATTTAGAATGAATTATGTAAACTTTTCTAAAGTTTATTTAAAACTAAAAGGTTGAAGCAGCTACTATCAAAGTTAGGCATGTATAAACATCATTTATGGTTTCATGTTATTTTAACCACAACCCCTACAAGGTAAAGGTGGCCCAGCTGGGTTAAAAACAGGTACCATAAATGGAAGAAGCCAGGTGGTAGCTGAGAAATTAATAAAGAGGGCCAGAGGGAATAAAGCCAGAGGCAGAGATTAAGTATGGACCAGAAAGTCAAAAGAATTTGATTATCCTCTACATTGCAGGAAGTAGACTATCCAGAATTTTGAGTCAAGGACTACTGATAAAACAGATATAGATAAGTACCCACCAATTCACTGGAAATCATCAATCCAGGATAGAAATTCCCTAGAAAGTCATAAAATCTTTGCTAATTAATCAAACTTTGAGGAACTTAGAGGGTCAAAGAACTGACTAGAGACCAATTTTTACTTTAGTTCATTCTAGAATTCTTTCCCAGCTAACATAGAGGACTGTTTAGTTCATTCCACAAACACTGAATGTTTATTTTCCCAGAAAGACATAGTCCTTCTCCTTTAGAACTTTGAGCCTAAAGGGAAAGACAAACACCTGAGTAGACAGTGCTATTATAATGTGGTCAGTGTAGTGATACACTTGTGCACAACATGCTCCGATAACAGAGGCCACTCACTTAGTCCGGTCCAGAAGTAGGTTAGGGAGAGAAGTTAGGGTTATTATACTAAATGAAAGAATATCTGAGCTAGATCTTAAAAATAAGAAAATGGTAAGGCAAATTACAGGGGAAGAACATTTAAGACAAGGGAACAAATAGGAGGAGCAATGGACTGAGCAGGAAACAGGTGTATGGTAAAAGGGGTGAGGTATGGGCCACCACACGCAGGTTATATTAAAATGTAAGGATAGAGATGATGAGGGTTGGGAGAGGAGGCTGACAAAGTATAGAACAGATATCAAAGGCACTAGAATGCCATGAAAAAATTCTTAAACTTTATCTTGGAAGTCATGGGGACCCACTGTTAAGCAGAATGACACAATCACATTTTGCGTTAGTCGCTCTGTCAGTAATGTGGTGGATGAATTTAAGAAGGGCAAGATTGGAGGTATGGAGACCAGTTAGGAAGCTACTGCAGGCAAGAAATAATGAGGTTCTGAAGTAACAAGTAACTTCTAACAAAATCCTCTTTGTTGTTGTACCAATAATCCTGAATGATCACAGTGTAGCAAAAGAATAAAAAACTAATTCAACTATATATATATATATATATATATGGATGAATATATGCATAATATTTATATATATTTTCATATATTCTTATATGTAGATGCTATTACAGTTTACAGATTGTCTTTTTCTACATTAATCAAAAAGACAAAGAATGTTACAAAACAAAAGGAAAAATGGAAGCCAAAATTCAAAGTGGGACTTCCAGTCAAGAGGTAGTGTAGGCAAACACAACTCACCTCCCCACACAACCACATCAAAATTACAGCTAAAATATGGAAAAACCATCATCACTCAGAACCATCAGAAATCAAGTTGAAAGTATGTCTGACAACTACAGAATCAATTCAGACTGGTAGGAGGGGCGGAGATGTGGGATGGGCTAGACTCATATCCACGTGTGGTAGATAAAAATTTGGGAGAGATATCCTAGCAATCAGGAGCCCCAGCCCCACCCCAGGTCCCCAGCCCAGGGTTCCAGTGCCAGGAAGATAAGTCTCCATAACTTCCAGCTGCAAAAACCACTGGGGATTAAGTCAGTGGAAGAAACTTTTGGAGTCCCAAGCAGTGCCCCTTAAAGAACCACACACAGACTTACTCAGACTCACTCCTGCTGAGCTCCACAACCAGGGTAGCAGCTTGAAAGGCACCAGTGGCATACAGGAAGGAACAGAAGTGTCTGACATCAAGGCAGGACCTGGAGGACTGTTTCCTCTCAGGCAGAAAGGTGGGCAGAGACAACTACCCCTTTTCTGAGCCCTCCCAGCACAGAGCCACAAAGCTGACAGGCCAGTACCATATCTGAGACTCCATCAACCTGACAAACACTGTTTGCCCCACCAAGGAGATCCCCTGAGACTCTGTCCACCCAACTTACAAATTCAAGCAAACTGTGACTTTTCCATATGAAGACTGGTCTTGTCCCATGCTTCACAACTTCTTAAATCCTATTAAACAAGCAAGAGCTGGACTCAGTGAGCCCCCAGTCCCCATACCTCTTGCTAAGTGGCCCCAGGCCCAGCACTAACAGCAGCCAGCCAAGATTCACAGCTTGGATTCATTTGGGAACCTCTAAGCACAGCACAAGTAGCAGCCATTGCAGATTGCTTTATAGCTCAGGCAGGGTGGTCCTGGGCCAAACATAGGTGGGCGCTGACTTTGGCCTGTACCACCCGGGAAATCCCAGAGCCTATACACCCAGTGGACAACTACACCTACAGACATCAGAGCACCACCACCCTGCCGCTGCATAGCTGATACCCCAGAGGGCAGAGGCTGGTGGTCAGTGGTCACAGCCAGTCCTTGCAGCTGACTGGCCTGAGTAAATCCCTCCCATTGACCTGCCAACAGCAATCAAGACTCAACTACAAGAGGAAGGTATATTCAGACCACATGGATGGCATACTCTGAAAACCCAGCTTGGGTGACAGGGGAGGCTGTGCCACTAGACCCTACAAGACACCTACCTCATTAGGCACACTACCAAAACAGAGAGGCATAGAACCTCTATCTAATACATAAAAACAAACACAGCAAGGCTGCCAAAACAAGGAGACAAAGAAACATGGCCCAAATGAAATGACAGATCAAAATTCAGAAAAAGAGCTAAATGAAATGGTGACAAGCAATCTGTCAGATGCAGAGTTCAAAACACTGGTTATAAGGATGCTCAAGGAACTTAGTGAGGACATCAACAGCATAAAAAAGATCCACTCTGAAAATGAAGGATACAGTAAGTGAGATAAAGAACTATTTACAGAAAAAACAACAGTTGAGTGGATAAAGCTGAGAATGAAATCAATGATTTGGAACATAAAGAAGAAAAATATAACTAATCCAAAAAATAAGAAAAAAGAATCCAAAAAAATGAGGATAGCATAAGCAACCACTGGAACAACTTCAAAAGGTCCAACATTCATATCATGGGGTGCCAGAAGGGCAAGAAATTGGAACTCTATTTGAAAAAATAATGAAAGAAAACTTCCTTAATTTGGTGATGAAAATACACATGCAAGTCCAGGAAGCACGGAGGGTCCCAAACAAGATGAATGCAAAGAGGCCCACTCCAAGACACATTATAATTAGAATGCCAAAGGTTAAAGATAAAGAGAAAATCTTAAAAGCAGCAAGAAAAAAGCAGCTAATAAACTACTGGGGTGCCGCCATAACACTGTCAGCTGATTTATTAAAAGAAACTTTTTGTTCTAGAAGGGACTGGCAAGAAATATTTAAAGTCCTGAAAAGCAGGGACCTACAGCCAAGATGCTCTACTCAACAAAGCTATCATTTAGAATTGAAGGGAAGATAAATTGCTTTGGAGGCAAGAAAAAACTGAAGGAGTTCATCAACACCAAACCATTATTGTATGAAATGTTAAAGGGACTGATTTAAGAAAAAGAAGATCAAAACTATGAACAATAAAATGGCAATAAATACATATCTATCAACAACTGAATCTAAAAAACAAACTAAGCAAAAAAGAATACCAGAGACAGAATCATGGATACAGAGAATGTTTTGATGGTTGTCAGACTGCAGGGGCATGTCAGGAAAATGGGTGAAGAGGTTAAGGGATTAAGAAGTATCAATAGATAGTTATAATATAGCCTTGTAAAGTACAATATAGGAAATGGAATGACCAAAGAACGCATGACACATAGACATGAACAATGAATGGTGTGAAGACTGCCTGAAGGAGTCAGGGTGCTGGATGGAGGGAGCCAACGGGGAGAAATTGTGACAAATGTAACACCAATATTAATAAAAAAAATAATTTAAATAAATGAGTAAAAATAAAATTCAAAGCATTCTCTTTATCTTAGAACTAGCAATTTGTCATTGTTATCCCCCAAATGAGTTATTTTACTAAAAAAAGAAAATAAATGCAATGTTGCTAGAAATTTAAATTTGTAAAGAGGAAAATTACTTAAAATATATCCTATAAAGTACCTAAAATCAAGAACACCATTAACTTTCCCAGAAAAAAAAAGATATTAATGAAGAAAATCTAGAATACTAAATCTATATAACTTAAAAGTAAAAAGAAAAGAAAATAACATGATCCTAGCCTAATATTGTGAGCTTACCTTGACATGTATACCATTTAATATTCATAAACCTTAAGTGGGATGATTATATTCACTTTGCAGATAAGAAAATGAAATCTCAGGTAAGTTTACTTACCTAATAACTAGACTTTAAAGATGCTTGCTTTAAAGGCATTAGTAGCCATTTGTAAATAAAACTATGTAAGCATTTCATAAGAAACGAAGAGCTAACCCCTGTCCTTCTCAGACTATTCCAAAAAAATCCAAGAGGAGGGAAGACTCCCAGACTCTTTCTATGAGGCCAGCATCACCCTGATCCCAAAACCAGATAAAGACCCCACAAAGAAGGAAAACTACAGGCCAATTTCGCTGATGAACATAGATGCTAAAATCCTCAACAAAATATTGGCAAACCACATCCAGCAATACATTAAAAAGATTATCCACCACGATCAAGTGGGATTCATCCCAGGGATGCAGGGATGGTTCAATATACGCAAATCAGTAAACGTGATACATCACATAAATAAAAGACAAAAACCACATGATCATCTCAATAGACGCAGAAAAAGCATTTGATAAGGTACAGCAACCATTTATGATCAAAACACTCAGCAAAATGGGAATAAATGGGGCATTCCTCAATGTAATAAAGGCCATATATGAAAAACCTACAGCCAATATCATACTCAATGGGCAAAAACTAAACACTTTCCCACTAAGATCGGGAACACGACAAGGATGTCCGCTCTCACCGCTTCTTTTCAACATAGTATTGGAAGTCCTAGCCACAGCGGTCAGACAAGAGAAAGAGATAAAAGGTGTCCAAATAGGAAAGGAGGAAGTAAAGCTATCATTGTTTGCAGATGACATGATAGTGTACATAGAGAACCCTGTAGCCTCTACCAAAAAACTCCTCAACCTAATAAGTGAATTTGGCAAAACAGCAGGATACAAAGTCAACATTCAGAAATCAAAGGCATTTTTGTACACCAGCAATGCAACAGAAGAAGAAGAAATCAGAAAAAAAAAATACTGTTCGATATAGCAAGAAGAAATCTAAAGTATCTAGGCATAAATTTAACCAAAGACGTAAAAGACCTGTACGCAGAAAACTATACAACACTGAAAAAAGAAATTAAGGAAGACACAAATAAATGGAAGCATATACCATGCTCATGGATTGGAAGAATTAATATCATCAAAATGTCCATACTACCCAAAGCAATTTATAGATTCAACGCAATCCCTATTAAGATACCAATGACATATTTCACAGAAATAGAACGGACATTTCAAAAATTTATATGGAACCATAAACGACCCCGAATAGCCTCAGCAATTTTGAGAAAGAAAAACAAAGTAGGAGGGATCACAATACTGGACATCAAACTCTACTACAAAGCCACTATACGCAAAACAATCTGGTACTGGCACAAGAGCAGACCCATAGACCAGTGGAACAGAATGGAAAGCCCAGAAATAAGCCCAGGTCTCTATGGGCATCTAATATTTGACAAAGGGGGCAGAAGCATAAAATGGAGCCATAAGAGCCTCTTCAAAAAATGGTGTTGGGAGAGTTGGACGGCTACATGCAAAAAATGGAAATTGGATCATCAGCTGACACCATACACAAAAATAAACTCCAGATGGATAAAAGTCTTAAATATAAGTCACAACACCATCAAAGTCCTAGAGGAGAACATTGGCAGGAAACTCTCAGATATCCCACGCAGCAATTTTTTCACTGATATGTCTCCTAAAGCAAGGGACATAAAGGAAAGAATAAACAAGTGGGACCTCATCAAAATAAGAAGCTTCTGCACGGCGAAAGAAAACATCAGCAAAATGAAAAGGGAGCCAACCCTATGGGAAAATATATTCGCTAATGATACATCAGATAGAGGTTTGATCTCCAAGATATATAAAGAACTCACTCGACTCCACTCCAAGAAGGCGAATGATCCAGTCAAAAAATGGGCAAAGGACCTGGGCAGACGCTTTTCCAAGGAGGAGATACAGAGGGCCCAGAGGCATTTGAAAGGATGCTCTGCATCACTAGCCATCAGAGAAAGGCAGATCAAAACCACCATGAGGTACCACCTCACACTGGTCAGAATGGCCATCATAAACAGATCCACAAACAACAGGTGCTGGCGAGGCTGTGGAGAAAAGGGAACCCTAGTCCACTGTTGGTGGGAATGCAGACTGGTGCAGCCACTGTGGAAAGCAGTGTGGCATTTCCTCAAAAAGCTGAAAATGGAACTGCCTTTTGATCCAGCGATTCCCCTGCTGGGACTATACCCTGAGAACACCAAAACGCCAATACAAAAGAACCTATGCACCCCAATGTTCATAGCAGCACAATTGACAATAGCCAAGTGTTGGAAGCAACCTAAATGCCCATCAGTAGATGATTGGATCAAAAAATTATGGTACTTTTACACAATGGAATACTACGCAGCAGAAAGAAAAAAAGAACTACTAAACTTCACGACAGCATGGATGGAACTCGAGAGCATTATGCTAAGCGAAATAAGCCAGGGGGCGAAAGACAAATACCATATGATCTCACCTATAAGTGGAACCTAACCGACAATACAAAGATGCAAGGAAAATATGACCAGCAACACTGAAAGGAAAAGAAATCAACAGGGACAAGAGGGAAGGGCGGGGGCGGGGAAAAGGAAGGGAAGGGGAAAGTCAAGGAACATATAGCAAGGACTTATGGACAAAACCAAAGGGGAAGAGCTGAGGGAGGGGAGGAGGGAGGGGGCAAGGGAAAGTGGTGGGGGATAGGCAGAGACAAATGTATTTGAAAAAATAAATTAAAATAAAATTTAAAAAAAAAGAATATATTTGTTTCACAAATGCACCACTTCATATCAGAAAACCAAGATTACATTTGGGCAATAGAATTAAAACTTTTGGGTCAAAGTGAACTTGGTTTATATTTAGATTTACTCCTTACTAGCTGTGACAATTTGAATAACTTCTCTGAGCATCAAATGTATAAAGGAGGTTACAAGGCTTCAAAGGGTTTTGCAAATATCAGGTAAGTAATCAATCAATAGTAGCTACTCTGTTGCTCACAAATAAAGAAAACATAAATAATACACTGCATTTAAAACTGAAGAAAGAAAATATTGAAATGGAATAATCTTTTTCCCTACCAGGAATGTTTCTTTAGCCATAACAGATATACATATACTTGCACACTGTTTATGATACAACACCTAACTCATAAAAATATAGCCAATTCTTGATAATCCAAGGGCATACTAACTGATTTGTATTAATCTATGACTAAAGTGCTATAAGAAACCCACCCTTCCCTCCCTTACTAGAGAGAAGCTGGTTAAGAAACTGTAATACTTAACTTCTTTCACTGACTATACCTATACTATAGATCCCAAATCCTCATCACAGAATTTCTACTTGTTTAGATCCCAAGTTTCCCCAAGGGTTCTGGTTCCTGCTTTGGCTTTTCAAATCTCACTGCTAGAAAAAGCTGGAAGATTTTCAGGAAAATCAGTACATGCTACCTCATTACTGGTTTCCCTAGAAAATTATTTCTTTCTGGATTGTGACTTGACCTTTATTCCCCACTAACTCTACCAGTTAACCCAGTTAATTAATAATTGACTATATTGAGAAAGTATAACTAAGAAATCTCTAACAGTAAAATGAAACCATTTTACTTCATTTTTTAAAAGAAAATACATGTCATATCATTATATAATCATTTTAAGTTATTCCAAGTTTTTAACTGGTTTAAATGACAATATTAATTATAATATTTAGTATTATAGTTTAGTATTTTAGTAATTAATGTTAGTGATGTCATAAAGAATTAAATAATAAATCCTAGGTAAATAGTCACTGAGGCCCAAATTAGCACTCTATCAATACTGCTATGTAACTGTTAACATTCTTTATAAAAATACCAGAAAAATTACCTTGGTGTTCTTCTAAATCCATATCAAGTTGTCTAATTTCTTCATTAAATTGATTTATTTTTTCTTTTAAATCTGTTAACCTGTTGAAAATGTTATTTAATAAATTTATGACAAATAATGTTATTCAGTGAAAAAACTTAATGATAATATTAGAAAATCTTAAATCTTTCCTAAGTTTTCTAAACAATATCTAGAAATAATATGCCTTATTCTGTGGATAATACTACAAATTTAGAGAGAAAATTTTTTTCTAGATCTTTTGTTTCATGATTCACATTTAGACTGCAAGTATATTCTGAGAATATCAGGTTGTCTGACTTCAAGAATAGACTGTTCCCCACATTACTTGTAGCTTGATTTAAAACATTAAAGAAATGAAAAGTGTTTAGTAAGTTTCTTTTTATAGGTCTGTTTACACTGAACTAAGTTGGCAAATTAGTCTCAAAAATTAGAAAAAGAAAATTTACCATTAAGAGAAGATTACATGGGTTAAAATTCCAGCAAAAAGCAGTGGTATTTATTATGAAGCTACAGTAATCATAACAGTATGGTTCTAGAATAAGGGTGGGGGTGTGGGGGTGGGGGTGTGTGTGTGTGTGTGTGTGTGTATGTGTGTGTATGAATTTTGAGTCCAGAAATAAGGCCTTATGTCTATGTATACTTGATTTTTTTAATCCTTACCCAAGGATATTTTTTAAATTGATTTTAGAGGGGCGGGGGGGGGGGAGAGAGATCGATATGAGAGACAAACATCGATATGAGAGAGAAACACCAATCAGTTGGCTCCCACATGTGCACTGACTGAGGATCAAACTTATTACCTACATGTGCCCCTCCCCAGCAATGGAACCTGTAACCTTTTGGTGTGTGGGACAACACTCCAAGTAACTGAGCCCCCTGGCCAGGGCTATATTTGATTTTTGACAAAGGTGCAAGACAATTAAATGGGGAAAGAATAGTAATGTTTGTTAAAAGAATATTTAAATAAATGGTGCTGGGACAACTGGGTATGTACAAAGAATAAAATTGGACTTCTACCTTACAACATATGTTAAGTCAAGTCAAAGTGAAGTCAAAATGAATGATACATCAAAATGTAAGAGTTAAATTATAAAACTCTTAGAATAAAACATAAACATAAGTCCCTGTGACTTTGCATTAGGCACTGGTTTCTTTGGTATCATTTTGGATATGACACCAAAAGCACAAGCAACAAAAGAAAAATTAAATAAAATAGACATCATCAAAATTTAAAACTTTCGTGCTTCTCAAAGGATACCATTAAGAAAGTAAAAAAAAAGAAATCTACAGATAGGGACAAAAATTTTGCAAATCATTTATCTGTTAAAAGTTTTGTGTCTGGAATAAATGAAGAATCATTAAAACTTAATAATAAAGGTAAATCACCCAATTAAAAAATGGGCAAAGGATCTGAACAGACATTTCTCCAAAGAAGATATACATATGGACAATAAGTACAGGAAACGAAGCTCAACATCCTTAGTCATCAGGGAAATGCAAATCAAAACCATAATGAGATACTTCTTCACACCCACTAGGATGACTATAATCAAAAGAGAGAGAATAACAAGTGTTGGTGAGGACATGAAGAAATTGGAACCCTCACACATTGCTGGTAGAAATGTAAAATGGTGCAGCTGCACTGGAAAATAGTCTGGCAGTTCCTCAAAAAATTAAATATAGTTACTATATGAGCCATCAATTCCACACTTACATATATACCCAAAAGAAGTGAAAACATATGTCCACACAAAATCTTGTCCATGAATTTCTTATCAGCATGATAATAGCTAAAAATGGAAAAAATCCAAATGTCCATTTATGAATGAACAGAAAGATAAATATGGTATATCCACATAATGGAATATTTGGCAATAAAAAGAAATGAAATACTGATACATGCTACAACACAGATGAACCTTGAAAACATTACGTTAAGTGAAAGAATCCAGCCACACTGGACCATACATTATATGATTCCATTTATATAACATGTTCAGAATAGGTCAATCTACAGAAATATAAAAGAAGAGTGGTTCTCTAGGTGGAGGATGGGGGATGAGAGTGGTGATGATTAAAGGGTATGGTGTAAAATTGGGGTGACTGAACTGTTCTAAAATTGAGATGATACTTACATAATTCTGTGAACATACTAAAAACCTCTAAATTACATGCTTTAAATATGTGAATAGTATGAAATATAGTTAAAGCTGTAAATAAGATTGAAAGTTGTATCAATATTATCAATATGAACCACAAAAAATTACTGTAACAATATACACCTCTTATATATTTAGAATATAAAAGATGAAAAAGGGATGCAAATGTCCTAGTATAAATGTACTTACTGTCTCTCCATGCCAGCTATTTCCTGATTATCTTCTTTTACCTGAGAAGGCATAAAAAGAAAACACCACTAGTTTTTAAAGAATTACTCATTGTTAGGCTATCTTAAAGAGAATTTCCTACTAAGGTATGTTGTACTAAAATGTTAATCTTGTCTCTTTCTTGAAACTTCTTAAAATTCAACCTCTGAATTTAAAAGGAACATTATTAGGAACTATTCACACAATTTTATTTTTTCCTCAAAGGGACGGCAGTGACATATTTTTGTAGTAATCCTCATGGTACCACGAGGTTAACATGGCTTCAGGACAGGATCAATTTGCATAAACACCTAGGATATAAAACTCCAGCACACAAGGTGGCCTTCACAGATTTAGCAATCCCACTACATTTGAATTTCAGATACACTAAATAAATTTTAATACATATATATATCATGCAATATGAAAATACTTATTATCCATACATATTTATTCTAAGAGATTATTCTTTGCTATCTGAAATTCAAATTTATCGTATTTTACCTGGCAATCCTATCCCAAGACAATTCCTTCCCTGCCTCCAGTGATCTCTTTCCAAGGAACTTCTGGGATTCTAGGTTTTAATGCCTTTCTAGAATGATTCCAACTCTTAAATAGCTCCTGAATTGATCCCTAAGGTCCTCCAAACCCACTGGGTTCAATCTAAGATCATAAAAGAGTCCCATTTGTAGGCTCCTAACTGGAGTCATTCCCAAACACATATACAGTTCTCCTAAGGGCCCTTGTAGTTAGGGTATCTCAGGATAAATAATAGGCTAATTATAACTTAGTACTAAATTAAAGCCAATGTTGGTGTAGTAAGAAAGCTACTGAATATATGTGATATGACCTAATGACATTGTGATTTCATAGGAGAGTTTTAATTCCATTCACTTCATGGAGGCACTGATAGTAATAACCATAAAGTCATTAGCTGTGGGGCACTTCATTTTCTAAATACGAAGCCCAAAGCAAATAATGGAACAGATCTTCAGTAAGGTTATCTAATTATTTACTAACTAATAAAGAAGAGTTTTTAAGTTTTCCTTGTAAGAATCCAAAACATGAAAAAAAATGGCCAAGAAATACATGAACATCACATAAAATTAGAATTTAAGTCAAAAAACAGTTTATGTGAAGAATGTGTTTTACTAGGTTTTCTTGGTCAAGTAGTTCATAATAATTTAGTGAAGCTCACTTTTCACTGTCTTTTTTTTTTTTAGGACAATAAACTGACTGCCTTTCTGTTCAGTTCATATGCCTTAAATAAAATAAACCAACACATTTATCAAAACCTGACATATTAAAATAAGTATGTTTGTTTTTTCTACCTGCTTAAGTAATCTCTCTCTTTCTTCCATTGGAGATCCCATGCTTTTGTCTTCAGCAATCATGTGATCTCGGTGGGACTCTAACTCATAAAGTTTTTCATGCAGTAATACAGCCTCTTGTTTTACCTGAGAGTGGGCTATTTCCTGAAGGGAACAAAAAAAAGGAAAAATTTATTATTTTATCAAAAGCTATTTCAAATAGGTTTCAGTTTATAAGAACAGAGACAAATTTAAACCACCAGCATCTTTAAGTAGAGATATTAAGTATTTAGAGTCCTCAATAATGGGACAAGACACAGTTGTAAACTAGAAGAATAAAAAAATCCCTTCATATTTTCATAAGCTATTTTCAGTCTGAGATTCACAAGAAGAGGGTAAGACTTATTTTACTTTTTAAATATAGGTCCTGAACAGAGATAAGGATATCTCTACCAATGGGAAGATAATAAAGAAAATGTCACAACGCATGTATCCCTTTAACTACAATATCCAATTCAAAGAACAAAGAACTCATTTCTAGGGAAGCGATATTCAAGTTTTTCGTTGTATGGCACACATAAGCTAATTACTAAAATTCTGCAGCACATCAAAAATGTATTTTTTGCTGGTCTGATAAAAAATACATATAATTTTGGTTTTTTAAAATTTAGTCTTCTTTATGGTGGTATAATTTTGATTCATTCATACCAGATGGTTATTGTTGTTGACTGTTGTCATTTTTTGATTTAGCAACCTAAGGGAAAAAGGATCAGTGCCCCTGACTAAATAGTCAGGTACTGCATGTTTTAAAAATTCCTGCAGCACACTGGTTGAAAATCACTGCTCTAGAGGAAAGATATTTTCCCCTGAATAGGTTATATATATACTTTCCCACAATGCTTTTGGTAAATTGTATCCCCCCAAAAGATATATTTAAGTCCTAACCTCCAGTACCTGTAAATATGACCTAATTTGGAAATGGGGTTTTTGCAGGTTTAGTCAGGTTAAGATGAAGTTATTAGGGTGGATCTTAATTCAGCATGAGATTTATGTGTCCTTATAATAGATAAAAACAGACACACACAAGGAGAATACCATGTGAATGTGATGACACAGGCACAGATTGAAGTGATACAGCTACAAGTCAAGGAGAGAATGCCAAGGTCTGATAGCCACCACTAGAAGGTAGCAAGGAAGGATTCTATCCAGAGTATCAGAGGGAGCATGGCTCTGCTGACACCTTGGTATTTCACTGGGTTGGCCAAAAAGTTCATTTTTTCCCCCCGTAAGTTGGCTCTAGTAGAGTTTAGTTGTCTTTAACTTCATTCGAAACGATTTTGTTAGATTGTATTGTGACAGCTGTCATATCAATGTGCATTTAAAAAAAAATACCAAAATTGGTAAATTTTTTGTAGCCATTTTAATATTGAAGATGGAAGAAAATAAGCAACATTTTCAGCATATTATTCTTTATTATTTCAAGAAACGTAAATACAAAAACGAAATGCAAAAAAAGATTTGTGCACTGTATGGTGAAGGTGCTATGACTGATTGAACGTGTCAAAAGTGGTTTATGAAGTTTCATGCAGGAGATTTCTTGCTGGATTATACTCCACAGTTGCGTAGGCTAGTTGAAGTAGATAGAGATCAAATTGAGGTGTTAAATGAGAACAACTAACGTTATACCGTGGGAGATAGCCAATATAGTAAAAATATCCAAATCAGTAAGTTATTGGTGAAAATGAAAAAATGTGTCCTTTATTTTATGAAAAACAAAACAAAACAAAACTAAACAGACATTTTGGCCAACCCAATACTTCCAGCCTCCAGAAATGTTGAGAAAATTTGTTGTTTTAAGCCACCCAGCAGAACTAGGAAACTAATACACACAAGTAGAATAGTTATGGTGTATTTAGCACTGTTCTACTGTAACAAAGAGAAAGGGAATATGATGATTTTATTGGATGACCAAAATGGCTAGGGATATTGTTGTTGTTGTTGGTCTTGGTGGTGGTGGTTATGGTGTGGTGACAGTGATGGTAATGATGATGAAAATGAAAAAAAGTGACATTTGAAGCTGTTACTTATAGAGCACTGTTCTATAGCAGGGACTGTACTCCATATTCTTTATACACTATCTCTAATACTCTAAACAACTTTGTAAGATAGTACTATCATCTCTGTTTCACAAATGAGGAAACTGAGGATCTAAGGTATAAGTAATTTTTCTAAGTTAACAAAAATAAAAGTGAATGATGCTATCTGAAACCAGGCCCTGAATCATGAATGAGATCAAATTTTTAAGTGGGAGGACCTCCTTTTTGAAAGCAAAAGAATCAAGGCGGGGGGTGGGGGGCGGGGGGGGGTGTGTGTGTGTGTGTGTGTGTGTGTGTGTGTGTGTGTGTGTGTGTGTGTGTGTGTGTGTGTGTGTGAGATGGATCAGGTATCCTTTTATACAGTATCTTCCCCCTTCATTTCACTTAACCATCCTATAGATTTGTCCAAATTGCATCTCCATAAAATTGTTCCTGAAGACTCAAGCTCATGTTGATCCTTCACCTGATTTTTCACACAGTTGTGAACTGAATTAGTAATACTTAGCACAGTATTAGTAAGCCACAGTAGATACTCAAATACTAGTTGACTGGTATTTGATATAACGTTTTCTTGAAGAACGAGTTAAAAAATATAAGCAGTCTGGCAAAAGTTAACTAGAATTAGTGACCTACATTTTCTTGATTTGAGAATACTGTAAAAATTCATATTATTTTAGGCATATATGTACTGATGCCAAAAAAGAGTGGCATCAATACAAACACTAAATCTAAGGTTATAGCTTACACCTTTTCCTGTGGAAACTAAATTTGCCAGGAGAAATATAACTTGACTCTCTTCCACATGCCCTGAAAATACAGTAGGACATCCTGCAAGCCAGCTGTGTTAATACTAAATGCTGTCCTTGTTCTTTGAAGCACATTTCTATCACTATAGAGATCCAAGAAAGTAAAATTTGTGTGTATCCACACAGGGTAATCTGATACCAAAAAAAATCTTAATACTTTTAAGAAAACGATTTTTTAATAGCAAATTTCCAAAATAATGATTACAAAATACTCATATATATTTCTTTTGCAAGCTAAGTGACAAAAATCATGTCAATCTACAATTGTTACTAATCTTATCATCATTGTATCTACCTGACTCCATAGGAAATCAGGAAAGGCAGGCAGTTTGAAGTACAGAGTATACTGAAGTGCAACAGACATGAAAAGGTAGTTCACAGAAAAAGAAATACATTGATCAACAAATATAAAAAGAGATAACTCCATGTATAAATAAATGAAAATTAAGATATAACAGTAATTTTTTCCTATTAAACCAGCAAAAATGGAAAAGGTGGTTAATGTTTGCTGTCAGTGAGAGTAGGTGAAAATAGGCACTCTCATATTTTGGGTCTAGGAATAGAAAATACAACAACCTTTTTGGAAAGTAATTTGGCAATCTCACATTTTAGAAGTATATAATTTCTAACCCATTGCAAAAAATTTATCTTAAGATATACTCATATAACTTTGCATAAAATGTATGTTTTCATTGAAGCATTATTTATAATCCTCCCAAACTATAAACAACCTATTCATCACAAGGCTATATTATAATATAATGTAATATAATGCAGAAATTTAAACATAATGAAGGAGCTTTATAAGAGCTGATATGAACAGATTCAAGAGAGAATGTTAGGTGGAATAAAAATGCTGCAGATGGCTCTGGTTGAGTAGCTCAGTTGGTAGAGCGTCATCCTGATACACCAAAGTGGTGGGTTTGATCTCACATCAGGGTACATACAAAAAGCAACCAATGAATGCATAAATAAGTGGAACAACAAACTGATGTTTCCTTGTCTCTCTTAAATCAATTTTTTTAAAAAGCTGCAGACAGCATATTAAGCATGAATCCCACTTAAGGTTTTCCACAACAGTAAAAGCAAGTTAGGATTATAGGATTCTTGTGAAGGTTCAATGACAATGCTGGTGATATATGTCAAAAAATGAGAAAAGCACATAGGACACAATAAATATAAGGGTAGTTCTGTCTGGAAAAAAAGGCAAGAAAAAAAATCAGGCATTTTACTTTCATCTTATTCGAATTTTTTAAATTATAAACATGGTTTGTGAATTAAAATTGCTTTAAGTAAACAAATAAGAAAATGAATGCAAGTTTTTTTATCTGTAGTGATGAACTGACTTCTCTTGCTCTTTAATTGTTTTTAGTCCCTTGTTCATGTCTTTAAGTTACTAGTAGACTTTACGTGCCCCAGAAGACCAAATGGCTTGTTTTATATACAGTAGGTACTCAATAATTGAATCTAATTTCTTACTAAATTAGGAAATTTATGGTCCTGAATGGGAAAAATTATTACACTGCTGTAAACTGCTAAATAAATATGTACTTGAATGTGTTCCATTAATATATTTCATTGAATTATCTTTTTTATTTGAATAATATAAGAACTCTTATTTGATTTTATACTTACAGCTTCTAGGCTCTCTTTTTTCATGTTCAGTGAATCTAGTTGTTGTTGAAGTGTATCTATTTCCTAAAAAGAGGGGAAAAAAGCAAATACATATGCAGTTACATTAAGACTAAATTTGTTTTTCGACATTTCAAATATGTACGTGACCAAGTAAATTTTGTAAATATCAACACATATCTTGCAATTGGACTAAATTTTATTAACATTCATTTCTATTTTTGCCAATTTCTTTCATTATTTCTAAATACTGTCCAATGATCCACCTTTAAAAATACTTTACAGACTTGTCAGAGGTAGCCAGAACTTTTCACACTGAATCATCGTATCGCTGTAATCATCACAGTATTAGAGCCTTCAAATTTGTTTTCTTAGTTGCAATTTTTAATTTTGATTTTTAACCATGTTTTCATATCTTTTGCCTGATTCCTTTTTGAAAATTAATCAATTTATATTTAAAAATTTTATTTTAGTGTAGTAAGAAGACTTAACATGTCCCTAATTTCTTTTAGGGCCAAGACCTATAACAATTTATGTGACTCACTCCTTTAAGGGATAAGACCCTTAAACTAATTATTACTCGTTTGAAAACCCCCATGCAGGATCAACTATATTTTGGCATTTCTGTAATAGTCTTTCTTCATTGTTTCATTGTATGTTACAAATCCTATCTAAAGTAAAAGTTATATTAAACTGTCAATGAATGAATGTCTGAGAAACTAGAGTTACTTTCACTATTGGCATTTGTGGGGACTAATTCTCTGTCAACTGGTTAAAGGACACCTGGGCATGAAAGAACACTGTCTTCCAAATCTGAGTCACCACAAGATTGAATGCTGGGAAGATTCTCAATGACCCCTCAGCAGGCACCCAAATTGTTTATTTAAACATCATGATTGGGGGCAATTGCTGTTCAAATCAAGAACATAGCAGGTAAAAGATTTGCTGCTTATTAGACAGGAAGAAAAGGAAAGAAAGTAAAATAAATACTCACGTGACTCAGCTATATGCGGTCTTTTAATGTTGCCAATAAAAGTTCATTAAAAAAAGTGTTTTCACGTCTTTATGACGTTAAAAAATGAAGGATGCATAGAACTGAATAAATTATATAGTAAAAGCTAGGTCAACACACGCGTAAGAAAATAAGGTTTTCTAGATCAGTCTTTCTCAAATTTCAATGTCCATACCAATCATCTAGGGACCTTGTTAAAATGAAGACTCATCAGCAAGTGTAGTTGAGCTCTCAGGGGATGCTGATGCTGCCCACAGTAGCAAGACTGCTATATGCTTGGCTCAAAGTACTAATTTATTACCTGTAATAATTTCTCATTGGTGGTTTTCATTTCTACATACTTGACTTGTTTTTCAGGAGACATATTTTTGATAATGCCATCTGCTGCTTGTTTTTCTTGTTCAATTTCTTCTTCTACACTTTGAATTTGCTTCTCCTTCCTAAAATCAAAAGTATGCAATATTCCTTACTATACTGAGGGGGGAAAAATCAATTAATTTTACTCAGTTCCTGGTCTCAATTAAATAGGGTACTTAAATTCATTCAGTCATAGTTCATGATCTGAAAGTTCTTACAGATGTACAAAATAATTCTATTTGACCTGTACATAACGTGGCCCCCATCAGCACAGACTTATTTTACATCTTCCTCTTCTCAACCCTCAAATGCTTGTATTTCTTAATTCTCCATTTTACTTAGTCTTGTACGAAAACACAAATATAATCACATAAAATCATCAAAGTTTTCCACATATAAGGATGTATTTACATTTTTTGCTATTATACTCTCAAGAAAAGAGAGTTAAATTTTAGAATAGTTGCTTTCAAACATTTTTTAGCCACAGAATTCTTTGATTAAATGAAATCCTGTATGGAAGTTTACCATGTAAATCATATAAAGTAACACAGCTCTGTCTGAACTGGGAACAGGGAAACTTATATTGCAATTTGATCTTTAAAAAGTCATAACTTTAGATTAGTAAGTTTTGCTTAAATTCCCTGTCATCTGCTTTAATTAAAATTGGTATTCCACATATTATCAACCATATTTTAGGAAAATAATAGTTTTCCAAAAAACAAAATAATAATCTTTATTATATAACCACAAGAAATATCAGTGATGTGACTCTTATTACCCTATGCAAGGTCAATTATAAATAGGAGAGGGAAAAATTCTGAAAAGATAAAAAGGTAAGATGCTAGTTATCATGTAAATACTTCAACATTAACATATAAAAAGCTTTCTTGAAGATGAATTTTAGTCCTAATGTCATAAATTTCTATTTTAAGTTTCAAAATATGACTATTCTACTGTTTAAATCTATTTAATCTCTTTAACATGTAGATTCTAACTTCTACAGTTTTCACAATCACTAGCTAAGCCACATAGATCCACACATTGCCCCACAATCTTTACACACTCATGCCCCATTAAAGTAAGGTAAACTCAGAAATCTTCCTATAAACATACGATAATAATTGAATAATGAACACAATGAAACAGACTACCTAAAATTTTTATTTATTTTTGTCTCACTGCAGGACAAGGAGTGATGTCTTTACTTTGAACCTCAATTATTACAGTGTTTGAGGTTATAAGTATGTTTGCTGCTGCTACAATTTATATGGGTATAGGGGCCGAAAGAACTTTGAGGCAGAAAAAATTACTATTTCAATCTTTTTGTTTCATAGATTAAAGATACTGAGGCCAAGAGGAGCTAATCTTTTGAAATTAACTCATTCTGAACTCCATGATTACCCACCTCCAACAATGACTCTTAACCATGGTTTTGCCAGGTATGTCTCAGTATAGTTAGATGGGAACTAATGTTGTACGGTATTCTATCTTACAGAGGAAAGGTTAACAGCACAAGGAGAGTATAACTGATTTTTCTGAAGGCCATAGAATGGCTAAGGGTCAAATGTTTTGATGTTTTGAGTACTTTGCTCGTGTTACAAGTTGGCAGTAAATCACCAATGATGGTATCATAAAAATGAATAAATAACAAAGTTGAGACTTGGAAGAGTACTGAACTTGATGGTATCTTTTCAAATTGTATCTTTCTAAATGAAAAATAACTTTAGGCCTAAGACTTAAATCATTTTAGTTGTATGTCTTTAAAAGTATGCATTTTCAAAATTATATGCTTTAACTTGTAAAGTAAATTTGTTAATACTTAAATTTGTTAGGAGTCATTAAATGCAAAGGTTACACAAACCACCTTACTTATTACTCTAAAGAAGTCAGAGGACTTTAAGAAATTATTCTTCTAGTCAATCTTTTGCTAAGGAAGCCTAGTTTTTGTCGTTTTTTTTTTTTTTTTATCACCTGTTCACTGAATACAAAGGTTAAAACTAAGTGAAATGCAATCATATGACATACTATTCTTTTTAATGGTGCAGAAGAAATAGAATAGATTCCTTAGCACATCAGCCTCAGAGAGAAAAAAACGGTAAGATCTTAAGTAATTACAGGTTTGTTGAATTTTTTAAAAAATCATATTTGTTAAATCTGTACAAAAACTTTGCCTTTACTAAGTGATGTAAGAGCAGAAAATGTGCTTATATTTTCACACATTCTAGAAACAACCTTAGACTGGCCAAAAAAATTTTTCCAAATTAAGTTATAATGTAATAAAAAGTATTTTTCTTTTTCATTACAGTTTCAGCTAGCCAATCAAATTTATGAGATTTTTTATTTTGAAATATGTTAATCACAGAACATTTTGAAGTGGCATTAAATTAAAAACAAATTTGTGAGATGAAAACATACTGGCCACCAGTAAATAATTGTTGAAGTTAGATGATGACTATTCTCTTTACTTAGAGGTTTTTCCCTTAAAATTTTCCATTATGAAAGTTTTTAAATTGCAAAACAATGTATAAAATGGTTAATCACAAGAGTGAAGTTAATCATTAATTAACATCTTACTCCAAAATACATTGATTTTTGGCATAAATACCTAAAATATTTAATGACAAAACTATATATACATTTAACAAAACCAAAATAATTGCAGCATATTTTTATTTCATAGTATAAGTCATATAAAGCAAAAAACCAAAAACTCCTAAGAAATTTGAACTTAAAAACTGCACTAAGAACAGCACTGCTGCTTTTTCAGTATCTACCACTCCTCCTGTGTAAAGCTTTTTTTCTCTGTGTAGGTCATCAGCTATGTAAAAGGGCACTTTGTGAAATAATTAAAAAAAAACCCTGATATTCTATATGTTCTTTATTTTTTAATCACTAAATTTAAACACAAATTTCAAAATAAATTTCAAATTGAGGGAAAAAATCCTATGGGGGAAGAAAGTAGTAACAACTCTCATCTATTTAAATCAATTTTTGAAGTGGGGTAAATAGATTGAAACAATTTCTTCATAATCAACTGAGTAGCTATCCTGCCAATCTCATTTCTTCAAGATAGCCAATAATACTAGTAAATGTTTTTCCTGTCTAAAGATTTATCCATTCTGTATCATGATGGTCAAAATCCACCCTCTCTCAATCCCTCCTATCTCAAAAGACACACGAATATACGAAATGCCCCATTGAACTTGGGGCTCAATCAATTTCATACCTTTAGATCTAATGCTTTAGACTGTTGAATGCTTCTTGTACAAAACGAACTTAAGCTCTGAGTATATACTGCTTCTAACTTTCAAATTTATCAACAGAAAGAAAAATAATATTTCTTTTCTAATCCTGACAATTTTATTTCTTTTAACACCCTTGAGAAAATAATTATTAGTATAAAATAGGTGATACAGCTAATAAATACAAGAGGACCCTATACCTATTTCCACATAGGCTACAGTCCTGCCTGACCTCCATTACCTTCTTCAGCTAGTTCTATTCCATGTCAACTCTTCACTGAAGTTCAGTTAATTTTCTTTGTAACCTATTTGCTTCCTTTAATGATCTCTGTTTTACTTATTTCTGCAAAAGCAGTACTTCTCCCTTATCAATCACTACTTTACACACACCTGCACCCTACATGAAACATCAGTAAGATGTCTACACCATTGAGAAATACTGAAACATGCCAATGAAGAGGCTGCACACATTCTTGGAGATCACTAAACATGGTAAAATGTCTTTTATATATGATTTAGAGATCCCCTTTTGTGGGCAATGGTCTAGAATAAGTGATAACCTGAACTCATTTCTGACTCTAAAAGAGATTCTATTGTGATCTACAATCAAGTTGTAAAATCCTGGAGAAACAGTGCCTTTTTCCTAACATATCTGATTTAACTACAGAAAAGGAGAAAGTGGAAGGGGAATAAGCATAAACAGGTAAACAATTGAAGAGAAAGAATATATTAACTAGAATAGTTTGGAATCAAAATAAGTACCTCATTGCTAATGAGGTAACAGACTTCAGTAAAGTAAAATGAGTCTTACTCCTTCTGAATAGTTTTCTACTTCCTGCGCTGGTAGAATAAACTTTGCCTTAAAAATTGTAAGTAACGAATTGCAATATATGCTGTAAAAAGGCTGAAAAATAAGACTCAAATTTTAGAAAACCACGAAGGATGACACTAACAGCATACATTCATACCTTTCAAACAGATCATTTGATGCAGTGTAGTTTTTAGTGTTGACTTTAAAAACAGAGATAAAAACAAAAAACATTAACATCAGGTGTACAATCATTAAATGGAAAGTAATTGTTCAGAAAAAAAGAATTTACTTAAATAAACAGCAACTTCTAGTGAAAGATGGCATACTGAAAGTACCAGTTAACATTGACTTCTGCCCCAAACCTGACTAAGTTGTAAATAAAAGGTAGTAAGAAGTATAAATTCATAAGAACAAAGATTGAAAGATAGGGCAAAAGCAATAAAACCTAGAAACTCAAAGTTAATAGTTAAGTGGAAACTGATTGAGAAAGCAAAATTTTCCCAAGCCAGCAGTGTGGAAAGCTGAGGAGACACCAGATTTATTCTGGAAAATCACCTAAATTGCCCAGAAATTGGAAGCACCAGGTGTTCTGGAAGTAGAGAAAGAGGGGTTAACACATACATAGTTGAAAGTCTTCCTCCTTTCCTCTGCTCAGTCAGGTAAAGCCCCTCTCCTACATAAACAGAAGATTAAGGCTTTTTTCCTTTGCAGAGAATAAAACAAAGGGAATCTGGGCACTAAGCACAAGTGAGTGCAGGACCTTTATGCTCAGAACAGGAAAAATAAGTTAAATTTAAATACTAATTATTGAGATAAATCCATCACCACTCAGCTCTCAAAATGCTGGCCATCTGGCCTTATCTGTTCATACAGTAAATTAGAAAAGTCATCTTGGGGAATCCAAGTAGCCCAAGAGAAAAGATGTAAAGATAATGGCATTTAGGGATTCCCAAAGGAAACAATCCAGTAAGTTTACAGTAAGGTTTGAAGTTAAAAAGACCTACACAAATGCAGTTTTCAATTCGTTCTTTTGTGTTTGTCTGTTTCCCAGTCTTAGCTCTAAGTTCCAAACCAAACAGTAACAGATATATGAAGACAGAAAGTAATAAAGTATACTGGCCAAAAAAAAGTGGAAAAGCGTAACAGGAAGACATACAGGCTATTCGAGGAAAAATAAGACAAAAGATACAAGAAGACAATAAGAAAAGATAATTTGTGCCATAGGACACGATTAAAGAAAATTTTTGGACTAAAAAAAAAAGAGCTTAGAATTAAAATGATTGGAAACAGAAAATTTTGAGTTTAAAGATAAAATTGAAGATATCTTCCAGAAAGCAGAGTAAAAACACACAGACAGTTAAGACGAAAAATTAGAAACTTATGCCAGGAGATCCAATATCCAATTAAAGGAGATTTATGAAGAGAAGTGAGATTTAAAAAAGAAAAATGAGGAAGAAAATTATAAATATCATCAATGAAATAATTCAGAAAATTTCTCAGAACTGAGGGACATAGCTTCCAGATTGAAAGCACCCACCAAGGACCCAGTTTCATGAATGAAACAGAGTCTCACAAAGGATCATGAAATTTCAGAATAATGATTTTAAGCTTTGAGGGCTAAGAGGCAAGTTACATAAAAGGATAAAAAATTAGAAAGGCATAACATCATAGTTCTTAACAGTAACACTAGAAATCCAAAGATAATGGGGCAATGTCATCAACAATTTGAGGAAAAATTATTTCCTAGCCAAATTATTTTATTTCTAGCCAAATTATCTTTCAAGGTCTAAAAAAATTTCCCACCTATAGACCTTCTCAGGAAGCTATTGCAGGAAACTCCATTACAAAAAATAAAGTAATAATCCAAGACAGGGCATTCCGGAAAACAGGAATCCAGTAATAAAGACAAAAGGGAATCTCTATGAAGAGGGTAGAGGGAGAGTGGAAGTCAACAGCTATGTAGGGGGCCCAGACATTAGCTCATTTAGGTTACAGTATGGCAGAAGGCTCTGGGAGAGATTTTTTTTAAGCAGAGGAAACAGATTAAGTATCTAAAATGCACAAACTATTGAGTAATTTGTTAGGTAAGAGTTTGGGTATAAATTCATTTTAAAAACACTAAGCACATTAAAAGAACAGTACAAGTAATTTAGTGAAAAAATGTGAGCAGGAACAAAAATGTAATTTTGCCACATGGTTCAGTCATTGACAGTGTTTACACATTCGTGATATACTGAATACTAATCTAACCCAAATTACAAGTAACTATGTTTGAAGAATGAAGACACAGAAAGTTTACATTTGTTGTGTAAGAGATGAAGGTAGAGAGCGTTTGAGAGAGCTAAAGACTCTCATCTCCCACACTCTCATCCAGGTAAATGGATAATACCAATAAAGAACACCTAAAACGATCAAGTAGTAGCAATGTAAGAATATCCTTAAACACATATACATAAATACATATTTTTCTGGACTTTATTTTGTGTATATACATTACAATTTTAAAGTGTACAACCACTTCAATTGTTTTAAAGTTCTTTTCAGTAGATCTAGGAGCTTATAAGACAGTAAAAACTACTGATTTTCATCCCACAGGAGCTTTTTAGCTTGTTAAGATTAGAGTACTGGGAAGGTGAAGGGACATGTAGTGCTTTCACATTTTCTATACCTTAAGAAAAAAATAGTATTAAAAGAAAAAGGAAATCAAAATGTCCTCAGTAATCTCTAATGTTCTAGTCACCTATTGACATTCAAGTACTCTCTTCTCTATCAGGCCCGCGATATGAAAACCACATGCATCCCAATCTTATTTTGGCCCTTCTCCATGCCACTGTTCCTGGATGAAAGCAAGACTTCTAAAACAGTAAGTTTTTATAATCAAGATAGTGAAAATATTTTCAGAAGTACACTTTGAATATCCAAAAATCAGGAAAAGAAAGCAAAATAATAACAACTCTTTAGTTAGCTGTGTATATTTAAAATCTCTTCTCTGTGAACCAGATTCTAATTTGGGAAAAACAGTCTTCACTTTTTTAAACTGAGTCTGTTAAAAGTTATTAAAGAAGAAATCTGTATAATTGCAATGTAAAATCAAGGAATTTGTTTTAACACATAAAAACCACACTTACCATGTAAGAAAGTTTAAAACACATTTATGAGAAAAATTAATTGTTGTTGCCATTATTATTACTGGGAGGACATTTCAATAGCATAAACAGTCAAAACAACCATTTCTCTGAATCTATATCCGCATAAGGAAAGCACTTCTTCATGTTGTCTAGCACTTTAAATTCAATACATAGCCCAATCTGTTATATTTTCTTTTAAAACACCAAATTTTGAGCTATTAAGCCTCTAAAGTTATGTATTAAATATTATTTCTTAATGGCCTTGTGTAGTAATGGTAGCTCTACTGATTTTTTAAAATTACATATTTTAAACAATGTATGGTGTCAGATGGATACCAGATAGGATGATCACTCCTTACTTTAATTTCTAGTCATTATGCTGTACATCCAAAACTAATACACTTTTGTATATTAACTGTAATTGAAAATATTAAAAAATAGCAGATTTTTAAAAACTACATATTTTAAAAACAATTTCTTCATTATATATGTTAATACTGCACACTGAAATACTAAAAAAGTTAACTGAATTATTATTCACTATGTATTTCCACATATACAAATGCAAATATACCAATCTTTCTTTCTGTATTGACTATAATACTTAAAAGATAACTGTATGACAAACTAGAATCTCTGTGCTCAAATATATATATCAACATTTCCTTAATCTTCAGCATTTCATCCCAATAAAGGAAAAGCATTTGCTTTTCCCTTTTCAAACTATCATATTGAGAGATTAGACAGTAGTTTTCTAAATGATTTTCTTCCAATGTCCAAGAGCCATTGAAAATTCTGTTAATATTTTCTGATTAATACATTTCTATTTTTCTTTTTTAGGAAGTCAAATGTAATTTCACTGAAAAGAATTATTCTTTTATTCCAGTGGGTATCAATAAAAATGTTACTATACTTGATCTCAGCTATAACCAAATTACTCTGAATATTACGGACACAAGTGTTCTACAGATCTATTGTTTACTCACTGAGCTCTATTTGAGAACAATGTCATTATCTTATATAATAGTAGTTTTGGTAACCTCACCAACTTAAAAATTTTAAATATCTGGAGAAACTCCATCCACATAATTCAACAGGATGCATTTATAGGCTTAAATAAACTAAAACAGGTAACTGTTTTTCTTTGCAGTTTTTCAGATTCTTTGTATTTAACCTTTGGCATTTTATTTATGATGTGTCTTGGACTGGGCCTCTTTGGGTCCATCTTGTTTGTGACTCTCTGTGCTTCCTGGACTTGTATGTCTACTTTCCTGACCAAGTCAAGGAAGTTTTTCTTTCATTATTTTTTCAAATAGATTTCCAATTTCTTGGTCTTTCTCTTCTCCTTCCAGTACTCCTATGATGTGAATGTTGGTATGCTTGAAGTTGTACCAGAGGCTCCTTACAATATCCTCACTTTTTTAATTCTTTCTTGTTCTTGCTGTTCTGATTGGTTGTTTTTTGCTTCCTTATGCTCCAAATTGCTGATATCCTTGGCTTCATCCACTCTCCTTTGATTCCCTGTAAATTATTCTTTATTACACTTAGTGTATCCTTCGTTTCTGAGTGGGTCTTTTTTATGCTGTTGAGTCCTCACTAAGTTCCTTGAGCATCTTTAAAACCAGTGTCTTTAACTCTGCATCTGATTAGACCACTTTTCTCCATTTTGTTTAGTTCTTTTCCTGCAAGTTTTTTGTCCTTTCATTTGAGCCATGTTTCTTTGTCTCATTTTGGCAGCCTTTCTGTGTTTGTTTCTTTGTATTAGGTAGAGGTACTATGTCGCCTAGGCTTGATAAAGTAGCTTAATGTAGTAGGTGTCCTGCAGGGTTCAGTGGCACAGACTTCCCTATTATCCAAACTGGGTTCTCATGGTATGGCCACTGTGTGAGTTGTGTACACCTTCCTCTTGTACTTGAGCCTTGATTGCTGTTGGCACTTCCAAGGTCAGCCACCACCTGTTCTGACCAGGGTCCCACAGCATTAGCTATAAAGCAATCTGCAGATGGCCGCTACTTGTGCTGGGCTTAGAGGTGCCTGGGTGAGGCCATGTTGTGGACCAAGGCCAGCTGCTGCTTAGTTCCATGCCTGGGGCAACTTAGTGAGAGGTATGGGGCTTGCTGAAGCCAGATGCTGCTTGCTTGAGAGAATGTAGGAAAATCTGAAGCATTGGCCAAGACATGCCATTCATATAGAAAAGCCACCTCTGGAAACAGCTTGGCTGGGCCTAAAAGTTGGGTGGGGCACGGCCTCAGAGAATCACCAGCATGGGCAAACAGTGTGAGCCAGGTTGATGGGAGTCTCAGATATGGTACCTGCCTGCTGGCTCTGCAGATGGAAGGCTCAGAAAAAGAACAACGGCCTTGGCCTGGAAGCCACTTCTGTATGACAGAAAGCTGCTTCCCACCTCTTGCCTTGATTCCAGAGAATTCGGTTCCTCCCCATGTGTGTCTGATGCCTTTCAATGTGCTCCCTTAGCACTGGAGCTCAGAGGGAGTGAGTCTGAGTAAGTCTGTGCATGGGCCCTTTAAGAACAACTGTCTGGGATTCCAGCAGTTTCTGTCTTCCACAGTCTCAACTCTTGCTAGTTTTTACAGCCAGAAGTTATGCAGACTTACCTTCCTGGTACTGGAAACCTGGGCTGGGGACCCTTGTGTGGGGCTGAGACCCCCTGCTCCTTAGATATCCCTCCTGATTTTTATCTGCCACCATGGGTGGGGCATCAGCCTTGATGTGGTTTCTACTTTAATTTTGTAGTTGTAGGACTTCCATTCGGCTCAACTTCTGATGGTTCTGAGTGATGGCTGTTCTATAATTTAGTTATATATTTAATGTGGTTGTGCGAGGAGGTGAGCCATGTTTACCTATGCCGCCATCTTGACCAGAAGGGTCATTTCATTTTTAAAGAAAACTACTCCTGCTTAAGGGAACCAGGAAGAAACACTGAAAAGTAATTGCTGAATAGATGCTCTCCCTCTGCCTCTCCAGAAAAAAAAAAAAATAGAAAAAAAGAAATTGGTGTTCTACATATGTGAGATGATACTGTCCATTGGGTATTAAGTTTACATTTTCAATACTTGAAAATAAGTTTTTCAAGTACTTACATTTTTTAGGATATCTCGCCAGAGAGTAGGTGAAAACAGATGTCCTTTCTTAACTGCAAATGATGCTCTGTCTGAGACCCAGATTTTTCAACACACTCTTAATCATAACATCTTTACTAACACAAACTAAACAATAAACACTTTAAACAATAAATACTGCACATTAATCACATTTATAAAATAACTTTATAAACAGGAATGTGCATCTTTCCCTTGTGTTGCTAGGCAATATAAGAGTTACTTTCTTACAGTATCCAATAATCACGTATGTCAAAAAAATTCAGGATAAAAATAATTATAAAATGTTAACCACAATAATTTTATTCTCCATAATAAATCTTAATTTATTCCTTCTGATTTACTAGAAAATGAGAACATCACCATGTGCAGTTACCCAGATATCCTAAAGGGCTACAGTATCAAAACAGTACCTTATAATGCTGAATGCTACTCAAAATTTCCTTCATCTATAATGGAAGACCTTTATATTAATTTCCAGTCCATTAGTAATTCAACATTTAATAGCTCTTTGAAGAACTTAAGAAATTCAGGTAATGTACTGATTTTGAGTATTATTGTTGCTGAAGATAGCATATTAAATAAACTAAGGTAGTTTTAATTTTTTTTCTGCATTTTAAGTTACTAGAAACAATGTAAAAGTACAATTTCTCATATCAACAAGATTTAAAAAATACTGAGTTTCCAAACTAGGCTCTCCTAGTTACCAGCCAAATGATTTAATTTCTCAGCCTTAATTTTAACTAGTCAAGTCACAAATCTTTTTTTTATTTTTTAGAGTATATTTATTTTTAGAAAGAGGGAAAGTAAGGGGGAAAAAGAGGGAGTGAAACATCAATGTGTGGTTGCCTTTCATGCATCCCTAACTGGGGACCTGGCCCACAACCCAGGCATATGCCCTGACTGGGAATCGAACCAGAAACCCTTTGGTTTGCAGGCCAGCACTCAATCCACTGAGCCACACCAGCCAGGGCATACAGTCACAATTCTTAATAGGTATCAATACTGTTCCTAGGGGAATGGATAAATGATACCTGCAAATACAGAATTTGTTTAGAAAAAAGGTATCCTTTCACCACTCTATGAAATATCTTTATATTGTAGTTTTAGTAACTTTCACTTAAAGAAAATTATAAGGTACATTTATTTTTAATACCAATATTAGGGAGTTATGGGGATATGTAATTTTTTTTGGTCAATTTAACAAAATGTGTCCCCTTTCTCATTCTCCCTCTCTCTCCCATTTAAGGACATGAACCTCCTGGAAAAAGCTGGGCTTTTCTTGTTGGTGTTGTAGTAGCTGTACTGATGACTTCACTCCTCATTTTTATTGCTATCAAATGCCCAGTATGGTATAATTTTCTGCTTAGTTATAATCATCATCACCTGGAAGAGTATGAAGCTGAAACCTATGAAGATGATTTTACTGAAAATCCAAGTTCTCTTTCACAGATATCAGATCGGATCTCTGAAGATACTACAATAATATTTGAACAACTAAATTCATTCACAGTAGATGAGGATGGGTTTATTGAAGATAAATATATAGATATTCATGAGTTATGTGAAGAAAATTAACTTCTTTCAATGTTTGATTCTTTAAAAAATGTTACCAATTCACTCACAGTTTAGACAGAGATTTTTGCATGTAACATACCAAACTATATCTAATAGGCCTTCATATTAATTGCAACATACATAAATATCATAAAATTATGTTTTTCTAATTGTTATTGAAAAAGTCCAAATACAGTGACTGACACCCCTTGGTAACTAACAGTTACAATACTAGCATTGTTATTGTCAGCAATATTCAGGAAACCATACATACTAGTAAAAATAATGCCTCAAGTAAATTTTCATGAATTAAATGCTTCTCATATTACAAGATATTTGATATAATTCAATTAGAGTAAGGAATGGAGATAGCTTAAGCTGATAATACCCTTGGATTGATTTTTTTATGCCCAGAGAATGAATTCATAGAATGGAAAAAAACACTTTTTAAATGCTTCCTGAATTAGCACAATAAATTTCCTGAAAATTTAGTTGCAATTTAAAGCACAGCACAATGTCCAAGCACAATCCCTAATAAGTTATTACGATTTGAGTTATAAAGAAAGATTGTCACCATAATGCAGAATTGTCACAATTGAATAGTATGGTTGCTTCCTAAGTGGGTACCATAAATTATCTATAAATCTCATTTTTAAAAATACATATTTCTGCCTCTTTTGGGGGGATTTTTATTCAAATGAGTCTGTCTTGGGACTGAGAAATCTTCTGTTGGTCTGTGAATAGTTATTTGGGATCCTAGAGATGAAGAAATATTATCCAGATTGTTTTCCAGAACACTAATTTCCAGAGACATTCAGAAGTATTTATGGGGCGGGGTGAGGTGTGGGGGGAAGTTAGATGGTCAAATTACTACAGAATTACTATAGGAAATGCTAGGTTTAAACAAAGTGAAACAAGATTCTTTACTATAAGACTCATCTGAAACTTTACTAAGCTAAACTACTCTTTAAAAGCAAAGTATCAAGAATTTTCCAACCTTACTTCAGAACAAAATCCTTTTTTTCAAGGTATGTCTACGAAGAGCTCATGATACAATGAGGAGCCAAAGAACACAGTCTGGAAAACACTGGCCTTGAGACTGTTACAGAAGAGTCTAAAAGTGAATCATTTGCTAATTCCTTATAATCAATTGGCTATAATCATAATTTTATTAAATTAATGCAAACAGTGACATTAAAAACCTGTAACAACATTTATCATATGTGGGAAGGTTAAATGTATTTATCTATATCTTTTATAGGAAAATTTCTGTAAAACACTAAAATATATTAATGGGTTAAATGATAGTTTTTATTTTCTTCATAATACAGAAAAGGGAAATGACTAAACGTGCAGATGGAGCCGGGTTGGATATTTGAACTGATGGAGCTAGAACATGGGTACGTATATAGTACACTTTTATTTTTTTATGTTCAAATTTCTCTATAATACAGTTTTTAAAATGTGTTATCTACTTGGTACTTTCTTAGTAAAAAGAGACTAAAAATAATATAGGTATATGTTACATTCTGCAGAAGAGTTATTTTAAGGGTTATATCAATATTAAATTCAGTTCAAATGTGTACTGAGGAAAATAAAAACTGTTTAGGATGATACACCCTGTGAAATAGAAAAAGAAACTCACTTATTATGCATATTTGCTTGTGTTTATTGAAACAAGTTTTCAGTAAAGAATATAATAAGCGCTTTACATGTAGTATTTCCTAATAAATATTAACAATTACAGTTCATTGTTTTCTATCTCAATTATGAGATAACTGAAATATGAAGCATCTTTTCCTGAATAATCATTTTATCAAAATATCATTTCATAATTTAAGAGGCAAATATTAATATTTGAGAAACAGTAAAATGAAATATAATTATAAATCAGCAAAGACTATTAATCTTATGTTCAAGAGCCTCTTATAAATGAATATTGCGTATTTGATAAATACCTAACTAAACAAAATAAACAAATGGGTTTAAAATTATAATTACGTATGTTTTTAAAAGATATCTGATTTTGATTAATACCAAACTAGAAAAGTATAGACATCATAACTGGAAAGGAATCTTTAGTTCATGCAGCTATCTGAAACTGAATTAAAGCCAGGTGTCTAAGTATTTTAGTAATATATCAAGGCTATATATTATAACAAACTTATTATGAGTAGGTGTTCTATAATAAACTATGGTCAAACTATACTAAATGGTGGCTCTAAAATAGAAGAGTATTACACCAGAAGATTTTTTACACCTGCCTTCGTAGTATGGCACTTTCTGCTCCCTTTGAATGAGGAGTGTAAAGGTAAATGCTTGTGTTATTGAGATTTGGTTATCTCATTAACATAAAATAAATCTCTCTTCCTGCTGAATATAAAAGTAAACATCTTAAAAATAATTTTTGTTGTTAATTTAAATTTCTTCTTAAAAGGGTCATGGGAACATATTTCACTCAGCCCCAGATACTAAGTTTTGAACTTGCTGACATTTTCAGGACAAACTATCATATTTTAAGAACTTTTTCTTTAACCAAATGAGCCAAACAGACATAAAAACCTATGACATGTACCATATAATATTTATAAATCTGGCCTGGGTATTTTACAACTTTGTAGATAAATGATGAAATAAATCAGGACCTAAATGTTATAAATGCTATAAGGTCTTCAATGAGTCATAGCTTATTGTTTCTTATTCATTAGGTACTTAGGAGAGTATTTTATATACAATAAACAATAAGTTTTTATACTAAGTTGTTTAAAACCAGAACAACAACAAAAGCAAAGTTTTCCTGTATGAGTTTGGTCACCATGAATATGGAATTTCCTTTGTAAAAGGGAAGAAACTTCCAGTGTATGTTAAGGCAGCACTTTACAGCAGCATCAAGTAATAAATGAAGAGAGATTTGTTTTTAATTAACACAAGAACTATATTTATCTTTCAAATGTTTTATCATTACATTCTGACATCCTGTTCTTCATCAAACATATACTGTCCATGCAGAGATAACGTGACAGTATATGTAGTGTTACAGAATTTGGGTAATTTTGGTTAACTGTCATCCTTGCTCTCAAAGAGATTACTGTTGATAAATTTTTGGGACAAAATGTATGTAATATAGGTATGTACAAAATAGCTCATCTGCCCTGGCTGGTGTGCCCAGTGGACTGGGTGCTATTAATATTTCATATTATTGCTATTCCAAATACCACGTAACACCCTTCCCTGGTCTTACTCCGTTTTGCCGTCCTACTGACCTTTGTTATAAACTTTATCTTCTCCCATGCCACATTCCTATTCCTTACTCTATTTCTACACCATCTATCCTTGCAAAACTCTCATTCTTCCTTGTCAGTTCACACTCTTTCCCCCACCTCATACTAGTCTTATTTCCTTTCCACCTTTATTAATTGGGGCCAGTTGGGCAAGGATATTATTGTTATTGCTGTTCTTCTCCAACAGAACTCCTATTTGTTCACCATTTGTCTGTACTTTAAATCCTGTAGGATAATCTCCCCTGTCTTAATCCATTTTGCCTTTCCCCTGCCCTTGATCAGTTGTTAGGAATTAAATTTTTTTTCCGTTTTCTTGGGTTTTAACTCTGGACTTTACTCCTTACTTTTAGTAGTTTTCCTCCCCTATTCTCTCAGAATCATTTTCCTTTACTGTAGACATTTCATATTCACTTTTCTCTTTTGTACAATATTCTTATTCCCTTTCCATTCTAATTAGTTGTCATTGCTATTGACCCTGCTGTGGTTTTTCTGCAACTTTGTTCCCATTGGCTCGGTATCTTTTTAATTTCACTTTAAACCTCATAGTATACTTTTCCCTTTTCACACTCCATTTTTGCCATCATTCTTCCGTGTATTACTTACATTTTAAATTTTTTTTGTCCCTTTCTTTGCCTAATTTGTATTCCCACTCATTACTTCTCTTCCTCCTTCCCACTCAAAATCATTTTTCCCTTCTTTAGTCATCTCATAAACCCTTTTCCTATTTTATAATATTCTTAATCTCTTTCCACCTTATTAATCTTTGCTCAATTGCAGTTGATACTGAGGGTGTGAAAGGAGGCTTTTCTGCTGGCGTGGGTTTGGTTTTCTGGTGATGTTGCTTTCTTAACCAACACCTGTACAACAGCATACGAAATGCAATGAGAGTGCTGACTACCAATAAGCCAGCTGGAGAGAACACCAATGAATGAGCTACCAACAAGCAAGCCCAAGTACAAGAAAAGAGTGTACACAAACTGAAAAAAGGGTAACCTCAGAGCATCCAGATAAAGAAATCAAAGAGACTGTACCACTGAACCCCACAGAATTCCTACCACAAAAGTCCACCCTATGAAGACTGGAAGACAAAGCAGAGCATCCTGACAAATAGAAACAAAGAGTCACCTAAAATGGGGAGACAAAGAAAGAACCTCTAATTGAAAGGAATGGAGGAATCTCCAGAAAAATAGCTAAATGAAATTGTATTCTATCAGACATAGAATTTTTAAAAAAATGGTTATAAGGATGCTCAAGAAATTCAGTGAGAGGTATAAAGAACTGAGTGGGAATTATAACAGCATGAAAAGGGAAGTAGAAACCATAAACAAGAACAAGAAATGAGGAATACAATATCTGCAATCAAAAATATACTAGAAGGAATTATAAGCAGGACAGATGAAGCAGAGGACCAAATCAGCAAGCAGGAAGATAAGGTAGAAATACCCAGGTAGAGCAGCAAAATGAAAAAAAAGACTCAAAAAGTATGAGGATAGTTTAAAGGAACTTTAGGAAAACATGAAATATAACAACATTTGCATCACAGAAATGCCAGAAGAAGAAAAGGAGCAATGGATAGAACACCTGCTTGAAAAAATAATGCTTGAAAACTTCCCTAACTTGGTCATGCAAGTTCAGGAAGCACAAAGGGTCCCAATCAGGATGAATGCACAGAATCCTGTTCCCAGACACATCATAATAAAAATGACAAATGTTAAAGACAAAGAGAGAATCTTAAAGGCAACAAGGAAGATAGTAACATACAAGGGAGCCCCAATAAGGCTAGCAGCTGATTTCTCAAAAGAAACACTAAAGGCCAGAAGGGAATGGAAAGAAATATTCCAAGTAATGAAAAGCAAAGGCTTGCAACCAAGACTACTCTATCTAGCAAGGCTGTCATTTAAAATGGAGGGCAAGGTAAGAAATTTCCCAGACAAAAGAAGGCTAAAATGATACACCTCCACCAAACCAGCATTGCCAGACATGATGAAGGGACTGCTTTAAAAAGATGAAGGAAAAGAATGAGAAAGAGAGAGGAAGACAGCTACAAAGCAGAAAATGGCAATGATTAAGTACTTATCAATAATAAGCTTAAAAGTAAATGGATTAAATGCTCCCATCAAAAGACATAGGGTAGCTGAATGGATAAGAAAACATGACTCACACATCTGCTGCCTACAAGAGACCCACCTCAGAGCAAAAGACCTACACAGACTGAAAGCAATGGATTGGAAAGAAATATTCCAAGCAAATGGACAAGAAAAAAAAGGCAGGGTAGCAATATTTATATAAGACAAAATAGATTTCAAAACAAAGGCCAAAAAAGAGACCCAGAAGGGCACTTTACAATACTCAAGGGAAGAATCCATCAAGAAGACATAAACATTGTAGACATATATGCACCCAATATATGAGCACCCAAATATATAAGGAAAATCTTGGAGGACTTCAAGAAAGATATAGGCAGCAACACATTGATAGTAGGGGATTTTAATAGCCCACTGTCAACAATGGACAGATCTTCCAAACAAAATATCAGCAAGGAAATTGTGGAACTGAATGATGCATTAAATCAAATCAACTTAACTGATATATATAGAACCTTTCATCCCAAAGGAGCAAAATACACATTATTTTCAAATGCACATGGAACATTTTCAAAGAAAGATCACATGGTAAGATACAAAATAAGCCTCAACAAATTCAAGAAAATTGAAATCATATCAAGCATTTTCTCAGACACTGGGGCCTAAATCCAGAAACCCATCTCAAGGAAAAAAACTTAAAAACACTCAAATTTGTGGAAATTGCAGAACGCTATTAAACAATGAATGGGTTAATATAGAGATCAAGGAAGGAATCAAAATACAAATGACATATTTCACAGATCTGGAACAAATATTTCAAAAATTTATATGGACCCGTATATGTCCCCAAACAGCCTCAGCAATTCTGAGAAAGAAGAACAAAGTGGGAAGGATCACAATACCGGATACCAAATTATACTAAAAGGCCACTGCAATCAAAAGAGTTTGGTACTGGCACAAAAACAGACACATAGACCAATGGAACAGAATAGAGAGCCCAGAAATAATCCCATGTCTCTATGGTGAATTAATATTTGACAGAGGGGACAGGAGCATAAAATGGAGTAAAAATAGCTTCTTCAACAAATGGTGTTGGGAGATCTAGACTAGAACACGCAAAAAAAAAAAAAAAAAAAAAAAATGAAATTAGACCACCAACTTACACCACACACAAAAATAAACTCAAGATGGATAAAAGACTTAAATATACAATGTGACAGTATAAAAGTCCTAGAGGAGAACACAGGAAGTAAAATTTCAGATATCCCATGTTGCAATATTTTAACTAATACCTCCCCCAAAGCAAGGGATATAAAAGAAAGAATAAAGAAACAGGACTACATCAAATTAAAAAGCTTCTGCACAGCTAAAGAAAACATCAACAAAATGAAAAGGGAACCGACCATGTGGGAAAACATAATTGCTAATGATACCTTGGACAAGGGTCTCATCTTCAAAATACAAAAAGAACTCTCATGACTCCACATCAGCAAGACAAACAATCCAGTTAAAAACTGGGCAAATTGTTTTAGTGAACAGACACTTCTCCAAGGAGGATATGCAAAGGTCCCATGGTCACATGAAGGGATGTTCAGCATTACTAGCCATCAGAGAGATGCAAATTAAAACCACAATGAGATACCACTTCACACTGGTCAGGATGGCCATCATTAACAAATCAACAAACAAGTGCTGGCGAGGTTATAGAGAAAAGGGAACCTAGTACATTGTTGGTGGGAATGCAGACTGGTGTAGAAAACAGTATGGAATTTCTTCAAAAAACTAAAAATGGAACTGCCTTTTGATCCAGTGACTCCACTGCTGGGATTATACCCTTAGAATCCTGAAACACCAATTCAAAAGAACCTATGCAATCCAATGTTCATAGCAGCATTATTTACAATAGTCCAGAGCTGGAAACAGCCTAAATGAGCTGGAAATAGCCTAAGTGCCCATCAGTAAATGAGTGGATCAAAAAATTGTGGATCTTTTACACGATGGAATGTTATGCACCAGAAAGAAAAAAGAAACTCCTGCACTTCGTGAGAGCATGGATGAACTGGAAAGTATTATGCTAAGTGAAGTAAGTTCAGCGATGCTCTGGCTGGTGTGGCTCTGTGGACTGAGTGATGGCCTGTGAACCAAACGATCATGGGTTCAATTCCCAGTCATGGCACATGCCTGGTTTGGAGGCCAAGTCCCCAGTAGGGGGCGCATGAGAAGCAACCACACATTGATGTTTCTCTCCCTCTCTTTATCCCTCCTTTCTCCTCTCTTTAAAAATATGTAAATAAAATCTTTGCGGGGGCTGGGGAAGCCAGGTGGTTAAATATAAATACCATATGAGACCATAAGTGGAACCTAATCAAAAAGGCAAACAAATGAGCAAAAACAGAACCAGAGATATGGAAATAAAGAACAAACTGACAGTGGGAAGAGTGGAGGGAGACAATGGGGGAAAGTAGGGGAAGGGTAAAGTCAAGGAGCATGTATAGGGGCCCCATGGGCATGGACAATGGGGTGGGGATTGACTGTGGGAGTGAGGGGGCTGGGTTAAGCAGGGCAAGGGAAAGCAATGGGGAAAAATGTGAGACAACCGTAATTGAATAATTAAAAAATTTTTTAAAAAGAATTTTTCAATACACACACACACACACACACACACAGACACACACAGATACCCAGTCTATGATATTTTGTTACAGCAGTCTGAATGGACATCTACTTATTATTTTGAAGGCATTACTGCCACTGCCACTGTCACCCCGATATTTGATCTTTATATAAAGATGCACATATAATCTGTACCTATGATGTGGATTACTAATATAACAATTAATTATCAATTAATAATTGGATAATGTTTAAAGTAATGAAATACTATAAATAATTTGCCTTTCATTAGATCGGGGCTTAAATCTCATAAGTCAAATCAGTTAAAAAGCCCAGGTTAAAATTACAAGTGTTAGAGATGATGTTTTTATCCATCTTAAATTTTTAAACTCCGAGAAGCAGAAATTTTATTTAGCTAATCAATATAGTACTTTTATTTGTACAGAATTGGGTACTTAATGGTAAATAAAGATAATAGATAATAAAATTCATATTGCAATATTTCAACTTTTTAAAATAAAAAAATGTAACAGGGAAAAACAAGAAAACGTGTAAGGAAATAAATGACTCAGAAGTTTAAACTACTTCATACACAAACAGGCTGACTTATAAATCTGTTTTATTTCTGACTGGATTGTACTTACGCTTGTCTTTCAGTGAATATGATATCCATACTTTGTGTTTCTCGATCATTTTGAGCTTTAAGCTAAATAAAGAGTTAACACAGAAGTCAGGGATAAAAAATTTCCATGAAACCAAACTATTTCTTTAAAAATTATTCTGGTTATGAACTATGAGAGATTATTATAATAATCCTAATTCCACATGCAAAGTTTTTAAAAATAAGTGTTTATTTCAATTAACAAATCACCATAAAAGATAAAATCTTTTTCACAGGCATGGTAATCTCACATCAACAATATTCATTTTGTCAAACAATCAAATGTAAACTTAATTTATGTATGCAAAATTTCAAGCATTTACTGGTTGTTCAATAGTTGATTTATAATGTGTTAAATTTAGACCCGACACAAATTTTAATCTTTAGTAATTCAGGATTTTTATCTGAGTACTCTTAGTTGACTCTGCCTGTGCATATTCAGGCTAGAATATGGACCTATCCCAAACAAGTGACAAGACATATAAAGAAGTTTTTACTTTTTCTATGTGATATTGAAATAGTTTTCAAATTGGGAATTCTCCTATGTTCTAAAAGCCAAGGATAATTTCAGTAAATTAACATGCTTTTAGAATCCCAACTTAGAAAACAGTAATTTTATAAATTCTATGCTTTCATAGAACTTATGTGATTGTGTAAATAAATTATAAACTATGTAAGTTATAAGCTGTATGTTATTTTTATCCAAGTGTTTATAGTCAAAATAAACTAGCCACTAACATCTCATTTACCAATCAAAAGTAGTCATTTGTAACTATTTGCTTTTCTCCCTTTCTTGTAAAACTCTGTACAAGTGCCATAGTATGTCTATTGAGTACTCAGCTCCATTTGTGCAAATATTAAACCAGATTGCAAACTAATTTTTATGTAAGGAAATATAGATGAGACTTCCTAATGCCAAGTCTAGGAGCAGTTGAAACATAGCCTTTCAAAAGACAATAAAGTATTCACTTGAGAGAGTCAATGAACAGGAAAAAATTTTTAAAGCACAACTAAAGAACTTCAATTATAATAGTGGTATTTAGGATTAGAGTAATACCTTTCTCTAAGGTCCATAAAGTTTTATCAAACTATTTCTAGCTATAAATGCCTTGTTTTGGAGAATATTATCTTCTATATAGCTCTATTGTTTATACATCTTCTTACCATGTTGTAATCATTCGTTACTTCTTCCATTTCAGTATTGGTGTTAAGTTTATCTACCAACTAAAAACAAAAATACAAACAAAAATCACACATTCTATTAGTCTGTAAATTTTCCATAATCCATAATATAGGTATTTAATCTTAAAATAATGAAATCATTTAACTATTAATATTTAGAAGTATTTTATCTTCTAAGATAAAAACAAATATTGAGCTACCCAAGTAAGCATATACTGTGCATAAACTACAGTTTTGGGAAGGTTAAAAAGTGAGCAGTAATGAACTAGTACTGTTCCGGCAGATTGTACCTTGAAGAGGTTTGTCTGCTCTGAGGAGATGTCTGAGCTTATAAATAACGGTCCAGAGAAGACAAAAGTTTGGGGAAGATCTTTCTCTCTCTATCTCATCCTCCCTCCAATCCCCCACCCCCAGGGAAAATGGGTGTTAACTGATTTACAAATTTATTCCAGTAAAAATGTAAAATGATTTTTGTGGTCATCTGAAAAGTAAAAAATATCAACAGAATAAAGCGCAAACAGAACATTGGGTATGATGCCCTGGCTGGGTAGCTCAGCTGGTTAGAGCATGGTCCCAATACACTAAGGCTGTGAATTCGATCCCTGGTCAGGGCACATAAAAGAATCAACCAATGAATGCATAAATAAATGGAACAACAAATCAATGTTTCTCTCTCTTTCTCCCTTCCTCTCTCTCTCTCTCTAAAATCAATCAATCCATCAATATTTGTTTTTAAAAAGTTGGGCAATGATAGCAATAGCTAACATATTTTGTGCCAAAAACTGCTCCAAGCCTGTTATATGAATTACTTCACTTAATTTTCGCAATTACTCTATGAAGTAGATATTGTCCACATTTTGCAGATAAAGAAATTTACTAAGTTGTGGAGACAGAATTTGAACAAGAGGGCTACTAACACTGGCTACTAAAAGCAAACTACTTTGGTGTAATTGATTCTAAAAGACTAATAATCTTTATTAATGTAATATATGTCTATTAGTATATATCTCATTTTCACTTGTGATATAAATAATAAAACCTAACACTTATTAAGTGCTTACTATACATTAGGATCCTGGCTAAGTACTTTCTGTGTATCAGATGTTAACTCATTAAATCTATAAACAGCATATTTTACATATTATTAATATTTTTATACTAAGTAATTTGCCTAATGTATTTTAATAAATAGAAATACCTTTCATCTAATGTCATTTTACATTTTATAAAAAACAAATTTTCTCATATTTAGAACAGAACATCATTTACTAAAAAGAAGAAAAACTATACTGCATATTAAGCTACACAAAATGTATTTTATGGATTATATCATCCAACAAATGTAAGAATTGCAAAATTTTGTTTGTAAGGACAATATAACAATATCCAGTAAGTATATCATAATTTACCTAACCATTGAAAAAGAATGTTCTTATTCTGTGTAAAACTATTTTTTAATAGCAGAAGCGAGATAAACGTTTTTCTCTTTCATTAAGTCCAGATATCACTGCTGCCAAAATCATCTACAAGGCTGGAAAAAAGAAAATTCTAATACTAGAAATTTTCATGGGGCCAAGATCACCCCAGCAACTGGGGGAGTTATCAATACTTCCAAGAGAAATTTTTTTGAGAGTTCCCATTAGGAAGTATTCTTGGGGAAAGTATATTTATGTTACATACTTTAATTTTTGACAGAAGGCAAACATCATATTTTGAATGAAACATATGAATGGAGGTACTGCATACTGAAAAACTAAATTTTTAAAATTTCATGATGACAACACTACATAGAAAGATCACATGTTTTTAGCTGACATTTTAGTACTCAATAAATTTAAGCTACTTTTAAAATTATTACTTTAACATTGTTGGGGCAAAATAACATGTGTGTGTATTGGTAGTTGTAAATAGTTGTACTTTTTAAAAAAAGACTGGATGAATACTTATCAATCTGTTAAGCCAAATTATTTCTTGGCAGGGAAATAAGGGTGAAAGCAAAGGGATGGCTTAATCTCTATACAGTCTATAATTTCCATCTTTCACAATATGTATGTAATCATGTATTATTTGGTATTTAAAATAATATATTTTTAAAGTAGTAAAAAGCAATGAAAATATTCAAAGAAATTTCTCTATGAAAAATCAAATACCATGTTGTAATCTGCTAGTTGTCCTTGAAAGTCTTTGATTTCAACAGCTAAAGTCTCCGCTCTGCAAGCATAAAATAAATACATTCATAAATTGACACATAAGCAAATCAATATTATGAACATTACTGATAACTATAAATTCAATATTAAACTCCTGAAACATATAACATTAAATGTTACTAATAAAAAAGATACTGCATATTTTACCTGCAAAATTACTCACCTCTTTTCGTATGACAAATATACTGAATTCTCTTGATTGTACATTTCTATTTCTTTCTGAAGTTTATTAATTTCTGTTGTAAGTTCATTTATTTTACTTCTAAATGAAAACAAATAAGTCAGCAATACTTCTAATAAAGAAAAACATTCTAGTCAAACTTCATAAATGTGTAACAATAATATAAGTGGTTTTGTGAAATCTGTCTTAAAAATACTTTAAGTGGCTCATTTGATTAAGAATGAAGTATATCCCAACTGATAAGAAGCTGACATAGATTCTTGAATCATTAGAAAGATGACATTAAGACCAGAATGGAAATTTGGTCCAACTAGTACAATCTGTAGACCGAAGTAGGTGCCTAATTGTCATGCTCACAGCTCCTGCTACACTCTAGGACAGGGTATCTCAAGAGTGACATTACTAACATTTTAAGTTACTGAATAATACTTAATTGGGGGGTGAAAGGACTATCCTGTGCATTGTAGGATGTTTGACAGCATTTCTAGGCTGGAAATTAGTAGTATATCCTCTAAATCCCAGTCATGACAATTAACAATGTCTAAAAATTGCTAAATGTTCCCTGAGAAGCAATCACCACCAGGTGAGCATTGCTCTAGAGTTGAACAATTACACAAACAGCTAGAACTACTCTTTGATGCAGCATCAGAAATCCTGAAGGAGAGAGGCAATGCAATGATGACAAATGGCTCTATTTTGTTTCCTCCTTTTGATTAAAAAGTGGCTGGATATCAAATGATGCCATACAACGCTGGTCTTACTATCTTTCCTATTGGATGTTAACTTAAGGATAGATGGGGAAGACCTACACTTCTCTTTATTTATTTGTATAGGTTTGAGAATAAAACAAAGTCAAGTAACTGAGAAACAAAAGAATCAAGAAGGACTAAGAAAGAAAAATGAACTTTTAAGACACAATAAAAGGAAGGATTAAATGAAGTGGAAATAAGATAGAAAAAAGATATAGATGAAGAGCCAAGAAGAAAATAATGTAAAATGGGAAAATGCAGATAAGACAGTAGGATATCAGCGGAGAAAAAGGTAGGCAGAAAATAAGAAAAAAATTCTTCATGTAGAACTGCATAGTCCTGGCTGGTATGGCTCAGTGGACTGAGTGCAGGCAGGGCGCTCAATCCCCAGGCAGGGCACATGTCTGGGTTGCAGGCCACATCCCCAGTAGGGAGCGCACGAGAGACAAGCACACATTGATGTTTCCTTCCCTGGCTTTCTTCCTCCCCTCCCCTTCTCTCTAAAAATAAATAAATAAACTCTTTAACAAACAAAACAACAACAACAAAAAGAACTGCATAGAGGTAGATAATAAAGCTTACGGATTAATTAAAATGAGACCATATTTGTACTCAACTGACCAAATATTTACTTAGGTAAAATTCTGCATTAATATTCATAAATAAATATATACATATTCCCTTTCTTATTGATGTAACGGGTGATATTTCAATAGTATAAATATTTCAGAACAATCAGTGAAAAAACCATAAAAGGTTATATTTATCATGAAACATTTAAAAAGTGAACTTGAAATAGCTAACATACATGCAAATATATAAAATTTAAAATCTCAGCCTAATTTCATTATATGTCTATTGTGTAGTATAGCCAAATTAACTAAAAATTATGTTAGAATATAAAATAACTGTTAGAAATCAACATATATTTAATTATCTAAGTAAGTACCATAGTTAAAACTTTATAATCATGTATAGGAAAAAAACATGTTTATTTAACATACCGAAGAAGCCCAAGATAATAAGATTTGTCTAAAATTTGCCTCTGGGGACCTAAAAAAATTTTTTTAAGTATTAGTGTTTAAGTTAGAAATAGCAAATCAAAAGTACAAACAGAATTACACCATACAATTCTCTGACAGTCCTCATGTATGCCCCAATAAATCTGATAATCAAGAAGAATCATTGAAATGGAAAAGAGAACTCATAACTTAGCATCATGATATAATAGAAGCTTAAATTAAAACTGCAAAGATAGGACTAGAGATGTGGCTATTAAGATAGGCTCTACAGGTGAGGTTGACTAAATGGAAACTGAGTAAGGGAGTCCAGAATAGGGATATTCAAGACAACTTTCTGTAGCAATAAAAATATTCTACATCAGCACTGTCCAATAAACGAACTACATGGGATTATTGAGCACCTGAAATGTGCCTGGTGCTACTGGGAAATTAAAATTTTATTTTAATTAATATTAATTAACTTAAACTTAAATGGCTATTGGCTATCATAATGGACAATGCAGATGTAGACTATGAATTTCTTAGTGGAAGCAAGAGGTTATGATTTTTCGTAATGTCTTCGAGGCTTTTTTATAAACATGATCTTATATTTCAGTATGACTACGAAAGTACTCCTATGTTAAATGTCCCATATCTTGAAAGAGATGAAGTACATTGCAAGGTGTGAGAGGTAAGGCAGGTCTAAGTGGAGAAAAGGGAGAGGATGCCTTATTAAAATAGGAAATGGGGCACTAGAACAGGTAAGAACAGAAGTCATAGATAATGGTGCATAATGATAACAATAAGAACTCTCTTATGTAAGGTTTTGAAGTATATTGGTAGAAACTGACTAAGCTATGTTTTTTTTGTCTCCAAAATCTAAGTGATACTGGAGAAATTAATGCACTATAAATAGTTAGTAAATTCTTTATTGAATTACAGTATGTTTCTTCCCTTTATGTTTAATATGTAGTATTAAACACATAAACATTTCCATGAATAGAGATTTAAAGACTATAAACAATGATGTATTTTTGATAAATTTTTCTCATGGTATTCATAATTATTAACCAAGCTTTTCTAAATAACCTATAAGTTTGTAGTATTTAGTGAACTAAGTGTATTATAAGAAAATTTAAGTCTCCTGAAAGGCATGACATGCTATATTAAGAAGGTAGTATAACTTATAATTGATTTTGTACCAGTAAAATATCTTCATTCCTGATAGGCATTTGTCACAAATACAGAAAACAAAACACTCATAAAACAGTTCACCATGCTTTGATTCATATATATACAGCCAATTTTTTGAATCACAACATATAGTATATTGTTATGCCTTTCTAAATACATACAGAGAAGCATAATAAAAGATGTGGTATAAGTCTGTGTTAGCCTTATTTCCTTATGTAAATATTACATGCAGTGTTATTAGAAAAAGTAACACTTTTTGACTTTTCATAAATATACAAATATCTTAATAGTGTAATTTTGATATAGAAACAATCAAAAAGAATTTCAAAATATTTCCATATGGTGCTAGAAATCTAATTTTCATTCTTGAGCTTTTCTTCAAATTTCAAATTTCTTGGAGTTGTAGCAAATCTCCATGTTCAGAAAAATGAAGATCAAAATATATGTATATAATTCTCTAATTCACAATGTATTCTCACATTTATTCTCTTATTTAACCCTCAAAACAATTTTGTGAATCAAAGAACAAGAATTGAGTAAAACAGCCTCTTCACTCTGTAACTGTGATTTAGTAACACGGTACTATAGTACTTCATATACAAAATATAGTCATCTTCTTAAAACAGATACCTTTAATTCCAGTTTTCATTCCACTCAAACCTTGTTGTGTTACAGGACGATCTGCAACTCTAATCTGAGAAGACAGAACTCCTGTCCCCATGGAGCCACCACGAGAGCCTGGTCTTGCTGTTCCAGGTGGTATCTAAATAACAAACAAGATTTCAGTTTTAATAAACAAGAAAAACACTGTACCTCTACTATTATTAAGACTGCAAAGAGAATATTTTAAAAATTTAATTTGACATAATTTATAAAATATTCTTTTATTTTTAATGTTTGAAATATGAAGCATTATTAAATAAAGTTTTTTAAAATTAAAAATTATGCATGTAGACATTATTTATAATACTCCAAAAACTGGAAAGGAGTTAAATGTCCACATATTTTTCCTCAAATAACCATAGAAAATGGTTAAGTAAGTTGTAGTACATAACAAAATAGTTTATAACACAGTATCATTTCATTATGTAAAAATAAAAACTTGGATTATATAAAAAATAGTAACAATGTTTATCTCTACATGATATTATAGTTCATTCTTATTTTGCCATTTATATAATTTGGTGTTTTCAGTATTACTTATGGTAAATATAAATATAACCTTTAAAAATCAGGAAAATAAAACTTTATTTTGAAAAAATTACATATAATTCCATTACAAGATAGCCATGTAAGTATTAAGGGGCTTACATTATTCAGCAAGCATTCATTACTTCAGACCCTGAGGAAAGTACAAGACTCACCTTCTTGTCAGTTCATATACAATAGTATGTACAGGTATGGGAAGGTATAAAAGATAACTTGAAAATATTACAAGTGATCCTTCTCTTATCTTCCTTTTCCTCTTTAATTTTTTTCCCTGACTTCCACAGAGTAAAGTAGTACATTAAATTAAATTGTAGTAGAAATTTTATTCAGGGGTTGTATACAACCATTGTCATTCATTTTGATAGGGTTTTTTTGCTGGTAACCTCTAATCCTATCAGCTAACATAGTTATTTAGTGAATCTGAGAATTACTTGGCAATTATTTTGAGTACGGCAGACCCAGAAACAGTGACATTTTCCAGAGGAAATATGTTGGACACAGAAACACCATCAACCCCAAATTCAAATGAAGTGAGTTCAGGGTTATTCTGAATGATCCTTGTGAGAAAATCCTGTGTCTCCCACAGGGTAAACTTCCTAAATAATTTCCTCTTTAGCTCTATGCAAGCATAATCATGACAGCTACTCAAATAACTATATTACTTTATTTAAAAAATTATTTAGATAAAAGTACAGAGAAGAAAGCATAAGTTAAAAATGCCCATATTAAAAACAAATATGTATGTATTCACATGGAAATATATTTATATTACTGAAAGTAAAGGCCAAGAACATACATATTATCTTCATTCTGTAAAGTGCTAAAACCATACAATTATACATGTGTCAGTGTTTGAAAACAGACGGAAAAAAGTCTGAAAGAATACATGTCACACTGCTGACAATGATTATACCTGGGGTAGAAGGAGGGAATTCTGACATTTCTTTGTTTGTATGTTTTATAATTTTAGAAACAGCAAACGTTAAATAGGTAAAGCTCCACGCAAACAGTTGGTGGCCAATGTCCAACTTCTTTTATAAATACTTAAATAACAAGCATAAATTCTTACTAGAATAATAGAAGAAGATACCCCAGTTCAGTAGTATCTATGAATTTAGAAAAATCATTTCAGTATAAGTTGATGATGATATTGATAATGTTACCTGAAACTCTACAAAAATCTCAAAAATTTAAGAAAACTGACTTTAACAAAATTATTCCCTCCCCAAAATGCTGCTCTTATTATGAATTAAGCATAGGACCCAGCATTGTCTCTACTGTCTGAGCTTGAACACCTGATATGCACCTTATGAGGTAGTCAAAACCATTTGTTGCAAGCATCAGAGAAATGACTATGAATATTTTGGTTTATTCATTTCTTTCTATGTACATATAAATCTACATTTTATGTTAAATTGACACCACACTGGTTTTTTTGCACAGTGCTTTTTGCTTTTTTCTCCACTCAATACTATATTGTATGTATTATTTCCTCAAATATTCTTTAAGAGAATTTTTAATGGCTACCTAATAGTCTATGATAAGGATAGACACACAATTTTTTGATGACTCATCTGTTGAAAGGATATTTAGGTTGTATTCAAATTTCACTATTATAATGAAAATGTAATAATTACCTTTATAGCATATTATTTTGCTTAGAATTATCAGTTTATAAAGTTTATGCATTTTGTTTTAATATGGTATATTTCTCTTACTGATTCACTAATTTATGACACTCTATCTTACATATAACCTCTTAATATTTATCAGAGTGTGTTCTAGACTGTTGTTGCAATCAGAACATTGTTTTACCTATTACGTATATTTTATACTATTGTACTTCTTTGTTTTTTTATTGTTTTAGATAAATTTTAGTATAGTTTTATAATAACATCCACACCCCTGACACACACACACACACACACACACACTGTCCCCGCCCGAAATCTCATAAAATTTAGATTAGTTTGTACCCTTAACATAGAAAAAGCCCGTATAGACTCTGAACTCTATGTATGACATATACATTGTAAAACTTTTTTTTACCAGTTTGTCATTTTTCTTTTAACTTTTTTCTGGTACTTTCAATTTTGTAAATTAAAAATAAAAATAGCCTCTTTTTCAGTATTTGGTGTTTCCGTAATCTTACAAAGCCCTAGCCCACAACAAGTTTATATGAAACACTTGCCTATATTTTCTTCTAGTACATTTATGGTTCCTATTAAATATAAAGTTTCTTAAATATCTAAAATTCTATGTGAGGGAGGGATCAACTGTTTAAAAACAAATGGTTTTCAGTAACTTGAGTTCACTACTGAATACTTCATACTTTTCAAATAATTTGAAATGCCACCTTAATCATTAATTAAGTTCTTACATATTTCTGATTCTGTTCCTGGTCTATCCATTTCATTTGGTTTTGACACAAATACACTCTACCACTTGAATAATTCTAGTTTTAAAATACACTTGAATATCAGCATGAGCATACACCTTCTCTCTATGGCGTCTTTCAGACATTCTCCCGCATTTATACTCCACAATGTTTTCAAAACACAAACATATAGTATGCTCAAAGAATAAATAAATAACAAAGAATTTCTTATTATAAACAAGTTTTCCAACTTCTACCAACATATATGCACAAGATTTCAAGAGATTTGTTTTAAACTTACTCCCGTTGCCACTCGAATATTTCCTGATGGAGGTCTTATTATTCCAGAAGGCGGCCTTCCTGTCAATCCAATTCCACCTCGTGAAACAGGGCGAGCTGCTGAAGGTTTGTGATTGCTAGCCATTGTTTGTTCACTTTAATCACTGTTTGGAAACAAGAAATAGTTCAATTCTCCTTTGATATCTTCTATAACTAGACACTAGTGACCCACATACCATTCCTTCAAGCATTTAATCAACAATGGTTTTTCTTGTAAACTGTAATTCCAAGTACCACTAAAGGCTGAGCCTGATTTAATTTTGTTCAAATTTGACATTAATGTCTCATTTAGAACCATGAAATCATTTACTAAAACATGCCTTTCTCATTTCCTTATTATCTTATCAAAAAAACAGCCCCTCTAGTTATGCCTCCTGTGCTCTCATCTCGTACTCCAGAAAGTTTATTCAGCATCTTTATCTTCCAATCTTTTCTCTTTGATTTCTGGTCCATGATTAACTCCCTTATATTCTTAATTCTGTTATTAAATGCAGTGGTACCTTGATACTTGTCATTAGTTCATTCCAGAACTTGCGATGAGTACAAAACCGACGAGTACCGAACACAAGGAGATGAAGCATTTTATCCTGTGGGGCAGTGTCTTCACATATACAAGCTCTATCAAGTGTGAGGAGTCCCAAGTAGGCACCCATTGCTGAAACAGTTTTTCTCGTCAAAATGCTATGGCATTTGATGAGTTCTAAAGCTGACAAGTACCAAGGTATGACTGTACTTCCTTTTACTCTTCTAACAGAACACTGGTTTTCCCAAAAAACACTTTCAGTAACAAAGGCTGTTTTAGCTTCAAGAGCTACAATTCCAAAGCAAAGGGGTGTATGGTACCCTCCTTGCTCCCTGATGTCACTTTCAAAACATTCTGCCTCCAACACTTTAAAAAATAAACAGAATTCTCTTTCTCTGAGGATGAGGTTATACAACCATATTACCTTAGATCTCTTCTGGTTGCTTTTAACTAGGGACCTCTTAATCTCTCCCTCATTTTCACTAAGGTCTTTGTACCTCTAGTTTGGTCTCCCTATTCCAGTCAAACCAACATCCTGAATGACTTTCACATAGATACTAGATTCAATATCTAAATTCTAGCTTCAGTTCCCTAAACTAAATTACAGTAACCATAATCAAAAAACTAAATTTTGAACCATTGGGATCAAAATCCCAATTCAGAGAGCCAAGGCCAGATCTTGAGCTTGTCATCATCTGGAATTGCTTCATCTCAAATATTTTAAGTGGAATACTTTATTTTCTGTCTTTAATCTCCTCCCCTTCCTCACTTCTTTATTCTCACTACCCTCTTTTTAAACCATTTCCTTCATTCATTCATTCTCTCCCAGGTTATCAGCCTCTTCTTTTATGCATCACAATATTAACTTTTATTTATCACAATAAGGACTTCTGGCCAAGATGGAGCTGTAAGTAGATATACTTTGCCTCCTCGCACAACCAAAAGGACAACAAGAAATTTAAAAAACAAAACAACCAGAACTGCCAGAAAATCGAACTGTATGGAAGTCCAACAACCAAAGAGTTAAAGAAGAAACATTCATCCAGACCAGTAGGAGAGGCAGAGACAGGCAGCTGGGAGGCAAGGACGCCTGCAAGGCAGTGGCTGAAGGACTGAGTGGGCAAGACAGTGGCTGGTGGTCCCACATATGCATGGGAATAAACCAGGAGGAACAGGGGAGTGAGACAGACCACGCAACCCAGTGTTCCAGTGCAGGAAAAGAAAGCCTCAAAACCTCTGGCTGTAAAAATCTCTGGAGGTTGCAGCAGTGGGAGAGACTGCCAGCCTCACAGGAGAGAGTTCATTAGAAAGACCCACAAGATCCTAGAATGTACACAAACCTACCCACCCAGGAATCAGCACCAAAAGGGCCCAATTTGCTTTTGGGTTGCAGGGGAAATGACTGAAAGCAGGGTGAGAGCCGAGCAAGTGGTATTGTTCTCTCTCTGACCCCTCTCCCACATACAATGCCACACAGTGAAGTGGGTTGCCCAGCCCTGGAAAATACCTAAGGCTCTGCCCCTTACAATGTAACAGGTATGCCAAGTCAAAGAAATATGGCCTAAATGAAAGAACAAATCAAAAATTCAGAAAAAATACAACTAAGCGATGAAGAAATAGCCACCCTATCAGATGCACAGTTCTAAACACTGGTAATCAGGATGCTCAGAGAAATGGCTGAGTATGGTCACAAAATAGAGAAAAAAAGTGAAGACTATGAAAAGTGAAATAAAGAAAAATACACAGGGAACCAAAAGTGAAGGGAAGGAAACTGGGTCTCGAATCAACAATTTGGAGAAGGAAGAAATAAACATTCAACCAGAACAGAATGAAGAAACAAGAATTAAAAAAAAAATGAGAGTCTGAGGAACCTCTGTGACAACTTTAAACATTCCAACATCCAAATCACAGGGGTGCCAGAAGAAGAGGAAGAGCAAGAAATTGAAAACATATTTGAAAAAATGGAGAACTTTCCCAATCTAGCAAAGGAAATAGACTTTCAGGAGATCCAGGAAGCTTGGAGAGTCCCAAATAAGTGGGACCAAAGGAAGCAAACACCAAGGCACATCTTAATTACATTACCCAAGATTAAAGATAAGGAGAGAATCTTAAAAGCATCAAGAGAAAAAGAGACAATTACCTACAAAAGAGTTCCCATAAGACTATCAGCTGATTTCTCAAAAGAAACCTTGCAGGTGAGAAAGATGGAAAGAAGTATTGAAAGTCATGAAAGAAAAGGACCTACATTTCTTCCTTCTTCTTTCTAGAATTTCTTCCCACATGAGGGCATTGCCAACTACACAAATGTACTAAATTATTAAAAGCGAAATGAATCCTTTCTTCAACTAAAATGGTTTCCCATCTTCTATATTCCCTGCCCTGTGCTTGGAGTGCTTTCATTCTCTTTATAATCTTTCATCTTTTTTCTTATAACTCCAACTATGTTGGTGACTCATAAATCAATGTCTGCAGGTCTGTCCCTTAAACTGGGTATCGATTCTAAATTTTAAATTGTTTATTGGAAATTTCTACTCGGGTATCCCATTGTCACTTCATACTGAATATGTTCACACCAAAACTTAAAATTTTCTCATTCCAACTAGTTCCATGATTCCATTTCCTTGCCGTTTTGAACTCTGTGGACAAAGTAAGAAATTATTACTATTATTATTATCTCAAATGGAAAAGGAAATTTCATGAAATACCTTTTTGAAAGGCAGACAAGTTCATGGTTTCTCCCAAAGAAAACTAACAGAATAAACCTTTGTTTCCAGCAACATCGGTCAATGAGACTAGTTTTCCTGATAACTTTAAGAAAATGTACAATATATCAAATTTCCACTTCATTTCCTTTGCCACTGCTTTGCTATCATGGTAAAAGCACAGTATTAGATCAGTTCTAGGGGGTAATATAAAAGGGTGCAGTACTAGCAACAAAAATGCCGCCAACTCAAGGGTTATTCACATAACTCAGTGAAGCACCCTGGCCTTTGGTTCCAGAAAGATTAGGGATACAAACTTTAGCTCTGACAGTTACCAGCTCTATAATCCCTTTTGGAGGTGCTTCCTCATCTGTAAAACAGAAGTGTGATGATAGCCTATCTTGCAGAACTGTTGTGAAGATTACAGACAGCATATATAAAACACCTGGGTCTTAATTATTATTACTATCGTTATATTCCCTAAACCAGCCATTTTAACATATATAAAGAAGTGAAAAATTGCTAAGTCCCTTATGCTATAAACAATAGACAGAAAGCAATTGTTATTTCGAAAAAACCTCTCAGTCCCTAGTGATTTTTTTCTCCTGAAGCTTCTTGAATCCTTCCCTTTGGTCTTGCCTTGGCTGGTCTGCCCCGGGGACTGTTAAAGAGTTCTCAGCGCACGTTTTGCTGGGCTAAAGTTTTGACTTCCATGCCCTAACGAAAGGCCTGAGAAGAATAGCTAAGAACCGAGTTTGATTTGTTTTGTTTGGAGCGCATCGGCACCTCCAAGGTGAGAACTTAAGGGACAGAGGGAGGGAGGGAGAAATAGCACCTGGGATTTCTCACCTCCGTCAGCGCGGAAGGAGGGAGGTCACAGCACTCGGGGTCACACCACAGCGGAGCTCACCAGTCACCTTCACGTAACTGTTCGCTGACTCGCGACTCGCGACTCGCCACTCAACACTCCAGCAGCTTCTCTGAACCCTGGGGCCTAACCACTAGAGGCCACAAGCCTCCGTGTATCCCGGCAACTGGGGCGGGATAGAAAAGGCCCCTCCTCCTCATTGGCCAATCCTCGGCCTTAGCTCCTACTACTTACTCGCAAAGCGAGAGTAAAATGTTCTCGCGATACTTGAGTACTTAAAGGTTTTCCAGAAGGGAATGGAAAACGGCGAGTTGACCAGAAAAGAACACTTTATTTGAAAACCTGGTTTCTTTTTTAATCAGAACAACGCCTCTGATTGTGCCTGACCAGTACGCACTCCAGCGAGTTTTGTTATATCCCTATGTAATCTCCCATCTGCTGCGGTGTAGTACGTTGAGAGTTTTTATTAAGAATTGTTTGAAGTTATTCCGTAGTAAGGCAGCATTGTACATTTTACTTATAATTAGTAGTAGTTTACTTTCTGTTATGACTCCACATGTATACAGTACAGCATGAAGTATGGATGCAATTCTAGTGCCGTCTGTTCCTCCTCATTTTCATTGGAAGTTTCATATCTTTAAGCTTCCTTTCAGAATTGTTTTGATTCAAGTTTGTGAGAAAGGCTGAATTAGATGGAAAGTGGCTTTACAAGAATTATTTTAAAATTAGTGTTTAAAAAACAATATAAGAACTACTGCATCTCCAATTCCACCTCTCTAATAAAGTAACTTGCAGTTTGTTTTTTTTTCCAAGTCTTCCTACTTATAGACAGCACATAAATGTTACTGCAGTTACAATCATAACACGTACACATTGGACTTTGAATATTTTCACATTATTTCCAGCTTACATACATTATTTATATCCAAATTTAATCTCTCATGCGCCGTCCTGCAAGTAGTTTAAAATCAACGCAATACAAAATAGTGTTATGCGGCTGAATTCTCACTTAAGTTTGTAAAATATTTTCGTGAAATTATAGCGCTTGATCCCAACTTATTTGTAGTGCTCATTTTTCCTTTTGTCATTGTAGTGGCGAGTAGTAGAATCTGCAACCCCAGAATACGTCACTTTGGTATAAGGATTATTTTAAGATGAAGGCAATTGAAAAGAAGCAGATAAAAGAAAAGCTCTTTACGATTCCTCTATTTGCTTAAAAGAGTATGTAAATCTTTAAAGAATTCCCTACTTATCTCTCTACCAGGAAGGACAAAAGTGATCATTGAAGACAATTTTATACCCATCATTAGCCTGGAGACTGCACAGGAGGAACCTACATAACAAATTTTACTAAGTGGTCCTTATCTACCATTAGTTTCTCATATATTTGCCTTCCCATAATTTGATGTCTCTAAAGATTTAAGGTCCTTTTCTTTTTATGACTTCCGTAAAAATGTATTGTGCCTTTGTTTAGATGCTTTATAACCGGTTCTAGCCACCTTTGTGAGTGATTTATCCATGAGCGCTCTTGTACATATGATATACATATTAACAAACTTCTGTAAATTTTTCTCTCGTTAATCGTTTGTTACAGAGCCCCAGCAGAAAACCTGGACCAGTAGAAAAAAATTTTTCTTTCTTACAATCTTTAACTGTCCAAGTATTACATGTATTTTTTCTAAGAGGTTACTGATAAACAGACTTCCCCCCTCAATTCTTTTAGACATACGGGAAGGGGAACTAGGTTCTGTCATTTGTACACAGATGTGAGAGGAGAAACCATTTCAAGTCTTTCAAATGCTTAACACAAAATACATATTTTTTAAATTACCAGGAACCCAGTTTAATGTTCACAGAATTTAAAGTAAGCAATTGTTTCCAGTATGTCCCCAAACTCCCTCGTTTTAATAAAAACAGACTTGTAAAACTATCAGGAGGGTATGCAGAGATTTGAGGAAATCGGAGTAAAGCTGCTCTAACAGACCATTCTAAGCAATCTGAGTAAACCACAAAGCGGCTCATAGCCCGGCACAAAACGATTTAAAATATCCGGATTCTGCGCGCCTGGGGCTTACGTCCCACTGGCGCGTGGCATTGTGGGATTTGCAGTCCCATCCCGCATCCCGTATTATAGTCAACAGTTCATCCAGGGCTCGGAAAAAACTCGGGATTGAGAAGGACCGCGATTGGGGCGCCTAGGCAGAAAGGGCGGTGTCCTATCTCCTCCGCGATCGGCGAGCCTGAGCGCAGGAAGGAAGCGAGCCTCAGCTCCACGTCGACCTCAGCAGCCGAGACGCACACGCTCTGCGTCATGGCGGGCTGAGACCGATGATGAATTCCGGCGTGCATGTCCTGGTTGCTGTGTCACTCTGCCCGCTCGGCGCGCCCCTTCCCTGCAGCCCTTACGCACGGGCTCTCGGGATCTTCCGGTCTCTGGCCGCCTCTCACCTGCAGGCCCCTCTCCCGCCGCCTCCATTCGTACACCCAGCCTCCCCTGCGGACTGATTTCGCTTGGTGTCCGGCCCCGGGTGCGGGACCGACGAGGGCCATGGCGAGCGGCGCCGCCAGGTATCGGCTGAGCTGCTCGCTCCCGGGCCACGAGCTGGACGTGCGAGGCCTGGTGTGCTCCTTCTATCCGCCGGGGGCCTTTGTATCCGTGTCCCGGGACCGCACCACCCGTCTTTGGGTCCCGGACAGGTGAGCGCTGCGAGCCCGGCAGCCGCCTGGCTGTGTTGCAAGCTTCCTTCCGCGTGTGGGAAGAAAGTGACCCTTCCCTGTTCTGTCCTGCTCTCTCCCTTTCTTCGCGGCCTTGATTCAGGTCTTCCTTGCCTCCCCATTCTAAGAGCTCTGACACTCTGGACTCGCAGTGTCCGAAACCAGTACGATTTGGTCGGAAGAGCACCCGATTGGAACAAACAGATCTACGTTTCTGTCCTAACTTGACCACTAGCGAGTGGGTGACCTTGGCCGAACTTTATCTTTGGGGGCTTCAGTTTTTGGATAGTGATTTCCGATGTTTCTTTTAGATTGAAAATTTATTAATGCCTGGTGCACCCTCCTACTAAATGAGGCAGTGTGAAGGCATCCGCCATGTAATTGAACTAAGAACCTCCCTCCTACCCCCAGTATTTGCTTCCTTCAAGTTCGAGAACCTTAGTTCTCAAAAATTGCATTCCAGAAAGTTGCTTTACCTTCTCTCGTCCAATTCAGTGTTTCTTAATCCGGGGTCTGTGGTGGGCTTTAGATGGAGGGGATGAATGTTTTATGAATGTGTGGGGGATGTGGTGTTTTCTTGAGGAGAGAAAGCCCATTCATTGACTTCTAACCCCCCTTCAAAAAAAAAAAAAAAAAGATTAAGAAACAAGATTAAGCTCCAGTCAAAATCTAGTTCAATAGCCCAGGCCTGATTTGGCTGATTGCAACACGAAACTTAGGACCTGGAGGACATATCTCAGTTCAGAAAGAGAAAAATTAAGATGAGTTACTTTGTTAGCCATCCATCAAAGGTTTCACTCAGAGTTTGGGTGATCATCCGTCAATTCAGATAGCTAGAGTGCCTCCTATTTATTTGGGATCCTGAAGAAGAATAAGAGGACAGAAAAGTTTTCTATGTTTATAGAACTTGATTACAGTGTGAGAGGGAAGATGGATCAAAAAACAATAAAAATACATATTTGGCACGAGTACTGTGAATAAAACAAATACTGATATAGAGTTGAGTGGAGAAAGATGTGAAGGAAGCGGCTCTGAGGAGTTGTTTGTTTGTTTGTTTGTTTTCTTTTTTTAAGTTTAACACTGGGATGGAGCTTGTCATGGGAGCAAGAAATGAGGAAGGTTGAATTGGGAGAATCCTGTAGGCCATAGGAACAAACATATCGCGTTCCCCCCCGCCCCCATTGAGGAAGAAGAAAGCCCTTATATGCAGAAGGGAATGAGCTGTCAGGTGGGGCAAGTCTCTGAGGGCTAAAGAAGAGAGTTAGTAGTTAGAATCCTTTAAAGGGTTTCCAGCAAGGAGCAGTATGATTTGATTTACCTGTTGAGAATTTTCTGCTAGCTGCTGGTGAAAATTTGGTTGCCAACGGGTTAAAGTGGAAATAGATCTGTTTGGCAGCTTTTGAGTAGTGTAGCCAAGACATGATAGACTAGACTAGGGATTTTGTATGTACAGCAAACTCCTATATTGAATTGGATGAGAGAACTTCTAAAGGTCTCTTCTAATCTGTAATATTACAAACCACTTAGTAACAGTAATACATAACTTTTTGTGTATTATATGCCCAGTGGGCAATAAACATTGCAGTAAGGAATAGCTAAAGGGGATGCCCAGTTGTCCTAGTGGAATCCTGTCAGTAAACTTTCACATGTGTGTGAGTATTCTAGGTTGACAAGAACTTTAATCACTGGAATGGTTGCATTTACCAGGAACTTGAGGAACTTTGAGCTGCAACAATCATCTACCTGAAAACTGGTCCTTTTCATTGAACTCATGTTGTCTTTTTGATTTTCTTTTTCAAAATTGATTTATTTATTCACCTAACTGATTGAAAGCCTGCATTGTGCCAAGTGCAGGGCTAGGTGATGGATGGTTAGAGAGACAAGATAGATAGCATTACCTCCCATTTCCAGTTGCTTAGGGTAGAGCACCTCATAGTCAGTGGATGATGAACCTCTGAGGCATTTCGAACTGGAGTGACTTGACCATACTTTTAGTGTTATAAAAGTGTCCTCAAGACTGATACCCTTTGTATGTTAATGCAGTTAATGAAGTGCTGTAAATGTTTGGAGCTAAGTAGTAAATGAAAATTGCTTTCTGTAGGCTTCTGGGTCAGGGTAGTTAGTGTAGGGATGGCCGGGAAATGATGGGTGATTTAGTTTTAGGGAGGCAAAATAATTCTAGGATAGACTAAACTAGATACCTCATCTTTCACAAAAGCCATTGAGAACCCAAGAAGTCTCTGGGACTTCTGAAGGTCCTTCAGAAGACATCTTCTTCCTTTTTTGTTGTTGTTGTTGTTGTTGTACATTAAATTGAACCAGTCAGCATGCCACTTTTTGAGACTGCTTCAGACCTGTATAAGTCTGCTTCAGTTAAATTGGATTTCTCAAGTCTCTCACCAATTACTGCGCAGCCTTTGGAAACTACCCACATTTGAAAGACGCAACCTCAGATTTCTACATTGTGCATTAAATCTTCTCTGACCATGCCAAGATCTTCTAAACACTCAGCACTTTGGGCCTGTAGTCATATAGTTCTATGGGGTTTGTTAAGAAATCTGCCAGTCCCTTCCCACTCCCTATTTCTCTTTCTTGGAGGCAAAATTTTCTTCTCTTCACTGCCTATTTTTTATTTGACTTCCCTATCTATGTATATAAAATGCTGTACAATCTTGTGCTGCTTAACTAGGTTGGTACATTCTGAGGAATGTGTCAGTAGGTGGTTTTGTTGTTGCGTGAACCTCAAAGTTCACTTATGCTAACTTAAATGATACAGCCCACTATACTTGTAGGCTGTATAATGCAACCTGTTGCTCCTAGGATACAAGCCTGTACAACATGTTAATGTACAAAACAACATCAGAGTAAATCAAGCACAAGGGAAAATGGTACACTTCAGAGGAGCAGTCAGCAGGCGTTACAGAAAGCTCCTGCAGTGTAATACAGCATTACTGTTTTACAGCAGACTTATGTTAATAAGTAGAAAGAGTACAGTCTGACATAACCATAAAAAGCATAGTATAGTAAATACATAAATCAGTTACATGGTCTTTTATTATGATGGTTGAGTACATAGTTATATGTGCTGTACTTTTATACAACTGGCAGCATAGTAGGTTTGTTTACACCAGTATCACCACAAATATGTAATGCTATGACATCACTAACAAATTTTTCAGCTCTATTGTATGCTTATGGGACCACCATCATATATGTGGTCCATTGTTGACAAACACTATGCAGCTCATGACTGTATTGCTATTTTTTTTAAATATTTTATTTTAGGTATTTTATATCGTTCTTATTGTGGAATATGAGAATTTAGCTCTCTACCTTCTACCAAGCCCTATCACATATGCACTCTTTCTAAGCCCTTAAATTAATTTAAACTGAATCAGTATTTTGTAGTTCTCCAGAGTCTGTACATAAGCTGTGAAATTTTGATAACTTTTCCTCAACAATTTTATGATCTCCCTGTAGCTACTAATTGCCTTGTTTTTTTTCATTTGCTTTTCTTCGTTATATTTGCTTAATTTTCTGTGTATTTACCACTAACTTAACTTTAAATTCATTGCTAATTGTCTCACTCAAGACCTTTAGACGTATTGGATATTTTACAGTTTCATTTTTATTTTAGTGAAAACTGACCTGGTCTGTCTGCCTGAGGTACACAACTAATCCAGAGGATCTCCCTTTATTGTCACCTCCTCGATTTCCTTTTGGACCTCTTGTGTTGGATTTCTGTTATTAATTTCCTTTTACCTTCTCTTCCTTGGTTTTCCTCTTTGATTGAGCACAGTCAGGAGCCTTACTGGAGCCCAGCCTCCAGGACCTTTTTGAAGTACAGTGCATTGATAATAATGTATCAAGACCTTGCAAGTCTGAAAAAGATTTTCTAATGCCTTGCTGCTTGAATAATTTAAATGTTTGTAGCATTCCAATTTCCAAATAATGTTCCTCCACAATTTCAAAGCCGTTGCCCCATTGTATTTTAACCTCCAGTGTTACAGTTGAGAATACTGAAGCCATTCCTATTCTAGACCTTTTATTTTATTTTATTTTTTCTGTACAAAAAGCAGTCAATATTCGTCCATTGTTCAGGACCATTAGTGGATCCTTTTAATATGAAAAATCATACCCCATAAGTTCTGGAGCATTTTCTTATATTAATTCTTTGGTTTCACCCTCTTCATTTTCTCTTGGCTTCTTTTCTGGAACTTCTTATTCAGATATTGAACTTGTTTCTAAATTTCTTTTTTATTTGCCTCACGGTTTTGTTTTTTGGATTTTTTTTCCTACCTTGTCTCAGAAATTGCCTTGACTTTTTGTGAAATTATGTTCTTGTTTCATGGCTGAAATGTGATTGTCTATTTTTAAGTTACTTTCTCGTTCGTGGTGTGTTTCCTCCAAATTGGTTTTTTACCCCCTCCCTATTTGTTTTGGTCCCTGAATTTCCTGCTGGAGGAGGCTTTCCCCTTGTGTCTGATAATCCTTACTCTGTGCTCCCTGTTAAGGGTGGAGAGCTAAAGAGCTCCTGGGAAGCACTCTGCTCAAGGGTGGGGCTTCCCAGTTGTGAGCTTCCCTGTAGGATTATCTGGATTATCTAGCTGGACCTTTTCATTGGGTTGATCTGCCTAGAGGATGACTGCCTGGTCTCCAGGGTTTTGTTTTTAGTAGCCTTAGCCTCCATTATAAATGTGCATGTTCCTCATACCCAAGGGCTCACCTTTGCTTTGTGTCCCCACAAAGACTTTAACCTTTCTGATGAAAAAGTTCTAGAATTTTGCTGGGTGCAAGAGGGACATTTGTCTGGTGGAGGTGTCTGGCTGCTTTTTTTTTTTTCCCTTAATACTTTAAATACTTCTGATTGATTCAAGAAATACATAATCCTTTCCATATAGAATAGTGTGCTGGGAACTTGAGAAGATAAAAAGAAGATGCATGTCTGGATTCTGCCAATAAGAACTTAACAGACCAGTAGGAAAGATGCACACAAACATCTATATTGGGAAGTGTTAAGGGATACACATAGGTAGATTTAGTGGTTTACATAATATGGACTTTTTCAATCATGTGCTATCTTTTAAATTTCTTTGGGCTTATTGATAAAATGGTTTCTAAAAAAACATTTTATAAAACCCACCAAAATGAAGTGGACAAGTTAAAAATAGCTACTACCAAATACCTTCTTTTGAGGATTTTTTTTTTTTCATATGATTCACTTCTGACTGATTCTGAAGACTTGCAACTAGTTTTCCTTATTGGTTTTACTTCCTGCCTTTTTTTGTCCCCGTTTTTAGAGGTACATATGTAGTGCTGCTAATTCTTGAGATTTTTGCAATTCATTGGTAGGTTAGGTCTTTATTTTCCCTGCTGCCTACATAGTTACATACATACATACGCATATATCTATATGTGTATATAGATATTTTTAAGGAAGACATAAACCCACAGGCTAAGAAGAATGAGAAAAAAAGAACAAGATTGTAACTTTCAGTGCTGAAGCTCATAGAAAAGTAGTAAAGGTCTTGGGAGACATGAGAAAAATGAGTTCTAAGCAGGTAGCAGGAAAAGTAGAGAACCAATTTACCAATGAATCTTCAAAGGGCTCAAGAATTAGCAGCACTACTTGCCTCCAGGAATGTGTCTGTACACACATGCAAACATACAGACATACCAGGTCTGTTAAAAAGCCCAGCCATTGTTAACCAGTATGGTTTCCTTGGCATCAGTGTAACCTGGCAGTTAAGGAGAGTAGACTGGAATATGCATGCATGAACAATGACGACTTCACAGGATGGGTCAGTGGGCGCAGTAGGTGCCATTGAGTGAGCACGTATACTGTGACCATCGCATTCAAAGTGACTGAGGGAGAAAAGCAATGAATCTGCATCAAATGTTGCATTAAGCTTGAACATTCCTCCCTGGAAACTATTCGGGTGTTTCAGAAGGCCGCATCTCTGGGCAACTGGTCATTGGCAGCTTCATCACGACAACACACCCGCTCACGCATAACGTCTCATGCAGAGTTTTTTTGGTGAAACAAAATCACCCAGGTGACTCAGCCCTGCTACAGCCCAGAATTGGCACCCTGCAACTTCTGGCTTTTCCCCAAACTAAAATCACCTTTGATTTTAGTGAAAGTGAAGTGATTTCAGACTGTTGATGAGATTCAGGAAAATATGGCAAGGAAGGTATTGGGGATTGGGGGAGCTGTTTGAGGTCCCAAGGTGCCTACTTTGAAGGGAACTGAGGTGTCATTGTCCTATGTACAACGTTTCTTGTAGCTATTTCAGTGTCTCTATTTTTTGTATTATATGGCTGGATACCTTTCTGGACAGACCTTGTATATTGTTTTAGTGGTGTTGAGGAGTGAAAATAGATGAGTATGTTCAGTTTTTACACAGGAGTCTTAATGTCTTTATATGTACTTGTCTTATCTATTTCAACTAGACTGGAAACTCTGATTTGCTTCAGAGGGATATAAATTTTTATATCCCTCTCATCAACTAACTGCCTTCCATGTAGTAAATCATAATCTGTTGTTTGACCTGCTATGGAAGGCAACAATGCTAAGTGACTGACATATATAACAAATTGGTAATCATTCTAATCCATAGGAAGTTGATGTGCTGTGTCCCTGGAGCAGTCATTTATACATTGCTGTACTAGTTCCTTTAGTTTGCATATTGAGAATGATTGATGTTCTATGTACATACACACACTATACTAATGAGTACTAGCTTAATGTTGCATACTGTGAAAATATACTCACTATCTATGGTTAAGGCTTATTGATAGAGGATTCTGTTACCCTAATCACATGAATGTTTCACTTCACCTGGGATTTCTTTGGGTCACAGTTACTGAGAAGTAGAAGTGAAGATAAAGGATGAGGAAAGAGCTTAAGATATGTTTCCCTCCCTTTTCTTCCTTGTTCTTCCTGTTAATTAACATACTATTATCGATGGAAACCTAATTAAACTTTTCCTAATTTGATGTAAACCTTTGTAGTAGCTGATATAAATTAGGTATTAAATATTTTATTTAAAACAATAGATACTTGACATAGGGTGTACTTTCTATAATAAAGTTCAACCTAGACACTAAATGAAAATGAGTACTTTGGTACTATGTCCCAGGCTAAGTTAAGGAAGAGACTGTGCCTTATTTGTTATGTCTTTCCAGTCCTAACAGGGGCTTTACAGAAATGCACTGTATGAGTGGCCACTCCAATTTTGTGTCTTGTGTATGCATCATACCTTCAAGTGACGTATACCCCCATGGACTAATCGCCACTGGAGGAAATGACAACAATATTTGCATTTTCTCACTGGAGAGCCCAGCACCACTTTATATACTAAAAGGTCACAAAAATACTGGTGAGTATAGCACTTTAGTGTTTTTTTATTTGAAAAAAATTCATCCTTTTGAAAGTAAAATTTACATATCCATTTTCTCTGGTTTCTATTATGTTTGTTTACCTATAGCTAATTGGCTTGATAGTAAAAATCTTTTTGGATCAACATTGTTCTACAAATTCTGTTACAGCTTTCTGTAATGCTCAGCAGTTTTTCATGCTTATACAGGATTGGGCAAAAGTAGGTTTATGGTTATAATAAAAACAGTACAATTGATTAATAATAATGCCTAAATAAACTCTGTTCCTGTACTCACAACCGTAAACCTAATTTTGCATACCCCTGTATATTTAAAAAGTAAAGCATTCAGTTATAAAAGAAAGAGGCTGTATAACTTTGATACACTTGGTGATTTTGGTTTTTTAGCTATTTTGTGAAAGGAACCTACTCAGGAAAACAGAGTGTTTCTGTATCTTCTGACTATTTTATCTGTATTTATACAGCAAATTGAATGCGTTTAGAGCCCTGGTATTATTTTTAAAGAGGAATGCTTTTGAATATTCTTTTTTTGTGATTTATGTATACTATTTCTGACTCTCCTGATATTCCCAGATTTGTGAATGGCTTAGCAGCTCTTTGTTATAAAATGTTACGCTTAATCAGTGCAGTATGTGTCCTTATTTTGTAATGTCTCTGGAATACTTGAGGACATATGTAAGCAAATAGTATGGCCCATAAACATTTTAAATTGAATTTCTTTGAGGAGTTTATGAAATCCTTTGTGTGTATGTATGTGAAATCTTCAATACAGAGTGATACAGATTTTTTAACTTTATCATATAACTCTTCAATATATACAGAAGTAGAGACAGTAATTTATATTGAGTTATATATACACCCATATCTAGTAGGGAATAATGATCTCTTCCCACGTATTTTACATTGCTTCAAGGGTTATCCACATAAGCTCTATCTTGTTTCATCTTTCCTCTCTTCCACAACATTATTTTAAAGGAAAATTTCAATATGCTGTTTCATTTGTAAATACTTCAGTATGCAGCTATAAAATAGGATTTGGGAAACTTTTTCTGAAAAGAGCCAGATAGTCAATGTTTTAGGCTTTACAGGTCATATGGTTGCTTTCACAACTACTCAGTTCTGCCATTGTGTTCAAAAACAACCATTGACAAATAAATGAATGAGCCTTTCTGTGTTTCAATAAATCTTTATTTATGACACTGAAATTTGGAAGTTATATAATTTTCACATCAGGAAGTATATTTTGATTATTTTTTCCTAACCACTTACAAATGTAAAAACCATTCTTAGTTTGTGCACTATACAGAACAAGTGGCTCACAGGCCATAGTTTGCTGGCCACTCTAAATGATAAGGATTCTCTCTCTCTCTCTCTCTGTCTCTCTCTCCCTTTTTAAAGAAAAACAATATCATTATCATAGCTGAAAAAAAACAAAACCTCACTTTTTATTATCACATATCCAGTGAATGTTCACATTTACCCAGTTATCTCATAAATGTATTTTTATAGTTTAGTGACCAAAGGAAAGGTCCACATGTCTGTCTTTCAATCTTTCAGTTTCTTTTTCCGCCCTTTCCATTTAAAACCAGCTTATTTTACCTGTAGAATTTCCCACAATCTGAACTTTGCTAAATAGAGCCTTTTTTGTTCCCTTTAACATGTTCCTTAGTACTCTGTATGTCTTGTAAGCTATTAGCTAGATCTAGAAGTTTGACCAGATTCAGATTCAAGTTTTTAACATGAATACTTTATAGGTAGTATTGTGTACTTTTGTGTTGCACATTAAGAGTCACATGATACCTCTTTTTTGTGATGTTCAGATTGATCAGTGGGTTCAAATGTTGTGCACCCATTCATTATAAAATTTCCATCAGTCTTTTATATGCTGATTTTTAACATCTGTTGATGGTCATTGCATAGATCCAATATTTCATTAATATTTTCAAAATGATTATACTCTAATTCTACTGTTATTTCTGCATTTAATAGCTAGTGTTTTTCTATATAGAACTTTCCCACATCAACTCTTTGGTTATCATGTGAGTGTTTCCTTGCCCCCTCTCCCACATCTCTTACTGAGTTTAAAAATGAGTTGGTTCCCCAACATCTATTTTCTTTTCTTTTTGATTCTCATACTGTCTTGTATCTGGCCATTGGAATCCTCTTAAATTGGCTCCACTGACCAGAGAGTAAATCTCCATTTTCTGCAGTGGGTGAGGATGCACTTTCCTGATACTGTAGGCTGAGAGGAGAGATCTAGTGTTCCACTCTTTGTTATGTAGACTTTGACTCATTTTAATTTTTTAAGGCCTCTGCTTAGCTCCATCCTTCATGAAACTGGATGGCTCCATCGACACTGAGTCTCATAGTTGTGGGCCCAGTCACTGTGCTTCTGAATTTGTCTCTGTGGGTGATTAAATTATAACCTTCCTCCATTTTGCTAAGTCAGTTATTTTATTTTCAGTTGTCTTCGTCCTTGTAGACTAATACGATTTATAACATTACTGTGAACAATCTGCCATTTTTAATGAGAATTCTGGGGTTTTTTTGTTTCCATATTTTTAGATAATTTTTCATTTATAATTTTTAGCCTGTATAATTTTACACCAATAAAACATTTAACTAACCATTCCATTATTGAACTAGTGCTTGGCTCTGTTTTTCTGTCATTTTAACTGAAGTGAAAAATATCTATATTAATAGCATTTCAAAATCATTTAGCCCTGGTTATGTAGCTGAGTTGGTTAGAGCATTGTCCTGATATGCCAAGATTGCAGGTTTGAGCCCCCAGGTCAGGGCACACACAAGAAACAACCAATGAATGCATAAATAAGTGGAACAATAAATCAAAATCTGTCCATCTCTCCCTCCTCTCTAAAATCAATTTTTAAAAATTTATTAAATCACTTAACATTGTCTTCCTATGTAGTTTCTTAGGACTAGAAGGGGTTGTACAACCCACTTCATCCTGTTCCCTCTTTCTGCAGCTGAGGAATCTAAGGTTAAGTAATGTCCTCGTGGTCAGACCACTCGTAAGTGGCATCCCTAGTACTTGCATCCAGGCAGTCTGACAGCAGAGTCATAAACACTGTACACACTTCTGCATCTCCATTGAGTTAAGTGTTTTTAAAATTGCAATGCTTTAATAACTAACAAGGTTGAACATTTTTCTATATGAAAATGTGTTCACTAATGCCTTTTTTTCCTTTAGTTTGTAGTCTTTCATCTGGAAAATTTGGGACATTACTTAGTGGCTCATGGGACACCACTGCTAAAGTGTGGCTGAATGACAAATGCATGATGACTTTACAGGTACGGTAGTTCTGTGTGACTACTTTAGATAATTAAATATGATGACTCTGTGTCAACTTAAATTAATACCCATTTTACTCACAGGGTCATACAGCTGCAGTGTGGGCAGTAAAGATCTTACCTGAGCAGGGCTTAATGTTAACTGGATCTGCGGACAAGACTATTAAACTGTGGAAAGCTGGAAGATGTGAGAGGACTTTTTTAGGTAACATCAGAATATATATCTCTTACTATCTCATTGCTTCATATTTACTAAAATGGTCTTTTCCTCAAAGGTTTAGAAGCTTGAAAGTAGTATTTGAAAAATGTCACCCATGTATCTTTTTAAAAGATATATTGAAACCTCTCATTAAAAATCAGATTGCACTAATAAATAGGTACCTCATAGTCTATAATATGTGTATGTGCTTCTGTGAATTATATATATTGTAACTTGTGGTGTGCAGTTATGTTTTTGCCTGTTCTTTGGACGCATTCAGTCTGAAACTTGATGCATCAGTAGTGTTATCTTCATATATCAAGGAAAATATAAGTGCTGTTAATAATATTGAAGTATGTTGTTTAATAATACATTTCAGGCTCTATTTATTTAGTGGTTTAGGTGGGTAGTCTTTTTAAACCACAGCTATTAAATAACTCCTACACTGGTGTGGATTTTTTTGTTGGGTTTTTTCCTTTTATTTACTTTTTTAAAGTTGATTACTGCCTTGGAGGAAAACACTGAGATGTCACTATGTGAAGATAAAACTATCAATAGGTGGAAAATAGACAATGAGTTCTAATAGCGTCTTTCTGCTTTTGCTTCCATGCATACATATATGCATTAAGTTATTGATTTGATAGATAATTAAATTAGCAAATATTGACCATTGGAAAGGTTTTGACTTCTGATTTTCTTTATTAGATCACAAGCTTCAGAGAATGTTTTGTCCTTAAAAAAAAAATTGTAGTGACAATTTCTACAAGGCTTCAAGTGATATTGAAAGAAATTGAATTTTGTCAAGTATATCTCCAGTTACATAATTAAGAACATTATGTAAGAAATTTATTCCAGAAATTCTTGCCATTTAAAAAAATCAGTAACCATTAGTTTTTATTTTATCTTTTAATGCTTGTATTTATATAAGTTATGAAATGTTCCCAATGATAAATCAGCGATGTTTGACTTTATATTTGCATTTTGGCTGAATCAAAAGAGGGAGGATAATGAGTCATGAAACTTGAATTTTTGTTTTAGCGTTGCCACTAATTGGGTAGTTGTAGAAAAATTAATCTCTCAACCTAGTCTTGCATATTTTAATAAAGTTTACTTTTCTGTGATGTCTTTAATATTTCAAACTTAAATAATTGCAGTCTTTTGTAATCTTAGTTTTTCTTAATTTTCTCTGGTGTTTTATAAGTATTAATTTTAGTATCGTGTGGTAAAAAACTTAAGGGATATTTATTCCTTGTTATTATCTCAGTTATATTTGAATATTGTGGATGTTATGAATTATTCTTGTTATTAGGGAAGAAAAATTAAATTGTTGAGTAAAAAAGAATTGTGGAGATCAAAGTTATGTTTCTGGAAGGTTTTAAGGAAGAAATTAGGGAAGATAATATAAAATACTGTATTGTACCATGTATAATACACACCCATGTTTTTGGCCCAGACTTTCAGAAAAAAAACTTCTGTTTTAATTTTTTAATTCAATTTCTTATTTAGAAACAAAACTATCTTATTCCAGGGTATTATTTTGCTACGGATATCATTATTGCTTTCTAGAGTTATATGTTTAATGCATAAATATAAATAAAGGAATTTGTTTATATAGATACACAATTAGTACTACCCATGTATAATGCGCATCCTTATTTTTCCTCAAAAATTTGGGCAAAAAGGTATACATTATACATGGCAAAATATGGTAACTTCTCAAGACTGGTGATAAAGAAGATATTGCCAAACCCAATTTTGGTTACCAGGCTTTTCTACAGGAAAAAAAATGAATTTCTCAAACTTGCTCACTGATGTGTTTTACAATGTTGGTGAAATACATAGAACCATCAACCAGATGATCTACTTTATTGATTTACTGTATTTTTTTAATACAGGGCATGAAGACTGTGTAAGAGGTTTGGCAATTTTGAGTGAAACAGAATTTCTTTCCTGTGCAAATGATGCCAGTATTAGAAGGTGGCAGATCACTGGAGAGTGTCTTGAAGTATATTATGGACATACAAATTATATTTATAGCATATCTGTCTTTCCAAATTCTAAAGGTAAGATTATTTTATACCGTATTTTAGTCCTGGCTGGTGTGGCTCAGTGGATTGAGCCACAGGCCTCTGAACCAAAAAGTCACCAGTTTAATTTCCAGATAGGGCACATGCCTAGGCTGACCAGGTCCCCAACTGGGGGCATGTGAGAGGCAACTGATCGATGTATCTCTCATATATATCGATGTTTCTCTCCCTCTCTTTCTTTCTACCTTCCCATCTCTCTAAAAATACATGAATAAATGATTTTTAAAGTTGTTATAGAAGTAACAAAAACATAACACTTAAAACTATAATTTTAAAATACTTTAGGATTAAAAAAGATCAACCTATTCAGGAAGATGGTATGTCACAATGTACTTAATTTTATTTACTCAAAATAATTTTTCTTGAATTTATTAATTTTAGATTTTGTAACAACAGCAGAAGACAGATCTTTGAGAATCTGGAAACATGGGGAATGTGCTCAAACAATCCGACTTCCAGCTCAGTCTATATGGTGCTGCTGTGTGCTAGACAATGGTGACATTGTGGTTGGTGCAAGGTATTTACGTTCTAATCAATTAATAAACAATGTGTCTAGGATTTGGGTAGACTTTAGAGTGCACCAAGATAAGCCATAAGGAATTTCATGTGAATTGGAGAGACCATATGCACAATTCTATTACTGAACAAAATAGTAATAGGTATAACAACTTTTACACTAATAAAGCAGGATATATTATGCCGGTATTGTTCTGCAAGTTGTGCAGTTGAAACATTGAATGCGAAAGTAGTTGGGGAAGGTAAAGATTGGTGGGGGAGACTTTCTGGAGGAGAAATTTAGATTGGATTTTGAAAGATAATGAGTAAGAAGGGAAATGAGAATTTTTATCAAAAGGAAGTATAAGTAAAGATGTGGCATGGAAATGAAAGTGATGTTTTAGGAAAAGATGGAAAATAATGGAGGACTAATGCTGGGGAACAGTGGATAATGGGTAAGATGAGGCTTAATTATGGAGAACCTTCAATGCCAGGCATTACTTGGTTTCAATGGTTGGGGTTAAAGGGTTGTAGTTCTTGAACAAGAAATGATATGATTAAAGCAGAACTTTTGAATTATTAAATATGTAGGTTTTATTTAATTGGTGGTGACAATGGGAATGAAATCCAATTAGAAAGCAATTGCAGTAGTAAAGGTGTGAAATTATGAAATATTGGCCTCACAGTGCTACTGGATAAGAGACCAAAAATGAGATAATACCAAGGAAAATGATCAGAAATTGGATGAAAGAAAAGGGTAAAGCTTCAAACTTTTGGTGACTGTAAGTCTGCACTAATAAAAATGGAGATGTGGGAAAATTAGTTGGGTGCAGAAGGTGCCGACTTTGGATTTAGATGTTGTGAATCCAAGTGATCAGCCATGCTCATGCCCTTGCATCACAGGCAGTTGGACTGGAGCCTAACAACTGACACTGAAGATAAGGATTTTCACAAAGCTGCCGAAGTCAAGTGGCGGACCACCTTTCTCTGAGGAAGGCGTGGTGGGGGATGAACAGAAGACTAAACACAGAACTTTGTGACATGGTGTGGGGGGAGAGAGAGAGAAGCTAGTAGCTTAAGCAGAAAAAGAAATCCAGATGTTGAAATTCAGAGATGATAAAGGAGAGATTTGGGCAGAAGTTGTGATGAGTATCAACAAGTACATGAGGAATTAAGGAAGGAAAGTTGGAAAAGCTTTTGGATTTGGTTTAAAAGATGTTATTAGTGACTTTTGCATCAGATTTTCTTAGAAAATGATAGAAGATAACTAAGAGGCAACAATGGATGAAGGATTGTAGACTACTACTCTGGCATTGAAGGCAAGAAAAAAAAGCAATAAGGGATAGAACAGTGGTCCCCAACCTTTTTTCACCAGAAACTGGTTTCATGGAAGACAATCTTTCCACAGACTGGGATGGGGGATGTTTATAGCCTGCCACTAGATGGCAGATTAATTGTTACCTGCCACTCACTGATACAGTTGTGATATAAGTCTGCGAACAATTGATTTATTATTGTCTCTGTGCCGTCCGACCTCTCTGCTAATGATAATCTGTATTTGCAGCCCCAGTGCTAGCATCACAGCCTCAGCTCCACCTCAGATCATCAGGCATTAGATTCTCACAAGGAGCTCACAACCTAGAATCCTCGCATGTGCAGGCCACAGAAGCTCAGAAGCTCTGAGATTCTAGGGTCTCTGCGGCTGATCTGACAGGAGGGGGAGCTCAGACAGTGATGGGAACAATGGGGAGCGGCTGTAAATACAGATGAAGCTTTGCTCACCTCCTGCTGTGCAGCCCAGTTCCTAACAGGCCACAGACCAGACAGTGGCCCTGGAGGTGGGGACCCCTGGGTTGGAGATCTAATAAAGTGGAGCTGTTTTGCTTTCTGGCCTGGTCAGTTGATTTATTGGCTTATTCTGTCCCCCCCCTCCCCGCCCCCAGCCCCTGGCCCCTGCACTTAGCATATTTAAAGTTGAAAAATAAATAAATAGAAAGGGTGAAATTGCTGTTAGTGGAAGGTTATGTAAGAAACAAAGTTTTCTGTAGAGTTGAAAGTTGTGAACTTGCCTCCCACCCCAAAATTTAGAATTGAGAACTCATGGAAATGAAGTCATTTTTCTCAGAATAGAGGTTGGGACTGTCATGTAGTCCGAAGGAGAAGCTGTTTTTTCCCCAACTAGGGTTACATTGCTAGTTCATGGCATATTAAAGCCAGATTCCATGGTTCCCTAAGAAACAGATACTGAGCCTCTGCTCTTTTATGTCTTACGTTGCGTATTTGAGCCCTAACAAATTAAACCAGACCACTACCCTTCTTTATATCAAAACACTTAATGTAATATTGACTTTTAAAATGTACACTTTATCACTAGGTTATTATGGTAAATATTTAACTTGGAATTGAAAATTGTGTTAAATATATATTTCTCTGTCCTTTGCTAGTAACTTTTCCCTAGTTTTTTTTTTTTTCACCCTATACATTGCTTTAGAAAATAACAGAGGACAGTGTGTGCTTAAGTCCACATGGTGCTATATTCAATGATAGGTATATAGCAATGTTTCTCATATTCACAAATAAAGATTATTTTTGCTTTGAATCGTTCAGGTGTGATAATGTTAATAGATGATGGCCAAGACTTAAAATCTGTTTGTTTTTCCTTGTAGTGATGGTATTATTAGAGTGTTTACAGAATCGGTGGATCGGACAGCGAGTGCTGAGGAAATCAAGGCTTTTGAAAAAGAACTGTCTCAGGCAACCATAGATTCCAAAACTGGTGATTTAGGAGACATTAATGCAGAGCAGCTTCCTGGGAGGGAACATCTGAATGAACCTGGTAAATATTTGAGTGTATCCAATAGTAAAAATTGTTATCAATTTTTCCAAAATTTTGGAATAATTAAAACAAAAAAATTTTGATTTGCTAATTACTTAGTGTAACAGTCAAATAACACTGTAGTAATGATTGCACTTGTGCTACAAAAGCTATGGTGGGTAAAACTGCTGGCTCCCTAGTACCCAAGTCAGGGCAGTGGCGTAAAGACTGTCCAGTAGTCCTGAATTCTTTACTGATACACAGTCATAGTTTAAAAAAAAGAAAAAGAAAAGCCATATGCCCTCAAAACTGTGCTTAATGAAGCATGGAAATTTGATTTTATTACATCTACACCTCTTCAGTACATTTAAAAAAAATATTCTGGATGGCAATGTAAATTACACGTATGGTATACCCAAGCACTCTGGTGTCTGAATGATATGTGCAGTCACTTAGTTTGCAGGCTGAACAAGTCTCTTTTTCATGGAATGCCATTTTTATTTTGCAGAATGACTAACTGGTTATTCAGGCCTGGGTATATGGCAGACAATCTTTAAAAATGAACATAGTGAGCTTGTCACTTTAAGGAAAACAACTGATGATATTTGTTGCCAAAGATATAATTCAAACTTTCAAGTGCAAATTGAAATTTTAGAAAATCTGTATCTGCCTCTAGGAGTTTGATAGTTTCCCAGTACTTACAAGACTGTTCTAATGATATCAGTAGCACTATTAGCAAGTGTGAATTTTTTTTTGTTATTGAATAATAAAATGTGTAAACATGTGGAAGACCTTCATAGCTCATTTAATCAGTATTTTCCAAATGCTAGTTCATGGTGCTATAAACTGTTCAAAGTATAAGATAGACCAATGAATTTTAGTTTGATAGTGCACAACAAATTAATAGACATGGTTTTAGATTCTAAATTATAAGGACTTACTACTTATATAATCACATTTTTTTGAAAAGGGTATTAAATTAGTCTTCTCTTTTTCAACCTTTTCTTTAAAATATACTTCAAGCAAAACAACAGATTGCAGCAGATTGAATGCACAGGCAGGTATGGTAAATCCAGCTGTCCTTTATTAAGAGAGACACTACAGTGATTTATAGAAACAACAATGCCAGTCTTTTCATTAAATTTCTAAAAATAAAACTTTTTTCATTAAAATATTTATTAAAAATGTAATGGACCTATTATTGTTTTCCATGAAGTAAATATATTCTCATTTTTAATTTCAAATCTAATAAATTGATATAACCCACATTATAAAAAGCTCTTTGGGCTTCTGAGTAACTCTTACAACTACAAAGAGGTCTTGAAAACAAAATTTTGAGAACCATTGCACTAATATCATGTTTTAATATGTTTACAATTCTTTACAAAATATAATCTTTTTGCCACTGTGTATATACATACAATAAATATTTTTACTAAGGGCTTTATGTGTGCCAGGTATTGTTCTAAGCTCTGGGGAGTACAGCAGATAACAAAAGAGACAAAAATCTGTTCTCACACATTTATGTTCATGAGGAGACAGATAATTAAAAAATAAATAATATTTAACTATGGCAGATAAAGATAAATACTAAAGGAAAAATAAAACCAGGGTTGTGACTGTTTTATCTTTGTACATACAGTGGCTAGGGAACGTGTAAAATAGGATAGCAGTAGCTGCTGTAACACATAAAAACAGATCGATCCAAAAATCTCAGTGGCTTAACATAAGAAAAGTTTACTTATTGCACATTTAAAGTTCAGTTGATGACAGGGTATGCTGAAGCACGTATGTAGAGTAATTTTGCTTCTCAGGGCCGTTCAGGAACCCAGGCTGATGGAAACCACTGTTCTCAACATATAACTTCAAAGGTTCCTTGGGTGTAGACTTTCATCTGCCGAACAGGGTAATGGGGAGGACAGAGGATGATAGAGTAGGCCTTGAAATGGCCTATATCACGCCCACCCAGATGCTACTGAATGTATACTCAGTATGTAACATCCAGGGACTTCAAGGTACAAGACAACTAAATAATGTAATCTCCGACTAGACAGCCACAGCTCTACTGTATGGAATAGGAAGGAACATGAATCTCTGGAGGACAGATGGTGTCTTTGCCGTTGAAGGCTTTGCTGAGAATGTGACATTCAAGTAAAGTCCTCAAGGAGGCAAGGGAGCAAACCTTGCCAGCACCTGTGTGAAGAGTATCAGAGGCAGAATAAATAGCTAGTCCAAAGTCTCCATGGCTGAAGTAGGATGATAGGATGAGGGAAGGAGAAGATGAAGAGCAGGTAAGAGAGGATGGTACAGGCAGATTCTGTTTGGCCTTGTACACCACTCCAATGAACAGGCTTTAATTGATGGTTAGTTTGGAAGTCATTGAAGGGTCTCCAGCTGGATGTGTCAGGAGCTCCTTAAACTTTTGAAATAATTTCTGTGATTGCTGGGTTGAATGTAGACTGCAGGGCCCAGGGTAGGAGCAGGAGGCCATCAATCATTCCGACTGAGAAATGATGGTAGTTTGTACCAACATGTAGTGATGGAGATGGTAAAAAGAGGTAGTTCTAGATATATTTTAAATACAGAGCTGATAGAATTTTCTAAAGGATTGTTTGTGGGATTTCAAGAAAGAAGAATCAGACTCTTCCATATATTTTGGCCTGAGCATCTAGAAGATTGGAGAATCATTTACTGAAATGAAAGTGCTGTCAGAAGATACTCAGTAATAAAACCTGTTTTAATTTTGATGGGCTAGCTACTTTCTAGAATCGCATTTTTTAACCTTCCTTTATTTAATAAAGTTTCTTTTTAATCCCTATTTTTTACACCACTATCCTGTAGAATTATATTTTAAAATCTTTTGTTTGATAAAATTTTCTACTAAACCAAAATACATACTCTCTTTTATATATAAATTTTAATGTTAACAACTTTCTCTGTAAATGTTTTTGAATTTTACTCTGCCTTTCAATCTTTGATTCTCAAAATTTTTACTTTAAGGTACTAGAGAAGGACAGACTCGTCTAATCAGAGATGGGGAGAAAGTCGAAGCCTATCAATGGAGTATTAATGAAGGGAGGTGGATAAAAATTGGTGATGTTGTTGGCTCATCTGGTGCTAATCAGCAAACATCTGGAAAAGTTTTATATGAAGGGAAAGTATGTTGACTTCTGCTTTCTAATTACCTTAATCTTAAAGCATTCGACAAATTAAATGTTTTCTCCATGCTAATAAAATTTTCTTTGGTGTTTGATATTTAAAAATACATTTCTATGGGGGAAATTCTCTCTTTTTCCCTGTCTTGATTTAGATTTTTTTAACAATCTTTCCATGTAGGGAAAGCTGCATTTCATAGAAAGATTAGGCATTATTTGTCTTTTAGTAGTTAACATAATCTCTTCCTTTCCATTTTGGATTAGGAGTTTCTGTACCACCTTTCATTTAATGCTTCATGCCTATATTTCACTTGACAAGACATGAGGGACCCTAAGGGGAATGCTTATAATGCCAGAATATTGGTGAGCGGGGCATGGTAACAGCTAATATATTGACCTTGAGATCAAACAATTGGAAATTCTCCTTTGGCCTTAGAATTAAAATGTAGTGTTAATTCGTCCCCCACTTCCACCTCCCAGTGAAATACTAATCTTGTAGCACATGCAAGTGGTTGCCATTAATTATTATATGCCAAATGGAAGATTTTAACATTGTACCTTGGAGAAAGTTTAAGTACTATAATTATTAAAATAAACTATAACACCTGACTATATATGTCATTAATACATATGAACAGATAACTTAGTAATTATTTATCTCCTTTTTATATTCCTATCAAAGGAATTTGATTATGTTTTCTCAATTGATGTCAATGAAGGTGGACCATCATATAAATTGCCATATAACATCAGCGATGATCCCTGGTTAACTGCATACAACTTTTTACAGAAGAATGATTTGAATCCCATGTTTTTGGATCAAGTGGCAAAATTTATTATTGATAACACAAAAGGTCAAATGTTGGGACTTGGGAACACCAGTTTTTCAGATCCATTCACAGGTAAGTTAGGGTTGGTATTAGGTCTTAATGTGCTTTCATCAATTTTGGTTGATTTTCATTGTTTGATATGTCTAAATGCCCATTATGATTATCTGTTTAAATAAAAACCAAGATCTACAATAGGTTTTTACTTCACATTCATATTTGCAAGCCTCAAATTACATAGTAAATCTGTATTTATAAAAATGATTATAAATTATTCTGTTACAAAAATGTAGTCACACTGTAAACTAAATAAAATTGAGATTTTAATTTAGTCATTTGAAATAAAAAGAAACTTCTGTTTTCCTTTATATAGTACTTCTTTTTAAAAATATATTTTTTTGTGAAATTCTGTTTTCACATGAGGCTAAATTGGTTAGTTGTGTATCACATCTAGGACTGAACTGTGGGTAGTTTCATTTTAAGTTATTTATATTCCACATGTTCATTTTAAGTCAGCTGTTTGTAACATACAGTGTCTAAATTTTTATAAATGGGATTAGATTCTCATGCCAGTCCATAAATTACAATCCTAGTAGTATTAGGCTGAGTCCTAGCTCATAGGAAATAGATTATAATTCTAGCAGTATAAGCCTGAGTTCTGGGCCCCAGGAACCAACGCCATGGTACAGGAGGAAATAAAATGCTTCCTCTTAGGTACAGGGCAAGCTCTAAACAAAATTTTCAAATTGGTACTTTATTATTAATGTTTTACTGTTGTCAGTTTTGACTCTATGGCCTTAGATTTTTTTTTTCTTCCCTGACTCATACTTCATGCTCCCAAATTATCTCCTCTTTCCAAATTTCCATTGCCAGTTCACATAATAAAGCTAATATCATGCGCATGTTGACTTAAAAAGAATTATCAGGCTGACTCACTACTGAACTCTAAATGATGCAACCTTCCCAAAAGTTGCACTTTACAAAAAAACGAGGGCCAGGAATGTTTTAATTATCTGGACATTTCTGTTGGTAGACTTCCAGTCTGCAGTTCAAAAGAGTGAACACACGATCGTAGTATTGTGTAAGTTATTTTATAGGACCGAGGACAGATATTAAAGCAGCTGGTTCCATCTGGAAGTATAACTATTTGGCTTTTTTGCTCTTCTAAAGCTTTAACTTCATAAGCATCCTTACATACATCTTCATAGATGTCTGCAATTATTTCACTAGAGGTACTAACAAAACATACATGCACATACACCACACATTTGTAAAGGTATAAACATAAGTCAGTTTCCTTTGTAGCACTCATCCCCTTTGTGATTCTCTTCTTTAGTAGGTTGTAAGCTTCAATGGATACAAGCAATCATGTTCTCTGCTGGATCCTTAGCACTGAATGCACTGTTTGACACATGAATTAATGAACTCAGTGGTTCTCTAAAAGATTAACATTTGATGCCTGTGGTTTTTATAGCAAAAGCATCAGCAGGAATTCTGGTGAATTTGTATAGGAATAGGAATTGATTGTATGTATACTATTTAGGTCGGAGACCACCCACAATTTCTCTTTATACATTTCAATTCCTAGTTATTTTAATATTTAAATGCAAGGGCTAAGATATAATAAAGTGTTAAAGTTAAGAAAACAGAGCTTGGAGAATCACTGAAATTTTAGTTTCTTAATAGTCTTTTTTGACTGTAAGTTCTGTTATCTTGCTCTTCTGTTTTCCTCCAAGCTTAGAGTCTTCTAATGTAAGTGTTGTGTTATTTGTGAAATTCAAAATTGTGGCATACTTCAGTCTTCCCTTTGTTTGCATGCACAGGTGGTGGTCGGTATGTTCCAGGCTCTTCATCAGGATCTTCTAACCTACTGCCTGCAGCAGATCCTTTTACAGGTGGGATGCAATTTTGATTAATGTATCTCCACTAAATGTATATTACATTATACGGCTTTTCATTTTGGAGATACCATTCAGTAACTGATACTTCCCTTATCTATATGTCCAATATTGATAGATCTCCTTTTCTTTAACTTCTAATTTTTGCTTTTTCTTAGAGTACCTTTGTGATTTTCCTCATGACTTTTAAATAGCATGTTATTATAACTTACCATTTTCTCCAGTGGTCCTTCCTGCCAGGAGAGTCATTAAGAGCATAGGTTTTAGAGCCAGACAGACCTTGGTTCAAAATTTGGCTCTCCCACTTACCTGCTATGACAAGTTGGCAAGTCACTTAACCTGTCTGAGCCTATTTTTTTTATCTGTGAAATTAGATAATAGGGGAGCCCACCAACCAAGACACAGCATGAATGCTGTCACTGTCGAGATGCTACCGATCATGAGCAGAGAAGGAGCCATGTGAGTCCCTGATATTGGATGGAGCAGTACAGTCAAGAAGTCTGCTCAGGCGTATTTGCCTTAGTGTGGAAGGAGACAGTTCACCAGCTGCCCAGGATTAGTCTTCCTAATCTAAGTTATTAGTTGCCTTCCTGAAGCCCTGAAAGTGTTCATGTGTCTCTTCAAAGTGACTATTTACCAAGGTATGCATGCCTCAGCATCAACAATACTGGAAAAAATGGCCAGACTTGGACTTTAATGCTGCCGAAGAAGTCTCTGTTTTCAGAATAGTTTTTGATATATTTTATGATGCTGTTGTTGGATCTTCAACCAGAGTTCCTGGAAAATATATCAAATTTGGGAAGACATTTATAGTGTTTATGGTATCCATTGGCCTTGCCAACATACAGTCCTCTGTAAATCATAGATTGGACCAACACACAACCTTGGGTCAGTGTCATGAGGTTATGAATTGCTCTCATGAACTTTCTCCTGTGAATGAATTGGTGGACCAGATGCAAGTAGCTGTACCCCATGCATCGATAACTAGTATACTGCAATAACCAACTATCAAGCTAAATCTTGTGATGGCACAGTGGCTGTTAAGGAAGTATCTGATGACAAATGCAATTTGAGAAGGTAGTAAGGATCCGAAGAGTAGATAAGATGATGACTTTATCAGCACATTTAGGCACATTAATGCGCTGAAACTTAGAACACCAGAGTTACCGAATCTCATTGGTAGATCTTTTTTGGAACAGAAAGAACATACCAACCTTCAAACAATAACAAAACCAAGAGAACTCCATAGTAACTGGAGCCTGTCTCACTGTTGCACAATGTCAATAACTCAGAAGATGCAGTGATTATGGAGATATGTAAGATAGCATACTAAATGTCCAAGAGAATTACAGAATTAAAAGGACAACTGAACCAACTATTATAAAAAAATGGACAAGAGCACCTACCAAATTGAGATATTATGCAAATTAAATTGTATAATACATGTAAAGTATTCTAGGAGGAATATACTTAAGCCCTCAATAATATGTTAGCTGTTATTGTTGATGTCGTTCCCCCGGTTTTACCAATATCACTGGGACCAAAAGGTTTGCCTATCTGTCTTACAACATAAGGTCCATCTTTTCCTTATTTATGTGGTTGCCAAACTTCCACTGATCATTAGAATCATCTGGGATGCTTGTTTAAATTACTTACTACATGGTCCTTCCCACAGATTTAGACACATTAGGTTTGTGAGACAGTTAAAAATACCATTGCCCTGATCCCTCAACCATGAATTCTGATTAAATTAAATAGTCTAGGGTGTGGTTTGCTGTTAGGTTGTTGTAAAAGCTTACTATAGGTTTGTAACATGAAGCCAATTTGGTAAACCACTAGGGTAAGATGCATAAGTGCTGGGAATCTGCATATTGATCAGGTGACTCTAAATGTCAGAGAACCATATTTAGAAAAGTGGAACTACACTCTGCCTCATAATGCTTTGAGCAAGTTATTTAGCATTCCTGTAATAGGTATTGTGAGTAATAGTGGTATCTAATTTTTAAATGAGTACATGACTATAAGATGGCTAGCATGCTAGCTGACATATAGTAAAAACTCAAATCCTTTTATTTTGTGTTCTTTATTATTTTAATTCTATTGATATTTACATCTGAGTGATTTTTTTGTATTTTAGTTTTGCTTGCTTTTTCTTCATCTTTATTCTGGTTACACCAACTCCTAGGTGTTAAATTCGGAGACTAAAACGATAGTTCATCTTTCTTCTTCCCATAAAGGCTGCTCTAGAACTCCAAACTTCTCCAAATTCTGCTTATTCTCTCTCTGCACTTGTTTCTCATATTCCTTTCTTTCCATTATCAATGAGACTGCCACACATATAACTTAAAATGTGAGACTGAACTATTGTTCTAGCATCCCTAACTCTTACCGAGCCTCTTTTCTCTGTGTTGTATGTGTTAGATAATCCTATTTCTCAATTTCAGTAGAATGTTTTACACATTTCATTATGGAAACTTTATTTCTTTCACCAATCCCCGAATGCTTTTGTAATTCATGTAACTTCTATAACTATAATGCATAAGGTATCCAATGTTTCTTTTATAACTTTAGGAGTACTTTCCTCGTTAACACTGGGCACTAACTGCATGACAGGCACTGTTCTAAGCATTTTTCTGTACTGAATTTACAGCTCATTTTTTACCTATAAAGATACTATTTCAAAATGTGACTAATAATGAAAATAAACTATTTTAAGTAAAGAGGGGCAGTTCGAACTTTACAATTTGTGATTACCTTTGCTTACTCGGACTATTGCATTTTAGGTGGAGGTCGTTATGTACCAGGGTCTGCAGGTGTGGGAGCTTCCATAGCTGGAGTTGATCCATTTACAGGTATATACTTTTCATTCCTTTCTTTTTTTTTTTTTTTAAAGGTTTTTAAACTTTATTGAAAGTTTTATCTTAAAAAAGATTAAGAAAATCGGTGTTGTTTTAATTGCTGGAGAACTTTTTATGTAGTAAATCAAGACCAAACTTCTTCACTTGGCTTTTACAGTGTTTTCAGCATTGTTATTACTGCACATGAAAATCATCTGAGGAGCTTTAAAGAAAGTACTTGAACCTTATCCAGAGAGATGCTCACTTGGTCTAATACTGCTCTGGGTTGGTGTCCTGGCAAGGGCAGTCTTGTAATTTTCCAGTGTGAGTCTAATGGTGCAGTCAAGATTGAAAACTGCTGTTATATTTCTCTTTTGCTCCCCCTGGTTTCCTCAGTACCCTTACCAAATGAGGGTTTATTTCAGTCTCTCCTTCATTCATTCTTAATATGTTGAAAATGTTACTCACTGTGGTGTTCTCTCCCGGGGATGCTGAAAGGAATTTGCTTTTCTAATTTAGGCCTGCATATTGGGACTTCTCCTTAGCAAATAATTTTTTTTTTATCCCTAGTATCTATCTTAGAGTCTGCCACATCTTACTTCATCACCTTTGAATATATGCAGGCCTTCCTTCCACCATATTGGATAGCAGTAAAATACAGAGCTAAGTTTGCAGTTTATGTCTTGCAAGGTTAACAGATACCTTAGCATATATTTTCCCCTATTTATTTATTTATTCAAATACATTTGTCTCCAGTTTCCTGTTACCACTTTTCCCTGCCCCACTCACCCCTACCTCCCACCCTCAATCCTTCCCCACTCTGGCTTTCTCCATGGGTCCTTTATATATGTTCCTTGATTTGACCCTTCCCCTTCCCTTCCCAGTTACCACCCCCCCCCTTCTCTTGTTATTGTTGGTTTGTTTTTCCTTTCAATGTTGCTGATTTTATTTTTCTTGTTTGTTTGGTTCATTACAGGTGAGGTTATACGGTATTTATCTTTCACCCCCTGACTTATTTCGCTTAGCATAATGCTCTCCAGTTTCATCCATGCTGTCACAAAGAGTAGGAGTTCCCGCTTTCTGCTGCGTAGTATTCCATTGTGTAAATGTACCATAGTTTTTTGATCCCCTCATTTATTGATGGGCACTTAGGTTGCTTCCAGCACTTGGCTATTGGAATTGTGCTGCTATGAACCTTGGGGTGCATAGGTTCTTTTGAATTGGTGTTTTGGGATTCTTAGGGTATAATCCCAGCAGTGGAATCACTGGGTCAAAAGGCAGTTCCATTTTTATCATTTTGGGGAAACTCCAAACTGTTTTCCACAGTGTCTGCCCCAGTCTGCATTCCCACTGACAGTGGACTAAGGTTCCCTTTTCTCCACAACCTGGTCAGCACTTGTTATTTCTTTATGATGGCCATTCCGATCGGTGTGAAGTGGTATCTCATTGTGGTTTCAATTTGCATTTCTCTGATGGCTAGTGATGCTGAGCATCTTTTTATGTATTTCTGAACCCTGTGTATGTCCTTGGAGAAGTGTCTGTTCAGGTCCTTTGCGCATTTTTCCCTTGGATTGTTTCTCTTCCTGAAGTGGAGTTGTGTGGCTACTTTGTATACTTCGGAGATCAAATACTTGTTTGAGGTATCATTGGCAAATATCTTTTCCCATATGGTTAGTTCCCTTTTCATTTTGCTGACATTTTCTCTAGCCGTGGAGAAGCTTCTTATTTTGATGTAGTCCCATTGTTTTATTCTTTCCTTTATGTCTCTTGCTCTAGAGGACATATCAGTGAAAAAATTGCTGCATGGAATATCTTGAGAGTTTCCTGCCAATGTTCTCCTCTAGGACTTTAATGGTGTCACGATTTATATTTAAGTCTTTTCATCCATTTTGAGTTTATTTTTGTGTATAGTATAAATTCGTCTAATTTCTTTTTTTTTTTTTTTTGCATGTAGCTGTCTAGATCTCTCAGCACCATTTATTGAAGAGGCTGTTTTTACTCCATTTTAAGCATCTGTCCTTTTTGTTGAATATTAATTGACCATGTAGACATAGGTTTATTTCTGGACTCTGTTCTGTTCCATAGTAATATAGTAATATTACTAGTAATATAGTTTGATGTCAGGTAATGTGATCCCACCTACGTTATTCATCTTTCTCAAAATTGCTGTACTTATTCGGGGTCATTTATGGTTCCATATAAATTTTTGAAATGTTTGTTCTATATCTGTGAAAAATGGCATTGGTTTTTTAATAAGGATTGCATTGAATCTATAAATTGCTTTGGGTAGTATGGACATTTCAATGATGTTAATTCTTTTGATCCATGAACATGGTATGTGCTTCCATTTGTTTGTGTCTGCCTTAATTTCTTTCAGTGTTGTATAGTTTTCTGAGTACAGGTCTTTTACCTCCATGGTTAAGTTTATTCCTAGGTACTTTTTTTCTTGTCGCTATAGCAATGGGAATTTTTCCCTGATTTGTGATTCTGATATTTCATTGCTGGTGTACAAAAATGCCTGCAATTTCTGGATATTGACTTTGTATCCCGCTGTTTTGCCAAGTACACTTTCTAGGTTAAGTAGCGTTTTGGTGGAGTCTATAGGGTTTTCTATGTACACTCTTATGTCATCTTCAAACAATGACAGTTTTACTTCCTTCTTTCCTTTTATTTCTTTTTCTTTTCTGATTGCTGTGGCTAGGACTTCCAGAACTATGTTGAATTGAAGTGTTAAAGTAGAAAACCTTGTCTTGTTCCCGATCTTAGTGGGAAAGCTTATAGTTTTTTCCTGTTGAGTATGATGTTAGCTGTAGGTTTTTCATATATGGCTTTTATTATATTGAGGTATGCTTCCTTTATTCCCACTTTACTGAATGTTTTTATCATAAATTGATGCTGTAACTTATCAAATAATTTTTCTGCATCTAATGATGTGATCATGTAGTTTTTGTCTTTCCTTTTGTTTATGTGATGTATTACCTTTATTGATTTGTGAATATTGAATCATCCTTGCATCCCTGGAATGAATCCCAGTTGATCATGGTGTATGATCTTTTTAATGTATTACTAGGTGTAGTTTGCCAGTATTTTGTCGAGGATTTTAGTGTCTATGTTCATTAGTGATATTGGCCTGTAATTTTCTTTGTTTGTTGTGTCTTTATCTGGCTTGGGGATTAGGATGATGTTGGCCTCATAAAAAGAGTTTGGGAGTCTTCCCTGTTGTTGGATTTTTTGGAATAATATGAGAAGAACAGAGGTTAGCTCTTCCTTGAATGTTTTGTAAAATTCTCTTGTGAAACCGTCCAGTCCAGGGCTTTTGTCGGCCGGGAGTTTTTTGATTACTGCTTCAATTTTACCCACTGTTAACGGTCTATTCAGGCTTTCTGCTCCTTCTTTGTTCAGTGTTGGAAGATTATATTTTTCTAGAAATTTGTCCATTTCACCTAGGGTTTCAGCTCTCTTGGCATATAATTGTTCCTAGTAATTTCTTTCAATCCTATGTATTTGTGTTATCATTTATTATTTCTCCTCTTCCATTTCAGATACTATTTATTTGAGTCCTCTCCCTTTTTTTCTTGATGAGTCTGCTTAAAGTCTTGTTGATTTTGTTTATCTTTTCAAAAAAACAGCTCCTGGATTGGTTGATCCTTCCACTTGTTCTTTTAATCTCTATGTCATTCTATTCTGCACTGATCTTGATTATTCCTTCCTTCTGCTCACTCTGGCCTTTCTTTGTCCAATTCTTGTAGATGTAGGGTGAGGTTCTTTACTTGAAATGTTTTTATCTTTTTTAGGTAGGCCTGTATTACTATGAACTTCCCTCTCAGGACCGCCTTTGCTGTGTCCCATAGGTTCAAGACTGTTGTGTGTTCATTTTAGTTGTTTCCAGAAACTTACTGAGTTCTTCTTTGATCTCATTATTAACCCATTCATTGTTGAATACCATGCTATTTAGTTTACATTAATTTGCATGTTTTTGAGTCTTTTCCTTGAGGTTGGGTTCTAGTTTCAAGCCCCAGAGGTCCGAGAAAATGCTCGTTATGATTTCAATTTTCCTGAATTCATTGAGGCTTGTTTTGTGTCCCGTCATGTGGTTTTTCTTTGAAAATGTTCCATGTGCATTTGAAAAGAATGTGTATTTTGTTTCTGTGGGATGAAAGGTCCTATATATATATATATATATATATATATCAGTTAAGTCCATTTGATGTAATCTATTACTCAGTTCCACAATATCCTTGTTGATGCTTTGTTTCAAAGATCTATCCATTGTTGACAGTGGGGAGTTAAAATACCCCCGATCAGTGTGTGGCTGTCTATATCTTTCTTGAAGTTCTCTAAGAAAGTCCTGATATATTTGTGTGCTCCTATGAGGGGTGCACATATATTTACAATATTTATATCTTCTTGATGGATTCTTTCCTTGAGTGTTATGAAGCGACCTTCGATGTCTCTTTTTATGCCCTTTGTTTTGAAATCTATTTTGTCTGATATAAGTATTGCTACCCCGGTTTTTTTTTCCTCTCCATTCTCAAGGGGATCCAACTGGCCATTTAAACATCCCTCTGGCGCTTCCACCCACGGGCGCCCTGCCCTTCTTCTCGAGTTCCTACCACACTCTCTACCCGTCAGGTTGTGCTAAAGTCGATTCTTCTTTCTGTCAGACATTATAAGGCACTTCTCTTGCTGTTTAGTTGCTTTTTCCAGGTGATTTCTCCACAGTTTTGTTGTAATTCCAGATTGGTCCTGCAAGGAGGTCAAAGTGACCTCCATTCATTCCTCTGCCATCTTGGCCTCTCCTCCCCCTACTTTTTATTTTATATAAGAGAATATATATGGCATATGTTACTGAGCCTAATAAAATAAATACCAGTAACCTCTACTTAGGAGCTAATTTGGTGTGTGTTTCTGTAAGGTGTTTTTTCATTGTGAAAGTACCATTGGCTGGCAGTATTGAACATAGTAATTAAGATTAAGGACTCTGGGGTGAGGAATGCTTAGATTCAAGTCTGAGTTCCATTACTTTTTATTCTGTTTGACCTTGAGAAAGTTACTCTATTTCTGCATCTGTTTTCTCATTTATAAACTTAAGATACCTGTCTTAGAGTTGGTAAGATCTTAAAATTATAAAGTACATATAAATCACTTTATACAGAATAAGTGTTTAGTAATTGTTAGCTGTATCTGTTATATTTTCAAAAGAGTCTGAAGGTAACAGTGCTTCCTCCCATTTACAGAAATCTTTAATAATCTTTTTACTGTTTGGTATTTATTACTGGAACCATATTTACTTTAGTCCAAGCTACTGTCATCTCACACTAACACCAATGATAATAGTCTCCAAATTGGTCTCTTCCCGGTTCATACTGCAGTTAACAATCTTTTTATAGTCTAACTTGTTAATGCCCATTCCTTCATTAAAGGATTTTTCCTCTTTTTTTGTTTTTGAGGTTGCTTGTTATTGCATGCACTGAGTAGTTACATATCTTAATTGTGAAAACAAAGTCATATAATTAGAAAAATCTCATTTTTGACCACGGCTTATGATCTTCAACATCTTCTGCTTTGTACATAGGGAATAGTGCCTACCAATCAGCTGCATCTAAAACAGTGAATATTTATTTCCCTAAAAAAGAGGCTGTCACTTTTGACCAAGCAAATCCTACACAAATAATAGGTAAGTATATTTTAACTAAAAGTTTTGTCATGTATCCAGACTCGTTACCATGCACTCAACACCATTTCTCCTCCTAACATGAGCTAGGAACTGGGTAAGTTTCCATGATAGAGACTTCTGTTGTGGTAGTTCACAAATGTATAGACTGTGAATGCACAATCTGATAATGGGCCCTTAATACTTTGAAAGAAGCCTTATGCAGATATAAAGTAAATGCTGTATGATGACTTTAATGAGAAGACTACTAAAGGTAGGAAAATGTAAATCCCATCCCCTAAGCTCTTAAGATTTTTTTTAAGAATGAATAAAGCAGTTACAAAAATAAAAATCTTAGCTTTAAAAAATTAATAGTTCTTAGAAGTAATAATAAAAGGCTGTTTAAATTTCCCATTAAAAATGGAACTTCTCAGTTGACTTTGAGTGCTTTTTCTGCTAATTTGTTTTTCTCAAAACAAAAGCACAGGTTTTGGGGGGAACTTTTATGGACCAAGAGTACTATCAGCTCTGTTGGCAAAAGATTATGAGAGAATTATTTCAGATAACATACATAACTGAATGTAAGACAGGGATTTTTTTATTTTGTTTTGTGTCAAAATTATCCTTCATACTACCTTTATAAAAATCGTGTTTTCTTAATTGCTTTATTTTGAACAGTAAAGAGTATGTGTACATTTATGAACAACTGGAAATTTTTCAGCTCACATACAATACATACAAGAGGTCTCTTTTTGCATTTCTTAAATAAACTTTGTTTTCTATATTCTGATAGTGTTAAAATTTTCAACACCAAAAATAGTGAAACAGATCTAAGTGTCTAGTTATGATGGATAAAAATTTGTAAATTTGGACAATTTTTTGTTCCTAATATTTTTGTATTGGGAATTTGGGCTTTTTTATAGAGATAAAAATTTTTGAGGAAACAATGTTTGGTGACTCAAGGTAGCATTAATGATAACGAGGATGCTTATATTGAAGATGCCTGTGACAAGTTTAAAAGAAATTGTTTCATGAAATATGATGGCAAAAGACAATTATTTCCATTAAAATGTTTAAAATAATGCAATGACAAAGGTACATATGGAACTAAGTCAATAAATTATTATAAATAAGCATTTAAGTTTCACATGTTTTGTTTACCGTCATAGAAATTAATATACTAGATAAGTTAGTTAAAAGTTACAAATTTTCTCCTTGAGAAAATTGGGGGTTGACTTATAAATGGCTATATATGACGTCATGCTGCTTTGAAAACCATTCAGAATCATTACAGATATGATATACTTTAAAACGTATTCAAAGCAGAAAGCTTCAGAAGATGTTAGAAAATAAAAATCATCACAATAACCTTTCAGTTTAAAAATACTCACAGGCCTCATCCTTGTTATGGTCTTGAGTAATTGTCATGAAAAGTCTTAACTTGTCCATAGTGTATGCTAGAGTACTAATTTGTAAGATTTGCATTTATATATTTTATCTGACTGATTACAGTTAGAGAATTTTGAAGGTTTGGTTTTGGGTTCTAGGTAAACTGAAGGAACTCAATGGAACTGCACCTGAAGAGAAGAAGTTAACTGAAGATGACCTTATACTTCTCGAGAAAATACTTTCTCTAATATGTAATAGTTCTTCAGAAAAACCCACAGCCCAGCAACTTCAGATTTTGTGGAAAGCCATTAAGTGGCCTGAAGGTAGAGAAACACTCTTTAAAATATAACTAGAAAGTAAGAAGTGTGTCTTTTCATGTCTGTCAATATTATTGGTGTTTCTAGGTTAAGTAAAAATTAGCCTCAATAGTTGTAATTCACATTATAAAAAACTTTACAAAAAGGATGCAGTATATCACTATAATTCATAGTCTTGTTTTGCTCACATGTGTTGTGAGAATCTGAAGGAAATGTAATGACCCCAATACAGATACCATTTTGTATTCCATTTCAGAGCATTTGAGGATCCCCTGCAAGCCACCTAAGAAACTCTTTATGACCTATTAACCCTAGACTACAAACATACGCTATAAGGATTTTTACTTTAATTTTTTTTCTTTTTTTAGTAAATTCATTTAATTATTTTTGAAATTTTAAAATTTTATTTTTTATTGAGGTAATATTGGTTGTTATAACATTATGTGAGGTTCAGATGTACAACATCACAGTTCAGTATCTCTGACACTATAGTGTGCTCACGACCAAACAGCTAGTTTCCATTCATTACTTTACATTTAATTTTTAAGACTAAAAATGTCGTCTTCCCTATTTTTTTGTGCTGTTGAGATATTGGAGGAAAAAATCATTAATCCTACAAAATATCCCATATTGTGGATTTGGCTGATCACTTAATTTAATTGAATGTGTTGCTCTATTTCTGCGGTTTCTGCTATACGTAATTAGATTCTGGTTCAGGGGGTTTTTTTGTTTGTTTGTTAACGTGAATACTCTTTATAAATGCTACTGCAAACTACCTTTGTATCACAAGGCACATAATTTCTAGTTTCCTTACTTTTAGTGATTCTTAAGATTGTTTAAGGAGTGCATTTCTTCAGATGGTGTCTACCCAGTCCCTTGAATATAAAGCTCTCCATCAATTTGTAAGCATCCTTTTAGCATTTGTCAACTGGAATTCTTCTATAAAGAACATTCCCTCTCCAACTCTTTGGTCTTATTATGCAATGTTTAAAAGCAAGGTCCGAATCCCATTCATTCCGCAAGGATTTATTGAAAACTCACTGTGTGTCAGCTGATTGATAACCCAAGAGAGTTACATTATTATTAGAGCATATATGATATTGTAGCAATAAGTCCAATCTTTATAAATATGAAAAATCAATTAACACAGTTTTAGAAATATATGCATTTTAAAGCAGGCACATGATTTTTAACAATTTCTGAAATAAGCATGTGTCAATTTTGTAACAGGAAATAAAATCCTTAAAAATTGAGTAACAGTCGTAGGAATTTTCTGGATTTCCATAATTATTGATGAATTTTTCTTCTTAACAGATATCGTCTTTCCTGCACTTGACATTCTTCGGTTGTCAATTAAGCATCCCAGTGTGAACGAGACCTTCTGCAATGAAAAGGAAGGAGCTCAGTTCAGCAGTCATCTTATCAGTCTTCTGAACCCTAAAGGAAAGCCAGCAAACCAGCTGCTTGCTCTGAGGACCTTTTGCAATTGTTTTGTTGGCCAGGCAGGACAAAAGCTCATGATGTCCCAAAGGGAATCATTAATGTCCCATGCAATAGAACTGAAAGCAGGGAGCAATAAGAACATCCATATTGCTCTGGCTACCTTGACCCTGAACTATTCTGTTTGTTTTCATAAAGACCATAACATTGAAGGGAAAGCTCAATGCTTGTCAGTAATTAGTACAGTCTTCGAAGTTGTACAAGACCTGGAAGCCATTTTTAGACTTCTTGTAGCTCTTGGAACACTGATCAGTGATGATTCAAATGCTCTACAATTAGCCAAGTCTTTAGGCGTTGATTCTCAAATTAAAAAGTATGCCTCAGTATCAGAACCAGCTAAAGTAAGTGAATGCTGTAGACTTATCCTAAATTTGCTGTAACAATGGAGCAGGGGCTGATATTTTAAATTGGCTAGTGTTTTTCTTTTTTCCTCACATTTTACATGACTGATAACAGAACATTTTTTAAAAATGCTGTAGATTAAGTAAAATTTCAGATCTTGTAATGTGGGTGGGGGGGACAAAGGAGAAATAAAATTTTTACACTGATGAACTGTGAAATTTTCCTGTATAACATGGATAGGTTTTCAAGATTTAGAAACAAATTAAGAATGAGCTGTAGTCAACAACTATGGTGGCATAATTTCTGTACTTTAGCCACAGAAGAGAAGACAAGTGCTTTTATTTATGTATTGTTTTTACTACTGATATACCCCTGATTATTAATTGTTGATAGTTTTCTTTTATTCAGTTTCTACTCTACTCATTTTTCATTGCTAGGTTTTTTTAATAGCACTGATAAAAAGTCTTGTTTTAGGGTAACTACTTCAGAATTTTTTAAAAATGAAGTTCATTGTAAATGATTCCATATATTGAAAAGATATAAAACAACTTATTCATTTAAGTTATTTGTAAATGGAAAGTGAATTTGTTTGATGGCTCATTTTTAGATAAAGTAAAAGCAAAATACTAAGCGATGTTAGGTTGTCAATCAGTTCAGACTGATGAGGCCCCAAGGTAACTCAAGACTTACGATACAGTTTCTTTTGCCCTTCACTATTTGAGATAACTTCATTATTCATTCCAGTTTTAAAATTTGATTGTTTATTTTTGGTCATTTCCATGATCTTAAAGGGAATTTGGGATGCACTGAATTTTAGGCAATTGTGCAAGCAAGAGTATACCAATCTATGTTATTTGTAAGTCCAGAGCCAAGTTTGAGCCCCAGACATGGTCCAGGCATTGTGCTAACCACATTGATACCTATTTCCCAAACCCTTTAAATGAACTATGGTGCTATCTCTTTATTTTCAGAGGTAAAGATGATGGGATGAAGCATGATAGAGAAAAAGAAAAGTGCATACATACTCTACTTCCTAGAGAGGGAGTCAAAAATTTGTGAACATCCTAGGAATACAAAAAAGGAATCCTATTACATGATATATTGTGTCTAAGAGAACTTCAATTAAGATAAGTGTAACTGCCTAGTTTAAAAAGTAGGAAAGATGTTTTCATAAAAAGGACTTTGCTTAAAATAGCATTACTCTAATTTGTGTTGTATAAAACCATGAATTTCCTGGCTGTCATGCCAAATCATAGTCAGAGAAGAAGAGTTCCCCAATAGAGGAGGGAAACATTCTGATTTGTCTAGATTAATCCAAGGAAAAACTTGGAATGTCAAAAAAAGAACGGATAAACTATAAACAGAGGGGACATGTTTTTTGTTAAGTATTAAGTTGCAGCTTTCTGGTGTATACCAAGACTTGATTCTGTTTGCTGGTTCCATTATGAACCTGTGCTGCACTATGGTTGAGTTGAAATTTAGGGGTTTAAATCAAAGTTAAATTCCAAAGTTAAGAGTTTAGCCCTGGTCAGCCTGGTTCCACTACATTACAATGCTTTCTTAGCATGTTAAAAACAATTTATCTACAATATTTTGAAATACTAGTTACCTATGAACATACAGTCTTGGTTAAGAATATGCATTTACTTTTCACAATGTAAGGTGACATATTGTAAAGACTGTTTTCTTCCCATTAGTATATAAATCTTTATAAGAACTTTTTATTATACGAGTATTTAATGTTTATTGAAAAGATACAGAGTACAGTTTAGCAAAAAAAAAAAAAAAATCCCACTTGAAAAATGAGTGTTAAATGGTGGTTTAGTAATATTTTAAATATTTTTTTTAATGTTTTTCTCTGAATATAAAAGTACATATGTGTTGAATATGACACACACCAATAAAAACTGCCTGTAATCACACTACCCAGAGAGAACCATTCTTAATACCTTATCAATAGGTATGTAAACGTGGTTTTTTTAAAGGAATGATATACACTGTTAAATAACCTGATTTTTAAACTTGACATATATTAGTATATTTACTTCTATCTTAATAAATATACAAGGGTACCCATTTCCTATTACCTGGCATTGTTTTCCAGTGTTTTTGCCAAAATAATTATCAGGTTTTGTTTAATGTTTAGGGTGATTTTTTTCTGGGGGTACCAAGAAAGGTAGGATCTTGACCTTGAAGGCAACAAGTAAACCATTTTGGTGCCTTTTCTGGAGGAAAATAGTCTTCAGAATACAGTGAGTAATTCAGACTTTAAAGAGAAGAAAGTTGACAAACACCATTCTGCAGAATAAGTATGCTCATATTGGTCCTAGGCCAAAGGTGAAGTTTTGGGACTTAAAACTTGACCTTGGAGTTCCTGGACACATTGTAATAAATCAGAAAAATAAAATGTCCAATGGCAATGATATTTTTATCAAATTTAAAGTCATAAGTTATAGCAGTGTTTATTCAATGTTTTGGAACTGGATTTAAAGAAAATCAGTTAAGTATCATGGTGAAGAACAGACAAGTTTAAATAAATAGATTGCATGCATTAAACTATTACTTTATACTCTTAAGTTTATCCTCATTATCCCTATGCTATAAGTAGTTAGTAAATCTTTTCTTAATTTTTAGTCATGTTTATTCTATTAGAGTTGTCTCAGTTTTTCCCAGTTTTTCCCCTGTTGCACTCCCCCCCGCCACCCGCTAGCTCCCACAGTCAATTCCCACTCTGTTGTCCATGTCCATGGGTCAATCCTGCATGTTCTTTCTCTTGTCCCTTCCCCTTATTTCCACCATTGTCCTTTTTCCCCATCCCCTCTGGTCACTTTCAGTCTGCTCCATGTTTCCTTGCCTGTGGCTTATTTTGTTTGTTAGTTTATTTTGTTGAATAGAGTCCACTTATAGGTAAGATCATACGGTATTTGTCTTTTCACCAACTTGCTTATTTCACTTAGCATAATCTCCAGTTCCATCCATGTTGTCACAAAAGGTAGGAGTTCATTCTTTCTTTTTTAAATACAGATTGATTTTATTTAGTTTTTTAAATGTCAGTCAATTACAAAATATTAAAAAATTGAAAACCATTCTAAAGTCTCTAATTAAAATGACATTACAGAAATAATCGAGTAGATCAATGAAATATAATGAGCATTCTAGAAACAAACATATATATCTAACAATGTAATACAGGATTAAATTGATATTTCAAATGAATAGAGAAATTAACGCTTATTCAACAAATAAGGTGCATGGACCACTATTACTTGAAATGAAACAAGTATAGAGCCCTATTTCACACATTATACAAGAAAATTCAGGTGAGTTAAAATTCAATATGTAGAATCTAAGGAGTTTTAGGAGAAAATACAAACTAATATTTTTGTTACCCTGAAGTAAAATATTCAAACCCGGAAGCTATAAAGTAAAATATTGAAAATAAGATTTTATTAAACATTTAAGACTATATAGTAATATATGTGTGTGTGTGTGTGTGTGTGTGTGTGTGTGTGTGTGTGTGTGAAAGGACAAGTAATAGAATGGAAAAATATTTGCCACACATCTGAAAAGGGGTTAATAGTTGTTTGTTTTTTAGGGAAAAAAATTCTACAAACCTTTAATCGATAAATGGATAAACAATACCAAACAGTCATTTAAAGCTTTTTAAAAATAATTGAAATAAGCAAGAAATATACAAAAACAGGTTTTGTTTCAACAAATAATAAAGGAATAATTAACATCATTGTCACAATCAGATTAATATGTATTAAAAATATTGGTAATATCAAGTATTGGCGATTGTGAAAAGAATGGGTATTCATAGACACTTTTTCTACATCTTAAAGCAGCCCCTTTAGGATATTTTGAAGTGCTGTTTTCGTGGAGATGTATTCTTTTAGTCTTTTGTCTGGGAAACTCCTTGTTTCACCTTCCATTTTAATTGAGAGCCTTGCTGGGTAGAGCAGTCTTGGTTGCAGGGTTTTGCTTTTCAAGACTTGGAATATTTCTTCCCATTCCCTTCTGGCTTGCAGTGTTTCTTTTGAGAAGTCAGCTGCTAGCCATATTGGGGCTCCCTTTTATGTTACTACCTGTTTCTCCCTTACTGCCTTTAGGATTCCCTGTTTCTCTTTGATATTTGCCATTTTAATGATGTGTCTTGGAGTGTGCCTCATTGGGTTCCCCTTGAATGGGACCCTCTGTTCTTCCTGGACTTGTGTGACTTTTTCTCTCTTCCAATTAGGAAAGTTTTCCATCCTTGCTATTTGAAACAGGTTCTCTATCCTTTACTCCCCTTCTCCTTCTGATATCCTTATTATACATATGTTATTACATTTCATGTTGTTCTGCATTTCCCTCAATGCTTCTTCATTCTTTTTCAGTCTTTTTTCATGTTCTTGCTCTTTCCGGGAGTTTTTTTCTGCCTTGTCCTCCAGCTTGCTGATTCAGTCCTCAGCTTCATCTAGCCTGCTTTTGATTCCTTCTACTGTGTTCTTCAATTCAGAAATTGTATTCTTCATATCATCTTGCCTCTTGTTTACAGTTTCTATATCCTTTTCCATGCTGATATAATTTACAGTGAGTTCCTCGTAGTTTCCCTGTAGTTTTTGGTAATTCTCTCTGAGCTCATTGAGCTGCCTTAGAACCATTGTTTTGAATTTAGTCTCTGCTAGTTTACTTGCCTCTATTTCATTTAGTTCTCTTTGTGGGGATTCCTCCTTGCCCTTCGAGTGGGGAGTGTTTCTTTGTCTTCCCTTTTTCTGTGAGACTCTTCTTTTTTGCTTCTGCTTCTTAAATTGATCTCTCTTGATTTCCTGACTTTGTGGTGTGAACCTCTAAGGTGGGAGACCACTGTTTTTACTTTCTGGATCTGCCTCTGATGATGTCAGATGTTGACCCTGTCTGACCTTAGATTGTCTGTTGGAGACTTCCAGGAATCCACTATCTGTGGCTGTCCCCTTCTGCTTTTAATCTAATCACTCTGCACTCTGTAGGTCAGCTTAGGCAGCTCAGGGCGGGGTGGAGTCCCTACTGAGGCAAGGTTTTGGGTCCTCTCATGCTACTGCCACTCAGGGAAGTGGTCTCTGCCTGAGCCAGAAGGCTGCTGCCATTCAGCAGTGGGATCCCACTGGCTACTCTCTCTGTTCTCTCCCCAAAGCCTCCTTCCCCAGTCTCCTCAAGTGTCTCCAGACCTCTCTGCACCTGCTTTAGCCAGGGATCTATTATCTCTTGCTGCCACTCTGCACTCAGCCGGCGGCTTATAAAGGGCAGGGCAGAATCCCTTCTGGGGGTGGGGTTATTGGGTCCTCTGATGCTGCTGCTGCTCAGTGGAGTGGTCTATGCCTGAGCAAGATGGCTGCTGCCGCATGGGGCATGAATCAAGACTGAGATCCCGCCGGCTACTCTCTCAGTTCTCCAAAGCCTCCTTCCCTAATCTCTCCTCCCCTAGTCTCTCCTCAGGCGTCTCTAGCCTGCTCTGCCCCCACCTTTTCCGGATACCAGGGTAAGTGGCTGCAAATAAAAATTTAAGAGTTGGCTCTTTAAACCTCCCTTTGTGTCTCCAGCTGCCTGTCTCTGGCAGAGAGCAACCCTGCCGCTTTTCCCCGATGGCTGTTATCTTTGTACTTTTTGGGCTCTGGTGCTGTAGGCTGGAGATTCCCACTTTTGGTTTAGACCCCAATCTTCTCAGGGGGCTACAACTGGTCCTTTCAATATCCTGGTGCTGCCGCCATGGGCGCCCCACCAGCCTTCTTGAGTCTACTGCACTCCTTACCAGCTAGATTGTGCTGAAGCTGATTCTTCTGTCTGTCGGAGGTTATAAGGCTCATCTCACGCTATTCTTCAGTTGTTTGTTCCAGGTGATTTTTCTACTAGTTAGTTGTAATTCCAGATTGATCCTGGGAAGAGGTCAGTGTGACTTCCATTCACTCCTCCGCCATCTTATTTCCTCCTCAGTAAATATTAATTTTACGGGTGAAAAAACTGAAATAGGTCAGGTAAGTAACAAATCAGTGGTAACAAAACAATGGAGAAGAGAATGATATCTGATAAATGATGTTGCTAAAATTAGAAATCAGTATGGAGAAAAATAACAATTTGTGGTAGTCACGTCACTTGAACTACTAGTAGAGACATGTAAGCTGTATACATAGAACAGACGGTGGCTTTAAGCAATCTTCCAAAGCACATTTTTTAAATCATTCTTTTGTCCTCAAAGGAACTAATAATTCAAGAAATGTTTACTAATTTTTACATCAGTTAAAATTTCAATACTGAAAGCCACCAGAGATGCAGTATAATATAGTTAAAGAGTACTGGCTTTGATGTCAAAAGGCATACCATACCCTTCAATGACATCTCCACCACTTGCTAATGAATTAAGTCAAGTTCCTTTACTCAACCCCGTTTAATCAGGTACATTGGAACTTCAAAAAAAAAAAAAAATAGAACAAAATAAGATATTTATATAATATCCTAGCAAAAAGTGTGCCACATAAAGCATTTCAAACAACACAAGTCTACCATCTTCATTAACAAAGTGCTGTATACAAAAAAAAACATTCAAAAGGTAAAAATGATAGGAAGACTGATGCCAACTATTTTATCCCTGCTCCCTTCCTCATATCACCAACATAATTACTGTATATTTATATAGAAACACATTTCAGTAAATTGTTAAACTTAATACCAGATGATTTGATGATGAATAAAACAGTGTTTTAGCCAGTGGGGAAGCATTCAAGATTGCAAATCAAAAATTGAAGTTAAAAGTTTATATTTTCATATATTACAACAAACCTCTATCACAAGATTTCTGTGTATGGGTGTCATTTTAATTTTGTTCAGACTTTCTAGGAATCAAATAAATAGAACAAGAAAAATATGTTGATATACTTCTATCAATTTCTTTTGGGAGGGTACAAGATATAAGGAAATTCAAATTTTTTTCTTATTCTGCTTATACCTTCATTTTCTGAAATATGACAGGTCAACGACCTAAACACCAGAATTTGAAAATTACTAAATTGAGAAAAGAATGAAATACTAGCGCCAAGTGCCTTTAGAAATGAAAAGGAAATCATGCTTAGAAATTAGTGTTAATAGGAAAAACAACGAAACACAATTCGTGTACAACTCCCTAAAATATATTTTGTAAAACTGTGTGTGGGTGATGATATTTTCCTTAAACTCTGTTATAGTGTTAATTTGCGTCAAAAATTGGAAGAGAAATGAAGTTGGAAAATCAAACGTACACCTTTACCTGAGCATTTGTATACTGTCAAAGATTACAAAGCAGTATCAGTAAGCAAAGAGGTGTTGTAAAGGCCACCTTCCAGCCTTTGTACAGGTGAAAAAAATGAACAACAAAAAACTGACTACACACCTAACCAACCCTGCTGCAAACAGACCCACCTCCGCGACTTGTGGAGGCGGTGCGTTAGGACCGGTACTGCCTGCAGAAATGACTCGCGAAGTCTGCGACGAGATCGGAAGTGACGTAAAACTGCGGCGCAAGTCCCTGCTGCGGCCACTCTGCCACCGGAGGGATCGCTTTTGAGAGGGTGGGCTTCCTCCTGATGGTTATAGCAAAAGAATCATGACGGGGAAGAAATCTTCCCGGGAGAAGCGGCGTAAAAGAAGTGGTCAGGAGGCGGCCATGACCCTCGCGGCGCCTGACCTGGGACCCACGCTCGCCAGCAGTGGCAGTGCGAGCATCGGCGGTTGCGGGAGCGTCGGCGGCTGCGGGAGCATTACTTGCTGTGGGAACACCAGCTTCAGTGGAACCGTCGCCGGCGTTGGGAGCGGAGGGGAGCGCAGCGAGCGCCGGAAGCGAAGGAGCACTGAGTCATCTTCCAATGTCTCAGGCTCTGTGCAACAGGTGCGTGGGCGCCCTTCTTGCTCATCTCCCAGCTGCTGCATTTTCGGAGGAATATGGGTGACAATCGGCAAGGGCTCCGGCTGTAGTTCACTTTTAGCGTTGCCAAACCACGATTGCACCCGTGCTTGAGGTTCATGTTCCTAAGTCCCGGTGAACGTCACACTCCCATGTTTTGAACTTCCAAGTTCCTGCATTTGCTGGTAGCTAATTCATTTTGCTTTTGGCCCCCTCCACTCCTGTGGTCTTCTCAGTCTCCCTAAAAAAGTATGAGTAGGGGCCAGCCTTTAATGCACTTGCAAACCACGCTTTATTCTCTTTAACAGGTTATGGTTAACTCCACATTACAAGGTGAGAAAACTGAGGCTCTAAGAGTTTATGGAAGTTTACCCACAGTCACGGTTTATTACAACGCATAGATTTGTATCCTATATTTGGCTATATAAAAGACATGTTCTTTATGTCCCATCACCTGCCAGATACCGCTGTTTAAAAAAAAAAAAGTTTGCTGTAAAGTATTATAAAACATGAATAAATACACACTTAAGGTGTTATAACACAGAAATAAAGGGAAAAGGGTGGCAGTCTCTTTTTAAGCCTCTCTCCCCATTAATTGATATGTAGTCTCTTCCTTAATTCTTATCAGATATGTGTATTTAAGTTTGTACACATAAGCCTTCTTGTGACAATGCCCCCATTCAGTTGGATAATCTGGCTGCATTGTTGGGATGAGGTTTTTTTATACATGCAATGCTTTATTTTATAATGACTGCACAATATTTCATTGTATCTTTATTGATGAATATTTAGGAGTCCAGTTTTCTTTCTGTTGCAGATGATACAAAAGTGAACACCTTTGTACATGTCTTGTGCAAGAATTACTTTTACTTTAGGTTGGAGTCTCAGAAATGAAATTAGTGGGTCAATGTTTATGTATTTAAAAAAATAAAATTGACCGGTACTACCAAATGGTTCCCAAAAAGGTGTAACTGATTTATAAACCAGAAAATATATAAGAATATGTATCTCTGCAAATTTTCACCACCTCCGGTTTTTAAAATTTTGTTACCTTAGTGGGTGAAATCCCACTAATGTTGCATTTGTTTTAATTTATTATATTTTTCTGATTAATCATAAGTTTAGCATTTTGATATTTTTACTTGTCCATTTATTTGTCAATAAATTGGATATACCTACCCTTAGAGATTTTTGGTTTTTTTTGTTTTCAACCTTTTACTGATAGGTTACGAATCTTTCTACATAAGGACTTGGTTCTAATGCTTTGTGTAAGGTATATTGCAAATGTTCCTAAAATTTTGGCCACAGTGTACTGAAGATTTTGATTTTGTTGTGGTCAAGACTCATTATCCTATGATTTTTGGATTGTGTGTTTTTTAGAAAAGTCTTTTCTAATCCAAAATTATAAAACTATTCTGTATATTTTAGCATTATATTTTTAAATTGGGAGTTGTGGAAGCATAGAAGGCCATTTATTTTTATGTATTTTCTTGTATATAGCCACACTATTAGTTTAAAGTTGACTCATAGAAGAAATTCTTCTAACGGTGACAATTTTGTCTCTTTTTCAGCACTGTACAGGGGCGACAAAAGTAGGTTTACATTTGTAATACAAGTAATACAATAATTAGTAATACAAGAATAAGCTATGTTTCACAGACTCACAACTTTAAAACTACTTTTGCCCACCTCTGTATTTCTCATTTCTTGTTTTTTGGCATTGTGTAGTGTTCAACAAAAGCAGTGATAGCAGACATTCTTTACCCAATCTTTTTTTTCAATTGGAACATTTGTAATGTTCTACCAGAGTTTATTTGCCGGAAGTTTTGAAAGATACCTTTGATAAGGTTAAGGAAATTTTTTTCAATTCCCAGTTTGATGAGGAGTTTTATCAGATGCTTTTATGGCACTCGGTTGAGATGATCACATTGTTTTTCTCCAGTAATAAGGTAATGTAATTTTATTGATACATGAACTAATATTGAACTGCTTTTGCAGTCTTGAGATAGACCATATTTGGTTTATTGGTATGGTTGTAGCTAGGCTGGAAATCAGTATTTTTACTTTTAATTCAATCTCTGTTCCTAGTAAAGCAGCCTTTGGCTTTTATTGTTGTAGTTATCTTCTCTAGTTTTGGTGTCTGGATTCTGCCAGCCTTGTGGATTGAGTTAGGTACCTTTGCTTTTGTGTGTATGTATTTGTGTATTCTACAAAGGTTTATATCTTTTTCCCCAAGATTTGTCTGAACTTGACTATTGAACCATATAGCATACAACTGTCTGGGTCTGGTAGTTTGTTTCTTTGTTTCTCATAACTCCGTTTTTCCTAGTTCTTTCATAGTTATAGATCTGTTGAGCTTCCTGCCCTGTCTAGATTCAATTTTGGATATCACCATTCTTATTTTAAATAGTCTCTGTATCTTTAGTACTCAGTATTATGAGGCTTAGATCAGGAATGCTAAGTTATAAACATTTGCATACAGAACTACACCCTATTTTCTTTTTTTTCCCCTCACCAAAGGACATGCTAATTGATTTTAGAAAAGAGGAAGGGAGGGAGGGAGAGAGAAAAAGAAACACTACCGAGGCGTGTGCCTGACCAGGAATCAAACCCACTTACCTACTCTGTTTACAGGACGATACTCCAACCAGCCTAGCCACCCTGACCAGTGCCTAAATCCTATTTTTAATGAAAAGTAAATGTATTTGTGAAGAAGAGAATAGAAATTACATGCTAGGCTTATAGATAACATCTCAGAACCCCAAGAGTTCCATTATATTTGTTGTATGTTGAGTTCCTATCTATCTATTTATTTATAACAGCATTATAGAAATATTTACATCCCATACAATTCACCCATTCCAAGTATACAGTTCATTTGTTTTGAGTGTATTCAGAGTTGTCCAGCCATCACTATAGTCAATTTGAAAATGTTTGTATCATTCCCCCCACCAAAAAAAAAAAAAATTCCCTATGTGTACTTTTTAACTATCACTCCTAACACACACCCTCATCTTGTTCCCTCCCTAGGCAACCACTAATCTACTTCCTGTCTCTACAGATTTATTGATTCCCCTATTCAGGACATTTTATATGATAGATTCATATGGTATATGGTCTTTTGTGACTGGCTTCTTTCATTTAACATGTTTGTTCAAAGTTTATCCATGTCGTAACACATATCAGTACCTCCTTTTTATGGCTGAATAATAATACCACATTTGGTTTTCCATTTGTCACTTGATGGGACATTTGGACTACTTCCACTTTTTGGCTTTTATGAATAATGGTGCCATGAACATTTGTGTACAAGTTTTTATGCAGGTGTTAGGTTACATTTAACTTCGGTATATATCGAGGAATGGATTGCTAGGTCTTGCAGTAACTTCGCAAAAAACTGCCAAACTGTTTTCCAAAGTGGCTACACCATTTCATATTCCTGCTAGCAGTGTATGAGATTTCTAGTTTCTCTACATTGTTACTGTTTGAATTACTTCGCCACCCATTAGAATAAGGATTGACCTCCTTATTCAGTCTAATGATAGTTTCCTTTAAAATTGTTTTTTTAAAAAAACTGCTTTTTTAAAAATTTCATTTGAAAATATAAGAAGGGTATCCACCTAAACTATATAGTTAATATTTTTTAGAGAAAATGACTTTGAATTAATATCTGAATTTGTTAGTCTTTGGAGAATAGTGTGTGTGGTATGGGAAATAGATGGGGGGACTGTTTTAGGCAGAAGAACAGTATGTACAAAAGTCCTGCCTATGTGAGGCGAAGGGAGAACGGGTTATATTGAATATTTGAGTAACTCAAAGAGGATCGTTGTATTCGAAATACACAGAATGAGCATGAAGGGCCAGGTAGACCATATTTCCCTAAAAGGAAATCATTCAAAGGTTATAAATAGGAAAGATGAGTATTATGTACATTTTATAAAGTCCATTCTGATAACAGTATACAAAGCAGATTGGAGAAACTTCAGATTAGATTCAGGAAGTACAGACAAGTAGCTATTAAGGTAAAGTAGGCAAAAAAGGTAATGGTACCTTGGACTAGGATTATGGCAATAGATTTGGAGAGACTGGATAGATTTGGGAGATAGGCGGTAAAGTTGACATAAATGTCTTAAATTACTTGGCTGCTTTGACTATGATAAAATAACAGTTTTAAAAGTGATAATAACTCCAGGTAAGAAGTGATACATTAATGTATAATATTTGTGATTTGTAATATTTTTGCTACTATCCCAGTTTTTCTATGAACTTAAGAATAATGGCAATATATACACAAAACTTCAGTAATGATTTTATTTTCATTTGTATGTCCTGAGAGATCTCTTCACTTTATGTAAATTTAATGAGCTAATTGTAGTGTGGAGAGTAAATTCAAAGAATACTGAACAATTAAATATTCTTTCCTATAGTTTTAGATAATCTGTGTAAACGAAGAATTTGTAAATATTTAATGAAGAATTTATTAAATTAAAATGTATGACATTATGTACATATTCCATATGCTTTAAGTAGTATTATTTAATGGTTCTTTCTCTCCTTTAATTTTAGGAAACCAAATATCTTTTACCAGCTTTGGAGAAAGAATTATTCTTGGCAGAGAACAGTGACCTTGAAGAAGGTGGAATGGACCTGACTGTGTCATTAAAACCAGTTAGTTTCTATATATCCGACAAAAAAGAAATGCTTCAGCAGTGTTTCTGTATCATAGGAGAGAAGAAGTTACAGAAAATGCTTCCAGATGTGTTAAAGGTACTTCATTACATATATTACCAGATTATACACATATATAGAAATACACAAAAACCTTTTTTGTAGCAAATTTGCTTAATGCAAATTATAATTGGATGTTTTTAACTAAAACAACCTAAGGGATTTTGGAGAACCATAAATGGCTTTGTATACATAGAAAATTGCCAAGAAAAAAATGGAAATTTACTGTGCTTAGGTAGGGAATTTATGGACTTTCTAGAAATTATTCTGTTAAATGCAGGCAGTGTTAATAATTAAATTAGAGGTATAATGATTCTTTCTGCTGTTTTGAGAAATAATATACTGCTGTGTAACAATATACAATGATGTTTGGTAGTAGATTATATGTCATTAAATTTACAAATGTTTTCATATATTTCTGAAAATTACTCGGGGAAATACTAATATTAGACAAATTAGGCCCAAAATCATAGATCTAAGATCTATAGAACCAGAACTCAAGTATTTAAACCTTTAGAGGAATTACCTAATATAAATAGGATGCTATTAAGAATATCTGGGATGCTGACATACTCTTATATAAGTTTGTTTCATGATAAACATGACTATAAATTCTCATCAAGTCTTATGATGTTCACATGCTAGCTGGCAATTTATTAGATCTCATCCCATCAAAGGATCTATGTGGCTTTTAATTTGTTTTATTGTAAGATTTTGCTAACTGGACTTTTTCTGTGATTTCTTTTTTCCAGTTTACATTAACATTGTATTTCATAAATGTACTTTTTAAAATGTCATTTTCTTTAGAATTGTTCAATAGAAGAAATTAAAAAACTATGCCAAGAACAGTTAGAGCTCCTGTCTGAAAAAAAAATCTTGAAGATTCTTGAGGGTAAGTGTATATAGTTCTACATTCTGAAAACCTTTTAGTTAATATTATATTCAGAATAAATTTTGAGGTTTTTTTCCTTACTTGAATATTACACTAATTTCATTATTGAGTAATCATTGAAAAGTATTTTTGCCTCTATTTCTACAGAGAAGTACAGTTTAGATATCAGAATAGCATTTTAAGAATGGACTTTTTGATGTATTTATGGTTTTTCTATCTCAAGGGTATATGTAAGAGCATGTTTGTATACAATAATAAAATGAAATTAAAAAAATGTTTAACCAAATACTATAAAGTTAATTTTTGAGAAAGCAAAGACTTCTCCTAAATAATTTTTTATATTCTGCCTTATAGTCTCATTGTTCTTAGTTACCTATAAAGTTCTTTAATCTGCATCATCTTTAAAGATGACACTTTTTGTGTAATGATTAAAATTAAATCACTCTTGACATTTTATAAGCATGCTTTCAATAGTTTATTTCGTTTATAAGGTGACAGTGCTGTGGACTCGGATATGGAAGAGGAGGCAGACAATGGCTCTAAGGTGGCATCTGATTTAGTCAGTCAGTAAGTTAAAACTTTTTCATTCTCATTTCAAAAATTTTTTCCTATTCATTTGGTGATTTGTTACCTCAAGAATATGATTGTTTTTCTGTGTATTTATATAAAATAATTCAACAGTGGATAAGAATTGGTTCTGTTACTTGTACTGATGGGTTTGTTCGGTATATGTAAGGGTGAAGTTTATTGCTCTCAGGATTAAGTGATTTTCTTAAATTGTAACTCATGTAGGACAACAGCAGTGCCAACTTGAAGCAGAATCACATTTCTTATTTGAAATTTGAATATAATACTAGTGATACCCACTATTTATGAAGTTCTTACTCTATCAATCATTATGTTAGAAGCTTAGAACACTTTATTTCACCGAATTCTTTTATATACCTATTAATGTTACGTGATAGTAGCCTCACTTAAACGGTATGATAATAAGGTGGTTTATTTTATATAGGTACATATAATTTGACAGTTGTGAGGTACAGTCCCTAAAGTTTTGGAATGTTTACTAATCAAGGAGCAACATGTTAATTTTTTTTTCTAGATTCTTCTGCTCTGCTAGTTCTGATTTAACATCTGTTGATGGTTTTTGACTAAAATGATTCTTTTTCGGTAGTTGTCAAAGACTGACTTGTATGTCTCTTGGCAAAGGTAGTAGCACAAATAAAAAGAGACTACCAGCAGTAGTAGCATAAATAAGTAGTGCATAGGTAACCTGAAATCTTGAGGGGTGTGTTTTTAATCTCTAATAGAATGCTATAAGGCAAGTATCACCAAAAAAGGGAAATTTCATTTCATGTTGTAACTTCTCACCTCCAGATCTGTGAGAAATAGTTTCTGTTGTTTAGGTCAGTCTGTGGCAACCCTCGCAAACTAATTATATGTATAAATATAAACAAACACACACATAAATTTCCTGGTAAAATTTCCCACCCAAACTTTTTGTTTTGGGAAAACTTCCAACTTACATGAAAGTTGAAAGGATGATATAATGAACATCCATTTATCCTCCACCTAGATTCAGCAACATTAACATTTTCCATTTTTGCTTTCTCTTTTTATATTTATCCTTCTTCCCCTTAGAGCCATTTATATTAATTTGATAGGACTGCCATAGCAAAATACCATGTTTAAACCAACTGGCTTAAACAACGGAAATTTACTTTCTCACAGTTGTGGAGGTGGGAAATTCAAGATCAAGGTACTGGCAGAGATGCTCTCTACTGAGGCCTCTCTTCTTGACTTGCAGTTCGTCATTTCTTACTGCCTCTTCACATGGTTGACCCTCTGTGTTTGTGCATCCCTGGTATCTCTTCTCATGCCCCAGTCTCTTAAAAGGATACCAGTCATGTTGAATTAGGGCCCACCAGAATGACCTCATTTTAATTACCTCTGCAAAGCCTATGTCTTCAAAACAGTCACACTGAGCTTCAAGATACGAATTTTGCAGTGGAGAGAAACAGTTCAGCCTATAAAACATTTAAAAATAAGTTGTAATGTCATAACATTTCATGCCCAAACAATTCAATATGCACTTTCTACAAATAAGGGCAGTCCCCTATGTAGCCACAATACCATCATCACTCATATGAAAATAAACAATAATTCAAATAATGTAACCTAATATGTTGCCATATAAAATTTCCCCAATTAAAAAAAATATATAGTATATTTATTTTAATTAACTGGTTGATTCTGATCCAGGATCCATTTAGAGTTCATGTGTCCCATTTTACTGGTAATACCACAAAGCTGAGTTTAAAGGAAAGATTTAGGTATAAATGGTAAAAATTTTGTGACTAGTCCAGGAACTTAGTTCACATCTTAAAGGAATTAGAAAAATAACAAACCAAAAGAAAGTTGGAAAAATGAAATGCAAAGGTAAACATTAAACTAAGGAAATAGAAAACAAAACCAAAAAGGACAAATAAATCCATAAACTTGGTCTTTGTAAAGATCGGAACATAGATGAACTCCTCTTATATCTAGTTTAAGGCAGTGACTAACAACCACTGTGCCGCATGAATTTTAAAAACATACAACGCCTGACTATTCAGTCAAAGGCACAGGTCTCTTTTTCCTTACATTGTCAAATAAAAAAAAGGCAACAGCCAACACAACAGTAGTCATCTGGTATGAATAAATAAAAATTACACCTATTTTTGTTTTTTGTCAGACTGACAAAAAATAAAATATATTTTTTGGTGTGCTGCAGACTTTTAGTAATTAGTTTATGTGTGCCATGAGATGAAAAAGGCTGAAAATTGCTTAGTTAAGGAAACACATGTAGAGCAATTTAATTGAGATCAGGAAGGAAGAAGGAGACGTTTGAGTTTAAAAGCATAATGAGAATCCACATGCACCATTGTATAAACAAACTTGAAACCAGCACGTGAAAGGTTTTCTATCAAAATACAAAATTTATTCTTTCCCTAAAATGGACAACTTGAAGAGATTAACAAAAAATTAATGAGAAAGTTAGGTAAAGATCTGTTGAAAAAGCACCATGACAAGACGGATTCACAACTGAATTATTACATACATGAGTCAATATATATAATGTGTTCACAGGTAATAAAACCCTCAATAAACACCACTTGTTACTGTTTTCAAACATGATACCTGTGTTATTTAAATTGTCAACTTAAGAAACATTCAAACTTGTAGAGAATTTTTGGTGAGTTTATTTGAGCCAAACTGATAACAATGCCAGGAAGCAGTACCTCAAGGGATTGAGAAATGCTCCAGAAAATGGTGGCTTAGCCCCTTGTTTTATATATTAGAATCAACAGAGGAGCCCTGCAGGAGTTGACAAGAAGTCCATTGGCGACAGATTGGGAGGACAGGAGAAAGCAGAGGGGAAGCTCTGGGATTAGATGATTAGATAAAAGATAAAATGATAGACACTTCATTTACTTCGGTGGGAAAAAGCTAGTGAACAGTCAACAATTAACAATAGCAATGAGGGGATTTGTGGTCTCATGTCCAAAGTGTTTAGGTAAAGGAGAAGTTACCTTGACATTCCAAAGGTATGTTGTCATAGATGCAAAAAGACAATACACAGGTAAAGATTGACCTTTGTTAGGGAAAATTACTGGCCTAGGACATGACTACCCACCATGAGCTGTTTATAGTTAATAAGTTTTGATTTCAGACCATCCTTTGTGGTTGCTTTAGGTCTTAAAGAGTTTGTAAGGCTGCCTCACAGGCCTCCCTTGATATGACCTCTTTTCTTCCACAAAATTAGTCTAGGCCCTCGGAAAAGATAAAAACAACTTCAGTTTACTTTATAATTTCTGCATAGTTTTAATACCCAAAAATCTCATAGATAGTGCCAAAAAGGTGTATGAGGGATCATAGGACACCTCACCTATGAATATAGATATAAGAATTGAGGATAGTGCTCTCATAAAAAGAGATCCCACGGACCTCAGAGCCCTTTCCACCATGTGAGGATACAAGGAAAAGTCTTACAACCTGGAAGAGCCCTCCCCAGACCATACTGATGCTCTGCTTTCAGACTTCCAGCCTCCAGAACTAAGAAGTAAGTGTTGTATAAGCTACCCAGTCCTGTTCCCCAATGGACTAAAACAATATGTTCTCTGCAAATAGAGAAAGTGTTATTCTTTTCCTTAAAAAGAAAACCGCAGCCCCAATTTGGCATCACTGTGGTAAAGCCCACGATATGGAACCTACATTTAGTACCCGACCTTACCGCAGTTTTAAATCTTTACCAGAAGTGTAAATCAGTCAGTCTGGAGGTTTCTGGTCGAGCACTGGTAAGGTGACCTGTCATGTGGGCCTAGTCCGTTATCATCACCACCCGTCCCTTCCCCGCCCCCCGCCCCCCACTGAACCAAGCAAACTGGAGCCAGCAATTAATGCAGAGGGAAACAGGTTTTTTGTTGGGGGTTTTCTTTTTCTTTTCTTTTCTTTTCTTTTTTTTTTTAAGATTTTTATTTATTTATTTTTAGAGAGGAAGAGAAACATTGATCAGTTGCCTCTCACGCGCCCCAAACTGAGGCCCTGGTCTCCAACCCAGGCAGTTCCCTGACTGGGAAATTGAACTGGCAACCTTTGTTTTTCAGGCTGGCACTCAGTCCAGCACCCAGTCCATTGAGACACAACAGCCAGGGTAGGAAACAGGTTTTTATTTACGGGTTCCAACCTCTGTGGGGACTGAGAGCACTCCTGCTTGGAGCCCTTTTTCTCCCACGAGACCCAGCACTTCCATTGCTCCTCCCCACCAGGCTATAAGCCAAAAGCATGCCCAGAAGTTTCCCATATCCTTATCTGTTTTTAAGCTGGCTACACAAACAGTTCTCTGTCCTCTCTGGAAAGTACACTTGTGGGGTTGGAGTCACCATCCTTTCGCAGCTGTCTCCATCACGATCTGCAGTATGCTGTCCTCAGCCTCCTTGTAGTTATCCACTTGCCATTGTTATGAAAAGTATCCTAACCTCCATATCAACCCCACCCCCTGCAACCATGGCTGTGGGGAATATTTTCAGGGGCCCCCCCACCCCACTCTGCACCCTGTTTGACCACCACCACCAAAGGAAGAAGAGGCAAACTGCACAATAAAACCCTTGCCATTTTCTCCCACCCCAAAGGTGTCCTGGCCTAAAAATAATCCTCTCTTTTCTTTTGCTAATAACTCTCTTGCTTCACCTTCCTATAAAAACCTTCCTTTTGTCCTGGCTGGTGTGGCTCAGGGGGGTGGGCACCAGCCTGTGAACTGAAAGGTTGCAGGTGTGATTCCCAGTCAGGGCACATGCCTGGGTTGTGGACCAGGTCCCCAGTTAGGGGCATGCAAGAAGCAACCAATCAATGTTTTGCTCCCTCTTTCTCCCTCCCTTCTCCTCTCTCTAAAAAATAAATAAAATCTTTAAAAAAAAAACCAAAACTTTCCTTTTTTGTACTTCCCTTGAAGCCCCCTTCTACTTGCCTGATTCATGAGCCATTTAATAAAGCCAATTAGATCTGCAAATTTATTTGGCTGAATTTTGGTTTTTGACACTCTCTAACCCGTATGCCTTTAATTTTTTTTTTTATTACCTTATTGATCTGTGAGGACTTCGGTACATTGTGGAATAGGAGTAGTGAGAGTGAATATTCTTGTTTATTCCTATCTTAGAAAGAAAGGTTTCAGCCTTTATTCCTATCTTGGAAATAAAGGTTTCAGCCTTTCAGCCTATATGCTTTTGTTTTTTAAAGCATACTCTTTTTTTTTTTAACTTCTTGAATTGGATAATTTTTTTAATTGTGGATTAGTAATATATATTTGATGCTAAAGTTTTCCTCTCAGTACTACTTTAGCTTTATCCCAGAAAACTAGTTATTTATTGTTAGTTTTTAGTTTATAATTCCTTTTTAACCTAAAAGCTGTTGTGTTTAAAATATGTAAGTAGCGAGGTTATCTAGTCTCTATTTGTTATTTTTTGGGTTCTTTTGAGGTGAGGATATAACCAATGGCCATTGTTGCCAATTAAATACCAACAGGAATCCCCAATTTGGAGTATGTTGCAACAGGGCACTTTGTTCAGTGCCTAACAGCTCAGTTGTGACACAGCACACTGGGGAGGTGGTGATGGGTCCAGGCAACCATGGGACCAGGGGGTCCTGGGACCAGGCCCCTCTCCAGCTAGGCAGCTCTGCTCTGCTCTTCACTGCTCTGGTCTGCTCATTTCTGTACCAGTCCGCTCTGGCCTGCGCTGGTGTGCTCCATTAAGCTCCAGTGGGACATTTTTGGTGTTTCAGCTCAACCAGAGACACACAGTCTTTAGTCTTTAGTAGAAAGGGAAAGTGCGCTCGTTGTTCATTTTAGTTTACTGCTCCAAAATCAGGATGACCCCTGAACTTTTTCATTGAGGATTTCATTGATGTTTTTTTAGACTAAACTTACCATATTATGTGAATATTCCACAGAAGTTATGATCTGTGTTTTCAGAATATGGTTTATATCAAGTAAGTCATTTAGGTCCTCAATGTCCTTTGAAATCAGGTTCCTACTATTCATGCCCTAGTCCCATTCAGAACTCCAGCCTCCTGACCTGTTTACATCCAAAAGGCCTGCTTGCTAATGCCATCACTTTTGAGGGGTAGGATTTTAATATATGAATTTTGTGGAAAGGTGCATTCAGACCATGGCACATAATCATCTATGTAAAAAGATCTCAGGAATCTACAAAAAGAACCCTTCTAGAACACATGTATGCTAGACAGGTGTCTGTGTCCTAATCTCCAGAACCTAAGAATCTGTTAACTTGCCCTGGCAGGTGTGGCTCAGTTGGTTGGATGTCCTCCTGCAAAGCCAACGGTTGCTGGTTTGATAACTCATGGGGCACACGCTTGGGTTGAGGGTTCAGTCCACTGATGAGGTGCATAGGAGAAGCAACTGATCAGTGTGTCTATTTCGCATCAGTGTTTCCCTCTCTCTTCCTCCCATGTCCCCTTTCTAAAAATAAATAAAATATCTGTAAAAAGAGTATGTTAAGTGGAAATAGGGACTTTGCTGATGCGATTAAATCAAGGATCTTGAGATAGGAAGATTATCTTGGATTATCCTGGTGATACCGGTATAATCACAAGAATCCTTATAAAAGGGTGGTAAGAAGGACAAAGGCAGAAAGAGATGGGATGCTGGAAGCAGAGGTTAAAATGATGTGCTTTGAAGATGGAGAAAGGAATTACAAGCTGAGAAATGCAGGTGGCCTCTTAGAAGCTGGAAAAGATGAGGATATGTATCTTCTCCCAGAGCCTCCAGAAGGAATTCAACACTACCTGCATCTTAATTCTGGTGCCCTAACACTTATTTTGGACTTCTGCCCTCCATAACGTTAAAAGGATAAATTCATGTTGTTTTAAGTCATTAAATGTGTGGTAATTCATTACACAGGCAACAGAAAACTAATACAAGGTACTTGATTAAAACTGAGAAATAAGCCAAAGTTACAGATAGGTTGCTTAGAGCCATCAGGGTGTTTTGTTTGATCTAAACATTTAAATTTTTTTCAAATGATTTCCAACATTTAAAAACCAAGGGACTGGACATCAAAATCTGGACTTCAGAATTGATTGAAAAATCAGATTAGGCAACTTTTCCTAGGAGAGCAAAAAAGTAGTTGGAAGTGAGTATAGCTACTCTCATTTTGTATGGCATGTATATTTCAGTGTGCTGCGTAGTGCTTCATTTTTCTGAGTGGTTAATGTAAAAGAGGTCTATACACTGAGACACTGAAGGGAAAATACAAAAAGGCCAGAGGTTGGCCTTGGAACCAGTTTTATTAGTGTCAGTGTTTTATTTACCAAAACATATACCTTTACCTTTTTATCCCAACTTTGACAAACAAAGTAGTTTCAAATAGGTCTAGATAAATGAATCAGTGCTATTAAAAATAAATGAAAATGTTGGCATAGTCTTTTAATCACCAACCTATGCTCTTTTATTATAGTTTTTATCAGAAGGACATCAATAATAACATTAATAGAATTGTCTAAGATACTATGAAATGACAACTTTCAGTGTGAGGTATATGTGTGTATGTGTGTGTATATATGGTATTTAATAGGGTTATCTAAATTTTCTTATAAACCATTAAAGGTTTGGGGGTTTTTTTGTTTTGTTTTTTTAAGATTATTTTTTTTTTTTTTTAGAGAGAGGGGAAAGGAGGGAGAAAGGAAAGAAACATCAATATGTGGTTGTCACTTGCAACCCCCACTAGGGGCCTGGCCCACAACCCAGGAATCTACTCTGGGAATCAAACCGGCGACCCTTTGCCTTGTAGTCTGGCGCTCAGTCCACTGAGCCACACCAGCCAGGGTTATACCGTTAAAGGTTTTAAGATAAAAAAGTACACAAAAATGTTTATGCCTAAGTAAAAAAAAAAAAAAAAAAATGTAATTACTTTTAGAGTTTTACATTATGTCCTCACATTGCCAGCTTTATATGTTTGTTACACAATATTTATCCTGTCAGCTTTCAAATGTGCATGTTTCCTTCCCAGACTCTTGATCTCTACTGCTAATAAAATATTTACTTAACGGTTATTTTACCTTGTAATAGCTGTTGTTTACTATTTACAATAACAAAGTGGTAGTTATAAGAAATTCTTGACAGTACAGTGCTGTGAAACTTGAAATTAATGAGTATTAACATAACAGTTTTTATAGGAATGAGAATTAGGAACTTTTGAAGATATAACATCCATAGTTTCTAAATACTTCCATTTTTAAAAGGGTGAGGGATGGAAACGTCATTTTTTAGTTCACCTTAAGTAACCAAATGAGCAAGCTTGTGAGTCTATAGATATTCAAAAATATTTAATTAAATCAAAAATCTTTAATTTTGTAGTGTTTTAAAACTGCTAGGTATTGTAATGAGATTGGAAAATGTTACAGGTTAAGACAGTTGCTGCTTAACAAAAATAACAATTTTAAGTAAATAAGATCATATGGAGGCTTGGGATTAACGTGCTGTCTCGTTTGTAGATGTGCTAGAAAAGAAGGTTTCTTACAGCTAAAATAGCACTAAAAATGAGAACAAGTATTAGCTTGGCTTATAATGTGAGGTGATTATGCTCTAAGGAATATGTTTATAATGAAATTTAAGTCCTGAATAGTGCTGTAAAAGAATCAGGATTGAGGCTTTATGTATAAAGAATAAAAATATAAACACTGTAGGGAAATCTTAGCAATATTTTAGAATTACTCTAATAACTTTTTATGAATTTTAAATTAATACACTTTTAGTAAGTGATATTGAGGGAGATGTCAGTAGACATGAAGCTGTATTTCCCAATAGATAATAAGCACTATTGAGATAATACCACAGTTCTAGAAGATAAAGAAATTTAAAAATCCAAGTTCTTAAAACAAGGTACATTGCAAAGCAGGTCCTGTGTTAGTATCCTGGAGCTATATTTTCTAGTCACTTCTACTTTCTTAGCAGAGGATGGATATGTTCTAAAATAGTTATTATTCAATTCCAATTTTGGAAGATTAACTTTAAAAAAAATAAAATATTTCTAAATATGTCTTAGAGATTTTAAGTAACATAAATTGAACTGTTTTATGTTTACTAGAATATTTAAATACCAAATATAATTCACAGGGAATTGTTTTGTAAAGTGAGTAATTTTTGGTAGGATTTTTTTTAATCTCCATTTAATTATTTGTTTTATAAATCTGAAATGTCAACAGTTTTGTTTAAAATGGAATACATGACTATTCTTAGGATACAAGTGGTTGGAAAGAACAAGTTGGTGTCATTTAGAACATGTTACTTCTTACAATGTACTCATTATGAATTACAATATACTAGATTCTAATATATTGTAATAGTTATATTTCTTAAATGGTCTACAAGTTATTTCACCCTTTAAAATGAATAGCTTCTCTTTTCTGCAGTTTATAGTCAGCTTAGGCACTTTAGAGATATTAGAATGAAAGAAGAGCGTGCATAGTATGTAAATATAGAGGGATAAGCAACTTTTTTGCATTAAGATGTTTATTCTGGGAAATAATGAGCTATTCCTCCGGTTTGATCAGTTGTCTCATTGAGATCAACAGTTGTAATTGTGTGCATGACCACTACTCTGTTGCTGAACCCTGGTAGTGATATGTGGTAGAGCTCCATTGCTGTTCATTAAAAAGCCAGTGATTAACAGCTACATTAGTTTTTCTAGTGAGCTATAATGACACAGCTGCTTACCACCTTTTGTTTAATAAGGGTAAAACATCCATGTCCTTTTGGATGGATCAGAGCTGTCCTGTGGATTCAGTTCAGCTGTCATTAAAAATGTGCTCTGTTTCCATTAGTAACATATTACTTGAATATATAAGTATAAGTAACTTTTGGCTGGGTAATGGCATTCAGCCAAATGCTAAACTTTCAGTAAGTGTCAATAAAAGTGAATTTTGGAATAAAAGAGTCCTCCCCAAACTGCTCTTTTTAAATTTCAGTGGAATAAAGTATTTGAATAAAATTTATCGTGCTCTGGAAAATTGGATTAATGGGTAACATAATTCAATAGTACATGATTAAGTAAGCATTTTTATCAATAGATAAAAAAAATAGGCCCCAGGTAGACCCAAGCCCTGGGCTTGGTGGGAATGATACACTTCGGAATTTGGTCTGTGATTTACCCAACTCACATAACCCACTCTGGAATTTATGTTGTTGTTTTGTACCAGTTACTTATTTGTTTGTTTAACTCTTATTATGGAATTTTCAATGTACATTGCATACCTTTCACCCATTATGTCCCTTCCCATGCCCCATCCTTCCAGCCTCTTCCAATTTGATAATCTTCGAAGCAAATTTTGACCTACTTACTTTAAACGTTAGGCAGATAAACACCTCTCCAGAATCCCGAGAACATTCCTTAGAATACAAGGGAGTGATCGTCTCAGGTTTGAGATGGGATCTTCATTTGAACTGCAGCTGTATTTCCCATGGGGAACTTTGAGGGACTTGGGAAACATTTTGTAACTGTCCCTGTACACACATGTACACACACACACACACACACACACATAACTGTCCCTGTACACACACACACACACACACACACACACTCTGAGGGACTTGGGAAACATTTTGTAACTGTCCCCATACACACACACACAGTTTGTATTCTTTCTCTTACAGAAGCCTACCAGTAATTTTGAAACTACTGTCATTTTCCTGTCAGTTTCCTGCTTCACCCTGCTGCTTAAGCACCAGGTTAGATGTTAGCTGGTATTTTTTCCTTTTTTTTCCTGCTATTCCCTCATCACTGTTTTAACTACTTAACATAATTCATTGTATTAATTGCCTTTTCTATTTCATTAGAAAAATAAATTCACTAATGTTCACAGTGTGCTAAACTTCAGAATAACCATTCTCTACTCCTGCATACCTCTCCCACCATTTAGACTGTTTGCTTACCAAGAGTGACCCACGTTTGTTTCCAATTCAGTTACCTTAGTTACATCATTTAGTTAAATTGTATAAACAGATGAAATATCAATATGAAAATAGTAGTTGAATTAAGTCCACTGCTTTGGAAAAATCTCAAAGAGGAGTTGCCAAAATGTTGTCAATTTGATATGGAATAACAACAATAAAATCTGGGGGGACATTGTATAAATATCAAGGTTTACTTTCTTTAACTCATGTTTCTGCAGTGTATGTAAGCCAGAAGTAGCAATGGTTTATGTGAGTAGGTTAAGACTGAACTCTTTTCCATGGATGCATATTAATGGTAAGGCTGTGGCCTTATATTAGAAGATTGAAAAATGAAGGTACATTTCTGTTCTATGTTAACCTAAAATGCTTAAACTATACATGAAACTTTTAAAGATGTTTCTCTGCATTAATAAAAATTTTTCAGGTAAGTGACACTATCTAGCTGAGATAAAAGGGATTTCAGTGTATTTTTTTTTCTTTTTTATTATGAGACATGTCAAGCATAGAGAAAAGTAGAAGAGTATAATGAAATCCCTGTATATACCTATTGCCTAGATCTAACAGTTATTACAATTTTTCATATCTTTTTCTACTTTCTTGAAATACTGGAAAGTGAATTATAGATGTCTTGATTCTAAATATTTATTTTAGAGTTTCCAGAAAATAAGGACATTTTCCCATGTAGGCATTTATCTAGTCTGTGTTATTAAGAGCTAATTTATTGAATGATAAATGCATACACATTAGTACAAAATTTTTAAAAGTGTATAGTAAAAATAAGTCTCTCTTCCTATTCCTCATTCTCCTTTATAAGCAGCCATAGTAAACCAGTATCTTGTATATCCTTCCAGAAATACTCCATACATTTACAAATATATGTGTGTGTATAGTTTTTCTTTTCCACAAATTGTAGTGTACTGTGCACACTGTTCTGTAGCTTTTTCCATTAATTTTTTCCCATATAATACTATATCTTTTTCTTGGATTTCGTTCTACCTAATACATATAAGGCTTCCTATGTATACCTCTATGCTAACTATCCCGTTGTTGGATATAGCAAAATGTAAACAGTCTATCAACAGACATTTAAGTTGTTTACTATCTTTTGTTACTGCAAATCCTATAAATATCTTGTCCTTCTGTGTTTATATGTAGCATAAATACCTAGAAGTTAATTGCTGGGTTAGATGTGTGGGTCAGATACTACCATAATTCACTTGCATAGAGGTTAAACTAATTTATACCCCTCCCCCCCCAAATGTGGAGTACATGCTTTCATATTTTTTTAGCCAGTCTAGTATTACCTGACATGTTGATTTTTGTTCGTCTGATGGGTTAAAAAAATATATCTCATTGGAGTTTTAATTTGTATTCTATTATGAGTGAATTTGACCATCTTTCCATTTAACACAGAGCTATTGAATTTTCTGTGAACTCTTCGTCATTTATTTACTCTGTGTATGTATGTAGAGAACCTTGGTCTTTTTAATTTATTGTTTGTGATATGAGTTGCATGTATTTTTTTGCTTGTTTTTTTTACTTTGTTTATGGCTTTTGTTGTTTGTTTTTACCTGTGTAAATATTCCATATTTGCATAGTATAATTTTATCAATATATTATGGTTTCTGGGTTTTATGTTTGGAAAAGGCCTTTTCTATTCTGAAATTATGAAAAGTATTTTTCATATTTTCTTAATACTATATGGTTTTTTTAAATGGTTAAATTTTTGTTCATTTGGATTTTTTTACTGTAACTTTTAAGGTAGGGACTCTAAGTTCCTATTTTAATTTTTATTTTGCCATATTTCCCTTTTCACCTACCAAAGATTCACACAGAATATTATTTTTATAGTTCTGATTAGAATTTAAATATTCAGTAAACTTGTTCTGTGTATTTATCTTCTGTCAGCTACTTTTACCTTTTATTTCATCTTTTTTCTCATACAGACTTATGTGAGTCTGTTTTTCTATTAACTATTTTTAATAAGTAGGCAAATACATGAGCATGGTTAAAAAAATTGAAACAGTACAAAATTATACAAAAAGATACACAGTTAGAAATGTTGCTTTTCAATCTTTTCACTCCCAACTTTCTCAGGCCATTTTTTGAGGATTATTCATCTTTTGTTGTTGATTTCTTTTTATTGAAATTTTCAACTTCTAAAATAACATTTCTGTCTTGATAATTTAATAGCATATCTTAGCTTCCCCAATAAGAAAGAAGTATTTTCCTCTGGGGCTCAGATTCTGAGTGAAAGCTCACTTTACACTTTGATATAGATATATACACACACACTTATATTATATTATATTATTTATATTATACTATACTATATTATTTTTTATATATAGCCATATGTATCTGTATATAGATACATATAATTTTTAGATATTACTACTTGAAGAACTATTTCTGTAAGTAATAGAAAGTCTACGTAAATGTAAAGAGCAAAGTTTCTAGGGTAAAACTGCATTCCATTTTTAGCAGCAGAACTCCATAGCTTACTATCTCTGTAAACTTGCAAATTACCTAACCTTCCTGTGCCTCAATTTTCTCATCTGGAGAATGGGGGTAATATCGATACCTATCCCATAGGATTGTAATGATGAGAGACTATTGTAAGGTACTTGGAATAGTACCTATCATATGGTTAACAATGAAAAATGTTGTATTTGCTTTGTAATTTTTATTCTGAATCTATTAACAATAACTATTACTAAAATTCTGCTTTACAATGATGAGTATTGGGAATTTTCTCCTTATTCCTTTTATGAAAGTCTAAAGAAAGTGAAATAATCTACTGTGATTTTTAATTATTATTGTTACTGCTTTTTAAAAACAATTTATTGCTTATAGGTGTCTAATTTTTTCATTTATTATAATGTTTAAATCAAGAGAATTAAGTACATATATTTTAAAGCATAAAAGGGTTTTTCTCACAATTGTGATTAATTTGTTGTATTGATGTTACTCTGTAAGCTAAATTGTCCTAGACATAGGTGTATTATAGAGAGCTTTAGTCTGGTAAAGGATAAAAACTTGGTTATCTACTCCACCTATGTTCTCATGTCCTTTTTAAGTTGCTATTAGGCTATAATACTTAGGTAGAGTATTCTACACAATAGGTTAAGTTTATCAGAAATAACTGGATAAGTTTTTACTAGTATTTTATTTGCCATCTGTATGTCTCCTTTTGGTTCACCAGCCGGCACTCAGTCCACTGAGCCACACCAGCCAGGGCTGTATGTCTCCTTTGGTTAAGTGACTGTTAATTTTTTTAACAAATTTTGAAAATTGGGTTCTTTGTTTTCTTACACTGCTTTGAGAGTTCTTTATATATTCTGGATACATTCTTTATCAGATATGTGACTTGCACATATTTTATATCCCAGTCTGTGGTTTATCTTTTATTCTCTCAATATCTCTTTAGAAGAGCAAATGTTCTTAATTTTGGTGAAATATAACTTAACAGTTATTTTTAATTATAGATCATGCTTTTGGTAGAATCTTTGCTTAGCCCAAGGTTACAAAGTTTTTTTTTTCCTCTATCCTCTAGAGTTTCCTTTATCCTCTAGAAGTTTTCTATGTTTACCTATTTTTAGGTCTGGGTTTTTTTTTTAATTTTTATTTAATTTTTATTTATTTTTTTAATCATCACCCAAGGATTTGTCCATTGATTTTTAGAGAGAGAGAGAAGGGGAGAGAGAGAGAGGCATTGATGTGAGAGAGAAACATAAGTTGGTTGCCTCCTGTATGCAGTCTGACTGTGTATCAAAACTGCAAACTAGGTATGTGCCGTGACTGGGAACCATAACCTTTAGGTGTACCAGACAACGCTCCAACCAACTGAATTACACTGCCAAAGCTGTGATTATTTTGAATTAATATTTGCATATGGTGCAAGGCTGATTGAAAATTATATTCATAGAGATATCCAATTATAACAGCATCATTAGTTCAATTCCATTGAATTGCCTTTGCAACTTTGTTCAAAAACTGTTGCCTATATATGTGTGTGTTTATTTCTGGACCTAATTCTATTCCATTAATTTATATGTTTATTCTGTCTTCAATATTACAGTCATTTTATAGTCTTGAAATTTATTAATGTGCATCCTTCAACTTTGTTGTTCTTTTACAGAATTGTTTTGGCTACTCTAGTTTCTTTGCCTGTTTCTTAATTTTTAATAGTAGAAAGTTCATAGGATAATGGGCTGGCTTCATTCAGCCTCAATTTTTACTCCCAGAAGAGTGAAGATAGTGAATTTATATCTTTTATTATGCCCCAGTTAGCTGGTTCTTTCCACTGACTAGCTACTGTAAAATGGGAAGAATTTGGCTGGTTTGGTCCTCTTTCTTTATCTTTCTGTTGAGGTATCCTCCCAGTATTCTTCAATTAGACAAGAAATTGACTTTCTTTTTCTGTTTAGAAATACATTTTAAGCCTTTAGTAATTCATATAGTTCTTAAGATCTGCAGTTCTCCCCAGTGTATTACTCTGATTAAATAAACAAAATGAAACAAATACATTGAGTTGTAGAAAGGATTGAGAGTGGAACTGTATTTGTGGTAAAGAAAAAAGAAATTTGGACTGATACTGGTTTGAGCACTTAAATCCCAGAGTCAAGGCCAAGATTGTAAATTAAGCTGCTTTAAAAAGGAGCATTGCAGATGGGAGAAGGGAATTAGAAAGATAAAAAATGAACTTTTTTTCTTAATGGAAAGAAGTACAAAAATCATTGCAAGATTCTTAATCTAAACCAGATTTAGCCGTGCTCTCTCCTCCTTCCCCCCATTTTTTTCTCTCTCTTCTCTCTTCCCAGTTGTTAAAAAATTCTTATGGAGTTTAAAAACAGTTTAATAGAAATCTTTACATATCATTTAAATATAAACTTTTTTAGTTTTCCTAACACTGACACCTACTTTGTTTTATTATCTGGAGCTATTTTTTCTAATTTTCATAAAACCAGAAATAAAAAGACTTCATATGTACATCTAGTCTTCTGATACTTTAAGATATTTCCTTTCATATAACGAGAACAGTTTGTGCAACACCCATGTAACCAGGCAGCCAAGAATAAAGGTCTGGAATGTCCATGTGTGAACAATGATGGCTTCACTACTAGTCCATGGGGGCGGTAGGCACCACTGAGTGAACGTATGTACTGTGTGGCCGGCACATTCAAAATGACTGAGTAGAGCAATGAATCTGCATCAGATTTTACATTAAGCTTGAACATTACTCCATGGAAAGTATTTGAATGATTCAGAAGGCCACAGCTATGGGCAACTGGGGATTGGCAACTTCATCACAACAGTGTGCCCACTCATGCATCACATCTCATTGTAGAGTTCTTCAGCAAAACATCACATCACCCAGGTGACTCAGCAGCCCCCTTACAACTCAGATTTGGCGCCTTGTGACTTATGGCTTTTCCCAAAACTAAAATCACCCTTGAATGGGAAGGAATTTAAGCCCCTCAATGAGATTCAGGAAAATAGGACAGGGCAGCTGCTGGAGACTGGGAGAACTGTGTGAGGTCCCAAGATGCCTACTTTGAAGGGGGCTGAGGTATCATTGTCCTATATACAATGTTCTTTGTATCTTGTATCTTCAATAAATGTCTCTCTTTTCTATTAAATGGCTAAATTCCTTCTGGACAGACATATATATCTTGCCTTTCATGCTTTTGGGTGAAGATATTTGAACTGTATTAAAGAACTCTGTAGTATATGACAATTTAGTTTAAAAGTGTACATCTTGGAAAAATTAGCTCGGTTTTAAAATTTCAAACTATTTTCTGAAATCTTCATTTTCAGATAGTACTGATGTAAAATCATCTACTTTTTCACTTTTCAGACACAAGGTGGTGTACTAGGCCTACAGTCTGAAAGTTCTGTTGATGACTTTAACAGTCTGATAAAACCCAATTTAAGATAAAACAGAACATTATAAAAGTTTACTTTAGGCACTAAAATAAATTTTTTATGAAAGCAGATAGTTTTTATAGGAATCCAGTTTCATTTGAAGGGACTCCAAGGGTTTTTGACCGAGAAAATATAATGCATTTTATTGCATTATTAAAGATTTTTGTTTGGAAATAATGCAAGTCTTATTAAAATGTCACAAGAATAAGAGTAGTACAAGAAACTTCAATATACTCCTTACCTAGATTTACCTATCATTAATGTTTTACTCCATTTGCACACCTCTTTGTGTGTGTGTGTGTGTGTGTATGTGTGTGTGTTTCAAACATTTGAGGCTAAGTTACATATATCAAGACACTTTACCACTAAATATTACATTGTGCTTTTCCTAATCATAGGGATGTTCTATTTTCTATAACCACAGTACAGTGTAACTTCAGTAATTTAAGAATGATAGAGTACTTTTATCCAATTTCCCATTGGTATTTTGATTTGTCATTTGACTTAGTAAAGCCCTTCACACTGTTTTTCCCCTTCCAGTTCAGTAGTCTCAAGTCAAATATAACATTTAATATTCATGGCTCCTTTATCCTGGAATATTTCCACAGCCTCTCTTTGTCTTTTATAAGACATTCGACATTTAACTCCCCTCCTCCTTTTAATCGAACAAGTCCTCATTTCCATTCGGTGTTTGATGGTATAACCTTATGATATAGGGTATTCGTTCTCACTAGAATACTGTATGGGTGATGTTGTATCCTTAGGGTATTTCACATGCTCATGGCCCTATTTTAATAGTGATGTTACATTTTCGTTCAAATCACTTTTTGTAAATTCAGTTGTATATGTTTAAAAGAAGAACTCAGTTTCCATTGAAGATGTATAAGAGCAAACTTTCTCTTAAAGGAAGATACTTAGATTAGTGCTACCAATTAGGTTAAAATCTAATTTGACTGTAAGGTTTGAGGTAGCACGTTTTAACTTTATTCTTTGGAAAGCTTTTAATGTAGTATATTGACATTCCCTCTGCCCTGAATTGCCAAGGAGTATTGTTGATAACATCCTTGGGATCTGCTAGTCATTCTGGTAAAAGAAAAAAATCTGAGGAGGTTTTATATTAGATGGAAAGAAGTACACAATACAGAGCTATCTCAATTATAAATCTCTTAGATATTATAGTTAATACCAAATTCAAATTATTTTATTGTGTCTATTTGATTTCATGCTTGTATCAGTAGACATGTATTAGTAGAGTTTTAATATAAGACAAACATGTTAAGTTCCAGGTATACTGACTAGAAATAATATTGTAAACTTCTCAATAAAACGATTGTGTCTTCATCTTTTGGTTATTTAAGGAATTGTTATTAAATTGATAGAGATGATTTGGCAGTCCTGACCGGCGCGGCTCAGTATGTTGTGCATCATTCCACAAAGTGAAAGGTGGCAGTTTCGATACCTGCTCAATGCATATGTCTGGGTTTTGGGCCCAGTCCCTGGTTGGTTGTGGTGCATGAAAAAGGCAGCCCATTGATGTTTCTCTTGCACATTGATATTTCTCTCCTTCTCTTCCTCCCTCCCTTCCCTTTTCTCTAAAAATAAATAAATAAATATTGTTTAAAAAAGAAACAGTTTTACGAGTAGGAAAATTTCCTAAATACTTTGAGTATGTTAACTTTAGGGAATGTATGTATAAAAATTCTCAGAAGGTAATGGATATTTATTCTAAAGAAAATAACCATTTGGAATATTTGAAATTAATTAAGTTGACTTTTGCTGAAAACTGTTTGTAGTATCAATATTAAGATGGTATAATGCCCTGTAAGAAAGAACATTAGTTTAGTTGCTGCTCTGTTGCAGAGCGTGGTAAATCAAAAAGCTTTTAGGGCATGATCTTTCACTAAATCTATTTACTTTGATTCTATATGTATATCAGATATAAAATATGTGTTTTCCCATGTACTGTACACATCAAAGCATTTGAGATACAAAATTAGATGAATGCAAAATAGTTTGCAAAATGCCCATTAAATTTAACAGTTGAACTTGAAAAATTGTAGGATTTATCTGTGACTTCTCCCATTAGCTACTATGAAGGATATTGGAAGGGAGAAGAAATTACCTCCATATTTCTTTCAGATTTGCCCCTTGATTTTACAAAGAAGTGTGCTGCTTAAATTGGTAGTAGTTTATAACTGCTGTTCTGACACTTCTATGCATGGTTCTGAGTTTCCGGAGTACACTAAATGGTACACTAGGGGCTTAGAAGAATTCAGTATGTCTTCCCAAGTGTCTAACTTAATTCTTGAATATAGAGCTGTAAATGTTATTTGATTGAATATAGTTTTAAAAATTATTTTTATTTTTATTTTTGTTCCTCAGACAAGATACCTGTATAGACTCTACCTCATCCCTGAGAGAGAACAAGCAATCTGAAGGTTTGGAATTAAAACAAGGTATGAATCTAGTACTTAATTTTATATAACATTTACCTGAAGATTATAAGCATTTACCAGTAATAAATTTTCACAGTGTTTCAGCTTAGCCTCATTTTACAGATGGGAGAAAGAAAAATTTATTTGATCCAAGATCAAAAGAGTAAAGGATACATCCTTCATTTCATGAGTCCTTTAGTCACTGGAGTAGTTCTGCCTTAGTGATATATGGTTATAGGTGCCACCAGAAAGTTGTCATCTTAAACAGTTTTAATTTGGAATCTTTATTATATATCCTTAGCGGTAAGATATTAGAGATTTGTTAACTGGGTAGCTTTGGAGTATATGTGGAAAAAACTAAGTCTCATGGGATAACGTTTTTTTCTTTTGAAAGATGTTTTGTCCTTGTTTACTTTCTGATTCATTGTTTTCTATAAATCAGTAGTTTTTATCATTACCAGTTACCAGAAGTGTCAGTTTGTGGCTTATTCAAGCCTAGTAAATCAGTTGGCCTAATTTTTTAGATGTGTTTTTTGCTTGTTGCTTCTCACCCTAGTTGGGGAAATTGAAAGTAAAATAAATTCTTATTAGTTACTCAACAAAAACATTTTTCCTTTTTCCTGCTAAAATTACTACAGAGCAGTGAAAACGTGTTGCAGCCAAGAGGATTGTTATTTATTACATAAGCAACTAATCTTTGATAACTTAGAAGTTTCTCTAAAACTTGAGTTGTAGAAACTTACGTGGTAGAGAATAGTAGGTTATCAGTTTATTTAGGCAGAATTTTTTTTAAACTATGGTCTGTGTTACTAATGCTTAATTAACAAAGTGAAAAAAGTTAAATAATTAATTTTGTGCTTCATCCAATTTATATAGAGAGAGAAAGTATAGATATTCTGTATTTCTAACTTATGTACTATTGGGTTTATAAATATTTCTGATGGTCTTGAGAATTCCAGTTATTTCAGAAGTCCTGTTTTGTTAGCCTCCTAAATAGCCAGACAGAATTACATCTTTGTATTTTTGCTACTTCAGAACACCCTCCACAGACATAAACTCAGATTCATAGTTTTCATTTACATTTATTTGTCATATATAAATAATACTAAGTACACATCATTTTTATAAAATGTAGTCATAGTCTTACAGCTCTTGTATCGTGTATGTATAACTGGACAGCATTGCTGCTGCTTCTGCCTTTGTTTCCACTCTGCGTGAAATGAGCAGGCAGTGTGGAGGCTATACTGCTAGACCGTATGTGGAGAGAAGAATATTAGGGAAAGGACAGGAGAAAAGTTAGAATGGCAGGCTGATTCCAGTTCCCAGGGAGAAAGAAATGGAGACCTCACTGTACAAAGTAGCCAGTGCTGCCCTGTAAGGGAAGGTTTTTTTTCTGCTCCCATGTTCAGGCACCTGGAGCTCTTTAGAACTCCCATCCCAGTGTCAACAGTCTGTGTTGCTTTAATTTTTCTTATGGTAACTTAAGTCGTTTGAAAACCAGCCATAGAGGCAAAGAGGGAGAGAAAAAGGACTCAAGAGTAGCCAGATAACACAAAGTTTTCATACATAGGAGGCTTTATACACCACTCTTAGGTTCTCACTTAGGCATCAGAACCATCCAGAACATACTGTCATCAATAAGTGACAGTAAGAAGAGGTGAGAAAATATAAGATCAAAGCACAGCAGTAGCATTGTGCAGTTCAGTTCTTGTTGTGACTAAATCTGTAGAAAATGGGTAAAGTGAGTTTCAGCTCTTTTCAAAGAAAACAGGGAGATAAGCAAAGTCTTCTAGAAAAATGTCTATAGAAATGGTTAAAATATAAAATGTTTTATTGCATAATGGTAACATGAATTACCTAGATGATTCAATTATGTAGAGCATGTTCCAGGTAAGTATTTGTATTGCTGAAATTTGAACCAGCAAGCAAGTAACTCACTTGGAAATAGGAATTCTGGTAGGCTCAATAAAAATTATTATCTTTTTCTCTGGCTGGTGTTGCTCAGTGGAGTGAGTGCCAGCCTGTGAACCTAAAGGTTGCTGATTCAATTCCTAGTGAGGACACATGCTTGGCTCGTGGGCCAGGTCTCCATTTTGGGGTGTGATATAGGTAACACATCAATGTTTCACTCCCTCACCTCCTCCTTCCCTTCCTCTCTCTAAAAAAAAAAGACTATTACCTTTTTTCTAGATAAATTAACATGGCCTATTTTTAATATGCAAAACTTTCAGAATTGATTTAATATTTTCTCTCTCTCTCTCTTTTTTTTTTTTTTGCATAGCAAGCTATTCTTGCTCACAGTGAGCTCAAAAACAGAATATAATGCTTCTTGTAAATGCATTGTCATTTTATTTAATGGCTTAGTCATTTAAGAAAATTCATTGAAGCTTACTTGGTAAAGTAACCCTTTGTTCAGTAGACCAAAATATAAGCCAGCATTAAATTTTATCTTTGCTCTTTCAGAATAAAATAAATCTTACTATATGACCTATTAATGGTGTATGATGCTGACAGGTTATTTAAATTACAATTTCAGTTATTTTAGCTTCTGAAATACTCAAATGTTGATAAAAACTATGAATTAGTTAAATTGAAATTGGCATTTCTTTGTTTAGTACTGGTTTCATTCATCTTGTTGATAGGAAATAACATTTATGAAACTGGTTGTGCTGAAGATGAATATCAGATTGTACACTAACTTCTATCTCACTTTAATAATAGACTAATACCTAAAGATTTACCTCATTGTGAAAACACTATTTAAATGTAAATATAATCTACTGGTTCATTGATTGATTAGTAAAATAGAAATTCTTCTTTTGGGGTTATTTTCTGAGTCGTTCATTTTCAGCAAGAGATCAGATGTAGAAGAAACACCAGGTATAGTTTTGCTCTACATCCTAGCACAGCCATATTTGTGTACACATGCACATGTGCAAGTCTCAGATCTTATGTTGATTTCTAGATGATCCGAAGGTTTGTATTATTGAAAAGATTTAGCTCAACTTCTATTTATTTTATTTTTTTTAATTATATTTTTTCCATTACCATTTATTCCCCTTATACACTCCTCCCCTCCATATTGTCCATGACCATGAGTCCTTTTTCCTTTTAGCTCCATCCCTCCACCTGCCCACCTCACCATAAATGTCAACCTGTTCTTCATCTATGAGTGTCTCTGTTTTTCTTGTTAGTGCAGTTTGTGCACTAGATTCCACATGTAAGTGAAATCATATGGTATTTTTCTTTCTCTGACTGGCTTATTTCGCTTAGCATAATGTTCTCCAGGTCTATCCATGCTGTCGCAAAGGGTTAAATTTCTTTCTTTTTTTAAATAGCCAAGTAGTTTTCCATTGTGTAAATGTCCCATAGTTAACTTCATCCATTCATCCACTGATGAACAGTTGGGCTGCTTCCATATCTTGACTATTGTAAATAACACTGCAGTGAACATAGGGGTACTTATGTTCTTTTGAATTAGTGTTTTGGGTTTCTTTGGACATATTCCCAAAAGTGGGATTACTGGGTCAAAAGACAGATTCATTTTTAATTTTTTGAGGTATCTCCATACTGCCTTCCACAGTGGTTGCACCAATCTGCATTCCCACCAACAATGCAAAAGCGTTCCCCTTTCTCCACATCCCACCAGCACTTGTTTGTTGATTTATTGGTGATAGCCATTCATGTAAAATAATGGTTTTTATAATTTTTCTAAAGTAGTTATTTGTGCTGAAGTTTACCAAATGAAAACTATTTGTCAAAGCTATTAAATTTATAGAAAATATTTTTAAAATATCAAATCTCTGCTAATACTAATGAGTTTTTCTATACATTTGTCTATAAATAAATTAGCTTCACTCAGTAGTATTTAAAATAATGATCTGTATTTAAATTGTTGCTTTAAAGTTTACAGCTCAGAGATATGTGTAATTTTGAAAATTATTCTCCTTTATAACTTCAAGAATTAAGCTCTTGTGTTTGCATTTCTTCTTGGAAGTTGTTAGGAGAAAATTTTTTTAACTATAAATGAGAAATAACCTAAGTTAAATGTGGGTATTTAGGTTAAAGATAAAAGTTGAGGTCTCAAAAATATTTGAAGATCTGACAAGCAGAGGAGTCATTAGGTTTGTTTTGTATTGCCTACGAGAATAAAAATATGGCGAGGAGATAAAGTTATCATTTGACTCTTTATTTCAAGTAATCACAAGTAACAGAAAATGCAGTGGACTGCCTTCTGAAATATGTTCCTATTGCTCAAGGTGATTGAACACGTTACATAAACGGCCACTTGGTGGCACTGTTGTAGAGCTGATTCATGCAACGTTTGGCTGTTTGGCCTTGATCTTGACGTTCCCTTCTAGCTGTTAGGTTTTGTAAATACCAGTGCCTAGTGCAGTGTCTTCATTTGAGAAGAGTGCTTAATAGCCGTTTTCTTAGATTGTTTAATGGAAGCAGAATCAAATATACAATATTTTCTATCACTACATTTTTTAAGTTCTATTAGAGAAGATCCTTGATTTAGTCTTTAAGCCCTATGACATTCCTTGAAAGGAGTACATTTGAATATTATCATAAAAACAAGTGTGTAAACCATATGGTATATTAAATGATCAAAATCAATAACATATTTACTACATTTTACTCTGAATCTTTCACATTAGCTTCCTCAGGCAGAGTTTTGCTGTTGTTAGGCTCAAATTTTGCCACTTTTTTCTTTTCTATTGAGATAACATTGGTTTGTAACAGCAATTTTCAACCTTTTTCATCTCACAACACTCATGAACTAATTACTAAAATTCTGCGGCACACCAGATGTAACAAAAAATTAGGTATAACTTTGATTTATTCACTCTGGATGGATATTGTGTTAGCTATTGTCATTTTTTCATTTGACATTCTAAGGGCAAAGAGATTAGTGCCTCTGACTAAATAGTCTGGTATTACATGTTTTAAAAATTCTTGTGACACGGGTTGAAAATTGCTGGTTTATAACATTATATAAGTTTCAGACGTACACATTATATATAATTTGTCAGCTTTTTAAAAAAAATAATATAGTTGTATCATGTGATTTTAGTTTGGCTTTTCAATTCATGAGTTATTGCATTACCTTAACAAGTGTGTCAAGAAATTGAAAAGTAGAATTTAAGAGGGGAAAGATATTTTCAATGGCTAAACTATGTGATGAAAGTTTTGAATAGATATTTTCTTGGGCTTCTTTTAGCCTGTCAGAGCACTAGTCACCAAAGTATGATTATACACACTCCCAGAGAATGTAGAAAGAAAACGCCAGGACTTATGCAGTAAATAAATATATGTAAACTTATGTATTTAAATCTTTTTCTTTTAAAATTTCTGATTACATATATATAATTGTAATAGTACATATCACTTTATAAGTAAATAAGAATATAGTGTGGCAGGTACTTAAAAATGTTTTCACCGTTAGGTTTACTTAGATAGTGAAGTTGAGACCACCATCTTAAGCTGTCATAAAGAATTGATAATGTCCATAGTTAGTCATTTATTAATTCTAAAAAATTAAATGTGATATGAGATTTTTGCCATTGTTTAGTAAAGGTATTAAATGTAAACCTGTATGAAACCATTTGAATCTTAAGGTGAGGGATAAGTGGAAAAACCCAATTAATTCTAGTGCTTGTTGCTGGTACTGTTTTAAGGTAGGACTGCCACTAGGGGAGGCAAGGCTAAGAAAGTGGAGGGACTAGAATAAAAAGAAATGAATTTGCAGTTAAAAAGATGTTGAGTTTTGCTGAAAAGAACTTCACAACCATACCTGAAAGAATAAATACAGTTATAAAAAATTAAAAAGATAATGCGAAAAATGCCATCAGGGACTTACTGCTTTGCAAAGGGAAGAGTGAATAGAGATCATCAGTTAATTAAGCAGCATTTACAGGCCAAGAGTTTTCCATGCCTACCATGTATGTATTGCCGAAGAAATCTGTGGATTAGAAAAGGAACTGTGTGCTACTTCTTCCTCTGTACATCTAAACGCAGGCAGGAGTGCTAGAACTAGAAAGCTGTGGGAGACTGAAAAGAAAAGTACAAGGCTGTCTGGAGTTGGAAGCAGAGAAGCACATGTACCACTGATAAACTATGAGTCTAATTCCTTTCTTCCTAACCCTTGTTTACCTTCTTGCCTGGCAGTAACAAATAAGCATTCACAGAATGCAGCTTCTCAAAATGAGTTAACTTCTCTAAAGGATTTTTAAAAACTTGTTTAGAGAAATGCTGTCCAATTCAGCAATTGGTAAAGTAAAAAGAGGTGTAACCATCAGTGCTACGTAAGAATGTATGTTTCTTTTCTCATTCCTTTGGACTTTTCAAAAGTTATTACCAACAATGACACCAAATGGGATCCTCCCTGCTTTTTAATTTGTTTCTTTCTATGAGTAGTAGTTAAATGAAAGGGTGTAAATTACATTTTGTATAGCAAATTAGCCTGTACTGTTTCTGTATCTTTTGAAGGCCCCTCTGTTGCATTGAAATGTGAGGTTTTTTTAGATTTTCTTTTTTTAAGTAAATTGGGGAGGCTTAATGCCCTGCATGTTTTATCAAGAATGAAAATTACAAAGAATTTGATTCAGTATTTTGAGAGACATATCTATTTCCATTTTTTAAAAAATTATACCCATTTTAAACATTTTACCTTGTGATGTATTTCAAGGCTGCTAGATGTACCTTAGGGCAACTACCTTGAAGGTTACATGCTCCAAACCATCATCAGTTGTTTAGATTCCCTTTGGATCCTCTGTGCTTCCCAGTCATTATGTTTTTGTCTAGTTCATTGAGAAAAGTACTTCTTGTATAAAAGTGCACCTACCAAAGGAATAGTAAACATTACACTTGAAATTAGATTTTGTTCTCAGTCCTTGACCTTTTTATATATCCCACATTGTAGTCTGTGATTTAATTAGCAGTTTTGTTTGTCGCATCATATAGTTGATACAAGTTGAGCTTACAGATAACAGATTTTAATTTTTAAAAACATTAACATTCCTTAATGTTTTGAAAAAGTGTTAAGAGTGCAGAAAAATTGAGCGGAAAGTGCAGAGTTCCTGTATACTGACTTACCACCTCTTCTCCCAGTTTTCCTTGCTTTATTATGAAAAATTTGGTTTAATTGATGAGTCAGTATTGATATATTGTTATTAACTAAAGTCCATTGTTTACATTAGGGGTCATTCATTGTGTTTTATATTTTTTCGGTTTTGATAACTGTATAATAACATGGACCCACCATTACAGTATCATGCAGTATATTTCCACCCATTCATCTCTTCCACTCACCCTCCTCTAGACTCCCGGCAAACACTTATCTTTTTACTGTCTAGTTTTGTCTTTTTCTGGATATTATACAGCTTGAGTCCTACAGTACATAGTCTTTTTAGATTGGTTTCTTTAACTTTTTAATGTGCATTTGAGGTTCCTCCATGTCTTTTTGTGGCTTGATAGCGCATTTCTTTTGTTGCTGAATAATCTTCAATTGTCTGGATGTAATATAGTTTGCTTATCCACTCACCTATTGAAGGACATCTTGTTTGCTTCTAAGTTTTGACAATCATAAATAAAGCTGCTATAATCATTTGTATGCAGGTTTTTGTGTAGACATAAATTCAACTCTGGAGAAATACCAAGTGTAGTTTTGTGGGAAACTGTGAAACTGTCTTTCAGAGTGCTACCAGTTTACATTCCCACTATTTTACATTCCCACCAGCGATGAATGAGAGTTCATGCTCCAAATTCTTGCTAGCATTTGGTGCTCTCATTGTTTTGGATTTTGGCCATTCTAATAGGTGTGTAATGGTATCTAGTTTTATTTTGCAATACTCTAATGCCATATAATGTTGATTTTCTTTTCATATGTTTCTTTGCCATCTATCAATCTCATCTGGTGACTTGTCTCTTTAGATCTTTTGCCCAGTTATAAATTGGGTTGTTTGTTTTCTAATTGTTGAGTTTTTTAAATTATATTTTGTTGATTATGCTATTACAGTTGTTCCAACTTTTTCCTCTTTGCCCCTCTGCACCCAGCGCCCACCACCACTATTCCTTCAGGCACTCCCCACACCATTGTTCATGTCCTTGGGTCATATGTATAAGTTCTTTGGCTACTCCATTTCCGTTACTGTATTTTATATCCCCATGGCTATTCTGTAACTACCTATTTGTATTTTTTAATGCCCTCTTCTCTACATTCCCCCACACCGTTGTCCCACCTGACAACTGTGAAAATGCTCTCCATTTCCATGATTCTATCTCTGTTGTTCTTGTTTGCTTAGTTTGTTTTTTTAGATTCAATTGTAGATAAATAATATATTTATTGCCATTTTACTGTTCATAGTTTTGACCTTCTTTTTCTTAAATAAGCCCCTTTAACATTTCACATAATAATGGCTTGGTGATGATAACTCCTGTAGTTTTTTATTGTCTGAGAAGCTCTTTATCTGCCCTTCTATTCTAAATGATAGCCTTGCTGGGTGGAGTAACCTTGGTGGCTGTAGGTCACTTTTCATGACTTTATATTCTGGTCAATCCCTTTTAGCCTGCAAAGTATCTTTTGAGAAATCAGCTGACAGTCTTGTGGGAACTCTCCTGTAGGTAACTAACTGCTTTTCTCTTGCTGCTTTTAAGATTCTCTCTTTATCTTTAACTTTTGACATTTTAATTATGATGTGTCTTGGCGTGGGCCTCTTTGTATTCATCTTGTTTGGGACTCTGTACTTTCTGGACTTGCATGTCTATGTCCTTCACCAAATTAGAGAAATTTGCTTTCATTTTTTTTTTTCAGATAGATTTCCAATTTCTTGCTCTTTCTCTTCTCCTTCTGGCACCCCTATGATGGGAATTTTGGATTCTGGGATGGGAAGTCCCAGAGACTGCTGATGCTGTACTCATTTTAGGGGGCATTCCTTTTTTTCCTGTTGTTCTGATACATTGTTTTTTTTTTTTTTTTGCTTTCTTATGTTCCAAACCACTGATTTGATTTTCTGTTTCATCCACTTTACTGTTGTTTCCCTGTAAATTGTTTTTCATTTCAATTAGTATATCCTTCATTTCTGACTGGGTCTTTTATGCTGTTGAGGTCCTCAGGAAGTTCCTTGAACATCACTATAACAAGTGATTTGAACTCTTATCTGATAGGTTGCTTATCTCCATTTTGTTTAGTTATTTTTCTGGAAGTTTGATCTGTTCTTTCATTTGGGCCATGTTTCTTTGTCTCCTCATTTTGGCACCTTCCCTGTGTTGCTGTCTATGTATTAGGTAGAGATATGAGTCCCTGTCTTGATAGTGTGGCCTAATGTGATAGGTGTCCTGTAGGGTCCAGTGGCACAGCCTCCACTATCACCCAAGTTGGGTACTTGAGGTGCACCCTTTGTGTGGGTTAAGTGTACCCTCCTCTTATAGTTGAACCTTGATTGCTGTTGGCAGATCAATGGGGGGGATATTTACCTAGTCAGCTGCAAGGACTGACTGTGACCACTGACCACCAACCTCTGTCCTCCGTGGAGGGTCAGCTGTGCAGTGGCAGGCTGGTGGTGCTCTAATATGGTCTGTAGCTGTTACTGGGTACACCGGCTTTGGGGTTTCCTGTGTGGTGCAGGCCGAGGTCAGCTCCTTCTTGTGTCCTCCCCACGGCCACCCTGCCTGAGCTATAAAGCAGTCTGAGATAGCTGCTACTTGTGCTGGACTTAGAGGTTCCCAGAGGAAGCCAAGCTGTGAAACTAGACTGGCTGCTGCTAGTGCTGGGCCTGGGCCACTTAGCAAGAGGTATGGGGGCCTGAGGGCTCACTGAGGCTGGCTGTTGCTTTTTTGAGAGGAGATAGAAAGTTGTGAAGCATGAGCCAAGACCAGCTAGTCATGTGGAAAAATCACGGTAAACAGTTTGGGCATTTTGGGTGAGCGTGTAAGTTGGATGGGAAGAAGTCCAGGGGGATCCCCAGGGTGGGGCAAACAGTGCTAGTCAGATTGACCGAGTCTGAGATATGACACTAGCCTGTCAGCTTTGTGGCTCTTTGGGGAAGGGTTTAGAAAAGGGAAAATGGCCTCTGCCATTTTCTGTCCGAGAGAAAGAAAACAATCCTCCAGCTCCTGCCTTGATGCCAGACACTTCAGTTCTTCCCTCTCTGCCACTGGACTTTCAAGCTGCCACCCTGGTGCTGGAGCTCAGAGGGAATGAGTCTAAGTTCATCTGTGGATTCTTTAAGGGGAACTGCTTGGGACTCCAGGAGTTTCTTCCACTGACTCAATTGCTGCTGTTTTTTGCAGCCAGAAGTTATGTGGACCTGTTTTCCAGGCATTGGAACCGTGGGCTGGGGGCCCTGGTGTGGGACCGGGACTGCTCACTCCTAAATTATCCCTCCTGGAGTTTTATAAACCACACATCGATGTGGGACCACCACATTGCATGTCTATGCCCTTCCTACCAGTCTGGATGGATGTGGTTTCTTTAATTCAGTAGTTGTCAGACTTCCATTCAACTCGAATTTTGACAGTTCTGAATGATGGTGGTTCTACATTTTAGTTGTAATTTTGATGTGGTTGTGGGAGACCGTGAGCCGTGTTTACCTATGCCGTCGTCTTGACCAGAAGTCCCCTAATTGTTGAGTTTTAACAGCTCTTATGTAGTTTGGATAGGACTCCTTTATCAGGTATGTTTTGCCAATATTGTCTTAGTGGCTTGTATTTTCATTCTGTATTTATTCATATTTAACACAAACTTTCTAGGTCTATGACTCCTACATATTATACTTAGTCAGGTGGGTTTAAGGGACATATGAGAAGAAGATATATTCAGCCTGAACCAACATTCTAATCTGTGAAGCTTGTGGTCGTTTTGATTCTCTAAAGATCTGGGAGGCAGAACAGAATGTTTTAAATGCATAGATTTTCAAAATATGCTCAGATTTGACTTTTGGTTCTGCCATTTTAGTTTTGTGGACAAGGACAAGTTACTTAAACTCTCTGTCCCCCACTTTTCACATTTATAAAATGGGGATAATAAATATGAGTATCTATTATTATGTTGGCATAAAGATTAATAAAGTTAATACATCTAAAGTGCTTTAGAGAAGTACTAATAATAAATACTCAATAAATATCAGCTCTTGTTATAATTATTTCTACTGTCATTATTGCTGTAATTAACTTTTTCTGCTTCATCCCCTCGACATCATCCTGGCTATCTCTAATTGTTAAAATTGTCTCAGTATTGAAGTGTATATAGCCTGCCTTTGTAATTTCTACTCATTGTTCCTCTTGTGTCCTTTTGAATATAGAAAATGAATTTAATACCTCTTCTAAATAACGTACCTTTGAATTTTGAAGCTGATCCTTTCTTTTAGCGTACTAATTTTTGTTCTGTGCTAGGCACCAGGGATGGAAAGATAAATAAAATGTGGCCTGATTTGGAGAGAATTTGTCTAATAAAAGAAAACAGATAATGTAATTAATCTTTTATATACACCTGCATCTGAATGTACATTTCTCTTTCCTGTTAAAAAGGATGACATCTTTGAAGCTGACATTAGTCCCACTATTTGTACAGTTATCACATTTCTATTTGGTACTTGGAGTTGTTTCCTCTCTTTCCCTAATTAGTGCCCCCCTCCCTACCAAACTAATGCCAGCAGCCTTTTCTTGCCCATTGCTGAGTCCTCATCCTGACCTGCTAGCCACGTCTGACACCGTTGATTGTCCGCCTCCTTCCTGACATTCCTTTCTCAGTCCCCTTTGCATTATATTCTCCTGTACTCATCTTCCAGAGGGTGAGTGCTCCAGGATTCATTCTTTGGACTTTTTCTCTTTTCTGCATTTTCAGGTGGTGATTTTATGTAGTTCCAGGTCTGGCAACTGCAAAATTATATCTGCACGTCAGACCACTTTCCAACACTTACATAGCCACTTTATTTTTTAGATGCTGAATAAGCATCTTAAAAGCAAATATGTTCCAGTTTGGGGTGGTGAACACACAATATGCAGATGATGCATTATAGAATTGTACGCCTGAAACCTCTATAATTTTATTAACCAATGTCACCCCAGTAAATTGAGTAAAAAAGTAAAAAAAGTTAGTATGTCCCAAAATAAATTCTAGATCCTTTCCTGATGCCCTCAAAGCAATAAATAGTGATCCCTTTCTTCTCAGTGTCCAGGCCAAGAACTTTGGAATTATTCTTAAGTCCGTCCTTCTCTGTCAGATCTTACCAGCTCTACTTTCAGAATATTCAAATTCAACCACTCGCATCTCTTCTTAGCCATATTATTCTGGTGTTGATTTTTATGGCATCCTAGTCTCCCCATTTCTGTCTGTGCTTCTGTCTATAGTCTTTTTTCCCCACACTACAGTTAAAATGATTATTTTGTAAGAATGGACAGGTCACCATTCTTATCAAAGCCTTCCAATAGCTTCTCATTGTAATACAAAATCTGAAGTCTTTCCCCCCAATACCCAGCGATATAGCCTGTCACTCCCCTTGCTTGCTGTATTCCTTCCTCCTTGCTTTCCTCTGGCACTCCAAGCACTCTGTTGAGAGACCCTTGACTTTTGTTGTTCATTCTACCTGCATGTGCCTTCCCAAGATAACCATATGAGTCTTCCGCACATCATTTAGACCCCTGATCTATGTAAGCTAATTAGCACCACTTTTTTTTTTCCCCACAGTTTTTAAACCTCTTAATAAACTGAGAATTTTATTGGGAACTGATACCAGGTTTACTGTACTAGATAGTCTTATAGAAGTCACCGTCTTGTGAAAACCAGAACTATATTTATCAATGTGTCTAGGTCACAGCATATCTTAGAATATAAATAGAAATCTTTGAGTTGTACAAGTTTTAATATCTGTCACTATAGTTTATTTAAATCTGAGATTTAACTCATTCATGCAAGTGATGTACTCTTAATTAGGTCAAGCTACTTGTTCTTTAGGATCAAACATCTCCAAATTGGTGAGGCTTTCCCTAACCTGCTTCTGCTAACCTCACCTCTTCTCTCAGTGCTCTTTATAAAAATTGATTGTCACCTAGTTCATAGCACTATTGCTTGCTTATTTCTGTTATATCACAATTAATAATTGTTTTCAACTCAAGAAACTTTTGTGTCTACCTAAATAGTAATTTGACATGGTCTCTACCCCTAAATCGCTTTCCATTCTGTGGTATTGCTCTTTGTTTACATGTGACTATTGCCAATAGATGACTAAAAGAATCCCTTTGTTCTTTTCTGCCTTATCCAGTGTGTACATTATTCTTAATAGAGGGGATAGAAGCAAAATAGAGTATTAGTTACTTTCACCCATTATTTTTCTACCACCTACCTCAAACAGTGTACTACTGCAGATCTTGTTTTTCTTCCTGGTCTTAACAAAACAGACTCTTTTTGTTTGTTTTTCTTGTATAGATTCGTACCAGTCTTTTTATATTAATTATTCATTATCCGCCCTTTGTAAAATATGCGGTCATCATAGATTCCTCAGTAGCTTGTAATTCTTTGGATATTTCCTCATTTGGATAATGTTTGGATAGATTTTATTTTTGAGAATATTTCTACCCTTTAGAATTGCCCTTCCTCATGAGATTACACTTTTCTCCAACCATTTTGAAAATATACAGGACACTTTTTATTGCATTTTCCACTTTAACAATCATACTGCAAGGTGACATAGTTATTTTTTCCAAAGTCTCCCCATACTTCCATTTCACATATTTTCTTTTATGGGAAGAATTAGGGATTAAGCTGACAGTTTTTATTATTTTTCCTCCTCCTTTAATGAAAGTGTTTTTAATTTTAGGGTAGGATTTCTATGTTTGATAAATAATACTACAGCTTTTTTGATAACTGGCTGCTCACTACATGAGTATATGAGATACTTTTGTATTATCTAAAATTAGAATCAAGTCTGTATTATCTCTTTCTGAGCTTTTAGAATCAATGCCCCAGGAAACAGGACAGTTTATGAAGTAGACAGTTTGAGAAAGCCTTCCTTGGATGGGCAGATTGTGCAGTACTGAGATGTTACTAGGAGAAGATATTGAAGCATCATGCCCTTTTAAATGAATAAGTTCCAACAGGTTTTTAGGGGCGGGTGGAGTTGCCTCATTCTAAACTCTAGTGCTTATAAATATGGATACTGAAATAGGTATTTCATTTTCATTTTTTCTACTTTTCTACTTTTTATTTCTTCCTAGATTTTTGGTTTTTACTAGATCACTTGTCTAGTATAAAAGGATATGGTAAAAGATACTGACGCCTGTTCAGATGGAAGAGAGGTACATAGGGCAAGGTATGTGGGTGGGAGCTTGGGGCTTCCATGTGCTCTTTGAATGCAGCCCTCTCCCCAAACCTGCATATATTCACGAAAGCTGTCTACATCCTGTCCTTTTGGGATTTTTAGAAGGCTTCATTACATAGGTATGATTGACTAATTACTGGACATTAGTGATTGATTTATCCTCCAGCCCCGCTCCTCTCCCCAGAGGTTGGAGAATGGGACTGAAAGTCCCAGTCCTCTGTTCACATGGCTAGCTCCACTGGCACAGCCCCTATCCTTAGTGCTTTCCCTAACATCAGACTTTTATTCTAAGAGAAGCCTTTTTAATCAGATTGTAGGAAAATGATAAATGACATTTTTAAAGGTTTTCTTCCTGTTTACTTTCAAGTTACTAGAGAAAAGATTACAGTCAGGAATCTCTTATGTGTCAGCCTGTTATTGTGCTCCAGTGCAACCCCAGAATATTTACCTAACTAATCCATCATAAATGGCTGGCAGGAGGTCCCTTTTGTGCATTCTGTCCTAGAACGGTGGTCTTCAAAGGCAATAATTTTGGACGCTATCTTTTTATACTCATATGTACACTTTATTCTTGGTAGGCTCACTTAAATCTGTACTGAGCTTAGATCTAGTACTTTGCCTCTGTCCATTTTGTCCCTCACACTTGGCCGTATACCTATTAGATTCTAAGACCTACTTCCTATCACCTATCTGTAATGATCTCCTTCACTTTTCCCTATTGCTTTATACATTCTGAAATTCTTTTATACTTTATATTGTACAATTGAGCACTTTAAAGTATGATGTTCATTTTTTAAACAGACATAATAAACACCATGAAGGCAAAAAACTATGTCTTAATCCTGTCACATTACTTAGTCTACTCCACCTGTGGCACTTTATAAAGCCTACCTCTTCAGCAGCCCTTACCCACACCATTGTGGCATATGTAATAGATACTGAGTGAGTATTTGTTGATTCCTGCAGTAATTTCTTGATGTGTGATTCTTAAAAGTTAGGGTTACAGGCTTGTAGATACTCACATTATCTGGAAATCCAACGAGGGTTAGTATAGATAGGTTTTCTATATTAAATTGTTTGTATATTCTTTTTTTTCACAACCATTTGTGCCACAACCATTTCACAGCCATTAAGTTTTGAATACAGGGTCTGGCACAAATAGCACCCCTTTTTATTATAAAATCTATTATTACAAAATCATAAGCATGTAATTCTGAACATAACGATATCATACTCAAGCACACGATATGACATTTTAGGTAAAATGTTCAAGTTGAAATTATAAATTATTAACACCCATATTATTACCCTACCAATCATATTCAAACAGGCCTTACTTCCTGCCAGACCGTGTATGATGGTTAACATCATGCACTTAAATGTAAATCTATAGTTTAAAATACTACGTGAGAAAAAATAGTCAAGTTCTATTAGTTTTGCTTAGAGGAATATCGAAGACCTCTATGGAAAAGATTCTTAGACATTACAAGAAAAATTGTTTCCAGAAAATAAGTTCTGGTTTCTTGAAAAGATAAGAACTCAGTAAAACTGTTAAAGTTATCAAGCTGACTTTCTACAGTTAGAATACATTAAAAGTGTGTTCTTTATGACTTAAAATTTAATAAAACCAAAATTATCTGTTGTCTAAGAAAAGTCCATAGAGACATAGCATTGCTGTCCAGTATAGAGTATATCATAGACTTTGTTACCAGTGAGATTCAAACAGATCCATAATACTGAAGACCTTGGAAAGCTAATATCCAGGATCTAGAGCGAAAGATGGTAAAATATGTTCGTCTTCTTTTTTTTATTTTTCTCTGTTTTATTCATTTTTTCAAAAGAATTTTATTGTTCAAAAACATTTGTCTCCATTTTCCCACTACCACTTTCCCTTGCCCCACCCACCCCCGCCTCTCACCCTCAATCCTTCCCCACTTTGGCTTTATCCGTGGGTCCTTTATACATGTTCCTTGACTTGACCCTTCCTCTTTGTTCCCAATTACCCACCTCCCTTCTTCCCTCTCATTACTGTTGGTTTCTTTTTTCTTTCAGTGTTGCTGGTTATATTTATCTTGTTTGTTTGGTTGCTTAGGTTCTACTTATAGGTGAGATCATATGGTATTTGTCTTTCACCCCTTGGCTTATTTCACTTAGCATAATGCTCTCCAGTTCAATCCATGCTGTCATGAAGGGTAGAAGTTCCTTCTTTCCTTCTGCTGTGTAGTATTCCATTGTGTAAATGTACCATAGTTTTTTGATCCACTCGTTTATTGATCAGCACTTAGGTGGCTTCCAGCACTTGGCTATTGTAAATTGCACAGCTATGAACATTGGGGTGCATAGGTTCTTTTTTTTATTTTTAAATCATGTTTATTCTATTACAGTTGTATCAATTTTTCCCCCTTTGCCCTCCTCCACCCATCCCACCCCACCCCCCTCTCCCATAGTCAGTTCCCACTCTGTTATCCATGTCCATGGGTCATTCACACATATTCTTTGTTTAGTCCCTTCCCCTTCTTTCCACCTTTGTCTTCCTTCCCCATCCCCTCTGGTCACTTTCAGTCTGCTCCATGTTTCCTTGCCTGTGGTTTATTTTGTTCATTAGTTTATTTTGTTGAATAGATTCCACTTCTAGATGGTATTTGTCTTTCACCGACTGGCTTATTTCACTTAGCATAATATTCTCCACTTCCATCCATGATGTTGCAAAAGGTAAGAGTTCTTTCTTTCTTTCTTTTTCTTTAATGCAGATTGATTGATTGATTGATTGATTGATTTTATTTTTAAATGTCAAGATCCATTATAAAATATTAAAAAATTTAAATCCATTATTAAGTCTTAGTAATTAAAACATGACACCAGCACAAAAATAATCAAGTAGATCAATGAAATATAAAATGAGCATTCTAGAAACAAATGTATATATCTGTATAACAATGTAATATATGATTAAATTGATGTTTCAAATCAATGGGGGAAATAAAGCTTATTCAATAGATAAGGTGTATGGACCACTATTACTTGAAATAAAAAAAACATAGAGCTCTATTTCACACATTATACAGAAAATATTCAGGTGAGTTAAAATCAATATGTAAAATCTAAGGGGTTTTAGGAGAAAATTCAAAATAGTATTTTTCTTACCCTGAAGTGACATATTCAAACCCAGAAGCTATAAAGTAAAATATTGACAATATGACTATGTTAAACATTTAAGACTATACAGTAATATATTTAAAAAGTTAAAGGACAAGTAATAGAATAGGAAAGTATTTGCAATACATCTAAAAGAGGGTTAATAGGTTGATTTTATTTTTTTATTTATCTGTAGGGCAAAAATTCTACAGTCAAAACATGGGTAAAGAATCCAAAAAGTCATTTAAAGCTTTTAAAAAATAATTGAAATAGGCAAGAAATATACTAAAACAAGTTTGATTTCAACAAATAGTAAAGGAACAATGAAAATAACACATCATTGTCACAATCAGATTAATAAGTATTAAAAATATTGGTAATACCAAGTATTGGTGACTGAAAAGACCTGGGTATTCATAGACTCTTTTCCTTCATCTTCTTAAAGCAGTCCCTTTAGCATATTTTGAAGTGCTGGTTTGGTGGAGATGTATTCTTTTAGTCTTCTTTTGTCTTGGAAACCCCTTATTTCATCTTCCATTTTAATCGAGAGCCTTGCTGGGTAGAACAGTGTTGGTTGCAGACCTTTGTTTTTCATGACTTGGAATATTTCTTGCCATTTCCTTCTGGCTTGTAGTGTTTCTGTTGAGAAGTCAACTGCTAGCCATATCAGGACCCCCTTATATATTACTACCTCTTTCTCCCTTGCTTCCTTTAGGATTCTCTGTTTGTCTTTGATATTTGCCATTTAAATGATAATGTGTCTTGGAGTGGGCCTCATTGGGTTCCTCTTCAATGAGACCCTGTGTGCTTCCTGGACTTGTGTGACTTTTTCCCTCCTCCATTTAGCAAAGTTTTCCATCATTACTTTTTCGAACAGGTTCTCTATCCCTTCCTCCTCCTCTTCTCCTTTGAGTATCCCTATTATACAGATATTATTACATTTCAAGTTGTCCTGCATTTCCCTCAACACTTCTTCATTCTTTTTCAGTCCTTTTTCATGTTCTTGCTCATTCTGGGAGCTTTTTTCTACCTTGTCCTCCAACTCGCTGATTTGATTCTCTGCTTCATCTAGCCTGCTTTTGATTCCTTCTACTGTGTTCTTAATTCAGGAGTTGTATTCTTCATTTCCTCTTGTCTCTTATTGATAGTTTCTGTGTCCTTTTTCATGCTGATATAGTTTGCAGTAAGTTCCTCATAGTTTTCCTGTAGCTTTTGGTAGTTCTCTCTGAGCTCATTGAGCTTCCTTAGAACCGTTGTTTCAAACTCTCTCTGATAGTTTACTTGCCTCTATTTCATTTTGTTCTCTTTCTGGGGATTCCTCCTTTCCCTTCAACTGGGAGGTGTTTCTCTGTCTTCCCATTATTTGTGAGACTTGTCTTTTTTGCTTCTGCTTCTTAAATTTATCTGTCTTGATTTTCCTGACTTTGTGTTATGAACTTTTATGGTAGGAGACTGCTGTTTTTTTTTTTCTTTCTGGATCTGCCTCTGATGATGTCAGATGTTGACTCTGTCTGACCTTAGGCAGTCTGTTGAATATACTGTCTGTGGCTCTCTCCTTCAGCTGTTAATCTAGTCACTGTGCTCTCAGCAGGCACCTTAGACATCACAGGGCAGGGCAGAGTCCTTCATGGGGGTGGAGTTGTTGGGTCCTCTCACACTTCTGCCACTCAGGGGAATGGTCTGCCTGAGCCTGATGGCTGCTGCCATCTCGGGGATGAGTCATCACTGGGATCCCTGCTGGCTACTCTCTCAGTCCTCCCCCCAAAGCTTCCTTCTCCAGTCTCCCCTCAGGCGTGTCAAGTCCATTCTGCCCCCGCCTTTACCGGAGACCAAGGTAAGTGGCTGCAAATAAAAATTTATGTGTTGGCCCTTTAAGCGGCCCTTTGCATCTCCAGCCGCCTATCTCTGCAGAGAGCAGCCCTGCCACTTGTCACAGCTGGCTGTTTTCTGTGTGCTTCTTGGGCTCTGGTGCTGTAGGCTGGAGATCCCCACTTATGGCTTAGACCCTGCTCTTCTCAGGGGGATCCAACTGGCTGTTTTAATATCCATCTAGTGCTGCTGCCTGTGGGCACCCTGCCCGCCTGCACTCCTTACCAGTTAGGTTGTGCTAAAGCTGATTCTTCTGTGTGTCTGAGGTTACAAGGCTCCTCTCTCACTATTGTTCAGTTGTCCATTCCAGGTGATTTCTCCACAATTTAGTTGGTATTTGAGGTTGGTACTGGGAGCAGGTCAGTATGACTTCCACTCTTCTGCCATCCACTGAATGTGAATAACTTAAAATCAGGTATGAAAAACTAATTAAATGAGGATACAAATAATTTAACCCTTTCAGTAACCAGCACTATTACTGTCTGGTAGAAATACTGAGTTTCAATTTTTTTATGTTCTCCAGAATATATACATATTTTTTAACATTTCTAAAAATGTTGTTTAGGTCTCTAAATGGAAATTAACTTTTTTTAAAAACTTTATCTCAAAAATTTTCAAACAAAAATAGAAAAGAAAGCAGGAATGTTAACTCCCAATTATTATCCTATGGCAATCTTTTTTTCATTCATACCTCTAACTGCCATCACAACCCTAGAATATTTTACAGCAAATCTTGAATATCTTTTCCGTTCATCTGAAAATGTTGTAATATTTATGTATCTCTTAAAGATGAGATCTCATTTTAAACATAATCATACCTCCTAAAAAAGTAACATTTAATATCAGATATTCAGAGAAGTTCAGACCTAACCTAGATGTAGTCATTGGTGGTCTTATGACATGAAGGATTGATTGGCCCTGGCCAGTGTGACTCAGGTGTTTGGAAGCATATGGGAGGCAGCCAATAAATATGTCTCTCTTCGCATCGATGTCTCTTTCTCCCTTCTTCTTCTCTAAAATTAATAAACATTTTTTTAAAATGACTGATTGGTTCAGATGATGTCAGTATTACACCTAAGGGCTTTAGTAACTGTTTATTGTTGTCTAGATCCATTTTATCCTTGGGGGTTGCAGAGTTAAAATACACATTTTTAATCCTCAGATATCCAGTGTTCAGATTTCTGATTGTCCTGTATTTTAAACTATATGTGTATGAATCAGGATCTAGATAAGGTCCCTAAATTGCAATTGGTTGATAGTAAATCTATTTTTAATCTGTACTCTTGTCCTTCTTCCTTTCTCACCCTCCCTCTCTGCTCTTTATTTCTTGAAGAAACTGGGTATATGCTAGTTTCTCAGTCTGAATATTGGTGATTGCATTTCTTTTTTTTTAATATATAAACTTTATTATATTTTCCCATTACCATTTAGTCTCCGTATGCCCCCCTCCCCCCAGCAGTCACTACCCTGTTGTCCATGGTTGGTTGTATATCAGTGTTTCATTTAACGTTCCTGTATTTTCTGTAAATTGGTAGTCAGATATAGTGACTTGATCATCTTCATGCTCAGTTTTTGGACAAGAATATTTAGAAGCAATGTCGTGTTCTTCCATAAGGAGGCATTCATGACTTCTCTTTTGGTATTGTCATATTAATAGCCATTGAGATATTTTGTCCACAGTGGCTGATAATACTACTTGTGATTCTCGTGATTCCTTGAAACTAGCTTTAGTTGGTAATCTAGGTTTTTCCCCCACTCTGGGCACTATTAAGAATTAAAAAAAAAAAAAAGATTCAATATCAAGTTGTGATATTTTCCTGGATGCATCCTAGGTTTGATGCTGTGCCCTTTTGCAAGCCCTTTTTCTGTGTGAAGACCTTCTTCACCTTAGATCAATTTTCTTCTAGATTAGTTTTCTTATTTCTTTATTTTCCCTCTCCACTCTCTCTTTATTGCTTTCTGACTTGTCCTGTCACTTTATTCAAGCCTCTGCTCAAATGTTACCTTATCAGATCACAATAATCACCCCCGGTGAAGGCATTCTGCTACTACCATCTTCTTATCCTGCTTTAGTTTTTTCATAGCATCTGATGTTTATTTATTTATACTGTCTCTCCTATGACTTAGATATAAGGCAGGGACTTTTTTTTTATTCACTGCTATTTCCTTGATGTTTAAAAGTTTGTTTCATGTAAGTGGGTGCTCAGGAATATTTGTTGAATTAATATATTAGGTTGGATTTAGCATTTGTCCTCAACTTTCAACTTGTATTGCATACTTTATATATATTTTTTCTACATTTTGAAAGTTGTTTTTAACATTATCTTCCAGCAACCATTGAATACTTGCTTTTGATAACTTTTTAAATTCTGACATCTCTTAAATTTCTTGTTCTCTGGGGGTTTTTTGTTGCACGGTGTATGTTTCATGGCTGCTGTGTCTACTTCCACCTCTCTGAGGATACCCAATAAACTCTCCAGTCCCACCTCCCTCCCCCACCCCAGCCCAGTAGGTTATCTTTTGATCCCTAAATTTTCTTTATTTCTTTCTTTGTTCATCTGGGTCACCCATTCCTTGTAACTGAGTTTCTCTGGTAGGTGATTTGGGTTTATTTAGTAGTTGTTTGGATCTATTCCTCTAACAGATCTCTGTATTTTTAGAAAGTGGGGAAAGGAGTGAGAAAGGGACAGAAACATCAAAGTCCAAGAGAAACAATCGGTTGCCTCTCACATGCCCCCCAACTGGGGACCTGGCCTACAACCCAAGCATGTGCCCCAACCAGGGATTGAACCAGAGACCTTTCAGCTGGCAGGCTGGCACTCAATCCCCTGAGCCACACCAGCCAGGGCTCTTTCTTTAATATAATAAAAATAGCACTCCCATTAGAGTGTTTGGCATGTGGCAGGAAAAAGGAAGGAAACAAGGGAAGGTTCAAATGGCTCAACTATTCTGAATTTAGTTTTTAATTACATTGCTCTTTGTTCTACAGCTAACTCTTCTTTGCTTCCAAGATTTTCTAATCTGTGGTGTCTTTGTGGTTTTGCTTTGCTTTTACTTTTCTGTCAATTACATTCTGTCCATCTGTATTTTTTAAATATCCTGAAATTTTTCTTTTTAGATGACACTCTTTATTGTTATCCAATACTATGATTTTATTTTTTCTTTTTAAACTTTTTACAAGGTTATAATACTGGAAATGATTGAAGAAATATATAGTGTTCATAGAGTAAAATTGGAAATCTTACTTTCTCCTCTACTTTTACTCCCCTCCAAAGAAGTAACCACTATTAATTTGTTATTTTTAACATACATGATTATCATTCTTGATCTTCCTTTTTTGATTTAACAATACATTTTGAACATTTTTCCATCCTACCAATTTATTTTTTTCCAGATTGATAAAATTCCTGCTTTTTACTGAGTAAAGTGTAATATCTTACTTTAATTTGCATTTTCTTGATTAGAAATTTTAATTGTTGAGCGTTTTCTAATTTAAGAAGGAGCAGACAATTTTAAAATGTTAAATAGGACAACTAAGAATATATACAATGTTTAGATATGTTTAAAAAAATAACTAAAGACGTGGGCAAAAGGTTGAAACAGGTCAGCATTTCACATATGTAGTATAAATCCTCAGTTATCTTATAATTTTTATACTGTTATTTATAAATATATCTATCACTTCAGTGGGTTCTTGATAAGTAGGGGAATTAGATAAGTGTGCTTATTTAGCAGGAATTTAGACAAATATTTAATTATTCCATGTTCTAGGGTTTGTCTTGCTTAATTTAATAAGCTACTATCAAGAAATCACAAGCATTCAGTCACTCATAACATTACATATGTTTTCATTTTATGCATCAGAACTATGAGGGGCCCCCCACCCCCCAAAATGGGATTATCTTCCGGAAGGCATGCCCCTTGTAGTACAGGCTTTGTGTGGTTAGGTGAATGTTCTAGGAAGCCATCTGTATCAGTGTACCAGCTGGCGTTTTTGTAAGAGGCTGTATTTGGCTTCAGTGAATTGTTTTTGAAGATTCTTTCAACATGTTTGCCCATTTCTTGATGGGTGATTTACAAGCCCAGCTGACCATACCCTGCTGAGTGCAGTTTTTGACCAACAGTGGCATGACCCCCATACCCCACTCTCCCTATTCACCCCATCTTGCCCTGAATGACCTTTTTGTTTGTTTGTTTCCCCAGATTAAAAAAGTCCTCAAAAGGAAATGTTTTGCCAATGTGGAAGAAGTGAAACAAAAAACAGCAGAAACACTAAAAGGCATCAAAGCCCACAGACTCAAAAACTCTTTTGAACAGTGGGAAAAACATCTTGATAGGTGTATTTCGTCGAATGTAGAGTACTTATACGATGACTGAAGTTTAAACTTACAAGAATAAATACACAATTTTTTATAAATAAATTCGGGGGTTTTTTGGGGTCTCCCTCATATTTCTGATAGCCTGAATTACTGACAAGTAGAATATTACAGGACATGTCAAGGTTTATTTGGACTTTAGAGATGTCATAGAACAATTTGCCTTAATATTTACAGAATACAAACTCTGTAAGGTAAGGGATTTGCCCATAATCATATATGTAATAGCAGAGGTGGGTTTAGGACTTAGGTATCCCAGCTTTCTGACTCTCCCTCTATCCCATAATGCCTTCCCCAGTGTCCTTGTCCATGTGTCCTTGTATATGTTCCCCTTCTTTCCCATGTTATCCCCCTCGCCTTTTCCATCTGGTCACTGTCAATTTGTCCTTTATTTCCATGTCTCTCGTTCCTTTTTGCTCATTTGTTTGTTTTATTGATTAGGTTCCACTTATAGGTGAGATCATATTGTATTTGTCTTTCACTGCCTGGCTTATTTCACATAGCATAACACTCTCCAGTTCCATCCATGCTGTCGTGAAGGGTAGAAGCTCCCTTCTGCTGTGTAGTACTCCGTTGTGTAAATGTATCGTAGTTTTTTGATCCACTCATTTACTGATGGACATTTAGGCTGTTTCCAGCATTTGGCTATTGTAAATAACGCTGCTTTGAACATTGAGGTGCATAGGTTCTTTTGAATTGGTGTGTCAGGATTCTTAGGGTATAGTCCCCGCAGTGGAATTGCTGGGTCAAAGACAGTTCCATTTTTAGTTTTTTGAGGAAATTCCATACTGTTTTCCATAACAGCTGCCCGAGTCTGCATTCCCGCCAACAGTGCACCAGGATTCCTTTTTCTCCACAGCCTCACCAGCACTTTTTCTTAAATTCATTTTTATCTTAAATTAGAATACTTATATGGAACCTTATTTTTTTTTTTTACACAGAGGGCTATTTGGAAATAATGTGGCTGTTTGGGAATACATATTGCTTTGGAGGGATATGTAAAATATTCATTGGCACCAAATAATTAAAATTGCAACCTTTTTTTAAAAAAACAAGATCTGTTTGTGAACACATAATTTTTTTATTCATTTTTCACTTTAATTTTGGAATAGAGAGACGTTTTTGAATTGTTAAGATATAAAGGGATCAGTGAAGGTCAGTAAATCATTTATTATAAACCAATGGAGTAGAGTTGTTTATGTTCCTCCTATACATTCTATTATCAGAATTTTCCATTTGTCAACCTGTTTTGTAAATAAGTTTTCTCTCTTGTAAGGAAGGTAAGAAAGTTAATGTTTTGGGGATCATAATGTTTTGGGGATTATAACTTTTTTTTAACATATTAGAATTTAAAGGATAAATAGATTGGAAGTACAAGTGAGCACCCAGAGTTGTAAATACGACCTGGACTTGAGCGATGTCCAAGGCCATAGTGGTTGAGAGCGATAATCTGCATTTATATTCATTTTCTTATCAGTTATAAAAGTTTTATAACAAATGCATTTTTAAGAATTATGGTGTATTTATTAATTAAAATTATTTTGATGAAAAACTTTATCTTAGAAAATGGCCTTAGGCATTCTCCTTAATATATTGATTTAATACAAAGTGTTTGAAAAGGCATATATAAAGGTTTGGGATAATTGCATTGTATATGGTATCCAGCTTACCAATATTTTTGCTTTTTTTAGTTTATAAAGCAAAGTGTTTTAAACTCTTTCTAGAATGGAATTTTACTTCAGTAAAAAGCAGTACCCTATCCAAGGGGTTTCCAATGATAGTTTTCAATTTGTAATGTAGAAGCTTCACCATGGTGTAAAGTGGTATGACACTTTAGGAAAATAGATCATGGAACTCCATATGATGGTATAAATTTTGCAGTGCTTGCATGTCATAAATTGGAATGAAAAATACATTAAAATTTACATTAAATCAGACCTGTTATCAATGTTGAGTCAGTGGGATAGGGATTATGGAATGTGTTTGGGACTCCATGGTGGGAGGTAGGGTCAAAGCAGCCCTTGAATCAAACAGAAAGGAAATTTTGACCAGGGCAGTGATGTGACATGATCTTTCCCCCTTTATTTTTGTTGCAGGCAAAGGGGAAGATAGTGATGTACTCAGTATAAATGCAGATGCTTATGACAGCGACATTGAAGGCCCATGCAATGAAGAAACGGCAGCACCCGAGGTTCCAGAAAATACAGTCCAAAGTGAAGCTGCTCAGATAGATGACCTGGAGAAAGACATTGAAAAAAGCGTGAATGAGATTCTGGGGCTGGCAGAGTCTAACCCAGCGGAACCCAAAGCCGCCACCCTCACTGTTCCTCCACCAGAAGATGTTCAGCCTTCTGCACAGCAGCTGGAGCTGCTAGAACTTGAGATGAGGGCAAGAGCTATTAAAGCCCTCATGAAAGCTGGTGATATAAAAAAGCCAGCCTAGTTATTTAACTTGAACCTAAATTTTTGGTGTGTTTGAACAAAGCCACATGGTATAATTTTGTACCTGAAGTTTATTTTGGGTCTTATATGATATTTCTCATGTAACCCATATTAGGTAATATGAATTTTTTCATTGATGTTACTTTTATATTATAAATGTGTTGTTTTATGAGTTCATGGCAAATACCATTGGATAATTGGATACTTTGTTATATAAACTGCAGATTAACATCTGAAAAGCCATTAACAGAGTTGCAGTAATTTTTTTATTTTTAAATGTTTTGTCACCAAACCTAAAAGGTTAAGAAAAATTGACCAAGCATGTTGCTCTTAAGGCTACCTATATTTAGCAGTGAAATATTAAATTATTCCTCCTAGATTTGTTAACAGTTTAAGAAATTTAGTTATGCTAGTATGCACTTTGAAAATATGAATTGTCTTGAATATACATACCTTATATGGTTGTGGATTTACTGGTAAAAACCAAGTAAAATTTTTGTAAGGTTTAGAGATCCAAAATGGCTAAGATAAAACTTATTTTATAAAATAAAAAAGCCTTAATGTAAGGTAATTTTTAACAATGTAGAATAATTGCCCAAATTTAATTCCAGCAGATAAGCCATTCTATGAGGCATTTGATATTATTATTGGACACTTTGTTCAGTTGTTTTTCTTCACTAGAAAGGGAACACATTTTCATTTCCATTCCAAGCTATCAGGAAAAGGAGAATGTTTTATCATACAGGCTTTCATCTAGTGTTTTTGCTTGAAGATCTGCTGTGCTATAATTCCATGAATTAAAAATAATAAAGACTGTCAGTCTGGATTTGAAGACTTTTGGTACATTTCCAAAAGCAAAGTTAATTTCAGGAAGCTTTGTTAAGTTGATGTTATAATATGATTTTGTATAGTTTTTGTAAATAATTAACATCTTGCCACAATTATGGATGTTTTTTGCCCCATCACTAATTGTAGCTGTTTGATACCAAAATAAATTTAGGTAGAGATTCTTAAGTTAAAATAAATTGTTTTTTTTCCTAAAATATAAATCTGAAACTGTTGTTTTTATATTTGCTCACAATTATAGTATATTTTATTTATAAGCTGGGCTTTACTAATGCTGTATGAGGATTTTCCTTGAGCATAAAACTTGCTGAGATTGTGTTTTATTAGCTGGCTTAATTGTATATAAAAATTTTAGAAGATATATTAGGGAAATAGAGAGTATTTATAAAATATTAGAGTTGCAGTTAAAATTCTTTTTTTTGTTCCTGAACAAGACTTCAAATAACCTTGTCATTTTTTCTTTTCTCCCTATATCTTTCTGATGTATCATTTGAAAAGCTTCTCTTAGACTAGCAAACATGAATATGATTTAAATAGTGAGTTCTTGTACTTAATTGCTTCAAGGTAAAGCATTGATTATAGTAAAATAAATTTTCTATTTTAACTTAAAATAATACAGCAGTGCAGAATAAACTAATGCTGCTTAATAATTATAAAATGCAGTAGATGACATGTGTGTGTGATTAAACATAGAGGAATAGAAAAAGGTCTGAGTGTTTTGTAACTGATTAAAGTCACCACCTTCATGAAGCATTGTGCGTCTGCTGTATTCAGTGTGCAGAATGGTTTAGAGAATATTTGACTAGGGTTGGTATGTATGAGGTAGAATGCGCTGAACAAATTAGAGGCTACATAAGAGTCCTACTTGGAAAATCAACGTTTACTCAATTTTTTTTTCTTTTTTAATGTTGAAAGACAGGAGAGCTTTTTGAAAATGAATGGCTTTAAAGAATAAAGATAAGTTTGTATTGGACATGCCTAAGTAATGAGAAAATAACATATATTGATCTGATGCTGTTATTTAAACCATCAGCTCACAGGTATTTATTGATTACCTTTGTGGTGTTTAGTCTTGTTCAGAATCTTAAACTCAGGAATGTTACAGTATAGATTTTAGTGTAAAATAGACTGACTAAAAAGATATGGATGTTGCTTCCTTTTATGTCTAACTCTTCCTCTTTTTTGCCAAGATAAGGAAAATTTCTAGACAATGTTTAATTAAAATTAAAAGAGAAAAAAATTTGGCAGCCTAATTTTCCACTTAAAGCAATCCTGGTATTTGACTAGGAACTTGACCCAAATCTAGAATGATAGGTGGCAACTGATAATGGGTCCTCTTCATTAGACATTGGCCACTTTTCAGTGTTTCTACTAATTTACACACTTAGATAGATCTTTAAAAACCTATTACCATGTTACCTGTGTAACATACTAATTATGAAAAATCACCTAAACTCTCCAAATCCTTTTGTTGAACACTTTCAAGTCCTTAAAACTGTCAGGCAATGTATTGTTTTGAATATGTCTTGTTGCCAAAACCTACTTTAAACAAATCGTTATCATAGAGCATGATTAGCTATCTGAGTAGAGGTGTTCGGAGTCATTTGAACAGTAATATAAATTGCAGTTAAATAACAGAGCGGGGCAAAAGTTGGTTTAAATTTGTTCATATGGAAAATAATACAATAGTTAATAAATAATACAAGAATAAATTTTCGTGTGCTCTCCTGTAAACCTACTTTTGCCCCACCCTTTAAGTATTTTTTATTTTTATTTTTTATTTTTACTTTTTAAAGATTTTATTTATTTTTAGAGAGGGAGGAAGGGAGGAGGGAGCGAAACAGCCGAGTGCTAGGGAAACATTGATCGGTTGCCTCTCTGCCCTCAACTGGGGACCTGGCCTGCAACTCAGGCATGTGCCCTGACTGGGAATCAAACTGGCAACCTTTTGGTCCTGCAGGCCAGCACTCAGTCCACTGAACCACACCAGCCAGGGCTACATATCTTTTAAATGCCATTTTCAAGATAGATAAAATAGGAGTGAACCCATAATTCGGGCCAAATATAGCTGGCAGCCTAAAAGTTTTAAAAATTCTCAGTTCTGTTCCATCATAAAAAAAATAAGAAAAGAGTTCAGTTATAGATACTTTTCCTTTATTTTATCTGTTAAATTCTTAAAAAGACCAATATACTTTAACTTAAAACTCCTAGATATCTTCACATTTTCTTTATCTTCAAGTGGACTCCCTCTTTCAAACACAGAAGTGCTAATGAATAAACAGTAGGAACTCAGAAACGTTTCATTGGTATTTATTTAATCATTATTTTAAAAAGCATTGTGATGCAATGAAAAGAGTGAGAGTTAAGAGCGGAAGGTTCTCACCATGAGGTACCACCTCACACCGGTCAGAATGGCCATCATAAACAGATCAACAAACAACAGGTGCTGGCGAGGCTGTAGAGAAAAGGGAACCCTAGTACACTGCTGGTGGGAATGCAGACTGGTGCAGCCATTGTGGAAAGTAGTGTGGAATTTCCTCAAAAAGCTGAAAATGGAACTGCCATTTGATCCAGTGATTCCCCTGCTGGGACTATACCCTAAGAATCCCCAAACTCCAATTCAAAAGAACCTATGCACCCCAATGTTCATAGCACAATTTACAATAGCCAAGTGTTGAAAGCAACCTAAATGCCCATGAGTAGATGATTGGATCAAAAAACTATGGTACATTTACACAATGGAATACTACGTAGCAGAAAGAAAACTGCTAAACTTCGCGACAGCATGGATGGAACTGGAGAGCATTATGCTAAGCAAAATAAGCCAGGGGGCGAAAGACAAATACCATATGATCTCACCTATAAGTGGAACCTAACCAACAATACAAAGATGCAAGGAAAATAAGACGAGCAACACTGAAAAGAAAAGAAACCAGCAAAGACAAGAGGGAAGGAAGGGAAGGAGAAAGTCAAGGAACATATAGCAAGGACTCATGGGCAAAACCAAAGGGGAAGAGTTGAGGGAAGGAGGGAGGGGGCAAGGGAAAGTGGTGGGGGGTAGGCAGAGACAAATGTATTTGAAAAAATAATTTAAAAAAAAAAAGAGCAGAAGGTTCTGAGTCTGGCCAACTGTAACCTTGGACAAGTAACACTTAAATGAGGGAAGTAAGTTATTAACCAATATATAAGATTTCTTTCTGCTATAGTATTTTGTGATTCAAGTACCATAAAAATTTGGGAAATTTAGGGAACTCTTAAGTTCAAATATTTCTTGAATCTTCCCTACTTTCCCCCATTCAAAATGAACTAATCCATTTCATATCTCATTTTTTTTTCTTTACCAGGATCACTTGGTAAGTACACTGTCTAGAATTACTCACTTCGGCCCATAAACTTAGGTTATCTTTACGTTATTGTTTTATTTATTTCAAAATAATACATAAATAATGTTAAGTAAAAAAAAAAAAAGCCAAAAAACACTTTTCCCAAGGCTTATACTGAAAAATAGTACTTTGTTCTTCTACTCTTTTTGCACCAGCTTTTGCTGAGAAGTAATGACTTTCAAATCTTTTAGCTATTTTTTTCCATTTATGTCTATTTTTAAGTAATTATTTTTTGATATTGTTTTAGATTTTATCTGTTGATCTATTTTGGAATATGAAGGTTCAGCTCTGTTCTACCTCTTTCCTAGACACATACCTTCCTCCCTCATCCTTCCATACAGTGCAGTTACAGTGCACTTTTTGGTTAAGGTAGCATTTGATATTTATACTTTATAACTATGTAAACGCTATTCTTAACTGGGCTCCCCTGTAATTCCTCTTTTGGACCAATTTTTGTTATAAATTTTTTGGAATAACAACATTATTATTTCATTTGCTCAGTGTTTTCTAGTAATCATCAACTTACACTGTTTTTTTCCAGAAGTATAACTTTCTTCTCAGTACGATGAAGAACATCGATCGTACAGTCTTTTTTTTTTTTTTTTTTTTTTTCCTTCCTATAAGAGATTCCTCCTGGATCTCTCTTCCTCACTAATCTGGATTGTTGCTCTTCACCTCTCATGTTGGATATTCCATTCCTGAATCTTCTGTCTTCCTGTTTTAGTTTAGTCTCTCATTTTGGCAGCATACCTGTTTCAACACTCAGTTGAAACATTGTGAGTGTTGACATTGAAGCTGGAAATTAATGTCCTGAACTTTACAGCATTGCACCAGTGCCTTCCAACTTTCACCAAATCTGTTGAGAATTCATTTGTCATTTTGATTGTTTTTACTTATAGTGTCCTGTTTGTTTCTTTTTGGAAATTGTTAGGATTTTATCTTTATTCCCAGTATTCTGAAGTTAATTGATGATGTGTCAGGGTTTTTTGTTTGTTTGTTTTGTTTGTTGTTTTTTAAGATACTACTCCTGATACCCTTCTTTTCTGTCTCATACCCTGACCATGTGAAAACCCTGCCAGGCAAAGCTGGGAAAGTGTACACCAGAAGTGATCAATTCACCTTTTCTTCAGGCTCCATCCTAGTCCTCAAATCAGAAACTGTTGGGTGGATCTTTTTTCCTTCACTAAGTTGATCATTGATGGACTCTTTCAGGGGGTAAATTTATGTCATTCAGTTCTGGGAAGTTTTTAAATATTGCTTCTTGGGTAAGTTCCCTTCCCTCTACTTCTTTCTAATATCTGCTTCTGAAACTCCTTTTATTAAGATATTTAGGCCTAGTTTTTAAATTTCTTATTTTTATTTTATAAGAGTTTATTTGAGCCAAATTGATGACAATATTCAGGAAGCAAAATCTCAAATGCTTCTTACTGTCTGTTTCCATCATTATTTTCCACTTTCCTGTACATTTTTTTGATACTCTCTTCCAGTTCTTCCAATGATTTAAAAAAAAAATCCTTATCATATTCAAAAAATCGTTTTATATCTTATTCACTGAATATTCTCTTTTAAAAATAACATTATGTCCTTGTGTCTGTAGGGCAATGGCTCTGTCCTGGTGTACAGTGACCCTGCACATATCCCGTTAGGCCACACAGGCAGAGCGTGGCCCTCTGCCTAGCCTTGGTCTTGGTGCGACACCCTGTGATCCTCCCAGAGCATGACTACACAGGCAGTCTTGTGAGGACCCGTCACACACTTTCATTTTCTCATCTACCTTTTTGTTGTTTTTTTTAATCCTTACACTCACCCACACCCTGAATGGGGATTGAATTGGCAAACTAGCCATGTGCTCTAACTAGGAATCAAACCCTCGACCTTCTGGTTTACAGGATGACATTCCAACCAACTGAGCCGCACCAGGACTACCTTTTTGTCTTGAGTGAGGCTCCCTATCTTCCGTAGGATGTGTTGAAGCAGTTTTCCCATCTGCCTCTGGTTCCTTTGAGATATGAGACTTTCGTATGTTGTCACACTTAGGGCACAGCTGCAGGCTATGAAGTTGCTTAGCTGCATTAGCTCCTTAGCAACAGGGTGTCCCATCAATTCTCTTCCATCTTTTACTTTGTTGTTACCCTTTACAAGGGCCATGGGGATGTGGCACCTTTGACTACTCTTTTTTTTCATTGTCTATGCAAGTAATAAGCTGCCTGAATCTAAAAAGAGCTCATTGTTTTTCTTTACCAGTTACATCTGACAGGCCTTGCTTGGCCCTGGCTTTAGCCTTTGCTTGACAGTTTCATGGATGTAACATTTTACTTCTCTGAGGATGTTAATTTTAGTGCTTATTTTCAAGTTTTATTTTTTGCCTTCCATTTCCCTTGAGGTATTTTTTTTTTCTTGTTTTGCTCTCTCTGTGATGTTTCTCAAATTTCCTTAACTCTTTGGTGATGTTTGGCTGCTTTCATATATATATACAGTCATGCCTCGGTACTCATCGGCTTCAGAACGCCTCAAAGCCTGTACTCATCACATTTCGATGAGAAAAAAAAAAATATTTCAACACCGGAGCTTGCTCGGGACTCATCACATTTGCTAGAACTTGGAGTCACGACACCACCCTGCAAGAGAAAATGCTTCATCATTCAGGTACTCATCAGTTTTGACAGTCATCACAAGTTCTGGAATTAATGATGAGTACCGAGGTGTCAGAGAGAGACACAGAGAGAGAGAGAGAGAGAGAGAGAGAGAGGGAGGGAGGGAGGAGGGAGGAAGGGTGTGCGTGTGTATGTAAGATACTAAAAAGCTGAGTAGCAGCTCTCTATGGATGAGGCTCATTAACTGGTAGAATTCACTTTTCTCTGGGGCTGGCCGAGGATGTCCACAGTTCACTCTGAAGGCTTTTTACTAAATCCCCATGTTATAGATTAACCCTGCTCTAAACTCTGCTTGGGATGCCTGAGTTTAGAATCTCATGCTTCAACTTTGCTAGAGTCGTCTGTGGAATTGGTGAATGAAGACCAGCATTCATGTTTTACCCACTGTAGTCTGTCTAGAAGGAATGTGGAATCTTCATTACTGAGCATTACTTGGGCTTGTGTTTAGAATCAAGTTGCTTCCCAATTTCCTATAGACCTTTAGGTTTCAATCTTCATCTGCTGGGTCAATTCCATTAATTTATTTGTGCTTCATCTTCTAAATTTTCTCTTTTTTTAAATTAAAAAAAATTTGTATGTATTAGTTTTAGAGAGAAAGAGAAACATCAGTTGGTTGTTCCATTTATTTATGCATTCATTGGTTGATTCTTGTGTGTGCCCTGACTGAAGATCTAACCCAAGGCATTGGCATATCGAGATGACACTCTTACCAACTGAGCTAACTCTCCAGGGCTCCAAAATTTTCTTAACCAATCGGCCTTCTCTTTTCTGTCTGTCTTTCTTTTTTTTTTTTTTTAATTAATTTATTTACTTTTTAAATACATTTGTCTCTGCCTTCCCCCCACCTCTTTCCCTTGCCCCCTCCCACCTTCCCTCCCTCAGCTCTTCCCCTTTGGTTTTGTCCATGAGTCCTTGCTATATGTTCCTTGACTTTCCCCTTCCCTTCCCTTTCCCTGCCCCCCCCTTCCCTCTTGTCTCTGTTGATTTCTTTTCCTTTCAGTGTTGCTGGTCATATTTTCCTTGCTTCTTTGCATTGTTGGTTAGGTTCCGCTTATAGGTGAGATCATATGGTATTTGTCTTTCGCCCCCTGGCTTATTTCGCTTAGCATGATGCTCTCCAGTTCCATCCATGCTGTCGCAAAGTTTAGTACTTCTTTTTTTCTTTCTGCTGCGTAGTATTCCATTGTGTATATGTACCATAATTTTTTGATCCAGTCATCTACTGATGGGCATTTAGGTTCTTTTCTGTCTTTCTAAATGGGTTAGTTCTTTCAGTCTCTTTACTTGTCATTTTAGTAGACTTTTGTAGGGGAACAATGGCAAATACAGTATTTAGTATTCTTTGTTTAAGCAGACATGATTTGGTTTTTTCCCACCCGTTTTTCTTTATCAATCTTAAAGTATTTTTTTTTCTTTCTAACTCCAAGTTTAATGTAGAGTCTTGATCACAAGTGGAAATGCATGAGAGAAAGACAGACAAAAATGACAGCAGATTGGAATCAGTGATATCTGAGGAAGGCAATGACACTGTTGCTTCTATACGTGGCCATGTGTTGTTCATCCTTTCACTCCAGTAATTTTTGCTAGAATATGTGCTGGCATTATTCAGTGTTAATATCCTCAGATATGCATTATGTTCTTTCATTATGTAATTTTACATTCTCTTTTAATTTCAAGAACATTGACTTGAATTATTACTGTAGTATTTCTTCTTTTCCCTTGCTTTGGTTTTCTTCTAGATTTCTTTTTCTAAATTATATTTTATTGATTACACTATTACAGTTGTCCTGATTTTTCCCCTTTTGCCTTCCCCACTCCACCTGGCACTCCCCTCTCCCTCAGGCAATCTGCCCACCATTGCTCATGTCCATGAGTCATGCGTATAAGTTCTTTGGCTACTCCATTTCCTTACACTGTACTTTACATCCACATGGATATTCTGTAACTACCTATTGGTACTTCAAAACCCCCTCACCTCTTCACCCATTTCCCTGACACCCCTTTCCCATCTGGCAATCATCAAAAACCTCCCTGTATCTATGATTCTGTCTCTGTTCTTGTTGGCTTAGTTTATTTTTTTAGATTCAATTGCTGATTGATATGATTTATTGCCATTTTACTGTTCATAGTTTTGATCTTTCTCTTAAATAAGCCCCTTTAACATTTCATATAATAATGGATTAGTGACAAGTAATTCCTTAATTTTTTTCTTATCTGGGAAGCTTTTTATCTGCCCTTCAATTCTAAATGATAGCTTTGCTGGGTAGAGTAATCTTGGCTATAGGTTCCCGCTTTTCATGACTTTGAATATTTCTTGCCAACCCCTTCTAGCCTGCAAAGTATCTTTTGAGAAATCAGCTGACAGTCTTGTGGGAACTCCCCTGTAGGTAACTAACTGCTTTTCTCTTGCTGCTTTTAAGATTCTCTCTTTATCTTTTACTTTTGACATTTTAATTATGATGTGTCTTGGCACGGACCTCTTTGCATTCATCTTGTTCAGGTCTGTGCTTCCTGGACCTGAATGTCTATTTTCTTCACCAAATTAGGGAATTTTTCTTTCATTATTTTTTCAGATAGATTTCCAATTTCTTGCTCTTCTCCTTCTGGCTCCCCTATGATGGGAATTTTGGACATCTTGAGGTTGTCCGGGAGGATGCTTATACTATCCTTATTTTTTTGGATTCTTTTTTCCTCTTGTTCTAACAGGTTGTTTTTTGCTTGCTTATGTTCCAAATCATTGATTTGATTTTCTATTTCATCTACTCTACCATTGTTTCCCTGTAAATTGTTTTTTATTTAAATTAGTATATCCTTTGTTTCTGACTGGGTCTTTTTTATGCTGTTGAGATCCTCAATAAGTTCCTTGATCATCTCTATAACCAGTGTTTGAACTCTGTATCTGATAGGTTGCTTATTTCCAGTTTGTTCAGTTATTTTTTCTGGAATTTTGATCTGTTCTTTCATTTGGGCTATGTTTCTTTGTCTCCTCATTTTGGCATCTTCCCTATGTTGGTGTCTATGTATTAGGAAGAGCTGCTTTGACTCTGTGTTTTGGTAGGGTGGCCTAATGTGGTAGGTGTCCTGTAGGGTCCAGTGGCACAGCCTCCACTATCACCCAAGTTGGGTACTTGAGGTGCACCCTTTGTGTGGGCTGAGTACCCCTCTTGTTGATACTTGGCTGCTGTTGGCAGATCAATGGGAGGGATTGACCCAGGCCAGTCAGCTGCAAAGATTGGCTGTGACCACTTACCATCAACCTCCACCCTCTGTGAAGGATCAGCTGTGCAGGGGCAGGACTGTGGTGCTCCGACATGGTCTGTAGCTGTCCCCTGGAGGCACTGGCCCTGGGGTTTCCTGGGTGATGCAGGCCGAGGTCAGCCCTCACCTGTGTTTTGCCTGGGGCCACCCTCCCTGAGCTATTAAGCAATCTGAGATGGCTGCTACTTGTTCTGGGCTTGGAGATTCCCAGTCGAATCCAAGCTGTGAATTGAGGCTGGCTTGCTGCTAGCACTGGGTCTGAGGCTCACTGAGGCCAGCTATTGCTTATTTGAGAGGATTGAGGAACTTGTGAAGCGTGAGCCTAGACCAGCCATTCATATGGAAAAGCAGCTTCAGTGGACTGTAAGTCAAGTGGGGCAGAGTCTCTGGGGATCTCCAAGGCAGGTCAAACAGTGTTAGCCAGGCTGATGGAGTCTCAGATATGCCACCAGCTTGCCGGCTCTGTGTGAGGAGGGTTTAGAAAAGGAACAATGGCCTCCGCTCAACTTGATGCCAGACACTTCAGTTCCTCCATTTACAGCACTGGCGCCTTCTAAGCTGCTATCTCAGTGCAGGAGCTCAGAGGGAGTGAATCTGGTAGGTGACTCTACGTGTGGGTTCCTTAAGCGGAACAGCTTGGGGCTTCAGCAGTTTCCTCCACTGACTTAATCCCCGCTGGTTTTTTGCAGACAGAAGTTGTGTGGGGACTAAACTCCCTAGTGCAGGAACCCTGGGCTGGGGGTATCTGGTATGGGGCTGGGATTCCTTGCTCCTGAGACACCTGTCCTGAATTTTTATCCACCACACATGAGTGAGGAACCAGTCCATTTCACATCTACGCGCCTCCTACCAGTCTGGATGGATGTAGTTTCTTTAACGCCATAGTTGTCAGGCTTCTATTCAACTCGATTTCTGACAGTTCTTAGTGATGGCTGTTCTATATTTTAGTTGTAATTTTAATGTGGTTGTGCAAAGAGGCGAGTCATGTCTTCCTATGCTGCCATCATGCCGGCAGACTGGATTTCTTGTTATTTGCATTGAGTTCACCTATATTCAATATACATCACTTTCTTGTGAATCTTTTTTATTCTCATTTTGAGTTAAATTTTTCACTTTCATCTATTTCTCTTAAGGTATTACATGTTGTATTTATTCACCCCTATGTTCCTTTTAGTTTAGTTTCCATTTCTGAAAAGATTTTTTTCTTTCATTTAATTCTTCCCTAAATTATCCCATATCTAATTCTGGTTCATTTTTTTTTAAGAATTTGTACTATTTTCTTTTTTTTTTTAAAGATTTTATTTATTTTTACAGAGAGGGAAAAGGAGGGAAAAAGAGAGGAAGAGAAACATCGATGTATGGTTGCCTCTTATGTGCCCTCTTACTGGGGGCCTGGCCAGCAACCCAGACATGTGCCCTGACTGGGAATCAAATCGGCTATCCTTGATTCTCAGGCCAGCACTCAGACCACTGAGCCACACCAACCTGGGCGATTTAATTTGTGTTATTTTCTTAATGGCATTAATCTCATTTTAAAATACAAGGTAATTGTTTTATATATTCTGTGGGTCTGTCTTTCTCGTGTAGTTTTATTGACTGTTGAGATATCCTGTTCCTTATTCTCTCTTTCTCTTTTTTATTTATGACAATATTGCATAGAATTTGACCTTGATATCTTTGTTCCACATTTTTATGTGAAGTTCATTTTCCTGAACTTTTAGACGGAACCTGGTTCAGTTTTGTTTTTCTACCTTTATGCTCATTTGTCACTTTTGTTCTCTAATGTTCAAAATATGATGACTTTCTTTTTGAGATATCCTGACCCTTCCCCTTTCCCACTTTTACCTGGACTTCTTTTCCACCCTGTGGATTTTCTCTATCCTGTTCATTTTGATCTGATGACCAGTTGATTGTTCTCCGTGTAGGGACTCTGTTCTGGAAGGGAATCCTGGCTGGTCAGTTTCAGGAGTCTTTGGGGCTAGACTCTTCCAGCTCTTTTAAGACCCTCTTACACCTTGCATTTACCTGCTATTATTAGTGGCAGAACCCCTCCTGATTTCAGTTGTCACAAATTGGCTTGTCAACATTTCTACTTATTTTGGGTTTCTCCTGTTACCAGATCTATAAGATGCCCAGTAGGCTTCTTTTTGGTTTCTCCCACAGAAGAGCTGCAGTAATGAGGGTCTTATGACTTGGTGGTGGTTTCTTCTAACATGCTTATATTTGGGGGGTTTGAGGATGCCTGTAGTTTGTTTTATTTTAAATGTTATATTGTCCATGGGTTTTGTTTTATATTTCTGTTGCTCTGCTTGGATGTGGAAAGATTAAAAAAATTGTTTTTGCTACCACCACATACTTTTATTTTAAAATACATATTCAGTCTTTGTTACATACACATAGTGTATTTTATATCAGAGACAACTAAATTATATGTAAATATCTTACTGAATTATTTACAAAGTATTCTTAAAATTATTTTGTTAATTATGACACATCTTTCTTAAGTTTTTAAAAGTTGTTATTTTTATTTTAAAACCAAAGCTTGTTTATCATACTTGGTAGAAGCAGTTGTTACATTCAAGGTAAAACAAGTTAAGTCTGCTCCTTAATAGCAAAGGAATTTAGAATTATTAGGTGTATTCTTAAGATAATGTCAGTTTAGAGATTTTTTTTATATTTGTATTAAGATTAAAACTCATTTCTATAAAAGGATATAACATTATAGATTCAAAGGACCAATATTTTAAGTGTTGTTTTCAAACTTTTTGGAAGTTTGAAAAGATAGATCGTTTTTTTATCTGAACAATATATATTTATTACTCTTCTGTTTTAGTATGTCTTCTCTCTCTGGAATGTATTTTGTAGAAGTCCAAAAGAGAAGTCCAAAAGTTTTGGTAGGTAACAGATTTTTTCCTTCTAAATACATTTGAGGTAGGATTTTTAATGAGATTCTACCTTTAGTGTGATATTTAAAATCACTACATTAATGGAAATTTAAAGTTCTTTCCTGTCATGTTTGCCAGTCTATTATAACATGGCAACAAAAATAAACAAAGAAAAACACAAATAAAAAAACCTTCGCCTGAAACGAGCTTCAGAAAGTTATCAGTACATACTACCACATAAAGTTTTTCCCACACCGCTATAAAACAATTGTTTTTGTATTAAACACCTGTGTAATAACTTATTTGTGGGATTATTCTATTAGTAAACATAAAAGAGAATATAATATCAAAAACACTATGATATCAAATTAAAATCTGATTATGAAGTCCTTTGACTTATTCATGGTTATATGAACCTTTATTTCTATGACAAATCTGCAGTAAGAAATAAGTGTTTATTATGTTTACCTTATTTATAGCCAAATTTAAATGTTAAAATATTGCATTTGTTGGATCAAGTTTTATGTTTTATTATTCTTGCCATTCACATTAAAAATGTAAATATAATACTTATACCTCCTGAAGCCTGCAAAAAGGGTTTTTTGCTGCACTCTGGTTAATCACACTGTTGCTGAAGTCATGGGAGAAAGAACCAAGATTATAAATATGAAGGGGCACCCCAAAAAAGGAATTTATTTATGAAAAATTGTGTATTCTTACATGTTTGAAATTCATTCACCTTCAAAGTGCTCCCCATTTGATACAGTGCACCAACTGAGACTTTTTTCCCACTGCTCAAAAGTTTTTGAACTCATTGATTTTGATGCCTTTCGTGCTCTTGCCATTTTTTGTTTCACCTCTTTCACATTGGCAAACTGTTTCTGTTTGAGTACTTTTTTCATCTGGGGAAACAAAAAAAAAGTTGTTCAGGACAAGGTCAGGTGAATAGGGAGGGGAGGGCATGGGGGTCATAACGTTTTTGCTCAAAAACTGCTGAACACAGCACAGTGTAAGTAGGTGTGCTTATAAATCACCCATCATGAAATGAGCAAACGCATTGAGTCTTCAAAAGAAAAAAAAAATCATGGAAGCGGAATGTAGCCTCTCACAGAATGCCAGTTGGTACACTGATACAGATGGGTTCTTAGAACATTCACGTAGCTGGGGGAGGCTGTACAACAAGGGGTCTGCCATCTAAAAGATTATTCTGGGTGTTTTTGGGAGGTTCTCCCCTTCATACAGCAAGTATTTGAAACTGCAGAGTATAAGTAATCATCCCTGTTTGTTCTTTAAGTACATATTCGTACAATTGGCTATTCTCTTTTAAATACACCTTAAGATACTATCTTTTTTCACCTAATCTGTAGACTCTTTGTAAGAAGTTAATGTGAATTTTAACCTATGGCAAAAATATCTTAACTTATTGTTTTCCCTGTTGAGTGAATGAATCAATCCCTCCTGGTTATTGAACATGGTTATGTCTACAGATGACAACTGTACGAACTTTGTTTTCATATTTTCATTTATGCATTACTGTTAATTGATTTTTTTAAAAAGCATGCTAGCCTTCAGTGAAGAATAAGTATTTTGTTGATGGTTTTTGAATACTAAAATGAACATTTATTAGGTGTATTGATCTGGAATTCAGGAGCCTTTATAGGTCTTTCTCAGTATTTAAACATTGTGAGTCACCAATCTTTTTTAAAAATTAAATTTATTGGGGTAACATTGGTTAATAACATAAATTTAATTATACAGCTTTATAATACATGTGTACTCTCCATTGTGTACTCACCGTCCACAGTCTGGTCTTTTTTCATCGCCATGTATTTGACCCCCTTCCTCCTCTTCATCCTCCTCCTGCTTCCTCTTCCCTTTTGGTGACCACTATTCTGCTGTTTGTATCTATGAGTTTGTTTTGTATATTACAGGTTACAGGATGACGCTCCAACCAACTGAGCCACATGGCCAGGGCTGTGAAGAAACTATTTAGTTTGATGTAGTCCAATTGACTTACTTTTGCTTTTATTTTGTTTCCCTTTGGGGTCACGTTCACATAAACCTCTCTGAGAATAAGGTCCCTGAGTGTAATGCCTCTGTTTTCTTGAATATATTTCAGGTCCTAATATATATTCAAGTCTTTACTCCACTTTGAATTAATTTTTGTGTATGGTGTCAGATAGCTATCTAGTTTCATTCTTTTGCATATGGCTTTTTAGTTTTTCCCTCACCATTTGCTGAAAAGGCTTTCCTTTTTCCATTGTGTGTTTTTGGCTCCTTTGTTGTAAATCAGCTGTCCATATATGTGTGGGTTTATTTCTGGGTTCTCAATTCTATTTCTGTTTGTCTGGTTTTTTTCTGCTAATACCATACTGTTTTGATTATTGTAGCTTTGTAGTACAGTTTGAAGTCAGGGGATGTGATGCCTCTGGCTCTGTTTTTTGTTTGTTTATTTTCCCTCAGCATTGCTTTGGCTTTTCAGGATCTTTTGTAGTTCCATAAAAATTGGAGGATTTTTTTTGTTCTATTTCTTTGAAAAATACATTTGGGGATTTGATGGAGATTGCACAAAATCTCTATATTGCTTTAGGTGAAAAACCCTCTTTATCAATGATAATTCTTCCAATCCATGAACACATAATACCTTTCCATTTCTTTGTGTCTTCAATTTCTTTCAACAATGTCTTACAGTTTTCAGTGCATGATTCTTTCACACTTTCTTTGTTAAGTTTATTCTTAGATATTTTATCCTTTTTGTTGTAAATGGGGTTGGATTTTTTTCTGATATTTCATTGTTAGTATGTAGGAATGCAGTCAGTTGTGAATTGTAATAACATTTTATTGTAAGTTAGTTTGAAATTGTTTGCCTTTGTTAGATATTATCAAAAATAGAGTTTTGACTGGTAGATAAATGAGGTTTATATTTAGGTCTTATGGAACTACCAAACAGATAGAAAACTGAGGAGTGCAGCTCCCCACATTAGTTGGTTAATGTGTCTACTTTGAACTAGCCCTAGCTGTCTAACCTTTTTAGTAAATCTTTTTGGTCTTTTTTTGTTCAATTTTGTCTTCCACCTCACTATTAACTCTTTCCTTTGCTCTTCTACCATTTTCCTGTCCTGAACTTTCCTCCTTAACTGATCATTATTTGAGATAAAAGCTTTTTTGTAGTCTTCTGGTATGTACATTCTTTTTTAATCCTCGGTCGAGAATATATTTATTGATTTTAGAGAGAGAGGAAGGGAAAGAGAGAGAGAAACATTGATGTGAGAAAGAAACATCTATCAGCTGCCTCCCTTATACTCCCTGACCAGGGACAGAACCCACAACCTAGTTATTGGCCTGACTGGAAATTGAACCTACAGCTTTTTGGTGAACGGGATGACGCTTGAACCAGCTGAGACAGACACCCAGCCAGGGCTAAAAGTTTTTTATTCATTATTGTATTCTCAACCTGCACATTAAAAAAAAAAATTTATATGTCAACAAAACTTTATTTAAAAATCTGCTTTTCATTTTTCATGTAAATAATTGAGAATTTTACAATCACAGGGAACCAGAGAAACAGAATTTCTGATTGAGTGGGCTATTAAAAATATAGTTCAAAATACCAATAAGTTGAATATTTATTTATTGCATATGGCTTTCAAAAATTTTTAGTTTTGAATTAGTGTTTTTTTTTATTACAGGAGAAGTTTAAAGTTTCTGATCATGCTGCTTCCTTTCCTTATTCCCCATAACAATTTTATTGCATATATCTCTCAAATATGAATTCTTTTCCTCTTTCTCCCATAACTTCAGTTTAAATTATCAAAAGTACATGAACAGTAGATGATTTGGGGGACAGAGGTTTGTTTTTTTAAAGCTTTGTTTCCTAATTCCTAATTTTTAATTTCTCATTTGCATTATTACAGGTTTATTGCAAATAACTTTGGCAAAATAGAAAAGTATAGAGAAGAATTTCACTATCTAGATGTAGCCTATAGCTCTCTTCCCTCATTCTCTAATGCTTATTATTTGTTGACAAATTAACAGTACTCACACGTGCATGCACATGGGCACACACACACAGATGAGATACTCAATGGTGGCAAGAGTATAAGGAGTAGAAAGGTAAAAAGCAAATAATCTGGAGGAAAAGAATTTGCACAAATATAAAAACCATAGGTGGTATCTTTACATTATCAAGATCGAGTACATATAATCAGGAAATTACAAAGTGTCCATATCTTAGAATTGTATATTAATTCTATGGTTGCTGGCTCTTGAGGCTCAGAGAATGCTGGAGTTGGGGAGAGAGTGCTGTGGGGTGTGTGGAGGAAGCACCTCCAACAGGGAGAAATGGCAGCTCGCAGTTATAGAAGTGAAAGAGCCATAGCTGTGTGGTCCCTGGAGACTGTTCAGTGCGGAGGTCAATGGTATCACGTCAGGAGTTTTGCTTGATTGACGTATCACACTACAATAAAATAATTGATGTTTCTAATGATGAATCTGAGTCTGCAAGGAACAAGATTCATGTGCAATTATGTGCAAAGAAGTTTTGTTGTAAAATGTGTAAAAAAAGTTGTTTTGGTTTAAGAAAGATAGGCAGCTCCTTTTCTTGATTTACTAAATAAATGAGGCATCATCTTCAGGCAACTATTTGAAAATATCCATTATATCCACTTACACTTGATTTGAGTCCTAGTTGTAGTCAAACTTTTTGTTTGCTGGAGAATGTCTTTTCTGTTCACTGAAACACCAGCAAAAGAAAATGGACCTGTGTACTCTGTGGTAGATGGCCACTTACTGTTATGTGAAGCATAAGATATGTTTATCACTGAAAGCTGAAATTAGCCCCAGAACTAGTGGACTGTGTTTGATATTTTAAAGGTAAAACTCAATGAGAAACATAATTAAAGATAACAGTCTTTTATGCTTGATAGGGGTAGATGGTACATTTACTTAAATTAACACACATTGCTTAATATTACTCTCTTGACAGATTCTCCCAATATTTTTTTCATGGTAAGTAGCAATATGTCTGTACTTTATATGAACAAGTCCCCCCCACCCCCCAACAAAGGCTGAGTGCAGTTAAATGGTAAGAATCTTTTGGTATGGTCAAAGCAAAATATATACTTCATTTATAACAAGTATGAGTGTTATAACTTATCTGAAATAGTTCAATTACACTGAAGTCAAGAAATGGAATTTTTTGTTAGCCATGAGCTTGCTGTCTCCTGCTTCCTCACAGTTCAGTGCAGTGTTGCAATGAACACTTTTTTCCAAGTGCCTTGTTTTAAATTTTTGTGCTTGTATTATTCTGAAAGGATAGCTCCCAAAATATATTTCCACATCTAGGCTCTGTAAACATTTAAATTTGACTTATCAAAACAATGAATAATCTTTCCTTTGTGGCAGGATGCTTACTAAACAACACCTAAGTAACATAATAGAAAAATAATAAATTTAAAATGTTCTTTTAATGTTTTAAATTTGTGTCATTTATTTAATTTAAAATGGAGGTAAGAAAGAAAAGAGAACTTCAGATTTTTATATTTAATTGAACTAACAGCATGTGCTGACAAGTAATAAATAACAGCAGTCCGAAGTGACTAAATAAATTGGTTTCCACAAGCAATGATTCATCTTCTGTCTTTCATTGCCATCAGGCTAAGAGACAGCTTCTTTTTGTCAGCCTACAGGAAAAAGTTTGATCGTATAACACTCCTGCTTCTATTCCTGCAAAAGAAGCTCATTATCGTATACAGTAGTTCCATTTTAAAATATTTAAATACAATAATTAAGTCTCATTTTGTTGTTCATTTACCTACAATTTTGTAAAGCTCTGATTGCTTAGCCTTTGAGGTGTTTTGCCATATTCTGGTAGGATCATTCCCTCCTAATTTTCCTTTGACTCATGGGTCATTAAGAAATATATTACTTAGGTTTCTAATATTGGGGAATTTTTCTAAAGATCTTCCTGTTACCAATTTTTAAATTAATTCAATTGTCATCATGGGACATACGTTGTAAAATTCCTTTGAAATTTATTCAAAATATTGACTATAAATATATTTTATGTATTTATATATATTATAAAATATAGTCTCTTGGTAAGGAGTTCTTGAACACTTAAAAAGAATGCATATTCTGCTGTTGTGTGATGTTATATAAATGTCAATTAGATCAAGTTGTGTAATAGCATTGTTCAAATCTCCTATATTATTGATTTTTTGTCTATATTTCTTTAGTTATGGGGAAAGGGTATATAGTTTTCTATTGCTGTGTAACAAATTACCAAAAATTGAGCTTAGAGTAGTACACATTTATAATCTCACAGTTTCCATGAGTCAGGAATCTGAGGATGATTTATCTGGGTCCTTTGCTCAGGGTCTCAGATGAATGTGATCAAAGTGTCAGCTGGTCCTGTGGTCTCATCTGAGGCTCGGCAACCTCTTCCAAGTTCAGGTGGTTGTTGGAAAAATTCACTTCCTTCCATATGTAGAACTCATGGTGGCCTGTTTTTTCAAAGGCAATAGTACAAAGAGTCTGAGTTTTCATCTCTAGTCTCCAGACCTATCCTGATTAGGTCAGACCCACTCAGGATAATTCTCTTAATTAACTCAAAGTCAACTGATAAGTCATCTTATTTGCAGGTGCAAAATCTCTCACTTTTGCCATATTAACATAAACTAATCATAGGAATGAAATATATGTACAAGTCTCAGACAGGAATTATACAAGGCATGTGTAGCAAGGGCTGAGAATTTTGGGCGTGCTCTTTAAATTCTGCCTACCACAGAGGAGTATTAAAATCTCTAACAATAACAGTGAATTTGTTTATTTCTGCTTGTAATGCTTTCATTTTTGCTTCAAGTATTTTGAAACTTGTTATTAAGTGCATAGACATTTAGTTATATCCTTTTTAAAAATTGACTGCTTTATTACAATTAATTAACAATATTTTTCTTGGTAACGCTCTTTGCTCTGAAGTCTTTCTTTTTTTCTGTTAATAATATAACCACTTCTGCTTTTTTTGATTATTGGTAGTATGGTATATTTTTTCCAATATTTTAAGCTATTTAAATCTTTATATTTAAATTATGTTTCTTGTAGGCAGCATCTGGTCAGGTCTTCCTTTTCCATTCATTTTAACCCTCTTAGCCTCTTACTTATTTTTTAAAATTTTTTATAGTGTATTTTTTTATGCATAGTATTTTGTACATAGCATATCATTTGTAACACTATCACTTACCTTTTAGATACCTCCCACAATGTATTTCTATCATTTCTTTTATTTTGACAGCATTGTTGATATGTAATTCACAAATCCTCAAGTTCACTCTTTTAAAGTATACAGTACAGGCATCACTCCAAAAAGAAATTTCATACTCATTACCAACGACTCCTCATGCTCACCTTCTTCCAGCCCCTGGTAACCACTAATATATTTTCTGTCTATCAATTTGCCTATTCTGGACATTTCATGTAAATGGAATCATACATGAGGTAGATTTTTGTATCCGGCTTCTTTGTTTTCAGGGTTCATCCTTGTTGTAGCATATGTCAGTACTTATTCCTTTTTATGGCCAAATAATTTTCCATTGTGTGGATACATCACATTTTGTTTATCCACTTGTTGGTAGATGCTGGGCTATTTCCATTTTTTGGCTGTCGTGAATTATGCTGCTATGAACATTCACATTCCAGTTTTTGTGTGGATACACACTTGCATTGCTCTAGGAGTGGAATTGCTGGTCACATGTTTAACTTTTTGATGAATGTACAGACTTTCCCAAATTACTGTCCTATTTGGAATTTCTACCAGCAACATATCAGGGTTCCAATTTTCTTGCCGACACTTGTTATTATTTATCTTTTTTCTTTTATTATTATAAAGATGTTTCTTCACTGTGTTCTCATTCATTTCCAATAATAAATCTCCAGCCATCATTATTCTCTGTACATACATGTCTTTCTCTGATTGCTTTTATACTTTATTATTGGCTTTGAACAATTTGATTAAAATGTGACTTTTTGAAGTTTTCTTTATGTTTCTTGTGCTTCGGGGTTCATTGGTATTTTGCATTTATGTATCATTTTTATCAAATTTGGAAAATTTTCAGTATTCATTTCTTCAAATATTTATTATTGCCTCTTTTTTCCTTTAGGGACTCCAATTACACATGTACTGTATATTGTACTGTAAGCTTTGACCAAAACTCACTGATGCTCTTTTCATTTTTTAACTATTTTCTCAAAAGGAAGTAATTGATGCTGCTGGTATATATTTTTAAATCTCTTTTAAGACCTTCATTTACAATGAAATATGGTATTGTCAACTCTTTTTCTTAGTATTATAGGTAATGGATTTTTAAAAGAGTTGGAATCATGGTAATTTTAAGCCCTTATTAAAGTGGCAAAGAAGAATTATTGGGGAAGAAATGTACAATTCTATGAATAACTTAATAATATGTATATAATGTGTAATGCAAAGGCAAATACTCCTATATGCAATTCTAAGGGTAAAATAAGTTTGTTTTTAAAATTGCTTTTTTTTTTAATCCAATGGATGTGTTAGCAATTAATCTGTTGTTATTTTTCCACTGGGAACAAATTTAAAATGGCATATAAATATTTAAACACAATTGCTCAGTCATGGAACCTAGTTTCCTATTTTGCTTCTCATTGGTACCTCTGTTCTTCTTGGAAATGCTGAAATATTGAAATACTTCTTTTCTGTAGAGTGTGGCCCTACCTTTTAACCAAGAATAGATTTTGTGGTAAATCATTGAGCCAGCAGTTATTTTGACGTTAGGAGAAAGAGATAAAATTCTTAAGAATTTATTACACATGCATCTTGCCGCTGAGTGAGCAAGAAAATACCTACTTATCAGTGTTGACTGGTTGGTAATCTCTGAATCATGATGCTGCAGTCCTCATAAATAACAGAGTTACAGAATCATGGGGAATTTGACAGAGATCAATCTCTAGATGGATGAGTTAGTCTATGAGCAAATAGCTACTCAACTTCTTTTGATTTTTAAGAACGCTCTGTGTGTTTTCTAATCCAGACCCCTGGATTTCAGTGAGTACCTGGAGATCAAGAAATTTTTACAGACTAACAGGTGAGCATCTGAGAGCCGGTGTTTGGAGACACCGGTTCTAATCTCTCTTAATTTCAGTGGAGACACTCCTATTCCATTTCTAGAAACTCTACTCAACTTGCTATCATGTAAATATGCCTTGATTGTTTAGTGAGTTGCATTTGACCCTGATGTTGTGGGATGAGAAAGTATAGATTTCATCAATGATCTGCAATATAGTGTAGATCAAAACATTTGGGTGGCCTAGTTTTATTTTGTCAGATTTATGAGTCTGGGTTATGCAGTGTCTTTGTTATTTATATTTATATGCCTATACATGTAAGTAAAAATATCAACTTATTTATTTATTTACATGGTTGACTTGTGTGAAAGCATAACCTTGGTAGCCAAAGACATTTGCAGCCCTTGCCATGTTCCTTTAGTGTCTGTGCCACAGGGACTGTAGATTTGTAGCTGATGGACACGTATGTTGCCTAATAACCCCTGTCTCTCTGTTTGGAATCTGCCATCATTCCCTAACTCAGTACATGAATGTGATGATCTAAAAGCAAGTGAATATGATTTGAACTTTAAAGTGAGCTATGACCCAAACAACTCATTATCCATTTCTGCAGATGAGGAATGAGGTGGCAGAAATGCCTGGAATTGGTCTCTGAAGTGCCATCATCTCTCATTTCAGGTTTTTGGCAGATGTAAACAGGCCAGAATGGTTACAAGTTTGAAAACTGAGTTTAAAAAATTATATAACATTTTTAATAGTCTTTATACAGCTGTTTGCCTCATTGCACTGCTTCTTACAGCTTTTCTACATTTGAACAAACAGGTTTTTTTTTAAAGGACTTTTGTCAAGTGCATTGACTGAGTTTTGACAAACATATAGACACATATAACCTAGCGGGATGTGGTACAGATAGTCCTCTCATCCCCTTTCCCAGTGAATCCCTCCCCCAAACTCTAGAGGCAACCACTGTTCGGACTTTTTTCCACTGCAGATTAGTTTTGCATATTCTAGCATCATGTAAATGAAATCACATAATATACACTCTTTTGTGTAAGGCTTCCTTTACTCTGAATAATATTTGGGAGATTTATCCATGTTCCCTCATGTATCAGCAATTTGTTCTACGGTATTGCTAGTTGCAATATGACCATTTATTTACCTATTCTATTGATGGGCTCTGGGACTCTTAGTTTTGACTATGAATAAAGTAGCTATGACTATCACAAGTCTTTTGTGAACATATTTTCATTTATAATAGGTAAATATCTATGTGTGGGGCTGTTTGTTGGTCACTGGGTAAGTGTATCTTTCATTTTAAAAGAAACCACCCCACCTTTCCCAGCGCAGTTGTGTCATTTTACTCTGCCATCAACCATGCTGTCCCAGGGCCCTGCCACCCCATCCTTTGATTGGTGGTGTTAGTCTCTAACTATAAACATTCTGATCAGTGTGTAATAGCGTCTCCTTGTGGTTTTAATTTGCATTTCCTTGATGGCAATGACATTGAGCACTTTTTCATATGCTTATTGGCCATTTGTGTAAATATACTGACCCTTCAAATCTTTGCCCACTTTATATTGGGTTGCTTGTCTTTCTGTTGTTAAATTGTCACAGTTCTTTGTATATCCTGGATAACAGTCCTTTATCAGATATATATTTTGTCAATGTTTTCTCCAGTTCTATGACTTGACTATTCATTTTTTAATGGTGTCTTTAATGAGTAAAATTTTTTAATTTTAATGAAGCCTATTTTTTTTTCTTTTATGGTTATTGCTTTCTGTGACCTAACAAACAAATCTTGGCTACCCGTAAGTCATGAACATATTCTCCCATACTCTCTTTTGAAAGTCTTATAGTTTTACTTTTATGTTTGGTATATTTATTTTGCTTTTTCACTAATTCTAACCATTTTTCAAGAATAGATCTTCTAAACAATATAAAATACTCAGTTAAAGTATACTTTTATATATAAACAAGCAAATGACATTTAATCAGGTTATGAGACCTATTCCATCTTTCCTGAGAAAACGTGTGCAAACATAGAATCATTGAAAGGTTCAACCATTTTCTATATTAATGTTTTGTTTTCAAGCATCTGGTTTAAGAATAATAAAGGGTTCTTTGGTTAAAGAGCAACCTTGACTTAAAGAGGTATTTTAAACATGCATTTGTTCAGTTAAAAGAAAATTGACTTTTCTCTGCATCTACGTGCAATGGTGAACAGTGGGGAGAGGAGCAGCTCCTGCCTTGGGGTGCCCACACCCCAAGTGCTTGGGGTGGCATTTGGGAGGAGAGTGAGAGCAGAGACCACATCCTTCTTGATTACTCAGGAGAAAGGACCTCACTCCTCATGTTCCTCTTTGTCCTTATACTTGCTCTTTTCTGTCTCACACGTTCTGACCTGATAGTCAGAAGGTGACTCTAGCCACACTGCTTTGGGGAGGGAGGCTAACTTGTTCCTTTGCAAGGTCTGGCTCCCTGCTGTTCCATGGGCAGGGGAATCTGATACACTGTTAAATGAATAAGCCATCTGATAGTCTAGTCAACAGAAGTCAGAGGCTCATTTAAACTCTCACATAACATTTGCTTCGAAAATGGATTTTCTGAAACTTTTCACTTATGTAACTGTGGATTAAGTTCTAGTGGGGCCAACATAGTGGAAACTAAGCAGAACGTATAACCCCAGACTGTTTGGCAGCAACACATTGCCATGGTTCTGCTTTAATTCACTGCATATCACTTCCTTTGAAATTTGCAACCAGAGTCTAAACTATTCACCTTTTAACGTCTGGAAATGCTTAAAGCATTTGGTCATTTGTTCACCTTGTTTAAGCAGTATGCCCAGGTAAGATAAGAATATATTTGCCAAAGCAGTGTACTTCTTTAAGAGATTAGGCCTGTACTTTCAAAACGTTTTTCTAACTTAGACAAGCTGTAGAATGTTAGTGATCGTGTTTCTATGCAATTCTATTAGTGATAACATTTTGTGTTATGATGCCTCCTCCCAAAGTTATTTTTTATGGACTTAAAAAAGTTTCTAATACAAAGGTTATATTATCAACAAATGCTAGTTTGAAAGAACCAAATAGGATTTTGAAGATTACCCTTTAACAATGCCTTAAATTTTTATCTCCTTACTCATTCCTCATTGCTTTCTTTCTCAAGACATTATGGTTTATTGTGTCTCCACTAGGTACCTTGCATGTGATTTACACAGTGAATGGCCCTGCCTTCTGCGCAAGTTAATGATATAATATCCCCATTTATATTCAGAGCAGTCAACACTTTCTAGCTCTCAGAATAATAAAAGCACCTGCATTTAATATACATGGAAGAATGGAAAGGCAAATAGCAGATAAGGCACAATCAGGTAAGTGTAATCAGATAAAATATCACAATATTATAGTAGATCAGCATCTGGTAATGACTTGAATTTTGAAAGACTGACAAACAGCATGGCCTAAAGCAGCCAGGCATACCTCATTCAGAGCGACTCTTCCCAGAGTTGATTGCTCCTCTCCTGTGTTTTCTGGCAGATTAAAGAGGTAGGGTTTCTTATTTTAACTCTTATAGGACTGCATTGTGCCACTGGAAAAACACTGACAATGTTCCGTTTGAACCCAGACTGGAAACAAAAAGAAATGGTGTATCTAAAAGTAAAACCTTGCATCTCCCAGCAGTTATCTCAAATTGATCCAAACCAATTTTATTTAAAAAAAAAAATAAAGCTTACAGGGATAGGCAGAGCTTTCATTTTCATCTTTGTATTTGCCTGTATGGCGTTGACTTTTTTTTTTAAGCAGGAGAAAACATTCATTAGAAACTGATTTGTCTCTCAGAGCATCTCCGCTTTGACCATGGGCAGCTGGCAAACCTAGTTATGTACACATTAGTCTTGCAGGAGCCCTAACATAACAGAGCCTTATAGTGTCAGATGGAAATCTGGAGATTTGCAAAAGTCAGAACTGAGCAAACCTGGTGTGTATACTGGAATTTAGCATTTTTCCTTTCCTTTTAAGAGACTCTTTGTTGGAGGCCAGTGATACCTTCAGTTAACTCACTTCACTTTACTGGATGGAGACCTGGGGAATGTATGTGCAGGTATGAGAAGGGTCCAGGTACAGAAGGGCTGTCTAGCTGATTCCTGGCTGCCCAGCCCACAGTCTGCCCTAGCAGTGGCCTCCCCAGGGACAGGGCCCCAGCTCCTTCACACTGCGATCAGGAAGTGCCTTTGCTCTTGTCTGCTACAATTGAAGTAGGGTGTAGGGCGTCATGGGCAGAAAATAGAATTGGCTGCTCCATCTTCTGAGGAAGCCTCTATTCATTCTTGTTCCTCAGTTCTTCTGTTTTTGTTTGTTGTACTAAGGGTGGCAGCCCTGGAAACTGGCCATGAAGTGTCTATTTAAATGAAACTTCCATGGATATGAGTATGAAGCAAATGAAATAACTGTCCATTGCATTTAGAACAACTCTGTTTTTATGGAAGTGACTCTTCCTAAAATGTCTATGTCTCTCCACCTGGTTTAGTCAGCTCAGCGTGTGATAACAAAATATAATAGTCTGGCTAGCTTACACAACAGAAATTTATTTCTCAGAATTCTGGAGACTGAAAGTTTGAGATCAAGGTGCCAGAATGGTAGGATTCTAGGGAGAGCTCTCTTCCTGGCTTTTTGACAATGGGCACTTTGATGTATGCTCATGTGACCTCTTTGGAAAGAGAAAGAGCAAGCTCTCTGGTGTCCCTTATAATGACACTAATCCCATGGGCCCCCCAAGCATGACCTTATCTAAACCTATTTACTACCCAAAGGCCCTGTCTCCAAATACCATCACTTTGGGGATTAGGGCTTCACCATATGAATTTGGGAAGATACAATTCAGCCCATAGCATACCCAACTGTATTACTGTGGCAAAGTTAATGAGTAATTGTATTATATTGGCTGAGACAAAGAAAGGTACTGTCTGGACAAAAGGTAGATGTGAAGAGCATATTTTTAAAAAAATAGTTCAGTCCATGATGGAGCAAATGTCAACCAACTGGAACCTCAGTTGGAACCCTCAAGCCATATTCTTCATCTCTTCCTCTCACACACTCCCATGCCTACACTCACCCTCCCTTCCACATCCACTTTAGGCTTTTCAAAAAGGAGATCACAAGAGAAAGTGTTTGTGTCAGGAATTAAGTGGAAAATGGAAAGTAACTTTCAAGATGTTTATGGTGTCAGCATTCTCTTGTACTTTATATTACATGTTCACCCTTTCAGTAACATGGGCTGATCTCTGATTTCAGAACAATGAATTAACTGCTAAGGGAGCTTTATTCACCCAAAAAGTTTTTAGTTATATGAATACCAAGGATGCAATGAGAACTAATTTTCAGAAAATTTCTAATGACAGGAGTAGAAAGAAAGGAGGAGTTAGTGAAAGATCCTGGGTTAATTACAACACTGTTTCCCAAGCCTCCCATTAAATGTAATATTTTCTTTCATAGAATTTCATTGAATGCTTTTGGTAGGTGGCCTGAGGTTTACATATTACAAGTGAAAAACAATGAGCTTTTCCAAGGTCATGAGAAGAGAGCTGGATTATCCATTTAAACTTGCACTGTACAATATGGAAAATTGAGAACACCTCCCCCAAAAGAGTTTTTAAAATTTTTTTGGTTTAGTTGGTCGAGGTTTTTTCTATTTTGCTGCTGCTTCTTCTTCTTCTTCTTCTTCTTCTTCTTCTTCTTCTTCTTCTTCTTCTTCTTCTTTTTTCCATTTTACTTGTGGGCCAGGAGGAATAAACAAAGCAGGCTATTGTTATTTTTACTTGTCATTTTAGGCCATGTTAAAAAAAGAGATGCACCACCATTTTGTAATAGAGACAGCCTTAGATAAAGCACAAGTGAAGCTATTTCAGCCTCCAAATTGAAAATGCTTTTGCCTCTGCTTGAAGCCATAGTAAGAGGTATTTCATAAACAGTGCTGGTGATAATGCAACCAGTCAGTAAGCAGTAATACAGTCATCTTCAGTATGGTGTGAGCATGGATTCATCTTGAGTATTTAGAGAGAGACTGTGCTAGAGATAGAGATAATTGGATACAAAGCATAAGACTTTCTAAAACACTGTGACTTACATGTTTTACCATACCACCATCCCATTTTGCACAAAGTACTGATCTCTTAGAAATGGTAGTAAAAATAGATTGAAGAAAATAAAGAGACTGGGGAGACATGTGTGTAAGATGGCACTCACCTATTAAAAAGGATAAGAATCATTAGCTTAAGAGAGAATTTGTATTTTAGGTAACAACAAAAATAAATACTTATTAGTTACTTCTTCATTTATGTTTGAATTGTATACTCTAACCAAGAGTTTTCCTTTGTTAAATGCACATTTCAGATCTAAACTTGTACATTTCAAGCTTCTAGAATTAGAGAATTTTAGATTTTTATGCATGTTGGTTCTTTAATTTTTTGCTTCAGCTTTCTCATTTCAAAAGCAAGAACATATTCTTATGCCAGTTTTAATAATCTGCTCATTTCTCAGCTAAATTTTTAAATATTTGTCAGAATATTTTGTCATTATCTGATGAGGCACAATAATTGTTTAATAAATTGTTGCTATAAAGAAATTATAAAATACATGTATAAATAGAGATCTAAAGGACAAGTGTGCAGAGTTGCAGATGACAAATTGTTAAATATCAAAAATGATTAGTGAAGAAAGACCATCAGAAAAAATAGTAACTTAGCTGAGTAATGAGTGTTACAATGAACATATTCTACAAATCTATCAGTATTATGGCTCAGCATGTCCTTATTACTCTCTAAAATTAATAATGACAGATACCAAGACCCTATTAATATTTTAATAGTTTAAATAGGTGCTGGCAAGCATGCAGCAGAAAAGAATGTTAATCAGTGGTCAGGGTAGTTGTGCTGTCTTGAGAGAGTCTGCCAGTTGAGAGAGCTAAGTCCTCAGAAAGCTTTCAAACTTCTTCCTGGGTTCATTCTCATATCGGCATCCACTTTCAGAAAATGTACTGACTTTGAACAGAAGGTTGGTTGTGCTTATACAAAGCAAAACTCTCAGAGTATTTAGCATTCTTAATACCTACAAAATATTTCAAGAAAAATGTTAAGATACTCATGTCAGTGTATATCCTCAAATGCTCTGTCATTGGAAAAATGGTGGAACTTTTACAAAGAATATATGTCTGGGAGTTTGAAGGAATAGGTTTTCTCCGATTCTCGCACTGGCAGTCTCCTTGTTCTAATCATCTCCAAATTTACCCTTAGTAAAAATGATATAATGTATACACACTACTGTGAGAACTTGAAAGAATAAAGCTGAATTACATAAGGAAAGAAGGAAAGAAAAACATTAAATAAGGCATGTAAAGTACTTAGGGTGGTGCCCAGCACAAAGAGTGGTTTCCCTCTCTGCTTCTGAGTGGTGTCATTTCCACAGGAACCTTCACATGACCTTCCTGTCTTGCACACATGTATCTTCCAGCTCTAATAAAATTTTCCTCAGAGTTGACTTTGGAAGTGAGGGTATATTTATAATTCCTTTTAATATGTCCCTAATTTCATGCCCACAGGCCTTGTTCTTTAGAGGAGTGTCTGCTTCTTGAGGCCTGTCAATCAGTGCCTTGTTAGTTGGTGGTGTTGATGGATCATTTGTTGGAAGCCATGTAGGATCAGAGAGATCACACTACAGAGAACAAGTATTTTTCAGTTGGAATTTTTTTTCAAGTATATTTTATTGATTATGCTAGTACAGTTGTCCCACTTTTTCCCTTCTTTGCCTCCCTCAGCCTGGTACCCTCATCCTTCCAGCAGTCTTCCCGTTAGTTCATGTCCATGGATCATGCATGTAAGTTCTTTGGCTTCTCCGTTTCCTATACTATTCTTAACATCCCCTTGTCTATTTTGTACCTACCAATTATGCTTCTTTCTTTTCTTTTTTTGACAGATTGATTTTACTTATTTATTTTTTTAAATGTCAAGATCCACTATAAAATATTAAAAAATTTAAATCCATTATAAAGTCTCAGCAATTAAAACAACATGACACCAGCACAGAAATAATCAAGTAGATCAATGAAAGAAAAGGAGCATTCTATAAACAAATGTATATATCTAACAATGTAATATATGATTAAATTGATATTTCAAATCAATGGAGAAAATAAGGCTTATTCAACAAATAAGGTTCATGGACCACTGTTACTTGAAATAAAACAAATACAGAGCCCTACTTAACATGTTATACAAAAAATATTCAGATGAGTTAAAAAGCAATATGTAAAATCTAAGGAATGTTGGGAGAAAATACAAAATAATAGTTATTCTTACCCTGAAGTAACATATTCAAACCCAGAAGCTATAAAGTAAAATATTGACAATATGACTATATTAAACATTTAAGACTATATAGCAATATACATATAAAAAAAGTTAAAGGACAAATAATAGAATAGGAAAGTATTTGCAACATATCTGAAAAAGGGCTAATAGTTTGTTTCTTAGGGCAAATATTCTATAAACATTTAATCCAAAAATGAATAAAGAATACCAAAAAGTCATTTAAAGTTTTTTAAAAATAATATAAATGGGTAAGAGATATACAGAAACAGGTTTAGTTTCAACAGATAATTAAGTAACAAAATAACACATCATGTGACAATCTAATTAATAAGTATTAAAAATATTGCTAATATCAAGTATTGGTGACTGCAAAAGTACCTGGGTATTCATAGACTTTTTTTCTTCATCTTCTTAAAGCAGTCTCTTTAGCATATTTTGCAATGCTGGTTTGGTGGAGATGTATTCTTCTAGCCTTCTTTTGTCAGGGAAATTCCTTATTTTGCCTTCCATATTAACTGAGAGCCTTGCTAGGTAGAGACCTTGAATGCAGGCCTTTCTTTTTCAGTACTTGGACTATTTCTTGCCATTCCCTTCTGGCTTGCAGTGTTTCTGTTGAGAAGTCAGCTGCTGGCTGTATTGGGGTTCCCTTATATGTTACTACCTATTTCTCCCTTGATGCCTTTAGGATTCTCTGTATGTCTTTGAGATTTGCCATTTTAATGATGATGTGTCTTGGAGTGGACCTCATTGGGTTCCTCTTGAATGGGACCCTCTGTGCTTCCTGGACTTGTGTGATTTTTTCCCTCCTCAAATGAGGGAAGTTTTACACCCTTACTTTTTCAAACAGGTTCTTTGTCCCTTCCTCCTCTTCTTCTCCTTCTGGTATCCCTATTATACATATATCATTACATTTCAGGTTGTCCTGCATTTCCCTCAATGCCTCTTCATTCTTTTTCAGTCTTTTTTTTCATTTTCTTGCCCTTTCTGAGAGCTTTTTTCTGCCTTGTCCTCCAGCTTGCTGATTCAATTTTGATTCCTTCTACTGTGTTCTTCAATTCAGAAATGGTATTCTTCATTTCTTCTTGCCTCTTGTTGATAGATTCTATGTCCTTTTTCATGCTGATATAGTTTGTAGTAAGTTCCTCATAGTTTCCCTGTAGTTTTTGTAATTCTCTATGAGTTCACTGAGCCCATTGAGCTTCCTTATAACTGTTGTTTTGAACTCAGTATCTGATAATTTACTTGCCTCTATTTCACTTAGTTCTCTTTCTGGGGATTCCTCCTTTCCCTTCAACTGGGAGGTGTTTCTTTGTCTTCCCAGTATTTTTGAGGATCTTCTCTGTTGCTTCTACTTCTTAAATTGATCTATCTTGATTTCCTGACTTTGTGGTGTGAACTTCTATGATAGGAGACCATTGTTTTTTTCTTTCTAGATCTGCCTCTGATGATGTCAGATGTTGACCCCATCTGACCCTTAGGCAATCTGTTGTAGACTTCCAGGAATCTACTGTCTGTGGCTGTCTCTTTCAGCTGTTAATCTAGTCGCTCTGCACTCGGCAGGCTGGCTTAGAGACACCACAGGGCGGGGCAGAGTCATTCCTGAGGGCAGGGTTATTGGGTCCTCTCACACTGCTGCCACTCAAGGGAGTGATCTGCCTGAACCAGATGGCTGCTACCATCTAGGGGATGAGTCAGCACTGGGATCCCACTGGCTACTCTCTTAGTTCTCTCCTCAAATCATCCTTCCCTAGTCTCCCTTCAGGCGTCTCTAGCCCACTCTGCCTCCACCTTTGCCAAAGCCCAGGATAAGTGGCTGCAAATAAAAATGTATGCATTGACCCTTTAAACAATTCTTTGCATCTCCAGCCACCTGTCTCTGACAGAGAACAACCCTGCCACTTTTCACAGCTGGCTGTTTTCTGTGTTCTTTTTGGGCTTTGGCACTGTAGGCTGGAGATCCCCGTTTATGGTTTAGACTCTGCTCTTCTCAGGGGGATCCAACTGGTCATTTCAATATTCACCTGGTGCTGCCACCCATGGACACCCTGCCTGCCTTCTCAACTCTACCGCACTCCTTACCAGTTAGGTTGTGCTAAAGCTGATTCTTCTGTGTGTCTGAGGTTATAAAGCTCCTCTCTCACTATTGTTCAATTGTTTGTTCCAGGTGACTTCTCCACAATTTAGTTGTAATACCAGGTTGGTCCTGGGAGGAGATCAGTGTGACTTCCACTCACTCCTCTGCCAGGAAAGAGGAAGGAAGGAAGGAAGGAAGGAAGGAAGGAAGGAAGGAAGGAAGGAAGGAAGGAAGGAAGGAAGGACTGCTATCTTTTGCAACCTCATGGATGGACCTGGAGAATATTATGCTAAGTGAAATAAGTCAGTCGGTGAAAGACAAATAACATATAATCTCACCTATAAGTGGAATCTATTCAACAAAATAAACTAACGAACAAAGTAAACCACAGGCAATGAAACATGGAGCAGACTGAAAGTGACCAGAGGAGCTGGGGAAAGAGGACAATGGTGGAAAGGGGAAGAGACTAAACAAAGAACATGTGTGAATGACCTATGGACATGGACAACAGTGTAGGAATTGACTGTCGGGGAGAGGTGCAGGGGGTTGGATGGGTGGAGGGGGTAAAGAGGGAAAAATTGAGACAACTTTAATAGGATAAACATGATTTAAAAATAAAATTTAAAAAATAACAGAAAAATAATTTCATTTCTCTGATGATTTAGTGATGTTGAGCATCTTTTCACATGTTTGTTGATCATCTGTTTGTCCTCTTTGGAGAAATGTCTGTTCAAGACCTCTGACATTTTTTTATCAGATTGATTGTCTTATTTGTGTTAAGTTTTATGAGTTCCTTATTTGTTTTGGATATTAACCTCTTATCGTATGTATTACTGGTGAATATCTTCTCCCATTCAGTAGGTTGTCTTTTCATTTTACTGATGGTTCCTTTTGGTGTGCAAAAACTTTTTAAGTTGATGTAGTTCCATTTGTTTATTTTTTTCTTTTTGTTTCATTTTCACATGCCTGGGGCATAGTGTGTGCTGATGGAATATTTGTTCAGCAAATACATTCTCTTGTGTTATATGCAATGAAATAATTTGAAATTATCAGGAAGTTTTGTGAAAGGTATCAGTGAAAAGAATTAGTGCTTATGTTTTATTATATCCTGTAAGACATTGAGAGCTATACGTATTTGATAAATATGGGTGAAAATAATTGACTTGATGATGGTAATGGTACAAACCATCTTAAAGGATGGCCTAATGAGGTGTGACATGGCACTGGTTTTAGGATTCACTAGCCAGAGTTCCAGGCATAGCTTTGCCACAGAATTTTGTGACAGAACCTGCAGACCAGACTTCCCCTTTCTTGACCAAATTTTCTCATCTTCTGTGATGGAGAGACAGAATGAGATAATCTTACCTGAATCTGACATCATCATGCACTGAAACTCTGCCCTCTGTCATAACAATTTCATTTAGGGATTGTCTGTCACTGCCCAGAAGCCCCATGTCTCTAGGCCCATCTTAAAGCACTTGAACATTTCTTGTGGCCTATTCATATTTGAGGTCCTCTATGTTCTTTTTCTTAGTTTCTTCCTTTCATGACCTTTGCCCCCTCCATCTAGAATGGTAGGTTTTGCCTTGAAGCTTAAGGATAGTTGCAATATAGCAAGGGGTTATTTGGCTCTCCCATTCTTCCCATAGGGAGACCTTACTCACCGGTACACTGGCCGCCTTTGCCTCATTCAACAGCCTCTCATACAGCCTTTCCCCCCTCTCCAACTAGCCCTTACATCAAGCTGGCCCAGATAAGATTTTAAAGCCTTATTACATTTTGCCTTATCTTTATGTTTCGTGCAAAAACCATATTACCATTAAAGTTCGTGTCAACTTTATCATCAGTTCACCTCCCTTTTTCTTTTTTTTTTAAGAACTCTTCCATCTTTAATATGACAGTAGCAATATATATGCTTACTAAAAGTTTACTACATGCCAGGTATTGTGATAGGCACTTACTTACATCTCTCATCCTTACAGCACCCCTGAAGGGTAGATGAGGAAACTGATTCTCTGATTGTTTAAATAAATTGCCCATGTTGTATATCTCCAAAGGCAGTATTATTGGAGACAGTTCTACTGCATTATGCTACATTTCAGCATAGGCAAGTCCATATCAATTTGTTGCAGTTTTGTTCAGGTCAGCCTTTTATTTATTTCAGAATCAATACTATATCATCAATAAGAAAAAAGATTACACCATAATTTATGACACAGTAACCTGCTGTTTTAAAGAGTTATGGTTATAATGTGGATATAGTCTTTACTGTAAAAATAATAATTCCATAAGCATTTTCTTTGTTGCACTCTTCCATATTGTCATTTTAATGGCTGCATAATTTTCATCAGATCAGTTTATCATAGCTTTTAAAAAATTTCTACTGTAGAACATTTAGATTATTTCCATCCTGTTCTACAGTAAATTATAGTATAAGAATGATATTCACATATTTTTTTAGATTAGTGGTAATGCATTGGCTTTTAAAACTTATATTATTATAGAAATTTTTAAATATTCACAAGAGATTGGAAGGCACCTGCATCTAGCTTTCACTCAGCTTCCACAATAATCAACATTTTGCCCATTTTGTTTCATCTACTCCCCGACTTCTTTCCTGAGAACATTATAGAGAATTTCAAGTATATTTTCACTTCACTTGTAAATACTTAAGGATAGACTTGTAACTGATAAGGACTTTTTGCTAATGTCGCCTAATACTTAGTCTATGTTTAAATTTTCCTGATTATCATGAGTTACTTTTGACATTTGGTTTGTGCAAATTAGGATTCAAATATGGACCACACATTGTAACTGGTTGTTACATCATTAACACACGCACACATTTTTTAATTCCATCAACTTGTGGGAGAAACCACGAGAAGTCCTGTAGAATGTTTTACATTCTGACGTCAATGTTTCCTCAAGATTTATTTAACTTGTTTTTCTATTTATTATTTTTGTTTTTACTGGTTAGACGTTGAGAGCCTAATAATATTGTGGCTCAATTTTTTAAAAGAATGTTTTGAAGTAGGGTCTTTATCAGTTTGAGTTCAAACTTACATACTTCTTCCTCAGAGCATTTTGCTAGATCATAAGCTTCTTTTCTTTCTTGTCCTGCTAGAAAGCCTCTTGCACAGGTAGTTTATTCAAATAAAAACCCCTTCATCTCAGATGCATATGAGTGGATCTCTGCCAATCCCAGCCTCTTCTGCCCTCCTGTGTATGCAACCCTGTGTTAACATTAACCAATTTCCTTCTAACTCCTTCAACCTTGGTAGAAAACCAGGAATTGCTCAAAATACTTTTGAAAGCTGTTGGAGACCCACAAAACCTGGGGTTGAAAGAGGAATAATTGAGACTTGTAGAAGGATGCCTCAATCTTAGACATAGAATGTTATGGTTCACAGGTTAAATTCAAGTGGGTCAGGCATGACTATCAGATTGATGCCTTTACAGGTCAGAGAAGGGCTGAGACACCGACCCGTTTTTTGGCTTCTGTACTCTGTAGGGTAGTTTAAATTAGGTTTCACTTCTTTTGGGTGTTAGTGTGGAAAACCATCAGAAAGCAGTAAGTTCTAATGAGTCTGGTTTCATGATACTGAATCTCTGGGTATGGTGAAGGAGCCATGGCTCGAGTTGGCGAGTAGGGCACCATCCTGTCTCCCTATAACACACTCCTCCTTGTATTCTAGATGGGATGTTTGAGGCTTTTATTCAGGGCTACATTATACTCAGAGTCCTAGGAATTGGAAGAGGCAGCGCAATTCTCCTTTCTTTCTGGCCCCAGGAAATTGCAAGGCCTACTTGGTTTTCCCTTTAGATCATTAGGCAAAGTCAGATCTCCCACCTCCTGATTTGCCTAACTATTTCAACCTACTGTATCTTCACAACCCACTACGGCTTTATAGGTAAAGCTCTAGCATTACTGGACAAGAAGGCATAAGGTCCCACTGCAACCTTCTCTATCATCCCTGCAACTGGAAATGCTAGATCAAACTGCTATTACATTTTTCAAATGTAGGCCAGAGGCAGTTATGCTATTGTGTTAATGGGAACATGGGTGGAAAGGACTCCTGACAATAGCTTCAGAGAGAGGAGGGCTGTGAAGTTCTTTATTTAAAGGGATAGCTTTTCTTTGGGGACTAAATTCAAGTCTCTGAATTTCTCTCTTTTATCTTATTGGATAGGCTATGAAGTAGCAACTTTGAATTTTGACTTTGAGCTGTAGGAATACAGAGATTTTCCTCACGCTTTTAGTTTCTGGTTGCTCATTTGTTTTATTCATTACCATTGTGAGGTATAGGCAACCTCACTGGAAGGTCAGTCAGAGAAACTGCAAATCTAAAAATAGAAAAAAATCAGCATTAGGCTGTCTAATGCTATATATCCTTATTTAAAATTAGTTTTGGCAATTTGATTTTTTCCCAGTTTAAGCTTAAGTGGTAACCACTTTTCTTCTTTATTTTTCCTAAGAAATGGCTTTGCCATGTGTTAGGTATGATGAGAATCCTGTTATTTTTTTTTCCTAATTGTCCACAGGTAGCCTCTTTTGGAATCGTAAGCAATTCTTTTTCTTTCTTATTTAACCTTTAAAATACTAGAGGTTTTAAAGTTGATACTGATAAACTGCAGTGTTTGCACCATTTGTTCTTTGTATGGTTCTTACTACTCTTGATAGTTTATATAATGTGTGTATAGAGAGTATAGGTAATGTGTGTGCAAGGAATAGTGTTTAATGAGTAACGTTTGTGCAGTATAGTATTATACTACCATAAATGAGAGAACAGCACCCAGCAACTTCTGGTTTAGAACAAGTTATATAAGGAATAGAAGTGAAATTGAAAGGAGGATGTTGCTTCAGGCTTGAATTTGTGTGAATAATTTTAAAGACCCCTTTCAATGTTTTTGTTCAATGTTTCTTAGGAGTAGCAAGACCTAGGCTAGAAAAATATAGTGTGTTTTTCTTTTACACTAGCCACTAATTTGTCAGTTAAGCATACTTAAAAGTTGGAAATTAATATATAAGAATCTGTACTCCATGGAAGGCAACAGTATCATGGCTCTTAGAGTTAATCATAGAATTCCATGACTAAAAGAAGACCTAAGAAATTGTACTGTTTAATATTCTTACCTTGGATGTGATGGAACTGAAGCTCCTGAGTTTTTCTAGATCACTTGGCTACTTAGTTGCTGAGCCTCATTAAGATTTTCCCCCTAAATCTATGTTTTATTATGTTTAGTCAATGCTGAGTAGGAATGACCTTAGGTACTGCTAGTTCTATTTTGTATTTTTTAAACTTCCTATCATGGATTATTTCTCATTTCACAATGAATGTTACTTTGATGTTCAGCACTGCTACTTAATACTATTATTTGGCAAATACTGAAGATATCAACACATTAAGTTACTCCAAAATGATGTCAGACTATGAATTCTTTTGCTGACCATTCTGAAATTTTAAAGACAGTGACTCATTGCATTATGTTGTTTTGCTTGTGTTTTTATCAGCATCAAAATTATATATGTTCACCAATGCAGAGAGGACAGAAATTATTCAGGTAGTAAATGAAGAATGTTGGTAATTATTTCCTAGGTCAACAAATATTTTGCCCTTCAGGCTCTCAGATAGAAAATATAAACAACGAGTCACCTAAAATGGAAAATCAGTTTCTAACTTGAGACTTGGTATGAGCATAACTTCATTCCTCTTCTGCATGTTTATCTGGATTTTGTCTTTCAGTATTTTTCATTTATTTCATTGTTTTGTTTCTTTTTTAAAACCACTTAATATTGTGGTGTGATTGAAATGGACGTACACCTTTTTGTATAATTTTATTTAATGTATAAAGCTTGACGAGTTTGGAGGTAAGTATACAATAGTGAAACCAACACCGCAATTTATGCCTTAAACCTATCCATCCTTTCCAAAAGTTTCCTCTTGATGTCTTTATTTTTCATTTATTTAATTCTTATCTGCTCCCACCCTGTTTTTGAAAGGAACATTTCTGTAATCCATGGACACCATTTTCTCTTTGTTTTGCCATGTTAATTTGCTATATCCTAGTCATTCCCAGTGAATATATACAATTTGTGAGCTCAGTAATTGGTATGTGCTACCTAGTAATGTTCAATCCATATTCATTTCCTTCTATTGCATATGCTGTTCTGGTTTTTAAGCAAACAAAGGAGTAAATTTCTCTATATATGGATGAAACTAAAATAAAAAGGCTTGACTATCAGACATGAATCAAATGTGCTTTGCAGACTAATCCATTATTTGAGAATATCTGGGAGTGCATGAATTAATCTTGATCATGTTTATTTTTTTAAAGTATCAACAGTTAAAAATTGCATACATTATTCTTAAAAATGGTTTGGAGCTGAGATTTAATCTCCTAAAGGAAGGAATAAAAATAAGATGAGGATGCTCCAGCTAACCATTTTTCTTACTAAAAACTTGAAATACATGGAGTTGGGAATGTTAGATATCTTTAAATAAATCAGAGGTCTAATGACATTACTAATATTTTATTAAGAAAAGTTTGATTTGATCTATCTATTTAAAATAACTATCAAGGTATAGTCTAACTGCTGAAACATAAATTACAAACACAAAAGCTTGATTTATGTTAATGGTAGATAATACATGGGACATAAAAGTTATCACAAATTTTGTAATATTTCCTGAGTTAGGGAATGGAATTATTGAAAAATATTGAATAAAGCACTGCCTTAAGCTGCATTTCTTGATAAATAGATGGCGAATGTCTTTTAAGAAGTGATGTGAACTTTCACTTCTATTCCAGATACCTCTGGATTTTAGTGAAACCTGCTCAACAGTTGTGAGTATCTCTGAGTTTCCGATGGATCAAAAACATTCAAATTTCTACAGTGTTGGCACAGGAGTAAAGGAAAGAAATTCTGCTAAGGTAAAGTTAGGGTCTCTCTGATCTTTTGGAGATCATATTCCCTTCCTCTTAGACCCTCAGTGACACTGACTGCCAATTCCCAACTCTATGTCAATCCAAATATGTATCCTGTGTTCTTTACATGGGCTGCTGAACATTACTGGAGAGAGGTCATATGGTTGTGTAAATTGGTGCCAGTTCATGTTTTTATTTTCCAACTTCAAGAACTTTCATTTGCCCCCCTCTACTGTCTGTCTCCCTGTTGTTTGGATGACTGTTCTCTTCTGGCCTCAGAGACTCCTTTTCTGCTCTCCCTGTATAAGGAGGCTCTCCTTATCCAAGTCCTGTTCACTTATTTCAGGCCTTTTGCACTATTTGTAATACTTTATTTAATGTTTGCCTGACTTATTGTTTATCCCCAAACTTTTTTTTGTGCATAGGGACAGCATTTATCTTATTAATTATAGTAGTGAGTGCTTCCTGACACACAGCAGGCACTCAGACAGAATTTTTCTGTAAATATTAAATTGTGAGATTGCATTAGGAAAACAAAAACCACCTGACATTACCAAAAGTAGATCCAGAAAGAAAAAATAGTGAGAGCCAACATAAATGGCATAAGAGGCCTCCAAAGAACAGCAAGTTCAGGAGATCAAGGACACTGTTTCACTGAATATCAGACGTCTCCTACTGTAGAGTTTACACTACACAGTCAGGAAGTCAAGACATCAATTTAAGAAGCAGAAGCAGAAAAGAAGAGTCTCACAAATAATGGGAAGACAAAAAACACCCCCCCCAACTGAAGGTAAAGTAGGAATCCCCAGAAAGAAAAATAAGTGAAATAGAGGTAAGTAAACTATCAGATATTGAGTTCAAAACAATGGTTCTAAGGAAGCTCAATGAACTCAGTGAACTCAGAGAGAATTACAAAAAACTACAGGGAAACTACAAGGAACTTACTGCAAACTATATCAGCATGAAAAGGGACATAGAATCTATCAACAAGAGGCAAGAGGAAATGAAGAATACAATTTGAAGAATTGAAGAACAGAATAAAAGGAATCAAAAGCAGGCTAGAAGAAGCAGAGCCTTGAATAAGTGAGTTGGAGGACAAAGTAGAAAAAAGCTCCCAGAAAGGGCAAGAAAATAAAAAAAAATCAACTAAGAAAGCATGAAGAGGCATTGAGGGAAATGCAGGACAACCTGAAATGTAATGATATATGTATAATAGGGATATGGGAAGGAGAAGAAGAGGAGGAAGGGACAGAGAACCTGTTTGAAAAAGTAAGGATGGAAAACTTCCCTCATCTGAGGAGGGAAAAAGTCACACAAGTCCAGGAAACACAGAGGGTCCCATTCAAGAGGAACCCATGGAAGCCCAATCCAAGACACATCGTAATTAAAACGGCAAATATCAAAGAGAAAGAGAGGATTCTAAAGGCAACAAGGGAGAAACAGGTAGTAACATACAAGGGAGCTCCGATGGACATAACAGCTAACTTCTCAACAGAAACACTACAAGCCAGAAGGGAATGACAAGAAATGTTCCAAGTACTGAAAAGCAAAGGCCTGCAACCAAGACTGCTCTACCCAGCAAGGCTCTCAATTAAAATGGATGGCAAAATAAGGAGTTTCCCAAACAAAAGAAGGTTAAAAGAATACATCTCCACCAAACCAGCATTTTAAGATATGCTAAAGGGCCTTCTTTAAGAAGATGAAGAGTGAGAAAGAGAGGATGTATAAAGGGAAAAAATGAATAAGTTCCTATCAATAATAACTTTAAATGTAAATGGAATAATGTTCAAATCAGAAGACACAGGGTAGCTGAACGGATAAGATAACATGACCCACACATCCGCTGCCTACAAGAGACCCACCTCAGAACAAAGGACCTATACAGACTGAAAGTAAAGGGATGGAAAAAAATATTCCAAACAAATGGACAGGAAAAAAAAGAGCAGGGGTAGCAATACTTATATCAGAAAAAAATAGATTTCAGAACAAAGGCCATTAAAAGAGACCCAGGAGGACACCTCAAAATACACAAGGGAAGAATCCAACAAGAAGACATGAACATTGTAAACATATATGCACCCAACATAGGAGCACACAAATATATAAGGAAAATCTTGGACGACTTCAAGAAAAATGTAGACAGCAACACACTGAAAGGAGGGGGTTTTAACACCCCACTGTCAACAATGGATATATCGTCCATACAAAACATCAAAAAGGATATTATAGAATGGAATGATGTATTAGCTCAAATGGAGTTAACTGACATTTATAGAACCTTTCATCCCAAAGAAGCAAAGTACACATTCTTTTCAAATGAACATTTTCAAAGATAGACCACATGATGGGACACAAAACAAGCCTCAACAAATTCAAGAAAATTGAAATCATAACAAGCATTTTCTCAGACCACAAGGGCTTGAAACTGGAAACCAACCTCAAGGAAAAACTCAAAAACATTAAAACTCATGGGGACTGAATAGCAAGCTATTCAACAATGAATGGGTCAATAATGAGATCAAAGAAGAACTCAAAAAGTTTCTGGAAACAAATGAAAATGAACACACAACAGTTCAGAACCTGTGAGACACAGTGAAGGCAGTCCTGAGAGGGAAGTTCATAGCAACACAGGCCAACCTAAAAAACATATAAACATTTCAAATAAACAACCTAACACTACAACTTCAAGAACTGGAGAAACAACAACAAACAAGCCCAGAGTGGTCAGAAGGAAGGAAATAATCAAGATCAGAGCAGAAATGAATGACATAGAGACTAAAAGAACAAGTGAAATGATCAACTAATCAAGGAGCTGGTTCTTTGAAAAGATCAACAAAATTGACTAGTCTTTAAACAGACTCATCAAGAAAAAAAGGGAGAAGACTCAAATAAATAAAATCAGAAATGAAAGAGTAGAAATTACAACTGATACCACTGAAATACAAAGGATTGTAAGAAATTACTACGAACAACTATATGCCAAGAAATTTGAAAACCTAGGTGAAATGGACAAATTTATAGAAAAATATAATTTTCCAACACTGAGTGAAGAAGAAACAGAAAGCTTGAATAGACCAATAACAGCGAATGAAATTGAAGCAGTAATCAAAAAACTACCAGCACACAGAAGCCCTGGACTGGACGGTTTCACAGGAGAATTTTACAAAACATTTGAGGAAGATCTAACCCCTGTCCTTCTCAGGCTATTCCAAAAAATCCAAGAAGAGGGAAGACTCCCAAACTCTTTTTATGGGCCAGCATCATCCTAGCCCCATAAAGACACAGCCAAGAAAGAAAACTACAGACCAATATTGCTGATAAACATAGATGCTAAAATCCTCAACAAAATATGGACAAACTACATCCAGCAATACGTTAAAAAGATCATCCACCATGATCAACTGGGATTCATTCCAGGGATGCAAGGATGATTCAATATTCACAAATCAATAAACGTAGTACATCACATAAACAAAAAGAAAGACAAAAACCACATGATCATATCAATAGATGCGGAAAAAGCATTTGATAAGGTACAGCACCTATTTATAATAAAAACACTCAGCAAAGTGGGAGTAAAGGGGGCATACCTCAACAAAATAATGGCCATATATGAAAAACCTACAGCCAACATCATACTCAATGGGCAAAAAATAAAAAGCTTTCCCGCTAAGACTGGGAACAAGACAAGGATGTCTGCTTTCATGACTTCTATTCAATGTAGTGTTAGAAGTCCCAGCCACAGTGATCAGATAATAAAAAGAAATAAAGGCATCCAAACTGGAAAGGAGGGAGTAAAACTGTCATTGTTTGCAGATGATATGATAGTATACCTGTACATTTATATATATAATACATATATAAAATAATTTTAGTCAATGGCATGACCCATTTCCCTTCAAGGAGGGAAAAAATAATAGCTTGCCCTATTGAAAAGCACTGCTTTAAATGAATGTGGCTGTAATCTAAGTGATACCCTTACAGACGTCAGGTTGCGTATACTTTTAGTTTTCTTTTTCTTTTTTAACCTGACTCAGACAGTGTTTCCTTTTATTTAATTATATAAAATGTAGAAAGCCTTAAATACCAGTTCAAAAGAACCTATGCATCCCTATGTTCATAGCAGTGTTATTTACAATAGCTGAAAGTTGGAAACAGCCTAAGTGCTAATCAGTAAATGAGAGGATCAAAAAACTGTGGCACATTTACACAATGGAATACTACACAGCAGAAAGAAAGAAGGAAATCCTACCATTCGTGACAGCATGGATGGAACTGGGCAGTATTATGCTAAGTGAAATAAGCTATGCAGTGAAAGACAAATACCATATGATCTCACCTATTAGTGGAACCTAATCAGCAAAATAAACAAATGAGCAAAAAAGAACCAGAAACATGGAAATAAAGAACAAACTGACAGTGACCAGAGGGGAGGGAGGAGGGGGATAACAGGGGAAAAAAGGGAAAGGATCATGTCAAGGAATGTGTACAAAAGACCCATGGACAAGGACAGTTGGGTGGGGATTGTCCTTGGTAGCAGAGGTTGGATGGAGCAGAGGAGAGCAATGGGGGTGGGGGGGAACGGGAAAACTGTAACTGAACGATTGAATAAATAAATAAATAAATAAATAAATAAATAAATAAATAAAATGTAGAAAGCCTTGATTAAAAAAAATAAGGAAGAGACTTAACAGAAACTAAAGAGTCTTTTTAGGAAGGCAATGATTGCTTTGCTCCTGCTGTGGTAAGCATCTGTCTTCTTGGCAATCTATGGTGAAGCTTCAGATACAGTGTAATCCCAGGTCTCTCCCATTCACCCATGCCTTGGACCTAGATTTGAGTGGTTAGAGGTTGAGAAAATATGAAAAGGACCAATATAAGAACACTGTCGACAAAAGCCAAGCTTGGAGACTGATTCTCTTTAACTCTGTTGAGTACATCAGGAGCAGGAAGGATCAAAGTTTCTTAAGGCATACCTTCTGTTCATTTGGCTTTTTTGTTTGGGGCTCTGGCATGGATCTGTGTACCCCACTGCCCTTCCTCCATTGACAGATATCTTCATACCTGCATGTCCAGCATTTCCAAGCCTCCTCCATGTCAACCTCTTGAGGCTCTCTGTGTTCTACCCAGTAGGCCATATAGTGCTGTACTTTGTTTCCCAGCTCCTTCTTTTCAAAGGACACAATCTCTGAACCCAGCAAAGTGGCAGTGTCTTGATGGATATATTCAATCTTCAGAATATCAATGACTAGAAGGTCAGACAGTATTAGAGATAAGAAGACAAGCTCCATGAGGTCACCCAAGGATATCACAGAGAAGCCTCCCTGCTGGGTATGCTTCAGCACTGAAGACCCCAGTGGCTTTTCTGGGTGCAATTTTGTGTGGTAGTTTAGGCTAGCAGTGGTCATTTTCCCTTATACCATGGCATCAAAGATATGTTTGTATAAGCTGACTTGAAAACAGTCTTTTTTTTTTTTCCTGAGTTTCCAGAGGGAGCATAAGTCATCTGTGCATCTTGAATTAAACTAGTTCTAGTTCCTCCTTGGCTGTATAGTCCAGAGCTCATCAATCACTTCCCTCCCCTCCTCCAAGCACTGGAAACTCTCTGATGTGCCCTGACTACAGGGTAGGAATCATTGATAACTTATTCAGAAACTTAACTGCCCAAACATCTTCTTTACTGGTGATGTGGATAGTCACAAGATCATGAACTTCCAGTGCTCTCGCTAGGTAGATGCTGGCACCAGTGTCCAAAACAGCTGTCTTCTCAGGTGCCAAGAAACCAAGAAACTCCTTCCTATATATGATTTGCTGTTCACTCCAGCTCTGAGTAGACAAGTCAATCACTTACAAATATTTAAGGTAGAATCACTGCATGGGTTGATGAGATATGCAAACCTCTTTTTCACTTTGATAAGCTTATGAGCCTGCCATCCTTCCCATGGAGTTCAGAAGAAGGGCCAGGACTGCCAAGTGAAGCACTCAACTCTTGGGTATCTTCCAGATCCAGAAACTGTGAGTCACTCAAGACTGAAAATCCTTAGGCCCCAGCAGACACCATTTTGTCTTCCCAGTCCCTGCCATGGCACAGCTCTGGTCTAGGCCATGCCCTGAGACTTGGTTGATCTTCATCCTCACAGGGAAAGTCAGAGGCTGAAATGACAAAGCTGACCACTCCCTAACATTGTGGTGTTTCTTCCTTTCTGATCCATACTGCATAAACTGTAGCTCACCCCATGTCCTAGGTAATGCTTGCCTCTCCCCAGGGACAAATCCTCCATGACGTCTTCATTTTTGCCATACCCTGGATGCAGTTACTTGATCCATTCCCTGCTTTCTCAGATACTACTGCTAACCCCAGACTCTACTGTGCTCTGCCACGACCTTGGAACTGCTTCTGGACTCCACTCCTGACCAGCAAGAGCAGGTTACACAGCAGCCCTTTCCTTCTAGGCTTCTCACATACCTCCTGGGAGACCAAGCTGCATCTGCCTTTCAAATAAACTTCAGGTGTAATTATATAGTTAAAGATACCCTTGTGTTCTGAGTTCAGAACATGGAGCAGTAAGCCATTTGAACAATGATTCTCTACCCGCTGGTTATCTGTAGGTGGGTACAAGCAAAAGCTCTGTTGACATGTGCTGTGAACACACCCAGTGCTGCCTGTGGTTCGCAGAGCCCTGGCTGTTCCTACTCCACTTTCTTTCTCACTTGAGAAACCATTTTGGGATAGAAGTGAGTGAGTGTGCATGTAAGGCTATTAGAAGGACTACCTTGAATCTGTTCTAATTTATGCTGAAAAAAAAGAAGATAAAATATTATGATTTTTTTTTAAATAGTAAGGAATTACTTGCTACACACTTCATAATCCATCAAGACACATCAGTGTGCCATGACATGATTTTTTAATTGGTGTTTTGGAAATTAGTCCCAAATCACCTGGTAGAGCTTCATTGCTTATGCAACTTTTGGGGAAGAAGAAACCACATGAGTTGAGAGTACAAAATCACAAACCCTAGAGCAGAGGAACCCATGGAAATAATAATTGCAGTGAAGTATATACTGTTACATGTAAGACATTACTTCTGAAGCCCTCCCCCATTGATTAATATAAAATACTAATTATTTAAGGTAAATTTTATGAGTGCAAGTATTTGACCTCTTTGGCCTAAAAATGCAATTCCATATGCTTCAACCTAATTAATTTGTTAATAGGTTTCATCATTCATCTAAAATGCATTTGAAAACAAGCTATAAGCACTTGCAGAAAGAAGAGTAGCAACATAATAATGGATTTTTTTTACATTTCTTTTAGTGTCTTCTTTCTCAGGGCAAGTTAACCAATCAATGAACATTCAGTTTTGATTGTCATCCTTATCCCAGCACTGGGGATACCAGAGAAGCCCAGGACTACCCTGGTCCATAAGAAGTGACAATATAGAAGGAAGAACAAGATGCATCCAGAAAATAAAAGAGTTTATACATGCTAAATTATGCAGCCCTAACAACTAAAGCACAATGGCTTTCTGCCATTATGGTTTCTAATGCGGTTTGCCTTACATGTTTTTTTTTAAACTTTTTATCTTGAAAAATAGTTTTATGTTTATAGAAGAGTTGCAGTGTTAGTATAGAGTTCTCATAATAAATTCTCAGCTTCCCCTAATGTTAATGAGTTACATAATCCTGGTGCAATGATCAGACTAAGACAATACCATTCGTTCATTACTATTAACTATTCTATAGACTTTTTGCAGATTTTCCAGGTGTTTCCATTATTTATTCTATTCCAAGGTCCAACCTGGAATACCACATTGCATTTAGTCTACATGTATGTTAATAATGGATGAGACATAAAAGTAAGAGGGAAAACTTTTTTTCCTTATCCTCAGGTATCACTGCTATTACTATTTTGGTATATTCTCTCCTTAACACACTCAAATAAATACACACATTTTAGGTTCAAACTGCATACTTATTTTTGTACTTTATTTTCAGTACTACACAAATCATAAATAATACCCTGTTCTATTAATCAGTGTTTGAAATGTTTAAGTATACGTAATTTTTATCACATGGATATAGTTTAAGCTAACATTACCAGGTTATTGAATTCTTGTTTCCATTTTTATTCTTACAGGTGACACTGTGATGATTATAAGTACACATGAGCGCTGGGAAGTTTTCATATTTTTATAGGCTGATCACAAGGAAGAATATATAATGTGAAGATCTATGGGTTTTCACCCTTTTATTATAATTTCTAATTCAAGAGTAACACATTTAAACTATACTGAATTCTATAAAATCGAAAATGAAAATCTCCCCATGCTCTGGTAGACTTATTCCCTGAGGACAGGAAGGCAGTATGAGGTCTTTGGCTTTCACCTGAGCCAGTGTGGCTGAAATTACTAAGGGTATTTCCAGTAACTGTGTAAAAATTCAGCTTCAGTGTGAGTTTTTTTTACAAGTCTTCAAAGTTGCAGTGAGCTCTCAGGAAGAATATTCCAGCTCCAATACCTTTTTTAAAAAATATTTTATTTATTTATTTTTAGAGAGAAGGGGAGAGAGACGTTGATATAACTGATCCTGCAACCTAAGCATGTGCCCTGAGTGAGAATTGAACTGGCAACCCTTTGCTTTGTGGGGCAATGCCCAACAAACTGTACCATACTGGTCAGTGTGTCTAGCCCTGTTATCTTTGATTTGTGGCCAAAGGTGGCTTTGCTTGAGCATTTCCTGTGGTTTTATTGACTTTTTATTTTCATGATTTTGCTGCTCATTTGTCACTGAGGAATTGTTTTCATTACTAGGTAACAGACATCAACACAGAGGAGAAAGGACCCACTGGTTGTCTCTGCCTTCTAGAATAGATAATACATCTGTTCCCAGGACATCAAGTCCCTCAGCGCCAGGCCCTTGAGCTGCCACTGTTGTTGTCCCTCTTGGCTCCCCAAGCTTCATCCATGTTGTAGCATGTATCAGTACTTTGTTCCTTTTTATGGATGAGTAATATTTGATTGTATGGATATAACAGTTTGCTTATCCATTTGCTTGTTCATGAACATTTGGATTTTTTCTAGTTTGGGACTATTAACAACAAAGCTGCTATTAAAATTCATGCACAAGTCTTTGTTTTAAGAAAATATGCTCTTTTTTCTCTTGGGTAAAAACCTAGAAACAGAATGGCTGGATCATATTGTAGGTGTATATTTACCTTTTTCAGAAACTGCCAAGCAGTTTTCCAAAGTGATTGTACCATTTTACATGATTACCAGCAAAGCATGAGAGTCCCACTTGTTCCATATCCCCACTTGGTTTGTATCCACAATTTATTTTTTAAAAACTCTCAAAGCTTAATACTAAGAAGACCAACAAGCTAATTTTTGAAAATGGGTAAAGGATTTCAACAGATAATTTGCCAAAAAAGATACAGTCATTAGAGAAATAAATACTAAAACCACAATGACATGCTTATTCAAATGGCCAATATTAAAAGGGAGCTAATAATTTTATGTTTTTATGATTTCCATTTTACATATGATGATAAAAATTAATCTCAAGGATATAAGTAACCAGCTATTAGGTGGTAGAATTTAAATTTGAATCTAGGTCTGCTAATCCCTACTTAACCTTTATGATATTCCAGCAGCAGTCCTTTGAAGGAAACAAGGGAACTCACTCATTACTCAGGAATACAATTTCCATTTCCTCTTCTCAGGAGACAGCCCACCACTTATCACAGTGTATATTATGGAACTTCAAGTTTTGGCATCTATATTGCCTAAAGGGTAAAATTTATGTTTTTTCAACATCTAGCTTTGTCCAGATGCCTCTTGAAAAGAGTACTCAAAGTGCAGAATGCTCACCAAAGTTCAGTGCTCCAACAAATATCTAGGCCTGTTTAAACATGATGATTAAGAAAAAAGGTTTTCTTTTTTTTTCTTTTTCGTACAGACAGACTGAGTTTGAATCACAGATCTACTATTTCTTAACTGTGGGATCCTGGACAAGTTGCTAAACACTTCAAGATTTGATTTTTCTGTCTATAAAGTGGGAACAATACTGACCTTATAGTGTTTAAAGAGTTAAAGGGGCTAATGTATATATAGTATTTACCACAATATCCTGTACTTAATACATTCTCAAACACTGTTACCATGTCACAAACAATAATATATAACCACGCTAAGAATAAGTGTGTTAAGCTTCTCACTCACTACAAAGCCTAAACAAAATACTAAATCATTATTAGCTAATGTTTTGCATCTCTCTGAGGACTTGTTCCTTCATTGAGGAAATGCTAATTCACCAACAGATGATGGGACATTTAAATCTATAAGAATTATTTAGAAGTCAGTGAAATATTTATCCTTTAGTTGTAAACATTAGAAACATTCTTTGGAAAGAATATCTATGGTTGCTGTTGAGCAGTATCAGCTATGTATCTGCATGGAGTTTTAGAGTTCAATTATTAGATATTCATGGCATAAAGCTATCAAAGTAACTGTAATACAGAGCCCTAGGGAGCACCGTTCCTCACGCTAAGATGACTAAAGGCTGGCCATGGTTTTGTGTGGCTTATAAGCCCTAGCAGGCACTCACACTTGGTGCACTCCCTGAATGCTTTTACCTGCTCTAACTCTACCAGATCTTTTCCAAGGCCCCTGGAAGTGCTACTTTTGCCACCAATGATGCATTTTCCTCTGTCTTAATGGGTTTTTTTGTTTTTGTTTTTTAATGAAACACAATCAGTGTTTTCAGTGCATTCTTAGGGACCACAGTGAAGCTTCCTCCAAGGACTTGGATGTAAAATTATGAGAAGCGACAAGTCAGTTTCTCTATGGCATGCCTCCAGCATCTTCCTCTCAGGTAGTCCAGTAATGATCTGGCCCTGCAGAGAGAGCCAACGTTCTAGTGGTTGGTACAGTGTTGATATGCAACCTTCCAGAAGGGGAGCCCTGAGAGTAGACTGTTTCATCGCACAGGCAAGGCTGTACCTCGTTTTCAAAGCAACCAGGATCAGATATCCCTGTCTCCTCCCAGATGTAAACAGGAATGGCAGGGCACAAGAGGATCTCTCTCCTGAAGAAGCATAATTTTAATCGTCTCCAGCTGTGCCAGTGTAAGCAGGAAATGGTCAGCTTAAGTTATGAGATGGCTAGAGACTAGGGGTCTGCCTATACTCTGTTCCTTGAATCCAAATGTTAACAATTCATTGTGTGCCATTGTGGTGTTTAACCCTATCTCTTCTGCAACAGAAAAATGATACTTGTTCATTCATAATTTGCCTAAAACACAAGCACATAGCACTTTGGAGTGGAGATAACTAAAGTCAGCTCCAAGGTGTGTAAGATACACCTTTACTTCATCTGATCGATCCATTCATTCCTTTTTCAAAAATTGTGATAAAATACACATAAAATTCACCATTTTTGCCATTTTTAACTGTTCAGTTCAGCGGTATTAAGTATAGTCATATTGTTATGCATGTGTCACCACCATCGGTGTCTGGAATTCTTTTCATCTTGCAAAACAAAAATTCTGTATCCCTTAAATAATAACTCCCCATCCCCACTCCTCACAGCCCCTTGCAAGCATTCTACTTTCTATCTCTATAAGTTGACTACTCTAGATACTTAATGTAAGTGGAATCATACGGTATTTGTCATTCTGTCCTGTTCATTCTCAAGGTGTACTGATAGGATCAGAAGTTATCTGGTCACTTTCTAGGGCCCTTGGCAAGGAAATTCCGACAGAGAGCTGGGTGAATCCTGTTATTTATCTTGATGCCATTAAACGTATGTGTATCTGGGTTTCTTCTGATTCCATGTTCACAAAGCAGCCCTGTGATTGTGGTATAGTTTCTTACAGTAGATACAGCTCATGACCTCTCGAGTGTTCATCTCATCCTGCTAGTATTTTATATAGCATTGTAGTACCATTTGGGTGGTATTGCCATTCCTTAACTCTGGAGATTGGCATTAAACCAGTTTTCACAAACCCACACTCTTTGTCACAGAGATTGATTCAGGGAGGGATACTGACCTAGGCCTAAACCAATTTTCTGGCTTCTGTGATTAGTTCATGGACAGGTACTTATTTAATTTAGTTCAATCAAAGTGAAATTTAGGACCTTTATTTGATGATTGGGCAGAAAGAACCCTTCTGTCTTTTACTGAAGTTGAACAAAATAATACATGTCATTTTACTGTTGCCAACAACCATTTTGGAGCCATGAAAAAAAGTAGCCCTAGGAGGGTGCCAATATGATGGAAAATAGAGCCAATATACTGAAGGAAATTTAATTCGTGGTGACAACCTTCAACTGCTGGATTTAGCTTTGCCTGGAGTACTTCCTACCACAAACCTTTTGAATTATATAGGTCAATAAAGTCTCTTTATTGTTTAACCAAATATGAGCTGGATTTTCTATTTCTTGTTCTTGAGTGCATTCCAATGGGCTCTCCCTAAACATCTGTGCACAGGACCAGGAAGCAATGGTTTCATAGACTTTATGTTCCCTTTGATACTGATTTCTTACTGTGAAAACAATATTTTGACATTCTGGTTATACGCATTAGTTTCTTTAGCTTGTTTAATGTAAGTTGTGGATTCATTCTCAGGATCCTGACAAACTTTCGTTTCTGACTGTCCTACTGGGACCCATGGTATACTTTCAAGGTAATGAATAACATCCTGTGGTGACATCTTGGGAGACCTTAGTGATTATACATGGCTTGCCTTGAAGGCTGTCTTTGAACTTGAGCTCCTGTTTCATCCCTTTGAATTTCTGTAGCCACTGGAAATTTTTTTGAAGATTAGTGATTGTTCTAAAATAGCAAGCAGCACCAGTCACACTGTTCACCACCTGGTCTCTGACATTTGGTCTCACAATCCTAGGAGCCTCCTAACGTAGGTCCTATTGCATTCGCTGGTGAGCAAAAGGTAGCCAAGTCTTCCTGTGATTTCTGAAAGCTTTGCATGTGGCCATGATGGAAGCCATATGATCCAGCACAATGCCTAATATCAATATATAGGGCATTGACTGTGAAGCTAAGGGCCTCCTCTAGTTCTATGAATGGTAGCTCTGAGAATGTCAGAAGATACACAGTTCATGAAGGTTCAAACTTTTCCTGGTCTTATTTACCAACTTTTCCAACTTATCCAGAGGTCCTGAAACTTTTTTGTGGCATAATTGTGTGTTCTCAGAGGTTTTCCCCTTAAAGAAGTCTATGGTTCATTCCTCCTTCTGCTGGTCCTGAATAAAAACATATTACCCAGAATAGAAACAACACATTAGCTTTAGGGTTGTTTCTAAATGGTGTGCTCATGAAACATCCTTTTTATTAATCCTTTTTTACTTTTCAATTAAAGTTGACATATTATATTAGATTCAAGCGTACACCCCAGTGATTAGACATTTATATAACTTACTAAGTGATCATTCCAATAAATCTCATACCTTTCTGACACCATACAGTTATTCGGATATTATTGACTATCTTTCCATGCTATAATTTACATACCCATGACTATTCTGTAATTACCAATTTGTACTTCTTAATCCCCTTACCTTTCTTACCCATTCTTCTAACCACTTTCCATCTGGCAACCATCAAAATGTTTTCTGTATCTATGAATCTGTTTCTGTTCTGCTTGAGGGCTTATTTTTTTTTAATTTAATTGTTGATAGGTATGTATTTATTTCCACTTCATTGTTCATATTTTTATCTTCTTTTTTCTTTTTCTTCTTAAAGAAGACCTTTAATATTTCATGTAATACTGGTTTGGTGGTGATGAACTCCGTCAGGTTTTTTTTTCTTTTTTTTTTCTTTTTTTTTTTTTGTCTGGGAAGCTCTTTTTATGTCCTTCAATTCTAAATGATAGCTTTTCCTGGTAAAGTAATCTTGGTTTTAGGTTCTTGCTTTTCATCACTCTGAATATTTCCTGACAATCTTTTCTGGCCTACAAAATTTCTGTTGAGAAATCAGCTGACAGTCTAATGGAGCTCCCTTGTAAGTAACTAACTGCTTTTCTCTTGTTGCTTTCAAGAGTTTGTCTTTAACCTTTTGCATTTTAATTATGACATGTCTTGGTGTGGGCCCCTTGGAGTTCATTTTGTTTGGGATTTTCCACCCTTCCTGGACTTATATGTTTATTTTCTACACCAGGTTAGGGAAGTTTTCTGTCATTATGTTTTTAAATAAGTTTTCAATTTCTGAAGCATTTTTTTCTTAAGGGATTCAAAATGCAAAAAGAAGATGCTGACAAAAGATTAAAATTACCTAGTAAACCTGATCATTTATTGATTTTAATTTCACCCTCAAAGTTGAGGGCTCTCTGAATGCAGGGAGAGTTGTAAATGAAATTATATTCAGCCACCCTTTGAGAAGTGTCCACAGACACATGTTCCATCACTTGTAGCTACATGTAAAGGCATTTTCCCTGTCAGGGTCAAGACAAGATGTATTTGGGATTTACTGTCTATAAACATTTAAATCCAATCACTCTAAACCTATGTGGCCCTGTCTTCTATTTTCTCATTTCTAGTGATGGGATCATTTTTTAACAGAACATGCTGTGTAGACTGGCTAAATGAAGTGCCATGAAGGTCTTCAATAAATTATAGGTGGATTTATGGGTTCTTCTCAGGACCATGGTAGATTGACTAAGTTGCAATGAAGTGGAACATATTTATCCAGAAGGTCCAGTGGGTCCTAGGTATTAGTGAAAGGAGATTCATGAATGAGTGGAGGTTTTTTTCTTTTTTTTTTCTCACTTTTTAGGCTTCCTACTCTACATTGACAATTGTCTCTAGGATTCAATAGTCCACTGCATTAAAGTGACACATTGTCTCATTGTTTGCTTGGGAAAACTTCTTCCTAGTAACCCAATTTACCTTCTGCAAAATCACAGCAGTAAGCAAACTCTCAAAGTCAGCCCCACAGTTAAAACCAAAAACCAGTAAAACAACTGAAGGTAGATGGGCCTCATTTATATGTTTATCATCTCTAAGAACAGATACTTCATACTCTCTCTTGCAACTAGTGCTTCTCAGCATATATTACATTTTCCGCCTCCTCTGCTCTCATTAGAAAGAGGAGATGACTGTAGGGGAAATGTCAGCTTCTGCTGAACTTAGCCACTTCTATGGATGCCATTGGTTTCCTCAGTCCATTGTGACTTTCTCTACTCCTTTATAAATAAACTTCCTGTGAGCTGTGCTCATGAGAAATATGGAAGATAAGTAGGAGTTAGGTTCTAAATCAAAGAGCAGTATCTTAAATGGAGTCCAATGTGTTAGCAGATGCAGTGGCGTTTGGCCAAACTTTTGCTGAAATAAATGGAATTTTTAAAGGAAAGTTCAGAAACCCTGAAGGTTATATATATTGAATATGCATATTGAAAGGTAAAGAACTGTTCAATCTGAAGCCAAAGGCATTTACATAAACCTGATTTCTAACTAAAGAGATGACAACATGTATTGTGCCTCTTTGTCCCATGACAAGGAGCTACTCTTCAGCTCTCTTTTCAGTATGACTTGCAACTAACATGGATGTTTGCTATCTGTCTTCATTGATCTTGTGTGTTCACTTTATGCTGATCAAGCCAATGATATAACAAGTCACACCATTATGCCAGTGACTAATGTTTGTGAAGTAAAACAAGGAAAATTTTATTTTAAAAATTTCTTTTGTCTCTTGTTTTCCTTTTCCAGAGTTTGCTAAAATGGCTAGAAGGTCCATGTCATTTGTGCACTAGAAGAGCTCCCAGTAGATAGCGTGAAGGACAAGGAAGGAGTAAAGAAGGAAAGATAACAAGCAAACTCCTTTTTGTTGACAAAAATAATATTGATGTTTTGCTGCCCCCAAAAGTTATTATACCTGTTTCCACTTACCTAAAGACCTGTGTTCTGGTCAGTTTCTATGAATGTCCTACTTTGTGTGAAGTAAAGGACAACGATGTATCAAATTCCAATGCGTAGGATGGAATTGTCTCTCTTTCCTACAGAATCAGGTTATAGAATGAATCTGGACATTTGTCAGTGGTGTCTTAACACTGGAGCAGTTTCTTGCAAGTATGCAGTACTGTTTTAAAGGGACTCCTATGATTATATCATATAGAGAACTGTTTTCTTACAGAAGTGCTAGAAAAGTCACCTTCAAAGAGATGAGAGTACACACTACCCCCTCTGCCTGGAATATCCTTCCCTTACTTGGCCACCTGCAAAATCCTAAATATCTGACAAATAAAGTGCAAGTGTCTCTGACATCTCTTTGCCATATAGAATTGCCTTCCTTTGTTCCCCTAAAATATTTAGTTCCTAGTTCATTTAGTTCTTGCCTCCATCATAACACCTTTCAGAGTAGAACAAGTAGCTGTTGGCTTACCTTATGTCAGAAACTGGCTAAATGCTTCATAACCACCCTAGGAGTATCTCCATTTTACAGATGAGGAAATAAGGTAGTGTATGAAAAATAGTTTGTACCTAGCACAGCGTAAAAATGCAACCTAAATTATTAGAAGTCATTAATATTATGTGTTTACATATTGACCTAATGTTCCTTTGATATTAGGGCGAGTCTTACTATTCTTTGCAGTTCTAGCACCTCACAGAGTGCTTGGAATCTATTTAGGTGCTTAATAAATCTTGATTAAAGGTATGAGTGATTGACCAGTTGGTCTGAATCTTCTTTAAGTTTAGAGTTGAGCAAAAGTGATTTATGTTAGATAGAAAGCAGAACTTTTTATGTTTTATAATGTATTTTTTCTAATTATAAATATATGTTCATTGAAGAAAATTAGGACAATACAGAATGTATACTTTTCACAGTTTCTATCACCCAGAGACAGTAATTTTTCTTCTACTCTTTTCTCTACACATTTTTACTCTGATATCATGTATCATACTATATACATAGCTTTTTATGCTGCTTTTGTGCTATTCCAATATCATAAATATTTTCCATGCCATCAAGAACTTTTCGTAAACCTTACATCTAATTGGCATATATAAATGTGTTTATTATATTAATTTACTTATCCATTCTTTTATGTTTAATATTTAGAATGTTTGTAATTTTTCACTATGATAAATAATACTATAATGAGCACCTCTGTGCTTATATATAAGTCTGTATGCATCTTTGATAAGTACTGTTGGTATAGGACTTTCTGGAAATGGGATTAGTGGTCAAAGTGTATCAACATTTTTAGGCTTCGAATACATATTGCGTTTGCACCCAAGCAGTTTAAAACGCATACTAACTGTGTTCAAGCACACTTACCAACATTATTATTATCTTTTACATCTTTATTATTTTGATAGACTAAAAAAGACATTAAGCTAGACTTAGATGGCTATTTACTGTATAATTCCATTTATATTACATTCTGGAAAAGGAAAAACTATAGGGAAAAAAGTGGAATCAGGATCTGGGCATGAGGAAGGGATTGACAGGAAAGGGATCTCAGGGAACTCCTGGGGGCTGACAGAAATATTCTATTTCCTGATTTTGCTGCTACTGTCATGACTGTAAATATTTGTCAAACTCATTGAACTACACACTTGAAAAACAGCAAATTTTACTGTATGTAAATTATACTTCAATAAACCTTACTTTTTAAAAAGTGCCTTGTGGTTAGCCATTTATCATCCTTCTTTGGAGAATGGTCTTTTTATCGCATTGCAGAATTGTCTACTGAGTCTGAGAGTTTTTCTCATTAACTTGCATGATCTTTAAATATTGCCTGCCATATTTGCCAAAGATAACATATCTTTTAAAACTTTTTTGTGAATATTTTGTGTATTTACTTGATGTAGCCAAATTTGTTGGTATTTGTTTCAGCAGTTGATCTTTTTAGCAGAACTTTCTGATAGAAACTGTTGAAATACTGAAATGTTTCAGTACATTCTACTTCAATTTCTATAGTAAATTTACCAAGTGTGATCTGGGTAGACTTTTCCAATTAAAAGAAAACAGTCCTTCTATGCATTAAATGTAGTTTTTGACCTTTCTGAACAATGTGCTTTGGCCTCCTCCTGCCGTCCTTTTCCTCCTGGCGTCCCTGGGCTGAGTGACTGGGGCTTGCTTGTGGCCAAATGTCCCTTTCTTTCCCCACAGTGGCAGCAGCAACAACAGTTTAAGCACAGTGCCCTGCAAGGTAACTTACAGCAGTAGAAATTGAATAAAATCTCAACCCATGGAAAACTCCATTTAACATTTCCTTCCATTCTCTAGTTTTTGGAAGTTCTGTTTTGTCTTGATTTGCTCCATAATGGGATTGACAGGGAAAATATCATTACTTCAGTTGTACATTTCATTAAATATTTATTGAATGCTTACTAGGTGCCTGGCACTTTGCTAGGCGCTAGACATGCAATGTGAGCAAGATGGACTCAGCTCCTCTTCTCTTAGAACTTCTAGGCCAGCTGTGCAGACAGACAATGATATCAAACAATGACCTAAAACCATCAGAATTGATGATACGTGCTCTGAAACACGCAAAGACACCTCTGCTCCAACTGGAGACGTGAAGAGTGGCAGGGCACCCGTCTTCTCACGCTGCTTGGAAAAGTTTTGTTTGGCTTCAAGCTTCCAGTATATTTTCACTTCTAAGAAGACTTCAGCAGAAGAAATATGCTTGCAAAACCACTGCCTTATGGAATTATAAACAAATGTGAGAGGCTAAGTGAGTTTGGGCAAGGCCAAGTTTTCTCATCTATAAATTATAATATTATCTGTCCTAGGAGTTGCTGTGAGAATCAGCTAGAATAAATTTGTAAGAGACAGAAGAGATAGTGGCTGAAAACCGGAGACAGGCAGCCAGGGTTCAAATCTTAACTCCGCTTAATATCTGCTGCTCTCAAGTCAATTACTTATTCTTTCTGTGCCTCAGTTTCCTTAATTAGAAAATGGGGATAGTAATAGTGCCTACCTCACTGGGTTGATTTGATAATTAAATGAGAAAACAAAAAATACATACAGATGTGGCTTTTAAAATAGTGCTTGTCTCATGGTAAGTGTTCAGTCGAGGCGAGCGAGCTTCTGCCATTTTTGTCCTCATCATCACAGTACAGGTCCCAACATGAGCACAAAGGAAATTGTAACAGTGTAGTTAGATTACCCTGGAACAGCCAGGCCCTGGGACTATGAGAAATAGTCACATGGCACAAAGACAGAATGTGAGCAGCACAGTAGCAATAGACTCTCTGTGTAAACGGGGTCAGGGATCTCATCCCAGGGCCAGCACATTTCCTTTCCCTGCTTTACTGGGGAGAATGACCTTGACAGAGGGGGAAGTGCATCGGAATAGATAGAACAGCCTTGGCTGCAGCCTGTCTCCACCACCCAGCTCGGAGAGCCCTCTGATGTCTCTTGAATGATTTAGCTTTATTGCCTATTGTCTCTCTGTCCAAATTGCCTTCAGGATAAATGTCCCAGCTGGAACCCATAGAGAGGACACTAGCTTCCAAGCACCTCATGAGATGCTTATACTATCCCCTTATATGAAACATCCTTCAAACTGACCATTAATGGAGGCTGTATTTTGCACCTTATGAAGACAAAATTACACTGCGTTAGAAGTTCTGCACCCTGGCTTAGGCATTGAATTAGATGGAGGGATCCAGGCTGGGTGCTTTCCTGCTGGGCATAATACCCAATTTATTTTCATTTACATTAACTTCTCTACATCACTGACCGCATGAGGCATTAAACTGTTAAATGCCAGCAATTCCCAATTGCTTGACACAGATAGAAATGTTTAATGAATAATAATAAAAAAGGAGCCTATGGATGACATCAATATGCAAAATTGTGAGAGCATGTAAATCAACTCTTCTCATTGCAGAGAGCTCCAAAAACTCCTTCGCCCTCCTCCCCTCTCTCCCTCCTTCTCTTTCCTCCTAAGTTTGTTTTGAAAAGACAGAGCAAATACATTTAATTGGAAAAAAAGAGAGTAGTGTAGCATTGGTAACACAGCTAATGCACAGATGTGAAAGCATTTCTCTGAAGGATCCCAAGGCGCAAAAATTTTTTTAAAGTTTATTTTCTATAAGCTTCTGGGTGGAGGAGTTTGGCTGCTAGTAGGAAAGGGGTTTTAATTTATGAGTTTCCTCTCAGTATGAATTACATTGACCTTAGGTCTAAGGCCTCACTGGCTTGTTAGAAGGGGAGTCAGCTTAGGCAAAAGGAAGCTCAACACCTCATTTCCAAACCTGTGGGAACATTAGGGGTTACCTTAGGCAGCAGTGGAATCTTAAAGCCTTTGTCAACATTGACGGATCTTTCCTCCATAATTTTATACTCACCTCTTAACTTCATGGTGTGCAGTGTGTAAAAGAGTTTTGTTAAGAGCTATCTAGGTGGGAATCCAGACTCTGCCCCTCATGAGCTGTATAACTGGGCAAAATGGCTCTAACTTCTCTGATCCTCAAATTCCTTATCTACAGAATGGGCAAAAACTATTTGTCCTCCATGCTAATTTCTAACTCTGATAGCAGATGCTCAAGTCTGTAAAAATAAGCATAGGAAGGAGACTAGAAGGAAAGACTATAGAATGCCAACAATAGCCATTTATTTTTCCTCTTTCCTGGACACTTTAACTTTCTATATAAGTAAGCATTATCTTTCGATAGGAAAATTATGAGTTATAAGGGCACATATTTTGTTGTTCGAGCTCATAGGTTATAACTATTGAAATTCCTTTTCTTCTGCCCCATACAATCCACTTTTCTCTATTCCTCTTTTGAAAGGAAAACATATGGGGTATATTAGTTTCCAATTGCTTCTGTAACAAATTACCCGGCAAACTTAGTGGCTTGAAACAACACAAAGTTCTTCTCCTACAGTTCTGGAAATAGAAATCTGAAATGAGTCTTGCAAGGCTAAAATTGAGATGTGGGCAGGGCTGGCTCTTCTGGAGGCTGTGAAAGGAGAATCAGCTTCTTGGCCTTTTTTTGGCTTCCTATGGCCACCAGAGTTCCTTTCCTTGTGTGTCCTTCCTTCGTCTTCAAGCACATCACTCCAGCCTTTGCTTCTGTCATCCTATCACCCTCTCCTCTGCAAAGGCCCTCATAATAACATCAGACATACCTGGGTAATCCAGCATAATCTCCTCATCTCAAAATCCTTATTCACATCTGCAAAGTCCCTTTTGCCATATATGATAACATATGCACATCTTTTAGTGGAGGGTGGAGGTGGTGTGGGAGTGGGGTTGCATCACTCAATCGAACACATGGGACTTATGTAAGAGGTGAAAAAGTAAATAAAAACATCAACAAAGTCTCTGATAATGTGAAATAGCAAACTGAGTCCTTTATACAGAATGCTGTTCAATTCTTACACACTGTAACCATATCAGACCAAGTGCCCTGGCAGGAAATACAAGGCATTTGGGTCTGGTGTGAATGTAGAAGCTGATGTATCTTATTAAAGAAAAAACAGAATCACAACACACAACAATGAAAACTGTCAAGTCCTTCCTCCCCAAATCTCTAAAAGGCCAGAAATTCTGTCTAAAATTATTGTTATTATTATTTCTTTGAAATGTCAGTTCCCACTGTTAAAAGGCACCAGAGAGACCCATGTCAGGACTTCTTGTTTCAAAAGCAGCCTGTTTTCTCCAGGTTGATACTAAGATGTGCCAAGAATGATTTTTTTAAAAAGCAAAAAGATTTAAATTGTTATTTTTATGTTGAAAAAATGCCACAGGTTATTAAACTAACATCGGGAATGGATATAATCAGATCTCATCTATTATTAATGAGGTTCTGCCTTAATGTGATCATTATAGGTATGTGCCTTACACCTTGATGCTATCATCTAACATAATAACAACCTGAAATAATGAGTTGCCAGCATGATATTTTTCCTCTGTGAAGGGTTATACCTATAGGGTTGTTTTTTCCTTTTCTTATAACAACACCAATAAACTGTAACATTTTAGATAGAGACAGATGTAAGTTTTATTTGTAATATAACAGTTACTGCTTAACATCTTTATAGTTAAGATCTGCTACAGAGCCAACACAAAAATGTTTTGGAAACCATTATTATTACTACTTGTAATGATGATCCCAGAGCTAGAAAAATTCACATAACTTTCTGTAACTAACATCTACTCTATGTGTGTGTGTGTGTGTGTGTGTGTATGAAAGACACAGAGAGAGATCCAAGATATGGTTGTGCATGTAGGTTAATTTACTAAAATATTTAAAAATACTTTTCCTCTCATATACAAGCTTTTTCACTGCAATCCCTTTCCTTCTTTAAGGAATAGGCTCCAAAAAGATATAAATTGAGACTTTGTGAACAGAGGCAGAGACAGGCCACATCCTGAAGAGTTTCGCTTTCTTAGTAGCAGGCTATTGCAAATAGTTGTGCTAGGGCTTGCTCACAAAATCCTCTTTAATCTTTAATGCAGTTGAACTCTGTAGGTACAGTTATCTGGAGACCAGATTAGAACAATTTAACTCTCAGACATGAGTGAATGAGACCCAAGCATCTGAGCACAGGAAAACAGCAAAATAAATGGAGAAAAGCTCAAGGTTGGCCAATGATAACCTTTCTCTCTCACATTGATATTCTACTATTCCACCAGTCCCTCTCTTTACTACCTCACTCACAATCTACTCACCTCTAGCTCTGCAGCCTGACTTTTGCTCTTCTGGCCAGTGTCCAGGCAGCCTCCAGGATCTCTCCAAACCATTTGTCAAGCTTGATCTCTCTGGAACATTAATGCTGTTACCAGTCATGGTGTCTGGAGGCTCTTCTCTTTGGCTTCTTCATCTCTGGCTTTCCTGGGTTTTCCTCTCTGGTCTTCCCATGATGCTCCGCTGGCTCCTGTGCCTCCATCTACTCCTGAAATATTTCCATTCCCCAGGCCTTTTTGTGTCCAGCTTCCATGATTAGATCTATGCTGATAACTCCTAAGACTGTATCTCTCTCCCCATCCCTGCTAATGAGATTCAGACTTGAATTTTTACCCATTCACCAGATGGCTCCACAGGAATGTTCCAGCAGTGTCTCAAATTGACCAAGTCCAGTTTTGCTCATGAGCTTCTCTGTTCTTCATCTTCTATTCACCTACTCTGTCTTTACTGACCATCTTGGGTAAAGGCCTCATCTTCTGCCAACTCCTTCAGTCTGGAAACAGGTTTGTCTTCCTCCATTAGGGTCTTTAACTTTTACATTTTGCACTTTCTTTTTCTTTTTCCTTTTTCTTTCTTTCTTTCTTTTTTTTTTTTAACAAGGGGACGTGTGTCTTCTTATTTGCTTTCCTGCTATATTGGCTGGACTATTATAGTAACCTCTTCTCTGATCTCTCTACCTCAACCTAGCCTTTGTGTTCCTGCCAGAACTAACTTTTTCAAACTCAAGTGGATTCATGATAATGTTGGCAGTGCTACTTCACAGAGTAGTTGCTCAGCAAATACTTATCATTATTCTTTAGCTTCAGTGAATTTATATAGTGGATTGAAAGGTTGAGACAAGATACTTCTAAAATTCAGCCTCAGCATGATATTTTATATGTCCCTAAGAAATAAGGGATGGGATTTCCACTTGACTTTGCTTGAAAATCTTATCACTGGGCCCAAGTCTAAAGAGTGATTCCAACATTTGAGACTCCTTTTCACTCTGAAGTTCTTTCTTCTCCATGGCTTTAGCCAATTTCAGAATATCTCAAACCCTCAATCAGATGATGCTTAGAATATAAAATATACTCTGCTGAGAAAGAGGACAGTGGGCCATTTTCTATAAGGTGGGCTATCTGAAATAACTTCTTATCTATAAAATAAAGAGGATGAATTAGGGAATGCTAGGCCTATCCATTTGCCTTCCAAAAATATGGTTTCTCTTTGGAGCCTTATTGATATGCTGAATTTGGAGATTTAAAATTATTCATCTCATAGAATCACACACTTTCATATATATATTCTCTATGGTTTTCTTTGAGTGATGATCTCTGACAACAAGCAGGGTAATTGTTCAAGCTGCTGGCCTCCAAAATCCAACCTTACATTTTTATGAGACCATACTTCCCACATGAGAGCAGCTATATAAGGATGCATAGCACGCCCATCACAGGGAGATGCACATTCCATTGATGGGTGACTGACTCAAAAGCTCCTCGTCAGCCTTGGTGCACTTTTCTTAGAACTGCACTGCATTTCCAAGTGCTTCCACCCAGTCTTCCTTCCTTCTCTTTCTCTTTCACTTAGGGTCAGACCTGCATAGTGGTCTGACTGGTTACCTGACTCCTTCCCATTTTCTCAGACAAGCGTTTTCCCTACTAGAGTTCTTTCATGTCTTAGCTACTGCTTCTTGGTCAACCTGGACTCATATACAATCTATTCTTAGTATCATAAGAAATTCACCCTTATCCATGGAATAAAATGGAACAGTTGGTCTAGTTTCAGCACTGTACAACTGCAGCCAGTCCTGCAGATTCTTTTTTCCATAGTAATAGCATCTATCCACCTTTTCCTTAAAAAAAATTTTACCCTCAAATTACAAAGAAACACATAATATTTGTAAAACATATACATACATAAAAAGGAGATACAATTATCCATAATCTCTTCATTCCTAAGAAACCACTGCTTTTAGGTCTTTTTTGCAATACACAGAAAATTCTCATGTAATAGTATAAGTAGACATTGATACCTATCATGGTTTAGTGGAAGAGTTGGCAGACTTTTTCTGTAAAAGGCCAGTTTAGTGAACATTTTCAACTTTCTTGGCCATACAGGCTCTGCTGAAGCTTTTCAACTCTGCCCAGTAAGGTGAAAGTAGCCAGAGAAAATAAGTAAATGAGAGTGTGGCTGTATTCTTATAAAACTTTATATAAAAATCAAGTGGGACCTGGATTTGGCCTTGGAGCCATAGTTTGCTGACCTGTGACTTAAGGAAAAAATCTTGGAAGACCCAACTGTGGCTGAGTGAGGATTTTCAGGTTCTATTGAAAATGGCCCATTGGAACATGTAGAAATTAGCCCAGAACTTTTGCGAAGTGGCAGCTGGAAGACAGGACGAAGCTATTAGTGAGTCGGCAAGAGCGCACTGCTGTGGGTGTGGCTAGCTTACCTCTGTCAGGGGATCCAGGTGTGAGGGAGGAAAAGTTTCTCCTTCTTCCCTTCTAGGCTGGGGTTTCAAAAGGAAGAAGGGTAATTCACAGGACAATGAGAAGAACACATGATTGGTAATTAGAAGTTTGCCCTGCCTTACAGATAGATCTTTGAGATAAAAAGTTATCTCTGGTAATAACTCTTTTTTCTGGTATAGGTTCTCTATCTAAAGTCATTTAGGTAGTTAAGAGAGAGGTAGAAGTTTTTATTGCGTCAGCTGGTTATTGATTGTATTAGCTCAAAATAATGAACATGCCAAAGTGATATATTTTTAGGTGGCACCTCCTACTCCCCCTCCCCAGGCCATAGGAGGCAGCCCTTGGATGTGTGATAGATCTCCTGCTTGGATGGAACTTTCCCAGAAAGACTAGCCATGACTTAAAGTGAAAAGAACAACCAAGCTCACAGCTATGTTGTGGGCTTTTTCTGTTGTCAAGCATGAGTTAAATAGGTTTCAAACCCTTTCTAATGTGCTTTTCTCATTTAATTTTGTGGCTGCATAAACTTTCATTGCAAATAATGAGTTGTGGCTGCAGCCCAAATGTTATGGACTCTTTATGGATCTGGAGAGTTGCTGTGCATTCAAATGGCCTGCTTAACAGGGTGCTGGCTGGGCCCAGCAAGCTTGTTTTGGCTTGGAGAGGAATTCTGCAATACGTGAGGGGAGCCCACCAGAGAGCTCCTTGGTTTCACTGCCACCCTCTCCTCTCCACAGAATGTGTTCTTTCCAAAGACTTGACAGCTGATCCTCTTGGGCCTGAATGAATTTGTCCCTCAGCTAAAATTCTGATTGTGTCTGTTTTGATTTGAGTGTTGAAGGATAAATTCTTACCTAGGAGTCCTGTTTTCAACATCTACACTTGATACTCCTATTTGTCCATGGAAATCAACATTGACTACCTATTCTCCAGCCCATCTGCTGGGATGGCACTGTGCCTGGTTCCTGGCGGGGCAGGCGTGCTCTGTGAGGCTGGAGTTTCAGTGCTCTGTGTTTGCATGGATGACTGTGGGGGTGGGGAAGGAAGCAGGCTCAGACAGAGTAGAGTTAAAGGAGTCTGCTCTTTCATGCATTGCCCCCAGTTGCAGGTTTCTAGCTCCTTATGTCAGCAGAGCCTGCACTTTCAAATCAATTCTGATCATCTAGAAGTTAAGCCCTCCGGAAAATCTGGGCATTAGAATTCTTTGTTCGCATGAAGGATAATAAATGTTGGAATCTGATTTCAGTGCTCTTTCCAGAGTACCCATCACTGAAGATAAGAAAGGGTAGAGGGGGAAAAACAGATAACAAAATGGGAATGCATAGTGTTACCCAACTAATGTAAAAATGTGTGTGCGTCTGCATGCATTTGTGCACCTGTTAGTATTTCCAGAGGTGGAATTATAGGTGATTTTTATTTTTTACTTCTTTTTTGATTATCTGCTTTTATGTTTTCCTATAATAGATATATGGATGATAAAAAAGCAAAGCAAGACAAAAATGGCTGCAGAATGTTAGGTAGAAGAAAAGACTTTACTGGAAGACCTAACCCTTGGCTGAGAAAGAATTTCTAAGTTCTCTGTAAAATGCCAATCTATTAGTGCTGGTGAAATTCAAGCTGAGATTTCAGGACATGAGACAAACAACCTGAAAGCAGAGGAGATGGTGCAGAGGCTGGCACAGAGGGACCTGCAACGTTGATTTTGAAGGCACTGGGGTGGACGGGGACTAGGACCAGAGCCAGGCTTTTGCAGGACATTCACTGTCTGTGTTACTCTCTCAGAGGTGGCTTCAGTTGTTCCCCACCATGCCCATTCTCAGCCTTCCCTAGAAGGATTAATTGTTCCTTTTTCTGACTCCACAGAAACCTTTTGCAGGCTATTCTCTTGAAGTAGTGTTTCCATTGAGGGTTGGATTGATTGATACATTCCAGTCCCTCCCCCAGCAGGTGCATATGTCCTTTGATGGAAGGACTAACCTCCCCAGGGCTTAAAGAGAACCTGGTCATGATGGATGCTCAAATTAAATCTCTCCCTGCAAGGCCAGAAAATTTTATTCATTTTTATTTTATTGATTGAGTTTATTTTTATTATTTCTTTGTGACTATATATATAACTTACCATCTTAACCATTTTTTTAAGTATACAGTTTAATGTGACCAAGTGCATTCACATTGTGGTTCAACCATCACCAACCACCATGCATTTCCAGAACATTTTGTCTTCCCTAACTGAAACTCCATACCCATTAAACGATAATTCTCCATTCTTCCCTCCATCCTGCCTCTGGCAACTACCATTCTACTTTCTGTTTCTATAAGTCTGACTACTCTAGATAACACATTTAAATGGAATCATAAAAAACTTGTCCTTTTGTGACTGGTTATTTCACTTTGCATTATGTCCTCAAGGCTCGTCCATGTTGTAGAATATGTCAGCATTTCCTCCATTTTTTAAGGCTGAATAATATTCCAATGTATGAATAAACCACATTTTGTTTATCCATCTATCTGTCAATGGACGCCTGAGATACTTTCACCATTTGGCTATTGTGAATACTGCTGCTATGAACATGGGTGTACATATCTCCATTTGAGTGACTGCTTTCACATCTTTAGGGTATATCCCTAGAAGGAGAATCACTCAGAAAACTGTACTTAAACTATGGTTGTAGCCTGGCATGAGATGGAAGCAAGATGTAAAAGAGGTCATAGCCGTAGTGCTGAGAGTCTATGTGCAGTTGGGGAACTACCTATCCTAGATTTATCTACTGAATCAGAATCTTTCTGGGATCTGGGCTAGGCATCTGTATTTTTAATAAGAACTCCGAGTATTTTTGAAGACCAGTGAGGTTTGGGGATTGCAGAACTCCATGATTTTCAAGGTCTCTTCCCACTCTATTATTGGCAAAATAACTGTTACCTCATCTGCCTATGGGGCTTCTCTGAAATCCTTAGATATTTTCTTTGCAGATGCAGAATAGAATTTGAAGAGTAACTCATCATCTAATTCTCAAAAAAAGAGTCGGAATGGTAGACAAAATTGCAGATATTAATGGGTTATTTTTCTCCATGAGGGGAAACAGTAGTCCTAAAACTACAACTTAAGTGCTCTGCTATGTCACTATCTTCATCCTTTAACTTTGCTGTTGATTTTATCAGTATTACATGCAGAATTAAAGTAGTATTAGCTCCATTTTTGGTAGCAAAGAATGTTGCTGGCACTCTTTTGGAAATAATTGCATTTAATTTCCCCTACATTTTGCAAGGCAAGATCACCTTCCATTTTACAAAGGCAGACACTAAGGCATTAAGGCCTTAAGCACTTACCTGAAGTCACATGGTAATATGCACCTCTGTTTGTCTATATGCATGACATGTCAGAAATTTACTTCTAAAGGAAACCCAACCCAATACCCCCATTTTCCAGATTCCTGTAGAGTCTGGGAGGTGAAGTGTCTAACAGAGGACCCACAGTGGATAGCACTGGGGTCAGTAGCCATGTTCCTGACTCACACTCTACTGTGTTTGTAGACACCCACTCCCTTGAAATTCTTTCATGTTTCCTCCCAGATAGGCTGTGGCTTTCTTATAGGTACAACCTCATTGCAGACCTCTGTCCCATTGGGCCTAGGATGGCACTAGGCACATAATAGGGGGTGACTGAGTGAATGGGAGGGGTTGGACAGATGAGAGAAAGAAACATGACACACAGAATGACTCCCCTTAAACAGCATAATTTGTGTCTGTGAAGAGTTGTTCTTATAGGCTATCTGTGTAGTGGGAAAGGCACATGGGATTTAGAGCCAAAAAAGACTTGGGTTTTAATCTCATTTTACTGTTTTACTACTGAAGGGGATCAGATTTTGCCACCGCCCAAACAGACCTCTTTGGAATAAGAATTATTTTGAGATGAAGAGAACTGAGAATGGACAGATGCAGGAAGACATCTGGGCCTTCCCCTTAACCGTCTAAAACTAAAAGCAGGGCACAGATTCCCATTTGTAAAAGAATTGCTCTGCAACAGGAAGAGGAGAGCCCTCCCGTTACCACAGATGGAGAGTTGAAGAGGAGACAAATTTACATAAACGGACCTTGCTAACTATCCCTTTTCTTCCATTAGTTCTCCCATATATTTCCTAATCACTTCCCCATAATTTATTGTCCCTTGAAATCCCAGATCCCCTGTCCTTTGTTAAAATGATTTATAAGCCCCAGAGTCTGACTTCTTTGAGCTTTCTTTCCTTTCTGTGAACTCCTGTGCATGTACATGTTAATAAAAATTGTCTGCCTTTCTTTTCTGTTAATCTAGCTTTTGTTAGTTTAATTTGCAAGTCTCCATATACTCTGTGTAAGAGGATTGAGGAAATATTATTCCTCCCTGACACTATATTGAGATCTTGCACAAATGATTAAGCACACAGCCTTAGTTTCCCCATCTCTAAAATGAAAAGATTAACACCTGCTTGAAAGGATAATTAGAAATAGAAAGTAAGAGCACCCTTCACAGAGCCTAACCTCCAACCCTGCTCCTAGGAAGAAGCACACCAAACTCAAGGAGAAGGTTGGTTCACCAACTGCAGGGGGATGCACCACAGATGCAGATGTGCAACTGGAGGTTGAAGTTAGGGTCAAGCTTTTGGCCCAGAAATTGTCTCTGTATGAAATCAATAGAAGGGTCCAGTTATATATCCATGTTCATAACTGCACTGCCCATAGTAGCCAAAAGGTGGAACAACTAAGGTGTTCAACAGATGAATGGATAAACAAACGTGGTATATACAAATAATGGAATATTTATTCATCCTTAGAAAGGAAGGAAATTCTGACATATGCTACATCATGGATGAATCTTAAAGACGTTATACTAAGTGAAAAAAGACAAATACTGTCTGACCCCACTTATATGATATACCTGAATTAGTCAAATCCATAGAAGCAAGAAGTAGAATGATTTACCTACCAGAGGCTAGGGGAGGGGAAATGCAGCGATGTTGTTTAATGGGCACAGAGTTTCAGTTTTGCAAGGTGAATATATATCACACAACTGACTTATCACACTTAAAAATGGTTAAGATGGTAAATTTTATATCATATGTATTTACCACAATGAAAATTTTAAAAAGAAGAGTCCAAGAACAATGATTATTATTTTATTTCAGGTGCACATAAAACCACATCTTTTCTTTCTGAGACCAACCTAAGAGCCTGAATCCCTTTTGTTTGGAGGCAAAACTTCATCCCTGTTGCAACAGGTGATAAAGAGCTTCATAATTTTCAGATTAGCATCCTTTCTCTGTTAATGTCTCACTAATTATCATGTAGACTTAGCATTAAACCATAATTATTATCAGTTAATTAGACCTTGAAATGTATCTTTGATAATATCTCTGGCATTTAATTATATAACTAGTAACTTATGAATGTTATTCAGGGAATATATGACTATAGTAAAGTATAATTAGGTCTCATTTTTGTTTCTTGATATCATATTGATTATGATAATAGTTTTATAGTTTTTACAGGTTAAATGGAAATGGTCACATTAAATTGATGGTCTATAAAACAAAAGAACATTTTAGAACAATTTTAACATATTTTAAAAGTGTATTAAATGAGAGAGGCTGGAGGAAAAGAAAAAGTGTTTATTATTACTGATCCCATTTAACAAAAGTTCAAAATAGATAAATTGCTTGTTTCCAAGGTGAAAACAATTTTTTGCCTAAAAATAAATAACATTTAAAATTTATGTAATAAAAATTAATTTTGTTAATTCCTACTGTTGGCAAACAAAAAAACTACCAAATTTTTTCCTAGTATTGTGAAAGTAACTCTGTCTCCCCAAAAGTTGTATACACATCAACTCATATTTTAAATGTCTTACTACACTTAGGAAATGCATGGTAAATCTTTTTATAAAATCAAGAATTTTTTTTTAGAATAATGTGGTTAATTTTCTCTCTTTGTAGGAGAGTTAAAGGTCAGCTAGAAATCGGATGGTCTGGTTTCATTGGCTGGTAGATTCTAAGCTCTTAGTGAGCAATATTCTGTTCCTTTTACATATTTTTAAATTTTATTTTTCAATTACAGTTTACATTCAATATTATTTTGTATTAGTTTCAGGGGTACAGCATAGTGGTTATACAATCAAATACCTTAAAAAGTTGCCCCTGTTACATATTAATATCATTAATAATTCCTAACCTGATGATTCATGCACAGTAGGTACTTTTCAGCTTTACTGAGGTAAAATTGACACAAAATTGTAAGGTACTTGAAATATACATCATGATGATTTGGTATATATATGCATATACATATTGTGAAAGGATTCCTCTTACCTAGTTAACACATCCATCACCTCACATATTTACCTTTTTTATTTGTGTGTGGGAACATTTAAGTTCTATTCTCTTAGTAAGCTTTAATTATACCATACAATGCTATTAAATATAGTCATCATGTTATCCATAATATCCTCAAACCTTAGCAAGCTATTCCTATTTCCCCATCCTCCAAACTTAGGCAACCACTTTTCTGTCTATGGGTTTGATTTTTTATTTGGATTGCATATATAAGTTATACCATGCAGTATTTGTCTCTGTCTGGCTTATCTCACTTGACATAATATAATGCCCTTGAGGTCCATCTATGTTGTTCTTTCTTTCTCATGGAGAATAGTATTCCATTGTATGCGTACGGTATATCTACTTTATTAATCCATCTGTTGATGGACACATAGGTTGTTTCCGTATTTCAGCTGTTGTGTTGCAATGAACACAGGAGTGTAAATATCTTTTTGCTATCCTGTTTTCATGCCCTTTGGGTATGTACCCAAAAGTAGAATTGTTAAGTCATGTGGTATGAATATTGATTGCCTTTTGAATGAGAGAGCTTGGGGAAAATTAAAGAAACTCTGCTTTATGTACTTTCTTTCCAAAAAATGAACAATAAAACATGCCTTAGGAAAACAAGTAAAGATTCTGGAGTGGAAAGGATACTCAGGGCTTGGTGAACTGGTGAATATTTGGTCACAGAGGAGACTGGGATATACTCGGATAAGGAATAAAGGTATGAAAAAATAAGAGAACTCTGCCAGTAGGGTTAGGTATGAAATTGAGCTATGTAAAACATATTCAGAATTGAATTTGTACAATGAATGCAAGACAAATAGATGGATTGATTTACATAGTTTTAACCCCATGTCCTGATTTGTAATAAGAATGTTATAATCAGCTGAAATTTTGGGTACTATTTGAAGTGTAACATAAATGAAGAAGCTCATTGCTCAAAATCACAAAGAATGAAAGAAATCCTTGTTTGAAATCACACAAGTGTGATGCATCAGTCATTAGCTGAAAGTGCTTGTAAGCACACTTCTTACTTTTCAATTAGATTAAATGAAAAGATTTTAAAAACATATCTTGATAGCTTAGCTTTGCTGTTCAAAGAATAGCAACTGCCTGGGTGTCTTCCTGATCATAGACAATCTAAGGGGCAGAGAGAAGAAATACTAACCTTTTTCTTTTTTAAACATGAGCTTTCTTATCAAATCCAAACAGCTTTAATTTGAATGTTTGTGTAATCTAATTTACATTTTCTTTCCCTGAACTGCATGATCTTTCTTTAGAAGGAAAGGATGTAGAATTTAACATCCTTGCTCAAAGAGCTGTGTCATAGTCTGTAGGGCCTAGTGTGGAATACAGCCAGTCCAGTCAGGAGCAAGAGAGCACAGCCCTGTGGTCTTGGGCAATGGATTTAAAATTTCTGAGAACATATCCTTGCCTGTAGGATGGGGCAGTATGTTGTTAGGATAAGAGAAAATATTTGGAAAGCATGCCGCTTAATTGGTACTCATAAGTGGTAGTTAATTTTGCTCTTATAATTGTAAGGAGTGGAGAGGTAAACTGAACTGTGACTGAATAGGGAAAGCAATCAATTCACCAGTGGGGAACACAAAAATAAAGAAAAAAAAACCCCCAGAAAAACAAAACTGTTTAACTCACAGAGTTAGTAGATGCATTTTGGGGGAAAAAAATAATTATGTTTGTCCAAAGCAACTTAAGTGTATTTTGTTTGAGGAAGAATAGAGTGATATATCATCTAAAGGAGACTGGACAAACATGGGGCTAGTAATGGGACCCTCTGTTTCACCATCTTTCTGAAGTAATTAAGAATCATTGCAATGCATTCTCTAACCAACTTACCGTATTTATTAAGTAGATTAATCACGTTTCTGAGGCATTTTTCCCTTCACAATGCTTAGTATCTTGGTACCCTGCACAACAAAGAAATAAAGCTGCTTTAGATAGTATTTTAAGGGTTTCATTAAGGCAGAAGTAATGAAATAAAATCATATTACCATCATTACCCACTTGCAAAACTTGGTTGCTGCCCCCTGATGCTGGTGGCATGTAATTACATATCATGGAAGTTCGGCCCAACATTTGAATCCAATGTTGATAGAATTTAAACAAGAAATCCTCCAAATCACACATCCGTGCACATGATCTGGATAGGAAATGTGAAATTACAATCTAGACCAACTGAGCAAAGCAATGGGTAGCAGTATGACTTCATCTTTTAATAGAAAGAAATTCATTTCTGAGAAGTCATTGTGAGCAATTTAATACAATTGAACTTTGTTTTTAACCTTTTACTATAATTTATGTGATTAGGCCACTGGAGGAAGTGGTTTTCAACAGCATGATTAAAGCACTTTGAGGAAATAATTTCTGTCTTTAAGCACCTTGTGTACATTTTTGTTTTCAAGTGTTTGTCCTTTCTCATTAAAAAAAGATGCAGGAAATGGAGAAATATTGACCTTTAAACATTGTCTTGCACAGAAAAGAAAGATCCCAGAACAGTAGAGTCAAAGCCTAGGTGCTGGGCTTAGCAGACCTGTGCAGCAGCACAGCTCTGCGCCTGACGAAAGCCAGGACCACAGGCACCCTAACTCTGCATTCCCTGGATGGGAAAATTTCACCCTACATTTTCCCTACATTTAGGAGACCCACCAACTTTTAATTTTTACTAAGCAAAGACTTACTATAAAACAAACAACACATGACTAACATCTCCTAAGAACCAATTTTATAAAAGAAAGGACATCTTAATATTAAGAAATAAGAAGGGCATAATTTTTAACAATGGACAATTTTATTCAAGAAAATATGGTTGTTACTTTAGTCTTTGGTTTTCTCATTTTGCCAGAAGATGGACCTGGGTGATGGACCAGGTTTAGCATTTCCTGTTCAAATAAACTGCTCAAATCCAGTTCCGACTAATTTTGGGCCAAAAATATTTGATTCTGCTTCTGTATTTGCCACTGTGCCTCAAATTAGATTCACAGGTTCCCAGTCTTAAAAATCAATGAAATTTGTAGGCAATATATATGATTCCACAGTTTGGGGAGTAGGGAGGAGTGTTACAAGAATTTGACTAAGAATAGCGAGATTTGCAAATCCCAAGATTCTGAACTCTTCCTGTCCTTTGCCATTTTCTTTTGAGACACAGGATCTTGTATCACTGTCTCACAGTACTTTACATCTCAACAGAAAGGAAAAGAGGGTATGTTCTTTCTGGAAAGAGAATAGATTGTGGGTGACCTATATGAGTTCACCAGCTCACTGAACAGTGATTAACATTTAAAATGTATGCAAACTAGACTGCTAATTAAAGTTCAACAATGTAAGATTTTGAACCTATTCACTGCCTTTGGAAATAATCACAGATGCCCGCTGCTTATCACAAAAAAGTCATTATGGTAAATGACCAACTCCCCCACCTTCTCCTTTCGATCAACTGCAAAAGTGCTTCTCCATTGCAGGGATTTGCAAATGGTGCATGTTTCAGAGTCAAATGTCTCCCGGTAGCTGTAATTGTTATGCAAATTATTTTGATATAGGAAGAATAAAATTTGCAGAGCTCCTATCTGTGAATTTGCAAACATGTACCAAATTCGGAGAGGATGGAAACTTGTGTTTGTCTGAGGGGTCATTAAGAACTCTCGATGGCAATTTGACATCAAGGATGATTGATCCTGCCTCCCATTCCTTATTCACCCACACTTGCTTTACTGTCTCTATATGACAGAGTAAATATGAAATTCCCACAGGGAGGGAATCAGGCAAAAGTAATGAAATACAAAAGAGGTCAGATGACAGAAATTCAGGAAGCAGGTATTAGTTGCAGATTGAAGAATTAAAGTCAATTTGTTTGCTAAAGGAAGAAAATCTGGGTAAGAATCAAAGACAGCCTCAGAAAGGAAAATAAAGGAAAAGTGAGAACGAACATTCGTTGTGCACTTGCTATGTGTCAGATACTCCAGTAGGTATGTTACCCATTTTCTCATTTGACTTATATGATAGCCTACTGAACTAGGTTGTATTATTTTACAGATGAGGAATTAGGGGTTCAGAAAAGTTGGTGAACATAAGATTCTAATGGCTCCTAGGTAGTCTTCAACTCTAAATCTATCTGATTTGTAAATTCACAATCTTTGCCATCTCCAAGCTGCCTCTCAAAATTACTCAAAAAATACACCCTCAGAAATGAACTTCGGTAACACTATTTCAGAGGCTCAGTGTCACTCCCTCATTCACTTGGACTTCACGGACACGGAGACAATGCAGCTGCGATATCTCTTTATCGCAAAAGCAGTAAGTCCTGGACTTAAGCAATAAGTGCACCACGTCCTGGAACAGAACGCTATGGGACCCTTAGTTTCAAAGGGGCTCAGGGAGGCTCTTCTGTCAGCTCTCTCACCATACTCCGTGTGGCAGAGGGTGGTGGCTAATATAATGTTAATATTGAACTAGCAAATATTAAAATGAAGTCAGCAAATGAAATTATTTTCACCTTTCAGAAATCATTGATTCGATGGAGACATTTAAAGAATGGAAGTTATTTCTTTGGTGATTTATGATCAGAAAAAGTGACAATGAGCTATGAGAGAATAAATTTCCCCCCCTCTATTCTTGTCCCTCTCTACTCTGGCAGGAGATATTTATGAGGCTCAGGGCAAGAGTACAAATAGAGGCCTAGATACCATATGTCTAAATATTTAAACTTGTAAATTGAGCTAGCAAACTGTTAAATATGTTCTATCATCGTATTTTATAAAGATGCCTTCATAATGACATAGAAGTCCAGGTTCACATTTACTTCTTGTACCCCATGGAGTTGTACTCTAGAATGTGTGAGCACAGGAAGAAAGGCCCAGTTCCTGGGCAGCCCATCCCCTTCTCTCCCCAGCCTGCATACTCCTGCATAGTAAGCAGCCTCAAAAGCACCCATGGATGCGTTGAATACTTCCCAGCTAAATGCCCAAGCTCTATCCTCAAGATCTGCAAGTAGTCATCCTTTCTCTATTCACCCCTGGGGCCTAGAGTTGTGCATCCTGGTGGTGCAGTCTGTACTCTGCAAGACAGACCTGGGGAAGAAAACCATATTGGTCCTAGAAACAGTCTGATGGGAATTTATACTGCGGATTCTAAGGGTCTCTGGAACTCAGAGGTAGTCTAGTAAAGGGAAGGTATGGGTTTTGGGTGGGCAGGTCTTTTGACCATACAAACTTCTCACCCCTTGGGAAGAAGAGTGGCTGGAGAAGGACTCTGGCACGGTGCCTTCTAAGCCTGGGACCCAGGGCTGGCCCCTTTTCCTGGGTCTGAGAGCGGCACTCTTGTCGGAAGTATATGGAAGAGAAAGGGAGCTTACAAGTGGGAGATGGAAGCTGCAATTTGTTACAGGACAAATGTTCTTTAATACTAAAATTAACTTTCATATATTTTTATTGTACCAAGACTTCAATGTTAAAAATGTTTCAGTTTAGCAGTTTCTTACAAAACTGAGCTGGCTGGTATTACCCTAACCAATACAACTACAGAGTTCTTTGCACTCACATGAAGTAGAAAGCTGACCGACTGCTTATTTGTAGAAGAGCCTGTCAGGAAAAAAAAATTGTTGATGCATATACCTAACAACTTTAATCTTGATGTTATTAGAAGAAAATGAGCACAGAATACATAAAGGCCATTTTCAGAGAGCCCCTTTTCTGATTTCAGTTGCATTCTAATTAATAGCACAGAGTGTTAGCAAACTAAGTACGGAGCAATTATTAGCTATTGGATTCTGGGTTTGGGAGAGAAATGATTGTATATTGTGAATAATTTTTGCATCATTAAAAATTAAATCCCATAAGCATAACGACTCAAACATCGGGCCCAGACAGTATCTGCAGATGATAAACCATGGTATGTAAAAAACAGTTTACTAGGTAATGGTACAATGTTTTCTGTATTTATACAGACGTTCCCCCAAAAGAGGCAAATGATATTTTATATAAGATTACTTCTAAGCAAAAGTTAGCATAAGAATAAGGATAGTATTTTCTTTTACATATGACTCCATAGATGTACATGGATGTATAGGGTGGTCTGCTGTATAGAAAACTGGCAGTTTTCCTATTTTATAGAAGACAACTTAATGAGAAGAGCACAGATTTCATTGTCAAATAGACCCAAGTTTGAATCTAGGTCTATATAACCTCACTAACTGTGTGAACTGGAGCTGGTTTCCTAATCTCACACATCTTCAGTTTTAACACCTGTCAAAATGAGACGCTCACTTTACCTTGTAGAGTTTTCGTACCAATTAAATGAGATAACATATGTAAAGTACTTCACGTTGGGTCCAGTCCATAGTAGACACTTAATAAGTGCTAGTTCATTTCTTCCTTCTTTTTCCCATGTTGTTGAGCTCTTTCTCTGAGGAGAGTACCTTAAAATAGGAATCTGTTGCTTTGCAGAAAGTCAGTCTCCTGAGATGAATCATAGGATGGATCAAAATCTGTTGATTGAAATATCCCAGCTCTTGAAGACCCATCTGTGAAATGACTGAGCTCTAAGCCAGTGAAGGATGTACACACAGCCAGCATCTGTGGAGGCTGCTAAGACTTCCATGGGATGGGAAAATGACTGGCACTTGTGCCTCTTGGTTTGCTTTTCCCTGGGAAATTGCCATAGTGTCCTCAGTAATGGCTTTAAGGCTTTGAAGAAATAAGATGTAGCTGATGTCTGAGACCACTGAGTGTGTTAGGGCGTGTGCCAGTGAGAACAAAACCATGAATTTGGTCTCGTTCAGGTCCCAGAACCATACCCTGCCATCCTAATGTCTGACTGGTCATCTCACAAATGTGCACTCTGGGTCCAGTTTGGGACTAGAAGAGAAACTGTGGGTGGTGACCATTACCTGGTGATGAGGTGACTTCTGTTCCTGAATGCAGCTTGTGACTTCTGTGACCCTCAGCCTTTGCTACTATAATCCTTTGCTTTCTTCAGTTTTTCTCACTGTTAGCTAACTTTGTCTTAAATTATTTCTTGAAAACCCTTAAGCAGATCAAACTACCTGCACAATGTAGTGTCATTAATAATTTTGTGTCTGGTTCCATGCCTTTCATATACAGTGCAGTGCGTGGCAAGTACTTGTCCTTCCACTGTGTGGGGAGATAGTTTGGTATTGTGTACATTGTTAAGGCTTCAGAGCCAGGAACTTGGGTGTTTCTCAGGCATGTTCTCATCCCCATTCTGTCACTTAGTAGCTATGAGAACTTAGTTTACTTAACTTCTCTGGAATTCAACTTTCTTGTCTGAAAAGTAAGGATGATAATGCCAAAATTATAGTTATGTTGAGGATTAAATAAAATCATATAAAAATATTGTTCTTTCTTATTTCTTTTAGCTCCAAGCTTAAAAGTCAATAATTTAAAGAGGGGGTGTGCTCTGGCTTAGTCATGAGGTAATTAATAAAGTATTGTAATGGGGATACAGAATTTCTCTGTAGCTCTTAGATGCTTTATATATTTCAGGGATTCCCTACATTTTTTATGGCCTTTTGAAAGTTCCCTTTCTTGTTTTTAAGCATCCTTCATACACTCATACTGCATTTTATTTTAAAAGCATTTATTCTTTTGATCCATAAAGGGAAATGTGTTCAGTCTACCATCTGGAACCTGAAAGTCCCATGCTTGCAGACATTTTTTTAAATTTTATTTGTTTATTTCTTTATTATTTATTCATGTTTTGTTGTTCAAGTACAATTGTCTCCATTTCCCCATCACCACTCCCCCACGCTGGCCCCACCCGTCCCTACGTCCCACACTCTGGCCTACCCACCTTTGACTTTGTCGATATGTCATTTATATGTGTTCCTTGATGACCCTTCTTCTTTTCTCCCCCATTATTCCCTCTCCACTCCCCTCTGATTACAGTCAGTTTGCTCTTTATTTCAGTGTCTCTGGTTATATTTTGCTTGCTCGTTTGTTTTCTTGATTAGGTTCCACTTATGCAAACATTTTTAATATCTTAGTTTTCTCCTTCCACTTGAGTTGCCTGTCAGTCGTAAAGGCTGTGCACAGCAGCAGTGTTAGGGCGGTGTGGCGCTGACAAGAGTCATGAATATAGTCAAGGTTGATTGTATACATCATGAGGTGGAAAGGAAAACAGAAAATTGTACATCAAAGTGGAATGAAAAGAAATTAGAAATAACAAAACACTTTCCTCCAAATATTCAAGATTTGAAAGAAACCTCAAGACTTTCCAAAGAAGTAGTGTGATAAAAGTGAAGAACACGGCATTGACCTGAGATTGAGGGAATCTAAACTTCTTCCTGGTTCTGCCATGTGCACTTTGGAAACTGGCCAACTTGCAGCAGATCTTTGGGTCTCGGTTTCATCTTTTGTGAAATGGTCGTGAAGGAGGAACATCACACAGATGACTTGCATTGCCTCATTCAAATCTTGAAACAATTAAGGTCAACATCTACTTCTATGAGTGTCTGGGGAATTCATTGCTAGAGGTTTAAAAATGGTTTTGTGGGAAAAAAGCAAAGACAAACAAGTGATAAATCCATGACAAGAAGATTCTATTTGAAAAAGATGCACTAAAGGTAAAACTCTAGGAACCAAAGATGCCATAACATTTTCATAGGAATATTAATATAAAAATTTTAAACTGCGAATCTCTATGACCTAACCAGAGGAAAAGCAGTCAGTCACACTGAGTGATTAAAAAGAAAAAATCCACATGTAAAGAAAGTCCATTTGTAACAGTGTCTGCCTGCCTTACAATCTTGGTGGTATGTAATAAGGTAAATATAAATAAGTTGATTTTTTAAAAAAAATTAGTGCAACTCACCAAATATTTTATGTACACATACTCATGCACAAATCTACAGAAGCTATAATTGGATATCAATAACTTAATATGGCTTGTCCATGAGGAGACTGTGTGTCTTATCAAACAATACATCATACCAAAAAAATTGAAAGTAGAGTGTTTTTCTAGTGAAAGAGGATTAGACATAAGCACACTGCCTTAGATCTTTGAACACCTTACATCTCTGTGTCTTTGAAGTTTTGTTTTGTATTATAATACTAATGGAAAGAATATAACAGAAAAGGGAATGTGACCCAAGTTTATCCTTCCTTGTTCAGAGTAAGGAAATAGCAGCTTTCAAAAGCAAAAGCCAAGGCATTTGGGAGGGGTGGCACATGAAAGATTGATGATTGGAATAAATGGAGATTTCATTAATGTTTTCGCTCAGTGGATATTTATCAGGGACCTATTATAAATCATACTTTAAAAGCTTCACAAAGGAAAAGTGAATGGGCAAAGATGAAATTCACATTTATAAAAGACGTGTATGATCTTATGCACAATTATTGTTTAATATTTTAACCATCTAAGTTATTTTTAGTTACAGTTTACATTTAATATTATTTTGTATTAGTATCATGTGTACCGCACAATGTTAAGACAATCATATACCTCACAAAGTGCTCTCTCTGATATTTCCAGGACCCACCTGGCACCATACATAGTTATTACAATATTTTTGACTATATTCCCTATGCTGTACTTTACACCCCTGTGACTATTTTGTAACAACTAATTTGTGATGTGCAGTTATTTTACCAATATGTGATATTTCTAAGGGGCAAGGGAAAGGCTGTGGGGAGTGAGGGGTGAAGGTGAGGCTGTGTGGGAGGGTGAGATGGTGTGGGGGTCGGGGTGTGTAAGGATAGCTCCAGAAACCATATGGAGAGAGAAGAGATGTGTGAATAACTTAAAGAAAAATGTCATGAGCATTGGCAAAATAACTCGAAGATAAGATGGGCTGCCAGAAAGCAATGGAAAAGAATATGGTTAACATAAAAATATATTGACGGGATGGAAGGAGTTATTGTGATGATTGCACCTGGAATTAAAGCATCATGGAGGAGCTAACGGGTGATTTTAGAACTACAATTGGCATAATATAGGTTGTCATGAAGGATAAAGAATGAATTTATTCTTAGGAAGGAAAAGAGCATAAAACTCTTATCTGCTATAAATGAGAGAATTCAAACCTATAGAAGGTGAAGGGGAGAGGAATCAGGTTTGTTAGCCCCTGTTATGTATAAATCACTTGACATAGAGTATCTCATTAATCCTGACAACTCTAGGATATTGCACTCATTTTATATAAAGACAACGGAAAGCTCAGAAATTTTAAGAAATCTGCCAAGGTCACACACAGGTGGTGAATGGTAGGGCTGGCATTTCAACCCAGGGCTATCTGATTTGAAAATAAACAAGGCGTATCAGTCAAGGTCCAGTCAGGACGACAAACGACACCAATTAATTTGCAGAATTCAGTACAAAAAATTGTATGAAAGGTATTACAGAACTGAAAATGCAAAACGCGAACATTAAGGTGCTACAGAGGTAGCAACTGCAGGAAGCAGTGACTGCAAAGGAAATAGGATGGATTATCAAAACTAGGGGCTTGGAGGAAGGGCCCCTGGGGCTGGAGCCCTGGTTTTAGGTGGAGGCGCGCAGCCCGCTGGTGCTGGGGTCTCCGAGTGCTGCTGGGGTCTCCGAGTGCGAGTGCGAGATGAGGTTGTTTCTGCCAGTGCTGGAAAAACTGCGGACTGGAATCAACTGCTGCTGCTTGATGAAGCACGCTAGGTTGATGCTCACAGGAACCACAAACTGAAAGCCTGAGCAAGTCCCTCCTTCCTCTTCCTGACCTCCGGTTTTTAGTGCCCCCTGCTGGCGGAGTGAACAGCAGCTGGCAGAGGAGAAAGGGTTCAGAGTTCCAGTCTCAGTATCACAAAGCCCAACGTGGGTCCGAAGGAGGAGGCACAGTTGACGATTGGAACAAAGAAGAGAAGCTCGAAAATGCAGTTTAAATTTCCTTCCCCCTCCCAGGACCAGTGCTGCAGAATAACCCATTTTAATATCGGTTTTGTTGACAGGGGCATGAGCAGCCACATTGCATTAATTTCTACAAATTAATGTAAAATCTAAGCTTCAGAATACATTTGAAAGAAAAATAGATTTAAAATATCCAAATATACACAGAACTTATTTAATTGGGCCTTAAATAAAAATGGGTATTAATTGTCCTGTGCAGTGAGGTAGGAAAAGACAATTTGTTTAGCTACTGAAGATTCTCTTTTACTAGGACAGAAGGACAATTAGCTTTAAAAGCATTGCTCAAAACATACACTTTTCCTCTCCAATGTTTTCTTTTCCAAAAGAGAAGAGAACAAACCAACCTCTTTCCACAAGAACTACACTTGCAAAAAAGCAATGCTAAACAGGAATTAGGAAAGAGAAAACATCCCTCAAAGCCCATGGGGATGACAATTCCTGGTTAACTGTAAAAAATGGAGAATGTAATTGAGACAGATGACCAGATTTAGGAAAAATAAACTTCACCATTAAAATCTAATTAAATATTTGCATTTCAGCAGTAAGTTTCTTCTCAAAAGTTTTGTGAGCAGCAGGGTGACAGTGAAGATTATTGACTATAATTTGCCAAAGTTTTTTAAACTAAATTAGTTTTGTGCAATGTATGGAAGGTTTACTCAGCTGTGCTTATCCAGTGGCTGCTTTATTATTCTTTTAAAGTGAATCATTTATAACTGTTCTCAGAGATCTTTTTTCAGCCACTTATCTCCTTCAGTTGGACTTGTGACACCAAGGGATAAAATGAATTGCTGGCTAATATTGTGAGAATTAATCAGACCACAACAGCAGGAGAGTAATGACTTACTTACACTTAGATATTTACATTTGGCAGTAAAATCACAACAAAAATACAAGGACATTTAATCTTTGGCTTCAACTTGAACACTGAAACATATTGGCAATACAAAAAAACAACATAGAAGAACCATGTGTTTTAATTTTGGGTTATTAACTAATCTGAGAAATTTATTCTGGAAAGAAAGTTCTTATTTAATGCAAAGCTTTTTTTTTTTTTTTTTCATTTTGCAGTATCTTTGAATCAAACTGGTCTAGTTTCCTTAGTTTTTGTTTGTTTTTTTTTAATTAGAGAACTTTGGGCTGAAGAAAGGAGTCTTTTGCCCCTCTTCTCACCTTCCTCCAAAGTCTGCTGGTTCTGTTTAGTTCTCTTTGTTTCCTTTCCTTTCACTTGGACTTCCATTGCCTCTGCCGCACAAGAACTTAGAATAAAACAGTGGCAAAACCAAGACAAAGGTGGTGGAAAAGAAACATTCCTGCTGCTGTTCTGTTGAAATGATTTCATACATTGTTTGCTCTCTTTCCTTAGAGTTTGGCACCTTCAAATAATAGGATAGGCTCTTGGTTGCTATCTAAGCCCTGGAGAATGTACACAATGAGAAATTGTCTGACTTGAATCTATTGAATCAAGTGCTTAGGAGAGCATTGCCTGTAATCAAAAGCCACTTTAAATGTATATGCCCTCAGTCAGTGTGCTAATGGCATCTGTTACTGTTTAGTCCTGACCATTCATAGAAATGCAGGTGTTCTCCTCCAAAACTGTATGGTTTTTTGGCCTTTGCTGGGTATATGTCCATATATATACCATAAACATGTATATGTGTGTGTACCTATTCACATAAACGCCCATACATATTTTTTTCCCTTTTCAGAGGTGGTGTGGAGTAGCGTAAAACACATGGACTCAAAGAGATCTAAGTTTAAATCTCTTCTCCACCCAGGTTATTTTCTGGTCATGTCACTTCAGCTATCAGAACTTTAATTTCCTCATGAATAAAATGAAGATAATATTTACCTTGCAGAGCTGTTGTGAGTATCAAAGACAGTAAATGAAAAGCACTTCACTCTTGCTCAACAAATGATAGTATTGAGTATTTCTATAATCAGTAGAGAGTCAGCACCTTTGAATTCCCTGCATTTCTTTTTTCTAAAAAAAAAAAAATTTATTTTATTTATTTTCAGAGAGAGAGGAAGAGAGGGGGAAAAAGAGGGAGAGAAACATCAATGTGTGGGTTGCCTCTCTCACGCCCCCAACTGGGGACCTGGCCAACAACTCAGGCATGTGCCCTGACTGGGAATCAAACCAGTGACTCTTTGATTTGCAGGCCAGTCCTCATTATACTGAGCCACATCAGCCAGGGCCCTCCTTTTTTTTTAAAAAAAAGGGAAAGCATTTTTTACTTGGCTATAATTGACAAATAGCATATTAGTTTTAGGTATACAACATGATTCGATATTTGTGTATGTTGTAAAATGATGTTAGAGAGTTTATTTCCCTGATCTCCCATCTTCTTTAAAATGGCAATGTCAGACTTAATACAGACACATTGGGAGTAAGGAAGGAAATTTTGTTATAATGTAATTTGAAGGGGACAGTTATTATTACTACTATTGTTGAAAATAATTTTTGAAATAATAATTAATCATGCTTCCTGTAAAAAATTCCAACAAACAAAAAAGCATGAAAAAGAAATCTACTCAAATCACACTATTCAGCAACTATGAGGTGTAACAGTTTGATGAATATTCTTCTAAAAAATCTCTTTTTAGGATAAATCATAAGATACTAACAAATGTGGTGACCTATTTTATTCTCTCCAATAAGATGTTCACAGATAGTTTTCCATGTCAATAAATTTAAATCTGCATAGTATTGCTTTTTAACTTTTGATTATAGAAAATTTCAAATATATTAAAAATCATTCAAAATACTGTATAACCCCCATACACTTATTTTCTCATTTTGCCTTATCTATACATCCCTCTGCCTCTCCCCTAGTCCCCCTTATCACTGATCATTTTAAAACAAATTCCAGGCAATATATCTGTATTAGTTTCATAGGGCTGCCATAACAAATTATTGCAAATGAAGTGGCTTAAAATAACAGAAATTAATTTTTTCATATTTAGGAGATCAGAAGTCCAAAATCAAAGTGTGGACAAAGTTAGTTCCTCCTGGAGGCGTTGAGGGAGAATCTGTTCCACATCTCTCTTTAGCTTCTCATGGCTGCTGAATCCTTGGAGTTCTTTGGCGTATAACTGCATCAGTGCAGCCTCCGCCTCTGTCACCACATGGGCTTCTTCACTGTGTGTGTGTCTCTCAGGGTCCTCTCCTTTTATATTTTTTAAATTTTTCAAATTTTTTCTGTGCTATTTAAGTGAAGTCTATTTGCCTTACAATATGGAGCGTCTGATGTTGTTCTTTTTTTAATTAAAAAATGTTTATTGGTTTGAGAGAGAGAGAGAAAGAGAAATATCAGTTGGTTGCTGTCCCTGTGCACCTCAACCAGGGATCAATCGTGCAACCTAGGTATGTGCCCTGACTGGAAATCTAACCTACAACCTTTCATTGAACTTAATTACTGAGCCACATTGGCCAGGGCCCACTCATGAATATTTGAAACAGCAAAATATATGCATCTGAATCAGGTAGGTTATAAAATGGCCTGGGCCAGATTATTAAAGGTATTGAAAACCAGGCTGTGAGGTTGGGACTTCATTTTTGTAGACAGTGGGACATGATAGCATGTTTTGCAACAAGGCAGCCATGTGATTAGTTGAAAAAAGTCAGATGTTTGACTGGAAAATGAAGGATGAATTTTTTTTTCTTATATATATTTTATTGATTTTGCTATTATGGTTGTCCCATTTTTTTACTTCCCTTTATTCCCCTCCACCCTGCACCCCCACACCCCTCCAGCATTGCCCACCCCTCTTAATTCATATCCATGGGTTGTACAAATAAATTCTTTGGTTTCTCCATTTCCTATACTATTCTTAACATCCCCCTGTCTATTTTGTACCTACCATTTATGCTGCTTATTCCTTGTACCTTTTCTCCCATTCTCCCCCTTCTCCCTCCCCTCTGATCTCCATTTCTATGATTTTGTTCTTATTCTAGTTGTTTGATTAGTTTGTTTTGTTTTTTGTGTTTGGTTTTTTTTAGGTTCAGTTGTTGTTAGTTGTAATTTTGTTGTCATTTGACTGTTCATAGTTTTTTATCTTCTTTTTCTTAGATAACTCCCTTTAACATTTCATATAATAAAGGCTTGGTGATGGTGAACTTCTTTAACTTTACCTTATCTGGGAAGCACTTTATCTGCCCTTCCATTCTAAATGATAGCTTTGCTGGATAGAGTAATCTTGGATAGAGGTCCTTGCCTTTCATGACTTTGAGTACTTCTTGCCAGCCCCTTCTTGCCTGCAAGATTTCTTTTGAGAAATCAGCTGATAGTCTTACGGGCACTCCTTTGTAGGTAACTGTCTCCTTTTCTCTTGCTGTTTTTAATCTTTAATCTTGGGTAACTTAATTATGATGTGCCTTGGTGTGTGCTTCCTGTGGTCCAATTTCTTTGGGACTGTCTGAGCTTCCTGGATCTCCTGGAAGTCTATTTCCTTTGCCAGATTGGGGAAGTTTTTCATTATTTGTTCAAATAAGTTTTCAATTTCTTGCTCTTCCTCTTCTCCTTCTGGCACCCCTATGATTCATATGTGGGAACATTTAAAGTTGTCCAAGGTTCCTCAGCTTCTCCTCATTTTTCTGAATTCTTGTTTCTTCATTCTGTTCTGGTCAAATGTTTATTTCTTCCTTCTGCTCCAAATCATTGATTTGAGTCCTGGTTTTCTTCCTTTTACTGTTGGCACCCTGTATATTTTTCTTTATTTCACTTTGTATAGCCTTCGCTTTTTCCTCCATTTTGCGACCATACTCAACCAATTCTGTGAGCATCCTGATTACCAGTTTTTTGAATTATGCATCTGATAGATTGGCTATCTCTTCATCGCTTAGTTCTATTTTTGGAGCTTTTATCTGTTCTTTCATTTGGGCCATATTTCTTTGTCTCAGCGTGCCTCATACATGTTGGAAGGGTCAGAGCCTTAGGTGTTTATTAGAGCGGAACAACCCACATTGTTGTGTTGAGATGTGGTCTGGATGAATGTTTCTTATTTAACTCCTTGGGTGTCAGACTTCCATACAGTTCTGTTTTCTGGCAATTTTGGTTATTTTTTGTTTGTAAATTTGTTGTCCTTCTTTTGGTTGTGTGAAGAGGCAAAGTGTATCTACCTAAGCCTCCATCTTGGCTGGAAGTTGATCTCTCCTTTTTTAATAAAGACACAAATCATTGAATTTAGACCCACTCTGAACCCAGAATGATTTCATCTTGAGACTTAATTACATCTGCCAAAACTCTATTTCCAAATAAGGTCACCTTCTTAAATTCCAAGTAGGCATGGATTGAGGGAGGGGGACACTATAGTATCCTTTAGTCTGTTAAATATATCAGAACTCACACTCTATTGTCTGAGTATTACAATTATAAATGCGTTCTGTTTATAAAAGACAGGACAGGTTATATCTGTCTCTTGTACTACGTATACATCTTTTGACTCCTGTGCAAGATGGCTGGGTCACAGTGATTCACACTGCCCATTTTGGTATACATTGCCAAACTATATCCTGGAAGTGTACTAATTTACACCCTGAAACAGTGCCTGAGCATGCCTTCACCAACCCTGGATTTTGTCTATTCCATTAATGTTTTCCAATTTGGTAGGTGGGACATAGTTTTTGTTTACATTTAAAAAAAATGTGAGTAGGGATGTTTTTTAATTTTTTTTAAAAAGAAAGAATGTGCAACAATGGTGAAAATAAGAGGGAAGAACAGCTAGGAATGCTTGAATGCTGAGGCTCGAAGGTGATTCTGATCAAATCATTCCACGAACACCAGTTATATTGAGAAGTTCAGGAGAAAAGCACTAGAGAAATGCTATTAATCTTCTATATGTAGGGTATATACATTACACTGTGGGATGCTTATAGTAGAAAATGAATGCCCTGCAGATCAAGGAAATAACCTCTTTAAGTTTCTGTGGACAATTGTAACAAAATGTTCAATCTAGAGGAATTATTGCCCATTGGAGGTTACTTTAACCAAAGGGCAATACTTTTTCCAATTACTTATTTCACAGCCAGGTTGTAAAGTAGGCTTTTGTACCTTTTGAAGAAAAGGGGGGAAAAAACCCAATTCCAGGTATTCTCCTGTCCCATTTACAATCAGTTAGATCTGTCATGTTAGCTAACATAGTTTAGGGCGCAACCAATTCTCCGGCTAAAGGTCAAAGGGCTTTGGGACTCAAATCATCAGAAAGAATAGTTAAGAGCCTAACCAAGTTATGCTTTGTTCTGTATTTTACCTTCCTTCCTTTTAATAACTTTGATATAAAAAAACAAAATTAGTGTTTTTTTAATTATCAAAATAATGCATATTCATTTATAAAAATAAATGCTGAGGCACTGCATATAGTAGAAAGGGAAAGACCCCTCATTTCACCACAGATAGACTAATTTTCAATACATTTTCCCAAGTTTTATACACGGGTATACACAAATTACTATTACTGTTTTACAAAATTGAGCTCATATTGCCCTGTAATTTGTTTCTTTCCCACTTACCCATACCTCTGGTACACTTATCATGTATGTATACATTGATCAATTTTGTTTTAACAGCTGTAGTATATGACACTGCAGGGATGTATGATAATTTATTTAGCCATTTCCCTATTGATTTGGGATGTTGATGATTTTTTACCCCTGCAAACATTCTTTCACACTGTTCATGTAGAATTGCACATTTTTTCAGGTATTTTTATAGGATAGATTTTTACATGACTAGTTGCTGAATCAAAGGGCAATACATATTTTACACATTGACAGATATTGTCAATTTGTCCCCTCTCCCCCTGAAGAAATTTTGTTCCAGGTTCTACTCCCACTAACAATGTATAAAGATCCCTAATATATTCATTTGTTTTTGTTTGATTTTTTTTTTTTTTTTTTGTGATTTAGAAAATTTATTTGAGATGTGAAACCCAGAAGCCACCAGGGACATCAACTTTGTTTGGGAGACATGTTGCATCTCTGTCATTCTTCCTTACCCAAGAGTCAATGTAGTCCAATAGGATGCCCACAAGACAGATCACCTAGGAGATCTATCTGATCACCTGGAGGATTTGGGGACATTGCTGTTACCATAACTGATTAGTGTTGGATCTGAAGTCAACATTAGTAGCTTAAAAACAATCCTGAATTTTATACTCTTATGCTCCTATGATCCACTCATAGCTTAAATAATTAACAAGCTGTGTAATATGACAACAAATATTTATTGAATGTCTATGATGTGTTGGCATTATGCATATTTTATCTAATTTTGTCCTCATAGCAAACCTGAAACATCATTATTATCCTATTGATTTTACAGAAGGCAAATCTATATGACAGCTTTGCTGGATAGAGTAATCCAGGTTGTATGTCCTGCTTTTCATCACCTTGAATACTTCTTGCCAGTTCCTTCTAGCCTGCAAAGTTTCTTTTGAGAAAGCAGCTGACAGTTTTATGGGAACTCCTTTATATGTAAGTCTCTTCTCTTGCTGCTTTTAAGATTCTCTCTTTATCTTTAACCTTTGGCACTTTAATTATAATGTGTCTTGGTGTGGTCCTCTTTGGGTCCATGTTGTTTGGGGCTCTCTATGCTTCCTGGACTTGCATATCTATTTCCTTCATCAAATGAAGGAAGTTTTCTTTCATTATATTTTCAAATAAATTTTCAATTTCTTGCTCCTCTTCTTCTCCCTCTGGCACTCCTGTGATTTGGATGTTGATCATTTGAAGGTGTCCCAGAGTCATCTTATTCTCTCCTTGTTCTTTTTTTTTCTTCTTCTTGCTGTTCTGTTTGAAGGCTTTTTGTTCCTTATGTTCCAACTTGTTGATTTGAATCTTGGCTTCATCCTCTCCACTGATGGTTCCCTATAGATTTTTCTTTATTTCAGTTATTGTAACCTTCTGCTTGGGTCTTTTATATGCTGTTGAAGTACCAGTGAGTTCCTTGAGTATCCTGATAAACAGTGGGTTGAACTCTGCATCTGATAGGTTGCTTATCTCCATTTAGTTCTCTTTCTAGAGTTTTGATCTATTCTTTCTTTTGAGCCATATTTCTTTGTCTCCTCATTTTGGCAGCCTCCCTGTATTTGTTTCTGTGTATTAAGTAGAGTTGCTACAACTTCCTGTTTTAGTAGTGTGGCTTATTGTAGAAAAGTGCACCTGTGAGTTATATGAGGTAGAACCTTAGGTAATCTCCAGGGCGGGGCAACGCCTGTCAGGGCTTTGTGGCTCTGTGTGGGGGAGGTCTCAGAGAGGGGATGTTGTTGCTGCCTGGCCTGTGGAGTTTTGCCCAGTAGGAAGCTGTCTCCTGGCACTCACTCTGTTGCCAGTCACTTCAATTTCTCCCCATATGCCACTGGTGCCCTTCCAGCTATTTCCCTGGTGCTGAATCCCAGAAGGGGTGTATCTGCATAAGTCCTAAGTCCATTGCAGGACCTTTAGGAGGAGTGTCTTTATAATCCCACAGTTTCCTCTGCCACCCCAACCCTCACTGGTTTCTGCATCCAGAAGTTATGCAGGCTTACCTTTCTGGCTCTGGAATCCTCGGCTGGGTTGTCTGGTCTGGGGCTGCAATCCCTTTCTCCCAAGGTATTCTTCCCAATTTTTATTTACCACATGTGGATGTGGGACCATCCATTCCCTGTCCCCATGCCTCTCCACACCTCTCTGCACCACTATGCATCTCCGCGCTTCTCCATGTGTCTCTGAATCTCCGCCCCTCCTACCAGTCTGGATGAATGTGGCTTCTTTAAATCCTTGGTTGTTGGACTTCCATACAGCTTGATTTTCTGACAACTTTGGGTTACATTTGTTTTGTATTCTAGTTGTAGTTTTTGCTGTAGTTGTGTGTGGAGGCAAGGCGTGTTTACACATGACTCCCTCTGTCTCGACTGGAAATCTCTGCCTTTTTTTATATTGTAAATGACACTGTCATGACTCTCTATGGGGGTACTGCTTTGAGCCTTATTCAATTTTTTCTCACAGGTTAAACGTCTAGAACCAAGTAAGGGGATGCAGATTGCTAGAAAAGGTTGTATTAATGACACTGACTCCATTGTTTCTGAGAGTTCCAGAAAAGGCCTTGTAATTAGAAAGAACCAAGTGGAGATTCCTAGATCAACCACTTTCTGTCTCAGATTATTGTACCAAAATCTCAGCTTTCTCCTCTGGGAAATCCATTAGTAACACTTGTCTCAAAGGGTTATATAAATTGAGATAATGTTCATATACAAAGGATCTAGTAGGATGCCTGGCACAAAACAATCCTTGATATGTGATAGTTACTGGGTTCATAGACAACTACAGTTCCAGGAAAGCAAAAAAAGCAAGAACAAAAACTTCTTCATCCTCCTCAGAATGAAGCTGTTTCAGGTGTCTGGTGTGATAAACTATCTACTGCTCTTTTCCACAGGAGATCTTAGAAATCGCATTCCCACAAAGGGTGAAGTCCTGTCCACATGTGCCTTTGTATTCTGTATCTTTGCATGGAGGTCCCCTCAGGTAGTTCCCTCCTTCCATCTTATTTATCAGATTTCATGTATCCAGGACACTGCTCTCTGTGCCTTAATGGCTAAGTTTAAGAATGCTTTCCTTTTATAATGTAAGACTTTTAAAGGGTGTTGGTGATCTATAATGTAGAGCTGTTTCAGGAAGTCCTAGATCACTGGCAGTGAGATGAATTGGACCCACATAGTAACACATTAAAAACAGGGACATCTGCCCAGCTTCCCCTAGTGCTTTATAACTGGTCTCTTCCTTTTAAATCCACATCTGTTATATAGCTCCCAAGTAAATGGCACACATTTTGCTCAAAGAAAGGACAGACTGTAAGGACTAAATTTTATTTTTTCTGACCATTAGTGCCTGCCATCAAACAGATTGTGAAAATGCACACATTTTTTGAGCTGTAAGCAGGCTTTTTGTATGCATCTCCACCAGGGAAACAATTCATTTCCCTTAAAAATATGTGCATCTGAGTGCATATAAATTTATTTGTTAATATACATATTCATTTCTTTATTCAGGTAATATTTTAAGATTTGCAGTGGGGAATTTTGAATTTATACATTATTATGTGATTTAAAGGGGTGTTTTTTTAAAAAAAATTCCTTTCTTCAAGAATGGCAGAATCTTGATAATTGTTGAAGCTAGGTAACAGATACGCGTGGGACCATTACACTGCTCTCTCTTGCCTGTGAATGATGAAAATTTTGCTTAATAAAATTAGATTAAAAATTATATTTTTAGAGCCAAAATGTAGCCTGTCTCATGATGTTCTGTTCATTGCAGAACATATAAAATTCCATATTAGACTGAGAAAAGCTTAGTGTAAAATCAAATGACTGAGAACAACCAGTGTTCTGTTGGCCTTTGATTAGAGTCAAGTGTTTTTGTGGTATTATTGTTTGTGCTATGGAGAGTCAGTACAATTTACTTTGGAATGTAAGTGTCCAACATAAAATTTTAAAAATCCCATTCTGTGCTCTCATCTTTTGATTATTTGAGACTTTCGTCCAAGTTCCACTTACCCTCTTTTTTTTCCTTCCCCTTTGAAGGACTATTTAACTTTTTAAGTGAGGCAAGCCAGATTCAGAACATGAGAATTAGCACCAGGTCTGTTTTTGAATTTTGTTCTGTGTAACCCTGAGAAAGACCCTTAATTTCTCTGAAAATCTTTTTTTTTTTTCCATGTAGAAATCTGGTGTAAAAGTAATCTTTATTACTAAAGATTCAGTAATCTGAAGATGGAAAAAAGAGTAAATTAAAACATGCTTTACAAACTGTAAAGCTCCTGCAGATGGCGGATATTGGGATTCTATCCTCACAGGGCTCTAGTGTCTCAGAGAATTAAGAACTCTTGGGCACTCAGAGCACAGAATATACACAGGATAGGATAATGTTCTTCCTCTGTATGGAACAGTACAGAGGGAAAGGGTTTGATAGCCCCATTCACACCAAGTAGTGGTTTTCAAATGTTAACATGCCCCTGGGAGCTTGTTAAGATTCAGACTCCCAGACAAATCTCTGGGATACTGACTCAGAAGGTCTAGGGTGGAAGTAAGAATGTACATTTTTTATAAGCATCCCTAGTGATTCTGATGTAGATGGCCCAAAGATTACAATTTGGAGAATATGGCTTCTAAGGGATAACGAGGTATACTTTTGAAGGATATTTCTAGTTTAAAAGAGTCTGAGAGAAGGAAGCATTTAAACCAAAGGAATGAGTCACTAGGAATGAAATGACAGACAGTAGTGTAGGAAAGATTTCAGTGGTACCTCCCCACGGTCTTCCAAACTATACCTCACACAGAGGGTAGTGGTGAAGGATGATGGGGGAGGGTGTGTAGGGGGTTGAAAGTTCTAACCTCTACTTGTGTGTTTGGTGCCCCTGGAAGCCTGGCCCCTATGCTTAGGGAGTTTTCCCAAAGTCACTTACAACTTAAACTTAGTTGTGATCAGAAGGGGCTCATTCCCAATAACAAAAAATCCTCTCTTCGTCTTTACTGCTAATGTCATTTAGGAAATTGTGACAAACCAGCCTCCATACACAAGGAGAGACTGAAGGAAGCAAAGTGCAGGCCATTCCAGGCTGGTAGGTGGCATGTTTAATAAGCAAGGGAACCAACCTTGGAGGCTTGTGCTAGGTGCTTCAAGATGAGTAGACCTCAAATTCCACCCACAAGAATCTAAAAGTGCATATAGAGGCCCTAATGTTCAGTCATGTGCAACATCCAGGTGGTTTCAACAACACATTGTGCTCTCACGGCTTCGTCCTTGAAAATGGTTCCCGCTGTGGGAATGGCTGTCTGGACATACATTCCAAGGATGGGGAGGCAGTGAAGAACCTCTGATCACCCAGATCCAGCTCTGACTCTGTACCAAGAATGGAATGATGTGGGCTCTGGAGGTGCCTGTTCGGTTGCCAGCTGAGGAGATTGGACTCTGTCCCTCAGAGGCCGCTCCAGGTAGTCCTGGACAGGGAAATAAAATAAGTCATCCCAGACACTTCTCTCAGTCTGCCAGGGAAAGGAGTGGTGATTTCCCCTAGTGGAGAATGCCTGGGGCTCTTCTCTTGAAGTGGCTTTTATTGAGATCCATGTATGCAGGGGTATGCAGCATGGATGCAAAGCTCATCAATCAATGTCAAAAGGCTATGTTTACAGAAAACAAATAGAGATCATAGATAACAACTGAAGGAACACAAGAGATTTGCCTCAGGTCTGGTAGACAGGGTGGCACCCATTCAGCCCTGAAACCTGGGAAAATGATCACATTCTATGCTCATACCCAAACATCAGTACTCATTAACTTGAGGGCATTCTTAGTAAAGTAAGTTTCATAGGATTTAATGTATTCCTTTTCAAGGCCTAATTGTTCCTGGGAACCACCCGATCCACTTTAGGGGTGTACCTGCCTTTAGTATCGTCTCAAGCCTGAGCCAGGAAGGCAGGGCAGAACCACCAAGAGATAAGGAGTCTTCTTTCAGATGGAATGAGGACTGCGGCCCTATCAAAGCTGAGGGGTGAGGATCTTTTGCTCTTCCTCCATGTCCCCCAGGTCCTTCATATGATGGCCCCTATGCAGCTGTGCCTGTCTTAGGTTGCCCTGGCCATCGAGGGGTCTTACCCATCATTGACTAACCAGCCATCCTCCTGGGCCAAGCAGGGTGATGTGAGAGACGCAGGGGCTGTGCCCCTGCCAGGGGGACAGGTTTTGTCTCCTCAGTGGCCTATTTTCCCAAGGCCTCTTTGATTAGCTCCAGGCTTGGGGCCCTCTTGCCTGTGAGCAAGGCTACAGTTCGTGAAAACAGATGGGATGGTTACCAACAATGGAAACCAACAAAGACCAAATATATATTTCTTCCTATAAATCACAACATCACCGGATGCCTTATATTGAAGACTTGCTAGGTGATTTTGCTTCCATGTGGACCTATCCTTAAGGGAATGTTGTTCTGGAGACTTGATTTTTTTGAATTATTTTGAATGTGATTATTGTTTTTTCAGAAAACTAAATATTTTCTTTTAGATAATTAACTTTAGAGGGGCTTGTTGCATTGTTCAGTGTGATTTTTATTTAGACTTAGGGCTAAAATATTTCCTGTGAGGAGCACATCTTTGATTTTGTAATGTAAGTCAATGGAAAAATAGGTTTTGATTAAAAGAAAATTGTTTTATAGTCATTTTAAAACAAAAACTGGAACAATTGCATTAGATAAGATTGCTCTGTATACTTACTCTCCAAATGTTATTTACTTTCTACAAATAGCTATTTTTTTTCAGTGTTTTCTTTATCCTCTCAGGTTTGCCTTCTCTATGCAGACTGCTAGAATTTGATTTCCTAATTATGCAATATTTAAGTCAAATACTATGAAGGATATAAAAGCATTTTGAAACTATAGTGCTACAGTGCTAAACTATAAACTATAGTACTTGATCCTCTTCTGAACTTTCTGTGCCATGCCTAGATTTTCAATAGGTTTGGCATGAAGGATGTTCTAGTTATACACTATTCTCTGCCTAGATGGATTACCCTGAAACTCTGCATTCTACTCTGTAGCTTGAAGTGAGCAGATTAGAATGTAATGTTAAGTTTCCCTTTTTCTTCTATAAATTGAAGGTAAGGGGGTGGAGCTGAACGTGGAGAGGTAGATACATCTGGGGAAAAACATCTTGCCTGACTACACTCTTTTCCTTAATGGTAGTCTGAAGGAGACTTTTGAGCTGTTATCTATATATGTACAGGCACGCCTCAGAGATATTGCAGGTTTGGTTCCAGACCACCACAATAAAGATGGGTGTGTCTCACAATAAAGTTAGTCATAATCTTTTTGCTGGTTCAGGGTCTTGCTTTCAATTTGGGAAAAAAAAACCCCAAAAACCTGTAAAGTGCAATAAAGTGAAGTACAATAAAATGAGGTATGCCTGCACTGGATTTTGGTGATGACCTCTTCTCAAAGTGTTTGGAAGAACAGCAAAGGATGATGTCTCTGTGTTGCTGTTTCAATCAGTTTGCTATCAGGAGATAAAATTCATCCCAGATGGGTCCAATTAAGGAAGCCTAATGGGAAGGTTACTTTCAGATGTGTGGACAGGCTGAGAAAAGTGGAGCCAGCCAGACATTAGCACCAGTAAGAAATTGTTGCCGCCCAAATGATTAAATGAAGAGAAGGAAATAACGTGTGGTAGTCTGGTAACAAGGACAACTTAGAGGAGAAGCTGCCTGGCTAAAACTGTGGTAATGGAAAACACAGACAGTGAAGTTGTCAAGAATGCAGGAAGAGAGAATTCAACTTCCCTTTCCATTGCTTCCCATTGGCTGTATCCAACAAGAAGCCACTGGCAAGAAAGCCCAGATGATGCAGTCAGCAAGGTTCGGCCTCTTGAGATACAGAATAAAAAACGTAGAGAATAGATTGGGGACAGGGAAAGATGATGAAGGATATTTAGTATTACTGTTTTTTAGTATCAACCAAAGATTTTCCCACCATTTGCTTAAATTTTTCATATGCTTCTCACCAGATAATGCTTTTTTACAATGCAGCATCGAGTTATTATTGATTATTTAAGTTAAATTATTTTTGGCTGTAATACATGACTATGATGATTGACCTGAGAAATATTAGTTGGTGGAATTAGTAAAATTCTAAATGACATGAAAGTATTTGCTTTGTAAGTTTGTGCTTTTTGTCATCAGAAGAAATAATTTGGTAAGATATATCACAGGAAAATTTGTCAGTGATATCATAGTATTTAACACATTTTATTGTCAGTTGTCTACATGTGAATGAAGGTTTTTCAAAATGAGCATTTCCATGTAAGGCTTCTGATCCCAGACATTTCTTGACAATATGATTTTGATGTGGCTCCTTTGACTGAAGTATGTTGGTACTACTGAATTTTATGCTTTTATTAAAAATATTACTAAATGTGTAAACTCCCATGAACATATTTTAAAGTGAGGCTGAAGGATGGCATGAGCAATGGGTGAGTTTCAAAACCCAGTGTCCACATAAAAAATTTATGACAACATCAAAACGGCAGTGGTAGAGTGACTAGATTTAAAAAATGGAGATAAAAACATTCTGCTTCTTTGTACATTATTCTCTACCTTAAATTGTGAGCAGTTCAGCAGAAATTGAGTTTGGGATTACCATATGAATGTATATTGATTATCTGATAAATGACTAAATTGCAATATTGCCACTCGTCCCAGTTATACAATCGGACCTGAAGGAAAGGGAAACCACGAGAGTCTGCAAAGAACTATGGCTGTGGCTATGATGACGGTGGTGGTGATGGCAAGAGTGGAGTGATGGAGTGCTAGAGCAGGTCAGGTGAGGAGAGAGAGCACACGGTGGTGATGTTTGGTGGACAATGTTGGTAGTGATGGTGAAGAAAACGTGGAGATAGATATGGGGATGATAGTGATGGTGGAGGAGTTGGCAACAAGTGGTTGAACTGGTATCATTGGTGGTAGAACTGATGTAATTTGTGGAAGTAGTAATCGAAGTTATAGAGGTGAAGAGAGTGAGTTAGGAGCAGAGCTGGTGTGGGAAATGAGGATGTTAATGGGGATGGGGAAAGTAATAGTAATGATATTGATAATTCAAAAAGTGATTGCAGGGCTTAGGAGTCATGAACCTTTATGAAGTGAAATGATGCCACATGACCTTTAAATTTCTTTTATGTGTCTTTGGTTGGAAACAAATAACAAAGCCCAGTAAATTTACTTGCAGAGAGATTTTTTCAAACTAAGCACTTACTTTGCAGATGCTCTCTAAGCTTTTCCTTAATTACAGATATTAGCATCATGCTGTGCAAAAAGCACTACTCCTGTCAGTTTCGACACAGTGCCCAAGTTCTTTTAATAAGCAATATTCAGCCCCAGTTACTGAAAACATTTTGAGTAATCTTGCCTTCCCCTGTTCAACACAGTGAACTTGAAAGTTGATTTTTATCTCGAAAGTGAAGCTACTTAGTCAGGGATTATCTTTTATCTCTGTTTGCAAAATAGTTGGAAGTTTAGCTACTGAGATTTGATATTTGTCTTTCTGCACTTGACTGCCAAACAAAATAATTTCATTTGTAAGCAACAGAATGTATCTTCATAAATTAGCATAAATATATACCATTGGAAGACTGAAGCTACATGCTTGACCTTCTAGCAGACATATGATTTTTTTAATAGATAGAATTTTCTTTGCCTGAGTATATATTTGAAATTAAACAAAAATGCTCATAGGGACATTTTTCTTTGCCATTGCTTAAGGTAAGCCTCCCTTCTTCTCTTCCTGGCAACAGGCGACATTCTTCCAGCTATACGACCACATTTGGTTCTCAGACTAGCATAGACTCTGCTTAACAAATTTGTGCTGCTCAAACAGTTGAAATATGTTTTCCTATTGCATAAAGTTAATAATATCAAGTATAGAGAATAACACATTTAATTACCATGGTTTAGATTTATTGGTATTTGCTATACAGCTGGCACTTTTCGTGGATTATCTCATGGTATGTACTAATTCCCTCTCCATCTTACATGGAAAAGTAAGTAAGAAGAGTGAGACTTAGGTACCACACTGGTCTATGGCTTAGCCAGGATTTGGACTCAGCTGCCTTCTGGAACTCACACTCTTAACCATTGATATGCTTCCTATCAGACTTCTGACAATGTACAATTTATCTCTGTAGTGAAGTCTCATTCAGTTTCCCTTTCTCTGATTTCCTTCTTGTGAAGCCACTCTCCATACTTTTGCCATATTATTTTTTTCTAAAGTACAACATTAACTACATCTCTTGGCAGCTCAAAAACCCTCTTTATCCAACCATCACCCATAGGGTAAAGTAACAGTTCTTACACTGATATTCAAGGTCATTTTTCATTTGGTTCCAATCTGGCCTTCTAATTCTATTTTTCATCATTTCCCTTTAAGTAGCCTATATGCTAATTAAACAGACTTACTTGTTTCTTTATTCCTTGCCTTTTTGTCTTTGCTTATGCCTTGGATTGCTTTTTAGTCACTTGAATAGTTACTGTGTATGTAATAGACTGAATTATGCATCCTACCCCTGAATTCATGCTGAAGCCCTAACCCCCAATATGACTGTATTTGGGGATAAGACCTTTAGAGAGGTAGCTAAGGTTAGATGAGGCTCTAAGGTGGGGCCCTAATCTAACAGGGCTGGTGCCTTTATAAAAAAAAAAGAAGAGATCTCCCTCTCTCTCTCTCTAGCTAGGATTCAACAAGAAGAAGGGAGATGGCAAGAAGGTGGTGGTTCAAGCCAGGCTTAGAACTCTCACCAGAACCCTGACCCTGCTGGCATCTTGATTTTGGGTTTCCAGCCTCCACAACTGTGAGAAAATCAGTTTTTGGTATTTAACTTACCCTGTCTGTGGTATTTTGTTATGGTAGCCTGAGTAGCCTGAGACAAGTACCTACTATTAGAGATACTGCTTTGAAGAATGGGAAAATCTCTTCATTTTTGATTCTATGATCTGAATTGCTGACTGGTGAGTGTTCCCTCAGTCTCAGTGTCACCTGATTCTATCTGATGTCCTTTGTCCAGGAGGATTTCCCATATGTCTGAGAGTAAGGCTCATTTATGATCAATATTTAGAGAATTATGGGAAGGTTCTCTGAAAGTGTGAGGATGATGCTCATCCCTTTTTGAAGGTATTAATTTGATAAAACCAACTGAAAAAGACTAATTTTTTTTCTGCTAGTGTGGGAAGATTAACACCTAAAGTGATCATAAAATGATTGGTAGGGTCCGTTATTTCAACAATAATATGAGTGAGGGGAACTGTTGAAAGAGAATAAAAGAGGGAATAATATATTACCCAATTAATCATTTTGAAAAAATGGGGAAAATAAAATAGCTATAGTTGAAATATAATTTTAATTTTTTTTACTTTTAAGGAAATTATGGTTTGATTTTTATTACCTCACTCTAACCTTACACTGACATTTTATTTAACAGAGCATTGACCCTCTGTCTCTGGAATAATGATAGGAAATTAATCTAAACTTTTAATTGCTCTGTGTTAGTGTTAAGATGGACAAATTGTCTCTGATATGGTTGCTTTTAAGGCTACTACTGTAGCTTTACACACAAAAAAAACCCTTATTAGTGACATCTTCGTCCATGGGAAATGAGCTGAATTGTGTCCCACATCTCCATGAATACATCCCATCAAGTCACAGAAAATTATGAGACTGATTTGCACTTCTAGTACATTTCCTCCTCCTCTGTTTCAAGCCCTTTACAGACAAAGGTATAGTAATATGAGAATGGAAGCATAGGAGATGCTCAGGAAGGTTTTACAAAAAAGGCAGGACACATGCAAAGTGTTAAATGTTCATCTTTATTTCTCTAAACATACTAACAGTGTCCCATCAGAGTCAGGGGAAAAGATAACCCAGCAATTTGACCTGGTGTTATCTGAAATATCATGCATATTTAATAATGGCTTACAATAGGATTAAACACTTAATAATTATTTTTAATAATCACTATTTACGGTAATATAAAAAGCAGCCTTCTATGTTCTAGGCCCCTTTCTATTGCTTATAGCAGCTGTCCAAGTAAATATTACAGATGAGGAAAACTGAGCATTGGAGGGAGAGAACTTTTCTCTGAAGAGAGATGTTGTCAAAAGTCCCAGAGCTAGTAGTTGACAAGGATAATATTTAAATCCAGTCTTTTATTCCACCATCTTTTTATTCTACCACATGGCTCCCCTGCCTAGAATCTTATTCCTACTAATTTTTTTGAACACTCGTTAGATCTCCATGTTGCCTTACAGCAGGAACTGAAGCAGCCAAACCCTCTAAGGCAGCTCTTTTTCTTCTCTTGGCACACTTGAATTACTAAAATTCTGTGACACACTAAAAAAAGTGTCACATTGTTTGTCTATCTGACAAAAAATAGGTATAATTTTGATTCGCTCACACCAGACAGCTATTGTGTTGGCTGTTGTCATTTTTTTATTTGACAATTTAAGGGAAAAGAAGTCAGTGCCCCTGACTAAATAGTCAGGTATTGCATGTTTTAAAATTCTTGTGGCACAGCGGTTGAAAATTGCTGCTCTAAAGAACTTCTTATCTTTTCAAATTAAGGCACTCTTCTTTACACAAGAGCCACTCATGGGTTTGATCAGCATGGTCTAGTCTCCAGGATACTAATCATCTCTTGGCATATTGACAGTTGAGTTTGGTGGCTTAAAAAACAAATGACCAGACTCAAGAACATGGGAACTGCCCTTACTTACTGCCAACATCTGTGGAGAAGTCTGTATAGCTAACTTCATACCTTTTCCTCAGTAATAGTGCACCTTGTGGTTTTACCCTTTAAAAGTGCATCAGAACCATATTCAGCAATGGCAAGATGAGCCCTGGCTGGCATAGCTCAGTTGGTTGGGCATTATCCCACAAAGTAAAATGTTGCTGGTTTGATTCTTGGTCAGGGCACATGCCTGGATTGCAAGCCGGGTCCCCAGTTGGGGCATGTGTGAGAGGCAACTGATCAACATTTTTGTTACACATAGATTTTTCTCTCCCTCTCTTTCTTCCTCTCTTCCCTTCACTCTAAAAATAAATAGGTAAATTTAAAAAAACAGGAAAGAAAATGAAAACGAGTAATTTGGATCATCTGTAAGGATGCTTTTATTGATACTAATGTTGGCGTTACAAAGAGTAGAATGAGAAAAGGCATATCTGGTAGAGGTGAGAACACAGAAGCTGTTTATGGATACAATAAGATATGTTAAGAAAAGCTGTTTGGCTGAAAAAGAGCCTTTAGAAATATGATCTAATTTGAGAAAGGTAAGTTAGAACAACATCCAGGAACAGCATTCATGCCAAGGTGGTGAATATTTATTTTAGCTGTTCACTTATGAAAGAACTGTAATGAGAAGGAGAGCAGAAATGAGAAAATGGACTTTTATAGACATTCATAAAAACCTGGCATGGCAGATGACATCTGAGGGTTTGAGGTACAATGTATGTACTTCTTGGCTTTTGCGGTTTAGGACAGAGTTCAAACTGCACACTGGTGGACTCTGGGGTACTTGCATTTGTGGAGGCCAAAAAGTTCTCACCAAATCCCCCAGAGTGAAGTTTTGGCAAAAAATCAGCAAGACCAGCTGTTTCATCCCATGAGCATGCTAACTACCACACAGACACCATCTGTGTATAATAATGTAGCACTCTAGTAAGGATTTCAAACTGTACTATTATTCTACATGTTGTCTGGACTTAATATAATTATGATTTTTCACTTTATAGCAGAGCCAAGGGAAATAAATGCATATGTATACAAAAATTTGTAAAAGAAGACCCAAGCCATAGGGGAAAGTATAAATCAGTGATGAACAAAATTTACATTAAGTTTTAAGAGTAGGGCAATATTGACCAACTTATAAAAGGAAAGCCATAGGTGATTAACAGTTACCGATGTCTTCTCAGAAGGAACTTCTCTTATACTCTTCTCCCAGTTCCCACTCTGCATTATTTTGTCTTTTTCTATGGAAGAGAAGTTGCCTAATCAGTGTCATATTTCATGTTGTCATATTTCTCTCTACATTAAAAGACCACATACAAAGGTATAACTCTCTTCTGTTTTCATCTCCTATGTGGCTTCAGGGCAAGATGGCTAGGCCATCTCCTGCTGGCGGAGGCCCAGGCCAGCCTATAGTCACCTCTTCTTTCCCACCTATGTGTACCTGGGAGCACTGAGCTGCTTTCTTCCCAAATTGAAGGCCCCTGTACCCAAGCCAAAAGATTTCAATTGAGTTTACCAAGGAGTTATATATTAGGGATTGGGGACTAAGTTTAGTGAATAAAGGAGTATAACTTTGCACTCCTTTGCCATTAATGTTTGAGCACGTGTAACTTCAGATCCTAACAGATAGGTGGGTAAGAGTTAGATATTCTCTGTTCCTTGATTAAATGTGATCTTATGGTTCCTAAATCTCATTTTTACCTCTGATAGACATCAACTGCAACCAAGAATTACTGAATAAATCCAAACCTGTAGGGGTGAGAAATCTTAGAGAGAAAGCTTTAACTCAAGAATTAAATAATCCTAACAAAACTGATGCATCACCTTTTAAAGAGGTCAGCTGTAATGATAGTTGCTGTCCCCTAGGAATACTTTAGAGTCACATTTGGCCAGGACAGGATAGGAGATAAACCATGCACAATAAATGGCACACAAACACTGATGACTAATTAACTTGTCATTGTATCATTTGAGATGTTTCTGTAAGTAATAGAGAATCCCAACTCAACTGACTTTAATGATAAACCATTTATTATGTCATAAAAAAAGGAGTTTAGAATTAGGCAAGTTCCCAGGGTTGGCTAATTCAGTGGTTCAATGATATCATCGAAGACTCAGATTTATTCCATTTTTTTTTTTACTGTCACTCTTGAGGTGTTGACTTTTGTTGTCAAGCTTGTCTCCTAATTTGTACCAATTTCTATGGCAACTTTAAGCACAGAACAGTATCAAAAGGCCAAAAGAGGAAAGAGTCTTTCCTGATGGATCATTTGAAGAGTAAGAAAAATTTTGCCAGAACCTCCTTGAGATGTTCCCTCTTACCTCACGTTCAGGATTGTATTTCGTTCCTTCTTCTAACCCACTCACTGGTAAGAAGAATAGAACTGATACAATTACCTAAGATTAAACAAGGCATCCACTGAGCCTTCGGAGTGGCCACCTCTCCAGAAGCCCTAGCTGCCTGAGAGTCAACCTGGAGTGAGGTTCTATAAAGCAAGGGAGAAGGGAAGAAATGGCTGTTCAGTGAGTCACTAAGGTTGTCTGGCACAAACGATGACCACGATATACTTATCAGTCACTCAGTTAAATTTGCCAGGGTTAACAATAACACAATTGTTCAGCAAGTCTCAAAACTCTTTAATTTGGAGGTAATCCACATTGGTTTCTTATTGCTGCTATAACAAATTACTATAAATTCAGTGGTTAAAAACAACACAACTTTTTTTTTTATCTTTTAGTTCTGGAAGCCTGAAATGAATTCACTGCTGAATCAAGGTCTTGCCAGGATGCCTTCCTTGTAGATGAGAATCCCTGTCTTTTTTCAGCTGCCATCTCTGGTCTCTCTCTTCTGTCTCCCTCTCCTACTAAGGACACTTATGATTACATCGGGCCCACTTGGATGATCCAGAATAATCTCCCATCATAAGGTCATCCCGATTAGCAACCTTAATTCTACTCACCACCCGAATTCTCCTTTGCCATGAAACCTAACATATTCATAGGCTCTGAAGATTAGGTACATAGACATCTTTGCAATGCTGTTATTCTGCCTAGCACAGATATAATTTTCACCCTAAGACGCTGAGTACTCTCATGGCAGTGTCTGCAGGAATGAGCGCAGCCTCAGGATTTGAATTTCAGCTTCTCTACTTACAGGGTACAGCTATGTGTACTTTGACAAGTTACATAATTCTCTAAGATATGGTTTCCTTAATATAAAATGAAATTAATATATATCTCAAAGGGTATTTGTAAGAACTTAGTAAGGCCTTACATGGAAAATGTTTAACACAGTGTCTAGTTGAGAACATATATTTAATAAGATGGCTTCATCACCATTCCTTTTTATCTCTGAGAGCCTATGAATATTGTGTAGCCATTGCTTCTATTACTAGAGGTATGGATTCTGATGCTAGATATCCTAGCCATGTAATCATTGGCTGGTTATTAAATTTTTCTGATACTAAGTTTTCTCATCTGTAAAATGGGAATAATAAAATCCTCTTCATAGTAGAGGTAAAATTAAAATGAACAAGCATGCATTTATTAGCTAGCACACTTCCTGATGCACGGCAAGTCATCGGTTAAATTTAGTTCACTTCCTTTCCTCAAGCCTGTTATCATGAAAGCTTCACAAGTCATTCACATCAAGGCAGGGATTTTCAAACCTTAGTGTACCTTAGAGTCATCTAGAAAGTTAGTTTAAAACACAACTTCTTAGGTCCTACTCCTTGCCTATTAACTCAGGATTTTGAGATGGGGGGAGGATTGGACAGTCTTCATGAAGACATAAATAACTGATCAAACTTTAGCCTAGTATCTCTCACAGGAATACTTGAATTTTAACATTAAACAAACATTATGTTAAAGATCTAAGAAATTTCAGGTATCACCCAGGAGGTATAGAAAGTATTCTTACTTTTGCCAGTGCTTCTGGATTGAAATATACAGGGGCAAAAAGAATTTAGGTAAAGGAGAGAAAGAAAATCAATGGTTAAAGAAAATGAGTAATTTAGATCTCCTGTGTGTTTTTCTATATTAACATTATCCTCATTAATGTGGAAAGTGGGAAGTTGGTGGTAAATATCTAGCATTAAATTAGAGATGACCTCTTTTGTAATGTGATAAAAGCATACATTAATATTATCTCAGCATATTCTTCACAGTGACCAAACTATTAATATTTCAATGGTGTTCTATGTGTCTTCCCATCAGTAATGTTCTCACATGAATGAAGAAAATGAATGAATGCAGAAACATGCCAAATTCTGTCATCCATTCTACCCTGCTTGTTGCTTGCTGGTACATAAGCTCCATTTTTATTTTTTTAAGTACATCTTATTGATTATGCTATTACAGTTGTCCCAATTTTTCTCCATTGCCCCCTTCTACCCAGTACCCTTCATTCCCTCCAGCAAGCCTCACCCTTAGTTCATGTCCATTGGTTGTGCATATAAGTTCTTCAGCTTCTTCATTTCCTACACTATCCTTAATATCTCCCTGTCTATTTTGTACCTACCAATTATGCTTCTTAATACCTGTACCTTCCCCTCATTCTCCCCCTTCCCTGTCCCTGCTGATAATCCTCCATGTGATCTTCATTTCTATGATTCTGTTCCTATGGTTCTAGTTGTTTGCTGAGCTTGTTTTTGTTTTTGTTTTTGTTTTTTTTTAGATTCAGTTGTTGATAGTTGTGTTTGTTGTCATTTTACTGTTTATAGTTTTGACCTTTTTCTTAAATAAGTTCCTTTAACATTTCATACAATTAGAGCTTGGTGATCATGAACTCCTTTAGCTTTGCTTTATGTGGGAAACACTTTATCTGCCCTTCCATTCTGAATGATAGCTTTTCTGGATATAGTAATCTAGGTTGTAGGTCTTTGCTTTTCATTACTTTGAATATCCCTTGCCAGTCCCTTCTTGCTTACAAAGTTTCTTTCGAGAAATCAGCTGACAATATTATGGAAACTCCTTTGTAGGTAACTCTCTGCTTTTCTCTTGCAGCTTTTAAGATCCTCTCTCTATCTTTAGCCTTTGGCATTCTAATAATGATGTGTCTTGGTGTTGCCCTCTTTGGGTCCAACTGGTTTGGGACTCTTTGCTTCCTGGACTTGTATGTCTATTTTCTTCACCAAATTAAGAAAGATTTCTTTCATTATTTTTTCAAATAAGCTTTCAATTTCTTGCTCTTCCTCTTCTTCTGGCATTCTTATGATTCAGATGTTGGCTTGTTTGGAGATGTCCCAGAGTCTTCTTATTCTGTCCTCGATTTTTTGAATTCTTGTTTCTTCATTCTCTACTGGTTGATTGTTCATTTTTTCCTTATGTTCCAAATCATTGATTTGAATTCCGGTTTCCTTCCCTTCACTGTTGGTTCCCTGGGGGATTTTTCTTCATTTCACTTAGTGCAGCCTTCATTTCTTCCCTTATGCGTTGCCTTATTTAATGAGATCTCTATGCATCCACATCTCCAGTGTGTTGAACTCTGCATCTGATAGACTGTCTATCTCTGTTTTGCTTAGTTTTTTTTCTGGAGTTTTGATCTGTTCTTTCATTTGGACCATATTTCTTTGTCTCCGTAATTTGGCAGCCTCCCTGTGTTTGCTTCTGTGTATTGGGTAGAACTGCTTTGACTCCATCTTGGTGCAGCTGTTACATTTTAAGGGGTGGAGCCTTAGGTATTTGCCAGGGTGAGGAACCAGCTTTGCCAGCACTGTATACAGGGGAGGAGTCTGAGAGGAAACAATGCCACTTGCTCAGCCTTTGTCTCATTTCCAGTTACTTTCCCCATTTCCCATATGTGACTGGTGCTGAATTGTAGAATGGGTGCGTTTGTGTATGTTCTAAGGGCTTTGTGGGTCCTTGAAACTGACTCTCCTGAGATACTAGGAATTTCTTCTACCATTCTAACCCCCACTGGTTTTTATAGCCAGAAGTTAGGAAACTTTATTTCCTGGCGCTGGAATCCTGGGCTGTGCAGTCTGGTATGGGAATGGGATGGCTGACTCCCCAGATGTCCTTCCTGGTTTTTATCTTCCAGAGGTGAATGTGGTGCCACCTGTTCCGCTGGCTGCCACTGCCACCACCTTACACTGCAACCACCATACTGCACTCTCCACTCTGGCTCCCTAGCTCTGCCCCTCCTACCCTTCTGGATGAATATTTCTTATTTAAATCCTTGGTTGTTGGAATTCCATACAGTTCAATTTTTTGGCAGTTCTGTTGTATTTTGTTTTGAGATTAGTTGTAATCCTTCTTACAGTTGTGTAAGGAGGCAAAGCGTATCTACCTACATCTCCATCTTGTCTGGAAGTGCCTAAGCTCCATTTTTAGGCCCCACCGATATCCACCCAAATAATAACTTCACTTTTGATATGTAAACACACATTAGTAATACTTTTTTGTTGTTGCTATCAGAAGTATTAGATGCAAAGGAGCAAATTGCAATGTACCAGATAATATCCAATAGACATTTTCTCAGGGAAATTTTTTAAAAAATACAATTGCTGCCAAAGAGGAGCAATTTAATCTACATATGGTATTGGCTTTTCTTTTTCCCTAGGTGGAATGGCAGGCAGAAGTTTGATCAGGGAAAGGGGACACCAAAGCTGTACTGACTGAATCCCCCCGTTTGTAGAATCAGAAGGGATTCTCGCTATTCAGTTATGCCTGGCTGAAGACAGTGCATTTTCTTCTATGATGTATATGTCACTTTTCATTAATTCTGAGAGGCCTGTTCCTTTATAAACCAGGGTAAACAGAGTACTGTATTGGATTAGATCTCTACCGTGAATAAATTTATTTTCTAGCAAGTGTAAAAAATGAGCAAGGCCAAAACCCCCCAGAGCAGAAAATGTCACAGTGATTGCTAATACATTACTGCACAGAGAAAGGCCTAATAAAACCCCTATTAGGATGTCATACCTGCTTACGACTGAATTCTCCAGAAAGTTTATTTGATATGTCTAAGCCAATTATCAAAGTCTTAGTGATAAGAAGCAGCTCGCTGGGCCTGAATATGTCAGAATAGAATGAGTAAATTGTGGGAATTCATGGGCCTCTGCTTTGAATAATTAACTTGGCTCTTTGTAGAATGCATATACTTTGGAAACTAATTTTCTCTTTGCACACAGCTTTTTGCCCTTGTGCTGCCTTTGAAAAGTAAACTGTTTAGCTGTAAGGTTATTCCCTTATTTCATTATATTTGGCTTAAGCTTTCTTCCCCATCTTTAGGCACACCTTCCCCTTGCTCTTTGTCCTGGTGGCATCATTCTGACTAGACTCATGTAGCTTCATGAAGCTATGATATGCAGTGGTGACATTTCCTCTAAATGGAATTTAAGCTTTTCCTCTGCAATGATATTATAGTGCCTTGCCTGCTTTTTGCATTTGCCATGACTAAATTCCAAGTTTTTTTAAAAAGGATTTGAGTATTTTTTCCCTAGGAGAGAAGCAGAGTGTTGCTTGGCTAAATAATTCTGTGAATAAAAATTGGAATCAATCTTAACCTATTTGGAATAACAAAAATCAATGATTTGGACCATCCTGGGTAGTCAGTTTGTGTAAGCAACCAGGCAAATCGAAAGGCCTTTTCTCCTCCATGGATTTTTTCTCTTAAATGAGTCAAACAAGTCCCTTGTTTTGACAATGGGTAGATGAGTGTTTCTCAGTCTTTGGGTTGTAATATACCAGTCTGTGGGCTGATGTGTGGACAAGCCTCTTGTATTCAATCTCTAGTTCCTGGGTAGATCTCATGGTTGGCATCTTCAGTATTGTGAGCCGACACTATCCCCTTGACACCTCACTCTCCCAATAAAGTTAGTTAAGGGTCCTTTGGGGTCCTGTCAGCCTACTGCTGAGAGAAAAGAATCACTGGAAAGAATGGGTAGAGACCATCAGGGCAATGTGTGTTTTGCATCTTTCATGATCCAGAACTTGGCATTTCTTCTTCCAGCATCTTTGTGAGGTAACAGCAATTAATATCTGGTGGCCACACACCTAGCAAAAGGGCCATGAAGATTACTAAGAAGCTAAAATTCTTGGGAATAAATACAGTGTAGTATGTAGTTTTCAGTTCTGTTTATGGATGACTTGTTTCTATGCAATAAAAAAATGTCCCTTCTAACTCTAAGAAACCTGTTTAAGATTACTTGCTTTTCCCAGAGGAATTGAATTACTCTGCATCATCTTGCATTTCTGTCCATGCAGAGCTTCTAATAAAATTTTTTAAGAACTGAACCTTGTAAGCTCTTTATAGACTTTGGATACTAACCTCTTGTCAGGTGCATTGGTGAATATGTTCTCCCATTCAGTGAGTTGTCTTTTTATTTTGTTGATAGTTTTCCTTGCCATGAAAAAACTTTTTAGTTTGATGTAGTTCCATTTGTTTATTTTTTCTTTTGTTTCCCTTGACTGAGGAGATATAGCAGAAAAAATATTGCTATGAACAATATCTGAGATTTTACTGCCTATGTTTTCTTCTAGGATTTTTATGGTTTTGAGTCTAACACTTAAGTCTTTGATCTGTTTTGAATTTATGTGTGGAATAAGAAAGTGTTCTAGTTTCATTTTTCTGCACAAATCTTTCCAATTTTCCCAACACCATTTATTGAATAAACCATCTTTAGGCCATTGTATGTTTTTGCCTTTTCTGTCAAATATTAATTGTCTATAAAGGTGTAAGTTTATTTCTGGACTGTCTACTCTGTTCCATTGATATATGTGTCTGTTTTTATGCCATCACCATGCTGTTTTGATTACTATGGCCTTATTTTGATATTAGGTAGCGTGATTCCTCCAACTTTGCTCCTCTTCCTCAAGATCGTTATTGCTATTCAGGGTCCTTTGTGGTTCCATATACATTTTTGGAATATTTGTTCTAGTTCTGTGAAATATGTCATTGGCATCTTGATATAAAACTCAACACTAAAAAAACAAACAATCTGATTAAAAAATGGGCAAACAACCTGAATAGACACCCCTCCAAGGAGGACATACAGATGGTCAACAGACATATAAAAGGATGTGCAACATCACTAATCATTAGAGAAATGCAACTTAAACCCAGAGTGAGGTATCACCTCATCCCTGTCAGAATGGCTATTATCAGTAAATCAACAAAAAACAAGTGCTGGTGAGTATGTAGAGAAAGGAGAATTCTTCTGCCTTGTTGGTGGGAATGCAGATTGATGCAGCCACTGTGGAAAACAGTATGGGCTTCCTCAAAAAATTAAAAATGGAATTCCCTTTTGACCTAGAGATTCCACATTTGGAAATTTATCCAAAGAAACCCAGAACATTAATTTGAAAAAAACATAGGCACCCCTGTGTTCATTGCAGTGTTATTTACAATAGCCAAGATTTGTAAGCACCCAAAATGTCCATCAGTGGATGAGCAGATAAAACAGCTATGATACATTTACATGATGGAATACTACTCAGACATAACAAAGAAGAAAATTTTACCCTTTGAGACAACATGGATGGACCTGGAGAATATTATACTAAGTGAAATAAACCAGTCAGAGAAAGACAAATGCCATACGATTTCACTCATACATGGAATCTAAAGAACAAACTGAAATAACGTGTAAAATAGAGAGAGACTCATTCATAGAGAGCAGGTGGACAGCTCTGGGGTGGATGTTAGGGAGTAGAAGGATCAAGCAAGAAAAAAAGAAATTGTGGAATAGACAACAGTATAGTAATTGCAGGGGAGAAGGGGATGAGTGTAGGTGGAAAGGGTATAAGAGGGATAAATGGTAATGGAAAAAAATACAACAAAGAAATTTAAAAAAAAGAAGAACCTTGCCTTATGGTTCTTAAGTAAATAATAAAACCAGAGGTTCCATACATGGTTGCCTTTTCACATTCATGCAAATAATAAGTGCTATGAAAATGGCTTAGTACAGTGGAGTTTGCAATGGGGTGAATCATTGATTTTGTTTTAATAACATATGCTTAAGTGGGATGGTGTAGAAGTGTATGTGTACATGGTAAATGCATGTCAATATCTTTTCCTTCTTTTTCTAGGTCTATTTTTAAATGTCCTATCCAGGTAGGTCAGTTGATTAGGTTGCAAGTTTGATCCCCAGTCAGGGTACATACAGGAATCAATCGATGAATGCACAAATAAGTTGAACAACAAATTGATGTTTCCCTCTTCCTTCCCTTCTCTCTCTCAGATGAATAAATAAAAAAATTTAATAAAAAAATGTCCTACCCAGACTCTGAAGGTTTCTTGTAGTAACAGCTCTTACTTCAGCTTTCTTCCTACTGTCCACACTCTTGGCTGTAGTCAGTGGCTATTATTAAACATCCACCACAGGAAAGAAAAAAGGCAAACAGCAGAAGCCTCTGGATTCTTAAGCACTGATAACTGCACCAACTGGTGTGATCCTCTAGGGCGATTCTCAAGGAGGGTAAAAATAAAAGCAAATCTTGGAGAATAAAATTATTCCCTCTCATTTAAAAATATACTTTTGGGAGGAGGTTGGTAATGATCATAAAAGCAAATAAATGATAAGATGTCACAATTCCAAAAATGATTAAGAATCACTGCTATGAGAACTTTAATTCTAAAGAAATCCTCCTGCATCTGTACAAGTATCCCTTATACATATGCTAATCACTTCCACTGATAATTTTAGCTTTTGGTTTGTTTTCTTCCTGTCATAATTTTATGTTCTTATTTGTTAGACTTCAAATGCACATCCGGTGGAAACACAATTGCTTATCATTCAAGTTTGGGGTATTATGCTGAGAATATGTAAGTCCTTTGCACTAGATGTTTTCCTTCATGAAGTGGAATTTGGTGAACATTTTTAAATAATAAGCATGGGGTTGGATGAATGGAAGAAATCAGGCAGTACAGTAGAGATTTATATCTCCAGTCATATTAAGACATTTAGATATTTCTGAATGTAATGACCAACCAATTCCTTCATCTCTTCTATAAATAGATTGTATGGAAATGAAATAGTTGGAGTGTGGCATTGCAGGGGATTCACGAATCATTTATTCTGCTTCCCTCTTTGCACCTGGAAACAAAGAGAAAGACTTCTCTTCAACTACGGCCTATAACAAGGCTTCTTTTTTTTTTTTTTTAATTTTAATTAATTTATTGAAGCAGCTCTCAGAGGCAGAGAGAAGCCTTGCATGGAAAACAGACACCTCAATGAAACCTTTTTGCGACTATAACCATTAGATGGCGTTCAGGAACAGGAATCCACATGCAGAACCCCTTGTGCAACACCACCAAGCAGTTCTTCCTGCTGCCCAGGCTTTGCCTCTCCTGGACAGCTAAACTCACCTCCTAGGTTTCTCATCCTTCACCTTATTGCCCCCCTTAGACTCTCAGCATCCTTTAAAATTTCTCTTTCTGATTTGGTGTCCCCCGCCTTTCTCAGATCTTTCTATCTTTCCGATTTGGTTCCTTTTCACTTTATTATTTCATATCTTCTACCCAACTTCCTATCTCCACTCTCCTTCTGAGCTTAATTTTCATTGATCTAGCTCAGCTGGAAACAGAGGGTAAGGGTGCCCACTTGTTCATACCATGTGAGTTAGCCTCCCAGGTCACTGAGAAGGCTGAAAAGTGGTGAATAATGGACCCCGAGAGGCAAACAGAAGATAGGCAGCATATTGGACAAAATGCTTGGCACACAGAAGCTATTATTCTTTCAACCTTTTGTTCACTCTTCTCATGTGCAAAATTCTAATATTTATTTCCTTTTTAAAAAGTTACTATTTATCAAGTGATCAGAATGTTCAGAATATGTAATATATGATGATTACTATCTTAAGACATTGAGATAGCTGGACCTTAATTAACACTACTCTAAAAAGGAAAGTTTTATGCTTTCCCATCTTTACTCAACGACTTCCTTTCCTGAGTGTCAGAGCCCATCTTTCTAAAGTAGCTATCTCAGTGAAAAATCATCATAGGGCAGGTTGCTGTTGCTGTATAAAACCCTTCTCGTATTTGGTAAAGTGGAGTTTACTTGGAGGAAGAAAGTATACTCGGTGATCCTAAGAGATGAGCGTCACAGCTTCTGCAATGTGTACCTCCACTGCTTGAGAAATGCTGACTGGAATTCTTTTGTTCTTTTTGTTCCAAGACTTTTCAAATATATCCTTAGATAAATGGGCTTGGAATATTTGACCCCAAACTTTCATTAAAGTCCAACTCTGGGTTTTTTTGTTTTTATTTATTTTAAAATTTAACTTAAAAAAACTCTGTCTTAGTGCACATTTTTGTTTTAATTTTAGTCTGAATTTATGAAAGAATCATTAAGTCATAACTGTAGTGGTTTGATTAACTAAAAGTTTTTGGTTTGTTGTAGTTTGTTTTCTCTCAAGGCTCCATATCCTAAACTAACCAAATGTCATTTTATTGACAGGTTTTCAAGGGTAGTGGGTACTTGAGTTGACTGGTGAGCTACTTGTCCTTTGAAAAGAATGCTTTTAGGAATGTTGATCTTGTATTTTGAATGAAGTTCATACATACAAAAGAAGGAAAACTTTCAATTTAGGTGACATGGCCTCACATGACTAAGCAATGAAAATTTTGCCCTCAGAACAAAATGGAAGGAAAGACTGAGAAAAATTTTGTGTATTATATTTTTGCCACTTTGACTTTTACGTATTTATTTTAATAGCTCATTTGTACTATTAAAGTGATTTGCTTTATTATAATTTATTTCTACGTTGGATATATAATCCTGTGTAAAATCCTAACCAGGCTCTATGTTTTAAAAAAATTCTGTATACATTGGTCAGGTATTGCTTTACAAAATATGGCCCGAGGAACAAATACTTTTGTAAAAATCCTAAAATCATTAGAATGGAACCCTATTATAAAATAAGGATTAGGAAATTGTGTGGTATTTGTGATAAATGTTAACCACACCATATATAATTTATACAACCCTATTTTGGAAGATGAAGTGGGCTCACAATCTAGCCAAATACACATTGTAATGGATAGCATTGTGGTGAGTTGTTTCAAGATGGCAGAACTGAACATTGAACTTGAGATGATAGGGACATTTTAAGTGACATGAGATGAGAATTCTTTGAGCTCTTTACCAGAGTAGATAAGGCTTCAGTGGTCTGAGGAAACTTGCCAAGGGTCACTGTGCAGACATGCCTAGTTCCTAGGGAGATCTGTGCCACAGGATCTACCTTTAGCATGGAAACTTGTAGCAGAGCTTTGGGTGCCAACCTTAGATATTCACCTTCTTTCCCCTTTCCCCCAGTTTCCACATTTATTCATTAAATTTTATATTTGGTGAGGACTGAAATGAGTGGTGAGTCTTGCTTAGCAGTGTGATCATGCAAAGCTTCTGTGTTCCATTTTATGCCAGTTCTCAGAAAATCAGACTTAGTGTCTATTCCTTTCATGGGACGGACAAATGATGTGGCATCAGAATAAAGCTGGTAAGTTCACAGTGTGGATTTTGTGCTCTGTTTCAACTAAATGCAAATCTTCTGTACTTATTAAAACTGAGGCTCTTTTCCCCTTTTTAATAAAATAGTCTTAGCTGCTCTCTCTGCTTGGAGTCTTAAAAGGCATCTTAAATTCTCAGTCCATTTGCTTCTTAAAGCATTTTGAGTGTATGTTTTAAAAAAATGCTATATTGTCATTGAGTAATTAAAAATAAGATGATGGAGGGTTTTGAAAAATCATTTCTCATTAAAGATATGTATATACCCAAGTACCATTGATCCTTAATGTTAAACATTATCTTCTTATGACAATTAGATGATCACTGTAGTGACTTGTATGAAGTCAGGTTTACAACTTAAAGACCGTCTAAAGATCAAAAAATGGAGAGAAGACTATAATGAACAAATAAGAGCTTTCTTAGGTATAGTTCTATCTGATTCAGTGCAAAAATCACAAAATGAAATAAGAGAAAAATTGCATCCTCTTGAGGGACAGTGCTTTAAACAGAAGGAGCAGGAAGGCATTCTCATCTGGGGGTCCGTCTGGGCAGCAGTGCTGGGCTGAATCACCACCTCTCTTATTTTGAATAACCTCTCTAGTATCAAAAAGCTTAGGTAAAGCCAGAATGCTGTTTGTTTATTTAAAGAAGCTCATTATATAAGGATCTACACATATCCCTTAGCAAATCCAAGACAATCTTGCTTAGAGCCTTAGAGAATTTATTTTCCCTTTTTAAATCTGCAAACAGATTTAGTGGATCAGGTTCCTTGTTTCCTCCTCCTGGACATCTATTGCCAGTCCAGATATCATACCACCTTTCTTTCTTCCTGTTGGTCCCTTAAGCACTGAATTTTAATCATGGGACTTGCTCAGCTCTCCTGCCAGTGTTTAGGATGGCCAGGCTCTCAGTTTTGCCTGTGCGCTGTGGTTAACGTGTTTGCCTGGTGTGAGTCATGTGGGTTTCTCGCTGGAGCAGGTGGGAATAACCAGAAATGCCCTAGTGCTCAGTGCTCAGTTCTGACCTATTACCACCAAAGATGGCCAGATGGCCAATATTTCTACAACCTGTAGTTATGTTACCTTTGTAGCTTCTGACAAGTGGCAGGTGCACAGCCATTCTTGGTCGCGTATATATGAATGACATTGAAGTCTTATCAAAGTGTGACCAATCTTTATTGCCTTTGTTAATGTTATAAATTTACATCTATTTGCATGATCGATGTCTAGTTCTCAGCCATAGCTACACTTTGGAATCTCTTGGGGATCTTTTAAAAATGTGTGCATGGGCCTTATCCCAGGAAATTTTGATGTAATTGGTCTGGAATTAGCTGTGCACCAGGAATTGTCAAAGCCCCCTGGGTGATTCCAATATATAACCAAGGTTCAGAATTGCTGCTATAGATTATAAACTCCATTAGGTGGAGGCACATCGTATTCTGCTCACTATAGTATTCCAGCACCTAGTTCAGTGCCAAGCATCTAGTAGGTGCTCAATAAATGATTGTTAAATTAATAAAAGTGTGAAAACATGGCTTCTTGTTTTCTGCCCTGAGGGCAGCACAATAAAAAGATTAAATGAATAGGGCTTTATCTGAAGATGGTTCCAGTGTGTCACCTGTCATCAAGCTCCAATGGTTACAGCATGGCCTTGAAGGACCCCATCCGTGAAACATTCTGTGATCATCTCAGGGAGCACTGATCTCTCTCTCTCAGTCTCTGGGAATGTTAGAGGCCGCTGCTCACACTGGCCTATTTTAGGATGAATGGTCTGATGGTGGAGCAGATAAAACTCTCAGAAAAAAGAAATTTTGAAATGGAAGTCACTCTTTCTTTAAACTTATAATCAGAAGGAAACTGTTAAAGCTTGGAGATTTTGTGCAAAAAGCTGCTTGACTGTTAATTAGGTAAGCATTAGGAGGGAAAAAAACAGAAGGAAAAAAAGTGGTATCCTCAGTAAATGAGGAGAAAAATGCTTGCACAGTGGTAGATCAGCAGGTAATTGAAAGAGGAGAAAAAATGAGCAAGGGAGAATTCAGGACTCATAATGTTGACCAAGAAATGCAAATTCTCTCTCTCTCTCTCTCTTTTTTTTAACCAGAAAGAGCTGAGTGTTTACTTTTTTACATGGCATTTGGAAATGTTTGAATTTAGGTGAAATATAGTGCTTTGGAAAGATACAACTTAAGTGGCAAGATTCGGAGCTAAAATGTGGATTCTGATCCCCCTGACATTAGTTACCTGTTTTGCTGGGTGACCTTGGAGTTCTTTCCTTTCCCTTAGCAGCTCCTGAAATGTTGAGTCGGCGCCATTCTTCTGTCTTGCAGCTGTCTCTGGTAAGGAGAGGGCAACAATGTGGAGACCTCTGGGAGGAGAGGCCACTGCCCAGGGTTACCTGCTGCCAGGGGTTACCTGCCACACCAATGTGAAGAGAATTTCAACACAAAACAATGCTTATGGTTCCATAACTTATGAGATAGAAGTTGTCACTCAAAGAGGCTGGTCTCCAGGCACCTCTCCCACTTTTCTCATTTCCCTCAGTGATGTGAGAGGAAGACTTGAGCAGACAGCGTTTCCAGTCTCTCTAACAATGGAATAGTCTCAGAAATGAAGACTGTGGTCTTCTCATCCAGCCATCCATAGCACCAGCAGCATTGAAAGTGTCCACCTACCCGGTAGAAAACATTGTCTTAAATATCCCCATAGAGAGAAGTCCCATTCTTTTTTGGTCACTTTGACAATCAAGAATCTTTTTTTTTTTTTTTGAGTCTATGTCATTCTGATCCTGTGACACTGTTGCTTGAAACTCTGCAGTGATTCCCCATTATCTATGGATAGAGTCTTGCAGTGTTAGCAGGAACAATATTGCACATTTTAAACAACCATAAGGACACAAAAAATGGACACTGGTATAGAACTGGAAAGGAAGTTGGAGGCATTACTCTATAGTTGCTGAGGTGTCTGAATGTCCCAGTGCAGGCACAGTCATCTGAAGCAGGGGGCCCATTCCAATGCATTTGCAAGTATTTTGTAACAAGACATTGTAACTAGCCTATTAGTTCACATAAAGACATCTCTGTTACCCTGTCTCAGCCTGTGTCTCTGGCTGATCTCCCGTTTTTCTTTTTTTTATAATTTTTATTATATTTTTTTCATTACCATTTTCTTCCTTTATATCCTCCACCCCCCACCAATCACCGCCCTGTTTTCCATGTCCATGAGTCCTTTTTCTTTTTTGCTCAATCCTTCCATTCTGTGTTTCTTCTCTTATACTTCAATCTCTGGCTTTGGTGTAATAATTGCAGTTCCCCGAATGTGCTCAATGGTCTCCTATATTAATGCCTTTGCATATACTATTCCTTTTGCCTGGAATATTCTGGAATTTCTGGAAAATCTCCTACTCTCCCTTCAAGACTCTGCCTTCCTCCAACCATGCTGCAATAGGGTTTTCACCATTCCCTGCTTTGTGTCCCTGCGTTCTCCTTATAAGCCTCTATTAATTGTACCTGTCACGCTGAAATGTAAATTATTTACTAGACTGTGAATTCCTTTCAGGGCACAAGTTAGATGTGTTTTCCACATTTGTATCCCAGGACACATTAGGTACTTGATAAATGTTTGCTCAGTGAGCCAGTGAATGAATTATTTTGTGTAAATAGAGAGCAAGTGGTCAGCATTCTCTTGCAGGGATATTTTATACAGTTGATATTCCCCTGTTCTTTTTATTTTCTCCACAGTATTATCTCATGTACATTAAATAACCCTAGATCTTTTAATCTTTATCCAGAGATTATTTCCTTTTTTTAGTCAACTTTCGTGTGCCTGTTCAGCCTTTATTTTCTTTCCACTCTTTAAAATGTGTATAGCCATCTCTGGACACAGAACACATGTAAAGTGTAAGTCAGTGAATGGAACACTGAAAGGCTTATTCTGAAGTCCTTGCAGGTCACACAGGGAATTCCGTGACAACTTTCCTTCCTTTCTTGACTACTTCATTGCTGATTCAAATGCAAACTTACCTACTCTTGGCTCTTGCCAGGATTATTGTGACTTGGTCCTTGGTTGTCTCTTCCCATCCCATATTTATCCCTGTCTGGTTTTATGTCCCATCTTGACCTGGACTGTTTTCTTAGAAGGAGTGTATCCTGGTTGTCAAGATCACTTTGGAACTTTATTCTTATCTTCCCGAGTATCTGCAATCCTGTCTCACTTGACCACATCTATGGATTTGAGGAATTTATTCTTAATAGAAGTATTCTATTATTCGATGCATACATATCAAGTAGGATATCCATTCCAGTAGAAAAGGCACACAGCTATGTCCATAGAGTATGGTGAAATGAGTGAAATGTCATCTTCTTACCATTTTATGGTAAAACAATGGGGCAAACAATAAGTTGTGATGGCAAGGGAGGTGGACAGAACAGTTAGAAGAGCACAATGGTTAGCGCATTGCTGCTAAAGCCAGATTGCGTGGGTTTTAACCGCTGCTGCCACTTCTAGGCTGCATGACCCTAGGCTGCTCATTTAACTTGGCTGAGCCTAAGACTGTTTATCTGTTTAACGATGAGAATAATAGGATCTACCTCATGGAAATTTTGTGAAGGTCAAATGTGTTAATGTTTGCTCACAAAGCACTTAGCACTATTTCTGGCATGTAGAAAATGGTCAATAAAAATTAACTATCATCACTTAGTCCCTTTAAAAGATGAATTTACTATTGATTCCCCAACAAGCATTTTCGTCTGGATGTGGTTTCTCTTTTTCCTCCCTTCCCCAATTCTATCTTTAGCTGGAAATCTTAAGAGTTAACACCTGCATCTTTTAAATGAAGACTGTGGCCTAGATCTGTCATTTTCCAAATGATGGTCCATAATAGAGACCTGGGAATTCCTCAGAGACTCCTCCAGAGGGGCTGGGAAGTAGTGCGCGTGGCACAGCGATGGCCCTCCCTCTCACATGGAAGAGAGCAAACTCTCATTTATCTGTTTTACATATTGGACTTTCAGCTGAATGTGTGCTTAAAGAAAGAATTTTTGAAGCTAAAGGAAGTTAAAATTTTCTTTCTAGCTTGAAAATCAGTGATTTTGAATGTAGAACATAATGATAATTTGATTTCTACCTTTATTTTATGAACACAGAATTAACGATTGGGTGGGGGGATTGCATTACATGTTGCCTCATCCAATGATGTAATAATCAAATAAAATAGATCCTAATTCTATTTAGTCAGCTTCCCTCTGTTGTTCTTAGCCTGCTTTGAGAGGACTGTCAAATTGAATTTGCTGTCCTCTGTGTTTGCCAAAGTTTATTATTTCAATTTACAGCAGCAGAGATGTTATAACCTGGTCCTTTATGTACTCTGTTGTGTTAGCTCTGATATTGTGCCAATCTGCACAAGAGAGTAATTATGGAATGATGAGCCTTACTTTGCTTTCAAGAAAGCAACGGGCAGGTCTTTCTGATGTCTAGAGGGGTTGTGTGTTAGAGGCAGAATTGGGACTGGGAGATTTAATCTACTTTTCTTATTCATAAATACCTTTTAAAAAGCCCAACAAAACACCATTTAAAAATTTCACAAAGTCACAAACAAGCTAATACCAAGTAAAGCGTGGGCTGTGTTTGAGAAAAGATGCTTTGAAAAAAGAGGGATAAGATCAAGCTCTAAATGTGTTTAATTCATTAGCCATAAAGCGCGCAGAGCTGGGTTTGTAATGATATCAGAATATTCAAGAAAAGATTCATAATGAGATCTCAAAAATCCTATGTGGAGACTCCTGTGAATGTTTACAATCTGTTCTGTAGCCTCTTCTATCAGATTGCCTGCTGTCTTTAAGCAGGGAAGGGGATTGAGCTTTGTCTTTCCTATCTGCATTCTAGGATTGAACCCTAATGCTTGAAGTCAGCAGTGGGTTAATAAATAAACAGGATAAATTATTTCTTTATTAACACTTAAAAATCATAATGGCAATATATGTTTGTTGTACAAATTCTGCAGTGCAAATTTCTTCTTTCTCATTCCCTGAATCCCATTCCTCAAGGTAACCACTGATAATAGTTCAAAGTGGGTCCAGTCAGAGTTTTTCTTTGTACAGACAAATACACACACAAACACACACTCACATGTACACATAAATATATAAAAATATATACACATATATGTACACACATTTTTAAAATATAAATAGGATTTTATTTTCCTTCTTTTATATTTTTGATATCTCTCCATATATTATATATATATTTCATTTTTTATGAATGAGAATTGCATTTCAAGGGGACTTTTAAACTCTTTCTGACTTTCAGTAAAAACCCAGACAATGAGCAGCAGGGGAGAGCTTCCGCCAGCACCTGCAGTCAGACCCCTCTGTCTCTGACCCACCTGACCTTGGAAATGGTTCTGTTTTTAAAGGCAGCCTGAAGGCATGGTTAAGGACCATGCCTACTTTTCACACAGACAGACCCCCATTGTGAAAGAAAATGACAATTTAATCAAGTTGGTTTTCTCTCTGGCAAATTGCATCAACTTCACTTGGGAAATGAGGGAACCCTGTGTGACTGGGATTCTCATCCATCAGGGCCTGGTGGGGCACAGGGGACCCTTGTTCCACAGAGGCAGCCTTGTCCAACTCTTCTCCCATTAGCTCGCAAAGCTGAGTTAAGTGAGCCATCAATGCAGCAGGCCTGATTTGTTGATACGCTGGACTAGCTGGGAAAGTTCTTAAATTCACTTAAGATAAGGGAATGGCTTCTCCTCAAAGGCACAGCAAGGCAAGATCCTCCACTTCTCAGTAAGCCTGTCCAAATTGTCTGCCAGCCACTCGAGGATGAAATTGAGTCTAACACTACAGAATGTATTACTAAGAGTAAACTAGCCAGTAAATATTTAAAGGGTATAGCTAAGCTTCTCCATCATTTACCTGCATTTTGTTTGGATGACAAGAAGTGGCAGAGTGCACTGCAAAGTGAGATTCGGTGCTGGAAACGTGGCTACAGAGATTAAATAGAAATTTCTGAAGGCAACCTTCATTGTGATGAAATGGTAGAGGATAGGTTTCCTGAAGAATTTTCCACTTGAATGCATGATTAAGTGTTCAGGGGACTATGTAATTGGTAATATACTTTTTTATATCCCTGTGTAAATAATTTCTTTATTTAAACTTCACAATGTATAATGTTTAAACACTTGTCAAGCAATAACTCACTGGCGGCAGAAAATTATAAAAGTTTAACAGCAGGATTAAGAGTGTTACGGCTGGAGCTGATTGATCTGTATGGTTTTCTTGAAGAGGAATCTTACCACAGAGGTATAATTTGTGAAATACAACCACACAATCTCAGTAATTTGAGCAGTTATGTGGGAAACTCTGAATCCATCTCAAATTGGCCTGCTTTTATTTTTTTTAAACAGGGTATAAAGTATGTTTTTAATTCTGTGTGTACACATAAATATACATATTATAGTCAGATTTTTTTAGTAAAAGTCAAATAAGGGAGATAAATGGCTCTATCCTAATCTTTGATATCTGTTATGAGTCTAAGAATATTGCCCATATATTGAAACAGTGTCTAAGTCATTGTGTAAATAATAACAGAAAAGGGTACTACCAATTTATCATGCATGGGGATATAGTGTGTTGAAGGAGTTTACTTGGAAATCAGTGTTATGTCGTCACATTTGTTATGGTTTATAAATCTTTGCCTGATCTACAAGGGTTTAAGACCTTTCACCCAAATATAAAAATGACCCATTAAAGTTAACGAGCTTTCTTTATCTGGACTCATTTTTTTTAACTATGTGATTAAATGCAACGAAAGGGAGATGGGGAACATTTAAAGTACAGCTGAGAGTGCTTTGGTAAGAGATAAGGACTTAAAGAATTCAGGAACCAGAAAGAACCAAATTTGCAAAGAACAGAAATAAAACACCAAAGGAAGGTGATACTTAAAACAGTATGCTACTCATAAACTTGATTGAATATTGGTAGTTAATATTTCAAAAGATGAAGATAATAACAGGTACAGAGGGATTTGAGTAGAATGGAAAAGACCCTTGTTAGAATATACCTCTGCAAAAACAGATACAAGATCTATAAGTGTATTTGCAGTAGACAAGAAAATATCATTATTGACTAAAAATTTGCTTAAACAAAAGCCTGAGATCCTGTCTTCAGTTTTATCATCAAACTCTGTCAGTTAGAGACAATCATGAAAAAAAACTATACCATCAGAGAGATGAATGTCCCAGAAGTAAGCTATTGGCCAGCTATAACAGAGAACTGTTTGGCTCATGAAATTTTGAATTTGGACCATGTAGATGAACGATCATATAGTTTACTTATCTTCATGAAAGAGCAGGTATTCAAATCTCTATATTATATATTTCGGATGTAAGTCACAAAGAACCCCTGCCCCTGCCATGAAGACTTCATGAGGGCAATGCATGTTGTCTGTCTTGTGATGTATCTTATCTAAGCCCCAAAACACCAACAAACAGCCATAGAGTCCCCCCCTCAACTTGACTAAACTTTAGACAGGCTTCTAGCTGATTATAGCCTCTTGACCTTTCTTTTCTTAGAGTATTTACTGTATTTTGCCATGTAAAATGCACACTTATGTTTTTGTGCACATTATACATGGGATTATTATACCTATGGTATGTATTCATTATACCCATGTATAATGTATATCTTTATTTGTCCCTCAAAAATTTGGTCAAAAAGTGTGCATTACAAATGGCACATTATAGTACTTTAGAAAAGTTGCAGTTGTAAATTCTTTCTTTGCCACTTTGAGATCTAATTCTCCTACAACACAGGAATGTCTTTCTCAAAGACCTGGAAGTCATCCCTTCAAAGTGTAACCATCAAGAAAGATAGAATGATAGTTTTCCTTCTTCCTTTCCAATTGGGATACTGTTTATTTCTTCTTCTTGTCTGATTGCTGTGGCTAAGACTTCCAGTACTATGTTGAATAAGGGTGGTGAAAGGGGCTCTCTCTCTCTCTTGTTCCTGATCTTAAAGGGAACACTTTTAGTTTTTGTCCATGGAGTATGGTATTGGCTGTGGGTTTTTCATATATGGCCTTTTTTTGTGTTGAGCTATGTTCCCTCTATTCCACTTTGCTAAAAGTTGGGTTTTTTTTTAAATCATAAATGGGTGCTGCATCTTGTCGAATGCTTTTTCTGTATCAATTGATATGATCATGTTATTTTTATCCTTCATTTTGTTTATGTGGTGTATCACATTTAGTGATTTGTGGATATTGTATCAACCTTGTATCCCAGGGATAAATCCCACTTGATCATGGTGTATGATCTTTTTAATGTATTGCTGGATCCAGTTTGACAATATTTTGTTGAGGATTTTAGCATCTATATATATCAGGGATATGGGTCTATAATTTTCTTTCTTTGTAGTGTCTTAATCTGGTTTTGGAGTTAGGATAATGCAGGCTTTGTAAAATGAGCTTGGGAGTCTTCCCTCCTTTTGAATTTTTTAGAATAGTTTGAGAAAGATAGGTGTTACTTCTTTGAATGTTTGGTAAAATTCACCTGTGAAGTGATTCAGTTCAGGGCTTTTGTTTGCTGGGAGTTTTTTGATTACTGCTTCAATTTCATTAGTTGTAATCAGCCTTCTATATTCAGATATTTTGTTTCTTCTTGATTCAATTTTGAAAGATTGAATGTTTCTAGGAATTCATCCATTTCTTCCACATTATTTAATTGGTTGGTATGTAGCGGTTTATAATATTTTCTTATAATCCTTTGCATTTCTGTGTTGTCAGTTGTTATTTCTTTTTCATTCTGATTTTATTTAACTGGCATTCTTTCTTTTTTTCTTGATGAGTCTTGTTAAAGATTTGTCAATCTTGCATATCTTTCCAAATAACCAAATCTTGGTTTCATTGATATTTTATGTTTGTTTTACTCTATATTGTTTATTTCTGATCTGACCTTTATGATTTCCTTTCTTCTATTTACCTTGGTTTTTGTTTGTTTTTATTTTTCTAGTTTTTCTAGTTGTTAGGTTAGTTTTTTTTATTTGAGATTTTTCTTGCTTTTTGAAGTTGGTCTGTATTGCTATGAATTTCCTTCTTGGGACTTCTTTCACCATATCCCATAGATATTGGGTTGTTGTATGTTCATTTTCATTTTTCTCAAGGTAACTTGATTTCCTTTGATCTCATTGTTGACTTATTTATTGTTTAGTAACATGTTACTTAGCCTCCATGTGTTTGTGTGTTTTTCAGTTTTTTTTCTTGTAATTGATTTCTACTTTCATACCATTGTGTTCAGAGAAGATGCTTGATATAATTCAATGTTCTTGAATTTATTGTGACTTGTTTTGTGTCTTCACATGTGATCTACCCTAGAAAATGTTCCATAAGCACCTAAAAAGAATGTATATTCTGCTGCTATGTGGTGAAATAGTCTGACAATATTAATTAAATACACCTGGTCAAGTGTGTCATTTAAGGCCACTCTTTCCTTGTTGATTTTGTGTCTGGAAGATGTATCCATTGATGTTAATGGTATGTTAAAATTTTTCTACTATGACTGTATTACTGTCGGTCTCTCCTGTTTATGTCCATGAAGATTTGCTTTATATATTATGTCCTATGTTTGATGCATAAATGTCTATAAGGGTTATATCTTCTTGTTGAAATGATCCCTTTAGCATTATGTAACGCTGTTCTTTTTCTCTTACAGCCTTTGTTTCAAAGTCTATTTTGTCTAAGTATTGCTACCCCAGCTTTTTTGTTTGCTTTCATTTGCTTAAAATATCTTTTTCCATCCCTTTACTCTCAATGTGTGTGTGTCTTTTGTTCTGACATGGGTCTCTTGTAGACAGAATATATATAGGTGGTGTTTTCTTATCCATTCAGCTACCTATTGCTTTTTGATTGGAGCATTTAATCCCTTCTAGAGTAATTATTCACAGACACATAGTTATTGCCATTTTATTCTTTATAATTATGTTCCTCTTTTTTTTTTCTTTCTTCTTCTTAAAGAAGTACCTTTAACACTTCTTGTAATACTGGTTTGGTGGTAATTAAATCCTTTAACTCTTTCTTCTAGGAAAATTCTTTATTTCTCCTTCCTTTTTAAACAATAACCTTGCTGGGTAGAGTAATCTTGGTTGTAGGTCCTTGATTTTCATCACTTTGAATATTTCTTTCCAATCCCTTCTGGTCTAAAATGCTTCTGTTGAGAAATCAGTTGACAGTCTTATGAGAGCTTCCTTGAAAGTAACTAATTGTATTCCTCTTGCTGCTCTTAAGAGTCTCTCCTTGTCTTTAAACCCTGGCAGTTTTATTTATTTATTCTTTCTTATTTTTTAACTTTTTTATTGTTCAAATACATTTGTCTCTATTTGCCCGCCATCACTTTCTCCTGCCCTGCCCACCCTCACCTCCCAACCTTAATCCTTCCCCATTTTGGCTTTGTCCATGAGTCCTTTATACATGCTCCTTGACTTGACCCTTCCCCATTACTGCCCTCCCTCCTCCCCTCTGGTTACTGTTGGTTGATTTTTTCTTTCACTGTTGCTGATTATATATTTCTTCCTTTGTTGTGTTGATTAGGTTCCACTTACAGGTGAGATCATATGGTATTTCTCTTTCACTGCCTGGCTTATTTCACTTAGCATAATGCTCTCCAGTTCTATCCATGCTGTTGTGAAGGGTAGGAGTTCCTTCTTTCCTTCTGCTGTGTAGAATTCCATTGTGTAAATATACCATAGTTTTTTGATCCACCATTGACTGATGGGTACTAAGGTTGCTTCCAGCACTTGGCTATTGTTAATTGTGCTGCTATGAACATTGGGGTGCATAGGTTCTTTTGATTTGGTGTTTTGGGATTCCTAGGGTATAATCCAAGCATCAGAATTCCTGGATCAAAAGACAGTTCCATTTTTAGCATTTTGAGGAAATTCCAAACTGTTTTCCACAGTGGCTGCACCAGTCTGCATTCCCACTGACAGGGTACTAGTTTTCTCTACATTCTCACCAGTACTTGTTGTTTGTTGATTTATTAATGATGGCCATTCTGACCAGTGTGAGGTAATATCTCAATGTGTATTTAATTTGCATTTCTCTGATGGCTAGTGATGCTGAGTATTTTTTCATGTCTGTGGGCCATGTGGATGTTTTCCTTGGGGAAGTGTCTGTTCAGGTTCTTTCCCATTTTTTTAATTGGGTTGTTTATCTTCCTGGGATAACCCCCTGTGTTTTTTTTTTCCTTTCCACTTGCTTGGAATATTTTTTTCCATTCCTTTACTTCCAGTCTGTGTAGGTCTTTTGTTCCAAGGTGAGTCTCTAGTAGGCAGCAGATGTGTGGGTCATGTTTTCTTATTCATTCAGCTACGCTATGGCTTTTGATTGGAGCATTGAATCCATTTACATTGAAAGTTAGTATTGAATAGTACTTTTTCTTTGTTTCCCTTTGTACCTGTGTTCCTCTTTTTCTCACTCTTTTTAAATCGTGTTTATTCTATTACAGTTGTCTCAATTTTCCCCCTTTGCACTCTTCCATCCATCCCACCCCGCCCCTCTCTCCCACAGTCAATTCCCACTCTGTTGTCCATGTCCATGGGTCATTCATACATGTTCTTTGTCTAGTCCCTTCTCCTTCTTTCCACCATTGTCCTCCCTCCCCATCCCCTCTGGTCACTTTCAGTCTGCTCCATGTTCCCATGCCTGTGGTATATTTTGTTTGTTAGTTTATTTTGTTGAATTGATTCCACTTATAGGTGAGATCATATGGTGTTTGTCTTTCAGTAACTGGCTTATTTTATTTAGCATAATATACTCCATTTCCACCCATGTTGTCACAAAGGGTAGGAGTTCCTTCTTTCTTTTTTCTTTTTAATGCAGATTAATTGATTTTATTTATTTACTTTTTGAAATGTCAAAATCCATTACCCATTTACCCATTGCTGGGTAGAGCAGTCTTGGTTGCAGGACTTTGCTTTTCATGACTTGGAATATTTCTTGCCATTCCATTCTGGTTTGCAGTGTTTCTGTTGAGAAGTCAGCTGCTAGCCATATCAGGGTTCCCTTATATGTTACTACCTGCTTCTCCCTTGATGCCTTCAGGATTCTCTGTTTGTCTTTGATAGTTGCCATTTTAATGGCGATGTGTCTTGGAGAGGGCCTCTTTGGGTTCCTCTTGAATGGGACCCTCTGTGCTTCCTGGACTTGTGTGACTTTTTCTCTCCTCCAATTAGGGAAGTTTTCCATCATTACTTTTTCAAACAGGTTCTCTATCCCTTGTTCGTCTTCTCCTTCTGGTATCCTTATTATACAGATATTATTAGGTTTCAGGTTGTCCTGCCTTTCCCTAAATGCCTCTTCATTCTTTCCGAGTCTTTTTTCATTTTCTTGCTCTTTCTGGGAGTATATTTCTACCTTGTCCTCCAGCTCACTGATTCAAGCCTCTGTTTCATCTAGCCTGTTTTGGATTTCTTCAACTGTGTTTCTCAATTCAGAAATTGTAATCTTCTTTTCCTCTTGTCTCTTACTGATAGTTTCTATGTCCTTTTTCATGCTGATATATTTTGCAGTAAGTTCCTTGGGGTTTCCCTGTAGTTTTTGGTAATTCTCTCTGAGCTCCTTGAGCTTCGTTAGAACCATTGTTTGGAACTCAATCTCTGATAGTTTACTTGCCTCTATTTCATTTATTTCTCTTTCTGGGGATTCCTCCTTTTCCTTTGATTAGGGAGGTGTTTCTTTGCCTTCCCATTATTTTTGAGACTCTTCTCTTTTGCTTCTGATTCTTAAATTGATCTGACTTGATTTCCTGACTTTGTGGTGTGAACCTCTATGGTAGGAGACCACTGTTTTTTCTTTCTTGATCTACATTTGATGATGTCAGATGTTGACCACACCTACCCTTAGGAAGTCTGTTCAAGATTTCCAGGAATCTACTCTCTGTGGCTATCTCCTTCAGTTGTTAATCTAGTTCCTCTGCACTCAGCAGTCAGGCTTAAGCACCACAGGGTAGTACGGAGTCCCTCCTAGGGGCAAGGTTTTTGGGTCTTCTCATGCTGATGCCACTCAGGGAAGTGGTCTGCCTGAGCAAAATGGCTGCTGCCATATGGGGGAGAAGTCAGAACCATATCCCGCCAGCTATTCCCTCCATCCTTTCCCAAAGCCTCCTTCCCCAGTCTTTCCTCATATGTCTCTAGCCCACTCTTCCCCTGCCTTTGCTGGAGACCTGGGTAAGTGGCCACAAATTAAAATTTATGCATTATCCCTTTACATGGCTCTTTGTATCTCTAGCTGCCCATCTCAGGCAGAGAGCAACCTGTGGCTTTTTGCAGCTGGCTGTTATCTGTGTGCTTTTTGGGTTCTGGTGCTGTAAGCTGGGGATCCCTGCTATGGTTTAGAACACACTCTTCTCAGGGGCATCCATCTGGCTGCTTAAATATCCCTCTGGCACTTCTGCCTGTGGGGTCTAACCATTCTTCTCAAGTCTCCATCACACTCTTTATCAGTCAGGTTTTGCAAAAGCTGATTCTTCTGTCTGTCTGAGGTTGTAAGAGTGAGGCTTGGATTCATTTTTTGGGGAATTCTCTGTGCTTCCTGGGATGGTCACTGCCTGGGTCCTGAATATCTCCTCAGAAAAGAGTGGTAACTTCACTTCCTGACCAGAACAGTGACCCCATTTCCTGACAATAGAGCTCAACTGAACTTGAAATCCTGATAATCAAGCAGCTACTTTCTAAAAAAGGTGTTACTCAGCTCTCTTGGCTAGAGACATTGGCAAAAATTGGATGTTTTCTTGTTGCCTGCCCATGACCTGAGGCTGTGGCCTCACAAAAGCCAACTGTGATAATGTATGCCACCATTGCCATGGCTGAGTCCAGACTCACCCAGCTGCCTGTGACCCTTTTCATGGTGGGACCCAGAGATAGGGCCTTTTTTTGTTCAGGCCAGGCCACCACTCTGATCCCAACTGAGCAGCCTTATATCCCCTCTCATGTATGTGTGGAAGGGAGGTTCATGTAGGGAGGGCCTGCCTCAAGTAGGAACATGCTGAGGAAGGGTCAGAAGCCTAGTGGGCCTGTCATGTTCATATCCCACGTCAAGTTTGGCTGAGTGGACTTGGAGTGTGGGTACCCTCTGCCTGAAGTTTATCTTGAGCCCTAGAGGTGAATCTCATTTCTTTTGGGTGGAGGTTTGTGCAGGTACAGGCCTGGGTCTGATCGGGGAGCAGAAGGTCCCGTGGGCAGAAGCAGCAGTGAGTAGAGACTGGCAGGGATTGAAGTCTTTGGAATGGCTACCATTCATTGTCACTGCAGAGGTCATCCCAGGACATCAGGGAGCAGCTGATCAATGGAGACACCCAGTCTGCCTCCACCAGCGAAAGGCAGGTACTCAACAGTACTGAGGGCCAGAGCAGGTGTGAAGTGAGTGTGGCCACCAGGGATCTGGGCAACCTCAGCCCAAGGATGGTCTGAGAAGGACTCCCCTGAAGCCACCCTGGCTCCACAGGGAGCTCACAATTTCTGACTCCAACATGGAGCACCATGTCCATGGTCAACCAACCAGGCCAGAGGACATGGAGATCAAGGGTGAGAAGGTTGAGGAGGTGAAGCTGGGAGAGGAGTGGAGGTCCATGTGAGCTTACATTTAAAGACTTATATGTAAGACTCAAAATCATAAAACTCTTGAAGAAAACATAGGCAGTAATATCTGAGACATTTCTCTTAGGAATTTTGTTTTCTGATATATCTTCTCAGGCAAGGGAAACAAAAGAAAAAAACATAACTTGGACTATGTCAAACTAAAACGTTTTTGCACAGCAATAGAAACCAACAAAATGAAAAGACAACCCGCTTAATGGAAGAAGGTATTTGCCAATGATACATCTGATAAAGTGTTAATATTCAAAATTTATAAAGAACTCAGACAACTTAACCTTGGAGAAACAAACAACCTGATTAAAAAGTGGCAAAAAACCTGAATAGGCGGTTGTCCAAAGAGGACATACAGATGGCCAAATGTCATATGAAAAGATGCTCAACTGTTAGAGGGGCAGGGAGTTGGGTTGCTGGGTGAAAAAGGTGAGGGTATTAAGCAGTACAAATTGGTAGTTATAGAATAGTCATGGAGATGTAGACTATAGCATAGGGAATATAGTCAATAATATTGTGATAAGTATGTATGGGGACAAGAGAGTACTTGAAACATTGGTGGGGGGACCACAGTGTAAAGTACATATACATGATTTTCTAACTGCTATGCTGTATATCTGAAACTGATGCACAATAATATTGAATGTAGACTGTAATTGAAACATTAATTAATTAAAAAATGTAAAGAAAGGACTCCTATCTCCCAACGTCTGTGGGAAGGTAGGAGCCTAAAAAAAGGTAATTGACAGCAAACACAGATGGCCTAATCATACTGACCATTCCTCCAGAGTAAAGTCCCCCAGCACTTTTTCATCAACTCACACCCCAGCTTTAAAAATCCTCCCACCTTTTTAGAGGAGTCGAGTTCAACCTCTCTTATTGCAAGTTTTGAATAAAGTCTTCCTTGCCTATTTAATTGGTCTGGTGCAATTTTTCTTTTATAGCACTCAGTCAACATCTGTTGAATTAAATTTGAAGCATTTCAACCTTAATTCTCATATATAGCATCAGTTTATAAATGATAAAAGTCTTTGTGAAGAATATCAATGTTGGAAGAACTATTACAAAACAAAGCAAAGTGATTTGATAGACGGCTCAAGGTATCCACAGCAGAAAGACAATCAAACATAGTCTGAAGGATGGGATAATATTCTGTTTTAATAAAAATTTATATAGCTAATTTACCTTATTTGGAGTAATTTAAACTGAACTACAAGCAAATTGCAGATACTTAGAAATGTTTAAGTGTCAAGGAGTAAATCCCTTTCTGCTGCTGCTTCTTCCTTTATAATCATCCTGATGAAAACATTCCAATGGAACTAGAATTTTGGAGTTGACCTATGTTCTCCATTTTATTGATGAAGAAACTAAGAATGCAAAAGGATGTTATGACTATTTAGTGGAAGACCAGAAACTGGAAACCAGGTTGCATTATGTTCAGTCTTGTGTTCTCTACTCTCTTCTAAAAATTTCAGGTCTAGTCTGGTGTTATATTTTAATTGGAAGGAGAAATTTAACTGACACGACTTATGCAAAGGCCAATTAACCCAATTGTATAGGTGGAGAAGTATAACTTGAAGAAAGAGAAGACTCTTGCTTATTCATTCTTTTTGGTCAATTGCAGCTACATAGAATTTTACAGTTGACACAGTTCTTTCATATGCATCATCTGATTTGATCCCCAAAACAAGCTGGTTGAGGCAAGAAATAGCTTGAGTAAATGATTTACCAAAAGTCACCTGGCTGGTAGTTGGTAGAGCAGAAACTAGAATCAGATTTTTAGTTCATCTAGTTTTTAAAAATCTACTCTATCTACTATAGGTAAGCACTGTATTAGATCTTAGACACAGAATGTGGACAAAGAATGGAACACTCAGAAAACATATATGTTTATGACAGTTTTGGTAGGCGCAAATGCAAGAAAAGTATAGATTGCAATGAAAATTGTAAGAGGTTCATATCCTTGCCTGGAGATGGGGTTTGGATCAGAATGGCTGATCCAAAGAATTGACATTTATTTTTGCATATCATTGTCCTAGCTCCTATATTAACTATGGTTCAATGCCAGTGGGCTCTACACTTTAGCCAGAAAACTTGTCCTAGTAATATATAGAGAAACGAAAAGTATAATGAAATGGTAGTGTGCTTTTTATCAAGCTAACCGTATTTAAAATAGAAGTTTGTCTTATTTTCTGAGATTTCCCCCCTTATTTATAGTTTTAAAACACCCTTTCTTTTATTCAATGATTAGTATGGTAAATAAATAATTTTTTTGTGAATTACTTAGAGCTATAAAAATTTCAATCTTAGATCATCACTTCAATCTTATTTAAAATATTTTTAGACAGTGAAATCTTGGAGTCTGAAAACCAGTGATCTATATCCTGCTGCAACCCCCCAAACTCACCCTTCCTTTTTGTTTTATGAGTGGAGGAAAGACCTTTGCTTGGACTAACCTAATAAGTCACAGCAATAAGATGTTACACATCTTTGTACTTATGTAGGAAATATGATTAAAAATAATAAGACAAACTCAGAAGCATAATGTTATTTCAGGAAATGGGAATAAACAGAATTTAAACATATTATTTTTGTTTACTTGCTAGGAAGTCTGCCTTTCTATAGATAAGGGTGAGAGACAGGACTGAGGAGAGCAGGTTGAAATTGAAGGCTCCTCTGACAAAGACAAGGCAAAGCCTCACTGGGGTGAGAAGAGGAAGAGGTTTCTTGATCCCTGTTGCTCTTTCTGTAGAGAATTTATTTCTCTGTCTCTCCTCCTGGTCTCCCTTGTGTCTATTCACAGATTTTGTTTATGTGGTAGCTTTGCGGAAGACTGTTGCACCGGTGGAGTGCTTTCCCTCATTGTCATGTGTTACAGTGCAGAGGGTAAAAATCAATCGATGGCCCTTCCTGGCCCTCACTGCTCTTCCTGCCCTTATAAATACTTTTATTTGCATTCTGTCATTGTGACTGTGGCTTATCCCTTTACATTTGCCTTTTCTAGTTGAAAGTCATTAATCTGCAAATGCAACTAATTAGCCCTTCTCTGTTCAGGGAGCAGAAAACACCGCTGGCTCATAGTCCTAGTTTATGGGATGCCAGGAAATGTACACTTAAGGATCAATGGATCTTGCCAATGGGAGGAGTGCTCTGTATAATTACACAATTGGCCCTGGTAAGCTGTAAAATGAGAATTGCATAGAGAACCTAAAACCTGCCCCAGAATGGCACAGTGACTTAAACAAGCTTGCATTTCTTATTCTATCAAGTTGTGCCCATTTTGTGAGATGAGCCATCTCAATCCGTCTTCTTGAAGAGTGAGGCACAGAAAATTAGGTGAAATTGGGTGCATTTCAGCCCTGACATTTTTCTTTTCTGGAGAAAGCTTGAACTAAAGACCTCAGGGTTGATATAAGATTGGAAAGGCCAAATAACTCTATCTTATTTTTTTAATGTGGAAAAAGAAAAAAAACCTCTTTGTCTCAAATAAAATAAAAACTAAAATGCTTATGCTTAGCCTTTTTTTTTTGTTGTTCCTTAAAAAAAAAGAAGACACAATAGACTACAGGTATCCAGAGAAAACTCCTGATTCTCTTAAAGGAAAATAACTTTTCTGCAGAGGTAAATGTGTTAAAACGGATTATAGGCAGGGTACCATTTGGATGCCGATTAGACAAGCACTTGAAGCCACAGATGAACATCCTCCCTAGTAACAAAAACAGTATCTAGTTGGGCTGTGAGCACATGCTTGTGTGGGAATATATGTCTTTGTGTGTGATTGCTAGTGTATGTGTGTATATACAGAAATGACTTTCACCAAAAGGAAATTGAGTGTTGACAAGGACCTGTAAGAAATATGTGGAAAGTATTATATCTAATTGACAAAAAGTCCAGGGGGAAAAAAAAATGTCTATGATAACCTATACCTGCCACCTTTGGGGAGGGTGAGTTGGGCAGTTGGGTTAGTTGAATCCCACTGAGAAGAGAGCAGGTGTTAAAGAGGATTGTTGTCATCATTGTCCACAGCCCACAATGTATGCCATTAGTGGAAATCTTGCACAGGTTTATTAGATGAGTTGGAAGTGGTACCAGCTACTATGAGCCAGGTCCTTTGTGGCCCTGTACTGAGAGGTGAGATTCAAGCTATTGGTACAAGACCAGAGGTCTCCCCATTTTTTTCTTTGCCTAGTGGTTAAACAGCTCTTTGCATAAGTGAGAATAGGCATTGAAATGAACAAGTGGCAGTTTTCTTCTCTTTCTCAGAATATTCACAATAGTTTAAGAATAGCAAACAAGGTTGGTTTTCCTTGAATAGAATCTATTTTTCTTTGAAAAACATTTTTTACCTGTTTCACTTCTTTCTCTGTTCCCTCTAACCTGTACCTTTATTTTTTTTCTTTGTTTTTTATTTCTTCAAATACATTTGTCTCCCTTTACCTGCCAACACTTTCCCTGCCCCACCCACCCCCACCTCCCACCCTCAATCCCTCCCCATTTTGGCTTTGTCCACGGGTCCTTTATACACATTCTTGACTTGATGCTTCCCCTTCTTTTCCCTGTTACCACCCTTCCTCCTCCCCTCTGATTCCTGCTGGTTGGTTTTTTCTATCAATGTTGTTAGTTATATTTTTCTTGCTTTGTTTTGTTGATTAGGTTCCACTTATAGGTGAAATCATATGGTATTTGTCTTTCACCCCCTGGCTTATTTCACTTAGCATAATGCTCTCCAGTTCCATCCATGCTCTCTTGAGGGGTAGTAGCTCTTTCTTTCTTTCTGCTGTGTAGAATTCCATTGTGTAAATGTACCATAGTTTTTTTATCCACTCATTTACTGATGGGCACTCAGGTTGTTTCCAGCACTTGGCTATTGTTAATTGTGCTGCTATGAACATTGGGATGCATAGGTTTTTTCGAATTGGTGTTGGGATTCCTAGGGTATAATCCTAGCAGCAGAATTGCTGGGTCAAAGGGCAGTTCCATTTTTAGCATTTTGAGGAAATTCCAAACTGTTTTCCACAGTGGCTGCACCAGCATGCATTCCCACCAACAGGGTACTAGGGTTCCCTTTTCTCCACATCTTTGCCAGCACCCGTTTTTTGTTGATTTCTTTATGATGGTCATTCTGACCAGTGTGAGGTGGTATCTCATTGTGGATTTAATCTGCATCTCTTTGATGGCTAGTGATGCTGAGCATGCTTTCATATGTTTCTGAGCCCTGTGTATGTCCTCCCTGGAGAAGTATCTGTTCAGGTCCTCTGCCCATTTTTTAATTGGGTTGTTTATATTCCTGGAGTGGAGTCATGTGAGTTCTTTATAGATTTTGGAGATCAAACCCCTGTCTGAGATATCGTTGGCAAATATATTTTCCCATACAGTTGGTTCCCTTTTCATTTTGCTGATGTTCTCGTTAGCCATGCAGAAGCTTCTCATTTTGATGAAGTCCCCTTTGTTTATTCTTTCCTTTAACTCCCTTGTTCTAGGGGACAACTGGTGAAAATATTGCTGTGTGAAATATCTGAGAGTTTCCTGCCTATGTTCTCCTCTAGGACTTTTATGGTATGGTGACTTATATTTAAGTATTTTATCCATCTTGAGTTTATTTTTTATATATGGTGTAAGTTGGGGGTAAAATTTCTTTCCTTTTTTTTTTTTTTTTTTGGCATACAGCTATCCAGATCTCCCAATACCATCTGTTGAAGAGGTTGTTTTTATTCCATTTTATGCTCCTGCCCCCTTTGTCAAATATTAGTCGATAATAGAGACATGTGTTTATTTCTGGGCTGTCTATTCTGTTCCATTGATCTATGTATCTGTTCTTATGTCAGTACCAGACTGTTTTGATTATAGTGGCCTTGTAATATATTTTGATGTCAGATGTTGTGATCCCTCCTACTTTGTTTATCTTTCTCAAAATTGCTGCAGCTATATGGGGCCATATATCATTCCATATAAATTTTTGAAATGTCTGTTCTATTTCTGTGAAATACATCATTGGCATTTTAATAAGGATTGCGTGGAATATATAAATTGCTTTGGGTAGTATGGACATTTTGATGATGTTAATTCTTCTGATCCATGAACATGGAATATGTTCCATTTATTTGTGTCTTCCTTAATTTCTTTCTTCAGTGTTGTGTAGTTTTCTTCATAAAGGTCTTTTACCTCCTTGGTTAAGTTTATTCCTAGGTACTTTCTTTTTCTTTTTTTATTATTATTTTACTATTTTTAATTTTTTAAAATCATGTTTATTTTATTACAGTTGTCTCAATTTTTCCACCCTTTACACTCCCCACCATCCCACCCCGTCCCTCTCCCACAGTCAATCCCCACTCTGTTGTCCGTGTCCATGGGTGATTCATACATGTTTTTTATTTAGTCCCTTCTCCTTCTTTCTACCATTGTCTTCTTTCCCCATCCCCTCTGGTCACTTTCAGTCCACTCCATGTTTCCATGCCTGTGGTTTATTTTGTTCATTAGTGTGTTTTTTTAATAGATTCCACTTATAGGTGAGATCATATGGTTTTAATCTTCAACAAATGGCTTATTTCACCTAACACAACATTCTCCAGTTCCATCCAAGTTGTTGCAAATGGTAGGAGTTCCTTCTTTCTTTCTTTCTTTTAAATGCAGATTGATTTTATTTATTATTTTTTTTAAATGTTAAGATCCGAGGAGAATCAAGATGGTGGAAGAGTGAGTGGAAGTCACACTGACCTCCTCCCAGGACCAACCTGGAATTACAACTAAACTGTGGAGAAATCACCTGGAACAAACAACTGAACAGTAGCAAGAGAAGAGCCTTGTAACCTCAGAGACAGAAGCATCGGCTTTAGCACAATCTAACTGGTAAGGAGTGCGGTACAGACTTGAGAAGGCAGGCGGGTCACCCATGGGCAGCAGCACCAGAAGGATATTGAAATGGCTCGTTGGATTCCCATGAGAAGAGCAGGGTCTAAACCAAAGTGGGAATCTCTAGCCCACAGCACCAGAGCCCAAAAATATACAGAAAACAGCCAGCTGTGAAAAGCAACAGGGTTGCTCTCTGCCAGAAACAAGCAGCTAGAGACACAAAGAACTGCTTAAAGGACCAACGAATAAATTTTTATTTGCAGCCACTTACTCTGGTCTCCGACAAAGACATGGGCAGAGTGGGATAGAGACACCTGAAGAGACTGAGGAAAGAGGCTTTGGGGACAGAACCGAGAGAGTAGCCGTTGGGCTCTCAGTGCTGACTCATCCCCCATGTGGCAGCAGCCATCTTGCTCAGACAGAGACTACTCCCTCTGAGCAGCAGCTGCATCAGAGGACCCAATATCCCTTCCCCCAGGTGGAATTCCACCCCACCCTGTGCTGTCTAAGCCACTTGCTCAGTGCAGAGTGGCAGCTACAGACAATAGATCCCTGGGTAAAGCAGGTGCAGAGAGATCTGGAGACACTTGAGGAGAGACTGGGGATGGAGGCTTTGGGGAGAGAATGAAGAGAGTAGCCAGTGAGATCCCAGTCTGAACTCCTCCCCGATATGGCAGCAGTGTGAGAGGACCCAATAGCCCTGCCCCCAGGAGGGACTCCACCCTGCCCTGAGCTGTCTAAGGTGGCCTGTTGAGTGCAGAGTGACTAGATTAACAGCTGAAGGAGACAGCCACAAAGAGTAGATTCCTGGAAGTCTTGAACAGACTGCCTAAGGTCAGAAATGGACAACATCTGACTTCATCAGAGGCGGATCCAGAAAGTAAAAATGGTGCTCTCCAACCATAGAAGTTGATAGCACAAAGTCAGGAAATCAAGTCAGATCAGTTTAAGAATCAGAAGCAAAAGAGAAGAGTCTCACAAATAATGGGAAGGCAAAGAAACACCTCCCTAATCAAAGGAAAAGGAGGAATCCCCAGAAAGAGAAATAAATGAAATAGAGGCAAGTAAACTATCAGAGATTGAGTTCCAAACAATGGTTCTAACGAAGCTCAAGGAGCTCAGAGAGAATTACCAAAAACTACAGGGAAACCCCAAGGAACTTACTGCAAAATATATCAGCATGAAAAAGGACATAGAAACTATCAGTAAGAGACAAGAGGAAAAGAAGATTACAATTTCTGAATTGAGAAACACAGTTGAAGAAATCCAAAACAGGCTAGATGAAACAGAGGCTTGAATCAGTGAGCTGGAGGACAAGGTAGAAATATACTCCCAGAAAGAGCAAGAAAATGAAAAAAGACTCGGAAAGAATGAAGAGGCATTTAGGGAAAGGCAGGACAACCTGAAACCTAATAATATCTGTATAATAAGGATACCAGAAGGAGAAGACGAACAAGGGATAGAGAACCTGTTTGAAAAAGTAATGATGGAAAACTTCCCTAATTGGAGGAGAGAAAAAGTCACACAAGTCCAGGAAGCACAGAGGGTCCCATTCAAGATGAACCCAAAGAGGCCCTCTCCAAGACACATCACCATTAAAATGGCAACTATCAAAGACAAACAGAGAATCCTGAAGGCATCAAGGGAGAAGCAGGTAGTAACATATAAGGGAACCCTGATATGGCTAGCAGCTGACTTCTCAACAGAAACACTGCAAACCAGAATGGAATGGCAAGAAATATTCCAAGTCATGAAAAGCAAAGTCCTGCAACCAAGACTGCTCTACCCAGCAATGCTCTCAATTAAAATGGAAGGTGAAATAAGGAGCTCCCCAGACAAAAGAAGGCTGAAAAAATACAATTCCACCAAACCAGCACTGCAAAATATGCTAAAGAGACTGCTTTAAGAAGATGAATAAAAAGAATCTATGACTACCCAGTTCCTTTCAGAGTTGCCAATATTTGATATTACCAATATTTTTAATACTGGCAATTAATCTGATTGCGACAATGTTATTTTAATTGCTCCTTTACTATTTGTTGAAACTAAATCTGGTTTTGTACACCTCTTGCCTATTTCTATTATATTTAAAAAGCTTTAAATGACTTTTTGGTATTCTTTATCCATTTATTGATTAAAGGTGTGTAGAGCTTTTTTCCCTAAAAATCAAACAAACAAACAAAAAACCCCTATTAACCATGTTTTAGATGTGTTGCAAATACTTTCTTACTCCATTCTTTGTCCTTTAATTTTTTATATGTATAATACTATATAGTCTTAAATGTTTAATATACTCATATAGTCAATATTTAATTTATAGCTTCTGGGTTTGAATATGTTACTTCAGGTCATGAAAAATATTAGTTCTATTTTCTTCTAGAATCCTTAGATTCTACTTACTGATTTTTAACTCACCTGAATATTTCTTTTATAATGTGTGAAATAGGGCTTTATAATTGTTTTATTTCAAGTAATAATGGTCCATGCACCTTATTTGTTGAATAAGCCTTATTTTACCCATTGATCTGAAATATCAACTTAATCATAAACTATACTGTTAGACAGATATATACATATTTCTCTAGAATGCTCATCATAGTTCATTGATATACTTGATTATTTCTGTGCTGGTGTCATGTTGGTTTAATTGCTGACACATTACAATGGTTTTAAATTTTTTAAATATTTTGAATTAACTTTGACATTTAAAAAAATAAAATCAATCTGTGAAAGAAAGAAAGAAAAAAAGAAAGACAGACAGACAGACAGACAAAAAGAAAAAAAGAAATAAATAAAGAAAGAAAGAAAGAAAGAAAGAAAGAAAGAAAGAAAGAAAGAAAGAAAAGAAAGAAAGGAAAAGAAAGAGAAAGATGGAACTCCTACCTTTTGCGACAACATGGATGGAACTGGAGAATATTAAGTTAAGTGAAATAAGCCAGTTGATGAAAGACAAATACCATATGATCTCACCTATAAGTGGGTTCTATTCAACAAAATAAACTAACAAACAAAATAAACTACAGGCACAGGAACAAGGAGCAGACTGAAAGTGACCAGAGGGGATGGGGAAGGAGGACAATGGTGGAAAGAAGGGGAAGGGACTAAACAAAGAACGTGTATGAAAGACCCATGGACATGGAAAACAGAGTGGGAATTGACTGTGGGAGCTGGTCGGGGGGGTGGGATGGGTGGAGGGGGGTAAAGAGGGAAAAATTGAGACAGTTGTAATAGAAGAAATATGATTTATAAATTTAAAAAAATAAAAATAAAAAAATATTTCTAAATGTCATGATCCATAATAAAATATTAAAAAATTTAAATCTATTATAAAGTTTCAGAAATTTAAAAAAATAACACCAGCCCAGAACTAATCAAGTAGATCAATGAAATAAAATGAGCATTGTAGAAACAAATGTTTATATCTGTCTAACAATGTAATATATGATTAAATTGACATTTCAAATCAATGGGTAAAATAAGGCTTATTCAACAAATAAGGTGCATGGACCACTATTACTTGAAATAAAACAAATATTGAGCCCTATTTCACACATTATACCCAAAATATTTGAGTTAAAATCAAAACATAAAATCTAAGGAGTTTTAGGAGAAAATACAAAATAATATTTTTTCTTACCTAGAAGTAACATATTGAAACCCAGAAGCTATAAATTAAGATATTGACAGTATGACCATATTAAACATTTAAGACTATATAGTAATATACATATAAACAAGTTAAAGGATACATAATAGAATAGGAAAGTATTTGCAACACATTTAAAAGAAGGTTAATAGTTTTTGTTTCTTTTTGGGGGGGAAAATTCTAAAAACATTTAATCACAAAATGGATAAAGAATACCAAAAAGTCATTTAAAGTTTTTTAAAAATATTAGAAATAGGCAAGAAATCCAGCTCACTGATTCAATCCTCTTCTTCATCTTGCCTCCTTTTGACTCCTACTACTGTGTTCTTCAATCCAGAAATTGTATTCTTCCTTCCCTCTTGCCTCTTATTGATAGTTTATGTCCTTTTTCTTGCTTATATAATTTGCAGTAAATTCCTCGTAGTTTCCCTGTAGTTTTTTTAATTCTCCCTGAGCTCACTGAGCTCATTGAGCTTCCTTAGAACCATTGTTTTGAACTTAATCTCTGATAGTTTACTTGCCTCAATTTCATTTATTTCTCTTTCTGGGAATTCTTCCTTTCCCTTCAATCCGGATTGTTTCTTTGTCTTCCCATTATTTGTGATACTCTTCTTTTTTTCACTTCTGCTTCTTAAATTGATCTGTCTTGACTTCCTGACTTTGTGGTGTTAATTTATATGGTATGAGATTTATGAGATTCAGTAGTGCAGTCTCCTTGGTCTTCTGAACTTGATGCTCTTTCGATGCCTTTTATGTCTTTTTTTTTTTTTTTTTTTTTTTGGCTCTCTGGAAGTAATTGGGTTTTGATTGTTGTTTGGTTGTTCTTCGGTGGGTCCTTCCCTCCAGTGGTTGAATGAGGGTCACTTTGCCCAACACGTCTTGTGTGTTTTTGTGAAGGTGCTGCCAGAACAAAAGCACAAAACCCAGGAAACAAACCCACATCTGCAAAAATAACTCCTCCCTGAAATCCCACTATCAACAGCAAATGAACTAATATTAATAAGGCTGTAAAGAAATTAAGACTATTATAAGAAAGGAGCAAAATAAACTATTAGTATAAAAGCTAATGACTTAATATGCACAAAGTTGATGGACCAGAAAAGAATGTGAAAAAGCTATTGAGTAAAGAAAATATCACAAATCATGGAGAAGACCATAGTGGATTTCATCTTGCTTCCATCTAGTATTTACTGATTTTTTTTTTTTTTCTGGTTTCACCTCTGATGATATCAGGTGTTGACCCCATATTATCTTAGGCAGTCTGTTGGCGACTTCCAGGAATCTACTGTCTGTGGCTCTCTCCTTCAGTTGTTAATCTAGTCCCTCTGCACTCAGCAGTCAGGCTTAGGCACCACAGGGCAGTGCAGAGTCCCTTCTGGGGGCAGGGCTATTGTGTCCTCTTATGCTGCTGCCACTCAGGGGAGTCGTCTGCCTGAGCAACATGACTTCTTCCGGATGGGGAAAGAGTCAGCACTGGGAACCTGGTAGTACTCTCTCAGTTCTCTCCAAAAACTCTATCCTTAGACTCTCCTCACACGTCTTTAGCCCACTCTCCCCCGACCTTTGCCTTTTCCAGAGCCCAAGGTTAGTGGCTGCAAATGAAAATTATTCATTGGCCCTTTAAAAAGCTCTTTGCATCTCTAGCCACCCATCTCTGGCAGACAGTAACCACGCTGCTTTTTGCATCTGGTTGTTATCTGTGTACTTTTGGGGCTTATATGATGTAGGCTGGGGATCTCTGCTTGTGGTTTAGACCCGACTCTTCTCAGGGAGATCCAACTGGCCACTTATTTATCCCTCTGGTGCTGCCACTTGTGGGTGCCCAGCCAGCCTTCTCGAGTCACAACCACACTCCTTACCAGTCAGGTTGTTCTAAAGCTGGTTCTTCTGAGTGTCCAAGGTTATAAGGCTTCTCTCTCGCTATTGTTCAATTGTTTGTTCCAGGTGATTTCTCTGTAATTTAGTTGTAATTCCAGATTGGTCCTGGGAGAAGGTCAGTATGACTTCCATCTGCTCCTCCACGATCTTACCCTTCCCTGAAAGAGAGATTCTGGTGATAGTAAGCAGACCTCAGCCCTTCCAGTTTCAGTCCTATGGAAGTAAACAGCTGGAGAGAAAGGCAAGAAAGGCTGTATTTTTAAATTTAGGACTACAAAGACAGTGATAATATTTTACCTATTTCCAGAGAAGCATTATCATAACAGTATGATATAGAATAAATGTTCTTTGTTCTTAAGTGAATAGTGTAATGCAGTGGTTCTTTACATGTTTTGGGGGCACAAACCCTTTTAAGAATTTCTGTCACAATAAACCTTCTTCCCTCCAGAAAAATGTTCATATCAATACACTCATGCCATCTTACTTTTGATTTTAGAAAATTTACAGACACACTAAAGCAAATTTTTTCTGGAGTTGATGGTTCCAGATTTAAAACCTATGGTCAAATGCAATGCAATTGAAACGGTGGAGAAATTAAAGCATGTAGTAGGACCATTGTGCTGCAGAATAAGATACTGCTGGTTTATGATAATGACTAAGACTCAGTCTCTGGAGTTAGACAAACCTGAGTCTAATCATGACTCTTCTATTTCTTAGCTGTGTGAAAAATTATTTAACTTATCCAAACTCCAGTTTCCTCATTAAAAACAGGGTAATATCATCTACCTCAATAGGTTGCTAAGTTATGCACATGGTTTGGGACACAATCAGCCCTAAAAATATATTAACGGTTGTTGGTGTCGTTAATAATGGGGGTGTTATTCTGAGTTAGGGTAGGCATCCTTCCTCTCCTGCTTGTCAGTTACCATTGCCATCTTAGGGAAATAGACTGTTAAACACTCCCAACTGTGTGTTCCTTCCTTTTTAAAGCTGCTTCTACTTAGCTACTAAGACTCATCCTACTTGAGAAAATTTAGTTTTAAACTTTGAAAAGTAGAAAGGTCCCTTTTTTTTAAAGAGTGATTTATTTCATGCTGATTTGAGATGACTGTGGACTATGAAAGTCAAAGGAGGGAATGCTCAGTCACTTGGTGGGCAGTGTTTGTCTAGAATATTCCTCAACAGTGGCTTGATGCCTGGCTCTTCCACTTTGTTCTTTCACATCTTGATTTTCACCATGAGCTCTTTTATTTTTCTTCTTCTGTCCTTTTCTTAATTCTTAATTCCTCATCAGTGGCAGTCCTCTGCTCAGGTCTAGTCAATTCAGCTCAACAGATAAAAATTGAGCATCTTCTACCTCCTACTCCCTGAGTTAGATACTAGGGACACAGAAGTAAATAAAATACAGTCTTTATATATGGAAGTCCTTGTACCCTCATAGTACTGGGTATAGTATCATTATCATCACCATCATCATTATGATCATCATCATCATAATCACTTTTTATTGAATACAAACTCTGCGTCAAATATTGTGCTAACCATGTTGCATACATTATTTTGTTTCATTTAACTTCATTATAGGTGCTTCTTTCTAGAATTACCCATTCTTTTTTTCCAATACTGCAAGCTTTTATTTGTTCTCTTTAGCCCTACCTAGCAATTCTGACTTCTCCCAATGGCAATTATTCTCAGTGCCTGCAGGGCCTTCTCTTGGTCAACCACTAAGTGTGTGTAGCCCTGCAGTTTGCAAAGGCTGGATATGGTTGTGTTTTCCAAACCTAATATGCTTTGAAACTAAAAATGGATATAGCTTGTGCTTTAACAGATCAATGACTGGCTAGTTTTTAGTCTTGGATGACTCAAATTTATCCAGGTCAGAGTTAGGAGACATAAATATGACCCATATAATTAAAAGATACAGAAGTCTTCTGATTCCACACAAGAGCTGGGGATTGACACAAAAGCTGGGATTCTACCAGAATGGTGGTGAATCCTTATAGTTTATGCATTCACTAACTTTTAAAAATGTAACATTAAAAAACAACGACTAAGAATTTTGCAACATTACAATAGGCTATGTATAATGCAATTATAGGATCTCTTTACAGAATGCCAAGCAGTTGTCATGCTAGAGCTACATGATTCCCAATATCCTGATGTTTGCAACAAATTACCTGTTTGGCAGAGAGTGAATTGGTGTTCTGAAGCTTTCCATGGGGTGAAGTTACTTTTTGTTTACTAAAGTCTTACAACTCTTGGTCATAATGGAGCATGTACCAGGTGCTGGCATTCAGTTTTAGATTCTACTGTGAAGAGGACAAAGGCACGCTAGTGAGGAGTGGAAATAGAGGCTGTTATCTAGTCACCTAGTCTTGAAGGAGCTTCAGGTATTTTACTGCTATCCTTGTATGTAATGTCTATTGCTGAATCAGAGGCCTCTGTAAGCATATCAAAAGCATGCGGGACATCTAAAATGAAAACTGATGAAATGACTGTGATTGGGAGTATATTTTGAGGGCCTACTGTAGGTCATGCACATTACTGGAGACTTTGCATATATAACCAGCACTCTTTATTAGCATGCTATGGGGTTGACCAGTTATTCACATTTAACAGATAAGTAGATTGAGGGCTAGAGAGTTAAATAATTTGGTCAAGGTCATCTTGTTTACAGATGGCCAACCTTGGGTTTTGTCATGCAGCGTTTTTCATTTTAGGATTCAGTCTTTTCAGAAACAAACATGATTCTTGTTGGCTTCTTAACTATTTAAAAAAATGTTTTAATATATGCAGAAACAGTTCTCCTTTTCTGGTGCTACTCTCATCATGCACAGGGTGTGATGGAAAATGTTTGTAGATTAAAATACAGTCACTTCTGTTTGCAGAAATGGCCCACATTAAAAATACATGAATGTCACTGAGTTGCAATAGACAGAATTGAAAAAAGTCATTCCTCTCACCCTGTCTTTAAGTGTAATGATTAATATACCATTGCAAAATGATCTATGTGCCCATAGATTACTGCCTGAATCATTGTGTCTACTTTATGACTTATTGTTTGCTTGAGATCACTGAACATTTTATCTACAGATAAGTGAAGGATTTAAGCACTTCCTTTTCTTCGTGGCAAGAAATAAAAAAAAGAAGGAAGGGAGGAAGGAAGGAAGGAAGGAAGGAAAGAAGGAAGAAAAGAAGGAAGGAAAAATTGCACTGATGCTCAGTTAAAATTAAGCAACTAAAATCAAATCCATCATGTCTCAGTGAGGCATATAAAAAGTTTAACAGATGCTTAACCAAACTCAAGAGATTGTGCTGTGGTAAAGAGTTGATATTATCAGATATCAATATAGTTCTGTACAATATAGGACCATGGATATGGGTGTCTTAGCAACTGGTGCAATTTTATAAATACAGAAACAATTGGGGAATAATAAAAATGAAATTCGGATATTCAAATTAGTAGAATTTAAAAATTTTATATATTACTGATTCAGCTTCATTTTGAAATATTCTCAGTTCATGTCTTTTTGCAGTTGTTTTTTTCCACTGTGGCAGAAGATGGGAAAAGCAAGCCGGTCTTTTAAATTTATTGCATTACATTAGCTGCACTATAAGATTCTTTGAAGATGATTGTCTTGTGGATTCTAGTTCCAGATCAGTGGACATTTGGCTGGAAGGATTTATTTTGTGTGCTCTGAGAATTAGGCTTTAAATCAGTGTTACTGTAGGCGGCAGAGGGTTTGGTTTTTAGAACTACAATAACTAACTCACTGGGGAAGTGTATGTGTGACCCTTGCCTGATATTCCAGGGAAGTGTGTGTTTGGCCATCATTGCTTTAAATCCTAAAAACCAATACAACGGAAACATTAGCTCTCCTATTGCTATGCGTTTCTTTCACTTGGTAAAAGAGATTCTATATAAAGGGGAAAATCGTTGCATTGGTTTGTAATTTGTGAGAGAATTGAATTTTTGATTCTATAGAGAACACTTAGATTGAATTATATCAGGTTCAAGGGACATTTAAGCAAAAGGTTGCCTAAGTCCCCTCTAATACTTTTTTTTTCTTTTTCTGTAAAATGCTTCTTCTAAGAGTGATGACAGAAATATCTTCTAGGAAAAACAACTAAATAAATGAATATTCATTTATTTGGTTTTTAAAACCCAACTATTTATTCTTCAAAAAATTAAGCAGCCACGGAAGGCAGGCTCTGCCATTTAGGATGATCCTAGACTGGTGGTTGAAGGCAGATTGGGAATGAAAGTTTACCATTCTGTGTCAGACAAATACAGTGTGCCTTGAGAACAAAGAGGATGGAGCGAGGAACCACCCTTTTAGAGGGTAGGTACACCTTTAAAAGGAGGAGAAAAGATTCTAGAACTTGGTTTTCATGAGCTCCTGTAATATAGCCTATGTTAGCAGCTCTGCATGTTTTGGATGCATAGCAGTGAGGATGTAGCGTGAAATGTAGTGTGAGATGTGGATATTCATAGGAATTTGAAGTAATCCTAGGGATTATCTAATCCAGTCTCCTCAACACTGGAATCCCTTCAATGGCCACCTTGACAGTGGTCCTGACTTGCATTGTGGGGTTTTTTTCTCCCTTGTCTATTGGTTCTATTGCAGCACTCTGGTACAAAACAAGACAAATGTACTCTCTCTACCTTGACAGCCTTTTAAATGTCCATAGTGAGGTTGTAGTCAACTAAAACTCCTCGGCATTTTTTCTTTTTTATTTATAAAAAAGATTGCAAACCTTTCCTGTATACCATTTGTGCAATTGATTGTTTTGAACTTAAAAATAGTATTTTGCATTTATACCTTTAAGATTTCATTGATTTGTCTTTGTTTTACTCTTCCAGATTAAAGATCATTTTAAACCTGCATTCTGACATCTCTCATATTAACAATTCTGTCCCAGTCTATGCTATCTATAAACTTGATTAATATGCTATATATCTTTAACCAGTTCCTTGATAAAAACGCTAGAGATATAGGTGGGAGGACAGAGCTCTAGGGAATTTTACAAACCATATCCTTTGGGATAGGACTGTTTAACTAGATAAAAGTCAACTAAACCACTCAAGCTAATTTATTTTGTTATCCAAAAGGTATTATCAGTATGATAACCATTTGAACTGGTTTGCCCAGAAATGTCTTGCTTTACTGGTTAAAAATTCTGATTTATACCTGTCATTTAACACTAATTAAATTGTGCCTTCTTTCACTCTCAAAGTTATTCTAGTTTGGCTGAAGACAATTGGTTACCTTCATTGTCAGAGCTCTAGAAACATATTCACGGGGGTCTCTGGATTCTTCAATTTACTAGTCCTATCATACAATGAAATGAAACTTATTTGCCAAATTTTTTCTTAATGTTCCTAGTATCCACACATTTTTCTGATTGTTTGCAAGTAATCTAAGTTTTATGTCTTTTCCTATTGGGAAGTAAATTTAAATGTACTAGTCCATAATTATAGTTTTTGTTTATTGTGTATTTACTGTGTCCAAATGTTTTACAAGTTCTATCCTGTTTAATTCTCTTCATTACTCTAAGGTAGGTATTGGCAGTGCAATTTGCAGGTAAAGGAAGAGTGCTACCAAAGGTTAAGTAACTTTCCCAATGTCTCAGCGCTCATATCAAATAGGACAGAATTCAAACCCAGGCAACTAGACTCCAAAGTCTTTACACTGTCGCATTAATTTCCAGAATTTAGTCTTTTCCCCATTTGAAATCTGTCACACACACACACACACACACACACACACACACACAGAAAGAAAGCAATAGAAATGAAAGAAGCCGAGTTCAAAAATATTCTCCTCCTAGACAATCATTTAAAGCTAGGCAATAAAGTGAAGGTAATATAAATTTTCTAGGACACTAGCAGGAATTGATAGAATTACACAATTTAAAGGACAAAGCTAAGGGACAGGACATCCTACAAAGCTTCTGACAAATGGGCCATAAAATTGCTCAAAGACCACTATGGCTTAGAGACATTCTTCCAGCCCTTGACCGTCTCTTGCTCCCAGATTGGCTTACAGTGTTTGCTATCACTTTTCTGTGGCCTGGGGAGGAGGGGTGGTGGTAAATGAGTGGAGGGAGAAAAAAGATCATAGTGAGCATAAAAGCCCATTCTGGGACATTTCTTTTAGAAAAGTGATCAATTTTATATTGTGAGAGTGTATGAGTGTGCATGCATACAATAGCAGAATGTTTAAAAGATATTGTTCCTGATCCATTTCATTATTTTTATATTCTTATTTTTGCAATTCTTGGCACTTAGTAGTGCTCCATAATTATTTTTTCAATGAATAAACACATCCTCACAACAATTCTCTGCAATTTGAGAGTGAGGAAGGAGGAAAAGATGTTATGTATCTTCACAAAGACCCTTTTCTTTTGTATTTTGGTTCAAAATGCTCACCTCTGCAGTTTCTTATACATGACACTTTTCAAAGATATCATTTACAAGGCAAGAGACACCTTTTCGCACCCTCTCCAAGCACGTTTTTCATTTCAAGACACATAACTTATTTTTTGTGTTTTGTTAATGAAGGTACAGCCTCTGGTTTAGAATGTGCCATGCTCTGTTAAAGGCAGAAAGAAAAGGACCCCATAAATACAGAGAATCTGGAGCAGAGAACATTTTATTACAAGACTTGCTCCTTCTTAAAGACAGTAAACATGATGAATTTCTCTTTGCAACTGAATTTATGAAGATAGATGATTCTCTCTGTGGTGGTTTTAACTGGGTTTGCCTTGCAGTCTAAAGCAAAGTTGCAATGCACACAAATACATTTATTGCTATCCCTAATGACAGGATATGATGTCTTCTGTGTGACTGAGTGGGACTTAGGAGAGTGACATTGTGTTTTACCATAGGGATGGAAAAGGATTCATCCAATTTACATGTTTCAGTGGGAAAGGCCTCAGTGTTTTCTGAAAGGGGAGCCTGGGACTGCCTTAAATCCTGTTTCTCCTACAACTTTTTATAATAGTCTTTTCACAGTCAGACTGAGAAAAATCTTTTGCTGAGATTTTTTCAAATACTAACCCAGGAACTGGTGACAGAACTTTGTGTTTGATTCTCATACATTCAGTTCACACTTTGGCTTTCTGCTGAGCTGACACAGAAGGGAGAAGTAAAAGGAAAGAGGGAGGCAAGGGAGACAGAAGGTTTCTGAGCTCAGGGTTTAAGTGCCTCACGCAAAACACCGTTGTTCAAGGCCGAGTGCACATGCACAGCCGCACAAGGGAACTGGCTCCACTTTGCTAATGATGGCAGCGCGCATCATTGGCTATGCAGATCACAGAAGAAAGCCATTCTGCTTAGCTCTAATTCCATCAGGATCATTTACCTTTTGAAGGATAGAAAAGAATGAATTGAAGATCAAAATCATCAGCCTTATTTGGCTTCATCCAAGATTTATGGCAGCTGCTTTCAAGGGCAACTGAAAAAAAAAAAAAAAAAAAACTAACTGCAGAATTCACATCTGTACCATTTCTTGTCTTTCAATATTTTATAAATGTTATGAGCAAAGTCAACCTCTGGGAACATTAAAATTAAACAACCTCTATCCCTCCCCTATATTCGAATAAGAGCATATCAAAAATCACTGTATTTAATAACTACTCTCATCTGTAACATAGCTTTTTAAGATTAGTTGCCTGGGAAGCCTATGTTTAGTTTACTATTCATTTGCCAAAGGTTATCATAATGTTGGATCCATGTCTTTGTGATGTCAAAAGCATTAAACTTTGATTTAAATTGTTAATAATACAGTGCCCATTATTGCCAGCTTTAGACTTGAATTCATTTTTTTAAAAGCAAACATTTAAGGGATATCAACCAACATTTGAAATGAAGATACAGTGTTCTTAATTTAAGTGCCTTGATGTGCAGCCAAAAAGCAAAATCTATATATCTATATCTTTAGATACATAGATATACAGATATATAACCAGGAGGACATTTGTTGTGATCTTTGAGGAAGTAAATAAGGTTGCCTTGGTTTCTTTAGATCCTTTGATTAGTTTTGACAGCAAGAAATATATCTTGCATCCATATGATAAAAGACTACAATATAGGTGAGGCTGATATAGTGGCTCACAAATTATCCTGTGGACCAAGCCCAGTAGACAAAAATTGATAAGGCAAATTAGTTTTCTATTTGCAAAATGCTCAAAAGTTTTAAACTTCTTCTTTCATAGTAAAACACTTATTCTTTAAAAAGTTCCATGTGGATTAGCTCCTATGGATCCTCTTCATGGTGTCTTTTATTATTTACAACCAATGAGTTTAGCATTTGCCTTTGTCAGCCGGGCCTGCCAATGTCCTGGCTCTTCGGTGCTCTGTTCCTGGTCTCAAGAAAGATAAAATGTTAAATGCCAATGGAAAATGAACATGAATTAACTAAATGGAACCTGACTCATGAGAAGTACTTATTGAATAAATAGCTGTTTCTGAAATAAATAATAGAGCCAGAGGGCTCTAGTTTCAAATTCAAGATCTGCCTTGTTAGCTAGGTTGTCTTGAGCAAGTTACTTAACACCTCTAATGTTAAGCTCAAGATCTTTTCCTGCAAAATGGAGATATTTCCCTCATATGGCTGCTGTGAAAATGAAAGAATTTAATACATCTGTTAAGTGTCTGGAACAGTTCTTGATGTATAGAGGGATCTGGATAAATGTCAATTATTTTCTCTAATGTCTTCTCCTTTTTAGAATTTAATATGATATTCACAAAATGTTCATAAGTATCTATTTACCTTTAGTAGTGATTATTTAAGAATCTTAGAAGGTTAATAGTATGATAATTACTGCTGGACATGGTCCTATATGATGGGTCTTCCTGTCACATTCATACCTATGTAAAATGTGGAGAGAGAGAGGGACACTCCACCCATCCTGAGTTATGTGCCTAAAGGCATGTGACTTAATTGGGATACATCGTTGTTGGGGTGAAGGCCTTACACCTTCTCCTTAGCCTACTTTTCCAACCTTCTTGGATTTTATTCTTCCACTGGCTTACTCAGTTCCAGGCCTCCTGATTGTTCTTGAAACATGTCCTATTCCCTCCTGTCCTTTCTTCTCTCAGATCTTTGCACTTACTGTTTCTTACGCCTGGAACAAGCTTCCTCCTAGTCTTAGAACCACTGAATTCTCAACTTAAATTGTAACTCCTCAGAGACACAATTTCCTGATCATTGTAGCTAAGGTAGCCTTCTCACCACTGTTTTCTATACCATAGCAACTTTCAATTTTCTTTTCTCCCATATGTAAATCTATACATATTGCCTTTGTTTATCTATCATCTCTCTTCTCTTCTACTCTAGCTACCATGCATAGCTTAGAACACAACACAGAGTAGGTACTTAATATAATAATATTAATGATAACAATAGCTTTTCTTTTTGCCAGCTGCTATTCTTTACATATATGAGCTGTTTAATCTTCCTCCAAACCGTATGAGGTGGTACTGTCATGTCCCCTTACTATAGACATAGAAACTGAGGGGCAGAATAGTTAAGAGAGTTGCTTTTGGTTAGACAACTAGTAAAATGAATATATGAATGGACACATAAACTTCAACTATGACAGCTGACTTGTCTTCTGCCTTGGCTCTTGCTAAGACTTTCTTGCTCTTGTGCCAATTAAAAGTTTTTCTCACTTTGAATTTGCAAATGATCATAGTTTCATCTCTATCGCCTTGTTCCTCTTCTCTACCCCCTGAATCCCTCCCACCAACCTTGCTGCGTTGTGAGTTAGTGTTAGGTTCCATATTTTCCCAACTGTCAAGGAGAGATGGACTCAGAGTTATATCTTATTTTGGTTACATATTTATATAAGAAAATGTTGTGATGCTCTAAGGTTTGTTTAAGGAATCACTTATAGGACCTTAGAAGGTATACAGATGTCTGACAGAGGAGGTGTAAACACAAATAATTGGTCCTAACCTATGCTTGCTGAAAAGTATGTATTTACCAACACCTCAGTTATGCAAAGCAGTCATGAGAGCGACATATATATTTTCCATTTTAGGTAAGTTTATTTATAGCTGAAACAGTTTTATTTTCATTCCAGTAGATGCAGACATTGCTGGGATCTCTGACCACATCCCTTTGTTTCTACACTAAGTGTCTCAGACATTATTTCCCTTTATTAAAGGCTCAGTGCCTTTCCTTGAACATCAGCCATTGCACTTTGTGGGGACAGGATGTCTCCAGGGGATGCTGGAGGTGTGCAGGCTGTTGACCCTCACATTAAATGCCTCTGGATTGCTGTGTTGGAGAGCTAGCCTGTACTTTCACTCTGCCTCCTTCTGCTGCTGTCAGCTGTCACTTTACCAGCTGTCAGGTGTCCCAGCTGCTGTCACCCCCTGCCTTATTTTATACCAGATTGTCAAAATAATGGCTCAAGGATGGATCTACCTTTCCTCAAGAGTCAAGTGTGTTGACTTTATGACAGTCATTTTCTATACAGAAGAAATACTTTTCTTTTTCACCTCCAAGTTCTTGATGGTTTAGGATGACTAGAAGTGTTGCTTGTGGGTAATAAATAGGGTGCTAACTTCTTTATAAGTCTAAATTTTATAAATTATAATTGTATATATTATGATTTTATAAAAGTATAATTTTATATTAATACTAATATATTAATGCATTTAATTAGCAAATATTTATTTCATGACTACCAAGCACCACATACGGTGCTAAGAACTTAAGTTATAATAATGCTAAACAAAACTAGGTCTTACCTTCACAGAGCTACAGAGTGGAGGCAGGCAGACCATCCAATTAGCTCATAAATGTAAAACTGTGACTCTAATAAAGCACACAAAGGAGAAGATAGTATGGGGATCCAGTGTAGTCGAGAAGGTTAGAGATGGCTTCCCTGCGGAAGTGACTTTGAGCTAAGTTATGAAAGATAAATAAAAAGTTGGCTAAAATTTATCAAGAGTTTAATCCTTTTTCAAAGAGGTTTTCTACCCATATTTTATTTTCACTCTCCCACCAACCCAGGGAGTACTTTTACCAGATGATAGATGATGACTCAGGTACCAAGAGAGCTTTTGTGACTTGCCACAGGTCACACAACTAACTAGCAAGGGGTGGAACTGGCACAAGGCACCTGTTTTTTCACTCTTCAATGGGAGTGACATCTCAAATCACATCCCTCTAGTTATTATTTGGCCTTCAGCATTCTCAACCTTAACATGGTGACTGTTAATACTTGCTTTTCAGAGCTGTTGAGTGGATGTGAGGAAAGAGCAGAATGCCTCAACAAATGCCCATAGTGGCCTGTAGTTTCCTTCTATGATAGGGGAGAGTCACCTCTGTATTCTGTGTGTGCATATTAGTTCTGGCAATGTGGCATCGATATGTATGTAGAGTCAAATACATCCCTCTTAATATATCAGGACAGGGCATGGCAAATTTATTCTTAGGTAACTAAAAATGAAATCTGCCAGATGCAGAAAGTTAGCCTCTGATGTGCTTGTATGCTGGCTCACCCATGGGAACCAGGCCAGTACTGATGGTTTTCACTCTAGTTACTTGTAGAAGCTCACAGTTAAATTCATGCTAAATAGTTGCAACAAATTCATCCTAGCTCTTTGTGTCCATTTACCTATCTTTTCTTTATAATGTACTTTTGATCATTAAATTGTATGGTTTTGTATTGTTTATGACAGGCTACTTTTGGGAAACAAGCAGCTAAGAAAAGAGGAAGCATGGGTGGCAGAGTTGAAGAGTCCTGGTTTTGAATCCATCCTACAATGCTTACCAGGTGGGTGGTCTTGATTATTCAAGTGATTTAATTTCTTTACTCCTTAGTTTCCTTGTCTAAAAGTTGTGGTCAATAACAGCTTCTTTGTAGATGCTGGTCACATAAAGGAAACAAACAAAAAAAGAACTCAGATAAAACACAAAAGCATCTTCTATAACATGGAGATAATAATAGTTCTAGTTATAGTGTGGTTGGATGGGTGAAATGGGTCCTTTTTTGTGAAATGTTAGAACAGGGTCTGAGAGATGATAAATCTTGGCAATTATGATAGATCAGTGTTATGTTCAGGGGCTAGAGGGGCTAGAAAGTGGGCAAAATATGTATGTTTGTGTGTGTGTGTGTGTACCCATCAGTTGGGTGTACCCATGAGTGTGTATATAACAGGAGCATGTTTGGGATATCCTGAGAGAACAGCACAGGAGTCATGGTTCAAACACAACCTTGAGTTCTTAACTGTTACTGACTATTTTTTAGGTAAAGAGTGTCAACCTTGAGTGGTGTCTTTCATCAAGAAAGTAACTGAAGCAATGCTGAATCCTCTCTGGATGGAGTTTCTTACCTCTCTTGATTAGATTTCAGGATTGAGTCTGAAACAATTTTTTTTCTTTTTTTGCTTCTTTCATCTAACCTCAAATTCTCTACATGATTAGCTTTCTTGTAAAAAAAAATGACTACAAATTATTCTACTGAGCTGGGACGTGTGGCTAGGCTTTTGATGGATAGAGTTGAGTTGTGAGCTTTGATCACTCGTGATGTTGCAGATGAGACCTGTGAAGTGGGTGGACCCTGTGAGGGGAGAGGAGGATTTGGCCATTATCATGTGCCTGTGAAGAGAAATGACAGCTGTGCTACCAGAGGATGGGGCTGTGCACAAGGAGTAGGAGGGTGCCAGTTAAGGGAAGGTAGAGGATCGTGTCTGATGAGAAGAAGGGGGATGAAATAAGGGTCCTCTGCTGGAACTGTCAAGGACAATGACTGGATTCTGTGCAGAAGGTGGGCAGTTTTACTGCTTGGGAGATGAAATTAGAAAGCTCACTTGATACAAGTGAAATGTATCAGAGACTTCTGGGGAGAGTGCATCATGCTAACAGTTTGCTCTACATGAAAATATTCAGATACGTTTTCCTCAAGTCTGACATTCATGGGAGACTTCTAGCCAAGTACACATTCACTGATTACCTGAAATCTATGTATTTTAATTTATAAATGATGACACAAAGAGATGACAGATGAGGAGCAAAAGAATATAAAGAATTGTAATTATTTCTGTGTACTTATTTACTTAAACAAAAATGATTGAATCTTGTATAAGAATCCTACTATATCACAGATTGAGACCAAAAACCACCTGTCTGTCCATCTGTCCATTCATCCATCTAACAAGTATTTATCATGCCAAATAAGGGTATATATATATTTTTTTTTCCTCCAAAAGACAATAATAGGAACAATGTATAAAAAATTAGGCAAGCAATTTTCAGCTGAGGAATGGAGTGGATGGACTGTCTTGGAAAAAAGAGAATTCCCCTCTCCTTCCATTCCCTCCCTCCCTCCCTCCCTCCCTCCCTCCCTCCCTCCCTTCCTTCCTTCCTTCCTTCCTTCCTTCCTTCCTTCCTTCCTTCCTTCCATAAATATTTTTGTATTCCCTTTATGTGCCAGATATTTTTCTTGACACTGGAAATTTAGCAATGGATGAAATGTGCCAATTTGTACACTAGTGGGAGTTTATATTCAAGTGGGGCAGAAATTAAAAAAAAAACAACAAATTGAGTTGTTGATAAGTGCTATAAATATAAAGTCAGATAAAGGGTGCAGTGATAAGGGAAATGGGGAGCATTTTAAGAAGGGTGATCCTGAAGTTTTCTCTAAAGATGTGGTATTTGAGTCATGTCCTGAATTCAGTGTAGGAGTAAGCTGTGGAGAAAAGTGTTTAGGAAGAGAACGCAACAGATGTAACACTCTGAGGACAGAAAGAGCTCAGCAGGTTTGAGGAACAAGGCCAGCATGGTTGGAAGGTAGAAGGGAAAGGTGAGAAGTCTGGAGAGGAGTACAGGGCAATACCTGGTGAGGCCTTGCAGGTATTAGGAAGGAGTTCAAATTTCACTATCTGTGTGATGGCAAGAAGCCCTTGGGGACTTTCAAGCAAGGGAACAGATCTAATTTACTGTTTTAAAAGTCTATTTTCAAAATAAAGCCACATATTAAAGGAAGTGTAGCTGAGAGATAAAGACAGATCCCTAGTGGTACCGGTTAAGCCCCTGGATCTAGCTCTGGCTGAAGCCCACCTAGAATTCAAATTGTGTGATTCAACCCATTTCTTTTTTGTCCTGTTTTCACGGTATTTGAGTTGCATTTCTATTATTTGCAAACCAAATTTTTACAAGGGTACTCGGTAAATGACCTTAAATTATGGTGAAAAATTTAGAAAAAATAGAAATCCAGGAAAAATGTAATTGATTATTAGGACCTAAATTATCTCTTTTATGTATTTTCCTCTTCATGTCCATTGGTTACTGAAAGCAGAGGATGAGACATATGTTCAATGTAAGACATATATTCAATTTCTGGTTATGAATGATTACTATATATTAAACTAAGTCTCTGGGAATGGTTGGCGAAAGAAGGCTTCAGAAACGAGAGTGCCATTTGATATCTAGCCGGCTTTTGTGTGGTGCTGCTTGAAAACAAGTGACAGATGACTTCCTAAATCCCTCACAACCATTATTTCCTCCAAACAGTACTGCTTGTGGCAGCACTTGACTTGAAAGGCCTCCCCACACACCATCTATTGTTGCACATAGTGAAGCTAATCCGGGGCTGGCCCCCAGGTTTCTTCCTGCTTCATCGGTTTTCTGTGACAGGTGAAAGAGGAAGAAAAACAGCTGGGTGGGGGTCACAAAAGGGCTCTGCTCCACAGAGGGGTGCCCTACAGCCATGAGCAGGTGGAATCTTTATGTCCCATGATTAAAGAGGCCGGCTAAAACCCATCTCACCACATGCCGCTCTTCTGGGGAGGAAAATGGGGCCAGCAGGGGCGTTTTTCTTATTTTTGAGTCCTGTTTTTGAAAGAAAGTGCTGGAGTTCTGAATAACATGCTGAGTCTCTGAAGGGGGAAAGGTGAAGGCAGGAGGGAGGGTGAGGGCACAGCTGGACCTGGTATTGGTTGATCTGTCCACAAGATGGCACCCCTACTTCTTACTCTTTGTATTTAGTTTTGGTCTTGAGGAAAAACTTGTTCAAATCATAGCAGAACAAATGCAGTCTTGACTTAGGTTTCATAAATTATGAAGCTGGCTTCATATTCTATCTCGAATCATGTGTAACCATGTTTCAGACCAAGCTGTGTTTATTGTGGGATCATTATTATTAGTGAGGGTGTGCCTGTTCCTCCCCTTTTTCTCCCAGCTCTGTGTCCTCTGAGGCATCAGGGAAGAGCAACGATTCTCACACTAGCTCTGGTGATGATCCAAGTTTGTTAAAATCTGCCATGAGCTGACATTATCCAACAACTACAAAAAAAAAAAAAGAATAACTAGAAAAACAAAATAAAAAAGACATACAATATACAAGCCAAATTTATTGCTTTTAGTTTGAACAGGCATAAAATTACATTTTAATGACTATAATGAAAACAAAATGACATTGGAAAAAGATTTACAAAAACCATATGGTGTCCTAAAGAGTGTGTGTATGGAAAATTAATAGAAAGTGTCACTATTATACTTGTAAAATTTTGTTGTCTCACAATCCTAACTAAATAATAGCAATTTTCTCATATTAAGTAACCTAAGCTCACACTTTGAATTAACCACACTTATAGTATTAAAATGTCTTGATATGAAAATACTAGCTGACTTCTTAATTTACTCAATCTAGGTTGGACTGGTACAACACTACTTACACAGGATAATGTATATCTCAACTGTTTTTATGTTTTGTGTCCATAACAATCATAATAGAAAAACTGGGGTATCATGACAGAAAAATATTGTTCTTGAATAATAGAGAGGAAAACTAACCACTTCTATTTTTTTCTTTCATCCTCTGCTCCATCAAAATTTACTCTTCACTATTTCAGTGTGTCCTTGTGCTTTCTCTTCCAAGGGCAGCTCTTAAGACTGTTTGGCAGATTGCTCCGGAGGGCAGGAAGTGTCTCGGAGGTTACATCTCATTTCCCAGGATGGCCCTGGCCAATGACCAACAGTGTAGCTGTAGGAAAGCTCCAGCTTCTTTATTTGGAGATGCAGTTAATCCTCCAGAGTTCTCAGGATCAGGCCCAAGCTACCTTCCACAGGAAGAGCCCCCCCCCCCGCCCCCCCACCCCCCGCCTTCTTTCCCTTCTTCGTCCTGCTTTCCTCTCCCTTTCCCAGTTCTTTTACTGGGGGCACTTCCTCAATGAATCACTTGCACATGAATCTTGGTCTCAGTGTTTGTTTCCAGGAACCCAGCCTACAGCAGTATCAGATTTAGGCTATTTTAGAAAGAAGATGGCAGACCATACAAATTTCTTTATGTATTTGAAGTCTGTTGTTTTTGGAGATACTGATGTCCCATTACTGGCAGGACAATCCAAATGACCACTTTGGGAAATAAATCAACCTAATTTAACTTCCTTGGCTTTTTAGAAATCAGACAAACCAGACACGTAGTGTATGAATTTTTTTAAGTATATTTTATTATGCTATTACAGTTGTCCCATTTTTTACCTTTATTCCCCTCTACCCTGCACTCCCCCTCCTACAGGCAGTCCCCCCACTTAGTTCATGTCCCTGGATTGTGCACATAAGGTCTTTGGCTTCTCCATTTCCTGTACTATTCTTAACTTCCCCCTGTCTATTATGCACCTACCATTTATGCTTGTTATTCCCTGTACCTTTACCCCTTTTCTCTCCCCTCCCCATCCCTCCATGTGATCTCCATTTCTCTGGTTCTGTTCCTGTTCTAGTTATTTGCTTAGTTTGGTTTTGTTTTTTAGATTCACTTGTTGATAGTTATGAGTTTGTTGTCATTTTATTGTTCATAGTTTTGATCTTTTTCTTAGATAAGTTCCTTTAACATATCATATAGTAAGAGCTTTGTGATGATGAACTTCTTTAACTTTACCTTATCTGGGAAACACTTTATCTGCCCTTCCACTCTAAATCATAGCTTTGCTGGATAGAATAATCTTGGATGGAGGTCCTTGCCTTTCGTGACTTTGAATACATCTTTCCAGCTCCTTCTTGCTTGTACGGTTCTTTTGAGAAATCAGCTAATATTCTTATGGGAACTCTTTTGTAGGTAACTGTCTCCTTTTCTCTTATCTCTCCTTATCTTTAATCTTTGATAATGTAATTATGATGTGCCTTGGTATGTGCTTCCTTGAGCCCAACTTCTTTGGGACCCTCTGAGCTTCCTGGATCTCCTGGAAGTCTATTTCCTTGGCCAGACTGAGGAAGTTCTCCATTATTTTTTCACATAAGTTTTCAATTTCTTGCTCTTCCTTTTCTCCTCCTGGCACCCCTGTGATTCAGATGTTGGCATTTAAAGTTGTTCCAGAGGTTCCTAAGCCTCTCCTCATTTTTTTTTTTTTTAATTCTTGTTTCTTCATTCTGTTCTGGTTGAATGTTTATTTCTTCCTTCTGTTCCAAATTGTTGATTTGAAACCCAGTTTCCTTTGCTTCATTGTTGGTTCCCTGTATATTTTCCTTCATTTCACTTTGCCTAGCCTTCCCTTTTTCCTCTATTTTGCAACCATATTCAACCATTTCTGTAAACACCTTGATTTACTAGTGTTTTAAACTCTGCATCTGATAGGTTGGCTAACTCTTCATTGCTTAGTTGATTTTTTCTGGAGCTTTGATCTGTTCTTTCATTTGGGCCATATTTCTTTGTCTCAGCACTCCTGTTAGGTTATAAGGGGAGGAGCCTTAGGTATTCGACAAGGTGGAGAGACCTACCTTGCTACATTGTGGTGCTGTACGTGGGGGAGGGGTCAGAGAGGAAACAATGCCACTTGTTTGGCTCTTGGTTGGCTTCAGTCATTTCCCCTACTACCCACAAGCAACTTGGGCCCTCCTGGTGCTGATTCCCAGGTGAATAGATTCTTGTACATTCTAGGACCCTGTGGTTCTGTCTCTCCAATGAACTTTCCTGTGAGGCTGGGAGTTTCTCCTCCTGCCAAAACCTCCACAGATTTTTTTCAGCCAGAGGTTTTGAGGCTTTGTTTTCCTGCACTGGAACCCTGAATTGCGTGATCTGTCTCGCTCCCCAGTTGTTCCTCCCAGTTTATTTGCACACAAATGTGGGACTACCCTGTCGTCAGCCACCGCATCTCCCAGTCCTCCAGCTGCTGCCTTGCCATGCATCCTCTCTGACCCAGCTCCCCAGTTCCCCGTCTCTGACCCTCTTACCAGTCTGGATGAAATTTTCTTCCTTAACCTCTTGGTTGTAGGACTTCGATACAGTTCGATTTTCTGGAAGTTCCTCGTTGTTTTTTGTTTGTAACTTGTTTTTGTCTTCCTTTTGGTTGTGTGAGGAGGCAAAGTGTATCTACCTACACTTCCATTGTGGTTAGAAGTATATAAATCTAATGTATGAATTTTCTTACCATAAGTTTTGAAATACTTGTCAAAACTTTGTTGTATATAGATCTATGTTCTGTTTTTTCCCTCCTTCATTTCAATTACCCTAAATTCAATTGTGGGAATGTGAAACCTTTCTCCTTCTAAGGGTTTGAGGTGTGACTAAAAGAGGTACTAGATTTTCCACCCCAGATGTTTTCTTTCTTTCTTTCTTTCTTTCTTTCTTTCTTTCTTTCTTTCTTTCTTTCTTTCTTTTTTTTCTTTCTTTCTTTCTTCTTCTTCTTTTTTTTTTTCATTGACATTAATCTGTTTTAGAAGATACCCTCCCTAGAAGCCATTCTGACATGGTCACATCGTCTGCTTTACTTGGAATTAAACAATGACAAAACATAACCAATTCAAACTAATTTGGAGACATGTGGTTGTGAATTAGTGAAAACATTAGAGAAAATTAAAAATGCAGAGAAGCTATATTACCATAAAGTATATATGTGCTGTCTTGTCAGTTATTGTTTACTACGGAAACCCATTATGTACTAGGCATTTGCATTATCTCATTTAATTCCCACAACAACTCTGAAAGTGAGGTATTTTTCCTCCCACATTTTAAGAAACAGATGTGGCATAGAGAATAAACAACTTTTTCAAGGCTCAAATTTAGTAAACAATAGAGTTGGTATCTGAGTCTAGATCTTTCTACCAACCCATGCTGCTCTACAGTTCAACAAAATTAGCTAACTAAATATTAGTGTACCTCGTCATCTGTAAGGATGAGTCAACAACTATGTGTAATTGACATATTCATTTGCTATGCAAACAGTATTGTGAAAGTGCTTGTAACACTTTAAAGAAAAATACAAGAAATCCCCCTTGCCATCTTGTTAATAACAATAGCTCCCATTTATTGTTTGACACACCTTACATTCATGTCTCATTGAGCCATCACAAGAAATCTAAGATGAATATTATTAGTCTTCCTTTATAGGTAGGGCAGATGGAGAAGCATAGAAACTATAGATAATTTGTGCAATGTCACATGAATAGTAAAATGTGAAATTTGGACCCAGGAATCCATGAGCTCAATTGCTATGCTCTTCACTGCTAAGACTTAGCTGAAATTCCTTAGGAGAATTGAAGGTCATCTGAATGAGTGGGTGGAAATACATAAGACAGAAGTTCTGACTTCCTTAAAGTATTTGTTTCTCACTGATGCCAAGTAGGTCTAGAAAAAGAGGAAGGAAAGCCAGAGATATGACAGTGGCTTAGCTGGAGGGTAAGGGATGCTTTTGTTCTTGTGCCACCATATCAGTTTTCTCACCAGCTTTGATTCCCTTCCTACTGTTCACCTGTAAATAAAACCACTGTTCATCTTTTCTGGACTCCATTACTAAGAAATTCAGGGGGTTCATCATAGCCAGGTGTTTCTCTGCACCTGGTGTGTCTGATTTGCAGAGCAAAGGGATTCATAGACAAACACACCAGGACTCATTGTAGACCACACAATTAATCATTCTAGGTTTCTGATTTGTTTCTTGAAACTTGCTATGTTCCTGTAATGGGAAAAAGACAGCTCCATTTATCACACCACACCTCATGCTGCTCCTCAGCATCCTCTTCCAGGTCCCTCACCATCCCCAAACTTTTGAAACATCTGCTGTGGGTACCATGGCTGGGGTTTCTTCACATTCTCCACTACACTCTCCTTCTCAGATCTTTGTTTTAAGCTCTCCTATTGCGACTGAAGACTACAAGGCCACTATCCTCTGTGGAGATGAACAATTAGCAAGTTCATTACTTATGGTGGCAGTCATAATTTTTTGCCAAAGATTACATTTGTGTATATAACATTTTGCCTGATGTTGACAAAAGAGCCCTGGACTGGGAATCAGCCTTGCTGTATTTTTTGTCTTGGCTCTATCACTAATGAGTTGTCTGGCTTGTGTGAGCTATTTCACCTCTCTCAACTCTTGTTACCTCATTTAATGATAAATATAGGCTTTATTTAGCAGTGCTTCTCAACTTTGGACACACACTAAAATCATGTAAAATGCACAAAATTTTGATGCCCAGGTCATACTTCAGATCAACAAAGTCAGAATCTCTGGAGGAGCAAAAGTCCTGGTGTGGTTTTCTAATTAAAGCATTGCAGGAGATTCTAAGGTTGACTTAGATTTGAGAACCACTAGCCTGGGTGATCTTTAAGAATTCAATATACTCATAGATGTATTGATATATATCAATATCTATATCTACCTATCTATCTATCTAATTTAGAATTAAGGTCACATTTGTATGAAAAGAGAAAAGACCCTGTAGAGATGGGAGTTTGGTGATATAGAAGAATTGTGGATCCATATCCTTAAGAAGGCAAGATCTAGTTCTCAGGTGAAGAGATTCCCTTTAGATAGGTGCATGGAGAGTATGTTCCCAGGTGGAAAAACCATGACATATGAGTGCTGGTTTTGGTTGGTAGATAGGTGCAGTTGTAGAAATCCACACAAGTTCTCTTCTGGTCATTTCAATATTTTTTAATGATGAAGGAGCAAGGTCATCAGAATGAGAAAGAGGTGTTAGAGAAGGTTTAAAAGAAGTGAAGCGTGAAAAGTCATCTATGAGAGTAGAGAGTAAATGTACTGGAGAGATGTTTAATGACTGCCAGGAATATTAGGTTGGTGGTCATGAATTTAAAGTGAAGAGAGTCAGTGTGGTTGCCTGCATTTTGCTGCCTGGGGTCCTGCCAACTGTCCAAGTCTTTCTCATGACTGCCAGAATCCAAACTGTTTCTTCCAGCATGACAGCTGTTATGTTCTGTCTAATCTTGGGTCAGTTGTTGCCTTTGCACTATCTGAAACGGTTACCCCTTTTGTCTATTTTATCCAGCTTTATTGGGAAATAATTGGCATATGCCATTGTGTAAATTTAAGCTGTAAAACATGTTGATTTGATACACATATATATTGCAATACAATTGCCACCATAGTGTTAGCCAACATCTCCATAATATCACATAATTTGTCTTTTTGTCCTGAGCACATTTGAAATTTACTCTCTTAACAACTTTCAAGTGTATAATATGGTATTGTTAATTAAATTCACAATGCTGTGTATGAGACCCTTAAAACATATTCTTCTTCAAATGTAAGTTTATACCCTTTGATCAAAATCTTCCCATTTCCTCCAACCCCCTGTCCCTGGTAACCCCCATTTTACTGTTTGTTTCTGTGAGTTCAGCTTTTTTTGATTTCACATGCATGTGTTATCATACAGTATTTACCTTTATTTGTCTGACTTATTTCATTTGTCATAATGCCCACAAGATCCATACATGATTTAGTGAATGGTAGGATTTCCTTCCTTTGAATAGTTGAATGACACTCCATTGTATATCTACACCACATCTTTTTTAATGCATCCATCTGTTGATGGGACCTTTGGTTGTTTCCATATCTTGGCTATTCTGGATAATGGTGCAAGTCACATGGGAATGCAGATATCTTTTCAATATCCTGTTTTCATTTTCTTTGGCTATATACCCAGAAGTGGGATTGTTGGATCATGTGGTAGGTGTATTTTTAAATTTTGTGTCATGCTGTTTTCCATAGTTGCTTGCACCAATTTACATTCCTTCCAACAACACACAAATGATCCTTGTTGTCCACATTCTCACCAGTACTAGTTATCTTTTGACTTTTTGATAATAGCCATTGTAATAGGTGTGAGGTGATATCTCATAGTGGTTTTGATTTGCATTTTTCTGAGGAATAGTAATGCTAAGCACTTTTTAAATGCACTTGTCTATTTTTATGTCTCCTTTGGAAAAAATGTCTATTCAATTCCTCTAACCATTTTTTAGCTAAGTTTCTTTTGTTGTTGTTACTGAGTTGTATGAGTTCTTCATATATTTTGTCTATTAACCCTTTATCAGATATATGGTTTGAAAATTCTTTCTCTCATTCTGTAGGTTGCCTTTGCCTTTTGTTGATTTTGCTTTTGCTGTGCCAAAACTTTTTAGTTGTATATAGTCTCACTTATTAATTTTTGCTTTGTTTGTTTGTGCTTTTGGTAATATAGTTTAAAAAAGTTTTCAAGACCAATATCAAGGAGCTTTTTTCTTGTTTTTCTTTTTTCTTTTTCTTTTTTAAAATATATAATGTTATGTTTTTTTCTTTACCATTTGGTCCCCTTATACCTGACTCCCCTGCTCAGCAATCACCACCCTGTTCTCAATGTCCATGCTGTTTTTCTTCTAGGAGGTTTTTCTTTTTTTAGGTCTATGTTTAATTCTTTAATCCATTTTGAGTTAATTTTTGTGAATGATGTAAGATGGGGGTCCAATTTCACTTTTCTGCATGTGGTTATACAGTTTCCCCGAAACCTTTTGTTGAAGAGAATGTCCTTTTTTCTATTGTGTATTCTTGGCTCCCTTGCCAAATATTAATGACTTGTTACTCCTTTCAAATGAATAGTACTTCTCTGCCTTGAGCTGGTTGTTGCAGCTGGCTTGGATCCTTTCACTCCTCTTTGGCCTTAGGGGATGGGCATTAGCCTGGCTTCTGGTTTACCCAAGTTTCTGAGGACTCATTGTACTTACTTCTAAAGACAGTCAGAGCTGAAAGTGGTGAGCTACTCTGCCACACAAATGAAACAGTAAAAAATGAATGTTCAGTGAGAAAGAAGCTTATACAAAAGAAGCTGTTAAGGAGTTTCTTTTCCCAATTGGAATAAGACTGTCATGGGACACCACCGTGGTTTTCATCCTTCCCTTATTGAGACATTCAAATGTCATGATGTACATGAATAGTACAGTCATGCACCAAGATCAGAAAATGTTTTAGTCAGATTAGGGCAAGTGGATTTTGACCATCAGGTCATCTAAAAGTTGAAAGTAGTAAACTAGGTCATCTAAAGTAGTAAACTTTCAGACCAAGCTGAAACAAATGGCCAACTTCAGGAAAACTCAGGCTCCATGATGTCATTTTTTTGAGAAAGTGAAGAGTGAATAAATGAAAATTTTACCTTATTCATTTTAAGCTCAATTTGAAGGAATCTGGAAACTAAGAGCCAGCAGGTGATCAAGTGGGAGTATTCAGAGAGAATAAAATGGACTTTGTGCTTTTCTTAGTGAACAGGTTCTACATAATATCTTTAGATTTTGACATTGAAAAGTAGAAGGAAAGAGGCCTCACCATTAGTGTGGCAGATTTATCAAGCTGAGCTATGTCAATTGTATTGTGCTGTTTTCAGGAAGACAGTAGAGCTTTTGAAATTTAACAGTGTCTGTCACCAGTTGACATATTGGCTAAAACAAAAGCAGATTGAGGAAATGACTCACAATAATTGTTTCAATAGTTAGTCTTTCCCATCTGCACAGTGTGTTGAATGTGATGACATTTGATGGGAATTTGTAGAAAATTAATGCACCAAATTGTTTCCAAGAATCAAGCTCTCTCTTTGCTTTTTTAGTTGCTGCATGTCAGTATCTAAAAATAAATCTTTATTTTATCTCCTTTATAGCTTAGGTAAGACTATAGACTACTTTAACTTGGGAACAGGGAAAGAAAAGCCTGGGCATTTGTAAAAAAATATTCAGTGAATAATAACTCAAAATCTGTTTCTAAAGAATTGGCTTTGATAAACTCAAAAGCAAAAGGAAAAATTGTTCAATATTTCACAAAGAACAAAATTTAGAATGATGTATGCAGAAAACATTCATATTTTATTAACACATGAATACACAGCACATCTGGTTTCAGAATCTATGATCCCACTCAGTAAAATTTATCATTTTTGATAGGAAAATGGTAATTTACTACAGTTGCATTGAATGTTCACCTTTGATAGATTTAGGCCTTCTTACTACCCTAAATTCCTTTGTAGACTTCACTTAGAAATGCAACTCATGATTGTTAACTTACTGACTTACATGGACTAATGAAAAATGATTTTATATTCTGGAAGTGTGAATGTTGAGTAAGGACAAGAAGTTTCCTTCTGCCAGTGGGGATAAAACTTAACTCCATGAAAACTGATTCTTTTGGAAAATATATCTAGCATTTGTAGTTACATCTACATTTCAGCTGCACTGGAAACCAATATTTATAGAGGAGAAAGGATTAGAGCTTGCTATCCTCTACAGATAAGATTTCCTTGGTGGTATGCAAGGTACCAATGCTGTAGTTTTGTAGTTTGTGCAGAGTTGTGTTGTTCTTTGAATGGATTCAGTGTAAGGAATGAAGGTGTCCTCTTTAACAGAGAACAAAATATACCTAAGAGGAGACTTCAAGATTTTGAAAAGCTGTGACAGGAAAGAAATAACACTTCTCCACAACTCAATAGGGCAGAGTCCGAACTGGGAGCCCAAATCATAAGCAGGCTATGGCCCCACAATAACAAAAGAAATTTCAATTGAACATTCTAAGAAAATAGCTGCTCAGGTAGAAATTAACCTCCCCTGCCATGCCATCTTTTCTCTGAGAACTCTACTTAGGGTTGACCCCTGGGAAAATGTGTCCATAGGTTGAGGCAGCCTTTCCTAGTATAGTAATATGTATTACAGAACTAGGAAGATTACCATAGAATTAGAAATGTGTTGAACTTTTTTCTT